>NC_041008.1:16943730-19443730 GCF_004193775.1 Glycine soja | reverse complement strand
CCAAAATATCTCAATTGGGGTTTCCTCCATTCAGAACCCTTGAACAAATGTTTGATGACTGCATCAAAAGTTTTCAAGAGAAAGGCTTCCTATGACATAATAATAGTTGTTGTTACATTTTATGTTCGTGTGAGGTGTCAATGTCACATGACCCATAATAAAGACCATAAAACCAAACAAAAATTACTATATCTTTTATGTATGCTTTATTTCTTTCTTGTTTCTAGACCTTACACTATTAGCGTCGATTATTCATGTTACAAAAGATTTAACTTGGCTAAAACTGAGCTTTAATTTTTGGTCAAACTTTAGATCATGACCTAGGGCTAACAAAAATTGATTATTTTATAATTAATATAACCTTATCTGTATTGCACTACGTCAAGGCATAGAAGATGGTCATGATTGTACCTAACACAAGGTGGTTTAGGGACAACCTAATCACTTAAGGAAACATCACACATATTGGCAATGCCACTTCAGCTAGGAAACAAATCGGATACTTGCAAAAACATTCTAATATTTTAGACTTAATAATGACGAAGGAGTATTAATTATATGCAAAGAGTAAATTTCACTAGCTATGGTAAAATCCTAATGGTAAAGGGTTTGAGGCCTCCTACGGGCTAAATAAGACAGTGGGCTACTAGATGTATAAAGGCTCGGACACGTTAGCATTTTGAGTTGGTTCAATGTTTTTTTTTTTTCCGATTTATATGACGATATATGTTAATAAGATGTACAAGTAATACTTCTATCCTTTTTCATGTAAATAAGCAGACCTCCTAAAATGGAGTTGTTGTCAAGAATAATACATACGAATTCCTTATCAAACAAAGAGCATAACCATATCGAAATTGTCAAACTGCAGAATGCATACGATCTACCAATTGATAAACTTGGACCAAAATACCACCAACAACGTCAAAAACATCAGAAATAAGCATCCCCAAGCAAGACCATATTACATTTGGCCATCAACAAAAACATGTCACATCACGAGAATAGATTCTGGTGACATTTTTAATGGAGGAAATTATAATCCTTTAATAGGCTGGTTAAATTAATTTTTTAAGTCCTCTAATTTATTATTTAAATTTAATTTATTTTTTATATTTAATTTGGTCTTTTATTTTTTAAAATTGATTTAATTTGGTCCTTTAGTTTTTTTTTCAATTTTTTCTTCTAATTTTTTAAATTGATTTATTATTTTTAAAAATATGTTTAACCGTTTAAAATCACTTAATGACAATTTTGAATCATCACAAATTCTTATAATTTAAATTGAAGAATCAAATTGAATTGAATTAAAAAATTAAAGAACCAAATTAAATCTAAAAAAAATTAGAAAACTAAAAAGTTAATTTAACCTAATAAATTTTATTAATATAACTAGCAGGGACCTTGAGTATTGATGAATTTGACGATCAATATTACATTTTTAGAGGGGAACCAAAAAAAATTATTTAATTTATATAAATATTGAATTAAAATAAACATCATTTAAAATTTTATGTTAAAAAAATAAAACAATATCCAGTAATTTGTCAATTAATTATTAATGAGTGATGATGTTTTCACTAGCCCCACATACAATTGCTACGTGAAAAGATAAACATAACTTTTCACTCACGTTGAGAGGGGACAAACCTAGGACAAAAAAAAGGTTATACTCAGCCTCTATTTTGTTCTCCCATCCCCTTTCATTTTCACTTTAGCACTCCTCTCCTTCATTCCATATTCATCCATTTTCTTCTCTTCACAAAAATTCTCTCACTTCCTCCATCCAACTCTAAGACCCATTCAAGCTTAGCTTAAGGAATCAAGAAGCTTTGGGTGCATATTCCTTTCATTGAAGTTTGGCTAGGGCTTGTGTGAAGCAAATCCTTTGCCTTCTTCTCCATGGCAGCCAAAGTATTGAGTGGGTAAGGGAATGAAGGCTAGATTAATTTGATTTTAAAAAATGAGAATAACTTAGATGATGTATGAAGTTAATAAGGAAGCCACGTGGTACCAAGTCTGTTATGATTTCTGTTTTCTGGGGCATAGTTAAGAGGTGCAAGAAAAGAAAAAAAATTGACTTTTGTAATCTTTTCACTCAATGCAATAAAAACTATTCGGGTTCTATTCTTTCATTAGAATCCCTAAGGCTTTATAGTTCTTTGAATAGTCTCTATTCCTAGTTCTACCTTCATCAATGGTATTAGCTTGGGCCTTCCATTGGCAGTTATGGCATAAGCAACTCGTAATCAAGCAGCGTTGCAGGAACAAGAAGAGTGCTTGGAACACCGAATCACGTCAAAACTTGAAGCGCACATAATGGAGATCACATCTTCAATATGGCAAGCGATTGACTCTTCCATTGATCGATGAATCTTGGAGACGTCACAAAAGAATTTTAATTCGGAGATTATTGCTATGAACCAAGGACCACATCGCAGAGACGTACGCCATGCAAATTCCAATTATTCTTGTGGAACGCGTTTGGTGCGAATTGTTTTCCCGCGCTTTAGTGGTGATGTAGTTCAACAATGGATCTACCAATGTGAAACATATTTCGCGATTGATGGCACTCTTGCAAATTTTCAGGTGAAATTGGTTGTAATACACTTCGAAGGGAAGGCACTACAGTGGCATACCTCCTTTGTGAAGACTCTTCCAGAAGGTAACCTTCCTAACTGGACTGAATTTACAAACATATTGATCGGTCATTTTGGTGAAGTATGTGATGACCCAATGGTTGAACTTATGCAATTAAGACAGAAGGGTATGGTGGTGGAATACCATGATCAATTTGATGCAATAACTTCTAGATTAGACATAAGTGTTGTTCATTTGTTAAGCTATTTTTAAGAGGGTTAAAAAAGGATATTCAAATGACAGTTAAAATGTTTTAGCCTTAAGATGTAAGAAAGGCATTCTAGTTGGCTAAACTGTATGAATCAACTTCCAGTTCATACATCTATACCAAAACCTTCCCTAAATTCCAGAAAACTCAACCTAGTACAAAAGCCATTTTACCCACACCTAACCCTACCCATAAGCCTATTGATTCACAATTTACCTTAAACCCAACTCAACGACAACCTAATAAAAAACTCACACCTGCCTTTATGGCTGAGAGACGATCCAAAGGACTTTGTTGTTTTTGTGATGAACAATATAGCCCCAACCATGCCTTAACACATAAGAAACTTGAGATTCATGTTATGGAGGTGAGTGATATTGAGGAGGAGACGATAGATCAATTTGACAAAACGCAGGAAGATGGTGGCACTTCTTTGGACCCTCAAATATCAGTTAATGCCCTGACTGATATAGCTAGTTTCAAAACTATGAGAGTGACTTGTTGCTATAAGAAGAAACCCTTACATATACTCATCGATAGTCGCAACACCCATAATTTTTTGGATGAGGGGGTGGCTAAGAAATTGTGTTGTCTTATAACAGATATTCCTATCTTAAGTGTGGCAGTAGCTGATGGAGCTCGTGTAAGCATTACTTCTACTGTTAAGCAATTTTCTTGGATACTTCAAAACACTGGATTTATCTCATATATGCTTCTTATACCCTTGTGTTGTTATGATGTGGTGCTAAGAATTGAGTGGTTATTTACTCTGGGGGACATTACCTAGAACTTTGATAGGTTGCCAATGCAGTTTTATGTCCAAGGTAAGAAACTGGTCTTGAGAGGGGCAACATGTGAAAGACGAAAAACGACCAGAAAAAACAATTACAGAAGATAAATGCCTCAGGTGTGCATTTATCCATGTCGCAATTGTGTGACACGGATAATAATTTCCTACTACACTCATTTTCCAGGAACCTACCAGACTGCCACCTAAGAGAAAAGGTCATGATCATAAAATTTCCTTGGTTGCAGGGGCTAATCCTTTTAATAAGAGGCTCTATAGATATTCTAAGCAGCAAAAAGATGTTATTGACAAGTTGGTGTCAGATTCTCTTAAGTTTGGTATAATACAGAAAAACAACAGTCATTTTGCAAGTCCTATTGTCCTAATTGGCAAGAAAGATGACTGTTGAATCAAGTGACCTCGGAATAATTAAGAAGAGGGGGTTGAATTAATTATGAACGTGTCTTGACTAATTAAAAATTTATCCTTCTTAATGTTACTAGATTCAATTAGGCTTTACTACTAAGTTATGAGAAAGTAAAGAACAAAAAAAAAACAATAACTTAGACAAAAGTAAAGCGGAAATGAAAAGTACACAACGAAAATTAAAGAGTGTAGGGAAGAAGAAGACAAACACAAGATTTATACTGGTTCGGTAACAACCTGTGCCTACATTCAGTCCCCAAGCAACCACTGGTTCTTGAGATTTTCAATAACCTTGTAAAATCCTTTACAAGCAAAGATCCACAAGGGATGTACCCTCCCTTGTTCTCTTTGAACAACCAAGTGGATGTACGCTCCACTTGAACTGATCCACAAGAGATGTACCCTCTCTTGTTCTCAGTATAACAACTCAAGTAGATGTACGCTCTACTTTTACCACAAAGGATGTACGCTCCAATGTGTTAAGAAAAAGAATTCTTAGGCGGTTAGTCCCTTAAATCTTTGTAAGGGGAAACAAAATATATCTCAGGCGGTTAGTCCTTTGAAATCTTTTGTTTAAAGGGAAAAGGGAAGAATCAAAATAATTCTCAGGCGGTTAATCCTTTGAATCTTTTGGCAAGAGGGAGAAGGAAGAAAAGATAGCACACTTTTGTTTTCTGCAGAATTTCCACTTGCAGAAAAAACAAAGTTTAGAAAGCTTTTTGGCAAAGAAAAAGCAATGGGCAATGGTTAGAGAAAGATTGTGAAAAAGGACTGTTTTGAAGAATATCATATATGTTTATTGAATGTGTGCTAAAGTCATGCTTTTATAGACTCTTCATGTTTGGTCAAAGAAACCATTGGAAAAGTTGTGACTTAGGAGAAAACCATGTTAAGAGTTATAACTCTTAACTTTTTCTTCAAAACTGTTCACTGGTAATCGATTACCACAAAGGTGTAATCGATTACATAATGCATTTTATGAAAAATTGTGACTCTTCACAATTGGATTTGAATTCCAATGTTCAGATTCACTTGTAATCGATTACTAATATAGTGTCATCGATTACACTGTTTGAAAATAATTTTGGAACGTTGCAAACCATTTGAAAACATTTTGAAAACTAAACTGGTAACTGGTAATCGATTACTAGAGAGTAATCACTCTGGTAAAATTTGAGAAAATTCTTTTGAAAACAAAACTGTGCTATTTGGTTTTTGAAAAAATCTTTTAATACTTATCCTATATGAAGTCTTGACTTGGTTCTTCTTGATTTCTTCTCTTGAATCTTGAATCTTGGATTGGATTCTTGATGCTTGATCTTGAAGTCTTGAATCAATCACTTGGGCTTTTGGCATCATCAAAATTGCTTGGTTCATCATCATGAAACTTGCTTCTACAATGACTCTTGGAGACTCTGTGTTGACTACAAATACCTTAATAAGCAGACAATTAAGGATAGGTTCCCTATTCCTTTGGCGGATGATCTTTTGGATGAGTTGCATGGGTCTAAAGTGTTCTCCAAAATTAATTTACGGTCAGAATATAACCAAGTAAGAATGGAGGACAATGATATCCACAAGACTGCATTTAAGACACATGGAGGCCACTTTGAGTACTTAGTCATGCCATTTGGCCTAACCAATGCACTAGCCATATTCCAAGGTCTCATGAATAGTATTTTTCAAGGCTACAAGAGAAAGTTCCTTTTGGTGTTTTTTGATGACATCTTAATATATAGCAAGGATTTACAACACCATCTCTCTCATTTGCATATGGTATTGTTGACTATGAGAAGGAATTCCTTGTATGCTAAGAAATCTAAATGTTACTTTGGTGTAGAAAAAGTTGAGTATTTAGGCCATTTTATCACAAAAGATGGTGTGTAAACTGACCCTACAAAAATCATGGTTGTCAAGAACTGACCAATACCAACATCCTTGAAATAGCTGAGGGGATTTTTAGGACTTGCAGGGTACTATAGAAGGTTTGTTCAAGGGTTTGGTGGGATTGCAAGGCCCTTAACCAACATGTTGAAGAAAAATAATTTTCACTGGTCTGACGAAGCAAAAGCGGCATTTCAATCCCTTAAGGATAGTATGATTCAATCACTAGTATTAGCATTACCTGAATTCTCTAAGGTGTTTAGGGTGGAGGTGGATGCTTCAAGTTATGGCATTGGTGTAGTGCTGATGCAAAATCACCATCCAATTGCTTTTATCGGTAGGGTCCTCAATATACAACAACAATCACTTTCCACACATGATAAGGAACTGTTAGCAGTAGTCTTTGCAATCCAAAAGTAGAGGAACTATTGAATACTCACTTTATTATCAGAACAGACCACAAAAGTCTGCAATATATACTGAGCCAAAGGTTGACGACAGCCTTCTTGGACAATGTGTTCAAGGTACATGGTTTTCCAGACTCTATAACTAGTGATAGGGATCCTATCTTTGTCAGCCAATTTTGGAAGGATTTGATGGCATTTCAAGGGGTTCAGTTACAACTCTCTTCAGCTTATCATCCACAAACGGATGGTCAATCCGAGGTGGTGAATAGATGCTTAGAGAGATTCTTGAGATGTATGTGTTGTGATGTTCCTCATGAGTGGTCTAAATGGCTTCTGCTGGTAGGATGGTGGTACAATACCAACCATCACACTTCCATACAATGCAATCCTTATGAGGTTATGTTTGGCCAGCCTCAGTTTGCCTTCCATATTTTCCAAGTGAATCAAAGGTGAAGGTAATTGACAGAAGTTTGCAAAAAAGAGAAGAGGCATTAAAGTCAGTAAAATTTCACATGAAGAGGGTTAAGGAAAGAATGAAGCAATTAGCAGATAACAAGAGAAGTGACAAATCCTATGAGATTGGTGATTTTGTGTATGTTAAGCTCCATCCATACAAGCAGATTTTAGTAGCATTCAAACCTAATGCAAAGCTAGCACCTAAATACTTTGGACCATTTCAGATCGAAGATTGGGGTTGTAGCTTACAAGCTGAAGCTACCATAGGGGTCTAAAATCCATGATTTTTTTCATGTTTCACAGCTTAAAAGGCATGTTGGTGAACCAGTTTCAAATTTCCTTCCTACAGATTATGATGGTGTTATGAGAGGCAAAGAACCTGAACTAATTTTGGATAGAGCAATTATCAAGAGAGGTAACAAGGCTGTCACCAAGGTGTTGGTCAAGTGGAAACACCAATTAATCGAAGATGCTACTTGGGAGTTCTTCTATGATTTGAAGACGACGTATCCAACTTTTAATCCTTGAGGACAAGGAATTTTTAAAGGCAGGGGAATTGATGTATGAAGTTAATGAGGAAGCCATATGGCACCTAGTCTGTTATGATTTCTATTTTCTGGGGCATAGTTAAGAGGTGCAAGAAAAGGAAAAAATGACCTTTTGTAATCTTTTCGCTTAATGCAATAAAAACTATTCAGGTTCTATTCTTCCATTAGAATCCCTAAGGCTTTGTAGTTCTTCACATAGTCTCTATTCCTAGTTCTACCTTCATCATTAGAACATGATTTATGTGAATTATGTGTTGTTCATTCTAATTGTATGACTATTGAGGATTATAATTGTATTGTGATTGACCATATAGAGCTTAGTTGGACCTTGTGTCTTGCTCTTATTGATTGAATTTGGTAAAGTGTATACCAATTGTTTGATGAATTGTATGAATGATCAAAATTTTGGTTTTCTTAATAGGTTTGTGTCTGCTGCCTTGCACTCAAAATCGCTCTTAAAATCATAAAATTAACATGCTAAGAAGTGTGGCTTGTGTTCAAAAGGTTATCGCATTATTGCTTGGGTTATTGGTGACTAAATTATGCGTCAATGTTATGTTTGAGACCTTGAATCCATGGAAATTTGTTCTATAATTCAGCGTCTGTCTTGCTACATTTTTCTCATGTAAATCTTGTTCCAAGTCAGTTATATGATGTATGTGATACTCTAGTTAATGGCTGTATGAAATCCTAACTTATTGGTGATGGAATCTAAAGTTTTGAGTTAAGGAATTGGGGTTAAAACTCTGATTTTCCTGACAGAGTTGCAGCTGCTGCTCTGCACTTTAAATTGCCCTTAAAATAATGAAATTAAGGTGCTTAGAGGTATGGTTACTGTTACAAAGGTTATCAGATGATTCCTTAGTCTATTGGTGATTAAGTAATGTATAAAAAGCCATGTTGGAGACCTTGAAAGGTCAAAATTTGCTGCATAATTTACTCTGCTGCCACGTTGCATCTATTTAGTGAAAAAACATTTCTTAACTTGTGTTTAAGGATGCAAATAAGTGCTACATGGGTAGTACATGAAATCTCTAATGTTTGGTGAGCAAATGAAGTTAAAATGACTTAAAATGACTTGTTTTAGTGCATGGAAGCTTGACTTACGCAGAAAAAACGTGGTGGCTGTCCTCAACAGTTTTAAAAGTATAAATTGATGGTTTTAAGTGTTTAAATAGTGTATAAATGATTACTAATGGATGCTACCAAGTTTATAACATTATGTAAAGAAAAAACTAAAAATTGAATGTGTTTAGGGTCTTGAAAAGCTTTGTTTTTTTGTGTAAAATGTAAGTGTTGCTCACAAAAACAGTTTGAATAAAAAAGGTTGATAAACATAGGGAAAATTGCGTGAAAAGTGGACCCAATGAGCAACCAAAAACATTGAAAAATCTAATATTAAATTCTTTTCTAGTTTTTTAAGAGACTCATTTTTCACACAATCTTTACTACGTGTGGGTATAAGGACTCAAGCTTGTAACACCCCGACGAATTACACCAAAAAGAGAAGGATCTGGAGTCTGTGTATGTATGAGATTGTATAGTTAAGAATAACTTAAAAGAATTAATTGATACTACCTATACCAACAAAATACATCTCTTTTTTGGTAGCCCTCACTTAAGAACTTCATAGTTAAGTGTGATTTCCTTGAAGTAGTTATGGGATGAGTGACCTTCTGAGAAATTTTCTAGAATATGTGAGTGATGACAAAATATGTTGAAAAGTCTCGTGTTGGTTTGTGGAGTTAGTTATTTATCTTGAAAGCAGACATGGTTGAATTTCAAGGTTTTGGAAAGGGCTACCTACAAAGGATTCTGACCGGTGGAGGGTCTGAGCAACAAGCATGTTGAGTGAAGTGTCACTGTATGAAGTACTGTAGAGTGTGAGCTACTGAGAAGTCGACAATCAAGGATGTTACAAATGTTATTAGAGCAAACATCTCTCCTAATATGGTGTGGTTTGAGGATGAACCAAGCGGAAGCTAGTGGGCATGTAACACCCCAACGAATCACACTAGAAAGAGAGTGATCCAAAGATTTTACAGGTTTGAGATTGTACAATTGATGATGACTTAAAGGAATTAATTAATAATATCTATACTAACAAGATGCATATACTTTTTGGTAGTTCATCAGTTAAGAACTTCATAGCTAAGCATGTTTGGCTTGGAGTAGTAATGAAATAGGTAAACTTCTGGGAAATTTCCTGAAAAACCTGAGCAAGGAAAAAATACATGGAAAAGTCTCGTGTTGGTTTATGGGGCTAGTCATTTATCTTGAAAGTAGGCAAAACTGATTTTCAAGGTCTTAGAAAGGGTTACTTATGGAGGGTTCTGACCGATAGAGGGTTCTAAGGAACAAGGATGTTGAGTGAAGTGTCATTGTGTGTTGTACCGTAGAATGCGAGCTGCTGAGAAGTTGAAAATCAGGGATGTTACAAATGGTATTAGAGCAAGCATTTCTCCTAGTATGATGTGATTTAAGGATGAACTAGGCGAAAGTTGGTGGGCATGTAAATTCTTGGTTAATCACACTAGAAAAAGAGGAATTTGAAGGTTGTGCATGTATGAGGTTGTACAGTTGATGAAGACTTAAAGAAATTAATTAGTATTACCTATACTGATAAAATGCATCTACTTTTTGGTAGTCCATCACTTAAAAACTCCATAGTTAAGCGTGTTTGGCTTGGAGTGGTTATAGGATGGGGGACCTTCTGGATGTTTATTGAAAAACGTGTAAGTGAGGCCCAAACACGCTGAAAAGTCTCATGTTGGTTAGTGGGATCAATTATTGATCTTGAAAGCAGACAAAACGAAATATGTAATTTAGCTATAAAAAAATTTAGGAAAATACCCTTCATTAACATAAGTTCTAACATCAGTTCTAGAATGACGTGATAATGGAGAAGTATAACTCATTAATGTTTGTTAGTTTTGTTCGCAATGATAGTTTTGAAAAAAAAAATTACCAATTTAAGAAAAATTTAATGCTCTCAACTAAATTAACCAAATTCCTCAATTTGAGTGAATGAGTTATCAGAGGGAGCATTTTTCTTTTTTTGGTTATCATGTTATTGGTTGAAAGTATTTACTTGCCGATAGCTAATCTTCATTGGAGAGCCTAGCTGACCACTTTTAGTGTGATTCTTCCCTTACAAAAAAATGGCAGGAAGCAAAAGGAAAGCTTTGGGAATCCAAATGTCTCAATTACACAATTAGTAAAAAAATTGTTTCAAAATCGCGTCCCAAAATAAAAAATGATCATTATTTCAATAGGATTATTTTGAATCACTTTAGAAACATAAATGACTAAATTGGAGTTTCTAAAACATATAGGACCAAACTAAACAAAGACTAAAAGATAAAGAATCAAACATGGAATTTAGTAAAAAAAAAAATATTATTCATGGTTCAAAAATGCATAACACATGCACTTGAAAAGTTAAGTAGGAATTTTAAAATGTGTAGAATAATGGTTTGTAACTTGGAGGTCATGATTACACAATACAAATCAAAGTTCTAGTCTAATTTATTGTTCATACTTGTGCTTTCGCTGCAAATATGCCTTATTATATTTAGAATAGTTGAAATTCAATATCGCATATTTCATATTATGATTAACTAAGTGATATATATCAACTATAAAAAAGTTTGTACTTAGTATTAATTTGTTTATATATCGTTTGAAATATTTATTATATTCGTAGATAAAAATAATTGGTAAATCTTGAACGATAAATAATTGCTTTTAAAAAATGATAGTAACAGGGGTTAATCACGAAATTTTTTCCAAAATATACAAAAAAATACCAAAATATACAACTCCCTCATTATTTACCCCAATATACAACTTTACTATTCACAATGTAAATTCGGGTTAGGGGGACTCGAATTTACACTTAAAAAAATTACAATTTTGTGTTGAGAATTTGGGTCTCCCAAACCCGAATTCTCAACATGGTTTTTCATTTTTTTTATAAATATATATAGATAAAGGAAAATAATAAAATTGGAGGAAAATTATAGTATAATTTTTTAGTTACGATATATGTATTTTTTAGCTAAATTTATGTGTCGTTGACGGTTTTATTATGTTATGTACGTTAATTAAAAAAATGAGAAAATTAGTTAGTAGTATTAAAACAAAAAAATACACTGAATAAATAATTGATACATCTTTCTTATATAATAGACACAATTAAAAAGTGTGGTAACTTGGATGATAGACGAGAATAACAAAACATATTAAAAAATACAATTGCAATGCAAATATGGCAAAATTAATGATAATATGAAAGATGTTGTGCAGGAGACATGTCTTTTTCCATTTTGGTTATTGGCTTGTTAAAAATAACAAAAATTTCTATTGGGCAGAATTGTTTCCAATAGTTGGATTCTACTAAAACCTTTAGCACGTCTTCGTCGTTTTTCAATTATGTTATTTCATATTCGATTAAATTTTTTGAATACTTAGCATGACCTGGTTTTCAAAAGAACAATTGTTTGACCCCTGTGGTTCGTGAATTCCATAAGGGGAACCCCCATAGGTGCAACTTACTTGATTAAATCCTTGAGTTTGTCCATGCTACATCCTAAAGGATTGTCAAATCTTATTGAATTTGTTCTAGTGAAGGAGTAACCCAAAAATCCACCTTGGCGTGGTATGTTCCATTTCCCATTGTAATACAAAATTGCAACATGAGTAGGAGTAATAGTGGATTGAAGCAGGTTAAGTATACCATCCGATGTTCTGTTGATGGTACATAATAATTCTATAGGGCCAACACACGAGTATTGCTCATTGCACATTAACATTGTGTAAACATCATAATCATTTTTCAATTGTAGAGATTAAAAAAAATATTGTTGACCTGCATCTATGAATGGTTGTCAGTAGTATATTTCATCCATTAATTGATCGTTGGTTAGTGTGCATTCTACTCTTGAGTGTATCAAAAGAACAGTCATTAGGAACTCACATTAGTGTTGGTGTGGGACTTTGAAAATAAACACCAATTTGGTTGTGAGTGATTGATCCATTTGGAAAAATAAAGACTAATCTTGAGTTAGCAATGGTCTAACTGCTTGTTTCTCCTAAGAATGCCATAGTATTAAGATTGAATTTGGTTTGTGAAGTTAGGTTGTGTGAAATTGTGCGATTGTATTGAAGGTGTTTGGTGTAATTTATAGTTGTATGAGCATTTTGCCCCGTTGATGTGTATTGGAATCTCATAAGGTTAGAATTGTGTTCCTGCTAAAGGCTTCTATGGAATCCAATGTGTAGAAGCAAGCTTCATGATGACGAATCAAGTTGATTCAAGTAGTTTTGATGATGAAAAAGATGATGACAAAAAGCCAAAAGAATGATTTCAAGATTGAGTCAACAAGTTCAAGATCAAGTTTAATTTCAAGCTTCAAGAGAAGAAATCAAGAAGATTCAAGAATCAAGAGAAATTTGATTTCAAGATTCAAGAAAAGATGAATTCAAGATTCAAGAGAAGAAATCAAGAAGACTTCACAAGGGAAGTATTGGAAAGATTTTTTCAAAAAACAAACATAGCATAATTTTGTTTTTCAAAAGAGTTTTTATCAAATTTTCTAAGTTACCAGAGTTTTTACTCTCTGGTAATCAATTACTAGTTTACTGTAATCGATTACCAGTAGAAAAGTTTGATTTCAAAAAGTTTTTAACTGAATTTGCAACATTCCAGTTGATTTCAAAATGGTGTAATCGATTACAAGATATTGGTAATCGATTACCAGTGTATCTGAATGTTGAAATTCAAAATCAATTGTGAATAGTCATATCCTTTCATAAAAATCTTTGTGTAATCGATTACATGGTTTTGGTAATCGATTACCAGTGACAAGTTTTGAATAAAAAGTCAAGAGATGTAACTCTTCCAATGGTTTTCAGGTTTTTCTCAAGATTATAACTCTTCCAATGGTTTTCTTGACCAAACATGAAGAGTCTATAAAAGCAAGACCTTGACTTGCATTTTAATAACTTTTTCACATATTCTTTTACAACTTTTCTAATATACTTTTGAATATCTTCTTCTTCTTCCTTTTCCAAAAGCTTTCAAAGTTTTCTGGTTTCCAAACCTTGTTCTTTCACAAAAACAAAAGTGTGTTATTCATCTTTTCATTCTCTTCTTCCTTTGCCAAAAAAAATTCGCCAAGGACTAACCGCTTGAATTCTTTTTGTGTCTCTCTTCTCCCTTTAAGAATTCGCCAAGGACTAACCACCTGAATTCTTTTTGTGTCTCTCTTCTCCCTTTGCCAAAAAGAATTCGCCAAGGACTAACCGCCGGAATTCTTTTTGTGTCTCTCTTCTCCCTTTTCCAAAAGAACGAAGGACTAATCGCCTGAATTCTTTTGTGTCTCTCTTCTCCCTTTGCCAAAAAGAATTCGCCAAGGACTAACCGCCTAAAATCTTTTTGTGTCTCTCTTCTCTCTTTTCCAAAAGAACGAAGGACTAACCGCCTGAATTCTTTTGTGTCTCCCTTCTCCCTTTTCAAAGAATTCAAAACGACACAGTCTGAGAATTCTTTTGATTCTTTCCTTTTCCTAAAACAAAAGATTTCAAAGGACTAACCGTCTGAGAATTATTTTGTTTCCTCTTCACAAAGTTTTAAAGGACTAACCGCCTGAGAACTTTGTCTTAACACATTGGAGGGTACATCCTTTGTGGTACAAGTAGAGGGTACATCTACTTGTAACTGAGAACAAGAGAGGGTACATCTCTTGTGGATCAGTTCAAATGGAGGGTACATCCACTTGGTTGTTCAAAGAGAACAAGGGAGGGTACATCCCTTGTGGATCTTTGCTTGTAAAGGTTTTTACAAGGTTGAAAAGAAATCTAAAGGACCGCAGGTTGCTTGGGGACTGGATGTAGGCATGGGTTGTTGCTGAACCAATATAAAACTCTTGTGTTTGTCTTTTTCTTCCATACACTCTTTAATTTCCACTGTGCACTTTAATTATCGCTTTTACTTTTGGTTAAGTTTGTATTTCTGTTCTTTATCTTCTTAACATTATAGTAAAAGCCTAATTGAATCTAGTAACATTAAGAAGGATAGATTTTTAATTAGTAAAGGTTCATTAATAATTAATTCAACCCCCCTTCTTAATTATTCTGAGGCCACTTGATCCAACACAATGTTGATTTTCTCTTAGTACCTGATGTAGCAGACATCCATTATAATTTTCAAAGTGGAAAAGAGATTATGAGTTGTCTATTTTATGTCAGTTTTGCTGGTGAGTCATTTACCTACTTAGAGACGTATTTAAATTGTAGAGTGTGGTTAATTTGGACTATGATTTTTCCCTGGTACCTGATGTCTCGCAACCTACCCTTCGATGGGAGGGCGAAGGCCAAATAGATAGGCCAAAGCGTTCGCCTCCAAGGGAGAAAAACGAGCGGATTTGCCACCAACATTTATTCTAGGAAAACGTTAGAAAAATCAAAAAGAGTTCTACGAATTTTGAAAATAAAGGTTCAGGAGTTGTTTATACACGGAGAAGGTATTAGCACCCCACACGCCCGTCACAAGGAATGACAGCTTTTAATTGAGTGTGCGGAACGTGACTTCAAAATTATTTAATTTTCCCTTTTAATTTTTTTTTTGGGTCTACAAGGGTGTTGCCCTTGCTCCTACGTATTCTCAGGTGCGATGAGTAATTTAGACCTACATAGTTCTTTAGGTTTGAATGTTTGTGTGTTATATTGATTTTTTATGTTTTTGAAAGATTCATTTTAACTGCGAACAAAAAGTCATTTAAGGCGTTGAACCTTGAAATGATGTTTTAAACTTGAAAATAGTGGAAAGAGTCATTAAGGCATTGGATCTTGAGACGATCTTTTAAATTTGAAAAGAGGAGAGAGTCGTTAAGGCGTTGGACCTTGAAACAATCTCAAGTAATATTTGATAAAAAGAAATTATTTATGAGTTGGTTTTATCTTGGTTTTGTTTATTAACTTCCAATCTTTTTAAAGACAACTTTACAACACTTAGTGATCGGTTAAGATTGAACTTTACAAAGAAAAAGAGATTGACGATGATAGATGAAGAAGACGAATGTGCAAAAAACAACAAGGGGGACCCCTAAGGATGCATAGATCACATTCAATCCTCAAAAATAAAAACTAATCGACGATCATACAAAGAACATCGAATGAGGAACAATGTATAGATTGATCACGATCGGGATTCGGCAACGCCTCGGCTTCGTTTCCTCTTCTTTCTTCTTCTTCTCTCTTAATTCTCTCAATTCCATCAAGTACTAAACCTTGGAACCTCCCCTCAGCCTCCCTAGCATGCCTATTTATAGGAAAATGGGCAATTGGGGCAATAGCAACTCACCAGGCGAGCTCATGCTTACTCCTAAAGTAACTGGCTAGCCCAAGCGAGCTGGTTACTTCACCCTGAAGTCTTTTGGGGGCCCTGGAGAGCCAGAGGCTAGCCTGGGCAAGCTAGGGTCCAATAAACTCAATAATAAAACCCGTTTGCCCCTCCTTTTTAGTATTTTCGCATTCTTAATCGAAACACTGAATGGTTCCTTGCTTTGCACTATAACTAATGTTCAACACCGTAAGTTGACTAGCAAGGATCAAAAGATCAATGAACGATAGACCCCAGATGAAATTAGGGTAGGATAGCTATCTCTCTTTACTTACTTTTTATTAGAAATAAAAGGAAAGTAAAGATAAGGACACTAATTTCGTTTGAGAAATCTTACTATTCAACCGGGCAACTGGCGAAAACCAAGGAAGTGAAACCGAAAAAATATGAGGACAATGAATTTTTATGAAACGTAAAATAGAGGACATTCAAGTCATATAGAGCGGGAGACATTTGAAGTTCTTTTTCTTCTTTTCTTTTCAAAGCATATGAATAGGGGACGTTGAGTCCTAAGAAGCACAAAGACAAGGACATTGAATCCTATAAAAGACAGAAGATGTTGAAGTCTTATAAATTGTGAAAAATAGAAGACATTGAAGTATTTTGTAAATGTAAAAGATAAAAGACATTGAATTCTTTGAAATGTAAATGAAAGAGGACTTTGAGTCCTATGAAAGCATAAAGACAGAGGACATAGAGTCCTATGAAGGATAAAAGCGAGAACTTTGAGTCCTGTGAAAGATAAAGACAAGGAGCTTGAGTCCTATGAAAGATAAAGGCGAGGACTTTGAGTCCTGTGAAAGATAAAGACGAGGACTTTGAGTCCTGTGAAAGATAAAAGCGAGGACTTTGAGCCCTGTGAAAGGTAAAAGCAAGGACTTTGAGTCATGTGGAAGATAAAAGCGAGAACTTTGAGTCCTATGGAAGATAAAAGCGACAACTTTGAGTCATGTGGAAGATAAAAGTGAAGACTTTGAGTCCTGTGGAAGATAAAAGTGAGAACTTTGAGTCCTGTGAAAGATAAAGGTGATGACTATGAGTCCTATGAAAGATAAAAGCGAGAAATTTGAGCCCTATGAAAGATAAAGCGAGGACTTTGAGTCCTATGAAAGATAAAGGCAAGGACTTTGAGTCCTATGAATGATAAAAGCGAGGACTTTAAGTCCTATGAAAGATAAAGCGAGGACGAGGACTTTGAGTCCTATGAAAGATAAAGGCGAGGACTTTGAGTCCTATGATAGATAAAGCGAGGACTTTGAGTCCTATGAAAGATAAAGGCGAGGACTTTGAGTCCTATGAAAGATAAAAGTGAGGACTTTGAGTCCTATGAAAGATAAAGCGGGGAGTTTGAGTCCTACGAAAGATAAAGCCGAGGACTTTGAATCCTATGAAAGATAAAAGCGAGGACTTTGAGTCCTATGAAAGATAAAGTGAAGGCGTTGAGTCCTATGAAACAACCCAATAGGTACTAGTACTAAAGGGCTTAACCTTATGAGAAAGCAAGAGATTGACTCTTTGAGAGGGCCTCTCGTCCTAAACTTAAAAGATGGGACATTAGATTTGGGAAATGGTATATGAAGAGAAATCTACACACTTATAGCCTAATATGACCATGATTTTTTGGGATGTGGATGCATGCAGCCTTCATCTTGAAATGCAGTAAATGTAGGCTTTGTATCTAGTAATGCAAAAGGATTTGAATCATGAAATTTGTGTAATGCTCATGACATTCTTTCCTATGTTTGTGATTTTGATTTGATTTTTTTTCTTTTATTTTTTATGGAAAACACAAATTGACTATCTCTTTCTGAAGACATGATAACTCATGAGACCTGATCCTATCCTTTTGCAAATCTCTTTGGGGACCCCCTCAGAGTGTATGTTTTGTTTGATTTAGTCACTTGAGAATTTTGGGTGACAACAATTGATCCATTTGGCATTTAATCAATCAACTGAAATATTGATCCTAGGGTTTGTCCCTTTCCTTCTTGTTTAAAAACTTTGATTATTCTGCACACCAAGAAAACATAAGGCTTTGGGATCGATCGTGCACCCCATTGAAAAATGGATCGTCACACTTTGGCATGACCAAGTGAAACCTTCCTGATTTGAAGTCATAGAGTGATGCCAAGGTTCTGTCGATCCTGTTGAAACTTGATGACATTGGGTGATCCCGAAAGAATTTATACTACAAAGGCCACCATTGGATTCAAAAGGAATCCTAAGGAGTTCGCATGAGCGACTAACATCAGATGTTACCTTTTGGGTCGGACTCTACTCCTTTTGTCTTATACATTAATCATTACCACACTTTTGTGTCTTGTAAAATCTGGAGATCTTTTGTCTCTCTTTTTCCTTTGCTCTCCTTTGGTGGATTTTTTTTCTTTCATTGTTGCCCAACTTCATGCATGTGTTGTTTACATTGATCTTCCCGCCGGTTTAGCGGTGGTTCCTACTCAGGGTTCCTATTTTGTTTTTGTTATTTTTTTTTGTGTTATTTTTAGAAAACAAATATGCTTTGGCTCGGAGGGGGTAGCAAGGGATAAATTAGTGTTTGAAATGTTGAAACACGGCCACGTGTCATTTTAAATCTTGACTATATACTTTTATAGTTTGGATTTTGGGACCAAAACCCTAATAAACGCGCTCTTGATTCTTTCTTCTTTTTATTTTTTACTAAGCCTAATTTTTTCCTAGGTCGCCCTTTCGGGTTTTTGACTTACTGGGTAAGAACTTCTTATCTGCCCCTATGTTTGCTTTAAGGCTCATGCATGGTGCCTCTCATTACCCTAGTGTAGGGCTTTGAGGTATCTATTGTTGTCTTTTGTCATGACCTTGTAGCAAGGAAAAATGAAAGAAACTGTGCAGGTTTTCAAAAATGAATTTTCAAGGACGAGGAATATTTAAAGGATTTTCAATTTACAGATTAAGTCAAATGACTCCTGTTCTTGATAACTCACTTTTCTCACAAAAAGACAACTTTTAAGAATGATAAAATGAGGTCACATGAATGTTTGTACTTCTTATTTCTGATTTGAAACACAGTCAATCAAATGTTTTTTTTTTAAATTTTTACTTTACTCGTCGTTTACGGCACCCTCACCAAACGTGAAGAACGAGTAATCTCTGATTGAATAGACTTGGAGATCAACTCAGGAGTGCAGGGCTTACATTCACATTCCAGTGAAAGTTAAATAAGCAAAGATGTAATTGTGAGAGAATGAGAGACAAGGACATCAAATTTATCCATATTATTAGCATTGTGACTGTTGTTTTACAGTAATGGCATAAACCTGAAAATCCTAACGAGTCATTGGATACATCTAACAACAACATTCAAATTGCCCCAAGCATCATACATAGTATTGTTTGACAACATCAGAATTCAAGGGCGATTCTCCTCCTCGAATCTAAGCTAGCTTGCATCAGTCAAACTTCACACCTTATGTTTTAGGATCACACAATGCTCAATGGAAGGCCCCGAAACTCCCCCATGATAAGCACATGTCACGCTGGGGTTGTAACCTCTGGGAAATAGAGGTTGAGAAATCTTTGTTAGGCTTATGACTACCATTGCATTATCAAGTAGATAGGGGAGTAAGTCAACATATGGCATTGGAATTGAGGTGAATTCTACAAGTTTTTTTTTTTTTTTTTCTGGAAAGTTCCTTCCCTGGTTGGCATTTTGATTGGTATTAGGGGTGGTGTTTGGTCTTGGATGTGCATCGGGTGGATTTTGTGGCTGATTTGGGGGTGACCTTTGTGGATGATTGGGCGTTCTTGGCTGGTAGGGTGGTGGGTAATGAGAAGGATTGATATTGGCCGAGTAATGATATTGTTGGGCTAATGGAAAATTCAGCCATGCAAGAACGGCAACCACAACATGGGTTTCTCCCTCCTTCTTATTCCCATCATTCGCCTTAGGTCTCCTATAACCAGAATTCATCGAAGCAGCGTAATCAAATTTGCCTCTTTTTAGGCCTACTTCGATCCTTTCGCGGCTAAAACTAAATCGGCAAAGCTTGAAGGTGTGTAACCCACAATCTTCTCATAGTAGAACACCAGTAACATGTCTACTATCATTATTATCATCTCCCTCTCCATCATTGGGGGCACTACTTGAGCTGCTAGATCCTTCCACCTTTGGGCATATTCTTTGAAAGATTCATGCTCCCTCTTACACATGTTTTGTAGTTACATTCTATCTGGAGCCATATCAGAATTATACTGATACTGCCTAATGAAGGAAACCATTAGGTCCTTCCAGGAATGGACCCGGGAAGATTCTAGATCGGTATACCAAGTGACAGCTACCCTGGTAAGACTTTCCTAAAAGAAATACATCAATAATTTTTCATCTTTCACGTATGTCCCCATTTTCCTGCAGTACATCTTTAGGTGATTCTTGGGGCAAGCAGTCCCCTTGTACTTATCAAAATCCAGCATCTTGAAATTCAGAGGAATGACCACGTCGGGCACTTGGCACAACTCTACCATGTCGGCAAAGGCATAATTTCTGCCTCCTTCAATAGCCCTCAACATTTCCTCTATATGATCAAATTTCTCCCTTTCCACCATGGCAGGAGGCAGTCTTTCCAATGCAAAATGCAAGGGTTGTGGTTATGGGCGATACTGAGGTCCCCCCAAAGTGTTTTTCAGGGGTATGCCACCAAATGCTTGCCCCTTAGTGGGATATCCAAGGTGAGGCTTAAAGTCAACTAGAGTGTGGTCTCGGGGTACTTCATGTGCCTCCCCCATGGGTTGAGGGACCTGAGCATGACTAGATTGGGGTTGTTGGCTCTCAATGGGTATGGGAATAGAGTTATCGATGTTCTCATTAAGAGCGTGTGCAACATTGGGTGGTGTATAATTGTGAGGCAAGCCATATGCTGGGAAGGGATGCTTGCTCTAGAGCTGCACAAAATGGGGGTTGCCCGTACTTCCCAATGCTTCGCCTCCCAGACCTACCATATCCGGGACTGGATGACTTGCTTGATCGATGCCAAATGGGTGAATCGGGCCACCTTCGTGGCAGTACTTGCGGCAACGACTGTAACCGTGTTGACCTCTATCATTTTTATCATACTCATCATGGATTCCATCATTGTGGTCATTTGATCTTTCACGGCTTCCATGTTGGCCTTCATATGCTCTTGTACCTCCTTTATTTCACTCATCACTCTAACTTTGGCACGCATTTGGTAAGGGCACCGTAAAACATGTTCTTTTCTTTCAATCATAATGATTATAGTTCGGCTTTCAAGGAAAGAATGAAATGAGCAATTCAACCAAAGTGGAAAGAAAAAAATAAGCATGGATGTATATGAACAATACATTATTGAAGTATTACAAATGTACATAGGGCACTCAGTAGAACACAGGGTCGAATCAATTCAGATTTTCATTAAAGCAACATTATTCATTACATCTTGTCAGAGTCAAAGTGCAAATGGAAATAAAACATGGACATCAACTGTACCTAATTTTGTAAGTTATTTAGTTCAATCATGTGTTGGCAATAGCCAAAGAGGCTATGTAAACTCAATCCATCTCATGCCCTAACTTTTGCAAGCTGGTTACTTCCATACTTGACCTTGACTTGATGAAAACCTTTTCTTAAAATCATGTGCTTAGTTCGACCCTGTGTTTACAAGAATAGAAATTTGATTGCCAATACTTAAACAACCTATCTTAGGAGATGAATGATTAGGGAACACTTATGTTATGCATGACAAACGTAATTATGAGATCAACATGAGACGCCCGAAGAACCACCCTTTTCCTAGTTAAAAGGCATTAGGCACCATGTTCACGCGATTTTCAATCATTTTTAAAGAGAAATAAGTGTATAATCCCAACATGGTTTATTTATAGCTATCATCATGGTACCCAACACATGTAACTAAGAATGCGGTTGGTGTAAAATTTCATGTTTCATTGTGACTTTCTTTTTGTTCCTTTTTTGTGTTTTTTTTTTATTTTGTTGTTTTTTTAGGAAAATGCAAGACATGAGCAACTATGTGTCAGGATCATGCATGAGTGAACATAACACGCGGACGATGAAAATAGAATCTATGTAATTGGCAGAACAAAAACATGCCAAATGAAGATGTATGATAATGCAATGACTTATGCAAATACAATGCATGAATATGATAAATGATAAATGTAGGAATGATATGTCCATTATGACACCATGAAGATATGCATGATGCAATCAAGGAACAAGCCAGAGTGAGTTTGCTATGTGCCCCCTAATTCAGGAACCTAATGGAAAGGATCCAAAAGTCCACTTATGGTGATAACTCCCAAGGGTACTTTCATGTAACTTTACTGGCTTCTAGAGATATCATCCTCTTAGGTAATACATTGTGATGATAGGGACTATTAGCGACAATGCATCACCAAAAGAGGAAAACTCTAGATGAGGCTTCACTGTTATCAAGCGAGTCGGAGATCCAGCATGACCATAGATCGACCTCCACTCCTTATGGCTCACATAGACCTAGGTATAGGGCCTAATATCTCAATGTGTGTGTGAGGTGTAGGTGCCATGTGTGCATAGAACAAAAATATTTCTAACTATAAATGTAATAGATAGACAGACAAACACCAAACACAATAACATAGAAAAGGTTATATACAAACATGGACAAAAAAAGGTTATATACAAACATGGACAAAAAAAAGATAAAAGGGAAAATGAAACATAAATAAAGAAGAAGTCACGATAAAATATTGTACACTGATCAAATGGCTTAACTCTTTAACAAGCCCCTAGTGGAGTTGCCATCTATTGCAACCTACCCTTTGATGGGAGGGCGAATGCCAAATTGATAGGCCAAAGCATTCACCTCCAAGGGAGAAAAATGAATGGAGTCGGCACCAACGTTTATTCAAGGAAAACGTTAGAAAAACCAAAAAAGAGGTTTGCGAATTTTGAAAATAAGGATTTGGGAGTTGTTTACGCATGGGGAAGGTATTAGCACCCATGCGCTTGTCATAAGGAACGACAACCTTTAATTGACTGTGCGCAACGTGACTTCAGAATTATTTACTTTTCCCTTTTTATATTTTTTAATTTTTGGGCAGGGTCGACAAGGGTGTTGCCCTTGCTCCTACTATCTTCAAGTGCGATGAGGAATTCAGACATACGTAGTTCTTTAAGTCTGAATGTTTGTGTTAAATTGATTTTTATGTTTTTGAAAGATTCATTTTAACTGTGAACAAAAAGTCGTTTAAGGCGTTGGACCTTGAAACGATGTTTTAAACTTCAAAAAAATGAAGAGAATCATTAAGGCGTTGGACCTTCATAACTAATTTATGAGTTGTTAACTCATAAATTAGTTATGAGTTGGTTTTATCTTGGTTTTGTTTATTAACTTCCAATCTTTTTAAAGACAACTTTACAACACTTAGTGATCGGTTAAGATTGAACTTTACAAAGATAAAAAGATTGATAATGATAGATTGAGAAGATGAATGTGCAAAAAACAACAAGGGGGACCCCTAAGGGTACATAGGTCACATTCAATCCTCAAAAATAAAATTTAATCGATGATCATACGAAGAGCATCAAACGAGGAACGATGTAGAGATTGATCACAGTCACGATTTGGCAGCACCTCGGCTTCGTTTCCTCTTCTCTCTTCTTCTTCTCTCTTAATTATCTATATTCCCTCAAGTTCTGAACCTTTGAACCTCCCCTCAGCCTCCCTAGCACGCCTACTTATAGGAAAATGGGAAATTCGGGCAAGCTGATGCTTCCTCCTGACGTAACTGGTTCGCCCAAGCGAGTCGGTTACTTCACCCTGAAGTCTTTTGGGGGTCCAGGTGAGTCAGAGGCTAGCCTTGGTGAGCTAAGGTCCAAGAAACTTAATAAAAAAGACCTTTATGCCCCTTTTTTTGGTATCTTTTGCATTCCTAATTGAAACACTGAGTGGTTCCTTTCTTTGCACTGTAAATAGTGTTCAACACCGTAAGTCGACTAGCAAGGATCAAAAGATCAATGAACGATAGTCCCCAGACGAAATTAAGGTATGATATGATGCAACAGACGTCCATTATAATATTTAGAGTGAAAAAGAGATTTTGAGTTGTCAATTTTATGTAAGTTTTGTTGGTGAGGCATTTAATTTTTTAGTGACTTGTGCAAATTATGGAGTGTTGTCAATTTGGACTATGATTTTTCCCTAGTAACTGATGCAACATACGTTCACTATAGTTTTTAGAGTGAAAAAAAGATTCTGTATTGTCAATTTTATGTCATTTTTGTTGGTGAGACATTTAATTTTTTAGAGACGTATGCAAATTGTAGAGTGTTGTCAATTTGGACTGTGATTTTTCCCTGGTAACTAATGCAACATACGTCCATTATAATCTTCAAAGTGAAAAAAAATATTAGATGTCCATTTTATGTCGGTTTTGTTGGTGAGACATTTATTTTTTTAGACATGTGTGCAAATTGCAGAGTCTTGTCAATTTGGACTGTGATTTTTCCCTAATAATTGATGCAGCATATGTCCATTATAATTTTCAGAGTGAAAAAAAAATTCCGAGATGTCCATTTTTTGTCAGTTTTGTTGGTGAGACATTTATTTTTTTAACAGTTTAGTGTAAATTGCAAAGTGTTGTGAATTTTGACCGTTATGTTACCATGCCACCTACTGCAGTAGAAGTAGGTAAATTGGAAATTGTTAACATAAATTTAAACAAATAATTTATTTCATTATGTAAAATGATCACTGAACACGAACATAAGACATTATAAGAAAACCTCATAGCATAAACAACTAAGACATGAATCATCTTCAGATTACCAATCTTGTTTGAATATTGTTTTGTGGGATAGAGACATGTTACTTCCTTCAGGCTCAGAAGAGGTGTCAGTATCACTACCATGGTTTTTGATCTAATAAATCTCGTATTCATCTGATAGGTCCTCAAGATTGGAGGTTGAGTCATGTTGGGTGCTTGGTGGGTTATTATTGTCACAAATTATGACAAATAACTCCACAAATGGTAGTGGTGGGTTGTTGTAAAAAATGTTGAACATTTTTTGAACATCAACATCATCTTGCAGAATAAAAGATGTGTACATATAACGTTATCCTAACTCAAATATGGGGCACCGAAAATAGAGATATTGGATATGTTGTTGTGGTTCAATGTTTAGTTTTTGGTGAACACGTTTAGGCCATTGTGTAAAGGTTATGACCTTGTTAACCATGAAAGATTTTTTGTGTTGTTACTAACGAAGGTGGTGCCCTCATTAGTGTTGCAGATTTGACCATTGTGGTAAACACAAACATATGGAGTTTGGTGATATATTGTGGTAGGGGTTGACATGAATATTTGAAAGTTCTACGAATGTCTTTAGCTGTAGTTGTATTTATAGAATTTGCTTATAGTTGGGTGAGTCACTAGTTAACTGTGCATTTAGATGAACTGGTAAATGAGCACTTAATCATAGTTGCAAGGGTCCAAATAATAGTTTTATTGATTTTGTTCTCCTATTTTGAGGTAGTTGTCCATGGAACTGGTGTACGATATTTTTTTTTTTGGATTTTTTGACTTTCAAACTACAGTAAAATGTCTCACAGGTATTATTAATGTGTTGGATACAAGTTAAAAAATGTAGAACATGGACACTTAAGCATAGTTGTTGTTAAACAAGTGGCCTCAATAATTTAAGAGGGGGTGAATTAAGTTTAAAAAACTTCCCCTAATCAAATTTTAATTCTCTCTTGAATTAGAATATGCACACTTAATATAAATTAAGTAAAGAATAATTCAAATGAAACTTCTTCAAAGCAAAAATAAAATGCAATAAATTAAAGAAGTTTGAGGGAAGAGAGAATGTAAACTCAATTTTTATATTGGTTCGGCCACGTCCTGTGCCTACGTCCAGTCCTTAAGCAGTCCGCTTGAGATTTCCATTATCTTGAAAAATCCTTTTACAAAGTCTGAACCACATATTTGTGTTCAGAAATCTTTACAACTTAAGAGACTCACAGTCTCTTGAACAACAATCGTTTGCTTTTGAGTAAGAAGATTATTTCTGTTTTGAAGAGAAGAATATTACAAGATGAAGATCATACAAGAATCCTTATACATTTTGCAAGTGTTTGGCCAAGGCTTTCTTTTTGAGAGGATAGGATAATTATTATTCTAAAAACCTCTGAGGAAATTCAAACCCAAGTCACCTATTTATAGGCCTTTGGTGGCCATTCAAAATCTCGTGAACAGTTGTGACTTTTGGGAGTTATTTTTAAAATTTTCTCACTGGTAATCGATTAGAAATATGTGATAATTGATTACACAGTTAGTTTTGAAGAGTTATGACTCTTCATATTTGAAATTCAAAATTTTGTGTCTGGTAATCGATTACAAATACAGGCTTTTAAAATTTAAATTCAAAATTTCTAAAAGTTGTTTAAAATAGTTTTATTTCTGGTAATCGATTACAACCTCTGTGTAATTGATTACACAGTTCAAAAATTCAAATTCAAAAAATTTGCAAACGTGTTTAAAACATATTTTAGCTTCTAGTAATCAATTATAGACTTTGGTAATCGATTACCAGAGAGAAAATCAGATTTTCACAAAAAGAGTTTTGCTTAAAAACTTTTATAAGATGTTTTCAAAAATTAACCTAAGGTCAAACCTGTACAATCTCTTTTAAGGAATTCTTTTAACATACTATGGACTAATTGTTCATCGTTTCTCTTGAATTCTTGTCATCTTGACTTTGATCAAACTTGAATAGCTTTCATCTTTGGCATCATCAAAACTTCATATAGCATATGCTTTTACATTTGCAAGGGTCCAAATCATAGTTTTTTTATTTTGTTCTCCTATTTTGAGGTGGTTGTCCATGGAATAGGTGCACGATATTTTTTTTTATAATTCTTTGACATTAGAACTATAGAAAAAGTGTCTCAGATATTATTAATGTGTTGGACATAAGTTAAAAAAACATGTAGAACATGGGCACGTAAGCATAGTTGCAAGGGTCCAAATCATAGTTTTTTTATTTTGTTCTCCTATTTTGAGGTGGTTGTCCATTGAACTGGTGCACGATATATTTTTTTTGGATTCTTTTATGTTCAAACTACAGAAAAAGTGTGTCATGGATATTATTAATGTGTTGGACATAAGTTAAAAAAAGGCAGAACATGGACACTTAAGCGTAGTTGCAAGAGTCCAAATCATAGTTTTTTTTTTATTTTGTTCTCTTATTTTGATGTGGTTGTCCATGGAACTGGTGCATGATATATTTTTATTTTGGATTCTTTGATGTTCAAAATACAAAAAAAGTGTGTCATGACTATTATTAATGGGTTGGACATAACTTAAAAAATGCAGAACCTTGGAATTTAATCATAGTTGCAAGGGTCAAAATCATAGTTTTTTTAAAATTTTGTTCTACTGTTTTGAGGTGGTTGTCCATGAAACTAGTGCACGATATATATTTTTTAGATTCTTTTACGTTTAACCTACAGAAAAAATGTGTTATGGATATTATTAATTTTTTGGGCATAAGTTAAAAAAATGCAAAACATGGTCACTTAAGCATAGTTGCAAGGGTCTAAATCATAGTTTTTTTTATTTATTTTGTTCTCCTATTTTGAGGTGGTTGTCCATGAAACTGGCGCACGATATATTTTTTTTGGATTCTTTGACATTCAAATGACAGAAAAAATGTGTCACAAATTTTATTAATGTGTTGGACATAAGCTAAAAAAAATACAAAACATGGGCACTTAAGAATAGTTGCAAGAGTTCAAATCATAGTTTTTTTTTTATTGTTATCCTATTTTGAGGTGGTTGTCCGTGGAAACAGTGCATGATATATATTTTTTGGGTTCTTTGACGTTCAAACTATGGAAAAAAATTTGTCAATGATATTATTAATGTGTTGGACATAAGTTAAAAAAATGCAGAACATAGACACTTAAACATAGTTGCAAGGGTCTAAATCATAGTTTTTTTTATTTTGTTTTCCTATTTTTAGGTGATTGTCCATGGAACTGGTGCACGACATTTTGTTTTTTGGATTATTTGGCGTTCAAACAAAATTAAAAAATGTGTCACAAGTATTATTAATGTGTTGGACATAACTTAAAAAATGTAGAACATGACCACTTAAGCATAGTTGCAAGGGTCCAAATCATAGTTTTTATTTTATTTTGTTATCCTATTATGAGGTGGTTGTCCATGGAACTGGTGCACTATATATTTTTTTGGATTCTTTGACATTCAGATTACGAAAAAAATGTGTCACATATATTATCAATGTGTTGGACATAAGTTAAAAAATGTGTGAAACATGGACATTTAAACATAGTTGAAGGGTCTAAATCATAGTTTTTTTTTTTGTTTTCCTATTTTGAGGTGATTCTCCATGGAAGTGGTGTACGATATATTTGTTTTTTTATTCTCTGACGTTCAAACTACAAAAAAATGTGTCATGAATATTGTAACGACTCGCCTCGTCATTGCGATATCACCACTCTAAATCGTGAAAACTTCAATTTTTAAATGAAAATTCCGTTAATTTTCTTACGAAAAATGAAACTAATTTTTTCTCGATATACATTCGCCAAACAACACACCATTACTTAAATGAATACATACATATATATATATATATATATATATATATATATATATATATATACATATATAGGTATAACTCGGTACACATCATTCAGATAATGGAAAGTAAATTTTTTCATACATATAATTAAATTTGTGATTTACATCCTCAATTAAAAAAAAGAATTATGGAACCAGCTGTGAATGTATGTATACATGATTTTGATGATGCCAAAGAAGAATCAAACAAGACTGCTTCAAAGGATAAGCATTGCTTCAAGATTAATACAAGATTGCTTCAACAAATAAAGCCTTGCTTCAAGATTTCTTCAAGATCAAGCCTTGCCTCAAAACAAAGGGTTTCAAAGTCATCCAAGGCTCTGGTAATTAATTACCAGGCAGTGTAATCGATTAACAGAAGCCAAGTTTGAAAATAATTGTTAAAAAGGGTTTTGAATTTGAATTTTGAACCTGTAATCGATTACCAGATGTTTGTAATCGATTACCAGCAACGAAACTCTGGAAATTTAAATTCAAAAGTCATAACCCTTCAAAATATCATTGTGTAATCGATTACCAGAAACCTGTAATCGATTACCAGTGAAGAATTTTAGAAAAAGCTTTTTGAAAAGACACATCTCTTCAAACCTTTTTGAAAAGGCACGAAGGGCCTATATATATGTGTGTGTGTCTAACTTCAAAAAGCAAGAGAGAGATATTCCAAGAGAACTTCATTTCCAAATTCTCTCTCAACAACTCTTGGGCAAACATTTGCAAATCCATTAAGAGTTCATCCATGAACTTCAATTGTAATATTCTTCTCTTAAAGAGAGAATTCTTCTTTTTCTTCTTCTTCTTAATCAAAGAGATTGATTAAGGGACCGAGGGTCTCTTAAGTTGTAAGGAATTTTGAACACAAGGGATGGGTTGTCCCTGTGTGGTTCAGACTTTGTAAAAGGGTTTTACAAAGAGAAAGGAAAATCTCAAGTGGGTTGCTTGAGGACTGGATGTAGGCAACAGACTTTGCCGAACCAGTATAAAACTGTGTTTGCATTCTCTCTTCCTTTATCTCATTTATTTTGTTGCAATCAATTTTGTCTTGCGTGTTTAAAGAACATTATTAAATTGATTGTTGCTTCTTCTACATTCTAAGTTTATCCCTTTTAAGTTATTGAGGTAGCTGGTCCAACACCAGCTACGGAGGAGTTGATTAACAAAATACAACTTTCTCCCAAAATAATCCCAACGTCATCACATCGGCTTGGCGGCTCCACAAAAGAATTTCACTTCATGTACTCTAATGTTGTCATTCTGCTCCCACGAACAAAGGTTCGCAATCATCACAGGTACCAATCACACGGTACAAATCAAATAACCACAATTAGTAAGAAAACATTAACAAATATCATTAGCTTACACAAAAATTCATTAGTCCAACACACACTCAACAAATAGTCATCATCCATCCATAATTCCAATTAATCATGCTCAGTATGATGCATGCACCTAACATCAACTCTCAAATGTAATGTGGTACCATCCTCAAGAAAATAGCCTAAGCGTGTCCACACGACACTCTCACTTAGGAAAAGTGGGCAATAAGTGTCGAGGTCGACTTGTCGTGCACAGGCAACTCCCCCCCCCCCATAGTGATCAGTCTGAGTCTCAAAGGAGTTCCAAACCGAGTGACATGCCCCCAAGTACAAGTATTCCTTCTCATGAGAAACTACAAGTACTTACTGATAAAGTTTATACTATTTTCATACAATATGAAGTATGAAACATAGGCATCATCAATGCACTGACCGTGGATAATTAGAGATTATAAGCCATCCCCCTACAAAGATGCTTAAAACTCTTTAACCACTCTATTTCCCCCACTAGGGATATCCAATAAGGTCATTGCACCCCCATGCACATACACAACATACATCATCACAATGACATTTTAAACATCATCAACATCTCATCTCAATGTCATTATCAACATCAACATTGTCTCATCTCAATGTCATTCTCAACATCAACATCATCTCATCTCATTATCATTCTCCACATCAACATCATCTCATCTTAATGATATTATCAACAACAACAACATCATCTCATATTAGCATAATCATCAATAACAACATTAACTCATATCAACATAATCATCAATAACAACATCATCTCATATCAATATTATCATAAACACCAATATAGTCTCTATCAATTATTATCAATATCATCTTCAATAACAACATCATTCTCTAAATCAACATTATCATAAACATCAACTCACCTCATATCAATTAATATCATTAATAAAAATATCATTAGTAAGTCACATCCCGCATACACATACATATATAGTTCACGCCGAAGATTCACACACCCCAGGTCTTCAGACAACACAAGTCTAATAAAAACAATAATGTCATTTATCAATAATAGACTTATCACATCCCATTAGTCAAAAGCATTGTTTTGCTTGAAAAACTAGCATGCAATAGGGACAGACATACATCCCCATAGTTAGGTTCCCTGACCCTAACTATGGTATCAAAAGTTGTAAATTATAATAAAATCCCCTCACCTACTGTAAGCTCTACGTTAGTTCCTCTTTGTGTTGCTCAGAGACCTCTCTTGTTCTCGTTTGTCAGTCCAAATGCAAGGTTCTATATACCAAATTGAAGGGAATTTAGAATAGATTTCAGAAACAAGGTTAATGAAAACATTCAAAGTCAAATACCTTTGTCAAAACATAAAGGGCTAAGAGGTGTTTCAGATTCTACTAAAAGGAGATGTCGTTTTGAAATTCCGTTCACGCCAATGTGACTGGGGTTTAGTGAAGATCACGAAAATAACATCAATGTTATAAAAAGATAACTTTTACAATGTCTCATTTTTAAGGTTTTTTTAAAGAAAATGTAAAAACACCCTATTACAGTACCCAAAACACAAGAGACACTAAGGGAAACTCAAACTAACTAAGAGAAAGGCTTAAATGTCAAGATTACCTTAAAGAAGCTACGAAAGGAAGGATTGAGGGAATTTTCTCCACCGAATCCTTGAGGTGGATTATGAGGATTTCACTCTAATTAAAACGTTCCTCTTGGTGTAACGGTTCAACGGCAAGCAACGACGACTCATGGTGGCCACCGATGGTCGTGGGTGGTGGAGAAGAAAGTGTTGGGGTTAAGGTGGGCGTTTGGAGAGGAGGAGAGTGAAAAAATTGTGTTTTTCACGCTGAAGAACGTATTTATAATCTGCAAATCTCACTTAGCGAGCTCGTCTCGCTAAGCGGAAGTCCCCTTTTCGCGCTTAGCGCGACAATTTGCGCTAAGCGGAACACCCCTTATGCTTAACACGATAATAATCACTCAACATAATTTCCTCTCGGGTTGGAATTGCGCTTAGTGCACTAATTCTCACTCAACGCAATTCCCTTTCGAGTTAGAATTTCTCTTAACGTGCTTCTCACGGTAAGAGAGAGATCAAAAGTTGTTACTTTCACAATCCCAACGGTCAAATTATGGAGGGTTGTCTTACAAACCACAAGTCAAAATTTGAAGACGATCCAACGATTACCAAACCTAGGATTAAGATTTTACTAAAATAGGTTTATGTACAATTTGAAATCTCATAATTTCAACTTAGCTCAATAAAACTCCACATAACTCAATATCTTCATCAAGCAAATCACACATTACTAATTCAAGCCATACCTCAACTCATTCAAGTTAACCATATAGTTAAATAACACAATAAATACAATTAAACATCGATTTATAATTAACATTATTTCAGGGTATTACAAATATTATTAATGTGTTGGACATAACTCAAAAAATACAGAACATGGACACTTAAGCATAGCTACAATGATCCAAATCATAGTTTTTTATTTTTATTTTGTTATCCTATTTTGAGTTGGTTGTCTGTGGAACCGGTGTACGATATATTTTTTTATTCTTTTACATTCAAACTACAGAAAAAATGTATCACGGATATTATTGATTTGTTGTACATAAGTTAAAAGACAATGCAGCACATGGGAACTTAAGCATAGTTGCAAAGGTCCAAATCATAGTTTTTTTGTTTTTTTTCCTATTTTGAGGTAATTTTCCATGGTACTAGTGCACAATATATTTTTTTTTATTCTCTAACATTCAAACTACACAAAAAATGTGTCACAGATATTATTAATGTGTTAGACATAAGTTAAAAAAATGCAGAACATGAGAACACAAGATCGATGTTGAGATCACCCACAATTCAACTAGAAATACAATTTTCACCAATGACAACACAAGATCGATGTTGTTGTATCCAACGATGATGTTGGCCGACATAACCAGTGTAATACAATCATCAATTACACATGCTGATGTTCCATCCACAATTACTTCAATTTGGTGTTGTTATCTTATACACGAAATTAATGGACATGTTGAGTATACGACATGTTCAATTACTGATGAAGAATATGTTTGGTGCATCTTTAATACATTCACAAACATGCGAAGTGTAATATGTATGGAACTTAGAGTTGAAGTTCATACTTCATGACCATTGTTTCACGTTAATGACCAAATTTGGATGGAGATGGAGCAGAAGTTGAATAGTTCCATGAAATTAGAATAAACTATTTAACATATGTTTTTGTATTGCTTTTAATTACTTGTTACTTTTTATTATGTATTTGGCATTTGTACGATGTTGTTCAGTTGTCATTTTCATTTGTCATGAGGGTACTCGATTAAATTGTAAAATTAGAGGAGCGTGAAGATAATGTAAGTTGAAAAGTTCAACATAAATTAATTGCAGAATGATATTTTCATCATACAAAAAATTTTACTACTTAATCCCCATAATGGTGTCCTCTTCCACATAGAGGGCATCTCCTGTTATGTCCTGGATTTCGACGTGGGTGTTCATCTGGTATGTCATGCAGTGATGCATTATTCTATTGAACATCTTGGCTAAACATCAAATTGAAACTTGGTTTCACTTCATTCTGTAGGCTATGCATGTATTCACAAGTTGATGCTGGCGTGCCACAATCAGTTCCAAAAACATTGCTCAAGAAATCATCCAGTTAGACAATCGATAAAGTGTAGTCCATGTTCAAATCACGAGTTGTTCATGTCACTGCTTGTCAGAACATTGTTCAAGTCACTGTTCAACTCTTAATGTGCGTCAGAACACTGTTCACATCATTGTTAATGTTTCTACAGATCAGTTTCTGATTGCAAAAATTGTCGATGCACTGTTCATGACCCTATCGATGCAATCTGAACTGTTAAAATTGGAGGTGCGATGACAACCGTTGGATCTATCCGTAGCCACGACACTATAAATAAGTCTCAAAATGTAATCTTCTACACACAGAAAACACTTCACAACAGAAGTTCCAAATCACTTTGAGTCTCCAAACCAAATCACTCTGAGTCTCTAAACCAAATCAATATTAGTCTCTAAACCAAATCATTCTCAATTTCAAAACCAAATCACTCTCAGTCTCCAAACCAAATCACTCCCAATCTCCAAACCAAATCACTCTTAGTATTCAACCAAATCACTCTTAATCTCCAAACCAAATCACTATCACTCTGAAAATGTCCCTATCGTAGTCTACTATGATGCCTATGTAGCCGACTGTGACGAGGGCATTCAGTTTAAGGACAGAAACAAAGTATTTGTTTCAATGAGGAGAGGAATGACCTTCAATGCATTGAAAACAAAAATCCAACGTAAGATGGGCCTAAATCAAGGTCAAACCATAATCGCAGTCATTTATCGATACCCTATTTCTGCTGGGTTTGGCATGTTTAATTATCAAGTTGTTACCATTAGTGATGATGAGGATATTGATGGCATGTTCGATGTCTATAATTGACATCAATGCTTAAGTGGATTTCAGTTGCTCGTACAATACCAACAACAACCTTCTTCTATAGCCAATGTTGAAACAACCGTTCAATCACCACAAATTCACGAAACATCATACACTGACTACCATACTCAAATCTACCATGAAGGACCATCCTCTTACACACCAATCCCATACACGACCATAAATGATTATTACGTCCCTCCTTTTGAACCCACCGAATTTGATACCCACATTACTTCATACACACAACTGCTTGGTGGATCGTCGAACTATTGTGAGATGAATCCCCAACTAAATGAGCCCACCCAACTAAATGTCAACCCAACTACTGATATCCATGTTGCTCAGTCTGAAAGCAATGAAATGTCACATGACTATCATGCTCAAAATGGTTTGTCGGATTAAGTAGTTGGTGACTTCAGTGAGGACGAAGACGAAATTTTGGCGGACAACAACAAAAACAACGACTAGGACGATAATGACATATAGTTCCTTTTCCAACAAACATCAACTGAAAATGTCTATCGTCCATTTTTTACACTTTTGGCAAGCGTACCAATTGTCGTTGTAGGTTTCACATTTATAAAAGAGTTCGTCTCCACAGGGACTCGAGTTTAGTTAATTCATTCAGTTAAAGGTTATTAGTTTAATAGTTATATACAAATTTAATCAAATGTCATTGGTTTTGGTTTGATTAACTAAAGACAACTTAAAGTAAAAGAAAAGTAAAAATAACGGAATTTAATGTGTCAGAAATATGTAAATTACGGAAATATTAATAATGACTTGAATTAATTATAGAAAATATAGGATTGAATTTCATCATTCATACCCTTAGTATCCTAATAAGATTAACATATATAAATCATTTTCTAACATTATTGATGCACACATAGTTATCCCAAGTTGATTCCTCATACTTGGAACCTAAGAATATTTACTGAATATCAATCTCTCGCATATGCAGTAAACATCTCAATATTACAATTATGTTCTCGTGCTTTTTGCAATCAAAATGTTACGCTCTATTCCTAGCAACGTAACCTAAAGAGTAAAATCATTTGGTTCAAATTCTAATATTACTTTCCAATCTCACTTCAAATCCAATTTCATGACACTAGTAATCAAATAGAATCAAGCATTACGAGTAGAATGAAATTACCAATGATGAGTAGAAAAGATTAATACATATATAATATCAAAAGGGATACATAAGGTTACAAAGATTACATCCAATTCTTAAGAAAAATTAACCGATCTTTGTGCAAAGCACAATACTAACAAGATAAATGACGAAGGAAGTAATCTACGGTCACAACTCTACAGCGCCTTGGCTCCAATTTTTCTCTTCTCCTTCTTCTTCTACGTTTACTACCTGGTTTTCAGGTTACTGGTTCTTTTTTTCTCTTCCCTACATGGCTATTTATAGAAAAAGTCATCTAGTGCATAGGAAACTCGCCCAGGTGAGCTGGAGCTCACGCAGGTGAGCTGCTTGCTTAGGGCTGAAGGTATTAGCTCGCCTAGGTGAGTGGCTTGCTTAGGGCTAAAGTTTTCTCTTTAGCCCAAGTGAGCTAGATGCTAGCCTGGGCGAATTTGGGTTCAAAAACCTTCGTGAAAATACATTTTGCCCTTCCTTTTAGTTCTATTTCTGGATCTAACAAACAACTATCAAAACCTACAAAATCATGGTGAATCTTTCATATTTAAAGACCAATATTAGTAAATGTACAATATAAATAAACAATTAGACTTAAAGGTAGTTTATAAGAAAACTATTACAATCAAATGATAAGTGCTACCAATTCAATCCAAAAAACAACTAAACTTTGGCACTTATCATCCATATCCAAATAGCGCTAATGTTGGTGACAACCAAGTGCCTGACAACCCCAGCTATAGGCATTTTTTGGACCAACAACAACAATCTGACTCGCACGATGACGAGTTGTATGTTGGTCAGTGATTTTGTCAATTGGAGGACCTGAAACACGCCATAAAAATGTGGCACATTAAGAACCATGTAACTTTCAAATCCAAGAGGTGTGCAAAGGATGCATGGGTCTTTTGTTGCCCAACTGAAGGGTGCTAGTGGAAACTTAGAGCGTCTGAAAGAAAAAATCTAAAAGATTGGGAAATTAGAATGATAGAAGGGCGTCACACATGTGTCATGCCAACCATTTCACAAGATCACAATAAGATGAATTTGAAACTTGTAGGCAAAAATATCCTTACAATGGTTAAAGAAAATGAGCAACTAACCATTCCTACATTCATTGCATTCATAAGACAAGAGTTCAAATACATTATCACATATCGTAAAACATGGCTAGAAAACCAATGGGCCCTCAAGCGGGTATATGGTATTTGGGAAGAGTCATACAACATACTTCCCAAATACCTACAAGCTTTGCAACTTTTCGTCCCTAGCACAATTGTCAAGATTCAAACTATTCATGCACTAGACGAGTCTAACCAACCAATCCCAAACAAGGTCTTATTTCATCGATTTTTTTGGTCATTTAAGGCATACATTGACACATTTGCATTTTGTAAACCCATTGTGCAAATCGATGGAACATAGCTATATGAAAGATACAAAGAGACGCTTTTAGTTGCAGTTGCACAAGATGACACTAACAACATATTTCCATTGGCATTTGTCAGTGTCGAGGGTGAGATAGCAAATGGGTGACACTTTTTTTTTTTTGCAAAACTTGAGAACACGTGACACCACAACATGGTATATGTTTAATCTCTAACAGGCACAAGTTAATCAAAAGTGCATACAAACGACCTGGCAGTGGGTGGATAGCAGACAACTCATCACATGTGTTCTATATTCGGCACATAGATCAAAACTACAAAAAACAATTCAAAAAGGAGGACGAAAGAAAAAGCATCTTGAGTATAGGTAAAATATTTTGTTTATATTCTAACGCACAATATTTAATTATTTAACATTAAAGTAACATTTAGATTTACATTTTTTTCAAACTACAGGGCATGCCATGACTCAACCACAATTTTTTCGTCATTATCGAGAGTTACAAGAAGACAACCCGCACTGCATAACATGGCTTGATCAAATACTAAGGTACCTTTTTAAGACGATGTTTAGCTAACGACCGTGTTAGAAAGGTACCTTTATAAGACAATGACTTTCTAAGACGATCGTTAGCTAACCACCGTCTTAAAAAGATATCTTCTTAAGACGTTGTTATGCTAATCACCGTCTTAGAAAGTCACCTTTTTAAGACAGTGTTTAGCTAACAAGACAGGTTTTATGGAACCGTCGTCAAAAGTCTTAATTTCCAATAACGTTAGCTTCAAAGACGATTTTGAATTGTCTTTGTATGTTGTTTTCGACTGTCATCGTTTGTTTTTATGAACTGTAATTAAGTTTATATATAGATACAAAGAATTTAGAACAACATACTTGAAACTTTAAACAACATACTTGAAACTGCTAAATTTAAGTAATAACATTTTAAAAGAATAGAAATTTAAAAAAACGAAATGTGAAAACTTAATATAAAAGAAATCACGTGACTTGTTAAGAAAGAGAATAAATTAAAAGAAGTCTTATATAAGTTATAAATTCTTTTTGTGATATTATATAAAACATATTTTCCTCTTTATTTTTGTGAGCATCCAAACGTAATTAGACATTCCATTATTTACTATTTTTCTCTACTATTTTCTCAAAATAATTAATCCGCAATATATGATTGCTTTAATTAACAAATATTTTAATCTTTCCGAGATTATTTTCAATTGTAACGTACAGTGGACCAATCATAAATATAAATTATTATTATTATTATATTTTAATATTCTAATTCTCACATCAATCATTTAATTAGATTTTATCTTGCTATTCTTCTTTAAAATATTTGTAGGGAAATTTATCGAGAACGATAGTAAGAAAGGAATAAAACCAAAATAAATCTCCTACATACACATATAGTATCGCATATCAATACACATGTATAGTATTATATATATATATATATATATATATATATATATATATATATATATATATATATATATATATATATATATATATATGAATGAATGATCAATAATGCAAAACATAAATATTGTACTCAACAATGGCATCCTTGGTGGTGGGTGAGAACCAATGCGTTCTAAGTTGAGCATATCCCCTAGCAAATCGAAAGAGTCCACTTCCACCAATCACGGGCATCTCTCTCTCCTTGTCGTAAACAGAGTTCCTCCCCAAAATTGTGATGGTGCTGCCATTGTACTTCCCTTCAGTGATGGCGAAATTCATAGCCATGAGCAAGGTGATTTCACTTTGTGACGTGGAAGCATAGAACCCCTGAGCTTTCCCCACCAATTTTGAGTTCAATTGGGGTTCTAATGTCAAAGGGTTCTCAATCATGTTCACCGATCCAAAGGATGTGGTTGAGTTCTTCAAGGGTGGTGGCACAACTTCAATTGAAGAAGGGTTGCGTCCACTCACCACGTCATGCCAATAGAATCTGAAAGAGATACGATTTTGATCAACAGTTCATGTGATAAATTTTACAATCAAAAGAAAAAAATATGAAATATAATGAATGATGTGATCAAAGTTTTATAAACGGTCAGAAGGATGAAATTTTGACCACAATCACAAGGTTTTGAGTTTATGTATATAACTACAATTGTGACTACATTGCATTTATATATGATTTCTCACTATATTAAGAAACGCACAACGAAATCCCAACTGTGACTATAATTTAAAACCTTGGATGTGATATAGAAAGACACACATAAAAAATGTGGTTATATAAGTTGGTGTATAAATAACACAACTTAACCTGAAATGGCTGAGCTTTTCTTGCTTTTCGTCCAAACCCAACATTTTGCGGTCTAAGGTGCGCACAAAATCATGGGTGTCATGGGCTGCGGTGAAGATGAAGGGAGTGAAGAAGAGGGAGAAGATGAGGAATTGGGTGAACATGGTTAGTACTAGTGGTGGAGGAAGGGCACTCCAAGTTGTGGAGGGTGTGTGAAATGGAAACACACTCCTTATAATGAAACACCAACCTAGCTAGGTAGGAACGAGTGTACAGAGAGTGGGGAGTGGGTGGCATAATTATTCATCACAGGACACTTCTATATGTAACATGCACCATGGTTTCTATTTTTGTTTTTTCCCACCAGGGTAAAAATTCTTTCAATAATGGATTGTTTTCAAAGTAAGCAATCTGTGTCTTTAGTTTCAAATTTCAATGAGTTCAATTTATAATATACTGTAAATTAAGTGAAGCATAAATACATCTTAACTTATTTATTTAACTCAAATGAGGACCAATTTTATGAATTAAGCACGAGAGCAAAATTTAACTCAAAAGACCGTCTGTCAGATATAAAAAAATTTCAAGACTTAAAAGTATCACATCATAAGTTTTTTATTCTACTCAAATATAAGACTTATAGAATAAGAGTAAGAAGCTTAATAATAGTTTTTAAGCCATCGGATTACCTCATTTAATGGATTAGTATTTTGTATTATTATGATTTAAGTATAAGCTTAACAACAAAATGTTCAGTTTTTAATCATAATAGAGAGGAAGATTAAAAACTCAATATTTTGTTTTTACGATAGTATATGATAATGAAAAATGTTCTATGTATAAATTGAAATTATATATTAACGCTTGAAATTTATTATCCTATCATAAATTGAATAAATAAATAAAAAAACACAAAAAACATATTAAAAATTAAACATTCAAATTAATTAAACTATTAGTTGAAGCTGGACTAATTGATGATTAATTTATTAACATGTTAGAATTTCTTTGAACATAAATTTCCTCAATTTTAAAGAAACTGGACTTAAGATAAGAGTTCAAAACCAAAACTATTCTTTTAAGGCAACGATACCGATCCCTATTCGTGTTTTTACGTGACGCAAAGACGTATGAATACTATTTCAACACATGATTGAGCGTGGGGATATTATTTAAAGAGATTTCTTTGATTCGAAGCAAAAAAGTGACTCATATAAACATATAACTACCTTACTAACCTAAAGTTCTTTAATCATTGTCCTCCCAATCTTCCAGAACTCAATCAATCCATATTTAATCATTTTGATGTATTACCAACTTGTTACACATTATTCCGATCCCCTTGGGGAGTGGCAACTTATGTGTTACGAATAATGGGATTCAAAGTTGAAAATAAAAATTTTAGGGGTATTTGGTTTGGTTGTTTTTTATTTTTATTTTTACTTGAAAACAAAAAATGGGAATAAAAATGTGTTTGGTTGAATTTTTGAAAACATTTTCAGTAAAAATGAAAACAGGAAACAACCAGAAAATGAAAACAATAAAATCTCGTTTTCAGTATTTTTAGTTTAAAATAGAAATCTTATTTTGAGTAAAATGAAAACTGATGGTAAGAAATGTAATTTTAAGCAAATCTAAAAATATAAAAAAAAAAACAAGAAGTCAATATATGATGAATTTTCAGTGTTTTTATTTCTTGAAAACAGAAAATAAAAAGTCAAACTAAACATATTTTCAGATTTCTAATATTTTAAAGATGTAAACAGTTATCAAAAAATAAAAACAGGAAATAAAAACAAAAAATGAAAATAAAAACCAAACACAACTAGTTTCTCTCCTTGATAACTATTGTACATTAGTTTTGTTTAGCTAGTTAATATACATTTAGAACAGGTTGCATATAAATTAATACTCTCATCAATGAATTTCATTCTTATTTTGGTTTCAGAATATTAATTTCATTTTGATAATTTATCTAATATTCATGAAAAAGAAAAATCTAAATTTCAGCTAGTATTTTCAAAAATATAGAACTTATTTATAAACAGGTTAAATGGGAGAAAAACAGCGGAAATTGAAAAGAAAACAAAAATAGCTTTCCGAAATACACTCTGAAATATTTTTTTCTGCACTCGATCATCACCTTCATAATTTTGGAGGTCCCAAGCTTGTCGTCGTTTGGAGATCTTAATTTACTGTGGTTAGGATTTTTAAATATGCATGAAAGCAGTTAATAAATCACATCATTATTAGATGAATATGAGAGGACTATTGATTTACTAGTTCAGTAAAACACGCAACTTTATAGCTAACGCGTAAAAATTACATCACTTGTGGTATGTTTACAACAGATAATAAATCACAATCATTAGATGAATATGGGGGAGAAGAGAAAACAATGAATAAGAAAATTATGAATATTGATGTATTTTTCTTTATGTAGTCAAGAAGAAAGTTAAAAAAAAAATTGATTTCTAAAAACACATTTTTTTTCTTCTTCATTAATTTATTTCTATCGTTCCAAAACATCCTTGATGCTACACACGGTCGTAGGCATGACAATGGGTTGAAACAGGGATGGGTCTTGCATTTCTCACCCCAGTCCCCGACTTTGTGACCAATTCCCGACCCCGCCCCCGATCTCCGCTTGGATTAAAAAATACATACTCACCCTCGTTCCCGTTGGGGTTCGGGAATTCCCCGCCCCGCCCCGCCCCGCCCCGCTAGAATTGATTAAAATTTTTTAAAAAAGAGAAAAAAAATATTATAACTTATTGAAAAAATGAAAAAGAGAGGCTAAAAAGCAGTTTCGTAACAAAAAAAAACAATAACAAAACCAAATTCAAAATATGAGATCATTATCATAATTTAAAAAATTACTAAAACAAATCAATCCATTCAATTAAAATCATAAAATTTGGGTATTGCATGAGGAATTAAGGACATGCATATTTATTTTCCCAAAAAAAAAAAAACATTACCATCTAAATATATGTTGTCCCAGCAATAAGTAGCATATGATTCTATTTAGCAAAAAAAAAAGATACTAATATACTATGTTGGTTGTCCTTCAAAATGTTTCATTTTGTTTAACATATGATTTTGTTTAGCAACATAAACATGTTTCATTCTTTCAAATTACATAATAAAAAAAAGAAACAACTTAAATTGTTCAGCAAATAAATGTTAATCATTCCTCCAAATTAGTGACACCAGCAGCACCCATCATTTCATCTGCATAAAAGAAATAAAAAAATTAGAACAAAAGCTTATATTATATAATAACAAAAAATGAAATTTAGAACATTATTTACCTTCATCATCTGAAACCATTTCATTCATTACATTAGCACATTCAGCAACAACTTTATAGCTCGTAGAACCTATAAAAATACATTACAAGTATTAGTTCTTGAATAAACACAAATATCAATTTAACAACATATATGAATAAAACTTTACCCGTATTTTCAGCACTCCACAACCAACTTCTAGTGCACATTAAAGCCTCTAAAGTAGTTCATTGAAGTCTACTACGATGTGGGCTTAATACTTGACCACGAGTGCTAAATGCGGATTCTGAAGCTATGGTAGATACTGGAATAGCTAATATATCCTTAGCAATTGCTTGAAGTGTTGGATACTTGATACCATTAAACTTCCACCACATCAAAATATCAAAGTCAACAGCTCTTGGTAAAGCATCTTCTTCTAAATAGTGGTCTAACTCCGATTTAACATAAGAACTTCTAGCCCTTTTTTTTCTTATAATAAATCTATCATACTCAGATAATGCATCACCAACAACTTCACTACCAGTAACATCACCATCATTACTACCAAAAGAGTTTTTGTTCATTTTCATTTGGTATTCAGAAACTAAGTCATAACACAATTGTTGAATGCCCCTCACTTGAGTAAAAGAGTCATGCTCATACAATTTTTCATAATAATACTCAAGCAACTTCATCTTGTACCTAGGATCTAAAATAGTGGCAACTCCCATCACATTATGAATCACACCCCAATATTTATCAAATTTGATCATCATATTTTTTGTCATTTGTTGAATCATTGGGTTAGGAGAGGTAATCCATTGTTTGATTGCCAACTTATTCTCACATATATTTGGAAAATACAAATTAGTAGTTGGATGTTTAGTAGAAGAAAATAATTCAGTGATAGTATTGAACAACTTCAATCTCCCACAAACATCCTTTGCAAATTGCCACTGTAAAGTACTTGGCAAACAAGTATATTGAGACTCTTATTGCTTTAATCGAAAAAATACATCCTTATATCCTATGGCAATTTCAAGCATTTTGTAAGTTGAGTTCCATCTAGTTGGATAGTCTAATGCCAAATTCTTAGTGTAAGGGATTCTCAATTGTTTAGCCGTTCCCTCAAATTTTTCCTTCCTCTTGGGTGTTGCTATCCAATATGCCACACTATCCTGAATATTTTCTACACCTTCTTTCACCACTTCCAACCCATCTTTTACTATCAAATTAAGGACGTGAGCACAACAACGCATGTGAAGTAAAGACCCATCCCTAAGCAAACTACCTAAGAGCAATTTATCCTTAATTTTATCAATCATAGCATCATTTGTGGTACAATTATCTAGGGTGATAGTGGACAGTTTTGTGTCAATATTTCAATCCATCAAACAGTCAGTCAATACATTCATTGCAAAGTCTATCACTTGTATGAGGAGCAGGAACATAAATGAACCTAACATAAAAATAGAGATATAATATAAAAACAACCAAAAAAAGAGATATAATATAATCATATTCCACCATTTTATAAAATAAAAAGGCCTAATAATATAAAAAGTTCAAATCATTTTATTACCTCAAAATCTGACTTTGTAAGTTCCAACAACCATCAACATAATGAGCTGTAATAGCCATATACCCCCTCTTCTGACTTGTTGATGTCCACATGTCTGATGTAATGGCCACTCTTCCATCAAGACTATCCAACAACTTCAAAGTTGTTGCTCGTTCATTCTCATAGATTTTCGTTATCTCCTTCTTAATTGTGTTTCTAGTAGGAACCTGAAAAATATCACTATATTTTATTTTATAATATACCAATTATATATATTAAAGGATAATTTAAAAATAAAAAATGCATTCATCAAAGGAAATAATTACATTTTTTAATAGTTATAAATCAATAAATGTATCTATAATATATTATTTGCATACTTGAAAAAAAGGGATTTTGCTAGCGAACCTGAAACACGGGTTGGAGGGCAGCATAGTATCGCCTAAAGCCAAGGTGATCCGTAATTGATAGTGGATACTCATGCATAATAATTGCTTTTGCTAGCTCTTCCCTTGCACATTCTGCATCATAAGTTCCCGCATCCAACTCTTGTTTTCCTTGCATGACCTTAGGTGTAAGAAATGTTTGGCCCTTCATCCCTCTCATAAAAATCTTGTACTGAACACAAATCTCATTATGCTGCCACAAATGCTTGGTTCCATTTTTTGATTTTCCACCAAGAAGTTTCTTACAATACTTGCATTCAGCCTTGTCCAAACCATTGACTTTAATTTTTTTTGAAATGTTGTCAGATCTTACTTTTCAGCCTACATATTCCTCCTTGCGCCTCCACATTATTAACTTCATCTTCATGAGGTGAAGGAGTATGATCAACATTAATAGGTGAAGGAGAAGGTGCAAGATCAACTTGAATAGGTGAACAAGTTTGATTAATTGGTGAAGGTGAAGGAGAAGGAGACTCATTAATTGGTGAAAAAATAGGGTAAATTCCTTCTGGTGAAAAACTAATATCTTTCATTACTTTCCTGGAAAGAAAAAAAACACACTAATGTATTAAGGAAATAAGAAATTGGTTGTTGTTGGTATCATGATGATTAGTACAAATTTAACAAAGACTGAAATTTATCGGTCAATACATAATTATTTCTATTGTTTGTGACTACTTGTATAACATTTTTTATTCTCCAATCTACTTAAAAAAGTTGTGCAAAGGCAAATAATATGAGTGAATGAATGAATGAAAGAACACCATTTTTGTACTTCCTTTTTGTACATGCATCATAGAACATAAAATAAGAATTATTTCTTTTGAAAAGAATAAAGAGGCATGATACTTGATGAATTTTGTCATTGTCTTGTTTCTTTTTTTTTTTTAAAAAAAGAAACAAGACAATGAATTTTATTAAAAATAGTTACCAACAATTGGCCCAAGAACCTAGGTCACAACAGCCATCTAAAGATCCTGAGTCCTGACATCATATTGCATTCAGAAACAACATCAACAACAAGAAATATATATAAAAAAGATAAGCTTAATTTGCAAACTAACAACACGGAAGGACCAGGAACCACATACCAGAATATATGTTAGTTGCCAGAAACAAATTGAATCTCTACAAAACAAGGGTTTTCTTCTAGTTTAAACATTAGTTTATTTAAGAATAGATGTTAGAGATATTCAATTCAATTCACTGTAGGATGGGTATGTATTAAATTAAAACAAAAAAAATTGTGTCTAATTCATTATGATAATTACATTAGTGTTGCTATAAGTGTTAGATGAACAACTAAAAACATGCATTCAAGTTCCTCCAGTAGATGCATCATCTCGCTCATGTTTGGTGCTTCAATATTTCTTATAAGGGAGGGGAAAATAATAATGAAAATAAATTGGAACTTGAAAGAGGTAAAGCAAGAGGTCTACAACAATAGCAAAAAGACATATGGAACATAAACATAATCAAGATATGGAATGTAGAGTTGGTTACGTACTTCTTTAGACGGGACATAAATATAAGGAATGTGTTCGGCAGCTGAAACAACACACAATATATATACTTAACTAACACCAAGCAGCAAATAAAAAAAACATAGACAAATTGAGAGAATGCGAATGGATGATATCTCTCTCGATTGAAATTTCCAAATTTTTTTCTCCTCTTATTTTCTCTCCATGCAAACAAATTGTTAGTGTATATACTTATTATTATACTGTTTTTTAGAAGAACTTCTTATTATGCTTATTTTTAATAACTACAATAAAACAACTTTGTCACCTTTTTAATTTTAATTATCATTTCAATACATCTTAATTAATTATAACTACAAACACTGTTCTGATACTAATGCTGAAATTGCTCTGTAGATCATACTAATAACTTTTTGTTAAATTTAAGTGATTTGGGCTTCTTTTTTTTTTTTTTGGAAGCAAACAAAAGTGAGATAATTGGGGATGGAAAGAGATATATTTATACTCACTGTATCCAGGGGAGAAGAGGATCATCACCTTGGTATTCTTCGATGGCTTGAATCAGTTTGCTGCTTCAGGAAAACTCAGAAATGAGATGAAATGACAAAAGAGAATTATTTATGAATGAATGAATGAGAAGAAGGAACCTTCGTTGTTGGACGAGGGATTTCTTGAGTTGGTTATCGGTGTGGGAGTTGAGGGCGTGGTTCAAGAGGTTGACGTTGTGTCCTCTCTTGAGCGGCCTCACGTTCTCCTTGAAGGCCTCTACGAACAAGTTTTAGGGTTCGCTTGCAAAGCTTCTTCCCAGCAAGAGGTTTAGCAATGTGAGGAGTGAGGATTGAGAGCTACAGGCTGTAGCGGCAAAATAAGCTTTGGGGCGGGTCGGGGTCAAGGCGAATATCTGTAATTCCATACTCGCCCCTGCCCCCGTTTTGGGTTATCGGGGAAAACCCGAACCCGACCTTGAACCCGGTCAACGCGGTTTTTATCTATCAAAGTCAGGGCGGGTTCAATTCGGTTTTCACATGGTCGGGTTCCACTGTCATGCCTACACGGTCGTAGCTCTGTCATTCAAGAGCCAAGTTGGATTCGAAGAACTTTTATTTTCACATTCCTTAATGGTCTCATCTCCAAACCTAACGAATCTCATCCATAACTGCTCAATGTATGGATCCACAACACTTTATGTTCACATTGCTTAATTTTAATATCATTTTTTTTTCTGACCGGAGGAGCTGAAAAGACCAATTACTATTATATTTTAATATCATTTTTCTGGCTGGCCGAATATCATTTTTTTTCTGATCCGCAACACTTATATGTTCACATTGTTCTATGGTATTTTTTTTGTCATTTTTTTCATATTGGATTGAGATTGAAAAAATATTTTCGATTTGTCCATGAAAGCATCCGTTCACGAAAGAATCATATATTTTAGTTAAATATTTTGTTTTAGTTTCATCATTAGACAATCCAATTCGATTTTCTAATATTTCCAGAGAAATTAATTCCTTATCCAGATAATCCAAAACGTCTACCCCTAATGAAGATTACTTGTCTATATTAGCATCCTAACCACAATGAAGGATAGATTAGCTAAGTGATCATGTAATGAAGCATTAAAAGTAGAAGATATAGGGAAGAAAATAAAGGAAAAAATTACAGGTTTGATTTTTTTTACTAATAAAATTAATAATTAATATTGTTTAATAATAAAGTAAAAAAAATCATAGATTTATGGTTCACTAAAATATGTATAAATAATAATAAAAATATTAAGATAAAACTAATTGTTCACTCAACCAAAAGGATTTATGTTAATTTTTGTCTTACACTCAATCATTTTGTTATAAGCTGTGGGGTGTTTATTGGTACAGTTTGATTCAAAATAGGGAGAAAATAAAATTTGAACCAATTGATTTTAGTTGGTTGGATTTGTTTGGATTTTAATTTTTTTTCTACCTCAAACCAAATCAACTTGATGTTAGAAGATAATAATTTGGTTTAGGTCATCAAATATCCAACCAAAAATTTTTAAAAAAATTAAAGACAACATATTTTTGTCCTTAAATTGACAAACAATGTTATAATAAAAAAATGTAAACAATATATTTAAATCTGATTGACGTACATAAACTAAATCTCATTTTATCAATTTTGGATTTTTGAACTGGGTTTGTTCTACTCTTATTCTCAGTTTCTCCTTTGTAGTCCCCACTTGCACGTTATTGGGCATTGTATGTGCATTCCACTTTATGATGCTTTGATTCAATGTCTCGATGACGTACAAAAGATAAAGTTTCTAAACATGAGAGTTTGTAGTCTTGAACTTGAACTCTTCCAGTTTTGTTTAATTTGGATGTTTCATGGTTCTCGTGAATTCGAATCTTAGAATGTGATTCTGATCGAAGGTTTGCTGAACTGGGAGATTGCTTCCTTCGTCAGATTTCAGTGTGCCATTGGCATTTTAAGAAAATATGTTTGAGGTGCATGTAAAATGCCAAATAAAATTTATGAGACATGAAAGCTATTGAAATCAATATTGACTTTACATTTAATGAATAAAATTATGATATATATATATATATATATATATATATATATATATATATATATATATATATATTATTTTGATAGAAATGGTAATTATAAATTTATTTTGGATAACTTTTTAGTCTTATAATTATATTTTTCTAGAATATAATGAAAATATTATTTTGGGGTATTATTAAAAAGTATTTTTGGTTAATTATTAAAATTGATTAAAAATATTTTTATATTCCTCAAATGAGGAGTGTCCGTAACACTTTTTCCAAGACACTTCTTTTAACATATATTTTATTATTGAATAAAATTTATAAAAAAATTACAAAAATAAGAGAAAAATCATGAATTATAAGACCCAATAAAATTTATAATTTTAAATAAATTTCAACCAATTCGGTGTGTTTAAAAAAATATTTTTGAGAATGTGTTCTTCACATATTGTATCTATATGCCATAATGCTAAACACATTTTCTATCTATCAATATATACATGACCCTCCAACATGTACTGAAATTGCAAGAATCGCACAACATAAAAGAAAAAAATTATGGGAAAGAAAAATTATAGCACATAACCTTAAAAACGTTGACAGGATAATGAGGCACTCAATAAATAAGAAGGTTTTTTATTAGTTAAAAAATTTTGTTTGGTTATTTAGTAAATAAGTTTTTTTATAGCTTTCTTTAATAATTTTAATATATTTTGAAATAAAATTTTTAAAAATACTAATTTCTAATTTTTTATATTTTATTATCTTCTTACTCTTAAAATATTTATTTAATTTCTATATCATCCTTTTTAAATATATTATTTTATATATTTTAGTTAATTCAATAGTTAGTTTTATAAAAAAAACTTTATAATTTAATAAGTTAGTTCAAAAACTTATAATTATCAAGTTTTAACTACCCATTATCTTTTTAACTTTCGGTTAAACTTTCTCATTTTTACTAGCTTTTTAGTTAATTTTATTAAACATAAGAATAATTTTTTCTTACCTTCTTTGTCAATATTAAATATGTATTGTACTTGATTAACTTACTAAAGAATAAAATATGTTTGAAATTAATTATTTTATTATTTCATAGCAAATAGAAGGTAATTTTTTCCATTATTGCATTTTTGAGATTAAAAAAAATATCCATGAAACAAGTGTCCCAAGGAGAATTAAAAAAAATAATAACAATAAATTTTATTTTAAGTGATTAAAATTAATAAAAAGAAGAAACATCAACTTTAAAAAAAAATCTTTTATTTTTTGTTCGCTTTAAACCATGGTTATCAAACTCTCGAGTTAACTCACTAATAGTTACGAGTTTACGAGCCTATTTGTCCTCTTCGAGTTGACTTAAACTCTTCTTTATTAGACTTTGAGTAAATTCTATAAACTCAGTAGACTCTCGAGTTTACCACCGAGTCAACGAGTTAGTAAGTTAAAAAAAATTAGATCAAAATGCAAGTTATTTTTTATTGTTTTATGTCTGTTTAGTATTCAAGGTGGCTTAATTTAACGTGTTATTCTCAAATACAAAATTCTTGCATTTAATAATATCAAACTCTTATTGTCTAATAACATCAAACTTTCAATGAGAATTATCTACCACTACTATAACCTCTACAAGTAGTAGTGATGTATTATTATTAGACTTGATTATTTAAATATTTTGAACTTTATGATTTACTGTTTTATTTTTATATTGTTAAAATATTTAATTAGTATATGGCTTATAAATGTTTTGTTAGTATTTTTATATAAAGTAGACTCTTAGAATCTACGACTTAGTCTACACATCCAATTTATGACATTCTCACAAGTCTGCCTAAACTCTCGAATTTGATAACATTGTTTTGTGTTTCTTCCCTACAGAAAAGAACAGAGTGGGGGATTATGCTTTGTAACCATAAACACTTGTAATAAGTTGTTCTTCCTTTGGAAGCTTTGTTCCGTCTTTCAGTCTTCGCGACTCTTTCGAAACATCTTTCGTTATTCCCTCACTTTCTCAGTTTCTCTCAGCATCGTTCGCTTTTTGTATGCCTGAAAAACGTAGGCTTCAAAATGCACACCCTCTTCTTTTTTTTTCTTTTTTATATTCTTCCCAGTTCTTGATCATAACCGCAATGAAAGGTTTTTTGTTTGGTTTTGAATTTTCCATGTCTCTTAGATTTTTGGGGGGTGTTGGGATAAACCCCATTTCGTCAATTTTGAAACTTTGAACTGCGTTTGTTCTGTTGTTCTCTTCCGTTCTTGTGAATGCCATTTTATGAAAGGTTTTGGATTGGAAATTTTCCATGTTGCTTTAGTGATTTGGATTTATTCGGATAAACCCCTTTTCATCAATTTTTGATTTTTGAACTGAGCTTTTAGTATGTCTCTCTTTTCATTTTTATTTTTTTTCTTGTTCCTACTACCTCGGACAGTGAATGCCACCTATGATGTTTTGATGCATTGCTAAGGTTTCTAAACACGAGAGTTTGTACTGTTGAACTGTTCTAGTTTTGCTTGCGGTTCTTGTGAATTGGAAATTTGGAATGTGGTCCATGATCGTTTTTTTGTTCTGGAAAAATGGTTCCTTTGTGAGTTTCCATCTTGTCAATAACTTAAAAGGAAAACCCATTTTATTGTCCAAACCCTGATTTCCTTGTCTCTGTAGATGCTTTTCAAGATATTGACAACTCACTTTATGCTTTAATTTTGCCATAGATTGTAAATGAATTAACCTTTCTCCTCTCTTGCTAGGGTGGGGGCGCGGAAGAAAACACAAACTTCTCAGGTCAGTGTGACTCAATCTTTCTCTCCAAATTTATCATGTGGTCGAAATTTGAGAACCAACTTGGTGGCATCATCTTTAGATGTAAGAATGCCACAATTAAAGAATGTCTATCTAAACAATTGTTTGGTTAGTTCTTCTCTTTTCTCTTTTCCTTTCTTTAAAGTTTAGTGTGAAACACTGTTAGTATGAATCTAAAAAAATTAAGATGACAATATGATTCTAAAAAATGGTCTGCAACTGCGATTGCAGCTGTAACATAAAGGTATTTTGATTCACCGTGATTGCATTAGTTGCACTTTCCTGCATTGTCAAGGATTGCAATGAAACCACAACAGCAATTTAAATCTGTTTATGATACTCAACTTTTTGAAGTGAACATTGTGTTGTACTTGTGCAATTGTGTTCTGTTGGTTCTTTCTATAAGTTCTGCTACTCTTAAACCTGCACAAGATAAAAAAACTAGAAAAAACAAAAAACAAGCACAACAGAGCAAGACCCAAAGATTTACGTGGTTCGGCAATGTGCCTACATCCATGGGAAAGTGCAACTCCTCATCATCACATTGATCATGAAATTACAAGTTCAATGCAAGTAGTAGCTAGCTTTGATCTCTCTTGGTTTCTCTTTTCAAAACCTCTCTCAATCACCTAGCTCACTACCTCCTTTAAGAACTCTCTGAATTTCCTGCAACTCCTCTATTTTTGCAGCCTCAAAAACTCTCTCTCTGTGTATTACATGATCAAGAGTATATATACACTCTAAAAGCTAGTTCGAGGAACAAAGTCTATACTTTGGTGCCAAAACCAATTCAGTTATAATAACTGAAAACAGTTATGACAACACCACTTTAAAGCCTTCTCACTTGTGCCAATTGTGATTTTGAGTCACACACCACAAATCTCCACCTTGACTCCAAATCAGCAAGTGTCTATCTTGTGATTCAAGGCTACACTTCTACCAATCTGCTTTAGGCATCTTCAAAATTTATCAAGTCCAGGCAGTGCTTGAACTTGACACTAGATAAGGACTTTGTGAACATATCAGCCGAGTTTTCTTCTGTTGAAACCTTCTCCACCTTCACCTTCTCAGATTCAATCGCATCTTTGATGAAGTGTAGTTTCACATTTATGTGCTTTGTCCTCTCATGGTACATTTGGTGATTTGCTAAGTGGATGGCACTTTGACTGTCACAGTGAATTGTGACACATGACAGTGCTTTTCCAAGTTCATTTACCATGCCTTTAAGGGCATTAGTTGCACTTCCAAGTTCATATATAATGAGAATTTGCACCTTTAAAATTGTTTAGGCCTTTAGGGTAGCTTATATCATGATTTAGTATGTATGTTTGTATCAGGTATTGTTACCGGCCTTATACCTTCAATGTATTTGTCACTTCTAAGATGACCTAAGTCTTTTCTTTCTCACATGGCAGAATAAATTATGTAATCATTTAGATAATTTCTTTGAAAAGCATAAAAACTATTTATCTTGTTACTTGAATGCTCTTTATATTTCCAGAGATTTGTTCTTGCTGCAGTGGAACTCAATGGTGCAATCTATGCCACTGGCGGATTTGATGGAAATGATTACTTAAGGTAATATTTATAACTTGATTTTGGTTCAATTTTTTAACTGAATGGTTCAATTTATTTATATCATTAGTTGAAACTTTTCATGCAAATATGGCAGATCTAGACTATGATTTTTTTATTTTTTTTATATAATAGGGTATTATTTTTTATTTGTACCAATGTGAATGACACTTCTACATAACTGCAGGTCTGCTGAAAGATTTGATCCAAGGGATCATTCTTGGACCAAAATACCAAACATGAATGTAAAGCGAGGCTGCCATTCATTAGTTGTTCTAAATGAAAAATTGTGAGCTCAACGTCTTTTGTCTCCATAATTGCATTTTATTTTCATTAATGAAGGAGCAATTGATCTTGCTCGAGTATACTGTGAGTGTTTTGCAATGTGTTAATCTTGACCATGCCAACTTAATGTTGTTGTTCCAAAATATTCTGCCCAAATCCCAAACAATTTGTACACAAGATAATTTTGAAAAGAATGGAGGGAATAATCAGTAAATTTTATAAATCTAAACTTGGTTGTTATCCATTTATGTGTTTGGAAAGTGCTCAACTTATCTTTGAATCATTTTGGACTAGATCATGCCACCATAAACGGTAAAATTCCATAGATAAAGTACTGCTATTCTAACCATAGATTTAATCTAACCCTTGTTTCGAAATTTTTTGTGCTTACTGAGACATGTTTCACTTAAAATTCTTGCATTGCATAGGTATGCACTTGGTGGCTTTGATGGTGACAAAATGGTTCCAAGTATTGAAGTGTTTGATCCCCGTCTTGGGGCATGGATGATAAGGGGAACCAATGAATCATCCTAGGGGGTATTATGTTGCTGTAGTTGTCAAGGAATCCATTTATATGATTGGAGGAGTTAAAGTTGGCGAGAACATTGTAGATACCGTGAGTAAATCTATTAATACTATATTGTGCCTTTGAAGAAACATTTAGGACTAGCTTCATAATAACTATCTATCTAAATATATATACATCACAGGTTGAGAATTACTAGGAAGGTCAGGGATGGCAGGAAACTTGCACTACAACAGCTGTTAAAAGGTGTTTCTTGTCAGATATTGCCTACAGTCATGAGTGAAAGAAGGTTCTTCAGTGGTCACATAGACACAAATTTTTGTAAAGTCATAGGATGAGGAGATAATTTTGCATGACTTTGTGTATAAGATATATAACAGGACATCAACATTGTATATGAATTGTTTGGTTATTCCTATAGTTGACCCCATTTTCATTTTTAATCAACTAAAATCTGAAGTTGTTAGTGTTGTTTGCTGTTTTCTGTTTTCTAATTCATCGTACGAGGTTAATGGTAATGATGATGACAATAAGGGTAATCAGCCTATAACTACTCGTAAACTAGGAGCTAATATGTTAATTGAAAACTCATAATTATTTGCATGATCAAACAGGATGCTAGTTGTACGAACCTAATTTTTGAACTTTTGATCTCATGTATATCATTCCAAACAAAATTAATTCTTGGATTAGTTGATATTAAAAACACGAAAGAATATATTAGATTTGAGTGGATCATAGTGAATGATATACATTTGTTTGGTTTCAAATTTGTTTAATACCACACACTACTAGAAAAACTATTATTTACGACGTTGTTTCTAAGACGGTTCTAAAGGACCGTCTTAAAAGAGGAGGCGGTGGCAAATTTTGTAATTTGGAGTAAAAATAATATTTTTTACGTCACACATTCTAAGGCAGTTAAAAAGAACCGTCTTAGAATGTAAGATAGTGACAATTTTGAAATTGAAGTTAGTAAGTTAACGACGGGTATTATGTAGGCCCGTCTTAGTTTAATTAAGGCAACACAAAGCCCAACTCAGTAACCTACACTCTTCACCTTCGAAGCAATTAGGGTTCGCGATTTCTAGAACCTTCGAAGCTCGAATCTCTCTTGAAAGGCTTCGAATCACGATCCTCTCCCTCTCACCTTCTCTTCCCTTGCCACTTTCCCACCATAGGCTCCTCTTTGTCGCCGTCCCCTCCACAGGCTACCGCGCCCAAAGCCTATCCTCCAACCACCTCCTCCGCTCCCCCACCCACCACCACCACCCCTCCTCCACTCGCTCCCGCTCCCGTTTCAAAAACCACTCTGGCCTCTTCTCCTCCGTCCACCACTCCTTCCTCCTCCTCCTCCTTTGGCCCTACCGCTTCCTCTCCTTCAAACTCCCCTACCGATTCTCCTCCCGCCCTCGTGTCTCCCTCCGACTCCCCCGTCACCTCCAGCCCCGTCGTAGTCAGCGACGGACCCGCCGACGCCCCCACACTTCAACTGCAAATCTGCTTACGTGGCCTGAAAGGATATGGAGAGAAGCAATCCGGTGAGGAAGCCACACACTTCAAGTGCAGATTTGCTTACGTGGCCTGAAGCTCCCATTTCTGATTCCTCAGCTCCTCCTTCCTTCGTCGTTCGTTCTCACCAGATACAGTCTACTTTTTCTATTTTTCTTTTGTTTCTTCTTTGGGTAATTTTTATTTTTCATTATCTGTGGTTTTTTTTGTTGTTATTGTGGAATTTCAGCCGTCGGATGGGATGAGGAAGGTAGTGTATGGGTTTCAAGTCACCGATGAAGAGGTCGAGAGCTTGAATAAAAGGTGAGATCTACTCTATTCTCTCTCGTTATTTTCTCTAAATTTAACTTTTTATGATCTTTTCATTATTAAAACTTTGAAACGTTTAGCCTTTGAAATTTGAAGAAGCTGGTTCCCTTTTCTGCCCCAAAATATTTGGCACAATTGTTTGTGCCATTGAAATTTTTTTATTCATGGTGCAGACTTAACAGGAAGTTGTGATAGTGTTCGGTGTGGAAAAAAGGTTGAGAGGTTGACCCCTTTTTCTGTGCTGTAGAATGGGGTCTGCTGACTATTTACACTTTTATCTCTTTATCTCTTTGAGTGTGGGATAGGAGAATTCCCATATACTGCAAATGAAGGTCCTGTCAATCTTATGTTGCAGGTGTGTGTGCCAATGCTTATTGATGCTATTTGTTTCCTTTGTATGATTAAATGTGCATGTTTTCTGAGAAGAACATCCTTGTTGACCATCTGAGATAATTCATATTATGTTCAATATGGCATACAATGTACTCAAAATAAATTCTCCCAAGTTTTGACATCTGAATTTTGAGTTTTTTGCCACTACATGGTAAATTAATGGGTATTTATTTAGCTCAATGTTATAGAAATATGTCCAAACCGTGCTACACATGAATTTATATAGCGAAAGCTCAATTTTCAAGTGTGTACTTTTTTTATATATTTATTTCTGCATCAAGAAATAATGTGGTTTTTGCATGATTAATTTTGAAATTCTGCTGATCTATGATTTGGCTCTTGCTAGTGGTGGCCACTTTAACAGCATTTTAACTTTTAATGTACTATTTTCTAGTAGTGTTCCAACTTAGGAACATGATTTACAATTCTAGATCTGAATTGCATGCACCACCTTACTGCCTTTTAACTTTTAATGTACTAGTGCTGCATTTTTTAGACAATTTTTTGGGTTTTGCTTTACTTGCATTTGTTGTTTATGATGCTTCTTGTGCCCATAATTTATCCTGGGAATCTTGGCACTTCTATCCATATCTTATATCAGTTCCTTTTTGTCAGGTGAATACAGTAAAAAATGATACATTGAAGCTTTTCAACAGCATTGAGAAATATGGTATGTGTAAATTTGCTTTTAACTTCGTTGAAATTAAAATTTCAAATAATAATTTTAAAGTCTTTATTTTGTGGGTATTTTTGACAGCATTGAGAAATATGGTATGTGTACCTTTGCTCTTAGTTATTTCATTTCCAATAATTTCTTTTGAATTCTCCTTTGTGCCATTGCCTTTTATTCTCACTATGGATCAGAAAAGAAAGGTCCACAATAACTAATATCTCACCCTATATACATACAAAGCTAACAAATTTTGTATTTTTTTTTAATATCAGTCCTAAAATATACCTGATTCAACTAATTAATAGTGAAATAATTTTATTAAAAAATACTATATTATTACACAAACCCTCTCATTATATCATTTTTAATTTTTTAGAACAATGATTAATAAGATCATAATATCTATATATATCTAATAGTTTGAATAGAGTGGTAGCATATAGGAAAGGAATATTGTTTAATGTAAGGGGGAAGGGTAGTGAAGGAGAGCTGACATTTGATTAGATGATCAAAGTGATTAAGGTTTATGGTGAGGTGTGTTGCAGGTAGAGTGACAGTAAATAAATAAATATTCAATCACACATTCTTCACTCTTGTTCAGAGTTGGTTTTAATTAAAGAGTTGCGAATCCCAAGCCAAAGTGGGTTTTGTTTTATTTGTTTGATTCCACATTCTCTGCAAAGATGGCTCATATGTCATCTATGGGTCTATTCCACACTCTTCAAATTTTGAGATTTATATTATTATTTTTATTTTTTGTCTGAAAAATGTGTTTTGTATTTTAAGAATTATTTATATCAGAAATATATTTTTTGAAATTTTATTCAACTAGTAATTACATTGTGTAACAAAGACAATAATTTATTAACAAATTTTGAGATTTATATTATTATTTTTATTTCTTATCTAAAAACTGTGTTTTGTATTTTAAGAATTATTTATATCATAAATATATTTTTTGAAATTTTATTCAACTAGTAATTACATTGTGTAACAAAGACAATAATTTATTAACAAATTTAATGATTATATACCGTTAGCATAAAATTTATACACAGTCAATTAAAAAAATATTTTGATTATAATTTTAATTTTTTAAAAATATATCTACAAGGAAAATGACTTTTACCTACAGTCAAAATCTATCACTAGAAGTCCAAAATCCGTAGGTAGATGTATAAAGGACTTTGTCCTACAGACGTTTTTTGCGTCAACTTTGAGGGGGTATACAGTGACAACTAATAGTCTGTCACTATAGGCTTTACCTACGGATATATTTTTACCTACAGTCAAATTTAACTATCATTATAGGTAACACCTACTATTTCAAATGTGTAGGTAAAAAATATTAATTTATACCTATAATCTCTAACTGTAGGTAAAAGTCAGTTTACTTGTACCTACGGTCTACTGTAGGTAAAATTCAGTTTACTTGTACCTACTATTCCATGACAATCTTGTTTTGAATTCATCATCTGAATGGAGTGCATCCTGCAACGACCCATTACTGCAATACTCATAAATAAGAAGCCTTTGGCCATGCTATGCACAGTACCCAATAAGCTCAACAATATTTGGATGCCGGATTATGTCAATACTGTTTATCAATTCGAGAAACTCATCATTTGTTTGGTGATTAGAAACTCTCTTGTCTAGTTTCTTCACAGCAAGTATCTAACAATTCATAGAGAAAGAGTGAGTGTCAAGATTTGAGTCCAATCTGTATTGTTCAAAAAATAATAAAATAAGCCTATATTATTATTAAATAACATGTGAATGTTTAGATTAGTTTAACATTACAATTGTTATGAGAACACCTCATGATTACATTTAATTTTAAAAAATAAGTTTACCACTTGACTTTTTTCTTTTTTTCTAACAATGAATTATATATATATATATATATATATATATATATATATATATATATATATATATATCAATTAGGAAACATTTGTATGAGAAGAAAAATAGTTAAACAGAAAAGATAAAATTAAACAAAAGCAATTTATCTAAACTGGACTCATTTCTCATTCTAATTAATTACTTACCAGAAAATGTAAAATTACCGCGTGGAAGCAACATGTCTTCTGCATTGCATGACACAGTGAGTAGCATTTTTCTTCTAGAATCGACCTTACAGTGAGTAGCCTTAGTAGTTAAAAACAACAATAATGATTATTTTTTTTATAATCAGCAGGGAACCTAAGTATCAAACCATATATAGGCAGGGTGCTTAAATTTTAAATTTAGAACCTATAAATTTAAAAGAGAAAATACACATTGAATTCATCAACATTCAATAATTTATAAAAAGGTAACAATTTTAAGAATAAGGGTGTCTTTGACAGAAGATAAATAGGGAAGAAGGAGAAAATGGAAAAGAGATGAGAAATGTAAATGACAACCTTGGAATGTTAGAAACTAAACTTATTGACAGTTATAAATTCAACTTCAAGAAGTAACTAAGTGTTTTATAGCTTTTATTAGAATGACTATTAGTACCGTAGCTTCCAACGAAACCTTTTCTAATTCACTAGTATCCAAAACAGAGTCATCACAATTATTACTCACCTTGCTACCAAATGTGGATGAAAGAGAACCTGAGTAGTTAACATGACTAAATGTGGACCATTGCGGCCTATCAACTCCTTCCGACTTTTGTTGACATAAACCTGCAGGGGGGAATAAAGAATCAGGTTCTAATAGATTTATTACCTCTTGCTAGTTGAGAATTTATCATGTATCGAATCTAACAAATACAAAATTTTGTCCTTGGGCTCGAATGCATAACAAGACCAATGCTCCTCAAACAAAGTTGGTACATGATGTTTGACTAGAAATCATTTCTAATAAAATTGTAGTTCTAAAATCATGTTTTAAGACATGATTTACCTATAACTTGTAATATTTTTAAAAAATTATATTTTTTTAATCGGGTTGAAAAATTGTCCATCCCATTTATAATTATCCCAAGTGCATAATCTGCTGAGTCAACAAGTCACTGGCTCAACCTCTGAACCTGTAGAATCAAATGGGATCACATTGGATCTATGACATGGTTGATTCATTTAGTGATTTAAATTGATTAGTTGATTGATTCCCAAGCCAATCTGAGTCGAGTTTGATAGAACAGGTAATAACTCTAATGTTTAAAGCATGTTTCACAACTATTATTTCTCCAATTTCAATTGTTTTCATGAAGGAAAAAACTCAGGTATCAGAGAATTGAAAGCATAATAATATAACAAAAAATGCTTTGTTGGGGTCAATTTGACCAGCTCCAATGGCAAGAGGGGAAGCGTATTGAGAAGGGTAACCATAGTCCCTAATTGGATTTTGTGTATTATCAAGAGGACTAGCTGTGGTTACTAGTGCAGACCTTATAGCAGCAGCACTCCATTTAGTGTGTGCAGCTTTCAAAAGAGCAGCAACACCAGAAGCATGAGGGCATGCCATGGATGTTCCAGACAGCAAATTGTAGCCACTAGATAACATCACCTTGTTGCCAATTGTTGCTACTAGTTCTGTAGGAACATAAGCAGCAAGAACATTAGAGCTAGGTGCCATTATGTCAGGCTTCAAGACCCCATGATAGCTTGCTGAAGGACCTCTTGAAAAGTAAATGGTAACAGCTGGTGCTGGCTTTATTCCAACAAATGTTCGTTGAAATTTGATGGTGGTTGTTGGCTTCTTATGGCTTTTTGCATACTTGATCACAGATGACGCATCCTGAGAGCTGATTACTTAAGAGAATAATAACCTTTCTATATTCTGCTTCAAATTGGCGTAGCTCATTCCTCTTTCTTAAAATTTGAGCTTCAATGTCCTTCAGTTTTTGGGTGGTATCTTCATATGATTTTGCACATACTGCCTCAATCATATAGCTAGCAGACTTAAAGAAGTTATCTCCTAAACAATATTAACTTGAATCAGTATATGTAATGTAACTTAAAATAGTTTTACATAAAAATAGCCTAAACTGGAAAAAGAACAATATAAGATAAATTATTCAGACCATAAACAGCAAATATATGAGTGCCAGGCTTTAGTTCCGAGACTTCACAAGGCTGAAGACCTTCCAACCTTTTAAAGAAGGCCCCTTCAGGATCCTTGGCCATTGCTAACTGCACATAGCACTAACAGTAACCACCACTTCCCAAACAGCCAGCACCAAAGGAAAAAGAAACCTGATGAACATAATTTTCATACCGCATTCACCGTCGAATCCATTCTATACACTTGAAAATGTAAGAAATACATTCCTGCAGATGTCACCTTGCCAGTCTTCTCACTATCTTCCTGTATAGAAAGATAGTTACAATATCAGTTAAATATAAATATACACTCCAATGAGATTGCATAAGTGTTACATCAATAAATAACTAGTTGCAGTTTTTGCAATCTACAAATTAATTACAAGTAGCTTAAGAACAATTCATGTGGTGTATCTTAACATTATTCCTACAAATAATTATGTCTGTTATGTCTGTGACTTTTGAGCTTAGCATCACTTTACATAATCCATGGCCAACTTTGATGTTTTATCCAGATGAGAAACACAAGTAACAGTCTACCACAATGCCAAAGGCTTAATCCACAGTTGAAAAAAACACTAGATATGAACTCTCAACAGAATCAAGGGTAATGTTTCTAACTAGAGTTGGTATCACAAGATTTATACTCTCATCCATTAAACCAAAAAGTCACGAGGGGAGGAAGGAGTAAGTGTAGATTCTGTAGAGGCACTAGAACAAAGAAGATTACCTGCAATGCTAAACCATAGCCTCCATTTGCATCTTGTTCAAAGTAGAACAATTGGAAGGGGTCTGATTGTAACTGTTCCATTCAGAGCTTCTTCAAGAACATTAGCTGAAATGGTAGTCTTGATAGGGACACCCATTTTGCTGTAACAAAATAGAATCAGAAACAAAGCAAAATAATTTTGAAAACAAATAGTCATGCAATAAAATGCACACCTGAATAAAGCTGTAAACATTGTGTTCACAGTCCCAAGATTAGATAAATCAATTTCCATGTCCATGCTATCCGCATCAAGGGCCTGATAAGTATAGGTAGAACATCTTAAAGATTGTTGCATTTCAAATAGAACTATATCATGAAGAATGTGAATGAAAACGTCAAAAAGCTTTCAAGAGATATATATACAGATAATGATACATAAATCGAGCCATTTACACCCATAAAAGGAGAAGAATACTGATGAAACTTAAATTCTCTGAGAATTGGCAAGCCATATCAATGAAGATGAATGTATGGATTGAAGGCAAAGATAATAATCTACCAATAGAAATCAAGATAGGAAAACTAAAAACTAGCACTTATGTAAAGGAAGTCAGCACTGAAATAAATGACCAAAATTTCCCAATTAGCATGCATGAAACCAATTTTGGTTAAATAAATATAATAACTGCAGATATGCAATTTACTTGAATTCCAAGTTGCAGGCAGGCAATATGAATGATTTAATTCCTCTCTCCTTAGATGTAAAAGTTAATAACATAAGACAATCTGGCAGGTTTGGTTATAGATCACCAAAAAATTAAGATGCTAAAACATGCTCCCCATAAGAAACACAACAAACTAGTCACGCAATGCATTTCTTATCTGTTAGCTACTTTGGCCAGCCCAATAATATTATCTTTCTTCTATGTCAAAAACCATATTTTTGTTTTCACACTGTAGGAAGAGTTGAAAATGAAAAACAGAAAAAGGAGAGAAAACACGGAAAGGACAATAAGAAATGGACCTCAAATCCAGCACTGTCATACTGCCTTCTCTTTTTTGGGTCAACCAAATAAGGGGGCCTAGTTTCAGGATTATATTTCTTACAGCTGGATTTCTTGGATCATCTTCGGGGATTTTTCTTTCAACCTTTCCGACAAGATCAGCACCAACATCAGCAGCCTTAGTATAGATACCTCCACCAACTCTTCCAAACAAAGCCATAGAAGACCCACCAAGACCATAACCAGTTATAGCCTCAAAAAGACCACCCATGTTATTGAAAGTTTACAACAAATATTTATATTTGATTTGACTCAATTTTATGTCTACCAAAAGTTCTAATGAAAAATAATATCAAATATGAAGCAGTTTCAGATTGATCACAACTCTATCGACTAACACCAAATTATCCATCTAAGAAAAACTTACATTTTAGAGTATAGAAAATCTAAAGAAAGACATTTTACAAGGCAAGTTAGAGATAATGTAGACAAAAATAAGCCATAATAAATCAATCGTAAGCATAAGACATGATAATGTTCACTTTCAGAATACAGATCTGTAGGTGCCAATGAGAAGATATAGAGCATACGACAAAAGAAAATAGATAAATTCCTCAGGAAATTGCCAATCAACAACTATGCTATGTTGACAGAAAATAGAAATAAAATTAAATTAGAAATGGGTCTTAAAAGAGACAAAAAAAAAACATGTGATGGATAAGGTGAGAAAAACCTGGATTTAAGGATCTTAATGTCTTCTTCTTTAGTCATTTCTTCCTTGCTGTTAAAAAAAATAGAAAGCAGTATAGTAACATCCTCACAAGAGTCTTGCCAATCTGAAACCAAAGTCATAAAACAACATAATGGCCTAATTAAAGAACAAGAACAATCCTAGAAGAATTCCATTAGAATTTCTCTTCCTGTGAGACCACCTTGTGCATCTTGTTCAACATTAATATATTTAGAACAACTTCTTACTAACAATCGAATACATATAGACACACGCAGTAGATATGAAACTAACAATAAAGGATCTTGTTTAGAGTTTTTCCTTTCATCATTATAACCAATAGATATTTCCCAATTTGAATGTAGCTCACATTTACTAGGCGATCACCATTGAATCTTGAAATACATTTGGAGCATACTCTGTCCTCTTCCTTCTATCAAGGTTATGTAAATAAAAGCTAAAAGCTTGTGCACTCTGTCAAGGTTATATAGCATTTGAAAGCTTAAAGGCTTCTCTGAAACATCTTGTGTGTTGTCTCTGCATATCTCTATTTATATGATAACAGGAATTTTTATTGCAATTAAATTTTATTTATATAATAGGAGTAGTCATTTTTCTTGTAGTGCTAATGAAATCAAATCCTCCAACAACACAAGACCAGAAAAAATAAGAGGTCATTCCCAAATCTGTAACACCTAGATTACTAATGTTACCAATGTTTACATAGTAATTTCAAGTTTCAGCAACTACAGTGGTAGCCTTCCCTACACTAAGGTCATTTCATAGTATCATTATGCATCTTATCACACTAACAATAAAACAAACAATGTCCCAAGTTCCTTTAACTTCATTAATTCACAATAACAACGTGAACCTAAAGCTAAAAAGCTTCCAATGATTGATCTTCAGTGAAGGGGGAAAGGGCGAGTGAAGCGGAAAATTGCGTACATATTGATGGGGCACAACGCAGCAATTGCAAGCAAAATCAACACGAAGAGAAATCAGAGAAAAACTAAAGAGGAAGAAAGGAATGGAATCAAAATAAATTAGGTTAAAAAAGACACACTTATAAAGTGAACAAAAATGAGGACGATGTAGAGAGCCAATCCACTGTCGGTGGTGGCGAAGAAGACGCTGATTGGGCGGAGGGTGACGACAACGGCGCCGATGAATGGTTGGTTCCACATCTTGCTGCTGCGATGGTGATGACTAAGAAACTGAGAAAGAGAGAGTAAATGAAGGAAAATTGAAAGAAATTAATTTAGCACCTTTGGATCTTGCGTGCGTGAAATGAATGAAGATGATATAAGACTAATATATTTTATCCTTAAAATTTTTAACAATTATTAACTAAAATTTAATTTAAATTGAATGGTTATTTTTTGAGATTAAGTATTTACTAAAAAAAATGAGACTAATATTTAAATTCAAACAGTCTTAAAGAGTTATATCTATACCAACAATAGTAGGTATAAGACTTTGAGGTTATACCTACACCAACTAACTATAGGCACAAGTTTTATGAAATTTTTTCTTCATCACGTAGTTGTAGATATAAGGTTTTTAGAATTTTGTCTACACTTTGTAAGTAGTAATCCTTTTGAGTTTTACCTACACTAATCAACCATAGGCATAAATTTTTTGGAGTTTTACCTATGCAATATAGTTGTAGGTAGAAGTCTTTTTTTAATTTTAATGAATTTACCTACACCAAATAATGATTGGTACAAGCTGATGAGTTTTACCTACATTAGTCAAGTGTAGGTAGAAATATTTTTGAGATTTACCTACACTAATGTATGTCTATGGGAAAAAGACGTCCGTAGGCATAGGTCATTTTCCTTGTAATTAAAAATATAACATATTTGTTACATATAATCATTTATATAGTTAGATTATAGTGGCCTCTACACTCCACTATAAGATTTTGGTTTTGAAATAAAGTATTCTGAATGTAGTATAAAATCTAGATCAATCCATTAATTTATTCATGAAAATCTATTGCTTAAATTAATGTACCTTGAATACATTAATTAGATATCCATTTGTAAGAAATCTGCCTTTTAATCTTGCACGCACTTTTTGATTCTATAAACAATATATACGATGTTTCTATTCCAATCTTGGACGCAATATTATAATTTCCCTTGGCCATTATTTAATTCACAAGATCGAATGTGGCCTAGTTCCAGACCTACGATCTGATAGGGCTGTTACATATAATATTCAATGGAGACCCTTGGAGTAAAAAATAAGAGCCTGAGTACTTTGTCTGTTTGTTCTGAGTTTTTATTTGGGGGGTAAATCTCGATGCTCACAGTGTCCATTGCTCCTTTGCTCCTTTAAATACTGCTTGACTTTATGTAGTACCACCATTATTTTATGTATGTATAGTACACTTAATTAATCACATTATCACTAGTTCATCTGTGTAAGTTAAGAGTATAATTACTACAAAAGCAATAGTACCTTCTGTTAAATGTTAAGGGGAGTTGATCAATAAAAAAGTTTAGAAACTAAAAAAATCCTAAAATACTTAAGACTAAAAAACTATTAAACTCTAAAACTAACATTCTATCACAATATAAATTTTTTTATTATAAATGTTTTTGTTCTTGGCTTATTTTTTTTGTCTTTCACTATTGTTTGTTTCAACTATGTATCATTGATAAGAAATTAGATCTATCTTATCTGCATCTGCATAAAGTAGAAAGGCATTATTTTAGTTTGCCTTTGGCAAATAATGTCTGCTACTCTCTTTGTTATGGTTCCTACAAATGACTAAATGAGTGATTGGTTGGTTAGTCTTGATCCGATTGTTATGATGTTCAGTTACTAATGGCTGGTAGGTTCATCGATCTTTCGTGTTTCGGTATTTTTGGGGATTAATCAATCGGAATATTTTGGTTTGGTAGTTTGGATCCTTTTTTTTTATGCTCGCTTAGTTTTGATATTTCCTTTTAGAGGTGTGTTAGTGCTATTTACTTGCTCAATAAAAGAGTATGAAGCTAATAGAAGCTTTGCCTGATACTAAAAAGGTTGTAGTTAGATCTATAAAAAAATCTAGGAGGGAAAATGTATATTATATTGCCTTGTGGAAATAGGGACTTTCAATTTGATAATATAGTATGTTTATGTGCTATGCATGTGTTGTAGCAATTTTAATATGGCTAATTGAATGTTTCATTCTGAAAAATACTGCATTTAGTGTATGGGTTAATTGAATCTTTTTTTTTTATTCTAAAAAGTGTTAGGCTGATAAATTTGGTGAATGCTTTGGAATTTGCAGAGTGACTCTTGGATGGACTTGCTGGTTTCTTGACAGATTTTTTTATCAAGAAACATTTGGGAAATAATGAGGCACGGTACAGGAGATACAATGTTTGTTTTCTTTTCTTGGTTTATCTGATCTTTGTGAAGGATAACTTATCATGCATTAGCTTGTAAAAAAAATTATCAACTTGTTCTATTTATTGTTGTCTAAAAATGTTGTTGCTGCAATGCTACAGAGGGAATGGAGAACTGGAAGTGGTGGGGGTAGCAGCTACCAGCAATCACAAAAAAAAAAAAAAAAACCTATCTACGACAGTTTTAGAACCGTTGTAGTATGTTTACGAAACTAAGGCAGTTGTGGAAATAACTGTCATAGAAATTCAATAGCAAAAACGCTAATCTAAGACGGTTATTTTGATAACCGTCTTAATTTCTAAGACATACTACGACGATTCTTTTAGAACCGTCTTAGAATTTGCATGTTGACTACAACATATTATGTCGGGTTTAGTACGTGAATCGCCTTTGTATCTACTACATTCTAGGACGGTTATTTGATAATCGTCTTAGGAAACGTTAGCTTTTACAACGGTTCAAAAACCGTCATTGTAAGTATATTGTGATATTACGACACTAACTTATAAGACGGTTCAAAACCGTCGTAAAAGGTCTTAAATAACCGACTTAAAAGATCATTATTGTAATAGTAACAATAGCTTTTTGTTGAATTTTACGTAATAGAATTGATTTTGCGAAAATTTTTGCATTAAAAGAGTTTAAAATTGATTGTGTACGTCCAGAATTAACTGAGTTTTATACTACTTTACTCTTAATTTTATAATAAAAATATTTAAATATAAATCATATCACTTTAAAATTAATTTTAACTAGAAATAAGTTTATAAAATTAATGTTGCCAGCGCCCATCCAAGCATGCATGCAAGATGGTGTTTTTGTACTAGCCAGTGGATAATAAAACTACACAACAAAACAAGGGCACTACAAAATCATTGAGAAATTTTATCCATTATTTATATTTATTTATCAACGCATAAAACACAAATTGATTAAAAGTTAAAACAAATTGCAACAGTAGAACACCTACAGTCTTCTGGGCGTAACCAAGCTTTGAACATAATTCGTATAGATCCTTCGTGTGTTGCAGGAGATTTTACCGTGTTTTAATGTATTCTCTCTCTCATCATAAATAATTGCTCGCATCGATAATATGTAGTGTCGATCATGAGGACACCGCCATCCTCAATTCCTCATACATGATCAATGGCAGTAAGTCATGACATGGCATGCAATCAATTTCTAGATCCTGAATAGCAATGCTCTGCGACAAAGTCCAAGAATTTTGATTCCCAAACTCCTTCATTTGCCATATCGCTAAATGTTTTGTCTTGCGACTGTGAAGAAAAAGGCTCAAACAGTCCTTCAATACCCCAAAACATTGATCGGAGATGAAATCCTCATCATCTCCATCAGAGTAAAAATCATGTAAGTGAACCCCATCAAGAGCTCGAGGCAGCAACAATTGTGTGTATGTCTCGTTCCTAAGATCAAGTGAAACAATCACCAATTCATCAAATGTAATATCATACGAATTATGAGGAAATGCTAATGCCATCCAATTAAGAGTGCTATTTAGATACACTCCACAACCTGGTATTGAAGTGGGATCAGCGTGGAAACTTTGAATGTTTCTCCAACAATTATGGCCATTTATGTTGCAAACTTTCACCTCACACAATTTGAGCGAACCATCATTGTTAAGAGTGGAAACTATTGATACGACCACCTCGTAGCCAAAGCCAAAGGTGCCAGCAGCGTGATCTATTCCAGGAAGGGCTAAAACACATTGTGCGTCTTCAAATGTTTTTCTAGTGGCAGGGTTCCAAACGAGAAACTTGGCCACCTCGTAGTTGTTACGTTCGCCAAACAAACAGACCTTAAGCCATTGCAGGCTCCGGCAATCTCGTACGTGTCATTCAGCTCCAATCCGAGGCTATGATCATCGGCAATAAGGGACAGTGGGTCGTCTGATACTAAAGGAATGGCAGGACATGAAAGAATGAAGAAACGATTCAGAGTGTCGTCGACTGAGCAAATCAATAGAAAGTCCTCGCTTTTGGGTGATCTTTGAAGGTGCAGTTTCACGAAACTTGAATCGGAGATCAATGACTGAAACCACTAGCTCGCGCACGTGAATCGAACAAGAGATTTCACTGGAAGCCATGAAAGAACTTCCATCATCAGTTCCTCATACAGAATTTCCATTACATGAAACTTTGGCACGACGTCTACGCTCTTTTCCTCGTTAACTTGAAAGGCAACAACGTGTGGCAATCACTGTTTTTTCAACCTAAAAGACAAAACACTGTGGAAATAATATCATATATCATGGAATTTATAAAATAGAGAAATTTTGATGAAGATTAAAATAGATAATGGGGTGATCTTGGAGATTACCATGTCGCACCGATTTTAAAGGAGTTTTTGTTAAATATGAATAGATTTAGTTTTAGTAATTTTTTCAAATTTTTTTTCGGTTTTGTTTATCCAATTTTGTTTTTCGATACAGTTTATCCTATTTTGTGAATTTTTAGAATAAAATTAAATGTAAATATCTTAACAAGTACCGATAGATTTTTTTTTTTCATAAATAAACCTTTTCTTCCTTACTTTTTTTTTAATCTACACTATTATTTTGCATTTTAATTCCTAATATATAATGTTTGAGACTTTCTCTCTCTTTTTGTGTTTTTTTTTAATTTAAAATATTATAAAATATAAATATTATATTATATAATTTTTTTAATTGGTTTTAAAATTACTTATTTATTAAATTAAATTTTATAATTTTGTTTTTTTAGTTTTTTTAAAGAAAATGATATTATTAAATATAATTATTTTTGTTTTATTATTTAATTTACTTATCATATTTTTTTAGGTGAATATTTTTATTTAAAATCTGAAATTTTTAATATAATTATTTTTAATATAATTAATTATATTACTAAGTATAATTAGTTTTGTTTATGTTATTAGATTTAATTAAAAAATGAGAGACTTTTTGTTTATAAATTATTTATAGAAGAATATTATATTGCACTGTAAAGGCTAAGAAAAAAACTTAAGATAGAGATATGTTAGGACAATTGTTTATGTTATGACCATGTTGTCGGTAAATTTACATTTTTTTCTACTTTCTCGTTCATCTTCTTCTTCGTCAATTCATCTCAGGACTCCTAGTTGAAACAGGACGACCCTTTATTGTCCTCTTTCTCCTTAGATCATGACGCTAATTGAAACAAACAAGACGACACTTTGTTGTCCTCTTTCTCCTTGGATCATGACTCCCTAGTTCATATTCTTGACACATCGATTAGGGTGGTGACAGCAAAAGATAGTTGCTAATTAAATATCTTTAAAGATATTTTCAATATAATTTTATTATTAAAAATAATTCATATTTAGCAGTTATCAGTATCTTTTGAATATTTTAATCTTTTCTTTTTATAACTGCAAGTCATGAATAATAAAAATATCAATTCTTATCACTTAAGCAAAAAATATGCTAAATAAATATTTTTAAAGATATTTTTAATATATTTTTATTTAAAGATATTTTTAAAGATATTTTCAATATAGCAATTACTACTCTTTGAAATTTTATGTCTATTGAATAAGATAGATGTATCAATTATTTTTTTACTGTGTTTTTTAGTTTATTTTAATACTACTAACTAATTTTCTCATTTTTTTAATTAACGAACATAACAAAAAAAATATCAACAACACATAGATTTAACTACAAAAGTACATACAAAGTAATTAAAAAATTATACTCTAATTTTATTTAATTTTTTATTTTTCTTTATCTGTATATTTTTTCTTTAAAAAAATAAAAAACAAAATTATAAAATTTAATTTAATAAATAAGTAATTTTAAAATCAATTAAAAAATTATATAATATAATATTTATATTTTATGATATTTTAAATTAAAATAATAAAAAGAAGAGAAAAAGTCCGTTAAGAATTAAATTGTGAAATAATATAGATTAAAAAAATAGTAAGAAAGAGAATATGTATTTAGAAAAAAACCAGTACGGACAACATACAAGTTTAATTTTCACACACCATTAGACTATGGTAGGAATCTAAGTCAAATGATTGGTGTATTATGCGAGTTCAATTCGTCAAATACTATATATTAAAATAATTTAGATTAAGCTTAAAAAAGGATAGATTGAAACAGATAGGAACTAAATTTAAACCATTTATTTGATATTAAAAGAATAAGATCATATCTCCAATTTCTCTATAAAAAAGACGAAGAATATATGTCGAATGTTTATTAGATACATTAGTCCATATTAAAAACATGAAAAAAAAAATATTATATCTGAGTAGGATTATTATGAATGACTAAACTCTTTTTCTCTGAGTATTTACTATTTAATGCAAGGATTTAGATTCCAGATCACTAGCTAAGCAGCTGAAAATTTTAATTCATAAAATACATTATATTTATATTTATAGTAATTAAGGTAACTAGAAGAATGATATATACTGATTAATTGATTAATTAAATCATTAAATATTATGCAAATTTTAATTTTATATTATACATGAATCAATTTATCAAGGTGATCACAAAGATTATGTATACCGATTAAAACAATCTATTAAATTAATATATATTATATAGATTTTGATTATATTTAATACAATACTCAATTCACTAAATATTATAGAATTTATTTATAATTATGGCAATCAATTACGAATTGTTTTTTTCACTTTTAATTCATAAAAATACATAATTATAATATTAAATACGGGGTGTGGGAATAGGTAGCAAGGTACTCGTGTTTGGATATACTCCTAATTTAGTAGCATATTCTAATTTATGTTGTAACAAAAAAAAGAGTCTAATTTATGTTTAATGTAAATATATGTTTTAATTTTTCTTTTTTTAGATATAAAATTGATTGAGTGGTTAAGAAAGAACAAAATAAAAAAAATCATTGAATTTGATCTCTCTTGCTAACAAAACCTAACAAAATAATAATTAATATTTGTTGATAAAAAATATTTTTTAGAAATTATATATTTTTTTTCAATTTTAAACTTCCTAATAATAATAATAATAATAATAATGATTTACAGAAACAACGCAACGATAACAGTAAGTTAGCTATCATAATAATCAATGCATGAAGAAATTTCATCTTACCAATGATAAAGTTTGAGCACTAAAGCATTGAAAACAATATCATAGCAAGAACAACTCCACATTTGTTAATTTAAGTCATGTGTTTGGTGGTTTTGCCAATAAAAAATGGTCAGAATCATTCGAATAATATCACACTAGTATTTTAGTTAATTTATGTGTTCAGTGGTTTAATGTTTTAGTACGAGCAGTGCATGTGACAGAAACGAGCATAGCTTAAATAAGAAAGAAAAAAAATTAAGCTTTACTAACCTTGGAAAGATAAACTTGTTTTTCATTACAAAGAAGTACTAGTTCACGTTTCGGTCCCCCAAACCTTTGGACTGGACTAACATTTTCAAACAAACATTCTGAACCAATGCAAACCTTCAATATAAGACAATCAGCTTCTGCTGTTCTGTAGAACGGCGCAACAAATGTACATTTTCTTACCTCTTCAGAGCCTTCAGAACAGTCCAAATCTAAAAAGAAATATTGTATGAAACCATCATCCAAAGTCATCCTTAGCCACAACCGACTCTCACTTAAAATATTATGGAGAGTGATTTCACATTGTATACCAACGGGTAGTCCTGAAACAAAGGGAAGAGGATGTTCAAAGTCAATATTGGGAACACTTAGTTCTGCCTTTACATGTTTGATTGGTCCATGAAACACAAACTGCTTTAGGGAGAAGAACTTGAGACATGCTTCAAACTGAAGTGGACTGCAGGAAGCTCCATTGATGGAGGTGCTACTTAATACTTTCCCAAGTTCAACTAGGAAATTGGATGGCAAAGCTGAACTTTCTTTAAGGATAGATTCAACACGTAAATATAGACTACTCAACCTCTTTAATGTATGATTAATACAGCTGATTTCTTCTTTAGATATCCTGAGGGTATAAGTCAATAACATTAGCTCCAAGACATTCAATTCCTCTTCTGCAGAGAAACCTATAAACCTACTCATCAATTCTTTAACCCTCCTATCAAGCTTTCCCAGTTTGAATTCCAATTTTCCTATTCCCTGATAACACAACCCTTTTGCTGGAAGCAAATTGTTCCATACTTCTGCAAGTAGCTCTATTATCCGGAGATACAGTAAAGTAAATGCCAAAGCATCAGCATCACCAGATCCCAAAGAATCAAATTTCATAGTGGTTAACTCCTTCAAACACCTGCATCATTGACATCAGCACCCCAAGGGAAGCAATGATTAAAATAAACAAAAAGACATTATTAGATACATGCATGCTAAATTTAAACAATAAAAAAATGTCATATTTAAGTATGTTATAAGCTTGCAGGACATCTTAAATTTCATGCCTAGAAACTGAAGAAAGACACTACCGACTAACCAGAATCCCCATAATTTGTATGTAATGTAAACTCATCACACAATTATACACCGATATGCCCAAATTGAGTTATTGTAAGCGAAGTCTGTATACAGGTTTGGGATTAATTATATGCAACATACACATAATACAAATATCAGAAGAAGCAACAGCAAATGCCAAGGCACACATGTTAATGAAGTTGTACTACAATTCATTACCTCAAGGACCTTAGCACTTCATTTGTGTGACCTGACTGTATCCTCGGCCACATATCAGGGAGCTTTGCAAGGATGTAATTTATCAAGTTTGTAACTTCATTATACACCGATTGCTGTTGTTCTACCTGATCATTTGCTACCTCTTTTTGCTCCCTTGTGATATGTGAATCAATTTTGGAACCAATCACCTCATTGCTAGCAAAATTTGGAGCATCACCTTCAAATAAAGGAAACTGTTGCTCCCCTTCCCCAGGGTTAATATTTGTTGCAGAATACTCTGTAGATCTGCTTTTCTCACATAGGCAGGCCAAAAGGGCATCCCTATCCATGATATCACTAAAAGCATTATAAATTCTACCTAGGAATGTAACTGCATAAGAAAACATTACTGGTGGTATTCTGCCTACATCAGCATTCAAGAGTGCAGCAGATATAGAAAGAATTAACAGTGCAGCTATCCTTGCACTATTAAATTCTACATTTCCTTCCAAAGCAGTTTCTACCTGTCAAAGCAAAAAAAACAAAAAAAGTAATCAGTGCCACTCCTTCAAACAAATATAAGTATAGGAAAATACTTAGATACGGTACCATAAGTACTGTTGGTGTTGTCCTCCAATCAGATTTGGAGTTTCACCTAGATAATACGCAAAGACATTCAATGAATTCCTTTGTTTTGCATATTACCAAGGTGAAACTCCAAATTTGATTGGAGAACAGAACCAATGGAATTATATCTAAGTTTTGTCCATTAGGTATGTACTCCCTCAAATATAAGAAGAAAAAAAACATTTTTTCTAGGTTTCAAATTTAAGAAAATTTTAACTAATTTTATCTTATTTAATGTTACTATCTCTAAAATACTCCTCATTTAATTGAGGTGTTAGTTTAAATGACTCTTCTTTATTCCTGATATCAAGTTCCAATGAAGGATAAGTCGGGAAAAAATTACTTTTGATTGAAATTGGTGCAATTAAATGTGATTAGCTAACTTTCTCAATTAGTGTGAATTAGTTTTTTTTTTCTAATATTTGAGACCGGAAGGAGTATATCTGTTTCATTGACATGCAAAATATGCAAAATGTTCAAGAAGTTCTTGTATATGATTATATACTATAATCCAAATGAATGCACCTCTTCAAACATGTCCTTGATAATCAAGCTTACAAATTTCTTGTGATTTCGGCCCAGATGAGAAAAAGTAGAAAATACATCAGCTTCATCCTGGAAACATAAAAGTTAAAAAGTTAAACATATGAAAGATATAAAAAGTGGTTGTATTGAGAGTCTTGGCTCCGTCTTCTAAAAGACCAGGATTAAGAAGCATGTAATTGATAAAGCAAAGACAATATTTTGGATGGAATGAAAAGGGATAAGCTCAATATTTTTCTTATCCCTTTTTTATTTAAAAACCATCAAAACGAAGTGAAATGAATTTTTGGCAAGTAATGTAATAACAAACTTTAATCCTGCCTAGGGTAGCTTTGTTATTCTTAGCCGGTCCCAAGCCCGGATAAAAGGAGAGGGTTGTGTTAGGCTTTCGACAGCCAACGTTAAACTTTGTCGAATCTCTATGACATGGATCAATTACGTAATAATGTGAATGCTAGGTCATTGCCCGGAAGTAACGCGTTGTATGGCTCGAGTACAGTGTCAAAAGAGCAAGAGCTGCTGCATCGCCGCCCGGATGTAGTGAAAAGTAAGCAAGGGTTCCCACATTTTCGTGAACGGGTGTGGGTAAAGAAGCTAGTTCATGACAGGAGGATTCGCTTTGGTACATGGAATATAGGCACACTTACTGGAAAATCTATGGAAATAGTGGATGTTATGGTGAGGAGGAAGATCAATTTTATGTGCCTACAAGAAACTAAGTGGACAGGTGAAAAAGCGAAAGAATTAGACAACTCGGGATTTAAGCTGTGGTATACGGGAAAAATCAGATCAAGAAATGGGGTAGGGATTATTGTGGACAAGGAGTGGAAGAAGGATGTCGTGGATGTAAGAAGAGTAGGAGATCGTATCATAGTCTTAAAATTGGTAGTGGGACAGGACACCTTTAATGTTATTAGTGGGTACGCACCTCAGGTTGGGTTAGCAGAACACTTTAAGGTAAAATTTTGGGAGGATCTAGAAGGGGTACTTCAGGATATACCCCAAGGAGAGAAAGTTTTCCTAGGAGGGGATCTCAATGGACATGTAGGTAGCGTGACTAGAGGTTTTGAGGGGGTGCATGGGGGTTTTGGCCTAGGGGAGATGAATGGGGAGGATAAATCCATCTTGGAGTTTTCGGAGGCTTTGGATCTTTCTATAGCCAATACATGGTTTAAGAAAAGAGAGGAACATCTTATCACTTACAAAAGTGGAGGGACATGTTCTCAGATAGATTTCTTCCTTATCAGGAAGTCTGATAGGAAGTATTGCTTGAACTGTAAAGTTATCCCGGGAGAGAGCTTGACTACCCAACATAGAGTTTTGGTTATGGATGTAAGAATTAGAGATAGGGCAAAGAGAAGAAGTCCTCTGGTAGCACCAAGGATCAAATGGTGGCACTTGAAGGGTGAGAAACAAGGAATCTTCCAACAAAAGATATGGGAGGGTTGGTGTGGACAATCACAAGGAAGTGCAAATGATATGTGGAACAAGATGTCCCAAGAGATTATTAAAGTGGCTAAAGAGACGTTGGGTGAATCTAGAGGTTTTGGATCTAGGGGTAAAGAATCGTGGTGGTGGAATGAAAATGTCCAGAGCAAAGTTAGAGTAAAAAAGGAGTGTTTCAAGGAGTGGTCTAGGTGTAAAAATTCTGAAACTTGGGATAAGTATAAGATAGCTAGAAATGAAACCAAAAAGGCGGTGAGTGAGGCAAGAGCCTAAGCTTTTGACGGACTATACCAAGCTCTAGGAACCAGGGACGGAGAAAGATCTATATATAGACTTGCTAAGGGTAGAGAGAGGAAGACTAGAGATTTGGATCAAGTAAAGTGTGTTAAGGATGAAAAAGGCAAAGTCTTAGTGCATGAAAAAGATATCAAGGAAAGGTGGAAGGCGTATTTCCACAACTTATTTAATGATGGATATGGATATGACTCTAGCAGTCTAGACACAAGAGAAGAGGACCGGAACTATAAGTACTATCGTCGGATTCAGAAACAAGAAGTAAAGGAAGCGTTGAAAAGAATGAGTAATGGTAAGGCGGTGGGGCCAGACCACATACCTATTGAAGTGTGGAAAACTCTTGGAGATAGAGGTCTTGAGTGGCTCACCGAACTCTTTAACGAAATTATGAGGTCAAAACGCATGCCGGAGGAATGGAGGAGAAGCACGTTAGTGCCAATCTATAAGAACAAGGGGGATATACAAAATTGTGCAAATTATAGGGGAATCAAGCTCATGAGTCATACCATGAAATTATGGGAAAGAGTGATCGAACGGAGATTAAGAAAGGAGACTCAAGTTACTGAGAATCAATTTGGTTTCATGCCGGGAAGGTCGACCATGGAAGCGATTTATTTATTACGGCGGGTGATGGAGCAATATCGCATGGACCAACAAGACTTGCACTTGATTTTTATTGACTTGGAGAAAGCGTATGATAGAGTGCCTAGAGAGATTTTGTGGAAAGCTCTAGAGAAGAAAGGGGTTAGGGTTGCATATATTCGAGCTATCCAAGATATGTATGATAGGGTATCGACTAGTGTTAGGACACAGGGTGAAGAGTCAGACGATTTTCCCATCACAATTGGTTTGCATCAAGGGTCAACCCTTAGCTCCTACCTTTTTACCTTAATTCTGGATGTCCTCACGGAACAAATCCAAGAGATAGCGCCGAGATGCATGCTTTTTGCAGATGACATAGTCCTCCTTGGAGAGTCGAGGGAGGAGTTGAATGAGAGGTTGGAAACTTGGAGACGAGCTCTAGAAACACATGGCTTTCGCCTAAGCAGAAGCAAATCGGAGTATATGGAATGTAAGTTCAACAAAAGAAGGAGGGTTTCTAACTCAGAGGTGAAAATAGGAGACCATATTATCCCTCAAGTCACACGGTTTAAATATCTTGGGTCTGTAATACAGGATGATGGGGAAATTGAAGGGGATGTGAATCATCGCATTCAAGCAGGATAGATGAAATGGAGAAAAGCATCGGGGGTGTTATGTGATGCAAAGGTACCGATCAAGCTAAAGGGAAAGTTTTATCGGACTGCGGTAAGACCGGCGATTTTGTACGGAACAGAATGTTGGGCGGTCAAGAGCCAACATGAGAATAAAGTCGGTGTAGTGGAGATGAGGATGTTGCGGTGGATGTGTGGTAAGACTCGACAGGATAAAATTAGAAACGAAGCTATTAGAGAGAGGGTTGGAGTAGCGCCTATTGTAGAGAAGATGGTGGAAAATAGACTTAGGTGGTTTGGGCATGTAGAGAGAAGACCGGTAGACTCTGTAGTGGGGAGAGTAGACCAGATGGAGAGAAGACAAACAATTCGAGGCAGAGGAAGACCCAAAAAGACTATAAGAGAGGTTATAAAAAAGGATCTCGAAATTAATGGTTTGGATAGAAGTATGGTACTTGATAGAACATTATGGCGGAAGTTGATCCATGTAGCCGACCCCACCTAGTGGGATAAGGCGTTGTTGTTGTTGTTGTAATGTAATAACAAACTTTATCAACTGATGTAACATATTTTCGCAGATAAAACCCCTTTGCCTCTTGAAAATTAAAAATTTAACAAGAGATTTAGCATAGCCATTGAAAAAATAAGAGACAATTGGAACATAGTATAAAGCAAACCTGTGGATAACTGTCTAAACTTCCCAGAAGACTGTCAACAGATGATTTGAACAATGTCAGATAATTTAGCTTCACTACTTTAAGTATTTTCCTATCAGTATATCTTACATCCCAATTGTTATCTACCAAAGCACCAAGAAACTGCAAAATAAAATGAAACTTATGACTAATAACAATAATAAATTGCAACAAAGATTTAAAAAGGCAATGCCATTAGGTGAGTCAGTAAGAGAAAATTTCATCATTTTGGCAATGTAGGAGGTTTATTAAAAAGATTAAGATCGCTTAAGAATTCAACTCAGAAAAACACACTCAATATCCATAACTAGTCTCAAACCAAACGAAAAATACAACAACAACAACGCCTTATCCCACTAGGTGGGGTCGGCTACATGGATCAACTTCCGCCATAATGTTCTATCAAGTACCATACTTCTATCCAAATCATTAAGTTCGAGATCCTTCTTGATAACCTCTCTTATAGTCTTTTTGGGTCTTTCTCTGCCTCGAATTGTTTGTTTTCTCTCCATCTGGTCTACTCTCCTCACTATAGAGTCTACCGGTCTTCTCTCTACATGTCCAAACCACCTAAGTCTATTTTCCACCATCTTCTCTACAATAGGCGCTACTCCAACCCTTTCTCTAATAGTTCCGTTTCTAATTTTATCCTGTCGAGTCTTACCACACATCCACCGCAACATCCTCATCTCCGCTACACCTACTTTAGTCTCATGTTGGCTCTTGACCGCCCAACATTCTGTTCCGTACAAAATCGCCGGTCTTACCGCAGTCCGATAAAACTTTCCCTTTAGCTTGATCGGTACCTTTGCATCACATAACACCCCCGATGCTTTTCTCCATTTCATCCATCCTGCTTGAATGCGATGATTCACATCCCCTTCAATTTCTCCATCATCCTGTATTACAGACCCAAGATATTTAAACCGTGTGACTTGAGGGATAATATGGTCTCCTATTTTCACCTCTGAGTTAGATACCCTCCTACTTTTGTTGAACTTACATTCCATATACTCCGATTTGCTTCTGCTTAGGCGAAAGCCATGTGTTTCTAGAGCTCGTCTCCAAGTTTCCAACCTCTCATTCAACTCCTCCCTCGACTCTCCAAGGAGGACTATGTCATCTGCAAATCGCATGCATCTCGGCGCTATCTCTTGGATTTGTTCCGTGAGGACATCCAGAATTAAGGTAAAAAGGTAGGAGCTAAGGGTTGACCCTTGATGCAAACCAATTGTGATGGGAAAATCGTCTGACTCTTCACCCTGTGTCCTAACACTAGTCGATACCCTATCATACATATCTTGGATAGCTCGAATATATGCAACCCTAACCCCTTTCTTCTCTAGAGCTTTCCACAAAATCTCTCTAGGCACTCTATCATACGCTTTCTCCAAGTCAATAAAAATCAAGTGCAAGTCTTGTTGGTCCATGCGATATTGCTCCATCACCCGCCGTAATAAATAAATCGCTTCCATGGTCGACCTTCCCGGCATGAAACCAAATTGATTCTCAGTAACTTGAGTCTCCTTTCTTAATCTCCGGTCGATCACTCTTTTCCATAATTTCATGGTATGACTCATGAGCTTGATTCCCCTATAATTTGCACAATTTTGTATATCCCCCTTGTTCTTATAGATTGGCACTAACGTGCTTCTCCTCCATTCCTCCAGCATGCGTTTTGACCTCATAATTTCATTAAAGAGTTTGGTGAGTCACTCAAGACCTCTATCTCCAAGAGTTTTCCACACTTCAATAGGTATGTTGTCTGGCCCCACCGCCTTACCGTTACTCATTCTTTTCAACGCTTCCTTTACTTCCTGTTTCTGAATCCGACGATAATACTTATAGTTCCGGTCCTCTTCTCTTGTGTCTAGACTGCTAGAGTCGTATCCATATCCATCATTAAATAAGTTGTGGAAATACACCTTCCACCTTTTCTTGATATCTTTTTCATGCACTAAGACTTTGCCTTCTTCATCCTTAACACACTTTACGTGATCCAAATCTCTAGTCTTCCTCTCTCTACCCTTAGCAAGCCTATATATAGATCTTTCTCCGTCCCTGGTTCCTAGAGCTTGGTATAGTCCGTCAAAAGCTTGGGCTCTTGCCTCACTCACCGCCTTTTTGGTTTCATTTCTAGCTATCTTATACTTATCCCAAGTTTCAGAATTTCTACACCTAGACCACTCCTTGAAACACTCCTTTTTTACTCTAACTTTGCTCTGAACACTTTCATTCCACCACCACGATTCTTTACCCCTAGGTCCAAAACCTCTAGATTCACCCAACGTCTCTTTAGCCACTTTAATAATCTCTTGAGACGTCTTGTTCCACATATCATTTGCACTTCCTTGTGATTGTCCACACCATCCCTCCCATATCTTTTGTTGGAAGATTCCTTGTTTCTCACCCTTCAAGTGCCACCATTTGATCCTTGGTGCTACCATAGGACTTCTTCTCTTTGCCCTATCTCTAATTCTTACATCCATAACCAAAACTCTATGTTGGGTAGTCAAGCTCTCTCCCGGGATAACTTTACAGTTCAAGCAATACTTCCTATCAGACTTCCTGATAAGGAAGAAATCTATCTGAGAACATGTCCCTCCACTTTTGTAAGTGATAAGATGTTCCTCTCTTTTCTTAAACCATGTATTGGCTATAGAAAGATCCAAAGCCTCCGAAAACTCCAAGATGGATTTACCCTCCCCATTCATCTCCCCTAGGCCAAAACCCCCATGCACCCCCTCAAAACCTCTATCCACGCTACCTGCATGTCCATTGAGATCCCCTCCTAGGAAAATTTTCTCTCCTTGGGGTATATCCTGAAGTACCCCTTCTAGATCCTCCCAAAATTTTACCTTAAAGTGTTCTGCTAACCCAACCTGAGGTGCGTACCCACTAATAACATTAAAGGTGTCCTGTCCCACTACCAGTTTTAAGGCTATGATACGATCTCCTACTCTTCTTACATCTACGACATCCTTCTTCCACTCCTTGTCCACAATAATCCCTACCTCATTTCTTGATCTGATTTTTCCCGTATACCACAGCTTAAATCCCGAGTTGTCTAATTCTTTCGCTTTTTCACCTGTCCACTTAGTTTCTTGTAGGCACATAAAATTGATCTTCCTCCTCACCATAACATCCACTATTTCCATAGATTTTCCAGTAAGTGTGCCTATATTCCATGTACCAAAGCGAATCCTCCTGTCATGAACTAGCTTCTTTACCCACACTCGTTCACGAAAATGTGGGAACCCTTGCTTACTTTTCACTACATCCGGGCGGCGATGCAGCGACCCTTGCTCTTTTGACACTGTACTCGAGCCATACAGCGCGTTGCTTCCGGGCAACGACCTAGCATTTACATTATTACGTAATTGATCCATGTCATAGAAATTCAACAAAGTTTTACGTTGGCTGTCGAAAGCCTAACACAACCCTCTCCTTTTATCCGGGCTTGGGACCGGCTAAGAATACTCAAACCAAACGATAAATAGAAAATGAAAACTAGAGGACATTGTTTTAATTAAAAGTGAAAATAAAAAATGAAAATAGAAAACGTTTTCTCTAACCAAACAACACCTTATTAATTTGAAACCCAAATATAACCCTATTCATCTACCAGGAAAATAACCAAACCACTAGCATAACTCCTTAACCATAAAAAGAAATGGGATTCCCCCCCCCCCCCCCTATTTACAAATAATCACTAAATTTCGATTCTCCATACAGCAACAGGAAGGAGGTTTCATAATTAGGCCAACACGAGATGCATCTTGAAGCTTCAAAGAAAGGAAAAACCATAGGCACTAAAATATATACTGGACATAGAGCAAAATGATTAAAAAAGAATCAGAAACATACCATGTGCAAATGTTTTTCAAGAAGCTTTAAACGGCCATTAATTGCCATATGATGCAAGGTTTCTAAAGATTGTAACCGAACCACCTCCGATTCATCGTTCAAAACATCCATTAACGAGTCTAAGGCTTTACGCGCAAACTCAGAAGATAGGCTTGTCAGCGTGCGTAAGGACTCACATACAGACTTCCTCACCTTCAGGTAAGGCAGAAATGAAGTCAATAATATCATATAATCACATAAGGAAAAAACATTATAACTATCCCAGATATTTGCTGTCAATTTTCAGATGAATCTCTGCAAACAAGGGATTTTCAAAAGTTACCTCAAAGAACTCATCCTCAAGTCCATGAACTAGTGCACCAGCAACATTAGTTGCCAACATGACAAATTGTTCAGATGTGCGCTGACCCAGAGTTTCCTTTTGCTTTCCATGCCCTGAAACTCTCTTTGATAAACTTTGCAACAGAAGATCCTCCGATACCATTTCCATCTTTCTGAGGCCACTAAATGCTTCAACCCTGACCTTCATGTTCATATCTCTTGCCATGGAGCATAGCTATATGCACATACAGTGAATGTGTTATGAGATATTGAGGGATCAACCAACAACTGTCAGAAATGCTAGAAAACTCAAACAGAAACTAAACACCAAAAAATTAGGGATATATGCAACCCACAGTATAGGAGTATACCTTGGCAAATATGTCGTTGGACCAATAGGCTTTCATGTCTGAGTTAGAAGCTGCCAACATCAGACCCCATGAAGCCACCTGGAACATAACAGTTTACATCATTCAAACACTAACCACCATCAACTAGCTAAAAACCCCAGAAGTTTCATGAGATTAAACAAAACCCCCTTATTTTTTCTAACCCAACACTAACCTTAACACAACATCTGATGACACACACTGAGATATCTGATTTTATCATTTCTAATATTCCCGCAACACCATAACTAGCAATAATTAAAGAGGAGTAAAAACTTGGTTTAGTTAGTCATCAGTCATCTAAAGACCCTACATCACATTGGCTCTTGTTTGTAGGTGATCAATAATCAATAATAGGTGATATCAAATCAGTCCTTCAATGCTGTAAACCCACATGTGCCTTCCAAAAAATATTCTCCAGATCACATTTGTCCTTCGTTCATATATCCAATTGGTCTTCAAATTGCAATTAATAGGAACGGCTGGAACACCATTAGTTTGGTCCACTAGAAGACCAATTTCATGGCATTAACTGACACTGAAATACTACTCTAATATCACCATGGTTTTAAATGCGATTTACTGCAGTTATAAAAATCTCAGTAATTTGCCCAGAATTTCAATAACAATTTAAAGCCATGATCATCACTATATATAGGCAACATGTAGTCATGTATAATTGAAATACGTTTTAATACAAGATCATTTTAAACATTTCCTCTAAAACAATAATATTTTCAAAGTCACCCACGACGAGGAATTTGTGTTCAAACCTAAAACTAGGTTCACAATGCTCCTCCAAGTTTCAAATTTTGTTCACATCTGTCTTTCATATTTTTTAAAAAGTTCACAATAGTTCTTCATGTTTTTAAAGTACTCAACTTAGTCATTACTTAAGGGTCAGATAAACGTCTTTTATCGTTTCAGACCACCTCTGTTAACTGAAGGACTAAATTGACTCTATTTGTAAATGTTAGCAATTAAAAAAACTTCTAAAACATAAAAGTTCAGATAAACGTCTTTTATCGTTTCAGACCACCTCTGTTAACTAAAGGACTAAATTGACTCTATTTGTAAATGTTAGCAATTAGAAAAACTTCGGAAACATAGAGGATCATGTATTTCACTTAAAAGTTAATTTACTTTTATAAATAAATTTATATATATATATATATATATATAATAAATTATATTTTTTCAATTTATCCTTTTTTATTTACATATCTAAATTAAATTTTAATTAAAATAATTTTATATCACCATAAATAATAAATAATAAATAATAAATAAAGGCTCCACTGTCAATAAAGAAATAAAATGACAAAAAGGTATAATACATAAGTCAATTCTAGTTTTTTTTTTAATAAATAAAATCAGTTCATGATTAAAATAGTATATGCAAGTTTAAACTTAATTACTCTGTCAATGAATAAATAAAATCACAAAAAAAAACAGTAAAAACCAATAACCTAATATTGATTAAAAGAAAAACCCAACATCTGACAAAAGAATTCAAGTGGAATTCCTGATCTATTTTATCAAATTTAAACTCAAAATGAAATCAAAAGTTAAAGTGAGAGACAGAAAAGAAAAGAAGAGAGTGAGAGTTGTAACGCGAAATCTTACCACGCGAACCGCAGAGAACCTAACGGAAGGATCCACATCCCGAAGCAGCCGGACGGCGCGTCGATAACACGCGTCCACCAACCCAACGTCTTTCGATTCTCCGCCGCGCTCGCAGAAACCGACGAGCCCTTCCAGCGCCGAGGCTCGCACGTGCGGGAAAGGGTCCTTCGTGAACCCTAACAGCACCCCGAGCAGCAAACCGTGCCGAACCTCGAACTCCGCACCCGCGTTTCGGAGCATCCACGCGCGCACGGGCACGGACGCGCCAAAGCACAGCGACGCGAAGCGCGTGTCGTCGAGGTTGAGGCGCGTGAGCGAGATGGCAAGGGCCTCCACGGCGAGGCGCTGCGGGGACGGGAGGAGGGGAGGTGAGAGGGCGAGGTCGGGGCGGAGCGCGGCAGCGTCGGAGAGGAGCTTGAGCGCGTGGTGAGAGGGGGAGCGCGCTAGGGTTTCGAGGATGGAGGAAACGGTGTGTTGTGGGGTTGAAGGGTGGAGGAGCAGGGAACGCATGGTGCAGAGCGTGCGGAGAGAGAGAGGTTGTTCGGAAGTGTCATTTTGTTCGGCCATTGCTGGAAACTGAAAGTGACCGTCCCGGTGGTGGTGGTGGCGGCGGTGGCTATGGTGGAGGAGAAAGTATTTAGTTTTGGTTAATTTTGTTTTTACACTGGAGACAACTTTTTAATGGAGGGAATGACTATTTTTTTTAGTTTTGGCCCTGTATGGAAAGAAACTGTGAGAGAAAAACAATTGAAATGAAAATGAAAAAGCAAGGAAAAATATAGTTCATTTTTATTTAGAGTTTAATTTTTTTCTATTTTTCTTTAATAAATAATTAAATGGCAGAGAGACATTATTATTTTGTATTTTCTTTCTCCATCCAACAGATATGAAAGTGAATCATGTTAACAAAATGGATATCTCATAATTGGCTTAACATTAAAAAATAATTAAATATATTGTGTATGAGCAATGTTAGTAATAATGCAATATTTTATTTAACATAATTGTTTTAATTATTTAAAAATTTGGTCAACACTTCGATTCTATTTTTTTGTGTATTAAAAAATGTTTGTTTGAATTTAGAAGAAATCCACTTCTTAATCTTTAGTTTTTTTTTTATCAAGGGATATCTTAGATTTGTAAAAAAAATTAAAATAAAAAACATATACATTTTATTACATTATACATTATTGATTAAAATTTATTAAAAATTTAAAATTAAAATATTATATACATATCCATTCATTAAATAAAAAGTTAATGATAGAGAAATCTAATTGTGGCTCATCTCTCCTACTCAGTGTTCATGGTTTACCTTTACTTCTTAAGTGAGTATAAGTAATCCATGAGAGAGCTGTGTTTAGAGCCGTCAAAATGGGTCTCGGTCCGTGGGCCAGCGGGTTAGAGGTGAGCCAGACTTAATTTTTTAAAAAAAAATCGATACTAGCAACTTTTCAGCCCAACCCACTTAGCCTGTGGGTTAGGTGGGCTCAACCCATGGGTTGGTGGGCCAGCCCGTCAACCAATCAAATTTAAATAATATATTATTTTATTTTATTATTATTATAAATTTATAATTGTTAAGAAATTAAATTTTTATATTGTAGCTAGTCACCCAATTGGCAATTCATATTCAGTAATAGAGCAAGCCCAAACAATAGTCAAGCCCAATTGAATTAGCAATTGTTAATTTGTTAATGGTCCGCAACGCATACGCAAAGCCTCCACCTTTCTTAATTCCTTTGCAACCTAAAGCAACACCAACACATTTGACATTACGCTTACCCACAGACAGAAAAGAGAAAAGTAGAAGACCTAAACGGCAACAAGTCAAGAAAAGTTACGAAACCTAAATTCCTAATAGTGCGAATTGTGAAAATTGATCTGGCGGCACCTCCACCACACGAGCCACCGACGGATGACCTCCGAATGCTCGATTGTCCGTCACCACGGCACCGACCTTCCTCTTCCACCTCGTTTCAGTCGTTTGTGTCGTCGTTGTGGTCGACCTCCAAAACGGTAATTTCTCTCCTATTTTCATGCTTTTAATTCTTTCCTTTTCTTTGTTAAATGTTAATTATTCTTGATGTATTGAATCTGAGTTGAATGGCTTCTAACTGTGAACCGAGTTGAATCCGAGTTTAATTTCTTTCTTTTTCTTTGTTAACTACATGTGCCTTAGATTGATGGAAATGGCTTCTCAAACTGTAAATCGAGTTGACTCTGTTGATGATATTAAGTTTATCGAAGATGAGGAAGAAGCCAGGGTTGAACCTAAACCAAATGCAAAGGAGAACAGAGGTGACAATACTGAAAAAGAGAGTAAAAAAGTTAAGGTTTGCACTTCTATAGCTGGGAAATATTTTACTAAAATTGGTGCGATAGATGGTAAAGAAAAGGCAGAATGCAATGCATGTGGGCAACAATATGTAATTGGTGGGAGTAAAGTAGGTACTTTACATTTATTGCGTCATACTAAGCTCTTGTGTAAAAAGAAAGTTAAATTTCATGATGTGGGGGAATGATAATTGATCATGCTGGAAAGTTAAGATCTAGGGAAGTTGACCAAAGGCGTGTTCTTGAGCTTCTAACAATGTGTATTGTTCGACATGGTTTGCCATTTAACTTTGTTGAATATAAATGGGTTAGGGAATTACTTTCATATATAAATTCTGATGTTAAGCATGTATGTAGGAACACATTGGTGTCTAGTTTGCTGAAGCTTCGTGGTGAGATGGAAGAAAAATTAAAATATGCAATTCATAAATGTCATAATAGAATTTGTTTGACATCTGATTGTTGGATTGCTTGTACTCAAGAGGGGTATATCTGTTTAACAGCACATTTTGTTGATAATAATTGAAAATTGAATAGTAAGATTCTTGCTTTTTGTAAATTGGAGCCTCCTCACACCGGTGAAGATTTGGCAAACAAAGTGTTTGAAGTCTTGACTGAATGGGAAATTGATAGGAAAATATTTTCCATTACTTTAGACAATGCTAGTGCTAATGATCGTATGCAAGAACTTTTGGGTGTGCAATTAAGATTGCAAAATAGCTTGTTGTGTGATAGTGAATTTTTGCATGTGAGGTGTTGTGCCCATGTGTTGAATCTTATAGTTCAAGATGGATTAAAAGTGGCTGAAGTTTCTTTACAAAAAATTAGAGACAACATTAAATATGTGAGAGCATCAGAGTCAAGAAAAATAGTATTTACCGAATGTATTGCTCAAGTGAGAGGTATTGATACTAAAGTGGGCTTGAGGTCGGATGTGCCTACTCGGTGGAATTCTACTTATATCATGCTTGAGAGTGCTCTTAGGTATCGTCGTGCTTTTGCAAGTTTCACTATTCATGATACAAAATACAAATGTTATCCATCTAATAAGGAATGGAAAAGAGCTGAAAAATTGTGTGAATTTTTTAAGCCATTTTATAAGATGACTAATTTGATTTCAGGTATATTTTTTCAAACTTCATAATTATAATAAATAGTTTCAGATTTATATTTATAGTTTAATTATCTTATTTGAATTTTTTTTAGGTACATCTTATCCAACTTCCAATGAATACTTCATGCAAGTATGGAAAATTGAATGGTTGTTGCGAGAAACACTTAAGTGTGATGATCCAGTATTGCAAAATATGGCAGTGTTGATGATGGAAAAGTTTGGCAAGTATTGGAGTGACTATAATGTCATTTTTTCAATTGCTATGATTGTTGATCCACGGATGAAGCTTGAAGCACTTCGGTTTTACTATTCAAAGCTTGATGCTTCTACTTGTGATGAAAAGATTAATAACATAAAAGAGAAGATGTACAAGCTCTTTGATGAATATGAGAGTGTAAAGTCAAGTTCATCTACTGCATCAAGTTCTCAACAACCTACTGTTGAAGAAGATTTCAGTATAGAAGAAAATCAAGAGATGGATTATCCATATAATGTTAGTCTTTTCTTTTGTTTAATTATTTAAGTTTTTTATTATTCAATTTATTTAATTTATTTTTTCTCTTATATTGTCATAGGAATATATCAATTATGTGAGCCAAAATGTTAATGTCAATGACAAGTCTGAATTAGATCTCTATTTGGCTGAGACATCGTTTCAGCCAAAGTTTTTTCCTAAGTTGGATATTCTGAGTTATTGGAAGGATCGCCAAGAACGTTATCCAAATCTTTGTAGATTGGCATGTGAGGTGTTAAGCATTCCTATAACAACTGTTGTTAGTGAATCGACATTTAGCATTGGTGCTCGTGTGCTAAACAAGTATCGCGCTAGTCTTCTTCCTTCCAATGTTCAAGCACTAATTTTAACCCAAAATTGGATAAATGGTTTTGAAGATATTGGTAATTTACATTTCTTTTTCCATAATTTTTAGTTTGTTATTGGTGTGCTATTTTATTTATTTGACTTATTAATGATATTGTTTATTTATTTTTTTTGTCTTTGTAGATGAAATTAATGGTGATGTTGAGAAAGAAGAGGAAGTTGTTCTGGATTTCACAGTCTATGATTCTAATGTTTAATTTCAATAGTTTAGAAGTTTATTTTTGATGACATTTAAATTTCAATTATCTTAATGTTGATTGTTTATTTTGAAGACTTCAATCACTTTAATATTGAATGTTTGGATTTGATTTAGTTTGGTTTTTATATTGGGTTTTATTTTAAGTTGTTTGGAATAATTTTTTTTTTTTACAAAAAAAGGCAGAAAAGTGGGCTAGCCCGCATAACCCACCAACCCGTGGTGGGCCGGGCCGGGCTGACATTTTGTTAGCCCACATAAAAGTGGGCCGAGCTGGGCTAGCCCACTTTTAGCTCAACCCGTTGCGGGCCAGCCCATGTGGGTTGGGTTGACCCGTTTTGACAACTCTAGCTGTGTTGATCGTTGACCAAAGCAAAATGACAAAATAGCCATAATGATATTTTTCAAAACTGCAGAGTAATTTTGATAACTGATAATTAGATGTCTGCTTAACAAAATAGCCATAATGATAATTTTGATAACTGATAATTAGATGTTTGCTTAACAAAATAGCCATAATGATAATTTTGATAACTGATAATTAGATGTTTGCTTACTAAACTTGTGTAATCACCCTACTCAAACCATAACCATAACCATAGGGAAATTCTTTGCTTACTGGCAGTAGTAGCAGAGCTTTTATAAAATAATTCGATTCAGTTCAATTTTAGGATTGCTCATTTATCACAATAAGTTGTGTTAGAACAAAGGATGAAAGTTTGAAAAAAAAGGAAAAAAAAAAGAAGAAAAAAAAGGCTTCAAGTCCCACATCGCTCAGGATAAACACTTGAATAGTGTTTCACTCCCTATATATAGAGAACTCATTTCTTCATTTTTCCTTGTCCCAGTTGAGAAGCATTTCCTCAACTTTTCTTTCTCCCTCCCATTTTTCAGCCGATGCATTTCCAGCAAACTTCTCCCTCTTTCTTTCTGTCGCTCTAAAATTTTGGTTGGCTATAATAGTGACTTTTTAAGTCATATTTTCGGTTGGCTATAAGAGTGAATTTTTTAAGTCATATTTTTCAGTTGGCTATAAGAGTGACTTTTTAAGTCATATTTTTGGTTGGCTATAATAGTGACTTTTCAAGTCATATTTTTTGGTTGGCTATTAGAGTGACTTTTCAAGTTATATTTTCGGTTGGCTATTAGAATGACTTTTCAAGTCATATTTCGGGTGGCTTTAGAGTGACTTTTCAAGTCATACAAGAGGGTGTAATTCTAGAAAAGGTTCCCTCAGTGCAGTGGGAATCTTATACAGTGATCTGAGCTGTTTTATCCTGGGGATTTCGTGGTTGATAGTCTGCTTGCACGATTTTTGGCAGTGCCACGAAATGTCTTAAAGAAAGTGACATTGTCCGCGACTCAGCCAGTAATTTTTTCGGTTTGCCATAAACTATTGTAACAATAATTTTAAGACGGTTTCGGCTCTGCTATGGCTACCGTAGATATTACTGGCTCGAACAACAATGACCTCAACAAACCTTTTAGGTTTGAAGGGTATCATTTCAAACGTTGGCAACAAAAGATTATGTTTTCTTTAACTATGAGAAAAGTTGTCTATGTTTTGAACACTGATATTCCAGTGATGCCTAAAGATGCTGAGAATGAAGTGAAGGATAAAATGACTATGAAATTAGCTCTTTGGAATGAAAATGATTATCTATACAAGAATTTCATTCTAAATGGGTTAGCTGATGATCTCTATGATTATTATAGCCCATATAAGTCTGCCAAATTAGTTTGGTTGGCTCTAGAAGAGAAGTATGATACTGAGGAAGTTGGGACTAAAAAGTATGCTATTAGCCGCTATCTCAAGTATCAAATGACTGATCATAAATCAGTAGAGTCTCAATCCCATGAGATACAGAAAATTGCTCAAGAGTTATACATAGTTGTGATAACTGAGATCAATATGATTGGAGGATCAGATGGATGGTGGGTAGACACTGGTGCCTCCCGCCATGTCTGCTATGATCGTGCTATGTTTAAAACATACACGAATGTTGAAAATAAGAAAGTGTTGCTGGGTGATTCCCACACCACTACTGTTGCTGGAACTGAAGATGTTGAACTGAAGTTTACCTCTGGAAAGACTTTGATTCTCAAAGATGTGATGCATACTCCAGAGATGAGAAAAAATCTGGTTTCTGGTTTTCTTTTAAACAAGGCTGGGTTTACTCAGACCATAGGTACAGATTTATTTACTTTGACCAAGAATGGGGTATTTGTAGGGAAAGGGTATGCCACTGATGGCATGTTCAAATTGAATCTTGATATTAATAAAGTTTCTCCTTTTGCTTACATGCTGTGTGATTTTAATATCTGGCATTCTAGACTTTGTCATATAAATAGTCGTTACATATCTAACATGAGTAACTTAGGTTTTATTCCAAAGCTATATTCAAATCACTTTGAAAAATGTGCTTTTTGCAGTCAATCTAAAATAACTAAGAAATCACATAAATCATTAGTTAAAGAATCTAAGCCGTTGGATTTAATACATTTTGATATATGTGAATTTGATGGAACGTTGACCAGAAATGGAAAACGATAATTTATCACTTTTATTGATGACTGCTCTGATTATACATATGTATATCTTATGAAAAATAAAAGTGAAGCGCTTGACACGTTTAAGTTATTTGTAACAGAAATTGAAAATCAATTCAATAAGAAAATTAAGAAACTTTGAAGTGATAGAGGCACAAAGTATGATTCCAGTTTGTTTAATGAGTTTTATAATGTGCATGGAATCATACATGAGACGACTGCTCCATATTCACCTAAAATGAACGGTAAAGCTGAAAGAAAGAACAGAACTTTTACAAAATTAGTTGTAGCTACTATGTTGAGTTCTAGTGCAACATCTTTTTGGTGGGACGAAATTTTATTAATTGTTTGTTTTGTGCTAAATAGAATCCCCAAATCAAAAAGCAAGACATCTCCCTATGAGATATTAAAGAAAAGACAACCAAATTTGTCTTATTTGAGAACTTGGGGATGTCTGGCCTATGTAAGGATCCTAGACCCTAAGAGGGTTAAACTTGCAAGTAGAGCCTATGAATGCGTGTTCATTGGTTATGCTATTAATAGCAAAGCGTATAGGTTTTATGACCTAAATGCAAAAGTGATCATAAAGTCAAATGATGCTGATTTTTATGAAAATAAATTTCCTTTTAAATTAAGGAATAATGGGGGGTACTTCATCCAGTTATCTTCCTGCTATTAGTAGTGAAAATCTTGCACAACCAGAGCCAGATATAGAGCCTTGAAGAGGTAAGAGAGCAAGAATTGCTAAAGATTATGGGCCCGATGATATGGCCTATACATTAGAGGAGGATCCATCAAACCTCCAAGAAGCTTTGTCTTCTTTGGATGCTGACTTGTGGCAAGAAGCCATTAATGATGAGATGGATTCTTTAGAATCTAACAAGACATGGCATTTATTAGACTTGCCTCCTGGTTGCAAACCAATTGGTTGTAAATGGATCTTGAAAAAGAAACTAAAACCTGATGGTACTGTGGATAAATACAAGGCTCGCCTTGTAGCCAAGGGTTTTGGGCAAAGAGAGAATGTAGATTTCTTCGACACCTTTTCACCAGTCACTAGAATAACATCTATTCGGGTGCTAATATCTCTTGCTGCTATTCACAGTCTAATGGTACACCAAATGGATGTTAAAACTGCTTTTTTAAATGGTGAATTGGAAGAGGAAATCTATATGGAACAACCGGAAGGGTTTATGATTCATGGACAAGAAGATAAAGTCTGCAAGTTAGATAAATCTTTGTATGGTCTAAAACAAGCACCTAAGCAGTGGCATGAAAAGTTTGATAACTTAATAGTCTCGAATGGGTTTAAGGTGAATGAAAGTGACAAATGCATTTACTACAAATCTGTAAATAATATTTGCACTATCATATGTGTATATCTCGATGACCTTCTCATATTTGGTTCAAATATTCATGTAGTGAACGATGTGAAATCATTGTTGTGTAACAACTTTGATATGAAAGACCTCGGAGAATCAAGTGTAATCCTTGGTATTAAGATTACTAGGTCAAAAGAGGGAATTTCTCTGGATCAATCTCACTACATTGAGAAGATCTTAAAGAAATATGATTACTTTGACTGTAAACCTGCTAGTACACCATATGATCCAAGTGTAAAACTGTTTAAGAACACTGGTGAAGATATACGACAAACTGAGTAAGCTAGTATCATTGGCAGCCTTAGGTATGCCACTGATTGTACTAGACCCGACATAGCCTATGTTGTGGGTTTATTATGCAGGTTTACCAGTAGACCTAGTATGGAGCACTGGCACGCTATTGAAAAGGTAATGAGGTACCTTAAAAGAACCATAAACCTTGGATTACATTATAAAAGGTTTCCCGTTGTACTTGAAGGATACAGCGATGCATATTGGAACACTCTTTTAGATGATTCCAAAGCAACCAGCGGCTATATATTTAGCATAGTTGGTGGGGCTGTTTCTTGGAAATCAAAGAAACAGACTATCTTAGCTCAGTCCACTATGGAATCTGAGATGATAGCACTAGCAACTGCTAGTGAGGAAGCGAATTGGCTAAGAAGTTTACTTGTAGAGATTCCTTTATGGGAAAGACCAATACCAGCTGTGTTGATCCATTGCGATAGTACCGCGGCTATGGCAAAAATTGAGAATCGTTATTACAATGGTAAGAAACGACAGATACATCGTAAGCACAACACTGTTAGAGAACTACTCTCAACTGGAGCTGTTAGAGTGGATCACGTACGCACTGATGATAACTTAGCAAATCCTTTGACGAAAGGATTAGCTAGAGAGAAAGTCCATAACACTTCTAAAAGAATGAGACTATTGCCCTTACTGCGATGATCGTTCATGATGGTAACCCGAACTAAATGACTGGAGATCCCAAGAACTAGGTTCAATGGGTAATAACAAGTTATGAAGTGATATGAGATGAACATGTTGTTATAAGTGAAAGCAACATGATTCCTGAAGTAACAAGAGGATGAGTTATGAAAAAAAAATTCATAATTCTTAATGAGATATATACTCTATGTTGAGTGGAGTACCTAGGCTACAGGAGTACTCTTGATAGACTCACCTATGTGAATGTTGAAGTGGGGGCCGCTTCATATGAAATTCTGGGAAAAAATTTCTAAAGCGTTCACTATACCGAGATAGATGTGCATGGCCTTTAACGCACGGGCTTTATAGAATACACCTATGAAAAGGTTGTGTGTGGTTTGATATCGGAGATAGAGTTCAAGACTTCGAGTCACTCTAGTAAAATCTGAATCTTACTCATTATGCAAAGGTTCAAGTTGTATGACACCTTTGTTTATGCACAATTTTATGAAATCCTCGAAAATCTTCTTTTCAAATTTCAAGTGGGGGATTGTTAGAACAAAGGATGAAAGTTTGAAAAAAAAGAAAGGAAAAAAAAAGAAAAAAAATGCTTCGAGTCCCACATCGCTCAGGATAAACACTTGAATAGTGTTTCACTCCCTATATATAGAGAGCTCATTTCTTCATTTTTCCTTGTCCTAGTTAAGAAGCATTTCCTCAACTTTTCTTTCTCCCTCCCATTTTTCAGCCGATGCATTTTCGGCAAACTTCTCCCTCTTTCTTTCTGTCGCTCTAAAATTTTGGTTGGCTATAATAGTGACTTTTAAAGTCATATTTTTAGTTGGCTGTTAGAGTGACTTTTCAAGTCATATTTTTGGGTGGCTTTAGAGTGACCTTTCAAGTCATACAAGAGGGTGTAATTCTAGAAAAGGTTCCCTCAGTGCAGTGGGAATCTTATACAGTGATATGGGCTGTTTTATCCTGGGGACTTCGTGGTTGATAGTCTGCTTGCACAATTTTTGGCAGTGCCACGAAACGTCTTAAAGAAAGCGACATTGTCCGCGACTCAGCCAGTAATTTTTTCGGTTTGCCATAAACTATTGTAACAACAAGTTGGATATGAATGGATGCAATTTGCATCAAAGGTAAACGATTGATTATGCCACAACACCCTCCAAATTACAGTGTCACCTTCTCCTAATTAATCAATTATTGATTTGCCACAGAATAGTCCATCTCACATCAGAAGAAACTTTAATTTATTATGACCCCTTTGATGTAAGATACCCAACGGGATTGATTGAAAATTTCCCTGCGAAACATTTCTTTGTGAAGCTGGTGTTTGCTTTTCCCAATTTCTCTCATCTCAGACTCAAACAAATATCAATAGGCTCATATTTTAGACAATGTCATATATCTAATAATTTGTTTAACTTTTGACTCGTTTCCTTTTTAATTTCTTTCAAGAAATTACACATGCCTATGGGAGTGGTTTTAGTGCAATCATAGAGTTTGTAATGATTAGTTCTATCTAATTTCCAAACATGAAAGAGGGCAAGAAAAGAGAAAAGAATGATAGAAACATGTTACTAATTTTTTTCATGAAGAAGGAAAAATGACATCCACATGCTAAGGCTCCTGTTATATTTTTTGGGCTACCAATGCTCGAGCTTAGATGCCATCAATACACTGTCCCACGTGTTACTCCAAAGGGTAACCCAACTATTACTAATAACCATTTTTTCTATAGATTGTAGTGAAGAACGCCCACCTAACTAATTTAGTGAGTTATGATACAGAGGAGTATTAATAGTTTTGATTTGATCCAAATAATTTGTGTAGGGAACGCTATTCATGCTTTGAGAAGCAGGTTTTCTGATCCCAACAATATTTTGCCGTGTTGGAACCCAACACTAGTTAATCCCTGTACTTGATTTCTCTATTTCAAACTGATTTGTTTCTCTATTTTTCTTTGATGCATATTCACAGACATATGGTGCTCACAACCTATCTCAATTCTAAACTCATCCAATTCCACACCCACCAACATATCAAAATCATTGAAACAAAATAAATAAAATAGAAAACGAAACATATATCAATAAAATCAAGCGACCCCTATAGTTATAAAAATGAAATCAAAATCAAACAAACATAAACTTGAGAAAAGAAAAAAACAGAGAGAGCGACGGAGAGAGCACTACGTGTGGTGCATAAACTTACTTGTGAGAGAGTGCTACGTGTGGTGTGTGAGACAGAGATGGAGAGAGAGCGACGGAGAGAGCTAGTGTGCTGAGCCCAAAAAGAGCGCTAGCGTCGTGTGCATGAGTGGCTGCGAGGGAGAGAGAGGGTGTGTGTGAGAATTTTAATTTTTTTACTTTTTGTAAGATTTTGAAATTCTTTCAAATTAATATATTAAAATGTTTCTAAAAAATGATGATATTTTAATTACTTATAAAATATTATATCCAAACAGATTGATTATTTTATAGGAAGGTATTTTAATATCCCTGTTAAAATATTTTACCCACTTTAATTTTCTCATCCAATCATATTCTTAAAAAACATGTACTTCTAGATTTCAACATGGATTTGAAAAAAAAAACAATAATAAATTGATACAAGTATATCTAATATATATAGCGGTACAGATGTAAACTGTGCCATTTTATAAGAATGGTGTAGCCAATATTAAATGCCTTTCCCACTATATATACATACGGAATATTCTAATATAATTTCCATTGAAGCAAAATAATAAAACTCAAATTTTTCCAATTATGTTGCACTATATCCTAGAAATCAAATGACAAATAATTTCGGGATCCAATTAAAAAATTAGCAACCTTTGTAAACCAGTTTTCTCACTTCATGTCTGCAAGTCTTCTTACTTTTGTAGGTTTTAAACTAGATATTCTTAAGTTCTTTAACTAGCTTAGAACGTGCAGGAATAAAAATACTACGTACTAGTCTTTAAAGATTTAGTTTCTTAATTAATTAGGTTCTTGTGGACCCAATTGAAACAAAATAAAAAAAAAAAATCATAAGAGTTAATTAAAAAATTGATAAAAGTTAATTAAATTAATTAGATATCCACAAAGTATGTGGTTGAAAGTTGGAACATGAGCAACCATTGGGTTGCATTCCAATCCTGCAGGCATTTTAATTTGTGAAGCTGATTCGTGATGATATCTAGCAATGAAACACATTTTTACCAAGGTCAACTTAATAATGAAATTTGAATTTTTTTATATGATATTGGGATGAAATATTTACTAATTTTGGTGATAATTAATTTTAATTAGAAAACTTGATTGATTATTTTTAATAAAATTTTATCTTCCAAACATATTTTCTTCTAAATCTGAGAATTTTCTTAATAAGATTCAATTCAGTTTCACTATTATTAATAAAGGTAAGAAATTTAGATAGTTTGCATAAAGAATTAGATTTAAATTATATTATTATTAAAGAAAAATATTATACACCAACAATATACAATATTTTATATTATTGTCCAATTATAATTTATCATATATAATAAAAAAATTATTAGTCATGTAATAAAAATTTATTGATTTTTATAATAATTATTTTAAAAATTATATTAACAATAAATTATACCTACCAACGTCTAAATCCGCATTACACAACAACATGATTTGACTTTTTAATTGTCAATAGACTATATATCTTTTGTTGATACTTACTTTAATTTTGAAAGAAAGATAACTTATCTTAGTTTTTTATTTTCTTTGATTCTCATCTCATATGAAAGCTTATATAGGCAAATTTACTGTAGAGGGTTACTTTTAAAAACTATTTACCAATTAGGGTCTGTTTACAAACAATTTGCAAAGGGGATCTGTTTTACCATGGATGCCGCCAGCAGTACTGGCGAGGAACGCGTGCCGCCATTGTCAATGGCGAGAAGCTTGGTGACGTGGAGGGTGCCGCCATTATCAATGGCGAGACAGCTGACATGGACGCTGTCTCGCTGGTCCCACTGGCGAGAAGCATGTTGTCTCACTGCTCCCAATGGCGAGAAGCCTTCCACGTAAGCAATGCCGCCATTGCTTCCTATGAGACACCTTCAACAAAAGCAATCCCGCCATTGCTTCCTGTGAGATAGGTTAGGGCACTGCTTCCCACGAGATAGGTTAGGGTACTGTTCATGATGCATGGTAAGGTTGAACCATTGTTCGTGATGCAGGCTAGGGCTGAAAGGCTAGAGTTGTAGATGTGTTCACATGCATTGCAGCTGTGCAAGGATCACATGCATACAGTGTGGCTTGCAGAGGGTCACATGTATGGTTAAATGGCAGATGACTTCGGGGAAATTTTGCATGCTTTAATAATGGCCAGACTGTGTGTAGTTTTTGTTTAAATAGGAGCATAATATAACTTCAAATTTCACAACATTCTGAAGCAAGAGAGAAAGAAAGAAACTGGTTTGAAGAGAGAAAGAAAAGGCTGAAACACGCTTTGTTTGAAGTTTGTTTTTGTTTGAAGTTTGTTCATTCCATCTTCAACTTCAAAGTTCTATTGAAAGTAAGGATTTTTTGTATTTATTTTAAGGAACAAAATTTTATTGAGTCAAATTTTTAGAAGCATTATTTCATGTTGTTTCAACTTAATTTTTTTAAATAATTTGTATCATTTACAATTTGTTTATTTTGAAGTAATAAATTTTGTGGTTAGAATCAAATTTGAAGCTAAAATTTAAGTGTAGTAATTTTTTGAATTAGATTTTGTATTTGAAAATTATTACCACTAATTATTTCAAATAGGTTTTTGTGTATGAAATTTTTTTAAGTGTAACTCTTCCATGTATAAGCCTTTGTTGAAGGTATTTTAGCCTTAAGAATATTTATATGTGATAGTTGCAGATTTTGAAGTTGAGGAATTTTTCAAAAATTATTTAATTAGAGTAATAATTTTTTTTAGAATAAAGTATGAATGTCTAGTTTAAGTTTAATAGAGCAAGCAAATAATTTTTTTATTTTTATGATTGACAAAATATTAGTTGAAGTAATAAAATTTTTTGTTAGACTAAAAATTGAAGGTAAAGTTTAAGTGTAATAATTTTTGGAATTAGAATTGTTACTTTAAAATTATTATGAGTAATTATTTGTAAGCGTCTTTGTTCATGGTTTTTGTGGCTTAGAAATTTGACGTGTGACACTTCGGGTTATAAGTTTTTGTTGATGCTATTTCTGACTTAAAAATATTTAGAGGTGAGTCTTCCAGTTTTGGAAGTTAAGGATTTTTTTTAGAATTATTTAATTTGAGTAATAATTTTTTTGTTAGAATGAAGTATCAATGTCTAGTTTAAGTTTAATAGTGCAAGCAAATAGATTTATTTATTTTTATCATTCACAAAATATTTAATTGAAGTAATAATTGTTTTTTTCGACAAAAAATTAATACGTGAAGTTTAAGCGTATTCATTTTTGTAATTAGGTTTTTTACTTTGAAGTTTTTTTAATTATGCTTAATTATTTACAAGCCTTACAAATATTTACCTGATTCCCTTCTAGTTTTTTGAAGTTAGAATGAAATTTGAATCTGTAGTTTAAGTTAAAGTTAGTAGATGAAGCAACCAAATACAATTATTTATTTAAAAACTACTCTTGTTATGATTAATTATTTTTAATTTTGTTGATGTAGATATATCATGAATTCAATTATTATAATGTTGTATTTCAACGGAAGAGTATATGAAGACAATGATGGTATAATATATGAAGGCAGTAAAAATGCAATTAAGATTAAACGCGGAATTAGTTTCAATGCTTTGAAAAAAAAATTTGGAGATAAGGTAAAGTTAGAAAATAATGAAATCATTTCTACTATAAGTTGTAGATTTTTAGTTTCAGGAAAATATGTTGCCTTGCAAATTTGTGATGACGAAGATGTTGAAACTATGATCGAAAGTTTTCAACAACAACAACAAATGTAAGTTCTAGAATTGTACGTAGAAAAGAATGTTGTCGGTGGTTCCATGTTTCATTCTGCAAATTCTGTTACGTCATGTGGACATAATCTATCTCATCATGAGTCAGAACTGCCAAGAAATATAAGCAATTTACATGATGATGAAGATGATGATGATGATTATCTTGCGTCTAACTCATACGTTGAAGAGTCTTTGGATGAAGATGATAGCGTTGAAGGAATATCTGATACAGACGATGAAGGCACTGACATTATTGAACCAGTTTCAATTGTTCAACCAACAGAAGGTAAATTTTATGATGCTTTGCATTATAACAATATTAGGTTTGTTGTATCTGACACAGTAGTTTGTTGACCTGATTTTGTTTTGAAATTATTAGGTGTACCAGGAATTCAAAATCCATTTTGAAATGATGCTTTGCATTATAACAATATCAATTGGAGTCATTCGGACGAGGAAGACATTTGTGGTTTGGACATGCCAACGACTTTTAATGTTGGACAAGAATTATATGTTGGCATGGATTTTGACAGTAAAGATGCGGTAAAAAAATGCACTAAAACAATATGTAATGAAGGTGCATCAAAGTTTTAAGGTTGTTGAAACCAAATCGCACAAATATATTGTTTGTTGCCCCAACAACAGCACATAGTCTCCTTGCCCTTTTTATATGAGGGCAATTTTATCTAAAAAAACTGATGCATGGAAAGTGACACAATGGGGTGGACCGCACACATGTCTAAATATGAGTATGACACAAGACCATGAGAAGCTTGATTCAGATTTAATTGCGACTTGCGTAGTAGGTACGTTTTTATGTTCATATTATCCTACTTTTGTGTTATTTGTTATTTTAATTTGTTATTTTAATTTATTAGTTAAATTACAGGCATGATCAGAGAAGATCCATCAATAAAAATTTATTTGACTCAAGAAAGGATAAATAGTTAATTTTCCTATAAGGTTTCATACAGAAAAGCATGGATGGCGAAACAAAAGGGGATTGCAATTGAATATGGCGATTGGGAAGAGTCATATGCAAAACTTTCGTCATGGCTAACACACATGCAAAATCATTCTCCTGGGTCTTATTTTCAAATACTACATGACGATTTTATTGTTGGTAATAGGGTGAGTCACGAACATCGTCAGTTTCATATAGTATTTTGGACATTTGGTCAATGTAAAAAAGCTTTTAAGTACTGTAAGCCAATCATACAAGTTGACGACACACATTTATACGAGAAATACCGTGGGACCTTGTTAATGGCCACATCACAAGATGGAAATGGTGGTGTTCTTCCTCTAGCATTCGCCGTGGTCGAAGGTGAGACGTTAACAGCATGGTAATGGTTTTTGGCCCACTTGCGTGAACATGTCACAGATAAGAATGAAATTTGTCTAATATCTGATCGTCACGCGAGTATAAAGTCTGTTGTTGCTAACGAAACACTTGGTTGGCAACCTCCCCACGGTTATCATGTGTACTGCGTCCAACACATAGCGAGCAATTTCAATGGCAAATTCAGCAACGCCAAACAAAAAGAGATGTTCAAGAAATTGGGTAAGGTTTATTTTATACATGAAGTTAATTTGAGTTTCATATCTACCTACAACTTTTGATGGTAACAAATTTTATGCAGCGTACACTCCTTGCAAGCATGTGTTTGATCAAAACTTAGAAAAATTTCGTCAGTTGAGTCCAGCCATAGCAAGATGGATTGATCGCATTTCAAAGAAAAAATGGAGCATGGCTTACGATACATCTGGACGAAGATATGGTCACATGACAACCAACCTATCAGAATGTGTGAATAAGGTGTTGAAAGATTGTCGCATCATTCCAATAACAGCGTTGGTCAAGTCAACATATAGTAGATGTCGAAAGTACTTTGTTGATCGTGGTCGCCAAGCCCAAAGACAATTAAACGAAGGCCAAGTATATTGTTCTAAGCTTGTTAAAGAACTTAGGAAAAATCAAGAACAAGCTTGTTCGCACATCGTTCACGTGTATGATATCCACTCGACAAGGTTTGAAGTAGAGGAGACCTTCAATCCTATAACGCAACGTGGCGGACAAAAGTGGGCAGTTAACTTGAATGACCATTATTGTCAATGCGGAAGGAATTTTGCGCTTCACTATCCATGTTCACACATTATTGCAGCTTGTGGTTATGTGAGCATAAACTACTACCAATATATTGTTGGATCGAGTGGCCTCAGAATAATTAAAAAGGGGGGTTGAATTAATTATTCCTAAACATTTACCAATTAAAAAATTACTCTTTTAAGGCTTTTACTAAATTTTTAAGAGAATGAGGAGTAGAAGAGAATCTTAACAGAAAGTAAAAGCGGAAATTAAATGCACAACGGAAAGTAAAAGAGTAGGGAAGAAGGAAACAAACACACAAGAGTTTTTATACTGGTTCGGCAACAACCCGTGCCTACATCCAGTCCCCAAGCGACCTACGGTCCTTGAGATTTCTTTCAACCTTGTAAAAATCCTTTTACAAGCAAAGATCCACAAGGGATGTACCCTCCCTTGTTCTCTTTGAACTTAGTGGATGTACCATCCACTAGAACTGATCCACAAGAGATGTACCCTCTCTTGTTCTCAGTCAAACCCAAGTAGATGTACCCTCTACTTGTACCACAAAGGATGTACCCTCCAATGTGTTGAGACAAAGATCTCAGGTTGTTAAACCTTTGATACTTTGTGAATGAGGATACAAAAGAATTCTCAAGCAGTTAGTCCTTTGAACACTTTTGTATTAGGGAAAGGGAAGAATCAAAAGAATTCTCAGACTGTGTCGTTTTGAATTCTTTGACATGGGAGAAGGCAGACACAAAAGAATTCAGACGGTTAGTCCTTTGTTCTTTTGGAAAAGGGAGAAGAGAGACACAAAAAGAATTCAGGCGGTTAGTCCTTGGCGAATTCTTTTTGGCAAAGGGAGAAGAGAATGAAAAGATGAATAGCACAAGTTTTCAAGGTTTGGAAAACCAGAAAACTTTAGAAAGCTTTTGGTACAAAGAAGAAGAAGAAGTTTAAAGAGATTTAGGACTTGTAAAGGATTGTAAGAGATTGATTGGAAAAGTATTCAAGATTGAATGAATGAATTGATTAATTTTTCAAAACAAAACCTTGTTTTCATAGACTCTTCGTGTCTGGTCAAGAAGACCATTCAGAAGAGTTATAACTTTTAGAAAAACTTAAAACCAATTTGAAAAAGTCAAAAACCTTTTGAAGAGTTACATCTTTTGATTTATTCAGAAACAGTCACTGGTAATCGATTACACAAAGCTTTTGAGTGAAAGGATGTGACTCTTCACACTTGAATTTGAATTTCAACGTTCAAGGGCACTGGTAATCGATTACCAAAACATTGTAATCGATTACAACTTTTTGAAAATAATTGGAACGTTGTAAATTCAGTTTGAAAACTTTTTCAAACTCATTTTGCTACTGGTAATCGATTACTAGAGAGTAAAAACTTTTTGGTAAAAGATTTTGTCAAAAATTCATGTGCTATTCAAAGTTTTGAAAAAACTTTTTAATACTTATCTTGATTGAGTATTCTCTTTATTCTTGAATCTTGATCTTGATTCTTGAGATCTTGAACCTTGAATCTTGATTCTTGTCTCTAGACTTTCTTCTTGAGTTCTTGAATTCTTCTTGATTCTTATCTTGAACTCTTGAATTGTTCTTGATTCACTTGAGTTGTTCTTTGAGTTGTTCTTTGATTGATCTTTGAGCTTTTTGTCATCACCTTTGTCATCATCATTGTTATCATCAAAACACCTTTGAATCACATTCACCATGAAGCTTTGCTTCTACATATATAGATGTTGTTTACACAAATGAGCACATCTTAAAAGCATACTCCGCACAGTGGTGGCCTCTTGGGAATGAAGCGGCAATTCCTCCTTCTGGTGATGCATGGACACTTATCCCTGACCCAACTACAATTCGTGCGAAAGGTCGGCCAAAATCAACAAGGATAAGGAATGAGATGGATTGGTTGGAACCATCTGACCACCAACAAAAATGTAGTAGATGTGGAGCAGAAGGGCACAATAGGCGCCGATGTCCAATGCAATATGACCGTGGGAGTAATTCATTTAATTGATTTATGTATGTTAGATGAGAGACTTGTATTGATTGAGGTTTTGTTCAATGTATTTACTTTGTGGTGTTCAATGAAATCGTCAGTTACTTATTTTTGAATGTGTACTTTTGTCAGGAAATTTATACATTACTTATTTTCAAAATTGTATCTAAAGGAGAACTATCTACAATGTTGTACTTAATGGTTTAGGGTCTAAGCCTAGGGTTTAGGGTTTAAGCCTTAGGGTTTAGGGTCTAAGCCTTAGTGTTTATGGTCTAAGCCTAGGGTTTAAGGTTTAAGCCTTAGGGTTTAGGGTCTAAGCCTTAGTGTTTAGGGTCTAAGCCTAGGGTTTAGAGTTTAAGCCTTAGGGTTTAGGGTCTAAGCCTTACGGTGTAGGGTTTAGGTTTTAGGGTTGAAATAAAATTACTTCAGACTCATATGCATCTAATGAAATAAAATTACATTTAGAAGTTGAAATAAATGGAGTGGATCAATCCAGGTTGAGTGACATTGGTGTTCATCGTTAGTTAAAAACATTAGTTATTTTCTTTTCTCTACCTTAGTGTTTTTTTTAAAAATATCTACAATGACAAACTATGAACTTAGTCATTATAGACTATCTGGAATAAGGACTAAACCCAACAGAATAAACATTACAGAATAAATCCTAAGATTTAGTCATTATGGACTTAGTCAGTACAGGGTTTAAGGTTTAATTCTTAGGGGTTATGGTTTTGGATTTATGTGTAAGGGTTTAGGGTTTAAGATTTAGGGTTTAGGGTCTAAGTCTTAGGGTTAAGGGTTTATGGTTTAGTGTTTAGGGTTAAGGGTTTATGGTTTAGTGTTTAGGGTTAAGGGTTTATGGTTTAGTGTTTAGGGTTAAGGGTTTAGGGTTTAGTGTCTAGGCCTTAGGGTTTAGGGTTTAAGCCTTATGGTTTAGGGTTTAGTGTTTTGGGTCTAAGCCTTAGGGTTTAGTGTTTAGGGTCTAAGCCTCATGGTTTAGGGTTTAGGGTTTAGTTTCTAAGCCTTAGGGTTTAGGGTTTAAGCCTTATGGTTTATGGTTTAGGGTTTAGTGTTTAGGGTCTAAGCCTTATGGTTTAGTGTTTAGGGTCTAAGCTTTAGGGTTTAGGGTTTAGGGTTCAGGGTTTAGTGTTTAGTGTCTAAGTCGTAGGGTTTAGGGTTTAAGCCTTAGGGTTTAGGGTTTAGTGTCGAAGCTGTAGGGTTTAGGTTTTAGGGCTTAGGGTTTATTGTTTAGGGTTTAAGCCTTAGGGTTTAGAATTTGGGGTTTAGTCTCTAAGCCTTAGGGTTTGGGTTTTAGGGTTTATGGTTTAAGCCTTAGGGTTTATGGTTTACGGTTTTGGGTTTATGGTTGAAATAAAATTACTCCAGACTCATATGCATCTAATGAAATAAAATTACATTTAGAAGTTGAAATAAATGGAGTGGATCAATCCAGGTTGAGTGACATTAATTAATTTCTTTTGTCTACCTTAGTGCACATATGGCATTGGTGTTCATCGTTAGTTAGAAACATTAGTTATTTTCTTTTGTCTACCTTACTTTTTTTTTTAACTTTATTTATTATTATTGTTTGATGCGCGACATAAACTGTATCCATTAGTAAGCCTCAATAAACTGCATACGATAGATTAAATGTCAAATACAAATGAGAAATATACAACAACATATTTAAACAAAGACATGCAAATCATTCATTTTGGTGTCCGTGATGCCGTGAGGAAGTGCCACATGGTCGATCCCATCTTCATGCTTGGCGATCAGGATTTCTTCTGCCCTGAGGTCTCCCTGCTTCTTCTTCGTCAGCCTCAGCAGAAAATTCGTGACGCAAATCAACACCTAATAAGTCACACATATTACGTATTGGTCCGGGTACATTCCATTGTGTACCTAATGGGGCATTAGGTGTTGGAATTGGGCCATGATATTGCTGTGAAGGGGTCATAGTCGGCCATGAAAAATGAGGATGTGTGTCCGCAACACCACTGAACGAATGCTCACTTGCAGAAGTATCAGTGTGATGACCCCGAAAAGGATACTGATACATCTGTGTCGATACTGAGCAAATGTTTGTGGCGTGTAATACATTCCATGGCCACGCTCCGCCATTTGTTGGGAATATTCTTCCGATTCAATAGCCTCCCTTCGTCTGCCTATGCCCTGAGTTTCAACACTTGACTGAAGAATGTGAAAACTCTTGTGCTGGAAATTGACGCTCTGATGCAGGACCATGTGACACAGGCTTAGTGATTCTCTCTTGCTCTTCGGATAAAATTGTAATTTTCTCCACATAAGGCATGAGATCATCAACTGTCCATGTATTCCTCCCTTGAGGAGACACCATGTATTGTAATGTCTCCGCAACTTCAGCCTGCAATTATTAAGGTCAAAAAATTAAGGGGCATCATTAAAAAAATATTTAATTAAAGTTAAATATTCAAAAAAACAAAAAAATACCAATGTAGTCGTGTTTGCATTTTGTGGGTCAACAAACATCTTTGTCTTTCACCTATACCAGACCATGTAGTCCGAGTTAAAGCTCAATAGACCCTCTTGTCGAGGATAAGCGTCGACCCTAAAAGCATGGTGATTGTTCCACTGATCAATCATTAGGGCGAACAATTGCCCCCAATTTTCGTCATGTTTCCCTTTTAGTGTTATGCCATGAATGTTCAAGGGTTGCGAATGAGACTCTGGAATTGGTTGCTGCATTCCAAATTGTCTCAATACTCTATGCGATTGGTGCCCCTCAATAACTTGGAAACAAATTAGTGGCACCACCGCGCACCACGCGACACTTCCGACTACACAAATGGGAGGCAACAATGATATAACAGTTGCTGTGTAAGGCTCCCACACAAACTGCATATAACAACATAGTTGTCAACATTTTAGTAAAATAACACATATCATTTTTTATTTTACAAATGCAATACCATGTTCTTACCTCATGACATTTCATAATATCCAACTTGCGACGAAAAACTCTCACATCATCATTGTCGATATGTTGGTTTCCACGTCGCAGCCACCTACAAAGATTAAAATTTAATATACCCTAAAACCATTTATTCTTTTGAAATGAAAGACGCTTTTAAAAATGACTAACCTGTGCCCCAGTGGTTTATTTTCTACTTGGGAAGGAGTCCTCTTTGGAGCCAAGGTTGGACATCGTTCCCATGCCCACATTTGTAGTAAGATGCACATACCTCCGATTGATTTAGTTTTATAATTGGTGGCACTGCACATCTCTCTGTATAGAAAAACAAGTATGGCAGATCCCCATGCATATGTGCTACAGTCTCCAAAGTCACGTAAAAATTGAAGGTACCTTAGCGAAACTTTGTTACTGCTTTTGTCAATGAACAAGACACCTCCAATGAATCTCAGTATCCATGCACAGGCAAACCTTTGTACTTGTTCTTCGTCGTCGTGGTTATTTATTTGTGCAAAATGGTGAGTCAGCCAACTTAATTTAACCACACTATCTTTAATTTCACCTTCGTGTGGTCTGACTCCCAATAATTCCTCACATAAATCAGCCCAATTAAGATTTGTTGGACCGATTAATGGTAAACCATCCACACGTAGACCTAACAATACAGAGACGTCTTGAAGAGTAATAGTACATTCTCCTCATCTCATATAAAATGTATGTGTTTCCGGCCTCCATCTTTCTATCAAAGCACTAATTAATGAGGCATTTATTTTTAAGTATCCCATCTTCATACTCCAGTAAAAACCAGATTGTCGAAGGAAAGGAAAAATTTGCTTTGGAATTTCTTCTTCCCCTTGATACGTGGGGACAGCTCGTTTGATATGTAATTTCCGATCTTCTTCTCCATTCCAAACATGTTCTGAAATATGCTTAGGTTGCATCCATAATACATCACTATCGATTGGGCCAGACTTAATTTTAATATGTGATGGACATGACGATGAAGATGTCATTGATACTGCAAAATAAAATATAATACAATAAATTCACAAAACAATTTATACATCATTTGTAGATAATATAAATAAAACTACGCACATTTATAAAAACGTTATTAAATATATAAAAATAAATTTGTAATAAATAAAACTGGGCAATTTTGAATATATTCTATAGATAAATTAAAATACATGTGAAGACAAATTTAAATAAATAACAAAATATATTTATTTGACAACAAAATATATTATACAAATAATAAAATTTAAATATATTCTACAAATACTTTCAAATACATACACATAGACAAATTTAAATAAATAACATAATATATTCTACAATTAACAAATAAATAATTAAATAAAATATGGACTACCAAATAAATTAAAATACAAACAAATATTGAAATGCAAAAAATTATTTAAACAACGTGTAATACAAAAATAATGATAATGTATAATTTATCATATATTTAATCACATAAATTTTCTAACAAATAATATATATAACATTCTAACTAAAAATAATTAACTCAAATAATATTAACTTATCAACTCATTTATTTAAAATTATACTATCTATATATAACATACAAAATTATAATACTAAAAAGATAAATTTACGTGTGTGAAGTGTCTAATATTATAATTATTTATTTACGTGTGAAGTATTTAATATTATAAAAACTAAAAATTTACGTGTGCCTAAAATTTACAAATATATACCTAAAGCTAATATTAACTTGTGCCTAATACTACAAAAGCTAATATTATGTGTGCCTTGGCTAAAGTATCATGCGTGTATATATATTTATTTGGCTAAAGTATCATGCGTGTAAATATATACGTAATACTACAGAAGCTAATATCACATATATAAAATCTAAGAATATATACAAAAACTAAATAATATTTTCATACTAATCAACCAAATAATATTTTCAACCAAATATTATTTTCAGCCAAATAATATTTTCATATATATATATATATATATATATATATATATATATATATATATATATCACACATATAATATCTAAGAATATATACAAATAACCTTAACCTAACAAAGTTTGTAAGTCACCAGCAAATCTCTTTCTTCATGAAACTTCAACCCGGGAAGTTGGAGCGATGAAGTCGACCTCGTCTAGTTCAATGGAAGAAGGCTACAATGTCGAAGAGCAGAGGTTCAATGTTAAATGTCAAAGAAAGGACCAAGCAGAAAGGGGAAGAAACATGCGCTAGGGTTCAAAGAAAGGACAAGTAGAAACACAGGCTAGGGTTCAAAGAAAGGAGTTCGTAGCAGAGAGGTGAACAAGCTACGAGGTTGCGCGGTTTTGTTTTTTTTTTTTATTTTGAAAATTAAGACGGTTTTTTACTAAAAACCGGCGTAAATTATAAGAAACATAACATTCTAAGGCGGTTTTCAATAACCGCCTTAGAATGTGCGTCCTAAAATTCCATTTGTAACACAATAATTTTAAAAATGCCACCGCACCACTTATTAAAGCGGTTCCTTGTACAACCGACATAAAGCACGTGTCTTAAAAAGGGCTTTTTGTAGTAGTGTACATAAAAAGAAAAAAGCAAATAGCAATGGTATTGAATGTTGTGAAAGAATTTGATTTTTTTTTTAATTAATGTGGATTACATATCTCGTACGTATTTCCTAGTTTCCTAATCTCGTCAATATATATGAAGTGTTTTTTTTTTCCTTTAGGTGTAAAAACAGTTTTAGTTCTTCACATATTCCTCATACGAGGCTATAGTTAATAGGGAAGTGGTACTAACAGATGCCAATTAATATTGTTTGGGTTCTATTGAGGATGATAATTAAAAACAAAATTGAAGCAACATGTGGGTGTTTTCTTAGGCCTACCTTCCATTAGGAAGGAAGCATAACTACCCAAGTCATATCGTCCATAAAGATGAAGTGCATTTTCTAAAAGATTGACATCTTTGCATCAAGTAGAAAATTTAGCAAGAAAATACAATTATTGTCACTACTACAATAATAGTTTATTACAATGCGCTAATAACTACAATTGGCAGACTGTCTTTGAAAATGATATAGTGGCAGTATGGTAATTAAGTACATTAAAATTCTGAGTTTAAGTACGGTTATGAAAAAACCGTAGTAATTGAGTTATGTACAAAGGCGGTTTTGTACAAAACTATCTTTGAACGTTTACACCTTTTTGTTTTCTCTCTTTTATTGGGCAGCGTGTTTTGTCGCCTCGACTCCTGTGATTGGTCTCTCTCTCTCTCTTTCTTCTCACGCTCACACCCTACTTCACTCTTCACACAATTTCAAAATCCCTAATCCATCCTTTACGCTGCATTCTTCTCACATGTGTGTGTTTGGCATTCCGCATTTGGCTGTGTTGAGGCGTTTGGTTTCCTCATATGCCTCATGTGAGATGAGGAAGAAAATCATAGATCCCTCCTCCGGGAAGAAGTTCCACGCCAAAACAAACTGACGCGCCGGCGAGCGTGGCTAGGTCGCTGCAGAATGTCATGGCGGACGTTCAAGGTTCTCTCAACGCGACGACGTTGAGATCGGAGAGCTACAAAACTAACGGATTTGAATTTCAGCATGAGGCTGAGTCTATTGCTTCTGATACTGAACGCGTAACTTTTGGAAGTTCCTCTGGAGAAGGAATTTGAGGTTCTCGAGGACTCATGGTTCCAGCGAGGTTTTGGCAAGAGCATAATAACCATTTACGGCACCAAACCGAAACTCCGAGTAAGCTAGCGACGCCGTCACTGTGGTCTCCTTCGAGAGGAGTTAGTCCGTCACGAGCGCAAAACGGCATCGTCAGTGGCTTGAGTAGTAGGTTCGATGGTGGTAGTGAACCTTCTGTTTTGAGCTTCGCTATTGATGTTTCGAGGGGGAAGGTAGCGGAGAACCGGATCTTTGATGCGCATTTATTGAGACTCTTCCATAACAGACTCCTTCAGTGGCGTTTTGCCAGAGCTGATGCTGCTCTCTCTGCGCAGACATTGAATGCGGAGTTTTTTCTCCTTCTTTTTTTAATTTCAAATATTTTTGTATTGAAATTTAATTGCACTATTAAGAATTTACTTGCTTGTGCGTTACTCTTTGAAGATTGTGAATATGTCATTTTAGTTTGATATTAGTTCCATTTTAGCATATGATCACGAACACCAGTGTTATTTTAACTGAGTAGAGAAAGGTTATTAATATTATATTTATCAGTCTGTTTGCTAATGATTGTTTTGTTTTCCACTTAGTTTTCTTTTGTTTATGTTTTATATTTTTTTCCCTAAATATTATTTATTGTATTAGAAAAGCCTCTATGATGCATGGATTGCTATGTAGAATCTACGAGAATCCGTTAGAGCCAAAAGAGCAGAGTTTCAGTTGCTGAAACAACAATTTAAGTTAATATCCATCCTGAAGGATCAAGTAAGATCTACAGCTTCTCTATTTTTAAGTTTACTATTGGTCTATACTTGATATTTTGCTTCACTTGATTTAAAGTTTTATCGTTTCTCCAGTAGTTTGATTGCCATGTCATTCTGTCCTTCATTGTGCAACTGCCATTTCATGGCATCTGGATTCATGTAATTAGTTTCAATACTGTAATCTGCATTTTTGGGTATAAGCCCATTTATTGATTAAAATGGCTGCAATAGTTTCTTATGTTATTTTAAAAATATTCACCTATTGAGTAAAATGCTGCACAATGTAGATTGCATTCTTTTTTCTTTTTTTGTTAGTTTTTGGTTATGTGGAATTTCAATGTTGCAGCGAATTCTATATTGGTCAAAGTAGTCATCAGACTCACAGTATAGTTGAGGCATCAAAATCCAACATGCTTCGTGGCACTCTCTTTTTGCTTGGAAGCTGCTTGTCATACACAACTTGGTTCATTGTGAAAGTATGCTTTCCATTCATTCCTCTTACTCACACTTCTAGTTTCCTCTAAATATTTATGTATTCATTCCTCTTACTCACCAAGAATATTCTAATATAAAATTTATAATTAAGATTACCTTGAGCACATATTCTAAATTAAAATATGGTAAGCAGAATGCGTAAAGTAATGATATGATTTGGAATATAGTGATGGTAAATTTTAACACAGAAACTAGAATTATATTTTTAAATAAATTTAGATAATATTTACAATTACATGATTCAAATGTATTTATTTATAAATTAAAAACATTTAATTCAACTTGTAGTCAATGTTAGATCGGTGCTATCTGACTATACTAACAACTGGCAACCTTCTTAGTTGTTGTTGTCTTTGTCAACACTCAACACCCCTTTGGATATGATATATGATTGCAAGGAACAGGGTAATGGACTTCATTAGGCTCTTGTTTATTATAAATTAGATTAGAAGCAGCAAATTGATGTATAGATCTGAGAACTGAAGTCAAGCAAGCTTTACACTTGCTAGATAGAGCAAGGCAGGTATGACAATGTAAACAAGATAAACCAGAGCTGAAGACTTTAGTCCACTTACATGCTAATGAGGTTAGTTGATTTTATTGGTTCAAGAATTTAAGTAACATTTTATTATGATATGCTCAAGTTCATTATCAGGTAGGGAAAGGTGGAGAGTTGTCACTTCATGAAACTACAATAATGTTGGTACAAGGGGCTTAATAATTAGCAAAGGTCACAGCTGAATACCAGTCTACTCTGGAAAATAGACAAATATTTTTGGTATTATCTTGGTAATCAATCAATTTGATATGTTCTACTTTATAGCAAATTCTATTTGGATCATTTTTTTAGGACTTTATTTTATTGAAACATGTAGACATTTTCTTCTAATGTGCAAAATGTTTATCCAATATAAGTACAATATTTTCTATGATAAAGAACAATATATATTTAATTCCTTGTGTACATCAATATATATTTAATTCTTGAGTATTTAAAATGTGCACATCAATATATATTTAATTCCTTGTGTGCGTAAAAGATATAATTATGGATGATTTAATAGAAATATAACTGAATGAATGCCCTTATATTCAAGCCCACACTTTCTCAAATACTTGAGCAACCTTTCTTTCCCAGCATTAAAAAAATAAAATTACTTAAGAAACCTTTGTTTGTTATATGCATATGTTTGATTATACTCTTAAATTTTAATTATGATATTTTAACCATATCTATATTTAAATGTGTGGTATTTGTGAGCGTGTATGTTATTTTCTTCTAAATGTTTGCACTAATTAGTTGAATCAAGTGCATTAATATCCATTATCAATTTATGATACACATGCAAAAACTGTATATGTAGGAAAATTATCAAACTTACATCCCATTTTTTGCCATTTTTGGACTGTATATATAGATAATAGGAAGAGAGATGTTAATAGAGAGATGTTTTATCGATATTCCTTAGATTGGTTACAAAGATGGCTATCAAAGCAATTCAAGATGCCTTTGAAGCAATATGGAATTTAGTGCATCCAGGAGATCTCATTTCCTCATTGTTATCTTCAACTTCAGCAACAGTAAGTTATAATTTGCTACTACTCATTGATGTTTTAGACCAAAAGAAGAATTATAATAGTCCAAGGATATTTAAATGATGAATAAAATCTAAAGATGTTAACAATATTCAGACAATCCAGAAAATCAAATATAGTCTACAAAGAAATTTCTTGGTGTGAAATCTGTGTAAAATATTATGATCACCATATCATGTTTAATCTCTTATGCATGTGAATGGGAATGGGATTCAGTTTCTTAAGATGTCTGTCTGCATCAGGTATGGTACATAGGTGTTTCAAATGAGACTTCATATGGAGTGGTGGAGTTTGTTCATGCATCGAAAGTTGAAGGCCTTCCAAAGATTGTCAGTATCCAAAACAACTACAGCTTGCTTGTTAGATGTCATTTTGAAGGTGAGATTCTGAGATTGGCTGAGTCTCATTCATATCACTTTCACATTTTCTTGCTTTTTGATGCAAAGTTACTGCTCCTATTGCCCTGATAATTTATGATTTTTGTTAAATAGTCATGCTATTTTTCATCATAAATCACAACTCCTTATAGATTGTGCTTCCTAAAGACTCCAAAAGATACAAAGCAATACAATAACTTGCTTTTAAGGATTTTTTTTGTAGTAGAAATTTCCAATTTACCTCCTAAAATTTTTGGTCATGTGCACTTTGGTGCTTACAGACTGAGTAACATGATCCTTAAACTTTTAAGAAGTGTGCATTTTGGTTATTTCATCCAATTTGCCATCAAAATTAACAGAAATGGCCATATTTGTTAACCTTGAGTCCTAAGTGCACACGAACCTAAGTTTAAAGGGATAAATTAAACCTTTCCCATTAATCAGGTTAGCTCTCATTTTTGGTTCAAACATTCATTTCCAAATTTACTCAATCATATGCCTTAGTAGGTTAGTTATTTACAAGTCATAATCCTAGTTGTGAAACCACCAAAATTTTTATCTAAAGTTAAATTTGGAAACCTGTTGGTTTTGCAAGTTTTCGCCTATTTCTTGTCCCTTCCTGAGATGAAGAATGGTGGCATTGATCCAAACCAAATTTGAATGTCATACATTCAAATTCCATATATGGTTGTTATTATATACCTTGTTTGAATGATGTGATTTTACTATTTTCAATGTTGAATTTTGACCAGGGTTTATAAAGTAATAAGTCTCATACGAGACATTGGTTCAATTATTTTCGATATTGTTATTGTCATTCATGAAGAAAAATGAAAAAAAAAATTTAAAAAAAAAAATTCAACATCGGTTATTAGGACAACCGATGTTGAATTGCCCAATATCCTACATCGATTAGCTGGAAAATTGATGTAGAACGTCTGACCTTGGTTGCCTATTCAACGACGTTTGACGGCCAAAACCGATGTAGAATGATGTACATTCTACATCGGAATGATGTACATTCTACATCGGTCATTTAAACAACCGATGTAGAATAATTGACAATTTACATCGGTCGTGGTCAAAAGCCGCAGTAGAATAACTGACAATTAACATCGGTTGCAGCAACCATCGTAGAACACCTGCCCCCCTTTAATGTCGTCTTCTACAACATCGGTCCATAACCGATGTAGAATGACCAATATAACCGATGTAGAATGCAATTTTTGTAGTAGTGTGTCCTTCTTAAGCCCTTTATTTCTTTCGGATATTCATTCACCTTAAGATGTTTGGAAATGTTTGGAAATGCTTAGTGGTGGGGTAGGTGCAGTACCCCCACCAAAGTATATTGACTAACAATTCAAATTTTTAAATAATATTAAATATAAAAAAAAAACTTGTTTGGTTGTTTAAAGTTGCTTGAATTTTATGTACTGGAAGAGGGTATTAACAGCAAAACATCAATTGATACCAACATTAAAGTTGCAATGTCCACTCAACCTATACGGACGACCCTTGAGAGGAAGTAAGAGAACCTACTATACACAACATGAGAAATAATCATCCCGTGACTCAAATCATTGGTGATCCAGCCAATAACATCCAAATACGGACATAACTCAGACTACAAGGCAACATCGCAATAATCTCAAAAGTTGAGCCAAAACATATAGACGAGGCAATGCAAGATGAAAAAGGGGTCAAAGTTATGCAAGAAGAGCTTGATTAATTTCTGAAGAACAATGTTTGGAAACTTGTAGAACTACCTAAAAACAAGAATGTAAGAGCAAAATGGGTATTTAAAAACAAGTTGGACAAGGACCGCAAGGTTTTGATAAACAAAGCAATGTTAGTTTCTAAAGGTTATTTGCAACAAGAACATATAGATTACAAAGAAACTTATGCTCCAGTAGTTCGTCTATAGGAAACACATATTTTACTTTCATTTGTAGCTTATAGTAATATGAAGTTGTATCAAATGAACGTAAAAAGTGCATTCCTCAATGGACTCATCCAAGAGGACGTTTATGTAGAACAACACTAAGGGTTTGCGAGTGATACCCTTCCTCAACATGTTTTCAAAGTAAACAAAGCACTGCCTGGACTGAAACAAGCACCTCAAGCTTGGTATGAGAAGCATAGTTCATTTCTTTAGAATAATGGCTTCAAAAGAGGAAAAGTGGACACTTCACCCTTCCTCAACTTGTTTTCTAGTTCAAGTATATGTGGACGACATCATATTTGATTCTACTAATGAATCTTTGGGTGAGGATTTTTCAAGGCTTATGCATACAAAGTTTAAAATGAGCATGACAGAAGAATTGAAGTTCTTCCTTGGAATTTAGATCAAACAAACAAAGGAATATATGTTCACCAGATCAAGTATGCAAAAGAACTTTTGAAGAAATTTAACATGGACAAGGTTAAGGAAATGAAAACTCTGATGCATCCAACCACATATCTTGGACTGCATGAGGAATTGACAAAGGTGAGCAACACTCAATATAAAGCAATGAAATGATCATTATTGTATTTAACTCTGCCCATACCTAATATCATGTTTAGTGTATGCTTATGTGCCAAATTTCAAAAAGATCCAATGGAAGTTCAATTAAATGCTATTAAAATAATATTTAGATATCTTATTTGAACTACTAATCTTGGTCTTTGCTTTAAAAAGGGGAAAGACTTCATATTGACAAGTTATTGTGATGTTGACTATGCTAGTAACAAGCTTGAAAGAAGAAGCACCAGTGGAAGATGCCACTTCAATGGTGGAAATTGGAGTACCTGAAACACACTAGAAGGGGGGAGTTAAATAGTGTGATGGATAAAAACTTTGTCTTTCAAAATCTTTGAAAGCTTTTCTTAGACAAATATCAATGAACGATGAGTTTCATCCAAGGGGTTCGAAATCACTTTGTGCTTAAAAACCAATTCACAAAACTTGGACACAATAGTGTAAAAGAAAACTATAGAAATGAACTAGTTATATAGAAGCAATAAAAAAACACAGAGGTTTTATACTGGTTCACCCCAACTCTTGGGCTACGTCCAGTTTTCCTTCAAACCTTGAAGGGTTCCACTAATCAAATCTTTGATTACAACCTATTCTTTATGCCACTTCTAGCTACAATGAATACTTTATAGGCCACTTCTGGCACTACCCTTAATCTCCCCCTGAGATTAAAACCTAAGTATTTTTTGTCACAAAGCTACTCCTGACTTTCACAAACAACAAATGCTCAATAGAAAATGTATTCTAATCAGTCAAAGAGTGTTTACATAATTAGCTCGAATACAATGAAATTTGTTAGCTTAGCAAAGCTAAGATTCACTCAACTCAGTCAAGTTTCATTCATCCAACTAAACTGACAGTGTTACAACACTTAGTTTGTTTTGACTGAGATGATTCTCTAGTGATTCAACTTCTTTAACATGAACATCTTCAAGCTTTATATAGACTTCAAAGCTTTGATCCGTTGAGAGATATCGGTTATCCGTTGTCTAATAACTTGGGCGCTTTACACTAGGCACGTTACTATGCAAAGAAAGAGTGTAGAAACCACAAACATCTTCTACAACAGGGTATGGCATAGTGGAATTAAGATACCAATAGAAGAAATTAGAAAAATAACAAGCCAATCCAACATGCTTGCACAAATATTAATAGAAATGAAACATTAGTTGTAATACTTAAATATAAATTTCTAATTGTTAAGGTATGACTAGTATATCATAGTCATCATGCTAGCATCAAAATCAAGCATTCAGAGTTTACAAGGATAGATTCATACAAGAATTGGAGAAGGCCTGACAGGTGAGCTCTTTTCTACTTTACAGTTGACAGAACTAACATTAACAACAAAAGAGCCAGATGCCTAGATACCATAAACCAAATGGACAGTATAAATATTCATTTTGATCTAAATATCAAAAAACAAGAAAAAGTGAAGAAAATATCACAACCTTGACTGCAGCAGATTCAATTGGTGACCTCAATGTTCCAAATCCTGGAGTTTCAACTGTTCTCAAGGATCGAAGACCATTAGCATTAGCAAGAATTTTGAATCCCTTGTCTGCAGTAGTAACAGCAAGAAGATTTCCTTCTTTGTTGAATCTCAAGTGTGAAAGGGTCTGAATAGATTCATACAATTATATAAGGAATGTCTTATAAAGTGTAAGCTATATTCCAAAAGACTTAAAAAAGTTAACTCCACCTAAAGTCCACCCTCTGCATCAGTGCTTGTTAAAAGATTAATGTTGTCCATATCCCAAAATTTGATTTGGCCATCTTCACCAGCAGCCAAAAATTGATTTTGGGTTGTGTCAAACTGCACAACACCAGTGGATTTCTTTCTGAACTCATTGTATGTTCTCTTAATGGCTCCTTCACTTTCATTCCATTCAACAAGAAATGACTCTCCGTCTTTACTAGTTCCACAAGAAAACGATCTATAGAAATAATGGAAGATAAATAGGAAGACATGTTAATACGGTTTTATTTAATACATCTCAAATTCAATTATCCATTGAACATGAAACTTAAATACTTATCCGCACCCAAATCCTTCTTACCTACTTCCATCAGCACTATAAAGCACTGTAGTACACCAATGACTTGGGCATCATAATCAACCCTAGAACCCATATTATTGTATAACCAGGCTTTAATTTTGCCATCAATGGCAGTTGAAAATATAAACTGCAAAATTACAATGACAACATTTAGTTAGATTAAAGGCAGTGTTTATTAATTACTAGAATAATACAATTATCAATAATATGTACTTGTAACTCATGTAAATACAAGGAACACTCTTGGGCTTTCCTAGAACCAAATAAATAATGAAAAAATTAAAAGCATGGAATGGAAGTTGGCGCTAGAAAGATGGAAAGCAAGATCACAATATGTGGAGAGGCAAGGAAGTAGTTATACCAGTAATATTCTAATGATCACAATAAAAGAGACATGTTTGGTTTTATAGTTCAATAAATTAAAAGAAGAGATCACTCTGCCCATAGGTAAAATTATAGAGGAACAATCTATCATATTATAACTTACAAAATCCAAAGAATAAACTCGAAGAAAACATATCATATAATCTTTCTACTTGAATGCTCTCCTTGTGATGAGGACATACAAAATATACTGCTGCCTCATGCCCCTCAAAGATTTCGTTCTTCTCTTATTTTCTTTCTTTTTTTTTTTTTAAAAAAAAAAAGAGAATTCTATGGAGACCTTATCTAAGCAGGCAGCAACAATAAGAAAGTTGATACATATTGTTTTTCTCCAATTCTATGGTGGTTTTTGGAAATGATTCGGAGTGAGCGGAGACGAAGGTGGGATAAGGGATGGTAGGGTTTCGATAATGGAGGGGGTGGGGTTTCATGCTTGGAAGAAATTGAGGTGAAGGAACAGCGCGTTGATGAGAATTTGGCGGAATCAAATCGATGGAGAAGAGAAGAAAAGGGTTTGATGAGATTAAGGGAAGAAGAAGATAGAAACTTGCTTCCATCAAGAACGAAGAGAAGAGAAAGAGGCAAACAGAGGGAAGATGCAGAGAGAGGGAAGCGGAAATGTGGAGGAGAGAGAGAGAAAGTCACAATAAAAGCTAACGTACAACTGTCTCATGAGAGAAAAAAAAGAAAAAAAAAGTGTAACATTCAATAACGACGTTTTTTCAAATAACCCGTCTTTAAATTCATAATTTTAATACGGTTATTTTAAAACCGTTTTTGTTATTAATAAATTTATTACAATTCTGCCCGTAATATTTTTCTAAAATGATTTTTTTTTAGTAGTGTTAATTTGTAGGACAAACATGTTATGTACGCTTTCTTGGCTCCAAAATCTTAAATAGGTGAAGAAAAAGAGTCAGTCACTTTGCGTCGTCAACTCATGCAACTAATGACTATTTAATTGACTATAATTCGAGTAGAATTTTCGCAAAAATAGAAATAAAAAAATTTACTAGTACTACTTTGTACTAATCCATAGTCAATTCCCATATCTATGTAAAAGAAAAAAAGTCGTTTCCCAATGGAGGAATACTGTTCCTATTAGAAAATTCTGTGAAATGTTTATTTGTTTATATATTTTTTATCCCTGGGTTCAAATTTTGAATCTTTCCAAATTAATTATAATCTTTCTCTAAAAGTTTCAGTAATTTCTAAAGTCAGTTCATATCATAGAAAATAATCTTTGTACCTAAAAGTACATTGTTAAAATAATTAATACAGAGTTTAATTAATTTTGATACACTATTATAAAAACTTTTAGATCATGAATCAATTAGAAATCATTTATAAATAACTTTTAAAGTAATTATTATATAAAATTTAATAATCTTATTACATGTAATAATTCAAAATTAGATGATTTTATATATATGAAAAATACAGTATTCTTACTAAATAAGTAAATTCATGAGTATAAAAAATATTAAAGAGAAAAAATCCTTAATTTTTTAAAAGTAACCGTTACAAAAAGATATTGGTTTGTAAAAAAATAAAATCGTGTCCAAGTATAAGCCTTTAAAATTATTGAAGGGCAATCAAAGAAAAATCTGCAGAATTTCATGTATACACAATTCCAACACAATTCCCCCGTAATTCAATTCGTAGCACGCTAAAATAAAGGAGTTGGAACTTTAATTGAAATATTAAATATAAGATTTTAAAATTTAAAAGGTGCTTTTTTAATATTGAAATAACCTTTTGATCTCAATAAAATAGAGAATCTTTTAAGTTGTTTAAAGATTTTTGTTTTGATTTTAATTTTTTAAAGAGCTTTTTTCATCTTAAATCTTGCTATTAAATAACAATATTAAATAATGACATAATAAAAATATTAATAATTTATTCACTTGTTACGTAATCAATAATTCTCGTAAGACTTGTTAACGTCACTATTAAATCATCTCTTACATTGTTATATGGTCCATAAGTGAGAATTTTGTTTGCTTGAGAGAAAGGATGCTTCTCAAAAGACTATTCTAGAAGAATGTTACTAACCTTATGGAAAGCCCGTTTTGAAAGAATAAAAAACTAGTATGTTGTGGATTCACGATTTTGAAATGGAGGCATGCTTAAGGAGGTGCAGGAAGTAAAAAATGTAGGTTTATGTTAAGGGCATTTTGGACATTTTAAAACATTTCTTTTCTGGTAGATAAAAAGAGAGTTGACTAATGAAGACAGATTTTTTTAACCTTTCACCTTTGACATTCAACAGTTGCAGAGTGAAACGATGCCGTGCCTCAACCTCTCCACCAACGTTAACCTAGACGGCGTCGACACCTCTTCCATTCTCTCCGAAGCCACCTCAACTGTCGCCAGCATCATCGGCAAACCCGAGGCCGTACGTTAACTCTCTTACTCTCACTCCCTCTAACGCTTCCATATGACGTCTTTTCATGTGCTTTCGATTTTCTGAAGTTTCCGTTTTCTGGGTTTTCATGCTTTCATTCTCTCTTCCTACTGCAACACTTCACTTTAATTTAATATTTATGCAATTGTTGTTGATTAAATGGATGCAAATTAGTGATTAGTTCAGGGACTCTCCCCTTTTCTTTTGTAGTTTCTCGTGTTTAGGATTCTTGTTAATTCTTCATTTCTGGTTATATGGGTATAGTAGTGATAGAAAAATTGTTTTGAGAATCGGGTTGGATTGTGAATTGAGACTTCAATTTTACTTTGCTGGGTGAAAGTCTTTTTGGTATCTATGAATGAAGTGGAAATGAAAATGGTTTTCTCTGTTATTTTGTTTGAAGCATAAAAGGATAGGTAACCCTTGGACGGTCTGCCTATGGCACATTTGATCCCGTATTGATATGTTGTGTAATTTTCTCTGTTTTGACCTTGTGATAACTTGGTATAGTTTCTTTTCAATTGAATTGAAATGAATTGGTGGTTTTAGCGTTGTATATACATGTATGTATGTATGCATGTATGTATGTTATTACGAAGTAGTAGAAAATAGATAATAACATATTATGTTGTTAGTTCTGCATGTAGCATATGTGTGTTGTGATTGATTGTAATGTTGCTGTAGTCTATAATGTGTCATGTTAAGCTTTCTCATTTCTGTGTTGAACATGATTCAGTAACATCTGCTGACATACTCTTTTGGTTTACCTTTATGTTTGCAATATAAATTTGTTATATTTTGTGATTTCAATCCTGTATTTGTTAAACTGCTAGTTTAAAACCACTAGCTTCTTGAATGGATTTTTAGGATGCTATTTGAGAGATGCTGCTACCATGGATGGAGTTATAGTCAATAGATACATAACATGGGCTTTTTGTGGTTTAATTTAATCTATTAAAATTAAGTTTGATATTTTCTTCTTGTTTTTTTCCTACTCTATTCCCCTTGCTTTGCTATGAAATTTTCTTCTTGTTATTTATTTGGGTTGTCTTTAAGCCTTTTGATTATGCATTTTTTTTTATTGATTTTGCAGTATGTGATGATTGTATTGAAAGGATCAGTGCCTATATCTCATGGTGGGAGTGAGCAGCCAGCAGCTTACGGTGAATTGGTGTCCATTGGTGGTCTTAGCCCTGACGTGAACGAGAAACTCAGTGCTGGCATTGCTTCAATTCTCGAAAACAAGTTGTCTGTGCCGAAGTCCCGATTCTACTTGAAGTTTTATGACACTAAGGCAAGTATCTAGACTTGAGAGTTCTTCATAAAAGAAGGGTCCTTACCTTGCATCCTCTTATTCCATTCTTCCTTTTTGTTTAGGCCCATCAGAGTCAAGAATATGCACAATGTTTGCATGCTTTACACCAGCACTAGGTCATGTAAATAAATCCTCACTATTCTAGACTTCATAGTAGCCACTATAAGCTACAATCCAACCAAATTTCTTTTTGATGCTAACTACCAAATTTTTTCTATGCAAATTGGTCACAAATTCTTTGCTTATACTGAAATATTGATAGTGCTTTGTTTGTTCTGCAGGGTTCCAATTTTGGATGGAATGGATCTACATTCTGAATTCCGAGTTATCTTGGTAACGATGCCATGGATGTCGGATGAACTCGTGATTCTGTTTTAGAACTTTTTTTATCTGTAAAAAGTACTCTGAATTTCATATACCCCCTTTGAGGACATTATGCCATCGTAATTGGATTATGTTCAAGGACAACTGGGGGTCCTATATGTATAAGATGCAATCACTGGACAAACATTATCTGGTGACCTTAAGATGAGCGTCTTTTTAGTGGTGAATTAGAATTATGCATGGTTAAACTTGAGACTTTGGTGATACATGACGGATCCTTTTGCTATTATTACGGTATTATTTTGTAGTTCCAAGAATAGATTAATGGTTGCTTTTAAATTTCTAATCAGTTGATTTTATTTTATACGAATTAGCTTAACTAAAGAAATTTGTCCCTTTGAACTTTAAATAGCACAATTAGCTTAAAGTATCCTTAATTTTTAGGAATCTCTATCGTTTAATTTCAGGAGTCGTTAATAAGATATGATACCAGACTAGGATAGGATAAGAGATTAATAAGTGTTAATTACATTCAATGTTTAATGTAATAAGTTAACGATGGAATGCATTTTAAAATATGTTCAAATGACTTTACATAATTTTTTAAAACAACTTTAAAATTAATGTGGAAATTATGAAAATTATTTAAAAAATTATAATTTTAACTAAATTATACAAAGATGTTACTTTTCTTAAAATTATATTCAATTTTTAATAATTATTTAATTTGTATCAAAATTATTATATATACAAGGGAATCAGTGTAGAATGTATATTGGTAAATAAATTGGGACGGGTGATAGATAAGTAATTGTTTTTACAAAAAGGCTTGCCAAAAGGATTACATACAGGACTGTGTGGTGGTTGTTGGAGAAAGAAATGTGAGTTGATCATAATTAAGCAACGGTGAACGGTGAACTGAAGATTCCGGTCATCACCCTTTCAACTAATGTTAGCCTTAATGGTTTAGACATCTCTTCGATACTCTCCCAAGTCATCTCCACCGTCGCCACCCTTACGCGCACACATGAGTCTTTATGAATACTTTCCCCTGTAAATTTATCATTAAAGGATCTAAACGATCAACAGAAACTAAAAGAGACATAACCAACCTCCAGTCATTGTTGCTGTTGTTCTGAACATTCGTGGGGGCAGCGGTTTTGCTCCACGGCAACTTCGTAACTGATTGTGATTTCATACCCTTGTTCACTCGTACTCGATGGTGTTAGTATATGAAAGAAAGAGCGGATTTAGAAACCTATCAGAGCAACGTGGGATAATGATTACAACAGAATATGGAACACATCAAAAACAGTTTTTTCCACATGATAACAAAGTATCCTAACTAAATATTCAGATAACAAACCGCATATGCTTGATACCTGAAGACATGGGGTACTTACATGAAAAAAACTAACATCCCGCTCTTTCTATGATATGTATATATGACCATGATTAATTAATTTTCCACCTTGGATATTGATTTATAGCGTTGATGTGTTTTATATATAGAATTAAGTTAAAAATCAATTCATGAAAATTATTTCACCCCATCCTTGTCTTTTCCTTGTCATAACTGTATTTCTTTGTAGTTAAGGGGAAATCATTTAGTTGGTAGTGGTCACAGCCAGTTTAAGATCTTGTGCATGTTCAATTGCATGACCATTATAGACTTCTAAGGTTAGAGAAACAATATTTTCTCGTGGGACTTTAGCCAAAAGGGAAGGAAAGAAGAAAAAACAACCTAGACAAGATTTCATTTTTCCTCGACACAGTTTACTTTTTACGGTTTTTTTTATTCGTAACAAATATTACGAGACTTATTTCATCTGATGCATGAGTTGTTATAAAAACATAATATCTATCTTCGAATAAAAAAATCTACAACAAATTGCATCTGATGCATGAGTGCTAAAATTGCCTGCGTTCTTGCAACCAAGTTGTCGGTGCCCAAGTCACGGTTCTTCTTAAAATTCTATAACACAGAGGCAAGTTATCTAAATACTAATTAATTCTTTAAATTGTTTTACTTTTTAGATACAGTAGAACATTCACTTATTCTCCATGAGAGTACAGAGTTCATTAGCTTTAGCTTAATTTACAATTAATTGACTTTTTTTCTCTCTCTCTTTTGATGATATATTTGTGCTTTATTTGTTTTCTTGTGCAGGGCTATAATTGTGCATTGAACGGGACTATCATGGTATTCGAGTCCAAATGAAGGAAAAGAAAAACATGTTACTTTATTCTTTATTAGTAAATTAGTTAATTCTATATGTAAAATATCTTATCTAGGATTTAAATCTACGTATACCGATAATTTTGTAACCAAAAAATCTACCAATAATTTGTATTTATTTTTTGTGAGCTAGAGTCAAGTATTGTGATGTATGTAATCTCATATTTCTATGCTATTAGGAAGTGCATGTTGACGCTTGACACGAGAATACACTCAAATACCACGCATGGTATTAGAATCAATAACCTGCTTATTAGTTCATATAACATCAACCATTTCATCCTAATTACACGTTTTCTTGTATGCAATATTATTCATTTTATTACATTCATCTTATAATTAAATACTTAAAATAATATACATGCAGTTCAACTTATTCGATCAATTCAGGAAGATACTGACTACATCCCGATTGAACCCGGACCAACTTCAATAACATTGAGAGGATCACGGGAAGATTTGTAACAAGCTGTCCAATGGCCAAAGAAAAGAACACTTAGAGAGAAAAGTCTGCTCCAAGTAGAAAACGTTGCATTTCATGGTTTAAAAAAGCTGTGGTTGAATAGAGAAATTACGATCAGCCATCAATTTCTTAGAATTCTTTCATACAAGTAAGTGTATTATTGTAAGATTACAATTATAATTAGGTTAAATATAAACCTTTTTTGAGTATTTTATAGTAATAGCTCTAGAATAGACATGAAGAAAGCCAAATTAGAATAGCCAAAAAAAAGAAGCAAATCTAATAATCTATATTCTATTTCTTTTCCTTCTTCCATCCTTTCATAGTTGCATTTAATTTCCTTCAACCAAATTGAGAAACCCATCAAAACCTTCTCCATTCTCTCACTTATTTTTCAATAACAACAACAACATGGCTTCTCCCTCTCCCAATCCCTCCCCACAACAACAAGTAAAAGTTCTCCCAGTCTCAAACCCTAATCAAATTACCACCGAAACGCAACAACCGCAATCCGCATTCCGCTTCCTCCTCTCACTAGCCTCGGATTCCCTCCGGCAGAGGCTCTCGAACCGGCGGCCGTGGCCGGAAGTCCTGGACCGCAGCGCCATCTCGAAGCCCTTATCGTTCTCCGAAGCCACGGTCCGCATCCGCCACAACATCTCCTACTTCCGCATCAACTACTACATCGTTGTCACGCTCATCCTCGCTGTGTCCCTCCTCACTAGCCCCTTCTCCCTCGTCCTTCTCCTCGCCCTCCTCGCCTCCTGGCTCTTCCTCTACCTCCTCCGCCCCAACGACCGCCCCCTCCAGCTCCTCGGCCGCACCTTCTCCGACTTCGAGACGCTCTCCCTCCTCCTAGCCACCACCTTCATCTTTTTGTTCCTCTCCCCTCTTGGCTCCCTCCTCGTCTCCGCCTTCACAGTCTCCGTCGCCCTCGTCGCCGCGCACGCCGCCCTCAGGGTCCCCGAGGACCTCTTCCTCGACGAGGGCGACACGTCCCAGCCCGCCGGGTTCCTGTCCATCCTCCGCGCCGCTGTCGCCGTCCCTCCTCCCGCCGCACCGCCCATCCCCGCCCACGGCTGATTCAAGCTTCTCTTTTAAGCTGAACCGCTTCTTCTTGTATCATGAAAGTTTTCTTCTTCTTTTTGTTATTTAAGGTTTTCCTTTGTTAACCTGCATGATTGACAAGTTGTTTTATACGTGGGCTGCATGTTAGGAATTTGTATACGTTTTGTTCTTTTATTTTGGAGGGAAACTTACCTTTTTCTTTTTCAGACAGATCTGTTACTTATATTTACTTAACTGATTTGATTGATTTTATTTATTCTGTAATCTCATATATTAAGGAAGGAATGTCTCTAGTAGTCTTTGTTTGATTAATTTTGTGTTTGGGGGAGTTTCTTAGATATAATTTTTCAATGAGTTTGAATTGGATGTTCAAATTTTCAAAACTATTCAAAATAATTAAAAATAAAAAATCTCTTAAAAATTGAAAATCAAATCAAACCCATGATTTGTAGATTTATTTGATTAATTTTGTGTCCAAACCTACCAGTATGATTAGATTATAGCTTGTGTTTCTAAAATCATATGAAATCAGAACATTTATATATTACTTTAGTTTTAGTGTTATATATTCTACGAGTATACAACTTCAATTTTACAATGTTTTATAATATTATATTAAAGGACTTATGGAATGTTTGGTTGATTTATACTTATGTGTATGTGAGATTAAAATTTTAAAAATTAATATAAATCTCACATTTCTATACATTATTATAATTTAAATATTTCACATCTTCTCATCTCAATTCACTTTTACACTTTTTTTTATTCTTTTAAATTAAACACATCTTTAGGCACTCACGAATACAATAATTTTTATTATTAGGGACGAAATTTAATTTATAATATTTCTAAAAAAATATGATAAATTTTTACAAAATACATGACAAAAGAATAATTCAAAAATAAATATATAATACATTTTATTTTATTGATAAAATAATATCAATTTGTCCTCTCTTTTTTATTTCTTATATTTTTTATATATTTAAAAAAATCATCTTATTGAAATAATACTTATTTTTTTTTATAGGGACAAGTGTTTTTTTATTCCACATACAAGTAAAAAAAAAAAACAACTAGCGGTAGCAATCACTACAATAGGTGGATCGGTCCCTACCTTTAGACATCTCAATTTAATTCACTTTCATACTATTGTTTTGTTTGTTTTAAAGAAGAGGAATAATATACTTCTTACACTTTATTTTAAATTTTTTTAAAATTATTCATTTCTTTCTTTTAAACCAAACACATCATTTTGACCATACATTTGAATTTCTGCCTCTGAGGGGTATTATTATAGTTGGTGTATTAGTGAATTGCTTACACGTGAGAACCTGGCCCATAAGGCTCGTCCAATGAGGATCAAAGGACGAAGTAGCTTAGAGAAAAAAGATATCACTAGCCAAAATTGTGTGGAGCAACACTGCGGGAGATCTACATGGGAGCTTGAAAGCAAGATTGCTATATTTTTTATCATCAAATTGATTGCGCGGGACATGATTGCCAATTATTACCATTGTGTATGTTTGAGAATAGCCGTGTCCTCATATCATCTAGTGCAAGCAATTTTATACAATGGGGGAGATAATACAGTGGAGACACGTGAAATTAATTTCCAGCAACGTATGTTGGATCTATGCTACGGATTACGTTCAATTTCTTGTGCTAGTTATAATATATATTTCTTTTTTCGATAAAAAAAAAAACGGATTACGTTCAAAGCTTGGTTTCGCCCAGAAATTATTAGGTATTCTATCACTATTCGTTGTTTTTGAATCACACTTGTTATTTTAAATCCTTTTTTATTTTAGGGTAAATTAAATTTTCGATCCCTATAATTTTTAATCCACCATTTTAAACTTTTATTTTTTTTCTCAAAATTTTGATTTTTCATTTAAAAGAATCACAATTTTGATCTAATCATTAATTTTATATTATTTTAAATTATTTTGATCCAATTGAATCTTAAACTTAACATATTTATTTAAGATATAATAAAAAATTTATATACAAAATTAAAGATTAGACTAAAATTATATATTTTTTAAAATAAGAAACCAAAATCGTGGAAAAAAAACAAAAAACAACCATAATCTTGAATTAAGAATTATTGGTGGACTAAAATTATAATTTAATTTTTGTTTTATGCATTGATTAATAAATGACAATAGAATTTGTGGATGATTTTGTAGTGCCCAAGTTTTGTATCCGATAGTGGTTTGATCATTATTTGTTAAAGATATAATTTTGTAATTGCATAATATTTTATTTTTCAACTTATAAAATAGAATTTAGTAAATAAGTTGGTTTCTTATATTTTAGGAGCAAGTCAGTTTTAATGAATTAGCCTAGTCAATAGTTTTATTAATATTCTGTTTTGATGAAATCTTATTATCTGATTAGTTTATCTTTTGTTATTTATTATATTGTTGTTGAGAACAATTTGATTTAAAATAAAATCATTTTATTTCCTCCACATACTTATTATCTTTCTACTCCCCTTTGTTTATTATAATTTTCTGCCACAAAACTTACAATTGGTATCAAGAGCCTTTTTCTTAGAGGGACCTGTGAGTGAACCAGTACAACCCACACAAAAAAAGCCTATAAACTTTGCTTCAATTCATCAAATAGATGGATTTTGAAACTCCTTGTGTTTGATGGTGATAACTATCACATCTGGGCAGCAATAATGGAGACTCATTTGGAGGCAAATGATCTCTGGAAAACTGTTGAGGAAGACTATGAAGTTTTTCCTTTACCAGCCAATCCAACTATGGCTCAAATTAAAAATCAAAAGGAGAGGAAAGCTAGAAAGTCAAAGGCGAAGGCTACCTTGTTTGCTGCTGTTTCACAGGACATTTTCACCAGAATCATGACAATCAAATCAGCATTTGAAGACTGGAATTTCCTCAAGGATGAATATGAAGGAGATGAAAGGATCAAGGGAATGCAAGCCATGAATCTGATTAGAGAATTTGAAATGCAAAAAATGAAGGAGTATAAAACAATCAAGGAGTATGCAAACAAACTTCTTAGCATTGCTAACAAGGTGAGGTTGCTAGGCTCTGAATTTTTTGATTCAAGAATAGTTCATAAAATACTGGTGATTGCCCTTGAAAAATTTGAAGCTTCTATTGCTTCATTGGAAAATACTAATTAAGGATCTGTCAAAGATTACATTGGCAAAACTTGTAAGTGCTATGCAGTCCCAAGAGCAGCGGAGGTTGATGAGACAAGATGGTGCAGTTGAAGGTGCTTTACCAGCCAAGCACCATCATGCTGAATCCAGTAGAAAGAAATATGTCAAGAAGAACCAGCCAACAAGCAGTGAAAATAGTGCAAACAACCAAAACAAAGGTAAGGGTAAAAAGAAAAATTATCCACCTTGTCAACATTGCGGAAAATTGGGTCACCCACCATACAAATGTTGGAAAAGACCAGACGCAAAGTGTAGCAAGTGCAATCGGCTTGGACACGAAGCTATAATTTGTAGAAGCAAAGTTCAGCAGCATGAAGCCGATGCCCAAGTTGTTGCAAGAGGAAGAAGATTATATTTTTACTGCAACGTGTTATTCGATGAGGAGTAGTTCTGAATGTTGGTTGATTGATAGTGATTGTACGAACCACATGACATATGATAAGGCTCTATTCAAGGATTTGAAGCCAACTAATGTCTCAAAGGTCAGAATTGAGAATGGTGGCTATATTTCTGCAAAAGAAAAAGGAACCGTTGCAATTTCAACGTGTTCATGTACCAAATTAATATCAAATATTCTTTATGTATCTGATATTGACCAAAACTTGCTAAGTGTAGGTCAGTTGATTAAAAAGGGATTTAAAGTGTCCTTTGAACATCAACACTGCCTTATCTATGACATTGTTGGCCGAGAAGTTCTAAGGGTTAAAATGAGAGGTAAAAGCTTCTCATTTGATCCAACAGAGGAGAAGCATGCAACCTATTTCACTCAAGTCACACCCACGAAACTCTAGCACAAAAAACTTGGTTATTGTCATCTTGAAAGAATGCTAAACATGAAAAAAAAGGAACATGTCAAAAAGACCTCAAAGAACACCATTACTACAAGTATTTGTGAAATTCAAGAAAATGGTGGAAACTCAAAGTGGTTGCAAGATTCGATGTCTAAGATCTAACAATGGGAAAAAATATATATCAACAAAATTTAAATCAAATTGTTGGAATTGAACATCAACTCACAACCCCCTACACTCTAGAGCAAAATGGGGTTAGTAAAAGAAGAAACAGATCGGTGATGGAGATGGCTAGATGCATGTTGCATGAGAAGGAGTTGCCTAAAACATTTTGGGCGGAGCCAGCTAACACGACAGTTTTTCTGCAAAATCGTCTTCCAACTAAAATCTTGAAGTATAAAACTCCATTTGAGGCCCGGTATGGCTATAAGCCTTCATTAACTTTTCTTAAAGTGTTAATCTGTCAAAGGAAATATGCAAAAGAAATTTTGAAGAAGTTTCAAATGGAGGAATGCAAATCTGTTAGCACACCAATAAATCAAAAGGAGAAGTTCAATGAGGAAGATGATGCTGATGAAATTGATGAATGATATTATAGGAGCTTGATTAGATGTCTAACGTATCTCACTGCAACAAGGTCATACATTCTATTTGCTCATAAAAACAAAACTGGAATTTTTGTTGATAACCAAGTAGTCATTGCTATTACAAACAATCTAGTGAGAAGGAGTGTTAAAGACATACTTTTATAACTGCATAATATTTTATTTTTTCAGTTTATAAAATAAGATTTAGTAAATAAGTTGGTTTCCTATATTTTAGGAGCAAGTCAGTTTTAATGGATTAGCGTAATCAATAGTTTTAATATTCTGTTTTGATGAAATCTTGTTATCTGATTAGTTTATCTTTTGTTATTTATTGTATTGCTATTTAGAACAATTTGATTCAGAATAAAATCATTCTATTTCCTCCACATACATATTTTCACTCTACTCCCCTTTGTTTATTATAATTTTCTGCCACAAAACTTACATTATTACATGAATTTTTAAATTTTGTTACTAACTTTAACTATCAATAGAATTGGTAGCTAATTCTAAAATAATTAACTTGATCGTATTGATTATGTGTTAATTATCATTTGTTAATTGTTAAACCTCTGACAACATAATATATATGGATTCAACCGTCAAAAACTTATAACAGTAATTGAACTATAATCTTGTTGGTATATATGCATTACTTATTAGATCGATTGTATATAGTTTAAACCTTGTTTTATATGCATATGCATACATTATTTAAATAACTCTGCTTTAATCAGTTGTAGATTTGGAGGAGAAAAATAGGTATTGATACGCCTAATTTTCGATTTTTAATATGTTAACATTGCAAATAAGGATAAACCAGAAGAGTAACATTTTTATAATTGATGATGATTAGTTTGGTTGCTAACTGTGTTTTTGTCTGTTGTAAAACCTATTGCAATAGAAGCCTTTGTTACTGTAACTTCGATACTTGATGAGAATTAAGTCTGCAAGTTGGCATCAATTCAAGCTTGTTATGTCTAAAAAGAATACAAACTTGTTATATTGGTGAATGGTGATTCACAAGTAATTAACAAGCAGTTGCAAAGCCCGTTTAGAAATTGGCTCCAATATATACCAAAATGCCATCTTATCTAGCTAGTGAGATAATAATATTACTAAATTACAGCCAAGAGTAAAGATCCAATAACTATTTTTCAGTCTGATGATTGATATTCATAATTGCAATAAAGGCTCGTATAGGTAGTAAAATGTGTACATTACTATAAGCTGAACAGAGTTCTTTGTTCTTTTTGTGAAGTCCTTTTTTTCTAGCCACCATTTAATGAATTTTTTCCCTCAATTTCTCCATGATTTTTCTCAAATAAATACAAGTTACAACTAATGCCATTGCAGGTCTGAGAGCTGAGAAACTTTTTTTAATCAATACAAAATAAGCAATAAACAAATAGGAAAACAATATTCCATGAATTTTGGTTATAAGAAACAAATTCATCATCTACATGAATAATCAATTTAATGCAAATTGTGATATTTGGAGCCCCATGAAAAAGAAGCAAATTCAGCATCAAGTTACTTGGACGAAGCTCCTTCCTTCTTCACAGAAAGGTACCTATTCAAAACAAAAAAACAAAATCCATCAATTCATGCTTACTGCTTAGACATGAAAAGCAGAATTCATAGTGTAGCAATTGAAAGAAACGTGCAAATTGGAGAAGAGGAATGCTCGCGGCACTCCGCATGATATTCTCCCTCAAAGACTCTCTATATGATTGTTAGAATAGCTCTTGCTTCTCATTTAAATGAGAAGCCAAAGTTACCAAAATTAATGATTTTTAATAAGTTTTAACCCATCATAAAAAGTCTTTAAAAAATAGTGTTGCTAGCATTTCTCACAAGGAGAATAAGAGTATACGAAGTTCAGTTTTAATTAATCAAATGCTAATTAGTTGCATACCCATTCCCCTTTGCCCAACGGGTGAGTTGGCGTATTTGTACGGCCTCGTTGGATGCATGGCAAGCAAGAAGCAGATAGTTTCGCGGTTGAACCATCCATGCAAATCTCATGAACAATGCTGAATAGACGCACATAACTGCAGAACCAACATAAAGACAAGATATGCATGAAAACAATGTATGCTATTGCTAAGAACAATAGAGCATTCCAAGTTCCCTTTAGAACAGATAGATTTTTTCAACCTGCTGTCATGTTGCCAGAGATCATTTCTGGAGGTTTTTTCATGTCTATCAAACCCTGAAAGAAAATACAATAACACATGACACAATTTAATTATATGAGAGCAGAATAGCATGTATCATATATATGCAAATTAATGCTTGAAGAACTATATATTATAAGAGGGAATAAAAGGAATGTAACTTACGGCAGCAACAAATCCCCAATTGGCAATAGGTCCCCAGAAATGTGTTGTTTTTGGACCAACAGGACTGTTCAAGAATGCTCGGAAATTAGAAGCCATATGTTGATAGTGTTGCTTAAGCAGTTCTGATAGTCAACATAAAACACAAGTTAGATGGTTGAATATTTCTCTAATATTCATTATATTGGGAGGATCTCCTTTTTTTTTAATATAGAAAATAGCATATGTACTTGTTTGCTGAGAATCTCTCTTTTATATTGTCAATCACAAATACTAAATTTATTAACTTTGATAATAACTATAGTAAAAAAAATTAATTGGTTGACACTATAAAATCTTTTACACGGATAATACATTCCTATTAAACTCCCTTTTTTTTTTTTACCTATTTTAGAAAACTTCAAAGTTCAAATGATGTTATACAATCAGAAAGCAAACAGTTCTCGTATGAGGGCAAGGACAACCATAGACAATGATATCATTTTAATGATTTTTTTCCCAGAAGGGAAGTAACCATGACTTCACATTCCAATTAATTCATCTTCAGAGCTTCTTTGATTTGTCACTGATTTCAAGCAATTCTAAGTAACAGTAGCACCCATAAACAAGTGCCGCATGTAATGTAAAATAAACACACTTTTAAAGTAGAGAAAATAGGTTAAAACATTCTATCACCAAATTTGTAGAGAAAATAGGTTAAAATATTCTATGATCAAATTTGTTGATTTTTATGATAATTACTCCTAAAATTATCAACAATGATTTGTGATTAAATATTAATATAAAATTATTTTATATTATTCATACATAATTATTAAACTTTTTAAAGTATCTAATAAATTGACAAATCAAATGTATTATGCATGACAAAAAAAAAATTATTCATAGACAAAGCTTGATGAATGCGCATTAATATTTTCAAATCAAACTCGTAGCATCACTAATTGACCTAGCAGGGAAGTCAAACTATCAAAATAGCCAAAAACAAAAGAAAAACTTCGATCGCCTGCTCTGACCATTTAACTTCATCCATATTACATCGGGTTTACACCTGCATACTCCTGCGACTGTGTACGTTATCACAACACTCGCACGTCACGCATTCACATTTGACATGTCACAAATTAAGAACATATGTTTTTAATCCATGACAGAGAGAAAGTCTTAGCATAAACACCAAGTAGCAAAAACAAGTCTTAGTTAAATGATACATACATAAATAAGTTAAGTATATATATTAAAAAGAAGCATCAAAACCAAATAGAAACAAGCACAGCGTTCACAACCACACCTATTGTGCTGATGAAAACAATTATGTGATGTAACAAGAACATAGAAGACAGGGAATTCACCTTATGATTAAGGTTGGAACTAGAGAGAATGGAAAAGGACAAAAAGAGAAAAGTTTTGAGAGACATAGTTGATGATTGATAATAAAATGGGAGATGCATGCATGTGGTGATGTGGACCCAGTCAACTAATTGGTTTTTTTGTTGAATGGTGAGGAAAGTTAGTAGGAGTAAGAAAGCGTGTTGTACCGTAGGAGAACAAGGTTCACTAATCACCATTAATCAACATGATGGTCTTTAGCTTTGAGGGCTAAAAATTTGGACTGCTAGATTGAAAAATAATAATAAATAATATATCCTATTATAATAAAATTTATAGCCTAATAATTCAAATTAATAATAATAATTTCTTAAAAAAATATTGAAATTTTTTCCATAAAATTAAAAAAATATGGAAATCAAATTTGAACCTGAATTCTCATTAAACCCCTCCACTAAGATCGACCCTAATAATAAATTTGTTTAGAATATTTTAGCATGACATGTTATTGTAAACTTTTTAAATTTTAAAGTTTAAATATATTTGATTGTTGGAAATAAATTTGTATCTCCACAATTCAAGTTGTTATGTAATCAATTTTAGTTTTAATAATAAAGTATCATTTTATTTTCATTGTCATATTTCACTATTTGATTAAATAGTTTTGATAATGTCTTTGATTAAAATTAAAATCTTATTATCATAATGAAGATTATAATAATGAGAAACAAGTTCTTTTTTAACTTTAAATTAAATTGTTCTTGATCATAAGATTATTGTAAATAGGACATCAATAATCTTGATAGATTAATATATATGTGATAGTATTTATTGAATAAATATTAATATATCTCATTTATTAATTTACATATATAGATGAGTCACATGTGAATGTAATCATTGAGCTGATTCAATTAATAGAAAATTTTTAAGAAGAAGTTTAATTAATAGTTTTCTTTTACCTAAGATTGTCATGATAATTAATAGGTTATTTGTTATGTTTTAATTTTGAACATCTAATGTTTTAGAGCACTTTTTGAATGAATATTGCATATGGTTAAATATATGTTGAATTAATAATTAATTAAGAAGAAATTCATCAACTCTTAGAAATGAGTTTGAGCTTTAAGAATAAAATTATATCTTGACCAGAAAAATTAAATGAAAGAAGAAATAAATTTCTTAGGTCATTATAAGTTAACTCAATAGAGTTTAATATTAATATCATACTATAGGGTTAACTTAGAGATGTAAAGATGGAATAAATTATTATAAATTTTTTCTAATGGTTCTTGAAAATAAAATGTTATTTCATGTTATCCAGATGTTAAGAAATATTATTAGATGTCGACCTTGATTAATATATTAATTTAATTGATATGCTAACTATTTAATATTGAACCTACAGAATCACACACACGAGTGTTTTAATCTATGTTAAAGAAATTATTTTAATATTTGATGATTAATTAAATTAAAAAATTTAATATGATGAAATAATTAATTAATTTTTTGAGTGGAATACTATTATATTTTTTTGTTAACGCTGAGAATATAAATAATATAAGTAATTTAAAATATTTAATGAAAAAAGGAAACAAAATGGGGATCTCCTGTTTGAAATTAGATTTGAAAAAATTATTACATACAAGTTGAAATTCATCAATTATTATTTTACTTCTATTCTCTCATCTCATTCTCAGACCATCAATTCTAGTATTAATATTTCATCTGTCAAATTGTTGACAAATAGTTTAAGTGTAAATACATATAAAGTTTTCACACAGTTTTCATACTTATAAGAGCTCATCAAACTTTATCAACATATACAAATTATATGTGTTTTGATCACCCCCTTTTTTTTTCTTTCAGGAACAATATTATCATCATCAGTAGAATATCTGTGTGCTGTGATCTAAAACAACATTATTTGAATGGATTAGGGTACTTTACGCCGTACAATGCATGGGCCCGCTGTTCAATTTTCATAAAAAGCTGTAATTTGATTTGTACTGATTTTACAACGCACCTTTGATGACAAGTAAAGTGTAGGAATCCAATTCCTTCTTAAAATGATATCATTCATGTAAATGGTGGGATTTGGGCTAAAATGATGTATTTTAAAAAGACTACTGCTAATTTATTAATAATATTCTCAATTAAAATTGTTGGCTGCGTACGTTATTCTTTTAACAGATATTTGAAAAAAAATCTATTATAATTTTGCGTCTTAATTATTTGTGTCCCAGACGTGAAATGTAATATTCTTAGCTAAATTTAAAATTATAATTTTTAGACATAATTCTAATTTTGCAATCATATTTAACTCACTCTTTTATTTTGTTTTCGACTCTCCACTAACTATCGCCACTTAGCAAAGACAATTAATTTTGCCTTTAAAAAATGCTAAAATGAAACAAAACAGAATTGTTAGTGATTAGAATAGACAAAAAGAATCAAGAAAACCAAACCAAAACAAAACAAAACAGTAATTCATTGTATGCAACAACATAAATTCTTAACACATAAAGGTGATCATGAATTTGGGTAACTTGGGTTCATTCATTGAACTCAAGCTAAATATATTGGATTAGGTTGGATTAATGAATTAAATAGGTTTAAAAATAGATAAACTCAAAGTACCTAGGTTACGCATCGAGTTTAAATTTTTTTCACTCTACCTAATCCAACCATATCAAAATATTTAATTACTTTTTAATCTTTATTTTATTTATTCATTTTTAAGTTCAACTTAAAATAACAAAATATCTATTCTTTTTCATAATTTTTAAAATTTCAATTTTTTTTTTATCTTTTTAGTGTACTTGTTTCAATTTTTATTTTATATTCTTCAAATATCTAACAGGATGACCTGGCAATGACATAGATCTGCAGGTTGAGTTAATTATTAATTAATGACCTATAAAATAAACATATTGATCTGACTACCTTTTTTGTACTATGAAAATCAAACTCGATCCAATTCGTACTAATCTCTAATAAAGGAAAATAAATAAATAACGAGATACTAATAATACATTATCTAATATCACATTCAAAATACTTTCTTATTTTTTAATAGGTAAAATTTATTAAAATTATAAATTCAAAATAGGAATTCATTAAATAAATGATGAGACATAACAAAAATATATAAATTTTAATAAATTTCAATCGATAATAAAAAATAAATTTTTTTAAAAAATTGTCTTAGAATATGTTATTAGCATTACTCATAAATAAATAAATTCATAAAAGAAGATAAACACATTATTGGGGTTAGAAAAAGAAATAAAATAAAACAGAGATAGGTAATAGATAATTCACAATTGAAGTGTTGCAAGAACCAATACCAAATAGAAAAGGAGCCCTTCGTGGTGAAGAAAGCTTCCTGCGCGTTGCCACCATGAAACAAATCCCGCCACGTGTCACAACCCCAGCTGCTCATCAGCCTCTCCATTAGAATCTGAAAACGTGCCACGTCACCGTGCCTATCTAAACCCACCAAATTTCACATCTTCCCTCTTCCAAATGTAAATTGAACACTTCAACTTTTTCTTAAACAACAAGTCAAGCATGACGTTTTTACTGACCACATGCACACACATCCCAAACAAAACAGCCGCAAACTTAATAAAAAAATCCAAAACCTCTCTTAAACCCTCCCAACACAAATTTTGCAACCTAACCACTTCACACATGACACAACATAAAAACAACAACAAGTAGGAACCAAACTACATGCTTCTTCAATAGCTAAAACGCATGAAGACTAATAACAACGTTTCTGGGTCAGTTACTCTCATCTCCATTTGAATCAATTTGCTACTCATTGTATTTGGATTTTATTCTATTTTGTTCATTTGATCCTTTCTCTTCTTTTGATGCTCCTCCTTATATTCAGTCAAATTTAATTTTCATGGATTGTCACACATGATAGTTTATGATTGATTGAATGACAATGTAAAAATTCTTTATAGTATCAATTCATGCACTATTTGTTCTAATCAATTTGTGGTTGCTGCATAAGCTTTGTTTTGTTATGCTTCCTTTATGTTTCTATATGTGATTGTGTTGAGTTTGAAAACTTAGCCAACGATTTATTGAAGAAAGTAAGTGCAAAGTTGACAAATGTTTTTGTTTATTTGTTGGTTTCGGAATGGCTGCAGAGAGAGGAAATCGCGGAAGAGACGCAGTGGTGAAAGTGATTCTGTGGAGGACACACTTGAAAAGTGGAAGGAGTACAACAGGCAGCAACAACTTGGCTCTAGAGAAAATGGGGTGGAAGTGATTCACAAAGTTCCTGCAAAAGGGTCGAGAAAAGGATGCATGAGAGGAAAGGGAGGGCCTCAGAACTCCGATTGCAAGTTCAGAGGTGTGAGGCAGAGGATTTGGGGTAAATGGGTTGCCGAGATTCGAGAACCTATCAATGGCAAGCTTGTTGGTGAGAAAGCAAATAGGCTTTGGCTTGGTACTTTCTCCACTGCACTTGAGGCTGCTCTTGCTTATGATGAAGCAGCTAAGGCCATGTATGGCCCTTGTGCCCGTTTGAATTTTCCCGAGCCAATAGACTCTAATGGATCATCATCTTCTAGTGGAAGTGATAAAAAATCACCAAGTGGTTCTTCGGAGAATGGTGGTGATGTTGCAATAGCTGAGGAGTTGGAGGTGAACCATCGTCGGTGTCATGAAGACAGACCAAGATTTTCTAAGGTTGGTGTCTTTGAGAAAGCAGAAGAGATGCCGGTTCTTTCTGTAGGTTGTGTGGCTGATGACTCAATAGAGGAGTTGAAGGAAATCAGTAATGGCTTTGAACAGTGTCAAACAAGTGAAGAATGTAAGGCAACATCTTTGAATGATGTTAAGTCTGAAGTACCGAGAGAAAATGAAGGAATAGAGAAAGAATTGGAGGAGGTTTTGAAAAACTCTGGCATAGGTGGAGAGGGTAGACACTTGCAGAAGGAGCCTATGGATATACCTATGAATACAAGAAGTAACTTTTGTAGCTCTTCTGCCTCTTCGGATGCTGCTACCATTCTGATAAAGAGTGAAGAAACAAGAGGAGAATCAGTTGAAACTTTGAACTCTTATGAGTTGAGCTGCAGCAACCATTGCCTTGGATATATGCATAATAATATGCTGCCAGATACCAATCCAAGACCAAATTCTGAGACATCTATTGCAAAGAAACATACTGAGGAAGTAATTTCTGAAATCCTGGGACTAAGTCACAACAAGCGCTTGAAGATTAGCCATAGTCAATCACCAAATGAGCAATATAGAAGAAGTGAACATTTTGATGAGATGAAAACTAGGCTTAAGGGTTTGGAATGCAAGCTGAGAGCACATTCTATTCATTACAAGAATCAGGCACCAATAGTAGGGGACTCCAATCATCCTTCTATGCAGGGAATTCATCTCTTTGGTGGTGGCACAGTTGGACCAATTGAAGGCATGTCCCAAGTTGAGGCTTTGAACAACATCAACACAAACAGAAATTCACTACCTGGATTCAGTTCTGGCCATGGTAGGAAGTTGTGTGATCTTTCTCAACAGCTGCACAAACTTGGTGGTTACCTTCCTGAGCAATGGAATAGTATGCAGTTTCCAGACTTGGATGCTGGTCATGATTATAGTTTCTTAAATCCTGATTATGATTTTGGCTTATATGAAGAACAGAAGTTACTTGATATATGCTTTCCACATGTAGGATCTTAGTATTATTAAAGGCTTACAGTGTTTGTTTTTCGCTTTGGTGGGGTTACTTATAGCATGTTTTTTTCCCCACCTTGGCTATTCAATAAGATATGTTTCTGTTCTCTTTCACTATAGAGACTTTGTAGTAAGGATTTTGTATTAAGTCATAAATTATAAATGTTGAAGAACTATGATGAATGGTGATTACCCCACTCCAAATGTTGATTACGCCATTCATATACGGCAGAATGCAATCGTTATCTTATTACAATATTAAACTGAAGTCCCACATACAATTTAGTTGCCACTTGCCACTAAGTTATTATTAATATTTGATATCTTAAAAGTGCATACTCTTTTAGTTTTTGGTACTGAGGCACATTTTTATTTTATTACAAAACTATTTTTCGATTTAGACAATAGTGGGATTCGTTTTTGCAGTATTTTTTTTAAATAAAAGGTTGAAATTATTTAAAATGATAATTATATTTTAATTAAAGAGAAAAAATCATTTAATTTTATACAATAGTTGAAATTATTGACCACTTAAATTTCAATAACTATCTACTTAAACCATTCCCTGATGTTGATTAATAAAAAAATAAGTAATAGTCAAAGACAAGTTAGCCAGAGGTAAGTGAAATCGTTAACAACAAATACCAGACTATAAATTACTGAATAAATAATGTTAATTGCGTTAAGATTAATGCTAACCATTAACGTAAAAAACTATTAAAAAATTGTAATTACTACACAGTACACACCTAACTAACTTGAATAGCTGCAATGGACAAGTCAGAGTACTTATTCTTACATGCATTGCAGCTACCTTTAGCAATGAAAATATACAAAATTGTGCAATTTCCTAATAAATACAAATTTCCAACAAAAAACAGAGGGTCAAAAAGACTACCCTCTAAGCTGTAGGCTGGTCATTCAATAATTTTCTCCCTCCCTGTTCTATTGGCCATTCAATCAATACTTGAATCAGCAAGATTTTGGCAATCGGTTAGCAGTAATTGGCTGCTACATTTCAATAATTTACTATAGTCCTGCAGTGATACTGGATTCTCTTTGCAGGAATTTAGTGCCCTCATATAAGAGAGCTCTTGAGAGAATCATTTTCTGATCATTCTGAAAATGGTTTTTTAACCTGAGGAGTGAATGTTGGAACTTCTGAGTACTGAATGCATGTTGGTCAATCTTCTGCTCCATCTCTATACCAGATTGTATCCCAAGGCCCACTTTTACTGCTCAACCTTAAGAAAACAAAAATATTAACTCAATATAAATCTTATGAAGAAAATTTTGATCATGTTATCCATAGAGTATCCTGCCCCTACCCAATAAAATACCGACATAAAAGAGAACAAATAACATGCGACTTGATGTCATGTTACATTCATCCAACATGTCCTGTATCATTTTGCCATTGTTCTTTGAGCTAGGATTTGAATGAGTACGACAATGGGTAATAATACACAAACATGAAGTTTCACAATTATCACCTTCCATATTAATTAAATACTTCACCTCCAAACTCCAGCTAGAACACGCAAAGCCATGAAAATAAACAATCCAGTCCAGACTCCAGGAAGCCCTACTGGAGCCGCCACCAGAAGGAAAGTTGAAGAAACTAGTCCAACTAGAACCTACCCATAACAAAAGCCAAAAGAAAAAAAAGAGCACGAAATAATGAGTTAAGAGGGAAAAATAATATGGAATGTTTAACTATCTTTCAACCATTGTAGGAACTTACCATCGAGTAAGCAGCATATCCAAAGTCTGATACCCCATAATAAATCCCATCAATAACAAATGCCAAAGCATTCACTGGTTGAGATCCAGCAACAAACTGCACATGTAAATAAATTTCAGATATTCCAATAGAGGTTACTATTTACACATGCTTCCACAGAAAGTATGGAGAACTGCACTTGCATATAATGAACATTTATTAGCCCTACTAAAAGGTTACCATGGCTTAAACACCCATCAAGCACAAAAATTCTGATACTATCCAAAAACATTAGCTTTCAATGTATTCATCCACATTAGAGGAAGGACAGACAGAAAAAAACAACATAAACAGACATCCAAATGAAATGCATTCTTCTACTTTCTTGAACGAACTCCTTTCCTGGTAAATGCACTATAATACTTTCAGACACATGAATTTTAATTTGGAGTTGGTACTCATGACTTAGACACTCAGACCCACTTCAGCACAGGCTGAGTGTCTGATTCTTAAAGTCAATCCAAGTCAACTAGGGAGTGGCATATAAAGCTTACAAAATGACAATAAAGGTAATTTTCTGCAAACAACTCTGATTTCTTACCCATATACCTGACCAAGCAACATCCAGAACTTCAGAATCTGTGCTAAATAAACTAGAAAACGCTCCAAACCCAAAGAATAAGATTATTGACAAAGTGATTCCTGCTCCTAAACCAATCTGTTTAACATGCAAAAGAGAGTAGGAGAAAAGAATTCTGGGTCAGTATAAGTTCCAATCTCACTAAATGAAGGTACGGGGAATGAAGAGAGCAATTTATGGTGACAACCTGTATCACTCTATATATAACAAGGCGTGCTTGCTCATAGTTTCCCAGGGAGTAATTACGGGCAAGAAGTGCCTGTAAAAGAAATGCCATTTTAACACGAAACAGTTCAGCCAAATTAATTTCAAAGACCTAATAATTTCGTAATAAGTTTGTTTCATATCTTCAAATAATATGAATTCCACTAATAATAGATCATATCATCTGTATCATTTGAAACAGCATGATACAGAGTCAATTCTTCCAATCTTCGCCAAATGTTTCTTTTTGGGCCACAAAGGATATGGTACAATGTTGGAATTCCAATTTCTTAGTTCTTACTAATACCATTTCAGTATCTTGGGAAATGGAAAAGTATCAGGCATATCATGTAAAATGGGATACCCCTGTTGGACGGGCCCACATTGCCTACCTCATTTCTTGGGATGCAACTTATATATTTATTGGTCAACTTCACTTAACATCAATTGGTTTTAAGAAGAAATTTAACATGGTATCAGAGCCCATAACTCATCTTGGTCAATCGCCTATTTTGGGGGGGTGTTGGAAGATCCCACATCGCCTACCTCAATTCTTGGGATGCAGCTTATATATTTAGTGGTCAACTTCACTTAATATCAATTGGTATTAAGATGAAAAATCTAACACCACCCAATTTGCATGATTTCATGGTCAGGGAAAGCCCTCAAGTGCTCACCATAATGCCATTTCATATTATAAAATTGCATTATTCTAAATTCATGCGATTTGGAAACTCGATGAGCTAAAGTGCCCATGAGATATGTATTGATCATTTAAACTGGTATAACCTTAGTATGCATCCAAACAAAATGCAATTTATACTCCAATGCAATATAATTATCTAACCTGACCAGCAAGCGCCAAAGCATCATTGAGCAAAGAAACCGACAACCAGACTTGCATGCAAATTTGATGGCCTGCCATAGGTATAGGGCCCTGCTGAGCTGCCACGGATGTTGACAGTGTCACAGTTATAAACACAGCCAAAGTCCTAGCAGAAACAAGACCACCTACAAAATGCAATAGTTAAATTAGTTATAAAGTAAAGATTAATCTGGCATTGCTCCTTAACTCGCATAATGTATTCTGTCTAGTCATAGAAGCAGTTAACCAAACAAAATATTTTCAAGTTAATGAAAATCATATTCCATTCTCAAAATACAATAACATATTATGAATAGAGGGAGGGGGGATGCTAGGGATGTCTTTAAAAACATTAGCTATTGGGACAGCTGGTTCAAGACACAGCAAAATCTAATTTGAATAAAAAAGTAAAATCTCTCCCAGAGTTTCTAGCAAAAGACAGAATTAAGAGCAAAATAATAAATAAATAAATAAAAACTTTAAGAACAAAATCAACAGAAACCAAGATGTTATGCAATCCACATAATCACACTAAGTTCATTAATTCTAAAGACAAGGTACAGTTGAGATACTCAGTTGAGTTAAATTTTCTATCCACAATCATGCACAGATGAAGCTGAATTTGCTATCCACAATCATGCATAGATGAATCTTGTCTAGGAAAATTTCAGTGACATACTGCAGAAACTAGTAATCATCTTTCCAATCAACTCAAATCATTTCATTATCATTACCAATTTTCATTGAAGGGAAGGGACAGCCAAAGCAACAATTCAACTTAATTGTGCGTACCGGATTTCAGATAGCTAAAAAATTTTCTCCCATCAAATTCGGAAGGGATTAGCAGCACTTTGTCACTCAATTTCCATAGCAGAATGAAAGCTATTAAATATCTGGTAAACACAAAGATAAATTCTGTTGAAAGCAGATCACATAAATTAAGGGATGTGTGCAGATTGCACAGATAATACTAAGTTTACCACATCATTGACGTACTCAGAGATAACGGTAGCAACTGCAGCACCACCAACGCCAAGACCAAAAAGAAATATCAATATTGGATCCAATATGGCATTAAGAAAGTTTCCCACACCTGGCATTCCAAGACAACCCTTCATTATTTACATCAAGAAAACCTAGACATGTACTCCTATTTTTCCACAAGTACACATCAACCCTAGCAGGGTTGCATGGAGCATTTTGCAAAGTATAAACATGTAAAAGCATGAAGCTGACAGCCCATAGAGCCAAATTGCAGTGAGAAAATATATAAACCATCACGGGAATCACAAATATAATTAGAAAGTAAACACTCACAAATTGCTAGAGGATCTGTTTGGTCAACTACACAGAAAAAGGTAAAATGAAAAACATGTGAACATTTGCTGGTAATAGCTATTTTCTTTGCCACATCCCAATTCATTTACTATTCTCTATTGTAACATTGTACTGTTCCAGTATTTCATATAGTAGTCCAAAAAGGGCCTTCACCATGAATTAAGATTGTTTAAATGATCCAATTGTCAAAAAAGTTAAAAACTTTTGCATCTTCCCGAAAAATATAAACTGTGGATAAATGACGTAGATTATAGTTTCAGTGATTAAGGCAATCATGCAATCCCCATTACATATTTACCAAGGATCATCTCTGAAAATGGAGATTTGTTTGTAATTTAAATTTAAAATTAAGAAAACTGTCTCTTTTCTTGATTCATAGAGGCATGTTAAAGTGTTAAACTGTTAGTTTCTTGTAAAAATTAAACTATTTCTAAGCTCAGTGTCATTTATAAATAAATAAATAAAAACTTCAAAATTGTTGCCAATTAAAATTTTTCAAAAGTACAGTTGGTAAATGAAATACTTAGTCACTAATTTTAATTGTATGTCACATAAGAGTAGGGAGAGAGTAAGCTGCTGAAATACTTGCCAACAGCATATAGAGGTGTCTTTGTATCCAAAAATCCACGAAAGGTGCCTTGTGCAGCTAATGCGAGCACAATTGCTGGAGCACCAAAGGCCCTCAATGTAAGAAACTGCTCAGCAGGTCCACGCATCGGAGAATCCTAAACAGCATATAAACGGAATAAATGATGTATACAAATTTATACAAGTAAAATCCAATTATATAAAACCAAGTACCCATGAAGACAAGCCAAAAATGCTTTTCTTTTTTACATTTTATGACCCCTAAAACAACAAAAAAGGAACAAAATACCAAGATATAAGAATTTCCTCGCTACACATACCAGAAGACTGGTAGCTGATGAATACAAAGGAAAAATGTACATTTATAATTTTATATTAACATTGATTGTTAATATGTTTATCAAAACTCAAATCATGCATAATATTAATTGTTAGGCTACAAATACACAATGTCATTGGTGTTTAAAATTCTCTAAATCTTTTTGCAGATGATATAATTTTGATTAAGGAATCAAGGGAAGCAGTTATTGAACTCCAGAGACTGACTTTGGAAAAAAGGGTTTTTGCTCAAGTCAAAGTAAAATAGAATAATGCTACAATTGTAGGTAGAAACATGAGGAACATTACTTGGAAGTAAAAATGGGAGATGTCATACCATACTCCACAAGTTTTTATGTTTAAAAATCTGGGATCAGTAATACAAAATGATGGAGAAATTGATGAGGATCTCACATACAATATACAAGTGGGATGGCTAACATGGAGAAAAAGGCATCGGGGGTGATTTATAATCACAATGTATCTATCAAACTCAAAGACAAGTTTTATCGTATTGTTATACACCCCGATTATACAATATGGTAGTGAATTCTAAGCTTTAAAGGATGAGAGAGAAATGCGGGAGTAGCAAAAATGAGAATGTGAAGATGGCAGTGTGGCCACACAAGAAAGGACAAGATACGAAATAATTATATACAAGATAGATTGGTGTAGTACCGATTGAGGAAAAGATGACAAAAAATTAAGGTGGTTTAGACATGTAAAAAGAAGGCCATGGGAGGCACCAATGAGAAGAGTAGGTTGCATGACTTTTAGTCTAATGAAAAGGAGAAGAGAGAGACCAAGAAGGACTGTGCAGGAAGTTATCAAGGGAGATCTCATGATAAACAATATTCTTGAAACTTTGGCTTTTAACCAAACCAAATGACGTCTTATGAATAATGATTTATGCAGCCGACCTTACCTAGTGGGGTAAGGCTTTGTTGTTGTTCTTGTTCTTGTTACAAAACACATAGGAGCCATCCCGAACACATTTCATATACCAATTAAAAGCTATATTAATATACCAATTAAAAGCTATATTAAAACAAAGCAAGTCTACATCTGAATACTTTTTTCCCCACATTTCAGATGATTCATTAAAATTATACACCACTATCGAGCATCAAATAACCGAGTAAGAAAAAATATCATTTGCAATTATGAAACGTAGAACAGACTTATAAGAAATTAATTACAAGTTCACAAGCAAACCTCATAATTAAGTTCAAAAAATTAGCAGAACCAGAAATATTACTTTCAATTTAAATTTTTCATGATAGAATTATCTTGCTGCACGAAGAGGTTGTCCAAAGAGGCAAAAACATTTAAACCTAAACCTGAATAAAGTTTGCTTCTACTAGCGTTCGCAACTAATGTTTATTTTTTGTTTTCCTTTTCTTTGTGTTAAGTGGATGGGATTATCTAGCCTGGCAAAGTACAGAGTCGGAAGAAATTATAACATAAAGTAATGTAAAATCACTTATATGAGAAGATGTATGAATCAATAATTAGCCAAGTATGACATACAGCAGGTATACCCATGATATTCATAAGAATGCCAGAGCCAAGCGTAAGCACCACAGTTTCAGCAATTCCAAGAGTTGCAGCAAGTGCTAAAGAAGTTGATACTGAAGGAAGGAGCTTCTTGCTTTGGTCCTTTCCTGAGAAATCATGACCCACATGAGATAAAAATTATTTGTATATACATCTGAAAAAGGAAAATCTGTGACCATGTCAAGCAAATGTACACATCCTACTGAAACTGTGATACCTTAGTTGAAAAACATACCATTTTCATCACTCAGAATGGACTCTTCCTCCTTCCTAATCAGTGCCTGCTCCTCCGCAACAAAGGATGTAGTAACATTAAGTAAAGGAACATTGAATGCTTTTGACACTAGATTAAACACAGAAGCTGAAACCCCAACTGCAGCCAATTCAACTGCCCCTGCATAGAGAAATCTGATTAAGGGAGAATTCTCTATTCAACAGCAATCATTTATCAATACAAGTCAAAACAAACAGAACCAGAGAAAAGCCAACACTTATTAACACGATTAGAAGGTATGTTTGGTTTCAGAAACCATTTTGTGTAATAGTTATTACAAATTGACATATTGTTTTTACTTTATTTCCTGTTTTCAAAGATTTGTATAAGAAATGACAAAAATAACAATTCTATTGTTTTCATCTTTTCTTGCATAAATATTTTAAACGGAAAAGAAAAACAATGTGGCATTTTGTAAATTTGTAATTAATAGCTAAAAATGAAAACAGAAAAAACATTTTCTCTAACAAAACAAACCCTTTTAGCTTTCGAATTCAGAATAAAATGCTGCAGTCAACTAACTAACTAACTATTCTTTCTTATTTCTCCAAGTTAAATTAAAACTCAGATCCTAAATTTGACTTCCATAGAAGTACCTATATGGCCAACGAACGCTGTGTCAATCAATGAGGCAATAGGATCAGCCGCCAAAGCCAAAGCAGCAGGCAGAGCAATGAGCACTATCTCCATCCCAAGTTCATCAAATTTAAACCAGCCATTACTGTTAGTGGCCCAATAGACAAACTTCAGAGTAAATCAATATGCATAAAATTAAATTCAAACAAAGCATCAACGACAAATTCATCAAATTTAAGCCGCCCATTTCATTTCAAAGCCCAAGATTCAACCTCCAAAACCCCAATAATAAACAAACAAACAAATAAAAACTCTTAAATCAATACAACATCCAATTTACGGCTAAAATTAAACTCAAACCTCAAAACAAAGCATAGACAACCAATTCATCAAATTTAAGCCACCCAATTCTGCCCAAAACCCAAGAAACAAACTTCAAAACCCCACTTTACAAATAAATAGATTAAAAAGTTCAATTTCCATTCTCCGTATATTGAAACAATATACACTATCAATCAATTATAAATCACTCTACATATGAATTTTAAAGTAGTTGCTATAAAACTCAACAATCTTACCATTCATAAAAATCTACAATTGGATGATTAGATGGCAGGGCATTTAAATTAAATTCTAACGAAGAAAAAAACACTTGAAGTCCACTTCAAAATTTAACACAAAAAAAAAAGCATACCAAAAAGAAAAAGGAAATAATAAATTCAAGAAGTAAGTCGGAACTTTAATGAAATAGTACCTGAAATGACGAAGCAGCGAAGAAGAGGAATTATATGGTGGTTTAGGGGAAGAGGGTTGGAGGGACGGAGTTTCAACAGAATCATTATTGGCATTGTTGTTTTGCGAAGAAGCTTTGGGTGGAACTCGAACTCGAGCACGAAAACGAGCGAAGCAATGAGGCTTTGTGAGAGGTTTCAGCGTTGGGGATTTCAGAGAGTGTGTGCAGAGAAAAGAGGTAGTAGAGAGAGAAGACGCCATTCTCAATTTCGAGCTTCAGAATCAGATATGAATCTTGAGAGTGGAATTTATGGAAATGCCAAACGAAGCATAACCATATCTTCCATTTTTATTTTGTTTCTGAATTCAACGGTTGTATCAATTTATGGTCAGAAATAATTTTTTATTAAAATAAGTTTTTTTTATAAATATTGAAATGTTTAAAATAACAGTAAAATGAGATTGAATATCTGAAATTCAGTCTCGAATTAAAATATCACATATTTATCTTTTAAATAAAAAAAATATACTCAAAATTTCACAAATACAAATTCTTAATATTTTTATATTTATAAGAACAAATTCATTTTTAAGGATAATTTACAAATATCTTGGTTGGTGGGGGCACAACAACTGGGTTTGCATAGAACTTAGAACATAGTACTACTACTATATGTAGTCGTATTTTTTGGTAGTATTTGCTAATTCTGTTCGGGCTTCATACTATTAGGTTATTATTTTAGCACGTGATTGCATCAGATTAGTATTTATTTTTATATAATTAAAATTTATAATAAAACGTTTTTAAATATAAATTATATTTTATAATAATTAAATATTTTAAATTTATATTATATTACAAAGACATTTTTAATTCTACTTCAAAATACACTCTTAAAAAAATTTAGCCGCATGTTCTTTTAAGAAGTACAATAGTACAACTTTACTAGATGTACTGCATTCTTTCATTTTATTTTTTGGCAAATTGGTTTTAAAAGAAGTAAAACATTTAAAGTGGTTTATATTTAATAAAAATATTTAAAAGCAAGTCTAGAAAAATTATTTTTTAAAAAAAATATATAATTATTGTTAAAATGTAAATATAGATATTTTTTTAAAATTTATGAGTCACATACTTAGAATCAATTTTACTTAATTTTTAGTTAACAATTTCCATTTCTCTCACCATTAAGTGTACTCACTGCAAGCCTAAAAAAAGTTTACTAACTTCATAAAAATAATTTTGAGAATCTAAGTAATGTAAGTAAATACAATCTTTAACTCGTGAATTAAGTCAGTAATGTTACACATTGAATATTTTGATCGAGTCAAAGATCAGGCACTCTCTCCCAATGCCAAGCGCTGGACTGGACTAGACACCATCTTCAACGCTGTAAAGTGATTTCTAAATTGTTATTCATAGTTACAGTGATAATGTTAGATAAATATTTACAGGTTGAATCCTAACTCATAAGTTGATGGATTTTTTTTCATATATATCATTGATGAATTGATTCTCAAAATTGATTTTGAATTGAAGCATTTGATCTATCATGTTTAAATGCAACATGCGAACTCAAGTCCAACTGCGTTCAGTATGCTCATCTTGGATTCAATCTGCAATCCTCTTTCAATCAATGCTTATTGATCTAAGCGGCAAGGAGAGTTTGATTCCTCTTGAATAAGTGTATAAATAAAGAAAAATAAATGTAAAACGAACTCTGATCTCTTTAGTTGTATACCACCTGATCAAGTATAAATCGAACCAAGGTACACCCTAGTAAGTTTGGATTCAAGTTTTTCAAGACTTCAAGATAAGCTCAAACTGAATTTCCCAAGCAGGGAACTACGTATAATTTTGGGACATCATACTTATGTATGTTTGAGGGCGAGCCCTGGTGCAGCGGTAAAATTGTGCCTTGGTGATTTGTTGGTCATGAGTTCGAAGGGTAAGGCCACGTACAAAGAATTTATTAAGTCCATAATTTATTTTTAATATATTTTCATATGCGTTGATTTTACATTGAAAAAGAATTTATAATTGATTCTGGATCCAAAATCAATTTTATGTTGGAGTAATTTTAAGTAGCTTATGTGGTAAATCTAAAATTTTGTACTGAATTTTACTCTTAACTTTAAACATTCAAATATCAACTTCAAAATCAATTTCCTTTAAAATTAAATTTATCAACATCCATCCAAACACATGCTTGATAACAAGGTGGAATGGATGAATTTGGTCCTATTTCATCTTTAGACATAATAGAGGACTCTAAGCTAACTTAGACAGGCCAAAAGTAGGATTAAGTTGTGAAAAATAGAAAGGGAAATATGTCAATCCAATTTAATTTGCTAAAGAAAATAGGTTTAGAATAAATTTATTTTGAAAGCAAGTTGAAAATTTTAACCTAACTCAACCATAGAAGACAATTTACAGGTTAAATTAACCTGCCATAACTTTTTTTAAGATCAATGTTAATTGTTAATTTATTAATTTTTGTTAGTGAAAAAAATTCAAACCCACAACCTTTTTTTTTCTTTCTTTCTTAATTATCATGAAAACAACCTTATAACTTCATATGTGAAAGAAATTAAACCTAAGATTTTTTTGTCAAGATTCTTTTTATAGCATGTTAAGAAATTCTTCTATTGTAATACATAAGAATAAGTATTATCTTAGTACTTGTTATAAAATATATTAAGCTTAAATATTATTTTAATCCTTGAATGTATTTCTTTTAAATCCTGAAATTTAAAAATATATTTTTAGTCTCTAAATTTTGAAAATTACATTCTTTAGTCCCTAATATAATATAGATACTTTGTGACGATTTTAAAAAAAAATTGTCACGATGTGCTTAAAAATCGTCACAAAATATTAATTTATTATGTCAAAGACTGAAAAAATAATTAACAAAATTCAGAGACTAAAAAGAATTTTTAAATTTTAGGGATTAAAAAGACAAACCTCCAAATTGGACTAAATCAGTAATTAAGTCAATATATTATTAGATTAAATTAAAAGTTTAGTCTCCATACTTGTTATTTTAGTACCTGTTATAAAAAGTTCAATCTCTATACATCGGCAAATGGCAAGAACTAGTTTGCAAATTTGTGAGCACCGGCAATCTTTAGAACACTGAAGAAGAAGAATGTGAAACTGAGTTGTCATTCACAACGGGGAAGAGAAATAATTTTATTATGCACAAGATTGCATCTGAACTTGCCAACCCAAGTAATAACAAGTGATATTCTGAAATTATTCTAATCAGATGAGTTGAAATGAGATCAAAACAAAATTTAAATACATCTATCAACTTCCTTGATTTGCACAAAAAAGAATGGAAGATGGGGTGAGACCTGTGATGGGGATAGCCGTCAAAAAATTGCTTTAACTTCAAAACATAGAAGGGCCTGAAGGCGTAGTTGGAGATGGAAAAGTATTTGCAATTCCATCTTGATGCCCCCACAAGAAAATCTTCCAAGTGCTACCACATAAAATGCATTATGGAGCTGCAATCCATCTTCCTTGAGTGTCATTGAAATTCCAGTCTCAGGTGCACTTTCAGCTGGTAAACATTAGAACACTATTATCCAATTCTTTCAAGATTTTCGGAGACAGTTTTCATTCTAGGCCTGACTTCAGGGTCTCCCTCAGTGCATTGTAGTGCTACATGAAACGCAGCTAGTACCTCTTTTTTGGCATGCACTTCATGGAGCATCGACGGATCAACAATTTCAGATAATGGACTTTCTTGTTCAAACCCTTTCCTAACCCATCTCACCAAGTCAGGGACTTCCATGGAAGTTGATGCAGCCAGAGAAGAATCCGGGGACTTCCCAGTAAGCAATTCAAGTAATACAACTCCAAATGAATACACATCCCACTTCTGAGTGGGTCTGCAACCTGGAACTCGCGCCTCAGGGGCTTTGTAGTTGTTAGTTCGCTCTGTTTGTGATGGCTTCAAGTAAGGAAGAGATCCTCCCATAAAGCCACCAGAGGAGGGGTTGTTGCCTGTTATACTGATCAGTCTGTTTAGGCCAAAATCAGAAATATGGGGTTGGAAGTCAGTGTCGAGAAGGAGGTTGGAGGGTTTAATGTCACCATGAACAAATTTTCTTGGACTGCATTCATGGAGATAGGCCAAACCCCTGGCTGCTCCTTTGATGATTTTCAGCCTGGTTGACCATGAAAGATTCGGGGATGGTTGACCATTTCTCCCTGCACAAATAATTAGGATTAAATATGAACTAATTTTAGCTGAAAAAATTTATTGGGAAAATCTTGTATAGAATGCAAAAACAGATCACAAGTTATTTTTTGTTGCAATTATAAATCTATGCTGTTGACTCAAAAAGGATTTTATACAAAATTCATAATAGAATGACATACTTTTCTAGATAATTTCAAATATAAGCACTATGGTTCGGCCTAGTGGTGAGACATTTAAATAGTTTGCATGAAGTTTTAAATTCAAAGCTCAGTATCCCTACTGTACACAAAAAGAAAAATCAAATATAATATCTGAAAGGGACCGGGTTTAATCAAGCAACCGTGAAGCTAGAAGAGACAGCTTCAAAAGTAAGAAAGTTTAGCCAAAAGAAAAATAATGGAACAAGGAAAAGTAAAGTTTTCCAATGGAGTCTAAGAAAAGGAATTTCAACTACAATAAACAAAAAACTAGAAGTTCAACTTTAGCTGAAAGAAATAAAGGCAAAAATGTGGCACAAACTCAAACAAAAGACTCTGAACAAAGCCTACTTTAAGAGATACTGTTAGTGTTACGGAGTGTGTGATAACTGATAAACTGGAAATATACGAAATAGTAAAGGAGATCCAAACAACTAAAATGAAATTAAAGTCAAAACAGACACAGACACAGCACTTGGGAAATGAATTGGAACTGTGAAAGAGCAACTTTTCCACCTAAAGTTTTTGGTTTGTTAAGTGACCCATGTGCAGCAAATGAGCTAAAAGTCTAGAAGCTCATGGTCCCCAACGTGAGGATCATTGCCATCACATTTCCCAGACACATGGTGAATGTCTTACTTTCTCGTCGGATGTCCCCAAAGAGAGGTCATTAACATTAGCACTGTTGTCTCACCAAACAATTTATTGGATCCAACGCCCCTTGGCAATAATTAATAAACATCTAACTGAAGTGCTGACCTAGCCACACTCACACCTCAAATTAAATTAGATATAATGTCATTTCTTTATTTCTACCAAGACAAGTTAAAATTTAATGTTGCACATTTGCACCAGTTAACCTACCACTTTGGTCCCACTGTCCCACAAATCTATAAAACAGAAACGACAATTCTATTATTCTAGCAAAAACAATCGCACACACAGAATGAAGACAACAGAAAAACACAGAACTCCAAACTCAATTTCTTTCACGTTTCCCTGCAAGTAAAACTAGCATATTCTAGCATCACGTCTTTTAAGAAACATGTTAAATTTATATTGATAACAATCCTTTCTAGGAAGGACAATTTTTTTTTATTCTGGCTGAATTAAAAAGGACAATAATTAATTTAAAATCAGTGAACGCACAGAACATAACATTCTGATAGAACCTAGTTTGCGCAGTTAAAATGGCTCTTTGAACTCATTATAACCAGAAAATGAAGGGGGGAAAACTTATAATAAGTTCAGGGTAATATAAACTCAACCATATTGCAAATCATTTATAAAAGAAATATTCTAAGCATCGGGAAAAAAAAAATATACACGATGGCTAATAGAGCCTAAAGTTGATAATACAGTAAGCTAGTTTTGAACAAGACGTTATCATCAGTCTAATTAATGTTAATACTACATTAAATATTTTCTTTAAAAATAATTATTGCTCATTAAATTATTTGAATTTTTTTAAAGACAATTATTTGAATTTATGCAAAACATTAATACTAACTTTTGTAAAAAAAAAATGTTGGGATGTGCCAGTAATGCTGGAATGGTTAGATGGTCAGACTCAGACCTTTATTAATTACTACTTTATTTTTTTTATAAAAAAAAAAGCAGCATTGATAAAAATAAAAATAAAAATAACAAACCATTCATTTGACTGACATAATCAAACCCGATAAAAATTGAGCATTGTATAACAACCTCCTAAAATGTTTAAATTACTTACGTTGCCTAAGATCCAAATTTCAGCCAACTATTATCAGCTATCATTATTATTCTTTCTTTTTGTTACTGTTATTGTGCAACACTAAATTAGTAGCCATCACTTTTTTGTGGGAATAATCATCCCTGTACTCAAAAGCATGTTAGTATGTTATGGATGGTGAGAGTAAAAATGCCCCAACCCCATTAATCACTGATGCAACAAATTAACAAAATCAATGACCCAAAACCAAAGGCAAAAATGAAAAACATGAACAGAATGTGAAAGAAAGAACTGACTAACCTCTAAGGGCAGTGGCCAAATTGCCATTGGAGATGAAATCACTGATCAAAAGCTTCTCATCAGGAGCCCAATAATATGCTCTCAACTTCACAATGTTGGGATGCTTCACTTTGCCAATGGCTTGAACCTCAGCAGCAAACTCCTTATACCTCTGTTCTCCACCTTCCCCCAATCTCCTCACAGCCACAGGCACCCCATTCCCCAGCACCACCTTATACACAATCCCCAACCCACTCTTCCCCAACACATAAGCAGAAGCCCTCAACAACTCATCAAGCTCAAAGTTGAAACCCTTATCAATGGCCACCAAGTCTCCTTCCCCCCTCCCACCCTCTCCCTCTTCCTTCTCCCCCTCCTCCACCTCAGAATCATCACTCTTCACCCCATTACACCAACAACACAAACTCAACTTCTCACTCTCCCCACCAAACTTCCTCTTCAAACTGCAACTACACCCATTGGACTTGCCCTTCCTCTTCCAATAAACATAAACCACCACAAGCCCAATCAAGGCCACCCCGGCGGCATCCGCCACCGAGATCAAAATAATCAAACCAGGGCTAAGTCCCTTCGCAGACCGGTGCGCCGGCCTTCGTGAACCAGGGCTGAGCCCCGGTTCGCTCGGCGCCGAACCTGTGCAGGGTTTCTGCAGAGGAAACCCGCACAGGTTCGGGTTGTTGAGGAAAGCGGTGGGGCCCTGGTTCGAAAAAGACCCCATTTGGGGAATCTCACCGCTCAAATCATTGTTCCGAAGATCGAAGCTCACGGCAACAGGCAAGTTCCCTAGAGATTTAGGGATTTTACCAGACAAGTGGTTGAAAGAGAGGTTGAGGGTTCCGGTTAGGGTTTTGAGCTCACCGAGCTTGTCCGGGATCGAACCTTCTAGAAGGTTCGATGATAGATCGAGCTGGACTAGGCTTTTCAGCTCCGGCCACGGACTCGCCGGAATCTCGCCGGAGAATTTGTTCCGGGCGAGGATTAGCCGCTGGAGGTTGGAGCATTTTCGGAGCGTATCGGGGATGGCACCGGAGAGGGCGTTGTCGGAGAGGTCGAGGTTTTCGAGGCGGGGGAGGGTGCAGACGGAGGGAGGGAGGTTGCCGGAGAGGTTGTTGCCGTGGAGGAAGACACTGTGGAGCGCGGTGGCATTGAAGAGCTGCGCCGGGATGGCGCCGCGGAGGGCGTTGGTGTGGAGGTTGAGGCGGCGGAGGTAGAGGAGGGTGCCGAGCTCCGACGGGAGGTAGCCGCGGAGGCCCTTGCCGGAGAGCGCCAGGCCGACGACACGCGGCTCCGGGAGCCCGGAGATGTTCGCGCACGTGACGCCGGACCACCGGCACGGCGTGGCGTCGGCGTCGTTCCAGTCGGAGAACGCGGCAGCGCCGGGGGCGTCCACGGCGGACTTCAGAGTGAGAAGCGCGATGCCGTCGGAGGAGAGAGAAACGGCGGGATGAAAAAAGAAGTAGAGAAGAAAGATGAAAAAAGTAACGGTCATTTAGAATGAATGATAATACGGCACCGTTTTGGAAGACGAAGAAAAATACCACGGTGCGTTTTGTGCAGTGTTGTGACTTGTGAGAGTGAAAGTGCAGGAAATGGTTTAGTTGAGGCGTAAGAAAGAAAGTAGCTGTATTTATGAGAGAAGAGAAATGTAGAGTTTGGGAGAGGACCAGATTTTAATTTTGTGGGGTCCAATTCCCGCCAAAAAAAAGAAAAAAGAAAACAAACCAAAGAAAGAGAGGACTTGGTAACGGAAAGAGTGTAGTGAAGTGAAATGAAAGAGATAGAGAGAATCTTGTTTGATCCATTTGATTACAGCTTGGGATTATTAGATCATTGGATTTGGAATTTGTTTCAGTTGGTTGTGTTGTTGTTGAAATGAGGTTGATGATTCAACTGAGTAGCTTGCATCGTGGGGTCTTAATGATTCGTTTTTTTTATTGTTAAAAATATATAACAATAAAGAAAGACAAGTTTTTATTCCACACGAAACTTGTGTTGAGTTGAGTCTTAGTGCATGTGAAAATTTTAATTCTTGAAAGTTCTTATTTGTTTCTATTGTGTTTGCTTTTGTGCACTTTTTTTAACCATTTTGTGCATCATAGTTGAATATAACCTTAAAGAGAAGATAATATTGCACAACTTAAGTCCATGAGCAAATACATTTTGTATTTCATGTGTTTCTTATATCTATTTCCACGAAGTCAACTTTTCTTGTTAGTTTATGAGCAAGTTTTTATAATTTATATTTCATGTGTAGTTTCATATTTAGCAATTTATCTACTTCAACGAAGTCAACTTTTCTGTTGAATTATTGAATTTATTCAGTTTGTCACCCCCGAAAAAGAACCTGAATAATCTATTTTCTTGTTAATTCATGAATTTTTACTGCTGTTAATAATACTGGTAGATGTATTGGACAAGTATTAATCCCACGTCATTATTATCTCTTGATGCCATCATGAGTTCTTGCTGTCATGAAATTTCGCAAAACTTGGGGACTTCAACCAAACACCATTCGGTCACGTTCATAATGGCATGGTTACACCTGCATTATACACTAGTTTGTACTACTTCATATTCCATTTCAAATTACAGTATAATGTTCCTTCTCTTTAATTGGGTACAACAGAAAGAACCAGCTTTTGCCGTAATCATTTATTCTTTGAACGAAACTATACGTGATAATTGCATCTACTTCTCAATCATGCAAAACAAACTTAGAAGCTAACATATATAGCCACACGAACTATAATGCAATTTGTTTTTAGTATTTCTTGTGCGTATAATTTCGGGAATGATTTCTATGGGCAAAAGATGAGGGAACTTTATGCATGCCAAATGATATCTTCCCCTATTTCAAAAGGAAGACAGCTTAAATTCGCTCCTAAAGAATCATTAGTTACACTTTGAGAAAGAAAATAAATTAATAAAAACGCTTTGCTTTGTGGTCAAGGGATATAGTTGGTACCAAATGAATTCCAACTACACAAATTAACTCCAACAGTTAGATCAGGAGCATAGGTCCCGCACCTTAATAAATGAACTTAACAGAAATCTTAAACGGTTTTCTTCTCATTAAACAGAGTAGTTCTGAAGTATTCGGTCCATTCATCTATGTGAGAGTTTTGCCTTTTATTGTCATTTTTAACAACTTCCACTAGTATTTGAGCATGAACAACCCAACCAAAATTAAAATCAAGTGTTTTGATATGAACATAATTCATATTTTAAAGTAAACAAACAAACATACTTTATAAATTGACAATGTCCCAGCATCTAAGTTTGTAAATGGTTCTACTTTAATTATTTTCGGCTACTTGAATTTATTTTTTTGTTTGCATCATTAAAGCATTTGTGAGATGCAGTGTTATTGGGGACATTAACCCAGAGCCAAAAACTTAAAAAAAAAAAAAAAACTATTGTCTTTCTATATATAACCATAAACAACCTTGCCTGAGGAGCAAAACATTAATGTGTTGAGAATGGTCAACGTGCCACTTGCTGTGTATGAGAGTTATTAACACATCATGTGCACCTAGCATCTGCAATTCAACTCAGTACTACTGATTTTCTCAGACCTCAATAACCCATTTTTGTTTTTAATGACCAGATCTTTTACCTCTGCAACATGTTGCATGTTGGTATCAAATTAGTTTTTTACTAAGTGCATCTTAACTTCTAAATTCTATATTGCTTTTTAAAAAAATGTCAATTCCCCTATTATAGCCAAAAAAGAAATAATTTAGTCATCTCTCATTTCACAAATTGCATTCATAGAGATGCCCCATGTGCTATCAACTTCATCATAATTGGATCCATAATTTTTTCTGAGATATAGGGAACTTTTTTGGAATGGATTTAAAATATCTTGAATAAGGACGAATAAACGAATTCCATGTGTGTTCATTTCAACATGAAAACGGAACTTACAATACAGATGAATTCAATTTGAGGTTTCTTTTACTTTTCTGGGAAACTCGATGCATATAATACAGCAGCGCGACACGTCTGTATCTATACTTATTATTATTTATTACTAAAAAAAACCTGCCTGATAAAATTGTAACAAAAATCATGCGAAAAAAACTCCATATTTGATCACATAAACGTAAACCCAATTTCACGTACGACAAATACTACCAAAAATATATAGCAGCTTCACATATCTAATCAGACTTGATAAAATAAAGCAGACTGATTTTTACAGCATCGAATTATCAGTTAATCAACCTCATAACATATCATATTAAACTTTATCCTGCCGCCAAAGTTTAGAAATAATATCCAACTATTATTTATCAAAATATCCAAATGGATAATCAAAAAAAGAAATAATATCCAAATAAAAAGTAAAAGAGGGAGTAAGTTAGGATAAAGACGATAACAGAGTAGAGGCTCAAATTTCCATTATATTTTCAAGTATCTTTCCAACAAAACAACAACATGGACAGCCTTCTACTTACGATCTGGACCACCTGCATAAGATCTGTTTTTTTAATTTTAAATGTTTGCATTTAGATAATTAAATCATATTCGTAAAACTATACAACCAACTTTGACTAAAATATAATCAAATGAATATTTATTGTATGCAACGGGTCTAAGATGGAGAGCTTCTTGCTTTAAAGAGGACTCTAACAATATGATTCTATGTCCCCTCCCCTTATCTTTTTTGTTATATGTATGAAAAAAAAATTAGCCCTTTTGATGGATTGTCTGCAGTCACTTTTAACAAAGTCAATCCTGCAGTCACGATCAAGAAGCTGAAATTTTATTTTCTAATATTTTATTAATTTTATAAAAGAGGAAAAATAAAATTAAAGGTGGACAATTGAGTTTTATTCTCTCTCTCTAACTGCTGAGAATCCTCATCCCGATCAAGCAAAAAGTTGGCAGTGGCTGTCTTCGAATCTCGCTTTTTTAAGACTATAAATGCTCTGATTTAGCTTGCCACATACACTATATGGGAAATCTGTAAAGTTTCTTAAGAGATAATTTTGAAAAATCTAAGGCTTTGTGCTCACCTACTGTCACAAGGATAAGAGATCATTTCACCAATATTTCTCCAATCAGAATTGTTAATAATCTTGGAAAATATGAGTCTCCCTCTACTGTGAGGGAGAGTTTCAAGGACAGTGTAGTAAATATTAAGTAATGAATGGCCTTCTGTAAATTAAAAAAAGCAGGCATAGTTTGTCCAGCTAAGTAGGTAATACTCTTTATTCCTATCTGCACTATGCAAATGCGTTGAGTACATTAGTGTACATAAATGACAAGGTATACAGTATACTATTTCACTTTATAAGTGAGGATTTTCACCATGAAATGAAACTCTTAAAACATTTTATATGTTAGAGTTAGCATTAAGCTTCCTACGAGTTAGCAGCTTTAGCATAAACTACACTCTTTCATCAACTACAGCAATATCCGATGTAGCACATTCTCCCTCTTTCGCATATCCGATGCTTTGCAAGCAACCTTGGTCGTCACTTGAGTCATCCTAGAACAACCCTGCCTATTCAAAAGAAGTACCTCACCTCACTTACGAAGAAGTAGCACTCTTGCATCTATTTCCTCAATAATGGCCTACCACTGACATGCTTTACATGTAAACATGGTGTTGGCATTACCATTGGAGGATGTAGATATTCACCAACATAGCATGGAGAAAACGAAAAAACAACTATACTCGTAACTCGTAATTCAGAACTACTTTATTGTTGGAGTTGGGGAGAAGAGAGCAGAGGGAAGGGAAAATGCCCCCAAAAAATATCTCTAATGAGTTTGTATAGACTCATGGATTTGAAGGATGGCTGGAATCAAAGGCTAAGTATATGACAAACTAGATAATAAGAAATGAGTAAAGTAAGAATAGTACAAAAAATAAGGACAACAAGGAAACAGGAAATCTGTAGAAACATGTGATGCCGAAAACAGAAAACATGTCCATAACAGTGTAACCTTTTCCACGAGTATGGGGAATAATATAAATACCTAACAGAAAACAATCCTGATGGGATGCATTCAAAATGAGAATTAAGTTCATACATTCAGACCCTTGAACAAATTTATGAAGCTGGTGCTACAGAGCTGGAGTTGACATTAACAGACACAGGGGTGGAGGGTGGAACGTATATCTGTGCCTTCTTAAGAATTTCAGCAACAACCCAATGTTTATGCTTGCTCAAAGGCCTAGAAGGATCCAGTCGAACCTAAACAACAAGGTAAAATTGATAGATTTATTAACTTTTGGGCAAAACCAAGAGTACAAATTAAGTGATAAGATCATAAGAATAACATGCACAAGAACTTAAGTGATGAACAATAAACCAATTAAATTGGTAAGTTCATGCTACTAACTTTGTCACCAATGTTACAGAGGTTGTTCTCATCGTGAGCCATGAATTTAGAGGTGCGCTTGACATAACGATCATAGACTTTGTGATAGAAAAGTCTATCCACTGCCACCACAACTGATTTCTGCATCTTATTGGAAACCACCATTCCTACTACTTGCTTCATTTTCTCCTCCCAACCTGCAATACCCAAAATTGGATTTAAAAAAAAATGTCATGAATTTCAAATTTGAGTTTCATGGATTTCAACCAGGGATGTTTGCCAAGGGTTGGAACTTGCAAAATTTAAAACCCCATAGACCATACTTAAATATACCTCCCAGCATCCAAATTTGATCATTTTGAAACCATCAAAACAAATGGAGGACAAATGCGCACAATCGCAAACTCATTACAGATTATGCAAGAACAAGAGCTTCCAAACCACCAGTAAAAAAACACTGACCTACTGCAGATGATTTTTAAGAGGCTGTTTGGACTGAGAAAATTGTTTTCTACTTTCATTTTCTAATATAACCTTTAAATATAAAAATATTCCCTTGTTCTAGTTTTATTATCATTTTGAAAACAACTTTTTATTGTTTAGGATCTGTTTTGGTAAACAACCTATGTCCTATTTAGATAAACTTCTCCCTAAGCACTTATAGGATTAAAAAAAAGGTAAAATGAATTGAACTTCTCATATAAGCTAAATTCAACTTATGCTCTTAAATTTTATAGAAGTTCTTTTCATTTAACTTCTCCAGAAGCTAAGGTGTATAAGTTGATTTTAACTTAAGGAGAAACTCAATATATTTTATCTTCTTATTTATTATTCTATAAGTGTTTATGGAGAGGTTTATCCAAACACGAGCTTAATTAAGAACTTATTGAATAAGTACTTATTATGTAAGTACTTGTGTATATGTATAAGCTGTTTTTATAATAAAAGAGAAAATAGATTAAAACTATTTTCATAAGCTATCTTCAAGACCATATGGAAATAAATTGAAAATAGTTTATAGACATATCATAAGGTATTTTCACAAGTTCTCTCAATAACTTACAGAGTGTTAATTAAATCTAAGCTGAGTTATATAAGTGTTTATGCCATAAAGTGCAAATAGACTGTAACTCTTACTTGAAAATAAAAACATTCGAAAATAAAAAATAAAAAAGTAAATGAAATTAAAAAAAAAAAACGTTTAAGAACAGCACCTAAATCCGATAATTAGCCGAACAGTACAGTCCAACGCCACACAAATCAAAAGCTCAAAAATTAAAAGCGCAGAAGAATTGGGAGAAATTGCAGAGACTACGAACCTCGAACAAAACGAAAGCAACGAAAAGTGATGGAAATTATTCCAAACGGGGAAACGAGGACTATTCCACGGAGGACCAATTCGACGTGTCTTCCGTCGTCACCGAAGTGCGGCGGCGCGAGGAGGAGTAGGCGGTGGACCAACGGCGGAGCTGCCGCTACGACTCTACGAAATGAGAAACCAAAGGAGTGAGGACTACAGGGTGAGATTTAAAGCGTTGGACCTAAAGGGCTTAAACGGTTAAACCCTTTGTATGTTTAAGAGGAAAATACATTAAATTAATACTTAAATCAGTTAAGTTTTTTTTATAAAAAAATATTATTTTAATTTTTAAAATTGTCAATTGTAATTCACTTTAAGTCTTTACTATTTAAGCATTGAAATAATTTTTATTTAATAATTTTTAAAATTAAAATATTTTTATAATTTCAAAGGTGAAATGAATTTTTCATAAGTTTTCAGAATTTGACTTACTTAAGCTTTTTAACTAACAAAAGAAATTAGTATTCATAATTTTAGAAACTATTCCTCATCTGTTTATTTTTTAATGACTATTACTCTTTTTTTTTTTCCTTAAGGAATGGATTTTTTTTGTTATAACCAATTATTCCTTTTAAGCACTTGAATTTTTTACATCAATTTTTTTTCTCTAATGATCTTGATTTCATAACATCTCAATTATTGATTAATTATTACATAAAAATTTAACGGATCTTATTTTTATTGCAGAAAAATTCTGATAAAAAAAGACGATAAAAAGAATTAACCGTCTAACCAACTTAGTCTCTTAAGGGAAACTCCTACCTGATTAACTTATCATTTATGTCACAAACTCAATGTTTGAGACTTGAGAGTTGTGGATTGTCCAACCAAAACTTTCTCTCAAAGGATGTCTCACACTTGATTAGCTTAAGTATTTATATTAGAGACTCAATGTTTGGTGGACTATGGACCCTTCAATCAACTCATTCCCTCAAGGAGCGACTCACACTTGATTAACTTACGCATTTATGATACAATATCAATGCTTAGGGGTTGTAGACCATCCAATCGACTCATCCTCTCAAAGGGATGACTTTCACTTGATTAACTTAGGCATTTACATCAAAAACTCAATGTTTGAGAGGTTGTGAATTGTTCATCTAACTTAATTAACCTCTAAGGGAGTGACTTTCACTTGAATGCTAGCTCTTTGATTCGGATTGTCAATCATGAGTCTGCATCGATGACCAACCAACTTAACCGGTTGAGCATCCTACTTTATATAGACCTTAGACTATCAGATACAAATCCCACATGACCATTAGGAGTGGCGGCAATGCTAAGCAATGCTTCATGTATCTAACGTGTTAGAGACGCATAAACAACACACTTGTATCTAGTACAAAGCCAACAAGATCATGCATAGGCATATGACTTGCAAGTCCCAATACTAGGAAGGCACATGTAAAGGACTATTGGGAGACACCAATCACACAACATATAAATAGATCGAGGTAAGTTATATGACTCTCCTTAGATTCATGGTTAGACATAATTGAGGAGAGAGGTTGATGGAGGTTCTGCGTTATGACACTCCATTCTCTTTTTTTGTTGTTGTCCTCCAACTGTCCAACGTGAACAAATATTAAAGAGAATCAAGACACTAAATTTCATTTAAGAGACTAATTTTTCAATGGTAACCACCCAACAGTGGTGACACCTCCATTACAACCACCACAAAGCACCACTGGAAACCAAAACGAAAACTACCACTGAAAAAAAAGGAAACCAAAACTAGCACTAGAAAAAAAAATTGCCATTGGAAACCAAAATCACCATAGAAACCAAAACCAACACCGGCCTTCAATTCCTCGTCGAGAAGTGGGCACTTGAAACCAAAGTTCAGTTTTTAATATAACATATAAGTCTCTCATTTTGATTAATTTTAATTTTTAATCTTAATAATTACCAAAAAAAATGCCTTTGTTTCTCTCATCAATCTCATGATTTTACTTTGCATAAAGTAAATATTCAAATATCTTACAAATTTACTTGTGAAGATTCTTGTTTAAAGACAAAAGAAAATAAAAATAGAAGCGTGCATTTTATAACATAAAATAGTCAATTATCTGATAGCAACAACAACCCAGAAGAGATAGAAGACTTACCCGAAGCCCACAAAGGAAGGCCAAAGAGGAGCATCACGCGTCCTGCCCACCTGAAGGATTATGTGTGAATTGCACTGCAAGCTTCAGCCAAGGAAGAGCACTGCCATAGAATTCGAATAAGCTAGTTAGTTACAACCACATAGAGGTTGTTAGGACCACTACCAATTTGTTATTGGTTTGTTAAGTAATCTGTTAGGAATGTAGTATCAAGGTAGTGTATAAAAGGAAGGATAATGAATGAATGAAGTAGAGAAGAATTTGCATAACTTAGCTTAATTTAGGAGGGGGCCTTGTCCTCGAACTCAAGGCATTCCTAATATCTTCCCCTTTGCTCTTAACAAATTGGTCCGACTTGCCATGGCCGATCATGCAACCCGTCGCACCACCACCGATAGGTTAAAAGAAGCCATTTCTTCCCTTTCTGATAAACACTCTGACTTAGCCAGCAAAGTTGAGGCCATGTGTGATCGTTTATCCCAACTAGCAACTTTACCTCCTTCCTTACCACCGTCATCAGCTCCGCTGCGGCCCACGGTGAAACTAGATGTTCCCCGTTTTGACGACCACGATCCTCTGGGTTGGATCTTCAAGATCTCCCAGTTCTTCAACTATCAGGGGACCCTTGAGGAAGAACACATCACTGTGGCTTCCTTTTATCTTAACGGCCCTGCCCTCAGCTGGTTCCAATGGATGTTCCGGAACGACTTCATTACGTCGTGGTCGGGCCTCCTGCAAGCTATCGAAACACGCTTTGCCCCATCGTTCTATAATGATCCCCGCGATGCGTTGTTCAAGCTCTCATAGCATGGCTCAGTGACTGAATACCTCGAGCGCTTAGCGAATCACATTATTGGGTTACCTCCTCCCTTCCGTTTGAGCTGCTTTATCTCCGACCTCATACCAGAGATTCATCGCGAGGTGCAGGCATTGCAGCCTTTGTCACTTCCCCAAGCCACGACACTCACTTGACTCTAGGAAGACAAGTTGAATGATCAAAGGAAAGGCTCCAGACCCCTTTTTTCCCCTAATCTCCAACCTGCCCCAACCTCCATTTCCCAAAATCCTAACCCTAGACCCAAACCCACTTTTACCCAACACACCCTAGAGGAGATGGCATTTTGACGCAAGAAAGGCCTCGGTTACAACAGTGATGAGAAGTAGAACTCCTCTCACCATTGTAAGGGTCGCGACCTATTATTCATTGCCGACCCCAATGAACCCGCCTTCTCCAACCCCGATAGCCCAACCCTTACCCTTCCCTCACCCCCTGACGACCCCTAGACCCTCGAGCCCACCCCAATCAACCCCCACATCAGCCTTCATGCCATGGTCAGCCTTCCCGCTACCGATACTTTTCGTGCTTACGACTTCATTAAACACGCTTATGTCACTATCCTCATCGACAGCGGCAGCACGAACAACTTCATCCAACCACGAGTGGTTAAGTTTCTTAACCTTCCCATGGAGGACACATTGCCCTTTCGTGTGATGGTAGGCAATGGTTCAGTCATGGACTGTCGACAATTATGCCCTGAAACAGCCTTGCAAATCCAGAGTCACAATTTCACAGTAACGCTACGCGTTTTACCCCTCAGTGGAACTGACGTCATTTTGGGTGTTGAGTGGCTACGTACGTTGGACCCAATAGTCACTAATTACACATCCTTCACCATGAACTTCACCCACTTGGGCCAACCAATTCGCATTTGCGTGGATGTTCACACCGAACCCGCCCCAACCTCAGCCCAATATATTAGGTGGATGATCCATACCCACTCCACCTTAGCCTTATTTCATCTTTCACTATTAACCATGTCCCAACCCGAACCACCCATGTACCCGATTCATCCTATTTTCGCCATTGAAGACCTTCTGCTCAAATTCCACACCATCTTCCAATAGCCCACTACCTTCCCTGCTCTACGCCAAAATGTCCACCACATTAACCTTATTCCTTCTGCCAATCCCATCAATGTTCGGCCGTACAGATACCCATATTTTCATAAATCTGAAATTGAAAAACAAGTGACGGAGTTACTCCAATCAAGATTAATCCAACCCATTTGAAGCCCTTTATCTTCCCTAGTGTTACTTGTGAAGAAAAAAGATAGCGCATGGCATATGTGCGTCGATTATCGCGCACTGAACTCCATCACTGTGAAAGATTGTTTTCCACTTCCGACAATAGAATAACTCCTCGACAATCTAGGCCATGCCTCGTGGTTCTCTAAGCTCGATTTGCGTCAAGATTTTCATCAGATTTTAATGGCAGACAAGGATGTTGCGAAGACGGCCTTTCGGACACACCAGGGTCACTATGAGTATCGTGTTATGCCATTCGGGTTCTGCAACGCCCCTTCAACATTTCGGGCCACCGTGAACACTTTAATTCAACCTTTTTGTGAAAATTTGTTGCAATATTCTTCGATGACATCTTGATTTACAGTGCAACCCTTCCTGATCATCTCCATCATTTGGAATGCGTTTTTCAGACTTTATCACAAGGCCAATTTTACCTCAAAAGTTCCAAATGTTTATTTGGTCAGAGACAATTGGAATACTTGGGTCAAATAGTCTCTGGCAGTGGTGTCTAACCCGACCCATCCAAAGTTAAAGCCATCCTTGACTGGCCCACTCCTTTGACTCCAAAGGAATTACGTGCCTTTCTCGATCTCACTGGGTTTTACCGCAAGTTCGTGAAGGGATACGCGACCATTGTAGCTCCCTTCACTACTTTACTATGCAAGGATGTTTTCCAATAGACATTCAATTCCCAAATTGCTTTTGATCAACTCAAATTTGCGATGACGGCAGCCTCGGTTCTTGCCCTTCCGGATTTTAGCCTACCTTTTACCATGGAAACATATGCTTTTGACATCGCTATGGGAGCTGTACAGACACAACAGGGTCACCCTTTTGTGTTCTTCAGTAAGCCATTTTTCCCCTGACTCCAATATGCCTCCACTTATGTACGCGAGTTGCACGTCATCACTGCCACAGTCCGAAAGTGGTGGCAGTATCTGCTTGGACACAATTTCACTATCCTCACCGATCATAGGAGTCTCCGAGATTTAATGTCTCAGACTATCCAGACACCCGAGCAAAAATTTAACTTGGCTAAACTCCTGGGATATGATTATGAGTTTCAGTCTGAAACAGGGGCTTCTAATGTGGTTGCGGACTCCTTTTTGCGCATTAATCCAGTCACTAGTGGCCAATGCTTCATACTATCTGTCCCCAACTTCGTCTTTATGGATAAATTGAAACAAACCTTGCTGTCCTGTTCTGCATTTCAATCTCAGTTGGAATCAGTTCAATTGAAGCCTTTGGACTACCCAAATTATCGAATTTATGGTGATCTCCTATTTTTTAAAGACACTATTTGGATTGATTCTGGTAATCCTTTCATGCCACTGTTAATAGAGTTTCATGCCACTCCTATTGGGGGCCATCTCAAAGTGAAAAAGACATTGCACCGCCTTCGATCCAGTTTTTACTGGTCCACCATAGTCAATGATGTCAAGGTGTTCATCTGCCAATGCAAGGTTTGTCAACAATTCAAACCAGTTACGCGTAAACCCGTCGGACTGTTGCCTCCAATTCTTATTCCTACCAACATTTGGGAGGATCTTTCCCTCGACTTCGTTACTCATCTTCCTTGCTCCAATGGGTTCACTTTTATCTTCGTTGTGGTGGATAGGTTCTCGAAGGGAGTTCACCTCAGAGCCTTACCAATGCAGTTCACGGCGTTTAAGGTGGTGACCCTGTTCCTAAATACAGTATGCAAACTCCATGGCTTCCTTCGCAGCATTATCTCGGATTGCAATCCCATTTTCACCAGTCCATTTTGGAGGGAGTTATTCAAGTTGAGTGATACAACGCTGTGCATGAGCATTGCCTACCATCCCCAATCGGACGGCCAAACAGAGGTCATGAATTGCATTATAGAACATTACCTCTAATCCTTTGTTCATAATCAACCATCGGATTGGTATAAATTTCTGGCCTTGGCTGAGTGGTCGTACAACACCTCTCAACATTTAGGAATCGAAATCACTCCCTATAGGTCATTTACGACAAGGCCCCACCTTCAATTCTTTTCTATCTCCAAGGCTCGTCTAGAAATGAAGTTGTCGATACTTTGCTAGTCACCAGGGAAGCTATTCACGCCAACCTCTGGCGTAAACTACTTAAGGCCCAATTTGTCATGAAACACAACACTGACAAGAAGCGCCAAGATGTCGAATACAAGGTGGGACAAATGGTTTATGTCAAACTCCGACCCCATCATCACATTTCTGTCCAGGGAACTCATCATCATCATAAACTTACCAAAAGATATTTTGGACCATTCCGCATTCTGGAGCGCATTGGTAGTGTCACTTACTGTTTGCAATTGTTGATAGAGTCCAGAATACATCCAGTATTCCACTGTTCTCTATTGCGACCCCATCACGAGCCCCTCGATTTGGATACCTCTCCCCTTCCGCCGGAAGCCATCAATAATCATCCTATCCTTGAGCCATTGACTATCCTTGCCTCTCAGACGGATTCATCAACCACACTGCCGACCCGACTCGTGCTAGTACAATGGGTGGGCCTTGCTCCAAAAGACTCCACATGGGAAAAATGGAAGGATATTCGCAAATTGCATCACCTTGAGGACAAGGTGCTATTCCAAGGGGGAGTGATGATAGCAACAACAACCAGAAGAGATAGAAGACTTACCCGAAGCCAACAAAGGAAGTCTTAAGAGGAGCATCACACATCCTGCCCACTTGAAGGACTATATGTGAATTGCACTGCAAGCTTTAGCCAAGGAAGAGCACTATCATAGAATTTGAATAAGCTAGTTAGTTACAACTACGTAGAGATTGTTAGGACCACTACCAATTTGTTATTGGTTTGTTAAGTAATCTATTAGGAATGTAGTATCAAAGCAATGTATAAAAGGAAGGATAATGAATGAATAAAGTGGAGAAGAATTTGCATAACTTAGCTTAATTCTGGAGGGAACTTTGTCCTCGAACTCCAGACATTCCCAATATCTTTCCCTTTGCTCTTAAGATTATCCCACTATGATATCTATAAGTTATTAAAATAACATCAAATCAAATCTTTACGTGTATTTTCACATAAAACAGTCAATTATCCCACTATGATAACTATAAGTTATTAAAATAGCATCAAACTTTTACGTGCACTTTTCATTCCCAAGAATGAGATATGCAATAGACATGACATACCTCATCTTTGATGGGATGAGGGGATTGTTTAGGGCTGAAAAAGGGTGCAAGACAAGTATTTTTCTTATCAAAAGATTATTCATATATGCATGCATGCTACTATGCTAGTACTATTCTTGTCTAATTACGTATAGGGTCAGCAGAACGTTAAGCGGTCTAAATTCTTTCTTTATGTCTTTAGAAAAAATATTTAGTAATTATTTAGAATATTTTTTATTATTAGCTAGTGTAATGTAGTGATAAATAAGATGGCTGGGTGTGTGTTCTTTTTCTTCTAATAAATTCTCATGTTGCACTACTTTTACTGAATAAAAAAAATATTATAGGCAGGGTTCGTGTCATCTTGATTTTGATGGAAAAAATAGGTTTCGGGTGAAAATAGATTTTTTTAAATTTGAGTTTTCTCTAACATGTTATGCAAGCAATGATAATTTTTATCCCAATAATACAATAAAATAATATATATATATATATATATATATATATATATATTCAAATGATACAAATCAACTATTATTTAAATCTATGATATAAATTACTATTCATAAATGAGAAATTAGTTTTCCCCAAATCGATTTTTACTTCTCTTTTATTTTATTTTTTTCAATTTTATGTTGTAAAATTGATTCCTTAATTTCACAACGCGTTATTTTTTATTTAACATCGGTCAAACTAATGTTAAATAATGTTTAATGACTAGATTTACAAGCATATTTTTACTCAATTTAACATTGGTCAAGTTGACGCTTAACCTTTCACTATATAATTGCATTTCATTATAAACTTTGTAATTATAATATACTATTTATTTTTATACTTAGATTTCATAATTTTAACAAAAAATTAAAACAAAGATTAACAAAGTATATATGAATAAAAAAGTACTTAAGTTTTTAAAAGTATTTTTTTAATCAAATAAGCATTTTTTATTTTCTTTTATAATCTATTAATGTATTTTGTGTCGATTGGACATCATTTATCATGCTTATAAATTTAGTCATTAAACTAAATAAAAAAATAACACGGTATGAAATTGATTCTCCAGAAACCAAATTTACAACACAAAAATAAAAAAAAAAGGTGAAAAATCGGTTTGGAAGGAATCGATTTCTCACCTATGAATAATAATTTGTATCATGTATGTAAATAGTTGGCTTGTCTCATTAATTTGGATAAGTATATATTTTACTTGTATTATTTGGGGTAAAAAATTCTAAGGAATGAGGGTGGATTTGAAAATATAAATTTTTATCTGAAACCCAATTTGACTCTATAACAATTAAATTACAATGGCAGTTTAATTATATCTCAAACTTAATAATCTTAATGTTAATTTTAATTTACATAATATTTAATCCTGATATGTTTTGTATATAATTTGTTGGAAAAAAATAGGTGATGTTAGTGCAGCTTAATTTTCTCACCCCGTTAGGCAAAAGAAATAGGAGGTGGCGGAACGACTGTGGGAGAATAATTGCCCCCATTTCTCAACGGGTGACAGGGCTAAGTATGCATTTTTTTTCATCCCTAGCTAGTAGAAATGCATGTCTAGTCACAAGTGCAACTCATGATGATCAATTTTATATTATAGTTGTTATGTAAGTAACAATACTACTTGCCTTTTAAAAGAATTGGTGACAAAGGTATAACAAATACGACAATAATTGAGAATGATTCAATGTATCAATTAATGAAAGAATACAAGAATATATATCCCAAATGATTCTGAAGAGATAAGATCAAAAAGAAAAACAAAATGTCCTTGCTCTACCTATATTTACAGCTCATACTATTCTAGAATGATCCTAGCAGATGCTATTTACAATTTGAGGTATCTACAGGATTTATATGGGCCAAATTATCATGGGCCTCCTCTAACGGTTTTGGGCCATTTTCTGTTAGCCCCCCACAAGCTGGTGGTGTGTAGAGATCTACCAACTCCAGCTTGGATACATTGGAGGTGAATGAGCGAGGTGGCAAGGCTTTGGTAAACATGTCTGCGAGTTGATGACAAGAAGCAACAAGGAGCAAACGCATCAGGCCTGCTTGAGACTTTTCACGGACGAGGTGACAATCAATTTCTAGGTGTTTTGTGCGCTCATGGAACACGAGATTAGCAGCTATATAAAGAGCACTTTGATTGTCGCAGTATAGAACTGCAGATTTGGTACAAGTAATCTTGAGGTCATCAAGGAGATAGGACATCCATTGTAACTCACAAGTGCTGGTTGCTAGAGCCCTGTATTCGGCTTCTGAAGAAGAACGAGACACTGTGTTTTGTTTCTTTGTTTTCCATGAAATCAAGGAGTTGCCAAGGAAGAAGCAATAACCTGTTATGGATCTTCTAGTGTCAACACATGTTGCCCAATCGGCATCGCTAAAACCAATGAGATGCGTAGGAGAATTCCGTTTGAAGAATAGACCTTTGCTTGGATAGCTTTTGAGATATCGAAGGACTCTCCTTGCTGCACCAAGATGAGACTTAGTAGGATAAGCCATGAACTGGCTTAGCTGCTGGGTTGCATAAACAATACCAGGGCGAGTTGTTGTAAGATATATTAATCTTCCAACAAGACGTCTATAAGACAAGGGATCATCAAGAAAATCACTGGAGTCATTTTGACGAAGCCTCATAGAACTGTCCATAGGTGTTGAACTTGGTTTACAGCCCAACATTCCAGAATCAGTAAGCAATTCAAGGCAATACTTTCTTTGAGAAACGCAAATACCCTCATCATATTGATTCACCTCCAAGCCTAGAAAATACTTTAATGGTCCTAAGTCCTTAATTCGAAAATTAGAGCGAAGAATACTCTTAATTTGGGCCATTTCAGTAGGTGAATTACCACTCAAAACAATGTCATCCACATATATCAATAAAGCTATAATTGTACCATTATAATGCTTTACAAACAAACTATGATCAGAGTGAGCTTGTTGATAACCAGAGGACACAAGCAGAGTAGTGAGTTTTTCGTACCATTTGCGGCTAGCTTGTTTGAGGCCGTACAAGGACTTCTTCAATTTACAACACTGAGGAGATCCATGACCTTGTAATCCTGGTGGAATACTCATATACACTTCTTCTGAAAGGTCCCCATGAAGAAAAGCGTTACTGACATCCAGTTGTTGAAGATCCCAACGGTAAATGGAAGCAAGGGCCAAGATAACACGAATGGTGGTCATCTTCACAACGGGTGAAAAAGTCTCGAAGAAATCAATACCCTCTACTTGAGAAAATCCTTTGGCGACTAATCGTGCTTTGTAACGCTCAACGCTGCCATCAAAGTTCCTTTTAATTTTGTAAACCCATTTGCATCCAATGGGTTTGACATTAGCAGGAGTATCAACTATTTCCCATGTATTATTGAGTTTCAAAGCTGCAATTTCGTCACGCATAGCATCATGCCAACACTGCTGAGAAATCGCCTCCTGATAGTTACGGGGCTCGATCTCGGAGGAGAGGTTCATGAGATAATGACGATCAGACTTTGAGACATGGGAATAAGACAAGGCAGACTGGATCGGATAGAGGCACGTTGACGATGATTGGCTTGGTTGATTTTGTACGCTACCGTAGATGTAATCGGCAAGACGAATAGGAGGTTGGTGAGGACGGGATGAGCGTCTAGGGATGAAATAAATTTGGTTGTTAGGTGAAGATTGAGGTGTTGGAGAGTGAATTGGAGAAGGGTGTAAGGTGGAAAGAGGTGGAGAAATGGGGTTTGTGAATTCTGGAATGGGTGATGGTGAGAAGGAAGTTTGTCGAGAAGGAGGGGAAGATGAGGCTGCTGGAAGATGTGGATCAGTTGTATTGTGAGGTGTTGGGGTGGTGTGAAAAGGTGGGTAATCCGAATTGGGATGAGATAAGGATGGGTTATCATTACTCAAGTGTGTTGGGGTTGGTATGATGGGCAAAGCATCTTTCTGGAAATCTGTTTGGACCAAGTCATTTTTAATAAAAGGAAATATGGACTCATAAAATAAAACGTTTCTAGAGGCAAAAATTTCTCTTGTGTAAAAATCTAAGATGATATAACCCTTTGTTCCAGTTTGAAAACCAAGAAAAACTCCTTGTTTGGACCTTGGGTCAAATTTTTGGCGTGGCTCATCCGTGGAGGCAAAACAGAGGGACCCAAAAACCTTGAGCATTGAAAAATCTGGTTTATTTTTGTGTAAAAGCTTGTATGGTGTTTGCTTTTTAATGACAGGAGAAGGGACACGATTAATAAGATAAACATAGTGTTTAATGGCATAAGACCAATATTGTTTTGGTAATTGAGATTGAAACATTAAAGCCCGAACAACATTTAAAATATGTTGATGCTTACGTTCAACACGTCCATTTTGTTGAGGAGTATACATGCAACAAGTGTGATGTATAATTCCTTTTGAAGAGAATAAATCTTTGAGAAAAAATTCTGGACCATTGTCTGAACGTATGCATTTTATTTTGGAATCAAATTGATTTTCTATTAGAGCAATGAAGTTTTGGACATGGGTTTTAACCTCAGATTTATATTTCAACAAGACAACCCAAGTGTATCTACTATAATCATCCACAATGGTAAGAAAATGTTTTTCACCATGAATAGAGACTTTGGAAAAAGGGCCCCAAATATCCATATGAACCAAGTCAAACACTTTAGAAGCTCTATTGCTACTGGGACAGTAAGGTAACTTTCTTTGTTTTGCAAAATGACAAATGTCACAATTTTCATTAAAATGATTTGGAATGGATGGAAATTGTTCATGTAACATATTCAAGCGATTTCCAGAAAGATGACCTAGCCTATAGTGCCAAAGATTAGAAGATTATATGGTGCAGACAACATTTTTGTTGGTGAAGGAAGTGGTAGGTAGGATAGCCTTGGCTTCTTGATTGACATCTAATTGGTAGAGACCTTGCTTTAATCTAGCCAAACCAATCATCCGCAATGTACTCCTTTCCTGTATGGTGCAAAAGAAATCATAGAAGATGAGAATGTATTTTAGAGAAAAAAATAATTTCGAAATGGACAACAAATTAAATTTGAATTCAGGCACAAATAGGACATCATGTATAATAAAATTTTGTGAAAATTTAACAGTTCCAGAAAAGTAAGCTGTGACAGAGTCTCCATTGGGAAGATTGATTTTAATAGGCTTTATTTTAGAATAAGATGCGAAATAGTCTAAAGATGAAGTTATATGATCAGTGGCCCCTGAATCTATGATCCAGGGGATTAAGTGTTTGTGTGTGGTGGAAAAAATATTTTGTGTGTAGTGGGTGGTGCAGAAAACAAAATGACTACTACCATTAGACTCAGAGACACATTTTGAGCCATTTGGGATGGCATGGAGAAGGTTAGTCTGGTGTGGAGAATGGGGCCCAGTGCTATCAGAAGTTGATTTCAGCTGCATAGGTTGGATGAGTGCCATGAGAGATTGATATTGGGCCTGGGTTAAATTGATAGGGTTGGAAGAGGAGGTGCCAGGGTCAGAGCAACCGCCTTCCACCACTTCATCAACGACAACACTGTTTGCGGAAGAAGAGGAGTTACGATTGTTGAAACGAGGGCGTCCAGGGTAGCGTGGATGTCCCGGTGGGTAACCGTGCTTTCCCCAGCAAACATCGACGGTATGCCCAGCGCGATGACAGTACGCACACTTCTTGGAGGAGACAATGCCTTTAACGGTTGAGGTATAGCCATAACCGCCACGACCCTTGCCTTGGAATGAATTGGCAGCAGGATTCACGAAGGAGTTAGGCTCTAGTGAAGCAGAGGAAGGAACGCGAAGTTGTCGTTCCTGCTGAACCACCATCGAGAAGACACGGTTGATGGCCGGAAGCGGATCCATGAGAAGAATCTGCGAGTGGACAACGGAAAAACGATCATCAAGCCCTTTCAAGAAGCAAATGATGAAGTCCTACTGATGGTATTTCTTAGCATCGCAGGTACAGACCGGAAAGGGACGATAGCTGTCAAGCTCCTCCCACATGGTTTTCAGCACAGTATAAAACTCAGAGACAGTGCGATTGTTTTGAGAAATGCTGTAAATTTCATCCTGGAGCTCTGGAATACAAATAAGATCACCTTGTGAAAAACGTTCACGAAGGTCGTCCCAAATGTCGACGGCACACTCAAGAAATATCACACTTTGAGCAATGGAAGGAGAAATAGAGTTGAGGATCCATGACATAATGAGAGTGTTGCATCTATCCCAAGCAGAGTGAAATGGGTCAGCAACAAGAGGAACAGGGAGAGCGCCTAATAGGAAAGCCATTTTGTTCTTAGAAATAAGAGCCATACGGAAAGCTTTGGACCAGGAATGGTAGTTGGTCCCGTCAAGAACCGGCGTAATGGAGACAGAAGAAGGACCCTCACTTGGGTGAATAAAATAAGGACCGGAAGGATTCAAGGTAGGGTCTGTGGTGACAGTGACAGAACCAGCATCATGCTTAGGAGAACTGGACGATTTCTTTGGACTGATAGGAGGCATGTCTGACATTTGGGAAGGAAAGGCAGAGCTCCAGGAGGGAGCTCTGATACCATAAAAGAATTGGTGACAAAGGTATAACAGATAAGACAATAATTGAGAATGATTCAATGTATCAATTATTGAAAGAATACAAGAATATATATCCCAAATGATTCTGAAGAGATAAGATCAAAAAGAAAAACAAACTGTCCTTGCTCTACCTATATTTACAGCTCATACTATTCTAAAATGATCCTAGCAGATGCTATTTACAATTTGAGGTATCTACAGGATTTATATGAGCCAAATTATCATGGGCCTCCTCTAACAGTTTTGGGCCATTTTCTATTACCTTTTTAATGTTAATTAATCATCTAGAAATCTAATACAAATTAATATTTTGAAATTTGCAATATCTCTCTTTTAATCCCCCCACCACAAAAATAATTATTAGCCTTTCAACTATTAATTAATTTGTTTATTTTAGCTTTATAACATAAGCATTGCCGTGCTCTCAAACTTGCATTCCATTGTGCGTCCATAGTAGGGTTTTTGCAGTTTCAGTATGCAAATTGACTATATTATATCTCAAACTATCTTTGTAATTTTATAGATTTACTGTGTTTTAATTTGTCTTTTGAGACCTCAATTAATTTTCGTCATATTTTGTTACAAATTCAAATTGGCTCAATTCTATATTGTCTTGTATCAAAACCGATCGACTCTATTTACTTTTACTTTGACTTTGTTTCTTTCTGTCTTTGTATTTCCACAGCATAAAAAAAACCGATCGACTCCATTTTAACTCATATATTCAAATATGTAGTTTGGTATCATATTTGATTCTATATGTAATTTGTCTCCGTCTCTTACTCACAAATATAGTTTTGCCTCATCTTTAACCCAGATACAATGTTAACTTCATGCTTTCCATTGTGTTTTAATTTTAGTTTTATTCCTCTTAATGTTTAATTATAACAAGTTAAACGAGAGTGATACAATATCTAAAGTATACATATTATAATACTACCATTATATCTTATAATATATAATTTTAAAGTATCTTATATGATTTCGTGAAAATTATATTTCCTGATTATTTTTTTATTAATTCAATTAAGATTTAATTAATTAATATATCACAATTGGTGTTCTATTGTACCACATTCATTGTATTATTAGATGTACATAAAAGAGTATAATTAAAAGTATTTTTTTTCTTCATTCCCTACTTAATTTCCTAAGAATGTGAACATAAAAATGTAATCTTTTTATGATAGTTATGAGTTTTGTAAAATTATTTCTGAAAAAATAGTATCATCGTATGTACTCTAGTGCATTATTATTCTCACACTAACGACTAAGGAGTGGGAAAATTATATCCTTACGAAAATGTGAGAAGTTATTTTTTAATATTAATTATCATATACAACTTTTTTACTTTTTTTTTAATTTTAATCATTTTAAAATTAAAAAAATATTTTTAAGAATATTAAAAATTAATCAAACGCATTTTATATCTAATTAAGAATAACGTTTCTTGTTATAATATTTTTTGAAAATATGATTCTTAAGAATGCAATAGCATACCTCAAAACAAACGTCCTCTAAGATTTCAACATATGAAATAGTTTATGTCTTCTAACATAATAATTTGAATATTTATGATAAGCATTCATGAAATGATATCAAAAGGCTTTTATTATTAAATTTAGATGAGTTCACTCCACACTTTTCGAAAGTTCAATTAATTTCAATGTTATCTGAATCGGTCATTGGTGAAAGCATTAGTTCAAAGGTCAATGGACTGATTTTAATAAAATATTTTTTTAATATTTTAATATAATATCTTAGTAATATTGAAAAAAAAAACATAATATGCATTAATTGATAATAATAAAAAGTAAACTTCATTAAGTTATAATATTTCTTTTAAAAAAAAATCAAAATGATGTCATTTTGAAAGTTTTTTTTTCAAAAAAAATGTTTTAAGAAATTAAAATTGATTAAACAGGTTAATCTATTAATTTTGATCGATTTTCGAGTTGAATAATTTGAAACTCCTTTAAGGACATAATAGGAACTGATTCGTAGTCAATCCAATATATCTGTCGAGATTTTAAGAGAGTGCTTCAAGTTCAATGAACTTTTGCATGAAGACTTTTGAAACAGTACTTGATTAATGTTATAAACATGATTCACGTGATATCTGCGTTGAAGTGCTTATAGAGAAACAAACATATTGTCAAAACAGTGTCTCTAAAATTAGAGTATGAAAAAATCAAGTTAAAATTAACAAAGACTTTAAAATTGACACAGACAGATGAATGGAAAATAACCAAGGTGCTGCTTACATTCCTATAAGATGACGAGGGCGCCATTAAATATTGTTTCCAGCTTCTTCCTTGTATCTACACATCAGAGTCGACCACAGTACCAAAATCCACAGAGAGCAGCAAAACGCAAAGTATATTGAAAATGGAGCTACGAAAAGTTTGAAGAAACCATGAAACTCAGGATAGATAGCGCCATGAAATTGAATTTCATGTTGAAAAAGTAGGAAGCAAGAAGAATAGTTATGTGGAGCTATATAAAATAATCTTTTTATAAAACCGTGATAGAAGGTACTTTACCATCGTTGTAGAAGACCTTTGTTCCAGTAATGTATAGCTATCATTATGCATCAATAAATGCTTCTGATTCATGGTAGGGACTGGGGAGGGATGTAGCAGATCGAGAGTAATAAAACATAGGAAATAATAGACAAGCTTCTCTTATGGACTCGGGAGACCCATAAAACATTTATCTTTTCTCATTCATCAAATAAGTGATGACTAAAAATTTCTCCACTCCTTTCTTTCTTATTCTTGTCCATCCTAACAACACATTTTTTTTTTTTTACTCTATTTCTCTTTTGTTTCCATTCTTCCGATTTAATTCCTTCTTATTTACTCTAATCCAAATAAAACATAGGAAATACACACTCTTTTTTAATAAATGCACATTTATTTAATACTCTTCTTTTTTCCTTTAAAAAATACAATAGGATAACCAACGAGTTCTTATAAAGATAATAAACAATTAATCATCAAACTTTTTACTATATTAAGTAATGCAAAATAATTGTGTGACTCACTCTAATCGAATGACCAACAAAATGAAAAATACAAAAAATTGAGAGTTTAAAAACATTGGGTTACGGAAACATACACTATAAATTATTCATGTCGAGAACTGAAGAAATAAAATCTCTGTAATCTAGGAATGATTGGAAAATATAACATTCCTTTCATCGACGCATCTTTTTGGTTTCTCACCCATGCTTTCAGGGAATATGATATCTCAATGTTTTACAAATCTCGGATTGAACTAAGTTGTTAGCTTCCTTGTAATATAACATGCAATCGTTCATACAACAATTAATATTCTCCACATCTTTTAATCCTAACTTAGACATCAATCTCTCGTGTTGCTTGGTAATTGTTTACTCATAAGTAAGATCTCGATGCTACATCATTTAACATTTATTCATTTCACACAAAATAAAATAACATTGATTCAATAAAGTCGTCATAACACTTTTGAGAGCTATGCCAATTAAAGTTGCTAAGATCTAAAAGACACATGGTGATAACATGGACTGTGAACTACCTCCATAAATGGCATAATTTTCTTTGGTCTATGTATCGTAAAATCATTGAACTTCTGGATCCATTGCCTACTTTGCAAACTCCCTAACCCCATTAAAAAATTAATCTTTCAAACCTTCTTCTATATCTTCATTAACCTTATCGTATATCCAAATTACAATCCATTTTAATGTCGAATAAGAATATGCTACACCGTCTAAAAAAAATGCGACACAAACTTGGAAAAAATCTGGCAGCATAACCCTAATTTTTGGACATAAAGTCAAATACATATATGCTAATTGGTTTTTATAGACTAGATCTGAGGCACCAAACGAATGGTGGAATAACTCTATATATAAATGCAAACAATTTTTTTTTTTCTCTAGCGTGAATGCATGGGCAACCTACATATGTTCCTTGCTGACTTTTGTAACAAAATTGACTTTACCCACATTCACATTATATTATTGATCAGGTTGTCCTTTGGGCGTGCAGCATTTTTACTTATATATTAGTTCATAAGTTTTTCGTCTAATTTCTTTTGATTGAAAAATTAATATGTTATAAATCATGGATCAGAGAAAGAAAGATAAGCTTCCATGTGTAAAACAAACAAATATCCCCACCAAAGAAAGGCGTTTACTATAGATTTCGTGAGTATAATAAACTTCCATGATATAAATTCTAAGATATATATTAATTACATCATTCCACTTTTCTTATTGTAGACTTGTACATGTTGCAATAAGTCTCTACAATTTAGATTAATTAGTATTTGTATAGATACTACTACCTATAAACTACTCGTTTTATTACACATACTTTTTAAATTATTTTAGTTCCTACACATATATTTTTAATCTGTTTTTGTCTCTACAATTTTGGACTAAAACTTCAGTGGAATTATGCTTTTCTTTGTATCTTAGTTAATAAGTTTTTCATCTAATTTCTTTTGGTTGGAAAATTAATATGTTAAAAATCATGGACTAGAAAAAGAAAGATCGGTTTCCATGTGTCAAACAACCATATATTCCCAACAAAGGAGGGCATTTACTATAAATATCATGAGTATATCCCTTGATATGAATTCTAAAATATTAATTACATCATTCCACTTTTCTTACCGTAGACTTTTACATGTTGCATAATATTACTACGTACACAAGTCTCGCTGGTTAAGGAATGCTTCTGGAGTCTCAACTCGACTAGTTAGTTATTATGAAGGAGGCGAGGTTTTAAACAACGTAACTGTGATCTTGGCTGCAACATCATCAAGGTATTTAAGGTTTATGTGGCTGCACGTGTGATGGTATCGATCATATTTGTCCATAATTTCTCATAATAGCAAGAATCACGACATAACTGCAATAGCCATCTTTGAAGTGTCTTATGTAGGTTGATCTTGCATATTTCATTCCTAAGTAAAGTATCCAATTTATTATATATCCCTAATTGGTAGTAATACTTGAACTTTCTAGTCATGAATACTCTAAATTCTATGGCAGTTATTCTGTGCGAAATAAGAGTCCAATGAGTTTTTCCTTGACCTTTTCTTTTTGGATCATCCATTGTTAATTGTTAATCTCGGGTTTACCTGATTGCATTGGTCAAATATACCTATTAATCATTGACGTATTTAATTTACTGGCTTACAATTCTTGGCAACGAGGATTGACCATGCTTGTGATCTGATTACTATGATGAGTTCATCAAAACTGAGTAGAAGATTAAGACTCGAGAAGATACATTTGTTATCTACTTTATCAAATTACATGGTCATAAATCTTTGGAAGGTAGGTAAAGAAAATTCAAATGATGAAAACAAGTAAATTTCAATAGGGTTTTCAAGTGTTTTTTTTTTTTTTTTTTTTTATAAAAAATTTCATTTCCGTGATATATATATATATATATATATATATATATATATATATTATTTTTTCCGTAGGAATCAAGTATAAGTACCAAAGATTTACATCAATTCTTGCAGTCTGTTTAATCAATTAAACATGTTTTAAACATGATTACTTGACCGAAGGTATGAAATTTAGCTGATTTGACAATTTGCTTTTCATTTCTATTTCTATGTTTAGTTTTGAAAGCTTTAGATCGATACTTAAATGTTATGTACATAGAGACGTTGCTTTTGCATTTGTATATTTATTTTTTATGAAATTTTTTATTCTCAGCTACATATTAGGATATGTTTAGGTTGTCCGGATAAATTAAGAAATTTGATTTTGAATCTCTAATAAAATAAAATTTTTGTTTTTTCTCCTTGTAATTTGGTTTTAGTTCTTCTAATATATCTTCTTTTCTCCCTAAAATATGTAGATTATTTTTATTAGTGTCAATCTAATATTTTTTTAAAGAGAATAATAGAAAATGAATAAAATATTATAATGAAAAAAATAATAAAATAGATATAATAGAAGGACAAAAATAAAATAATAAAGACAAAAAATTAAATTTTAATTTGTCAGGAACAAGACCTAATTTTTTATATTAGAAATCTAAAATAAAATTTATTAATTTATCTTAAACTAATATATTTTAGCATTTTAAAAGGCTAAAACATGTTATATTTTGTTCTCATCTAATTAAAAATGTTCAAATTTTTTTCGAGCAAAATTGAAAAGTCATTATATCTTTGTTGAATTTAAACGTATACATATTGCACAACTTTTTTTATATAAAAATTGCATGTGCACAACTAATTAATTTTAAACAATCAAGAATAGATTTTATTAGACTATATTGATGTGAATGGTTTTATACTATTTTAATAGGATTAAAATATGTTTTTTATTCTCATAAAATTAAAAATGTTAAAATTTTGTTTTGAAAAAATTAAAATATGTCAAATTTTAGAAAGGAGCAATCCAAACCTACACGATAATTTTAGAAGTTAAAAAATATCACAAATTATAAATATAAAAACTGTCACAAATTAAAAAATAATAATTTGTGAATTTTTATAATTCATAAAGACTTTCAACCCCAAAAATTCAGCCGTTACATATATATAACACTCAAGTTGGGACAAAATTGATACATTTTGATTTTATCAGGATAAAAAATATACTTAAAATTTTACAAGAATAAAATCCAAACAATTTTAATAAGGACAAAAACATATTTTAGTTCTATTAAAATTGTATAAAACCATTGGCATCAATCTAGTCAAATAAAGTTTATACTTAATTGTTTAAAATCAGTTGGTACAATTCATATATAAAAAGTTGTGCAATACGTACACGTTTAAATTCAACAAAGATATATATATATATATATATATATATATATATATATATATATATATATATATATATATATATATATATATATATATATATATAACAGCTTTTCAATTTCATAGTTATTTATAATCAGAATAGGGAGGAAAGGAAATGGAAGCATACTGGTTGTAATTATGGTTAAGTGTTTCAATTATTGAAATATCTATGTACTGAATATTTCAAAAATCATAATATTATATTTAAGTGATTAAATATATGCTACTGTGCATTTTAACTTTTTGCAGTTAATAATAGATGAACAATACCTCTATTCAAGTTGAACATTTTTTTGTGTATTGATGAAAACTGTGAGTATCATGTCTTTAATTTAGACTTACATAAAGTCTTTGACAAAACTAGTTTAACAGTGCCTATAATCATTTGCAGAGAAAATTACACTGTACATTGATAACTACGAGTTCTATTGGTGTTGGAGTATTGGATCAAACATTTTTCAAATCAGGTAAGCCTTTTAGTTTGCTTTCTTTTTTTTTTTTTTGGTGAGGGAAGGTAAGCCTTTCAGACTTTCAGTAACTCCTATGTAAATTGTGATTAATAACAAATTACACTCATTAACTATATCATGAGTTGGACTCTTATTTTTATAACTTGTGTTATTTCAGTTGCTTCCTTTAATGATGTCAAGTGTTGTTTGGCCCACATGCCTTGCCTGGTTTCTTCTCTTCACATCAAACCTATGGTCTCAAAATACAATAACTACCTATGCATTAGGAAATGAGACTGATCATTTTGCACTGCTCAAATTCAAAGAATCAATATCTCATGACCCTTTTGAAGTGTTAAACTCTTGGAATAGTTCAAGCAACTTTTGCAAGTGGCATGGAGTCACATGTAGTCCACGACACCAAAGAGTTAAAGAGCTAAATCTAAGAGGATATCACTTGCATGGATTTATATCACCCTACATTGGGAACCTTTCTTTATTGAGAATCCTCCTCCTTAATGACAATAGCTTCTACGGTGAAGTCCCGCAAGAATTGGATCGATTATTTCGATTACATGTACTCAATTTCGCTGATAACACATTATGGGGAGAATTTCCCATCAATTTGACAAATTGCTCTAAACTTATCCATTTAAGTTTAGAGGGAAATCGTTTCATTGGTGAAATACCAAGGAAGATTGGATCCTTTAGCAATCTTGAAGAGTTGCTTATTGGTAGGAACTATCTAACTAGACAAATTCCACCTTCCATAGGAAATCTATCTTCCCTCACTTGTCTTTCCTTGAGATCAAATAAATTGGAGGGGAACATACCAAAAGAAATAGGCTATTTGAAAAACTTGAGAATTTTGCGGGTGTCAGATAATAAACTATCTGGTTACATTCCTCTTTCCTTATACAATTTGTCATCTCTCAATGTCTTCATAATCACAAAAAACCAATTTAACGGTTCTTTTCCGGTCAACTTGTTCCTCACCTTGCCTAATCTCAATTTTTTTGCAGTTGGTGCGAATCAATTCTCCGGTTCAATTCCAACTTCCATCACTAATGCATCTGGGATTCAAACATTGGATATTGGTAATAACCTTTTGGTAGGACAAGTCCCAAGTCTAGGGAAGTTGAAAGATATTTCAATTCTACAACTAAATTTAAACAAACTGGGTAGCAATTCATCTAATGACTTACAATTTTTTAAGTCTTTGATAAATTGTAGTCAGCTAGAAATATTGGATATAGGGGACAATAATTTTGGAGGGCCTTTTCCTAGTTTTGTGGGTAATTATTCCATCACACTCACCCAACTAATTGTTGGTCGTAATCATTTTTTTGGAAAAATTCCTATGGAATTAGGAAATCTTGTTAACTTAATTACCTTGGCTATGGAGAAAAATTTCCTAACTGGCATCATTCCAACTACTTTTGGTAAGCTTCAAAAGATGCAATTATTAAGTTTAGGGGTAAACAAATTGATTGGAGAGATACCTTCTTCCATTGGCAATCTCAGTCAATTATATTACCTAGAATTATCATCTAATATGTTTGATGGAAATATTCCTTCAACAATTGGAAGTTGCCGACGTTTACAATTTCTAAATCTTTCAAATAACAACATCACTGGAGCCATACCTTCACAAGTGTTTGGAATTTCCTCTTTATCTACTGCACTGGTATCACATAACTCATTAAGTGGCAGTCTACCAACAGAAATTGGCATGCTAAAAAATATTGAATGGTTGGATGTGTCTAAAAATTATATTTCCGGTGTGATTCCTAAAACAATTGGAGAATGCATGAAGTTGGAATACCTTTATTTAGAGGGGAACTCCTTCCATGGAAGCATGCCTCCTTCATTGGCTTCATTAAAAGGTCTTAGAAAATTAGACCTTTCAAGAAACAACTTGTCTGGATCGATTCCGGAAAGACTGCAAAATATTTCTGTTCTAGAATACTTCAATGCTTCTTTCAACATGTTGGAGGGTGAGGTACCAACAAATGGTGTCTTTCAAAATGCAAGTGCAATTTCAGTAACTGGCAATGGCAAGCTTTGCGGTGGGGTATCTGAACTAAAACTTCCACCTTGCCCTTTAAAAGTTAAGGGTAAGAAAAGAAGAAAACACCATAATTTCAAGTTAGTGGTGATGATAATCTGTTTGGTTCTTTTTCTTCCTATACTATCATGTATCCTTGGTATGTATTTGATAAGGAAAAGGAAGAAAAAGTCATCTACTAATTCAGCAATTGATCAACTTCCTAAGGTATCATACCAGAACCTAAACCATGCAACTGATGGATTCTCATCTCAGAACTTGATAGGAATAGGAAGCCATGGCTCTGTATATAAAGGAAGACTTGATTCAACAGAAGGATTTGTTGCTATAAAGGTTCTAAACCTTCAAAAGAAAGGGTCTAACAAAAGTTTTGTGGCTGAATGTAAAGCATTAAGAAATGTTCGGCATAGAAACCTAGTGAAGGCTGTCACGTGTTGCTCAAGTGTGGATTACAATGGAAATGATTTTAAAGCTTTAGTGTTTGAGTACATGTCAAATAGAAGCTTAGAGGAATGGTTGCATCCACAGAATGGAAGTGCAGAACGACCAAGAACATTGGACCTTGAGACAAGATTAGAAATTGTGGTTGGCGTTGCTTCTGCACTACATTATCTTCACCATGAGTGTGAGGAACCAATTATTCACTGTGATATAAAGCCGAGTAATGTTCTTCTTGATGATGACATGGTTGCTCATGTCAGCGATTTTGGCTTAGCAAGACTTGTCTCGAAAATCGACAACTGTCATAACCAAATTAGTACAAGTGGAATAAAAGGAACTATAGGTTATTTTCCCCCAGGTATGTTTTCATTCATATATATATATATATACATCCCTCTTGATTAACATTGCAAAAATGGATTTCAAAGTATTGATGTTTTCTAATATATTTCAGAGTATGGAGCCAGTTCTCAGGTGTCAACAAAGGGTGACATGTATAGCTTTGGCATCTTAATTCTAGAGATCTTAACTGGGAGACGACCAACAGAGGAAATGTTTAAAGATGGACAAACCCTTCATGACTATGTTAAAATTGCACTTCCAAATAACTTCTCGGAGATTGTTGATGCAACTCTTATTTCAATGGGAAATGAATCATCTCCTACAATAACAGTATCAGAACAAAACAACATCTTCGAGATTGTAGATCATTTGCATCCTAATACCAAGAAGTGCTTGTTTTCATTATTTAGGATTGGTCTAGCATGTTCAGTGGAGCCACCGGGACAAAGGATGAATATGATGGAAGTCACCAAGGAGCTAAATATGATTAGAAATGTTTTTTATGCTCGAAGGATCAGAGGTAATTACATAAGAGTCTTATCAATTTATACAATTATAGTTTCAGAAATCTTGTTATTGATTTCAATTGTTTTCCCATTTTGTTTTCTTACAAAATTATTTTTAAACTAGAACCCTGATTTTTATCTTTGTTAAAAAGAAAACATCTCATCATTAGACCATGTACAAACTTTTGCCAAAAGTTTATGCTATGCATCCTAAATTAGGTTGTTTGATGCTAATTGTAATGTCTGGCAAATAAGTGTGAAAATTATATTCAGATTAGTAAAAAACCTAATGTGTATTTAATAACAATAACTTTTTTTTTAAAAGGCTTACATATATGTTTTTAGCCCTATAAAATGAACATAAGATTTTGGTCCCCATAAAAAAATTCTCTGTTTTTCACCCCCCTAAAATAAAAAATTGTTGATTTTAATCCTTATAAAATAAGTGAATTTTAATTTTCGTTCTTGCTATAATTTTTTTAGTCCCTAAAAAGTCTAGAATCACTATTTTTTTCCTCAAGTTTATTTCAAGTAGATAAATAACATTTATTTAAAGATAACTTTTTGTAAGGAGTCATATGTTGACATTGTATCATAGACACTAAGGAATATTACTTAGGATGATCAATTGACCTTCCACTAAACACAAGCCGTTAACAAGTGTTACATAACACTAGGGATGAAACAAAAATAACTTTTTGAGGAATGAAAACCAAAGAAAAAGTTTTATAAGAATTAAATTTAAAACTAGCTAATTTTACGGGAATTAAAAATATTTAATTCTTTTTGTAAATATGTTTCTACATTTGTGTGTTTCATTATGCAAATTGTTCGGTTAAACTAAATTATCTTACAAATCTTAAATGGATTTAATTTTGGATTTGTTATAACGGTGACGTCTTTATTTGTTTATAGAGTAGTGACAATACATGTATGGCCAACATATTTTTTTTGTAGATGGTTATTCAACAAGGCCAAGTAACATGCCAAGATTATCCTAATGATGACACTGTTGGAAGCGGGTTCATGTTGGATTCTCTTGTTGAGTGCAAGTTTGAATGAAGACTTTTACAATATTTATGTGTTTTCAAAAGTGTCAAAAGTAGATGTTACTTATATTGGATTCTAGCCAACAATTACTTTTTCAAGTCTTGGAACAATGGTTCATAGTGGTTAAACAAGTTAGTCAATTATTTACATACATAGTTAATGTTTGTACCAAATAAGTTTTGAACACCACTCAGGAGTCAAAACTAGGTTACTAGTTTGTTTATAAATATACCTCGTAGCAAAGGCATGCATAAGGATGTTTGGTCTTCTAATTGATACAAATTCCATCCACCATTTATGTTTTTGAACTGTATCGATCAGCAACATTCCAATTCTTCATCTTGCTTTTACTCTTTTCCATTTATTCTTTAGTTTTGGCAAGTTTATTGCTAGATGTTAGATGTTTTTTATTTAATTTCAAGCAATTTTGATCATCTTTATGTCCTACTTTTTTTTATTGAGTCTTTACGTCTACCTATTTACATTTAACACACTTTTATAGTATTCTTCAATTATTTATTTGTATATATACTTCTACTTTCCCGGGCATTATGCTAGTCCAATGTCCCAATTTGTCGTTATATGTTTTATTTAATTAATACATGAATTCAGAAAAATAAAAAATAATTAATACATGACTCATGCAAATGCAATAGTGTTAGTAGAATTATTTGTTTCAAAATATGCCTAAAAATAAGAAAATAACTTTGTTAAGGACAACTTAAATTAAAGAAGTAGCATTTTCATAATTTACAACAACTAGATCTAAAGTTTTTGTCGAGTAATTGATAAATTATTAGTTCGACTCATCATTCCACCAAACTTATATCCTATTTGATTAACTTAGCCCGTTAATTTGATCAAATTGAAGTATTTTGTAATTAAATTTATATTCAGCTTATAGTAAAACAAAATTCTTAAGCTACTTCAAATAGCGTATAAACACATCTTTTTATTATTTTCATTTTTACCCAAAATATTATAATAAAATTCTTATTTTTTTCTCTTGATTATTTTTTATTAAAAACTATGAAATATCAATTTTAACACTAACTTTACTATTTTTTCAGGATTGTGATTTTAATATTGCACTGTTTATTTTAATTTTTATATTTAGAGTTCGTTTAATTTGCTAAAAAAATAAGAAATAGAACAACACAAAAATATTTATTCCATATTTGATTCTAAATTTGATTGTAGAACAAAATAAAAAGTAATGATGAGGGATAAAACAAAATAATTAAAATAAGCATTTCACTATCAATAAATTGTGATATAGTTAATAAATAATTTTATTTTTTAAACATGTGATTATGACATCGATCCATTACCCATATGTATATCATCCTAAATCATGATTTTCCAATAATCTTTGTTTACCTTTTGATTTATCAATATTATTACAAGTACAGATAGGATAATTAAACCTAAATTTAAATAAGAGAATTATAAGCAAAGTTATAAAATCCGATCCGGGTCATTGACCCAATTGAGATAGTGGATCAGTGGTCCAATTGGTAGGTCAGTAATTGGTCTGGTTTGATCCAAATATATTAAAACAATCAAAATTTTATATGTATCTATTATATATAAATATATAACTAATATTATTTGATTAAGAAAAATTTATTCGTACTCCAAAATTCAAAATAACAATTGAAGTATTAAAGTTGATAACGCAAGTCCACAAATAATAATTCAATAACACAATTAGATAAATCTCGATTTTTTTTAGCATTTTTTTGTTTTTTTACACGTGACAGGTCTTTAAAACGAGTCTGGTTGTTAGGTTTACTCTAATTTGACTAGGTCATCATGACCAAATATATGATCATTCCAATAATCAAACAAGTTCGACTATACCACCAAGTGTAGGTTGAATTGGTCCAACCAATCTTGGATCAGATTTTTAAACTATGATTATAACTATTGTACATTATAAATTTAAAATATAATTTATATGTTTATATATATATATATATATTTTGTAACTTTTAATTATATTATAGTTTATATATTTAAAAAATATTTATTTACTATAAATTTTACTTCTATAAAATAAAATAATTATTTAGTCTAAAATTTATAAATTTTTATTCCATCCCCTTCTTTTCAGCTTCAGCAGCACTCACTGCGCTAACCCCTTCTCTCTCTCTCTCTCTGCTCGGTTCTCCGATCGCCGTCTTCGCCTTGCCCATTCCTGGTAAACTTTTTGTGCTGCATATTCTCCGCCAATCCCTAAAATTCGTCTCTATATGCATTTTTTCTTATTTCTGATTGTGTTACCATTTTTATGTTACTCTTCGTGTGGTTTCTGTTAGACTCTGAATCTCATCTCGTAATTTCGTGTTTCCCGATGCCAATTGTGTTTCTTTTAGGTTGAAAATTTAAAACTTCCTCTTCTGATTTCCTTTAAGAACGTTGGCAAAAGTTAAAGTAGGTTTCGTAACATTCTGTAAAATCTGTGTGCTTCGAATTGAAACTGCGATTCAGTAATTGGAATTATAATTTTCACATTTTGTGGGTCTATGGAAGACTTGAATAATCAATTTATTGCATATGGGTGATGATATATTAACGAGGAAACTCTCAAATTTGTCCTAGCCAAGAATGCAAAAACCCTATCTCGTTCCTGAGATTCTACGAGGAAACTCTCAGGGACTAATATGTTTAGTGCCTAAGGGTTAGTATGGTTAGACATTTGTGATTTCTCCTAAACTAGAGTGGACTTTTTCCATTTTCAAGGACAAAGAAATCTTCCCCAAATTTTTTAGGACGAATTTGGGGATTGGGATCCATTTGTTTTAAGTTTGGTAGAATTGATGTTAGGATCCAGTTGCAAGGTATGAGACTTGAGTCTCACGTTAGAGGTATGGAATTCCAGCGTAGGGATTTAAGGCCATAGACTCTCCAACTACAACAACTAGCTTTTGTGTTTGTTGCTCTCTACTCTCTAGGTTCTTATACAATTGATTTTTATAAAATTAGTTTTGACTCATTGAATGTGAATGAGATGTGTGTCCAAACTCCAAATTAATCTCAGCCACATTAGAAAGTGTGATATGGTGGGAGTAATTAATTCCTGTAGTTTTCCAAATGGGCAAACACTTCTATCTATGTAGGAAGCCTTTGTATGTTCTTTTGCTTTGAATCCCTGATCCAATGCTACTTGTTCATCTTCGTCCTTAATGCTATATGTATTGTCCCTGCTTCTGAATTTCTTTATTCTGTGAATTGTGATTTATGATTGAGTTCATTGTGTGATTTAGTGGAAGGAATATTTTTATTTGCTGCCCCTATATTTGCTGTCTGGGAGGTAAAATCTTTCAAATGATTTCTGTTGTGACTGATAACTGTACCTCTTTGGATTTCTGACATTTTCAGAGTTTCTTGGTTAGTATCTATACATCTCTTCCCTATGTCCTGGGAGGTTTCTTGTTTCATTTTTCTTGGCATGGATTTCCGTAATCCATGTGATTTTCAAAATGTAATGTGCTTACTTCTAATAGAAGAGATGAACCCACAACCTTTGTTTGTTTGTCGCTTCAGAATGTTACAACTGTTTGTTTAGAGCTATTGATATGACAGATTGTCTGAGATGTATGACACAGAGCCAGAATTGTGAATTTAACTAATTTTGATGTTGTTGTCATATACTTCAGTCTTGCTTTCAGTTTTCCTAATTTTCTATGGAAGTGTGATATTCTTTGACCACAAATCTTGGACTTACCTCTTGTGCTTTCTTGGTGTTGGGAATATCTTTAGTTTAGAATAGGAACACTATAGGCAGGAATATAGATGAGTCCATGATTACTTCAGCCAAGTTCCACACTTTGTTTTACTCTAGTTTATTATTTTCTATTGAGCTTGCAATCTATGTAGAGATATGTGTTAGCAGAAATTAATTCATGGGAGGATTTAAAAAAAGTAACTCCAGACAAAGCAAAATCCATGAAAGAAGGGTTATTAGTTATTACTCAAAGTGGCCATTTAGTTCATTCAGGACAAGTTATTAATATAAAGATTGCTTAAGATGGGTTTTTTTTTCTTCTATAGGAGTGCCTTTTTTCATTTATTTTCTTTTTCCTAAGCTATACTTTATTCATTTCTCTCCTTTCCTTGTGTTTGCTTTGAACTAAAAACTCAGATCAATATGTCTAGAAGATATGATAGCCGTACAACAATCTTCTCCCCCGAAGGACGTCTTTACCAAGTGGAGTATGCAATGGAGGCCATTGGGAATGCTGGAACTGCAATAGGGATCTTGTCAAAAGATGGGGTAGTTCTGGTTGGTGAAAAGAAGGTCACATCCAAGCTGCTGCAAACCTCAACCTCCACTGAGAAAATGTACAAGATTGATGATCATGTTGCATGTGCTGTGGCTGGAATTATGTCTGATGCCAACATCTTAATCAATACTGCTAGAGTTCAGGCCCAACGCTATGCATATGCTTACCAAGAGCCAATGCCTGTTGAGCAGTTGGTTCAATCTCTTTGTGATACTAAGCAAGGTTACACACAATTTGGTGGTCTTCGTCCATTTGGAGTCTCATTCCTCTTTGCTGGTTGGGACAAGAATTTTGGCTTTCAACTTTACACAAGTGACCCCAGTGGAAATTATGGTGGTTGGAAAGCTGCAGCTATTGGTGCCAACAACCAGGCAGCTCAGTCAATTCTGAAACAGGACTACAAGGATGATATCACAAGGGAAGAAGCAGTTCAACTTGCACTTAAGGTACTAAGTAAAACTATGGACAGCACAAGTCTTACCTCGGAAAAGCTTGAACTTGCAGAGGTTTTTCTGTCACCTGCTGGAAAAGTCAAGTATCAAGTTTGCTCCCCAGAAAACCTGACTAAGCTGTTGGTGAAGTTTGGGGTGACCCAACCGGCAACAGACACTGCTTAGCTTCTTGTTTAATGTCATATGTGGTTTAGTTATGCCTATGCAATGCATTTGAACGTTCTTCCTTTCATAATAGACGCCAGAAAGTGTCCCAAATTTATTTCAAAGTTCAAACTTTAAGCATTGTGTATCTTGGTGTATGCTAATTGGTTTTTAGTTCGCATTTATTTTAATTTCCAGGACTTAGATCTATGATATTTGCATCCGTTCATTGCTCTTACTGTCTGTGCTTTTGGTATAGAATTTTCCATCATTGATCCAATACTTGAATAAAAAACTAACGTATCCCAATGGACGGAGGCTTCTCTTTACGTGAAGGTATATATGGGGGAGGGTCGTTGTACGGAGTCTTATCTTTGCACATGCAAATATGTTTCTGGATTCTAACTCATGACCAACTAGCTTATCAAATGGCGGTTTGAAATACTTGATTTTTGCATGTGTAAATGTTCTTGCATACAACTAGTTAATCTGAATGTATAATGTGTAACAAACCAAGTAGTTAATGTGTATGTATAATGTTCTTGCATACAAAATTAATTTATATACTAAACATAGAAACGTGAAATTTGACTTCGAAATTTTTTTTATATATAATTAGTCAATGTGGGTTTCCTCAACTGATTATTCAGGATATCTTATGAAGTTTAGGATAAATAGGCCCACCTCCATGTGCATATGCATATAATTGTCAATGTAGTTTCTCTCTTTGTAGTGGGCGGAATTGTTTATGATTTTTTTTTCTTCCCTATCACATTTTTTCTAACATATTTTAATTATTGAATCACGTGTAATTCATATTTAATGATTAAAAAAGTTGAATAAATGTCAAACATGGCTTAATGATAAAGTATATTAAAAAAAATATAAAAAGCATGCTCGTAATATTTTTTTATGATAAATTCTAACGAAAGAGAGTCACTTTTTTATATATCTATATCTATATAATAAAAGAGAAGGATAATGAAATGTTTGTTGTGTCCATGGTTGAATATTTGATATCTGGCACTTTTACTGGGTTTTTGGTCATTTTACCCCTCCAGCTTTGACCTTAGTCTTCTGCCACCTGGCTTGGTGTCTTGCCTTTGTTTTCTGCCATGTGTCTTGTTGGCTTGCTGCACCTTCATTGCTTCTCCCATGTGCATTTGTGCCCAAGCTTTACCGGTCAGGTTGTTGTGGCCCTCCACTGTGCTACGTCGCCTCACTCTTTTGCTTCTTTATTTAGTTCCTTCTTCTTCATGGCACAAAACAAAGGCAAATCAGTAAGCCAGGTGGCAGAAAACTAAGACCAAAGCTGGAGGGGTAAAATGACCAAAAACCCAACAAAAGTGTCACATGTCAAAATTTCAACCATGGGCATAATAGGCATTTCATAGTCCTTCTCCAATAGCATATGATACGATAAAACCAAAATAAATATGATACACTTTTTTCATCATAATGTCAAATAAAGGAATGAGATTTTTTGTGAAGTTTACCAAAACCCATTCTGCCTACTTCTGCACAGACAAGATCTTTGGTATTAGCTTTTGCCCAAGAAATGTTTGTTGTGCCCATGGCTGAGAGTTTGACATCTGGCACTTTTGCTGGTTTTTTGGTTATTTTACCCCTCCAGCTTTTGTCTTGGTTTTCTGTCACCTGGCTTGCTGGCTTGCCTTTCTTTTCTGCCACGTTGAGATTTTTCCTCTCTCTTCATCTCTTCTTTACATTATCGACAAAGCGTAGAGGGTTTCAGAAGCGTTGTGGTGGGCATTGTGTTGTGCGTGTTGCATTTAATTTCTATTTTTGCTATGGTTCTCTTCTCATCTTCATCCTATTTTTTAAGATTTTGGTTTGGGTTTGAGGATGGGTTGGGTAGCCATGATTTATCTCGCAATTTCGCAGCTGTCAATGTTGAACTATACACTTAGCCCCTCAGCTAGCCATTTCTATTATTTTCTATATTTGTTTCATCCATCTCAGATTTAAATAGCCTATGTCTTGATTGGTTTCACCAACGATTTTTTTATTAATTTGTATCTTGGTCAAGTACAACAATAGCCATTAAGAACATGAAAAATCTCAATATAGAAACAAGCCTGTTTCAACAATAAACATAATCTTAATTACTCAAATTTACGAAAAGTTGTTTAGGTTTAGGATTGCCTTAAGCTGTTTGTGCCGTCTTTTGTTTTACGTCCTCTGAAGAAGAAAAAACATGCATCAAGTTGAATGATATGCTATACATGTGATTAAAAAAAAATACAACTCTCTAGATTGACAACCTACTCCTGTACACACAACATCTTTCATATTAACTTTCTGATCAGTCTCACCAACTAATGCTTCTACATGCAAGTGTCATCATTCCTATATGGCCCATTTTCCCACTGTTAATGTTGAACTATAGTTTTAGGCCTTCAGCTCTCCATTTCTTTGATTTTCAAAATATCTTGCATGTATTTCAGATTTAAATTTACCGTTTCTTAGTTGATTTCAATCACCATTTTCTCATTAATTTATAACTTGATCAAGTCAACAATTGCCATTAACACCATGGAAAAGTACCAATTTACGAACAAATCTAATTCAGCAAAAGCTAGAATGAATAGGAAACGAATCATAGATCATAAACGACAACCTCAGGCTTAGCCCCCTCCATAGGCAACTATGAACTCTACTTCACAATGCAGGAATTATCATAGTAAGAAACTATATGAACCATCTTCCATGTAAAATATATTGCTTTACATTAATTGATTCCATTTAACTTTTATTTGTCTCTATCTATAAGTGATTGTATCTGATTCATCAGAGGATCTACGTTCTGAATCAACACAAGGTACCATGCAAAGAACATCCTTTATGCACAAATAAATCATTAGGCACAAAAAAATTTAATCATGCACTACCAAACATGCAACGTTGATTAAGGCCCATCGTTAAAAATTCTTATTTATTTTAATGCCAATTCATTTATTTTAAGCAACACTAATTAGTTTAGTGTTTTGGCACTAACATGCAATTTTAATTAATGCCTTTAATAAAAAGAAAATTCACAATCAACCGCAACTCACAATAATTTTTTTATAACATTGATATATATATATATATATATATATATATATATATATATATAGATAGATAGATAGATAGATAGATAGATAGATAGATAGATAGATAGATAGTTAAACAATCATCTAATTTTGTAAAAAAGTTTTGGTTTATCAAAAAAAATTTGTCTTCTAAAATTATGTATTTAGAATATGTATAATTGCTTTGTTAAGACCACTAATATTAAATAGATGTTGTTCCAAATGTCATATGAATCTAATTATTATCAATCACATAATTTAAAACGTTTTTTTTACATAATCATGATATTTTTTTGTAATACATTCTTTTCCCTGCATTTTTATAAATATCAATATTAGTTGTGACATTCAACAACCATAAAAAACACTTCAACTCCCTGCACCACCAGAGATACATTCACAATGTGTCAGATGACTCTCCACGTCCAATCTTCAGAGCCAGCATTCAATGCTCTACAATTCCTAAATTCATTCATATGCCGCTAGTTACACGTTTTCACCAACCACTACGTCACTCCAACATTTCTTCTCCAAACATCCACTCCTCCTTCATTTCTGAAAAAACCAATAGTCAGACGGCTGTCAGCATGAGTTCAGACTCATCATCCGCCTCAAGCGAGACAAGCATGACTTTAGACTTATCATCCACTTCAAGCAAGGCAAGTCTAAAAGGAATAACTCAGTTACCTTCTGAAATTATTTTCAATATATATTCAAATTCCGTTAACTATATTCTGCATTGCACTGTTAAAATTTTAAATGTCAATATGGTACTGTGACCAAACTTATCATTCGGGTTGCCAAAGTTCTGCCTCGCTTTTGTCAGTGCATGCTTAGGTTTTCTTTCTCTCCTCCTATTCTCTTGTATGTATCAAACCAAAACTTCTTCCTTAGTTCATCTTTTCGATGCATGCACAGATATATTTTGACTCATTCATATTATCAACTTTTACTTTAAAAATTAACAACAAACAATATATAAATAGGTGTTGGAAATTTAGTTTTGTTATCCTTTGACTGCCAGACAACAAATAGGGAATTCTTTTTTGTGTTTCTTCTATTTATTGATATTAATATGCAATATAGTACTATATATTGGTCCTAATTTGCAATATGCCACTGATGGATAGTAATTAGATAGAATATACTCCTGCTAGGATCCCTAGCATGAACTCCACATTGCATTATTTTTTTAGAATTTATTAGTAACTCGGATTGAAGAATTGATATAGGTCATATATAAATTAATTAGAGTCCCCTTTGGTTTAGGGAAAAAATGAATTAAATTTATCTAAACTATAAATTTGAGACTAATCAATTTATGTTTTTTTATCAACAAATAAAAGGGCTATATTGACCAAAGGGAACAAAATTGAGTCGAGACCCGCTTTGTCCTAGGTATTCCTTTTTTTCTCAATTGGTTTGATTTTGATAGATTTTTCTTGTTAGATGTAACTCATGATTTTGAAGGGTTTATGATGTTAGAAGCTATTTTTTAAGATTTACTCTTTAACTCAATTGTTTTTAGTTAGTCAATCATGATGCTTAACTTCCACATTTGGGCCTATATTGATTTGTCATGTTAATAAATAATTGCACATTGTAATTCTAGAGCAAAACTTTTTACCGCGTTCAAAATTCGGAAAGGATAGGAAACTTACAGCACAAATCATGTGTGATAAGAGTATGACAATACTTGATATATTGTTGCGACTGAAGTTCCTACCTCATACCTATAATATGCAGAATAGGAATGAGGAGAGTTTTAGGAGAATAAAAAATGGCAGTGTGCAAAACTTGATACAATAGTTCACCACTGTATGGATAACGGGGTAACAGAAATATTGCCTGGACTGAAGTTCCTACTTCATACTACCACCATAAAAAACTATTCTCAAACCAATCACTAACTTAATCTAACTACTAACTGATCTACAAAGTATTAGTTCCCTATGATGGCTTCTTTAGAAAAGAAAATAATAGTTCCTACTCTATTTTATCATATGAGAAATCTAACATGTAACCAGAGCATAAAACATACATAGTGCAGCAAATTTTAAGATTGCTTACTCTCTCCCAAACCAAAATAATCCTAAAACTTGGCTATACCTTTTCTGTTCTCATTCTTAAACTTGTATTCCAACCAAATGCCACTTCATCCCAATAGCCTCTGTGCATCTAAATGTTTAATTCCAAAATACACTTTATAAAACCTGCTAACTTAACCATGACTATCACCCTCAACATTTGATCGAAAAAATTATAAGGGCATTTACAGTAGTACGAATACTTGTAAACTTTGCTTTTTCTTAACTTTATATGTATTTGCTTTTAGTCATTGCATGATACATTCATTGATTTTATTGTGTTGTTGTCATTGTCCATATATTTTAAAATTTTCTCTTTCAGTACCATACTTGGTTTTAATTTTTCCATTCTATCTCACTGCAGATTCAATATCCGGTTAACAAAAAACCATTAATCATGCAGTTCACATCACCATTCCACAATGATAGGGTAATCTTATATACCTACTCTTTTTGTTTTTTTTATTCTTTCATTCCTGTAGTTTCATTTTCTTTTTATTACTATGTTTTTTTGCAGGACACCATAGAAGTGCCTTCTTTTTACCACGAGCAATGGGCACCAGAATCCCTTGACTTTGACCGCTTCAGATATGATGGAACAACATACCAAATCAGACTAAGACAACATCGGTAAAAAGTCTACTTTGTTGAAGGACTAAACCAGTTCAGAAAAGATTTAGGAATTTTTGAATCTTTCACCATTAACTTCTTGGCATGCGATAACAAATCCATATTCGACCTTCATTTTACTCCCTCACTAGAGCACTAGACCAGCGGAAGGCCACGACTAACCTCAGGAGAGTATATTTGGACGCTTGAAATCACACAGTCGATGCTTGGTGCATCAGAACCACTAGTAACCATCAAAAGTTGTACATTGCTCCTTATACAAATTCCTGCTTATATATAATATTGTTTTTTTCCCTCCAGAGACTTCCAAATTGTGCCATCACACATCTTAATGCCTGTGGTCAACACATGACCATCCTTAGAAGATTTGGACCTCCATTACAGTGGAATCTTGTGGCCCTTGACATTGGAATTGGGCACAAATATGTTGTACAACCATGGTATCAATTCCTTGCGGTAGCAATTTCTCCCACGACGATGAGGTCTCCTTCTATTACAGGCGTAGGGAAAAAATATGGGAAATAGTCATCTGTCGCAAGAAAGACTGGGATGACAATGATATTGATTAAATTCAGTTTACGATTGATTTGTCTATCTTTCTTGCTTTCCTGAACAATTTGTCAACTATGTAGTTTCTTTTAATTTACTTATTTGACTTTGAACATCAAATATATTATCAATATATAATCTATTTTAATTTGCATATTAACTTTCATTTTATTTTTGCTTTGCAAAACAAATAAGCATACATGCCAAAAAATTTGCGATCGACCCGTGCGTATGCACTGGTTACAGACTAGTTTTTTTATAAAATAAAAAAGGTAGATCAAATAAATATTAAATAGAAAATGAGAGAATTAATGTTATACGTCTTAGTAGAATTAAACTTAGTCTTCTTAAGTTAGGTCTCAATTCAAGAAGGTGATTGGAAAAAAATATTTCATTAAAATTAATCAGTCAGTCAAATTTTCTAATAAAGATTAATCATTTATAAAAACTAGTGAATATTTTATACCAATTTCAATCTCATGGCAACTGACACAAAATGAAGAGAATATAAGAAAGTAGTGAATAATTTTAATTAGTAGTTTTGTGAATAATTTGAAAATAAAACAATCTTCACAAAGTAGAGACCAAAGGAATGCATTACCTTTGTATAATAATTGTCATAAATTAATATTTCATGATTGTGTAGATTGCATCACCTTTTTCACTAAACTCATGCATTGCGGGGGATGCACTTGTCTTATAAATGAGCAGATCGATATGATAGAGTTGTTTTGAGGATATCTTTCATGAATGGGTGACAAGCTAACGAAAAAAAAAATGGGGTGTTACGATTGACATGTACTTCCAACCAATCGGACCAGGTTCTCAGGGCCATTTCATACACGCTCAACATTTCAACTCCTTTGTAGACACCATCTGGGTCTCCAAATGAACCCCACCTGCTTGTTCAATTAAATTTGTCACGAATCACGATCAAAATCAATTTGTAAGTGGAGTTGAATGCATGATTGTGTGATAAACAGAGTACAATCATGTCATGTGTGGTGGTTGGAATTGAAATTGTTGGAGTTGTTGACATGAAAGTTTTTTTTTTGATTTTTTTTTTAAGTTTATCGAATTAAGGAAGTGATGGTTAGGTTAATTAAGTGCACTTACAGAACATTCATTACAGGCCTCCTCCACCAGAGATAAGTGTTGAAAACCAGAAAGTCTGCATCAGTCCAGAGCCTGGCATGCTTTTCAATAGCTGTCACTCTCACAGTGCGTTCTGGTAACCTATGGTTCACTGTGTAACATCCCAATTTTCGTAAACTAGATTAAAAAGGATTGTTATTTATAAATAAATAGATTTAAAAAAATGATGAGATTTTATAAATAAATAAATAAGGAGATATAATTATTAATTAAAATAATGATTTGAGAGAAAATAAAAAGGGTTTTTTTATTTGTTTGATAGAGAATAAAATAAAGGTCGTAAATGCCCCTAGCTATAAATAAATGGAGTAAATAATAGGTCGTAAATGCCCCTAGCTATAAATAGCAACATGCTAGGTCAGTTTTCAGACTAACTCCTCAGCCTCCTCTGCCTCACAATTTCGTTTTTTTTCTCTTCTCCCAAAACCCTCTCTTTCCCGCAGGCCATCTAACCTGTCTCAGTAAAATGACGATCTCGGACTCATTCACCGTTGGATCATCGTGAAATTTGAGTACCACGTCCGCAACCCAATTAGGAGCATGCTCACCGTTGGGAATTTTGATATTATATCTGAGCTAAGAGAAATACCCCTTGCATTGTAGCATTTTCCTTTCCCGCAGAAACCCAGAGCTGTCTCATTAAAACTACGATCCCGATTTTGTTAACCGTTGGATTTTCATGAAATTTGGATATGTTGTTCGAAATTCAATTTCGCACGCTTTTACCGTTGGTATTTGCGAGATAATATTTGTGGAGGAAGAAAAATAAATCGCATGGTGACAGTACAAGTGGAGGCTTTAATCCCTTCTCTGTCTCTTTGACGTTTGGGAACTCTATCGGAGCAGTTAGAGGAAAAAAAATTGGAGGAATCTCAGGGAACCATTAGAGATGCTGCTATCGCTGGCTGAAGACACGTGAGCCCGCTTAGAGGTAAGGGATGAGTTATTCACAATTGGGAATTAGTGAGAACATGTGTAGGGATCCTTAGAGATATCAATTGGAATGAGTTTTGAAGTGTTTTTGCAATTTTCATTTTATCCTTATAATTATTACAATGAATTATATATGTTTGACAGACCAATTGTTATGGAATTGATATGCTATTGTGTTGAGCGTGAACCCTACAAATCGAGTACTTTTTCTAATTAATATGAATTGATGAAATAAAGGAGAAATTTAGAGAGAGATATTGATTTTGTATTTTCTCTTTTTCTTGCTGTTTAGGTTTTTATATATAATTTAAAAAGTTAATATCATAATTGAAATTGACCAAAGTGTTCATATAATTATTTAGAATTTGTGCATTGAAAGCTTACTTTGTAATTTGTGATTCAATATGATGTATGCTAGCTTATACATATATAGAGGTAGTTATTTATATTAATAATTTATGTAAATAATATTGTAGAGTGTTATAGTATGATTCCAAAAATTATTAAGTGTTGGAGTTTGAGAATATTACGGTTAAATTTGATGAACATGTGTATGTTGTACCTTATGAATATCAATAGGAATGTTATGAGATGGTTGATGTGATGTTATGAGATGTTAAAGTGTGGACATGATATTCGATTGTAAATAAGTGAATGTGTTTAACACTTGATGTTACATTAATTATATTGTGAGCTATGAATTATACAATAACCCGACCAGTGTTTATGCGCAGTGTTAAAGAGAAAATGTAGGTTCCAAGTTAGGAACCAGTGTTAAATTGTAGCGCAATTGTGTTAAACATGTTTGAAACATGAGTGTGAGGTCGTGGTATTGTATAATTCATGAGCAGTGCTTATAAATGAAATATGTGATGAATTGTGGAATAATATGTTGCCTTGAAATTATAATATTGTTATTGAGATTGAGTAAAAGTGTAAAGTAGAACAGGTGTTGAATTGTGAGATACGTGAAAACATGTGATGGTGAATTGTGACATTATGAGATGTGAAATTGTGAATGAGTTTTGGTTGTGAATAAGTGTGTGATTAATTCTTGATGTGACATTATTTGTGTTGTAAGCTGTGAATTGTACAATAACCCGACCAGTGTTATCTTGATGAAAAGTGTAAATGCACAGTGTTAAAGAGAAAGTGTAGGTTTCCTATTTAGGAACCAGTGTTAAAGAGAAAGTGTAGGTTCCTATTTAGGAACCCGTGTTAAATTATAGCGCAATATATTGTACGTGTTTAAGACACGAGTATGAGATCGTGGGTATTGTATAATTCACTAGCAGTGTCTGTGTGCTAAAATGATTTTAGGGGTTGGACCTGAATCAGGAGAGAGAGGCCCTGACGGACTCTTCGGAGTGTAGGCCTTGGGGGTCACCGGGTTTGAGTGGTCCTTTAAGCCTATGCTGATCCCATATGGTTGGAGCATTCTCGCAAAACATCGTGACCCTGACTGGTCTCCCTATGATCTTACTTAGTGAGAGTGACCTGACAAACCCATTGTGTGGTGTGTCTTGTTATGTACTCCTAAGCGTCCCAAGGTGGTTTTTCACTGACATGGTACCACATTGCATATAGGTTTGAGTTTTAGCATAATTGTCTCATGCGCTTGCTAATTGTTTATTATGAAATTGATGTGTTATTATGTCTTGATCAGAGCATGTGATTTTTGTGTAATGTGATTGATGATTGAAAAGTGTGATTGATGGATGAAAAGTGAACTTTGAATGACAAAGTGGTGGAATTGCGTGAATTACGTGTAAGTAAATTTTATTTGGTTTATATGATATGTATATCTAGTTGTCTTGTTTCTCTATTAGTTAGGAATGTGATAACTCACTCCCCGTATGTTGTTTGTATTTGGATCTTGTGATAATCTTGAACTTTGTGTTCGGGGGAGCAGACGACTAGGTGAATTGATTTAAGGAACCTTGTGCTGAAGGATGTCGAGACACAACGCTCTGATAGGATGTGACATTGGGGTATAGGGTTTTATATTAATTGTATGAATTCTTAGACGGTCTTGCTTAAACCGAGATAACTTTATTATTTATTTGGACAAGTTTGAATATGATGTAGAAGAAAGTGAATGTGAGTCTTTTATCCCTTTGAAAGACTTGTGTTTACAAATGTAAAAAAAAAAAATACTATTAATTAATATTTGGATTTTTATTCCTTTGTCAATATATATGTGAAGGGTAGAGGGTGTCACACACTGGGCCATCTGAGTTTGATTCTACCAGTAATGGGGACCAATAGTGCTCAATACTTGCATTATATTCTTGAATTAAACGTGCCAATTAATTAAACATATTAGTAGCATACGTATAAATAGTTTAAAATGTAACAATAACTGGAGGATTTAATTTAATTAGTTAAACAAGATAGGTAAATATGCTGTAAATTTTTTTACCCTATTTAATTCTTATGTATCAAATAAAAAATGTGACAATAATCTTTTTTAATTTATCATGAAAGAAACTGTGCTACATATTTTTTAGGATAAGATTGACAGAAAGTTCACAATGGTTTTCATATCCTTAAATATATGCTAGTTTGCCTTGCATGGGGTATATATAATTGGTTCCTACTGCTGGTGTTTGGGTGTCTTCTTTTTGGCTTGACTTTGGCAATTGTCTAGTTGTTTCTTTTACTTTTGGTGTACTTCTATTTGTACTAGTTTTGAATTGGTTAATCCTTTTGTTCTCCATTTAAGTCTTTCTTTTTAATTAATTAAATCTTTTGCTCATAAATAAATGTTAAAGTTCTTACTTTGTTACTTTGAAGTCATAGGTTTAAATCTTAAAAATACAGTTTTTTCACTTGTAGAAAAAGGCGGCTGCATATATATATCGATTCTCTCAAAGAAAACATTTATGGACACTTAAGACTAATTGACACTTAAAATAGAGAAAGAGAGGGGAAAAAATATAGGTATAAGTATAATTAGTGAATATATACACTATTTAAAATATAGAAGTGTATATATATCATTCTCCCAAACCCTATTATGTAGGAACTTTGCTTACTGGGTTTCTCTCTCTTTCGTTATTGGTTTGACTAGAAAATAAAACCCCTTACGAAAGTTTTATCCTCTCTAACCTTTTTTTTTCTTTAAGAAAAAGTACATTTCTATAATCGATCTCTTAAAATAGATTTTTCCTCTTACTTACTTTTGTAATCTTACTACACATATATGGTCAAATAAACGCAAAAGAAATAATTAAGAAAGAAGAAACCATTTTTTTAAAAGTTTCTACCCTTATGCATGTCTGTTACAAGAGTGAGGACTTACTATGGCCTTGAAAATTCTTAGTGAATCATTGGCAGTCGAATGCATGGATTTGAGGGTTGAAGGCAGTATAGAGTCAACAAGGCAAACCATGGAAACCCATTGGCCTCTGATGAGTGAATCCCCCACGAACACTAGCCTCTTGTTCCTTAGCCTTTCAAGCAATGTTGTGCATTGAACCTTATTAACACAAAAAGAACCTGATTAATCAATCATATATATCATACTCCGATATGCATAGGTATGTATGTATAAACAATAACAATCAATACTAAAAATTGTCATGTTTATGATATAATTCAGAACCACTACAATCAATCTTAGTGTGATAAGTAATTGATTTTTTTTTCTTATTCATGTAAACAGAAAAATGCGACTGTGCAATTAAAGTAAAAATTGATCGAGACTATACACACATGCATAATAATCTCCAACATTAATTACTCTTTCTCATAAATTGACTACACTATTAGAAAATACACTTTCAACATCGGTTATTTAGAACATTCTACATCGGTTCTAAAACCGATGTTGAAAGTGACGATGTTGAATGTATGAATGTTTACATCGGTTTTGGAGAACCGATGTTAACATACATATGACAACATCGGTTCTCTAAATAATCAATGTTAAACACAATGAACAATAACAAAAAAAGTGTACGCATGATGAACGTTGACATCGGTTTTCCAGTAAAACCGATGTTAATATGTTAGTTTAACATCGGTTTTCTAAAAAAACCGATGTTAATATATGCCCTTAACATCGGTTTTGCTAGAAAACTGATGTCAACGTTGATGATGCATACACTTATTTGGTGTATTTCTTTGTGTATAATATCGGTTAATTATAAATAACCGATGTTAATATTCAAATATTCACATCGGTTATTTATAATTAACCGATGTTAATGTACAATAGTTGACATCGGTTATCTACAGATAACCGATGTTAAAATACAAATGCTGACATCGCTTATACACAAAAAACCGATGTTAATATACAAACGTTAACATCGGTTTTCTATTATTACCGATGTTGGTTATGATATTAACATCGGTTTTTGTTAATAACCGATGTTGTTTTCAAGTATTTTTTTATATATACTTTCTGTTTTTACAGTAAACCCAAAATTGTACCTGTCAAATGCAATTTCAGGAGGTCCAATTCACAGCAAATAAACATTTTATTATGCTTTCAAGAAATTTTAATGATAATAAACATCAAAGAATTGATTTATATATTATAAAGAACAATCAACAAATGAATTCAATGTTCATGTTACATAGAAAATGTAAAAAATGTCCCTAAATCCTAGGCCTGATCTCTAACTCGGAGATAAAATTGTGCCCACTGGATCCGCAATGCTTTTAATCTCTCAGGCTCCAATGGTCTAGGATTGTTAAAATACTGCATGATGAAATAAATCATATTAAGTTAATAATGTAATACAAATTATAAATAAATCGATTTTCTTTGAAATAAACTTACCGCTTCCCAATTATTTCTAAAAGTTCCTAAAATGATGGTGGACATCTAGTGCATGACATAGTAGCCGCACTCAGTAGTTCCTTTTTGTCTATTACACTAAATACATAATGAAATTTGGATATTAATTAAACAACTAGTGTACAGACACATAAAGAAATATATATAAGTGGAAGTTTTATGTAAATGACTTACCTTGACGACAATCCACCTAGCAGGAGCCTTTGATTTAGGCTGTGAAGCATCATCAAGACCCTTGATAGCACTGTTCCATATGAGTAACAATTAAAAACTGGTGTTGTACGTTGAGGTATTACAATGCAAATGTATTGAAAAGAACACTAACCTATTAATAATCCCCTTAAGGTAGTTGTCTGGCCTGTTATGCAATGAACAAAACCAGACAACTAAGTGTTCCTTGGGCAGGATGACCACCATCTGCCAGTGTCCGCTGCAGTGGAACCTAAAATGGGTTAGTACATTAGTAAACATTAATTAAATTTTGTTATTTTGTGACTTACCCATTTAGGTAGGCTCCAAGATACACATCGCGTTGTGAACTCTGCATCCAACTCTTTATGTAACTTTCAGATTCAAACTGCGATTGCCCAGACCTCTAAATGGACTGAGGCTCGAGGAATCCATAGATATCAGAATTCCCCCGCTCACATACATGTTTCAGTGAGATGCCTGTTTATGTTAAGTCAAAGTTAAATATTTATGAATTGAAAGCCATAACTTAGGTAAATAAATGCCTTTTATATAAAGACTTATAGAATCCACAACTGTAACACTGATATGCTGAGACATTGACCACCATGTGTGATTACGGAGAGGTCTTCGTGCTTTATGTACAGGGGGAAATCTGGATTAACGACCCCGAACACGGTGGCATCCCATCTAACCTGATAAGGCCTCAAGAAAAGCTCTGGGATGGTCAATGTCATCAGATAAAGCGGATCATCGACCTCCGGATCGGGCTTCGGAGGTGGTTTTGGCGGAGACACAGCTACCTGTTCATGAAACAAAGTTAAATAGCCAAATTTGAGGCACGCTTAATGAATTAATTTTAAAAGAAGAAACATATAGTAAGGACAATAAGTACCTGGTGTGATAAAGACTTGACCAGATGTGTCGGCCAAGCAAGGAAGGTGTGAAGTGCCTGCCCCACTAAGGAAACCTGATCAGTGGGTACAGGAACTGGAGCATCTGCATCTTTAACCTCGTCCACACTCACCTTTACTTGGCCAGACAACAAAGGAGTGTTATGAACAAGAGTGGATCGCTCATAAACTCTCCCCACGGCAACCAGGCGGGCAGGATCTGCTTCTATGTACAAGCCGCACCTGTCAGAGTCACCCGTCTCAGGATCGTTTCCTGAGGGATTAACACAACTCTCATTTGTGCTCACTCTCGGACTGGAGGGACCAGGACCAACCAGAGGCTCAGGAGGCACTGCAAGTCCCTGAGATTGCATCTATGACTGAAGCTGGCTGAAGGATGCCATGACCTGCCTCGTCACTATCTCTGTGATGGACTCCTCTAGCTAGTCCCTGATCTGCTAAGTCAACTGTTGTAATTCGTCAAGAGGCAGGGAGGAAGCGCTGCGGGACGTTCGTGGAGCCGATCCAAAGTATTGTTTGATGGTGACACCGGCTCCAGCAGCACGGACACGTCCAGGGTGCTCTAGACGTCCAATAGCAATGGCCAAAACATCCTGACGTCCATGGGGGACGAACGATCCCTGTGTGGCCTGCTCCTCAAACGAAAACTGCACAGAAAACACACAATGGTACATGGCATTCTCAAAATATTCAAACATAATTGTAATGGTTAGTTGAAAATGATTTACAATCTTCTCAACGATTTCCTTTGCAGCCTCAGTCGTCATCTCCCCTGTCTTCTTCATGCGGGCCATCTTCCACTTCACGTGGCGTCTGACCGGGAATGGAGGGTCGATGACATCATCAACGCTTCCTGACTGTACAGCTTCCTGCAGCTTCTTCTTGGTCTTCTCAGCCAGGAGCTTCTGCTCCAAATAATCATAACCCCCACGAGACAAAACGTGGGGGGCAGTATTCTGCTTCCGGATGGCCTGTGCCTTGATACGCACATCCTGGAAAAATTAAACAATAATGTTTGAAATGGGTAGAATGAAGTATAACAACATCATGTTTAATATAAAAAACAACTTAAATGGCAAAGGAACATACCTCCCAAGAAGGGTCTCTGCGAGTCTGGCAAAACTGGGCCCACTTTTCCTTGCTGATGCCGTATTTGTCACAGACAGCTTCCTCGACACCGTCCTGATCGGCTGCAAGGGCAAATTTCCTCGTGAGGTCTGATTTAAACTGCCTCCATCTCTCCCCCACAGTCTGTAGTAACTTCCTTTTCGCCCTACAAAATAATGTCCAAAGTCCTGGCTAATAGGCTGGCTCTTGTGCTGCCTCACTTAATTGATGAAAGGCAAACTGCTTTTCTCAAAGGCAGACATATCCTCCATGGTGTAATGATAGCTAATGAGGTCTTAGCTGAAGCTAAATTCAAAAATAACCCCTGCATGGTTTTCAAAGTTGACTTTGAAAAAGCTTATGACTCGGTTTCTTGGGGATTCCTAAACTATATGATGATGAGGATGGGATTTTGTGAAAGATGAAGAAAATGGATCCATGGATGCATTTCTAGTGCAACTATATCAATTTTGATCAATGGCAGCCCTACTAAAGAATTTGTGCCTGAGAGGGGACTGAGGCAAGGAGATCCCTTTGCACCTTTCCTATTTAATATAGCAGCTGAGGGACTCACTGGTTTGATGAGGACAGCTGTCTCCAAAAACCTTTTCAGCAGCTATAAAGTGGGGAGGCAAAAGGAGGAGATTAACATCTTGCAGTATGCAGATGATACACTATTTTTTGGAACTGCAACTACAGCTAATGTTAGAGTCATGAAATCTATCCTCAGAATTTTCGAGTTGGTTTCAGGACTCAAGATTAACTATGCTAAAAGCCAATTTGGGTGCTTGGGTAAATCTTTGGACTGGTGCAAGGAAGCAGCTAGCTACCTTAATTGTGGCCAGTTGGAATTTCCTTTTTCTTACCTTTGAATTCCAGTAGGGTCCACCTCTAAAAGCTGGGATGTTTGGCAGCCTCTCATCAGCAAGTTTGAATCTAAGCTAGCCAAATGGAAGCAGAGATGTCTCTCTATGGGAGGCAGGATATTCCTAACAGCCCTTCCTATCTACCTACTGTCATTCTTCAAAATTCCTAAAAAAGTGGTGCATAAGGTAGTATTTATTCCACACTTGGTCTTGGTTAAATGGAATGGAGACAGACTTCCATCTTCATTTTAACCAGTGGTCTACTAGACTTAAGGAAGAAATGTCTTAGGGATCTTTGTTGTATGGGTTCTCATCTTATGAGATATTTTTTGCAGTTGGGGTAGGCAAAATATGCCTTTGTAATTATATATCATTTTCAGTACATCTAGTACTAAAGTTTTATTAATACTATCAGATTTTGGCAGTGCAAAAAAAAAAAAAAAAAACAATCATGCAAGCATATTTGAAAACTTAAAATACGAATAACTCAAGTTAAAATCAATTCATTTTTTACAACTGTGAACAAATTAACTAAGGTACAGTAGGCAAATTTGTTTTCACTAATATTAGTAAGTCATCACCATTGTAGTAGAATTTAAGTTAAACTTAGATAAGTACCTTATGAAGAGGCCAGCTACCTTGTCACAGCTAACAAGTCAGAACTGAACAAATTTCTGCATGTATAATTGAACAAATTTGTTATCAAATTTGTGTGTGTATGTTTGTATGATGAGTGTGTGTGTGTGTGTCTGTGTGTCATCAGTGTGTGTCTGTGTGTTTCTATCATACGTGTGTGTGTGTATGTGTCATTAGGGTTTGTGTGTGTGTTTCATGACCAATTTTTCTTACTGGCAATTCAGTGGCAGTGTATTGCTTAGGCTTTCGTCGAAATGAAACGAAAATAAAGGAGTCTGACAGAACAACTTCAGTCTTCACTCTTCACTAGTTGAACACAAATAAAAAAAAATTAAACTACTTCAAGGATAAATAAAAGGTTCAGAAGCAGCAGACCTAGATTGTCTAAGCTATTTTATAATGGGCAGCTATAGTTACAATGATGATGAAATGAACTATAGAAAAAAAAGTATAAAATACAAAAGGATAAAAAAACAATTAAGGGCAAAACTCAAAAGCTTTTAGCCATGCTGTATGGAATTTTTTTCTCTCTCTAGCTGCCTTGTTATGTTATATATCTATCTGCATATACAAATGATACTCTCTTTTTACTTCATGGTGAATAATTAACCTACCTAGGTCTAGAATGAGAGACTGAAAGTTCCAAGAGAAGAGTTTGAATGCAGAGAATATCAGCTATGGCAGCAACTAAACTTCTATATTTTGCTGCAGGGGCCACTTCTATATTAGTTGTGGCTTTGTATCTATTGATATTGCCATCAGAATTAATAATGATCAAGCAAAAAAGAGAAAAGATGTTATTTCATATACATTGACCTAAAAATTGATCTACTAACCCGTGTGCTTAAGGACCATATACACTACATTGGTTAAAAGCAAATGTTGCATAATGGTTAAAACTTGCTTGTTGTAGCCTAAACTAGTTTAGCATCTTGTTCTCAAATTACTGGTTTCATAACTATGCTACTGGCTTGTGTAGCATAGTGGTTAAAACTTGCTTCTTATAGCCTAAACCAGTTTAAGCATCCTATTTTCAAATTACTGGTTTCAATTTTCTACACAAGCTACATACAAAAATTCTTAGGATCACTTCACAAACAAAAATATGCATAAAAAGCAATCATTGGAACTATCTTAACTTTTAGACCAAAATACTGACATTGTGTTGGATTAAAAGAACGGGCTGATAAAAGAATCCTAACTAAACTGGGAAAGAAGAGCATAAGAAAACAAATGAAACGACACTCAAACCGAATAATGATTGCATGGGTTGGCTGGAAAACAGTTTGCTTGCCAAAAGACAAAGGTGGCCTTGGCATTAAAGACCTCAGAACCTTTAATACAACACTATTGGGCAAATGGAGATGGGATATTTTCCACAGACAAAAGGAACCTTGGGCCAGAGTACTGATTTCTAAGTATGGTGGCTGGAGGGCATTGGAGGAAGGGAGCAAAGGTTGCAATGACTCTACTTGGTGGAGGGATCTCATCACAGTCCAGCAACAACAACAGAATGTCCCTCTCAAAAGACAAGCAGAATGGAAAGTGGGAAGGGGTGATAAATTCAGATTCTGGGAGGACCACTGGATAAACACTGAATTATCTTTAAAGGAAAAATTCCAGAGGCTGTATCAGATCTCCTGTCCTCAGAAGCAACTCATACAGCAGCTGGGGACACACACAGACACTGGGGTGGGAATGGCAACTTAATTGGAGAAGACACCTTTTCGATTCTGAAATAGCAATGGCGGATAGTTTTCTTAGGGACATATCACAGCAGCAACTTCATCCCCTAAGGGAGGACACTTGGATTTGGAAACCTGAACCTGCAGGATACTACTCAACAAAAAATGGATCTGATTTGATATAGGGAGAGCTAATGGAGGCAAGACAGGAACAAGATTATGGGGCAATATGGAAACTCAAAATACCCACAAAAACAACAGTGTTCACTTGGAGGCTACTTCGGGATAGATTACCAACAAAGCAAAACCTTAGAAGGAGACAAATACCGATAGACGATATGCTATGTCCTTTATGCAGAAATAAGGAGGAGGGGGCTGAACACTTGTTCTTCAATTGTAGCAAAACCCTCCCTTTATGATGGGAATCAATGTCCTGGGTCAATCTTATCACTGTAAAGCCACAAAATCATAGGGACCATTTTCTTCTACATGGAATGGAGGTAGCAAATGGAGTCAGGTCCAAAACCTGGAAATGCTGGTGGATTGCTTTAACTTGGACAATATGGCACAATAGAAATAAGGTGGTGTTCCAAGATACAACTTTGCATGGAACCAAACTGTTAGAAGATGCCCTATTCCTACTATGGTCGTGGATCAAAGCAATGGGCAAGGATTTTACTCTTCATTTTAACCAATGGTCCTCTAATCTTAAGGAAGGTTTTAGGAACTAGGAGGCGTTAACTCTTAAACTGTTAAATTGTTACAAGAACACAATAAGGGTAAGGGAAACTGTTAAACTCCAATAATAGGCGTTAACTCTTAAACTGTTACAAGAACACAATAAGGGTAAGGGAAACTGTTAAACTCCAATAATAGGCGTTAACTCTTAAACTGTTACAAGAACACAATAAGGGTAAGGGAAACTTCACTAAGGAGAAGAAGCACAAAGTTGTCACGATGCTTGAGTTAAATATGAGATACCCTAGCCATGTTTAGTTCACTAAGTGTGCGATACATGAATGCAATCAAATATTTATACAGGATTAGACCAAACATACCTATGTGAGGTGGCGAAGGAGAAGAAGCACAGACTTCTGACGATGCTCGAGTGCGACGAACACGATGCTCGACCTTAGACAAAACGATGGTCAAATGGAGAACATACAACTTCAAGGTAGATGGAGAACAAAGAGAGCAAGAAAGCTTAGATGGAGAAGAAGACAAAGAGAAGGAGAAGACAGCGCGAAGGAGACGAAACATACCTAGGTATGGTGGCGAAGGAGAAGAAGCAGAGACTTGTGACGATGCTCGAGTGCGATGAAGACGATGCTCGAGTGCAACGAACACGATGCTCAGATGCAGGCAGGGACCTTGAAGGTAGACGGAGATTAGAAGAAGAGAGCGCGAAAGCTTAGATGGAGAAGAAGACAGAGCGCCAGCTTCTTAGGGCTCACCATATCTTTTAAAATATAAGTTCAACATCGGTTTTTAAAAAAAATTGATGTTAACAAAATGATGTTAAGGTTAACATCGGTTTTTTTGGAAAAAACCGATGTTAACATATCAAACGTTAACATCGATTTTCTAAAAACCCGATGTTAATAAACATATGTTAACATCGGTTATTAAAAAACCGATGTTAACTAATAAATGTTAACATCGGTTCTCCAATAACCGATGTTAATGAACTTCATTAACATCGGTTTTTCACAAAACCGATGTTAACGTATACATGATATTTACAATTATGCCACTGCGCATAAGTTAACATCGGTTTTTTTAACAACCGATGTTGAATCCGCTTTTTGTAGTAGTGCTAGGACTATGAACATGTTGTTGGGCTACAAGTGTGAGTTGAAGTCCCACATTGGGTAGAAGTGGAAAGGTTGAACACCATATAAGTAAGGAGAAGACCCATAAACCTGAACCTTAAGATTTTGAGTTAGAGTGTGGTGTCAGGTCTCCTTATATGGTGGCTCGTGGTCCACAGGTGTACCCCTCAAATCTCCCTAACAACTGGTATCAAGAGATTTTGGTTACTCCACGGGTACCCCTCGAATCTCCCTAACAATTGGTATCAAGAGCTTTTGGTTACTCCACGGGATTTCCTTAATTTAAAGGAATTAGTGGGAGTCTTCTCAGTTTAGAGGAGGCAATGGGAGCAATGGCATTAGAAGAGGGGTAGGTGAAGATCGAGAAGTTCGATAGCAGAGATTTCAGCTTTTGGAGAATCTTTCAGTCATGTTTCCAATTCGGCATTGAATACTGAAGGCAGGGGAAGGACTACCCAGAAGGGTCAGAATGGTCGAGACAGATCAAAGTCAAGAGGGAAAAGTCAGAGAAAATTTCAAAGTAACATTACTTGCTTGAATTGTGACAAGAAAGGTCACTTTAGCAATAAGTGCAAGGCACCAAAGAAGAACAAGTCGCACAAAAACAAGAAGCACGATGATGATGAATCCGCAAATACAGCAACTGATGAACTTGATGATGCATTAATTTGCAGTTTGGATAGTCCTGTTGATTCATGGATCATGGACTCAGGTGCGTCGTTCCACACTACTCCCTCTAAAGATTTATTGTCTAACTACATTTTTGGAAGATTTGGGAAAGTTTAGGATACATGAGTGAAAAAGGAATGAAGCTTATGGCGGCAAAGGGTAAGCTATCACGCCTCAAGCATGTTGATGTTGGTGCTTGTGAACATTGTATCCTTGGAAAGCAGAAAAAGGTCAGCTTCTCTAGGGCAGGGAAGACTCTTAAAGTTGAAAAGCTAGAATTGGTGCACACAGATGTTTGGGGGCCAGCCCAAGTGAAATCTGTTGGAAACTCACGCTATTATGTCACCTTTATCGACGACTCTACCAAAAAGGTATGGGTTTATTTTCTTAAAAATAAATCTGATGTGTTTTTTGTGTTTAAAAGGTGGAAAACAGAAGTTGAAAATCAAACAAGTCAAAAGGTTAAAAGTCTGAAATCTGACAATGGCGGGAAGTATGATAGTTAGGAGTTTAAAGACTTCTGTTCAGAACATGGAATCAGAATGATCAAGACAATACCAGGAACACCTGAGCAAAACGGTGTTGCAGAAAGGATGAATAGAACCTTGAATGAGAGAGCGAGGTGTATACGGATCCAATCTGGCTTGCCTAAAGCATTCTGGGCAGAAGCAATAAACACAGCAGCATATCTCATCAATAGAGGACCATCAGGTCCTTTGAATTATCAGTTGTCCAAAGAAGTATGGTCTGGAAAGGAGGTAAAACTTTCACATTTGAGAATTTTTTGTTGTGTTTCATATATACTGATAGACTCTAATAATAGAGATAAATTGGATCCGAAGGCAAAGAAGTGTTATTTTATTGGTTATGGATCTGACATGTATGGCTACAGGTTTTGGGATGACCAAACCAATAAAGTTATCAGAAGCAGAAATGTTACTTTTAATGAGAACTTATTTTATAAGGACAAATTTTCTGCATAATCAACATGTGCAGGTAAACTGTCAAAAATTTCTGAGAAAGCAACACTTGAAGAAATTTCAGAAAGTGATGTAGCCAACAGAAACCAGAGTACAGGCATAGAGGTTGAGTCAGAACCAAAACCATCAACTCCTCCAAGAAAATCTAACAGAATTTCACTACCACCAGATAGGTATTCCCCTTCATTGCATTATTTGTTGTTAACTGATGCTGGTGAGCCAGAATGTTTCAGTGAGGCTACACAGGGGAATGACACTATTAAGTGGGAGCTAGCGATGAAAGATGAGATGACATCCCTTCAGAAGAATAAAACGTGGTCTTTAACTAAATTTCCAGAAGGAAAGAAAGCGTTACAGAATAGGTGGGTCTATAGGCTAAAGGAAGAATCTGACGGTAGAAGAAGATACAAGGAGAGACTTGTGGTGAAAGGGTTTCAGCAGAAACAAGGAATTGATTTCACAAAGATCTTCTCTCCAGTTGTAAAGATGACTACCATCAGAGTTATTCTGAGTATAGCAGCTGTAGAGAATCTTCACTTTGAGCAGTTAAATGTTATAACTGCATTCTTGCATGGGGATTTAGAGGAAGACATCTATATGACCCAACCAGAAGGTTTTGAAGTGCCAGGCAAGGAGAATCTTGTGTGCAAGCTTCACAAAAGTTTATATGGCTTGAAACAAGCACTGAGGCAGTGGTACAAGAAGTTTAATGAGTTTATGAGCAACTCAAGATTCAACAGATGTGACATGGATCATTGCTGCTATGTTAAGAAATATACTAATAGTTATGTTATGCTTGCCGTGTATGTTGATGACATGTTGATTGCAGGATCTAGTATGACAGAAATTAACAAGTTGAAGCAGCAGTTGGCAGAAAACTTTGAAATGAAGGATCTTGGTTCAGCTAAACAAATCCTTGGTATGAGAATTCTTAGAAACAGATCAGAAGGAATTTTGAAGCTGTCTCAGGAGAAATGTATACACAAGTTGCTTGACAGGTTTTACCTTGGAGATTCTAAGACCAGGAATACCCCTTTGGGATCTCATTTGATGTTTTCAAAGAAGCAATCTTTGCAGACAGATGAAGAAAAATGTTACATGTCAAGAGTACCATATGCATCAGCAGTTGGGAGTTTGATGTATGTTATGGTGTGTACCATACCTGACATAGCACATGCAGTGGGAGTTGTCAATAGGTTCCTATCAAATCCAGCAAAGGAGCATTGGGAAGGTGTAAAGTGGATACTCAGATATCTGAAGAGTACTTCAGAGATGTGTTTGTGCTTCAGAAAAGGCAATCTCACTTTACAGGGATTTTCAGATGCAGACTTGGGAGGAGATTTTGATACCAAGAAAAGCACCACAAGCTACATTTTTACTTTGGGAGGTACTGTTGTGAGTTGGAAGTCTAAACTTCAAGATAGAGTTGCTCTCTCAACCACGGAAGACGAGTACATAGCTATCTCAGAAGCAGCTAAGGAGATGATTTGGCTAAAGAATTTTCTCAATGAATTAGGGAAAGAACAAGATAATGCTCCAATGTTTAGTGATAGTCAAAGTGCTATAAGTCTTGCTAAGAATCCAGTCTTCCATTCTAGATGCAAGCATATTCAATTAAGATACCATTTTATCAGGGAGTTGATAAATGATGGAGACTTATCTTTATTGAAGATCTTAGGATCAGAGAATCCAACAGATATGTTGACTAAAGTTGTTACAATTGACAAACTGAGGCTTTGCATTTCCTCAGTTGGCCTTCAAGGATAATTGAAGATGAAGGCGCTACACTAGGTAAAGAGTATATGAACTCATTGCTTACAAGGAGCTGCTAGAGTTTGGAACTTAGACTCCAAGTGGGAGAATTGTTAGAGTTTGTGGTCTTAGTTCCTTTGTCCCACATCGCTTGGTCTGTAAAACTTGTGTGGTCTTAGTCCCACATCGCTTGGTTTGTAAAAACTTGTGTCTCATTAGTGTTATATATAGAGACACCTTGTAAGCTTTTATGTGCAAGTAATAAAAAGTTCTCCTAGTGTTGCCGTGGATGTAGGCACATACATTGTGTGCTAAACCACGTTAAAATTTGTGTCTTTTTCTTTCTTCCCTTTATTTCTTTCTCTTCTTTTATTGCTCTATACTAACAATTGGTATCAGAGCCGATGGTTCAAGTTGGTGACCGGCTCAGACGAGTATGCAAGTACCGCAGGTGGCCAGAATGGCTAATGGCACAGCGTGCCCTGCAGGTGAAGCGGGGTGACCAGAATGGCTAGCAGGCAAGGCAAGTACCGCAGGTGGCCATGACTATACTCGTGGATGATAAAGACTTCCATTCGAGGGGGAGACTACCATGTGGAAGAGACTCACACTTGAGGGGGAGATGTGTTGGGTTACAAGTGTGAGGTGAAGTCCCACATCGGGTAGAAGTGAAAAGGTTGAACACCATATAAGTGAGGAGAAGACCCATAAACCTGAGCCTAAGTGTGGTGTCAGGTCTCCTTATGTGGTGGCTCGTGATCCACAGGTGTGCCCCTCGAATCTCCCCAACACATGTGATGATGAGAAACCCTACAATAATTTTCTATGGGAAAGAGGTAGAGAGAAGAGAGACACAACTGGGAAGGTCACACTTGTGAGGCTTCCATCTCCAATTCTGGTAACTCAGATCCTTCCTTCCAAACTTCTCACAAGCAAACTCATCTGACATGAACGTGCATTGCTTCTCTTTGTATAATAATGGATCAGATTCATTATCAAAAATAGTTTATACCATGCTCCCTAATATGTAATGTGGAACATCTTGAATACAAGAGAGAAATATCTTCATGCATAAACACAGACCACCTTTTGGATTCCATAGATGGAAACTTTGGTTTTTAACAAATATTTTCCTGCAATGCATCCAAGAAGCGTGTCGTTTATAATTATTGAATGGCATTTTGTTAGAAACTCACTGTTGAAATGTGAAAAAAGTAAAGAATGATTTTATTGCATGCTTGACTGAAATTGAGTAGTTCAAGGAGAGACATCTTTACTCCAAGGGTTTCCCTTCACAAATTATCTCTCCTATGAGGCTATGACAATTGAGCCATTTCTTGGTTCTCTCAAAATACAAAGCCCAAATGCTTCCCCTATTTATTTATCAACTAAACCCCTCTCTTTCTAACTACCAGTTTAACTGTTTGGAGTCTAGACTAACTACATTAATTTGTCTTCCCTTTGTTCTTCCAAGCAAGTACCCTTCTGTTCTAATTTATTTGTACTTGGCAGAAAAATACTGTTTTACAAGACTACAAGTGAGCCACTAGGTTATTAAGAGAATCTAGTTGAATTGATTGAATGATATGTGTAAGTTATTATAAACTCTTCATAGCGTATTTAATGAGAGATTTCAAATTGGGATCTTAAATCATTTTTTAGTAAATCCTACAATATCATGTAGGATTGAAAATCTCTCTCATTTTTTCCTTTAGTGGTAGATGTCATTTTGAAATCTTAGATCAATTTTAATAAATCTCTCATGAATCTAGCTTTTAAATATTTTATTAGAATATTTATTAAATTTTTTTTCTTTCAACATTCACTCTTCTTCTCTCCTCACCCACCCACAACATTCACTTTTCCTCTCTCGCCTCATTTTTCTTCTTCATTCTTCTTTCTTCTCTCTACTCGACGTCACTCCTTCTTCCCCCCTTCCCTCTATGTGAACCCCCTCCGCCACGGACCCCCCAGTATGTATTATTTTTGGTGTGTTTTTTTTTTTTGTTGGTTTTTCTTCTTCTTCTTCTTCATCTCCTTTTGTTGAGTCATGACAATTATTCTTCTTCCTCCTGCGTTTTACAAGTAATTGTTACATTTGATTAAAAAAATTGAAAACTATGCAAATCTTCACAGTTCTTCCCTACACAATTGAGATCTTAAGGGATGTTTTATTGTTGGATCTACAAAAGATCAAATCTTTCAGTTTAATATCTATCCCCAAGATCCAACATTAAAGATACTCTTAATGATTTCATTCCTACGGATAAAAAGAAAAGGTGAGCCACTAGGCTGATGTCTTTGGTTTGGAGTAAGATACTACCTCTTTCATTATTATTGCATGATTAGAGTCATGAGAATATAATTCTGGAGGATGTTGACATGATAGAAACCCGGTATCATTACTAGAAAGAATAGGGAAGAATCTCCCAATTTACACAATAGAATACACACATTATATTGTATAACTTCAATTATTGTGAAGCAGCATCACTACTAGAAAAGAGGCTTTCTACATTGATTATCGACGCCTTTCTACATCGGTTATCACGCGTCGTTGTAACCCGGAGTCGTTGAAACACAACGACGGTTAAATGACCGATGTTGAATTTTGACATTCTACATCGGTTATTAGGACAACCGATGTAGAATGACCATCATTCTACATCGGGTATGTACTGAACCGATGTAGAATGCTAGACATTCAACATCGGTCGTTCTAATAACCGATGTAGAAAGAAATACAAAAAGAAAAAGAAAAGCAACACCATAGTACTTGCACCAAATAGAAGTCAATCACCTAAGCTTATCTCATATCAGTTTATGAACAAAATAAACCTCCTTAAAAATACATGTTTCACTCCAACCAAATGCATAGATTGCACATTGTTCAGTCCCTCAAGCTCATGCAAAGATGGGAAATTACAGATATTTACATTCTTTCAATTTGCATTCAAACAAACACAAACACACATATATATTAGGTGGAACAATGTAATATTAATTTGAATATTGATTACATATATACTATTTTCCATGATGATATAATAACTTGCCTTGTGACAATATATACCAACAACCCAGTTGTTTAAATATTTCAGCAAAAATGCTTGCATGGTTCCATTCTTTTCTCTCTTCACATTTATAATGGAAGTTTGCAAGTTCCCATTGAAAACCTCATAATCAAATCCTTTACTAAAATGGCATTTCTTTCATTATGGCTAAACTTAGACTATGGCCTTTTTTACACAAAAACAATGAGTTGAATGAGAGATAACATAAGAAACAGAGAAGATATCAGATAGAAGCTGAGACTCAAAACTATTTAGAAGTGAGAAATTTACATAAATTGTAAGCTCTGTATAGGGCATCGATCAAATACATCTAAACGATGTAGTTACCAAGAATAGACAGACAGTAACCAACGACAGCTAACAGATCACATGGTGGCTACAGCTATCAGAACATTTAACAGCAACAGACATTTTATAGTTACAACACAGTCCTATATACTCTAGTAGTCTTCAATCTTCATTTGGAAATGTGCATATTTCTGTGTTTTTGGGGGAAAGCTTCCAATTTTTCCTGTTAATGGAAAACATCAAACACAAGAAATTATCACCTTTCCAAAGCTTCCAAGACTCTTAAGTCTCAACACAACCTTCTCTGCTTCTCGTTCATGTCTAAAAATAGGCAAACCATGACTTTAATATCAAATTGTTAAATTTTTGTACCCATCATTTGTTTAAATGGATTCACTAAAATTGTCCAAGATGAAAATCATCTTCACTAATTATATTCTAATCTAAAATTTCAATTAGAATAGTGAAATTTCATATTATATGACAAACATTTGTATTACTGGGCAGAAAACTGGATAAAATATTTGCACAAAAAATAAGATGATCTGGGAAAAGACTTACCACAGACAGTAGGAGGAAGAGTACCAAGGCTTAACTCATCAAAATCAATCGCTTTGATCTGATACTTCCCAATGTATTCAGCAAATATCGGTTGAGTCGTGCTTCTAATAATCTTACAAATTGCCTATACATAAAAACGAAACACCATTGAAGAATCGTCCAACAAGAGCACAAACACACCCATATGGAATCACTGAAATTACAATATCGTGTCTAAGAAGTTCCTGCAGAGCATTTGGGCCTAATTCGTTCACCCAGAGAGGAATCTCGGGCAGAAGTTCCTGCAGAGCATTTGGGCCTAATTCACTGATTAGCCTAACAACAGGGTCCTGCAACATTGAAGAGAAAGAAAAAAAATCAAATTTTGATTGTCACCCAGAATACAAAACGCAAAAGGAGTTACGAATGAAAGCGCCAAAAATAGAGACACCACAACACCTTCTGTTTTTCACTTCAACAATGAACACCCAAAAAAAAAAAAAAAAACCTCATTTTTTGCCTCACTATCCTATTTCAAAATGTTGTACCATTTATTGCCACTTACCATTCTACTATTTCTCTAATTTCAGACTATATTATATTATTATATTAATTATTGTTATTATAAAATGTTTTAAGTCTCTTAATAATTGATTTTAGTTTCTATAGTATAATTTTATTCTCGTGAATTTTGTCTTTCCATAAAACTTAAGATATTAGGATAACAGATAATAACTAAAATTATTGCTTTTAAAATATAGATATTAAAATCAATTTTGACTGAAATTAAGGAAGTTAACACTTGTCTCTCCATTTACAATTATTAAAATCAATTTTTGACTGAAATTAAGGAAGTTAACAAAAACATGCTTCAAAAACCAGCAAAACCAGTACAGTTTCCAAAACCACGATCCACCCTATTGAATCAAACACACCCTTTTAATTATTTTCTGTTTTTTCCAATCTTGAACACCCCAAAATTGAAATTGTACGTATAAATGTTAACAAAAATGATAGCAAATAAAAAAAAGGGTAAAATTGTGGATATAGAAGGTACCTTGAAGGGGTCAAGTAAAAGAGGAGAAGGAAGGGATCAGAGAGAGAGAATAAGTTGGTGGAAAATGAATGGCGAAGAGAGAGAAACGAAGGGAATTAAAGAGAGAGAAACAGAATATGCTCTCTATCCTGAGCAAGCCATAGCTTGGCGTGTTCCATGCAGCGGTGCAGCGCGTTCTTGTGCGAAAAGCTTGAATCCGCGGGCCGCGAAATGAGCAACCCTCTCAGTGTGGAGATCGAATCCAAGTCCTCCTCGCCGAGCAGATCGGTGGCATCGTCGGTGACGTAGTCGTAGGTCAAGCAGCAGCCATGCTCCTGCGTTCTGGTAAGCATCGTGGAGCTACGGTGAGGGTGGAGGGCGAGGATGGAGGGTGATGGTAGGCTTTTGGGCTCCCTCCCGCAGAGCTGCGGTGAAGCAGATGAGGCCACAAAGAAAGAGAAAGTGATAAATTATATTAATTAAAAATAATAAGCATTTAAGACGGGTTTTCCGAAAACCGTCCTTGTTTTGAAATATTCCAAGGCGGTTTTCAAAAACCGTTTTTAAAATATTAACCATATTTACAACTTTGCCATTGTGATATAAACAAAAACGGTTTTTTATAACCGACTTAAATACCCTGTCATAAAAAACAGTATTTTTAGTAGTGCATGCATCTTAGCTTATAAATTGCAAGTTATGTCTTTTAAAATGTCAAAACATGTCATTATTATGATCAGTATGAACTTAAGATAATTTTTTTAAAAAATTTTCCAGCGATAATCTATGTTGTCATCCACCCTTTGTTATTTTTAAAATATCCTCACACAGATAGATTGGAAAGTTTGACATCCGCCCCTTGTTATGGATATTTATACACTGAAACGAACCATGTTAAGTGTAAGCATGTTTTTAGATATTAGTGATGTCCCTTAAACATGTTAAAGAAAAAAGGAAATTAAGTGCATGCTTTACAGTATGATTGATTGTCAAATCATTAAATAGCCTGAAAAGATAGAATAAATGTGTCATTAATTTTAACACAAAATAGCAAGCTTGCCATGTCAATCAAACATATGTTATTGATGGAAAATATAGGCATAAAGGAGTTCATTCCACACATCAGGCACACCAGGGAGGCACCAATGTATGCAATCTGCATAGCTATTTGGGTTTGCTATCTGTTCTTGGGTTAGAGCATCCCACTGCTTCCTGTAGATAGAAGGGTGTCCTTCTTTTCTGTATTCTGAGAGCTGTGTGATGTTTAGCATTTGAACATTCAAGCCTCTTGCTTTCAAATCATCAAGAACGTTCTCCACCATATGCATCATCTTAGGATCAGAACCCTTCCCCCAATACCCTTCTTCTGCAATCATTTCGGTTTCGCTGTAACAATTGTTACCCTTAGCGGCTCCCCATTCCTCAGCCCTGCAATTTTATTTTATTTTTCAATTACAAATCTAATTATATTCATTGATTGTAATATAATTACAGAGCCATTGCTTTATATATAGTTATGCACTGATATGTAATCTTGTATTTAGAGTCGTTCATTTGCAGTGAAAAAAAGTTAAAAATAAATGAAATAAACAGTAAAATAATATATAACTCACATTTTTACATTATATTTTAATTCAAAACTTTTATCTTAATTTATTTTTATTCCATTTTATTTCATTCTATCGAATGGATCCTTGGTGGTATATTCGCAATAGTATGAAGCATATATTTCAATATTCTTGGACTTGGACAATTGTCTTGAAGAACTGAGATTTGGATTTGATTTTTAAATCATTGTGATTGTATCAATGCTTATTAGCATTTGTAACAAACTAATATGTATGTATAATATTGCTGTTGCTCACAAAACTGTTACCAACTGTGTGATTGTTAGTTAATTTAAAGTGAATTTGTTGAGTGTTGGGAAACAGTAAAACAGCAATGATAACAGCATTTTTTTTTTATAAATGATAACAGCATTTTTCTTTTCTTTTTTATAAATGATAACAGCATTTTTCCATCGATGAGTCCATTGTGTTCTTATATATATACAATATAGAACAAATCATTAAAAAAAATCTTCGAAAAGTTTCTACCAACAAAAAACACCTAACATCAACGGTATTCACCCGAAAAGCAAGATAATTTTACTTTTCGTAGAATCAATTCAACATAGAAACGTGAAATTTGATTTTGAAAAATAATTTATATATAACTGGTCAATATTTGAACTTGTTGGATATTTTGGGGGGGGGGGGGGGGGGGTCCACAACTGATATTTAGAATGTCTTCTGAAGTTTAGGATAAATAGGCCCAATTGCATGTGCATATAATTGTCAATGTAGTTCTCCCTCTCCTCTCACTCCCTAGGAGGAACTGTATGAAATTAAAAAATGCTTCCCCAGCATAAAAAAAAAATCTAACATACTTAATTAATCATTGATCATCACGTCTAATTCTTATTCAAGAATCACAAAGGTAAAATAAATGTGAAACATGACTTAGCCAGTGATAAAAAAATAGAATTTAATAATTATGGATAGTATAAAACTATTTTATAGTATTAATTTATCACAAATTGTTCCTGTTATAATTTTTTAAAAATGATTATGATAAAAATTAAAAAAAAAACTTATCATGTATAATAATTTATGAATAGACAAGTAAAATTATTTTATAATTTATGAACAGACAAGTAAAATTATTTTATATTGTTAATATATCTCAAAATTGTGTATAAATAAGAAAAAAAAAACATGCAGATAATATTAATTATTTATGATAAATTAATCTTAATGCATGATTGTGAGATGGCATCACTTTTTTAACTAAACTCAGATGCACTTGTCTCATAGATATTACCATATATATATATATATATATATATATATATATATATATATATATATATATATATATATATATATATATATCAATGAGCAAATATGATAGCTAGAGTTGATTTGAGTATACCTTTCATGAGTGGGTGACATGCTAACGAAAAACAACTGGGTCTTGTTCCGATTGACATGGACTTCCAACCAATCAGACCAGGTCCTCAGGGCCATTTCATAGACTCTCAACATTTCAACCCCTTTGTAGACACCATCTGGGTCTCCAAATGATCCCCATCTGTTTGTTCAATTAAATTTGTCTCAATCAAAATCAATTTGTAAAAGTGGAGTTGGATGAGTGATTGTGTGATGAATAGTACAGTATAATTTAACACAATCATGCCATGTGGTGGTTGGAATTGAAATTGGAGCTGTTGACATGCAAGTTGATCAAAAGGAAGTGATAGTTAGGTTAATTAAGTGCACTTACAGAACATTCATTACAGGCCTTCTCCACCAGAGATAAGTGTTGAAAACCAGAAAGTCTGCATCAGTCCAGTACCTGGCATGCTTTTCAATAGCCTTCACTCTCACTGTTCGTTCTGGTACCCTATGGTTCACTGGATCATCTGAGTTTGATTCTACTAGTAATGGGGACCAATAGTGCTCAATACTTGCATTGTATTCCTTAATTAAAAACATTTCCATTAACCATATTAGCTACTTAATTATATAAATAGGTTCAAATGTGATAATAAGGTATTTTATTTTTTAATTTTTTTTATAAAAATAAAATAAACAGTGGAATGCATGGATTTGAGGGTACCACTGTTTATTTTATTTTATCTCTCTTTCTCTAAGAAGCCTTGGCACAATGGTATGTTGCTTTGTGACTTTGAAGTCATAGGTTCAAATTAATCTTAAAAACTGTTTCTTGCAGAAATACGGCTGAATGCATCTATTCTCTCAAGAAAAACAATTTATGAACAAACAAAGGCTAATTGACACACTTAGATAGAGAAAGATAGAAAAGAGAGAAAAAGTGTAAACATAATAGGTGATGTGATATAATAGAAAAAAAAAATAATAGGGTTTAATGAAATATTTGATAAAGGAATGTTTCTATATACATACTACTCATTATTCTCTCAAACCCTATGATGCAGAGCCTTGATCTGTACGTATTGGCTTTCTCTCTCTTGTTAATTATTGGTTTGATTGAAAAAAAAAAACCTACAAAAGTTATTCCATAAAAGTACAATTCTATTTTTACCAGAAATGTTGTCAAATAAACCGAAAAGAAAAAAGAAACAATTTGTTAACTACATTTCTACTCCTATGTTTGCTACGAGGGTGAGGACTTACTTTGGCCTTGAAAATGTTTAGTGAACCATTGGCAGTGGAATGCATGGATTTGAGGGTTTTGGGCAGTACAGAGTCAACAAGGCAAACCATGGAAACCCATTGGCCTCTGATGAGTGAATCCCCTACGAACACAAGCCTCTTGTTCCTTAGCCTTTCAAGCAATGCTGTGGCGTTGAACCTTATTATAACATAGAAAGAACCACATTCCACAAAGCTCAAAAACATAGCCAAACCTGATTAATCATGTATATCATACACGTAGGTATGTATAAAATATAACAATATTAAAATATATCATGGGGAAGAAAAATTATTATATGGTCTGAACTATTGCCTATTCATTGTTTTGGTTAATCTCTATGTAATACATAGCTGAGTTTTATTAACTTTTTTCATAAAAATAAAAAATTTCAACCAAGTGTGGCTCATAGAGATTACGTATAGAACTAAAATTTTAAAAAATTAACAGTTTGAAACCACGATTTTAGCAGTAATGTTAAGGTTTTTGGGATGTTTATGACTGTAATGAATAATGTTGATGTATCGGCTGCATTTGTTTGTAATTTTTACAATATCAAGAAATATAAAAAAAAATAAACACAATTTCAATTTGAAACCCTTGACCGGAACCATGAACACATGGTGATGTGGACCATACTATAATTTCTAAGGGGGGAGAGGAAGAGAGAAGAGACACACACCTGGTAAGGTCACAGTGGTGAGGCTGCCACCTCCAATTCTGGTAACTCAGGTCCTTCCTTCCAAACTTCGCACAAGCCAACTGGTCTGACATGAACGTGCATTCCTTCTCTTTGTATAATGGATAAGATTCGTTATCAAAAACCCACTTACCATAGAACAAGTCACACTTTGATGATGATGACGACGACGACGAATTACTACCAGAAGCATTTATTTTTGGAGGTAAATGTCCTCCATCCTGTCTTAGACAAACGGTGGTGACAACTACAAGAGTGGTTAAGATGGCTACAATAGAATGAAAGGTGTTTCTAACTCCCAAAGAAGTCCCTGCTAGCACTATTTGGTGTGTATTTGCCACTTTCATTTTGGCTTCTTTGATCGTTATTCCTCTTCCAGCAGCACCATCTCTTCCTCCTTTTTGAAGCTTCATTGGAATAATCGGTTGGTGAGAAAGGTTTGTATTCTAGCTTAGCCAACTTGTCCACTAAAAGTATTAGGTAGAGTATGATGCACTTCTAAGTTTTTTGTTGTTGATATATTCCCAGAGAAAATGGTACCATATAAGTATACATTTGATTAAGAAATGGCAAAAGATTAATAATTTAAAGAAGAATCAGACTACTTTTGTAACTATTTTTAAACATGGATTTTAGTTTTTAAATATAAAAATTGAACTTTGTTAACCTAATATTTAAATATTTTCTGTAGACACCGCAACAGTGCTGCTAGATTTGCTCCCAGTATACTGATTAAATAACTTCGTCACTTTATTTTTATTTTTTTAAATGGTAAAGTTACTTCACTTTTTATTTATAATTGATAGTAATTGATAACAACGTTCAAACGAAAAAAGTGGAGCTCAGTTTTGCTAATTGCCCCCAAAAGTTGAAATGTAGCATTTATTGGTATTCAGTTGTGAGATGTAAAGAGACTGATTTAATTAGAGATTTCGATTATGCTTATGTTTTCTACTGCATATAAATTAAATTAAGCTAGTCTAGCATTTTTTGGTATGGAAAATATACTTCGACACTCCAAATAATATTTAACACTTAGAAAGAAAAAGGAAAAAAGAAAGAAAAATAAATATCATAAATGATATAATATGGCAAGAAGAGAAAAATAGAAGAAAAAAATGAAAGATATAATTAGTATGATGGTTAAAATAATTAGGTCTTTCAGTATTTAGATTTTTATATTATATATTTTTAACTTTAGTTTTGATATGACTATATGCAGGCCCAGTTTAAGGATACAAATACCTTTAGGTTGTGTTGTTGACGTTTTCACCACCGAGAACATTGCTTGAAGTAAGCTCGAAGCCTCTTTGTGCTTTCCGCATAATTCAAATAAAAAACCAACTAACAATAGTCATATAATATTTCTCTATATTTTTTTCATGTATATGCTATAGGCTATAGCTTGACATCTATAGTGGATAACAGATAAGATATGCTTCAGATTAAATTTATTTGGTTTTGTCTTTAAACACATACAGGACAGAAAAGAAAAGAGAAAGAGGAAGAATTAATAAAACTTAGAAAAATGGTAATTGTAACATAAATACACATAGAATAAAGCTATGCACTATGGCTTAAGTAATTTTACGTACTAATATAAAAATGGCAAAGAAAAAGAAAAGAGACTGGTAATTGTAGCACATAAATACAGAAATTAGAATAAAGCTATATATACACGCAATAGTTGTAGTATATTTACGTGCTAATTAAAAAATGGCCTATGAGTTCAATCAATTTTCCTTTATGAAAAAGCGAGCATCCTTAATTCAACTTGGTTCTTAATGACTTTAGTGGTCAACGGTCTTCACTTCTTTTACAAATCTTTACTCTTTGCACTTCCGTAAAATTTTCACCTTCAGTTTCAGTTCGCGATTTAAGTAAGTGGAAGAAATTAAGTCTTCATGTCAAGAAATAGAGGAGTTACTCTGAGTCTCGCAATACGGCGTATAAATGCCTCTACGTGAGACTTCAGCTAAGCCTCGTTAAAATTTATCAGTTATATGAAGTGTGTGAAACCTTGTTATTATTAAGGAAATATTTTTTTCACAAAATTATCTTAGGTTTTCAAGAATAACATAATATTATAGCTGAAAATTAAATGTTATTTTTTAGCCATAAGTTATATGTTGGAAATACAAATTAAGTAATTAATTAAACTTGGTTTAATTAGTCATAAACAGTACATGTACATCTTCTCACCCATCTCTGTATTATATATAGAATTGGGTGGGAGCTAGTCAGTAGAATGTGCACTATAGGAATTGTTATGTAAGGTGTTGTGTCATTTTTCTCTTGTAATCTGTCTTCTCGTCTAAACTCTGCAATTATTGTGCTTCTGTTAGATTTAATAATCTTCTTTGGCTTTTAAAAAATATATATCTATATCATATAACTTGTAGTTTCAACAAGTCACAGTTTTAAAGTATTTATTTCTTGTATATGCATGAGTTTAAATATGGATTAAATTATATTGTGGATCGTCTTGTTCAACACCTCATGATTCTATGCATCTATAAATACTTTTGTACTTATATTACTCAAACTAAGCCTAGATAACAAATTTAAAGTGAGTTTCATTTTAATGTCTCGTCTCCTTTATCAATCTCTCGGTTTTCTACTTCAAAGTGTTATCACAAAGGTCAACAAATCCTTTGAAGATGGTCATGGCCACCTCCTCTTTTGTAGTTCCCAAACTCAAAAAGATTTCCAAAATTAATTGGTATTCGAGTTATGGCAATTCTTGGCTGCTAATGCACAGGAAATGATAGAAAATGCTTACGAGGAAAGACCATGCAAAAAAACTAATTGTAAGGGAATTGTAGCAGATAGCATACTTTTAGCATCATTCATGAAACTTAAATGATTACATGTTTCAAAAATATTATTACAATGCAAAAAAACAGAATAAACACGTTCTGAAAATTCTCCAAATTTTTTAGCAAAAGTGTTGACACGGTAAGAAGATCAATTAAGAGGCGAGGTTGAATATTCATTCATGATTTGGTTTGCAAGAATTTTAGCAATTGTTAATTAAAATGAGAAATATGATAAAAAAAAAAATCAAAATGCTCATCTGGAAAGAAAAAAAACTATTCATTGACACACTAAACTAGAAATTTACTTATGTTGTTGTATGTGATTAGTCATTAACTATCACAAAACTTAGAAATTATGACCATTATGAATTATAATGGTTATAGAGTTTAACTTAATTAGTTAAACATGATAAACATGATGTACAAGTTGCTATATATTCCATGAATTTGTCTTTAAAAAAAATCCACTCTTTTCTCGGAAGAAGATAAAAAAGGTTAGAGCATACTAGTTCTTCTAGATGGTCATGGTAGATATTTAATTTTAGCCGGCTATGCAAGAAAGAAGGTCGTGATAGAGTTTTAGTTGTATAGTTATGGAAGAAGAGGTGGTGGTCAGAACTCTAACAATATAATAAAGAATTAAAGTAAAAACAAAACGAAAAGACATGGAATTTTTTGCTTCAGAAAAGAAAATGGAAAAAAAGAATTTCAAAAATAAATGTTGAATGTTGTCTTTCGGTCTAAATTGATACCAATGACGTCAATGAAACCAGACAAAAGGCAACATTGAATAGTTTTTGAAAATTGGAATATTAAATTAAATATTTTAAAAATAAAGAGACCAAATTAAATAATAATTAACAAATAAATAATACCTAAGTTATATCTTTAAATAAGTGTTTTATTTATCTTAAAATTGCTTTAGATCAAAATAAAATAATAAAAAATATTTTTCTAAATAACCTTGATTATAAAAAGGAAAAATATTAAGAAAATAGAAATTAAAAGCTGACATTTCAAAAAATATTACTTCAACTAAAATTTTAAAAAATATTAAAAACGGTTAAAAAATTAATTACCAAATAATCAAATAAATTTTTTAATTAATGAAAAAATTAAAATTAACAAAAATATCTTATCAAATACCATCTTAATATTAATTTTAAGGACCATTTTAATGACTCACTCAATAAAATTACTTTAAAGTTTGCACTTAAAATATCATTTTTAAGGGAATTTTGTTGTTAACTATTTTTTACTGAAAATTTTGTTATAACAAGTGACAACTAACACGTACTTTATTAGTGACCAAGGTTGTCATGTGATAGCTCTGGTTAGATATACACAATTGGTTTATAATAAAATTGGTTCTTGACACTTGGTTTATCGTATAAAAAATTGTATTTGCGCAACAAAATCCTTGTATCATTTTTACACTATTTTTTAAAAATAATTAGAATTTATAATCTAACATACTCTTGTGTGCATGTATGATCACACTTGTCATCATCTATCTATAGGTATTACTAAAAGAATAGATTGTCAAAATGACCAAAATAAACATTCTATTTTGTTGACATGTGACTTGAGCAAAGAGTAAAAATGAAATTTGAATAAAAAAAATATTTTTCTGCTGTTGGAGCATGCATTGTGTACTAAAGTTTTCACGCACCAATTGTACGAACGCACACGTGTCAATAATATGTATATGGTTATAACCAACAGAATTCAAGTAACAATATAATTTGAAAAAAGATATATCATTAATTAATCATAAAAAAATTTGGTATAACTTATAAAATAATTACTATAAAAATTAATAAATTTATCATATATAATAATTTCATGATTATAAATTTTTTTATAAAAAACCGAGCTGAAATGTAATTATAAAACTAACTGCAATGTAAATATAAAACTAATTCTTTTTGGTGGATCTATAGGCTTGACAAATTGTTTATTTGGAACAATTTTAGAAAAAAAAAAGAAAAAAGTTGTCATAATATAAAATTAAAAATTAAACATACAAATATATAAAAAAGTATAGCTTGTTGATACTTTTAATACAATAGGATGAAATTTTATATGAAAGTTAATTTAAAAGCTTGATTTCTATAAAAAGTTTTTGTATTATTAATCAATCATAAAAAAATTTGGTATAACTTATAAAATAATTATTATAAAAATTAATAAATTTATCATATATGATAATTTTATTATTGAATAACAATATAATTTATGCACATATTATTCATTTATTAAATTATTGTTGAAGAGGATAAAATTATCAAAATCTATAAGTCATTTTTCATTTATTTTAAAAGAATATATAAATAAATAAATATATATATATATATATATAAGTATAATTTGTTGGGACCCTCTAATACCATGTGATGACTTTTTTATCCAAACCCAGACACAAAATGTAGTGATAGAAACAACAGTTAGTATAAGAAATTTTATATGAAAGTTAATTCAAAAGTTTGATTGATGTAAAAGCTTTTGTATCATTAATCAATCATAATTTTTTCTGTATAAATTATAAAATAATTATTATAAAAAAATAATAAATTTATCATTATGATAATTTTTTGATTAAATAACAATATAATTTATGCATAAAATATTCATTTATTAAATTATAGTTAAAGAAGATAAAATTATCAAAGTTTATAAATCATTTTCATTCATTTTTTAAATAAATAAATGATTAGTCTAATTATATGACTCCAGATATCCTATATTATTGATATATCGATAAAATGAGAATTTTAAAAATTGAAAAGTGAAAGAAAAAAAAACAGGATAAATACATCAACAAGGCATACTACATACGCCTAGCAGGGTGTTGTGTGAAGAAAAAGGGAAAATAAAAATAAAGATATTCATTTTTTAAAATAATGGAAAGGATCTACCTCCTTTTATTCATCAAACACCAAAAAGTAATTTAAAAAAAATCAAATAATTTTTATATTTTTTATTACAGTTTTTATACTTTTTCTATATTTTACTTTTTTAATCTAAGTATAATTTCATTACTAAAATAAATAAATAAATTTTTAAAAAAAACTAACCGAAGGGAAACGACCTGTGCAGACTGGCTAGTTTAAATACACATGCGGAACTCTCATGGAACGAATGCAGCGAAATGCCCCTGTCGTCCTTTAAGAAACACAATTTGAGATAACCATCGTTCCATCAACGAATCTGATCAATTTAATATTAATATCATATGGTTAAATTATTTAAAAACCTAAAAATAAATAAATATTTGATATTGTACTTGGCACTAGGCATGCAATTGCTACAGTGACAGATAGTCAGTAACCCAAAAGAATGGAAGAAACACACAGGCTGCAGCCATATTGATATTGTGTGGTCAATTTCCAATTTCAGAATAATTTAACAATAATAATGGAGCCATTAGCCACAATTAATGCACCTCAGAAATCAAATTAATGTAGAGACTAGAGAGAGATAGAATAGGAGCAGAAAGGTTACCTGAAAAATGAAGATCGAAGAAAGCCAATTCAATTGAATAATGCCATAGAACTTACTAAAAATATATTGTACACAAATCAAAGATACCACTTTTTTTCTCTCATATATCAACATCGATCATCCATCGTTTTCGTTTTTATTCCACTAAGGAAAAAGTTTAAGTATACATAAATTCTGAACATAGAAATTTCGCCGATCCAGAATTTAATGGCTCAAATATCTTCAATAGGGGGATAAAATGATATCTATGAAATATCCATCTACTGATTTAACTTGAGTAAAGGGCCTCCAATGAACCAAAGTAGAAAGTAATTTATAACAGAATTCTTATTATCAACAAAACGCGCTAACTACTTAGTCTAAATTGAGGGGTTTTTTTTCTGATATATCAAAAAAGTTTTATATCATTTAAGAATTTGAGAACCAAAGTAGAAAGTAATTTATAAACATTTTTCTTCATTAATTCATTAAGACATTTTTTATAGACAAAACTGTAAATACTACGAGAGTCAAAGTAGAAAATATTTCTAATTTGATGAGCTTAACTTTTTTGTGTGTAAATAAATGTGGTAAAATGGAGAGACACTCTCAATCCTACTTAGCAAGGTGTCCATGGCATACTAGGATTATTGGCATAAGTCTACCTAGAGAATTATGGTACAAGCCCAAACAATAAGGATATGTCCGACAGAGTATTCTTCCATATCACTCGGTCATATTAAGGGGATCAAACTTCATGATTGAAGTCTTTGTGTTTATGCACTCAAGATTGTTGAACTGTGTATCATTTCATCTCAGTTGAACCAAAGTCCTTTAGTTGTATGGAGTCGATATCCGACCGATAGTTTAGGACTACAATGCAAACACCCACTCCTCACCTAAAGTGTCTAAAGCCTTGGCCTCTAAGTTATGCCATAATAAGATAAGTTCAACCAAAAATATCAAATTGATCCGTTACAACATGCTATTATATATATCCCGTCGAATCCAAAAAAAATAGATAAGTAAATTACACTTGATACTTGAATGTTTTTAGACTAAGTCTTTTTTCCCCAAGGTACTAGTTACCAGAACAATATTGGATTAAAATTTTAAAAATATGTTTATTTATTCACTTTACAAGCATTTATTTTTTAGAAGGAAAAAAAAAAGTATTTCCTAAGCAGAAGTGGACAAAAGAAAGGGTGGGTAGACCCTGCGCTGCACGGGATGACATCAAGAGCATCTATCTCGTGTAAATGCTAACTTATCACCCACTTGCTCCCCAACTTGCATAAACCGACGACGAATCGGTGATTATTCAAACAAACCAACCCATGCTGCACGACATTTCTTTTCTTTGGTTTTGCTTCGTTTTGATTTGATATCCCTTTCCATTTCAATTAAATAAAAACCCATTTACTCTTTATGCTGCAACTTGCATGTCTTTTTTCTTTCTTTGCACTAATTTTAATATTGTCATGGACTTGGCTTGGAACTAGGGGACTATACATCTTTGAAAAGCCCAAAAAAGTCACGATACAGCCGAATCCAGCTAGATATAGCTATCTACTATTCATTTTTTTTTTCTCTACCTATCTAATTCAATGTAATTAGCTTGCTTATTTATAACTTATGTTCCATCGCCAATACAGTAGCCCAACTTGAATTTTAATATTGAGCGAGATAAAGTAAAGAAATTTTTTGGGTACAGGTTTCATTTACTTCTTTATCAAGGTATAAAAGAATTCAGATGACCACTCCTTAGAAGGGATTGAAAAAACAAACAATTTATAAAGGTACAAAAGAATTCAAAGTAAAGAAATTACACTGTCAAATAGAATGATTATTTAGAAGATAATTTCTAAAAATTGTTCTACTGATTTTATTTGTTAAAAAAAAAGATATTCTAGTTTTTTTCTTTTTAACTATTTTTTATATGAAAAAATCAGAAATGGGTACTAAAGTTTACAATATTAACACATCATACTCAACCATATCAACTACATCTTTTACCTTTTTTATCTATGTATCTAAATCTAGATATTCAACTTAAAATTTTACCTTATGGCAAGCATTTATGTTGACATCTCTCCCTTCTATAAATTCACATTAATGAGGGGAAAAATCATGTACACGTGACAAATGGGATCCGTGCACAATTTTACCCAAACAAGTCAGAAAGTGAAAGCACGAACAGAATCCATACCGCAAGTTGCATCGCCCCACAACTAGCCCTCGTCACATTCGCCTTAACTTCTGGGAAAGTCATATTCAAAAGCTCTGCATTTCATGTGGAAACTTATAACTCACATCACCACCACCTCCTAAGTTATACAGCCACTGCCTTACTACGATATCTATTCAAAAACCCTACAATCTCGTGATTCAAACAATTTTTCATGAACATAGTCGGTGTCATTCTCATCCCCTCCCATCATATTTATAATTTATATAGAATAATATCCATCATAAATTACAATTTTGGTTCTAATTTTATAAAGATTTTCGAAAAGACATGCGCCTTATTAATGTATCTGTATTTTTTAAATTTTTTTGAAAGTGAACTTGTTGTATAGATAATTAATACCATTTTTTTATTGATGAAAGTGATATGAGAGATTGAGAATTGAAATAATTAAAATAAAATAATGGGGGAATATGAAATAACAACTCAAAGATGAAAATAAAAATAAAAATGAAAGACCGTATATCAAAGGAGCCTGAATGAAAGAGTGAAGAATTACAAATGTAGTCATTCAAAGATTATTGATTAAAGATTATAAACAAACATTTCTACAATTGTATTGAGCAGATGAAAATTACTACAATGAGAACAAAGATTACACCAACATTACATAAAATCCTTGGTTCATGTTCACTTTCTCAACAAAGAGAAACACAAAACGATCACACAAGGGTAAAATTAAGAGACTCCTTTTGTTTTTCCTCTCAGACACAAAGTCACAAACTCACACAACCTTGTGATATTAATCAAAAAGTACACAACAACTAATTAATAGCTAAATTACAAAAGGTAAAAATTAAAAAAGAAAGATACGGACAGTGTTTTTGTGAAATCATCGTTGATGGAGTTTGTTGGTTAGGTTTTCGGCGAATTTGGCGAGGGATTGGAGGTTGCAGCGGAGGATGGTGTCGACGAAGACGCGAGTGTCCTCGGTGGTGTTGCCGGCAGGGACGTCGACGACGTAGGACTCGACGACGACGGTGCCGGTGGCGGAGCGGGGGTGGAGGATGGTGACGGAGCGGTAGTTGGAGAGGCGGTGGTCGCCGCCGACCATGCTGAAGCCGATGACGTGGCGCTCGTCGTCGAGGACGTCGAGGCGCTCGGTGCTGACGGCGGCAGGGAGGCCGGAGATCACGCGGACCTCGCGGAGGGTCCCGACATCGCCGTCGCCGAGGATGACGTGGCAGCTCTTGACGAAGTGCTTGTAGGCCTGCGGGTTGTCGAAGCGCCGCACGACGGACCACACGGTGGAGACCGGGGCGGCGATCTCCTGCACCACGGCGGAGCAGCACTGGTGCGGGGACACGACATGGGTGTAGTGCCGAGCCACCGCGTCGGGAACAATCGTGGAAGGATTGTTAGGTGACATTTATTTGTTTGATATTATTTGATTTGTTGAATGAAACTATGAATGAATGAATGAATGGTTGGTTTGGTGTGTTTTGAGAGAAAGAGAGAAGTGAAGATTGAAAGATGAGAGATACAGAATTACTTTTGCAGTGATTGAATTATTATTATTTATATATATAATGTGGAAGTTGTAGGGGAAGATTAGACATAGAACAGATAAAGAAAGGTTCAAGAGGGAGGGGTCCACCGCTTGGATTGTCGAAACTATATGAAAGGTTATTGGAGTAACCAAGTTCATGTGAGATCCTATGAAAACAACTATTTTTCAATGTCTCATCTCAATTACTCTCATAGGAATTTTTATTTTTCAACCAAATTTCTTATTTTTACAAAATTTAGGGGATGTTCTGGTGTCAAAAGAAAAGAATACTTCATTATTTTAGAGGGAGGGAAACAACTCATACATAATAGTTGTTGTATCTTGACTAAAAATAAAATATTCGAGTCTGTAGGTAATTATATCAAATACTAAAAAAATATACTTATAAATACTTATATAATATAATAATAATTAATTTTTTAATCTTTCTTAATTTTTAGCCTCTCAAAATTTTTTTGACAATTTTTAACTCTTTATTTTTTTTGTCTACTTTTAGTTTTTCATTTTTTTTATTACTCAAAATTAGTTCTTTGAAATATATAAGACTTTATCTTATTTTACATGACTCATCTCTTACATTTTTAAGAGTTTAACCCTTTGAATGTAAAATAATTTTATATTATTAATTACAAGTATAATTTTTATGAAAATTATTATAAAAAATAATAAATTTATTATATATATTAGTTTGTGATTGGATAATGATTCATAGTAATTACAATGTGAGTGCATGACATATTTTTTCGTTTTTTAAACATGGATTTAGGACAATAATGAAATCCGAATGAGCCCTGATGTGTAATAGTTTAATTTTTTTTTATAAAATTTAATTGAAATAAGAGACTAATTTATATATATTTTTGCATAAAAAAGTCATTCGATTAAAATTTAGGTATGTTTCAAAAAAAAATAGTTATATATAAATTTTAAAATATTTATTAAAAAATTTAAAAATTTTATTAATTTGTCATACATGACAATTTATAATAAGATAACGGTATGAAAATTCTTTATAATATTAATACATGTACTATTCACTCTTTGACATCGACTCACCGTATTTTTTTCCTTTAAATAAATTACACAGACATTTCTTAAAGTCTTGTTAAATTTCTTTTAATACCCATGTTTTTTTCACCTATACTAGCCTCTTTAATTGTTTAAAAATATTACATTAACACTTATATATTATTAACCTCCTTATTGTTTACAAAACATTATATTGTGTACTTTTAAATAAGAGGTTATCGTAAACGTTAAAAAGAAGAGAGTTTATGTATAATTTTAAAAAACTTCAAGTATAATATAATTTATTTTTTTCTTTTTACATAAACATTTAATCATGATTTTTTTTTCAAATCTAAATATGGATTATTTGTGTGTAATTAAAAATTTATGACTTCTAAAGAAATATCAAAATAGTTTATTGTTTAAAAAATATGTTACAATAATGTATCAAAACTAAACACTGTCTTATATGTTTTAGTCAAACTAACTTACAACCTAGATAAAGTAGCGTTATACTCGTATAATTTGATTTCTTCTCACTCATTCACACATGTGCGCGCGCGCGCACACACACACACACATATATATATATATATATATATATATATATATATATATAATAGAACCTACTTATATCTTAAATTTCATTCACTATAAGAATACAAATTTATATTGTATAATAATTAGAAATTATTTTAGATATAAATTTTAAAATTATTTTTGAAAATCATTAATTTTATCATACACAATATTTATATGTTTAGATGAAAATTTAAAAACTTTTTTATTATCAACACTTGTGTCCCCACAATTTCGACCATATAATCAACAAAAAATTATAATTAAATTATTTCCTTTTTTTATTATGTTATCTACTACATTTATTAATTTTTCTTTTTTATTTCTCTTTTCTCACTTGTATAGATCTCAAGAATATGAAAAAAATTGATATTAAAAATATATGTAGCTTAGTTTTTTTCTCAAACAAAAGACGAATAAAGGATGTTTTGGTACTAAGGTCCCATTAAAAAAAAATTTAAAAATATTTTATAGATAAAAATTATTTTTAACAATCAAACTCCTTTTAATATATTTTTAAAAAAACATATACATATTTAAAATTGAGAATAAAATTTGTTTAAAAAGGTCAATTTTCTTTTGTTTGGAACGACAAACATCAATAAATAACTATTAAGAATTTATTATTATTGAGGAGGACAATTACTAAGAATAACTAAATATAAAATTATTTTTATTTTGGTATCATAACATTGGTGGAAAGTATAATAACATTGATGTAAAATAATTTTTTTTATAATATACTAAAATATAAATCATTTGATTACGTTATTATTGTTGTTCAATTTGAACAAAATTTGACAAAGACAATCTTAAAGATGTGTAAATATAATTCAACAATAAAAAAATACATTTTAAATAACACGCACACACATGCGCGCACACACACTCATATATATATATATATATATATATATATATATATATATATATATATATATATATATATATAAAATAAAACCTACTTATATCTTAAATTTCATTCATATAAGTATGCAAATTTATATTGTATAATAATTAAAAATTATTTTAGATATAAATTTCAAAATTATTATTGAAAATCATTAATTTTATCATACACAATATTTATATATTTGGATGACAATTTAAAAACTTTTACATTGTTAACACTTGTGCCCTCACAATTTTGATGAAAATTAGTCACTATTTTTACCGGAGGTTACTTTGTACCAATAGTATGATCAACAAAAAATTCAAATTAAATTATTTCCTTTTTTATTATGTTATCTCCAACATTTATTAATTTTTCTTTTTCATTTCTCTTTTATCACTTGTATAGATCTCAAGAATGTGAAAAAAAATTGACATTAAAAATATATATGACTTAGTTTTTTTCTCAAACAAAAGCCGAATAAAGGATGTTTTGGTTCTAAGGTCCCATTAAAAACTTTTTTTAAAATATTTTATAGATAAAAAATTATTTTTAACAATCAAAATCTTTTTAATATATCTTTAAAAAAACATATACATATTTAAAATTGAGAATAAAAATTGTTTTAAAAGGTTGATTTTCTTTTGTTTGGAACGACAAACATCAATAAATACCTATTAAAAGTTTATTATTATTGAGGGGGACGATTACTAAGAATAACTAAATATAAAATTATTTTTATTTTGGTATCATAACATTGGTGGGAAGTATCATAACATTGATGTAATATAAATTTTTTTATAATATACTAAAATATAAATCATTTGATTACCTTCTTATTATTGTTCAATTTGAACAAAATTTGGCAATGACAATCTTAAAGATATGTAAATATAATTCAACGATAAAAAAAATACATTTTAAACAACGCGGGTACACACATGCGCACACAGAGATACACCTATATATATAATAGTACCTACTTATATCTTAAATTTCATTCACTGAAAGTATACAAATTTATATTTTATAGTAATTAGAAATTATTTTAGATATAAATTTCAAAATTATTATTGAAAATCATTAATTTTATCTTACACAATATTTATATGTTTAGATGACAATTTAAAAACTTTTACATTGTTAACACTTGTCCTCTTACGATAAAAATTAGTCACGATTTTTGCCGGAGGTTACTTTGTACCAATAGTAAGATCAACAAAAAATTCTAATTAAATTATTTCCTTTTTTATTATGTTATCTACTACATTTATTAATTTTTCTTTTTCATTTATCTTTTCTCATTTGTATAGATCTCAAGAATGTGAAAAAAAATTGATATTAAAAATATATATAACTTAGTTTTTTTTCTCAAACAAAAGACGAATAAAGGATGTTTTGGTTCTAAGGTCTCATTAATTTTTTTAAAAAAATATTTTATAGATAAAAAATTACTTTTAACAATCAAACTCCTTTTAATATATCTTTAAAAAAATATATACATATTTAAAATTGAGAATAAAAATTGTTTAAAAAGATAAATTTTATTTTGTTTGGAACGACAAACATCAATAAATACCAATTAAGAGTTTATTATTATTGAGGAGGACGATTACTAAGAATAACTAAATATAAAATTATTTTTATTTTGGTATCATAACATTGGTGGGAAGTATCATAACATTTATGTAATATAAATTTTTTTATAATATACTAAAATATAAATCATTTGATTACCTTCTTATTGATGTTCGATTTGAATAAAATTTAGAAAAGACAATCTTAAAGATGTGTAAATATAATTCAACGATAAAAAAATACATTTTAAATAACATGCACGCACGTGCACACACACTCATATATATATATATATATATATATATATATATATATATATATATATATATATATATATATATATATATATATATATATATATATATATAATAAAATCTACTTATATCTTAAATTTCATTCATATAAGTATGCAAATTTATATTGTATAATAATTAGAAATTATTTTAGATATAAATTTCAAAATTATTATTGAAAATCATTAATTTTATCATACACAATATTTATATATTTAGATGACAATTTAAAAACTTTTACCTTGTTAACACTTGTGTCCTCACAGTTTCGACGAAAATTAGTTATCATTTTTACCGGAGGTTACTTTGTACCTATGATCAACAAAAAATTCTAATTAAATTATTTCCTTTTTTTATTATGTTATCTACTACATTTATTACTTTTTCTTTTTCATTTCTCTTTTCTCACTTGTATAGATCTCAAGAATTTCAAAAACAAAATTGATATTAAAAATATATATGACTTAGTTTTTTTCTCAAACAAAAGACGAATAAATGATGTTTTGGTTCTAAGGTACCATTAAAAAGTTTCTTTTTTTATATATTTTATAGATAAAAAAATATTTTTAACAATCAAACTTCTTTTAATATATCTTTAAAAAAAACATACATATTTAAAATTGAGAATAAAAATTGTTTAAAAAGGTTAATTTTCTTTTATTTGGAACGACAAACATCAATAAATACCTATTAAGAGTTTATTATTATTGAGGAGGACGATTACTAAGAATAACTAAATATAAAATGATTTTTATTTTGGTATCATAACATTGGTGTGAAATATCCTTAAATTTTACTTATGATTAGTTTTTATTGAAAAATTGGATTGGTCACATTTAAAGTAGATCAAGTTCAATTTAAGTCAGATAAGAATCATGGTTATTATAAAATCTATTTATTACATCTTTTACAAGTTAAATATGTTAATTTTTATCCTTTTTAGGATGATTTGTCACTTCTTTTTATTATATTTTGTCATCCATCAGTTTCAATCAAAGATTTTTTTAAAAGATCCAAATCCAATTTCATCTAGACTAACGACATGTTAGTATTTTTTATCTTATATAATAATTTTTCCTTGAAAAATAATTTAATAAAAAAATTATTTCATTAACATAAAAAATTATTAATTAAATGAGAGTGATTTTAAAAATCATTCTTATTTTAGAAAATAACTATCATTCTTCAATGAGGATGTTTTTAAAAGACTATTTGGTGCATAGGAAAAAAATTGATTTTAATGTACGGAAGGAGATATAGTAGTCATTTTCCTCATTGGTTCACAAGGGGGAGGAGAGAGAGGTTTCAAAAATAATTTTAAACTTTAAAACATACGTGAGATATTTTTTAGTCATTTTAATTGAAATATTTTAAATTCCTTTCCTCCTTTCTCCAAATCCCTTCAATATTGGAGGGGAGTAAAAATTAGATGAGGAGGGATTTTGCTCCCGTCCAAAAAGTTGAACCAATCAATCAATTTTCTTAAGAAAAAAAAAAAATTTCATGTGGGAAAAATATACAAATTTATATTGCATAGTAATTAGAAATTATTTTAGATATAAATTTCAAAATTATTATTGAAAATCATTAATTTTATCTTACACAATATTTATATGTTTAGATGACAATTTAAAAACTTTTACATTGGTAACACTTGTGCTCTTACGACGAAAATTAGTCACCATTTTTGTCGCAGGTTACTTTGTACCAATAGTAAGATCAACAAAAAATTCTAATTAAATTATTTCCTTTTTTATTATGTTATCTACTACATTTATAAATTTTTCTTTTTCATTTATCTTTTCTCATTTGTATAGATCTCAATAATGTGAAAAAAAATTGGTATTAAAAATATATATAACTTAGTTTTTTTCTCAAACAAAAGACGAATAAAGGATGTTTTGGTTCTAAGGTCCCATTAATTTTTTTAAAAAAATATTTTATAGATAAAAAATTACTTTTAACAATCAAACTCCTTTTAATATATCTTTAAAAAAACATATACATATTTAAAATTGAGAATAAAAATTGTTTAAAAAGATCAATTTTATTTTGTTTGGAACGAAAAACATCAATAAATACCTATTAAGAGTTTATTATTATTGAGGAGGACGATTACTAAGAATAACTAAATATAAAATTATTTTTATTTTGGTATCATAACATTGGTGGGAAGTATAATAACATTGATGTAATATAATTTTTTATAATATACTAAAATATAAATCATTTGATTACGTTGTTATTATTGTTGTTCAATTTGAAAAAAATTTGGCACACACAAATTTATATTGTATAATAATTAAAAAATTTAAAAACTTTTACATTGTTAACACTTGTGCCCTCACAATTTCGATGAAAATTAGTCACTATTTTTACCGGAGGTTACTTTGTACCAATAGTATGATCAACAAAAAATTCAAATTAAATTATTTCCTTTTTTATTATGTTATCTCCAACATTTATTAATTTTTCTTTTTCATTTCTCTTTTATCACTTGTATAGATCTCAAGAATGTGAAAAATAATTGACATTAAAAATATATATGACTTAGTTTTTTTCTCAAACAAAAGACGAATAAAGGATGTTTTGGTTCTAAGGTCCCATTATTATTTTTTTTTAATATTTTATAGATAAAAAATTACTTTTAACAATCAAACTCCTTTTAATATATCTTTAAAAAAATATATACATATTTAAAATTGAGAATAAAAATTATTTAAAAAGATCAATTTTATTTTGTTTGGAACGACAAACATCAATAAATACCTATTAAGAGTTTATTATTATTGAGGAGGACGATTACTAAGAATAACTAAATATAAAATTATTTTTATTTTGGTATCATAACATTGGTGGGAAGTATCATAACATTGATGTAATATAAATTTTTTTATAATATACTAAAATATAAATCATTTGATTACCTTCTTATTGATGTTCGATTTGAATAAAAATTGGCAAAGACAATCTTAAAGATGTGTAAATATAATTCAACAATAAAAAAATACATTTTAAATAACACGCACACACATGCGCGCACGCGCACACACACTCATATATATATATAAAATAAAACTTACTTATATCTTAAATTTCATTCATATAAGTATGCAAATTTATATTGTATAATAATTAGAAATTATTTTAGATATAAATTTCAAAATTATTATTGAAAATCATTAATTTTATCATACACAATATTTATATATTTGGATGACAATTTAAAAACTTTTACATTGTTAACACTTGTGCCCTCACAATTTTGATGAAAATTAGTCACTATTTTTACCGGAGGTTACTTTGTACCAATAGTATGATCAACAAAAAATTCAAATTAAATTATTTCCTTTTTTATTATGTTATCTCCAACATTTATTAATTTTTCTTTTTCATTTCTCTTTTATCACTTGTATAGATCTCAAGAATGTGAAAAAAAAAATGACATTAAAAATATATATGACTTAGTTTTTTTCTCAAACAAAAGCCGAATAAAGGATGTTTTGGTTCTAAGGTCCCATTAAAAACTTTTTTTAAAATATTTTATAGATAAAAAATTATTTTTAACAATCAAAATCTTTTTAATATATCTTTAAAAAAACATATACATATTTAAAATTGAGAATAAAAATTGTTTAAAAAGGTTGATTTTCTTTTGTTTGGAACGACAAACATCAATAAATACCTATTAAAAGTTTATTATTATTGAGGAGGACGATTACTAAGAATAACTAAATATAAAATTATTTTTATTTTGGTATCATAACATTGGTGGGAAGTATCATAACATTGATGTAATATAAATTTTTTTATAATATACTAAAATATAAATCATTTGATTACCTTCTTATTATTGTTTAATTTGAACAAAATTTGGCAATGACAATCTTAAAGATATGTAAATATAATTCAACAATAAAAAAAAATACATTTTAAACAACGCAGGTACACACATGCGCACACAGAGATACACCTATATATATAATAGTACCTACTTATATCTTAAATTTCATTCACTGAAAGTATACAAATTTATATTTTATAGTAATTAGAAATTATTTTAGATATAAATTTCAAAATTATTATTAAAAATTATTAATTTTATCTTACACAATATTTATATGTTTAGATGACAATTTAAAAACTTTTAAATTGTTAACACTTGTGCTCTTACGATGAAAATTAGTCACGATTTTTATCGGAGGTTACTTTGTACCAATAGTAAGATCAACAAAAAATTCTAATTAAATTATTTCCTTTTTTATTATGTTATCTACTACATTTATTAATTTTTCTTTTTCATTTATCTTTTCTCATTTGTATAGATCTCAAGAATGTGAAAAAAAATGATATTAAAAATATATATAACTTAGTTTTTTTTCTCAAACAAAAGACGAATAAAGGATGTTTTGGTTCTAAGGTCCCATTAATTTTTTTTTAAAAATATTTTATAGATAAAAAATTACTTTTAACAATCAAACTCCTTTTAATATATCTTTAAAAAAATATATACATATTTAAAATTGAGAATAAAAATTGTTTAAAAAGATCAATTTTATTTTGTTTGGAACGACAAACATCAATAAATACCTATTAAGAGTTTATTATTATTGAGGAGGACGATTACTAAGAATAACTAAATATAAAATTATTTTTATTTTGGTATCATAACATTGGTGGGAAGTATCATAACATTGATGTAATATAAATTTTTTTATAATATACTAAAATATAAATCATTTGATTACCTTCTTATTGATGTTCGATTTGAATAAAATTTAGAAAAGACAATCTTAAAGATGTGTAAATATAATTCAACGATAAAAAAATACATTTTACATAACATGCACGCACGCGCACACACACTCACATATATATGTATATATATATAATAAAATCTACTTATATCTTAAATTTCATTCATATAAGTATGCAAATTTATATTGTATAATAATTAGAAATTATTTTAGATATAAATTTCAAAATTATTATTGAAAATCATTAATTTTATCATACACAATATTTATATATTTAGATGACAATTTAAAAACTTTTACCTTGTTAACACTTGTGTCCTCACAGTTTCGACGAAAATTAGTTACCATTTTTACCGGAGGTTACTTTGTACCTATGATCAACAAAAAATTCTAATTAAATTATTTCCTTTTTTTATTATGTTATCTACTACATTTATTACTTTTTCTTTTTCATTTCTCTTTTCTCACTTGTATAGATCTCAAGAATTTCAAAAACAAAATTGATATTAAAAATATATATGACTTAGTTTTTTTCTCAAACAAAAGACAAATAAATGATGTTTTGGTTCTAAGGTCCCATTAAAAAGTTTCTTTTTTTTTATATATTTTATAGATAAAAAAATATTTTTAACAATCAAACTCCTTTTAATATATCTTTAAAAAAAACATACATATTTAAAATTGAGAATAAAAATTGTTTAAAAAGGTTAATTTTCTTTTGTTTGGAACGACAAACATCAATAAATACCTATTAAGAGTTTATTATTATTGAGGAGGACGATTACTAAGAATAACTAAATATAAAATGATTTTTATTTTGGTATCATAACATTGGTGTGAAATATCCTTAAACTTTACTTATGATTAGTTTTTATTGAAAAATTGGATTGGTCACATTTAAAGTAGATCAAGTTCAATTTAAGTCAGATAAGAATCATGGTTATTATAAAATCTATTTATTACATCTTTTACAAGTTAAATATGTTAATTTTTATCCTTTTTAGGATGTTTTGTCACTTCTTTTTATTATATTTTGTCATCCATCAGTTTCAATCAAAGATTTTTTTAAAAGATCCAAATCCAATTTCATCTAGACTAACGACATGTTAGTATTTTTTATCTTATATAATAATTTTTCCTTGAAAAATAATTTAATAAAAAAATTATTTCATTAACATAAAAAATTATTAATTAAATGAGAGTGATTTTAGAAATCATTCTTATTTTAGAAAATAACTATCATTCTTCAATGAGGATGTTTTTAAAAGACTATTTGGTGCATAGGAAAAAAATTGATTTTAATGTACGGAAGGAGATATAGTAGTCATTTTCCTCATTGGTTCACAAGGGGGAGGAGAGAGAGGTTTCAAAAATAATTTTAAACTTTAAAACATACGTGAGATATTTTTTAGTCATTTTAATTGAAATATTTTAAATTCCTTTCCTCCTTTCTCCAAATCCCTTCAATATTGGAGGGGAGTAAAAATTAGATGAGGAGGGATTTTGCTCCCGTCCTAAAAGTTGAACCAACCAATCAATTTTCTTAAGAAAAAAAAAAATTTCCTCCCTTCCCCTTTTCTTCCCTGCATTTCCACCAATCAAACACTATGTAAAAGTTTTCCTGCAACAAGAGTGTTTTTAGGGATTTTGGTTACTATAAGTCTAACAATATGGATACATGTATTTATTATAATTCTTAATAATAAAGTATGTTGTTAATCATAGAACTTTCATAGTATTGTTTTAGTATGTATGGAGGTTTATTTTTTGTGTAAAAAATAAAGAATGGTTGTTCAACAGAAGGACCCAAATTCACTTCAGTAGTGGAGATGTGGTGTAGACCTCGATCTTAGGTAGCGAAACATGACTTCAGGTAGTGTACCTACTAGCACTCCAAGAATCATGTCAATTTCAATAAGAAAATAGTGAGTAATGAGATCAGAGTTAGATCGGTCAATACTTGTGTGCATTGCATTTATATACCTGAATTTTGGCAGGAAAGTTAGTTATGGAATTATTGTCACACATTTATCACTACCTGTGTTGAGGGTCTTGTTATGTATGTTGAAGTTTTTAATAAACCTTATAAAATACCAAATGAACACCAAAACACATTACGGTAGATTATCAAGAGGTTTTAAGAAATACCTGGATCCATAGAGCTTGATCAACACACAACAGAATTTTACAGCGGTCACGAACAATTGGTTTAATGACATTCCTCTACCAAATCACCTTCTTCCTTATGGGACCATCGTTTTCTCTTCGGATGAGGAGAGGAGAAACTGTTTCTTGATTTGGTGTCTTGGGGACCATAACCATGCCTTAGTTTTTAACCTATTAGGGTTCTCATTATCCCCTAACGGGCCAAACTGGTTTTCGCTCATTAAGCCCATATCATTTTTTTGTTGGCAGTCTAATGGGTTCATTGAATTAGATCACTTCATATTGAACTCATCTAAATGTAAATATCTGATATAAATGTTATAATATAATATGTAACCCATATTAATTAATTAGGAATTATAAAATTCCTAACAATCTCCCACTTAAGCTTCATATTAACCTTAGACATTTATATCAAAAAATTCTTTAGGCGCGCAACCGTATTTTATTTATTCTTAGACTCCTTTTATACAATCTAATCCATCTCATATAGCAACAGGAAACCACTGTAGTTTTCATCACAATTCAGCGTGACTAAGCCACAATGATCACCACTGTTACTCATACTCGATGACATAAATCAAATATGGATAATCGACATGGAAATTACATACAATGTGATCTTAATCATGTATATTTCTAACTAGTCCAAACTTTATTCTTTATAGAGATCAATCCAAAGTGCAATACAAATATTGCACACAAAACAAGCTCATAATAAAATGATAAACATCAACTTTATTTCTGTAGAAAATCCAAACAATACAAATATCTAGAAAACATAAGATATAACACATAAATGGGACTCCTACTAAACTAAGGTACTGTTAGTAACTACCCCCATATGAGTAGTGTGCTCATGAAAAACTCTAGGTACCAAATCTTTAGTAAGTGGGTCAGCTAGCATGGAATCAATCCTTATATGTTCTATGAAACTTTGCCTATTTTGAACTCTTTCCTTCACAATCAGAAACTTGATGTCAATGAATTTTGACTTGGTTGTACTCCTATTGTTGTTGGGGTAAAGAACTACAAAGTTATTGTCACAATAAATTTTCAATGGTCTTTCAATGCCATCGACCACACACAAACTAGCGACAAAGTTTCGTAGTCATATCCCGTGATCAGATGCCTCAAAACAAGCAATGAACTCCACAACCATGGTTGAAGAAGCTACAAGAGTCTGTTTAGCATACTTCCAAGAGATAGCTCCTCCAACCAACATATATATGTATCCAGAAGTGGAGTGTTTTCTGTCTTGACAGCCAGCAAAATCAGAGTCTGAGTACTTGATGATATCCAAATTGTCAGACTTCTGATAAGTGAGCATGTAGTCTTTTGTTCTCTTCAAGTAACGCATTACGCGTTTCACTGCCTTCCAATGCTGCAATCCAGGATTACTTAAGTATCTGCCCAGAACTCTTACAACAAATGCTATGTCGGGATGAGTACAAACTTGAGCATACATCGAACTTCCCATTGCTGACACATAGAGAATCTTTTGCATCTCAGTTCTTTCAAGGTCATTATTGGGACATTGTTTGAGATTGAATTTGTCTCCTTTAGCTATTGGGGTATCTCCTGGTTTACTATCTTTCATGTCGAATCTATCAAGTACTTTATCGATATAACTCTCTTGTGACAACCTTAGGATACTTTGAGAGCGATCTCATAGTATCTTAATACCTAACACAAAAGAAGTTTCCCTAAGATCTTTCATTTTGAATTTTTTTGTTAGAAATCTCTTGGTCTCCTGTAAGAAGCCTATATCTCTGCTAGCAAGCAGTATATCATCGACATATAATACCAAGAATATGTATTTACTCCCACTAAACTTATGATATACACAATCATCAACTACATTTGCCTCGCAACCATATGAGGTAATGACTTGATGGAACTTGTAATACCATTGACAAGAAGCTTGTTTGAGACCATAGATGGATTTCTTTAGTTTGCATACCATGGACTTTGAGTCGCCTAACACAGTTTTTTGGTTGCACCATATAAGTCATTTCTTCAATGTCACCATTTTGAAACGCAGTCTTGACATCCATCTGATGTAGCTCTAAGTCAAAATGAGCTACAAGTGCCATTATGGTTCTAAAAGAATCCTTTGAAGATATTGGAGAAAAAGGTTTCTTTATAGTCAATGCCTTCCTTCTGAGTAAAGCCTTTAGCAACTAGATGAGCATTATATCTCTCGATATTACCCTTTGAATCCTTCTTGGTTTTAAATATCCATTTACAACCAATAGGTTTCACACCTTCAAGCAATTTAACTAGATTCCAAACTTCATTGTCTTTCATAGACTTCATCTCATCCTTCATGGCGTCAATCCATTTTTTAGAGTTAGAACTGTGCATAGCTTGACAGAAGTTGATTGGATCATCCTCTTTTAAACCAATATCATCCTCATGTTCATGGAGAAATATAATATAATCATTTGAGATTGCACTTCTCCTTTGTCTAATGGATCTCCTTAATGACACTTCTTGAGGTTGTTGATGTTGCTCTAAAGGTATTTGAGGGAGAACCTCATTGTTGTCTTGTTCTGGAACAATGTCAATAATTTGAACATTATCTTCTATTACTGGAGTTGTGTCTTGAACAGTAATAGGTACGAGGACTTGATCACTATAAATAACAGGTTCTTCCTCAAAGACAACATTCCTTATGTTCTCTTCCTTCCCAAGCTCAATTTCCTCAAGAAATCTTGCATTTCCCGTCTCAAAAAAGGATCTTGAGGTGGGATTGTAAAATTTATAGCCCCGAGAGTGTTCAACATAGCCAACAAAATAACAGCTAATTGTTTTTTAGTCCAACTTTCTTTCATGTGGCCTATAAGGCCGTGCCTTAGCCGGACAACCCCAAATGTGCAAATGTTTAATGCTTGGCCTTTTACCAGTTCAAAGTTCATGAGATGTTTTGTTAACTACTTTACTTGGCATCCTATTAAGGATGTAAATTGCGGTCTTTAAGGCTTCTTCCCAAAGTGACTCTGGCAAAGAAGAATAACTAATCATACTTCTCACCATATCCTTAAGAGATCGGTTTCTTCGTTTTGCTACACCATTCATGCTAGGTTTTCCCGGCATAGTCTGTTGAGAAACAATTCCACACTCTTTGAGGAAAACCGCAAAAGGTCCTGGACGTTGTTCTCCTGATCCATTATATCTGCCATAGTACTCACCACCATGGTCAGATTTGGCAGCTTTAATTTTCTTTCCAAGTTGTAGTTCAACCTCGGCCTTGAAAGTCTTAAAAATGTCTAGGGATTGAGACTTCTCATGTATCAAATATAAGTAACCATATCTAGAGTAGCCATCTATGAACGTAATGAAATATTGTTGTCCATTCCAAGAAGTTGTAGGAAAAAGACCACAAATTTTTGTATGCACTAGTTCTAAGACGTTTTTAGCTCTTTTAGCACCTAATTTCCTTATATTTGTTCATTTTCCCTTTATGCATTCAACACAGACCTCAAAGTCCGATAAATCCAAAGGGTCATGAATTTCATCCAACACAAGTCTCTGAATTCTCTGTTTAGAGATATGGCTTAAACTTTTATGCCATAAGGTGGTTGAATTCTCATTCAACTTTCGTTTTGTACCACGTGAACTTATTTGCAGTATTTCATTATAGGAACTAACAACATCAAGGATGTAAAGATTACCAATTAAAGAAACAGAACCAATCATATTTGAATTTTGGTAGAGACTAACTTTATTATTTCCAAATGAACAAGAAAATCCAAAATTGTCCAAACTAGAAATAGAAATCAAATTCCGTCTAAAAGATGGTACAACAAAAGTCTCAAATAAATCCAAATAAAATCCAGTTTTTAACTGTAATCTAAAAGTTCCAATAGCTTCCACTGCAACCTTCTTGCCATCACCCACAAAGATGAACCTTTCATCATCACTTCGCGGTCGGCTCCATAGGCAACCCTGCATAGTCATACTTATGTGAATAGTAGCACCAGAATCTACCCACCAAGTATCTTTAGGTACAAAAGCCAAATTAACTTCTGAACAAACTAGAGTAAGAAATTTACCTTTCTTTACACGTCATGCGACATACTTGGGTCACTCTTTCTTCACGTATCCCGACTTCTTGCAGAAGTAACAGGTAAATTCCTCATCCTTCTTTTATTTCTTTTTGTTGAGAAGTCCCTTCCGCAACACCCTTAGTCTTCTTCCTTTTCTTAATCTGAGAGGTCAAAGTCAAGTGAGCATTTTCAGTCCTATCTCTCTGCAGCCTCTCCTCCTCTTGCACACAGTGAGATATAAGCTCATTGAATGACCATTTGTCCTTCTGAGTGTATAGCTCAATTTGAATTGCCCAAAGTGTGCAGGAAGCGAGATCAAAACCAAGTGCACGAGCAGGTCTTCACCAAGCTCTAACTTAAGTGACTTGAGTTTCGATGCGAGATTGGACATCTCCACAATGCACTCCTTTATGTTCCCTTTGCCTTTATACTTCATGGAGATGAGTTTAGCCAAAAGGTTACTCGTCTTCGCCTTTTCATTTTTGGCAAAGTATTGCTCAATTTCCTCAAGAAATTTCTTTGCATTTTGACCCTCAGAAATAGAGCCCCGGAACGCCTCTAGAATAGAGCGCTTCATGATTATAAGGCACATTCGGTTGGACCAATCTCACTTCTCAATTTTTACCTCATTAGAGGTTTCCGGAGTGAAAATGGGTTATTCCGTCCTCAGTGCCAAGTCCAAATTCATACAACCAAGAACAATTTCTACGGCTTCCTTCCAGACCTTAAAATTTGTTCCATTCAGCATTGGGATAGAATTCACTTAGGCAGTAACATTTGCAGCACTGACAATATTAACTAAAGAGAGAACAAAAACTAATAACATGTTCACAAATAATCAAATAAGTCATATAAAGTATATATAACAAGACATGCAAATATTTCCCATAACAGATTCATCACAAGATACTCAGCACAACATTAATTCTAGTCTTTGGACAGAGAAATTAATTTGTAATTGGTACTCTCAATGCAATGATTAAATATTGACAATTAGTTATGTCAAATAATAGTCTTTCTTTGGACCGACTATTATTCACATGAAAAAAACTTTATAATTGTCACATATTTATCGCATGTATGTTATTATTTGGCCAAATTGTGTTTTCCTTTGGGTCGAGCACAATTCACATAAATAATTCCATACTAACATCCATGCAATTTAATTAAATTAATTTACACAATAGAGGTTACTTTGACAACATAATGGTTCAATCAATTTAATTAAAATTACCGCAAATAAATGGAAAGGATCCGTAATGGTTAAATTTGCATCCAATTATAATAGCAGTAAATATTTGAAAACAATATCATGGTAAACTCATTACGCATCCGAAACGAACATACCACGGTACTATCACAAATCTATACTAACCACAAGAATATCATAAACTATCAGCCTATCACCGATTCAAGAAGGAATAACAGTTGGCAAAAAAAATAATAAATTATTCATATAAGACAAAAGACCATTGCCTTATTACTGATTTATATCAATAATATATATATATATATATATATATATATATATATATATATATATATATATATATATATATATAATGACATACATATAAATTCACAAATCACACACAATGACCTTATATAAAAATATAAGTCATTGTGGCTTTGTATTTGACGTAAAGAGTTTTCGTAATCCTTATAGGTATAAAACAAAAAAAAAAACTTTCTTGCTCACGAAATATATTGTTTAAGAAAACCAACGCTAGATACATAGAACCTTTACCTCAAATAGAATAATATGTAAGCACACGTGACACAAACAAAAAACTATGTACAAACCCGTAAAGCAAATGAAGAGGTCTTTTATTCATTTGAAAAAAAAAAGAAAAACTTTACGACCATGACACAAAAATTTACTGGTTTTACAATTTTATTGATCGAAATAGTTTCTTCCCAAAATAAAATTCGGGTTCATACAACTAAAACGATCGAGATATAATACATATCAAACAACTTTAAATACCAATAATCTAACAGTAATGGTGGCTCTGATACCACTTGTTGGAGTTTTTGATAAACCTTATAAAATACCAAATGAGCACCAAAACACATTACGTCAGATTATCAAGAGGTTTTAAGGAATACCTGGATTCATAGAGCTTGATCAACACGCAGCAGAATCTTATAGCGGTCACGAACAATTGGTTTAATGACCTTTCTCAACCAAATCACATTCTTCCTTATGAGACCTTCATTTTTTCTTCAGATGGGAAGATGAGGAACTGCTTCTTGATTTGGTGTCTTGGAAACCAGAACCATGTCTTAAATTTTAACCTATTAAGATTCTCATTATCCCCTAATGGTCTAAACTGATTTTCGCTCATTAAATTAGATCACTTCATATTGAACCCATCTAATTATAAATAACTAATATAAATATTATAATATAATATGTAATCCATTAGAAATTATAAAATTCCTAACAATGTATCCTCCCTTTTCAGTTTTCAAGTACTATGTCGATGTATGATAGATCTCGGCCAATCGGTAAAGCATGCTAAATGCTGAGGATTGAAAGATCATACCAAAATATATGGTCTAGAAAAGTATTAAATTAAATAAGAATTAAAATTATAAAAAAATGTGTTTGAAACAATTATCCACATTTATGGAAATGACAGTTTAGAAATTTCGTTAAGTCATGAAGGCTCGAATAAATGGTATTCTACCAGATAATTTTATTCAAATGATTATGATCAACTTGCAAGATAGGTCGTAAGCAATGAGATCATATTAGTTTTTCAAACAGAATAAAACATTTACAGAAAGCACACAAATTCATTATGCACTACATGTAACAACATAATTACAAACGTCATTGTTTTTTTTTTTTTTTTTAATTTTTTTTGGGTACAAAACGTCGTTGTTTTGAATAGACATATCAATTAAGAAACAAGGGAAGAAAAGTGAAATTCAACCCCTTGACAGCTATCAGGCTCTGCAAATTGCAGATGCAGACTAATTGATTAAGCAGTAAGCACAATTTGAATCAGTTATTATCCTTAAAAGAATACTTATTAGACGTACGTATATTTATTAAGTCAGTAATGCTGAACAAAAATTAACATATAATAAAGTCAATTTTTAGTTGCGATTTAAAAATAGTTATTAAAAAATTAAAAGTTATCTCAAAATTATTGTTACCATATAGTATTAACTTATCCTAACAAAAGTTTCTGGAGAAACACTCTCTCTCTATTTTTTTTTCTTTTTCTTTTTTACGAATGCATATGCATGTATATAGCTATTCAAAAATAGCATAAAACATTATAACTTTTCCTTATTAATTTTCGGAAAATATGTTTTGTGAATGCTCTATTTTCTAGTACGGTACATTGAACTCTACATGGTTAATAATATTATTTGGCTTATATGAAAAATAATTTTGGAAAATATAGTTTTAATTCTTAATGTAACGTATCATGCATGCATATGTCTAATTAACATATATAGTGTAATATATATGATTGATAAATAGTCATGCTCATTAAATATGTGGTTAAGAATGTAATTTTCGAATCGGTGTATGAAAGAATATTTATTAAGAAAAATTAATTTCTTAGATGAATATCTATTATTTTAAATGATTAATTTTATATGGTTGGTTGAAAAATATTTCGAGCTAAAATAATAGTATATGATAAATATATAATTAATTATAAGAGTTGATTTTTAAATTTGTGTATATGAAAAAATATTTGTTGACTAAAAATTAATTTCTTAAGAAAATTATGTACTTTGGGAGATTAATTTTTTTTATTTTAGTTGGAGAATATATTTTGAGTTATATATATATCCCGTAAATCAGTATATCTCAAGCGTGCCCTACCCGCACACAGCTTAGACGCATTCCAATTTTCCACGAACAATCCAAACGCAGCCAATTCATAGTCTATCTGTATGCCTCAAATTGCTGGGGACTTTTTTTGTCCCTTTAATGTGATGAGCCAAACTGATTTATTTATTTATTTATTATTTTGTAGTTTTCATATTTTTCTATGTTCAAAACTTCAAAGTCTCATGCAAACTGTGCGTGACCATGCTAGTGGCAAAGGCCAAATTCACACTTTGGACCCATTTTGATGCACGTGAGGTGAAAATTGATACCAACTTGTGTTCCTCCCACTTCTATAGCTACCAAGTTGGTATATATGTAAATGCAAGGGGACCATGCACGTGACAATTTCACTTTACTACTTTTCTTTCACAAATTATTTATTGTATTTTCTTTTTCAAGAATATTACCAAGTTCCTTTAAGCAACTAGTTAAGGGAAAAAAAACGTACGAGAAAGTACTATACAGTTTTTTTCTTCAAATTTTTAATGCATTTAATCTCTATTAATATTAAATGCGCTGATCGATTAGTAAGACTTTATTTTCTTATTAAATAATGTATATTTCATATTCAAACTTAAGATATTTAGTCAACGTTTTTTTTTTTTTTTACAGAAAGATTTACTCAACTGTTAAAACGTACTTGATACTACTAGTAAGGTTTAATTTGCTTCGTAGATCAACTTAATCGTTAATTGTGGGTTTGAATATTCAAACCAATATGATTAGTCAAAATGTTTTTTTTACGCAAAGAAAATGTCAATTTATTATAATCTCTTAAAAAACTTATATTAGCAATGATACATATATTCTAACACACTTAAAAAAATTATACTCTAACACAATTTTATTAATATATATATATATATATATATATATATATATATATATATATATATATATATATTAAGTTGTTAACATTACATTGAATGTTGTTCCTTAAAAAAAAAACAATACATTGAATGTAATAAGTACATCACATTATTATTAGTATAATTATACAATTATTGTACTACTGCTACAGTGTTTATACTAAAAATTTAATATTTTTAGACAAGTTATATTAATGAAGACTATGTACATGCATGACCAAAAAATGATTTGATTGTAAATGTTAACTGTATTTTTCCAGCATAAAATACATATTCTATATAGTTAAGATTATTGTAAGGCTAATATCAATTGCTGGTTACAGAAGTTATATCCCAGTTGCATTCTTTTCTACTTTTTAAAGAATAAGCTTTTTAATATCAATTGAGATATGTATTAAGCAACTTTTTGTTTATTTTGAATCGTTTCTTTCTTTTTCTAAGAAAAAGGAAGTTCATATTCTCTGATATCCTTTGGTTGTTTCTTCCACTTGACCATCCAAATATAATAAAACTTGATACCCAATAAGGCCCACATGGAAAGAAGACTGATTCTATAGGCCCCCCACCCCAAATCCCCAACTGATATATATAATTATATATGATGAAGAAAAAACTTACATAAATACCCAAGTTGTGCATGGATGATTCTCGGTGTCTAATTTTCAATTTACTTATGTTTTTGACGAGTTCCAATTTTCAATTTTATACATTAAAAATCATGAAATTCAATACATTTTTTAACGTGTTTCATAATATTTATCTTCCCATATGCCTGCTATTATTTTTGGTCACTTTTTCTTCTGTTATTATAGTAATTTTGTAAACTAATTTACTTCTAAAACTTAAGCAAAACAACCTTCAATAGTTTTGACCAAAGTTTAAAATAAATTATAAATATATGAAATCTTAGATGTATAAGTTACAAATTACAACTATGCTGCTGTAAAAAAAAAAGTTTCAACTATGCCAACCAGATAGTACTACATGTGATGATCTCTTTTTCGAATACATTTATTGTTCTAAATGTTAATTAAGATTTAATATTACACATTTCATATGTTACAATTATTTAGTATTTCACGTGCAACTGGGTAACTCATCATTATTTAAGACTAATCAAATTGGAGAACTCTTTGACGATAAAAATAAACAAATAAATAAATTGGAGAACTCTTTAAACGCAGAAGTACAAAGTACAGACCCATATATTAATTATTTGTTTAGTTTGGTACAGCAATATATAGGTATGCTCTTCTGCAATGCGGTATGAAAAACTTTTTCCTTCCACAAATCTTAATTACCACAAAAAGTACGTGTTGCGTTGCGTGGTAGGTAATAGTTGTATTAAATCGGACGCTTAAGGCTGTGTTTGGATACATATTCTATCAAGTCAAGGTAAAACAATTAAAAGCAAATTTTAGGTGTACCAAAAACATTTATTTGTTATTAGTTTTTACAAAGCAAAGATGCTTCATATGTTGACAAGAAGTCTATTTATATTGACAAAAATACCTATTATATAGCTATCACATTTAAAGTAAGATATTTTTCTTAAAATTTTATTATAGGTCTTTTTTTTATTTTTTATGTTGGATGAGTTTGACTCCAAGCACATTGAACTTGAAAATTACATGTCCCAATGCAGGAACATGGAAGCAGCAACCCTATTGCTTTTTTGTTGCATCAAAGGAGACGCGGGCACAAACACATACTAAGCTTGTGTTTGACAAAAGTAGCTAAAAATATAACCAAAAGTTAAAAAAATTAGCTAAGAAGATGAAATACTAGCTTATTAATTAAAAGTATTATATAAAATTAATAGTTGAAAAATGTAAAATAAAAGAAAAATAATAAAATTATAATTTATTTTTAAAAAAGTAACAAGAAAAATGAATAAATATATCGGATAAAAATAAAAAATATAAAAAATTAGAAGTTAACCATTTTAAAAAATGCTACTTCTAGTAGTTTTTTAAAAAATTAGAAACTAATGAAAAATTATTAAAAAAAAGTTATCTATCAAACAATCAAATTAATTTTTTAATTAGTTAAAAAAATTAAAAATCAACTAAAATATCTTGTTAAACATATTCAAAAGAAACTCATACATTGGGTTACTTCACACGTGCTTGAGATATTCAACAGTGGGTTAATTAAGGACTTATTTAGAAAATTATTTTTAATATTTATTATCCTAAATAATTACTTATTTATATATCCTTTTTATTTTGTTAATTTTTATTATTTATAATATAGATATTTAAAAATAAGAAGAAAAAATTGCTTTTGTTCATTTATGTTGCTGTATGTTTTCATTTTGATCTTTTAAATTTTTGTTTCATTTTAATTCTTTATATTTTCAAAAAAAATTATTTTGATATTTTTTGACATAAATATTAAATATTTTAATAGAAAAATATGATGTGTAAATTAATATCGATCGAACTGATCGATGATATGTCATATTAAGTGAAATGATATCATTTCACAAAAAAAAAAAATAATTAAAATGATGTCATGTGAATTGATGAGTACTCTCCATTGGTAAATTTAACAACATATATAAACACAATATTATCAATTATCCCTACATGACAATTAATTATCTAAATTAATATTTAGAAAACTGCCAACCCTTAATTTTTTTTATTTAACAAGTACTTTCCATAAAAAAATACAGTGTAAAGATGACATCTTAACTTAGTAGATTTTTTTTATTTACAGAATCAACCAAATTTAATTATACCTGGTTTTATTCATATACTATATTTTATTTTGAGGACACGAGACAACGAGTAATGATACTTCAACTCCATCACTAAGTCACCCTAATGGGTTGAGTAGTAGTAGTGATACATGCCATCGATACTTCTCATTCCTCTCATAACCTATAACCTATAACCTATAGGTATCAAGTATATCATGTATCATAATAATTTTTTCCAAGACAACAAATCAATCCGACAACAACAGAAGGTAGTCATTGCTCGCCATTTCCGGAATGGAAATGGATGACAGGCTGAGTGCATTACCCGACGACATCATGTGCCACATTCTATGTGTAATGTTTAATATCTATCATTCTACCAAAAAGGTATATGATTTAATTGTTTTTGTTTCTAGATAAACAAAGACTACTCCGTAGGTAGTATTTGTCCTTTTGGAAAATGTCACCACCTATATAGTATGTCTCACTGCACTGTTAGATAAATATTATGTGCTTTTTCCTTGTTATTATATTTAGGCATAATACCCAACGTGCAATACAGAATATTCTGAATCTCAGAAAATAAAAACTGTCACATCTCTGAACGTTACATTCCTCTGAACGTGGAGCAACCTTGACTCAGTTAATATATCCCAACAAATTAGGAAGTAACAAATTAGCAGATAGTACGGATAGAAAAGATTTGTATTTTCAAAATTTTAAATTACAAATAAAAATATTGACCAACATTTACAACTTTTGCAGTTTAACCGAGAGTGCTTCCCTGGAATTGTCTTTCACCATTTGATTCATTTGGAGCTCAAGTTTGGGAGCTATTACGTGGCATGTGTCTGAAATGCTCGAGCATTGCCCCAAGCTTCAAACTATTTTTCTTGATGATAATTTTCCTATGAAACTGGCCATTCCCAAGATTTGGTCTTGCCCACCATCTGTTCCTGAATACATTTCTTCACAGCTTAGAAAGTGCAGTATTATGAATTATAAAGGGTTGGTGTCCGAACTGCTATTTGCGAAATATATAAGGCAGAATTCAAGAGCTTTACAAACCATGAGAATCCACTTTGTATCAATCTGTGATCCCTAGGACAAGCTTGAAATGCTACAAAAATCGGTTAAGTGCCCAAAGAGCTCTGCAACATGAAAACTTTTATTTAAATGATAACTGATAGGCTTGTAGATAGGGGCAAATTATTCCTGGATAATTACATTTCTATTGGCTTCTACATATAATGCAACTCATGGTTTTGGAGCACTGTTATGAACTTATGATATACTATATCAGTCACTAAATCTGATTTTGTTTTCTCATTTTTGTGTTTGTATGCGTAAATATAGGTTAACTCATTTATTGTCTATTTTGCTATTTATCACCTTCTTCTTGTATTTGACCTGATTGTTCTTGACTCGAGTAGATAGCACTTGATTTAGAGCTAATAACTTTGAGTATAATTCAGCATGTTCGCAATGTATCATTAAATTAAGCTCTAAATTGTGGAGCTCACAACCATTGAAGCTGGTAGAAACCGCTTAGACTAGGTTATTTTCTTCTAGCTCCTCAAACCCTTTCTACTCCTCCACTTCCATTGAAATTCAGTTAGGTGCGACTTGCAAGCATGCATGTTTTACACAAAAGGTTATGCATTTGCTTTGAACTTAGTGTTTGACTTGGAACTTAGCAAAGTGCCCATTCAAGTTTTTAAAAGATTTAAGGGAAGATAAACTGATAAAGCAGACTAAGAACTCTATGACCAATCTTGTTTTTAGTTCCTCGGTAGTTTCCGCTGCACATTATTTCAACTTTACAGTGGCACAAGAAAATTACACTATGGTTTTTATGTCCTTCTCGTGTAAAAAGATGTTTTTTTTCTTTGGGCAGGGGAAATGGAGAATGGATAATGACTTTTTTAGGTTTGAGATTTATTTTTTGTCCAAGTGTTAGTCATGTTATACTATATCACGATTAAGCAATTACAATTAGTTACTAGAAGTTATTTGAATAGTTAGTTGATTATGGCAGTTAGTTGGTTGTTAGAAGTTATTTGAGTAGTTAGTTAATTATGACAGTTAGTTAGTTATTAAAAGTTATTTGAGTAAGTTAGTTGGTTACTAAAGTTAATTATTTTTCTCTTTGTATAGATAAACCAACTTTGTAATATTTTGATGAATAAATCCTAAAATTGTTTTTCATCTATCTTTCATTTCTTTCATTTTTGATATGGTATCAGAAGTTTTTGCTTCCGTGCCTCTTGCTTCCTATTGAAGCTGTTTTTTTTTTTTTTTTCTCTCATGACCATGGCTGCCATTGATGATTCTAACCCCTTCATTCTTCATTCTTCCGACAATCCTGGCATTGCCTTAGTTTCTCATCCTCTTACCGGTGACAACTACAATTCTTGGAAGAAAGCAATGCGCATGGCTCTTCATGGGAAGAACAAATATGGGTTTGTTGATCGTTCAATTTCTGAACCTACTTTGGGTCACTCAACTCATGCTTTGTGGCATCGCAACGATAGTATCGTTTCTTCCTGGTTCCTTAATTCTTTATCCAAAGAAATGCAAGTAAGTATCTTACATTGTTCTTCTTCCAAAGCAATCTGGAATGATCTTCAAGAATGTTTCGAGCAACAAAATGGTCTTTTAATTTTTCAACTTAAGCATGAATTGATCACTCTGCAACAAGGTTCCATGTATGTTTCCTCTTTCTACTCCAAACTTCATTCTCTATGGGAGTCATTATCAGAATTGAAGCCCTCATATAGTTGCACCTATGGAGGAATTAAACCTTGGTGCGATTTTGAACAAATGGAGAATGCTATGCAGTTCTTGATGGGGCTGAATGAATCATTCTCTAATATCAGAGGTCAAATTTTATCCATGGACCCCTTTCCCTCAGTAACTATGGTTTTTGCCTTAGTTGTTCAAGAAGAAAAGTAAAAGGAAGTTGGTGCTTCCACCTCTGCTAGTGAAGTTTTTCATGCTTTTTCCTTGAAGACTTCTTCTGCTGCACGCAATCATCCTGACAATCGCTTCAAAGGATCTTCCAAGAATCGCCCCTTGTGTGCTCATTGTGGTATGCTGGGTCATACTCAGGATCGTTGCTTCAAGTTGCATGATTATCCTCCAAATTATAAAAGGACTGGTTTTTCCTCAGAAGCAAAGAAACATTCTTCTTCTTCTAAACCACCACACAAGGTTGCTCAACAAGTATCTATTGATATGTCTCCCTCACAACCTGCCTCTGGTGACTCGGGTTCCCAGTTTCAGCTTACTGTCCAGCAATATAGCCTCTGGTGACTCGGGTTCCCAGTTTCAGCTACCAATGTTGTCATCCTTCAAGGTGTTTCTTCTGCCAGTGGTATGATCCTTTCTACATCCACTTCTAATTTTCTTCATGATTGCTGACTTTTAGATTCTGGTGCCAGCATTCATATTTCTTGTTCCCTTCATCATTTTCGATCTTACCAACTTGTTTCTGATAAAACTGTCACCTTGTCTAACAATGATGTTATACCTATCCTTGCCATTGGTTCGGTTTGCTTAACCAATACCTTAATCTTGCATAATGTTGCCTACATTCCTAAATTCAAATTCAATTTAATTTTCGTTAGTGCTCTTCTAACCAATCCTAATTTGTCCATTTCTTTTTCTCAAAATGAATTTGATATTCAGGAGAAGCAAGCTTGCAAGAGGATTGGTAGAGGGGATCTCATCCAAGGCTTTTATGTCTTAGACCTCAGGGACACTCTTGATTGTAAATTTACTTTTTTTGTTATCAATTCACATACAACTTCCATTCCTTGTAAAAATGCTCATATTTGGCATTCTAGATTTGGTCATATCTCAGACAAAGTTTTCAAACATTTGAATAATAAAATTGGTCTACACCTTTCTCCCAATTTCTCTTCTTCTAATTGTTTTGTTTGCCCTCTTGCTAAATTTAGAAGATTATATTTTCCTAACTCTAACCATTTATTAGAATTATCATTTGACTTAATTCGCTGTGATATATAGGGTCCCTATGCTCACCCTACCTATGAGGGAAAGAGATTTTTCCTTACATTGGTTGATGACTACTCAAGATTCACTTGACTATTTCTGCTTAAGCACAAATCTGAAGCTTTAATCTATGTGCAACAATTTTTCACCATGGTTCAGACTCAGTTTGGTGTATCTATCAAATGCCTTCGGTCTGATAATGCTAAGGAACTTGCCCTCACTCAGTTTTTGGCTTTCATGGGCATTCTTCATCAATTTTCCTATGTTGAAAGGCCAGAACAAAATTCAGTAGTGGAAAGGAAGCATCAACATCTGCTCAATGTAGCACGAGCTTTTTTTTTCAGTCTAAAGTTCCTATCTCATTCTGGGGTGATTGTGTTACCACTGCAACTTTTCTCATCAACAGAACCCCTTCACCATTACTGCAACACTGCTCACCCTACAATATTTTGTTCAAAAAGGAACCTGACTATCATGCCTTAAGAAGTTTTGGTTGTTTAGCATTTGCTTCCACTCTTCCGTCATCAAGGAACAAGTTTTCTCCTCGAGCAGTGCCTGCAAAATTTGTTGGCTATCCCCAAGGTTATAAAGGATACAAATTGTATAGCCTAGACACTAAGAAATTTTTTGTGTCCAGAGATGTTGTCTTTCATGAATCCATTTTTCCTTTTCAAACCATTTCACAACCTCAAGTTATTCTTGATCCTTTACTTGATCTGGTTATCCTCATTTCTATCACTAATACCTTACCTAACCCTGACCAGAGTAGTAGCCAATCACCACAGCCAACTAATAGCTTTAACCATGATTCACCCTCAATCCTTGGCTTAGATCATCCTCACACTTTGCCCTCTATCACCTTAAGAAGGAGTACACACCACTCTAAGCATCCCTTATACTTGTATAATTATGTAATATCACAATCTCAGGTTGCATATCCCATCCAGCGTCATTGTTCCTTGTTGCCTCTTAGCCCCCCTTATAGAGCTTTCATTAATCCCATCTCAGCTGTCTATGAACCTCAGTTCTATCATCAAGTTGTTCCTTATCCTAAATGGCGTCGAGCAATGCATGAGGAAATCCAAGCTCTTGAAGCAAATTCCACTTGGACACTTGTTCCATTACCACCTGATAAACACTGTATAGGATGTCGATGGGTGTATAAAGTTAAATACAAAATGTATAACTCTATAGATAGATACAAAGCTCGATTGGTTGCTAAAGGTTATACTCAACAAGCTGGGATCAATTTCTCTGATACATTCTCTCCAGTAGCCAAACTTATCACTGTGAGAGTTTTGTTTTGTGTTGCTGCTGCTAGAAACTGGTGCCTCTTCCAATTGGATGTTAACAATGCTTTTTTGAATGGAGATTTGTTTACAGAAGTTTATATGGAACTTCCCAAGGGATACAAGTCAGCCAATCCTTCATTTGTATGCAAATTGAACAAATCATTATATGGCCTAAAACAAGCCTCTAGACAATGGTTCTGTAAGTTCTCCACTACTCTTCTTAGTCATGGATTCCATCAATCCAAGCATGATTACTCCCTTTTCAGCATTGGCTCAGAAAATTCCTTAGTCATTTTACTAGTATATGTAGATGACATCATCCTGTCAGGACCCAATCTTGCCTCTGTACAAGCTGTTCATACCAAATTACAGTCTTTGTTTCAATTGAAGATCCTTGGCCCTTTGAAATATTTTCTTGGCTTAGAAATAGCCAAATCTAGCAAAGGTATCTCACTATCCCAGCGAAAGTATGCTCTATCTCTTTTAGAAGATACGAGTTTCTTGGCCTACAAACCTTCCAATATACCAATGGATCCCGATCTGAAACTCAATCTTCATGATGGAGACTTACTCCTTGATCCATCAATGTACAAAAGATTAATTGGTAGATTTCTTTATTTGACCATCTCACGACCTGATATCACCTTTGTTGTGAATCGATTAAGTCAGTATATGAAAGTACCTAGAGTTCCTCACTTACATGTTGTTCATCATCTTCTGCAGTATATCAAATCTGCTCTTGGACAAGGTTTGTTTTTCCCTGCTTAGAACTCTCTTAACCTCACTGCCTTTGCTAATGCTAATTGGGTCAGTTGTGTTGATACCAAAAGATCCACTTCTGGCTTTTGTGTCTTTTTGGGAAACAACCTTCTTTCTTGGCGTTCTAAGAAACAACCCACTGTTTCAAAATCATACACTGAAGTTGAATATTATGCCTTGTCTTCTGTTACTAGTGAAATTGTTTGGTTAAACAAGTTACTTCTTCACTTTGAAGTTGATGTGCCCTCTGTGATGCTATTTTGTGATAATAAATCTGCTATAAGTCTTGCTTCAAAACCTGCTCATCATGAACGATCCAAGCACATTGACATTGATCATCATTTCATCCGAGAATATGTCCAGTCCAAAGTAGTCAAGCTTGTCCACGTCAAGAGCCAACACTAAGTTGTCGATGTTTTTACAAAAGCACTTCTAGGCCCAATTTTTGGTAAATTCATTGCCAAGTTGGATGGTAAGAATGTTAAGAATGGTAAGAATGTCCCTTCTTATTTGATTAATTGCCCCGTTTGATGCTCATAGTGCTTAGTTGACAGAGATAATCCTTTATTTGCCTGTATGTTTGATGAAATGCAACTTCGGGGAATGCGTGAACCCCCTAAGCCTGGCAGATTCTCATTCCTATAACTGGTCTTAAAATGTGATTCTTATCTTGCTAGAGGTTAGAGCATCTCTTTTATGTTTTCCTCAAAATATGTTCTTAGTCAAAGGATATTTCGATTTGGCAAGATGCACTAAGATAACAATTGGATGTGTTAATATTGAATAGCACTTTTATTCTCTGAAATACTAGGCTAGTTATTATCTATACACTGTGGCAATTTGTATTGGTAGAAAGATTTTGTTGGGGATAACTATTTTTATAACTGTAGAATCTAATGACAGGCATGCTAAATCACTGTTTTTCAATTCCTTAAAAATCAGTTCCAACTCCAAAGTCCAAACATCACTCACTTCCACTGGATGGATGCCAACAATCTTCATCATCCTGCTTGCTCATCGGAATTCGCATTGCTGCATTTTTCTTGGATCATGCTCTGCTCAGTTCCATTTGATTTTATTGATTTCTTGTTGTTGTTGTTTACAATTTGTGGTTCCATTCCACTTTACAGCAAAACAATGCAAGAAGAATATTGGTTGTTCTGGGAAGAAATATATAAGTTTTTCTTTCTAGAGTTGTTGAGGTCCACTCAAGACTCACTGCTGCTGCAAAAATTAAACTTCATTTATGAATGTCATTAACTCATTATTCATATCTCATAATATATATTATAAAAAATTAAACAAGAAATCAAATCAAATATATTATAACATTTAAACTCAAATCCACACAATAATATTTGTTAACATTTAACAACTACAAATAAAAACTAGAGAAATATAATTGATATAGCTATTGATCATTACCATATTAAAGGGGTCATACCACATTTTGATTCAATTCTGGTTGGTTACTCAGTGGACTAGTAATCCGGCAGCATGGCTTTTAGTGATTTTAAGGCTAATTTGTGAACTGATCGATAACCTTCAAGGGAGGTCTTTTAGAATTCTGGTTTTGAGTTACTGATACCTATGCTTCCTGGTGGAACACTGCAGATGTTAAGGGATGTAAATGATTGAGCAAGTGGAGGTGATGTTGGAGCTTCGCTGCGGGGTTCAAATTATGCAGATTATTATGAAGGTGGGGTGGTTGTAACTTATAAGTGTGTACATAGGTGAACGAAAAAGGGGTGATGTTGTTTTGGAAAGGTCATAGTGTAACTGTTAGGAAGATGTGACATTTATACGTATAGCTTGCACATCCCTATACGTTATTTATATTACTATAGTTATAGAAAAAATAAATAATAATCCTCATTTATATATATAATTTTCATTTAATTTATTTTCTCAAATTTGTAGTAATGGAAAAATAAAAACTAAGAAAATAAAATATACTACTAGGGATTAACAATTATAAATGTAATCATCCAAATGAATAATTATAAATGAGTAAATGAGTAGTGTTATATATATCTAATTTTACTTGGGCTTGAAAACATTTGAACGTTCAAATTCTCGATTGCATCAATATATATAACAATTTTTATGTTTTTAATTTTTTTTACACATTATATTACTTATTTTATTATATATTTATATATTCTTCTCTATCCTTAAGTATAATAAAATTTTATTTAATGATTAAATTGATAAATATTTAATATTTTGTACACAATAACATACACTAAGATTCAAACTTAGGATTTTATACAAGTTGACTAATTCCCATCACTACAACGATTAAAATGAGTGAATATTTAATATTTTAGGAATTATTTATATATATATTTTTTAAATTTAATGAATATCTAGGAAGGAGGGTGATACTTCATGAATTAAATTAATGATTTATTTGTAAATCCCCCCACACCCATATATATATATATATATATATATATATATATATATATATATATATATATATATATATATCATTTAATATTTGTAAACATCTAAATCTATCATTTTTTTCTGAGAACTTCACTCTCCTAATATGTATTTGATTTATCCTTTTATGATTTTAAATTTAAATATTAATCGAAAGGTTTAACAAACAATAATTTAATATTATAAACTATATACTTTAAAAATATTTATCTATTATAAATTTTATTTTGTACGATGCCAGACTAAAATGTTAATCCTAGAGAAAAAAAAGTAAACTAGATGTATTATTTAGCACTTAAATAAAATCTTAAAATAGAAAAAAATCCACGCGGCAAAGAAATTGAAAAAGCAATCTATCTATCTATTTTTGGTACACAGAAAAATAGTTTATTTAATAAAATGAAATAGCAAAGTTAAAAGCAGCCTGAAGTTTGGTCAGCTTTCACACTTCTCAGAATTTATGTTGTGAAGTTTGTTTATTCTGAGAAGGAAGAGAGAATAGAACGCCATGGATGAGATATTGAACAAGGTGGGGTCTTACTGGTTCTCCAAGAAGGCCAGCAAGGAATTTAACTCTGTCGGCGATGATATCAACGTAAACAACACAATCCTTAACACCCTTTTTTTATCTATTTCTTTTTTTTTTGGTCGATTCATTTTTATTTTTATTTTACTTTTATTTGGTAAAGTTCCCTTTTTTTTTTTTGTCTTTTCCGTTTTGCTTTTTCATACGAGTGACTGAATTTTATAGTTCCTGGCTTCCTGCTGTCATGTTTGTCCCTGTTGAAAAAAAATATCTATGGAACTAAGTTCTTGCTTAACCATGGAGTCGTGGTTTTGGTTGAGGGTTAGGGTTGAAATTGAAACGTGATTGTTTATTATTCATGTGAATGAACACACACGAACATGCCCTTTTGGGATTCTATGAAAAGGGAAATTTTTTAATGGTTATTTTCTATTTTTAGGTTTTTTTAGGGAGGAGTGTGAAAAACAATATATGAAGTTAATTTTATGTGTGCTAAAGAAAGTTTGGGTCTGGAATGGGAGGTGGAAGGTGTACTAGAAGGTAAAAGCATGGTGCATGAAGTGGATTTGAGGTTTTGGTTTATATATGAGTAGAGAGGTGCACCCCTTTGGAATTAAACTGGTCACCTTCATCAATCTTGGTGTGAGTTCTGATAAACATATGTAAAAGTCTTAGGTGCTACCTCATTATTGTGATTATAATTCTCTTCTTTTACTCACCCACAATGAATTTACTTGTTTGTGTTGTTTTGGCTCATTTCCTCTTCTTGGTTACTTGGACTAGGACTAGGAGTTCTTTATTGAATAAAAACAGGGGTATTTGATAGTTAATGTTTGTTTTTCAAATTCTCCTATTTTTTATATGTGGATATCTTCAACGTAAATCATGGGGAAGGTGGCAATGTTTGAATATGGTATTTTTCCTTGCTGTGTGCGGATTAACCAATCTGTTACCATTGGGATAAGAGTAGCAAATTAGCCATATTTGCTTTGGTTTTGAAGCAGAAACACTGCGTTGGAATCGCAAAGAAACACTGACTAAACGTGTTAAGAAATGTTCTGTATGTGATAAAACATTTTGCTTCTGTTGTAAGATATCAGAGTTTTAAATTGTAGATACTTAATACTAAAATACTATGATTGTTGTACCACATCACTGGCTCAGATTTTGCACTGATAACATTTTTAATGCATTATTTATTGTTTTGCTGAATAGAAAGTAGGCTATAAGTCAAAGTTTAAAGGTGAGCGAGACATTGGCATTGGGCCAAGGATTAGAGGTCAATCTCAGCATTGGAAGATTAATCAGATTATTCTTTTATTGTGTGGGGGACATGAGAGTAAATAAGAATTGGGCAATGTCAGGAAATATTTTTTAAGGAGGAACAGGTTGTATGAATGCCTACTTGCCTGGTAACTTAGTATGGAAATTTTAAGTTGGGAATGAACAGAGGAATAGAGAAGCTTTGTAACTTGTGTGTATAAGTTGATACCTTATTGTGTGAGATTATGATTCTGGAGTCATTTTGAGAAATTTTTAATATATATCAGTGATTCAGATCAGAGATTCACCAGCCTATAACGATGCTGTAAATTTTGATTAATCGAGTTAGAAGTAGTGTAAGTGTCACAGTAAGCCCTAATGAGTAATAGTATGTGATTATCACAATGCATAAAAAGTTAGTTTTGGTGCTGACATGTGTTTGTGTTTCTTTACTGGAAATTAGCTTTTCACTTAATATAAGCAAAATATGTTGGCTTGTTATTGACTTTATGATTTTAGTTCTCTAATTCTTCCTGCTTTAGGTATTAATATTATAGTACATAGAAGATTTCTTTGATATGGATATATAAGGGAAGATGCAATGCTCATGATTGATTTATGTCCTTGCTGATGATAGAAATGAGAAATCATTTGTGCGTCTTGGGCTGCAATGTTTCCGATAGATTACAACAAATGTTGAGAAGACATTTCATTACATATGTTTATATTAACACCTTTTCCATTGTTGATTAGTCACTGTCAACCAGTATTGAAGGGGGAACCAAATGGTTGGTCAACAAGTTAAAAGGTTTGTATCTATATTTCTTTGTTGCTCAAACATTCGTACGAATATAGGCTGTGAAATTTGTGCTTTAGTGAGATTTTTTTAAATTTAAACCCATAATCCCTAATAAATGAATGTACAGAAATTTCAAAATCCTTTCTTGGATTATAGCCAAGGCTGTTAATACACATTTCAACCATTCTTATCTGTAATTAATTTTCATTTGACCAGAATATAAGGGGATTCTTCATGATGAGTGGATTGGACAGACATTAGGAAATTTAGTATTTTGAAATATGAATCACTTTCAAGTTTCAACTGTTTATATATATGTTGAGGGGGCAGGCAGGGATGAGTTATGGTGGTAGTCTAGTTTAAATAGGGACATATATACTTGCACTGTTTTTCCGGAAACTGCTTTTGCTGAAGAACAATTAGATACACTGAGAAGGAGGGACTTTAAAACATTCTGAACTGAAATTAAAGTAACAAACATGCAATGTAAGGTATACATCATTGTATGACCAACTAATCTTGTACAATAAATCTTTTGAATGTTGATATTTGATCATTCATTTGGTAGTGCATATTGAGGAAGTAGGATATTTATATTTGATCTTTAGTATATAAAAATTACATATTGAATTTATTAGCACCCCACTTGTATGAATCTCCAAATCCTGCCGAGTCCTTTAAAACATGATTTATCCATTCTTCTCCACCCATTGCTTTCTCCACTTATTGTCATCTCACACTAAAATTGCTTCACAGGAAAGATGCAAAAGGCATTAACAGAGTTGCTAAAGGAGTATGATCTACCCATAGGAATCTTTCCTCGCGATGCGACAAACTACGAATTTAACGAAGAGACAGGAAAGCTTGTTGTTTACATTCCTCAAGTGTGTGAGGTTGGCTACAGGGATTCGTCAGTTCTGCGTTTCTCCACCAGCGTGAGTGGCTATTTGGAGAAAGGGAAGCTAGCAGAAATAGAAGGAATCAAGACCAAAGTGCTGATATGGGTAAAAGTGACTGCCATTTCATCCGAGGGACCAAAGCTCCATTTCACGGCCGGCATGAAGAAAACAAGGAAAAGGGAAGCATATGAGGTTACTAGAGATGGTGTAACGGTAGATAAGTTCTAATATATTAACAAGGAGCTCCTTTTGTTAAGTAGTTTTACAATTTAGTAAAATAAATTGTCCCTTCTTGTGGACCATTTTATTCTATTAGATTTGAATGTAGTGAAACCTGAGACTTGGTGGAACTCCTCCTGAGTCCTTGTTGATGATGTAGTTTCAGTTTTTTTCTGCTTGGGTTTATTAAGTTCTATTCCTAATGTCACATGGCTTGTATTAAATACTGAAACTTATGGGCAAGTGATATTGTCATAGTATTATTTTAGCTCATTAATTGACTCTAGGATATTGATTCCTCCCCTATTATTAGAGGCTGCCATTAATTGTGTAGCGAATGGTTACAATGCCAATGGCACAATTGAAACATAGACACTGTCGGTGTGACATTAACATCATACTATTATACGGAATAAATGGTCGCCTTTAGGAATTGTCAAAGTTTGTGTCTTAAATTTTAAGTTAATGCTTTTCTTTTTAATTACATTTACAATTAATATTACAGCAATTGTATTTGTAGAAGTTTGATGCGAAATGTCTTCGTCAACGATTCAGCATGTGGGTTTTTATGATTTTTCTAAGAATTTTTATACTGCAAACATTGAAAGAAAAAAAAAAAGATAATGCACCAGCCGGGAATCGAACCCGGGTCTGTACCGTGGCAGGGTACTATTCTACCACTAGACCACTGGTGCTTGTTGGTTTAAATTCGACAAACGTAAATAATTATTGAAAAAGAATATTATATTCGTTGATACTTGGGGGATTTTCCTAGTTAAACCTTAAATAAACCATTCTGTTTTTTTATTTTTTTTTTATTTTGCAAAACAGGATAAATAAATAAACCATTCCTGGATATGCAAACAAAAGAAGAATGATATAGTTAACTAGTTAGTACTGTTTCTAGAAATTTTGAAATTTTATATGTGAATTTTATTCTAAAATATTCCAACAACTTTATAAGGGGAAATAAACACCTTTTTTGCCCTCTGGGGAAAGAGAGTCTCATTAAAATCTCCAATTATGAGCCATGGACTAGTAATGGTTGCTGTGATGTTGCAAAGCTATTGCCAAAAAGATAAACGAGATGTTGGAGAAGAATTAGCATAGACCATTGTACAGGTCTATTTTTTCACTCCCAATGTAATCATAAAGGTAATAAAATAGTGATTGGTATACAAAATCAATATTCCAAGATTGCTACCATTCTAAAAGGTGCTTGTTTTTTTCAAATTTGACATAGTTTCCATTATGAAGAGAAAGGATGATATTTCCTAATCATATCTCACACGTGTCTCTCAGCATTGTTGTTACTTGATACTCTACGAGACCATTGTGATATCGCAGAGCTCTTTTTCATCGGGATGGTATATAAGGAATTAGAGTGTGGTCATATCCACTGCCAAAGCCTCAAGGCAGAAGCTACAATTCAGCATAGACTTCAATCATAGTTTCATGTTCTTGCATTGAATTAGTTTTTCTATTATCTAGGGGGTTAGGCTCATCGTAACCACAAGTTGCACATATAATGTGAAGCCCTCCATATGCCATTTTTACTAATGCTGGTTAACCAGACCTTTCCAACCACTGCTTTTGTTAGGTTCATCTCCAAACAAATACGAGCAAACTTTTTTTTTTTTTAACTAATAAAGTATTCTTATCAATCTTGATAGGTTAACCTACTATTGGGACCATGACCAGAAGAAAACTTTCATCATAATACACCAAGTTATGGCCATCAAATTGAATCCAAATTGCGTTTTATCCACCTTTCATTCTCTAATATGTAATTTGCAGATAGTGATTAAATATCATTTAGGGGCCTTTAGAGGTTACCTTATCCTTGTCCTTTAGCAAGTCAAATTTAACTATGTAGAAATCATAATCAACATTTAATATCAAACCCTCATTCAAGAGCCACAACTTTTTGAGTTTTTCCTTCATAACATTGTATCTAGTTTGATCACAAGAGCATCCTTTTATAGGCTACGCAAATCCTGAAACACCTTATCATTAAAGGTATACCTTGCAAAGCAAGGAATTTCAATCTTTATACTCTATTTTGACTAGCTTTTGTGATATTAGATCAATTTTGCTCCCTCGCAAGTAGGGTTTGTTGGTTTCCTAACACCTTATCACGAAACGAATCATGAGAACTCATAATTTTGTTGCTCTAATGTTTAATGACTAGGTGACAACAATAATGATCATGTTTTTGTTACAGTCGTAGAGAATACAATACCTTCCATAACATCTCTTTATCATCCCCAATTAGCAACATTGCTTCAGTACAATTTGAACCACTTGAGGATTTATTGTATGCACAATTCCTAAAACATGTTAAATTGTTGAATAACATATAATATGCTCTCATATAGTGTTATTTTGATCTTAATAATAATATGTTTTAAAATTTATGTATTTTATACATCATCATACTTTAATGGTTATTCGACAACTTATGTATTTGTTCGTGAAAAAATAAGAGAAGTTTCTTTATGGTGATAAATTATTATCAATTTATAGTTTGATCATGACATGGTTCTGTCGCAAAAAAAAATAAAATTCTACTATCGATTTAGTTTAATGATACGAGATGTATTATTTTGCAATAGAGTAATCGGTCGCTAATAATGTCCCTAAATTTTTGAATTGAGTTAATTATATAGACCTCATCCCCCCCTCCCCCCTTTCAGGTTTACACCTATTTCATCCAATATTCTTCCTTTTTCAACATTACTTTCGCCCCCCTCCTACCAACAATGTTATTTTTTTTGTTTAATTATCATTTTTTATTACAAAAAAACATGTTAAAGTTACCTTCTTGCCCTTTTCCTAATTCCGACAAGTTGCACCACCATAACCCTATTCTCCTGACCTTCTTCTTCTACACTTCTTAACTCTTACACACTCTTCTCTAGGATGTATTTTCCTGACCTTCCTTCCATGGCAACAACAACCACTGGGACGCTTAGTCCTGCTAATGTTGACAAGCTCTCCAACCTCAAATATGTCATTGTTTCCTTGAGCCAAATCCGAACCTCACTTTTTTTAATCCTCCTTTTTTAGCATTCTTGTAATATTGAATCTGAACCTCACTTTTTTTAATCCCTTTGTTTTCTGTTGAAGATTTTCCCTTTTTCCTATTCAGTGTGAGAATGAAAGATAGAGACGTGAATTTCAAATATGAAAGGGATTTTTCCTCCACCGTCGACATAGACAACAATGAGGACAGTGGTTGCTTGGACGATTAGTCCCCCACCACCAAGGATGCCTTTAATGCAGTCATCCGAATCAAATCAAATTGAAAAAAGAACTACTAAGATTTTGTCCCATCCAGAATAGATCCACCAAGGTATACAATATGGATTAATCATATTGTGTTAGTTATATATATATTTTTATATATGTATATTTTATTATTTTTTATCTTTAAAATATATATTAAATCAATCAATTCAAGAAATGATATATTTGTTCCACCATTGATTTACCAATTCTCTGTCTCAAGTCTCAACCGGTTTGTTCTCTAAAAAAACTAAAATAATCGGAAAATAGTTTGTCTATTCATTTTTTTACTAGAGGTTAGTGAAAAGAAAAATTTTCTTTTTTCTATTCAATTTTAGAATTTTTTTTTTGTAAAATATTTAAAATTATATATATAAGAAATTATATTATATTATATTCCAATGAGTACAGTCTAGAACGTCTCAAAAGGAAAATAAAAATAACAATTAATCCAACCATCTTTTCTAAAAACTAAAACGACCCAACCTGATGAAATAGGAGAATTTTTGGACCGAACCGAATCGGGATCACGTGCAGAATCAAACACCGAACTTTTTACAGTTACACTCCGCCCCTCTCTTCTCCGCACAACTACTATTCACTTCAACCGTTACCTCCGGTGAACCGTCGCTCTCCACCCGCCATGTCCGCCGCCAAATCACGCAACTTCCGCCGCCGTGGTGGCGACACCGAAGCCAACGAAGACGACGGCGACACCTCCACCACATTCCGTTCCAAGCCCCCTTCCTCCGCCAAGCCGAAGAAGCCCCAAGCCCCCAAGCTTCTCAGCTTCGCCGACGACGAAGAGATCTCAAACCCGCGCCCACGCTCCTCCGCAAAACCCCAACGTCCCTCGAAGCCCTCTTCCTCTCACAAAATCACTACTCTCAAAGACCGAATCGCGCATTCCTCTTCGGTCTCTTCCAACGTCCAACCCCAAGCCGGAACCTACACCAAAGAAGCCCTCCGCGAGCTCCAGAAGAACACCCGAACCTTGGTCAGCAGCAGCACCACCACCACCACTTCCTCCTCTCGTTCCGAACCTGTCATTGTTCTGAAGGGCCTCGTCAAGCCCGTGGTTTCGGAGCCCCAGGGTCGGGATTCCGACTCCGAAGGGGAACACAAAGAAGTTGAAGGAAAATTGAGTAGTTTAGGCATTCAGAACGGGAAGGACTCGTTTTTCCCCGATGAAGAAACCATCAAGGCTATTCGGGCGAAGCGGGAGCGCCTCCGGAAGGCGCGCCCCGCCGCGCCGGATTACATCTCGTTGGACGGTGGCAGCAATCATGGCGCTGCCGAGGGGTTGAGTGACGAGGAGCCGGAGTTTCGGGGCCGGATTGCGATGTTCGAGGAGAAGGGGGAAGGTGGTGGGAAGAAGGGGGTTTTTGAGGAGGTGGAGGAGAGGTTGAGGGATGAGGAGGAGAATGATGATGATTATGAGGAGGAGAAGATGTGGGAAGAGGAGCAGTTTAGGAAAGGATTGGGGAAGAGAATGGACGAAGGAGCTGCTAGGGTAGATGTTCCTGTTGTGCAAGGTGCGCAACAGAACAAGTTTGTTGTTTCCTCTGCAGCAGCTGTGTATGGTGGTGTTCCAAGCGCAGATGCACGGGTGCCATCGGTGAGCCCCAGCATTGGAGGAGCAACCGAATCGATGCCAGCTTTGGATGTCGTGCCTATGTCGCAGCAAGCCGAGAGAGCGAGAAAAGCTTTGGTGGAGAATGTGAGGAGACTTAAGGTATGAACTATGTCTATTGTGTCATAAAATTGCCTGTATGTCATGCTTAGTTGTTACTTGTCAAATTTGTGATCTTTCTTATAGTTAGGCCCTAAGTCCAAATTCTAAGATGGTAGCAGCAGAACCTATCCTAAATTTGTTATTGGGCCACTTGTATTTGTTTATGCTTTAGATGTGTATTCCTAGGCATGAGGGGGTGGTGTCATTGGCCAATGTCCACGTTTCAGATGTTCCAATTCTAGGCTGAGGGTGTGTCTTGTGATCCCAAATCGACTAGAGATATGAGTCACATAAATAATGTAGTCCTTATAAAGCTTTAGACAGTCCTTACCTTATAAGCCGGTTAAGTGTATCAGATGATGTTTACACTGTTATTGATTAAATTAAAATAAAATATAGCCATTAAGTGTATCAGATGTGTAACTTTGGAGTTTATAAATTGAATTTATTCTTTTCTGTGATATTTGCACCATCAAGGCATGTGTGTTCAGTTTTGTTGTTAGAACTTAGAAGTCATTATAATGTAGTCCAATGGAGATCAGAATTAGCCAAGTTGAGGGACTCATGGCAATTGATCAGATGAATTCTGTTAATTACATTCAAAAGAAGAATTTGGGCAAATATTCAACTTCATTGGAATACTGATGTAAATTGTATTAATTGACGCATGAACATTGTATGGACTATAGTATCTACATTTTAAACATTTATGTTTACAGCTCGAAAATTTTACTCTATAGACTATTTGGACTTTGAATGAGTTCTCACTCCTATGATCTCGTGTGTTTGTTTTGATACTTGATAAGAATATGTACAAGTAAGTTTTGACCCCACATTAGGAGATTTTGGTTTATCAAATCACCAATAGGCTGCAAGCAGAACTGAGCGCATGGGAGATGGACTCAGCCAACAAGTAGATAGGCTTCAGTATAGGCACTTTTCTTCATGATTCTTTTGTAGATATGCGTATGGGAAACTCATTTATTTCTTTCATAATATAGTTTCCCTTGGTTTAATATGCATGAAGGACAGTGTATCCAATTAGTATTTTGTTTATATTCAAGTTTTTAAATTGTTAAAAAACCAACAAAACATTTTAATCTTTGAAACCAGTTTTCATTTGATAAATGTCTAGAATGATACCAGTATGGGTGTCGCAGTTGCCTTGAATATTGCTCTGGTATGAAATGTATACCAATTTATCTCTTTTTGGATTGATATGTTTTCTTAATTTCTCATTGTTCTTTATTTTTTATATTTTTTTTCATGACAGGAATCTCATGAAAGAACTATGTCATCATTGAGTAAAACTGATGAAAATTTGTCTGCCTCCCTTTTGAAAATTACTGCACTTGAAAACTCTTTAGTGGTAGCTGATGAGAAGTACAGGTTTATGCAAAAGCTCCGAAATTATGTCTCAAATATGTGTGACTTTTTACAGGTAATTGTATTTCTTGTATTCTCCTGTCTTCCTAGTTCCTTATCCTTTCATAATTAAATATGAAGTAATATTTATTTATGTCCCCCCCCCCCCCCGCGTCATATCACTAGTTTTGCTTCTCTTTCTTCTTTTGTACATCTTTCTGTGTTTACTAATGTGATAATGAGGTGCCAATACTGATTTATGGTGGTGGTAATGTTTTATGGACATATGCTACCTATAAAGTTTTATGGTGTATTTGGCTAGTTTGAAGAAATTTTCTTTATTCCTTTGAAGTTTGATCTGTTGTGGGATAGAATTGGTCCTCTCTTTGGTGCATAGTTCATAGCTGCTTTAAGGGAGTCTACCTAATATATATGCAGGAGACAAGAGAGCTTTTAATGCAACAATGAGCTTATTTTTCTTTCTTTTGTTTGAGGAGGATATCTTAATATATCCTTGTCTTTGTATGTACTACTTTCTTCTCTCTGATAAATTAAGTACTTAAAGAAAAATTATATAAAGATAGTGTGAGTCAGACATCTATGAAATTAAGACAATAACCACAAACATCAAAGAATCAAATAAGTTTAAGCCTCTAAGACTTAAAGCAACTAAATGTCCAACTCAAAATAAAAGAATTTTCTTAATAGTTTTTAGCATGGGATTTCGATTAGATTAAATGAGGAAGGATGTGAAATCAAGAGTGATTTTCGCTCATGTACAGAATAGTGGCTGAGATTGCTGCAATTTCATGCAAAAGTGGCCATAATTTGTGCTGCTACAACCGCGACACAAAACTGCTCCACAGCAGGAGGCCACAGTGCAATTAAAACTATAGTGGCACTATCATTTGGGTTGACTACTATGCTATAAACCACTTGAAAAACATGACAGTACTTCTAATAATGTTGAAGTGTTGAAGAATATGTATTTTCTTTTTGCTGGATATTTAAAAGTTGATACTTAATTATTTGCTTATCATTTGTGAAGGCTTTTGTGCATGGTATTATTTTTTGAGGCTGTAACTAAAGTTATCCTATGACTTATACTTCAGCATAAAGCTTTTTACATCGAGGAACTTGAAGAGCAGATGAAGAAACTTCATGAAGACCGTGCATCAGCCATTTTTGAAAGAAGAACCACTAACAATGATGATGAAATGATCGAGGTGGAAGCAGCTGTAAAAGCTGTAATGTCAGTTTTAAACAAGAAAGGTAACAATATGGAGGCTGCCAAATCTGCTGCTCAGGAAGCATTTGCTGCTGTAAGAAAACAAAAAGATCTGCCAGTGAAGTTAGATGAATTTGGTAGAGATTTAAATCTTGAGAAACGAATGCAAATGAAAGTTAGGGCTGAGGCTCATCAATGCAAGAGGTCACAAGCATTTAATTCTAATAAGCTGGCATCCATGGAATTGGATGATCCTAAAATAGAGGGTGAATCAAGCACTGATGAGAGTGATAGTGAGAGCCAAGCATATCAGTCACAGCGTGATTTGGTACTGCAGGCTGCTGATGGGATCTTCAGTGATGCTTCTGAGGAATATGGTCAATTATCCTTTGTCAAAAGAAGAATGGAAGAATGGAAAAGAGAGTATTCATCAAGCTATAAAGATGCTTATATGTCATTGAGCCTTCCACTGGTTTTCTCTCCGTATGTAAGATTAGAACTTCTGAGGTGGGACCCACTTCACAAGGGTCTAGATTTTCAAGAGATGAAATGGTATTGAATTATTCCCCTCTGTGTGTGTTACTATTGTTTCTTGAAACTTTTCAGATGTATTATTGGGGGTTGCAGACTCGCGGCCTTGTTTTTATTACAGTAACTGTAATCAGTTATTAGTAACTTCCTAACTAACCTAACCAACCTGAGTAACTAACTAACTCTATCATAAGTCACTGTGAGACTGCTGTTGAACAACTGCAGCTCCTTTAACACTCCAATACTCCCTATCTTGATTAGTATAGATGCATATTATGTGAGTATCTCTTTCCTTTCATCAATTTATAATATGTATTGTTTTTCTTTCTCTCTTTATATTCAGGTATAAATTATTGTTCACTTATGGTTTACCTGAAGATGGAAAAGATTTTGTTCATGATGATGGAGATGCAGACCTTGAACTTGTCCCGAACTTGGTGGAAAAGGTTGCACTTCCTATTCTGCACTATGAAATTTCCCATTGCTGGGACATGCTTAGTCAACAGGAAACAGTGAATGCTATTGCTGCTACAAAATTGATTGTGCAACATGTGTCTCATGAAAGTGAAGCTCTTGCTGATCTGCTAGTTTCCATTCGAACACGATTGGCTGATGCTGTTGCTAACCTTACAGTATGCTTCAAAAATTGACATTTACATTTACTTGTTAGAAGTGCATTTTCATTGATCTGCATGGTGATTCTTTTACTATATTCAGATTGTATTATAGGTACTTAGAATTATTAAGCATTTGTAGATAAATTTCTCATCCTGTTTACTTTGTAGGTCCCAACATGGAGCCCGCCAGTAGTAGCTGCTGTTGCAGATGCTGCACGAGTTGCAGCATATCGGTTTGGTGTGTCTGTTCGGTTGTTGAGAAACATTTGCTCATGGAAGGATGTATTTTCAATGCCAGTGTTAGAGAACCTTGCTCTAGATGAGCTTTTGTTCGGAAAAGTTCTACCTCACTTAAGAATCATATCAGAAAATGTTCAAGATGCGATAACGAGAACAGAACGAATTATTGCTTCCCTGTCTGGGGTCTGGGCTGGCCCAAGTGTCATAGCAGATAGGAAGTATGTTGATGGTACTTTGTTAAGTTGTTGTGACATTGGTGATTACATTTGTTTGTTTGTTTTTTTTTTTTTTATAACTGAAGACATTTTGCTCATTCTTTAGACTCATTTGAATCACATTACTGTCAGTTTTCATACTATCTCTAGAGGGAAATTGGGTATTATACAGGCAATTGGGGTACTGATTAAGTGTGTACCTACAGTGGGGCTAATGGGATTGGTGGGAATTTGAGTAGAGGATGTTGGTTTAAGATGTGGTAACCATAATTAAGTTGCTTCTTAGTGGTTATGAAGTCATTTTATTATATGTACAATGAGAGCATTACCTTTATTGTTTCATTATAATTTTTGGTCAGCAGTCTAATACTTTTCCTGTCTTTCTCACATCTTAGACGCAAATTGCAGCCTCTGCTGACTTATGTGCTGTCACTTGGAAGGATTCTGGAGAGAAGAAATGCACCAGAGAGTGACACAAGTCATCTAGCTCGTCGATTAAAGAAAATTCTTGTTGACCTCAATGAATATGATCATGCTAGGACCATGGCTAGAACCTTCCATCTCAAGGAGGCATTGTGAGCTCACTGGGAAGTGGGAATTCATGTTTCATTATACTTATTCTCTTGGTTTGTCGTTGAATCTGGGCCTAAGGTTGCCCCTTCTCGCGTGCAATTTTTTGTAAATGAACACAAACTATTCATGTGATTAATTATGAGGCTTGAAGTTGAAACATAGTTGTTGGTTATTCATGTGAATGAAGTAGGCATGCCCTTTTGGGATCCTATGAAAAGGGGAAATTTAAAATGATGATTTTTTTTTTTATAGTTTGTTTTTAGGGAGGAGTGTTAAATATGGTTTAGGAAGTTCATTTATGTGTGATAAAATATTTTTAGGTTGGGTTTGGGGGGTGGAATGTGTACTTGAAGGTGAAGGTATGGTGCATTAAGTGAATTTGAGGTTTATATATATATATGAAAAGAGAGGTGCACCCCTTTGGAATCAAGCTGTGTCACCTCCATCAATTATGAGTTTTGATAACAATGTAGAAGTCTTAGGTGATACCTCGTTAGTCGATACTGTGATTACAATTTCTTATTTTACACCCACAATGAATTTACTCGTAGGTGTTGGTTCATTTCCTGTTTTTGGTTACTTGGAGTTCTTTCTTGAATAAAATTAGAGGTATTTGATAGTTAATATTGAGCTTGTTTTTTAAATTCTCTTTTTTTATATATATATGTGGGATATCTTCAACATAAATCTTGGGGAAGGTGACTATGTTCAAAACTTCAAAAATGATATTCTTCCCTGCTGATTATTCTATCTATTAGACCATTACCATTGGGATATGACATGATTATAGCAAATAAGCCGTATTTGCTTTGGTTTTGAAGCAGAAACACTACATTGGAACTGCACAGAAACTGGCCATAAATGTATAATATTATATGTGATAAAACATTTTGCTTCGGTTGTGAGATATCAGACTTTTAAATTTAGATACTTAATGCTAAAATACTATGGGTGTTGTATCACATGACCAGCTCTGAGATTTTTCTTTGATAACAAATTTTTAATGCATTATTTATGATTTTGGTTGTTGACAGAAAGTTGGCTATAAGCCAAAGTATATAGGTGTGAGTGAGACATTGGCATTGACCCCAGGATTAGAGGTCAATTCTCAGCATTGGAAGATTAATGAGATGATTCTTTTATTGTGTGGGCCGTGGGGGACATGAGATTAAATAAGAATTGGGCAATGTGAGTAAATATTTTTAAGGAAGAACATGTAGAGAATGAATCTAGTAAGGAAATTTAGGTTGTGAATGAACAGAAGAATAGGAAAGCTTTGTAACTTATGTGTATATGTAGATACCATATTGTGAGAGATTATGTTTCTAGAATCGTGAGAGACGCACCACCTTATGAAAATGCTGTTAATTTTGATTAACTAAATTAGAACTTGAGTGTCACAGTAAGCCATAATGATTTAATAGTATGAAATTATCTCAATGAATACTTAAAGTTAGATTTGGTGCTGATATGTGTTCATTTTTCTTTACTGGAAACACAGTAAGCCATAATGATTTAATAGTATGAAATTATCTCAATGAATACTTAAAGTTAGATTTGGGGCTGATATGTGTTCATTTTTCTTTACTGGAAATTTTGAGCTTCACGAATATGGGCAAAATGTGTTGGCTTGTTAATGACTTAATGATTTTTTATAATTCTTCCTGCATTTGGCATAGAGATTAGAAGATTTCTTTGATATGAATATCAGGAAGATGCAATGCTCAAGACTTATTTATGCTCCTGCGGATGAAAGAAATCATTTGCACATGTTGGGGCTGTAATGTTTCCAATTGATTATACAACAAATGTTGAAGAGAACATTTCACTGCTTATGCTTTATCTTAAGACCTTTTGATTAATCACCATGAACCAGTGTTGAAGGTGGAACCAAATGGTTGGTTAACAAATTAAAAGGTTTGTATCTACTATCTATAACATTTCAATGTCTTGCTCAAACATTTGTACAAATATGGTGGTAGTCTAGTGTAAACAGGGACATATATACTTGCACTGCTTTTCTAGAAACTACTTTTGCAGAAGAACAATTAGATACACTGAGAATGACTTCAAAACATTCTGAACTGGAATTTATGTAAAAAAAAAAAAAAAAAACATGCATTGTAAGATATGCATCCTCATGTATGACCAAGTCATCTTGTACAAAAATCTTTTGGACTTTATATTTGATCTTTAGTACATACGAATTACATATTGATTTTATTAGCATCCCACTCTTATGAATCTTGAAAACCTGCTAAGTCCCTTCAAAGATGATTTATACATTCTTCTCCACCCATTCCTTTCTCCAGTTATTGACATCTTACATATCAAATCAAAATAAGCTACCCCTCAATCACTCCTTCATACAAGGAATGAAGACCAACGTACTGATATGGGTAAAAGTGACTGCGGTTTCATCTGAAGGATCAAAGCTCCATTGCGTAGCTGGGATGAAGAAAACAAGGAAAAGGGAAGCATACGACGTTTCTATAGATGGTATAAACGTGGATATATTCTAATGTTAACATCCTTTTGTTAAATAGAAAAATAAATCTGTTCTAGTTGGGTTATTTTATTCTATTAGATATGAATGTAGTGAACTTGGTATTTGGTGGAACTCCTGGGTCCTTGTTGGTGATGTAGTTTAAGTATACGAAATACTGAAAAAAAGAAAAGAAAATGCACCAGCCGGGAATCGAACCCGGGTCTGTACCGTGGCAGGGTACTATTCTACCACTAGACCACTGGTGCTTCTTTTGATAAAGTTAGCTAATAATATTTATTAATTTTAAAATAAGCTATGGAACTGATAAGATACATGATCAGAAAAAGTACTCGAAGAAAAATATAAGTGAGCCCAAAACCTGACGTTTGTATGAGAGGAGGGTTTGCTTCTGTAATATTTGAATGTTAAAATCATGAACATCACTAATTAGATTCATGATCATTATAAGATCAATATGTATAATTTTGATTATTTTTAACTAAATATAACAATTATGTATTTTAAAATAATTTGATTTCCATACATTAAAATATCAATAATAATAATGGGTGAATTTTTATGGGTTATTATGTGAAATATTTACAAGCTTTCTGATGATCCATCACCATTGGAAAAATTTAATTGATCAGCTATAGTATGATATTTTCTCAACTACATTTTTTAATTCATAATATTAAAACTCAAGACCGTATTTATTTCTGGAAATTAAACCTAAATCCACTCAAATTAACAACTTATTAATAATATATTATTATCATATATATATATATATATATATATATATATATATATATATATATTACTAATTACCAAATATATTCATTTACTACAACATTAAATAATCATGTTTGTAGATATTTGGATGAAAAAATCAAGTATGATGATGATCTTAAGTAAATTAAATCATGCACTCTAAATTTTATCCCATTTGTTATTTTATTTTATTGTTGCTTGTAATACAATAGATATCAACTCTATTTTTGGCTATTCCTATTTTTCATGGTATCATGTTAATTTATTAGTAATATACAAATTCACATTATATTTGTGTCTTCATTTTACTATTTTATTCTCATTAAACATATATGTCTTTAAATAATGTTTAATTCATAAGTTGTTGGTAAATAAAAGCGTACAAACCAAATTAACATGAGTAACTTACTAGTTAAAACAGTAAACAATATGGTGTCGATATGGTGTTCATTTAGAACCAAATTGATTCTGGTTAAAAAGAATTAGAATTCTGTTTTTAAAGATTTTAATAATTATTATTTTTAATGTTAGGCAAAATTACATTTTTGATCCCCCACTTTTGTTCTAATTTCACATTTGATCTCCCTATAATTTAATTCATAAATTTTATCCCCCTGGTTTTTAAATCCTGCAAAATTAGTCTCAAACACGTTGACCGTTATAACAATGACGTTGACTGCACTTGACATGCGCCTCTCTCTCATGTGCCTTGCACGTGTGTTTGAATAAATACACAAGCCAAATTGCCATTGTCTAAAAGCTCGGTTGCGTGGATTCATGGAGCCTTGTGGGAAAAAAAATTGCTGCTAACAAATAATTTTAAGAGAACGATAACTAATTTAATTCAGCCAGACTAATTCTAAAATTATTTACAAGTCAATTCAATCAATTTAAAAATTAACATGGCAGCTACAAATTGGGAATGAATCACCAAGCCAAATACAAAAAATCTCTAAGCAAACATTGTTCTTCAAAATGAAACAACAACATACCCTTGTTCCCAACCTCCGTTGCAGACTTAGGCTTCGTCGTCAATGTCCTCAACACCATGCACTTGTAGACTGGTGACACTGCTAATGTTGAGGTGCATCTTTGTGATGGCGTTGCAGGGGAACCACTGCATGTGACAGTCCTTAAGCACGGTGAGATTTGGGTGGTGAGGTGGTGAAATCTGGCGGCATGGACGGTGTAAAGGCGGTGAAGGATGGTGGCCGTGGAAGGGGTGTGGCAGTGGGGGTGGTGGTGAAGGATGGTGGCCGTGGAAGGGGTGTGGCTGTGGAAGGGATCTGGAATTTGATTTTGAGGTGCGTGTCAAATTCGATGACGACAAAGCCGATGGCGGTGGGGAGGCCGAGGGGGCCGGAGAGGGAGAGGGTGGTGCTGGGGGAGAGAAAGAAGGCTAGGCCGTCGCCGGAGGAGGTGGGGTTGAGGTTGTTGATGGAGAAGGAGGCGTGGAAGATGGAAGATTGGTGGGAGAAAAGAGAGAGGCGCGTGTAAGTTCCAGAAGAGTGACAGTCAACATCACTGTTTTAACGGGCAACGCGTCCCAGACCAATTGTGCAGAATTTTAAAAATAAGGATTAAATTTATGAATTAAATTATAGAGGGGATCAAACGTGAAATTGAAGTAAAAGTGAGAGACTAAAAATGTAATTTTCCCTTAACGTTATAATTAAGATTTTTGTCTTTTTTGTGTAACTCCCGCTATATCTTTACTAACTTTAATATTTTGGACTAATTATAGGATTATTTTTAATCATAATTATAGGACTAATTCTTGATCCAGAAATTAATCACAATTAAAACCTCAAGCTTATCCTCAAAGATATATTTTATAAGAATTAAATTCAATTTCTCTCATTCTTGTTTTATGATAAATTTATGTATTTTTATTTTAAAATTAGAATTTTAAAAACATATCCTTTTCAGATTGAAGAATGAAATTCAACTAACCTGCACGAAGAATAAATGATTCTCATTTACAATAAATTAAAGGTATACTTTTTTTAACAATAATACATCTTTTAAGTTCATATTTCTTATAATTAGAATCAAAATAATAACTCTTTTTTTTTTTTTAATGAGAGAGTATGTTATAAACACAGACATCCAATAACATAACAGAGCAGCACTTTAAAGTGGAAGACACTTGTCCCTAATTTTCCGAAAGATGCCATGATTCTTACGTGGAAAGAATATTTCCTTTATGTGTTCGTTCACACCCTCACATTGGACACAGCACGAGGTCGCCACACGCCTCTTTCGTCCCCCAATACTAGCCGTCCATCTGTTATCAATCCAACGGTTCAAAAATTCAGATCTCACACTCAAAATTCCCAAAACACCCCTCTCCCCTCCTACATATATCCTCTTTGTCCCACGCAAGCTTCATCCACATCCTCCACAACACAACTCCACTCTTAGCTGCCATTGGTTTTTCTTCTTCCATTTCTCTTCCTTTCTAAGCTTTTTTCGATTACCCATTTGGAGATTCTGTCCTAATGGCTCTTGCTCCTTCCAAAGTTTCCTCCTTTTCCGGGTTTTCTCCCAAACCCAGTGTTGGGGATGCTCTGAAAAACCCAACTTGCTCTGTTTCTCTGAGCTTTGCGAATGTGAAACTTGGAAGCAGAAACCTTAGGGTTTGTGCCTCAACTGTGCCTCTCTCAGGGGTGATATTCGAACCCTTCGAGGAGGTTAAGAAGGGTGAACTTGCTGTTCCAACGGCTCCCCAAGTCTCGCTGGCTCGTCAGAACTACGCTGATGAGTGTGAATCTGCCATTAACGAGCAGATAAAGTGAGCATTTCTATGTTCCCCATCTAGTTTTTTTTTTTTTTTGTTTTTTTGTTAAATTAGTTTCTTTTGTTGTTTAATATAAGCAGATCAGGCATTTTTTCAGCTTTTCTAAAGTGTGGATTTTTACTTTGTTGAGTGAAAAAGTACTTTTACTTGTACTTTATTTAAAAATATATCATGTTATGAGTACATATAGCATAAATCATTGATGTTTCAAAAAGATTAGCCATTTAACTACTTTTTGGATTTTGTTCTTTTATTTTGAGTTTTGATATATGAATAGAGTAAATAATCTCCTTTTTTTTTTCGATTTTGTTCCCTTATTGCGAGTACAGATAAAGTAAGTAACTTGATGAAAAAAAGGGATAAGTAAATTGATCTAAAGTTGGTTTTATTCTCTATATTTTAAAGACGGTGTTATGGTCCTTGGATTTCTTGAAAATGTGGTGGATTTTAAGTCAAAATGGAGTAGTCTGGACGAAATCCACCACATTTTTAGAACCAATTTTTATTAAATTTTCAGGGACTTCAAAATATATTTTACTCTTGGAAAGAAATTACTATTGATATTTGAAGACATTCGTAATTTGTGTGTAAATGTATTATTATTATTATTTGACAATTGATTTTCTAGTCAATTTCTGGAACTAGTTAGTTTCAGTGAGTTGTTATAGAGGAGAGCTAGATCCTTATTTCCCTCCCTATTAATATTAATATAGCACTACGATCTACAATTATTACTTTACAAAGAAAGTAAATTTATACTTTTTTTTGCATGCATCTAATAATGGTCCTCTGCTAAGAGCTTTACCTCTTATATTGTGTGTCACAGTGTGGAATACAATGCTTCCTATGCGTACCACTCCTTGTTTGCGTACTTTGACAGGGACAACGTGGCTCTCAAGGGATTTGCCAAGTAACCAACACAAAACCCCTTTCCTCTAAATGTTTATTCTGTATCTCAAATGGGTTTTCAATTTCATGCGCTGTTATTGTTGAAAACAGGTTCTTCAAGGAATCTAGTGAGGAAGAAAGAGAGCACGCTGAAAAGCTCATGAAATATCAGGTTAAATTAACTCTGTAGTTAACTGTTTACTTCTCTAAAGTTCTTTTACAGTGACAGTGTCATTTACATATATGTTTCTTGTTAAATTGTTTAGAATACTCGCGGTGGAAGGGTTGTTCTTCACGCCATCAAGAATGTCCCCTCAGAATTTGAGCATGTGGAAAAGGGGGATGCATTGTATGGTGAGACTGCTGATTTCATTATTGTCTCAACTCTCAACCATATCTGTTTTTCAATGCCTTTGTCTTTTTTCTATTATAGAATGACTCTTATATTTGTTCAAATCAATATATATGCTGACTTTCCTCTATTGCTCTGTTCAGCAATGGAATTAGCTTTGTCTTTGGAGAAATTAGTGAATGAGAAACTTCTGAATGTGCACAGTGTAATGGCTCTTTACTTTTCTGCTTTTGGTTACGATTATTTTTGTTTATCTCATAATTTTTTATTTCCTGAGGAACTCACAATTTTTTTATCTTTAGTAGTTAAGGCTAATTAGTTGATGATTTGTGGCTAATAGGTGGCAGATCGCAACAATGACCCTCAATTGGCAGACTTCATTGAAAGCGAGTTTTTGTCTGAACAGGTTAAACTCATCTAAACCGTAGAATGGTTGCAAATTCATAGAAACTTCTGGAATTTATAAAATTTAAATTAAGGAAAGGAAAGAAATTGAGACAGTATGAAAAATAAGAGGAACTGTATGTATGCATAGGTTTCCCAAATTTTTGACCTTTTTTTTTAAACTTTTCTCAAAAAACAATTCAGGAGTGTAAATTGTGGCTTTTGTTAAAAGGTAACTTTCAATTTGACCATACTATTGTGTTGAATGTTATCCTGAAAAGAAAGAGAAAGACAGCTAACACAAGCTTAGAAAAAATGAAAAGCATTACATGTGCATCTATGCAGTGAACATTGAACTTGAATTTGCAATTTGACTCTGTATCTTTGCTTACATTACCAATGTTTGTTACAACATGTCACTTTCTTTTGTGCAGGTTGAATCAATTAAGAAAATTTCAGAGTATGTGGCTCAGTTGAGAAGGGTTGGAAAGGGTCACGGTATGTATATAACTACCATCATTTCTCATACTGGTCCACTAATGAAATTGATGTTTTATGGCTTAGACGCACCTTTCCATTAGTAGTACCTTTACTCCTAATACCATTGGCTTCTAATGAAATTGATGTTTTATGGCTTGCAGGTGTTTGGCACTTTGATCAAAGACTTCTTGATTAGGAAGATGCTGCTTAATCTTGAATTACCTTGTTAGTAGTCTTCGTTTACCTTTGGTCTTTTCTGAAGTTCTGGGTTGTTTTCTATTTTAAAATAGTATTTAAATGTTTTTCCTATGTACTGGGATTTAGGAACTCGGAGTAATGTAATTGCTAGTAGCACATGTAAAAGGCTGCAAGCCTATTATGCAATAACATTTGATATATGCTTTTCAACGATCTCTCTCCAGTAAAAAGTGTCACTGGTTACTTAGCCTTTTATGGGTGGAATTCTGATAATTTGAAAATTTCCACAGTACTGCATAATACCCGAGAGAGAAAAATGTACCAAAAAAGTTAAATTGAAAGCTACATCGCCCCAAAGTACCAAAAGCATAACCCTTACTGATACCTATCGTACTGAATTATTTAAAAGAGGTTGTTATGGTTTAAAATGAACATACATTTGTATCAGCTTACCAAAAGAAATGACACACAAGTGGAAATTGCCAATTTGGATATTGGTAATGATAAGAGCTGCATTAACCACAACTATATTAGCTTGATATAATGTCGCTTGCATTCCCAATTAGAATGCTTAGTTTGTAGTTTATGCGTCTTTTGTAGGAAATTTACTTTTTTTGAAGGAGATGGATGATGGTAATGCTTTTGGCTGTATTTGGTTTCTGTTCAGCTGTATTGAATGTACAGTCTTGTTTGGTAACTTGTCTTGCTAAATTTAACCGTGATGTTTGGTTTCCTCCTCTTCAGTAAATTTCACACACTTGAGTTATACTTCAGACTATGTTTTAAACGAAAACAACATTAGGTTTGTTTTTAAAACTTAAGTTTGCAAAATAAAGTTCATTTGAACTTGTATGCTAGAAAACAAAATCTAGACCCAGACCCAAAATATAGACTAAACTCAGCAGATACTGGCTTCTACAAGAGATTCAAATATAGACTTTGATCATTCACTTTGACTTCCTTTGGTAATGATGTGATGGAAGGTATAGAGGCTGAAGAAATGGAACTGACATGAGGAAAATTTTGATTTCCCTTCTCTTATACACCCACCTATCATACTTAAAACATGTGAACTCATCCCACCAAGAGAAACTGACCACTCAAAAAACAGTTCATGTTGGCCTGAAACAGACCACCCAATATGAAGACCTATTGATCCTTTTCTTGTGGCAGCAAGCATATTGAGGTGAGGAAGATTCAATCATTTTCCACATGACTTGGATATCTGCATATTCCCCACAAGACTCCATGTCCTTATAAAGACTAAGAAGTCCATTTCTGTGGCCTGTGTATTCAACACCATAAATAAACAAATTAGCAAACACAAAGCAGATACAAGTAAGTTCACTTCTTGTGATCCAGAATCATTGATGAATGATGGAATATTGAAATCTCAATCTCAATCTCAAAGTAGTCTTACCTTCAGATTTGAACCTGAAGTTTGAAGTCACTTTACGAAGGATGCTCTTAATTGGGTAGATAGACAGCCTCTTGATGTACCTCCAACCCTCCCAGTTCCCCATTTTCTGGAGGAGATAGATAGCTCTCTCTTCCTGGCACCCTCCATTTTATATGTGAACTATGCTCTTCAAAATATAATGCAATGATTTCTTGCAAAACAACAAGATGAATCCTGCCACACAAGAAAGCAACAAAATAGAAGACAAGGCCTTTTGTGTAGTTCTTGATTTTTCTATTTTGCATAAAATATTCAATAAATTTGCTCGAGTATCCTATCCAAACTAATACTACTAGTACTGTGCTGCTATTCAAAAGTAAAAAAACTTTACTAGTAACACATTCTTTTACATACTTATTTGAATAACTTCTTTATTATTAAATGAAATTTATAAGAAATTACAAATTTTTATAGATTCTACTAGTATTTCTTATTTAGAGTCTCATTACTAATTTTATAGTTTTTAATAAATTTTAATTAATAATAAAAAATATATTAAGAAGCTTGTTGCTAACACTGTTAATGGTAATTCTGAAATTTATCAGAAAAACACGTTATTGTAAATTAATATATATTGGCTGTGGAAAATGAGAAATACTCCAAGATCATACCCACCATTCGGTAGTAATTGGATTTTTTTGAGTTTGTGACACATAATGTATGGCAACAGTGTATAAACAATGAGTTGGAGGAAATTCATTTGGATTTTGCTTTCCCTACTTATTCATCTCACTAAATATTCTGAATCTAATTTGGAGCAAAGTGGTGCGTTGTGGGCCCTTTCTGGAGCGGTTGGTTGGTTTATCCTCAATGACTTTGTGTTTGTATTTGCACTTTCTCTGAAGTCTTTATGTATCAAAATAAAAGATTTACTATGCATTGGAAGAGACTTAACATCCAAAGTGCTTGAATTGGCACAATTTAGTAGGGCCATAAAAGTGATTAATGCTTGAAGGAGCATTCGGATTCTGTTTCAATCGCTTTCTATGCTATAACATATTGTTTAATTTTGGTGAGTGAAGTTTAAAAGTTAGACCGTGGCATGTTCAGGAACTATTTTTTTTTTTGTGATGCTTACCAACCGCTTGTTATGACATCTCACCAATATATATGCTTTGAAATTGATTTTATCCCTCTTGTTGTCTTAGTGTGTGTGTTTTATTTGGGGGAGAGGTGTAGATGGGAATATTTTCGTGCATATTCTTGGTGGTTTAGATAACTTTCACTAATTTAAATTTTGGATTGAGAAAAAAGAAGTTCAAACGACAGAAATCGAATAGAGAGAAAACAATGAGAAAGTGAGGCTCTCTTAACACAAAAGTTAACAAATAAAAATGTCTCTTAATATAAAATGTATTATTAAGGATACTTATGAAATAAAAGGTATAGGCCATTGTTCAAAACCAATTAATTGAAACTATTTTTGTAATTTTTTTTTCTCTATTTAGGTGCATATTCTTGGTGTTTTAGATAACTTTCAGTAATTTTCTGTTTAGATTGAGAAAAAAATAAAAGGAAAGAAATTGGTAAAGAGAAAATGATAAGAAAGTAAGGTTCTCTCGACACAAAACTAACGAATAAAATGTTGTGGAAAATTTTGTATTTGGTGAAGAAAATATACGCAGAGGAAATTTCTGTAGATTATAAAATATGCAAGAAAAAACTATCAATAAATAGAAACACATACCTAATAAAATTATTAATCCTAAATTCTAATCAATATCTCTAAACCACAAGACCAACAAATTATAAAAATAAAAACAACATTTAAAATTAATTAAAGTCACTTAAATTAAAATTAAAATTATTAAAATCTAAAATCCCTTAAATCATTTAATTATTAAAATTACTTAAATTAAATTAAATCAATTAACGTCACTTAAATTATTTAATTATTAAATTTACTTAAATTAAATTAATTATTAAAATTATTTAATTATAATTTTAATTATTAAATACAAAATGAAGGAGACAACATTAAAGTGATGTCATATGTTCTAATAAGCCACCTAAAGGAATGATATAAGATGATGTCACCACTACAAGACAAAAGACAAATTGGCGATTACATAAAATATGATGACATCAATTATTTTTCAAATCACCTGAAGGAGTGATATGAAACATGTTAACGTCACACACTAAATGATAAAAAACGAATTTAATGATGTCACTCTGCCTGACACCATCCAATTTTTATGTGACAAAAATCACCCATGATAGATAAATAATTTCAAAACCCATCCATATCATTAATATGTTTTCCAAAAAACACCCAAAATGTTCAAAACCCCCATTTTTTGCATAGTAGTACTGAATTCCACAAAACAAAGATTATAAGAAAATTACATGTTATACTTGCTTGACCACCACAAAATCAACTAAACTTCCACCTTAGGGATCTATACCTTTTCTCTCCCGGATGTTCATAACAAAATAAAGCTGAGGGAAAATCCAACAAAGCAAATCCTCCATGTGTTTGCAATACCACAACCTCCATCTCTTGCAGAAAATAAAGGGAAGAATGACTAATCCTAAGTCAAAAATGAATCCCAATTCACCACTTAAAACATTCCAATAAATTGAACTTTTTGTTTTATAGGTTGAAGATGGTGGTGTTGGTGATCCTTTTACCCCACCATCAGTACAACTTTTGGTTAGTGGAGGTCCAAACAACCCTTCATTCCTTTTAAAGGAATCTTCCTCAAAAGACTGAATCTGAGTATCTCTTGGAATTTTTCCCACCAAATGATTATACGAGAGATTCAAAACTGAGAGAAAGGAGAAAGTTGCAATCCCTGTGGGAATCCCTCCACTCAAAATGTTTTTTGGCAAGTATAAGGACTCAATTTGTGTCAAGTTCCCTAGAGATGATGGGATGTAGCTTGAAAATGCATTATGTGGCAAGTTAAGAACTATCAATGCCCTTAAACTCATAAGCTCTTCTGGCAGTGAACCTTCAAAATGTTTTGATGAGAAATCCAAGGAAGTGAAAACATTAGGAATTTTGACCAACTTCATTTGTAAGCCTTTGTTGACAACAATAACTGAATCCAAGAAGGCTCATCTTCATTGCAATTGGTATGAATTGACACAATAAGAGTACAAGTTTTCAACGGTTCTATAAGATAAGGAGACTATCGGTTTGTTTGATATCAAAACAAGATTTTTGTCCTTTTTCACCACCATATCCTTGTAATGCAAAGAATGATGCAAGTCATAGACATGCAAAAATAATTTGCCAGACTTCTCTTTATCTTCAGCTTCATCATCCATCATTGTTGTCTAACTTTGAAAGAGTGTTCCTGGTAGTGTACCAGTGAAATTATTGGAGGCTAAGTCAACAATCTGAAGCATCTCCCAATTACCAATGCGATGTTCACATCCAATGTAACCATGGAATTTGTTTGACCTTAAAATCATCACTCAAAAAATGGAAATATTCCTTAAGAAGCATGGAAATCTATCACTCAATAGATTATTTCCCAGGTTTAGAAGTTCAAGGTTATGACAATTGACCAAAGATTTTGGAATGGTACCCTTCGAAGAGATTTCCATGGAGATTAAATAATCTTAGGTGACATGAACTAGAAACTGTATAAGAAAATGAATCTGTTAGCTTGTTTCCAACTAGATCCAATACTCTTAGAGTATTGCTCCTTGAGGTCAAACACTCAGGAATGGAGCCATTGAAGCTATTATGGGAAAGATCAAGCATTCTAAGAGTAGAACAATTACAAAAGGATTCGGGGTTTTTCCACGAAAGCTTTTGTTTGAGAGGGACAAGACATATGTGAAGTGAAGGTATTCTTTAATGTCAGGTAGGATAATGCTAAATCTATTACTTGAGAAGTCCAGATTGATAGTGTTATGAACATGGATGGAGGTAGAATTGCAGAACAGGAAGCATGGTAAGAACTTAAGATAGAAAAGGGAAATTTCTTATATTATTTTCTCCCATTTCTATTAATACATCTCAGATATTTATAGCTATTAGTGCTTGCTAACAGACAAAGGCTAGTAACAAAATCACCTATGCACTAATGGAGCACTATAATAGAATTGCCAAAACACAAAGCACTACTAATAGAATTATTCACTACTGATTATAGCATAGTAGGGCACTATGAAATAGTAGAATTGGTGCCCAAACTCCCTTAAACATAACCTTTCAAATGCAAAGGTGTTTTAATCCTCTTTTTGGGCTTGTCCTTTAGGTCTTGCTGCCTATCATTCCCTGGGGCATAAAAAATCACCTTGTCCTCAAGGTGATAAAGATTCTTCAAAATTACCTAGTCTTTCCACGTAGTGTCATCAAGAGCTAGACCAGACCATTGAACAAACACCTTTAGATGAGGTTCAGGGTTGGAATTATCCTAGCGAGTACTAATTATGGTTAAAGGAGCAATGAAAGGATGATTGTCCACATCTGAAGCTGGAAGACTGATGGGCTGAGGAGCATCTGGTGAGGATGAATGAAAAGGTTTCAGAAGGGAGCAATAGAATACTAGGTGAATTTGTGAGTTATCTGACAACAACAATTTATAAGCAACTTTACTAATTTGTTCAAATACTTGAAAAGGACCATAGTAACGTTTAGCAAGCTTCAAATAAGGGATACCTATTGCTGAGGATGGCCAATAAGGACATAGTTTCACCATAATGATATCCTCGACGGTGTAATGAACCTTCTAGCGAGTGAGATCAGTAAAATATTTCATTCGTTCTTGTGATTTGAGAAGCTTCCTGTGCAACCTTTCAAATTCCTTGTCCCTGTTTGTCAACAAAGTGTTGGTGACATCCAAGTTTAAAGTTTTTACTATTTAATGAGGAACAACTGGTGGTTTCCTTCCAAAAGTGACTTCGAATGGTGAAACACCCATACTCGCGTTCTTGGAAGTGTTGTAAGACCACTCTATCCATGATAACAACTTACCCCAGGTTGATGGTTTAGAATGCACAAAGGACCATAAGTATTGCTCTATAATGCGGTTCAATACCTCTATTTAACCGTCAGATTGAGGATGATAGGCCAAGTTCATGTGCAACTTTATGCCAGATAATTTGAACAACTCTTGCCAAAATTTTCTAAGGAACAGAGGATCTTTATTCGATACCAGACTTCTGGGCATGCCATGGTGTTTTGCAACAATGTGCATAAATAAAATGGCGACAGTATATGTTGTATAATGAGAAGGTAACATCCCCAAGTGAATACCTTTGGAAATTTATCCACCATGACCAAAATTGCAGTGTTGCCTTTATAAGAAGGGAGTCTCACAATAAAGTCTAAGGACAAATCTTCCCACGATCTAGCCGAAATTAGAAAAGGTTCTAGAAGTTTGGCAGGTTCATACTTAGTGTGTTGGCAATCACAACAATGAGTTACAAATTGGTGAACACCCTTTCTAATGGTCTGCCAAGTGAAGCTCTCCTGTAACCTAGCTAATGTCTTAGTGATGCCCATGTGGCCCCCTGTAGGAGATGAATGAAATTCCTGTAATAGCAAAGGAATAAATTTCAGATCACTAGGTAACCATATACGACCCTTCTACAATATCAAGTCCTCTGAAAGGGTATGGTCCAGATAAGCCGCGATAATATCCCTTAATTCCTTTTGCAGAGAGATAAACTCTAGGTGTTTGGATATTTCACGCTTAATGTCCTACAAAAATGTGAATTGAGGCATTGACAATAATAACTATCCCCGACGAAAACTCAGGAATCCGCAATAGCGTGTCTGCCACCACAATGGTTCTGCTGGACCTGTATTGAATGGTGAAATCGTAACCCATTAAGTGAAGTAAATATTTTTGTTGTTCTGGGGTTGGCATGAACTGGGCCATGAGTTCCTTAAGGCTCCCATGGTCCATCAGAATGACAAAGGAATGACCTAGTAAGTACTACCTCCACTTCTTGATTGCGATGATAATGGCATATAATTCTTGAACATATGTAGAGGCATGTAAAAGTTTTATGCATAATGGCTTATTGAAGAATGCAATAGGGTGGTCGTCCTGTGACAAAATGGCACCCATTCCTTTTCCTAAGGCACCAGTCTCGACCATGAAGGGTGATGAGAAATCTGATAGGAGCAAAACTGGCAATGTGTTTACTGCCACCTTCAATTGTTGAAAAGCAAATTGGGCCTCCTTTGACCACTCAAGGTGCTCCTTTGTCAAAAGGTGGGTGAAGGGTGCTGCCATAGCATCCTGTTGTAAATTAGTATGTCGTGGAATGTTTGTGCCAAGTGATGCAAATGTTCACCAAAAAACTTGTTGTAAATTAGTATGTCGTGGAAGAAGACAATGATGAACTTTTGTAGGTACGTTTTGAAGGTGCCATTCATAGTGGCTTGATGCAGAATTCGTAATGTCTGTGATGAGCTCGGAAGGCCATTTTGTTCACATTCTCTTCTCACATGAGGATCTGGTAGTATCCCTATAGGAGGTCGAGTTTAGAATACTAGCAGGCGCTCCCTAATTCTTCCAAAAATTCATCCATCGTCGGGATCGAAAAACAATCTTTAATGGTGATGGTGCTCAAGGCTCTGTAATCCACACAGAAATGCCACAATCCATCTCGCTTCTTCACCAACAAGACAGATGATGAAAATGGATTGGTGTTGGGCCTAATGATTTCATTTCTCAACATCATATCCACCTGCCATTCAATTTCTTGCTTTTGAAAATAGGGATAGCGGTAGGGATGCACATTCACAGGCGCGGAGTTCATAAGAAGCTTGATAGTATGATTGGTGGGTTGTGGTGGCTGTAAGCAAGTGGGCTACTGGAAGAGGCTGTCAAACTTTTGAATAAGCAAGGTGACTTTAGGGTGAGTCACTAATGGAGTTTGGTCTGAAGGGAGCTCTGTGACTCGAATATGGAAGAAAGTGCTTGTGCTATCTGTCTTGACCATTCGTTGAAGCAGATTAGTGTTGACAGAGTCGAGGTCCCTGTCATGGGTGCCCTGTAGTTGAATAACCCTGCTTTCGTGAAAAACCGCATTGTTAAGTCACTATAGTTCATAAGAATAAGACCAAGTGACTTCAACCATTGAATGCCTAAAATGAGGTCTTCTCCCCTCAGAGGCAGGATGTGAAAACCAATGGTGAAGACATGTCCATGGACATGGATGGAGACATTGCCGCAAAAGTGAAGACAATCGAGCTCATTGCCGTTACCCACCATGAATCGTAATGAATAAGTGGGCTGGGTACGCAGGCCCAATGCTTCAAACAAACGTTCCTGAGTGAAATTGTGGGTGCTACCCCCATCAATTAATATCAACACCTTTTGATTAGTGATGCGGCCCACTAACCATAAGGTGTCAGGAGCAACATGGCCCAAAATCACGTGAAAGCTGATTTGGGCTTGAGATGGGTCATCTGATTCGGGTTCAAGGTTATGGTCCTCTGATGGTGCATAATCCCCTGGTGGTGGCTCGTCCTCGTCCGAGATTAAGAGGAAGAACTTGGAAGAGCAACAATGGCCTCTACTAAAGGGCTTATCTCAATTGAAGCAGACCCCCTTTTCACGTTGCATTGCCAATTCCTCCAGCAAAAAGCGTTTATAAGGAATGGTCGATTTAGGTGGTGTTGGCAGTAAGGGTGGTGGTGGCAACAAGGACGAAGATAAGGCTTGGCAAGGTAGTCGAGGAGCGAACGAGCCTTGGGAAGAGGTGTGACCGCAAAAAAACCAACACAAATCAAGGAGTTTTTCCTCTTGAAGGCTCGCTAATGCTGTCGCGTGAAGCAACTTGAGAGGTTGTAGAGCTTGGATCTCACGAAGAATGTCCGGCGACAAGCCTGAGATGAAGCAACTAAGTAGAAAGGGAGGAGGGAGACCAATGATTCGGTTGGCCAAAGCTTCAAACTCCGTGAGATAGTCAATGACGGTACCTCTGTGAGTGATCGTGAACAAGGGCCTAGTGGGATCATCATAATGAGAAGAATCAAATTGAGGTTTCAGTGCATTTAAGAAGTCGGACCAGGACGCGATTTGTCCATTGCAAGACATCCACTGAAACCAAGCAAGTGCTGGACCATCCATGTAAAATGAGAGAATCGTCAAACGTTCACTATCAGTGGTCACATGGTAATTGAAGAACTGGGTGATCTTGAAGATCCACCCTAGTGGGTCTGAGCCATCAAATTGAGGCACTTTGAGCTTCATACGATACGGGGCTGATGATGGGGGCGAGAAAGTGGGGTTGGCCGACGAGGAAGAAGGTGAGGGTTGGTTGGTTTCGAGGAAGGACATTTTTTGTGTGAGGTCGTTGAGCTTAGTGGACATGGTGGTTTGGTTGACCGTAAGGTTTAGTTGCGAGGAGGTGAGTTTTGCGATGGCATCTTCGAGACGATCTAAGGTGGATTTAAAACGTGTGGAATCTGCTATGGGTATGCAATGAAAGCACCAATGTTATGAACATGGATAGAGGTAGAATTGTAGAACATGAAGTAGGGTAAGAACTTAAGATAGAAAAGGGAAATTGCTTATATTATTTTCTACCCTTTCTGTTAATACATCTTAGATATTTATAGCTATTAGTGCTTGCTAACAGATAAAAGCCAATAACAGAATCACCTATGCACTAATAGAGCACTATAACATAATTGCCAAAACACAAAGCACTAGTAACAGAATTATTCACTACTGATTATAGCATAGTGGGGCACTATGATATAACATAATTGGTGCCCAAACTCCCTTAAACATAATCTTTCAAATGCTGAGGTGTTTTAATCCTCCTTTTGGGCCTATCCTTTGGGTCTTATTGCCTATCAGATAACAATTTTTGTGAAAAGAGGAATAGACCCAGTTGGTTGGAGTGAAGGTCAACCACAAAATATTAGAACTAATATTTTGCAACGTTCCTTCCAAGACTCACAGAAAATTGTTGGAAAGATTCAAGTAAACCATATCATGAAATCTCCAAATCCAATTGGGTATCATTCCTTGAATTTGATTGTTGGACAAGTCTAGAGAAACTAGTTGGGATTGATTTTACAAGAAAGATGGAAATTTCCTTAAGTTGCAGTCAGCCAAAAGCAGATTTGTCATGTTAGGAAATGCTGAAAGGCCATGATCTCCACTAGAAGTGATATCAACTGTCAAGTTGTTGTGAGAAAGGCCTAATGTCTGTAGATACTGCATTCTGTGAAACATATCTAGCCATATAGTGCCATTGAATTGATTTGGAGAGAGAAGGAGGTAACCAAGATTTTTTAGATGGAGAAATGACTTTGGAATAGGCCCTTGCAATTTGTCGTTGCTCAAATCAACAGACTGTAAATTGGAGAAAGACACTTTTGGGAATTCATCCAACACACCATCAAATCCATTATGAGAAAGAATAAGCTCTTGTAGTGATGGAAGTGTGAATAGGGTTGAGGGAAATTTTCCACTAAAGGAGTTATCGCCGAAATTGATGCTAATGAGGTTTAAAAGCTTCTCCCATTGAGTGGATGTGATTGGTCCTGTGAGAGCATTTTGGAAAAGGGATAGATACTTGAGATTATTGGACATATTGAGAGATGGTAGAGGGCCAGAGAAGTTATTGAATGACAAGTCCATGTGAAAAAGTTGGGAGAGTTTTGACAATGAAACTGGGAGTGTTCCATTAAATTGACAGCCATATAAATCTACTATAGCCAAGTGCTTCAAATCGGAAATAGTACTTGGTAACTGTCCGGAGATATTTGTATTGCTAAGACTCAAGGTTTGAAGATATCCTTCTTGTGTGAAGTTTGGCAAGGAACCATGAGGATCCTGATTATATGACACATCAAGGATCTTTAGCTTTTGCATTTGGAAGATACCCTTAGGAAAAACATCAGTTAATGCACAATTGCTGAGCTGCAGGGTGGTCAAATTTGAGAGATTTGCCAAGGATTCTAGTATTGGACTTGACATATTCAAATCCAATTGAATCACTGAGAGACTAGCTTAGATAGTGAAGAATCAATTGTTCCTGAGAGGTTACAGGATGACTCGCTCAAAATTTGAAGCTTTTGCATTGAAGATAATGCATGAGACCACTCCTTTCCAGTGGCAGATGCCATTACACCATCCAGATAGAGTTCTGTGATTTCTGTGAGGTTCTGCATAAGCATTCCTATGTTTGGCTTCTCAAGTTTTAGACTATGCAGTAAATTAAATGAAGTAGATAAGTCAAGAGTAGCCTGCTTTGTTAGAAGAGCAATCTCAATTGGAATTTGCCCCTCAAAGCCAGCATTTGACAGATTCAAGTACCTCAAATTTTTCAGCAAGCCAAACTTGAAGGAATCACAGAACCAAAGTCATTGTGAGCCAAATTCAATTCCTACAGATATCGCAGATGGAAGGTCAGACTAGAATTGTCTAGCCCCTCAGTAATGAATTCTTCGCTTAAATCAAGACCAATCACACGCCCCAGCTCACTGCATGTTACTCCATTCCACTGACAGCAATCACCACTTTGGTTCCAATGGACCAGTTTTTCAGATTTGACAGGGTTGAATACAAGGTTGTGCTTCATATTGAGCAACAAATATTGCTCATGTATGAGGCAGTGGCTTGTTGCTACGTACATAGTTTATGAAGCATAAGGGTATAAAGAAAGGAAATAATAGGATAAGATATAATATCAATGGTAATAACTGTTGGTGGCTAAGAGTGACGGGTTAATTAATGTGGGTAGAGTGGTTTAGCACTTTAGCTTGATTTGAACACATCATACTCCTCTTTATTTATAGTGTGTATCGGGTAATATACTACTATTTTTAATTGAATGAAAGTAATTTTAATTGTTATTTTTTAAAGCGTTTTTAGGAATCTGTTGAGAGTACTTTTTTTTTTATAAAAAATATTAACCTCTTACCTTTTTCGATTTATTATTTTAAATATTTTTAGTTTTAAATTGAATTTATTATTACTTTTTAAAATTATCAATAATTAAAAATAACATTATATCATAATATAAATTATTTATCATAAATCTCAAATATAATTTACATTACAAAAATATTTATAAAAAAATAGATGACGTAACATATAAACAAATTTTACAATGTGATTTAATGATAAACTATCATATATTATAAATTTATTAATTTTTATAATAATTATATCAAAATTCATATCAAAGATAATTTTTTGATTATTTTACAGTATAAAATTATCTTAAACTATAAGCATGATTATTAATGATATATAATTTATATATTTATAAATTTTAATTATATAAAATAAACATCCATAGTGTTGAAAATTCTACTTCTAAGACGTTAGTTTCTTCTGCACTTCGTCAAATATTTCCAAATTGTGTAGGCCACCAAAAGAATGTCACTCACGTTTACTTTACTGAGTAAACTCCTTGATAATGAATATTAGATTGTGTTAATAATACGTCTATCTACGTAAACATCGAATCTACTAACTATCCACCATAATTAGATTTAGTTGATTATATAATTAAGAGACAAAAGCATTATACTCAATGCAGTAACATGAGCAGATTAAAGATTTACTTGGAGACAGCCACCGAACCTCCATATTAATCCAACTACCCAAGCATACTAGTTAGAGCTAGTATAGCACACACGTAATGTACGGTAAATTAGATTAAACATGTATATAATTATGTTGTTAGATCCCTTGATAATTAACCGTGTTCTTGTATTTCAATTCGATAATTTTACTAAATATTTCTAATTCAATAAACAAGCTTTTAATTCTTTCAAACAAAAAAAACAACAACTAGGAACCAATTTTTAATACGAAACATTCACGCAAAGAAAAGAAAAACAAACATGAAATAGCATGCATGCAGTTCTCTTTTGGTTTAAATTATGTTTTTAATGAAACAAAAAATGTAATACTTTTAAATTTCATGTTTTACCTCATTTTATTTTCAAATAATATATATAAGTTTAATTTATATGCGCACACTATAAAACTAAAATATTTAAAGTTTTAAATTGTGAATCCATAACAAATTATAATAAATATAACGTTTAAGTTTTAAGATTTTTTTTAAAATGTAGAATAGAAGATAACACGGGAAGTTTTTACAGCACTCATACACTTTTTCTTAATCAATTGAGTTAGATTTTTTTAGTCATTTAAGTTTTAAGATGATTTTTTTTTATAAAAGTTAATCAACTTAACAATTTTCTTTGTGTTGAGTCTCTAATTTTTTTTTAAAATTTTTTTATCCTTAGATAAATTAATAAATTTTGTTTTCAGACTTTCTAATAAATCTTATTCATTTTGTATTAGGTCCTTTAAAAAATATTTAATAAGGACTAATATCAAATTATATACCTATTATAGAAACAAAAAATAAAAAATAAATATATTAAAAGGATTAAAATAAAATAATAAAAACCAAAAATAAAATTTGTTTTATTAGAAACTCAATAAAAAAATATAAAAAATTCAAAAAAAAATTATTTACTAGCTAACATATATTTAAGCCATTTTTTTAAAATAACTGTGAAAACTTTTCACACTTAGTACATGGATTTCTCTCTATATGTATATAATACAAATCTCATATTTTACCTTTCATCCTGTTGTGACTCTCTCTCTCTCTCTCGCCTCCGACAGTGCACATTTCCGCTTTCCCTCTCTCTGCCTCTTTCTCTTCCCTCTACCTCTTCCCCTTCCTTGCCTCCGCTTTCCCTCACTCTGCCTCTTTCTCTTCCTTCTCTCTGCCTCTTTCTCTTCCCTGTCTTTGCCAAGAGTCACGGCATCTTAGGAAAATCTTCCTTTAAGCTCGGTCGCATGGCCAAGCCTAGGGTTCTCGCTCTCTCTAGTTTCCTAACTCTTCCTAAATATCTCTCTTTCATTCACCATTCAACTATTATTACCTATACTCGCCGCTATTTCGATTTTAAGAATCGCCAACTCCGTCGTCTCCGACAAGATCATGTTGTTCGGCGTCAGAGTCGTGGTAGACTCCATGAGGAAGAGTGAGTATGAACAACCTCTCGCAGTACAAGCTCCTTCGCGACGCCGTTGGAAACGCCTCCGCCAACGACGCAGCTCCGATCGACTCCGGCAAGAACCGTGGCTGCAAGCGAGGTTCGACCAACGCCTTCTATGATTCTCTCTCTGCCACGCTTTGTTATTATTTTAAATAAATAATTGTTTTGTTTTTGTTTTTTTACACATAATTGATTGGTCACTCAGCCAACAATTATATTTTTTATTTTTATAATATTTTTGATAAATTATTTAGATGTTTTTTGCTAAGGAATATGAATGTTTATATCCGTAATTAGTGTCGATTTTGATTATTTAGACAGTAGCTATTATTGATGGCGAAATGATCATTTGCGGTAATTTTTTTTCAAATTTATCACTTGGGATAAAATTTAAATTAATAGCCCGAATAAATTTGAAAAAAATTTGCTGGCAAATGGTCGATTGTCCAATTAACAAAGAGAAATAAATTGGTATTAAGTGGGGCCTGCTACGAAATTATAGTACTATTTATACCATCCACTATCAATTCTTCTCGGTTACCTTTTATGTATACAATATTACTAAATTTATTTTATTTGCAAGATGCGATATGAGTTATCATATTCATTGAATCGTTTATGTCATTTGATAGTCCCTTGAAAATGGGCTGTTGTTTCCTCATATTGATTGGAGTCATTATAAACATATAAAAATTAATTTATGAAATTAGATTATCCAAATCAACAATTTTATTGGTCAAATGCAGTTATACAAGGGGAATGAATATATACTTGATTCCTTTTAAAATAATATATATAGTCTTAAAGTAATTTTACGGTGTTGTGAATGTTTTTAATTAAAAAAAACATTATAAAAATTTCTTTATAAAATAATATACCAATGAACTGGTGGCTTTAAGTTGTCAAATTTTTCTACCTTTGTTTTAGCTAGAAACGTTTAAATTGGTGTAAGGCGAAAAAAGAATTCTACGTTTGTTCTTATACTGTCATTGAGGCATTAATTGAGAAATTCATAAAAATATTCTAGTCAGGAGCTCATTTGGAACTCTAATTAGTAAACAGCCATATTGCAGTTACTCAATTAGTAGTTAAAAATATTTAATGTAAATTTATTTTTTTACTAATCGTTGGATCAAGTGGTCTCAAAATAATTAAGAAGGGGTTGAATTAATTATTCCTAAACCTTTAGAACAAGGAGTAGAAGAGAATCTTAACCAAAAATAAAAGCAGAAATTAAAATGCACAGCGAAAAGTAAAAGAGTAGGGAAGAAGGAGACAAACACAAAGAGTTTTTATACTGGTTCGGCAACAACCCGTGTCTACATCCAGTCCCCAAACGACCTGCGGTCCTTGAGATTTCTTTCAATCTTGTAAAAATCCTTTTACAAGCAAAGATTCACAAGGGATGTATACTCTCTTGTTCTCTTTGAACCTAGTGGATGTACCCTCCACTATAACTGATCCACAAGAGATGTACCCTCTCTTGTTCTCAATCAACAACCTAAGTAGATGTACCCTCTACTTGTACCACAAAGGATGTATCCTCAAATGTGTTAAGACAAATATCTCAGGCTGTTAAACCTTTGAAACTTTGTGAATGGGGATACAAAAGAATTCTCAAGCGGTTAGTCCTTTGTTCTTTTGGAAAAGGGAGAAGAGAGACACAAAAAGAATTCATGCGGTTAGTCCTTGACGAATTCTTTTTGGCAAAGGGAGAAGAGATGAAATGAATGAATAGCACAAATTTTCAAGGTTTAGAAAAACTAGAAAACTATGGAAAGCTTTTGGCACAAAGAAGAAGAAGAAGTTCAAAGAGATTCAAAGCTTGTAAAGGATTGTAATAGACTCATTTGATTGTTAGAAAAGATTTATTAAAAATGCAAAACAAAGTCTTGCTTTTATAGACTCTTCATGTCTGGTCAAGAGAACCATTTAGAAGAGTTATGACTTTTAAAAAAATTTAAAACCAATTTGAAAAAGTCAAAAACCATTTGAAGAGTTACATCTTTTGATTTATTCAGAAACAATCACTGGTAATCGATTACCAAATCAGTGTAATCGATTACACAAAGCTTTTATGTGAAAGGATGTGACTCTTCACATTTGAATTTGAATTTCAACGTTCAAAGGCACTGGTAATCGATTACCAAAACATTGTAATCGATTACAGCTTTTTGAAATTAATTGGAACGTTGTAAATTCATTTGAAAACTTTTTCAAATCCATTTTGCTACTGGTAATAGATTACAATAATCTGGTAATCGATTACCAGAGAGTAAAAACTCATTGGTAAACATGTTTTGAGAAAAATCCATGTGCTACTCAGTTTTTGAAAAAACCTTTTCATACTTATCTTGATTAAGTCTTCTCTTGATTCTTGAATCTTGAGTCTTGAATCTTGATCTTGATTCTTGGAAGCTTGTTCCTTGAATCTTGATTTTTGATTCTTGAAATCAACTTTCCTCTTTAATCTTGAAGTGTTCTGGATTCTATCTTGAACATCTTGAACTCATTATTTGATTGACCTTTGAGCTTTTTGTCATCACCTTTGTCATCATCTTTGTTATCATCAAAACATCTTTGAATCAATCTTGATTCATCATGAAACTTTGCTTCTACACTAATTATTTTAATTAAGATACATAAATGTAATAATTATCAAGTTGTATATTTTTTTTTAATATAGTGTATATTAAAAATATTATATTATTATAATAACGTATAAATGAAATATTTGCGAGTGAATTGGGCGAAAGAAGATGGTTACCAAAGCAGAGGAGACTCAATTGAGCAGGCTAGAAAGTCAACTATTTTATTCAATTTGACTTTTGACTAATGTTTGTTTCGCTGTGCATAATGGACCTTGTATGAGTAGGTTGTAGCAAATTGTAATGGATACATTACAACAAATTGCAAAATCTTAGCCTCCTTTTGGAGAAACATAGCAGCTGGTATGCAATTCGCTTGCTTATTTGAAGTAGTTGAAAGTTAACCTTATTGGATTATTCCTTGAATCTCGCCTCTTGTCACTTGTGTTGTGGAGATGCTGATGATGCACCTGAGATGGTTGATCACAAATTTCTGCAGGGGATTATAAACTTGCTTGAGTCTTGATGCATTTTGTTTTAGGGTTTCCATAATACTTGTATTTCATTACTTAACTTGTAAGGTTATCATGCACTTTCTTTGGTTGCTTTTTGTTTTCTGGGTAGTGTATTTGTCTTAAGATTAAGCCTTTTTTGGTCCTTTATTCTTTGTTGGTGGTGGATGGGGAAAAAAGGTCTTCTGATCTGATTATGCCATTATTCTTTCACAATGTAGGGTATCATTCATTCATTCTTGTTAAAATTTTGTGGCAAGATGTTTGATCTTATTTGCTTTTGTAATTTGTGAGCCTGGAAAGTAATATGCTGCTGAACTTTTATGTTGTCCATCATGTTCATTATGTTGCCAAAATTACTGAGAGGGAGTTGGACAGGGTAAGTTATTGAAATGCTCAACTTGTCTCAACTTGTTTTTACATTACAATTTAGTGAGCAGCACTTTTAGACAGTTTTTATGCTAAATGTATATAGTATCTGTGTTCAAATTTGATTAATTTTATTCTTTTGTTCTCTCTTCGTATGAACAATTTAGTTTAATAATTACTAGTTAGTTTGTAGAAATGTTTTTTAATGAAATGACCATGCTACCAATTTTTATGTCATAATAATTCTTGCTTCCAAAAAGTAAAAAAATTAAAAATAATTAATAATTCTACATCAGTTCAGGCCACAACCGATGTAGAATGTCTAGCATTCTACATCGGTTATTAGAACGACCGATGTAGAATGATGACTTTCTACATCGGTTTTCAGGACAATCGATGTAGAAATCTGGCATTCTAAGACGGGTTTGGAGACCAACCCGTCTTAAAATGGGCAGATTTCTACATTGGTTGTCCTAATAATCGATGTAGAGTGTTAGAATTCAACATCGGTCGCTCAACCGTCGTTGTGTTTCAACGACACTAGGTTACAATGACGCGTGGTAACAGATGTAGAAAGGCGCCGATAACCGATGTAGAAATCCTATTTTCTAGTAGTGCCACCTAGATGATTTTACCCGTCGACATAATCGACAATTTGCTTCCTTGGTAACAAAAACTTCTGCGTGCTTTTTGCTGAAAGTTCACCATTTCATGTGCTCCTCATTCAGAATAATGCAGCTACGTATATAACAAACTAGGGTGGGTGTTGACGGAATAAAAACTATAGTCATAGAAATTACTATCAAGTGTGTTCGCAAGAATACAAATATTTACGGTTTTATCTTGCTATTTTTTTTCTTCAAAAAAATAAAATAAAGAAATATAGTCAATGTTGGTTGTTGGTTTGATTTTTGCTAGTGAACTAGTAATAAAAAGAACCAATAATTTTTTGTGGACATCGGTTCTTGGTACCTAGAAGTAAGGATTTAGTTAATGCTTTTGAGTCCAAGTGTTTTTCTTGCCTTTTCTTAGGGCGAATATTGAGTGATGGTGCCTATACTAATTTGAATTCTCATGTACATTAACGTTTTTGGAGTGTAAAAGAGGGGGATTTCTAAATAATGATGCATGTTGCAATGCTAGTGTTTCTAAGACTTGCTCCGTTGATTTGGACCATTTTTATTTCTCTCCCATTTTGGCCGTTTGTCGTCCATTCAGTGCTGAATGATTTGCTGACATAATACATATAAGTTCATGATTCTTACTTTTTTAATCTCTATATTTTGAAAGTGATCTTTTTAGTCTTTGTAGTTTATATTTATTCTCTTTTAGTTTCTGTAGTTTTGAAAGTGATCTTTTTAATCCCTATAGGGACTAAAAAGATATGAACTTGAATAATTTAACCTACATATAATATGCGACTAGTTCAATGATATGATGCAAAATGCTAATAATAAGTTTCATGCTAATTAAGATGATTAATTAGGACAATTTTTCTTTACCATTTTGGTCGTCAATCTGTCTCTTTTTCGTGTTTGCTGAGTCGCAAAGTGCATGCATGACGTGAATTGGCCATCTTACACTTCCAAGGTTATTGTATTTATTATTAGCTAGAGATGTCAAAAAGGATTATTTGACTGATTAACCTTTTTAACATGTTCAAATGGTGGGTTGAAAAGTTTAACCCACTAACTCAGTGGATCAGATGATAGGTTAGATTGGATTGACCAATTGAATTTATTTTATTATTTTTTTGAATATATATTAAAGTTCATTAATGTATTTTGGAATAAAGTTGTGTATCATATATATTATGTTACTCCGTGTTTCTCATATAATACACATGTTGGATTTGTCATTAAATGAATTGTTTGTGACCGTTGTAAGATTCCGCTGTGTGTTGATCAAGCTCTATGAATTCAGGTATTTCTTAAAATCTCTTGATAATCTGACATAATGTGTTTTGGTGGTTATTGATATTTTATAAGGATCCCCTAAAATTTCAATAAGTGGTATTTGGCCTTTTATAAGGTTTATTAAAAATTCTAACAAGTGGTATCAGAGCCACCATTACTGTTATTGGGATTTAAAATTGTTTGATATGTATTATATCTGGATTGTTTTAATTGTATGAACCCTAATTTTATTTTGGGGAGAAACTATTTTTGTTTTTTTCAAATGAACAAAAAGCCTCTGCATTTGATTTACGGGTTTGTATACTATTTTTGTTTGTGTCGCGTGTGCTTACATATTATTCTATTTGGGATAAAGGTTCTACATATCCGGCGTTGGTTTTCTTGAACAATATATATTTCGTGAGAAAAAAGTTTTTTTTGTTTTGTTTTATACATATAAGGTTTACGACAACTTTTTACGTCAAATACAAAGCCACAAGGACTTATATTTTTATATAAGGTCATTGCGTGCGATTTGTGAATTTATATGTTTGTCATTATCATGATGTTTTGTAAGTGGCACAATTTCATATATATATATATATATATATATATATATATATATATATATATATATATATATATATATATATATATATATATATATATATATTTGTTTCTTTATATGAATCAATAATAAGACAATGGTCTTTTGTCTTATATGAATAATTTTTTATTTTTTTTGTCAACTATTTTTCCTTCATGAATCGGTGATAGGCTGATAATATATGATATTCTTATGGTTAGTATAAATTTGTGATAGTATCCTGGTATGTTCGTTTTGGATGCGTAATTAGTTTACCATGATGTTGTTTTCAAATATTTACTGTTATTATAATTGGGTGTAAATTTAACCATTACGAATCCTTTCCATTTATTTGCGTGTCCGATAATTTTAATTAAATTGATTGAACCGTTATGCTACCAAAGTAACCTCTATTGTGTAAATTGATTTAATTAAATTGCATGGATGTTAGTATGAAATTATTTATGCGAATGTGCTCGGCCCAAAGGAAGACACAATTTGGCCAAATAATAACATACCTGCGATGATAAATATGACAATTATAAATTTTTTTTTTTCATGTGAATAATAGTCGGTCCAAAGAAAGACTATTATTTGATAGAACTAATTATCAATATTTGATCATTGCGTTGAGAGTACCAATTACGAATTAATTTCTCTGTCCAAAGACTAGAATTAATGTTGTGCTGGGTATCTTTTGATGGATCTGTTATGGAAAATATTTGCATGTCTTGTTATATATATACTTTATATAACTTGCTTGATTATTTGTGAACATGTTATTAGTTTTTGTTCTCTCTTTAGTTAATATTGCCAGTGCTGCAAATGTTACTGCCCAAGTGAATTCTATCCCAATGTTGAATGAGACAAATTTTAAGGTTTGGAAGGAAGTCATAGAAATTGTTCTTGACTGTATGGATTTGGACTTGGCATTGAGGACGGAATGACCCATTTTTACTCTGGAAACCTCTAATGAGGTAAAAATTGAGAAGTGAGATTGGTCTAACCAAATGTGCCTTATGATCATGAAGCACTCTATTCTAGAGGCGTTTTAGGGCTCTATTTCTGAGGATCAAAGTGCAAAGAAATTCCTTGAGAAAATTGAGCAATACTTTGCAAAAAATGAAAAAGCGGAGACGAGTAACCTTTTGGCTAAACTCATCTCCATGAAGTATAAAGACAAAGGGAACATAAGAGAGTACATTATGGAGATGTTCAATCTCGCATCGAGACTCAAGTCACTTAAGTTAGAGCTTGGTGAAGACCTGCTCTTGCACTTGGTTTTGATCTTGCTTCCTGCACACTTTGGGCAATTAAAAGTGAGCTATAACACTCAAAAGGACAAATGGTCCTTCAATGAGCTTATATCTCACTGTGTGCAAGAGGAGGAGAGGCTACAGAGAGATAGGACTGAAAATGCTCACTTAACTTCGACCTCTCAGAATAAGAAAAGGAAGAAGACTAAGGGTGCCACGGAAGGGAATTCTCAACAAAAGATACAAAAGAAGGATGGGGAATTTACCTGTTACTTTTGCAAGAAGTCGGAACACATGAAGAAAGAGTGTCCCAAGTATGTCGCATGACGTGTGAAGAAAGGTAAATTTCTTACTCTAGTTTGTTCTGAAGTTAATTTGGCTTTTGTACCTAAAGATAATTGGTGGGTAGATTCTGATGCTACTACTCACATAAGAATGACTATGCAGGGTTGCCTGTGGAGCCGACGACCAAGTGATGATGAAATGTTCATCTTTGTGGGTGATGGCAAGAAGGTTGCAGTGGAAGCTGTTGGAACTTTTAGATTACAGTTAAAAACTGGATTTTATTTGGATTTATTTGAGACTTTTGTTGTACCGTCTTTTTGACGTAATTTAATTTCTATTTTTAGTTTGGACAAATTTGGATTTTCTTGTTCATTTGGAAATAATAAAGTTAGTCTCTATCAAAATTCAAATATGGTTGGTTCTAGTTCTTTAATTCATAATCTTTACATGCTTGATGTTGTTAGTTCCTATAATGAAATACTACAAACAAGTTCACGTGGTACAAAATGAAAATTGAATGAGAATTCAACCACCTTATGGCATAAGCGTTTAGGCCATATCTCTAAACAGAGAATTCAGAGACTTGTGTTGGATGAAATTCTTGACCCTTTGGATTTATCGGACTTTGAGGTCTGTGTTGAATGCATAAAGGGAAAACGAACAAACATAAGAAAATTAGGTGCCGAAAGAGCTAAAGACGTCTTACAACTAGTGCATATAGACATTTGTGGTCCTTTTCCTACAACTTCTTGGAATGGACAACAATATTTCATTACGTTCATAGATGATTACTCTAGATACGGTTACCTATATTTGATACATGAGAAGTCCCAATCCCTAGAGATTTTTAAGACTTTCAAGGCTGAGGTTAAACTTCAACTTGGAAAGAAAATTAAGGTTGTCAAATCTGACCGTGGTGGTGAGTACTATGGCAGATATGATGGATCAGGAGAACAACGTCCAGGTCCTTTTGCACTTTTCCTCAAAGAGTGTAGAATTGTTCCGCAATACACTTTGCCGAGAAAACCTGTTGGATCAAGTGGCCTCGGAATAATTAAGAAGGGGGGGTTGAATTAATTATTGATGAACTTTTACTAATTAAAAATCTATCCTTCTTAATGTTACTAAATTCAATTAGGCTTTTACTATAATGTTAAGAAAGTAAAGAACAAAATTAGAAACTTAACCAAAATTAAAAGCGATAATTAAAGTGCACAACGAAAATTAAAGAGTGTAGGGAAGAAGAAGACAAACACAAGAGTTTTATACTGGTTCGACAAAAACCCGTGCCTACATCCAGTCCCCAAGCGACCTGCGGTCCTTGAGATTTCTTTTCAACCTTGTAAAATCCTTTACAAGCAAAGATTCATAAGGGATGTACCCTCCCTTGTTCTCTTTGAACAACCAAGTGGATGTACCCTCCACTTGAACTGATCCACAAGAGATGTACCCTCTCTTGTTCTCAGTCACAACAACCCAAATAGATGTACCCTCTACTTGTACCACAAAGGATGTACCCTCTAATGTGTTAAGACAAAGTTCTCAAGCGGTTAGTCCTTTGAAACTTTGTGAAGGAGAAACAAAAGATATCTTAGACGGTTAGTCGTTTGAAATCTTTTGTTTAAGGGAAAGAGAAGAATCAAAAGAATTCTCAGACTGTGTCGTTTTGAATTCTTTGAAAAGGGAGAAGGGAGACACAAAAGAATTCAGACGGTTAGTCCTTTGTTCTTTTGGAAAAGGGAGAAGAGAGACACAAAAAGAATTCAGGCGGTTAGTCCTTGGCGAATTCTTTTTGGCAAAGGAAGAAGAGAATGAAAAGATATAGCACACTTTTGTTTTCTGTGAAAAAACAAGGTTTGGAAACCAGAAAACTTTAGAAAGCTTTTGGCAAAGGAAGTAGAAGAAAAATATCAAAAGGTTATAAAAAAATTGTGTATAAAGGTTGTCAAAGTTAAAAACCTTGTTAAAATGCAAATCAAGGTCTTACTTTTATAGACTCTTCATGTCTGGTCAAGAAAACCATTGGAAGAGTTATAACCTTTAGAAAAACCTGAAAACCATTGGAAGAGTTACATCTTTTGATTTTTATTCAAAATTTGTCACTGGTAATCGATTACCAAAACTATGTAATCGATTACACAAAGCATTTTATGAAAGGATGTGACTCTTCACAATTGATTTTGAATTTCAACGTTCAGATACACTGGTAATCGATTACCAAAATATTGTAATTGATTACACCATTTAAAAAACAATTAGAACGTTGCAAATTCAGTTAAAAGCTTTTGAAATCAAACTTTGCCATTGGTAATCGATTACAGGAAACTGGTAATCGATTATCAGAGAGTAAAAACTCTGGTAACTTAGAAAATTTTGAGAAAAATCCTTTTGAAAAACAAAATTGTGCTATCTTTGTTTTTTGAAAAATATTTTCAATACTTCCCTTGTGAAGTCTTCTTGATTTCTTTTCTTGAATCTTGAATTCATCTTCTCTTGAATCTTGAAATCAAACTTCTCTTGATTCTTGAATCTTGTTCTTGAAATCATTCTCTTGGGCTTTTTTTGTCATCATCTTTGTTATCATCAAAACTACTTGAATCAATCTTGATTCATCATCATGAAGCTTGCTTCTACAAAACCTAGCATGAATGGTGTAGCAGAACAAAGAAACCGGACTCTTAAGGATATGGTGAGAAGTATGATTAGTCATTCTTCTTTGCCAAAGCCACTTTGGGGAGAAACCTTAAAGACCGTAGTTTACATCCTTAATAGGGTGTCATGTAAAGCAATTAACAAAACCCCTTATGAACTTTGGACTGGTAAAAGGCCAAGCATTAAACATTTGCACATTTGGAGTTGCCTGGCTGAGGCACGACCTTATAGGCCACATGAAAGAAAGCTAGACTCAAGAAAAATTAGTTGTTATTTTGTTGGCTATGCTGAACGCTCTCAGGGCTATAAATTTTACAATCCCACCTTAAGATCCTTTCCGAGACGGGAAATGCGAGATTTCTTGAGGAAGAGTAGTTTGGGAAGGAAGAGAACATAAGTTCTTGTACAAAGTTGGTATTTCGTACGTGTCCAGCGTTGGTATTTTGTACGTGTCCAGCGTTGGTATTTTGTTTTATACATATAAGAACATAAGGAATGTTGTCTTTGAGGAAGAACTTGTTATTTACAGTGATCAAGTCCTCATACCTATTACTATTCAAGACACAACTCTAGTAATAGAAGACAATGTTCAAACTATTGACATTGTTCCAAAACAGGACAACAATGAGGTTCTCCCTCAAATACCTTTAGAGCAACCTCAACAACCTTAAGAAGTGTCATTAAGGAGATCCATTAGAGAGAGGAGAAGTGCAATCTCAAATGATTATATTATATTTCTCCAAGAACATGAGGATGTCGTTGGTTTAACAGAGGATGATCCAATCAACTTCTGTCAAGCTATGTGCAGTTCTAACTCTAAAAAATGGATTAACGCCATAGAGGATGAGATGAAGTCTATGAAAAATAATGAAGTTTGGGATCTAGTTGAATTTCTTGAAGGTGTGAAACCTATTTGTTGTAAATGGATATTTAATACTAAGAAGGATTCAAAGGGTAATATCAAGAGATATAAGGCCCGTCTAGTGGCTAAAGGCTTTACTCAGAAGGAAGGCATTGACTATAAAGAAACCTTTTCTCCAGTATATTCAAAGGATTGTTTTAGAACTATAATGGTACTGGTAGCTCATTTTGACTAAATTAGAGCTACATCAGATGGATGTCAAGACTGCGTTCCTAAAGGGTGACATTGAAGAAACGATTTATATGGTGCAACTAAAAAACTTTGTGTTAGGTGACTCAAAGTCCATGGTATGCAAACTAAAGAAATCCATATATGGTCTCAAACAAGCTTCCCGTCAATGGTATTACAAGTTCCATCAAGTTATTACCTCATATGGTTTCAAGGCAAATGCAGTTGATGATTCTGTATATCATAAGTTCAGTGGGAGTAAATACATATTCTTGGTATTATATGTCAATGATATACTTCTTGCTAGCAGAGATATAGGATTCTCACAGGAGACCAAGAGATTTCTAACGAAAAATTTCAAAATGAAAGATCTTGGGGAAGCTTCTTTTGTGTTAGGTATTAAGATACTACGAGATCGCTTTCAAGGTATCCTAAGGTTATCACAAGAGAGCTATATCGATAAAGTACTTGATAGATTTGACATGAAAGGTAGTAAACCAAGAGATACCCCAATAGCTAAAGGAGACAAATTCAGTCTCAAACAATGCCCCAATAATGACCTTGAAAGAACTGAGATGTAGAAGATTCCCTATGTGTCAGTAGTAGGAAGTCTGATGTATGCTCAAGTTTGTACTCGTCCTGACATAGCATTTGTCGTAGGAGTTCTGGGCAGATACTTGAGTAATCTTGGATTGCAGCATTGGAAGGCAGTGAAACGTGTAATGCGTTACTTGAAGAGAACAAAAGGCTGCATGCTCACTTATCAGAAGTCTGACAATTTGGAGATCATCGGGTACTCAGACTCTGATTTTGTTGGATGTCAAGACAGCAAACGCTCCATTTCTGGATACATATATATGTTGGTTGGAGGAGATATCTCTTGGAAGTATGCTAAACAGACTCTTGTAGCTTTTTCAACCATGGATGCGAAGTTCATTGCTTGTTTTGAGGCATCTAATCACAGGATATGGTTGCGAAACTTTGTCACTAGTTTGCATGTGGTCAATAGCATTGAAAGACCATTGAAAATATTTTGTGACAATAACTCTACAGTTCTTTACTCCAACAACAATAGGAGTACAACCAAGTCAAAATTCATTGACATCAAGTTTCTGGTTGTGAAGGAACATAATAGGCAGATTTCCATAGAATATATAGGAACTAATTCCATGCTAACTGACCCACTTACTAAAATTTTGGTACCTAGAGTTTTTTCATGAGCACACTGCTCATATGAGTGTAGTTCCTAATAGTACCTTAGTTTAGTGGGAGTACCATTTATGTTTTATATCTTATGTTTTCCAGATATTTGTATTGTTTGAATTTTCTGCAGAAATAAAGTTGATGTTTATCATTCTATTTTGAGCTTGATTTGTGTGCAATATTTGTAATGCACTTTGGATTGATCTCAATAAAGAATAAAGTTTGGACTAGTTGGAAATATGCATGATTAAGATCACATTGTATGTAATTTCCATGCCGATTATCCATATTTGATCTATGTCATCAAGTATGAGTAACAGTGGTGATCATTGTGGCTTAGTCACACTGAGTTGTGATGAAAACTACAGTGGTTTGCTGTTGCTATATGAGATGGACCAGATTGTATAAAAGGAGTCTAAGAGTAAATAACATACGGTTGCGCGCCTAAAAAATTTTGTGATATAAATGTCTAAGGTTAATATGAAGTCCAAGTGGGAGATGGTTAGGAATTTTATAATTCCTAATTAATTAATATGAGATACATATTATATTATAACATTTACATCAGTTATTTACATTTAGATGGGTTCAATATAAAGTGATCTAATTCAATGAGCTCATTAGACTGCCAACAAAAAATTGATATGGGCTTAATGAGTGGAAACCAGTTTGACCCATTAGGGGATAATGAGAATCCTAATAGGTTAAAACCTAAGACATGGTTATGGTCCCCAAGACACCAAATCAAGAAATAGTTTCTCCTCTCCCCACCTGAAGAGCCCATAAGGAAGAAGGTGATTTGGTTGAAGAATGTCATTAAACCAATTGTTTGTGACCGCTGTAAGATTCTGCTGCATGTTGATCAAGCTCTATGGATCCAGGTATTCCTTAGAACCTGTTGATAATATGACGTAATGTGTTTTGGTGGTTATTGGTATTTTACAAGGATCCCCTAAAATTCCAACAAATGGTATTTGGCATTTTATAAGGTTTATTAAAAATTCCAACAACACAACTTAATAACTTAGTTGAAAAATATACTCATTAATTTTTAGTTTAAAAACTAATACTCCCCCATGATTAATAACTTAGTTGAAAAATATACTCATTAATTTTTAGTTTAAAAACTAATACTCCCCCATGATTTGATGCTACTCGATTTTAGATAGAGTCATATTCAAATGGCATCATGGATTATGTGTTTCATAAATTTGATCACTTAGCCTAATATCCATTTTGAAATAAATATTTTTAAATTAAAATTATATCATTTTTTTATCAAATTTAGAAAATTTTGAAATCATCTAATAATTTTTGTTAATTATAATTAGCTGTGGTTTTTCATTTTTAATAAAAACAGGTAAATATCCATAATAAGGTTTCATTATAAAAGCTCACTTATTCATTCGTCATCCTTCCTTTTGGGCTTGAATATCATTGACTAGTTTGAGTTTCATTTATTAGTATGGGTCGAAATTAATTGGCCAACCTAGAATAGACTAAAGTTAAACGTTTTCATTAGGTGCAAGCTCAAGTCCTTTTGTAAGAAATTACACAATATGTCTCAAAGTTCAACAAAAGTTTTCATAAATGTATTTATTGCTCATCCATCAACAAAGTCTTTATAAGTCATATGAACCTAACTAATCCTGATCATCTGGATCAATTTGTTGGTCTTTTACATTATATTTTATCACTCTACAACTCTATTGAGAATTATGAACCGAGGGAGTGTGACAGGCTGAGACCTGAGAGAAAATACTAATTTTACAAGCTTGCAGATTTGAAGTTCAAACAGGACAATTCTTCGGGATCTACGACCTATCTGTTTTAAGGGATGCAAATTATTTAGTGTAGACGAAAATAGTATCTTGGTGTTTGGTGCAATAGGTTTATAAAAGAAATAATATCGAATTAGTGGTTCTCATTTTTTTCTCCCGTTAAACATTTACCTTTTTATCCAATTTTTGTCTTTTTTGTTTGATGGCATCCAAGTGACTTTATATTAAAGGTATAATAATTTTTTTAATTATAATATTATATTTACTTTATTTCTCAATTATTTCTCTTAAAACAAATAACTCAATATTTAATTTTATTTCTACTTTATTTCACCTTTTATAAATTGTATCTTATCTATTTTCATGTTCTCTATATCTCTTTTCTCTACCAAACACATTCGAGAAACATGTCTTCAACAAGTATAATAGCAACGTACTTTTTTTTCCGGTGTAAATAACACCAGTGTACAAATATCACATACTCTGATTGTTTTCACTTACCATTAACACTATTTAGACCTTTTTCTAACCTTGCATTAGAAGTACAGTCCATATATATATATATATCGTGCTGTCCTTTTTTTTTTCTTTAGCAAGTTCATATAACTTTTCTTAAACTCAACACTTACATGAAAAACCATGACAAATTATAAAGCAAGTTGTAGCTATGTTTTGCACTAAGTACACCACCATTGCTTAAACTCCTTATTTTTTTGCACAAACTACAGCAGAAATATAAGAAGAAAACACAAAAACCCAAATGGGAAAGAAAAGTACAAAATTTGTTTTCTTTACCAGCATCAGATCAGCTACACTATCCACCTCAGAGCTCTGTATCTTTGCCCTCTATGCTGTTCATAAACAAAACCAAACTGAGGAACAAGCATGTAAAGCAAGTCATCAACATGCTGCCAATAGAAAAGTCCCCACCTCTTCAAAAACATAAGGGGAAGGATAAAGATTCCAAAACCAAAAATGAATCCCAACTCCACACTTTGGAAATTCCAGTCAATTGATCCATGCATTTCATATAGTGGTGTTGGAAGGGATTATCTCACACTATCATTGGTGCAATCTTTTATTGGTGACCCACATAATCCTTCATTGCCTTCAAAGTTAAATCAAATGTTTGCATTTGAGCACCCGTTGGGATTTCCCCCCACAAATGATTAAATGCCAGATTCAAGTATGCTAGAAAATTTAAACTTGCGAGTTAAAGAGGGATTTCTCCGCTCAAATTGTTATTCAACAAGTCCAAAGATTCTAGATAAATTAAATTTCCAATTGATGAGGGGATATGACTTGAGAAAGCATTATGTGATAAGTTAAGAGCATTCAGTGCTCTCAAACTCACAACTTCTTGAGATTTTGGACCTTCAAAATGGTAGGAGGAGAGATCCATTGAAGTGATAGTGGGAATTTTGATGAAATTCATTTGCAAAGCTTTGTTCACAACTGTAACAGAATCCAAGTAGCGACCACCAAATTCGTTATTAGTGATATAATAAGCAAACATGTGATCAGCCACTGAATAAGGTTCAGTTGCTAACAATTTGTACAATTTCGTTACAAGAAACTTGTTGATTACTGAGAGCAAATTATTGTAACGCATATTCTCAAGATTATCAAACATGTCAAACAATAAAGTACCGTACTTCTCATGATTTTCAGCCTCTCTACCAATCATTTTTGTCCAGCTTTTAAAAAATGGTCCAGGTAGAATACCAATGAAATTATTGTAGTCTAGATCGACAATATGTAGCATCTCCCAACTGCTAGTGTTATGAGGACATGCAATGGGACCATTGAGTTTGTTTGACCTCAAAATCAGCACATGCAATGGAAATGTTTGACCTCAAAATCTATCACTAAACTGATTGTTTCCAAGATATAAGACTTGTTGACTAGAGAGTTTGGGATAATACCACTCAAGAGATTTCCATTGAGATTAAGGAACCTTGAATTGCATGAACTTGAAGTGGTATCCGAAAGATAACCCTTGAGTTTGTTTCCAGTAAGATTTAGTACTCTTAGGGTACTATTCCTTTCCATCAAACACACAGGAATGAAGTCATTGAAGCTATTATAGGAAAGATCGAGTAACCAGAGATAAGAGAAATTACAAAAGGCTTCATGGATTTTCCCTTGAAAGGTGTTATTTGAAAGGGGGGGGGGGGAATATACAAAAGGGATATACTTATCCATGCCAAGTGGGGCAGTGCTGAATCTATTGCTTGAGTAGTCCAAATGGACAACATATTTTGTGAAAGTGGGAACTAATCCAGTAAGTTGATTGGAATGAAGGATGTATATTGGAATTCAGATCATCAAAGGGTCTTTCCATATTTGTGAGAAAATTGTTGGAAAGATTTAGATAAACCAGAGAGTCAAATCTCCAGATCCAGTTAGGTATTTTTCCTTCAATCTGGTTGTTGGCTAGGTCTAAAGCATATACTTAGGGTTGACTTCTCAAGAACCCTGGAAATTCTTTCAATGTGCAAGAAGCCAACAATATATATTCAATGTTGTGAAAGGATGACAAGTCATGATCGTTGTCAAGAGTTACATCAACTGATAACTTGTTGTGTGAAAGACCTAATGTATGCAAATTGTGTAGTCTCTGAACCATATCAAGTTGTATGGCGCCATTCAATTCATTATCAGAAAGTTGTAGGAAATGAAGTCCTCTAATATGAAAGATAGATATAGGAATAGGGACTTGCAATTTGTTGCTGCTTAAATCAATCAACAGTAATTTTGAGGAATAAACATTTGGGAATTCATCTAATAGACCATCAAATCCATTATGAGAAAGTTGATGTGATCCTTACTAGGAACAGATCGCTTGATACAGGTCACAGAGTTTGGAGGACGCCACTTCCAGTGAAGAAAGATAAGTCAGGGTAGACGCCACAAGGATTACCTTAATAAGTCTAAGATTGGTTCAACAAGGAACCCAGAGAGAAGCTCTCAAATTTTTAATCAAATGCCGAATGTCCCTCTATTGAAAATGAAATCCATACATATAGAGTAGTATCTGAACGAAAAGATAGAAATAGACATGAGTCTTCAAAATAGTTTGGGCCAAAATTACAACGAGAAAAATTATAAATAAAAAAAGAACATATTTGGCATGGGCCTTCAAATTAGTCTGGGCCTTCAGCAACAATTAATAGTGTTGGTAGTGCCTCTGCCTCTAGGCCTTCATCCTTTTTCACTTGGGCATTGTTAAGTGTGCCTGCTACCATTTGTTGGAGGGTATCCACTGACTGTTTGATCCTACTCCTGGTCATAGATCCTTGTATTTGGGCAATTTTTTGGATTCTCATCATTCCTTCCTTCTTGGAAAGCAATTGCCCTCAAATGTTTAGAATCATCACCTGCAACAAATGGAGTCAAGTCAACAACATTAAATGAAGAACTTACTCCATACTTATTGATAATTACTAAATAAATGTGCTTTTGATAATGAAAAATAAAGTGAAATTGTCTTTAAAAATAATTATTTAGCAGTTATTTGTGCTTAATTGTTAGGAATTGATGCTTTTCCAAATTATGGCTTGCAGATATAAAAATTGGAGGCATTAAAAGCAAAAAGCTACAGAAATTACGAAGAAAAGTTGAGGATTTAGCATCAGGTCCAACCCAAGGCGCGCTCAGTGCGCTGCCCACGCTAAGCGCGCAAGCAAGCACTTGCGCTAAGCGTACAACACGCGCTAAGGGCGAAAACATGCTCCTGTGCTGAGCGAGCATAGTGCGCTAAGCACGAATATGAAATCCCAAATCCACTTCAGCAACTATAAAAAGAAAGTCAAGTTAAGGAGAAAGGACACACCGAGTCTTAGAGCACTCTCATACCTACCTAAAGCCTGAGAACTCTCCCCTAGGGAATTTTCTTCTCTTTCTCATCATTTTTTAAATTTATTCCCTTTTTCCATTCCTTCTCCTCCACCAATTCTTATACCCCCATTTCAGTGTAAGGTCCTCAATGGCCATGAGAGGCTAAACCCCTAGTTAGGGCCTAGCAGGCCTAAAAAGCCAAAGAGATGTTTATCAATGCAACAACTTTTTTCTATCCTATTGTCTTTTTCTATTTCTATTTCATGCATTATTCATCTTTATATTATGTTAGGGGTTAGACGCTTGACAGATGGTAACTCTTAATAAAAATATAAAGAAAATATGCATGTATCAGTTTTAGGGGTTAGGCGCTCGACAAAGGATAACTTCTAATAGAACAAAAAGAAAAGATATCATAATGAAATTATTGCTAGACATAAGATGATAACATTATGCCCATGCATTAAAGCACACATCTAGAATCAAAACTTCATGCATTTTATCTATTGAATCTTTACAAAGGAATTTGGGAGATAGGTAAGTAAAATAGGCTTGCCATCATGAGACATCAGGGGCAAGTAATCAAATAGATGTGGGTAGGATAAATTCACCTAATTGATAAAGAAAAATCCAAAAATCATACATCCTAGGCAAACAAGGCATGCTAGGTTCTAACATTCTCATTCTATTGAATTATTTAATTAGTTATTTTGCTTTCTATTATTTTCTCTACCATTAGCTGTTACCATTTTTTTACTTATTTTACACCACTCTTTACTTCTTTCCTTACAAATTGAAAATTATACAATACAAGTACAAAACAAAATTCATGTGGAATTCGACACTCATTCTTCTGAGTTTTACTACTTGGACATTTGGTGCACTTACCAAACTGTTAACACTTACCAAGAATATTGATCTTTTAAGCATTGTCATTGATCCTTTCTAGTACTTGGAGAGGTCCATCTCCTCTAGGTTGAAGTTTGGACTTCCTTTTTTTAGAGTCTCTCTTTCCTCATATGTACCCAAACTCAATCACCTGGTTCAAGTACCACTTCCTTCCTGTTCTTATTGGCTTGCTTGGCATAGTTTTCATTCTTCTATGTAATTTGTGCCTTCACTTGGTCATGCAATCTTTTCACATACTCAACTTTAGCCTATCCATCCTTATGCTGAGTCTCTTGGGGATTGCTTTTGTAAGTTGGCCTGTTAGGCAATGAAGCTCCTGAAAGGAGGTCAATTTGATGTTCTATGCCTCTTGAAGGTGGCAGTCCATGAGGAATTTCCTTGGGAAAGACATATTTAAATTCCTGCAATAAGGGTTAAACACTAGGAGAAACAGAAATAGTTAACTCATTAGAATTATTAGTAGAAATTTTACTGTCTCATGTGTATCACTCTTTCTCTCAGGTGAATAACTATTCTTTTTCCTATTCCTCTTTGGTACCTCACTCTTTTCTTTCTGTTGTTCTTTGTTTTCTCTCATTATGATTTGGTCATCACACACTTCTCTAGGGGATAGAGGTTTAAGAATAATCTTCCGGTCATGGTGCTGGAAAGAAATCTTGTTGGTGAAGCCATCATGCACGACTTTGGTGTCATACTGCCATGGTCTTCCCAAAAATATATGAGTCGCCTCCATTGGAACCACATCACACAAAACCATATCATTGTATTTTCCAATGGTGAGACACACCTCAACCTGTTGAGTCACCTTTACCTCTTCATCTTCACTAAGCCATTGAAGTCTGTATGGCCTAGGATGGGGCTGAGTATCCAAATTCAGTTTGGACACTAACCTGGAACTTGCAACATTGGTACAACTTCCTCCATCAATAATTAAAGAGAAAATCTTACCATTAATTGTGCACTTGGTGTGGAAAATATTTTCTATTTGGGTGTCGTTCAGTGGCTGCATCTAACTTCCCGAAAGCCTTCTCACCATTAGCATATCACCATGCGTAGCTTCCTCCTCAAGCTCTTTTTCCATGTCTTCTTCTTCACTGATTTTAGATTGACTGGTGATTTCTCCATCTGCCTTCATGATCATGGTCCTCCTGGTTGGACACTCAGAAGCAATATGTCCTCTACCTAAGCATTTGAAGTATTTTATGTTTCTGAACTAGTGTTGGATGATAAGGCAGAATTATGCTTGGTTTCAGCACTGGACACTGCTGCCTTTCCATGTGGATTGGACGAGTTGCCTCCCTCCTTCTTGGATCTGTTGGTCCAGTTCCAATTGAAATTGTTGGATGAGTTCCTTTTCGCTGCAATTTTCCCCTTCAACTGCGGTTCAACCCGGACTGCCTTACACAACAAGTCATCAATTCCACATACTCTTGTAATTCAACAACATCTCTAATGTCAGGATTTAGGCCACTCAGAAAATGAGCCATTGTGTCCTCAGTTTCCTCTTCAATGTTCGCCCTCACTAGTGCCATCTCCATCTCCTTGTAGTACTCTTCCACTGTCAAACTTCCCCGTGATAGCCTCTGGAGTTTCTGTCGCATGGTTCTGCTGTAGCTAGTTGGGACATACCTCTTTCGCATAACCTTTTTCATCTCAATCCATGTATCTATCTCTCACCCTTCCTCTCTCATCATCTCTCTTTGATTTTTATTCCACCAAACAATGGGCATAGTCTGAGAATTCAGTTGTTGCTAACTTTACCTTTTGTTCTTCAGTATAATCATTGTAGGAGAATACATGCTCAATCTTCATCTCCCAATCAAGGTTGGCATATAGATCACTCTTGCCCTTAAAAGGGGGTACATTGAGTTTTACTCCCTCAATTATGTTCTGCCTTTCCATTCGGTTCAGTCCGTCATTGACCCTTCTGTTCCCACCATAAGGTCTCCCAGTATTTTGATTCATTTGGTGCTCTAGTCTTTCTATTCATCAATAGAGCTCTTCATTGATACGATTCAGCAAACATTGCATTTGTGTAGTCATCACGTCTGGTAACAATCGTTGACATCCGTCTAGTTGATGATATTCACCACCACCGTCACCAGTTCTTGCCATAATTAAGGAACATAAAATTTTGTAGTAATTTAAACAAAGGTTATAGGACTTCACCACACTCTACTCAAGTGTTTCTCTCTTTGATGATAGTTCACTCATGTTTGATGTTCTCAATATAGGCTTTTGTGTAATGTTTTATTCACTCTTGTCTTTTACCACTCACTCCCTTTTAAGTACCTGGATGAATCAAATTGGATGCACAAAGGTAATAGAACAGGAAAGACAGCTTAATTATGGAATAGTAGATTGGATAACAAACTAACTAACAGATTGGATAACAAACTATCGAATTGAATAACAAACTAACATACTTAATAACAAACTAACAGATTGAATAACAAACTAGGATAACAAACTAACAGATCAAATAAAAAACTTGGATAACATATTTTTTGCCAAAATAAAATGCCTCTATCTACCTCAAATTCGTGTTCAAAGATTCAAACACCCACTTTTTCTTCTTTTTTTTTCAAACTTTTTGCAGCTTTTTTTTTTGCTTTCTTTTTTCAAAATTCGTCTAGGATAATAAATTGTTTTTCACTCAACCAATTCCATTGGTCCAAATTCAATAGGAAATTGAGCAATTCGTTCAATAGTCAAACAAATAAATATGAGAAATTCAATGGCCTACTAAACCCTAAACCCGCAAAATTCTTCCGGTAAGCCAAATTGTCCTCAAACAGAATTTGAAACAGACTTCAAACATAATTTTTGTTTTTTTACAGGGATCTATGATCAGGAGTAGGACCAAACAGTCAGTGGATACCCTCCAACAAATGGTAGCAGACACACTTAATAAGGCCCAAGTGGAGAAGGATGAAGGCCTAGAGGCAGAGGCACTACCAAGACTATTAATTGTTGCTGAAGGTCCAAACTAATTTGAAGGCCCATGTCAAATATATTATTTTCTATTTATAATTTTTCTCATTGTAATTTTGGCCCAAACTGTTTTGAAGGCCCATGTCTATTTCTATCATTTCATTCAGATACTACTGTATATGTATAGATTTCATTTTCAATAGAGGGACTTTTGGCATTTGATAAAATTTTGTGAGAGCTTCTCTTTGGGTTCCTTGTTGAACCAATCTCAGACTTATCAAGGTAATCCTTGTGGCGTCTACCCTTACTTATCTTCCTTCACTGAAAGTGGCATCATCCAAACTTTGTGACTTGTATCAAGCGATCCGCTCCTAGTAAGGATCACATCATCTGGTATCAGAGCTTTGGCTCTTGTTACAGGTTCTATCCTATCCAATTTTTTATTTTTTTCCTTTGTCATTTGTGTCTCAGTTTCATGTTTGCGTCTTGTTTGCGTCCTCGTTGCATTCTTGTTTTCGTTCTTGTTCTTGTTCTTGTTCTTGTTTCTTTTGGATTTTGTGTAAAAAAAAGAGCATATTTGGCATGAGCCTTCAAAGTAGTCTGGGCCTTCAACAACAAATAATAGTCTTGGTAGTGTCTCTGCCTCTGGGCCTTCATCCTTCTCCACACAGGCATTGTTAAGTGTGTCTGTTATCATTTATTGGAGGGTATCCATTGACTGTTTGGTCCTACTCCTGGTCATAGATCCCTATATTTGGGCAGTTTTTTGGATTCTCATAAAAAGTGTAAGTTCTTGCCAAGATGGAAAAGAGACACATGAATTTTTCCATTGAGGGAATTATCTCCTAAATTGATATTAAGGAGATTTTCAAGTCTTTCAAAATGAGCTGCATGAATGGATCCTATCAAATTTTTGTGCAAGAGAGATAAATATCTGAGATTTTTTGCCATTTTGAAAGAAGGAAGTGGACTAGTAAACTTGTTAAAAGACAAGTCCATATGAACAAGTTGAGTGATTTCTGACATTGAAATTGGGAGTGTTTCAATGAATTGGCAGTTAGATAGATCAAATATGGACAACTACTTTAAATTGGAAACAAAACCTGGTAATTTCCCCAAGAAATTTGTTACTAAGATTCATGGTGTGAAGAATTGCATGTTGTAGGAAATTTGGCAAAACACCATGAAGATCCCGATTGTTTGAGATATCAATAACACTTAATGTTTGCATTTGAAAGATATCATTTGGAAAATGACCACTCAACCTGCAACTGCTAAGCTCCAAGACATTCAAATTGGAGAAATTTGCAAAGAATTCTTGCTCCGGGCTTGAGATATTATTCAGATTCAATTGAACAACTGAGAGTTCCTCAAGTGTTGCTAGTGAAGAATCAATTGGCCCTGAGATATTGCATGATGACTATTGGGAATAAATTTGTATGCCTATGATCCAAGTCATCATGTAATCAATTTTAATTTTAATAATAAAGTATTATTTTACTTTCATTGTCATATTTCACTATTTGATGAAATGGTCCATTTGATAATGTCCTTGATTAAAATTAAAGACTTGTTATTATAATGGAGATTATGATAATGAGAAACAAGTTTGGTCTAATTTTAATCTAAACCATTCTTGATCATAAGATTATTGTAAATAGGATATCAATAATCTAGATAGATTAATATATGTGTGATAGTATTTATTGGATAAATATTAATAGATCTCATTTATTAATTTTCATATATAGATGAGTCACATGTTGATGTGATCATTAAACTGACTCAATTGAAATTTTTTAATGGTTAAAATTTACCATAAACTGTCAATAGAAAATTCTCAAGAAGAGGTATAATAGCTTTCTTTGACCTGAGATTGTCATAGTAATTAACATGTTATTTGTTGTATTTTGATTCCGGACACCTAGTGCTTTAGAGCACTTGTTGAATGTATATTGGATATGATTAAATACCTATAGTATTAATGATTAATCAATAAGGAATCCATCAACTCTTGGTAATGAGTTTGAGCTCTATGAATAAAATTATATCCTGACCAGAAAAATTAAATGAAAGAAGAAATGATTTTCTTAAGTCATTATGAGTTAACTCAAAAGGGTTTGACACTAATATCATACTCTAGAGTTAACCCAGAGCTGTAAAGATGGAAGAAATTATTACACTACTCTTCTAATGGTTCTTAAAAGTAAAATACTACTTCATGTTATCTGTATGTTAAACATACTATCAATTAAAAAGGATACTATCAATAATGATTTGATTTGATTAGAAATCTGGTATATATCCTTAGCGTGTTATAAATAGAGCCTTAGGCTGCACTTTGAAAATAATCAAAATATCACTTTTCTATTCTTATTCTTCCACCTGTCAAAGTTGTTGACGAATAGAGGTTAGTCTCAATGTGGATACACATAGAGTAGAGTCTTCACACTATTGAAGAATTTTTATGCTTCAAGAGCTCATCAACATGTACGTTTTTAATATGTCATTTGTTTATAATATAATTTAAATACAAAATAGATTCTTTTATTCCGCAAAATATGTTTTTGAACACCCTTTTTCCTTCACTGACATGTTCAACACTTTGAGCTTTTGAAGAGAAGATAAAGCATGACACCATTTCTTTCCCTCAGCAGATACTCTTACACCATTAAGATATAGTTCTGTGAGTTTTGTAAGGTTCTGCAAAAACATTCCAATATTTGGATTCCGGAGTCTAAGAAAATGTTGTGAGGCAGATGTAGACAAGTCAAGTGTTGTTAAATTTTTCCTGAGCAGGAATCTGCCCATGAAATCCAGCATTTGAAAAATTTAAACACCTCAAACTCTTGAGCTTGTCAAACTCCAGAGGAATGGAGGAATTGAAATCATTGTAAGCAGGATTCAAATTCTGCAAATATTTCAGCTTGAAGAGACTGGAATTATTTAGTCCTCCAGAAATAAATTCCTCACTCAAGTCAAGACCAATTACATGGCCCATGCTGCATGTTACTCCATTCCATTGACAGCAATTGCCACTATGGTTCCAGTGAACCAATTTCTTGGAGGTGGCGGGGTTGAATACAAGGTTGTCCTTCAAGTGAAGTAACATGAATTGCTGATGGTCAAGACAGTGGCATGTTGCTACGTCGATGTTGATGTTCAGGTTTATCAAGCACAATAGTATAAAAATATTAAAGAAGATTTGATGGATTCTCATTGGAGATGACTATTAGAATCAGCTCAATAACTGACAAGAAGTGTAAGGATGGTAAAGATTTAAAGTAACAAATTCCTTTTATAGACAATCACAAACTCACTTTAAGGGATAAATAGGAGTACATTGTATTATAATAACACATTTTCTATTATGTTGAGGGCAAGGATGGTGTAGATTTGAAGTTTGAACACACAACTTTTCTAGTTCTAAACATTCAAAAACTCGATCATTGTTAATGTTAACTACAACCACTACATCACCTAAGTCTGGCACTAAAGCTGAAGTTCCTTCTTACATGAGATGATTACTTTATCATCATCAATCTTTGACTTTCTACAAGAAGGAGACTCCCATCAAATTAAGGAATGCCACGTCTCCTTTCTGATCCAACTAAAATTGTAAGCAGTAGCACTAATTTGGTTCAAATCACAAACAACCATTATAAACATACATGCAACTAGCTACTTTTTCTTCAATCCTAGCTCTTTCTTCTTATTATCTCCACCCATCCTATTTGATACCGAAATCGCAAACTATTTTATTCTTTCTAGTATAGACCTTTCACACTTGGGGCGCATCTAACATGTAACATGTAACATGTGATGAATCAATTGTTCTCTTAGGCATGCTTCTTCGATCATTACAAACTTTATCATTGTCCTCCTCCACTGTTTCAATATATATGTGACAGTTTCTCCCCCATTGAGTCACATTTTCAGGTAGCTAGCTAGCACAGTGCATGCATGTATTTATCCTATACGCTCTAATACTTGGAAAAAGCCATAATAATACCTTGCTGACAGTTTGGGATTTATCCTATAAACCACAGAATTTTGTCTGTGAAGTCTTCGCTTTCTTGTTTTTTTACTCTATTTTTTTTTATATAGCATTTCTACTCCATTTTTCTTCTTTTCTTTTCTAACCTATTGTATTGTTCCCTTTCGATCATTTTCTTACTTCCTTTCATCACAACTAAAAACAGTATTAAAAAAAAGACATAACTCTTGAAATTTCACCAACTTAAGTTCACGGACCATGGCAGAAAAGAAAAAGTTTTATTTGAGTTCTGAATCCTGATTGATATATAAGAAATAGAAGCAGGACATTAAATTATGTTCTAAATATTATAGCTCATAGTTTTTCAGGATCAATGTTGTATTCAGTTATTTCTAAGAGAGGCACAGTGCAAGACCGGATCCTTTCCATTACTCAAAAGAAAAGGACAACTCCATTTCATTTAACGAACACATGACACAAGGCTTAAAATGGAATGAATGGCTGAGATTTAATCACTGCCACTCAATGCACTTCTTTTCACACGTTCTAAGTTTTTCTTTTTGATGAATCTCCACGTTCTAAGTCCAATCTACTAATTATCCTCTTTCTTTTTCTTTTTTCTTTCCTTTATTATAATAAGTTTATGGATTCTCTTCTTAACTCCATAGTCAATAGTCATCGAAAATCCTTCTTGTAAGTATACTCTTAATTTGTTTTATGTATCATTAAATCGTAATTTGAAATTATTTATTGGACCGTTTGTTTCATGACTAGATTTTTTAGTGTCAGAAATATGGAAGGGAAAATAATCACACATTTATTATAAAGTAGCAAATTAATTAATTTTAGGTATATTTTTAGCAAAGTAAGTAATAATTTTATCTTCGACAAATATTTAATCCTAACTAAGAGGTAAAGAATATTTATTTTTATGAAATAAAAATCTCATTTTTGAGTAAAAATATACGCATATCCTCTTCTAACTCAGTATCACATTCTCCTATTAATGATTTCTTCATTTACATTTTTTAATTTATCATTCTCAAAATTTTCGTTCATGTATCAATTTTATTTATTGTAAATCTCATGAATTTTAAAGGAGTAGTGTGAGGAATTTTGTCAAGAAAACGTGAAATATATATCATTTTGAGAATAAGTTATTTGTCATTCATCTTATAATAAAATTGTTTGTTTTGTGAAAAAACAACATCTTTAACATAATAATAAAGATATTTTAGTATATATTTCTAGGAAAAAAATATTCAACCAAACATATTTCTTTATTACTCTCAGGAATAAAAAAATATTCTCAACTAATTTTATAATTAACCAAACACAATTTTTATTAAATATTTGAGCATAACATTCTTATTTTTTATTCACAGGAATAATATTCCCATAACTAAAAAATTTATCCATGAAACAAAATCCTCTTATACCTAAATACTTGTAATTTTTTTTTGTGAAATAAAAATGAAGTTAAAGAAATTTTATTTTTACTTTATAGGATTAGTTTAATTATATTTAAATGTATGGTATTTTAATCTTTTAAAATTTATATTTTTATTAAATGTAAAGACTAAAAAAATTAAACCAGAATTAAATTTAAAAGATATAATATTTAATACAAGCAACTTATTTAAACCAATACCTTAGTAAGAGAATTTTTTTTTTTAGTTTTTTGAGAATGCTAGATTGATAATTTTGTTTCTTATGTTGTTTGGTATCAATTTTTAAAATTAACTTTCATGGGAAAGAAGGTTTCCTTGAAATTTCCTGGGAATGTGTTTTTTAGCTATTTTCCCACAATTTTTTTTCATATGGGAGATGTGAATCTTATTTTTCTAAGTAAATGTTTTACCTACTTAAAAAAATATTTTCTCTTATTAGATTAATTATTGTGATAAATAATTAAAAATATCACATAACTCTTTGATTTACATGTGGTAAAAAATAACTCTTTAATTTTTAAGAAACTTAGCTAAATATTCTCAAAAGTATTTGTGATCAACCAAATAGATGAATCTTGATGTTCAGGGTTTATGATTTCCAAGAATCATGAATGAAAAAAAAAATTCTCCTATCAAACACCTCCTAAATGCTATGAAGATAAAAGAAATTTTAATTTACTTAAATAATTATTTTTCTCAAAATAAAAAAATAAAAAATGAAAAAATTACACTCATTATTTTAAAATTTTAATAACAAATATACTTGATAAAATATTATTTAAATAATAATTTATAAGTATAATAGTATTATACATTAAAGAATCTAATTTTTTATTAATTAACTAAATAATAACATCAAATGAATTAAAAATTTTAATTTTTTAATATTTAAGTAAGTTTCATTTTATTGAATATAAGACTGAAATGTGAAAAGAGAAGAAAGAGAGAAAGAAAGGGGGCGTGGTGAGGGAACGAGAACAGTGAAGTAAAAGAGAGGGGGCATAGGCGCGAAGAGGTTGAGGGAAGGATTTTAAAAACGAATCTCAGCCTTTAAAAGTTTGGTGCCACGTGTCGCCATCTGTTTTGATGGACTAGAGATGTCCATTTATTCTACCAATTTTTAAACACCATTGAGCAAGAGAATATATGGACTCCATACTCAATAAACAAGAAGTACAAGTATTATCATAAATCAATCAAAAGTATTTTTTCAAATTTGAGTTAAAAAGTGATGTGAAATTTTTACATGATTCATTGATGTATTTATCCGTCTCAATTGCAAAAAAAAAAAACATCTCAGAAAATAAGAAAAAAGAACACTGACTAAAGAAGACACAAGACACAGTGCAAAATAATCCATGTTGGTGCACTGTGAGTTGGAACTATTGCACTACTTAGTCACGAACAAGAGAGTTAATTAAAATAGTGGCCTCGTCTGCTGTGGGAACCGCACCATCTGGTCAAAACAAGTCAGTGTAAATCAAATGCAAAAAGAAAAAAGAAAAAAAAACCATCAATGTAGCTACAATATGTTCTCTTGATAAAATATTAACTATTTAACAATGAAAAAAACAAAAGGTTTTATACTGTTAATTAATAAAATAAAACCCTCCTATATAATAACTTTATTAATTTAAAAATCACATCAACAAAACTTTTGTTGAGCAAGTAAGCATCAATAGTAAAAAAGCTTAAAATAATAAAATAATTTTGTAACACAGATTCTATTATTGTTTCTTAAAAAAGCATCAATAGTATATCTTAAACTTTTCATGGGTTGCAAGCACTATATTCACACACGAATTAGTCCCTATTAGCAACTAAAAAATATAACAAGGGACTCAAATCCAAAGGCAAAGGAACAGTACATGTTTTTATTTTATTTTATGGAGTAAGGTAAAAGTTGCTTATAATACTAGAATGATATAGATGTTGCTAATTACCTGGGATTGAAGCAGGTAAATGAGAAACAATGTTATGAATGATGCCTCCAGTCTCTGTCTTCAACCGTTTGATTTTTTCACCACCAGCCATGATTTCATCCTCTTCTTCCTTGTCCTCTTCAGCTTCAACCACACCTTCACCTTCACTTTGATGGAAGAAATTGGAAACCATTTTTCTGATGATCCCTCCTCCCTCTTCACAACCATCAACCCCTTCTTTTTCTCCATCATCATCAGCACCACTTTCATGCTCAGTGGCTTTCCCAATGCTTGGACTCAAGGGTGCTATCAAAGTGGAAACCAAGTTGTTAATAAGGCCTCCTCCACCACCACTCTCTGAGGTTGTATCTTCTCTTTTAGATCCATCTTCTGAAACCTCAACATTTGTTCCACCGTCTTTCATATTATGAGATTTTGGACTAGGGCCGGGTTTGTGAATTTCTCCTGCTATCCCTCAAACTCTAAATAGATAAGCTTTGAAATAGGATATACTAAACTAATATTTAAATGTGAAGCGGGAACATTAACAGCTGTGTCATATTACACGTACTTCGCAGGTGTTGTCTCTTTGAACAACATAAGCCATTTAAGTTGAGACAAGTGGTGCTTCTTTAAGCAATGACATGAAGTCGGTGGGATAGATAAATACAAGCAAAGTCCTAGGATTTTGTAGCCACCTTGATTGTATTTTCTAGACCCCTGTATTTAACAATTTAATATAAAAGTTTATTAAAAGAACCCATGAACATAGGATTAAATAACTCAATCTTTAATAACGAATAAAATTTAAATATTTCTCTTATTATAAATTCTATACACAAATAATATATGAAATAAAATAAAAATATTATATTAAATTTGATAGTTATAACATTAATAATGAAATTTAAAATAAGACAATTATATAAATTTTATTAATCAATAAAGATGAGACTGTTTATTTATATTTTTATTTGAAGTGACAAACCCTTAATGTGATCAAGTAGGCTAAGTAACTCAGAAAAAAAAGTTCAGGTAGGCGACGTGTGAAAACTGAAAAATGTTAAACTTCTTTCCTGGTTGAAATTCTCTAGCTAGTACAAAACTTTATTAGGCAAGTGATTACCATTTAAATGATATGTCATATGATTTTTTTTTTGTTTTTTCATATGTTCTTTAATTGGATTTCCCTCTTTCTCTATTAAAAAAATTTAAAATAATATGTCGACTAAAAAAGTCCAGGCAAAGTTATTAATTTTGAACTTGGAAGTTTAATTTTACTTTAACTTACATTCTCATCATTAAATTTGAGTATCAAATAAACAAATAGAAAGGAAAATCAAAGAAAAGAAAAAAAAATCATTTGAATGAAAATAAGACAAATCAGAACTTTTTTAGAAAAGTAAGATTTAACATATTCGCCTTTTCTGCACAACTTATATTGATGTCATGATATTATTTCCGGTTATAAAATTTCACTTATCTTGTTTCTATCATGCCTCAGTATTATATATTGTTTTCAAGTAAGGATTATACATATAATCAATTTTTTTTACTATATTAGTGCTTTCATTAAACTATATATTAAATTAGATAATTGCAAAAACTTGAATAATAATTTTAACTTTTTGATATGGATTATAATTATAATTGATATAAAAAATGAATATTATATAAGTTATAATTATCATAGAAATTATTTTTTCTACATCATAATTGATGTAGAAAGTTTGAAATCACTAATTAGGTATAAAAGGTCTATATATTCATTTGATAATGGAAAGTATTCTAACATCACAGATAATGTTGGTGAGCCAGGTGAAATACTTGACTTCTCTAATGAAGTTGGCTTTGAGGAGCTTGTCCATTTCTTCTCTGATCGCTTTGCGTCGTTCTTTTTTTATCTTCATTTTCTTTTGTGATACTGGTTTTGCTTGGGGACAGATGACGAGCTTGTGGTAGATAATGTTGGGGTTGATTCCCTGCATGTCAGATTATTGCCAAAAAATAGGTCCGTATTCTTATGTGGGACATCAGCTATGCATCTGTGCTCATGGCTGGTGAGGTCCCTGTTGAGTTGCGAACATTGCTCGAGTTTGGGTTCGAACTGCAACTTGATGAGTTCTTCAATAGGCTTTGGGCCTCTATCAGAAGTGTTGTTGCACATATCTACATCGAAAACATTCTCCCTGCATGCTTGGTAGATAGTCAAGGTTCGGACTGGAGACCCTTCGTCCATGCTCATGACCTGAGTGGTACCATCCGCTGTGAGGTGAGGCTTAACAGGCTTCGTGGTGGAAGGATAAAGTGCCACTTTTAGGCTTCCTGCATAGCACTATCATGCCTGCTTTTGATCTTCCTTGACCGTCATGATCTCTCCCATCAAGGTGAGGAACTTCATCTTTAGATGCGGTGTGGAAAAAATGGCTTCGAGCTCGTTAAGCATTTTCCTGCCAATCAAAGCAAAGTAAGAGGTATTTGCATCGACGATTAAATACCTAATTGTAAAGCTCCTCAAGAACTAGCCTTGACCGAAGGTGGTCATTAGGTCGAAATAGCATTTGGTCTCTACTCTTTCTCCTACGAAGCCAAGGAGTGGACCAGCGTGAGGCTGGATGATGTCAGGTGAAACTTCAAACCTCTGGAATGTCTTCAGTATAAGATGTCAGTGGAGCTCCCATGGTCGATGAGGACCTTAGACACCATGAAGTTGGAGATTACGATGGAGACAACCATAAGGTCATCTTGGTTGATAGGGTTGATATCCTTGAAGTCTCTATCAATGAAAGTGATAGAAGGAAGGCTTTATGGTGATGGTGTATCAACATAGTTGATGTCGATGTCCCGGATGGTGTGGGGGTGATGCTTACGGGACTGGCTGGACTGCCCTTTGTAGGAGAATGGTGTTTATTACACCTCTGATTTGTTGGACGGGCTTATTTTCCAATTCTTGTGGAGGTTGTCGATCGCGTCTTTGTCGGTGGTGTCTTTGTCTTCCTCGATCTTCTTCTTTGTCCCTTCTTTTGTCCGTGTCGTGATTCCTATGTCGATCCTCCTAGTGTCCTTGGGTCTCGCTCCTGTTGCATGATTGTTTGACCCTTTCACGAATTGAGCTAGATATCCAGCCTGTATGAGTTATTATATTTTGTCTTTTAGGGTCCAACAATCTTTTGTGTTATGATCGTAACTGCAATGGTATTTGCAGTGTTTGGTCCTTTCTAACACCGACATGGGAGGAAGGGGCAGAGGTAGTTTTATTGGAACCTCCATGTTAAAAGTCTCCTTAAGGATTGTAGTGCAATTGGCCGTCAGAGGTGTGTAGCATTCGTACCTGGGCCCTTTTGGGAGAGGCTGGCGCTTGTCTAACTTATGCCTTTTGTTTGACTTGTGTGAGTTGGTCTTATTACCTCTTTCTCTCTTGTCGCGCTTTTTTCCTCTTGTCAGACGTCGTTCCTGAACTTGGACATTTCATCCATCTAGATGTAGCCTTTAGCTCATTTGCACAACTCATCCATGCTACTTGGGGTTTTTTGCACAAACTATCCATAAACTTACCAAGCCTTAGAGCGAGGAACATGGAGTGTAGTGATACCTCTAGGCTGAGATTACGAATCTGGACAATAATGAGTCCAAACCTATTCTTGAATTTCCAGATAAATTCATTATCTTCTTGTTGTAGGCTGGTCAGAGTGGTTGATATCATACAGTGTGACCAACCGGTTGCATATTATGCATTGAAACACTTGACAAGAGTTTTGAAGTTATCGATGAACCTTGGAGGAAGTCCATTGTACCAGGTTAATGTCATCCCTTTGAGGGACGTTGGGAAGACACGAAACATAATTGCATCATCATTAGTGTATATATTTTCCTAATGAGGAAAGCGTCCAAATGTTCATTTGGATCAGTGGTTCTGTCATATCGCTCTAGGTTGAGTGGTTTCCAACCTAGGGGTATGTCAGTTTCCATGATGCAGTCGACAAAGAGTGTGTCAACCAGCAGTTTGTCCTGCAGAATGGTGCATGTGGGAGAGACTTAGATCATCTTAGGTGTTGGTTGTGCGTCGGGGGTGTGATTCCTTTTGAGTACGCTCAAGAAATGTATGAAATGAGTGCTTGTTGCCCTAGAGATGTTTGACACGAGCCTTTAACTGATCATGGTCAGCCTTTAGCTTTCTGAGCTCCTCCTCATGGCGTTGTTCCATCTCCGCAATGCGATTTTGGAGTTGTTGGAGAGTATCATAATCAGTTATGGTTGCTGGAGGAGGATTTCAGCCTTCGAAAGGGATCTCACATTTGAGGCCAAATTGTGTGCTAATAAAGGGTGAAAGGGAAAGAAAGAGACCACGAGTTATGTTTTACCACGGCCCCGAGTTGGCCGCCAAATGTACTTACCAAAATCTAGAGCTGGCACACGTTAGGGTGGACGTGGCTAAGGTGGGCTCCTGAACTTCGCATGTCGGACTGAGAATGACCTTTGTTAGGAGGACATAAGGGGGGGACCTACAAAACAAAGGGTTCTAATGCTCAAGTACATGAGTTAGAAAAGTAAGTGAAAATGTATGAAAAGAGTACGAGGGAACCTGATTCTTATAATGTAGAAAGGGAGTTGCGAGTCCTTGTTTGTAGGAACTGTTACAATGTCGTAACAACCCTTGTAGATAATTACTGACTTGTAGATAATAGGCGATAATAAAGGTGGCTTACAAATAATGTTAGAGATAATGTGTAGCTTAGAGATAAGTAAATACCTTATAGATAATTATTTACCTACCACGTGATAAGGAGATGACACTATATTCAAATAATAAGAAATTAGAGATAACCTATCTGTTGACAGCCTGACTACTAAGGGCTAGATGTTTGTGCTTCTGTGCCAGGACTGACATGGAGGGTTGACGCGTGTATCTGAGTGCCAGGTGGCATGCCACATGTATTTGGTGGACCCTGGATAGTACAAGAACAAAAGCCAAAGAAAAAGAAACTAAAAACCTACTAACAAATGAAAATCCAACAAGGAGTTTTGTATAGCTTAGAGTTGGTAAAGATAAAGTAGAGTTAGGGAAGAGCATTAGAGATAGACAAACGGAGAAATGAATGAGGAGGATAGACAAGAAATAGAAACACATAGGAATGCCAACTTTTTTAAAATTTATAAAAAAAAAATCGTACAAATTCAAGACAATAACATTTGTATAAAGGATTTACAATAAAAACATGCAAGAATGCCAACTTTAAAATAGCCGAACATTTATTTTCTATGTTTCTTTTATGGAGCTATAAAGAAAGCAAGTTTTTTTAAAAAAAAAAAATAGATGATCATGATTGATATGGTTGTAGGAATTAATCTTGTGTAATTTTCAGTATCATTACCCACTATTTAAGTGATCAAATAAACAGAGATGAGAAGTATATTTTTTGTCTTAGCAAAAATAGATTTAAAATTTGATTTCTCAACATATGACAAAAACTAGCCAGGCCCATAAAAGTTAGCAAGCCTAATTCGACTCTAATATGCCGCTAAGTGGTAAGAAGGAAAACATGTATTTACAAGGGAGAACATAACAACTGAAGAAATGAAAGGACATAACATGTACTTATATGATTCCAAGTTAATTGTCTATCATTAAAAAAATTTTACCTTCAAATAAAGGATGTGTACAAAAAAATTTTTAGGGTCATTAAACCTCACAAAACCGTCTCTTTCCAATAATGAATATTTAATTTATTTTTCAGGCACATTAAAGGACAACAAAAGCAAAACATTCGATTGAAGGTCATTAAGCTTAAAAATATTGTATTTTTCTTTGATTATGAATACAAAATTTATCTTGAAGGCACTTTAAGAGACAATTAAACCATATCATTCGATTTAGGATCATTAATCTTAAAAAATGTCATCTCTTTTTCCGATAATGAATATAAAATTCCTATTGTAGCCACATTAAGGGACAACTCAAACATACCATTCAATTTAGAATCATTAAACCTCAAAGAAATCATCTCTTTTTTTATAATGAATATATAATTTTCATCTTACAGCAACATTAAGAAACAACTTAACTATATAATTTGATTTAAGGTATTAACCCTAAAAAAACTCATCTTTTTTTTTATGATGAATATAGAATTCATCTTATAGTCACATTAAGGGACAGCTTAAGCATACAATTTGATTTAGGGTCTTTAAGCCTAAAAAACATGTATTTTTTCAATGGTGAATATAGAATTCATCTTACAATCACATTAAGGGACAACTGAAACATAAAATTCGATTTAGGATCATTATGACTCAAAGAAACCATTTCTTTTTCCGATGATAAATATAAAATTTTCATCTGGCAGTTGCATTAAGGGACAATTTAAACATAAAATTTAGTTTAGGATCATTAATCCTAAAAAAAAAAAATTTCCAATGATGAATATAGAATTCATCTTACAACCACATTAAGAGACAACTTAAGCATACAATTCGATTTAGGGTCATTAAGTTGGAAAAAAGACATTTTTTTTTATGATGAATATAGAATTAATCTTACATCTACTTTTAGAGACAACTGAAGCATATCATTCAATTTAGGATTATTAAGTCTACAAAAAACCATCTCTTTTTTCGATGATAAATATAAAATTCATCTTACCATCACATTAAGGAAAAAATGAAACATATCATTCGATTCAGGGTTATTAGGCCTCTAAAAATCATCTATTTTTTCAATGATGAATATAGAATTCATCTTTCAGCAACACTTAGGGACAACTAAAGCATACCATTCAATTTATGATCATTAAGTCAAAAAATATTGTTTCATTTTCTGATGATGAATATAGAGCTTATCTTATAGCTACATTAAGGAACAATTAAAGCATATCATTCAATTTATTATCATTAAGACTAAAAACACCATCCCAATGATGAATATAGAATTCATCTTACCACCACATTAAGGGACAACTTAAGCATACAATATGATTTAGCATCATTGAGCCTACAAAAAACCAAGTTTCTTTCAATGAAGATTATAGAATCAATCTTACAGCCACATTACAGAACAACCAAAACATATAATTCGATTTAGGATTATTAAATAGAAAAATTATCCCATTTTCCAATGATGAATTACTAATTCATCTATCAGTCACATTAAGGAACAATTGAAGCATACCATTCAATTTAGGATCATTAAGCCTAAAACATATTGTTTTTTTCCTCCGATGATGAATACAAAATTCATCTTGTAACTACATTAAGAAACAACGCAAGCATACCATTCGATTTAAGGTCATAAAACCTAAAAAATGTCATCTCTTTTTTCGATAACGAATAAATAATTCATCTTATAATCAGATTAAGGGACAACTCAAACATACTATTCAATTTAGGATCATTAAGCCTAAAAGAAACCATATCTTTTTCGATGATGAATATAGAATTTTCATGTTATAGACACTTCAGAGATAGCTTAAGCATACAATTCGATTTAGGGTCATTAAGGCTAAAATTATCCATTTCTTTTACCGATGATGAATATAGAATTCATCTTATAGCCACAATAAGGAACAACTTAACTATACAATTCGATTTTGTGTAATTAAGCCAAAAACAAAAATGTTTTATCTTATGATGAATATAAAATTAATCTTACAATCACTTTTAGGGAAAACTAAAGCAAACCATTTAATTTATGATCATTAAGTCTACAAAAAATCATCTCTTTTTTTTATGATGAATATATAAAATTCATCTTATAGTCACGTTAAGGAAAAATTGAAGCATATCATTCGAATTCAACCATTAGGCCTCAAAAAATCATTAGGGACAACTAAAGCATACCATTCAATTTAGGATCATTAAGCCAAAAAAAATATTGTTTTGTTTTTCGATGATGAATACAAAACTCATCTTCAGTCACATTAAGGAACAATTTAAGCATACATTTGATTTAGGATCATTAAACCTCAAAAAACCATCTCGATGATGAATATAAAATTCATCTTACCGTCATATTAAGGGACAATTGAAGCATACCATTCGATTAAGGATCATTAAACCTAAAAAATATTTTTTTTTCCGATGATAAATACATAATTATTCTTGTAACTACATTAAGAAACAACTTTAGCATATCATTCAATTTAGAGTCATAAAACCTAAAAAATGTCATTTATGTTTCTGATGATGAATACAAAATTCATCTTGTAGCCACATTAAGAGACAACTCAAGCATACTGTTCAGTTTATGGTCATTAAGGTTGAAATAAACCATATCTTTTTTCGATGATAAATATAGAATTTTCATGTTATAACCACATGAACAGATAACTTAATCATACAATTCGATTAAGGGTCATTAAGGATAAAAAAATTCATTTGTTTTTTCGAAGATGAATATAGAACTCATCTTATAACCACAATAAGGAACAACTTAAGCATACAATTCGATTTAAGGTCATTAAATCAGGAAAAAAATATTTTTTATGATAAATATAGAATTAATCTTAGAGCCACTTTTAGAGACAACTGAAGAAAACCATTCAATTTATGGTCATTGAGTCTATAAAAAATTGTCTCTTTTTTCGATGATGAATATAAAATTCATCTTATAGCCATATTAAGAAAAAATTGAAACATACCATTCAAATTAGGATCATTATTAGGCCTAAAAAAATCATCTATTTTTCCAATGATAAATACAAAATTCATCTTTAAGCAACAATTGGGGACAACTAAAGCATATCAATCAATTTAGGATCATTAAGGAAAAAATATTGTTTCATTTTCTGATGATGAATACAAAACTCATCTTATTGTCACATTAAGGAACAATTTAAGTATATCATTCTATTTAGGATCATTAAGCCTAAAAAAACCATCTCGATGATGAATATAAAATTCATTTTACCGTCATACTAAGGGACAATTGAAGCATACCATTCGATTTAGGATCATTAAGCCTAAAAAATATTGTCTTTTTCTCCAATGATGAATAACGAATTCATCTTGTAACTACATTAAAAACAAATTAAGCATACCATTCGATTTAGGGTCATAAAGCCTAAAAAATGTCATCTCTATTTTCGATGATGAATACAAAATTCATCCTATAACCACATTAAGAGACAACTCAAACATACCATTTGATTTAGGGTCATTAAGCCTCAAAGAAACCATATCTTTTTCCGATGATGAACATAAAATTTCACATCACAACCACATTAAGAGATAACTAAATCATACACTTTGATTAAGGGTCATTAAGGCTAAAAAAATTCATCTATTTTTTTGAAGATGAATATAGAACTCATCTTACAACCATAATAAGGAACAACTTAACCATACAATTCGATTTAAGGTCATTAAACTAGGAAAAAATGTTTCTTTATGATAAATATAGAATTAATCTTACAGTCACTATTAGGGACAACTGAAGCAAACCATTCAATTTATGGTTATTAAGTCTACAAAAAATGTCTCTTTTTTTATGATGAATATAAAATTCATCTTATAGTCACATTAAGGAAAAATTGAAACATACCATTCAAATTAAGATCATTAGGCCTTAAAAAATCATCTATTTTTTTGATGATGAATACAAAATTCATGTTTCAGCAACAATTAGGAACAATTAAAGTATACCAATCAATTTAGGATCATTAAGCCAAAAAAAAATATTGTTTTATTTTCCAATTATGAATACAAAACTCATCTTACAATCACATTAAGAAATAATTTAAGCATATCATTCGATTTAGGATCATTAAGCCTAAAAACATCATCTTGGTGATGAATATAAAATTCATCTTACCGTCATATTAAGGGACAATTGAAGCATACCATTCGATTTAGGATCATTAAGCCTAAAAAATGTTGTCTTTTTCTCCAATGATGAATACCGAATTCATCTTATAACTACATTAAGAAACAAATCAAGCATATTATTCGATTTAGGGTTATAAAGCTTAAAAATATCATCTCTATTTCTGATGATGAATACAAAATTCACCTTGTAGCTACATTAAGAGACAACTCAAACATACCGTTTGATTTAGGGTCATTAAGCCTCAAAGAAATCATTTTTTTTTTCTGATGATGAATATAAAATTTTCATCTTACAGACACATCAAGAAATAACTTAAGCATAAAATTTGGTTTAAGGTCATTAAGCTTAAAAACAAATTTTCTTTTTCGGATAATGAATATAGAATTCATCTTACAAGCACATTAAGAGAAAACTTAAGCATACAATTCGATTTAGGATCATTAAAGCAAAAAATAAAATACATGTTTTTTATGATGAATATAGAATTAATCTTACAGTCACTTTTAGGGACAATTGAAGCATACAATTCAATTTAGGGTCATTAAGTCTAAAAAAACTGTCTCTTTTTCTGATGATGAATATAAAATTCATCTTAGAACTACATTAAGGAATAACTTAAGTATATAATTTGATTTAGGATTATTAAGTCGGAAAAAACCATCTCTTTTTTCAATGGTGAGTATAAAATTCTTCTCACAACCACATTAATGGACAACTGAAGCATGTCATTCAATTTAGAGTCATTAAGCCTAAAAATTATTGTTACTTTCTCTGATAATGAATAAATAATTCATCTTATATCCACATTAAGAAATAACTCAAGTTTAGAGTACGATTTAGAGTCATTAAGCCTCAAAGAAATTGTATCTTTTTTCGATGAAAAATATAAAATTTTCATCTTACAACCACATTAAGGGACCACTTAAGCATACAATTTTATTTAGGGTCATTAAGCTTAAAAAAAACCCATTATTTTTTTCTAATGATGAATATAAAATTTATCTTATAGCCACATTAAGGGAAAACTGAAACATTCCATTCAATTTAGGGTCATTGGAACTCAAAAAATAATCTTTTTTTTATTATGAATAAAATTCATCTTTCAGTCACATTAAGAGACAACTTAAGTATAAAGCTCGATTTAGAATCATTAAGGCTCAAAGAAACCGTATCTTTTTTCGTTGAAGAGTATAAAATTTTCATCTTACAATCACATTAAGGAACCACTTAAGCATATAATTTTACTTAGGGCAATTAAGCTTTAAAAATCCATTATTTTTTCTGATTATGAATATAAAATTCATCTTATAATCACATTAAGGGAAAAATGAAGCATACCATTCAATTTAAGGTCATTGGACCACAAAAAACCATCTCTTTTTTCGATGATGAATAAAATTCATCTTTCAACCACATTTAGGGACAACTAAAACATATCATTCAATGTAGGATCATTAAATCTAAAAAAAAAAAAAACCGTCTCTTTTTCCGATGATGAATATAAAATTCATCTTACAATCACATTAAGGAACAACTGAAGCATACAAATCGATTTAGGGTCATTGGACTTCAAATAACTGTCTCTTTTTCTAACGATGAATAGAGTTCATCTTTTAGCCACATTTAGGGACAACTAAAACATACCATTCAATTTAGGGTCATTAAGACACAAAAATATTGTTTATTTTTCCTATAATGAATACAAAACTCATCTTTCAGCCACATTTAGGAACAAGTAAAGCATATCATTCAATGTAGGGTCATTAAGACTTCAAAAAACCATCTCCATAATGAATATAAAATCCATCTTTCAACCACATTTAGGAACAATTAAAGCATATCATTCAATGTAAGATCATTAAGACTTAAAAAAACCATCTCGATAATGAATATAAAATTCATCTTACTGTCACATTAAGAAACAACTTAAGCATACAATTTGATTTGGGATCATTAATCCTTAGGAGATATATGGTTGCAATAAAGGAATGGGCATAGGCTAGACATGCATATCATATTCAGTAATTGTAAATCACTTCTAAAAAAGACTTGAAAACCACATCAGACAAATCACTTAGTCTACGAATTATGTTGCCCAACGCTGGTACAAATTTATTTTTAACCCCTTGAAGTTGATTTTCTTTCCCTACCATTTTTAGCAATTAATCTTGCTTTCAATTGTAGCATATTTCCAGATAAAGTAATAAAAGCAATTGAAGAAAAAATTTAGTATGGCATTGGATAAATTTCAAGACACCTAAACAATTAAAATACGATCTAGCAAGGAAATTAAAGGATGTTAAAATTTGAAGAAAAAAGAAAATAACATGAACAAACTCATAGTTTGAAATTTTAATGTAAATAATATTTGTTCTCACTTGCATATAGAATATATTAAAATCGTTATACCCATCCCTGCATCAAATAATAGCTTAACTATCTAAATTCAAACCGTTCACAAAAAGAGCACAAAAAAGTGGCAGACATTCTACAACATACTTCTTATAATGAGGAGCATCCCCATCCAAACGAGAAAGAGTACTAGCCAAAATGGAAACCTGGAAGCAAAAGCCAAAACAATTATACCAAAGTTATTGGGAGAAAAAGAACCAAGGTAATGTTAGAAGTTTAGAACACGAGATTCTTTTACATCAATAAAAAGCAAGTGGCAATTTTGAACAGACTTAACCATGAAAGACTACCAATTTGGGCCAGTATTCTAAGAAAATAAACTTTGGTATGTAACTTTTTAGAAACCAAAGGCCTTATACGGTTTGACGAACGATGATTGTAGGGTTCAGAGACAAAGAGAGTTAGTGATTGCGAGAGTTTGAGTGAGAGTGCGGCTTCGCGTAGAGAGAAAGCGAACAATACAAGGGACGGGCATGAATAAACCAGTGAGATGGCAAAATTTTGAATCTCACAATGGACCATATATAGGAATTAGATACGTGTGGACATTAAAAATACGCTGAAACTATTTTTCTTTTAAAAAAAAAAATCTGACACTATACAATGGTTAGTAAAATAAGAAAAAAAAAAAATCTGACACTATACAATGGGTAGTAAAATAAGAAAAAAAATCTGACACTACACAACGGTTAGTATAGTGTCAATTAGGGGAGGAAAGGCTTTCTAAAGTTTTTGAGAAATAAAAATAATAAAAAAAAAATCCGTGAAATGTTATTGGGTAATTTTTAGGATGTGAGTAAGGTGTAAATTGGTTGAACAGAGTAGTTATAGAAATAAAAAAAAATTGAAAAAGTGATTTTAAGGACGAAATGGGAAAAGAAATATATACACCAAAACACTATTTCTTTTTATTAACAGTAGATAATATATATAATCGCATAAAAAATAATATAATGCTCTATTTATGTACAGTTCGTTAAAATGATTGATGGCATAATCATAAACTACGTATATTTTGAATAAAGCATAATATTATTTAATGATAAATTATCAAGCAAAATATTATCTTATTAAAAATTTACAAAATTATCTACTATTCTACTATCTATTATATTTATTATCTATTTATCTACATAAAAGAAAATTTAATTTTATGAGACGATGTTAGATGACAATTTTATATTTATTTTTTTCAAATAATTTAATTAATTAATACAAAAATTATATTTATTCTATATTATTTGATTTTCAATAAAATCTTAAATCAATTATAATACAATTATAATACATATTGTTCTATTATGAAACATACAAGTATAAATTAATATATTTATTCTATTTTTGGGTTATTCAGATTAATCAATGTAACTAAATTAATAGAATCAATATCAATATATTATATATTTTTGAGTTATTACGTGAAATCTTTCATTTGTCTCCATTTGTCCTCTTCATCGTTAAATCTTGGAAATAAAAAAAAATTGACGGTTTACAATTGACAATTTTTAATTATTGATTGTTATATTTTGGAAATAAAAAGGAGTAATAATTAACCATTTTTTAATTTTTAACCGTTACAAATATAATAAATAGTTATTTTGCATGTGAAAAAATATAATCCTAACAAATCTGTTCTTAAAAAATATAAAAAATAAAATAAAGTTTATTTCTTAAAAGAATAAAAATAAGATAAATTTATCATATCGTTAATATTTATTTGTTACTAGTTGACATCATGACAAAATATATGTACCAAGAATTCATTATACTTAATGTTTCTCTGATTTTATTACAGTAAATATTTTATAATGTTAATTTATTAAAAAAAATTAAGACTTAAGAGGCAAAACAAACATAAATTCTCAAATAAGAAATAAGTTTTGTTAAATCTTAGATGTATAGAAGCCCTAAGAGCATCTCTAGCAAGTTTTTTATATGTGTTTTTTAATCATCTTTTTGTGATCCCCGTAATATTTTTTGTGGTCCCCACAATGTCATATCACTCATAAGAAATTCATACAAAATTTTACTCCAATGTAAGAAATCACAAGAAATCCAAACATTTAAATTATTTTATTATAAGAATAAATAATTTATTTTTTCAGTTTTTATGTATACAAATAATAAATATGAATAAATGAAGAAAATATTAAACATAAATTAAAAATTACATAACATTAAAAGGAAATGTGTAACAATAAAAAATATATTTTTACATAATAATAGATAAATAAATACAATGACATTGAAATAAAAACATAATGATGAAAAATAAAAAATATTACATAAAATTAATTGTTATTTTCTTTTTCAAAACGTTCCCAAATATGCTCAACTAAATTTGTTTGAAGTTGACGGTGTTGTTGTTTGTCATGAAGTTGTGCTCTCCTTTAGAGGTATGTTAATCTGATACTAGGGTGAGCACCTAAAGATATTTTGAATATTGAAGTACTATTACCTACACTATCGTAATCAATATTATTTTGATATATGTCACGTTCATCCTCAACAATCATGTTATGCAATATGATACATGTATAGATGATTTTTCATTTTACCAACATCCCAAAAACGTGTCGGACCACGTATAATTGCGAATTGAAATTGGAGCACTCCAAACGCCCATTCTACATCCTTTCTTGCTGATTCTTGTCGTTGTGAAAATAATTTTTGCTTTTCTCCTTGTGGCATTGAGATGGTCTTCATATGGCAAAATCTAGATAAATGTCATCCGCTAAATAGTATCTCATATTATATTGGGTTCTATTCACTGTGAATTGCATTGCGGGCGCAGGTCATGACAAAACTTCATAAAACACATTAGATCCATTTAACACAATAATGTCATTATTTGAACCGGCGGTTCCAAAAAATGCATGCCAAATCCATAAGTCTTGTGAGGCCACGACTTCAATAATGATTGTTGGGTTACGATGATCACCTCAAAAAAATTGACCTTTCCAAGCAACTAGACAATTTTTCCATTCCCAGTGCATACAATCAATGGAACTTAACATACTTAGAAATTCGTGTGCCGCTCCCATTTGTAGTAGTCGTTTGGTGTCTTTGTTATTTGGTCTCCTCAAGTATTCATTCCCAAATATGGTGCAGATGCCTGATACAAATCGCTCCAAGCATTCCATTGCAGTTGTTTCACCAATTCAGGTGATCCATAAGTCAATATACTAGCAGTTGTGCACTTTTGCAATGGAGATAAGCCTTTTCGACGTAGTGCATCGACCCTCATTTGAAAGTATTCATCATGGTTTTTAAGCGCGTCTACAATTCGGAGAAACAAATGCCTTTGCATACGAAACCTTCTTCGGAACTGAATGTCTGTGTACACATGATTTTCTGAAAAATAGACATTGAACAATCGATCATGACCTTCTTCAGGATTACGATGTACCATTCTTCTTCTTTGGCTATGCCCGGTGGTGTTGCCATGTAATTATTGTTGGCTCTCAAGTATCAACCTAATGATTTCTTCATCGATGTTGTCTTCCAATTCCTCATCTATGATTTCATCTAAAACTTCATCTAAATCGATATTTGGATCCATTATATGGTAACCGAAGTGTTTTGAAATAAGAGAGAAATAGTGTATGTTGTATAAGAATATATCAAATGATGAAACATTGGACATTTATATAGCTTCTTTTATAACAACTAGTTTTTCAACGACTACTTTCATAACGACTAGTTTTCAATGGCTACTTTTTGATATATTCTCATACAACATACACTATTTCTCTCTTATTTCAAACACTTCGGTTACCATATAATGATGAAACATTGGACATTTATATAGTTTCTTGTATAACAACTAGTTTTTCAACAGCTACTTTCATAACGACTAGTTTTCAATGACTACTTTCATAACGGCTAGTTTTGCAACGACCAATTTTATAACGACTACTTTCATAACAGCTAGTTTTACAACATAAAATTCTAAATTTAGCACACAACAAATATCAAACACAACATTAGCATAAGAACTAAAAATGTAATATCCTAGTTTTTTCCTAATATGGTCACAATAATTTTCGTGGTCTTTGCGTTGTTGTTTGGACATGTTGGATGTATCTTTCATGAGGATTTCATACTCCAAACGTCGTTCCTATTCTTGCAGACGCCTTTCCTGTGCCTCCTTTAATTGAATAAGTTTTGAGGTGTTCATATTTTTGTCCTTTATTACACTTTCTATGCCAGATAAATCCAGTGTTAGAAGATTCTTTTCCTTTTCTATTCCTTTTTACTGCTTTTTTCCAATTGGGCGAGACATTAGCAAAGGCGTATCATATTATTCAACTTCAACGAATGTCTCTGGGTTAGAAGACGACTAGTAATTTTCAAAAGTAGAAACCTTTGTTCTTTTTGAACACTTTGACATAAATTCTGCATCAAATTTTGGTTGATCTTTAAACAACAACCAAGCATGCTCAACTTCAATTTTTTTAGTTGTGTCATGTGAGTAAATCATATGGGCATTAGCCAAAACATCCTTCTCTAAACTTCCACTTCTCCTATGTTTATCTACTTGTTTGTAGCACTCGTTAAAATTTTGAACTGGAGGATGGATCCTGCTCCACCGAGATTTTAATTAAGTCTAGCTTCTTTCACAAAATTGTCCGCTTTGACACATATCGTCATTGTTGTACGCATTTTTTATCCTTGTCCAATATTGCTTTGATGTTTGGTCAACTCCTATAATTGAATCCTTTGACACATTGAGTCACGATCGGACAAGAATCATATCTTCTGTCACTGAGAATGCGGTACGACTTTTTTTCCACTTGAATTTTGATCTCCTTCGTCTAGTTGAATACTGTCTACACTGATGAGTGATTCAATTTCATTTCTAGGGGGCACACTATTAGATAAAAAAGGCCTATAACATGTGTTTGAGTTGGTGGGAGTTGATGGTTGATTATAAATTTGTAGATTTTGAGAACTACCACTGGTAGGTGGCTCTACATTGGATGAAGGATGCATATACCACATGTGTAGGGGTGGTGGATACATAATATACTGGAGTGGATTTTGAGAATTTTCACTAATAAGGGGTGGTGGTGGACACATAACATATTGCAGTGGATTTTGAGAATTTTCATTGGTATGGAATGGTCGATACATAACATAATGCGGTGGATTTTGAGAATTTTCACTAGTAGGGAGTGATTGGTTTTGCAAATAACCATAGTGAGATTGATAATTATACTGATTGGGATCCATTTCAAGGAGAATAAAAAAAATGACACTTGATAGCAACAAAAAAAAATACGCAGTACAAATGAATTGTGCAAAACATGTTCAACAATGCATAATTTATAATGAAAAGTGCAACACACAGTGGGAAAAAAAAAACTACATAACGGTCATTTGCACATTCAATGGTACAAATGAATTGTGATAAAAGCTTTCAATAGTCTAGTCTCTCTTTTCTTCCTTTCCCACTGTTGTTTTCTTCTTTCAAATCAGTGCCTCTTTTCTCCATAAGCTTCCCCAACAACAACATATCACAGCAACAACAATAACCATTTCCTCCTCTCAACCCTCCAGATCAGTGCCTCCCGGAGAGGAAAGGGCAGAAGAGGAATTCGATGATGACCCACAGATCATGCCCAACGTGTCGCCACCAAGCACGCCATGAATGCCCTCTCCGATCATGCCACCACTTTTTCCTCTTCTAGTTTCCATCCTTAATTCCACTTTCTCTTGGAACGAACTCGATCATGTCGTCGCCAAGCGCGTCACGCACACCCCCGCCGATCTCGCCAAAAACGGTAATAATAAATCTCTTCCCCTCCTTCTTTCTTTGTTGTTTCCCTCCTTTGCTTCGTGTGTGTTTCATTCACTGCTTGTGTTTCTTTGCAAAGGAATTCGTGAGCGTGATTGTTGAAGGAGGTGTCATTTTAGCGTTGGTTAAGCAACTTCAAGTGCCTCCTTTGACTCTGCCCAAAACAAGGGAATGCTTTCGCACTTGGGCTTCTCATTGTCTAGGTAGTTTTGCGCTTGGAATTGTTCATCTTCTTCCTTTTTGTTTCGGCTTCTTTACATATTCTATGAAAATAATAGTTTTTTATTCGTAAGAAATAGTTCCTTATATAAGGAATCCACAATCCGTTGAAGAAACCGAATCTGCCACGTCACTATGCTCCAACGCCAAAGAAACTCACAAGAGACTGTTCCTTAGCCTAAGAAACCACAGAAGCACCTCCGGTTGGAGATGCTTTAAAGGCTGGTTGCGCACGATTCTGGGTCATGGGGTGGCGACACAATAATGGTTGTGGTCAAGGAGATGGGGGTGTTTTGATAATCTGATGTTGATGGTGGGAAGGCATGGCAGATTTGGTGTGGGAAAGGTTGCGCCGGTAAGAGGACCTGAGTCCCCAGGATCAGTGACACACGCGACGGAGAGGGAGGAGGTAGGTGGCGAAGTGCAGCACAAATGTTGTTTAATGCTGGCAAAAGAGAGAATTCAAGATCATAACGACACAAGAAGAACCATTGACACAAACCACCAACGTTTCCATATGGCTGAAGTCGAAAAGAAGAAAAGTCACCAGAAGTTGTTGCCTCTCTGGTGGAAAACCCATGGTTAGATCTGACCACAAAACTCAAATCTAAATAAAAAATAATGGTTAAATTATTTAGTTGATTCCTGTAGTTTCACGATTCGTACCTTTTAGTCCCTATAGTTTGAAAGTCATTTTTTTAGTCCTTATAGTTTATATTTTAATTCTCTTTTAGTCTCTCCTTATAATTTGTATTTTAATTCTCTTTTAGTCCTTATAATTTAAAAGTGATATTTTTAACCCTTATAATTTATATTTTAATTACCTTTTAGTCCTTACTACGAAAAATATAAATAATTAGCTACAAATTAATTATAAATTACCAACTATTTTTTATTACAAATTATCTTGCGATAAGTTAGTTACGAATTATTTGTTAATATTTTTGTAGTTAATTATAATTGATAATATTACACATATTTTGATGGTGAGGACTAAAAGAAAATTAAAATATAAAGTATAGAGACTAAAAAAATCATTTTCAAATTATAAAGACTAAAAGAAAATTAAAATATAAATTATAAAGACTAAAAAAATTATTTTCAACCCATAGAAACTAAAAGACAATTAAATATAAATTATAGGAACTAAAAAATTACTTTAAAACTATATAAATTAAAATGTATCAATAATGAAATTATAAAAACTAAAATGAATAATTAAAAAAATAATCAAAGATTCACTGTGTGTCTCAAAGAGAGACAGAGCGGATCTGAGCGAGAGAGAGTGAATTTGGGGTTGGGTTGGTGTTGATGGGTCTTTGAATTCAATGTTTGAGGAATGACTATTGTTGGTGGCTGTCAATGTCTCCCGCAGCGGCATGAGAATTGAGAAGTTTTTTTACATCGGTTATAATAGCCGATGTAGCAAAGTTGAAAAAAAACTATAAGTCCACGTACACATAGGCTCAGGTAACAGAAATTAATATTTTTAGTCTAAAAAAGTTTAATATGTTTTAAGAGAAATATATAAAACTTCGTACCCCATTGCCCAGAGGCTCTTCGCCATGCGAAGGTATGGGAGAGGGATATTGAACGCAGCCTTACCCTTGCATATGCAAAGAGACTATTTCCGGATTCGAACCCATGACCAACAAGTCACCAAGGCACAACTTTACCGCTGCACCAAGGCTCACCCTCTTTAACAGAAAGATATATATATATATTTATAATTTAATGAAAAATTAAAACTATATAACTTTTAATGAATATAGAAACTCAAACATATTAATTTTTTATAAAGAATAAAATCAAATTTTGAGATATTCTAAAGACAAAAAAGAAAGTATAATTATTACTCTTTTTTGTTTGTGCTTTTATGATACATGAATGACTTATTTATTAGAGCCAGTGCAATATTCATTACACCCAGAACCAGAAACACAACAGGGAAAGTTCTTCTAGTTTTTCAGGTTCTGGAAAAGAAAAATGTTTTTTCCAAAACTAGCTATCATCATCACTGCACTTGCATTAGTCCCTTTGATTTTCATCAATGAATCTGATAGTGCTGAGGTTACACCCTTTGCTTCTCAGAAAGTTAACCTTTCAGTGTACTATGCAAGCCTAAGCCAACCTTGTGCAACTTTCATTGTTAAGAATCTGGAGGAAATTTTCCACAGGGATCTCATCAACATTCTCAACCTTCAGCTAGTTCCTTGGGCCAATGCTTATGTCGATAAGACTAATCATTCTATAATATGCCAGGTTTTATTCTATCCCTATTATCTTTCCTATGCTTGAAAGAATTAGAAGTTTGATTATGTATGGTTGTGCTAAAATAAGATTTAGATAAAAGTTTATTGAATTGATGCCATGCAAAGCATTACATGTTTCATCAATTAACATCATTGAATGTTCTGTCACTGACAAAACTTGTTCTGATATGAATTCGGTTCAAGGGCCTTAGAGAAAATTGAGGGTAGACAAGCTTGTTGATTATGAGCTCTGGTGATAAAAAAAATGAGTTATGCTTTTTTGAGAAATAAACAATAATCAAACATTTAAATAGTATAGTATCCTCCTAGCCGCTAGAACTTTGGCTTAGTTGTACATAGTACATACTGTTCATTTGCTCTAAATTATTCTATTTATGGGATCTATTAATATGCTTTTTATATGTGCCTTTTTCCTATGATTTTCTGGTCACCTTAATAGTTCAATGGAGGAAAAGATGTGTAACATTAACCATGGCTTTCAATTTTTATTAGGTACATGTTTTGGTCAATGACCATTACTAATATAGTCAAAACCCATACTAATTTCTAACAATTTTTCAACTATAATTTCCCCACCTGATGAGTTATGTTATACATGCAAAACATGACAGTAGAGAATATTTGAAAAAGAGAAATCACATTTCTAAAGGGTCTATAATTTTTTTACAACAATGAGAGATAAAAAGAGAAAAAAAAAAAAAGAAGACTGGCATAATGTTGTAAAAAATGTCTGAATAATAAAATTCCTTGAAAGAAATACGAATATTTGATGATTATCTTCGAAATGAAAGTTGTATTTCAATATAAATTTGCAGAATGGCCCTGATGAATGCGAGCTAAATTCGTTGGAAGCATGTGCTCTCAACGTTTTGGATGATGTGGTAAGTGTGATGTTCCTTCCTCAGTTCTTTAGTCAACCTCACATCAGATGGGGGGTAAACTTAAAATTTCACACAAAGGATTCTTTCTGCTGGATTCTCTGATATCTGCAATCAATTTATGACGCAGAACAAACATTATGCTTTGATTTACTGCTTTGAGTTTCTGGCAATTGAGGGAAGGCACAAGAATTGGCAGGACTGTTTCAGCCAATTGGACTTGCCTTTGGAACCTATTCTGAGCTGCTATAACAGAGGAAATGGAACAGAGGTTACTGTACATTTCTATACAATAATTAACCACACCTAATAGCAAGGAAATGCTTTTTTTTTTTTTTACTGTAGTGAAGTCAATGTGCCACAAATTCATGGTTAATCATAGTTGAACCTAATAATAACTATAGTGCTATGCAAAATTATAGATGATGTATTATTAACTTCATAAATACAATAACTACCAAAAAAAAACTTATAAATACAACCTTGTATTTAATTGATTTTCTACTTTATGAACTGTGCTTTATGGTCTTTAACATAGAGCTTTAATCTCTTTGCAGCTTGGACAAAAATATATCAACGAAACAACTCTCTTTTACACACCCCACGAATTTCTGCCTTGGGTGGTAGTTAACAATCAATCTATTGGAAAGGTTTGTTCATTCTCTTATTTTTCTCTCATTTAAAAGAAATTATTGTATGGTTTGAGATTATCACATTTGATCCTGATTAATCTTCGCGTGACATAATTGAATTTTTTTAATTATAAAAAAGAGTTAATAAAATTTGACTCCATGTCAGAAAGATTAATTAGAACCATAGACACAATGATCTCCCACCATACAATATTTTCTTCTCTTTTACACATACAAATACACATATCACTAGTACATTTTCCATATTCTTGCCATGATACTCATCAACGAAGAGTTAAAGATTAATGTCATTTGTGTTATTTCAGGAATATGAAAATTTTACACGCTATGTTTGTGAGGCTTATAAAGGCATTCCGGCTCCAGCAGCATGCAACCGTCGCTAGGAATTGATGAAGTCCAAATAAACTATAAAGTGTGTATATGCATGGCTTTATAAACATGAGAAGAATATTTTGGTGAAAGCTCTTCAGGAAAAACACAACCTGGTAGAACAACTTATATTTACACTAGTCATCAAGGCAGTGATGAAGTCACCTTATATGTACATGATTCACAAAAGGGAAAAAAAATTAAAGCAAATACCCAAATAATTTTAATACATATGTTGCTATATGCACGTTTTATGTTATGCTCATGCCTAATGACATTGTCCTCTATAGCGACCCTCGCTCTCTACACAACTTTTAGAACATCAGAATACATGGCAGGTAGTTAATTATTTCATACCCCATGCCTGCTACATAATGAAAGCTGCATATGCTAAATACTAATCAACAATGATAACCATAATACAGAAAACATTGATTTTTCATTATTGTATTCATTTGAAAAATGACCATTTCCCCCTTCTCCTTGGAAAGATGATGCAAATTATAAATTATAGGATTAATTCCATCGCTATGCCAATTTTTTTTAAAATCATACCTTCGAAGGGATGGAAAAGTGAATAATATTTTGTTAATGTAAAACAAAAATTTAATTAAATATATTTCTTGTATAAAAATAATTTACATTTTCATCCAATTATAAATTTTTGTTCATTGTAAACTTATTAACATTTTAATAATTACTTTAAAAGTCTCATAGAATTTCTAATTAATCAACTCTATAAAACTATTTATATTAACAACGTACAAAGTGTGTTTGAAAAGCAAATGAATCCAACACAAATCAATGTTTAGGCCAAAGCTACAACCTAGCTGCTTTGACGTTTTTGCTTTGGAACATGTAATTTTAACGTTCAACATGAGTACAACGCATATCCAAACACACTCATAAAAATTAAACTCAAAACAATAAACAATAAAAGATGATAAATTTTAACCTTAAAAGAAAAGCCTGTTCTAGATGATACGGTTACCTGAAATGATTTCTTGCAATTAAAGGGAGACATACAGGGTAGGCTGCAATAATCCGGCTAGCAGCTTTAGCCTTGTTTCCACAAATAAAGCAACCACCAGTGTCAAGTATAATTGGTAACCAACATCTTGTCTAGAGTAATGTCATCTTCTGTCTAGACAAAGATGATGCAGAGGAGAGGTATTCCTCTTTTGCATGTTCTACAACTCAATTCACGAACTTGAACAAGTTTTATTGAATATTTCGCTATATTTCTACCCACCTCAGATTACCCCAGTTAAAATGATCAAGTTGGACACGAGTAGTGAAACTAATCAATGGATGAACTTTATGAACTTGGATGACAATCTTGTTAGTTGCAAATGTATGGTAATGTCAAGGGTTGCCGTTAGTAGCACTGAAGATTTTATCAAAGGAATAGTACCTAGTTTGTTGCGGTCAAAATAATAATCATTTGATTCTTGTAAATGATACTCATTTCAGATTCTATAAAATAATCCCCAAGTTTTAATCCTAATTATTTGTCCTTATTAATACAAATTAGTCCTTGTTACTATTATTACTATGTTTTTGAAATTTTAGTCCCTTAAAAAACTTAAAATTTTATATCTATATTCACTTCAACAGGAAATATATGAAGCAAATCAGCTATTGGAAATTATAGGTAATATACGAAGTCCAACAGATAAAAGTAGAATAATAAAGTTTCAACAAACCCACAAAATGTGCTAACTGAAAAGTGAAAACTGAAGCAAATGGAAAAAGATAATCATCATTTTGGATTAGTACAGCCTTTGCATTGCAATGGCAGGATAAAATACCGCACCAGCACTAGAATCTTCACACAGAGACCTCTGGTAGCTTGAAACTGCTGATTTTTTAAATATATGCTTAAGTGTACTGCACACTAGTTGATAGGCCAACTACGAAAAGATTCAAACTAGTATCTGATTATTGATGAAAAGCCACTCGATGAAACTGAGTATTGCAAGCTATATTACCCCCTCTCAGTAGTCAAAATATCAACATTGCAAGATTTTCATTCATAATAAATTAAAACATTGAATTCTTACACCAATAAGTGAATTGCAAGATCACTAAGATGCCACTCAAAATTGAGAAATAATACATTGTTGCATGTATCAACTTATTTGGTTGACATGGATCATTCACTTATTATTTTCCAAATACCATTACATATATCAAGGGCAGTCATCTTTGAGGTGTCATATTCAAACTTCTCAACAGCATCTTTATCCTTTTCCACAATATCTGCAATTGGGGGTTAAGGAGCAACCAATTTTTTTTTTTTTTAAGAGGATCGATCAACAGATAATATCATATATACAATACCAGAAGAAAAAGATGAAGAGACAGAATTAGTAAATTCATCAAAAGGATACAGCCTGAAATTTTGGAATGTTCATCCAAGTTAGGCACAATATTTGTGACAGAAGCATACATTGAAAGTACCATCCTGAAACAGAAGAGAAGAGTGCATTTATGTTCCACTTTATGTAGAATACGTTAAAGTCAAACACTCATAAGTTTAGAACAAGTAACTGAGAGATTCTAACATGAAAGAAAACATGAGTAACCAGAAAATCAAATGTACATGGCATCTTTACTATCTTAGATTTAAGTTCTGTAATTTACTTACTGTGTCCTCTGCTTATTTTTCTCAATTTTCTGTAAGGTCTTCTTTTGCTCTTGAACAGAAATCCATTGTTGTTCTAGATCATTAAATTCATTGCCGATGCCTGTGTTGACAAGAGATAGATGGTAAGATATACCATGCTGGAAAGCTAATAATCCAAAATGAGCATACAATTGAAAAGACAAAAACCACTAGAGACTTATCTAAACTCCTCTTTCAACAAGCGTTCTTTCTCAAGTTCTTCCTCCAGTTCTCTCTGTAGCAGATCCAGGTCTGCATCAGCAGCAGTCTCGGATCTAGCTTCCTCTATTTTCTGCTTGCATGTATCTACCTTTTTCTGATAGTCTGATTCATACAAGCACAGTCAGCAGCATAATACAATAAAGAAGATCCTCTCACAGCAGACAACAGTAGTATGAACTACTCAAGAAATAGTAGAATTTCTAGCTGCATTTGTAATCAAGGTTTTAAAAAGAAGTCTGCAGCCAAAATTTAGGTTTTAACATTAAGGGTTTTGGGGTGTTTGCGACCACAATTGTGGCCACATTTGTGCACAATTTCCTGCAATGTTAAGGAATGTGACGAAATCACAACCACACTGCAATTTAAAACCTTTGTAATCAGTAGCAATTAGCATACACAAAATCCACTTCCAATTGAATCACTAGAAACTTTCTATCAAATCCACCAGCATTTTTAATTTTTTAGTATCCATTACCATTATTTAAATTAAAATATAAAATCAAATAATTTCAAAGTTAAAACCACAAACAAAACGGGGAATAAAACATCGAAATACATCAACTCCATTCATAGTGATTCATATTATTACTCAAGTCTTCATAATGTTAACAAGACTTGTTTGTAATCAAAACTTGGGGATCAAAACCTTCACACCAAAACATCTCAAATAGAAAAATGATAAATAGGGTGAAAAAAATCCTAATGGAAACAAACCCTATTGCTACAAACATTGGCACTAAAACCCCAAGTGAAATATTCGCATTGGCATTGTACATAAAATTGAATCTGACTCCTTTAAACTGAGTAAAGGTAAAGTAATATGAGAAATGCGCGTCTCTTCACCAGCCAAAGACACATGGCAAACAACTACAGCAAAAATGCACGTTCCTTTTCATCAACAAAAAGGCTTTCTTAGTACAACATCCATTATCACAAAAAGGAAAACTCAAATCTAAAACCTCATACTCCCACATTTTTTTAACTACCGTAATTAGGGTGTCTGCTTCTGACACCCCCACAAATTTTAGTCCTTTGGATCAACAATGAGACTAATCCACGATTTCGAATTTAGTCGCACTTAAAACTCTAAACCTCCCTCCAAGAATGAGTTATGCGGAATCAAATTTAAGTCCCTCCCCACAAGTTCAGCGTGTGTTGTTGCCAACTGAACCAGAATCATTGCGTCGAAGTCCCACGTTTTAATTTCACTTTAGTGTTTCCGTTTGCAAGATTGGAAAACTAAACCTACGAACTATAGTGAAATAAATACTAGCGAGTAAAAGAAAAAGGAGAAAGAAGTGTAGAATTGGTTAACCTTGGAGAGAAGAGCGAACATCGTCGAGGTCGGAGTCGCAGGAGGAAGAAAGGGCGAGCTTTTGTTGGAGAGAGTGGGAGAGGTTGTTGAAGTCGCGCGGACCCTGCGACAATACCTTGACGAGGTCGTCACTGTACGAGATCAGCTTTTCCACGTCGATGTTTCTCCAAGGTTCTGCCATCACTCTGGAATTCGCTTCTTCAGAGGTCGGAGAGAAAATTTGAAAATTGGTTCGTTGGGGTTTCGACTTTGAAATTTTGTTCTTTACCTTTCCAAGGAGGGAAACATCATTTAATTTGCGTTCTTGGATTATAATCTCTTTCTCTCTCTTCGTTTGATGGGGTGGCGGTGGGTAATCTCCTTTTTAGAGCTAGAAAAAAAAATGTTTTAATTTCATTCAATACTATTGATGGTAAAGTTAAACGCAATAGTAAAGATAACTACTATTCATTGTAACTAGACTTTGGTCATATAGATGGGCTCATACCCTTATTTAAGACAATATGTTAATATTATATATTGTTTGATATTATTTAAAATAAAAGAAAGGATGTACAATAATATGTATCTTACTAAGTCATGAAAGATTAAGAACACTTAGTCATGAAACATCAAGAGATAGCCAAAAAGATTTGAGAAAAAAATATAAATTAACAAAATAAGTTTATAATTAATCAAAGCAAATCATAAATTGTTTAGTCAAAATTAAAAAGAAATTGAAAAATTGTTTGATATCCAAAGGTATTGAACTTACAACATTAATAAAAATATGAGAAGAAGACACATGAAAGAACTTCTAAGATGCACATGACTAAATATTAGTAGTGTCGGACCGTGCCTTCAAATTGTTGACTGCATTTTTTTTTCTCTTCTTTTTGATCGAATCCCCTTCATCATAGAAAGCAATACACACACAAAAATTACAGAGCATAAATCTTCCGTGCACGTTTAACCTACAATTAAAATTGAACATTACATGTGGTAACCGAAATCTTACAACATTAATAAAAATATGAGAAGAAGACACATGAAAGAACCTTTGGGATGCACATGACTACTCATGCCTTCAAATTGTTGATTGCATTTTTTTTTCTTCTTTTTGATTGAATCTCCTCCACCTCCACCATAAATTAAAGAAAACAATACACACACAAAAATTACTGAGCATAAACTTTTCTTCCACATTTAATCTACAATTAAAATTCATAAAACATTATAGATGGTAACCAAAATCTTACAACATTAATAAAAATATAAGAAGAACTTTTAGGATGCACATGGCTACAATCAAATATCAGTGGTGTCTGTATGTGCCTTCAAATTGTTGACTGCATGTTTTTTTCTTCTTTTTGATTGAATCCCGTCCACCATAAATTAAAGAAAACAATACACACAAAAATTACAGAGCATAAACCTAACAGAATATGCTTATTAATTCGAAAATTATGATAATTTTTATATCCTAACAGAATATTTAAAATTCATTGTTAAGTACCTATTAATTTAAAATGAAAACTAACAAAAATACAAATAAAATGTGCTTATTAATTAAACGTTAATAAATTGACAATGATTACGGTAAAAACAAATACAAAATTGAAGTTGGTTTGAACAATATGTTAAAATTGATAGTGTAATATTTAAGATTGATTACTAAGTACCTACTAATTAGGAATAAGTCAACGTCTAAATTATCATTATTTCGATAACCTAACAAAATATGCTTATTAATTCAAAAATTATGATTATTTTTTGTTAAGTACCTATTAATTTGAAATGAAAATCGATTGATAGTGTAATATTTAAGATTGATTGTTAAGTACCTACTAATTAGGAATAAGTCAACGTCTAAATTGTCATCATTTCAATCTCCTAATAAAACTTTAATAAAGAAAATCACAAATTATAAAATGTAAATCCACCACAAACTATCACACCGTGGAATCTAAAGCAGAACCAAAAATCCAACCTTTTCAAAAAATTCTTGTTAAATTCAAAACCAACAGTATCGACCTCAAGAAACAAAAAAAAAGGGTCACAAATCACAAAAACTAACCAATTCAAAACACTACAGCTATGGCAGCAATATTAACACTACAACTATACTCATGCATTTGAAATGAAAAGTAACAAAAATACGAAAAAAATACAAAAAAAATATGCTTATTAATTAAACATTAATAAATTGACAATGATTACGGAAAAAACAAATACAAAATTGAAGCTGGTTGACATTGACGAATTTGATTTATTTTGATGACGAATTTGGTAAGAAATCCAAACATCTCCCGTGTTTTATTTGAATAAATTAAATTGTAATAGTTTAATTTTTATATTTGACATTTTTAAACTATATTTATTAATTATTTATTTATTTTTCATTTGAAACATTAATATTATGTTAACATTTAAATTTAAAAATAAAATTAATTTATTATAATGATGACTAAATGTACTGGTATTGATAATTATTTATTCCCATGCAAATTGATTTCGGTCATTTGATTTAAAATGCAAATTCATCAATAATCATTGAAACAAATATAGAAAATGAATATAAATTAAAAATATGATCTTTCGAACTCCAGAAATTGAAGTGAAAGCTCAACAAAATTCAAACAGCCCAAGAATCATTCATTCAAGGGAAACTGAAGCAAGTTAAACGCAAAAGATCAAAAATTAATAAATGTTGATTGACATTGACGAATTTGAATTATTTTTTATGACGAATTTGATAATAAATCCTCACATCTACCGTGTTTTATTTGAATAGATTAAATTTTAAAAGTTAATTTTTTAGCTTTGATATTTTTAAATTATATTTATTAATTATTTATTTTATTATGATGGACGGTAAACAATGCTATTTTTTTCTGATAAAAAAAAGTTAATTTTCTATTGTAAAACCCTTTGTAGAGTCATAAGAATGGTGAATTATTATCAACATTAGCGTAACATCTTAAATTTTCTACACGGTACTTATTTCAACTCTCAGTAATCTAACATTAATGAATACGATACTTAAATTTTCTACACGATAATTATTTCAACTCTACATGGTACTTATTTCCACATTTTCAATCCCATTTGAAAAATGATTTTTTTGGTAGAGTACAACATTAAATGTTGCAGTTGAGTGTTAGAACTCAGAAATGAATAATATGTTTACTATTACTATTAGCATCAACATTGAATAAATTAAATAAATTTTTAATTGATTACATGTTACTAATTGAATAAATAAATTAATAATAATAGTTAAGTATTATATATTAACCTTAATCATACAATAATTCAAATTACATGTTAATAATTGAATAAATAAATTAATAATAATAGTTAAAGTATTTTATATTAACCTTAATGATATAACAATCCAAATTCAAATTAGAAATTTTAAAATGTTACATGATCTGAGTTTGAATTCTATAGACACAATAAACATAAAATGTGGAGGAAAAATCTTTAAAATTGCAACTAATATATTCCAAATAACGCTTTGGGTGGCAGTTTCTTTATTTGTTCATTTGAAGATCAAACCTTCAGCACCGCCGTTAGCCTGTCCCACAAATCAAACCACAAAAAATCATACCACAAAAAATTAGACAAAAAGGGGGGGAGGGGGGGGAATAGATAAAAATGTCACCTTTATTCTTCAAGACTTTAATTGTGAATCATATTGTTGCAAAAAATCAGCAACAACTCTAGTAGCAAAAATGACAAAGGATCATTTAAAAAAAACGAAAAAGAATAGAGGAGAAACAAAAAGTGGAGAATAATCAACAACAAAATAATAGATAAAAATTAGACAAAAAATGGAAAAAAAATAGATAAAAATGACATCTTTATTCTTCCAGATAGCCCTGTGAATCATATTGTTGCAAAAAATCAGCAACAACTCTTGTAGCAAAATTGGCAGAAGATAATTAAAAAAAACAAAAAATAGAGGAGAACAGAGAAGAGAGAATGGAAAGATACCAATTGGGGAGATAGAACTAAGGGAGAAGAGAGAACTGAGGGAGAATGAGTAGAGAGAATGGGAAAATGGAAAACGTAAAAGGATAGTCTTGAAAAGAACCCAAAAACCATTTTTCAGTCAACCCAAGCAAAGAACTACCAAACCAAGTAAAAAAGCTTTGGCCTTTGGGTTTTCCTCACGGAAGAGAAAACAACCAAGCAAAAAATTTAAACTTTTGTATAAAGGAAGAACAATACACAATCACGGTCAAATAAGGCCGAGGATCACAAAAAAATCCAAGTTTTTGTCTGACAGAACTCACAAATCAATGGAGAAGGAACCATGCAAACGAAAAAGGAAAACACAAAAGGATAGTCTTGAAAGGAACCCAGAAACCATTTTCCAGCCAACCGAAGCAAAGAACTGCCAAACCAAGCAAAAAAGCTTCAGCCTTTGGGTTTTCCTCATGGAAGAGAAAACAACCAAGAAAAAAATTTAAACTTTTGTATAAAGGAAGAACAATACACAACCACAGTCAAATAATGTCGAGGATCACAAAAAAATCCAAGCTTTTGTACCGACAGAAACTAGAAATCAATGGTGAAAGAAACAAGCAAATGAAAAACCAAAATGCAGAAGGATAGTCTTGAAAAGAACCCAAAAATCATTTTCCGACCAATCCAAGCAAAGAACTGTCAAACCAAGCCAAAAAAGCTTCGGCCTTTGGGTTTTCCTCTCGGAAGAGAAAACAACCAAGCAAGAGCCTTTGAGTTTTTCGGTCAAATCAAGCAAACAGAAAACGAAAACGCAGAAGAATAGGTTGGAAAAGAACCCAGAAATCAATGGAGAAAGAACCAAGCAAATGAAAAGCCAAAACGCAAAAGGATAGTCTTAAAAAGAATCCAAAAATCATTTCCTGGTCAAACCAAGCAAACGGAAAACAAAACCATAGAAAGAATAGTTTTGAAAAGAACCTAGAAAAAATCATTTTATGGCCAACCCAAGCAAACAACTGCCAAACCATGCAAAAAAGCTTCAGCCTTTGGGTTTTCCTCACGGGAGAGAAAAGAACCAAGCATCAGCCTTTGGGTTTTTCGGCCAAAACAATCAAATGAAAAAAGAAAACTTAGAAGGATACGAGACAAAAGAACCCAGAAATCATTTTTCGGCCAAACCAACCAAAGAACTATCAAACCAAGGAAAAAAGCTTGAGCCTTTGGGTTTTCCTCACGAGAGAAACCAACAGGCAAACCAAGCAACAACCTTTCGGTTTTTCGGCCAAAACAATAGGAGAGTGATGGATTCCCTCATTCTCGTCCAATATTTGGAGAACAACAGCACCAAAGCATTGTCTTCGATTGTAGTGGAATGAGAGAGAATGAAGAACGGGTAGGAAAAAAAAAAGAGAATGAGAGAGAGGATGAGAATAGGAAATCGTGGAGAGAGAATGTGCGTTTTCTATCAACTAGATAATTGTGCGTTCCCAAATTATGAAGGAAGATATTTGGTACCGCATTAATTATGGTTTTTGAAAATGCAAACGTCTTGGAATGGGTAAAGCATCGAGTAACTCATTTAAATTTTTTTTATTAAAAAAAGTGTGAATGTTAAAATTTGTTAGGTCGACACGTCACTAAAGATTGATGTTGACATTTTTAGGCGAAAAACGGGAGCACCACATTGCGACAGCGGGCCATCCAGGACCTTGTTTGTATAAGGATAGTAGATAGTATATATTTTTTTTGATGTGGGTGATTGTAATAATATATGAATATGAATTTTATACTAGTTTTTGTGGATCAAAATTAAATTCATCACAATCTTCTGTAATGATATTGTATTTTTTATTTATAAAAATATTTAATCAATTAAATTAAATTCTTTTAATAATATTTATTGGGGTTAATCCTCCGGTTTATAGGGAGAAATGGAACTCTGATTATTCTTATTTGATTAAAAAATAAATAAAGTCTAACCAATAATTATTTTTTTCAAGTATTGAACTTTAATAATATTCAAATAATTCAACTTTAACTTTAATACATTAGTCACATGTGTCTAGTCACTTGATTAGATTCCCTTAACAATTGTATTGAGGTAAAGGGTGTTCAAATCCAAACCAATCCAAAATAAAACCAAAAATTGCTCAAAAAAATTGAAAATTGAACCAAATTGATTCTTTCTAGATTTTTTGGATGATTTTTTTCTCAAAAAAATTGATTTGGTTCAATTTGTTGTTTGTATTTTTGAAATCGAATAAATCATAATACTTATACTAACATTTATATTACTTTAATATTATGCATTTTATTTGTATACCACTTGATTTTTACAGTGTTTGTAGTGTTATATATATATATATATATATATATATATATATATATATATATATATATATATATATATATATATATATATATATAAATATAAATGTATACAATGTATATCACTTTCTTTTTTAGTCGACTTTTTTTTAGATATGTTTGATTTAAAATTGATAAAAATTTGATAATTTTTTATTGTAGAAGATTTAACATATTAATAAGTTTCGTAGATTGTTATTAACAATTTTTTTTAAAGTAATTTAATTTAAAATTTGAAAAGGAAATATATAAATTTTAATGAAATAATATTTTGATAAAAATTATAAAACTGAACCAAACTATAAAATATTGATTTAATTTGATTCAAATTTTATTTTAAATAAAAATCAAACCGCTTATGTTTTTTAGATTTAGTTCTAGTGATTTTTTGATAAAAAATTGAAAAAAATGGAGTCACCAACATCTTTACTTTGAGGTAAAAAAAATTGTAGTAATATTTTTATACAAATTAGAAAGATAGTACGAAGGTTATTTATTTTTATCCTATTAAAATACTCCATTATTATCACATTTTAAGTAAAATGAACTATGCTTTTTATTTTGAAAAAAAAAAATCATTTACCTTTTTAAAACATTGAATTCAGTAGTACATCCATGCAGTTGAAAATATATTACAGTTCAAAATGAACTATCCACTTCTATAAAGGAAAAAAAAGAGAGTCAATTTTGGTCTTTGAAATACTGAATTTTTTGGAAATTACTTAATTTAAAAATAGTTTTATAAAGGTAAATGATTTTAAAAAAATGATAAATTCAACCTGCAATGATATGAATACTTTAGATTGAATTTAATGAATTGATTATCTTCACTTTTTTAGTTACTCCTTCAATTCAAATTGTAATTCATTTTTAGTTTTATCTGACAAATAGAGGAGGACGATATGATTATGTTGAATGTGTTTTTATTGCTTGACAAAAATCCAATACAGAAGTACAACTTTTCTTTTATTTGTATTCTCATTCACTTTATTTAATTAAGGTGCAAGAAACAAAAAAAGAAAGCTAATGCATTTGCGAACAAGCTATGATATTATGGGGAAAAAGAATATACGTCTATATATAATTTTTGGGGGTACATATGACTGATGTGGCATGAATCTGTACAAATTACAATAACTACTACCATTTAATTGTATAATTTTGATTAGTATACACTCAGTATTTTCAACTCCTTAGTCCTTAACCATTTAGCTTTAGTTTTTCCAAGTTGAAAATCTTAATAGTTGAGTTCCTTTGTACTCCAAAACTAGTTCATTGTCATGTTGTCCTTCAATTTTGGCCTGATAGGAACCTTCACTTTCTCTCAACACTTCTCTGATTTCCATTAAGATATTTTTGCTTAATTGGCAACCTTCTAAGCTAGTCTCTGCCTCAAGATGGTCACCCCTTTTCATCTCCTCCCATGTTTGTAACCAATCAAGAGAAGAGATGCAAGGTTGTAAAAATAATTGCTCCATGGCAATTCTCACTTCTGAGAAACGGGTTGGAAAATGTGATTCCATTGATTCTAACAAGATTTGGTAATGCACCAAGTGTCCATAAAAAAATGACCAGAAATTCAAGTTATTTTTCACTTTCTCAAAAGCACCCCCATCCCCAAAAGTGATAATTCCCCTGTTGCCAGAGGTGTTGATCAATTCCTCAGCTACCCTTAGAAACTGCAAGGCATTTTTTCTGCTCCTTACTTTTCCCATATGTGGCAGATCAATCATGCAATTGAAGGCCAAAAACTCTCTCCTCCCACCTTTTTTGTTCATTTTCTTAATCTCAGTAACCAATTCCTCCACGCCTTTCTCCTCTACCTTCAACTTCAAACCACAGGATTTGGCATGCTCATAGAGCTGCCTTCTAGTTTCATCAAAATTGCATGGACTAGAGACACATTCAGAACCCTCACCACCCCATTTGATTGTTGTCAATTTCAATGTTTTGTGCATGTGTGCAATAGCCTCAATCATTGGAGGCCATTGAACACCATGTCCAATACAAAAGTCCACTATGTGCACAACATCATAATCTTGTGGCATGGCTTCAAGAATTGTTGAAACAGCTGCAAAGTGAGCAATTTTCCCAATTGGGAATCCTTGATAGAGTGCCCTCAAAGTAATCCCAAAGTTCTTGAAGGCCTCCCCTTTGAGATAGTCTCCATGATTTGTCATGCCTTGGGACAAGTAGAATGCAAAGCGCTCTAAAGACTCACCAAGTGGACTAGCTTTCTGGCTTATGCGCCTCAAAGTCACTTCTTCCAGTGCTTTTTGTCCTTGCTCCAAGGCTTCTCCATAGGCCTTCAACAAGTGTGGAAGGCTCACTTGTTTTTCAATTTCCATGTTTTCTAGTGGTAAGGTCAATGGTGATGTTTGATTTGTGGACAATTCTGACATCACAGATGGGGTTGGACTCCATGCATTTTCCACCTCACTTGACAAATTCTGTGAAGGGAAGAAGCTCCCTTCACTTTCTCCATGACCTTGAATACTAATAATTTGAGTATCCAAGATGGAATAAAAATCATCCAATTCCATCAGTGATGGAAGGTCCATGGTTTCTTCATTGATTGGGTATTGGATATGAATATGATCATTGGAGAACATGGGGGAGGAAGGAAAGGGGATGGAACAAATTTCAGAAGTAGAATCCCCTGGAGTGCTCAATAGAGTACTGAGGCCACAATCACCGACATGGTCATCCATAGTGAAGCCATAAGGTTCACAATTACCAACATGGTCATCCATAGTGAAGCCATAAGGTTCACAATTACCAACATGGTCATCCATGGTGGTGAAACCATAGGACTCAACACCTTGATCAAAAGTTGAGTTCATGTCTTCAAAGAATGGCCATTGGAATTGCAGATCCTCTGACTGCATCATCTTTACTATTAGTTTTTTTTTTCCACACTACAAAGAAGGGGATTCTTGTTTTGGGGAGTTTTAATGTGTGATAATGTTTGCTTATTTATAATAGGGGAAAGGTTGTTTCCCCTCACTTTCAGCCAAATCCATATGTTAATTAAAATAGCATGAATTATATTTTAATGAGGCATTATCTTATTCCGCAAAACTCACGCAATAGATTGAATAAACAAATATTATATATATAAGTAGATGGTTTTATAGTGAAACCATTTAGCATATATTTTAATATCACATCTGTTTCTTTTTTTTTTTAGCTGATATTTTAACCTGTGAAACTTGAACACCAAGCCCCGCATATCCTTTAAAAGAAACACTAATACAAAGTTACATTAATAAAATAATATGTATGTTTTTTTAGAAATTACATATATTTTTTTCCAGAAGTAATTTTATTTGAATTAGATAAGATAATTATAAGGGTTAAAACTTTTTTTTTTCATATTTAACAAAATTACATAATTAGCTTATTATCAATTAATTCACTGGTTTAATGATTACTATAATATTAGTAATATATATTGAAATCACATCATATAAAATAATAAAATAACAAAATTATTGGCCAATCGTTATCTTTACATGATAGGAATAGAAAATCACGAATCACTTTCACGCAGTTTTTACAGAGTTTTATTGGAACAAGGTTGCATGCAAAGTCTGTCTCCTCTTTTGGCAGCTGCGATGGAACGCGAAACTAAATGGGCAACCCAAGTTACAGGTGATATCACTATTCCATATTATAGTAAAATAATTGATTAGTTAATAGTTCATGTCCTTTCAACACAATTACGTATCATATTCATGAGAAATTGAACTTCAATGACAATGAAATTTCACTGCCTTCTGCATAGCCGTGTACATATGGTGAAATATTATTATTATTATTATTATGTACACGCGTCCACGTGGGAAGGCTCCTTAGAGTGACACGTGTTATCCTAATTGTGATCATTAGAAAGGTGCTATGGAAAACAAGACAAAATTAGAGCTCTGCTGGTAATTATAGATATATGGGTAATGCCGTAATGTTATTTCCATTCAAATTTCTTGCAATTATTTTTATAATAAAAAAGAGATGTAAAATAAAATGAAAGATATGATAGCAAATTTTTTAAAAAAAAATTGTAAGATTTTAAAATGAAAGTAACATTACGCTTAAAATATTGTCTCCAAAGTAACAAACTTTTACTTAAAGATATAGTGGGAGTTTATTATTTAAAACTAATTTTAAATACATAATTTAGCGTGCAAATACAACGGAAGAAACACAATAAAAAATAATTTTTTATTGTATTTTTTATTTTATTAAATTAAAATAAAATTTATTTATTTTTATAACACATTATATGATAAATTTTATTTTCAGTAAAAAAAATAATAAATTTTATTTATTAATTCCGTTTTATTTTAATTAGCAACTATACTAAATATTATCTTAAAATCGAATAATACTAATAAAGAATGTTTTACTGTTAAAATCGAATAAATTTTCTAGGCTTTCTAGATATATCTAAAACATATTTCAAACAGAAGAGAAAATATATAATATTGCATGAAAGCTGAATTACAGTACATAGAGTGAACAACTAAGTTCATCGTACAGTTGTACTACTAAACTAATACGTATTCTTAATCCAATAATTTCTCAATCTTAATTTTGATTATTTTTTGAGAAATTTATCTTTCAATACTAGTCAATATTAAAAAAATATATATTACAATCAAGAAATATTAAGAGTGGTGAGTTCCCTAAAAAATAAAAAGGAGTGGTGAGTTTGTGTCATGATCCCGAATTCCCGATATTGGGTATTAGTTCCATTCTTATGCCTTAATCAAAGCGTTTTCCATTAGAACCATCATGGCTTGATGAAGCTTCGGTTGACCTATTTAATTTAGGCATGGAAGGCGAATCATATGACTTAAGCTGGTCGAGGATAAAATGTTGTATTTAATTATCATTCTCTTTATAATTTTAAATTTTAAAAAATATATAACATATTATTTTGTTTGTGTTTCTTTTTTTTTTTACTAGTTTTATTATTGACTTAAATATATTTTTTATTCTTGTAATTCTGTGTATTTTTTTCATTTTCTTTCTTAAAAATAAATCTTATTTTAATTCTTAGAAAATATGTTTGTTTTGTTTTTCTTTCTTAGAGTACTTTAAATAATGCTTTAAATAATAAAAAAAATACTTTGAACAGTAATTTAAAAAAAAAATCTAAAATACTCTAAGAAATAAATAAAACAAACAAATTAATCAAAGACTAAAACAAGAAAAGTAAAAATTACATGAACAAAAATAAAAAAAAACAAAACACTAAATTACAACCATAAAAAATGTATTTAATTTAAGCCTTTGTTATTCGTATAAGGTGTCTTCTTATACCATCACTTAGGTCATAATTCAAGGATCCTAATAATCCAATATGGTCAGACATCTCTAAAATGATCATCAGTAACTGGATTTTGAAATTTAGGATAGGTTTTTAACGTCAACAACTGATCCTTCATTGGCTTGATCTATCGGAAGTAAGTTGTTTATTCATCATGAGATCACTCATTGTGGATTTTCCTGTGGTAGTCTCCACTAAATGGGATCTAATAATATGCTATAGTTAACCTTTTGAAAGTGTAGTGAATAAATTTAACCCTTTGAAAGTAATTAGAAACTCAACATTCCCCAATGATGTAAGTTAAAGTAGAAGGGGTCAACAAATAAATTTAAAACAATTTTATTTCCAAATTATCCTTTTATAGAACTCTGATCTGGCATGCATACCTCAGAATCATAACACTATTGTCATTTTCTAATTTCTAACAGCCAAAGCCAATACCAACGTCCTGCCCAGAAGCTCTTCAATTCACGATTATAATAAAAGTTGCGTTAACTGGCATTTTTTGGACTTATTTGATCATTTTTAATGATGTTCCTGAATTTTTTTCTCAACTGGATTATTGGACTTTAATTTATTTTTAAGGTAGGTCTCTTCGTTAATTTTCTTTATTGGAAATAATAATAGAGATCTAATTAAAAAAATATAAGTTTAAGAACCTCACATTTATAGGTTTTAAACTCATTATTGTTAACTTTTATAAGTTCTACAACTATTATTCTTAAACTCTAGAAAATGAGTCGGGTTGGCTGGGGTGAGTCAACTTATATATGAGAATTAGGCTAATCCATTTTGACAAGCCTAATTACCTAAGAGCTTATATATTATCTTATTTTTTAGGAGTAATATTTTCTTTCGGACACAATTTCACTCAAGAAACGGTGAGACATTAAATATGGTTTCTCAATAGATTTTTAAATCTTAATTCATCGGATGTAAGGGAATATCCCTATTTGTTAGACTAAATTCTGTTGGTATTTTCTTCATTATATTATTGTTACATAAAGATGTCATGTAATAATTCTTATTGATTCTTAACTTTGAAGATAATTATAAGTTTTAATAGCCAAAGCGTCAATGCGACAAAACACATGAAGAATATATGCCACTTCAAGATATTTGCATGAATTGAAGAAGACTTGTGCGTATTTAAACTTTAAAATATATAGGGTTAATATGCTTACAACTCTTTGGATCCAACATGATGGAAAGGGTGGATTCATAGAAAAAACATGGGAAAGGTTAATAAAAGATAAGGTTAACACGTATTTTAATCAAGTGACGAAGAATCAATAACTTGCCTGAAAATTTTGCGTTAACTTAAGTTAAAGAAGACATAATGTCCTTAAATTTGTTTCCTTTCGCTTTCCTTAATGATGTTTTTTTCCCCTTATCTCAAACTCTATCTAATGTAAAACAACAAAATACAATTTATACTACTTTTACGTGAATAAACTAGTGTGGAATTATTTCATCTTCATTTCTAAATTTAAGTTTTAAATATTGAGTATTGGCAAAATTTTGTTTAAATATCATGGATTTTGTCTGTAATATATTGAGAAATTTCATACTCCTCATGTATTAAAAATAATACTCCTCGTGTATTGCTTTGAATAATTAAGAATTGTATATATCTTCTTTTGACCAAGTTTTATCATGTATGGCTAAGTTAATTTCTCAAAAAATGTAAAGGAAAATGTTATTTGAATATCGATCCAAAGAGATAGTAAAAAGTTATCTCTTTAAATTTTATGATATATTTTAAAGAGTTTAATTTTTATACAATGTGAATGTAAAAAAATTTACATTGTTAATAATAAAAAATTATGATAAATATGACTTTTAAAATAATCATAATAAAAATTTATAAACTTATTATACATGATAATTTATAATTAAATGATAATTTAAAATTTTCTTAAGCTGTCAATGCATAAATATACATCTTGTTTCGATGTACCTATAAAAAAATATAATAAAAAAACAACAAATTTCATGTCACATGCGATATCAATTTTTTTATATTTAAATAACAAAATGATAAATTCTTAGAAATTAATTGTCATACAATGTAAATCTCTCTAAAATTTACCTCTTTTGAAATTAATTTTTTTAGGGGACTTTTGAAATTAATTTTCACTAAAAAAACATATCTTTAAGTTTAATTTTATACGTTCATACATTTTTTCTATTAGATATGTTCATACATTTGTCTACAAAGAGTCACAACTACCATTCAATAGGAAAGTTAAAAGCATAGTTGAATATAGATATGACAATAGGATTCGAATCTGCGGGCCTGTTCCAGACCCGTCCAGACGTTTGGGATTGGAGATGGGATGATTAATACCCGACTCGAACTCGTCCCCAAATTCGTCTCGCTAATAATTAATTTACAAAAATATCATTGCATATATATAACACACTAAAACATGAAATTTTTGAATTAAATTTTATATTAATGTTGAATTGGATTTTATATCATCATGTTCAATCTAAATATATATTATAATTGTTATTTAAAATTATATTTTTCACTCTATGAAAAAGTTAATTTTTTTATATAGAATTTTATAATCATGTCGGTTATATAGAATTTTATAATCATGTCGGGGACCGGAAAATTCGACCCGCCCCGTGCCATGCATAGTTGAATATTTTTGCCTTAATTAATTAAGCAGTTTCGTTTCAGTATAATAATGTTGCTCTAAGCCACTGTTTTGGTGCATTTCTTAATTAATTCCTTTTGTTCAGCGAACTATATTGATTACATTATATTGACTTTGGAAGTTTGGAATGAAGAAGTTTTAAAGCAGCATCTCTCATCTCTAATTATATGCGTATTTTTAAAGTTGGAATGTATACGGCTTCTTATCTAAAAGATAATTAATCACGATCTTTGCAAATTAGTGTAACATGAAGTTTATTGCAGATTCCTATCTAAAAGATAAACACACATACGAGATGCAAACAGCCAAAATATGAATCAATGTGTTTACGTAGGGTTAATGTCAACTCTTAAGATATTTGCATGATAAAGGGAATAGGACTCTAGCTATTGAATTTAGTTGTTTCTTTAAAAAAAATTAATTAATTAATTAAATACCGTAAAAAGGCCTTATTATATAACTTTTTGACCGAAAGAAAATAAATTTGATTTATCACTTAAATGTGTTTTTACTCTTTTAAAATTGAGTCATTTTTTTAGTCCTTTAAATTTTTTTTTTCTAATCTTTCAAATTAACAAAATACATTTTTCAGTCTTTTTGTACCGTACAAGCCAAATATGAAAAGTGATTTATAATTTATGACAATTTCCATTGTCAAAATTTGTATATTATTTTATATTTTAAAATATGCTTTTAGTGGTTAAAAACTAATAGCATAAAATCTGAAAAAAAATTAAAAAATCATTAATTGCTTTAAAATTATTTTTATTTATTTTTTACTTGTTTTTGACTGTTTTAAATTGTCAAAAAATCATACTTTAAAATATAAAATATAAAATCACAATAAAAGTAAAATTTTCAAAAAAAATTAATATCTTATTTTTTATTTGGCTCATAATTCATAAGAGAACTAAAAAAATATTTTACAAATTTCAAGAATTCAAAAAATAATTTTAAATTTAAAAGATTAAAAAAGATAACTCACATTAAAAAAAATTAAAAACGTATTTAAATCTTAATTTATTAACAACTCTGCGCGTGAGAGAGACTTGTCAAAACATAGGTAAAATTAAATACATAGAAATCCTAGTCATCCTACCTCAAAAATGAGGAAAACACCCGGACAATAACAACAAATTCAAATAAAATTAGTTCCAATTCAAAGTCCTATGCTCATGTTGATTGAAAAACATCAATTTGATTGTTGATTGTGGTGAAGTTGATTTCTCAACAAATCTAACAATTTCCATTTGAAAGAGAAATGACAAATACAAAGACCCAACCCTACTTCATAATAAATAGGTGGTTGAGAAATTTTGACCAGTGCAACGCAAAGATTCAATAACTACTACAAATGTTATTTTTTACGACATTGTTTTTAAGGTAAAAAGGTTATTTTTACAAATTATTTACCTAAATGGGTCTGTTTTGAAATTATTTACCCCATGAGTCTGTTTTTTTTATTACAAAGCGTCTTTTCGAAGGGCGCGTTTTCTGTGAAGGTGACACGCGACAGGACTTGGGACACGCCCTGCGCACAGGCGTGACAGGTAGTGCAGCTGCCGGCGCGTCGGGTTGTGTTAGGGACCCAAGCACGATCCAGCTGGGTCGTACTTTATTTAATATTTTTTATATTTTGTATATTGTTTTTATTTAATATATTTTTATATTATTTTATTTAATTTTTTTAATATTTTATTTAATAGTTTCTATATTAAATAAATTCTTAGCATTATGTATGATTTTAAAGTCATAAATAATTTTTTATATTATTTTTATTTACAATATTTTTTATATTTTATTTAATATTTATATATTAAATAAATCCTTAATATTAGAAAAAAATAAAGAAAATATTAAATAAAATATAAAATATAAAAAAGTAAAAAATGTTAAATAAAATAATATAAAAAATATTATAAAAACAATATACAAAAATATAAAAATATTTAATAAAATAATAAAAAAATATTATTTTAAATAAAATTATTTATGACTTTAAACTCTAAAGTTGAATTTTAAAAAAATATTTTTTTTACAATTTTAGTAAAAAAAATAAAAAATAATTTTTCATAATAAGATATTTTCACTTTGTGTAAGATATTTTCATCTACATAAAAAAAATATTAACTCCTTTTAAAGACCATACAGAAAGAATATGTGTAAGATATTTTCATATGCATTTAAAGTAATAAGATATTTTCATCTGCATTTAAAGTAATAAGATATTTTCATAAAATTATTTTAAATATCTTATTATGAAAAATTATTATTTTTTTTATATTTTTTTTTACTAAAATCGTAGAAAAACTATATTTTTTTAAAATTCAACTTTAGAGTTTAAACTCATAAATAATTTTATTTAAAATAATATATTTTTATTATTTTATTAAATATTTTTATATTTTTGTATATTGTTTTTATAATATTTTTTATATTATTTTATTTAACATTTTTTACTTTTTTTATATTTTATATTTTATTTAATATTTTCTTTATTTTTTTTCTAATATTAAGGATTTATTTAATATAATATAAAAAATATAGTAAATAAAAACAATATAAAAAATTATTTATGACTTTAAAATCATACATAATGTTAAGTATTTATTTAATATAGAGACTATTAAATAAAATATAAAAAAATTAAATAAAATAATATAAAAATATATTAAATAAAAACAATATACAAAATATAAAAAAATATTAAATAAAGTGCGACTCAACTGGGTCGTACCTAGGTCCTAGCGCGACCGGTTGTGCCTGGGTCCCCAACACGACCCGACGCGTCCCAAGTCATGTCACGTGTCACCTTCACGGAGAACGCGTCATTCGGGGAGATGCTTTGTACTAAAAAAAATAAGCCCATGGAATAAATAATTTCAAAACAGACCCATTTAGATAAATAATTTGTAAAAAAAACCCCATTTGATATTTTTGTCTGCTTCTAAGGCAATTTTCTGTGGAGTCATCTTAGAAAGTATCCTGGTAACAATTTTGTAATTAATGAAATGAAAAAAGCTTTTTACCCTAAAAACTAGGATGGATTTTACTTTAAAATCGTCTTCGTTCTCATTCCATTCCCAAAATTGAAGTGCAAATCCCCAAGCTACATTCTAAGGTTTACTAGTTCCTTAGGGTCACATGGAGCATGCCTCTCCCTCGCATTACCTCAGCCCTCTCATCCGCTCTCTCCCCTTCGTCCCCTGCCAAGTTCCTCCTCACTCTCCTCTCACAATCACAACAACAACCTTTCCAAAATGACACCAAGGAGGTTTGAAATGACGATGACGATAAGGACCGCGAGAACAACAACGTCATTTCATTCGTGAAGATCCTCACTCCCTCCGACGCCAACAATGGCGACGACTTCTTTGTGCCACGCTTCTGCGCCGACTCGTGCTTCCCTCCACTCGACTTTCGCACCGATCTGCCTGTCTAGCTCCTCTCTGTCGCTGACATCCACGGTGTCGAGTGGCGCTTCCGCCACATCTACCATGGCACGCCACGCCACCACTTCTTCACCATCGGCTGGAGCAAGTTTGTCAATCATAAGAAGCTCGTCGCCGGCGACACTGTCATTTTCGTCAAGGACTCCCACGGTAATGGGGTGCCGCCTAGGTTTGGTGTTAACTAAGTCTTAACTGGCAGTGGGGTGCCACCTTCTCCAAGGTCCGATCATATTGCTGTTGTACATGAAAATCATCTCCATCTAATCATTTGTGCGAACTCTACAGATGGAATGGTCTCGCCCCACGCAGCTAGGAGAAATACCATCTCCACGTGCTGGACATGCTGGTGTGACAGTAGGGGAAAACTGGTTCATTGTTAGTGGTGGTGACAATAAGAGTGGTATGCCTTTTTGCCACTTAAAGTCATACTTTTTGCATTGAGGAATGATTTTTCATTGTAAAAAATATTGCTTGATATATTTAACAAATATTATTTGAACTTTTCGAGTGTACAAGTGTATGTTGTGGGTTAAAGTAAACTAAATCAAGCAAACAATTACTCTATGAGATCATTTGCTTATAGCTCCATTCCCCCAATTCTTTGTTTTCCCTCTGGTTTTGGATATTTCCTGCATAGATGGATGTTACAACAACAACAACAACGCCTTATCCCACTAGGTGGGGTCGGCTACATGGATCAACTTCCGCCATAATGTTCTATCAAGTACCATACTTCTATCCAAACCATTAATTTCGAGATCCTTTTTGATAACCTCTCTTATAGTCTTTTTGGGTCTTCCTCTGCCTCGAATTGTTTGTCTTCTCTCCATTTGGTCTACTCTCCTCACTACAGAGTCTACCGGTCTTCTCTCTACATGCCCAAACCACCTAAGTCTATTTTCCACCATCTTCTCTACAATAGGCGCTACTCCAACCCTCTCTCTAATAGCTTCGTTTCTAATTTTATCCTGTCGAGTCTTACCACACATCCACCGCAACATCCTCATCTCCGCTACACCTACTTTATTCTCATGTTGGCTCTTGACCGCCCAACATTCTGTTCCGTACAAAATCGCCGGTCTTACCGCAGTCCGATAAAACTTTCCCTTTAGCTTGATCGGTACCTTTGCATCACATAACACCCCCGATGCTTTTCTCCATTTCATCCATCCTGCTTGAATGCGATGATTCACATCCCCTTCAATTTCCCCATCATCCTATATTACAGACCCAAGATATTTAAACCGTGTGACTTGAGGGATAATATGGTCTCCTATTTTCACCTCTGAGTTAGAAACCCTCCTTCTTTTGTTGAACTTACATTCCATATACTCCGATTTGCTTCTGCTTAGGCGAAAGCCATGTGTTTCTAGAGCTCGTCTCCAAGTTTCCAACCTCTCATTCAACTCCTCCCTCGACTCTCCAAGGAGGACTATGTCATCTGCAAAAAGCATGCATCTCGGCGCTATCTCTTGGATTTGTTCCGTGAGGACATCCAGAATTAAGGTAAAAAGGTAGGGGCTAAGGGTTGACCCTTGATGTAAACCAATTGTGATGGGAAAATCGTCTGACTCTCCACCCTGTGTCCTAACACTAGTCGATACCCTATCATACATATCTTGGATAACTCGAATATATGCAACCCTAACCCCTTTCTTCTCTAGAGCTTTCCACAAAATCTCTCTAGGCACTCTATCATACGCTTTCTCCAAGTCAATAAAAATCAAGTGCAAGTCTTGTTGGGCCATGCGATATTGCTCCATCACCCGCCGTAATAAATAAATCGCTTCCATGGTCGACCTTCCCGGCATGAAACCAAATTGATTCTCAGTAACTTGAGTCTCCTTTCTTAATCTCCGTTCGATCACTCTTTCCCATAATTTCATGGTATGACTCATGAGCTTGATTCCCCTATAATTTGCACAATTTTGTATATCCCCCTTGTTCTTATAGATTGGCACTAACGTGCTTCTCCTCCATTCCTCCGGCATGCGTTTTGACCTCATAATTTCGTTAAAGAGTTCGGTGAGCCACTCAAGACCTCTATCTCCAAGAGTTTTCCACACTTCAATAGGTATGTTGTCTGGCCCCACCGCCTTACCATTACTCATTCTTTTCAACGCTTCCTTTACTTCCTGTTTCTGAATCCGACGATAGTACTTATAGTTCCGGTCCTCTTCTCTTGTGTCTAGACTGCTAGAGTCATATCCATATCCATCATTAAATAAGTTGTGGAAATACGCCTTCCACCTTTCCTTGATATCTTTTTCATGCACTAAGACTTTGCCTTCTTCATCCTTAACACACTTTACTTGATCCAAATCTCTAGTCTTCCTCTCTCTACCCTTAGCAAGCCTATATATAGATCTTTCTCCGTCCCTGGTTCCTAGAGCTTGGTATAGTCCGTCAAAAGCTTGGGCTCTTGCCTCACTCACCGCCTTTTTGGTTTCATTTCTAGCTATCTTATACTTATCCCAAGTTTCAGAATTTCTACACCTAGACCATTCCTTGAAACACTCCTTTTTTACTCTAACTTTGCTCTGAACATTTTCATTCCACCACCACGATTCTTTACCCCTAGGTCCAAAACCTCTAGATTCACCCAACGTCTCTTTAGCCACTTTAATAATCTCTTGGGACATCTTGTTCCACATATCATTTGCACTTCCTTGTGATTGTCCACACCAACCCTCCCATATCTTTTGTTGGAAGATTCCTTGTTTCTCACCCTTCAGGTGCCACCATTTGATCCTTGGTGCCAACAGGGGACTTCTTCTCTTTGCCCTATCTCTAATTCTTACATCCATAACCAGAACTCTATGTTGGGTAGTCAAGCTCTCTCCCGGGATAACTTTACAGTTCAAGCAATACTTCCTATCAGACTTCCTGATAAGGAAGAAATCTATCTGAGAACATGTCCCTCCACTTTTGTAAGTGATAAGATGTTCCTCTCTTTTCTTAAACCATGTATTGGCTATAGAAAGATCCAAAGCCTCCGAAAACTCCAAGATGGATTTACCCTCCCCATTCATCTCCCCTAGGCCAAAACCCCCATGCACCCCCTCAAAACCTCTAGCCACGCTACCTACATGTCCATTGAGATCCCCTCCTAGGAAAACTTTCTCTCCTTGGGGTATATCCTGAAGTACCCCTTCTAAATCCTCCCAAAATTTTACCTTAAAGTGTTATGCTAACCCAACCTGAGGTGCGTACCCACTAATAACATTAAAGGCATAGATGGATGTTAATAGACATTTTTTTTGCTCCTCAATCCTTATAACATATTTTGAAGATAGGGTAATAGATAAATTTATGGCACTGAAAGGACAGTAAGGGGTGTAAAAGCTTTGATAATCATGCATTGGTGCAATGATATTAGTGCTTAATTATGTGAAATTTTTATGCATATTATTTTGTTGTGAAAGAAAGTTATATAGGAACCATTGCCATTTTATTGGGATCACTGTGAAGATTAATAACTTCTGGGGTGGTTATTATATATCTATATGACTTGGTTGGTTTCCTAGGTTGTAAATTTACTGATTATTTTGGATTCCATTACATTTCTGGTGCTCTGTTTTGTTTTAACTATATATCTCTTTTACTATTTATATATTCCATGTTATTCTGCAGGGGTCTCTGAAACGATTGTACTGAATATGTCTACACTGACTTGGTCAGTGGTAACTTCTGTTCAAGGACGAGTTCCTGTTGCCAGTGAGGTACATTATTTATGTATTTTAACAAGGTTGCATTTGATAAGAAATCTAGCTATATTACTGATTCTTGTTAACTGCATGCTATGGTGTAATAAGGCTATGTTTCTAGTGCCATCTGATTAAGATAATTAAAATGTTCCCCTTTACAGGGATTGAGTTTGGTTGTAAGCTCTTATGATGGTGAAGATATACTTGTATCTTTTGGAGGGTACAATGGACGTTACAACAATGAAAATATTATTTCAAAATTTTGCCTTGCTTCTGCTTTCTTTTGCTTTTGTTTTATCTTTCGCCTTCGTTTGATTTGGTTTGCTGCCTTTAGGTCTATGTTCTTAAACCAAGCCACAAATCAACCTTGCAATCCAAAATAATTGAAAATTCCATACCAGACAGTGTTTAGACTATCCCAAATGTAAAAAATGTGGAATCTGAATTTGAAGTAGGCCATGATGCTGATCCACCAATATGTATTATTACAAAGGATTTACATTATTTCTTTCTGGTTTTAAGAATCCTCTTGTTTCTGTATTTAATTTTGTTAATTTTTTTACTGTGGTGCTTTATTTTATAAAAAAATTAGCTCGTAAATCAGATTTAACAAGATATCTACTTTCCTGGCTGCATGCCTTTGTCTCATAGTCCAAGATCTAAAAACTGGGTATATTCTTCTGTTTCAGTTTTTGTTCTCTTGTATTTATAACCTTGCACAGAATCTAGACTATATTAAAGATTTTTATCATCATCCTAGAACTTGCAATGAATCAATTCCCTTACATACCCCTCAAATTAGCCTTCAACTCAACTCAACTCATGTAGTTTTAAGCCTTGAATTTGTCATAAAACCCTGACCCTAGCCTGCTAAATTATTAATCCTTAGTTTCTGTCACTTTAAGTATCATAGAGTAACAACACATTATGCTCATGTCATTGTGTCAGTGAGTGATTTTTCTCTTATTGCCAACATAATGAACAAGGAAAAATAATAATGAAAAATCAGTTCGGAGTACATAAATAACTCTGAAGTTCAAACCACAACTACATTAATATGTGCAATTATAAATATTTTATTTCCCTCCTCAAGTAGCTGATTGAATTGAAAATTATGCTCATCCTCATATTATAAGTCAACATTTTTTAGACTGTTCTCCTCCAATCTGTGGTTGTGGTACCCTTCTTGATTAAATGTTGTTAGCCTCCAGGCCTCCAGCATGTTATTCCTGTGTAGTTCATGCCTATGGCCTTCATTTTGTAACCCCAAAAGAACAGATCATATTCTGCACTTGTGCAATTTCTCTTTCTTTTCCCTGTCGGTCATTGCTTTCATATTTTGGCTGTCATACAGAAATCCAAAGGTGATCTTGTATCAGTCTTGAAGGCTAAGAAAGAAGTGTTGGAATCATCACTGAGCAAGGAGAAACCATCTTCTAGATTTTTGTAGACTTTTTTTTAAGGAAGCTATGTTTCAGTATCCAGATAGACCTTTTTGTAGACATTAAACCATGAATTGTAGCATAGGCTTATTTGTATGTTAGTTTCTTGACTTTACCCATTGATCAATCAAATTAGTTATCCAAACTGGATTTCTCTATTTGGCTTCTAAATCCTCTTCATATGATGCTTTATTGTTTCTATTTTGTCTCATTTTTTTTAACCTTTTTATTCTTGTGCCAGGAAGAATTAAAAGCCCAAACTCCAAAATATAATAAGTTAATAACTGATAAAAGAAACCAGTCAATTTATAAGCCCAAGAAAACTGATTGATCAAGTGAAATCATTAATTAAGGATTACATGTCAACAATGATTAGTTTTATACTAAATCGTTATGATGCTATTTCTTTTCAAGGAGTTTTGGTTAGAAGAAGCCAGTGACTAATGTTTGGAAATTCATTCGCATCACTACAAAAGTTCCTACTTTTCAAAGCATAAAAATAGGAAGCAATAAATTATATCTTTTTTTTATTGAATTATTTGACTAAAAACCAAAAACACAGTGATTCTTTTGAATATTAAAATTCATTTTAAGAGGTTAACCTAACCTTATTCATTCATGTATAACTTACTACTCTTAGTAAAATAAAGCTTGGTCGTTATGCAATTTTTTGTCCAAAATTTGATTGATCAATGAGTTGATGCTCTCATGTCCTTTGAAAGCTTTTCATGTTGAAGAGTCTAAGAATAAATCTGTAGAAAACTTCTTATACATTAATAAATTAAGAAATTGAGATATTAGTTAACAAAGACTGCTCTTATATATTATTAAATTAAGAAAACTTCTTATATATTAATAAATTAAGTAATTGTAACTATATGTAATCAATTAATGTTTGACAAAGTTGTTTAATTTCCCAAAGGTTTGTGAGAACAAAATATCAGGATATATAAACCATACATTACTACTTATGTAAAGGGAATGATTGGCCATTATGCCTAACCATAAAAAGATAAGACTTAGACTACCATATTTATTTGACCAATTGGGATGTGTGGCACGTGGCAAACTATGCGCCATTGCTTTTTCTTTCGGGCGGCGTGGTTAGTTCATAAGAAGTTTTTTTAATATATAACTGCATTGTTTCGCAAGTGAACTCAATTGAATATTGTATATTATTGTTAAATAGTTGCATTATTGTCCCTGTAAGTTTAATTACATCCTTTCCTGACTATGATGCAGCCTTTTGCTGTAGTTTTCTTTAATGCCTATATGATAGATATATACCCATGCTTCTAATTTCTAAATGATTCTAGAGCTTTTTAATATATAACTGTTGTAGGTTTTGATTTTTTTTAGTACTTTATAATAATAATCTTAAATCCCCTCCAATTAGGTTCTAGATTGTAATTAGATGCAATATAGTTATTTGGATGTCACTACTAATGATAATCCAATTAGAACCAGTGAGAATCCAAGTAAAATAGAAAAGTTCATTGGAGGGAATAATCTATATTCTATACTTCCTCAGAAATTTGAGCTAAAAGCACACGATACATCTTTTAGTTCCTTAATTTAATAACAATTATTTTTTCATATAAAATATTTTATATCATTGAGAATATATTCTATGAAAGAAGTCGTGATCACAGTTTCCTTATTTTGTGCCATGCACTTTTTTGCAGCAGAGTCAATGGTATATGGTGTTGTGTTGTTTCAGGAGCTCTTGACAAGACATAAATCTATTGTAGCTGAATTCCTTTCCAAGAATTATGAATGGGTAGGTTCCCTTTCAACCTCAGTTTAAAGTAGCATTTTAATTTTAATTTATACACTTGTATACCGCCTTTTTCTTTTCCTAACATTCTATTGCTAAATAACATGCATGGGTGACATATTTGATTGATAAAGGTTCTCGTATATGGGTTTATAGTTTGGTGCTAATATGGGCATGACATTGATTTTAGAATTAAAGAGTTTTGATGAGCAATGCTTTTGGTATAAATTATAATCTGACAAACAATTTTAGAACCTCTAGTTCTGACTATTATTCTAATTTTTATTCTTTTCATTCATATGGCATGGTCCTAGTAGATCTATATTTTTTGTTTCCCTACTTCTAAATATTGACTTATGTACAGATTAAAATACACACATCTGGAAAATTCATTTTGCATGCATGGTGGATGAACACATTTTCTATCAAATAACCATATTTTTTTTTTTTTATCAAATTGCCCTTGATTTGTGCTCTTTTTTTGTTTTGTTTTTTGTACCAAATATAAAATAATTCTGAAAAGTACTGCAAATTTTGCTATAATTTTGCTATATGTTTCTTATCTCCTATAGGAATGGAACATATATGTAACCATTATTTGAATTGAGATGCTCATGCTTTTATAAATATCATGAAGTTGATGAGAAATATTCTATTTTAGATTAACAAGCATTATTTTAGTCATGCACTCTAACATCATTTGGTATATGCTTCTACATATCCTTGCCACTAGGATTGGGTGCAGGGTAATGCTAGAAAATGAAAAAAAAAAGTAGCATTATTAGATTCTCTTAAAAATATAGTATTCGTGACCATCTTAATGGGTTAGTTATGGTGTTTATTCTACACTACAGTGTAAAATACAAAGGTTTTAATACTTTTTTAAGACGGTTCTTATTTGGGACCGTCTTAGAAATTGGACATTCTAAGACGGTTATTAGCTAACGACCGTCTTAAAAAATACACTTTCTAAGACGGTTGTAAGCTGTGATCATCTTAGAAAATACACTTTCTAAGACAATTGTGAGCTAAGACCTGTCTTAGAAAGTCCACTTTCTAAAACGGTCGTTAGCTAACAACCGTCATAGAAAGATAGATTTTTCTATGACGATTGTCTTATAATCATCGTAGAAAGTTAGATTTTTCTATAACGCTGGCTATAAATATGGCTTGTAATCGTTGTTAAATGCGTTCTTTAACCGTCGTTAAATGTCTTTTTTTGCAGTAATGACTTTTCAACTATTCATTTTTTTTTCACAAATATAGATGGAAGTGTAATCCTATTTGAAATATTATCAAGCCTCTTTAATAGAAACCCACGGTCACCACTTCTCACCCAATCTCCTGTATCATCACTGTCCACACCATCAACAAGCTCATCCCAATCATTGTCTGTACTAAAGTGTTTGTCTGCATTGGTTTTGCTAAACATGCTCGTGAGAGTGTTCTTTGCTATCTCAGAATGGGCGAAAATGTGGTGAGGTTAAGGGAGCGATGGTGTTGTGAGTGATTATTTGGTGAGGTTGAGGGAGCGAACTTTGCAATCTGATGAATCATATTCAAACATAAATTGAAATTAACTTTTACAAAAGTTAAGCAAAAGAACTTTTATAAATTAATTTTAACTTTGGAAAGGAATTTAATTTAATTTCTTTTCTTTTTTATAAATATTTATTAAAAAAATTCCAAACAAAACTTGTGTAATTGCACTTTCTCCCCTTCTTTCCTTGCATTTGCTTCCTCACAAAAAACTCCATATCTAACCTACAACGGAGTGAAGTATCTATATAAATATACCTCATCTCATTGTTTCAAATAAATAAAAACATGAACAATATATTATTTTATCAAGTTATTTAAATTTATCATTTTTTTAAATTATAAGTATTTTTCATTAAGACAATCTTATTCTAAATAAATAAGATCATTATAAGTGACAAAATTCTCCATTTAAGTATTTAATAAAAATGTATATTTAAAGGTTAAATTATGGGCAATCAAATTTATCCTCTAAGTATTTAAAGTTATCATTTATTAAATACTAGTATATTTTATTTGAATCCGTTAAATAACCATAAAATACTTTTTGTTCATTCAGTAAAAAAAAAAAATCACATGAAATGCATACATTCAAGTATGGATATTACTCCTGTCATTGTAGCATTCCCCATTTCATGTTAAGTAACATAGAAAACTAGGACGTCAATGAAGTATCAGTATCCTCCAAGATTGAGGATCATGCCAAAAATTAATGAAGAAACTCCAATATTGTGTGGGACATTGTTATTTTTTATTTAGTCTAATTATAAATTCTAATCATGCATGCATCTCTTCTAAGTGTTAGTTAGCTAGTTAGTCAGAAGTTAGTTTAGTTGGTTGGAACTACTGGTAGTTAGTTTGTTAGTTGGAAGTTAGTTTAATTGGTTGGAAGTTAGTTGTTGTTGTATTATATATAACCATCTATACAACTTTCATCATTGATTCAATACAGAGAATTCCATTCATTGCTTCCTATTTTCTTTTCTCTTTAGCTTTTCTTGCAAGCTTTCTTGGTTAGTGTTGCATTCAACAATGACAGGCATGAGATTTATGATGGTATTTGGAGGTGCTCTGTTGTGCAACTCCCTGATCTTGAACCTGCATCTTTTTCTTTCGATTCCTTCATCATGACCAATGAGATTTCTTCACAAGACCAATCCTTGAATGTTCATAGCCCATACTACCTTCATTCAGGAGAAAATCTTGCAATTACACTCGTTTCTCCAGTTCTTGATCCGATAAACTACAACTCATGGAGTCATTCGATGCTTACTACATTGAGCACGAAAAATAAAGTCGAATTCATGGATGGATCAATCCAGAAATGTGCATCAAATCATCCTCTCCATGCAGTTTGGAGGAAATGCAACAATATGGTGGTTTCTTGGCTTGTCCACTCGGTTTGACCCTCGATAAGGCAAAGTATCTTATGGATAGATATGCTAGAGACATTTGGAAGGACTTAAAGTCAAGATGCTCACAAGGAGATCTGCTGAGAATTTTAGAGTTGCAATAAGAAATGGCTTTTATCAGACAAGGTGATCAAATCATCATCGTTTACTTCACAAAATTGAGAGTTATTTGGGATGAATTGAAAAGTTGTAGGCCTGATCCAACATCATATAATGTAGTTCCATAGAGGTTTAAATGATCAATTTAGTACTATGAGATCCAATGTATTGATGATGGACCCATTGCCAAACATAGCCAAGGTTTTCTCATACGTTGTTCAGTAGGAAAGACAAATCAATATCAATGAATTAACAGGAAACATGAGTTTGATCAATGCAGCAGGCAACAATTCATCGAATTATGAACATTCATGTACCTATTATTGGAAAGATAATCACACTATATATAGATGCTATAGGAAGAATGGTTTTCCTCAGAATTATGCTTCCAGAGGAGGAAAAAGAAGTCAAAGCAATCCTAGTAGAGGAAATTTAGGAGTAAAAGGAAACAAGGTATACACATATTGTGGTTTTTCTAACCATATTGTTGACGATTGTTACAAGAAGCATGGATACCCACTTGGACACAAACTTTACAAGGTTTAAAATCCACACATCAATAATGTCAGTGTTGTAAGAGAAGAAGGTGATGGTTCACCCTTAGATCGAAATCAAGAGACACAAAATGAAGATGTGAGATTAACTACTCATCAATATAAAGCCTTGATGTTATTATTGCAACAACAAGCTCCAGTCTAGAACAAATCACAAATAAATTAGATTGGTACAACTACTAACAAAGGTAGTATACTATCTATTACTTGTAGTGTTAGCAAGACTAGCCAAGATGAGTGAATTCTTGATTCTGGAGCCACAAATCATGTCACAACCTTCCCACATTTATTTTATTTATGTAAGAAAATAAAACCTATAATAGTTAAGCTTCCTAATGGCCATACGGTTACTACAACCCTTGCAAGCATAATCCAAATTACTCATTTTTTGTACTTGGAAGAAGTTTTATACATTCCTAGCTTTCAATATAACTTGATTTCAGTATCTAAATTGGTTTCCTCCTTGCCTTGCAAACTAACATTTATGAATGATAAATTTTTTATCCAGGATATGAACCAACAAAAGATTGGTACAATTGAGATGGTGGAAGGACTTTATAGACTCAAGATGATTTCATTCAAGTCTAAGTACAAGTCTGATTTTGTTAATTCTAGCATTTTCAATGTTTCTGCCTTTTCATGTAATAAAATACCTATAGATCTATGGCACTATAGACTTGGTCATCCATCTTTAGAAAGATTGTTGTTATTAAAATAATTTTATCCTATACTTACATCAGATAAGCAATTTGTGTGTGAAACTTGTCATCATTCAAAACAGAAATGATTATCATTTCCTAGTAGTGAATCACATTCTTCTTGTGCTTTTGCTCTTATACATGTTGATATCTGGGTCCTTGCAATGTAACTTCATTAAATGGTTACAAGTATTTCCTTACTATAATATATGATTACTCAAGGTTTGTTTGGGTTTTTCTCATGCATTCAAAGGCTAAGACACAATCTCATTTAAAGAATTTTGTTGCCAATGTTGAAAGGCAGTTTAAGTTAAACGTGAAAGTGATTAGGTTAGATAATGGATCAAAGTTTATCATGAGACAATTTTATGATGATACTGATATTGTGCATCAAACTACTTGTATTGAAACACCCCAACAGAATGGCATTGTTGAAAGAAAGCATCAACATTTGCTCAATGTGACTCGATCTTTGTTATTTCAATCAAATCTTCCAACTGTCTTCTGGTCCTATGCATTGGTTCACTTTGTTGTTCTTATCAATTGCATGTCCTCTCCCTTTCTTAATAATCATACTCCCTATGAAAAATTACATGGAAGCATCTATGATATTGAGTCATTAAGAGTGTTTGAGTGTTTATGTTTTTCTAGTACTCTAGTAGTTAACAGAAAGAAACTAGATCCTAGGGCTGTCACTTCTGTATTTTTAGGTTTTAAGCCAAACACCAAATTATTCATTATTTTTTTAATCTTAAAACCAAGGCCATATTTGTCTTTAGGAGTATGATCTTCTATGAGGATTGTTTTCCATTCATTGGCCAAGACAAACTTGATCATGTCACTGTCTTTTCTATTCCTTCTTCTTATTCCATTGATCAATCTTATGGTGTCTCATCAAAATTACCAACTGATCATATCATGCTTGTGCCGAATAATACTAATTCTGATCTCTTGACTTTAGAGCAATCCTCTAATATAACTAGAAGATCTCTGAGACAGACACACAAATCAAGCAAGTATAAGGACTTCCATGTTTCATACCCATCTTCAATTGTAGCTAGTTATTTTGCAAGTACTTGGCTCTATCCTCTTACTTCCGTTCTTTCCAATAGCAGATTGTCTCCTTCTTATGACAATATCATTTTATCTATTACACTAAATTTTGAACCTCAGTCCTATAATGAAGCTTCTAAGGATCCTGTCTAGATAGAGGCAATGAATGCAAGAATTATGGCTTTAGAACTTAATGATACTTTGGTTTTGACTGATTTGCCTCACATAAGAATGTTATTGGCTGTAAGTAGGTGTATAAGATCAAGCACAGATCTAATGGGTTAGTGGAAAGACATAAAGTCAGGTTAGTGGCCAAGGGCTACCCTTAAGTGGAAAGGCAAGATTACCGAGACACCTTTTCTCCAATGGCCAAGCTAACCACAATGAAACTTCTATTGGCCTTAACTACTATCAATAAATGGTATCTTAAGCAATTAGATGTGAATAATGCTTTCTTACATGGTGATTTGAATGAAGAGGTGTACATGATACTTCCTCAAGGTATGCAGGTAGCCAAGTCTGGGCAAGTTAGTAAGTTGCAAAGGTCCCTATATGGACTGAAACAAGCCAACATACAGTGGTATGCCAGACTGTCTTCCTTTCTGATTTCACATGGGTACAAGTGTTGATGGATTGGAAAGTGCTCCAATTCGTCCTAAGTAGTAAAATTAAAATGAAAGTTCGAGTGTTGAATCCATGGGAACACTGTTTGTACTTAGGTAGATGAATATTTTATTAATAAAAGAAGTTAAATAAAATTGACTAGAAAAAGTTATGAGAAAAATAGTAATTTAAATTGGTAGAAAATTAATTCAAATAAGAGAAGAAAGTAAACAAGAATTTAAATTGATTAATTAAAGACAGAAAAATTAGAGAACCTAATAATATTGTAGAAGTAAATTCAAAAGATGAGAATACTGGGAACTTAGCCTACCAGAGCTACTATTTGATGTAATGTTAATGATTTTTCTCTATTTATAATTATTCCAATTTACACCTGCATCTACTAGGATACTCTAACTTTGGTCCTCTGCATGAAAGAGCCTAATTTATCTATTTTTTCTCATAAATCCCTTTCCAGAGCTAAAATAGTAAATTATATTAAGAATAGAGATGTATAACAGGCTAAAAAAATATCAACCTATTCCTAGTGATGACTTTATTTAGATATCATTTCCTAGTTCTATTTGAAAATAACATCTCCCAATGCTACCCTTAAAACTTACCATGCAAATGGGTGATCAAACCACAAACAATAATATTAAGCACAAGAAAAGATAATGCAAATGTAATATTCATAAATAAATAGGAAGAGAAATTACATCAAAAGTAGTTGACTGTCAAGTTTCCAACAAAGGGGGTTTAGCCTCTCATAGTCATAGGAGACTTTACAATTGCAAGAGGAGAATATTTAATAAAGGGGAATAAGATAAGAAAAGGGGATGGAAGGAAGGAATGACTCCTAATGATTAATTCTCTTTTTTCTAGCCTTTGCATTTTATAAGGAATTGTATTCTCTTGGAATTTCTATGTGTCTTTTCTTTCTTTTCTCTTCTTCTTTTATAGGTACAGATTAGCTTAGCTACGCGAACTTCTGAATTAGTTTTCTTTCCTTAATTAATTTGTTTTCCTTAATTAACATGATTTCCTTAATTAGATTGTTTTTCTTAATTAGTCTTATTTCCTTAATTAGTCTTACTTTCCTTAATTATCCCTATTTTCTTGGGCTTTATTTTACTCACTAAGCATCATAAATTCATCACTTTTAATATTCTCTACACAAAAACTTAAATGATGTTAATTTAACAATTATTTTCTCAAAAAAGAAGAATAAGGAGAGAAAAATTATAAATTCTTATATAATTTAACCCCAAAATATACTCATAATTAGCAGTTATCATACAAGCAGTGGGCTTCAGATCATTCTTTGTTTCTCAAACATAGATTCAACACTATCACTACTCTATTAGATTATGTGGATGATATTTTTTTGTCAGGCAATGATTTGATTGAAATACAAGGTGTTACACAACTACCGGACAATGCTTTTAAGATAAAGGATTTAGGTGACTTGAGATACTTCTTAGGTTTTGAAGTAGCCAAAAAACCTACTGGTATCAATCTATGTCAAAGGAAGTATGCCTTAGACATTCTCAGTGATGCTGATATGCTTGGATCTAAGCTAATATCTACTCTATATCAAATTATGCTACTAAGTTGCATCAACAATCAAGAACTCCTCTTTCAATGGAAGATGATTTCTCTTTTAGAAGGTTAATTGGTAGGCTGATCTACTTGACTAATATAAGGCCAGATATCACTTATGTTGTGCAACATCTAAGCCAATTTGTTGCTGCTCCCACCTCAGTTCATCAACAGCCTGCTGTTCGAATTCTCAGATATATTAAGAGATCCCCAATAGTAGGGATTTTCCTTTTTGCTACAAGTAAAATTCAGTTAAAGGGAATTAGTGATTGTGACTGGGTTGGTTGCATTGACACCAGAAGGTCTATCACTAGTTATGCTATGTACATTGGTGACTCATTGATTTCATGGAGATCCAAGAAGCAAGCCACTGTATCCAAAAGCTCATCAGAAGCTGAATACAGAGCACTAGCCAGTGCCATTTGTGAGCTACAATAGCTTACCTATCTGCTGGAAGAATTCAAAGTAGACTTTAAGAAACCTACTACTTTGTATTGTGACAACAAATTTGCCCTTCACATAGATGCAAATCCAATGTTTCATGAAAGAACAAAGCATATTGAGATTGACTGCCACATAGTTTGATAGAAGGTGTTAAGTGGTCTTGTGAAGTTACTTCCTATTCCTTCTGCAAATCAATTAGTTGATGTTTACACTAAAGCCCTAATGCCTGGTGCTTTTAAATTTCTGCATTCCAAACTAGGAATGTCTGATATCCATTTCTAGTTTGAAAGAGGCTCTTAGTGTTAGTTAGCTAGTTAGTTAGAAGTTAGTTTAGTTGGTTGAAACTAGTGGTAGTTAGTTGGAAGTTAATTGTTGTTGTAATTGATTATATATAACCATCTGTACAACTTTTAGCATTGATTCAATACATAGAATTCCATTCATTGTTTTCTATTTTCTTTTCTCTCTAGCTTTTCTTGCAAGCTTTCTTGGTTAGCGTTGCATTCAATAATGAAAGACACAAGGTTTATGATATCTCTCCCATTGATTACACACAACTTTCTTCTCAAGACACTACTACAAAAAGCACATTTAACATCGACAAATTAACATTGGTTTTGTAGAAAACCGATGTTAAGCTAAACCCGATGACATATTTGTAAATAATGTATATTCCTTAACATCGATTTTTTGAAAAATCGATGTTAATTAAAAGACGTTAACATCGGTTTTTAAAAAACCAATGTTAACACCATTAGTTAACATCGGTTTTTGAAAAACCGATGTTAACATATCATACGATAACATCGGTTTTTTGGAAAACTGATGTTAACGTCTTTTAATTAACATCGGTTTTTTAAAAACTGATGTTAAGGTATGATTTGTTAACATCGGTTTTTCTTAGAAAACCGATGTTAATGTTAACATCATTGGATTAACATCATTTTTTTGATTTAAAATCGATTTTGGACTTATATTTTAAAATATCAGAACTCGAGCCCTACTACTTTCCCCGCGCTATGTTCTTTGCTTGTTGTTCTTCTTCTTCGCTTCTTCTTCTTCGCGACCGTGAGAACAACTTCTTCAGCTTCTTTGTACAACTTGTTCACGACCATGACATGTAGCCACATTACCTAGGTACAACTTCTTCTTCTTCTTCTTTGTAACCGCAAGGACCTTAGTCTTTGTTGTCGTCTTCTTCTTCTTCTTCTTCTTCTTCTTCTTTTTTGTTTGGGGAACTTGTGCTCACTGCAAGGATGTTTGTTTATGTGTGTTGCAAGGAGTTAGTTTGTGGAAGTCGTTCGCTTCAAGGATTAGGTTTTTGCTCGCAAGGTGTCATTTTGAGTGAGGTAAACTATTTCTTCTAATCATTGTGATATCTTCATCATGAGTAGTTCATCATGAGTTTTGCATCTAACATGTTACAATATGAAGGATACAAGTAACATGTAAGCATGAGTTGTTGGTTACTAATGCAGTTGAAGTGAGTTATCTCATTCCATTCCCTTTTTGTTGTTTGGTTTGTGATCAATGTTGTCATCAAGTTTGTAAATTGTGCTTTTTGGCTATTTATTTATAGACAAAGGGAGCCGGTTTTGTGGCTTCTACATCAAAATCTAGATCTGGGTATGTCTCTTTCTACAATTATTGTTTCCATGTTATACCCTTTAGAGTGTCTCTTTCTACAATTACTTTTGTGATGAATATACAACACTGAAGCAAAAGAACAAACATGGTCTATAGAATTGACTAAACAAACCTTTCCCTGTATGCCATATTAACACATACTAAAGACATCCTATTCCTATGTTGTCAAAATATGTAGAGGATGTCCCATAATCCATATCAAATAGGAAACAAATATGAAAACCACTCCTAAGAGATCATCTTAGATATTTTAAGATACTTTATTATAATGAGGTTATGAGATGTATCCTTAATCATTGCTCGGGGTGCTCACTCATGAGTAGTTCATCATGAGTATGGTTATTTAAAGATTATTATATTGATAATGCATTGATTCTGGAATATTTTAATATGTGACACTTAGAGTACTAAATGGAATGGTGCTTTTTGGACATGTATGGGACCCACAAACAGCAATTGGTGTAGAACCAACTTTAATTTTTTATCTTCTGGATTTTGGTTGTTGTGCAAATAATATTTATGACCTGAATTGTATTTAGTATGTATTACAAACCCTTTGAGACCTTAGATAAAATGCAATCTGTTTATGACTTTTTCAGACACCCAAAATAGCATTTTCAATGTTGTACACACATATATTAAGGGAAGAAGCTGCTGAAAGATACATATATGCCAGTTAGTAATACGGTCGTAATTGATAGTGCATCCCTCTTCACCATATTGTGCTTGGCTGCTTGCAAGTTACTTGAGTGAAGTTATTATTAATGCAATAAATATAGTACTGCTCATGTAGGCCTCTTTTCTTATTTGTTGGTGGCTTTCTCTCGGTTCTTACTTCACCCGATTTGACCCTTGTCATTATACTTATGTGATGTCTCACAAGCATTAAGCCGTGGATCTAGTATAGTGCAGTTTGTGAATTTTTTTTTGCCTTTAGCATTTTAGTTTATAAGAGTAAGGAGATCTTTATTAGTTTAAGTAAATTCACAGCTTAAGTAAATTAGTTCAAATTTTATCGAGAGATAAATAGAGTCCTTTTATTTGAAGTTTAAGTAAATTAGTTTTGTTGGTTATTTTCTTTTTTAATTGTAAGATTTAAAGAGTTATCTTCTGTTTTAGTTCACTTCTTAATTCTCTATAGGTACAAGATACATTTGCTTGTGACTCAATTAAGCTTCTTTTAGTGGTGACCTGATTAAGGTATGAGGAAAGCTTCAAGTCTCCGCGCCATTGTTTTAGATCTCACTGCCATTGTGACTATTTTGGTTCAAGGTAAGCTTTGTCTCTTTGTTATATAAATATATGTTTTTTCGAATGAGGAAAGGGAAATGGAGGGAAGAAATAGAGAGAAAGAGAGAGAGAGAGAAAAAAAAAAAGAAAAAGAGAGATTGTGTTAGGAGTGTTTTGGATGAGATCAACAATTTTACAGTTATCCCTGGTTGATGTAGTAGGTGTTGAAAACTTGTAATCTGACACACTCTTAAAATCCATGTTAAGTACAACTTGGGTGTTTTTATGCACCATGGTTGGATGGTTTTAAATTAAGGGATGCTTCTTTGGTTGAATTAAAATGTGTGCTTTCGAGTATGAATTAGGGATTTATGCAAAATTGCTCTCTTTTGTGAATTTTATTTCAATTGATAGCTTTCTGCTTACTTGGTAATCCAATCATTGCAGTCTGAGCTTTCTTATTGTGTGGATCCTTCATTTGAAAAAAGTGCATAAATTGTCCTATGGCCTTTCTTAAGGTTGAATCATGTATTGGTTTTCTTTCCGGTGCTAACTATTTTAGTATTGTTGATATATGAATTAACACTGTTATTGAAGATACTGGTTAACGTGAGAACATTGTTCCTAGCATTTGAGTTCAATATAAATAAATTCAGATGAGCGAAACTTTCGATCATCGTTTCTTTTCAAGATAAAATGTTAAGTCATAGAGAGATGTCGTATGAAGTATCAAGCCGTGGATAGTATGATTTATATTTTGTTTTGATGTTAAATGGGATTGAAATAGAGCCTATGGTTATGTTCTTAATGCAATCTTAGTTGTCGAGTTTCTAAAAATAAGTTTGTTACAATCTGCATTCATCTAGTCTAAGTTCAAATTTATCTGTTCATTTTTTTATCAGCAAAGATAATATATATATATATATATATATATATATATATATATATATATATATATATATATATATATATATATATAAATATATATATAAAGAAATAGTATCAGGGGTACTTAATTACAAATGTTTGGTTACCCATGCAATTGGTTCCAAATCAAACTACATTTAGTCTAGATAGGAACCACTGCTGGGCTCTATCATGATTTTAAAAGCTCATTCTTACCCTATTTTGGTCCCTTATTGATACAAAAACCCCTCCCTAAGATTGGTCGACCATTGATAAAAATTAGTAGAGAAATTCTTCTCCAAATTTCTCAGCCAAGTCCATATTAGAGAATATTATCTTATTCCTTTTCTGTTCATAATCTGTGTAAAATCCATAATTGGTTCACTTGAAAAAAGTATATTTGGATCATAATGAATAAATGATTTCTTTTGTAAAGGCAAAAACATCATCCAAAACCAAGGACGGGACTTGTATTCCTTGACAACAAATCTAGTCTAGCTAGTTCATTAGCTACTGTTCGTAGATCTGTGAGTGTAAGTAAAACTATGAACAAAATTAGTACACCCCCCATCAAAGCATAGTCATAATAGTTATCTTTGTTCCTAGCTTTCAATTGTTGTACAACTCTTTGTTTAGTGATGTAAGGCTCGTAGACTTTTGGAATGTGAAGGGAAGCTGTTGCCAGAACTTCCCATGCCTCTTATATTATGCCAGTACCCTTCTGCTGAATGGAGACATCAAAATTATCATTTGTTGAAAATTTTGGTAACTTAGCTCGGCATTGGAAACTCATGAAATCTTCCCATGTCTCTTAGTGTTTTGTTTGTACTTGCTATTGTGTTTCATATTTGCATTCCACACTTTCTCACAAATGATGATCCAACTTAGTGTTTCATATTTTGGGTATGGATCACATGATTGAAAACAAACTTGAACATACATTGTCTTACTACTTTGACACCAATGAGAAAATCTTCTGTTTCCATAGATTCCTTGATAAAACATCCTAAAGAAATTGCAAAGTCATTGACTAAATGTCCTCATGTCATGCTTCTTGTTATCATTGCTTTTCATTTGTAATTTTCCCTGAATTGCGGCCGACAATCCTTCAAAATGAGCCCATGGCTGACAAGCTCTTGAAGCTACTGCTTCCTCCACTGAAAATTGATTTCCGTGATCTTTCTGGCTTCATAGGGCTAGATTCCACTTCTGTATCACTTACTTTGTTAATCTTAGCAACCAGTAATTGAAGAATGGATCCACGAAAAAATGAATCCATATGTGGTGCTGCAGACAAAGGATCTAGCAGGGCAGCACATGCATTATGCTTGTGCTTCAGGGCAACTTCCTTGCGCCATGTTGTTTTATTTGATTCCACTTGATGACTTAGTTGCCTTTTTTGTATTGTTCTCCCTCACGCTCTCTTTTTTCTTTTTTGCTTGATGATTATTAATTCAGTCCCTCATATTTAAGTGCTGCATGGACTTATAAAATTTAAGAGTTCACGCCTATTATTGGAGTTTATATTAATATTGGTCGTTCTATCTCTTTCACAGACCATTGTTACCCTAAATGGTTAAACATTTTTACTGGAGACTATTATGTTAGTTCTATGCTATTGATATGTAAATTATGATACTTGCCTACTTGGTTTGCTTTGGTGTAGAGGCAGATTGTCTTACCAGAATCTCACTTCCTTACCCCTCTCTCCCTTTGTGCGCATTTTTGAATGATAACTTTATCATTATTTGGTTTGAGTGCAGTTTCATTTGTTTTCTTATGCTCTTCTTTCCCAGTTTAGTTAGGATTCTTTTATCAGCCCGTTCTTTTAATCCAACACAATGTCAGTATTTTGGTCTAAAAGTTAAGATAGTTCCAATGATTGCTTTTTATGCATATTTTTGTTTGTGAAGTGATCCTAAGAATTTTTGTATGTAGCTTGTGTAGAAAATTGAAACCAGTAATTTGAAAATAGGATGCTTAAACTGGTTTAGGCTATAAAAAGCAAGTTTTAACCATTATGCTACACAAGTCAGTAGCATAGTTATGAAACCAGTAATTTGAGAACAAGATGCTAAACTGGTTTAGGCTACAAGAAGCAAGTTTTAACCACTATGCAACATTTGCTTTTAACCAATGTAGTGTATATGGTCCTTAAGCACACGGGTTAGTAGATCAATCTTTAGGTCAATGTATATGAAATAACATCTTTTCTCTTTTTTGCTTGATCATTATTAATTCTGATGGCAATATCAATAGATACAAAGCCACAACTGATATAGAAGTGGCCCCTGCAGCAAAATATAGAAGTTTAGTTGCTGCCACAACTGATATTCTCTGGATTCAAACTCTTCTCTTGGAACTTTCAGTCCCTCATTCTAGACCTAGGTAGGTTAATTATTCACCATGAAGTAAAAATAGAGTATCATTTGTATATGCAGATAGATATAGAACATAACAAGGCAGCTAGAGAGAGAGAAAAAATAGAGAAAGAGAATGATAGTAAGGGAGAAGTTCATTTATGTTCCAAATTTCAGTGACATGATTGATTCATTGATTAAATTCGAACCAGCATGGCTAAAAGCTTTTGAGTTCTGCCCTTAATTCTTTTTTTATTCTTCTGTATTTTATACTTTTTTTTCTATAGTTCATTTCATCATCATTGTAACTATAGCTGCCCATTATAAAATAGCTTAGACAATCTAGGTCTATGTTGTTTCGGTTAACCCTAGGTACATTTGGTGGTGACCTGATCGAGGTACGAGGAGAGCTTCAAGTCTCTGCACCATTGTTTTAGATCTCAGTGCCATTGTCACTGTTTGGATTTGAGGTAAGCTTGGTCTCTTTTTCATTTCTATTTTAGTTAGGAAACATTTTCTATGAATCTATTACTACTTTGGTTTGTTGCAACCCAACCTAGATATATGAACATGTTTAGATCGACTAGTGTAGCTGAAAATTTAGACATTAAAAGTTCAAGCAACACTTAAATATGGGGGACTGAATTAATAATCATCAAGCAAATAAGAAAAATAAATGAGAAAAAAGAGAGCGTGAGGGAGAATAGTACAAAAAAGGCAACCCATCCAGTGGAATCAAATAAAACAACATGGTGCAAGGAAGTTGCAAAAGCTAATAAATCCAAATAAAGAAGAATGGGAAGACAATGATGTTTTTTACTTAACCTCCATCTCATCCACTGATTATAGGTTTTAGAAAAGGAAACTATACACATACACCTTTCATAACCCACCCACACCATCATCACCATCACCCTATAAAGTATAGGTTACCCACAATTAAATTTCTCGCCCTCTGCCTTTACCCTACCCACCTATCCTAAACCCAATAAATAAGTAAATAAATAAATAACAAAAACCCCACTTCTCCTTCCTCCTGAAAGAAGAGGGGGAAAAAAAGAAAAAAACTTAAGAGAACTAGGTCACCATTGTTCATGATTAAGGAGCTAAACAAGTAGTATAGGATGACTAAACAGATGACTGTAGGGGGCTGGTAGTGGCAGCAACAGTACTAGACTCTAAGCAAGTAAATATTGAGCTCAGGTGCTCCATTGCTATCAAGATTCATCATGTAGAAAGCTTCAGAGTCTCTGGACCTAACAATTCTCTGAAACCTAGCCCTTATGCACATGACTTCACCATTATCTCCATCACTGTTAGGCAAAACACCTACACCTATAGAAATTGGCTCCACTGCCTTCAGTATGTCCTAGTCTTTGGCTCCACATTCTCTTCTCGTGGCAAAGGCATTTCATGCATATACCTGGCCCAGCTGCAGTAGATATTGACATAGGGACTCAGAATCCACAATGTTACCAATGGTGGAAGCTAAGAATTGTGATAGCATCAGGTGACACATAACGAAATTGGCTTCCTTCACATGCTGCAACTAATTTATCTCATTTAGACTCTGACCTGGCACCTTTTTCAGCTTCATTACATGTCAATAACTAAAGCAAGCATTTCTTTCTCTCCAATTTTGGTTGCTGTCCATGTTCTCTCCCATGATTAATTTGTCATTGCCATCAATAATGCTTACTATCTATGTAGTGCTTGGTCTTAATTTTGGGTCAGAATGGGTGCATGCAGCTCCTAAGCTTACCAATCTCATTAACTCCTTCAAATTGTACTCTCCATTTAGTCCCGTATCTGCTAATGCCTCAAGTGGCCTTTTTCTCACCTCAAATTCATGAACCTTGTTAGTATAATAGTCCTTGCCTCTACAATAGGAATTCATATTGTCTGCTTCATTGTGTTTTCTTTTCCTCTATCCTTCTGTTCTGTGCATATGCATCATTATCCTAAGAATCTCCTAATTCTGGTGAACTTTTTTTTTGTTCCATTAGTGTATTATCAATCATGGTGTACTCCCCTGCCTTTTGAACCTGTTGACAAATAATCATAAAAAAAGCATTAAGAAAGACGCTTGTTGGACTATATCAAACATTACTGCTGGAAATAAAGAACAGATACAGGTAAGCCAACAAATCCCAATTGTCACTGTATGTTTTTATAGGTTTTGTTTATGGTAGTTTTGTTGTCTTGAATGTGCATAAATGTTAAACTGAATTGATTTGTTGAGAACATTCGATTGTGGCTTGTTATTGTATATTTGCTTATGCTTCTGCCATTATGGACAATAAATAGTTAAGGTGAAGATATGGTGGAATCGTAACCAAGATTTAGTTTGTCCTTTGATATGCCAACAGTAGAGACCGAATGATTGATTTAGTTCTACTATTAAGCCTGCAGCTCGTATCTTTGAAATCCCTTGTTGCAAATCTCACAAATGAACCTATTAGTTGCCAAAAGAGTCTTTGGAGACCACCTTCTCACTACCAGTGGGAGAGATTTCTCTTTTACTACCCACACTAGAATCCCATACTTCTAATGTGGGACTAGTCTCATACCTTGTTGGATCCTAACATCCGATCTTGGTTAGCATCTTGCTTTTGCTTGTATTATTATAACTTTATAAGGATAAAGCATGTCTGTTAGGAGCTATTCCAAGCACAACCAGACTTGTCCTTACAAATCAGCCCTCCAAACGCCAATCCCACACCAAGTTGGAGGAGAAGCATAAAATAAGACATGGATTTGGGGTTTTGGAAGAGAGGGTTTGACTCAACAAACTCCATGGAATCAACAATGGCCAAACAAGACTGTTGGTTGAAGACCATCCCTCTCCAATCCAAAAGCCTCAGATAACAATGAATCACAGATAAAATGAATCTGTCATACCTCTAACATATTCACAAAAGAAGACACATACCCAACTACAATAATAAAGCATAAGCACCCCCGAAACCCAGAATTCCAAATTAGTTACATAAACAACTGTTGATGTCGATATTTGTCTGTAATCAAAATTTACATTTTGTATGTTCTTGTATGTCATGAATGTAATATACTATACAAACAACTGTTGATGTCGATATTTGTCTGTAATCGACATTTAGATTTTGTATGTTCTTGTACGTCATCAATGTAATTTGCTATATAAACAACTTTTGTTCATGTTGAGTGAACCTTAGATTCCCGTTTGAGGCTGAATGCAATGATTCTTGTGGACAGTTTGCATTAGTCATTGTATTTAGTCTTGAATTGTCTGTTTGGACAGTTTGGGGAGATTGGTATTTTTATGTTAGATTCATTCGTTAAGGTTATTATTATTTTGATTAATTTGATGAAATTTTGGTACAATGCATTTCAAGTTGTTCTCTAAGTGCATACTTGATAATCGGGAAATTAATTTCACCGATGTCATGTCATGTACTTGGAGACCAATGCGAAATGCTGCCGAAATTTAGTCAAATTATTCAAAATAATGCTAAACCTGACGTATGAAGCTAACATAAAAGACAATCTTCCTAAATGGGATAGGGCCACACCTATAAATAAAAAAGTGAGATTTTCATGCATGGAATTGCTTAGATGGATCGAAGTTGGATGAATCAAAGTCGCATGAGCCAAGAATATGAGGATGGCATCGAGCAGTTCTTGCAATTTTCTTCAAAAAGAGGTTGACCGAATGAAAAAGGAAAATATTATTGTTCTTGCATCAACTGTTTGAACGGAAGACGACAACTACTGGACGACATATGGGAGCATTTATTGTGTGATGGAATTAAGAAGAATTACACGACGTGGATATGGCATGGTGAAGTGATAGACATGCAGAGTGGGTCCCAATCTGAACTGTTTGATGTAGAAATGGGAGATCGCTTGGAGGACATGATTCGTGACCTTGGACAATAGTCTTTTCAGCAAGCATACACCCCTGTGTATGAAGGATTGTAGAATGATTCAAAGAAGCCTTTATATACGTGGTGTAAGAATTCCTTAACCCTGTTGTCTGTGGTGTTAAGTCTAGTTAATGTGAAGGCCAGGTGTGGGGGGAGTGACAAAAGTTTTACCTCATTGCTTGAGGTAGTGCACAATCTGCTTCCAGAGGACAACACACTGCCTAAAAATTACTATAAGGCGAAAAAGATATTGTATCCGATGGGTATGAAGTATCAGAAGATTCATGCTTGCCCCAATGATTGTATACTATACAGGCATGAATTCCAAGAAATGTCCAAATGCCCTATCTGTGGGACTTCACGGTACAAAGTGAAGGATGAAGAGGAAAGCAGTTCTGATGAAAACTCAAAGAAGGGCCCTCCAGCGAAGGTTTTGTGGTATCTTCCAATCATTCCAAGGTTTAAGCGTCTTTTTGCTAACGAGGACGATGCAAAAGACCTTACATGGCATGAAAATGGAAGGATTTCTGATGGAATGGTCCATCATCCAACTGATTGCTCACAGTGGAAGAAGATTGATGGTTTGTATCCGGATTTCAGGAAAGAGCCAAGAAATCTTAGACTTGGACTAGCCAGTGATGGAATGAATCCATATGGCACCTTAAGCACTCAACACAGTTCATGGTCAGTTTTTCTAGTAATTTACAACTTGCCTCCTTGGTTGTGCATGAAGCGAAAATACATGATGTTGTGTATGATGATATCAGGCCTAAGACATTCAGGAAATGACATTGATGTTTATCTAAGTCCGTTGATTTAAGACCTGGAAAGTTACGGGACGAGGGGGTTTTAGTGTTTGATGCGTTTCACAAGGAGATATTTGAAATGCGTGTGACGCTTTTTTGTACCATTAATGACTTTCCAGCATATGGGAATCTCAGCGATTATAGTGTTAAGGGTCATCATGTATGCCCCATCTGTGAAGAAAACATAAGCTACATACAACTAAAACATGAAAGAAAAACAATCTACAATAGGCATCGCCGTTTTCTAACACCTGATCATCCTTACAAACGACTAAAAAAAGCTTTTAATGGAAGTCAAAAGCACGATATTGCACTGATATCGTTGACTGGTGAGCATGTATACCAACGGGTTCAACACCTGAATACTGTATTTGGAAAGACCTAAAAGAAGGATAAAAGTAAGACTTGCATATGGAAGAAGAGGTCCATTTTCTTTGATCTTCCCTATTGGTTTGATCTAGACGTTAGACATTGTATTGATGTTATGCATGTGGAGAAAAATGTATGTGATAGTGTGATTGGGACGCTCCTTAACATTTAAGGCAAGACAAAGGATGGCTTGAATACCCGTCAAGATCTAGCTGAGATGGGGATACGATCACAGTTGCAACCAAGGTCTGATGGGAAGAAAATTTACTTGCCCCCAGCTTGTCATACTTTGTCCAAAAAGGAAAAGATAAGTTTTTGTCAGTGTCTTCGTCGGGTGAAGGTTCTACAAGGATACTCTTCAGATATTAAGAGCCTTGTGCAGTTGAAGGAGCTTAAGCTTGTAGGGTTAAAGTCTCATGATTGTCACGTGTTGATGCAACAATTTTTAGCCGTGGCTATACGAGACATCTTGCCAAACAAAGTCAGGTTAGCCATAACTCGCCTGTGCTTTTTCTTCCATGCCATATGTAGCAAAGTCGTTGATCCTGTCAAGTTTGATGAACTGGAAATTGAGGCCGCAATTATACTGTGCCAGTTGGAGATGTATTTCCCCCCTGCTTTCTTTGACATCATGATTCACTTGATTATGCATCTGGTCAGAGAAATCGAATGTTGTGGTCCTGTTTATTTGCGGTGGATGTACCCAGTTGAGCGATACATGAAGATCTTAAAAGGGTATACAAAGAATCTATATCGTCCAGAAGCATCTATTATTAAGAGGTACATTGCAGAAGAAGCCATTGAATTTTGTTCAGAATACATTGAGAAGGCTATACCTGTTGGCCTTCCTGAGTCTCAACATAATGACATAATGGGCGGTAAGGGTTCAAGAGGACTACACGTGATCACTCTAAGTCTAGAAGATTTGTTACAAGCTCACTTGTATGTATTGAACAACAATAATGAAGTTTTGCCTTACATACTTAAGCATGAAGCTTTAGTCAAACAGAATAATCCAAAAATGTCAAAGAATTGGGTGTTGAAAAAGCATAACAAGACTTTCTGTGATTGTTTAAAGATACAATCTTTGCAGATGAAAATGCTTCAGAAACATTAAGAAAGCTAGCAGATGGGCCTAAAAGAAATGTTATAACTTGGCAAGGATACGACATAAACGAGTATTCATTTTACACAAAAGCACAAGACAACAAAAGTACAATGCAGAACAGCGGGGTCACCCCAAGGGCTGAATCTCAATACTTCACAAGTGTGCATGATGCCAATCCCTATGTAGCTTCCATCCCTTACTTTGGTGGGTTCATTAATGAAATTTGGGAGCTTAACTATGTGAAATTTACTGTTTGTGTTTTCAATTGTAAATGGGTTGACAGCAACATCGGTGTGCGCACCGATGATATAGGATTTACGTTGGTAGAACTAAAGAAACTTGGTTACCACAATGACCATTTCATCATGGCAAAACAAGCTAGACAAGTATTTTATGTGCAAGACCCTTGTGATGAAAGGTGGTGCGTGGTTCTACAGGGCAAAACAATTGGTGTTAATGTAGAAGATGATGATTCATACATGGACACCTATGTTTGTTTTTTGTCCACACAAATCACTCCTAATGTTGTCGAAGAAGAAGAAGCTAACGACGTTCATGCTAATTGTAATGATCATGATGAAGGAGAATTAATTAACATCGTCTAATGTAATTTTCTATTTATATATTTGATTTTTGCTAGATTGATCTACATAATTCATATAGTTATTTTTTGTAATGTTTATTAACCTTGGTTTTTTTTTTTTGTATAAAGGATCATGGCTTCTCCACCTGGCTCGCCTCCTCCTTCTCCTTCTTCAGACGAATCAGCTTCACCGTCTGCCATGAAGTGGACACGCAAAGCCACACGTCTACGATAGTTGTCTACTAGATCACCTGGTGTTGAGAGACCAGTGGTCCATGTTGATCCTGCTACCGGCAAGGCCGACGGTCCCCATAGGAAGAAATTAAGAGCATATTTGGGGGTTGTGGCGTGTGATAAGGTGGACGTCACGTACAGGAACTAGAAGGAGGTCCCTACTGCTCTGAAGGACTTGATTTGGGAGGATATTCAGGTATTTTTCTTTTCTTATTTGATGTACTTTAATTAATAGCCAAAAAATACATTATTGTAACAAATAAACCTTATTTGTTATTGTCAGGTAGAATTTGAAATCCCAGAGGCTTCTGACAGTATGACAAAAAAGAAGTTACTTAAGACTGTCGATGAAAGATAGAGACAGTTTAAATCAGACCTCACAAGGAAATGAGCCCTTGCAGCCGAACAGGACGATGTGGACGACACTGTCTGTGAGAAATACGACATAAGCAAGGAAAAATGGACCCAATTTTTCCAAACTCAGAGACCCTTCTTGGGAGGTATGTACCTTTCCATTTAAGTTGTTTTTCAAAAAACATTAACTTGTTATAATTCATTCTAGCAATTTGAAAGATTATTGTTTTATTTTTGTAGGATGTGCGGAAAAAGGCGCAGGCCATCCAGAAACAGAACACTGCCCCCCACGTTTTGTCTCGTGGGGGTTATGAATATTTAGAGCAGAAGCTCTTGGCTGAAAAGACCAAGAAGAAGCTGGAGGAAGCTGCACAGTCAGGAAGTGTTGATGACATCATCGACCCTCCATCCCCCGTCAGACGCCACGTGAAGTGGAAGATGGTCCGCACCAAGAAAACAGGGGAGATGACGATTGAGGCCGCAAAGGAAATCGCTGATAAGATCGTAAGTCATTTTCAACTAACGATTAGAATTATATTTCTTGATTTTGTGAATGCCATGTACAAATGTGTCTTTTCTATGCAGGATTCCTTTGAGGAGCAGGCGTCACATGGATCCTTCGTCCCCCATGGACGTCAAGATGTTCTCACCGCTGCTATTGGATGTCCAGAACACCCTGGACGTGTCTGTGCTGCTGGAGCCGGTGTCACCATCAGGCAATACTTCAGATCAGCTCCATGGACGTCTCGCAGCTCTTCCTTGCTGCCTCCTGAAGAATTGCAACAGCTGACCCAACAAATCAGGGACCAATTAGAGGAGTCGATCACAAAGAAAGTGACTCGGCAGCTCATGGCATTGTTCAGTTAGATGTAGTCCCAGTTTCAGTCCCAGATGCAATCTCAGGAACTTGCACTGCCTCTGAAGCCTCTGGTTGGTCCCTCAGGTCCTCGAGTAAGCACAAAGGAGAGTTGTGTTGATTCCTCAATAAACGATCATGAGACGGGTGGCTCAGACAGGTGCGGCTTGTACATCGAAGCAAATCCTGCCCACCTGGTTGCCCTGGGAAGGCTTTATGAGGGATCCACTGTTGTTCATAACACTCCTTTGTTGCCTGGCCAAGTAAAAATGGGTGTGGAGGAGGTTAAAGATCCAGATGCTCCCGTTCCTGTACCCACTGATGAGGTTTCCTTAGTGGGACAGTCAATTCACACCTTCCTTGCTTGGCCGACACATCTGGTCAAGCCTTTATCACAACAGGTACTTTACTCTTACTATATATTTCTTCTTTTTGAATTAATTCATTTAGCGTGCCTCAAATTAGGCCATTTAACTTTGTTTCATGAATAGACAACTGTGTCTCCGGCAAAACCACCTCAAAAGCCGAATCCGGAGATCGATGATCTGCTTTATCTGATGGCATTGACTATCTCAGAGCTTTTCTTGAGGCCTTACCAGGTTACATGGGATGCCACCGTGTTCGGGGTCTTTAATCCAGACTTTCCGCTCTACATAAAGCACGAAGACCTCTCCTAAATCGCATATGGTGGTCAATATCTCAGCATATCAGCGTTACAATTGTGGATTCTGTAAGTCATTTTAGATTACTTTTAATTACCTAAGTTATTGCTTTCAATTCATAAATATTTAACTTTGACTTAACATAAACAGGCATCTGACTGAAACAAGTATGCGAGCGGGGAATTCTGATCTGTATGGATTCCTCGAGCCACAATCCATTCAGAGTTACATAAGAGTTGAATGCAGAGTTCAAAACGCGATGTCTACCTTGGAGCCTACCTGAATGAGTAAGTCACACAAAATAACTGAATTTAATTAATGTTTACTAATATACTAACCCATATTCGTCTCCACCGCAGCGGACACTGGCAGATGGTGGTCATTGTGCCCAAGGAACACCTAGTTGTCAGGTTTTGTTTATTGCATAACAGGCTAGACAACTAACTTAAAGGGATAATTAACAGGTCAGTGTTCTTTTCAATACATTTGCATTCAAATACCTCAACAACACCAGTTTTTAATTGTTACTCGTCTGGAACAGTGCTTTAAAAGGTCTTGATGATGCTCCATAACCTAAATCAAAGACTCCTGCTAGGTGAATTGTCATCAAGGTACGTCATTTACATAAAACTTCCACTTATATATACTTCTTATGTGTCTGTACACTAATTGTTTAATTAATACCCAAATTTCATTATATATTTAGTGTAATCGACAAAAAGGAAGCACTGAGTGTGACTATTATGTCATGCACTGGATGTCCACCATCATTTTAGGAAGTTTCAGGAATAATTGGGAAACGGTACGTTTATTTCAAACAAATTCAATTTTTTTATAATTTGTATTACATTATTAATTTATTATCATTTATTTCATCATGCAATATTTTAACAATCCTAGACCATTGGAGCCAGAGAGATTAAAGGCGCTTCGGATCCAGTGGGCACAATATTATCTCTGAGTTAGAGCTCAGAGCTAACATTGGTTATTTATAAATAAATGATGTTATATATAACTAACTACAACAAAATAAGTGTATACATGATGACCGTTGACATTGGTTTTCTATAAAAAAAACCGATGTTAATCTATTAGTTAACATCGGTTTTTCTAGAAAATCGATGTCTACATTCATCATGTATATACTTATTTTACTGTAGTTCTTTATATATAACATCGATTATTGAGAAAACTGATGTTAGCTTTTTTATGTTAACATAGGTTTTTCAAAACCGATTTTAATAATAATACATTCAACATCAATATTTTTAACATTGATTTTAAAATTAATGTAAAATGTCGTAAATAACCGATGTTAAAAGTGTATTTTCTAATAGTGAGAACTTCCACCGTAGATATATATGGCAGCATACTAATTAAGCTTCCCAAACTGGCAAACAATATGGCGGTCTTCCCACGCGTGGGTCCTTTTCATTTTGTAACCTTCTCTTCATTTTCTAAGAAAACAGTTTTGTCAATTCATGTGCTTGTGTAAATTCCCATCAAAATGAAAAATTGGTGCGTGTGGGATTGTGGGGTTGTCTTTAATTAATTACTCCTTAGGGTCCTTCTTATCTTTTTCGGATGTGGTCCCTTAATGTGAAATTGCAAATTAATAATTGAATGGTGTCATCACTTGGCTATTTCAAAATCACATCAAAAGCCAAAGAAATAAGAAGCATACAGCTTGCGGTCTTATTCCATCACGCAAAATAAATCAACTTGCCGATCGAAGATTTTATACCAAATCGTTTGTGCTGTCATCTCTTTTTTGTGATGAGCTTCATCACTTTCTAATGGTGGGACATTTAAGCCTAGAAGCTGAGAAAATTCAAACCCTTGCATTTTTTTTTTATCGCGAAAGTTGGGTCAAAGGAAGATAGTTTACTTCTGTCCAAGGACATTGGAATGTCAGCATTCAAACTTCAAAGTAATATGAGCCATTCCATTATTCAGTGTTGAAAAGTGTGCGCGCTCCTAGTCTTAGAGAAAATAGAATACTTATCAAGATTCGAGAAATGCTGGAAAAAAATATACTACCCATTTAACATATTAGTTTTTTCTTAAAGGACATATTAGTTATTTTTAATTGAAATTCATAAAAAATTTTAAGTATAAAAACAAATTAAGAAGACATTACATATATGGGAATCAAATTAATAAGAGTTTGAATGGGGCTAACAATCAACATATACATAATCGTTAGAGATAGCGTCCAGATGATAGGGATTAAACTGGTAATATTTGCTCAAATAGGAACCAATTTAATAAGTTTTACATATAGAAATCAAATTGAGAATCTGTCACATGTATAAGAATTTAATTAGATGTTTATCCTACTTTTTATTATAAAAATGAGGCATAAGACTAAGGTCCGTGTAAAAATATAATAAAAAGTGCTTTTAGTACCATTTTAAAATTAAAATTAGAGTTTTACTTCACTAATTTGCGTTATAAAAGTTTGCATTAAAAAATACTTTATCTAAGTGATCAAAACTCTAATTTTAACTATAAAAGCAATACTAAAAATACTTTATCTAACTTTTGTAAAAAAAAATGTGAAGATATTTTTCTAGAAAATCTGAAAATAATTTCTTTGCCGTTTACACTTGTTTGATAATTTGCCTGACTCACATTCACATGTTTGTATAAAAGACTTTCCTTGCATGTTCTTTGGCTTTGACCCGTTCCGTAGTTAAAGGCCCCCACAATTGATTCACTTGCTATCATCAACCAATGCCTATACCTCTTAGCATATCTTTATTCTCTAAGCCTCTTATTATGGCTTCTCCAACTCTTGTATTTGTCTTCCTCCTATTTCTCTCTCTCTTACCCCAAGTTATTGCCTCCAAGGCTGTGATTTTTGAAGGATTCGATGATGAAAACAGTGAACTCAATCTTGAAGGATCTTCCATCATCAAAACCAGCCGTTTACTTAAACTCACCAACAGATCAACCAATATTGTAGGCCATGCATTCTATGCCACACCCTTCCAAATGCTTAACAACACAAACTAACCCTATGCTTATTCCTTCAGCACCAATTTTGTTTTCTCAATTGTGTCCCCAAGTTCTGGTTCTGGTGGCTTTGGCCTTGCCTTCACCATAGCACCCTCAACACAGTTTCCTGGGGCTGAGGCTGGCCATTATCTTGGCCTTGTTAACTCCACCAATGATGGGAATGAGTCAAACCACATCTTTGCAGTTGAGTTTGACACAATGAATGGTTACAAAGATGACTCAGACACTGAAGGAAACCATGTTGGGGTAAACATCAATGGCATGGACTCAAATATTACTGAACCAGCTGCATACATTAAAGAGGGCACTGATAAGGTAAAGGAAGATTTTAGAATGGCCAAGGTTGATGCTGTCCAAGCTTGGATAGAATATGATGGTGAAAACAAAACTCTGAATGTAACAATAGCTCCTTTGTCAAAACCAAAGCCAAGCAAACCAATTATAAAGAATCATATCATTGATCTTTACAATGTTATGGAGGAAAGCATGTATGTTGGTTTCTCAGCATCAACAGGCCAGGAAACAAGCTCTCACTATCTTCTAGGGTGGAGTTTTGCAGTGAATGGTGTTGCCCCTCAACTGAAAATTTCCAACCTTCCAAATCCACCACCAAAAGAGAAAGAACCGACATCATTTCCTTGGGTCAATATTGCAATTGGCGTCTTGTCTGCTTCGACTTTTTGCCTCTTGTGTATTCTGTTTTGTATAACATGTTATAGGAGATATTATATGGACTTTGAGGTTCTTGAGGACTGGGAGATGGATTGTCCTCACAGGTTTAGGTACAAAGATCTTCACTTAGCCACAAAGGGGTTCATAGAGAGCCATCTCATTGGAGTTGGAGGCTTTGGTGCTGTGTACAAAGGTGTGTTGCCTTCCACGGGAGCTGAGGTTGCTGTCAAGAGGATTGTGAGAAGCCCTTTCCATGGAATGAGGGAATTTGCTGCTGAGATTGAAAGCTTGGGAAGGTTGAGGCACAAGAATTTGGTGAACCTTCAAGGTTGGTGCAACAAAAAGAATGATCTACTCTTGGTCTATGATTTCATCCCGAATGGTAGCCTTGATTATGTCCTATATAAACCCAACAACAACAACTTTGTTTTGAATTGGGGGCAAAGATTCAACATTCTCAAAGGCATTAGTGCTGGACTATTATATTTGCATGAAGAGTGGGAGCAAGTCGTGATCCATAGAGATGTGAAAACTAGCAACATTTTGATAGATGCACACTTGAATGCACGTTTAGGTGACTTTGGACTGGCGAGGCTCTATAACCATGGTCAATTGTCACACACAACAAGTGTGGTTGGCACTATTGGTTACATTGCACCAGAGTTAACTCGCACAGGAAAGGCTTCCACAAGCACAGATGTGTATGCATTTGGGGTTGTGCTCCTTGAAGTTGCCACAGGTAAGAGGCCTCTTGATTCGGATCAGTTTTTCTTGGTGGAGTGGGTTATTGAGAAGTACCACTTGGGTCAAATTCTTGAGGTGGTTGATCCTAAGCTTGATTCACTTTATGATGAGGAAGAAATTGAGTTGGTTCTGAAATTGGGTTTACTTTGCACTCAGCATAGAGCAGATTATAGACCTACCATGAAACAAGTTACAAGGTACTTGAACTTTGATGAACCTCTTCCTGATATTGTTGATTGGGGACATGGTGTTTCTGGGAGCAGTAGATTGAGTTCAGGTTTCTTAGAAGTTACGTATTCTATGGGAACTGTTGAAACATTAGGGTATTTGTCATCCATTAGCATGAGTACTAAGTCCATAGATGCTGGTAGGCAGCAAATAATCATATAGTAACATTTTACACTTTAATGTATATTTCTCTCTAAATATATCCACATATATAGTTCTAGTGTAATTCTTTTATTTGATAATAATAACAATGCTTTCCTAATTAATCCATTAACACGTTATATTTAGGGGTGGATATGATTTAAGTAGGTTCAGCTTTATTTTAAATTAAATTAAATATAAACTGCACTTTAATTATTCAGGCGCCATAAACTTATAAACTTAACAGTTAAGGAAGAACGAACAAAACATAAAAAACATAAGGCTGAATATATATATAAATATATAATTTGAATGTGATTGTACATCGGCGGAAAGAATATCTTCTTATTGCAATTTTGCTGGCAATATGCTAATATATAAAGCAAGTTACTAAAGATGTAAATACTCTCATAAAAATGCATAAATTAAAAAAAAATACACACATAAAAGTTCTGTTCATATACTATAAAGACGTACTGTCTTTTTTTTGAAGATGAGATACAAATAGCAAGTAATTTGATAGCTTTTAAAACCGTTGAATATACACTTGACGCTATAGAAATTTGTACAAGAACATAGCTTTCCATGATTCACGTACGTGTAAGACATTTAGACGTTATAGTTAGTAATTGTTAACTAATCTTGTCTGGTAGTTCTTACATTAGAGAAAATCTAAAACTGAAGGTGTGAAAGGGTCAAAAAGTAATAAAAATAATTAATGTAGTTGCATAAAATCCATATTCATATGTATGTATATTAAAATAAAAAATAACCCAGTTATTTTTTTACAGAGAAATAACCCAGCTAATATGTTCATTAACATTCAAGTAAATTAATAAAATAGTTTTTACTTAAAAATTATGGGAGATTATTTAGGTTCATGTTTTGATGACAGGCATGTTCTCGGTGGTCCATGCTATTATTGCTATAAATGGAGAAACCCATTTAAGCATTTATTAGTTATATTGACACCTCTTAAAAAAAAGTTACTGTGAGGTCCGACACAAGATATTCTCATTAAGAACGAATTGATTTTAAGGAGAAAATGATATTTCATCATATCAATAACTTTTTCTTATGAAGATTAAATCAAAGTATTAATAAATCATGTAATTTTACCATACAAAACTTAATCTTATACATAACAATAACAACATTAGTATATAATATAATAGCTAATCTCTAGAAATGATTGTTTTGGGTATTGTTTATTTTTTTTAAAAAAAAATCGAGAAATTAAAAAAATATGTGATTTTTTAAAAATAAATTAAAAAAAACATGCACTAGTTATATTAACTTAAATAAGTTGTTAGGCGTAAAAATAAAGAATAAATGTCATACAGTGTATTTTAAAAAAAATCTATATTTGTTTTATTAAACCTTACCTTATTGATTAGTTAATAAATGAGTTTGTCTTATAGTCTTATCTAACTCAAATAAAAATATATTTAATAAAAAAATTTCTTCTTTATCGAAAAAATAAATAGGCTTATGGCAAATTGAGCCATACACTTTGGCAGATCATTTGACCTATTTTAATATCCTTTTATTATGTCTTCCTAAAAATATTTTATTATATATTTTTGGCATAAAAGTGTTTTATATTGATCGGACAAGAATACTTTATATAATTTTTTAAGATTTATTATCTTTTTTCTATTTTTAGTCCCTTACCTATTTTTTTAATAGTCAAAGTTTTTTTTTTTAAAAAAATTATCCTTATTTTTAGTCCTTTAATTCTTTTTTTCTTACTTAGCAAAAAAAAAGTTAAGAGACTAAAGTCAATCAAAAAAAAAATTTAAGGACTAAAAACAAAAAAAAAATTATAAAATATTGAGGGACTAAAAAGATAGAAATTTATTTTATTAATTCTAATTTTAATAATTTATTAAATAAGTAAATTATAAATTAATTTTTTTTAATTTAATTCAATTCAAAATATGTAAAGATCTTTCTTGTCCTAATCATATATAAAAACACAACATATATATCGTGTAAGTATTAATAAGATGAGTACTATAATATTCAAATATGTATCTATACTCATAAATATTTGTGAATAATTATTATTCATATCTAAATTCAGACTTACTTAATGGATAAAGATTACATTCATCATGCTGGTACCAACAAGTTGAATTCAATTGCCATTATACTACGATTTCTTGCTGAATTAATTGCAGATTGACATTGTTCTTCTATTAATCGATCTCATAAATATTTTAATATAGCAAAGCTTTCATGAAAATCCTCTAATAATTAAAGGCTTCTTTCTCAAACATTGAATTAATGAAAAGTTTGATAGATTAGTTAAAAATGGTTTGAGTAGAAGCTGACGGGGGTGTCCGGTATGTACCGCAGTCAGTGGTTGATAGGCTTCTTTCTCAATTTGATGCGTTGCAAATTCTTGTATTTTTGGAGTTTTATATTTCAATTTTAAGTAAATTTCCAATCCTTAAAACTCAATTTAATTCCTAAAATAAAGTGACCAAATAATCCCTCGATATTTTATAGGAGGAAAATGACTAAAGGAATAAAATGTTTTTGTAATCTTAAGGAATTTTAGTAACTTTTTTTATTTTCTTTAAAGACTTAAGCAAATGATTTATTTTTCAAAGAATGAATTAAATGTTTACTCTATTTTTTTTTTATTTAGTCATACTTCCTCCATCTCAAAATAAGTGTTAGTCTAAATTGTTTTATACATAAAAAACTAATAAATAAATGATAATTTTACAAAACTAATCTTATTAAATAGATAAAAGATAATAGTATTAATGTTAGATTTAAAAATTAAAATAATATTTATTAGGTGTATTAGTGTAAAAAAAAGTGATCATTAATATTATATTAAAAAGTTAAATACAACAGAACAATTTTTTTTCTAAATACAATACTTATTTTAGGACGTAAGTATTTTAAATTTAACTAAATAAAGCTATCATATTTGTTTTGTGGTTAATTTAAAATTTAAAGAATATTCTATTTTTTTATTTTACTTCATGAACATATTATGGGAATCTGGTTGTAATATTTGTATATGTATATTATATCCTAACAGTTGAACGCGACTAGTTAGAGAAAAGTAAAAGATAATTCCAAGGATCCATATTGTAATTATCACATCTTTGGTGAGATGGAGTTTGTCCTCATCATTTTTATGAAGTTTGAAGAATAATACTGAACAAGTTTCAGGCAATTTCATTTAGTCAAGAGCTGTCAAATACTAGTACTTTTCACTTTCTAGTTGTTTGCTTGTTATCTGTTTTGACTTAGAGGGAGGTTTTTTGGGCATGTATACCAGCAATCAAATTGTTGTTTAAGATCATTAAATCTATGATATCAAGCTTGCACATATATAAGTAAATCAGCGTAACATTTTTCGTCTAAATGTGACATGTTTGGATAAATTCCCAATAAGCACGGATAAAAGAAAATAAATTAAATTAAATGTTTTTGACATATTAAAATTAACTTATGCACATATTAATTTATAAAATCTCTGTCATTTAACTTCTTCAAAAGACTTTTGACTTGTTTATAAACTAATTTTAATTTATGGAAAAAATTAAATTTATTTTACTCCTTATTCTCTTCTCTTACAACCGTTTATTGATAAGTTTATTCAAATAAAACCTAAATTTACATCTTCTCTGCAATTCTGAATTAGTGAATCACTGATTGAAATGAATTTAACTACACATTACTGGTTTTCAAGAAAGGCAGCAACCCCAAATTGGAATGAGGTTTTTTTTACACTCTAATTGAACTGATTAATCATTGAAATAAACAGGAACATGATGTTTCAGCATGTACGGACGTAAAATAGAACAAAAGGATTGTGTATAAAAGAAAAAAATAACTTGGTTACAAAATAATATACTAAATCATTGTAATATTCCTCAAACATCTTTAACATTTGTGCAGGGCTTATGGACTGACGTACGATGTTTCGTATGTTTTGAACTGTACCGATGCTTCTGCACATTTGTAAATGATGGTAAGACAGGACTCTTTATAGCACAAAGCTTATTCTTCATAAGCCAAGAGAAGAGAAATTCCAAGCCACAACCTTTTGGAGAAGTAGCATGTGAATGCCTAGTGGAACCTTTGAGATAACCCTCATGACTACAATTATCACAAACTTTGGCATCATTGGAAAAATGTGCAGAAGATGATGCAACCAATGCATTGGCATCAGGGAGAAAACGGTTGATCATATAAGTTGGAGATGGACCACCATTAGACTCTGAAAGCTTTAATCTCAAACCATCTTTGCTGTCACTATGAGCTGCCTCTGATTGTTGCATAATGTCTGATGCCTCTGATAGTGATAGAACATCCACTGCATCTGAGAACACATCATTCTGCTTGTCATCATCCTCATCGTCGTCAGCATCACAACCATCATCTTGATCAAACGCAAGAGCACCATTATCAGCTTTAGTTGCTTCTTTTAGTGGATGCCAGAGGCAAGGAGGTGGTCTTAGCCGAGGGGTGTCTATGTCTCCATCATAGATGCTATCACTCCTCTCCATGGTTTTGGGCTTCCCTGGGGCTTGTTCCCATGAAAATGGAACACTTGTATTTAGTACTGTACTATTAAGTGAGTTTGACAAGCAAGATCTATCTGCAACACCTGAAAAGCCTAAACGTTTTGTTGACAATAGAGGTGCATTGAAGTTTAGCTTTCTAGGTCGTTTAAAATCCATGGTCTCCAAATTTTTCTCTCCTTCCTCCATGTAGGGGAGGGGAGGTTCTATGACCAAAAAGACTATCTGGAATAACTAATTAATTGGCAAAAGGTTCATTAAAATTGTGATTAGAGAGAACTTGGCATCTAGTTAGTTGAGTGGAATAAAAATATCAGTTGAAAATATGGATATCTCGTGAAAATCATTAAACCAAGATCTGCTTTAAAATGGTCACGGGTGAGTTGATAAGCCCCTTCCATGTGGGAGAGGAACAAGGAGCCAGATATTTAAAGTTAAATAGTTTGAAAAGGATAGGGTGTTATGTATGCAGCATAAAAGGAAGAAGAACAAAAATAAAATTATGTCGAGTATACGGCATCAGCTGAATTGATATGTCTGTGTTTAAACTTTTCAATAAACATATCACAAGGTAGGTATATCATATATATGTTTAAGACTATGTAAATAATCAACAGAATAGTCATACAGAGTTATTTTGTTTTCTTGGGGGCTGGGGTGGTGGTTAAAAAACAAAAATATAGAAGAATTGAATATATGAAAACTTTCATAGCTGGGTATTGATATGGTTCTCCAAAGAGAACTTGTCACAGTACACAGTGAAAAAGAGTTGCAAGGGAGTGTTTGTACAACATAGAGGAGTGAAAAAAAGTTACAACACAATGTGAATGAATAGAGTTGTTACTTTGACCCTAGGCCTAAGGCCAGCCCACTTGATCACCCACCTTGTAAAGTCATTTCAGTTAGCATGTTGCTTTCTATTTTCTTTAAAAAAAATATCATCTTCAGCAGATTCATCCTGAATCTCACCCTTTGGTGCTTCATCATTCATAATATGGATAAGAAGTATAAGTTTGAAAGCATTGTCATCATTAAATATACAAGTCAAATCATCATCAAATTCAAGGTTAATCTTCTCTGCAATGTCAACCATACTCCTTTGGATGAGACTGTAAAGGTATATTGACCATTACATAATCCAAATAATTTAGTTATTTCAAGTAGAAATATTTATATAATTATCATATTATATACTGAAGCTGCATACCAAATTAGAATTATTTGTCTAGGAATGATGAGACTGAAAACTTGTTTCCCTGTCATAGTTGTTCAGGCTTCAATTTTGCAGGAGTAGGGAACTTTCCAATCAAAATCTTCCCACCACATCAATGTGTTCATAAAAACATCCTGGTTAAAAGGAAAAAGAAAAATGTTCTTATCAAACATAAATAGCTTGTACAACAACCGTGACGGCTGAACTAAACTGCAAACAACATAAAAGTGTTATCTACTTGAATTTCAACTCTATTCGGAGTTTGTATATGTCTAATTTTAAGTAATTAATGAATTAAATTCAATATTGGTCGAATAATGATACAGAACGTAAAATTCAACATAAATAAAGATAATTAAGCAGAAAATATTGAAGAGATAGAACACAAACACTCAGGGGATGAGTTGTCAGTTGAAGCAAAATTACTTTTGATGCAACATTAAGGATTTTTTATGGATTAATATTATTTTGATCATTACCTTCATTCGCTAACCTACTCTGTAACATCCCATTTTTTTTCGTATATAAAATTTTAGAGAATAATGATGTTTTATAATTAAATAAATAAAGAAAAATAGTTATAATAAAATAATGGTTGGAGAGAAAATAAGAAGGGTATTTTATTATTCATTTGATGGAGAATAAAATAGAGTTTCTTTTTTTATAAAATAATAAAAATAAATAAATAAAGTAAATAATAGGTCGTGAATACCCCTAGTTATAAATAGCGACATGCTAGGTCAGTTTTCGGACTGACTTCTCAGTCTCCTCTGCCTATCAATTTCGTTTTTTCTCTCTTCCTTTTCCAAAACCCTATCTTTTTCCCGCAGGCCATCAAACCTGTCTCAGAAAAATGACGATCTCGGACTCATTCACTGTTGGATCGTCGTGAAATTTAAACAGCATGTTCGCAACCCATTTTCGAGAATTCTCACCGTTGGGAATTTCCATATCACGTCTGAGATAAGAGAAATATCCCTCGCATTGTAGCATTTTTCTTTCCCGCAGAAACCCAGAGCTGTCTTGGTAAAACTACGATCCCGGTTTTGTTAACCGTTGGATTGTCGTAAAATTTAGATATGTTTTTTGAAATTCAGTTTCGCACGCTTTGACCGTTGGGATTTGCGAGATAATGTTCGTGGAGGGAGAAAAAGGAATCGCATGAAGATAGTCCAAATGGAGGCTTTAATCATTTCTACGTTTCTCTGACGTTTGGGAACTCTATCGGAGCAGTCGGATGAAAAACTGGAGGAATTTTAGGGAACCGTTAGAGATGACGCTATCGCTGTGGGAAGACATGTGAGTCCGCTTAGAGGTAAGGGATGAGTTATTCACAGTTGGGGATTAGTGAGAACATGTGTAGGGATCCTTATAAGATTAAATTGAGGTTTTATTTTGGGATGTTTGTTAAATTGCATTTTTTTCCTTTATGATTATAAATAAAATATTGATGTCCTAATGAAAATTGCTTGATAAATTGTGCTCTTGATATTTGTATATTTCGACCTATGATTTTGATATAATTGTGTAATATTATTTGAGGGGGTTTAGTCCTCATGTTGTGATAGTTTTTTATATAAATTGTTATATTGAGGATATGAAATGATGATTCAAATTGTGAGTATGTGATGAATGGTAGAATAACATGTTGCTTTGAGATTATAATATTGTTATTGAGATTGAGTATAAGTGTAAAGTTGAACATGTGTTAATTTGTGAGATACGTGTAAACATGTGATGGTGGATTGTGACACTATGAGATGTGAAATTGTGAATGAGTTCTAGTTGTGGATAAGTGTGTAGTTAACACTTGATGTGAAATTACTCGTGTTGTAAGCTATGAATTGTACAATAACCCGACCAGCGTTATCTTGAGAAAAGCGTTGATGCGTAGTGTTAAAGAGAAAATGTAGGTTTCCTATTTAGGAACCAGTGTTAAATCGTAGCGCAATTGTGTTGAACGTGTTTAAAACACGAGTGTAAGGTCGTGGGTATTGTATAATTCATGAGCAGTGTCTGCATGCAAAAATTATTTTAGGAGTTGGACCTGAATCAGGAGGGAGAGACCCTGACGGACTCTTCGGAGTGTAAGCCTTTGGGGGAGCAGATGAATAGGTGGATGATTAGGAAGAACCTCATGCTAGAGGACACGGAACACAACGCTCTGATAGGATGTGACATTAGGATATAAGTTCTATATTAATTGTATGAAGCTTAGATGACCTTGTTTGAGTCGAGAATACTTTATTATTTATTAGGACAAGTTTGAATATGATGTAGAAGAAAATGAATGTGAGCCTTTTTCCCCTTTGAAAGACTTGTAAAAAAAATGTTTTAAAAATACTTTTAATTAATATTTGAATTTTTTTTCCTTATTAGTATATATGTGAGGGGTAGAGGGTGTTATATACCCTAACCATGATTCTTCATGTGAAAGAGCCCAAAGTACCTAATTTCACTCCTAATCCCTTAAGAGCTACATCAAATAATTTGTTTTAAGAATAAAAATGCATAAATAAGACTAAATAATATCATTCTATTCCTAGACATGGATTACCTAAATGTTCTTTTCAAGTTCTTATGAGATAAACATTTTCCCATGCATAAACCCTATAACACTACATGAGCATGGGTGATCAAACCATAAACATGATATTAAGCACAGAATAGAGACAAAATATCAAAATAGCATTATATAGATAGTTAGAATCATTACATCAAGAGCGTTTGGTTGTTGAACTCCCAATAATGGGTATCTTAGCCTCTCATTGTCATGAGAGGCTTACTAATACAAAAAGGAAACAAGTAGTGTGGAAGAGAATGGAAGAAAATGGAGGAAAAGGCCCCTAAGTGAGTGGCTTCTCCCTCTTCTCTCGTTCCCTAACTTCTTATTTGGTCCAAAAAACAAGCTGCCTCTAGTTTCTCCAGCATAATCATGTTTTTTGACATTGACAGTGCACTGAGTCTGTATGTGCGCGCTGAGCGCACATGCAAAGTCTAGCTAGCATAAGTGATCGTGCACCAAGCTGCTAGCTACGAGCTAAGCCGTCAAATGTAGGCTAAGTTGCCAGATGCGCGCTAAGCCGCCAAAGACACGCTAAGCCTGGCCTCCAAGTTGGCTCCTCGCGTTGAGCGGTTGTTGACGCATTGAGCACATTGCTCCAGTTCTTCAACCCTCTTTCAAACCTCTTGCTATGTAATTCTACAAATAATACAACTAAAAACACTATAAATTAACTAACTTTAGCATCTAGTGGATAAAAACTCAGAAGAAACTAAATTCCTAATGTTTAAACACAAAAGAAGCAATAAAAGAGAGGAAAATTAGATAATTGCTATGTGATTTAAATATTCAAATTACGTATGCATAACAATTATCAAACTCCCCCAAATTTAAAGCTTTGTTTGTCCTCAAGTAAAAGTAAACTAATATTACACTAAGTTAGATCAATGGCAATGTTCAAGATGTAACCAATCACAACAACTGAGATAATTGCAAACTTTTCAAACAATTTCAACTTTCAACCCTCAAGTTCACAATTATCATGGTTTTCATGATGGAATCATGCAAAGAATGCACTCAGAGATTGAAATAAGTTAGCAAGTATGGCAGGTATCAAAGACAGATTAACTATGCTTCACTCCTCACAAGGCTAGTGTTTCTCTCAAGCACACAAGTGTTTCAGTAATGTATATTTCATTTAAACTGATTGAAGTTATAATTTTTACATTTGCACATCATCTCATTCAATGCAATCACACACACACACACACACACACACACACACACACACACACACACACACACACACACACACACACACACACACACACACACACACACACACACACACAATATGAATCACTAAGGACTTTATTAGGCTTGTAACGTGGCTGCGCTAACAAGGAATCATGGTTTTTCTCATAATTCAAACATTTAGGTTCTAGGAGAGCATTCACCCATTCCTTATCTACTTAAAGAACCATTTTTTCTTTGACCTCCCAACCTTTATTGATATGCCACAATTAATAGCACACAGAGGTTTTCTTGGTATGTATTTGCTTTTAGCTCATTTCCATTTTTTTGAGACAATAATAGGTACTATAAAAGAATGTAGTTCTAGTTCTCTGTGTGCTTGTTACTCACATTCCTGGAACAGAATTTACCCAAGACACTCCCCCAAATTTGGAACAAATTTGTCTTGATCCATAACAATGCTCTCTTATAGCCTAAGATAAGGTGTACAAAGATAGCATCTGCATTTAGCTCAGTGTTCAATGGCACATTCATTCACACTTAGGCTCAAGAGGGTGCAAGGGATTCAATCATTCATTTACAATAGGATAAGCCATTTGGCTAAGTGGCTGAAATTAAAATAAACAACAAGGCCTTGATCATATCCATATCATGTATGCACTCAAGCAGTTCATGAATCATGCAAAATTGAGAAAATGAAATCAATCGTTCTCTTGCAATTAAGGTGCACACAACTCACACGATAATGTGAAGCATTTAGTTTTTAATCCATAATTTCCTGTCATGCAAGCTAACCAACTCACTACACACATTTAATTTACAAAACCCTCAATCAACAACAACACATGCTTACTCAAGAATCGGAAATTTCACAACATTAATAACCAATACACAATGTCTTAGTCATGCAATAAATTCAACCAAACATGCCTCAAAATGTGTTAACTATTAGAGTTAACCAAAATGTATCATCATGTCTTTCATGCAAATTTAAACATAATAGAGAATTCAAATTTGAAAAGTAACAAAAAATGAAATAAGGTAGGAGGGAGTGGTGTGTTAAGTGCACAGGTGCGTGCTTAGCACTCCACAAGACAAAACAAACATAAATGCATGGTGGGCTTAATGCGTAAGTGTGTGCTAAGTCCAATTGACAACAAAAAAGAACAACAAGCTTATTAGGCTTAGCACGCAACTGGTGCTTGGCGCAACAAAAAAAATGCAAACATTGAAGAACGCTAGGGCTTAACGCGTAAGTGCGTGTTAAGCCTATTGTGCACTAAAAGTACAAGAAATTTTGACTTTTTTTTTGCGCCCTAAGCCCGAAGTTGTGTGCTAAGTCCAAATAATTAAATTGCAACTCCAAAGATATTATTGGGCTTAGTTCGTCATATGGGGCTTAGCGAGTTTTGTAGGAGGAAATTTCCTACTAAATCCGCTTAGCGAGCATCACAAGCTTAGCAAGAATGCATGGCTCGCTTAGCCTGCGCTTGCGCGCATAGCCTAATTTGAGATATTACAAAACAAAAGTGGTTTTGGGCTTAGCGCGACATGCAAGCTTAGCCAGTTGCCCATACGTGCTTAGTCTACACATGTGCACTTAGCCTGCACTTGTGCGCTTACTCCAAATACGAAATATTTTAAAACATGGAATTCTTTGGGCTTATCGCAGCGTGCAAGCTTAGCGCAACAAAACAACATGTGCTTGCTAAGCGAACACATGCACATTGAGCGCATAGCATAATCAGACAACAAACAACAACAAACATTTGCACTTAAATCAACTAACACAAATATTCATAGAGTCATGAGCATAACCAAAATCAACCTAACATCAACACACAAACCAACTAACACAATTATTAAACAAGTTACAGAAAAGAGGAGAAAGACACAAACCAACTAACACAATTATTAAACAAGTTACAAAAAAGAGGAGAAAAAGGGTAGAAATCCTGGGTTGTCTCCCACTAAGCGTTTCTTTAATGTCATTAGCTTAACGGGTCAAATGACTTCAAGACGGCATGAAGGTCACATAGAACACATATTCCTTACATTTTCACTTCTTAGCTAGAGACTCCATGAAAATCATGTATCCCTGAAATGTCTTCCATATCATTGCAAGGGAAGTGTTGGTGATCAAGGAGAAAATGACACTTAAAGATTTATCACATTCTCCATGCCTTTTTTCCTTGCCAATCAATTGATGAGAAGAGGTATTGACTTGGAGAGGACTTTCTTGTTAAATTTTTACTTGTGAGCACTTCTTCCACTGTTGTTGTGTTCTTTCCTCACGTTTTTATTTTTTTGCTTCATCTTTTTCTCTTCATCATGCTCTTCTACAAGACTCTCCTCATGCTTTAACATTACTCACATATGAAGGGAAAATTTGTTTAATCCAGGGCCCTCGTGCATATTCTTCCTTTCTCCTTTATCCCTATTTCAACAAGATGATAATTTCTTTTATTTCTTTTTCTTTCTAAATCACTTTTCTCTATTTGTTTCTCTCCCAAATCAATCCATCTAAACGAATGTAAATGCATGCTCATAAATATTAAATAGAAGTAATCACAATTTTGTTTTTAATAAGTGGATCTAACAGATGAGTTAGTTAAGTAAGTGTGTGTATTGTTTTAAGCTTTCTCATTCCTGAATTGAAATTCTATGGATAAAAAAAATTTATAAGTTGAAGTAGGATTTGACAAAAAAAAAAAGAAAAAGAACTAGCTAATTAAATTAAATCAAATCAATTTTTTAATATTTTAAAACTAATCCAACCAAAACCAACTGAATCAAACTCAAGTTGAACTGCATCAAGCCATGTTCAATTTTGTTAACTTTTAATGCAATTATAAATCGGGGTTTGGCGATCTATATACAATATGTTTATTCATAATTCATATAGTGCCGGGTCTGGTATTCGTCTATAATATAATCCAATTGATTTCCATTTTAATTTATTTTCTATATCACCTTGTTGTAATGGTTATTTATTTATTTATTATTCAATGCTCCTTATTTCTATCCTTGTTTAAAATTTATATTTTATTGATTTTTTCACATGAAATTTATTAAATTTTACTGCAAATTAAAAGGAGAGGAAAAAAAAAAATACACATTATGAGATGCCTGAGTTGAGACTTTAGAGGACCTCCTGAGTAAATGGTTATTGATGATTTGATGGGGGATGACGCACGCACCTCCAAAGTGGAAAACCTCCCCCGATAATTATTTACATTAAATTATTACCACACTAATGATTTTTAAACCATCTGCATTCTAGCATAACTTTGGTTCTATTCCAAATCGAATCAATTGTCAACTATTTAAACGTGAAGTTGCAATCATCTTATTTTATTTTTTTCTCGACAAACTAAAGACATTATTTGAGTGGTCCTATATCATACTTATAACTTGTCAACTATTCTGACAGGCAAATTAAATATTTGTACATTTATTTTGGTGATTAACCTTATTGGTTGTATAGTGGCATGAGTCAACAATACTTCCAAATAATGCTATTTAATTTATATTTATAATTTAATATGAAAACTGTGTATTGAGGTTGAAGCTGACACATATTTCCTGACCTTGTGGGTGAAACGATGAGCTTTGAATATAGACATAGCCAGAGAGAAGGTCTACCCATATATATAATTCTGGAAAGAATTTATGTAGACATTAGTCTCTCGTCACTAAAATATATGTCAAATTCACAATAATGTCATTATGCACCAGTAAACCAATACTATACCAACAACACTTAACATATAAGTAATAATTACTTATGTTATTTAATTAAGTGGTCTAATATTTGAATCTTAGTAAGTTTTTGGGTATGAAATAAATCGTATTGAGAGAAAAATATTTATTTTATATATGTTCGAGGATTCCAACAAAAATTAATTACCAAGTTTAGTGAAGACTTTTTTGTATCAATATCATAATAAAAAAAACATAAATTTCAATTACATGGCATACATCATCAAATCTTCAATAAGCTCTTCCATTCATAGTCATCAACCCAACTCAATATTGACCAACCCAATGTCGCGGGTTGTAGGGTATAGAGGGTTGAGAAAAAAACCCAAATTCAATTTAGACCTTTAAATGAAGTTCAAGTCCTATAAAACTGTTTTTTATGTTTTCCAAGAATTTTTGAAAGTTAAGTCCACATTGGGCCATATTGGATTGGACTAAAATCGTTTACATTTAATTTTGATTCAAAATTTTAAGGGTGTTGCTAGGTGCACCTAACATTATTGCTGGTGCACCTAGCATTATTGCTAGTGCACCCAACACTTAAGGTAAAATGACGAAAATATCCTTAATCCGTAAGCCATTTAAGTTGATCCGTAAAAACCTTACGGATCAACTTGATCCATAGAAACCTTATGAATCAACTTAATCCGTAAGACTTTTACGGATCATGTTGATCCGTATTGTTCCATAAAAGGCTTACGGATCAAGTTGATCCGTATCAATCTTACGGATCAACTTGATCCGTATGATTTACGGATCACCCTCACACACACCCATCACAAATACGAAAAAAGCGCAGGGACAGTTTTGGTATTTTAATTAAATGCTGGGTGCATCAGCAATAATGCTGGGTGCACCTAGCAACACTCAAATTTTAAACCAAAGTCTTATATTTTATCAATTGGGTTTGTGTAAACCTGACTAGCTCAGCTCATTTTATCACTAATTATAATATTAGTACAAATATAAATAATTAGAATGGCATTCATATAAATACAAAGTATCAAAATTAACAACAAAAACATAAGGTATCCAGATAGTAAAGCTGAAAATGCTAAGATAGTGAGAGTACAAGTGATATAGAATAAGAGAACAAAGAAAGCTATATGAAATTTGATTTTGATAATATCCATCAAGACGATTTAATACAATACATGGTTAATTTAAGTCCTAAGACCATATGATCTTCGGTCTTTATTTTTTTGACAGAATATGATCATTGGTCTATGAATCATTGTACTATATATATTCATCAACTTTATTCTTCCTCCCCCTCTCTGTTAGTCATTCATCAAAAGGTCCAAAGTCAGCTTCTTGTGAAGGTTTACCGTGGTCAAGTTAATATAGCCTAGCGCATCCTTAAAGGAAAGCATATCATCTCTCTAGACACCTATAGGTTCACTAACATCTATTTATTTTAAAATATAGAGACGGGGCTTTTGAGATGTATGTTTTATATAAAGTGGAAATAGAAAATTAATTAAATAAAAATTAAAAGAGCTAAATACTTAAATTAGGTATTTTTATTTAATTACTTTTGCAAAAAAGAAAAAAAATTCATGAAACAACTCCATGTGAGTGATATTTTTCATTGATACGTGGAATGAGATATCCTATATATACGCGACTACGGGGTCTACGCAAGGATCGTGATTGCGCGATATTATAATACTTTTACTTATGGCGGGAGATTTCTAATATTTTAATAATTCCATTTCTAAATAATTTAGCAAAGACTGGTATAAAACGACAGACATACTCATTCTGAAATAAAAATATACTGGGGCTTTTGTAAAAAGAAAATAAAAGTGAAGTTTGATCCGAATTTATAGGTTCACCCACTCTATTGTAGCTTGACGTATTAGAATTAAAAATGATAGAAATAGCGAAGTACACGACAATACTGTTTAGCGAGGACCTCTTCAAAGACATAGATGCCCAATTTGGAGTGAATCTTTGCAAATCACGAACATATTTACTGTATAAAATAAGTAAGTTATTATCGGGATGTGTTCTTTGTTTTGATTATGTGAATTAAATCTCGAGTTATTCTTTTAGAATTATACGTAAAAACAAAATATACTCCTCCCTAAATATATGAATCTCTTTAAGTAATTTGCAATCTTTTAAAAAAATTGATTAATATAGTTAATAACATTAAACTTGTTAATAATTTATATTATTTTATCAAAATTTCTCTTAAAATTATTAAAACTCATTCATTTTTTTCTCTCAATTACTTTCTCACTTAATTAGGTAATATGTGTTAGTCTTTTTATCTGATCATTATAAGAAAGATAATATATTTTTATAATACATAACATTATTGTAAAGTAATTAAGGATATTTGAGTTAAAAAATAAATAATACAAAAAATAACTTAAAAATAATCTTATAAAAATGATACAAATAAAATTGAAAATAATGAACATATTTAGGGATGATGGAAGGAGTGGTTAATAAGCCAGACAAATAGAATTTGGATTTAAAAATTAATATAAATATAGTTATTTTTACATTATTAAATATTTGAATAAAAGATAACTTTTAAGCACTTTAATAATTAAAAAAGTATTATTTTGTAGCATTTGATGTGTTATTGTTCAGCACCAAAAAGAAACAATATACGAAGCCTAATATAGAATCTTTGGTGGTTTTCAGGTAGCCAATCTCTGGTTTAGTCGTTTACAAGGATTTTAGTGCACAAGTCATTATTTGCAAGAGATGGTCAAGTGAGAATTATACAGTGATTGTATCTTGTCATTGTTAGGCATACTTATATCACTTAATTGAAAGGTCTCTTTCAAAAAGAACCTATAAGAAAAAAATTAGATGTTCAATCAAAGGATTGATACTTGGGGAATGTGTTTTTTAAGTTAGTTGTGTGAGTTTATAGCAATGTTGTTGTAGGGTGAACCTGAAGAGACTTGTGAAGGATAATATACTAGAGTTAAGTGGACTTGCAAGGTTAAAAAATATTGGTTAAAGAACCTGCAGAGATTAATCCTGAGTTCAAAACCTGCAGGAAATGAGAATACTAACATGAAAATATGAGAATATCAACTTGGAGATGTGATAATATTTAACTTGCAAAAATAAAAATGTTGGATTTGAAAGCAACCTACAAGGACTTAAGAAGAATACTACGAAAGCACGGGGAGAATTTGAGAATTACTTTGTAAGATCTAAAATTATTTTGCAATTCTGTAGTCACGACAAGAAAAAATCCGAAATAGCGACCGAATTTTGTCACCCAACACTATCAGTCACAATTAGAGACCACTCCAAGTCTTGTACAACGGCAACTTCGAAAGCTTAGCGACTGACTACATCACCGCAAAATGATACACTTTGCTTTAGTTGCTAAATCGATAGCAGTTATAATTTGTTTGCGTCGACAATAGCGGTCGCTAAAACACATGTTATTTTAGCTATAGTATTTTTCGGTCGCTAACGACAAAAAATAAAACACCTCACGTTTACTTTTTTGACCACCCTCATAGTCACTAAAATAAATATTAAAAGTAAATACTTTTATTAAAAAAAGTAAACTTATTAGTAGTAATAATACTGTAAATATTATTCCATATGAAAATAAAAATAAAAATAAAAATAATAATAATTAATAACTATATAATTACTTACTATATTTCTTTGTTATATTATGTTTTGTATACATTTACTTAAAAATTGACATCTAATATAAAGATTTACAATACAGCTTTTTTCAAAACAAAAAAACTTAACATATCTTTTATATAAATAATATATAGTTTTTTTGTTACAATAAATAACATATAATAACAAATATAATACTAATATATAATATATTAAAATTTATATAATTACAAATAAAAATAACAATGGTTTTATAATTTTTTGATATAGAATAATTTTATAACATCAGGAATATAATGAATATTTAATATATATTTCTAATAATTGATGAAAATAAATATATAACATTAAAAATTTAAATATATAACTAGTTAAGTTCCTAATTTTTTAATTGGGTTTCTGAAACAGTTAGAATCTAAATTCTAATCTCAAAATGAAAATGAATTGAAAAATTCTAGAAGAAAAAAAAGTAATTTGATTGGTATATAACCTGTAAGTTATCCCTATGTGTTATAAAATATCACAAATTTTGAAAAGAATCAAAATTTTGGATTCAATATGGAACGATTTACTATTTCTCTATTGATTCCCATCCAATCAAAGTACTTAGAGACTCAAAATTGGACAAAAGCAAAATACCCAATCAAAGAAATCTTGAATTATCTATCTCAAACCAAGAAAAAGATATTAAAAACAATTATGTAAGATCAGACAATGAAAAAAATAATAAGGGTATAAAGAAAAACAAGAACATCTTACTAAGAAATTTTTTAATTTCATTTAAATTGGAATAATTTCTTAGGTCAAAGTATTTGTTTTTTAATGAGGTGGCTACTATTATTTATTTTAATGAAAGTTAGATAGAAGGATCCCATTAAAAATAAATATAAGTTCATAGATTTAATTAATTATCAAATGATTCAAAAAACTATAGATTAATTTAATCTTAAACTAATTTTTTTTACTATAAATTAACTTGTTGTATAGTATTTAATTGACGTGATAATATTAATAAAATACGAATTAAAAAATTGTATTTATAGTATAAATTTTAAAATAACATCTTTTATTTTTTTATAGTTATGTTATATTTTTTAAACTTAAGCAAACTAATTGATAATTAACCAAGAGTTATATGTAGGTTTTTGTCTTTATATATAAACATGCATTTTTCTTACTTTAGTCCTTATAATATACAATTTTTTTAGTCGATAAATTTACAAATTTCTCATTTTAATCTTTACAAATATACTACTTTCAAGATTATTTAGGTTTAGGGTGAGGGAGAGAAATATAGAAGAAATAATATTTATTTCATGTGACATTCATATCTCTTACAGTGTATTTTAATTTAAATATTTTTTTTATTTTCATTTTTTCTATTTCAAAATATATATCATCTCAACCAAACACAACATTAGTCCCAATAAATTTTTTACCTCTAAACTTTTACGAATATCTCTCTCTCTCTCTCTCTCTCTTTATATATATATATATATATATATATATATATATATATATATATATATATATATATATATATATATATATATATTTACCCCCCAAATTTTACACAAGTATAATTTTTAAAAAAAAGTATAGCTTAAAAAACTATAATATCCTTAATAAAAATTAATTACCCTTAAAATCTATTGGGTTTTCTATCCTAAATTTTTTGTGGAAGTTGTTAACATTTTTCAACTAAAAAATACGCTTATGTTAACGATCTCCGTATAATATTATAAGTTGTACGTCATTGATTTCTGAGTAGTTGGCTATCGGAATTAATGGGTAGACTACAAGACTCCCATATTGCTGCAATATTACACGATAATAAAGTTGACAAATGTTGGGGTTGTAAAACCTACCATTATCAAGAACCTCGTGATTGATAGAAAATAAGAAAAGATTTCCTTTCCCACGCCTTTGTTGATCTGAGTCATGCACGATCCATGCATGCATAGATGCCCACACGGTTACGCACGAGTGAGGAATGAAAAAGGTTCCTCTAATCACCAACCAAAATGCATTCTCTTTTTCGACCAAAGAGGAATGAGAGAATGGTAACGTTAGCTGGAGAGAGGGGGAACAGTTTCATTGACAATATTACTGAACCACATATATTGAAAAAAAAAAAAACAAAATATTGAGTTTATAGACTTTAAAATTAACAAAAAGAAACGAAACCCACATATATTGTAAATTTATGTCGATCCAAGATGAATATGAGATTATTTTTCAATATTTACAAGTAAAATCCGATTATTTATCAATATTTTTTATACCAAATAATATGAGCAATGATATCCTTGCCTCACCTCATTGAAAAATCAAAAGAAAACAAAAGTTAAATAAAATGAAAAACGAAATTAAAATATAGAAAGGAAACAGAGTTTAGCAAATAATGCAAGGAGGAGCAAGCCCCGTGATTCCCGACGAAAGGGCATATATTTCATATTATCTTTTGAGAGGTTTGGGTCTGCATCAGAGACAGCACAGCATCACATTTTCACAGTCTCTCACACGCATCAATGAAATATTCAAAATGCCCACACCTTCTGTTACTCACTGCTGTCTATTCATACATTTCTTACTGTCATACATGTGTGGCTGGTAATTCACATTTATAATAATAATAATAATATGTTATGTGGTGCCCACCTTTAATTTTCTTTCATTCCAAATTCTCATGAATAATGACTCATATACTGTTAATTATCATCCGTGTAAATAGCTTAAGTGTAATGAGAATCATGAGACTGAGTTATTATAATTAAGTGATTGTTGACAACGAATTTATGTAATATAAATAATGTACCAGTATAAGTATAACGTGATTTATTATCTCATAATATATATTATGTTCACAACTCATGTAATTCAACATCTACTTACATTGGAATGCTTTAAGCAATTGTCTTGATGAATACAATATATTTTTTTTTCAAAATAAATAAAAGATTAGAATGGAATAAAACAATATCATATTATTTTACATGGAATAATAAAAAAAATCATTTTGGATAAGAAAAGTGATTAATAATTATCACGTTCCCTAGCTACCATGTTCTAATAAATAAAATTTTTACTATTTTTATAAACACAGAATTACAGTTCATAGCCCTTTTCTTGAGTCTACTCACCTCGATTATGCTATACCTTTTTATTAAGCACCTGGATATCATCCTATCATAAGCAGTCTGATCAGCATCATTGTTTATGTTTTGACAAAGAGATCAGATTTTTCGAATCAACGTATTTGAATCCGTTATTAATTAATTAGCTAGGCTCGAGGCCAATCCATCTAAAATGCTACTTGGGGTCTAAGAGGAGAATTAACCTAAACTGCTAAGTGTAGATGACCGAAATTAACATTAATTCGTACAAGCGAGGAACAAGACCAGCCAGCCACTAAAATAAACTTACATCGCCCTGAAATAATTTAGTGTTCTATTCTAGAATATTCTTGGACACCATGCCAAGTGATGTAAGATCCAACTCGTATTAGACATCCTATAAATACAACCAACGTTAACAATATCAGTCAGATACATATTTATTAACGTACATTGATACTATGCCAAAATCACTACTCACCACTGTAACTCAACTATATATGCCAGGATAAAGAATCATAGTCATGGTTCTAAATCAAGGTTGAGTTTTCCTCGCAATACTTGATTATTACAAGAAATTACAGACAAATACATTATAATGATGATGCTATTGTGATAAGTCGAAAAACCTTTATCTTGAACTGTAATTAAGCTGCACACCACAACTTAGAACCATGATCATCTCCTATACAACAAGATTCAAACCTGATTTCAATCAAACTCAACTATGAGTACTTAGCTTGGACAAAAATATGACAAAGCATTATTAAGAAAATTGAAATTAATATTTTAAATGTGGATTATTTTTAAATGTACTTATATGCTCTATTAAAAAAAATGAATTCTTCATATAAATTATCAATTTTAATATTTTTAATTTCCTATAAACTGAAATTTAACACCTTAAAAGTCTATAGATGGAGGACTACAAAGTGGATGAAGACCATGGTTTGACTTCATATGTGGCTGGCCTCGGAATTTTGGGGAGTGAAACCCTGAGACCCACTTGATATTATTGTTCTTTATTAATTATTTAGTATCGGTACTAGTAGTATTCTTATCATGAGAAGAATCAGACTCGTATTTCAAATTTCTCGGGAAACATTTCTTTTATTTTTTCCTATTGTATGCAATATGTTCGGTTCTACTAACGTAATACTAAACAATTAATATGACTGGCCATAATATATTCATATGAACTACTTTACTATATATCATCACATAAAAAAGAAAAATTGTTATCCAAGTTGTAAAAGATAAAATTGGCCTCACATGAAATAATCAAGTATATTCCTTCCATTCCTTGATGTCCATGCATATATTAAATACACCAACATGCTTACGAAATGAGAACCAAATTATTCGTTTACCCATCTCAAAGAGACACATAAAGAGAGAGAGAGACAGAGAGAGAAGCTATTCTAACTTCTAAGTTCTGTGTGAAGATCAATCTACGATTTGGACTATTTCACTATCTGGGTATCACATATATAGGTACGCGCGGCTTGTCATCGATTTATGTAGCCATATATCATATGGTGTTGCTAAGATCAAGGGTTTTCTTTTTCAATGTCCAAGCATAGAGGAGGAAGAACAATAGGAGGAGTTGCAAAAGTAAAAAGTATTCAATTCCAAACAATTCCACCAATAATTAACATATAGAGACATAGAGAAAAGAAACTGTTTCTTTTGTCTTGTTGCTTCAAATTGTGATCTTAAAATCCAGTTTCCAAGGCAAGTGTGTGCGTGGAAGGATTATGAGGATGGAAGAAGAGAGACATGGCTCGGAATGTTCAAAGACAAGCCCTTCTAACGAAGAAGGTTGTGAAGAAGAAAGTGAGGGCAATGAAGATGAAAGCAAGCCAAACAACAACAATGGAGGAAGCTCAAGCAACAGCACTGTGGAAGAGAACGAGAAGAAGACCACAGTGAGGCCTTATGTTAGATCTAAGATGCCAAGGCTACGATGGACACCTGATCTTCATCTTCGCTTTATTCATGCTGTTCAAAGACTTGGAGGACAAGAGAGTGAGTTCAACACACGCACATAGCTTGTTTCTGACTTAATTTCTAGCTAGATTTCAATTTTCTTGAGGGATTTTATCATTAATCTTTGCTAGGTTAATTAATTAATTAATTCAACAATTAATTTGAATTGTGTTATAATTTATTAATTTTTCTGAATAAATATTGCTTTGCTTGGGTGTAGGAGCAACCCCAAAGTTAGTTCTTCAGTTGATGAACATCAAAGGTTTAAGTATTGCTCATGTCAAGAGTCATTTACAGGTAAGCCATAGAATAATTGCTACCGAAGTTTTTCTTTAAATAGTTTCTTCTTTTTTTTTAATTTCTTTAATTTTCCAATTTGGTTAAATTATTTTCTTTTCCGATGTTTCATTTGCCAGATGTACAGGAGCAAGAAGGTAGACACAAATCAAGGTACAATAAGGTTTCCGTTTTTGTATAATTAATGCTACTATAGTAAGTCTGATTAGGGTTTTTTATTGTTAGAAGTCCCTGATGAATATTTGAATTATACATGACAGTATTGGCTGATCCTAGGCTTCTTGTAGAAACTGGAGACAGAAATGTTTACAATCTTAGCCAACTTCCCATGCTTCAAGGCTATAATCCAAGCCAAAGTTCAGCATACAGGCACACATTCTTCTACCAACATCACTTCAAATTCTCACAAACATTCATTTAGAATTGAACAACTGAATAAAATTCTTTCTTCTCTTTTCAGATATGGATATGGGGATGCTTCTCTTGCTATCTATGAAAACATGGTGCATGGGCCTTTCATGAATAGAAGTTCCTTGGATGAATCTGGAGCTGAATTTTGTGGCAGCAGATTGACTCATGGGACCAATAGTAACATCAATTGGATTCATAATATGTTCCAAGTTGATTCTTCTTCTAGTTTTAATGAACCATCAACAAGCAAAGTTCATGAACCAAAACATAAGTTCTTCTCATTTGGTGGCAATGAATCCTCATCCACACAAATCAAAATGAGCCAGGTTGATCTACATCTATCAACTCAACCGCAGCCAAGTGCACAAGAACTCATGCCTAATAATAAGTTTACAACAAATGAGATGGAACTGAAGACCTTGAAAAGGAAGGCTTCAGATATTGACCTTGATTTGAATCTATCACTTAAGTTAAATTCAAGGGTCAGTGCTGAGAACCAAGGAAGCATGGTGGACCATGAAGTTGTTGATAGCAATCTATCACTCTCTTTGTGTTCTCAATCCTCCTCCTTTAGCAGCAGCAGGTTGAAAAAAGCACAAGATCATTCTAAGGAGCAAGGGGAAATTATTAGAGCCAGTACTCTGGATCTGACTATATGAACGAGACAAACTCTAAGTGAGATCCTGAGGTACTGTCAGAAATTATGCATATTGTAACCAATTATTACATTTTTATCTGACACAAATATATTTTCTTCTTGTCTCTATATGAACAGTGAATAACAGTTTGTCTACTACTAAATAGTGGCACTAGCTAGGTGCTAAGAATCATTATCTCAACACCAGTGTTAGTAGTTCTACACTTTTGTCACCGAAATGATAAAAGAGAAAGTTCAGACAACTAAACAATCATATAAGAAGAACGAAGCCGCTTTAATTTGTGCACCTCCTAGATCAATAATTAATGGGTTCAAGAGATATTTTTTTCTTAAAAAAAAAACAAATAAACTGTTTCTGTGTGACTGTCATACTGTGAAGTGAAGCTTGTTTATTAATTAACAACCTTTTATTGACTTAATAGCTTAAGTTTTAAGATTGATTGGTCCATTGAGATGAAATTAAAACTGTTGACGTTAATTTCAAATAGCTGGATCCTACATGTGCTCCGTTCTTAAATTTGTATAGATAATTGGGCTTTTTTTAGTAATCAAATTTTAGAAAAAAATAAAAAATGATGATAAGTAGTAACCAAGTTTATTTTTTATATATTTTTTTCTAGCAGTCCAATAATTTTATTTGAATGTATTTGAATATAACAGAAATTACTGGAAAGAATAAACATTTGTTTTGAATAAATTGTGATAGACAAGTTATGAATGAAAACAAAGAAGAAATGTCATAATTGAATTTGCTTGGTTGAAAACTTAATATAAGTTTTTGATATTTATTTTCTATGAAATGTAGGGTTCACTTCAGAGTAAATGGAAGTTTTCATTAACTAATTTATTATAAAAATTAAATAATTAATTCTTGCATATTCATTCAATATATCAATATAATACTATAAAAAAAGTTGTTAAAATCGAGATTTTCCCTAGGATTAAAAGAGAAATGAAAGATCATAACTAAAAAATTGTAACTAAATAGTATGATCGTATATCTTTCTACTTAAAACACACAATTAAAGAAAATAACCTCTAAATCTAACATTAAATAAAATTAAATTAAAAATTCATAATCATAATAAATCACATATTCATAAAATGTACATTAATATATAATTGAAATTCATAATTATATGCTACGTTTTATTCATTTTCTATTACAACTTTTTAGTTTATCATATTTTTATTACTGTTGTTACATAGTTTAATATGTTTATAATAATAATAATTTTATTTTTTATTATTATTAGTTACTACACTTAGCTCGAGTTAGCTTAAGTTAAAGGCCTAGCCAACTAGAGAGAGAGAAAGCAGTAAAAAACATGTTGGGCCCATTGAACCAACGGCCCAAATATCCAACCCTAGTTTTATTTAAACCCTAAGAGACACAAGACTCCGATAGTTGAGTGTCTCCCGTCTACAAATATGAAGGGCAAAACGTAGCAGCCGCAAAAAGGGATACACGCAACAACGAAGATCCTATCGACGATACAAATCGATGGCGACAGTGTGGCTGCAACGTCCGGCTATTCCAAACAACAAAAAAGTCATACATGAACGGATCGAGAGATAAGGTCATGCGACAATCAGGTAATTTCAAACCAAAGAAGAAAAGATTTAGGATTTTAAGGATCGTCAGATCAACAAATTAACATATGTTTTTATTTAATAGTAAAATCATGACAATGATCTTACCTCCCAACAATCCTATCTTCGATCCATCACGGAAGCCCTTCATTTACTTGTAAAATTGTGTAATCTCACTTGTATAATCTCAATTTTAATAACCATGGGTATGAGATTTCTTGTTTTGGGGTTGTTTTTGCATCTTTTTGTTATAATACAACCATTTTTTCATCTTTTTTTGTTTGTTTTTTTTTTGTGCTAGAAAAATTACAACTTTGATGCCACAATCATTTCTATTTTTTTTAGTCTTTGTAGTTGTGGGATCAGCTTCCTCTACCAAGAAGAACATATACCATTCTATAATTAAATAAATCCAAGGAGTATTGGTTCTATAATTAAATTTAATAAGGAATTCAGAAATTTTGATGTTGACAACATTTACAGGAAGTCTGGTCCAGATAAGCATGAGGGTTTGGGGTTTTTTTAGTCTTTGTTGTTGTGGATAATTTTTTCCTCCATTTTGGTGATATATTAGAAAGAGAGAAAAAAAAGCATCTAGCTACAATGAAGATTCTATCGACAATACAAATTGGTGGCGACAATGTGGCTGCAATGTCCGGCTATTCCAAATAACAAAAAAGTCATACATGAATGGATTGAGAGATAGGATCACGCGAATTTCAGGTAATTTTGAACCAAAGAAGAAAAGATTTAGGGTTTTTAGGATAGTCAAATCAACAAATTAACATATGTTTTTATTTAACAGTAAAATCGCAACAACAGTCTCACCTCCCAACAATCCTTTCTCCGATCCATCACAGAAGCCCTTCATTTACTTGTAAAATTGTGCAATCACACTAGTATAATCTCAATTTTAATAACCATGGGTATGAGATTTCTTGTTTTGGGGTTGTTTACAATATAACCATTTTTGCATCTTTTTTTTGTTTTTTTGTTGTTCTAGAAAAATTACAACTTTGATACCACAATCATTTCTATTTTTTTTAGCCTTTGTAGTTGTGGGGTCAGCCTCCTCTACCAATAAGAAGGACATCTACCATTCTATAATTAAATAAATCCAAGGAGTAGTGATTCTATAATTAAATTAAATAGGGAATTTAGAAATTGAGATGGTTGCAACATCTATAGGAAGTTTGGTCCTAATAAGAATGAGGGTTTGTGGTTTTTTTAGTCTTTGTTGTTGTGGATAATTTTTCCTCCATTTTAGTGATATGTTAGAAAGAGAAAAAAAAGCATCTAGCTACATGTTGTGATCAACTATAATACTTTGTACATAATTAAAAGCTAGCTAGGATATTATAATGCTAAGAGGTACAATGCATATTTGTGCCTAGACTCGAGCAAGCATTGTTCATATTTACTTCTCTAAATAGCATTAGGAATATGCCATTATGCAGATGGAATTGGTGACAAAAATATTCTAGATGTGAATAGAGAAATCAGTTCATCTACTAATGGTCCCTAGAGCAACATGACAAGAAGTTCAAGACCTGTCGCGTCTCCAAATTTATTGATCACCTTTGTTGGAACTCAAATGTAAATGATGATGAGGTAATTTAATTATTGTCTTGTAATGATTGTTTAAATACTAGTGAACTATTGATTACCAGAATATTTTACTTACAAGGTCGCTCAACCTATTTGAGAATTGTTATCATGTTCTAATTTAGACCAAGGCTAGAGATTCATCTAAAAGGTTGTTAAGTTCTAATTTTTATGATATTATTCTTTTGCAATCATGATTCTTTTCTTGGGCACATGTACAATGCCAATGATATTGTTAGTGATCCTCCTCGTGCTTGTCTCTTTGGATGAGTAAAGGATACCAAGTTTGCAAGAGTCATACCTTTACTGCAAGCCTACTTTGTTAGTGAAAATATTGTTGAAAGGTTGTTCTCTCTCCATATTTTTAAGACATTTCTATGTAGTATATTTCTTATTGATACTAATTGATTTTTTATCTATAATATGTTGCACTTAAAGCTAAGCTATTGCCTGATCAAGTTGAACTATGAATGGCATAGGAGTCACAAACCAACACTATAAGAGGTGAAATAAGTGTTGCTTCAGACAAGGATAAATTGCATGATCTAGAAAATGAAGAAACTTTGGCCAAACTGTTCACTCAGAATGTCATCAACTGTGTTTATTTGGTAAATTTTAAGGGCAACTTAATTGGAAAAACTTCTAATTGAATAGATATTTATAAGGAAAGAAAGTAAGAAAATAAAATAAGTTTCTCTTTCAAACCATCTTATAAGATAAACTTATTTTATTTTTTTCCTTGTAAATATTTATCGAATTTTTTTCTAAACAAAGGGTCTTTTGAGAGTTTACCAGATGAGCACAGTTGGATGACATTCTGAGTGTATAGTTCTACCAAAGTTTCTTTATCTCCCATTGCACATAATTTATCTTTGTCTAGATAACGATCATTTCACCTCTTATAATGTTGGGTTATGAGCTTTCTACCAATCATAATTCAACTTGATTAGGTAGTAGCTCAATTTTAAGTGCATCATACTGTAGATAGAAAAGTTATTAGAAACAATAAGAAATATACTACATAGAAATGTATTTAAAATATTGAGAGAGAATAACCTTGCCCCATTATCTTTACTAACAAAGTAGGCTTTCAATAAAGGTATGGATCCTGCAAACTTGGTATCCTTTATTCATCCAAAGAGACAAGCATGAGAGGGATCTCCAACTATATCAGTCGAGTCGTATTTGTGCCCAAGAAAAAAATCATCATTGCAAAAATAATCATAAAAATTAGCACTTAACCTTTTAGATGAATCTCTAGCCTTTGTATAAATATTAACATAATATAACAAATTCTCAAACAGGTTGAGTTGCCTTGAAAGCAAAAAGTTTTAGTAGTCTATAGTTCACTAGTATATAACCAATCATTACAAAAGAAATTACCTCATCATTATTTACATGAGTTGCAAAGATGATCAATAAATTTGGAGAGACTACAAGTCCTAGAATTCTCGTCACCAACTCGAGTGTTACTCTAGTGACTATTTGCAGATGAACTTATTTCTCTACTCATATCTTAAATATTTTCATCAATAGTTTCATTTGCATCAATAGAGAAGTAATAATGGCAAATGCTTGCTCGAGTCTAGGCACAAATGTGCATCATACCTTTTGGCTTTTTTACATAATTTCCATTCCATATTCTAGTATCATAGATTTTATTTATGCAAAGTATTGCGATCAAAATTTGTAGGTAGAAGCTTTCATTTCTCTTTCTAATCTATCTATAATTTAACAACCAATGATAACATGCAAAACTTATTTTACTATTCATATAACAGTGTCGTTCCTGTTGTGGCCTTTTGACCAAACCATATTCTATCAAGGACTACCACACCTTAACTATGATTGGTTTATTGTTGTAACAAATGAAGTTGGTGGTTGACAGTGTTTTTAGTGATGTCAATAAGTTGTTGTGATTTTTAATTTTACAACCTGGTGCAAGTTGACTCTGCCAGTGAAATACATATATATTTGCAACCTTATTGCTTCTACATACAAGAATGCTTGTGCAAGAAGTATTTTTGTAGACTTATGCCTCCATCTGTGTTTTTTTTGGGCTTTTGTCATTGTGTCTTGAAACAATTAAAACATACTGACAATAGTCAGATTTGTTATCATTTTTGTGTTGTATTTAAATTTGATTTTAATTTTAAAAAATTGAAAATTATCCTGCCTTATTAGTTTTGCTTCATGGATTTTGCTCTATAAAAAAGGGGACAAGTAGTGAGCCCATTAACGTGAAAGAGTAACAATGTCTCTTTTGTGATTTTCATTAGCTTTCGAAAGTTTTGAATTTGTGAAGCTTTGTTCTCTCCTTCTACACATTAAAAACACTATCCTTATTTTGGCATCTAATTCCCTTTTCTATTTACTTCTTTTTCCCTTTTCTATTTAGAATGCTCAATCACAATTTAACGGGGCAGAGGTTTTAATGTGCTTTGTGTTTTCCATTTTTCTATTAATAATGTGAAATTATGAATTACGATGGAGATTTTATTTAAGCTTTCTCTCTCTCTCTCTCTCTCTATAATTGTATCCTAGGAGTCTACGAAGCATTGCATGTGTGGGAGGGAGAAGGGATTTTGTTTTGTGTTTTCTTTTCTTCATCCACTCCTTTTGGTTTGTATTGAGACAAATGATTTGTATATCATCTTCAACATCTATTATTGTATGGTGATGCCATATCTTTTGTTGAATTTGCTAGAAGGAAACATATGGCCTGTAAGCAAAGTTGTTGGGAAACAATTCAAATTGTAATTTCAAATCTCTAAGATATTGTTTAGATTTAAAAATGATATTGTCTTACTTTTAGGATACCATTTATAATTAAAGATATATTCTATAAATTTGATATTTGTTTTCTCTTTTAAGATTATGATGTTAGGTCTATATATAAAGGTTCTTCAAATGAAAAGAATTATCTTGCTTGAAGAGGGGATCATCACCATAGGTGAGAAAAGGGAGTCATATTGAGAGAAAGTTTATAAGTTTATTCAGTTTGTCCTAAAAAAACTTGTTGTGAGGAGATCGTAAATGTAAACATGAGAGTCTGAACCACGTTAAACAAGTTGAGGTTAAGGTTGTGCATGTAGGAATAAGGACCTGAACTACGTTAAACAAATTTGTATTTTTTTTTATTTCGTTTATAGATGTCTCTTGTTCTTAGTTGTGTGATTTTTGAGTAATAAAGACATGAGAATGTTTTTTCCCAACAAAAGCCACAAGAACCACCTCTTCACATAATCAATCAGCAATCAAACATGCTCAACAAAAAGTGTCTCTCTCTTACGTTCTAAACCTCTAGAAAGATTATTGAATCATTACTTTTCATTGTTAATCTCTTAGTTATATATTGCTTTTTTCCATATATATCCACAAAGCTAAGTGAAAGATTTCCTTTTAAAATGTTATATTATATTTTAAGTATTCATGTATGGATTGGAGGCAGATATCTTCTTGGTGGATTTGATGGTGTTGCTTCAAGGATTCAGCCCAACTAGTGAAATTGGTGAATCATAAGTTGCGGTCCTTGAATCAAGAGGGTCAAGGATCTTATGAGAAGAGATTGGATATGTCTCTTCGTGAAGAATGTTTGGGCTTTATTGACTGGGCCTCCTTTAGAACTCGTGAATCATCTTTTGGTTGATAGTCAAGGAGTGATGTTTAGGGGAATTGCTTTGGGCACCCAACATTTTTGCTGGGCATCCATATGAGTCACTCTCATGCTTCCTCTGCTTCTTTTTTCACGCTTCTTATTCCTCCTTTGGCACACTGCTTCTTCTTTCTGGTCCTTCTTCTTCTTGGTGGTTCGTGTTCTTCTTCCTAGTTCAGGCTTATTCTCTGTGGTTCATCTTCTTCCAAGTAAGTTATTCTTTGTTCCCTCTTTTGGTTGTTTCGTTGTTGTTGTTGCTCTTGGTTTGAATGATTTTATTGCTTCTGTTTTTGTTGATGTTGGTTTGATGTTGTTGTCTAAAGCTTTGGCGAAGAAAAAATGGTATTTTTTTGGAAAAAAACACAATCCATATGAACCATACAAATCAACAATTCTTATGGACTATACGAATTGCTAATCCTTATGGGTTTTTCTTTGAATTTTTTTAATTCTAAATATATATTTGTGAATTATTTTTTAAATTGTTTTGTAGTGTAATTTTGTTTTGTAATAGTTAGTGTAATTTGATAATTTGTTATGATTTATTTGTTAAGTATTGATTTTTTTTTATAAAAACAAAAAAAATATTTTAGTTACTACTAAGATTAGATTAGATTGCTAAGACTAAGATTAGATTAGATTATATTACAAAAAAACTAATATAAAATATTGTATTTGTTTAACTTTTTAAAAAAATTGAAACAAATATTTAAAAGATATTAAATTTGTTACTTATGAAAAATATTGAAATCTTTATTTAAAATAATTTAAATTTGTTAGTTATAAAAAATATTGAAATGAAAATTTTCAAAAATTTAAATTTGCTATAAAAAATATTTTAATTGTATAATAAATTTGTTATTTACAAAAAATTATTGAAACTAAAATTTAAAAAAAAATATATTTTTTAATTAGTTTTAAAAAATGATTGAACCAAAAACTTAAAGGATTTTAAAATTGTTAGTTAGTTTTAAAAAAAATTGAATGAAACAAAAATTTAAACGAAAATTGATTTAAAATTTCAAAAATTGATGAAACCAAAATTTAAAATTTAAAATATATTAAGACTGTTAGTTTTAAAAAATTATTGAAACCAAATTTTAAAATATATTAAATTTGTTAGTTACAAAAAATATGGAAACCAAAATTTAAAATAATTTAATTTTGTTAGTTTTAAAAGGTATTGAAACAAATATTTAAAATAATTTAATTTTTTTAGTTTTAAGAAATATTGAAACAAATATTTAAAAGTAATAATAAATTTTTTAGTTTTAAAAAAATGATTGAAAACAAAATTTAAAATATTTTAAAATTTTTTAGTTAGTTTTAAAGAATTTTTGAAACCAAAATTTAAAATATATTAAAATCGTTTGTTTTAAAAAATGATTTAAATGAAAATTTGAAAGATTTTAAAGTTGTTATTTTAAAAAATATTGTGGAGATAATGGTTAGAATTAGAGGTCTCGAACGAGCTTTATGCCGAGCAATAGGAAAAGCTTTGGGAAGAGATAGGCAAGTGACATTGATAATGATGCCCCCAGGCCTACCGCATCTGCCCATAGGCAGCGACAACAGGTGCATATTATTGAGTATCCTCCTACAACAACAAAGGATTTAAACGAAGAACATAAACAACCACTTGTTGAAGAAGGTATTACTGGTGTTGAGGGTTTTCCAGAGGGACCCCATGACACATCAATTTTGAGAGATTTTGAAATCACATTGTTCTGAGAGTCTGGAATGGAGAGGTATGTAAATCTTAAAAAACATAAAGCACACAGTTTACAACTTATTATATTTTTTTTTACATGATCGATATTATTGTTTGCAGGAACATCTTGAGATGAAGCTATCTTCCCATGAAAGGAAGATGGCTAAGTTCGGGAGGTCTGCTCTAGAGATTGAAGGCCTTGTGGCTGCCAACGGACTAAGTCATTTGATTGCATGTTCCCTAGATATGGATGATCGAGGACTAATGTCTGCTTTTATGGAATGCTGGCATAAGGAAACTAATAGTTTCCATTTGCCCATCGGAGAGGTGACTATCACCTTGGATGACGTGGCATCGTTGCTACATTTGCCTATCATAAAGGCATTCCATAGCTTCAAACAACTTCATGTCAACGACCCTGTCGATATGTTGGTGGAATTACTCGAGGTCAACACTACAGAGGCAAGAGCTGAGACGATTCAATGTCATGTCTCTTTGTTTGACTATCGTGGCTGCGAGACGTGTATCAGACAAAAATTGAGGCATATCACCGGACTGTAGCAGCGCGAGCATATTTGTTGCATCTGCTTGGATGCACACTTTTTGCTAACAAGAGTGCAACACATATTCACGTGGTATTCTTGGATGCACTGCGTGACTTGACGCAGAGTGGGACTTATGCTTGGGGGCGCTGTTCCACTTGTGCATATGTATGATAATTTAAATGAGGCATCAAAGAGCACAACGAGGCAGCTTGTAGGATATATCACTCTATTACAGGTTAGTTCACATGTTAATAAAACATTTTTTCATTGTCGTTGGTTATTATATGTTGTCACTTATTTTAATGAATTTTTTTGCAAAATATCTTTAGTGTTGGAAATACAAGCATTTCCCGTCTGTTGATTCTGCCCTAGCTACCGAGGATTATGACGAGAGGAGATCGCATGCATACCGATGGACCTCTGGCAAGGCACTACCCGTGCCAATGTATCGTAGGCATTTAGACAGACTGACCCCTGATGTTGTGTGTTAGATTCCATATGGTGACCACCGTTCATTTATAGAATTTGAGGTCATTTCCTTGTTTTTCGGCCATCTCAAATTTGGTCCTTTGGCGATCATTCACCGACCAGAGATGATTGTACAATAGTTTGGGTACATCCAGACTATTCCGCCACATCCTACTGCGTCTTTGACTTCTGTTGAAGAAATAAATGCTAGATGGATGCAGTTCAGTGACTACATTGCACCTATAGGGAAAATTTGTGTAGTGCCTGACCAGCATTAGTCAGATTACATGGAGTGGTTCTACATGATTTCACATCCGTTTATGACTCCAGCACAGCCAGGGGATCCTCCTAAAGTTTTGTCAGTTTAGTAATATGACACATTTGTTGAACTAGATGTGCCTCAGCAACTAGTGGCGACAGCGACACCTAATGAAGTAGACGTTGATGTGCATCGTCCTCGACATGCGGTGGTAATATATATTTTTTCGTATTTTGTGTTCATTGTTTTTTTTTATTACTAACAATTTTTATGTTTTTTTTTCACTTACTAGGATGGTTATGTGGCAATTGCTCATAAATTGGAGAGGCTACTGAACCTGAGGATCTTGATCGAAGGAACAAAAGCCTATACTATTGCTGAAGAATGTTTGAGCATCGCATGAAGCTACATTGGCCAACCAATTGTAGGTCACAGATCAAGGTGTAGGCGACATACGGACAATCATTGAAGTTTTTTTTGGCCGTATATATGTTAATTTTAATTTTTTGGATAATTTATTTATTTGGTACATTTATTTATTGACATTGAAATTTGGTTAATTTATAATTTTGGTGTGTTACACGTTTTTAATTATTTTATACAAATTTTTGTTATCCGTTTATCGTTAATTAGCCGTTAATGTTGATTTGAGGAAAAAATTAATTTGTCCTTAACAAATTACGAATGTATTTTTTTGCAATATTTAAAAATCATAAATCATTTTCAAACTTGACAACACATTGTAAATTGCATGTGTCTGTTTAAAAAAATGAATAGTACACTTACATATTGACATAGAAATGACTACTTAGTTATTTTAGTTCTAATAGTAACAATGCATGTCTAATGCAACATTAAAGCATGAAACAACATTATTGTACTTGACAACACATAGGAAGTAACATGTGTTTATTTAAAAAATAAATAACACAAGCAGTATAATTGAACATCTATAAATATCACAAAAACACTCTCAACAATCGCACATTCTCACCCAATCTACCTTCAGAAACCAATTTGGGAGAAACAAGCAGTCATATCATTGTCAACTCCAAATTAGCTTTTATTTTTCCAAATTGATCGATTATTCACTATGAATCTGGTGTTTATTTCCAAAGTTCCACTCCGATACCCATTTGAATTCCTAATGATTGTGGTTTTGAAACATTAAAAAGCAGAATGCACAATACCCTTCAACTAACCAACGATCAATATTTGGATCAAATTTACTACCGACAACCATTTGCAGATATGGATAACCAATTTGTCTTTCAATCTATGCAATTGAAAAATGATGATGTTAATACAATATTAATGTGTAATAATCAATACTCGCATGCTAGCCTGATTGAGTTATTATGAACCATTGGTAGAACACCGGATGATATATTAAACTTACTTTAAGCCACTATGACTGCTACTCATGATGCCCTGCTATATTACAACGGGAGATGGAACATGTCACGCCAAGATGAATTTGTGGGTTACTCGTTCACAAGAAAAAATCCAAAAAGATTTCACATTTCTTTGGGGTGTAGCATTGACGGACTCAAGGATGTGATCAAGTAGGTTCTAGCTCAAGGGATTCCCCCTTATGGTATTCATGAATCACAAACAGTAAGATGATTATTTTTTCGATGGCCAGGTCATTCTAACTATTCAGAAAAAGTTATCAAATTTAAAATAATTGAGCTAAAAACTGATGATGACCTGTTGAAGGTCTTAGTACAGTCTAACTACTGGAAACAATTTGGCCCAATAGAAATTTTAACCGTTTTTAGTAAATCGGTAATCAAAATGAAGATAACATGTCTCCGTCACGACATGATTCAATGCAAAATTAGTATTAGTTAACTGTAGTTTTTGATGCATTTTCTTTTTGTTTCAACTATGTTGTAAGTTAATGTAATGTTTAAATTGGTGCACATTAGCTAATGAAACTGTATGTATATTATTTTCAAAGTACTTAGTTATGTTCTAACTTTTTAAAATAATTAGTGGAAATAAATTGTTATTTATAGAAATGTCAAAAAAATAATTATTTACAGAAACGTCAGTGGAAATAGCATATTTTATGTTCATTCTTCACCTAAATCAACAAATTCGATTTTTAGCCAAGACAAATTTGTGTAATGCTGCATTCTACCTATGTATGAGGTGGGCCACTGCTTTGCCTGATAATGACAATGTGTATTCCCCAACAACACCAATGGTGATAAAGGACAATGGTCTCGTAAAAAGACATGTTACATAATGACAAACAAATTCAATGTAAGATAACCAACAACATTGTTAGCATTTATACTAACATAACAATTATGCAATTACCTAAAGAAAATGATTTACATACACATGACCCATGCATATTATGCGATTCACAGAAGAATATGGTGGTGGTTGACTTCTAAGAGGAAAAAATATCATGTTGTGTTGTCGTGAAAGAGAAACAACAATCACGTTGTATCATGAAGCAATGACATATCCCATATCTGTAATATTCATCATCCACTTATCTATGGTAACTGTCATACCCTAATTTCGTCCGGGGATTATTACTTGATGACATGCAACCTTTGGTTAGCCGCTTTGAGATACTTGGCGTCCTTTGTTGCACAATAAATGAAGTCCCGAGACGTCCCAGAAATCTAAAGGAAGCAGGCTTGCGCGATCCGTGAAATTCCGTAATGTGGCGGAAGTCGAAAAGAGGTGTTTTTGCGCAATCCGTAAGTTTCCATAACTTCTTCGAAAGCTAAAAAAGAGTAAATACATAATCCGTAAGGATTCGTAACCTTGCGGAAGAAAAATAAGTATCGTTACGAAATTCGTAAAGTTTCGTAACATTACGGAAAAAGAATCACAAAAAAAAGGGCAGGGGGTGTATTTAGTAAAAATGGGGGTGCAAATAGCAACCAGGCCCACTTGGGCCCTCCAGAAGATTCCTCCAGAAGGCTGTTCTTCTGGAGGAAGCAACCTTGCTCGCCTGGGCGAGCTGGGCGGCAAGCTTCTCCACTATTTTGCTATAAATAGGGGGAGAAGTGAAGAAGAAAAGGGTTAAGCCCCTTAGGCACTTCTCTCTCTCTCGAAATAGCTGAGGAAAATTAGTTCCGTGAAGAAAATCCAAGCCGAGGCGCTTCCGTAACGTTTCCGTGAGTAATTACGCGAAGATTCTCGACCGTTCTTCAAGATTCATCGTTCGTTCTTCGTTTTCTTCAGTCTTCAACGGGTAAGTACCTCAAACCAAGCTTTTCAATTCATTCTATGTACCCGTGGTGGTCCACATTTTGTTTCATGTATTTTTGTTCTCGTTTTCATTTACTTTTTATACCCCCTTTTGACGTGCTTAAGCCATTTATTTAAGTCATTTCTCGCCTAATCTAAAAATAAAATAAATTTCCACCGATCGTTTGAATTGTATCATCCGTTAACTTTGGTTAAAATGAATTCCGACCGTTCGGTCATGCCGTAACCACATTGAAAATAAAAAAAAAGAGGTAAAAAATAATATAATAATCAAAAAATACCCTTTTAGTAAAATAAAGCGAAAAATCAATCGGACGTTTTCTCTTTGGGATTTCTCATTCTTAATTGAATTGACTAATAACTAAAGTGAAACTAAGGCTAAAATCAAACTCGCCTAGTCAAGCTCGTCCACAAAAATAGGTTTTTGAAAGTTTATCATTTCAGTTTCTTACTAAGTAAAATGGATCATTTTTAAGGTCCAACGCCTTAAAATGATCACCTTTCAAGTAAAAAGAATCACTTGATTCACGCATAAGAAAGAACTACGTAGGTCTGATTTCCTCTCCAAAGGAGGGTACGTAGGAGCAAAAGCCCCGCTTTTGTCGACCTCAAAAAATAAAAAGAAATAAAAGTTAAGATAACACAATTCCACAATTCTAAAAAATATACTGTTGTCCTTTGGGACAAACGTGAGAGGTGCTAATATCTTCCTCAAGCGTAAATACAACTCTCGAACTTAGAATTTTCCTTTTGACCGGTTTCCTTCGGTTTTTCCGACGTTTTCCACAAATAAACGTTGGTGGCGACTCCGCGCATCTTTCCTCCTTTGGGAAACGCACCCGTGAGCCTCGCCCGCGAAGGGCACGTTGCGACAGTTGGCGACTCCACTGGGGACTTTTGTGAGTTAGGCCTATCTTAGGAATTGTGGAATTGTGAAACTTTGTGTGTGCTTTCATTGAACTGTGTAAAATGTAAATAAACTGTTGTCTATTTTGCATTCTTTACACTGCATTCTAAGCACCCACGGGTTTTGAGTAAAAAGGGGCCCTACACCCGGGTTCATGGGAATTTAAGGAGTGGAGGTGAATCTATCATCATGCTAGGTCTCCGACTTGCTTGATAATAGTGAAACCTCGTCTAGAGCTTTCTCTCTTTATAATATGTTGTCGCTGGTATTCCATACCGCCACAATATTATTATCTTGAGTGATGATACCTCTAGAAAACAGCCGTGTGAGTTATGAATTGTTGGGGAATAGTTATTAGAGACCCCTAGATATTGTCCTATAAGTTCCCAAATAGGGGCAAAGAGCAAACACGCTCCGTGCCATTTGTTCTCATGCATCTTTTGATAAATAGCACTAGTTTATAGTTTTTGCTAGTGGTGTTGGTTTCTTTAGAGTAATACATAACCTTTTTAATGCTACGTCGAGGCGCCATCATGCCCAAACGTAGCATTAAAATTGGATCTCTGCGGTCTCGTGTGTGTGAATTCCCCTTTTGTGTTGTTTTCCTCCTGTTTCATGCATATGCATTGCATCATTCATGTCGGAGTCTTGATCCACCCCTTTTTTAGGTAAATGATGGGGACAAATCAAAACGGAAAAAGGTTTTATCAAGTCAAGGTTAAAAGTCTAGATGTCACTAGCCTCAAGGAATTAGGACGATTGATGGGACCTCTCCAAAGGCAAGCCTTCCGCAAAGTGTACGGAAAGATTCTAGATTTGACCGCAACGGAGGTATTTATGGAAGCTGTCGTATCCCTCGCCCAATACTATGACCAGCCGTTGAGGTGTTTCACGTTTGGGGACTTCCAAATGGTCCCAACTATTGAAGAGTTTGAGGAAATATTAGGATGCCCTCTAGGGGGGAGGAAACCGTATCTCTTCTTCGGTTTTCTTCCTTCCTTGAGCAAGATTGCGGCTGTGGTTGGGGATTCAGCAAAGGAGTTGGATCGCACGAAGCAAACTCGGAACGGCGTAATGGGCTTGCCTCGGAAATACTTGGAAGGAAAGGCAAGGGATATGGCGAGCCAAGAGAAGTGGGGCCCGTTTGCAGATATTTTAGCCTTGCTGATTTTTGGGGTTGTCCTCTTCCCAAACGTCGACGGTTTGGTAGACTTAGCGGCCATTGATGCTTTCCTCGCATATCACCATAGCAAGGAAAGTCCAGTGGTGGCTATCTTGGCAGATCTGTTTGACACCTTTGACCGGAGGTGTGAGAAAAACCGCGCGTGGATTGTCTGTTGTTTACCCGCTCTCTGTGTATGGTTGATTTCACACCTATTCCGACAAGACACGAGACACCCGTGTCCACTTCAAAGCTATCGCTCATGCGCCGAAAAAGGAAGAGTCGATTGGGACCAACATTTGGCTGGGATAGAGGGCAGCGCGATCAATTGGTTTCCTCGTTGGAAGGAAGGCAAGGAAGGAGTTCTTTTCTCATGTGGGGACTAACCTAATGTTCCACTGATAGGGACTAGGGGTTGTATTAATTATAATCCCACACTCGCCATAAGACAGCTAGGGTACCCCATGAGGGGAGCGCCAACCGAAGAAAATCTCTCGCCTTGCCTTATGAGGGATCTAGGCGCGCAAGGTCTCAAGGTTATACAAAGAATCCACAAGGCATGGAGGAATCCATTGAAGAAAGACAAGGAGCTTAGGGGCATCCGAAATGGCGTCATTGGAGGTTATCATGGATGGCTAAGAATTCATGCGCGAGGGTTAGATTGGCTCTCCAAATTGAAAGTTATCAATGAGGAGAATTTCGAAGCTCCAGAGGAAGATGAAGAAGTCCAAGCTCTAAAGTTAGAGTTAGGGAAGGCAAGACTCGCCAAGGAGAAGTTCAAGTCAGCTGCTACACACATCCGGAAGGAGTGCACCGAGTTACAAGAGGAAAACGCGGCCACTGCAAAAGCCCTTGAACAAGAAACCAAAAGGGCCTGCAAGGAGGAATATGGCCGAGAGAAATTCCGAGGAGCATTGTGGGGTAGTAACAATGAGCTCAAGCTCCGAAGAGAGGAGAGAGATCGGTCACGGGTGCATGGCATGATATTAAAAGAAGAGTTAGTTGCTTGCGCGAGGTCCAAAAGGAGTTTGGCTCAACACTTGGAAGCCACGGAGCAAAGCATGCTAGCTATCATAGGGCAATACAAGGAAGAATTGAACCAGTCCATGGCCCATGAACAAAAGCTAGTGGAAGATTTTGCACAAGTGTATGCCGAAAAAGAAGCAAGAGGGAGGGTGATTGATGCGTTGCATCAAGAAGCGACTATGTGGATGGATAGGTTCGCCTTGACCTTAAATGGAAGTCAAGACCTCCCGCGTCTGTTAGCCAAAGCAAAAGCCATGGCCGAAGTATGTACTGCCCCCGAGGAGATCCATGGGCTAATCAATTACTGTCAGCACATGATAGATTTGATGACCCATATAATTAGGAATCGTTAGGTTCTTTTGTAACACCTTTGTATAATCTTGGCTAGATGAAAGCTTTGTTCTTTTTATAAAATGAGAAGTTCTGGACTCATTACGTTATCTAAAAATCTTGGGGTGGATCCAAGTGCTCCGATCATCCATTTGCATACTCATGTTTTGGTAGCATACTCACCGTTGTTTATTTCAACGGGAATTTCATCATAACTAAGAAAACACCAAGGCACCCCTATAACACTCGATCCAGAAAAATGGATAATGAAAAGGGCGTGCAGGAACAGATGAAGGCCGATCTATCGGCCTTAAAAGATCAAATGGCTTCCATCTCGGAGGTCATGTTAAAACTCCAGAAAACCATAGAGGATAAAGCCACCGCAACCGCCTCCAGTACAGTTAGGGAAGCGGAGCCGGTGCTGCAGCCCGCCTTGAATCCGGGCCTAGACAGAAACATGGCCGTGTTCGGTCGAAGGTATAGTCCACAAGCTTATCCTTATGGCTTGCCTCCGGACTTCACCCCCCGTGTCACCCCGGAAGATTTAAGCCAAGCCCCTACTTTTGAGGGGCAACTCCCACCTTATGAAGACTATCCCGGGCAAGACGATGGGGAAGGAGATACCCATCTTGGCCCCCTGCTCCACCACAAAGATCCATCCCCGCATGAACTACCCCAGTTAAACATAGTCCGCCATATCCCGGCCTCACCCACACCCGTAAAAGAATCTGTTCCCTTTGCGGAAGATAAGGGGAAGATTGAGGCGCTTGAAGAGAGGTTGAGAGCAGTCGAGGGCCTCGGCAATTACCCATTCTCGGATTTAGCGGATTTATGTCTTGTGCCCAACATCGTCATCCCTCCCAAGTTCAAAGTACCAGACTTTGATAAGTACAAAGGGACGACATGTCCAAAGGAGCATCTCCGGATGTATTGCCGGAAGATGGGGGCGTATTCTGCGGACGAGAAGTTGTTGGTCCATTTCTTTCAAGACAGCTTGGCCGGAGAGCTGTAGCATGGTATACCAATCTGGAAGCTTCCCAGATCCGATCATGGAAGGACTTGGCAACTGCCTTCATTAGGCAGTACCAGTACAATACGGACATGGCTCCCGATCGGAACCAGCTTCAGGGTATGACTAAACGAGAGCATGAGTCCATTAAGGAATATGCCCAGAGATGGAGAGATCTCGCAGCCCAAGTCGTACCGCCCATGACGGAGAGAGAGATGATCACAATTATGGTAGATACGTTACCCACGTTCTACTATGAAAAGCTGATAGGCTACATGCCAGCTAACTTTGCAGATCTCGTCTTCACCGGGGAAAGGATTGAATCCGGGCTACGAAAAGGCAAGTTCGAATATGCTGCCAATATGGCCCCCAACAACAACAGAAGAGCCCCAGTAGTGGGCGCGAGGAAAAAGGAAGGAGATGCCCACGCAGTCACCATCGCCCCAACATGGATGAAAGCACCCCAAAATATCCAAAGCTCATACCAGCCCAATCCCCCAAATTTTTTAATCCGAGCCGGGAACTCCCTCCCGACTCAAGTAAAAGGACCACTCGCAGTAGAAAGAGCATCGGCCCAACGCACAGCTCCAGCCGCACCCCGGCCAGTTAATAATACAGCCCCCGGCGCGACTTATAGATATGCACAGCACCTGAAAGACAACTTCCCTCCTATTCCCATGGCATACTCCGAGCTATGGCCTTCATTATTGGAGAATCATTTGGTGGTGGCCATACCCGAAAAGGTTCTCCAGCCACCCTACCCCAAGTGGTATGACCCAGGTGCCAAGTGTGTGTACCATAGTGGAGTTCCCGGACACAATATTGACTCATGCATCCCGTTCAAGTATAAGGTGCAGCACCTGATTCGTGCCGGCTGGCTATCGTTTCAGGAGGAAGGCCCAAATGTTAAAACCAACCCGCTAGCTAGTCATGGAGGGACTAGCGTGAACGCCGTTAAAGAGGATGAGCCGCCACGGACGAAAAGGTTAGGAGAGGTAGCTATTTCTAGGCGCTTCATCTATCAATCACTGCAAGCGGCGTGCATGGTCTCCAGTGGTGGAGGCGAAAGAGATGAATGTTTGTTTCACCTCGGGGAGTCACATGACATGGAAACTTGTCCCGCGGTAGAAGAATTGCTTCAGCGGCTCATGGATTGCGGGCAGCTTGAAGTGTCCATAGGAGGGAGGGAAGAACCACAAATTTGTATGCAGTCGGAAAAGAAGAAGGTTCCTCTAACCCCCAAGGCCCTAGTAATATGTTTTACTAGGAAAGGGACCGGCTCCACACCCATATACCCCCGGGCGGCACCCAAGCCGACGCCATTTGCATACCAAAGTAATAAGGCCGTTCCGTGGAAGTATACCCCTCCCGCGTCCAGCGAAAGAGTTGTAACCAAAGTTGACTCCTTATCGGCTAAGGTAACCAACATCACCGGCCTCAGTGGCGTAACCCGCAGTGGTTGTGTGTTCGCTTCCCCTCACCCGGCGAAATTGCCCTCTAAAGGGAAAGCGCCCATGGTCCAAGAGCCCACAGACATAGCCACCCCCTCGAAAGAAGTAGATCCTCCAGTGGGAAAAGGGGCCGAAAAGAAAGAAGGACTTCAAGGAAAAACAGTGACTTTGGAAGAGGCCCAAGAGTTCCTCCGCCTCATCCAACAAAGCGAGTTTAAGGTAGTCGAGCAACTGAATAAAACTCCAGCAAGGATCTCTTTGCTTGAACTACTCATAAACTCCGAGCCTCATCGTGCGCTATTGATGAAGGTCCTTAACGATGCCCATGTAGCACATGATATCTCAGTGGAGGGCTTCGAAGGCATTGTTAATCATATAACCACCAACAACTACATCGCGTTTGCGGAAGAAGAGATTCCCGTTGAGGGGAGAGGACACAACAAGGCTCTACATGTGTCGGTGAGATGTATGGACCACGTTGTCGCAAAGGTACTTATCGACAATGGATCGAGTTTAAATGTAATGCCAAAGACCACTTTGGAAAAGCTTCCTTTTAGTGCGTCACGTTTAAAACCGAGCTCGATGGTGGTGCGAGCCTTTGATGGTACTCGGCGGGAAGTGATGGGGGAAATCGACATTCCCATTCAGATAGGCCCCCACACTTGCAATGTGGTGTTTCAAGTAATGGATATAAATCCCGCCTATAGCTGCCTCTTGGGAAGACCGTGGATTCATGCCCTGGGAGTGGTCCCTTCAATGCTTCACCAGAAATTGAAGTTCGCAGTGGGTGGACTTTTGGTGATAGTGTCGGGTGAAGAGGACATGTTGGTGAGCTGCCCCTCCTCTGCACCGTACGTAGAAGCGGCGGAAGAATCATTGGAAACGGCTTTCCAATCCTTTGAGGTGGTGAGCTGCGCCTCTGTGGAACCAAGTCCGTCGCTACCTTCTCTCTCCAAAGCGGCCATAATGGTGGCACGTGTTATGCTCAGGAACGGATTTGAGCCCGGAATAAGTCTAGGCAGGGACTGCCTCGGGAATGCCAACGTGGTCGATATCAAGGGAAATCCATACAAATATGGATTAGGGTACGAACTCGGGATGCCGGGGAGGAGGAACGTGCCGTCAATATTTCGGGCGGATAGGATATGGCCCGGCCGTATTAGCCAGTGTTTCACTAGCGCTGGAATGGTGTCCGAGGAGGAGGTGGCCGCGATAGAAGAGGAGTTCCCTCAAGACCCACCAAGTTTTGTGCAACCATGCCACCCCGATTCCCAAGTGGGGAACTGGTGCGTGATAAGCCAGTCAGAAGTCTATACCGCCGATTCAATGTAATTAGAGCCTATAGATTTCCGTTCTCTTTTGTTTTGTGAAACCTACCTTATTAAATAAACAAAGAGATTTTGTTTCATCTGTTCTTGCAGTACCACCTTTTCTCATATCATTTTGCATGTTTTTGTTTCTTTTGTCTTGTTTGGTATAGATGTGAGGGTCGATTCTTTGAGGAACCTAACAACGAGGGTTTGAAAATCGATTTCGATCGAGATATAAGCCAAACGATAAACGAGGAAGAGGAAGAGGACGTCCTGTCACCAGAGTTGGAGAGACTGGTCGCTTAGGAAGAACGTGAAATGAAGCCTTACCAAGAAGAAACCGAATTGGTAAAGTTGGGGACCACGGAGGAAAAGAAGGAAGTAAAGGTAGGAACCGGTATGACCGCGCCTATCCGCCAAGGCTTGATAACCCTTCTTAAAGAGTATCAAGATGTCTTTGCGTGGTCATATCAAGATATGCCCGGTCTGGATTCCGACATTGTGCAGCATAAGTTGCCTTTGAATCCTGGGTCTTCTCCGGTTAAGCAAAGTTACGAAGAATGAGACCCGAGATGTCTTTAAAAATTAAAGAAGAAGTAAGGAAGCAGTTTGATGCAGGTTTCTTAGTTGTGGCACGGTACCCGGAGTGGGTGGCCAACATCGTCCCAGTCCCGAAAAAGGAAGGCAAGGTTCGAATGTGTGTAGACTACCGGGACTTGAACCGAGCCAGTCCTAAAGACAACTTTCCCCTGCCACACATTGACATATTGGTAGATAATACAGCCAAATTCGCCCTCTTCTCATTTATGGATGGTTTCTCGGGGTATAATCAAATAAAGATGGCACCCGAAGATGTAGAGAAGACCACTTTCGTCACCCTATGGGGAACGTTCTGCTATAAGGTGATGGCCTTCGGACTGAAAAATGCTGGGGCAACCTATCAGCGTGTCATGGTGGCGTTGTTCCATGACATGATGCATAAGGAAATAGAGGTCTACGTAGATGACATGATTGCCAAGTCTCGGACTGAGGACGAACACCTTGTCAATCTGCGTAAGCTGTTTGGAAGGTTGCGGAAATACCAATTAAAACTAAACCCAACCAAATGCACCTTTGGGGTGAAGTCGGGGAAGCTGCTAGGATTTATCGTAAGTCAGAAAGGGATAGAGATAGATCTCGAGAAAGTGAAGACCATCCTTGAAATGCCGGAACCCCGCACGGAGAAGCAGGTTCGGGGGTTTTTGGGCAGGTTGAATTATATCGCGAGATTTATCTCGCAACTCAGCCCTACCTGTGAGCCCATTTTTAAGCTGTTACGTAAGAACCAAGCGGTCCTATGGAACAGTGACTGCCAAGAGGCTTTCAATAAGATCAAACAGAGTCTCGCGAATCCCCCGGTGCTCATGCCACCCATAACAGGAAGACCTCTTTTCCTGTACATGACCGTGTTGGACGAGTCTATGGGGTGCGTGTTGGGTCAGCATGATGATTCTGGGAAAAAGGAGCAAGCCATCTACTATCTGAGCAAGAAGTTTACCGCATGTGAGATGAATTACTCAATGCTAGAAAGGACGTGTTGTGCTCTGGTATGGGCATCACATCGGCTTAGGCAGTACATGCTCAGCCACACCACGTGGCTTATTTCCAAAATGGATCCTGTGAAATACATCTTTGAAAAACCAGCCCTCACGGGACGAATCGCTAGATGGCAGGTACTATTATCTGAATTCGATATCGTTTACGTCACCCAAAAGGCGGTAAAGGGAAGTGCCTTAGCGGATTATTTGGCCCAACATCCCCTCCAGGATTATCGGCCGATGCACCCCGAGTTTCCAGATGAAGATATCATGGCTACTGGTTTCTTTGTAAGTGGTACTATCCTTTACAAACGAAACCACGACATGACCCTCCTACGATGCGTAGATGCCAAAGAGGCGAACTTCATGATTGAGGAGATCCACGAGGGTTCCTTTGGGACACATGCCAAAGGGCATGCTATGGCCAGAAAAATCCTCAGGGCCGACTATTATTGGCTCACCATGGAAAGCGATTGCTGCGCTCATGTCAGGAAATGTCATAAATGTCAGGCATACGCGGACAACGTCAATGTTCCGCCACATCCTCTGAATGTTATGTCCGCCCCTTGGCCTTTTTCTATGTGGGGAATAGATGCCATTGGGGCCATAGAACCCAAAGCGTCGAATGGTCACTGCTTCATTCTTGTGGCGATAGATTACTTCACCAAATGGGTCGAAGCAGCTTCTTATACTAACGTCACAAGGAATGTGGTAGTTAGATTCATAAAGAAGGAGTTGATTTGTCGATACGGACTCCCCAGGAAGATCATTACTGACAATGGCACCAATCTGAACAATAAGATGATGCAGGAGATGTGCGAAGACTTCAAGATCCAGCATCATAACTCTACCCCTTATCGGCCAAAGATGAATGGGGCTGTAGAGGCTGCGAATAAGAATATCAAGAAGATTGTTCAAAAGATGACGGTGTCATACAAAGATTGGCATGAGATGTTGCCTTTCGCCCTACACGGGTACAGAACCTCGGTGCGAACTTCTACTGGGGCAACGCCGTATTCCTTAGTTTATGGGATGGAGGCAGTACTCCCATTTGAGGTAGAGGTTCCTTCTCAGAGGATAATGGCGGAGTCAGGCCTAGAAGAGTCAGAATGGGCTCAAGCACGCTACGACCAACTTAACCTTATTGAAGGTAAGCGTTTGGCTGCCATGAGCCATGGGCGTTTGTATCAACGAAGGATAAAGAACGCATTCGACAAGAAGGTACGTCCGCGCAAGTTCAACGAGGGGGACCTTGTGCCGAAGAAGATGTCCCACGCTGTTAAAGATAATCGAGGCAAGTGGGCCCCGAATTATGAAGGGCCTTTCGTGGTGAAAAGAGCTTTTTCTGGGGGTGCTCTGATACTCACCCACATGGATGGCGAAGAATTGCCTTCGCCCGTGAACTCCGATGTAGTTAAACGATATTACGCTTGAAGTCTGGGGCAATCGAGAGGACCGTTGCATGGTCTTTTAATTCTGAGTTTTTGTGCTTCCTGGTTTCCTCCAAGGATTCCCTTCCTCTGTATTTGTCTTGTTCTTTTAAAAAGAGGAAAAGATAGGCGAGGTTTTAGTCCTCCCTTTGGTTTCAAACTTTGTGTTTTAGATTTGTTATAAGCATGAGCCCTCTTCGCTCGGTGTATGGGGTGCCCCAAACGCTTATTTAAAATTGAACCTAACCAGCCTTCACTAAAATAAAATCATCGCATTAGAAACATTCATACATGCACATGCACATGCATATCTTGTGGTAGCAAGGAGCAGAATCGTCTCAGGCCACGGTCAGAAGTCAAGGCAAGTCAATGGCAGAAATCAACCAAGGTAAGACGATGACCGCTCACGATTGGTCGCATATCATTTGGCTCTTACTTACGGGTTCATAGGGACGAATGCAAGTGGGGCTAGGGTCACGACCGACCGATCGTTGCCCCTTCCCGGTGCTAAACAAGCAGAGAACGTCGTTGCAAGGCAGCCCAGTATCCTTTGTGTTCGCAGTTTCTTTTACTATCGTTTGTTTTAAATAAGTAATCGACGCCTAATTCTAACTTAAGTAAGTTCAAGTTAGGCGAAATGCTAACCCATGAAGAAGGAGGGGACATGGTTAATGTTCCCCTAAAAAAAAAAAGTAGCAGGTTAGCTCGCCTGGGCGAGCAACCCCTGCACTCAAAATATAAAAACGAAGGAGGGGAACGTTTTTGTATCCAAAAACTTCCCCCCCTTCATTCAAGAAAGAAAGAACACGAAGGCTTGCGGTTCTTGCCCCCTCAAGCCACTTTTGGTTGCCTTTTGCTTTCATTTTTGGTGTTTCAATTCACTCCAACAAGTAAGTATTCCATCCTTGATGTTTTTGCTTCCCATTGATGTGTTTTCTTCATCTTTTGGTGCCTTAAATTGTGAGAACATGCTTATATTTGTGAGGCAGTTTTGGTTTGCTTTGGTGCTTGTTTTCTTGAATTGAGGATTTGAATGAAAAGGCCTTAGGCCTAGGTTGTATTCTGAAGCAATGGGGCATGCCACATTGCTCCCATTCTCTTGCAATTCATGTCCAAACATGCGCTCACCAAGTGCTCGGTGAAATGCCCCAATGGTGTATGAATATGATTTTGTAAAAATTGGGACGGTGGGGCTATTTTTATGTATGTAGGTACAGCATAGGAGATTCAAAATAGTTGTCCAAATGCAATTCCAAGCTTAGGAACCCAAACTTGTAGCTTCAATGCAAGGAAACATGCTTATGGCTAGGAATCCAAAATTTGGTTTTAGGATTAGAAAAGCATGAAAATAGGGATTAGTTTGTAAGAATTTGGGCTGCCCCATGATTGGTACTTTGCACCTAAGTAACGTGGGAAATGCTTTTCAATGGTGTGTAGATATATGTGTAAATATAAAGGGCATGAAATTCTTTGTAAAGGGTGAAGGAATATTGAAGTCCCTTCCTAAATGAATGTATGATAGCACGGGATTCCCTTTTGAATGCAAGTATGTGCATAATGTTAAATATCTTGCCAATATGCATAAGTGTGAGTGAAACAATGAAAGTTTGTATGGTATATATATTTTGAGTGTGTGTAGGTAGTTTGTGATAGCAAGTGTTTAGGACATAGTTAAGTGTAAATTTTGACGCAATGCCTTAAGCGTGAGAATGTGTGTTCTTTTCAAAATGCATATATATGTATGACAATTAGAATGTGTTGGATGGCCTCTATGTTGATATAAATAGTAGGATATTCTACACATACGCATGTGCATAAATGTGTTACTTTAAACGTGCGCATGATTTCTTTCTAAACCGGAGGGGTTAGCATGACATTTTTGCGTTAAGACAAGCGTTATCTTGTAAAACTAACTTCTAAATGTTTGTTCTCGCAAGAAATGGCCCCGAGGAAGCTCGCCTCAAAGAGATCTAGGAAGGATAAAGCGGCTGAAGGAACCAGTTCTGCTCCCGAATATGATAGCCACCGCTTTAGGAGCGCTGAACACCAGCAGCGCTTCGAGGCCATCAAGGGATGGTCATTTCTCCGGGAGCGACGCGTCCAGCTCAGGGACGATGAGTATACCGATTTCCAGGAAGAAATAGTTCGCCGGCGGTGGGCATCACTGGTCACCCCCATGACCAAGTTTGATCCAGACATAGTCCTCGAATTTTACGCCAATGCTTGGCCTACAGAGGAGGGCGTGCGTGATATGAGGTCCTGGGTGAGGGGTCAGTGGATCCCGTTTGATGCAGATGCTATTAGCCAGCTCCTTGGATATCCTTTAGTGCTGGAAGAGGGCCAGGAGTGCGAGTATGGCCAGAGGAGGAACCGGCCCGATGGGTTCGATGAGGAGGCCATCGCCTAGTTGCTATGTATACCGGGGCAAGATTTTGCCCGAACTGCTGCCGGGAGACGGGTGCGGATCATGCGCACCAACATGACCACCCTGACTCAGATATGGATGACTTTACTGCTCAGCAACATCCTGCCCAGCGACCATAATTCCGACCTCCCCCTGCCGAAGTGTCAGCTGGTGTACGCCATCTTGACGCGGATGAGCATTCATGTGGCTCAGTTAATCGCTGATGCCATCTATATATTTGCAGGTATGGCGCCTACCAGGCACCCTCTGGACCCGGATAAGTCCAACAGGGCCCTGGGATTTCCCGCCTTGATCACAGGACTCTGCCAGTCGTTCGGCGTCCCCGTCGCACCTAGCAAGGTGATTCGGCCGCCCATCACCCGAGCTTTTATTGAGAGGTACTGCACGCAGAGACAGGTCCAGGGTGATACACCACAGGCCGCGGACACGCCGCCACCACATCAGGCTGGTCCAACCGGATCATTTGACACAGAGCAGTATTTGCGGCATTTGGTTCGCCAGCAGGTGGCCAACCACCGGGCACATGTACAGACCCCCGATTGTCTTTACCAGATGAGCCTCAGCCTGCAGAGCCAGGGTTTTACTTCTTTTCTGTGCCCTACTCCGGACCAGTTCAGGGCAGAGGTCGCATGACCTGGAGATTGGCTTGAGGCCCGGGCAGGAGAGGCACCAGCAAGGCTCCCGACGGGGCAGATGAGGCCCGCGAGGACGAGGAGATGACCGATTTACTGGATTTCTTAGGAGGGAGCGGGGTCACATGATTGGGAGATCTCTTGATTCATATTTCTTTTTGTTTCCATTTGTTTTTCCTGTTACATATCATCTTATTTTTGTTTAACTAAGGGACTAACGTTTGTTTCATGTTTTGACTTTTGTTTTGTACATACATATCGTTTGAGTTGTTACGTCGGTACTTGTTTCATTATTGTCAATAGTGTTTGTTGAAATTCCGGAACCGTGTAGAGTTTTTTATTTAGGGACGTCGTCCTAAAAATAAATTGAACCAAAAATCCTAATAAAAAGGAAAAAGCGTTGTGAATAAAAGTCATGTTCATAAAGAAAAGAAAAAGGTTTTTATTTATATATGTGTGTAAAAGGAAAATGTGTGTAGAAGGTTTTTGTGTGTAAATAATGCGTGGAAAGGAATTCTTGTGTGTGTGAGCAACGAGTGTATATGAAGGAACTTTTGTGTGAACTATAAGTGTGTGTTGGGAAAAATGAAAAATCTTTGAATGTAAATAGGGTTTGTATATAGACCGTGTGACGTAAAAAGAAGAGTTCTAATGCGTGTACAGAAAAAGTTTGTCATGTATAAAAATATAGATGTACAAAGAAAGATTTTCCTCATAAAGGATCACAGGTGTATAGTTTTAGTGAATGTATATACAAATAAAACAAAAGTAAAGAGAAAGAAAGACCGCGAAGGTCGACATGTTATAGTTAAGTATAAATCATTCATAAAGAGCAAACGCATCTTCTGGAAACAAGGGACTGATGCTAGGAGTTTATTTTCCGGAATGAACCGAGATAAGGATGGATGAATGCATTGAACTGATGAAAGAACATAATTTGGAAACGTTGGGTCTGTCTATATAAATTCCCAACCGTAGTATCACAATGCCATAAACAGGATGCTTGAGTGCCCACCTGGCTGTAGCCATGACTAATTTTGCATGTTGTTTTCAAATCATCATTGTCACGCATGCCTTATGGAACAATATGGAAGCTCGTCCCGAAATCGACACCTTGACACCCAAATTTGTTGCGCCCCAGATATCAAGATTGGGTTCCCACAATAAAAGACCCCATTTAAACACAACCTTAGACCTTTTTGAACCTTGACCTGTAAAAAAGAATCCTCATTCTTTCCCCCGAAGCAAAGGACAGCGGAATCTCGTCAAGGGAGAGCAAATAGAATGCTAAGCCCGATTTCCCGAAGAAAGGGATGGGGAGGGAAAAGTGAAAAGAAAGAAAAGAAAGAAATGGAAAGAAAGAAAAAAGAAAAAAAATGAAAATAAAGAAAAGAACAGAAGAAAGGAAAGAAGGATTCCCGATCAAAGATTGAAAAGAAGTGAAAAGGGAAAAAGAAGCAATTCTCGATCAATGAAAAAAGAGGACAGAAATCCTTCAAAGCCAGATTGCCACTCAGAATCATTCTTGACTGGCAATATTCCACCCCACATGAACAAAGAGGAAAAGACCGAAACACCCAGCTTCCTCTCCAAAAAACACTATCTGCGAGAAAATCCTATTGGTCTGTGATCGTGCGTTTAATCTTTGATTCGATAGGAAATCGTGTGCAAAATAGAGTCATGGTGCAGTTATGGTTTGGGAATAGGATAAAACACTTGCCTTGTGAGTTTTATACACTATGAGTGATTTATTTTCAGCTTAGCCCGATGTTTCCTTGCGTGTTCATTTGAAAGCTAGAAGTTGACATCCTACCCTTCATTCTCGGTTACAAGGAAGATTACCCTTGGCACAAGTATATTGTTTCTCTAAGATGTGGTGCTCTCGCGAATGATTTATTTTTCTTTGCAAAAAGCGTGTTATCCTTTTAGGTGGAAAAACCTGGTGGACCATTCGGTCCCGCCAACACCCTTTTCCGGAGCCACATGAATCTTATTGCTTAGGGCTGTTCATGTGTCCTCTACTTTTGAGTTTGGAGATGTGTTTCATGATTGCCTAAGAGAGGACCCTCAAGGCAATCCTCCATTCTCATCCTTTTCCGGAGCCACATGGATGAATTGCGTTGTCATTCCTGTGTCCTCCATTTTCGAGTTTGGAGCTGTGTTCCATGATTGCCTAAGAGAGGACCCTCAAGGCAATCCTCCATTCTCATCCTTTTCCGGAGCCACATGAATGTTATTGCTTAGGGCTGTTCATGTGTCCTCCACTTTCGAGTTTGGAGCTGTGTTCCATGATTGCCTAAGAGAGGACCCTCAAGGCAATCCTCCATTCTCACCCTTTTTCGGAGCCCCTTGAATGAATTGCATTGTCATTCATGTGTCCTTCATTTTCGAGTTTGGAGCTGTGTTCCATGATTGCCTAAGAGAGAACCCTCAAGGCAATCCTCCATTCTCATCCTTTTCCGGAGCCACATGAATGTTATTGCTTAGGGTTGTTCATGTGTCCTCCACTTTTGAGTTTGGAGCTGTGTTTCATGATTGCCTAAGAGAGGACCCTCAAGGCAATCCTCCATTCTCACCCTTTTCCGGAGCCACATGAATGTTATTGCTTAGGGCTGTTCATGTGTCCTCCCCTTTCGAGTTTGGAGCTGTGTTCCATGATTGCCTAAGTGAGGACCCTCAAGGCAATCCTCCATTCTCACCTTTTTTCGGAGCCGCATGAATGTTATTGCTTAGGGTTGTTCATGTGTCCTCCACTTTCGAGTTTGGAGATGTGTTCCATGATTGCCTAAGAGAGGACCCTCAAGGCAATCCTCCATTCTCACCCTTTTTCGGAGCCCCATGAATGAATTGCGTTGTCATTCATGTGTCCTCCATTTTTGAGTTTGGAGCTGTGTTCCATGATTGCCTAAGAGAGGACCCTCAAGGCAATCCTCCATTCTCATCCTTTTTCGGAGACACATGAATGTTATTGCTTAGGGCTGTTCATGTGTCCTCCACTTTCGAGTTTGGAGCTGTGTTCCATGATTGCCTAAGAGAGGACCCTCAAGGCAATCCTCCATTCTCATCCTTTTCCGGAGCCACATGAATGAATTGCGTTGTCATTCATGTGTCCTCCATTTTCGAGTTTGGAGCTGTGTTCCATGATTGCCTAAGAGAGGACCCTCAAGGCAATCCTTCATTCTCATCCTTTTCCGGAGCCACATGAATGTTATTGCTTAGGGCTGTTCATGTGTCCTCCACTTTTGAGTTCGGAGTTGTGTTTCATGATTGCCTAAGAGAGGATCCTCAAGGCAATCCTCCATTCTCATCCTTTTCCGGAGCCACATGAATGTTATTGCTTAGGACTGTTCATGTGTCCTCCACTTTCGAGTTTGGAGCTGAGTTTCATGATTGCCTAAGTGCGGACCCTCAAGGCAATCCTCCATACTCCACCTTTGTTCGGAGCACCATGAATGTCATTGCCTAGCGCTGTTCATGTGTTCTCCATTATCAAGTGCGAAGCTTCTGGTGACTGGGAAGCACGTTATTCTGTTGTTTTCTAGATCGGTTCCTTCGCCAAGTATGTGTATATGTGTATATGTGTATTATGTTTGTTGTTCTGGTTGTTATTTGTATTTTGTTTTGTGCAGAAGAAAAAAGAAGAAGTAGAGATGAGAGTCGTCATCACGGAAAGGGCAGGACGGACGAAATCAGTGTCCTATCTTTGCTTTCCGCTTATCTTCGATGAGAGGTAAGTAAAGAGGGGCAACTGTCATACCCTAATTTCGTCCGGGGATTATTACTTGATGACATGCAACCTTTGGTTAGCCGCTTTGAGATACTTGGCGTCCTTTGTTGCACAATAAATGAAGTCCCGAGACGTCTCAGAAATCTAAAGGAAGCAGGCTTGCGCGATCTGTGAAATTCCGTAATGTGGCGGAAGTCGAAAAGAGGTGTTTTTGCGCAATCCGTAAGTTTCCGTAACTTCTTCGATAGCTAAAAAAGAGTAAATACATAATCCGTAAGGATTCGTAACCTTGCGGAAGAAAAATAAGTATCGTTACGAAATTCGTAAAGTTTCGTAACATTACGGAAAAAGAATCACAAAAAAAAGGGCAGGGGGTGTATTTAGTAAAAATGGGGGTGCAAATAGCAACCAGGCCCACTTGGGCCCTCCAGAAGATTGCTCCAGAAGGCTGTTGCTTCTGGAGGAAGCAACCTTGCTCGCCTGGGCGAGCTGGGCGTCAAGCTTCTCCCCTATTTTGCTATAAATAGGGGGAGAAGTGAAGAAGAAAAGGGTTCAGCACCATAGGCACTTCTCTCTCTCTCGAAATAGCTGAGGAAAATTAGTTCCGTGAAGAAAATCCAAGCCGAGGCGCTTCCGTAACATTTCCGTGAGTAATTACGCGAAGATTCTCGACCGTTCTTCAAGATTCATCGTTCGTTCTTCGTTTTCTTCAGTCTTCAACGGGTAAGTACCTCAAACCAAGCTTTTCAATTCATTCTATGTACCCGTGGTGGTCCACATTTTGTTTCATGTATTTTTGTTCTTGTTTTCATTTACTTTTTATACCCCCTTTTGACGTGCTTAAGCCATTTATTTAAGTCATTTCTCGCCTAATCTAAAAATAAAATAAATTTCCACCGATCGTTTGAATTGTATCATCCGCTAACTTTGGTTAAAATGAATTCCGATCGTTCGGTCATGCTGTAACCACATTGGAAATCAAAAAAAGAGGTAAAAAATAATATAATAATCAAAAAATACCCTTTTAGTAAAATAAAGCGAAAAATCAATCGGACGTTTTCTCTTTGGGATTTCTCATTCTTAATTGAATTGACTAATAACTAAAGTGAAACTAAGGCTAAAATCAAACTCGCCTAGTCAAGCTCGTCCACAAAAATAGGTTTTTGAAAGTTTATCATTTCAGTTTCTTACTAAGTAAAATGGATCATTTTTAAGGTCCAACGCCTTAAAATGATCACCTTTCAAGTAAAAAGAATCACTTGATTCACGCATAAGAAAGAACTACGTAGGTCTGATTTCCTCTCCAAAGGAGGGTACGTAGGAGCAAAAGCCCCGCTTTTGTCGACCTCAAAAAATAAAAAGAAATAAAAGTTAAGATAACACAATTCCACAATTCTAAAAAATAGACTGTTGTCCTTTGGGACAAACGTGAGAGGTGCTAATACCTTCCTCAAGCGTAAATACAACTCCCGAACTTAGAATTTTCCTTTTGACCGGTTTCCTTCGGTTTTTCCGACGTTTTCCACAAATAAACGTTGGTGGTGACTCCGCGCATCTTTCCTCCTTTGGGAAGCGCACCCATGAGCCTCGCCCTCGCTCGCCCGCGAAGGGCACGTTGCGACAATAACCTATATGTAACAGACAACTAATAGTGGTTACTTAAATATTATTTTAAGAAAAAGTGACATAACAATAAATTTATGCACCATAGATAATCTGTCAACAAGTAGGGAACATTTTAATTCCTCAAATCTCTCTATGCCACCAAGTAGGTTGATATATTTTTCCGACCAGCTTGTGAGTTCTTTATGCAGATGGTTGCGGACTAATGACCATGATTCTTCACCCATACCCAATAAGGGTGTTATTGCACGATAACCACTGTTACCATCCGCTTTGACATCAATAATGTTTTCAATAGAATCCTGGATGCACGAATGAAATTGATCCATATTGGAATATTCCGTCTATGTATTGGTTGCTTAGATGATGATGCACTACGCTTCACTAAAGAATTATTATTTTGCACAAAGTATAACACATCAACATACTCCCAATAAGACAAATCATATTTTGTTGACTTTTTTTGTTTGGTCGGCGGTTTTTTTGGAGCACCTTTGGTCTTCACCTTTTCTGGAGGAGGACACATAAAGTTTAGATCAGGATAAGCAATTTCTCGAAGCTTTGTCTTCAAATGTACCTTGCCGCAAATATCGAGTTGCTCAAATCGTTTCGATATGATTTTCATCTCCTCAGTTATGGTCACCTCAACCTCACATAACCCTTGATATGAAAAACTAAGTCTACGCCAAAAAATGTGGATTGTCTCTAGTGGTATGGAGCCAACAACATATTTAAACAACTCACATGCACATGAAAAATCATGGGTAGTCCTCATGACACATCCACAACGTGAAGGGTTCTTGCTTGCATAAGGTACACGCTCATACTCACCAGCAATTTCATTTAAAGCGTACCTTGATACCATGTCAAATAGTTTTTTGTACAAGGTAACTTTAAACACATGTCGAACCATGCGCGTACTTGTCTCAAAAGATGCTTTAATTTGGGTGTGTTAAAGTGTCATCATGTTGTTCATTGCTTCCCAAACACTGCATATGTCACCAATAGAGTTTTGTAGAAGCTTGTTTAATGACCAATGAGCACTCTCAACCCTACAAATGAAATATACAACAATGTATAAACAACTACAACATTTTCATTTAAGTAAACACTTAAACAAATCAACACAAACAAAAAACAATATTCATACTTGTTAGTAGTTATATTTCCTAGATGCATCACTTTGTTAGTCCATGCTTTCACAATTTTTTTTTGTACGGAATCACTCATGTTTTGCACATATAGTCCACAAACATAGGCCACAGAGAGCAAGCCATTTCAAAGTTTTTAAGATACTTATCGAAATATCTCTCACGTGGACAATCAACCAAACTCCCCCAAGCCTCCATCACATAATCCCATGCATTCTTTTGAGCAACTAGGGTTTTGCACTTTGCCTTCACATTCTTGTCAATGTGAAACCTACACAACAAGTTCGTAGTATCCGGGAATACTATTTTCATTATATTCATCAAAGACAAATCTTTGTCGGTAACAATAACCTAGGGAGTGCATCAAATTTCATGAAAAGACCCTAAAACCGCTGTAGAGCCCAAACAACATTATTAAGATGTTCTCATTCCAAGTAAGCAAAAGCAACGGAGAATGTCATTCTTGTTGGTGTAACACCAACAATATCAAGCAACAGAAGTTTGTACCTATTTGTTTTGTAGGTACTGTCAATAAAAAACCAAATTACAAGAATTGGTTAATTTGACTACATCAAAATGACTCAAATTATAAGAAAATTCAATATGTGGTAAACACCCTTCCCAAGTCTTAAGATTTTTCTTAATAACAACTTTAAGAAGAGTAGAAAGAGTTTCATTTACCACCTCAGTTTGCCCATTGGTTTGGGAATGACATGTAGTTGAAAGCAACAATTTAGTTCCAATCTTACCTCACAAAGTTCACAAAAAATGACTAAGAAATTTGGAATCTCAATCACTTACAATACTCCCAGGTAAACCATGCAATCTTACCACCTCCTTGAAGAACAAATCAGCAACATGATAAGCGTCATCTACCTTCTTGCATGCTATTAAGAGAGCCATCTTAGAAACCTATCAATCACCACAAAATCGAGTCATTTCCTCCCTTGAAGCAAGGAAAACCTAGAACAAAATCCATTGAAATGTCAATCCAAGGATGTTCAGGAATTGACAATGGAGTGTACAAACCATGTGGCATGACCTTGGATTTAGCTTTCTTGCAAATAAAACATTTATCATAAAACTCATGCACATCATGCTTCATGTGAGGCCAATAGACATGGTCATGCAAGATGTCATATGTCTCTTGTACCCCAAAGTTCCCTATTAAGCCCCCTTCATGTGCTTCTCTAATAAGCAAGTCCCTAACTGAACCCTTAGGCACACAAAGTCTCTTATCCCTTAACAAATACCCATCATACCTAAAATACCATCAGATGCGGTATGAGAACATGTTTGATATTTATCAAAAAAGTCAGCATCATGGTCATACAATTCCTTAATGCACTCAAAACCAAGAAACTTAGTTTCAAAGGTAGACAATAATGCATACCTGCGGGAGAGTGCATCAATGGCCACATTATTCTTACATTTCTTATGCTTGATTATATAAGGGAATTGTTCAAGAAATTACACCCATTTGGCAAGCCTCTTGTTCAACTTTCCTTGTCCTTTCAAGTATTTCAAAGACTCGTGATCACTGTGAATAACAAATTCCCTGGGTAGGAGATAATGTTGTCAAGTTTGTAAAGTTCTAATTAAGGCATACAATTCCTTATCATATGTAGAATAGCTAAGAGTAGCCCCATTCAGTTTCTCACTAAAATATGCAATGGGATACCCCTCTTGCATCAACACAACCCTTATACCTACCTCAAATGCATCACATTCAAGCTCAAAGGATTTAACAAAGTTAGGCAAAGCAAGAACATGAACATTAGTTAACTTTTCTTTCAAAGTAGTAAAAGCCTCATGTTGTTGATCACCCCATTTAAAAACAACATTTTTCCTAACAATTTCATTTAGAGGTACAACCAAAGTGCTAAAATCTCTAACAAATCTCGTATAGAAACGTGCTAAGCCATAAAAGCTCCTTTCCTTACTTATATTTTTGGGGGTTGGCCAATCTTGAATGGCTTTCACCTTCTCTGGATCAACCTCCACTCCTTGTGAACTAACAGTAACTCCTTGAAAAATGACATGGTCCATACAAAACACACATTTTTCCTTGTTAGCATACAATTTCTCACACCTAAGTGCTTCCAAAACACACCTCAAATGCACAACATGGTTATCATAAGATTTGCTATAAATAAGAATATCATCAAAATAGACCACAACAAACTTTCTTATAAATTTCCAAGTTGATTCTTCTTCTAGTTTTAATGAACCATCAACAAGCAAAGTTCATGAACCAAAACATAAGTTCTTCTCATTTGGTGGCAATGAATCCTCATCCACACAAATCAAAATAAGCCAGGTTGATCTACATCTATCAACTCAACCGCAGCCAAGTGCACAAGAACTCATGCCTAATAATAAGTTTACAACAAATGAGATGGAACTGAAGACCTTGAAAAAGTAGGCTTCAAATGTTGACCTTGATTTGAATCTATCACTTAAGTTAAATTCAAGGGTCAGTGCTGAGAACCAAGGAAGCATGGTGGACCATGAAGTTGTTGATAGCAATCTATCACTCTCTTTGTGTTCTCAATCCTCCTCCTTTAGCAGCAGCAAGTTGAAAAAAGCACAAGATCATTCTAAGGAGTAAGGGGAAATTATTAGAGCCAGTACTCTGGATATAACTATATGAATGATAACTGCTAAATAATTGTATTTTGATAATAGAAAATAAGGCAAAATTATCTTTAAAAATAATTATTTAGCAGTTATTTGTGCTTAAATATTAAAGAATTGATGTTTTGTTGATTTTTGGCTGCAGATATAAAAACTAGAGGTGTAACAAGCAAAAAGGCCAGAAAAACAAAAGAAAAGAAGAAAATCTGAAGTAGGCCCAGCCCAATACGTGCGCTTAGCGCGCGTCACACGCTAAGCGGTCCTGGAAGCACACACGCTAAGCCTGCAACACGCACTAGCCAGCGATCCAACAGAAGCACGCGCTAAGCCTGCAACGCGCGTGCTAAGCCTGCGATCCAACAGAAGCACACGCTAAGCCTGCAACACGCGCACTAAGCCCGCGATCTACATGCGCTAAGCGCCGGGTGTCGCGCTAAGCGTGCCTACGAAGGCACAAACTTCAGCAGCTATAAATAGAGAGTCAGTTCAAAGGAAACAACACACCACGATAGAACCCCCTCTCCTATGGGTTTCATTTACTCCCTTTCTTTCTTTCACCCTTCTTCTCATTGTAAAGCCCTCAATGGCCATGAGTGGCTAAACCCTTAGTTAGGGCCTGACAGGCCTAGAAGCCAATGCGATGTATGATGTACTCTTCACTATTTATCAATGCAATACTAGGTTTTTCTTTCCTATTTTCTTTTCTGTTTTTATCTTGCATACTCATCTTTATATTCTATTAGGGGTTAAATGCTCGGGAGAGGGTAACTTCTAAATAAGATTTAAAAAAGATATGCATGCATTAGTTTTAGGGGTTAGACTCTCGGGAGAGGATAAATTCTAATAGAACAAGAAGAAAAGATATCATAATAAAATCATTGTTAGACATAGAGTGATTGCATTATGCCCATGTGTCAAAGCAAACATCTAGAATTAGAACTACTTCATGCATTTTATCTATTGAGTCTTTGCAAAGGCATTTGAGAGATAGATAGGTAAAATATGCTTGTCATCGTGAGAAATCAAGGACAAGTAAATGAATAGATGTGGGTAGGATAGAATCACCTGAATTGGTAAAGAAAAAATCATAAACTCATACATCTTAGGTAACAAGGCAAGTCAGTTCCTAATACTATCTTATCTTAGATTTATCTTCTTTTTTTTCTAATCTTCTATCTTTTTCTTTATCTTTTTTATTTTATCTTTAATTATTTTATCTTTTCCTTTATCTTCTAATCTTATCTTTGAATATTTTCTTTTCTTTACCTTATCTTTTCTTTATCTTTTATTTTAAATTTCTTATCTTTTGCTTTTAAATTGGATTTGCATTAGTCTAAGTACAAACAAAGTACCTGTGGATTCGGCACTCAGACTTTCGAATACTTTACTACTTGTGACAATTTAGTACACTTACCAACGAGTCAACAATGAACAAAACAAACTCTAAGTGAGATCCTGAGGTACTGTCATAAATTATGCATATTGTAACCAATTATTACATTTTTTTCTGACACAAATATATTTTCTTCTTGTCTCTATATGAACACTGAATAATAGTTTGTCTACTATTAAATAGTGGCACTAGCTAGGTGCTAAGAATCATTATCTCAACACCAGTGTTAGTAGTTCTACACTTTTGTCACCGAAATGATAAAAGAGAAAGTTCAGACAACTAAACAATCATATAAGAAGAACGAAGCCGCTTTAATTTGTGTACCTCCTAGATCAATAATTAATGGGTTCAAGAGATATTTTTTTCTTAAAAAAAACAAATAAATTGTTTTTGTGTGACTGTCATACTGTGAAGTGAAGCTTGTTTATTAATTAACAACCTTTTATTGACTTAATAGCTTAAGTTTTAAGATTGATTGGTCGATTGAGATGAAATTAAAACTGTTGACGTTAATTTCAAATAGCTGGCTCCTACATGTGCTCTGTTCTTAAATTTGTATAGATAATTGGGCTTTTTTTAGTAATCAAATTTTAGAAAAAATAAAAAATGATGATAAGTAGTAACCAAGCTTATTTTTTATATATTTTTTTCTAGCAGTCCAATAATTTTATTTGAATGTATTAAAATATAATAGAAATTACTGGAAATAATAAACATTTGTTTTGAATAAATTGTGATAGACAAGTTAAGAATGAAAACAAAGAAGAAATGTCATAATTGAATTTGTTTGGTTGAAAACTTAATATAAGTTTTTGATATTTATTTTCTATGAAATGTAGGGTTCACTTCAAAGTAAATGGAAGTTTTCATTAACTAATTTATTATAAAAATTAAATAATTAATTCTTGCATATTCATTCAATATATCAATATAATACTATAAAAAAAGTTGTTAAAATCGAGATTTTACCTAGGATTAAAAGTGGAATGAAAAATCATAACTAAAAAATTGTAACTAAATAGCATGATCGTATATCTTCCTACTTAAAACAAACACACAATTAAAGAAAATAACTTCTAAATCTAACATTAAATAAAATTAAATTAAAAATTCATAATCATAATAAATCATATATTCATAAAATGTACATTAATATAGAATTGGAATTCATAATTATATGCTACGTTTTATTCATTTTCTATTACAACTTTTTAGTTTATCATATTTTTATTACTGTTATTACATAGTTTAATATGTTTATAATAATAACAATTTTGTTTATTATTATTATTATTAGTTACTACACTTAGGCTGAGTTAGCTTAAGATAAAGGTCTTGCCAACTAGAGAGGGAGAAAGCAGTAAAAAAACATGTTGGGCCCGTCGAACCAACGGCCCAAATTTTCAACCCTAGTTTTATTTAAACCCTAAGAGACACAAGACTCCGATAGTTGAGTGTCTCCCGTCTACAAATATGAAGGGCAAAACATAGCAGCCGCAAAAAGGGATACACGCAACAACGAAGATCCTATCGACGATACAAATCGGTGGCGACAGTGTGGCTGCAACGTCTGGCTATTCCAAACAACAAAAAGGTCATACATAAATGGATCGAGAGATAGGGTCATGCGACAATCAGGTAATTTCAAACCAAAGAAGAAAAGATTTAGGATTTTTAGGATCGTCAGATCAACAAATTAACATATGTTTTTATTTAATAGTAAAATCATGACAATGATCTTACCTCTCAACAATCCTATCTTCGATCCATCACAGAAGCCCTTCATTTACTTGTAAAATTGTGCAATCTCACTTGTATAATCTCAATTTTAATAACCATGGGTATGAGATTTCTTGTTTTGGGGTTGTTTTTGCATCTTTTTTTTATAATACAACCATTTTTTTCATCTTTTTTTTGTTTTTTTTTTGTGCTAGAAAAATTACAACTTTGAAACCACAATCATTTCTATTTTTTTTAGTCTTTGTAGTTGTGGGATCAGCTTCCTCTACCAAGGAGAAGGACATCTACCACTCTATAATTAAATAAATCCAAGGAGTATTGGTTCTATAATTAAATTTAATAAGGAATTTAGAAATTTTGATGGTGACAACATTTACAGGAAGTCTAGTCTAGATAAGCACGAGGGTTTGGGGTTTTTTTAGTCTTTGTTTTTGTGGATAATTTTTTCCTCCATTTTGGTGATATATTAGAAAGACAAAAAAAAAAAGCATCTAGCTACAATGAAGATTCTATCGACAATAAAAATTGGTGGCGACAGTGTGGCTGCAACGTCCGGCTATTCCAAATAACAAAAAAGTCATACATGAATGGATTGAGAGATAGGGTCACGCGACAATCAGCTAATTTTGAACCAAAGAAGAAAAGATTTAGGGTTTTTAGGATAGTCAAATCAACAAATTAACATATGTTTTTATTTAATAGTAAAATCGCGACAACGGTCTCACCTCCCAACAATCCTTTCTTTGATCCATCACAGAAGCCCTTCATTTACTTGTAAAATTGTGCAATCACACTAGTATAATCTCAATTTTAATAACCATGGGTATGAGATTTCTTGTTTTGGGGTTGTTTTTGTGTCTTTTTGTTACAATATAACCATTTTTGCATCTTTTTTTTTTGTTTTTTTGTTGTGCTAGAAAAATTACAACTTTGATACCACAATCATTTCTATTTTTTTTAGTCTTTGTAGTTGGGGGATCAGCCTCCTCTACCAATAAGAAGGACATCTACCATTCTATAATTAAATAAATCCAAGGAGTAGTGATTCTATAATTAAATTAAATAGGGAATTTAGAAATTGTGATGGTTGCAACATCTATAGGAAGTTTGGTCCAAATAAGAATTAGGGTTTGGGGTTTTTTAGTCTTTGTTGTTGTGGATAATTTTTCCTCCATTTTGGTGATATGCTAGAAAGAGAAAAAAAAGCATCTAGCTACATATTGTGATCAACTACAATACTTTGTACATAATTAAAAGCTAGCTAGGATATTATAATGCTAACAGGTACAATGCATATTTGTGCCTAGACTCGAGCAAGCAATGTTCATATTTACTTCTCTAACTAGCATTAGGAATATGCCATTATGCAGATGGAATTGGTGACGAAAATATTCTAGATGTGAATAGAGAAATCAGTTCATCTACTAATGGTCACTAGAGCAACATGACAAGAATTTCAAGACCTGTTGCGTCTCCAAATTTATTGATCACCTTTGTTGGAACTCAAATGTAAATGATGAAGAGGTAATTTAATTATTGTCTTGTAATGATTGTTTAAATACTAGTGAACTATTGATTACCAGAATATTTTACTTACATGGTCGCTCAACCTATTTGATAATTGTTATCATGTTCTAATTTAGACCAAGGCTAGAGATTCATCTAAAAGGTTGTTAAGTTCTAATTTTTATGATATTATTCTTTTGCAATCATGATTCTTTTCTTGGGCACATGTACAATGCCAATGATATTGTTAGTGATCCTCCTCGTGCTTGTCTCTTTGGATGAGTAAAGGATACCAAGTTTGCAAGAGTCATACCTTTACTGCAAGCCTACTTTGTTAGTGAAAATATTGTTGAAAGGTTGTTCTCTCTCCATATTTTTAAGACATTTCTATGTAGTATATTTCTTATTGATACTAATTGGTTTTCTATCTATAATATGTTGCACTGAAAGCTAAGCTATTGCCTGATCAAGTTGAACTATGAATGGTAAAGGAGTCACAAGCCAACACTATAAGAGGTGAAATAAGTGTTGCTTCAGACAAGGATAAATTGCATGATCTAGAAAATGAAGAAACTTTGGCCAAACTGTTCACTCAAAATGTCATCAACTGTGTTTATTTGGTAAATTTTAAGGGCAACTTACTTGGAAAAACTTCTAATTGAATAGATATTTATAAGGAAAGAAAGTAAGAAAATAAAATAAGTTTCTCTTTCAAACCATCTTATAAGATAAACTTATTTTATTTTTTTCCTTGTAAATATTTATTGAATTTTTTTCTAAACAAAGGGTCTTTTGAGAGTTTACCAGATGAGCACAGTTGGATGACATTCTGAGTGTATAGTTCTACCAAAGTTTCTTTATCTCCAGCTGCACATAATTTATCTTTGTCTAGATAACGATCATTTCACCTCTTATAATGTTGGGTTATGAGCTTTCTACCAATCATAATTCAACTTGATCAGGTAGTAGCTCAATTTTAAGTGCAACATACTGTAGATAGAAAAGCAATTAGAAACAATAAGAAATATACTACATAGAAATGTATTAAAAATATTGAGAGAGAATAACCTTGCCCCATTATCTTTACTAACAAATTAGGCTTTCAATAAAGGTATGGCTCCAACAAACTTGGTATCCTTTATTCATCCAAAGAGACAAGCATGAGGGGGATCTCCAACTATATCAGTCGAGTCGTATTTGTGCCCAAGAAAAAAATCATCATTGCAAAAATAATCATAAAAATTAGCACTTAACCTTTTAGATGAATCTCTAGCCTTTGTATAAATATTAACATAATATAACAAATTCTCAAACAGGTTGAGTGACCTTGAAAGAAAAAAGTTTTAGTAGTCTATAGTTCACTACTATATAACCAATCATTACAAAAAAAATTACCTCATCATTATTTACATGAGTTGCGAAGATGATCAATAAATTTGGAGAGACTACAAGTCCTAGAATTCTCGTCACCAACTCGAGTGTTACTCTAGTGACTATTTGCATATGAACTTATTTCTCTATTCACATCTTAAATATTTTCATCAATAGTTTCATTTGCATCAATAGTGACATATTCCTAATCCTAGTTAGAGAAGTAATAATGGCAAATGCTTGCTCGAGTCTAGGCACAAATATGCATCATACCTTTTGGCTTTTTTACATAATTTTCATTCCATATTCTAGTATCATAGATTTTATTTATGCAAAGTATTGCGATCAAAATTTGTAGCTAGATGCTTTCGTTTCTCTTTCTAATCTATCTATAATTTAACAAACAATGGTAACATGCAAAACTTATTTTACTATTCATATAACAGTGTCGTTCTTGTTGTGGCCTTTTTTACCAAACCATATTCTATCAAGGACTACCACACCTTAACTATGATTGGTTTATTGTTGTAACAAATGAAGTTGGTGGCTGACAGTGTTTTCAGTGATGTCAATAAGTTGTTGTGATTTTTAATTTTACAACCTGATGCAAGTTGACTCCGCCAGTGAAGTACATATATATTTGCAACCTTATTGCTTCTACATGCAAGAATTCTTGTGCAAGAAGTATTTTTGTAAACTTATGCCTCCTTCTATGTTTTTTTTTTGGGCTTTTGCCTTATTAGTTTTGCTTCATGGATTTTGCTCTATAAAAAGGGGACAAGTAGTGAGCCCATTAACGTGGAAGAGTAACAATGTCTCTTTTGTGATTTTCATTAGCTTTCGAAAGTTTTGAATTTGTGAAGCTTTGTTCTCTCCTTCTACACATTAAAAACACTATCCTTATTTTGGCATCTAATTCCCTTTTCTATTTACTTCTTTTTCCCTTTTCTATTTAGAATGCTCAATCACAATTTAATAGGGCAGAGGTTTTAATGTGCTTTGTGTTTTCCATTTTTCTATTAATAATGTGAAATTATGAATTATGATGGAGATTTTATTTAAGCTTTCTCAATCTCTCTCTCTCTCTCTCTCTATAATTGTATCCTAGGAGGCTACGAAGCATTGCATGTGTGGGAGGGAGAAGGGATTTTGTTTTGTGTTTTCTTTTCTTCATCCACTCCTTTTGATTTGTATTGAGACAAATGATTTGTATATCATCTTCAACATCTATTATTGTATGGTGATGCCATATCTTTTGTTGAATTTGCAAGAAGGAAACATATGGCCTGTAAGCAAAGTTGTTGGGAAACAATTCAAATCTCTAAGATATTGTTTAGATTTAAAAAGGATATTGTCTTATTTTTAGGATACCATTTATAATTAAAGATATATTCTATAAATTTGATATTTGTTTTCTCTTTTAAGATTATGATGTTAGGTCTATATATAAAGGTTCTTCAAATGAAAAGAATTATCTAGCCTGAAGAGGGGATCATCACCATAGGTGAGAAAAGGGAGTCATATTGAGAGAAGGTTTATAAGTTTATTCAGTTTGTCCTAAAAATCTTGTTGTGAGGAGATCGTGGATGTAAACATGAGAGTCTGAACCACGTTAAACAAGTTGAGGTTAAGGTTGTGAATGTAGGAATAAGGACCTGAACTACGTTAAACAAATTTGTATTTTTTTATTTCGTTTATAGATGTCTCTTGTTCTTAGTTGTGTGATTTTTGAGTAATAAAGACATGAGAATGTTTTTTCCCAACAAAAGCCACAAGAACCACCTCTTCACATAATCAACCAGCAATCAAACATGCTCAACAAAAAGTGTCTCTCTCTTACATTCTAAACCTCTAGAAAGATTATTGAATCATTACTTTTCATTGTTAATCTCTTAGTTATATATTGCTTTTTTTCATATATATCTGCAAAGCTAAGTGAAATATTTCCTTTTAAAATGTTATATTATATTTTAAGTGTTCATGTATGGATTGGAGGCAAATATCTTCTTGGTGGAGTTGATGGTGTTGCTTCAAGGATTCAGCCCAACTAGTGAAATTGGTGAATCATAAGTTGCGGTCCTTGAATCAAGAGGGTCAAGGATCTTATGAGAAGAGATTGGATATGTCTCTTCGTGAAGAATGTTTGGGCTTTATTGACTGGGCCTCCTTTAGAACTCGTGAATCATCTTTAGGTTGATAGTCAAGGAGTGATGTTTAGGGGAATTGCTATGGGCACCCAACATTTTTGTTGGGCATCCATATGAGTCACTCTCATGCTTCCTCTGCTTCTTTTTTCACACTTCTTATTCCTCCATTGGCACACCGCTTCTTCTTTCTGGTCCTTCTTCTTCTTGGTGGTTCGTGTTCTTCTTCCTAGTTCAGGCTTATTCTCCGTGGTTCATCTTCTTCCAAGTAAGTTATTCTTTGTTCCCTCTTTTGGTTGATTCGGTATTGTTGTTGCTCTTGGTTTGAATGATTTTATTGCTTCTATTTTTGTTGATGTTGGTTTGATGTTGTTGTCTAAAGCTTTGGCGAAGAAAAAATGGTATTTTTCTGGAAAAAAACCCAATCCGTATGAACCATACAAATCAACAATCCATATGGACTATACGGATTGCTAATCCTTATGGGTTTTTCTTTGAATTTTTTTAATTCTAAATATATATTTATGAATTATTTTTTAAATTGTTTTGTAGTGTAATTTTGTTTTGTAATAGTTAGTGTAATTTGATAATTTGTTATGATTTATATGTTAAGTATTGATTTGTTTTATAAAAACAAAAAAATATATTTTAGTTACTACTAAGATTAGATTAGATTGCAAAGACTAAGATTAGATTAGATTATATTACAAAAAAACTAATATAAAATATTGTATTTGTTTAACTTTTAAAAAAAATTGAAACAAATATTTAAAAGATATTAAATTTGTTACTTATGAAAAATATTGAAATCATTATTTAAAATAATTTAAATTTGTTGGTTATAAAAAATATTGAAATGAAAATTTTAAATAATTTAAATTTGTTATAAAAAATATTGAAAAAATATTTTAATTGTATAATAAATTGGTTAGTTACAAAAAATTATTGAAACTAAAATTAAAAAAAAATATTTTTTAATTAGTTTTAAAAAATGATTGAACCGAAAACTTAAAAGATTTTAAAATTGTTAGTTAGTTTTAAAAAAATTGAATGAAACAAAAATTTAAATGAAAATTGATTTTAAATTTCAAAAGTTGATGAAACCAAAATTTAAAATTTAAAATATATTAAGACTGTTAGTTTTAAAAAATTATTTATACCAAATGTTAAAATATATTAAATTTGTTAGTTATAAAAAATATGGAAACCAAAATTTAAAATAATTTAATTTTGTTAGTTTTAAAAGATATTGAAACAAATATTTAAAATAATTTAATTTTGTTAGTTTTAAAAAATATTGAAACAAAATTTAAAAGTAATAATAAATTTTTTAGTTTTAAAAAATGATTGAAAACAAAATTTAAAATATTTTAAAATTTTTAGTTAATTTTAAAGAATTTTTGAAACCAAAATTTAAAATATATTAAAATTTTTTGTTTTAAAAAATGATTTAATTGAAAATTTGAAAGATTTTAAATTTCTTATTTTAAAAAATATTGCGGAGATAATGGTTAGAACTAGAGGTCTCGAACGAGCTCTATGCCGAGCAATTGGAAAAGCTCTGGGATGAGATAGGCAAGTGACATTGATAATGATGCCCCTAGGCCTACCGCATCTGCCCATAGGCAGCGACAACAGGTGCATATTATTGAGGATCCTCCTACGGCCACGAAGGATTTAAATGAAGAACAACAACAACCACTTGTTGAAGAAGGTGTTGGATCAAGTGGCCTCAGAATAATTAAGAAGAGGGGTTGAATTAATTATTACTAGACCTTTATTAATTAAAAATTTACCCTTCTTAGGCTTTTACTATATTGTTAAGAAAATAAAGAGTAGAAAAGAAACTTAACCAAAAGTAAAAGCGGGAATTAAAGTGCACAGCGGAAATTAAAAGAGTAGGAAAGAAGGAGACAAACACACAAGAGTTTTATACTGGTTCGACAACAACCCGTGCCTACATCCAGTCTCAAGCGACCTGCGACCCTTGAGATTTCTTTTCAACCTTGTAAAATTCCTTTACAAGCAAAGATCCACAAGGGATGTACCCTCCCTTGTTCTCTTTGAAAAACCTAGTGGATGTACCCTCCACTAGAACTGATCCACAAGAGATGTACCCTTTCTTGTTCTCAGTCAACAACCCAAGTAGATGTACCCTCTACTTGTACCACAAAGGATGTACCCTCCAATGTGTTAAGACAACGTTCTCAGGTGGTTAGTCCTTTGAAACTTTGTGAATGGGGATACAAAAGATATCTCAGACGGTTAGTCCTTTGAAATCTTTTGTATATGGGAAAGAGGAGAATCAAAAGAATTCTCAGACTGTGTCTTATTGAATTCTTTGACAAGGGAGAAGAGAGACAAAAGAATTCAGGTGGTTAGTCCTTTGTTCTTTTGGAATAGGGAGAAGAGAAACACAAAAAGAATTCATGCGGTTAGTCCTTGGGGAATTCTTTTTGGCAAAGGGAGAAGGAAATGAAAGAGATGAATAGCACAGTTTTCAAGGTTTGGAAAACCAAAAAACTTTGGAATGTTTTTGGCAAAGGAAGAAGAAGAAGAAGTTCAAAGAGATTCATAGGTTGTAAAGGTTGTTCCAGATCATTGAAATGCAAATCAAAGTCTTGCTTTTATAGACTCTTCATGTCTGGTCAAGAGAACCATTAGAAGAGTTATAACCTTTAAAAAAAACTTTGAAAACCATTGGAAAAGTTATAACCTTTAGAAAATCTGAAAACCATTGGAAAAGTTATAACCTTTAGAAAAATCTGAAAACCATTGGAAAAGTTATAACTTTTAGAAAAACTTGAAAACCATTAGAAGAGTTACATCTTTTGATTTTTGTTCAGAACTTATCACTGGTAATCGATTACCAAATCATTGTAATCGATTACACAAAGTTTTTTTGTGAAAGGATGTGACTCTTCACAATTGAATTTGAATTTCAACGTCCAAACACACTGGTAATCGATTACCAAATAATTGTAATCGATTACAACATTTTGAAATCAATTGGAACGTTGTAAATTCAGTTAAAAGCTTTTTGAAAACCATTTTGCTACTGGTAATCAATTACAATAATCTGGTAATCGATTATCAGAGAGTAAAAACTCTTTGGTAAAAGGTTTTGAGAAAAGTTCATGTGCTACTCAGTTTTTTGAAAAACTTTTTAATACTTATCTTGATTGAGTCTTCTCTTGATTCTTGAATCTTGATCTTGATTCCTGGAACCTGAATCTTGAAACTTGATTCTTGATTCTTGAAATCAAATTTCCTCTTGATCCATGAAGTGTACTTGATTCAATCTTGAACTCATTCTTTGATTCTTGAGATCATCATCTTTGTTATCATGAAGTCTTCTTGACTTTTGAGCTTTTTGTCATCATCTTTGTTATCATCAAAACTCTTTGAATCAATCTTGATTCATCATGAAGCTTGCTTCTACAATATCCCCCTTTTTGATGATGACAACTTTGAAATCAAGAAACACACACACACGCACACACTTTTTCCTAGTCGATCACTCACATAAATTTCCATTCTCCCCCTTTGTTTTTGAGTTTATGCTTCACTTGAAATTAAGTTAATTACTTATGTGAGTTCTTGATTTAATCACTAATTCTCTCCCCCTTTGGCATCAACAAAAAGCCAAAGTGCGTAACAAGTATGAAACATACATATACTACTAATCATTCACAAGACAATCATGGAAGAATATAAACCAATCATGAAGCAAGAAATATGAATAGATCAAATATATATAAAAACCACATAGTCATATAACATAATTCATAATTGTTCAATCATACCATGCAAATAAAGAATTACTAAATTATTTAAATGTCATAATAATATAGATCATTTTGATAGGTCACTAGCATCTAGTAGTCCTAATTCTCTTCTAATGTTGTAGAAGGAATCTTTACTTAGTGGTTTTGTGAAAATGTCTGCAAGTTGATTTTTAGTATCTACAAATTCTAAAACAACATCACCTTTTAGAACATGATCTCTAATAAAATGATGCCTAATTTCTATATGCTTGGTTATAGAGTGAAGAACTAGATTTTTAGATATGTTTATGGCACTTGTGTTATCATATTTTATGGGAATGTAATCTAATACTATTCCATAATCAGATAGTTGTTGTTTCATCCACAAAATCTGTGCACAACAACTACCAGTAGAAATATATTTTGCTTCTGCTGTGGATAATGCTACACTATTTTGTTTCTTGCTATTCCAAAAAACAAGAGTAGACCCTATGAATTGACATGTGCCACTAGTACTTTTCCTATTTGTTTTTGATCCAGCAAAATCCGAATATGAGTATCCTACTAAATTGCATAAAGAATTCTTAGGGTACCATAATCCTAAATTAATTGTTCCTAATAGATATCTTATGATTCTTTTTACTGCCATTAAATGTGAAAACTTTGGATTTGATTGAAATCTTGCACACATGCATACACTAAACATAATATCTGGCCTACTTGCAGATAAGTAAAGTAGAGATCCAATCATACCTCTGTATTGCTTTGGATCAACAGGTTGATCGGATTCATCTTTGTCAAGATAACAACTGGTGTTCATAGGAGTAGCCAAGTGTTTTGAGTTTTCCATTCCAAATCTCTTAATGATTTCTTTGCAATACTTTGCTTGGTTGACAAAGATCCCATCATTTGTTTGTTTGATTTGTAGTCCAAGAAAGTAATTTAACTCACCCATCATGGACATCTCAAACTCACTTTGCATATCAATAGAAAAATCCTTGCACAAAGATTCATTAGTAGATCCAAAAATTATATCATCAACATAAATTTATACCAACAAGATATCATTATCCTTCTTTTTTATGAATAAGGTGGTATCTACTTTCCCTCGAGTGAAATTCTTTTCTAATAGGAATTTACTTAATCTTTCATACCAAGCCCTAGGTGATTGTTTTAAGCCATAAAGTGCCTTCTTTAATCTATAGACATGGTCTAATTTTTGTGAGTCTTCAAACCCAGGAGGTTGCTCCACATATACCGCTTCTTGAATTAGACCATTTAAGAAAGCACTCTTGACATCCATTTGATATAGTTTAAAATTCATAATAGATGCATATGCTAATAGCATCCTAATGGCTTCTAATCTAGCTACAGGTGCAAAGGTTTCTTCATAGTCTATACCTTCTTCTTGGTTATATCCTTTTGCTACAAGTCTAGCTTTATTTCTAATCACTATACCATTTTCATCCAATTTATTTCTAAATACCCACTTAGTTCCTATGATTGGATAATCTAAAGGTGTATCTCTACTAATTCCCATACATCATTTCTTTCAAATTGATTTAATTCTTCTTGCATAGCTACTATCCAATGGTCATCTATAATAGTTTCCTTAAAGTTTTTAGGTTCTATTAATGAAACAAATGCCATATTATTGCATAAATCTTTGAGAGAGTATCTAGTTGTTACCCCTTTTGAGATATCACCGATGATGTTGTCAAGAGGATGATTTCTTGAAGTTTTCCATTCTTTGGGAAGATTATCATTTTCTTGTGCTGTGTCACCTTGATCATCCTTGTTTTCATCATCTCTCTTTCTTTTTAGATTTCTTTCTTCATCTTGTGTATCTTCCAAAGGATCTGCAATATCATCAAGAAACTCCTTTCTCGGGGAGGTAATATTAGTTTCATCAAAAGTAACATGTATTGATTCCTCAATTGTCATGGTTCTTTTGTTGTATATTCTAAATGTTTTACTATGTAAGGAATACCCAAGGAAGATACCCTCAACTGCCTTAGCATCAAACTTTCCTAGGCTTTCTTTACCATTGTTTAAAACAAAACATTTACATCCAAAAACATGTAAATGAGCAATGTTTGGTTTCTTATTGTTAAAAAGTTCATATGGGGTTTTCTTAAGAATGGGTCTGATTAAGACTCTGTTCATAATATAACATGCGGTGTTAACCGCTTCTGCCCAAAAGTATTTTGGAAGTGGTGTGTCATTTAAAAGAGTTCTAGCAATTTCTTCTAGGGATCTATTTTTCCTTTCTACTACTCCATTTTGTTGGGGTGCCCTAGGTGCAGAAAAGTTGTGTTCTATGTCATATTCATCACAAAACATTTCAAAATCATTGTTTTCAAATTCACCTCCATGATCACTTCTGATGGAGATAATTTTGAGATTCTTTTTGTTTTGGATGACTTTGGCAAGTCTTCTAAATGCATGAAATGCATCATTTTTATGAGTAAGAAATAAAGTCCAAGTATATGTAGAATAGTAATCAACAATTACTAATGCATAGTAACTTCCACCAAAACTCATGACTCTAGAAGGTCCAAACAAAATCCATGTGCAATAATTATAATGGTTGAGTGGTAGAAACAATATTTTTAGATTTAAAAGACACTTTTATTTGTTTGCCTTTTTGGCATGCATCACATAACTTATCTTTTTCAAATTTTAATTTTGGTAAACCAATAACTAGATCTTTTGAAATTAATCTATTTAGATGATCCATGCTAATATGAGCAATTCTCTTATGCCATAACCATGGATCACAATCTTTACTTAAAAAGCATCTATCATTTTCAGATTTTTGTTTTAAATCAATCATGTAAACTTTATTTTCTCTGAAACCTATATGCTCAACATCTTTGTCATGCTCATGCTTGATAACACATTTTTCAAAATCAAAAGATACTTTATATCCTCTATCACATAATTGACTAACACTTAATAGACTATGCTTCAAACCTTCTACAAGCAACACATTTTCAATAGGAGTAGAAGAACTCGTACCTATTTTACCAACTCCAATAATTTTGTCTTTCTTGTTGTCACCATATGTAACGTGTCCACTTTTCTTAGGAGAAATGGTTGTAAATTTGGATACATCTCCCGTCATATGCTTGGAACATCCACTGTCGATATACAACTTCTTCCTTATAGAATCTTCTTTGCTGTTCTCAGGAGATTTTGTCATGAGACAATAGTTGACTTGGTCTTCATCATGATCTTGGAATAACCTATTCCTGAAAATACTTTTGAAAAACAAAGAATCTAAAGAGGCCATTAATCTTGAAGTGGTTAGACTTTCTACAAGATGCCTGCTCTGATACCACTTGTTAGATCAAGTGGCCTCAAAATAATTAAGAAGGAGGGGTTGAATTAATTATTACTATACATTTACTAATTAAAAATTTACCCTTCTTAGACTTTTACTATATTGTTAAGAAAATAAAGAGTAGAAAAGAAACTTAACCAAAAGTAAAAGCGGGAATTAAAGTGCACAACGGAAATTAAAAGAGTAGGGAAGAAGGAGACAAACACACAAGGGTTTTATACTGGTTCGGCAACAACCTGTGCCTACATCCAGTCCCCAAGTGACCTGTGGTCCTTGAGATTTCTTTTCAACCTTGTAAAATTCCTTTACAAGTAAAGATCCACAAGGGATGTACCCTCCCTTGTTCTTTTTGAACAACCTAGTGGATGTACCCTCCACTAGAACTGATCCACAAGAGATGTACCCTCTCTTGTTCTCAGTCAACAACCCAAGTAGATGTATAGGTTGTAAAGGTTGTTCAAGAGATTCATAGGTTGTAAAGGTTGTTCAAGATCATTGAAATGCAAATCAAAGTCTTGCTTTTATAGACTCTTCATGTCTGGTCAAGAGAACCATTAGAAGAGTTATAACCTTTTAAAAAAACTTTGAAAAAAACCATTGGAAAAGTTATAACCTTTAGAAAATCTGAAAACCATTGGAAAAGTTATAACCTTTAGAAAAATTTGAAAACCATTGGAAAACTTATAACTTTTAGAAAAACTTGAAAACCATTGGAAGAGTTACATCTTTTGATTTTTGTTCAGAACTTATCACTGGTAATCGATTACCAAATCATTGTAATCGATTACACAAAGCTTTTTTGTGAAAGGATGTGACTCTTCACAATTGAATTTTAATTTCAACGTTCAAACACACTGGTAATTGATTACCAAATAATTGTAATCGATTACAACATTTTGAAATCAATTGGAACGTTGTAAATTCAATTCAAAGATTTTTGAAAACCATTTTGCTACTGGTAATCGATTACAATAATCTGGTAATCGATTACCAGAGAGTAAAAACTCTTTGGTAAAAGGTTTTGAGAAAAGTTCATGTGCTACTCAGTTTTTTGAAAAACTTTTTAATACTTATCTTGATTGAGTCTTCTCTTGATTCTTGAATCTTGATCTTGATTCCTAGAACCTGAATCTTGAAACTTGATTCTTGATTCTTGAAATCAAATTTCCTCTTAATCCTTGAAGTGTACTTGATTCAATCTTGAACTCATTCTTTGATTCTTGAGATCATCATCTTTGTTATCATGAAGTGTTCTTGACTTTTGAGCCTTTTGTCATCATCTTTTTTATCATCAAAACTCTTTGAATAAATCTTGATTCACCATGAAGCTTGCTTCTACAGAAGGTATTACTGGTGTTGAGGATTTTCTAGAGGGACCCCATGACACATCAGTTTTGAGAGATTTTGAAATCACATTGCCCTGAGAGTCTGGAATGGAGAGGTATGTAAATCTTAAAAAACATAATGCACACAGTTTACAACTTATTATATTTTTGTTTCATGATCAATATTATTGTTTGCAGGAACATCTTGAGATGAAGCTATCTTCCCATGGAAGGAAGATGGCTATGTTCGGGAGGTCTACTACATAGATTGAAGGCCTTGTGGCTGCCAACGAACTAAGTCATTTGATTGCATGTTCCCTAGATATGGACGATCGAGGACTAATGTCTACTTTTGTGGAGTGCTGGCATAAGGAAACTAATAGTTTCCATTTGCCCGTCGGAGAGGTGACTATCACCTTGGATGATGTGGCATCGTTGCTACATTTGCCTATCGTAAAGGCGTTCCATAGCTTCAAACAACTTCATGTCAACGACACTGTCGATATATTGGTGGAATTACTTGAGGTCAGCACTGTAGAGGCAAGAGCTGAGACGATTCAATGTCATGGCTCTTTGTTTGACTATCGTGGCTACGAGACGTGTATCAGACAAAAATCGAGGCATATCACCGAATTGTAGCAACGCAAGCGTATTAGTTGCATCTGCTTGGATGCACACTTTTTGCTAACAAGAGTGTCACACATGTGCACGTGGTATTCTTGGATGCACTGCGTGACTTGACGCAGAGTGGGACTTATGCTTGGGGCGCTGCTGCACTTGTGCATATGTATGATAATTTAAATGAGGCATCAAAGAGCACAGCGAGGCTGCTTGTAGGATATATCACTCTGTTACAGGTTAGTTCACATGTTAATAAAACATTTTTTCATTGGCGTTGGTTATTATATGTTGTCGCTTATTTTAATGAATATGTTTGCAAAATATCTTTAGTGTTGGAAATACAAGCATTTCCCGTCTGTTGATTCCGCCCTAGCTGCCGAGGATTATGACGAGAGGAGATCACATGCATACCGATGGACCTCTGGCAAGGCACTACCCGTGCCGATGTATCGTAGGCGTTTAGACAGACTAACCCCTGATGTTGTGTGTTAGATTCCATATGGTGACCACCGCTCATTTATAGAATTTGAGGTCATTTCCTTGTTTTTCGGCCATCTCAAATAAGGTCCTTTGATGATCATTCACCGACCAGAGAAGGTTGTACAATAGTTTGGGTACATCCAGACTATTCCACCACATCCTACTGCGTCTTTGACTTCTGTTGAAGAAATAAATGCTAGATGGATGCAGTTCAGTGACTACATTGCACCTATAGGGCAAATTTGTGTAGTGCCTGACCAGCGTTAGTCAGATTACATGGAGTGGTTCTACATGATTTCACATCCGTTTATGACTCCAGCACAGCCAGAGGATCCTCCTAAAGTTTTGTTAGTTTAGTAATATGACACATTTGTTGAACCAGATGTGCCTCAGCAACCGGTGGCGACAACGACACCTAATGAAGTAGACGTTGATGTGCATCGTTCATTTTTTTTTATTTTATTACTAACAATATGTTTTTTTTTTCACTTACTAGGATGGTTATGTGGCAATTGCTCATAAATTGGAGAGGCTACTGAACTTGAGGATCTTAATCGAAGGAACAGAAGCCTATACTATTGCTGAAGAATGTTTGAGCATCGCATGAAGCTACATTGGCCAACCAACTGTAGGTCACAGATCGAGGTGTAGGCGGCATACGGATAATCATTGAAGTTTTTTTTTTTCCCGTATATATGTTAATTTTAATTTTTTGGATAATTTATTTATTTGGTACATTTATTTATTGACATTGAAATTTGGTTAATTTATAATTTTGGTTGTGTTACAGGTTTTTAATTATTTTATACAAATTTTTGTTATCCGTTTATCGTTAATTAGCCGTTAATGTTGATTTGAGGAAAAAATTAATTTGTCCTTAACAAATTGCGAATGTATTTTTTTGCAATATTTAAAAATCATAAATCATTTTCAAACTTGACAACACATTGTAAATTGCATGCGTTTGTTTAAAAAAATGAATAGTATACTTACATACTGACATAGAAATGACTACTTAGTTATTTTAGTTCTAATAGTAACAATGCATGTCTGATGCAACATTAAAGCATGAAACAACATTATTGTACTTGACAACACATAGGAAGTAACACGTGTGTCGCAACATGCCCTTTTGTGGGCGAGCGAAGGCGAGGCTCACAGGTGCGCTTTCCAAAGGAGGAAAGATGCGCGGAGTCGCCACCGACGTTTATTTGTAGAAAACGTCGGAAAAACCGAAGGAAACTGGTCAAAATGAAAATTCTAAGTTCGGGAGTTGTATTTACGCTTGAGGAAGGTATTAGATCCTTTCACGTTTGTCTCAAAGGACAACAGCCTATTTTTTAGAATTGTGGAAATTGTGTTACCTTAACTTTATTTCTTTTTATTTTTTGAGGTCGACAAAGGCGGGGCTCTTGCTCCTACGTACCCTCCATCGAAGAGGAAATTAGACCTATGTAGTTCTTTATTATGCGTGAATCAAGTGATTCTTTTTACTTGAAGGGTGATCATTTTAAGGCGTTGGACCTTAAAAAATGATCCATTTTACTTAGTGAGAAACTGAAATGATAAACTTCCAAAAACATATTTTTGTGGACGAGCTTGACTAGGCGAGTTTGATTTTAGCCTTAGTTTCACTTTAGTTATTAGTCAATTCAATTAAGAATGAGAAATCCCAAAGAGAAAACGTCCAATTGATTTTTCGCTTTACTTTACTAAAAGGTATTTTTTGATTATTATATTATTATTTTACCTCTTTTTTTATTTCCAACGTGGTTACGGCACGACCGAACGGTCGGATTTCATTTTAACCGAAATTAACGGATGATAGAATTCAAACGATCGGTGGAAATTTATTTTATTTTTAGATTAAGCGAGAAATGACTTAAATAAATGGCTTAAGCACGTCAAAAGGGGGTATAAAAAGCAAATGAAAACGAGAATAAAAATACATGAAACAAAATGTGGACCACCACGGGTACATAGAATGAATTGAAAAGCTCGGTTTGAGGTACTTACCCGTTGAAGACTGAAGAAAACGAAGAACAAACGATGAATGTTGAAGAACGGTCGAGAATCTTCGCGTAATTACTCACGGAAACGTTATGGAAATGTTACGGAAGCGCCTCGGCTTGGATTTTCTTCACGGAAATAATTTTCCTCAGCAATTTCGAGAGAGAGAGAAGTGCCAAGAAGGCTGAACCCTTTTCTTCTTCACTTCTCCCCCTATTTATAGCAAAATAGGGGAGGAGCTTGCCACCCAGCTCGCCCAAGTGAGCTCAGCTTGCCCAGGCGAGCTCAGCTCGCCCAGGTGAGCAAGGTTGTTTCCTCCAGAAGCAACAGCCTCCTGGAGGAAGGATCTAGAAGGCCCAAGTGGGCTAGATTGCTATTTGTACCCCCCTTTTTACTAAATGCACCCCTTCTATTTTTTGGTAATTATTTTTCCGTAACATTACGAAACTTCACGAATTTCGTAACGATACTTATTTTTCTTCCGCAAGGTTACGAATCCTTACGGATTATGTATTTACTCTTTTTTAGCTTTCGAAGAAGTTACGGAAACTTATGGATTGCGCAAAAACACCTCTTTTCGATTTTCGCCACATTACGGAATTTCACGGATTGCGCAAGCCTGCTTCCTTTTGATTTCTAACACGTCTCAGGACTTCATTCATTGTGCAACAAAGGACGCCAAGTGTCTCGAAGCGGCCAATCAAAGGTTGTATATCATCAAATAATAATCCCCGGACGAAATTAGGGTATGACAACGTGTTTATTTAAAAAATAAATAACACAAGCAGTATAATTGAACTTCTATAAATACCACAAAAGCACTCTCAACAATCACACATTCTCACCCAATCTACCTTTAGAAACCAATTTGGGAGAAACAAGCAGTCATATCATTGTCAACTCCAAATTAGATTTTATTTTTCCAAATTGATCGATTATTCACTATGAATCTGGTGTTTATTTCAAAAGTTCCACTCCGATACCCATTTGAATACCTAGTGATTGTGGTTTTGAAACATTAAAAACCAGAATGCACAATACCCTTTAACTAACCAACGATCAATATTTGGATCTAATTTACTACCGACAACCATTTGCAGATGTAGATAACCAATTTGTCTTTCAATCTATGCAATTGAAAAATGATGATGTTAATACAATATTAATGTGTAATGATCAATACTCGCATGCTGGCCCGATTAAGTTATTATGAACCATTGGTAGAACACCGGATGATATATTAAACTTACTTCAAGCCATTATGACTGCTACTCATGATGCCCTGCTATATTACAACGGGAGATGAAACATGTCATGCCAAGATGACTTTGTGGGTTACTCGTTAACAAGAAAAAATCCAAAAAGATTTCACATTTCTTCGGGGTGTAGCATTGACGGACTCAAGAATGTGATCAAGCAAGTTCTAGCTCAAGGGATTCCCCCTTATGGTATTCATGAATCACAAACAGTAAGACGATTATTTTTTCGATGGCCAGGTCATTCTAAGTATTCAGAAAATGTTATCAAATTTAAAATAATTGAGCTAAAAACTGATGATGACCTGCTGAAGGTCTTAGTACAGTCTAACTACTGGAAACGATTTGGCCCAATAGAAATTTTAACTATTTTTAGTAAACCGGTAATCAAAATGGAAGATAACATGTCTCCGTCGCAACATGATTCAATGCAAAATTAGTATTAGTTAACTGTAGTTTTTGATGCATTTTCTTTTTGTTTCAACTATGTTGTAAGTTAATGTAATGTTTAAATTGGTGCATATTAGCTAATGAAACTGTATGTTTATTATTTTCAAAAGAACTTAGCTATGTTCTAAATTTTTAAAATAATTAGTGGAAATAAATTATTATTTATAGAAATGTCAACAAAATGTCAAAAAAATTACGAATGTCAACAAAATAATTATTTACAGAAACGTCAGTGGAAATAGCATATTTTATGTTCATTCTTCACCTAAATCAACAAATTCGGTTTTCAGCCTAGACAAATTTGTGTAATGTTGCATTCTACCTATGTATGAGGTGGGCCACTGCTTTGCCTGATAATGACAATGTGTATTCCACAATAACACCAATGGTAATAAAGGACAATGGTCTCGTAAAAAGACCTGTTACATAACGACAAACAAATTCAATGTAAGATACCAACAAAATTGTTAGCATTTATACTAACATAATAATTTTACAATTATCTAAACAAAATGATTCACATACACATGAACAATGCATATTGTGCGATTCACAGAAGAATATGGTGGTGGTTGACTTCTAAGAGGAAAAAATATCATGTTGTGTTGTCGTGAAAGAGAAACAACAATCACTTTGTATCATGAAGCAATGACATATCCCATATCTGTAATATTCATCATCCATTTATCTATCGTAACCTATATGTAATAGACAACAAATTGTGGTTACTTGAATGTTATTTTAAGAAAAAGTGACATAACAATAAATTTGCGCACCATAGATAATCGTCAACAAGTAGGGAACATTTTAATTCCTCAAATCTCTCTATGCCACCAAGTAGGTTGATATACTTTTTCGACCAGCTTGTGAGTTCTTTATGCAGATGGTTGCGCACCAATTACCACGATTCTTCACCCATGCCCAATAAGGGTGTTATTGCACGATAACCCCAGTTACCATCCGCTTTGACATCAATAATGTTTTCAATAGAATCCTGGATGCACGAATAAAATTGATCCACATTGGAATATTCCGTCTATGTATTGGTTGCTTAGATGATTATGCACTATGTTTCACTAAAGAATTATTATTTTGCACAAAGTGTAACACATCAATATACTCCCAATAAGACGGATCATATTTTGTTGACTTTTTTTTATTTGGTTGGTGGTTTTTTTGGAGCACCTTCAGTCTTCACCTTTTCTGGAGAAGGACACATAAAGTTCAGATCAGGATAAGCAATTTCTCAAAGCTTTGTCTTCAAATGTACCTTGCCGCAAATATCGAGTTGCTCAAATTGTTTCGATATGGTTTCCATCTCCTCAGTCATGGTCACCTCAGCCTCACATAACCCTTGATCTGAAAAACTAAGTCTACGCCAAAAAATGTGGATTGTCTCTAGTGGTATGGAGCCAACAACATATTTAAACAACTAACATGCACATGGAAAATCGTGGGTAGTCCTCATGACACATCCACAACATGAAGGGTTCTTGCTTGCATAAGGTACACGCTCATACTCACCAGCAATTTCATTTAAAGCGTACCTTGATACCATGTCAAATAGTTTTTTGTACAAGGTAACTTTAAACACATGTCGAACCATGTGCGTACTTGTCTCAAAAGATGCTTTAATTTGGGTGTGTTGAAGTGTCATCATGTTGTTCATTGCTTCCCAAACACTGCATATGTCACCAATGAAGTTTTGTAGAAGTTTGTTTAATGACCAATGAGCACTCTCAACCCTACAAATGAAATATACAACAATGTATAAACAACTGCAACATTTTCATTTAAGTAAACACTTAAACAAATCAACACAAACAAAAAACAATATTCATACTTGTTGCATTAAAAAAAAATTATCTCTCAATCCATTCAAAATTACCTAATTGTCGCGTGACACTATTTCTCAATCCAGTCAACCAAACTCCCTCAAGCCTCCATTACATAATCCCATGCATTCTTTTGAGCAACCAGGGTTTTGCACTTTGTCTTCACATTCTTGTCAATGTGAAACCGACACAACAAGTTCGTAGTATCCGGGAATACTATTTTCATTACATTCATCAAAGACAAATCTTTGTCGGTAACAATAACCTAGGGAGTGCATCAACTTTCATGATAAGACCCCGAAACCGCTGTAGAGCCCAAACAACATTATTAAGATATTCTCCTTCCAAGTAAGCAAAAGCAGCGGAGAATGTCATTCTTGTTGGTGTAACACCAACAATATCAAGCAACGGAAGTTTGTACCTATTTGTTTTGTAGGTACTGTCAATAAAAAAAACCAAATTACAAGAATTGGTTAATTTGACTACATCAGAATGACTCAAATTATAAGAAAATTCAATATGTGGTAAACACCCTTCCCAAGTCTTAAGATTTTTCTTAATAACAACTTTAAGAAGAGTAGAAAGAGTTCCATTTACCACCTCAGTTTGCCCAATGGTTTGGGAATGACATGTAGTTGAAAGCAACAATTTAGTTCCAATCTTACCTCACAAAGTTCACAAAAAATGACTAAGAAATTTGGAATCTCAATCACTTACAATACTCCCAGGTAAACCATGCAATCTTACCACCTCCTTGAAGAACAAATCAGCAACATGATAAGCGTCATCTACCTTCTTGCATGCTATTAAGAGAGCCATCTTAGAAAACTCATGCACATCATGCTTCATGTGAGGCCAATAGACATGGTCATGCAAGATGTCATATGTCTCTTGTACCCCAAAGTTCCCTATTAAGCCCCCTTCATGTGCTTCTCTAATAAGCAAGTCCCTAACTGAACCCTTAGGCACACAAAGTCTCTTATCCCTTAACAAATACCCATCATACCTAAAATACCATCAGATGCAGTATGAGAACATGTTTGATATTTATCAGAAAAGTCAACATCATTGTCATACAATTCCTTAATGCACTCAAAAACAAGAAACTTAGTTTCAAAGGTAGACAATAATGCATACCTACGGGAGAGTGCATCAATGGCCACATTATTCTTACCTTTCTTATGCTTGATTATATAAGGGAACTGTTCAAGAAATTACACCCATTTGGCATGCCTCTTGTTCAAATTTCCTTGTCCTTTCAAGTATTTCAAAGACTCATGATCACCATGAATAACAAATTCCCCGGGAAGGAGATAATGTTGTCAAGTTTGTAAAGTTCTAATTAAGGCATACAATTCCTTACCATATGTAGAATAGCTAAGAGTAGCCCCATTCACTTTCTCACTAAAATATGCAATGGGATACCCCTCTTGCATCAACACAACCCTTATACCTACCTCAAATGTATCACATTCAAGCTCAAAGGATTTTACAAAGTTAGGCAAAGCAAGAACATGAACATTAGTTAACTTTTCTTTCAAAGTAGTAAGAGCCTCATGTTGTTGATCGCCCCATTTAAAAACAACATTTTTCCTAACAATTTCATTTAGAGGTACAACCAAAGTGCTAAAATTTCTAACAAATCTCATATAGAAATGTGCTAAGCCATGAAAGCTCTTTACCTCACTTATATTTTTGGGGGTTGGCCAATCTTGAATCGCTTTCACCTTCTCTGGATCAACCTCCACTCCTTGTGAACTAACAGTAAATCCTAGAAAAATGACATGGTCCATACAAAACACACATTTTTCCACGTTAGCATACAATTTCTCACACCTAAGTGCTTCCAAAACACACCTCAAATGCACAACATGGTTATCATAAGATTTGTTATAAATAAGAATATCATCAAAATAGACCACAACAAACTTTGTTATAAATTTCCAAGTTGATTCTTCTTCTAGTTTTAATGAACCATCAACAAGCAAAGTTCATGAACCAAAACATAAGTTCTTCTCATTTGGTGGCAACGAATCCTCATCCACACAAATCAAAATGAGCCAGGTTGATCAACATCTATCAACTCAACCGCAGCCAAGTGCACAAGAACTCATGCCTAATAATAAGTTTACAACAAATGAGATGGAACTAAAGACCTTGAAAAGGAAGGCTTCAAATATTGACCTTGATTTGAATCTATCACTTAAGTTAAATTCAAGGGTCAGTGCTGAGAACCAAGGAAGCATGGTGGTGGACCATGAAGTTGTTGATAGCAATCTATCACTCTCTTTGTGTTCTCAATCCTCCTCCTTTAGCAGCAGCAGGTTGAAAAAAGCACAAGATCATTCTAAGGAGCAAGGAGAAATTATTAGAGCCAGTACTCTGGATCTGACTATATGAACGAGACAAACTCTAAGTGAGATCCTGAGGTACTGTTAGAAATTATGCATATTGTAACCAATTATTACATTTTTATCTGACACAAATATATTTTCTTCTTGTCTCTATATGAACAGTGAATAACAGTTTGTCTACTATTAAATAGTGGAACTAACTAGGTGCTAAGAATCATTATCTCAACACCAGTGTTAGTAGTTCTACACTTTTGTCACCGAAATGATAAAAGAGAAAGTTCAGACAACTAAACAATCATATAAGAAGAACGAAGCCGCTTTAATTTGTGCACCTCCTAGATCAATAATTAATGGGTTTAAGAGATATTTTTTTCTTAAAAAAAACAAATAAACTGTTTCTGTGTGACTGTCATACTGTGAAGTGAAGCTTGTTTATTAATTAAGAACCTTTTATTGACTTAATAGCTTAAGTTTTAAGATTGATTGGTCCATTGAGATGAAATTAAAACTGTTGACGTTAATTTCAAATAGCTGGATCCTACATGTGCTCCGTTCTTAAATTTGTATAGATAATTGGGCTTTTTTTAGTAATCAAATTTTAGAAAAAATAAAAAATGATGATAAGTAGTAATCAACTTTATTTTTTATATATATTTTTTTCTAGCAGTCCAATAATTTTATTTGAATGTATTAGAATATAACAGAAATTACTGGAAAGAATAAACATTTGTTTTGAATAAATTGTGATAGACAAGTTAAGAATGAAAACAAAGAAATGTCATAATTGAATTTGTTTGGTTGAAAACTTAATATAAGTTTTTGATATTTATTTTCTATGAAATGGTTCACTTGAGTAAATGGAAGTTTTCATTAACTAATTTATTATAAAAATTAAATAATTAATTCTTGCATATTCATTCAATATATCAATATAATACTATAAAACAAAGTTGTTAAAATCGAGATTTTACCTAGGATTAAAAGAGAAATGAAAGATCATAACTAAAAAATTGTAACTAAATAGTATGATCGTATATCTTCCTACTTAAAAGACACAAACACACAATTAAAGAAAATAACCTCTAAATCTAACATTAAATAAAATTAAATTAAAAATTCATAATCATAATAAATCATATATTCATAAAATGTACATTAATATAGAATTGAAATTCATAATTATATGCTACGTTTTATTCATTTTCTATTACAACTTTTTAGTTTATCATATTTTTATTACTGTTATTACATAGTTTAATATGTTTAAAATAATAAGAATTTTGTTTATTATTATTATTAGTTACTACACTTAGGCCGAGCTAGCTTAAGATAAAGGCCTAGCCAACTAGAGAGAGAGAAAGCAGTAAAAAAACATGTTGGGCCCATTGAACCAACGGCCCAAATCTCCAACCCTAGTTTTATTTAAACCCTAAGAGACACAAGACTTCGATAGTTGATTGTCTCCCGTCTACAAATATGAATGGCAAAACGTAGCAGCCGCAAAAAGGGATACGCGCAACAACGAAGATCCTATCGACGATACAAATTGGTGGCGACAGTGTGGCTGCAACGTCCAGCTATTCCAAACAACAAAAAGGTCATACATGAATGGATAGAGAGATAGGGTCATGTGACAATCAAGTAATTTCAAACCAAAGAAGAAAAGATTTAGGATTTTTAGGATCGTCAGATCGACAAATTAACATATGTTTTTATTTAATAGTAAAATCATGACAGTGATCTTACCTCCCAACAATCCTATCTTTGATCCATCACGGAAGCCCTTCATTTACTTGTAAAATTGTGCAATCTTACTTGTATAATCTCAATTTTAATAACCATGGGTATTAGATTTCTTGTTTTGGGGTTCTTTTTGCATCTTTTTTTTTATAATACAACCATTTTTTTTCATCTTTTTTGTTTTTTTTTTGTGCTAGAAAAATTACAACTTTCATGCCACAATCATTTCTATTTTTTTTAGTCTTTGTAGTTGTGGGATCAGCTTCCTCTACCAAGGAGAAGGACATCTAGCATTCTATAATTAAATAAATCCAAGGAGTATTGGTTCTATAATTAAATTTAATAAGGAATTTAGAAATTTTGATGTTGACAACATTTACAGGAAGTCTGGTCCAGATAAGCACGAGGGTTTGGGGTTTTTTTAGTCTTTGTTGTTGTGGATAATTTTTTCCTCCATTTTGGTGATATATTAGAAAGAGAGAAAAAAACATCTAGCTACAATGAAGATTCTATCGACAATACAAATTGGTGGCAACAGTGTGGCTACAACGTCCGGCTATTCCAAATAACAAAAAAGTCAAACATGAATGGATTGAGAGATAAGGTCACGCGACAATTAGGTAATTTTGAACCAAAGAAGAAAAGATTTAGGGTTTTTAGGATAGTCAAATCAACAAATTAACATAGGTTTTTATTTAATAGTAAAATCGTGACAACAGTCTCACCTCCCAACAATCCTATCTCCGATCTATCACAGAAGCCCTTCATTTACTTGTAAAATTGTGTAATCACACTAGTATAATCTCAATTTTAATAACCATGGGTATGAGATTTCTTGTTTTGGGGTTGTTTTGTGTCTTTTTGTTACAATATAACCATTTTTGCATCTTTTTTTTTGTTTTTTTGTTGTGCTAGAAAAATTACAACTTCGACCACAATCATTTCTTTTTTTTTTTAGTCTTTGTGGTTGTGGGATCAGCCTCCTCTACCAATACAAAGGACATCTACTATTCTATAATTAAATAAATCCAAGGAGTAGTGATTCTATAATTAAATTAAATAGGGAATTTAGAAATTGTGATGGTTGCAACATCTATAGGAAGTTTGGTCCAAATAAGAATGAGGGTTTGGGGTTCTTTTAGTCTTTGTTGTTGTGGATAATTTTTCCTCCATTTTGGTTATATGTTAGAAAGAGAAAAAAAAGCATCTAGCTACATATTGTGATCAACTACAATACTTTGTACATAATTAAAAACTAGCTAGGATATTATAATGCTAAGAGGTACAATGCATATTTGTGCCTAGACTCGAGCAAGCATTGTTTATATTTACTTCTCTAACTAGCATTAGGAATATGACATTATGCAGATGGAATTGGTGACGAAAATATTCTAGATGTGAATAGAGAAATTAGTTCATCTACTAATGGTCACTAGAGCAACAAAGTTAGTGACAAGAATTTCAAGACCTGTCTCGCCTCCAAATTTATTGATCACCTTTGTTGGAACTCAAATGTAAATGATGATGAGGTAATTTAATTATTCTCTTGTAATGATTGTTTAAATACTAGTGAACTATTGATTACTAGAATATTTTACTTACAAGGTCGCTCAACCTATTTGAGAATTGTTATCATGTTCTAATTTAGACTAAGGCTAGAGATTCATCTAAAAGGTTGTTAAGTTCTAATTTTTTTGATATTATTCTTTTGCAATCATAATTCTTTTCTAGGGCACATGTACAATGCCAATGATATTGTTAGTGATCCTCCTCGTGCTTGTCTCTTTGGATGAGTAAAGGATACCAAGTTTCCAAGAGTCATACCTTTACTGCAAGCCTACTTTGTTAGTGAAAATATTGTTGAAAGGTTGTTCTCTCTCCATATTTTAAAGACATTTCTATTTAGTATATTTCTTATTGATACTAATTGGTTTTCTATCTATAATATGTTGCACTTAAAGCTAAGCTATTGGCTGATCAAGTTGAACTATGAATGGTATAGGAGTCACAAACCAACACTATAAGAGGTGAAATAAGTGTTGCTTCAGACAAGGATAAATTGCATGATCTAGAAAATGAAGAAACTTTGGCCAAATTGTTCACTCAAAATGTCATCAACTGTGTTTATTTGGTAAATTTTAAGGGCAACTTACTTGGAAAAACTTCTAATTAAATAGATATTTATAAGGAAAGAAAGTAAGAAAATAAAATAAGGTTCTCTTACAAACCATCTTATAAGATAAACTTATTTTATTTTTTTTCCTTGTAAATATTTATCGAATTTTTTTTTCTAAACAAAGGGTCTTTTGAGAGTTTACCAGATGAGCACAGTTGGATGACATTCTGAGTGTATAGTTCTATCAAAGTTTCTTTATCTCCCACTGCACATAATTTATCTTTGTCTAGATAACGATCATTTCACCTCTTATAATGTTGGGTTATGAGCTTTCTACCAATCATAATTCAACTTGATTAGGTAGTAGCTCAATTTTAAGTGCAACATACTATAGATAGAAAAGCAATTAGAAACAATAAGAAATATACTACATAGAAATGTATTAAAAATATTGAGAGAGAATAACCTTGCCCCATTATCTTTACTAACAAAGTAGGCTTTCAATAAAGGTATGGCTCTTGCAAACTTGGTATCCTTTATTCATCCAAAGAGACAAGCATGAGGGGGGATCTCCAACTATATCAGTCGAGTTGTATTTGTGCCCAAGAAAAAAATCAGCATTGCAAAAATAATAAAAAAATCATAAAAATTAGCACTTAACAATCTTTTAGATGAATCTCTAGCCTTTGTATAAATATTAACATAATATAACAAATTCTCAAACAGGTTGTGTGACCTTGAAAGCAAAAGGTTTTAGTAGTTTATAGTTCACTAGTATATAACCAATCATTACAAAAAAGATTACCTCATCATTATTTACATGAGTTGCGAAGATGATCAATAAATTTGGAGAGACTACAAGTCCTAGAATTCTCGTCACTAACTCGAGTGTTACTCTAGCGACTATTTGCAGATGAACTTATTTCTCTAGTCACATCTTAAATATTTTCATCAATAGTTTCATTTGCATCAATAGTGACATATTCCTAATGCTAGTTAGAGAAGTAATAATGGCAAATGCTTTCTCGAGTCCAGGCACAAATATGCATCATACCTTCTGGATTTTTTACATAATTTTCATTCCATATTCTTGTATCATAGATTTTATTTATGCAAAGTATTATGATCAAAATTTGTAGCTAGATGCTTTTGTTTCTCTTTCTAATCTATCTATAATTTAACAACCAATGGTAACATACAAAACTTATTTTACTATTTATATAACAGTGTCGTTCCTGTTGTGGCCTTTTGACCAAACCATATTCCATCAAGGACTACCACACCTGAACTATGATTGGTTTATTGTTGTAACTGTGACACCCTCTACCTTCACAAATAACGAATACAAGGAAATAAAATCATGCGGAATTTTTTTTTAAAACACATTTATATTAAATCAATTCAAAAATATATATATTTCAACAAAGCCATAAAACCAACGTGAAGTGAATTGCAAGCAAAAAAATATATATATTTCAACAAAGCCCAGTACGTATGTTACAAGCGCCAAACAACAAACAATTATACGCGTTAATATTTAGTAATATATGTATCTAAAAAAATCTGATTTCATTATATGATTAGATATAATTCAAAATCAGTCATATACGCATCCAACAAACGTGGGTAAGCAATTCATATAATTCATATAATGTGCCTACATATATGATCATTATTATGTAATTTAAATTGAAATCAAAACATTGAAACAAGAAAATAATTCATATGAAATCAAAACTTGCAATATATGTAAATAAATCAAAGTTGTAAAAAGTGAAATTCAGTCGCATGACAAGCATAAATTTGGGAAAATCAGTTAAGAAACAACCCAAAATACCCAAAAATTGATCCTCTAGGGATCCCTATACATGTTCATTCTAATCCCCAAGCGTGAATAACTCATCCCTTACCTCAACGTAGTCCCTCAATCGTTCTCCGTTAGCAATTGTGGCGTCTCTGGTGCTCTCTAGAGCTCCTCCTCCGATTGCTTTATTAGGGTTCTTGTGCGTCAGAAGAAGAGAAAGGGACAGAAGTGTTTTGTAAAAGCTGTTCTAGGTTAACATTTGATTTATATAGTGGAAATTTATGACCTAATTATATATTTTTTTACTTATTTATTTATTTATTTATTTATTAATTTCTTATTTATTTATTAAAAGTTGCGGCTGTTACAATTCCACCCCCCTAAAAAAAAGTTTTGTCCCCAAAACTTACCGGTATCGAATAAGGTAGGATATGCATCACGCATCTGACCCTCTAGTTCCCAGGTGGCATCCTCGCCCGAAGCACTTCCCCATACTACTTTGACCAAGGGGATCTCTTTCCCCCTTAGCTGCTTAACCATACGATCGTCGATCCTCAATGGTTGTGTTTCATATGTCAAGTTCTCTTTCACTTGGACATTGTCCAACTCGATCACATGCGACGGATCATGGACATATTTTCTGAGTTGAGAGATATGGAAGACACTATGGAGATTTGAGAGAGATGGTGGCAAAGCCACCTGATACGCAACTGGGCCGACACGCTTTAGGATTTCAAAGGGACCAATGAATCTAGGTGTGAGCTTACGGGACTTCAACGCTCTACCAACCCCAGTCCATGGAGTGACTCTCAGAAATACATGATCACCTATAGCAAATTCAAGATCCTTTCTTCTCTTATCATAGTAGCTCTTCTGCATACTTTGGGCTGCTCTCATCCTTTCTTGGATCAACTTGACCTTTTCGGTGGTTTGCTGAACTACCTTAGGTCCTAAGGCAATGCTCTCACTGGAATCTACCCAACATAGAGGTGTCCTACATCTTCTACCATACAATGCCTCGTAAGGCGACATACCTATACTGGAGTGAAAACTATTGTTGTATGTAAACTCTATCAAGGGTAAGAAACTATCCCAACTACCCCTTTGTTCTAACACACAGGCTCTCAAGAGGTCCTCTAAGGATTGGATGGTGCACTCGATTTGACCGTCAGTCTGTGGGTGGTAAGCAGAACTCAACCTAAGCTTGGTCCCCAAGGCTTTATGAAGACTCTCCCAAAATTTAGAGGTAAATCTGGGATCTCTATCAAAGACTATGCTAGAAGGAACACCGTGTAATCTAACTATCTCACTGACGTACAAACTAGTCAACCTCTCTAAAGAATATCTGATGTTTATTGGGATGAAGTGAGCAGATTTGGTCAACCTGTCTACAATAACCCAAATGGAATCTAAACCTTTGGGGGTTCTAGGTAACCCCACCACGAAATCCATGGAGATGCTATCCCACTTCCACTCAGGTATCTCTAAAGGTTGCAACTTCCCTGAAGGCTTCTGGTGTTCTATCTTAGCTTTCTGACACACTAGGCATGCAAGGACAAACTCATTAACTTCTTTCTTCATACTCGGCCACCAAAACATCTGCCTAAGGTCCTGGTACATCTTAGTCGCTCCCGGGTGGATACTCAAACTACTTCTATGGCCCTCTTCCAAGATCGTTCTTCTAAGCTTGGGTACACTAGGAACACACACCTTATCCTGAAACCTCAAAACTCCATCAGTTCCCACTCTAAAACTACTCTCTCTCCCTACGACTATGGACTCTAACTGAGCTGACAAGAATGGGTCAGACTTCTGACCCTCACGGATCTCGCTCAAGAGTTCGTTGGTGACTCTCAACATACCCAACTTAATGCTACTAGCGGTGATCTCACATGCCAAACTCATGTCTCTAAATTGCTCTAAGAGATCCAACTCTCTAACCATCAAAGCAGACATTTGAAGGGATTTTCTACTTAAGGCATCAGCTACTACATTGGCTTTACCTGGGTGATAGCTAAGCTCAAAATCGTAATCCTTAAGGAACTTTAACCATCTCCTCTACCTCATGTTAAGCTCTTTTTGATCAAACAAATATCTAAGGTTCTTATGGTCACTAAACACCTCAAATTTAGATCCATAAAGGTAATGCCTCCAAACCTGTCCCCGTTGCATAAGCACTCCACCCAAACCCATCTTGGACGCATCACAGTACACCACAAAAGGTTCACTCTGGTCAAGTAACACTAAAACTGGTGCAGTGGTTAACCTTTCCTTAAAGGTATGGAAACCACTCTCACGCTGGGCATCCCACACAAAAACTTGACCCTTACGAGTAAGCTTAGTCAAAGGTAAGGCTAGCTTAGAAAAACCCTCTATGAATCTACGGTAGTATCCTGCTAAGCCAAGAAAGCTCCTAATCTTAAACACTGACTTAGGACTCTCCCAACTCATCACCGCCTCTACCTTGGAAGGATCTACTGCTATCCCTCCCTTAGATATAACGTGCCCTAAGAAGCTCACCTCCTCTAGCCAAAAATCACACTTGGACAACTTAGCATACAGTCTATTGTCTTTAAGAGTTTGCAACACAACTCTCAAATGCTCCTCATGTTCCTCTCTAGTCTTAGAATACACCAAGATATCATCTATGAAGACCACTACAAAACTATCTAGGTAGGGGTGAAAGATCCTATTCATATAATCCATGAACACACCAGGGGCGTTGGTCACACCAAAAGGCATAACCAAGTACTTATAATGACCGTAACGGGTCCTAAAGGCAGTCTTCAGAACATCTTCAGGCTTCACTCTAATCTGGTGGTAACCTGACCTAAGATCTATCTTACTGAACACACAAGCCCCTACTAATTGGTCCATCAGGTCATCTATCCTAAGCAAAGGGTACCTATTCTTAATCGTTACCTTATTCAACTGACGATAATCTACACATAGCCTCATAGTCCCATCCTTCTTCTTAACTAACAACACTGGTGCTCCCCAAGGTGACACACTAGGCCTCACAAATTGTTTCTCTAAGAGTTCCTATAATTGTTTCTTAAGTTCACTCAACTCTACAGGAGACATCCTATGAGGTGCTATGGATATGGGTCCAGTACCGGGCACTAGGTCTATCGAGAACTCGACCTCTCTCTCAGGTGGTAATCTTGACACCTCCTCAAACACCTCTGGAAACTCTCTCACCAATGGTATATCACTCACAGGGGTTTTGGTCTCAACACTCATACTAGCTAAGATCATGTATACCTGTGCATCCTCCCTTAAAGATGCCTCAACTTGGTTAGCAGACAAAAATATATCACCTTCACTCACACCAGACTCAGGAAAGACAACAGATTTCTCAAAGCAATTTAATAAGACATGATTGGAAGATAACCAATCCATACCAAGAATAACATCAATCTGACTCAAAGGTAAAACAACTAAGTCAATAAGAAATTGTCTATTAGAAATTAAGACAGGACTTTGCAAACACACATCAGAAGTTAAAACAGACCCACTAGCAGGTGTATTCACAATCAAGTCAAATTTCAAGGAAGACACAGGCAAGGCAAGTTTTTCAACACTGACACGAGAAATAAATGAATGGGTCACACCTGAATCATACAATACAACCAAGGGAACTTGACTTATGAAACACATACCTTGAATGAGATCATCAGACTGTGCGGCATCAGCACCACTAAGAGCAAACACTCTCCCTGTGGTCTTTGGTCGTCCGTTCTGGTTATTCAGACTTCCACTCATCTTCTCCCTCCTCGCATGTGGGCAATTGGTACTGAGGTGGCCCTTACCCCGGTAGTTGAAACAAGTCACATCATTATCTGGGCACTCACGAGCAAAATGACCCATCCTACCACACTTAGCACACCGGGTTGGCGTAGCAGGAGCACCACCATTACCTCTACTAGCAGGCTGAGACACTCTGTTAACTGGCTGAGAACTCCCACCAGCTAGGTGATGTCCTTCACTGGTCCTTTGTCCCCTAGAATGGTTTCCATATTTCCCGGGAGGGGCAGAATATGGCTTAGCACGACTGTGAGTCACAGACTTCTTCTCTTTCCCATGACTAGCATTGGCATTCCTGTAAAAAGCAGCCTTCTCCCGCTGATCTTCATCAAAGATTCTACACATGTTGGTCAACTGTGCAAAGTTGTGAATGTCGTGATAATTTACCATCATCTTTACTTCTGGTCGAAGGCCATTGACAAATTTCACGTATTTGGACCTCTCCCCAGCTTCCCCTGATAATGAGGAAAATTCCTTACAAGGTTCTCAAAATTCACTGTATACTCTGCCACCGTCATACTCCCTTGTTTAAGCTCAAGGAACTCCATCTCCTTTCTATTCTTCACATCTTCTGGAAAATACTTCTCCAGAAAAGTTTGTCTAAAGGTCCCCCATAGGACAACAGCACCACCTGCTCCCTCCAAACGTGGGTGAGTGTTCTCCCACCAATACTCTGCCTCATCTGCTAGCATGTGAGTAGCAAACAACACCTTCTGATGGTCCTGACATTCCATCACCCGGAAGATCTTCTCAATCTCCCTCAGCCAAGCCTCAGCACCCTCAGGATCATAACCCCCTTTGAAGGTAGGTGGGTTGTTCCTCTGAAAACGATCTAAACCATGGTACATAGTCACTCCTCCACTACCTCCCTGATTGGCCATAACTTGCGCCAAGTTGTTCAAGGCCTCGGTAAGGAGTTGTTCTCGTTCATTTCTCCCAGCCATTACTCCCTATGTCATGCAAGTAACAAAACTTTGAAAAAAGAAAAAAGAAGAAAAAAAATATACCAACACAATAGAGTACACTTCTAATCAAACAAAACAAACACAATGCATCAGAGTACACAAGGAAACACAGAAAGCTCATAACACACATGACCGAAAGGTTCGACCTGCTCTGATACCACTAAATGTGACACCCTCTACCCTCACAAATAACGAATACAAGGAAATAAAATCATGCGGGATTTTTTTTAAAACACATTTAAATTAAATCAATTCAAAAGGATAAAAGGGTTCACATTCACTTAATGAAAACATAGTAGAAATTGTTCGACTAAAAACAACAAAGTTATCCCGGCTCAAAACAAGGCCGTTTATACTGAATGAATAATAATAAAAAAAAACTAAAACAGAAAACATAACACAAATATATCTTTTACGGAAAATATAGCATGCAAAGTAATTCCTATGCCCCAATGTCACACTTATCAAAACATGTCTCTATCACAGATTAAGTCTCTCCGGCTCTAACATGGAATTCATCATATGATGGCTCACCTGAACAAATGGCAATCAGCCCAAACACAAACACACACCGGGAATGAGTTATCACATTCATATATAATAAAATATTAGAGCATGTGAAACATATAATACTTACACCTGAATTTATATAATTAACACCATTTCACAAAATCACACGTATTATGCACATCCATTCAAGTTCATCCACTCCAGAAAATAACGTCAAACCACAATTATTAACCCAATGAAAGTCAAACACATGTGTTATGTAACAAATACTCTAGACTCAAGCCTACATGCAATGTGGTACCATTTTTCAGTGAAAAACCTCGTCGGGCGCCTAGGAGTACATGACTGGACATGCCTCACAATGGGTAAGTCAGGTCACTCTCACTAAGTGAAATCATAGGGAGACCAGTCAGGGTCACGCTGTTTTGCGAGAATGCTCCAACCATGTGGGATCGGCACAGGCTTACAGGAGCACTCAAACCGGATGACCCCCAAGGCCTGCACTCCGAAGAGTCTGTCAAGGCCTCTCCCTCCTGATTCAGGTCCAACCGAAAAAAAAACATCTGAACACACAGACTCTACCTATGAATTATGCGATACATACAACTACTCAATTGTTTTCAAAATCTTGATTGTATATATTTTTTTTAAAAAAATATTTTAACTCAATGCGCCTCAAGTGATTAACTCATCGGGTTCCCACAGTGGATCCCATCACAACTCATCGCGCATTAACTCGTCGCCCTTAAAGGGTCTTACAGTTGTGTGATTACATAATTCATGGCTCACAACTCAAAACATACAACATCTAGAGTCATGTAATTCACAATCCATTACGTATCAAATGATTATCACTTACACATCATCTCAATCACATTTTCATAATAAAATAATTTATCGCATCTCATGCATCCTACACATATTATTCAATAGTAACATTTACTTGACACAACAAAAATATAAATTAAACTGAAATATATTAGTAATACAAATTCCAGGTAGTATATACGCACTAACCAAATCAAAATATTTAGGGATAAAATAATGATATGTACCTCTAAGTCTCGATTAATTAACCGGTAAGAATTTAACTAATAGGTAAGCACAATTATAATCAATGAAATATATATTTAACCTTAAAGCGTACAAATATATTTATATGTAATAATATATATCATACATAGTACAGTTACATGAATTAACAAATATGTATATATATGTAAATTTGTAAAGTGGAACCCGTAATTTAAAGCAGAAAACGTAACTATTGCACAACCAATGATGAAGGAAATATTTACAACATATTTAAAATGAAAAGCATAAATATTATACAACTATTTATTTCTGTACAGCCATTTATAAACAAAAAGAATAATTGTAATTGCTAACTTATATAGCATAAACAACAAACAATCATACGCGTTAATATTTAGTAATATATGTATCTAAAAAAATCTGATTTCATTATATGATTAGATATAATTCAAAATCAGTCATATACACATCCAGCAAACGTGGGTAAGCAATTCATATAATTCATATAATGTGCCTACATATATGATCATTATTATGTAATTTAAATTGAAATCAAAACATTGAAATAAGAAAATAATTCATATGAAATCAAAACTTGCAATATATGTAAATAAATCAAATTTGTAAAAAGTGAAATTCAGTCACATGACAAGCATAAATTTGGGAAAATCAGTTAAGAAACAACCCAAAATACCCAAAAATTGATCCTCTAGGGATCCCTATACATGTTCATTCTAATCCCCAAGCGTGAATAACTCATCCCTTACCTCGACGTAGTCCCTCAATCGTTCTCCGTTAGCAATTGTGGCGTCTCTGGTGCTCTCTAGAGCTCCTCCTCCGGTTGCTCTGTTAGGGTTCTTGTGCATCAGAAGAAGAGAAAGGGACAGAAGTGTTTTGTAAAAGCTGTTCTAGGTTAACATTTGATTTATATAGTGGAAATTTATGACCTAATTATAAATTTTTTTACTTATTTATTAATTTATTAATTTCTTATTTATTTATTAAAAGTTACGGCTGTTACATTAACAAATGAAGTTGGTGGTTGATAGTGTTTTTAGTGATGTCAATAAGTTGTTGTGATTTTTAATTTTACAACCTAATGCAAGTTGACTCTACCAGTGAAATACATATATCTTTGCAACCTTATTGATTCTATATACAAGAATGCTTGATGCAAGAAGCATTTTTGTAGACTTATGCCTCCTTCTGTGTTTTTTTGGGCTTTTGTCGTTGTGTCTTGAAACCATTAAAACATACTGACAACAGTCAGATTCGTTATCACTATTGTGTTGTATTTAAATTTGATTTTAATTTTAAAAAATTCAAAATTATCATGCCTTATTAGTTTTGCTCCATGGATTTTGCTCTATAAAAAGGGAACAAGTAGTGAGCCCGTTAATGTGGGAGAGTAACAATGTCTCTTTTGTGATTTTCATTAGCTTTTGAAAGTTTTGAATTTGTGACGCTTTGTTCTCTCCTTCTACACATTAAAAACACTATCCTTATTTTGCCATCTGATTCCCTTTTCTATTTACTTCTTTTTCCTTTTTTCTAAAAAATTTCAACCTCCTCCTCTTTATGCTTATCCTTCTCACAACCAAAAAAAAAGAAGGAATTAGAGAGCATTATAGAATGCTCAATCACAATTTAACAGGGTAGAGGTTTTAATGTGCTTTGTGTTTTCCATTTTTCTATTAATAATGTGAAATTGTGAATTATGATGGAGGTTTTATTAAGCTTCTCTCTCTCTCTCTCTCTCTCTCTCTCTCTCTCTCTCTCTCTATATATATATATATATATATATATATATATATATATATATATAATTGTATCCTAAGAGGCTACGAAGCATTGCGTGTGTGGGAGGGAGAAGGGATTTTGTTTTTTGTTTTCTTTTCTTCATCCACTCTTTTTGGTTTGTATTGAGGCAAATGATTTGTATATCATCTTCAACTTCTATTACTTTACGGTGATGACATGTCTTTTGGTGAATTTGCAAGAAGGAAACATATGGCATGTAAGCAAAGCTGTTGGGAAACAATTCAAATTGTAATTTCAAATCTCTAAGATATTGTTCAGTTTGTCCTAAAAAAACTTGTTGTGAGGAGATCGTGGATGTAAACATGAGAATCTGAACCACGTCAAACAAGTTGAGGTTAAGCTGTGAATGTAGGAATGAGGACCTGAACCACGTTAAATAAATTTGTATTTTTTTTTATTTCGTTTATAGATGTCTCTTGTTCTTAGTTGTGTGATTTTTGAGTAATAAAAATATGAGAATGATTTTTTCCCAACAAAAGCCACAAGAAAAACCTCTTCACATAATCAATCAGCAATCAAACATGCTCAACAAAAAGTGTCTCTCTCTTACGGTCTAAACCTCTAGAAATATTATTGAATCACTACTTTTCATTGTTAATCTCTTAGTTATATATTGCTTTCTTTGCATATATATCCGCAAAGCTAAGTGAAAGATTGCCTTTTAAAATGTTATGTTATATTTTAAGTGTTCATGTATGGATTAGAGGTAAATATCTTGTTGGTGGAGTTGATGGTGTTGCTTTAAGGATTCAGCCCAACTAGTGAAATGGGTGAATCATAAGTTGTGGTCCTTCCATCAAGAGGGTCAAGGATCTTATGAGAAGAGATTGGATATGTCTCTTCATGTATGGATTAGAGGGAAATATCTTCTTGGGCTTTGTTGACTGGGTCTCCTTTAGAACTCGTGAATCATCTTTTGGCTGATAGTCAATGAGTGATGTTTAGGGGAGTTGTTTTGGGCATCCAGCATTTTTGCTGGGACACCCAACAACCAAGGTGAAAGGGCTAAAATGCCCTTCACCTGTTCACTATAAAAAGAAACAGTGACTCATCCATATGAGTCACTCTCATGCTTCCTCTACTTCTTTTTTCACGCTTCTTCTTCCTCCATTGGCACACTGCTTTTTCTTTCTGGTTCTTCTTCTTCTTGGTGGTTCATGTTCTTCTTCCTAGTTCAAGCTTCTTCTCTGTGGTTCATCTTCTTCCAGGTAACTTATTCTTTGTTCCTCTTTTGGTTGATTCGTTGTTGTTGTTGCTCTTGGTTTGAATGATTGTATTGCTTTTGTTGTTGTTGATGTTGATTTGATGTTTTTGTGTGAAGCTTTGGCAAAGAAAAAATGGTATTTTTCTAGAAAAAAAACCCATACGGATTACCAATCCGTATGAACCATACAAATCAACAATCTGTATGGACTATACGGATTGTTAATCCGTATGAGTTTTTTTTTGAATTTTTTTTTAATTCTAAATATATATTTGTGAATTATTTTTTAAATTGTTTTGTAGTGTAATTTTGTTTTGTAATAGTTAGTGTAATTTGATAATTTTTTATGATTTACTTGTTAAGTATTGATTTTTTTATATAAAAACAAAAAAAAAATATTTTGGTTACTACTTAGATTAGATTAGATTGCAAAGACTAAGATTATACTAGATTAGATTACAAAAAAATTAATATAAAATACTGTAATATTTTATTTGTTTAACTTTTAAAAAAAATTGAAACAACTATTTAAAAGATATTGAATTTGTTACTTATGAAAAATATTGAAATCATTATCTAAAATAATTTAAATTTGTTAGTTATAAAAAATATTAAAATTAAAATTTTAAATAATTTAAATTTGTTATAAAAAATATTGAAAAAATATTTTAATTGTATAACAAATTTGTTAGTTATAAAAAGTTATTGAAACTAAAATTTAAAAAATTTTAAATTTTTTGATTAGTTTTAAAAAATGATTGAATTGAAAATTTAAAAGATTTTAAAATTCTTAGTTAGTTTTAGAAAAATTGAATGAAACAAAAATTTAAACGAAAATTGATTTTAAATTTCAAAAAATCATGAACCAAAATTTAAAATATATTAAGATTGTTAGTTTTAAAAAATGATTGAAATCAAATTTTAAAATATATTAAATTAGTTATAAAAAATAATAAAACCAAAATTAAAATTAAGATTGTTAGATTTAAAAAATAATTGAAACCAAAATTTAAAATATATTGAGATTGTTAGTTTTAAAAAATTATTGAAACCAAATTTTAAAATATATTAAATTTGTTAGTTATAAAAAATATGGAAAGCAAAATTTAAAATAATTTAATTTTATTAGTTTTAAAAGATATTGAAACAAATATTTAAAATAACTTATTTTTTTAGTTTTGAAAAATATTGAAAGAAATAGTTAATAAGGCTGCTATTGCATGATAACCACAGTTACCATCGACTTTGACATCAATAATTTTTTCAATAGAATCCTGGATGCACGAATGAAATTGATCGAACATTGGAATATTTCGTCTATGTATTGGTTGCTCAAATGATGATGCACTATGTTTCATTGAAGAATTATTATTTTGCACAAAGTGTAACACATCAACATACTCCCAATAAAACAAATCATGTTTTGTTGACTTTTTTTGTTTGGTCGGCGGTTTTTTTGGAGCATCTTTGGTCTTCACCTTTTCTGGAGGAGGACACATAAAGTTCAGATCTGGATAAGCAATTTCTCGAAGCTTTGTCTTCAAATGTACCTTGCCGCAAATATCGAGTTGCTCAAATCGTTTCGATATGGTTTTCATCTCCTCAGTTATGGTCACCTCAGTCTCACATAACCCTTGATCTGAGAAACTAAGTCTACACCAAAAAATGTAGATTGTCTCTAGTGGTATGGAGCCAACAACATATTTAGACAACTCACATGAACATGGAAGACCGTAGGTAGTCCTCATGACACATCCACAACGTGAAGAGTTCTTGCTTGCATAAGGTACACACTCAAACTCACCAGCAATTTCATTTAAAGCGTACCTTGATACCATGTCAAATAGTTTTTTGTACTAGGTAACTTTAAACACATGTCGAACCATGGGCGTACTTGTCTCAAAAGATGCTTTAATTTGGGTGTGTTGAAGTGTCATCATGTTATTTATTGCTTCCCAAACACTGCATATGTCACCAATGGAATTTTGTAGAAGTCTCTTTAATGACCAATGAGCACTCTCAACCCTACAAATGAAATATACAACAATGTATAAACAACTGCAACATTTTCATTTAAGTAAACACTTAAACAAATCAACACAAACAAAAAACAATATTCATACTTGTTAGTAGTTATGTTTCCGAGATGCATCACTTTGTTAGTCCATGCTTTCACAACTTTTTTCTTTGTACGGAATCACTCATGTTTGGCACACATAGTCCATAGACATAGGCCGTAGAGAGCAAGCCATTTCAAAGTTTTTAAGGTACTTATCGAAATATCTCTCACATGGACAGTTAACCAAACTCCCCCACGCCTCCATCACATAATCCCATGGATTCTTTTGAGCAACCCGGGTTTTACACTTTGCCTTCACATGCTTGTCAATGTAAAACCGACACAACAATTTCGTAGTATTCGGGAATACTATTTTCATTACATTCATCAAAATTTATCGGTAACAATAACCTAGGGAGTGTATCAACTTTCACAAAAAGACCACGAAACCGTTGTAGAGCCCAAACAACATTATTAAGATGTTCTCCTTCCAAGTAAGCAAAAGCAATGGAGAATGTCATTCTTGTTGGTGTAACACCAAAAATATCAAGCAACAGAAGTTTGTACCTATTTGTTTTGTAGGTACTGTCAATAAAAAAACCAAATTACAAGAATTGGTTAATTTGACTACATCAGGATGACTCTTGAACAAGTCACATACAACATTTTCATCCTTCATCCTATGCTAGTGAATATATTGATCTCGATCAAACAGCATCATGACCTGTTGCATTGTGGTGTTACTCCCTCTTATGAAAGAATGGTGAGCATTTATGGCATTGTAAATTTGTTTGATTGTTGTATAACTATTAGCATTGTGCTACTTCAACATCAAAAGAATATTTCTTGGCTTCACCATGGACTTCGTCATATCAGCAACAACAATCTTCCCATCTTTAGTCAGTCGACCAACATATGAATGCCCAACAAATGACTTTGCCATTTCATGATTGTGAGTCCCACAAATTAACTTCACCATCCATCTTTCTCCTCCCAAAACTAGCTTCGCACGCAACTTAAACGAGCATCCATATTTTCTATTGCCAGTGCATGTTCTATTAAAATCATTCTTCTTAGGCTTATACTTACAACTCCTTTCGCAAGATATTAACAGAAATGAGACTCTTCCTCTAAAACTAGTATTTTTGTCTGACCTCATTATCACGGCAACAAATCTAATTTCATGAGCCACCGCTCGAACCCAATGTAAAACTTCATCACGGGTAGCAAACAACTATAACACAATTCAAAGAAAGTTTGAGATCAATGAACATTTATGTAATATAATTACTGTACCAACAACAAATTAGATAAATACCTGAGAAGTATTAAAGGCATCAGAGCAATCAACGTGTTCTACTTTCACGTCAGCATCTTCCTCTTTTTCAACATTCATGTCAACTTCTTCAGACATGATACTATCATACATCCACTGTTCTTCGTCTATCTTAATAAAACATTTAACAAATTCAATGATAAACAAAAAACAATTTTAAAAAAATTATACAATCACCTCATTTGTTATCGACACAAATATAGCTCTATACAAAATTATAAAAAAAATGTATCATACATCATATAGCCATAGAATACATTTTCACTACATATCTTCATTAAAATATTTAACTATAACAAATAAAAAATAATATTATAATTTAACAAATGACTAATAAATATCATATAAATTCTAATAAATACATCATTCAATAAAATACTAAATTTATTTAATTATCAATTGTTGTAATAAACATCTAAATAAATCATTCACTTAAAATATCATATTTATTTAATTTTCAATCATTGTAATAAACATCTAAATACATCATTCAATTAAATACCAAATTATTTTAACTATTAATTACTGTAATAAACATCTAAATACAACATTAACTTAAATATTAAAATTGTTTAATTATCAGCTTTAGTAAATATTTTAAATGTATACAAAAAATTGTTTTAGCAATCTAGTGTTACTTTTACCAATCTAATTACTAAATTATTTTCAATTAATTACTAAATTATTTTTTTAGCAATCTTAGTTTTAGCAATTTTTAAAGGTTTATATATATTATCATTTTTTACAAATCTAATTACTAAATTAATTTTATTTTTATTTTTTTATACCACTATAAAATAATATCACTAAATCAATATCTATAAAATTGTTAAAACTATTAAAAAAAATTACAGTACAAAACAAATTAAATAAATAAATCAAAAAATTATATTTACAATTTAAAAAAAATACCCAACTTCACATTATATTCGTGAACAATGCACATACACCAACAGAGATAAAAAAAAAAACGTTCGAAAAAAAAGACTAACGGAAGCAAGTTATATTAAGGTAGTGAGATTTTATGAAGAAAAAAAAAAATAGGTGTAGTAGAAATGAAAAACGTAATCTATTATTTATAGCAAGAGTATTTTTGACATTTTAAAAAAATTGTTAAATGTCTCGGTAAAAATGTTGGATGCCTCAAGAAATTTTCGATATTGAGCATCTTTGTATAAAAAAAAAAATCAACCAAATTAAGGAAGAATTGCTTTTTATGAGCATTAAGTTTAAATGACAATAAATTATTATCTGGCATTAAATCTCATTTATTTAAATTAATGATTGCTACTTAATAGTGTCAAATATAGCACACAGCTTTTAGTAATGACATTTTTCATCTTTACTATATTACATTTTGGATGCTTATGAAACTAATATCTCTACCTACATGATAAATCTTTCTTTTCTATTATCTCTATGAATATGTAATATCTCCAGTTGGTTCTTATAACACAGCGTTGAAACCATAAAAAAAGATCATTACAAAGTTTGGTAAGTTGGTAGACACTTTTTATTCATAGTTCTTTAAATTTTTTCCCTGACAATCTTTCTTCACAAGGTTCGAATTAAAAGTGTGTTGTCATTTTAAAATGTAAGTATTAATCATATTCTTTAATATATGAAAATTATCTAAAACATAAATTTTTATTTATTAAAACAATTTTTTGGGTCATGTAAAAAATCAGAGTAAGAATCCTGTGCCGCACAGGTGGATAGCTAGTATATCACTAAAGGAAGGAAAAAAATTATCCACCTATTAAATAAAAGTCTGTTTGTTACTGTCATAGAAAATGTGCTTAGTACACCATAGATTTAGTAATGGAAAATGAAACTAATTTTTGTGAAGCAAAAACCTGATTCAAATAAGATCCATACGCTTAAAAACTTCTTATTAGTGTCCTTTTTTTATGTCCCCATAAATGTCAATAGAAAACAATCCTATTTGAGGCACAATTCCACTTGTGAACGCCTCTTGTTACCCAATTAAGATGCATTATTTTTAACCCATAAGTAAGCAATAAACTTTAATTGTTGAACCAAACAAAGTGAATAAACAACATCCATTGTGAAGGAATTTAGAAATTGTGATGATGGCAGCATTTACTGGAAGTTTGGTGTAGACAAGGATGAGTTCTCATTGTATAGAACCACTACTCCTAAGCTTTATAGATGTCCTTCTTCTCAGTAGAGGAGACTAATCCCACAACCACAGACTAAAAAGGTAGAAATGATTAATAACGAATATTGACATTAGTCGCTGATAATTGTATCATGTGATGTGATGTTGTGGCCAGTTAGTATGGGTCATATATGGGCCGTATCAAGCTTAATGAAAAGCTCTTACTTCCTGCACTTTCCTTTTACTAGGGTTGTGGGGGCATTTTTGTCCAATCGGATGTTTCAGCCTTTCTATGCGGGAGCCGGAAGCAACATCCACAATGAAATCAATAAGGGCCACTGCAATATTTGGGCCATAACTTTTACAACTTAGGCCTTAAATAAAAGGGCATCTCCCGTAATTCTTTTGAAATTGTTGTTCAGCTAGTAATATGGATAACCTGGCAAAAACAAGTAATTTGAATAAAAAAGTTAAAAAAAATGTTGTGATACACTGATATTTTTTTTTATTGATTGAGCACTGATAAGTTATCAAGCAAAACAATTTATTTATTCACTTGCAAACTGTACTTTTGTTGCAAATTTTCGTCATGATATAAAATCTCTCAGTATATGACATTTTGTTTTAATAAAATTAAGACCCAGTTTAGATTAGCTTCTTACTTGTGAGAGATTAATTTTCACTTATAAAGCCTATATATTTTTAAGGGGGAAATGTCAAGCACCATTAAGTTCATAGGTTTTCAGAGAGAAGTTAGATAATAGAATTTCTGAAAATATTAAGGAGCATAAATTAATTTTAATTTATATAAAAAATAATTCATTTTATCTCATTAATTTATTCTTTTCTATGAGTGGTTGTTAAGAAATTTATTCAAATTAATTAATTCTGAATCTTTCTTTCATTAGCTAATTGAGCTAGAAATGAGGAATTTAGATTAAGGTCGACACTTTTTGTCATTTAAAAAGAAGTGAGGTTTTCTTTTGGGTAAAAGTTATCGGTATGTTTGGATTTGTCGTGTTTTAAGAAAAAATCGATCGACTTTTTCACATTAATTTTTGAAAGAACTCATTTGTATTCGGGAGTGGGAATAGGTCAGGCCAGCCTACAAGGACCTACGACCTGACCTATATAAAGTCTGACCTGAACCGATCTATTTAATTAAAAGGTTAGGCTCAGACTTTTTTAAAAGTCTATTAAATTAAATAGACCAGGCTTAGGCTTATTAAAAAGCCTTATAAGCCTAATAGGTCGACCTATATATATATATATATTACTTTTTGAGTACCAATATATAATATTATTTTTTGGATACAATTAATTTTTTTTGAAACTATCAGACTTTGATTACACATTACTGCTCCATAACTTCTATTCCTATAATCAAGGACTTTAATTACAATTTAGGTGTGAGTCATGTGCCCTATTATATTTCTCATTATTTTGATTGACTTTCCTTTTTCTTCACAATAAATAGGCTTTTAAAAAGGCTCAGGCCAGACCAGACTTTTAAAAAGGCCAGGCCGAGCCAAAATAAAAGCCTTTGATAGGCTATAGGTCAGGCTCAGGCCTCAAAGATTCATAGTAGGCTAGGCTCAGGCCTTTCAAAGCCTGGCCTGCTCTAGCCTATTCCCATCCCTATTTGCATTTAATGGCTTCAACATGAAGTCAAACATACACTACATCTGTTTTTTATTCCACTAATTTATGGATTTTATTAGAATTACCAACGACTTTTTGTTGAATGAGTTCTCATTTACTGCCTAGAATAAAATTAGTTTTCACCTTTTTAAAGCAGGAATTGCATTATAAACCTGTTAAATATTTGAAGAATTTTTTTTATCACGTATACTTATTTTATTGGATTCAAACAGAATTGACTCTCACCAAAAATACTTGTAGCCTTTAAAAATATTGGGAAGAAACTATTAAATAAAACTATAAATACTTGCTTTAAAATGGTGAAAGCTAGTTTTATTTCTTGTCTTAATAGTTTCCGACATTTTAATTTTATACATTACTTACTTTAATACATGCTTTAATATCTTGTTGTTTTAAATGTTCCAATTGCATTTGAAAAGTATAAAAGGACTAAGTGAGATTTTTTTTATATAAATCATATGTTTCTTTTATTAGAGATTGTTAGGGAGATTCGAGGAGTACACCTATGAACCACGAGACACCACATAAGAAAGTCTGACACCAGGCTCTAACCCAAAATTTTAAGGCTCGGGTTTATGGGCTTACTCCTCACTTATATGGTGATCAACCTTTCCACTTCTACCCGATGTGAGACTTCACCTCACACTTGTAACCCCTCAAGTGTGAGTCTGTTTCACATGGTAGCCTCCCCCTTGAGCGGAAGTCATTATCATCCATGAGTATAGTCATTATGGCCGACACGCTGCATCGTCATCTTACTCGTCTGAGCCGGTCACCAAGTCGAATCATCGACTCTAATACCAATTGTTAGGGAGATTCGAGGGGTACACTTGTGGACCACGAGTCACCACATAAGGAGACCTGACACCACACTCTAACCCAAAACCTTAAGGATCAGGTTTATGGGTTTTCTCCTCACTTATATGGTGCTCACCCTTTCCACTTCTACCTGATGTGAGATTTCACCTCACACTTGTAACCCAACACATCTCCCCCTTAAGTGTGAGTCTCTTCCACATGGTAGTCTCCCCCTTGAGCGGAAGTCTTTATCATCCACGAGTATAGTCATTATGGCCACCTGCGGTACATGCACCACCACTCCATCTGCGGGACATGTTGTGCCGTTATCTTACTCATCTGGGTCGGTCACCAAGTCGAACCATCGGCTCTGATACCAATTGTTGGAGAGATTCGAGGGATACACCTGTGGACCACGAGCCACCATATAAGGAAGTTTGACACTATACTCTAATCCAAAACCTTAAGGCTCTTGATACCAGTTGTTAGTATAGAACAATAAGAAGAGAAAGGAATAAGGAGAAGAGAGAAAACACAAAGTTTAACATGGTTCAGCACACAATGTATGTGTCTATGTTTATGGCTACACTAAGAGAATTTTTTTATTACTTGCACATATAAAAGCTTACAAGATGTCTCTATATATAACACTAATGAGACACAAGTTTTTACAAACCAAACAATGTGGAACAAAGGAACTTAGATCACAAATTCTAACAGAGACAATCATATTTAAATTGGATAAGATTATTATGCATAAAAAAGTCTTTATCTAACAATGTAATTAGATACTGAGAACTCACTGAAATAATATTATTGGTTAAATCAAAATAACTCTATACAAAACTTATAAAAAGAAAATAATCAATTACATGATTAAAAGATTATTAATATTTAATATTTTAACGGTTTCTTAAAAAAATTAAAAACTGTAATTATTTGTCACAATTTAAGTTTGTTCAAGTATTTATTTTAAATAATTGTTTCTTGCCCTGATACGCATTCATTACCACGTAATATATTTAGTTTTTGGCAACTATGAGTTGTGTCACATCATCATGAAAACTAATTTAACAGTAATTGGAAATATTTTTCTCATTTCCCAATTATTAATAGTTGATATTTTGTGACATTCTCTATTTCGATATACGTATTTATATAATATCATATAAGAAAATATAAAATTTATTAAAAAAAATTTATTCAATAAACATAAAAGAGTTCACGTGGGTAAAAAGATTCACATTCGTGTTAATAATCAAATTAAAAACTTATCAAATAAGGGTATGAAAACATTTTTAGCCCAAAACAAGACCGCAAATTTTGTTTTTTTATGAAAGGAAACAAGTTAAGTAGTGACATAACATAAAGTAACATGTTCAGAATATTATACACATAATATAGAAACTCATGTCCTAATGTTATATCATATCAGAGCATTGTGTCTCAGCATCCTCTAGTACGAGGTTCTTTAAAGTCATCCACCTCCCATGAACACAAGGTTCAAGATCATCATAGGATCTAAACACAAAGAGCACACAAGGAGTGAGTTATCACATTTCTAAACAGGTAGAGATAAATGAAAGCACACACACATAATAAGTATAATAAGCTCAACTTAGCATAATTCACGTCATTTTATCACTCATTGCGTAACATCACTTGTCCCAAGGATTTAATAACAAAATCACATTTCACACCTTTACATTAATCACATATTCAGAATAACACATCTCAAGTACAACACAATATCTCACATTCACACAATTCATTACTCATAATCACGTTGATGTCTCCTTTAGGGCCAACTTCATTAAAAGTAAACGAAGGAAAAATATTAAACAATTTCATTGTTTTATTTTTGATGTCTCCTTTAGGGCCAACTTTTATATTCTTCCCATTTGGTCAATTCAAAATAATTGTATTTAAATAGAATGTTGATTTGGAAAACATGTTCAGTCCCCGCTTTATTTTGTTGATTATTTGTACAGATTCCAACAAAAATATTATGTTTAAACAAAAATGTTATGTGACCGTAGTTTGATGCATAGTTGAAAAACCTAGTTTGTCCCAATTGATCGAATCGGTTCAACCAGGACCCGGTGACATAACTAGGCCAATTTGGCTATTGGATCGTCCATACATCTGGCCCAGGATGAGTTGGCCAAACCTGATTGATTTTGAGTAAACCCGACAACCCAATCGATTTTTAAAACTCGAACTAGGTTTTTCACATTAAAAAAAAGTAACGCTCGAAAACGATGTCGTTTTGAATCAACCCTAAAAAACTTCAGTCACTTCTCATCTTTACACTCATCTTCACTCTTGACCCTTCTCATGTGAATCCCCCTTGCCTTGCTTCAATTCGGATCAATTCTAGGATTAAATTCACACACCAATTTGAGCCAGAAACATTAACTTTTATACGTTTCTCAACCTATAGAACTCAGATTGGAATGATTACAAAAAAAGGCGAAAGAAGATGTTTTGAAATGCAATTTAGGCACAAAAAACACCAAAAAAAGGTTAAGAAAAACAAGAGATATGCAAATAAGAAATTCAGACATAATTACAGAATTAACATTGTGGAAATTAAACAAGGAAACAAAAAATGTGAAAGGAAGAACAAGATAGGTGCCATAAACAATGATGTTTGATAAGCCTTAAGGATCGCCACTAGAATTGAGCAATTCTTGATAAGATCAAATGATTCAAGGAAGAACCCTAGCAAAGACAATTCTTACGCTTCAATCATAAAACCCAATAAAAGTCCCTTGTCTATTCGCTTAAAAAATGATTTATACAAATCAATTCTTATGCACTTGGTAAAAAATAAAAGAAAAATAAAATCTCAACATTGTAAGCATAACTAAAATGCCTTAGTGGTTAAATGAGACATAATCAAGCTTGAGGTTTGGGTCTCAAAACCAGTTACAACAATTTTTGAAGCGAAAGAAAGATAAAATCTCAACATTGAAGTTTGTTTGGTCGTGGGTGTGGCTTAATCTCCAAATTCATTTTTGAAACCAACCATAAAACCAGTTACAACGTTTATTTGTGGAAAACGTCGGGAAAACCGAAGGAAACCGGTCAAAAATGAAAATTCTAAGTTCGGGAGTTGTATTTACGCTTGAGGAAGGTATTAGCACCTCTTACGTTTGTCTCGAAAGACAACAGCCTTATTTCTAGAATTGTGGAATTGTGTTATCTTAACTTTTATTTCTTTTTATTTTTTGAGGTCGACAAAAGCGGGGCTTTTGCTCCTACGTACCCTCCTTTGGAGAGGAAATCAGACCTACGTAGTTCTTCCTTATGCGTGAATCAAGTGATTCTTTTTACTTGAAGAGTGATCATTTTAAGGCGTTGGACCTTACAAATGATCCTTTTTTACTTAGTAAGAAACTGAAATGATAAACTTCCAAAAACCTATTTTTGCGGACGAGCTTGACTAGGCGAGTTTGATTTTAGCCTTAGTTTCACTTTAGTTATTAGTCAATTCAATTAAGAATGAGAAATCCCAAAGAGAAAACGTCCGATTGATTTTCCGCTTTACTTTACTAAAAATATTTTTTTTGGTTATTATATTATTATTTTACCTCTTTTTTATTTCCAACGTGGTTACGCCACGACCGAATGGTCGGAATTCATTTCAAACGAAAGTAACGGATGATACAATTCAAACGATCGGTGGAAATTTATTTTATTTTTAGATTAGGCGAGAAATGACTTAAATAAATGGCTTAAGCACGCCAAAAGGGGGTATAAAAAGTAAATGAAAACGAGAATAGAAATACATGAAACACAATGTGGACCACCACGGGTACATATAATGAATTGAAAAGCTTGGTTTGAGGTATTTACCCGTTGAAGATCGAAGAACAATGAAGAACGAATGAAGAACGTCGAAGAACGGTTGAAACCTTTTGCGAAATTCTTCACGGAAACGTTACGGAAACGTTTCGGAAGAGCCTCGGCTTAGATTTTCTTCACGAAAACAATTTTTCCAAGCAAATTCGAAAGAGAGGGAAGTGCCTAAGGGGCTGAACCCTTTTCTTCCTAAGGGGAGATGCTTGCCGCCCAGCTCGCCCAGGCGAGCCAGGTTGCTTCCTCCAGAAGCAACAGCCTTCTGGAGGAACCATCTAGAAGGCCCAAGTGGGCCAGATTGCTATTTACACCCCCCTTTTTACTAAATGCACCCCCCTTTTCTATTTTTTTGTAATTCTTTTTCCGTAACGTTACGAAACTTTACGAATTTCGTAACGATACTTATTTTCCTTCCGTAAGGTTACGAATCCTTAAGGATTATGTATTTACTCCTTTTTTACCTTTCGAAGAAGTCACGGAAACTTACGGATTGCGCAAAAACACCTCTTTTCGACTTTCGCCACATTGCGGAATTTCACGGATCGCGCAAGCTTGCTTCCTTTTGGATTTCTGAGACGTCTCGGGACTTCATTTATTGCATGTCATCTAGTAATAATCCCCGGACGAAATTAGGGTATGACAGTTGCCCCTCTTTACTTACCTCTCATCGAAGATAAGAGGAAAGCAAAGATAAGACACTGATTTCGTCCGCCTTGCCTTTCCGTGATGACGACTCTCGTCTCTACTCCTTCTTTTTTTCTTCTGCACAAAACAAAATACAAGCAACAACCAGAACAAATGAATATAATACACACATACACATATACACATACTTGGCAAAGAAACCGATCTGGAAAACAACAGAATAACGTGCTTCCCAGTCACCAGAAGCTTCGCACTTGATAATGGAGAACACATGAACAGCGCTAGGCAATGACATTCATGGTGCTCCGAACAAAGGTGGAGTATGGAGGATTGCCTTGAGGGTCCGCACTTAGGCAATCATGAAACTCAGCTCCAAACTCGAAAGTGGAGGACACATGAACAGCCCTAAACAAGAACATTCATGTGGCTCCGGAACAGGATGAGAATGGAGGATTGCCTTGAGGGTCCTCTCTTAGGCAATCATGGAACACAGCTCCAGACTCGAAAATGGAGAAACACATGAATGACAACGCAATTCATCCATGTGGCTCCGGAAAAGGATGAGAATGGAGGATTGCCTTGAGGGTCCTCTCTTAGGCAATCATGGAACACAGCTCCAGACTCAAAAGTGGAGAAACATATGAATGACAACGCAATTCATCCATGTGGCTTCGGAAAAGGATGAGAATGGAGGATTGCCTTGAGGGTCCTCTCTTAGGCAATCATGGAACACAGCTCCAGACTCAAAAGTGGAGGACACATGAACAGCCCTAAGCAATAACATTCATGTGGCTCCGGAAAAGGACGAGAATGGAGGATTGCCTTGAGGGTCCTCTCTTAGGCAATCTTGGAACACAACTCCAGACTCGAAAATGGAGAAACACATGAATGACAACGCAATTCATCCATGTGGCTCCAGAAAAGGACGAGAATGGAGGATTGCCTTGAGGGTCCTCTCTTAGGCAATCATGGAACACAGCTCCAGACTCGAAAATGGAGAAACACATGAATGAAAACGCAATTCATCCATGTGGCTCCGAAAAAGGATGAGAATGGAGGATTGCCTTGAGGGTCCTCTCTTAGGAAATCATGGAACACAGCTCCAGACTCAAAAGTGGAGGACACATGAACAGCCCTAAGCAATAACATTCATGTGGCTCCGAAAAAGGACGAGAATGGAGGATTGCCTTGAGAGTCCTCTCTTAGGCAATCTTGGAACATAGCTCCAGACTCGAAAATGGAGAAACACATGAATGACAACGCAATTCATCCATGTGGCTCCGGAAAAGGACGAGAATGGAGGATTGCCTTGAGGGTCCTCTCTTAGGCAATCATGGAACACAGCTCCAGACTCGAAAATGGAGAAACACATGAATGACAACGCAATTCATCCATGTGGCTCCGAAAAAGGATGAGAATGGAGGATTGCCTTGAGGGTCCTCTCTTAGGCAATCATGGAACACAACTCCAGACTCAAAAGTGGAGAAACACATGAATGACAACGCAATTCATCCATGTGGCTCCGGAAAAGGATGAGAATGGAGGATTGCCTTGAGGGTCCTCTCTTAGGCAATCATGGAACACAGCTCCAGACTCAAAAGTGGAGGACACATGAATGAAAACGCAATTCATCCATGTGGCTCCGGAAAAGGACGAGAATGGAGGATTGCCTTGAGGGTCCTCTCTTAGGCAATCATGGAACACGGCTCCAGACTCGAAAATGGAGAAACACATGAATGACAACGCAATTCATCCATGTGGCTCCGGAAAAGGATGAGAATGGAGGATTGCCTTGAGGGTCCTCTCTTAGGCAATCATGGAATACAACTCCAAACTCAAAAATGGGGGACACGTGAATGACAACGCAATTCACTCACGTGGCTCCGGAAAAGGATGAGAATGGAGGATTGCCTTGAGGGTCCTCTCTTAGGCAATCATGGAATACAGCTCCAAACTCAAAAGTGGAGAACACATGAACAGCCCTAAGCAATAACATTCATGTGGCTCCGGAAAAGGATGAGAATGGAGGATTGCCTTGAGGGTCCTCTCTTAGGCAATCATGGAATACAGCTCCAAACTCAAAAGTGGAGAACACATGAACAGCCCTAAGCAATAACATTCATGTGGCTCCGGAAAAGGATGAGAATGGAGGATTGCCTTGAGGGTCCTCTCTTAGGCAATCATGGAATACAGCTCCAAACTCGAAAATGGAGGACACGTGAATGACAACGCAATTCACTCACGTGGCTCCGGAAAAGGATGTTGGCGAGACCGAACGGTCCACCGGGTTTTTCCACCTAAAGGATAACATGCTTTTTGCAAAGAAAAATAAATCATTCGCGAGAGCACCACATCTTAGAGAAACAATATACTTGTGCCAAGGGTAATCTTCCTTGTAACCGAGAATGAAGGGTAGGATGTCAACTTCTAGCTTTCAAACGAACACGCAGGGGAAACATGGGGCTAATCTGAAAATAAATCACTCATGGTGTATAAACTGACAAGGCAAGTGTCTTAACCTATTCCCAAACTAATAACTGCACCATGACTCTATTTTGCACGCGACTTCCTATCGAATCATAGATCAAACGTACGATCACGGACCAATAGGATTTTCTTGAGGTCAACGTTTTTTGGAGAGGAAGCTGGGTGTTTCGGTCTTTTCCTCTTTGTTCATGTGGGGTGGAATATTGCCAGTCAAGAATGATTCTGAGTGGCAATCTGGCTTTGGAGACTTTCTATTCTCTTTCTTTCGTTGATCGAGAGTTGCTTATTTTCCCTTTTCACTTCCTTTCAATCTTTGATCGGGAATCCTTCTTTCCTTTCTTTTGTTCTTTTCTTGATCTTCATTTTTTCTCTTTTTCTTTCTTTCTTTCCATTTCTTCCTTCTCTTTCTTTTCACTTTTCCTTCCCCATCCCTTTCTTTGGGAAATCAGGTTTAGCATTCTATTTGCTCTCCCTTGAGGAGATTTCACTGTCCTTTGCTTCGGGGAAAGGAGGAGGTTTCTTTTGATAGGCCAAGGTTCAAAAAAAATCCAAGGTTGTGTTTTAATGGGGTCTTTTATCGTGGGAACCCCAATCTTGATATCTGGGGCGAGACAAATTTAGGGGTCAAGGTGTCGCTCTCGGCCCGAACTTCCGTATTATTCCATAAGGCACGCGTGACAATGATGATTTGAAAACAACGTGCAAAATCAGTCATGGCTACAGCCAAGTGGGCACTCAAGCATCCTGTTTATGGCATTGTGATTCTACGGTTGGGAATTTACACAGACAAACCCAACGCTTCCAAATTATGTTCTTTCATCAGCTCAATGCATTCATCCATCTTTATCTCGATTCCTTCCGGAAAATAAACTCTTGGCATCAGTCCCTTGTTTCCAGAAGATGCGTTTGCTCTTTACGAATGATTTATACTTCTCAACTATGACATGTCGACCTTTGCGGTCTTTCTTTCTTTTTCTTTTTGTTTTATATGTTCATTAACACTATATACCCGTGGTCCTTTATGAGGAAAACTTTCCTTTGTACATCTATATGACAAACTGTTTCTGTACACACATTAGAATTCTTCCTTTTCACGTCACACGGTCTATATACAATCCCTATTTACATTCAAAGATTTTTATTTCTCACAACACACACTTATACACAAAAGTACACTCGTTGCTCACACGCACAAGAATTCCTTTCCACGCATCATTTACACGCAGGAATCCTTCTGTACACATTTTCCTTCTACATACATGTATAGATAAAAACCTTTTTCTTTTCTTTATGAACATGACTTTTATTCACAACGCTTCTTTTTTCTTTTTATTCTTGGTTCATTTCATTTTATTTTTTAGGACGACGTTCCTAAATGAAAAATTCTACGTGATTCCGGAATTTTAACAAACATTATTGACAACAACGAAACAAGTACTAACGTAACAGTTCAAATGATATGTATGTGCAAAACAAAAGTCAACACATGAAACAAACGTTAGTCCCTTAGTCAAATAAAACAAGATGATATATACCAAGAAAAAATGTAAACAAAGAGAAATATGGATCAAAGAATCTCCCAATCATGCGGCTCCGCTCCCTCCTAAGAAATCAAGTAAATCTATCATCTCTTCGTCCTTGCGGGCCTCATCGGGAGCCTCTGCTGGTGCCTCTGCTGCCTGGGCCTCAGGCCAATCCCCAGGCCACGCGACCTCTGCCCTAAACTGGTCTGGGGTAGGGCACGAAAAAGAAGTAAAGCCTTGACTCTGCAGGCTGAGACTCATCTGATACAGACAATCATGAGTCTGTACATGTGCCCGGTGGTTGGCCGCCTGCTGGCGAACCAAGTGCCACAAATACTGCTCTGTATCAAACAATCCGGCTGGGCCAGCCTGATGAGGTGGCGGCGCGTCCGCGGCCTGTGGAGCATCACCCTGAGCCTGTCTCTGGGTACAGTACTTCTCAATAAAAGCCCGGGTGATGGGCGGCCGAATTACCTTGGTAGGTGCAACGGGGACTCCGAACGACTGGCAGAGTCCTGTGATCAGTGCGGGAAATCCCAGGGCCCTGTTGGACTTATCTGGGTCCAAAGGGTGCCTGGTAGGCGCCATACCTGCAAAAATATAGATGGCATCAGCGATTAACTGAGCCACATGGATGCTCATCCGCGTCAGGATGGCGTACACCAGCTGACACTTCGGCATGGGGAGGTCAGAATTATGATCGGTGGGCAGGATGTTGCTGAGCAGCAGAGTCATCCATATCTGAGTCAGGGTGGTCATGTTGGTGCGCATGATCCGCACCCGTCTTCCGGCAGCAGTCCGGGCAAAATCCTGCCCCGGTATACATAGCAACTGGGCGATGGCCTCCTCATCGAACCCATCAGACCGGTTCCTCCTCTGGCCATACTCGCACTCCTGGCCCTTTTCCAACACCAACAGATATCCCAGGAGCTGGCCGATAGCGTCGGCATCAAACGAGATCCACTGACCCCTTACCCAGGACCTCATGTCACGCACGCATTCCTCTGTTGGCCAAGCATTGGCATAAAACTCAAGGACTATTTCTGGATCGAACTTGGCCATGGGGGTAACCAGTGATGTCCACCGCCGGCGCCCTATCTCCTCCTGGAAATCAGTATACTCGTCGTCCCTGAGCTGGACGCGTCGCTCCCGGAGAAACGACCATCCCTTGATGGCCTCGAAGCGCTGCTAGTGTACAGCGCTCCTAAAGCGGTGACTGTCATACTCAGGAGCGGAACTAGTCCCTTCGGCCGCCTTATCCTTCCTGGACCTCTTTGAGGCAAGCTTCCTCGGGGCCATTTCCTGCGAAGGCAAACATTTGGAAAGTTAGTTTTACCAAGGAATGCTACTCTTAAAACAAAAATGGCATACAACCTCCTCCAATAAACACAAACATCAATGTAAATTTAGAGCAAGCTTATGCACATACTTCTTTACGAACGTTCACTTGCACAAGACATTCTTATAACTAAAAAATGCACCCATGTACAATCAAGGCACCTTCGTTACCTAGATTATTTATATGTACTTCCAAGGTGTATTTGTTACCTACATCTCATGCACTTCCTTGGCTAAATTTACATACATGCGTACTCAAAGCATTTGGGGTACAAAAAATTTCACATGTGCACATTCCGGTATTTCTAATACTTATGCATATACAAACTTTGTGATGAATCTTGGCTATCTACACAATAAGGTGATACATTTCATGCTTTATTCAAGTGTTTTTGCTACCTAAAGCCGCATGCAAATTCAAGTATATTTTCTTTTGCTGACTAAAATTGTATTCAGATTAAAAGGTATTTTTGTAAGGTATTTTCTTTACATAACATGCAACATATATATATTTTTTGTGAGACATTTTGACTACCAAGAATTACATGTACATACATCCAAGTATTTTGCTACCACACCCAAAGTGTAAATTGCCAAAGGTATTTTGCTACCTATTCTAAACCTATACATTTATGATGAGCAAAATTCCTAAACATCTAGGCGTAGGGAAATTATTGTAGCGTGGCCCATAGCTGATTGCTGGCCAAAAAAGGGTAACTTTACCCAATATGCACCTCCTCTTGTGTTCTTTTGCATAAAACTTTGGTTCCTAGGCCTAGGATATATGTGGGGCAATTACTCTAGCCCTTTCGAAACTGAATGCATGTCCCAAAAAATATGTGCAAACCAAATTGCCCCATGGGTTGTTTCCTTACAAAAATCACGCGCTAATGCCATTGAGGCATTTCAACGAACACTTGGTGGGCGCGCATTTAGGCATCAATAGCAAGAGAACGGGGACAATGTGGCATGTCCCATTGCTTCAAAATGCTTTATAGGACTAGGGCCATCCCATACAAACCCCCAATTCAACCCAATCAAACAAGAAAACAAACCAAAATTGCCCCCACATATTTGAGCATATTCCCATATTTTAGAGCACCGAAAGGAGATCAAAATACACCAATGAAAAGCTAGAAAGCTTAGGGATGGAATACTTACTTGTTGGTGATGAACAAAAGCGCAAAACGGAATCAAAAAATGCGAAAAATGATGACCCTAGGGCTGCAAATTCGTAAATCCCGTGGGTATGGCTGTTGAAAGGGGGGAAAAGAAGTTTTTGAATGCAAAAACGTCCCCCCTTTCATCACTTTTATATTTTGGTGCAGGGGTGGCTCGCCCAGGCGAGCTAACCTGCATTTTTTTTTTGAGGGGAACATTAACCATGTCCCCTCCTTTCTCATGGATTAGCGTCTTGCCTAACTTGAACTTACTTAAGTTAGAATTAGGCGTCGATTACTTATTTAAAACAAACAAATAGTAAAAGAAACTGCGAACACAAAGGATACTGGGCTGCCTTGCAGCGACGTTCTTTGCTTGTTTAGCGCCGGGGAGGGGCAACGGTCAATCGGTCGTGACCCTAGTCCCACTTGCATCCGTCCCTATGTACCTGCAAATAAGAAACAAAACTACGCGGCCAATCGTGATCGGTCATCGTCTTACCTTGGTTGATTTCTGCCATTGATTCGTCTTGATTTCTGACTGTGGCCTGAGACGATTCTACTCTTTGCTATCACAAGATATGCATGTGCATGTGCATGTATGAATGTTTCTAATGCAATGATTTTATTTTAGTGAAGGCTGGTTAGGTTCAATTTTAAAATAGGCGTTTGGGGCACCCCATACACTGAGCGAAGAGGGCTCATGCTTATAAAAAAATCTAAAACACAAAGTTTGAAACATCAAAAGGGGGGACTAAAACCCCGCCCATCTTTTCTCTTCAAAGAAACGAGACAAATACAGTGAATGGGAATCCCTAGGGGAAACCAAGAGGAACGAGAAAACTTAAAAATAAAAAACGTGCAACGGTCCTCAGATTGCCCCAGACTTCAAGCGTAATATCGTTTAACTACATCGGAGTTCACAGGCGAAGGCAATTCCTCGCCATCCATGTGGGTGAGTATCAGAGCACCCCCAGAAAAGGCTCTTTTCACCACGAAAGGTCCTTCATAATTCGGGGCCCACTTGCCTCGGTTATCTTTAACAGCGTGGGACATCTTCTTCAACACGAGGTCCCCCTCGTTGAACTTGCGCGGGTGTACCTTCTTGTCGAATGCGTTCTTTATCCTTCGTTGATACAAACGCCCATGGCTCATGGCGACCAAACGCTTACCTTCAATAAGGTTAAGTTGGTCGTAGCGTGCTTGAGCCCACTCTGACTCTTCTAGGCCTGACTCCGCCATTATCCTCTGAGAAGGAACCTCTACCTCAAATGGGAGTACCGCCTCCATCCCATAAACCAAGGAATACGGCGTTGCCCCAGTAGAAGTTCGCACCGAGGTTCTATATCCGTGTAGGGCGAAAGGCAACATCTCATGCCAATCCTTGTATGACACCGTCATCTTTTGAACAATCTTCTTAATATTCTTATTCGCAGCCTCTACAGCCCCATTCATCTTTGGCCGATAAGGGGTAGAGTTATGATGCTGGATCTTGAAGTCTTCGCACATCTCCTGCATCATCTTATTGTTCAGATTGGTGCCATTGTCAGTAATGATCTTCCTGGGGAGTCCGTATCGACAAATCAACTCCTTCTTTATGAATCTAACTACCACATTCCTTGTGACGTTAGTATAGGCGGCTGCTTCGACCCATTTGGTGAAGTAATCTATCGCCACAAGAATGAATCGGTGACCATTTGATGCTTTGGGTTCTATGGCCCCAATGACATCTATTCCCCACATAGAAAAAGGCCAAGGGGCAGACATAACATTCAGAGGATGAGGCGGAACATTGACGTTGTCCGCGTATGCCTGACATTTATGACACTTCCTTACATGAGCGCAACAATCACTTTCCATGGTGAGCCAATAATAACCGGCCCTAAGGATTTTTCTGGCCATAGCATGCCCACTGGCATGTGTCCCAAAGGAACCCTCGTGGATCTCCTCAATCATGAAATTCGCCTCCTTGGCATCTACGCATCGTAGGAGGGTCATGTCGTGGTTTCGTTTGTACAGGATGGTACCACTTACAAAGAAACCAGTAGCCAATCTCCTCAACGTCCTTTTGTAATTGTCAGAAATCCCTAGTGGGTATTCCTTGTTCTCGACATACTGCTTGATGTCGAAATACCACAGTTTCCCATCCCGCTCTTCCTTTATTGCATAACAATATGCCGGCCTGCCTTGAGATTTGAATTCGATGTATGGCAGATCCCCGTGTGGGGCAAGTTGAAACATGGATGCCAGGGTGGCTAGTGCGTCAGCCATCTGATTCTCTTCCCGAGGTATGTGGTGGAAGGAAATGTCGTCAAAGTACTTGGCTAACCTCAAGATGTGAACCCCGAGGGCGTATAACCAAAGCTGAGTCTCCATACACCTTGAGTAGTTTTACATCAAAATCAATGGCCGCCTGAACCCCGAGGGCGCATGCTTCGTACTCGGCCATATTGTTGGTACAATCAAAACCTAGCCTAGCCGTGAAAGGAATACACTGATCATCCGGGGATACAAGGACTGCCCCTACTCCGTGGCCCAAAGCATTTGATGCCCCATCGAAGCAAACAATCCATTTGTCTAGGTCCTCATGCGTCCGCTTCTCTTCAAACAGGGCCATGATATCTTCATCTGGGAACTCGGGGTGCATCGGCCGATAATCCTGGAGGGGTTGCTGGGCCAAATAATCCGCTAAGGCACTTCCCTTTACCGCCTTTTGGGTGACGTAAACGATATCGAATTTAGACAATAGTACCTGCCACCTGGCGATTCGTCCCGTGAGGGCTGGTTTTTCAAAGATGTATTTCACGGGATCCATTTTGGAAATAAGCCACGTGGTATGGCTGAGCATGTACTGCCTAAGCCGATGTGATGCCCATACCAGAGCACAACACGTCCTTTCCAACATTGAGTAGTTCATCTCACATGCGGTAAACTTCTTGCTCAGATAGTAGATGGCTTGCTCCTTCTTCCCAGAATCATCATGTTGACCCAACACGCACCCCATAGACTCGTCCAACACGGTCATGTACAGGAAAAAGGGGTCTTCCTATTACAGGTGGCATGAGTACCGGGGGATTCGCGAGACTCTGTTTGATCTTCTCGAAAGCCTCTTGGCAGTCACTGTTCCATAGGACCGCTTGGTTCTTACGTAACAGCTTAAACATGGGCTCACAAGTAGGGGTGAGCTGCGAGATGAATCTTGCGATATAATTCAACCTGCCTAAAAACCCCCGAACCTGCTTCTCTGTGCGCGGTTCCGGCATTTCAAGGATGGCCTTCACTTTCTCGGGATCTATCTCTATCCCTTTCTGACTTACGATAAATCCTAGCAACTTGCCTGACTTCACCCCAAAGGTGCACTTGGTTGGGCTCAGTTTTAATTGGTATTTCCGCAATCTTCCAAACAGCTTACGCAGATTGACAAGGTGTTCATCCTCAGTCCGAGACTTGGCAATCATGTCATCTACGTAGACCTCTATTTCCTTATGCATCATGTCGTGGAACAACGCCACCATGGCACGTTGATAGGTTGCCCCAGCGTTTTTCAATCCGAAGGCCATCACTTTATAGCAGAAAGTCCCCCAGAGAGTGACGAAAGTGGTCTTCTCTATATCTTCGGGTGCCATCTTTATTTGATTATATCCCGAGAACCCATCCATAAACGAGAAAAGGGCGAACTTGGCTGTATTATCTACCAATATGTCAATGTGTGGCAGGGGAAAGTTGTCTTTAGGACTGGCTCGGTTCAAGTCCTGGTAGTCCACACACATTCGAACCTTGCCGTCCTTTTTCGGGACTGGGACAATGTTGGCCACCCACTCTGGGTACCGTGCCACGGCCAAGAAACCCGCGTCAAACTGCTTCCTTACTTCTTCTTTAATTTTTAAAGACATCTCGGGTTTCATTCTTCGTAACTTTTGCTTAACCGGAGAAGACCCGGGATTCAAAGGCAGCTTATGCTGCACAAAGTTGGAATCCAGACCGGGCATGTCTTGATATGACCATGCAAAGACATCTTGATACTCTTTAAGAAGGGTTATCAAGCCTTGGCGGATAGGCGCGGTCATACCGGTTCCTACCTTTACTTCTTTCTTTTCCTCCGTGGTTCCCAAGTTTACCAATTCAGTTTCTTCTTGGTGAGGCTTCATTTCACGTTCTTCTTGAGCGACCAACCTCTCCAACTCTGGTGACAGGGCGTCCTCTTCCTCTTCCTCGTTTATCGTTTGGCTTATATCTCGATCGAAATCGATTGAGAAACCCTCGTTGTTAGGTTCCTCAAAGAATCGACCCTCACATCTAAACAAGATAAAAGAAAGAACATGCAAAATGATATGAGAAAGGGTGGTACTGCAAGAACAGATGAACAAGATCTCTTTGTTTATTTAATAAGGTAGGTTTCACAAAACGAAAGAGAAAGGAAATCTATAGGCTCTAATTACATTAAGTCCGCGGTATAGACTTCTGACTGGCTTATCACGCGCCAGTTCCCCACTTGGGAATCGGGGTGGCAAGGTTGCACAAAACTTGGTGGGTCTTGAGGGAACTCCTCTTCTATTGCGGCCACCTCCTCCTCGGACAACATTCCAGCATTGGTGAAACATTGGCTAATACGGTCGGGCCATACCCTATCTGCCCGAAATCTTGACGGCACGTTCCTCCTCCCCGGCATCCCGGGTTCGTACCCTAATCCATACTTGTATGGATTTCCTTTGATATCGACCACGTCGGCATTCCCGAGGCAGTCTTTGCCTAGACCTATTTCGGGCTCAAATCCGTTCCTGAGCATAACACGTGCCACCATTATGGCCGCGTTGGCGAGAGAAGGTAGCGACGGACTTGGTTCCACAGAGGCGCAGCTCACAACCTCAAAGGATTGAAAAGCCGTTTCCAACGATTCTTCCGCCGCTTCTACATACGGTGCGGGGGAAGGGCAGCTTACTAACATATCCTCTTCACCCGACACTATCACTAAAAGTCCTCCCACTGCGAACTTTAGTTTTTGGTGAAGCGTTGAGGGGACCACTCCCAGGGCATGAATCCACGGTCTTCCCAAGAGGCAGCTATAGGCAGGATTTATATCCATTACTTGAAACACCACATTGCAAGTGTGGGGGCCTATCTGAATGGGAATGTCGATTTCCCCCATTACTTCCCGCCGGGTACCATCAAAGGCTCGTACCACAATCGAGCTCGGCTTTAAATGTGACGCACTAAAAGGAAGCTTTTCCAAAGTGGTCTTCGGCATCACATTTAAACTCGATCCATTGTCGATAAGTACCTTTGCGACAACGTGGTCCATACATCTTACCGACACATGTAGAGCCTTGTTGTGTCCTCTCCCCTCAACGGGAATTTCTTCTTCCGCAAACGCGATGTAGTTGTTGGTGGTTATATGATTAACGATGCCTTCGAAACCCTCCACCGAGATATCATGTGCTACATGGGCATCGTTAAGAACCTTTATCAACAGCGCACGATGAGGCTCGGAGTTTATGAGTAGTTCAAGCAAAGAGATCCTTGCTGGAGTTTTATTCAGTTGCTCGACTACCTTAAACTCACTTTGTTGGATGAGGCGGAGTGTCATACCCTAATTTCGTCCGGGGACCTTTGCTTGATGACATGCGACCATTCTTTGGTCCTTGTGAGGTGCTTGGCACCCCTCATTAGGCAATTTATGAAATTCCAGGACATGCCGAAAAACCAAAAGATATTGATGCACAATCCGTAAGTTTCCGTGACACATCGGAAATCAAATGGAAGCATCGTTGCATAATTAAGTGAGGTTCCGTAACATTCCGTAAGTCAAAAAGGGGATGATTATGTAATCCGCAAGGTTCCGTAACATTACGGAAAGAAAACAAGTATCGTTACGAAATTCGTAAGTTTCCGTAACTTTACAAAAAAAGAATCACCAAAAAAACAGCAGAGGGGGGTGTACTTAGTAAAAATGGGGGTGCAAATAGCACCCAGGCCCACTTGGGCCCTCCAGAAGATTCCTCCAGAAGGCGGTTGCTTCTGGAGGAAGCAACCCTGCTCGCCTGGGCGAGCTGAGCTCGCCTGGGCGAGCTGGGCGGCAACCACCTCCCCTATTTTGCTATAAATAGGGGAGGAAAGCAAGAAGGAATGGATCCCAGCCCCTTAGGCACTTCTCTCTCTTTGGAAATTGCTTGGAAAAATTGTTTCCGTGAAGAAAATCTAAGCCGAGGCGCTTCCGAAACGTTTCCGTAACGTTTTCCGTGAGGAATCTCGCAAAGCTTTCAACCGTTCTTCGACGTTCTTCATTCGTTCTTCATCGTTCTTCGATCTTCAACGGGTAAGTACCTCGAACCAAGCTTTTCGATTCATTCTATGTACCCGTAGTGGTCCACATTGTGTTTCGTGCATTTTTATTCTCGTTTTGTTTACTTTTTATACCCCCTGTTGACGTGCTTAAGCCATTTTACTTAAGTCGTTTCTCGCTTAACTTAAAAATAAAATAAATTTCCACCGAACGTTTGAATTGTATTATCCATTAACTTCGGTTAAAATCAATTCCGACCGTTCGGTCACGCCGTAACCACGTTGGAAATCAAAAAGAGGTAAAAATAATATAATAATCAAAAAATATCTTTTTAGTAAAATAAAGCGGAAAATCAAGCGGACGTTTTCTCTTTGGGATTTCTCATTCTTAATCGAATTGATTAATAACTAAAGTGAACTAAGGCTAAAATCAACTCGCCTAGTCAAGCTCGTCCACAAAAATAGGCTTTTGAAGTTTGTCATTTCAATTCCTCACTAAGTAAAATGGATCATTTTTAAGGTCCAACGCCTTAAAATGATCACAACTTAAATAAAAAAAGAATCACTTGATAAGAAAGAACTACGTAGGTCTGATTTTCTCATCCCAAATTGAGGAATACGTAGGAGCAAAGGGAAACACCCTTGTCGACCACAAAAAGAGAAAAAATATAAAAAGGGTATAAAGGATATAAGGACATAAAAGGGAACGTAAAAATCAAAGTCATGTTTGCACATTCGATTAAAGGCTGCCGTCCCTTGGGACGGACGTGTGGGGTGCTAATACCTTCCCCATGCGTAAATACGACTCCCGAACCTTTCACTAAAAAGTTCGTAGATCTCGTCTTTTCCGGTTTTTCCGACGTTTTCCTCAAATAAACGTTGGTGGCGACTCCGCGCGTATTCCTTTCGTGGAACACGCATCCCGCGAGTCTCGCGTCGCCCTCCCGCCGAAGGGTAGGTTGCGACAGTTGGCGACTCCACTGGGGACTGTTTTTTAGAGAGTTAGGCCATTTAATCTTGTGCAATGTTTTATCATGACTTTCTCCTTTGTTGGTTTCCCTTTATTTGTCTTATTTTCTTGTGTATATAAACTATTTGTTGCTTTTAGTGTGTTTTAGAATGTATGCATGAGGTAAATATTTATTCATTTGATGCACACAAACACTAACACTATTTGCACACACTGTGAGTAAAAAAGGGCCCTATACCCGGGTTCATGGGAACATAAGGAGTGGAGGTGAATCTGTGATCATGCTAGGTCTCCGACTTGCTTGATTACAGTGAACCCTCATCTAGAGCTTTTCTCTTTGAAAACTTATTGTTGCTAGTAGTCCCTACTGCTGCAATATGTTCTTCGAAGGGGATGATACCTCTAGAAACCATCAAAAGAGATATGACTACCTTGGGGGTTATCACTAAATGCCTAGTTAGTTCTCTCCCTTATAGGTCCCTTAAATAGGGGCACGAGCAGACACGCTGCGTGCCATTTTTCATACTGCCATGCATAAGTATCATATACCCTTTTGCTTATGTTCAGTAAATATCGCCATACTGTGTACATTCCCGCATTGTGTCTTTTGCATAGGCATCGCATATGGGTTCTGTCTTGATCCCTTCTGTAAACAAATCAACGGAGGGTCCGTGTCGCCTTCTTAAAAACGTGCGTTGGGGCATTCTGTTACCCCTAGCCGTCGTATCTAAGAAGGGGACAAATTCCCCGAACCCCCGCTTTTCTAGATTGCATCTGTGTCATATGCATTCCATCATGCATTCATCCATCCCACCCATGATAGATGTCGGAGTTTTGATTCGCACTAGATTTTATTTCACTTTACTAAAACATGGGATCAAGTCAAAAGCCTTCGCTTGAAAAGAGGTTTTATCAAGTCAAAATCAAGAGCTTAGAGGTCACCAGTTTACGAAAGTTGGGGCAATTAATGGGTCAACTTCAACGGCAAGCCTTCCGCAAAGCCTATGGTAAGATTTGGGACCTAGCTAGGGTAGAAGTCTCCATGGAACCGATTGCATCCCTTTCCCAGTATTATGACCAGCCCCTAAGGTGCTTCACATTTGAGGACTTCCAGCTAGTGCCGACTGTGAAAGAGTTTGAAGAAATCCTGGGATGCCCAATGGGAGGAAGGAAGCCATATCTTTTCTCTAGGTTCTATCCTTCCACGACAAGAGTTGCCAAGGTAGTGAAAATCTCAGCACAAGAGTTGGACCGGGTAAAGCAAAACAGGAATGGGGTAGTCGGAGTACCAAGGAAGTGTTTGGAGGAAAGGGCAAAGGCCTTGGCAAATCAAGGCGAATGGGCTTTCTTTTATTGACATCTTGGCGCTTTTGATCTTTGGAGTTGTCCTCTTTCCGAATATGGAAGGGTTAGTGGACCTAGCAGCGATTGACGCTTTCCTCGCCTTTCATCATGGCAAGGAAAGCCCGATCGTCGCCATTTTGGCCATGTATGACACGTTCGACCGGGGATGTGAAAAGAGCGGTGCAAGGATTGTTTGCTGTACTCCAGCTCTCTATGTGGGGCTGGTTTCACACCTTTTTCTCCAAGAAGGTAGGCCCGCCTATCCGCTACAAGGTTACCGCTCGTGCGTCGAAAAAGGAAAGGCGAATTGGGACCAACTCTTGGCTAGCATGGAGGGGCGTCTGTTAATTGGTTTCCTCGCTAGAAGGAAGGAAGAATCAGGATTCTATCTTCATGCGAAGGATGTCCAAATGTTCTCTTGATGGGAACAAGGGGTTGTATTAATTATAATCCCGTCCTCGCCATAAGACAGCTTGGCTACCCCATGAGAGAAGTGCCATCAGATGAAAGCATCATGCCTTTCATCGCATGGGGTTTCAGTGACCACAAACGCGAGGGTACTCCAAGGAGTTCGCAAGGCATGGGATGCGGCGTGAAGAAAGGACAGAGAGCTTAGGGGAAGCAGTAATGGGATCATCGGCGGCTATCATAAGTGGCTGAGAGTCCGAACACAAGGATTGGATTGGCTCCCAAATCTAAAGACTGTGAGGGACGATGAGGTTAAAGCTTCGGAAGAAAGTGATGAGGTACAAGCCCTAAAGGCAAAGCTTGAAAGAGCCCGGGTAGTCGAAGAGAAGTTCAAGTCCATAGCCATCAAAGTTTGAAAAGAGTATGATGAACTAAGGGATGTCAATATGGCCACCGATGAAGCCTTGGAATGAGAAACCAAGAAGGCCCGAAAGGAAGAACACGACCAAAGCAAAGTTTTGAGGGGCTTTATAGGGCAGCAATAGTGAGCTCAAGCTCCGAAGAGGTGAAAGGAATCATCACGGGTCAAAGGCATGATCTTGAAGGACGAGCTAAAGGCTTGCCTTAGGTCGAAAAGAAATTTGTCCCAACAGTTAAGCGAGACTGAAGGGAATATATGGGCCGTCATCGATGAGTGCAAAGAGAAGCTAAATCTAACGGCGACTCATGAGCAAAGGCTAGAGGATGAGTACGCCAAGATATCAGCAGAAAGCGAAGCAAGGGAAAGGGTAATTGATTCATTGCACCAAGAGGCAACAATGTGGACGGACCAATTTGCTCTTACTTTGAACAGGAGTCAAGAACTTCCCCCATTGCTAGCCAAGGCCAAAGCAGTGGCGGACACCTACTCCGCCCCCGAGGAGATCCACGGACTTCTCAGCTATTGTCAGCATATGATAGACTTAATGGACCATATGATTAGAAACCGCTAGGAAGTTTGTATTGTCGCTCAGATCTTGACTAGTTATAACTTTTTGAATAAGATGAGTTTATCCCACGTTTTTACTCCAAAAAACTTGTGCAAATCAAATCACTCCTACATCTCATCTCTAGCATGCATTTTCTTTCTTTACCCACTCCTCACGTTTGGTTTTTTAGGGAAAACACCATAACTAAACGCGCCGCAAGGGATCCCTATCGCACCAGATCCAAATCTAGAACGATGGGTGATCAAGAGGAGACACAGGAACAGATGAAAGCCGACATGTCGGCTCTGAAAGAACAAATGGCCTCCATGATGGAGGCCATGTTAGGTATGAAGCAGCTCATAGAGAAGAACGCGGCCACCGCCGCCGCTGTCAGTTCGGCTGCCGAAGCAGACCCGACTCCCTTGGCAACTACGCACCATCCTCCCTCAAACATAGTAGGACGGGGAAGGAACGCACTGGGGCACGATGGCAGCCCTCACCTGGGATACAACCGAGCGGCTTACCCTTATGGATTGCCGCCCAACTATTCACCACCCGTCTTGCAAGAAGATGCGGGCCACATTGCTTCTCCCGTCCATGAAAGAGAGCCTCCTCAGCAGCCCGATGAAGTCCACAAAGACCCTCAAGATTATGCTCGAAGGGATGTCGAGTTCTATCCCCCGATCCCCGAAGGGCCGGCACCAGGCACATTGCCTCAACCCAACATCGCAGCACCGCCAATAGTTTTGTCTATGGAAGGGCCGCCCCCGGCAACTGAAGAAAGGAGGAAGCTCGATCTCCTTGAGGAAAGATTGAGGGCTGTGGAAGGATTTGGGGACTATCCGTTTGCAGACATGACGGATCTTTGCTTAGTACCCGATGTTGTTATTCCCCCGAAGTTCAAAGTGTCGGACTTCGACAAGTATAAAGGGACGACTTGTCCCAAAAACCACCTCAAAATGTACTGCCGTAAGATGGGCGCCCATTCTAAAGATGAAAAGCTGTTGATACACTTCTTTCAGGATAGCTTGGCCGGAGCTGCGGTAGTGTGGTACACTAATTTGGAAGCTTCCCGTATCCGTACTTGGAAGGATCTGATTACCGCCTTCCTAAGGCAGTATCAGTACAATTCTGATATGGCTCCGGACCGTACTCAACTGCAGAATATGTTCAAGAAAGAGGGTGAAACCTTTAAAGAATATGCGCAGCGATGGAGGGATTTGGCGGCACAAGTAGCTCCTCCCATGGTTGAGAGAGAGATGATCACCATGATGGTAGACACTCTGCCAGTGTTCTACTATGAGAAGCTAGTGGGTTACATGCCGTCCAGCTTTGCGGATCTGGTGTTTGCCGGGGAAAGAATCGAGGTGGGATTGAAGAGAGGAAAGTTTGATTACGTTTCCTCCACAAACGTGAACGCCAAAAGAATCGGGGCAACAGGGGCAAAAAGGAAGGAAGGAGATGCCCATGCCGTCTCTTCAACACCCGCATGGGTCAAACCCCAGCAAACACCTCATGGTACCCATCAGTACGCGCAACATCACCCAAGCTTCTCGGCTCCTGCTGGGAACGCCTCTAGCTCAACACCCGTGCAGCCTAAGGCACCCACCCAGAGGGAAGCTCCCCAAGTTCCAACTCCGAACGCGACTCGACCGGCCGGTAATTCCAACACGACAAGGAACTTCCCTCCGAGACCGTTGCCGGAATTCACCCCGCTCCCAATGACGTACGAAGATCTTCTACCATCCCTCATCGCCAATCATTTGGCCGTGGTAACTCCCGGAAGGGTCTTCGAACCCCCTTTCCCGAAGTGGTATGACCCTAATGCAACTTGCAAGTACCATGGGGGTGCCCCGGGGCATTCCATCGAAAAATGCTTGGCCCTTAAATACAAGGTCCAACATCTAATGGATGCCGGATGGCTGACTTTCCAAGAGGATCGGCCCAATGTGAGGACCAATCCGCTCGCCAATCATGGAGGGGGAGCAGTTAATGCAGTTGAATCCGATAGGCCCCACAGGTCTAAACCGTTGAGAGATGTGGCAACCCCTAGGAGGTTTATCTTTGAGGCCCTGCAAAAGGGAGGTGTAATTCCCCATAGTGGGTGTAAGGAGGATTCCTGTCTGCTACATCCCGGCGAGATGCATGACATGGAGACGTGTTTGGGAGTAGAGGAATTGTTACAACGGATGATAGACCAGGGTCGACTAGAAGTCGGCATTGGAGGAAAAGAAGAGCAGCATATATGCATGCAATCTACGGAGGGGAGTGGTGTTGCGAAGCCCAAACCCTTGGTGATCTACTTCACTAAAAGTGCAGCCTCGCAAAAGCCCGGGCATCCCTTAATGGTCAAACCTGTTCCTTTCCCGTACCAGAATAGTCACGCGGTCCCGTGGAGATATACACCTCCGGGGAAGGAGGAAGGAGAAGTCACTGACGTCAGCTCGCTGTCGGCTAAAGTAACAAATATCACGGGACTGAGTGGTGTGACCCGTAGTGGTCGTGTGTTCGCACCTCCGGACCTACCGGTCCAACCCGCCGACGTCAAGGGAAAAGGAAAAGTGGTGGAGGAACAAGATGGCGAAGCACCCCACGCTTCGAATAAAGATATGCCAGCAAAGGGGCCCCCAGAGAAAAGGGATGGTAGAAAGGAGGTGTCGCTAGAGGAAGCCAGCGAGTTCCTTCGGATAATTCAGCAGAGCGAATTCAAGGTTATCGAACAGCTCAACAAAACCCCGGCTAGGGTCTCGCTGCTAGAGTTACTTATAAGCTCCGAGCCTCATCGGGCTCTGCTAGTAAAAGTGCTGAACGAGGCTCACGTGGCCCAAGATATTTCGGTAGAAGGTTTCGGAGGGCTGGTCAACAATATCACTGCCAACAACTATCTTGCCTTCGCCGAAGAAGAAATCCCCGCCGAGGGGAGAGGGCATAATAAGGCTTTACACGTATCAGTCAAGTGTATGGACCATATCGTGGCCAAGGTACTCATCGATAATGGTTCCAGTTTAAACGTGATGCCTAAGAGCACTTTGGACAAGTTACCATTCAATGCTTCCCATTTAAAACCAAGTTCAATGGTGGTTCGGGCCTTCGACGGCACTCGCCGAGAGGTTAGGGGAGAGATCGATCTCCCAGTACAAATAGGCCCTCACACCTGTCAAGTCACTTTCCAGATAATGGACATTAACCCCCCCTACAGCTGCCTGTTGGGGCGCCCGTGGATCCACTCAGTGGGAGTTGTGCCTTCTACACTCCACCAAAAGCTGAAATTCGTAGTGGAGGGGCACTTGGTCATCGTATCAGGCGAGGAAGATATCTTGGTAAGCTGCCCATCCTCCATGCCTTATGTGGAAGCCGCAGAAGAATCGTTAGAAACCGCTTTCCAGTCTTTTGAGGTGGTCAGCATTTCCTCCGTGGACTCCCTCTTTGGGCAACCTTGTCTGTCCGATGCGGAGGTAATGATGGCCAGAGTTATGTTGGGGAACGGTTATGAACCCGGGATGGGTTTAGGCAAAGACAATGGCGGCATAACTAGTCTGATAAAGACCCAAGGGAATCGTGGGAAGTATGGTTTAGGCTACAAGCCCACTCAGGCGGACATGAAAAGAAGCATCGCGGGAAGGAAGAACAGTGGTCAGAGCTCGCGTTGGAAACAAGAAAGTGAAGGAAACCCGCCCTGCCACATAAGTAGAAGCTTTATAAGTGCGGGTCTGGGAGACGAAGGTCAAGTGGTCGCGATATGTGAAGATGATGTTCCAAGTACCTTGGATTTGGTCCGACCATGCCCTCCTGATTTCCAGCTGGGAAATTGGCGGGTGGAGGAACGCCCCGGCGTTTACGCAACAAGCATAATGTAAACCTTTACGGTTTTAAAAGCTCTATAGTTGGGCCTAGGCTTTAGAGTTTTCATTTTGTTAAGGCTTTGTGTCTTTTGTCTTTGAACTTATAATACAAGGATCTTTCTTCATCTGTTCCTGGTCTCTACCCATTCTCATTCATTTGCATGTTTACTTCTTTTTCTGAAACGGCAGATTCGATGACGAGTCCCCCGAAGGTACTAATACCTGGGACCCGTCTATCAACTTCGAGCAAGAGATGAATCAAACGGAAGATGAAGGAGATGAGGATGTGGGACTTCCTTCGGAACTAGAAAGAATGGTCGCCCATGAGGACCAAGAAATGGGGCCTCATCAAGAAGAAACAGAGCTAGTAGACTTAGGAATTGGCAGTGGAAAGAGGGAAGTAAAGATAGGTACAGGCATTACCGCACCTATCCGTAAAGAATTAATAACCCTGCTAAAAGACTACCAAGACATCTTTGCTTGGTCCTACCAAGATATGCCCGGTTTGAGTTCTGACATTGTGCAGCACCGATTGCCTCTAAATCCCGGGTGTTCCCCAGTAAAACAGAAATTGAGGAGGATGAAACCCGAAACGTCCTTGAAGATAAAAGAAGAAGTGAAGAAGCAGTTTGACGCTGGATTTTTGGCCGTCGCTCGGTATCCAGAATGGGTTGCCAACATCGTACCAGTTCCTAAAAAAGGTGGGAAAGTACGAATGTGTGTAGATTACCGGGACCTGAATCGGGCCAGTCCCAAGGACAATTTTCCGTTACCACACATCGATATCCTCGTAGATAACACGGCCAATTTCGCTTTATTTTCCTTCATGGATGGTTTCTCTGGTTACAATCAGATAAAGATGGCGCCCGAGGATATGGAAAAGACTACTTTCGTCACCCTGTGGGGAACGTTCTGTTACAAGGTGATGTCCTTTGGACTCAAGAACGCCGGGGCAACTTATCAACGGGCCATGGTAGCTTTGTTCCATGATATGATGCATCAAGAGATCGAGGTCTACGTGGACGACATAATTGCTAAATCTAAATCTGAGGAAGAACACCTTGTCAACCTGCGGAAGTTGTTCGAAAGGCTTAAGAAATATCAATTAAGGTTGAACCCCGCTAAGTGTACCTTTGGGGTCAAATCAGGGAAATTGCTTGGTTTCGTTGTAAGCCAGAAAGGGATAGAGGTAGACCCCGAAAAAGTGAAGGCTATCCTTGAGATGCCAGAACCCCGTACAGAGAGGCAAGTCCGAGGTTTCCTGGGGCGCTTGAATTATATTGCCAGATTCATATCGCAGCTCACCGCCATTTGTGAGCCGTTGTTTAAACTCTTGCGCAAGAACCAAACTGATCGGTGGAATGAGGATTGCCAAGAGGCTTTTGGAAGGATCAAAAAGTGCCTAATGAATCCTCCTGTGCTTATGCCACCAGTACCTGGAAGGCCTCTCATTTTGTACATGACAATCTTGGACGAGTCAATGGGGTGTATGCTGGGGCAACATGACGAATCCGGGAAGAAAGAGCCCGCTGTTTACTACCTAAGTAAGAAGTTCACGACCTGTGAGATGAATTACTCCTTGCTCGAAAGAACGTGTTGTGCTTTGGTATGGGCATCCCATCGCTTAAGGCAGTACATGCTGAGTCATACTACCTGGTTGATATCCAAAATGGACCCGGTTAAGTATATCTTTGAAAAGCCAGCTCTCACAGGACGAATCGCCCGGTGGCAAGTCTTGCTATCTGAGTTTGATATAGTCTACGTCACCCAAAGGCGATAAAAGGAAGCGCTTTGGCAGATTATTTGGCTCAACAGCCTCTTAACGACTACCAGCCCATGCATCCGGAATTCCCGGATGAGGACATCATGGCCTTGTTCGAGGAAAAGTTGGACGAAGATCGGGACAAATGGACTGTATGGTTTGACGGAGCGTCAAACATTCTAGGTCATGGCGTTGGGGCAGTGTTGATCTCTCCGGACAATCAATGTGTACCTTTCACAGCCAGGCTAGGATTCGACTGCACCAACAACATGGCCGAATATGAAGCATGTGCCCTAGCCGTCCAGGCAGCAATTGACTCCGATGTCAAACTACTCAAGGTGTACGGCGACTCAGCGTTGGTAATCCATCAGCTGAGAGGAGAATGGGAAACTAGAGATCCCAAGCTGATACCCTACAAAGCCTACATCAAGGAGTTGGCTGAGACTTTCGATGAAATCTCCTTCCATCATGTTCCCCGCGAGGAAAATCAAATGGCGGATGCACTTGCTACCTTGGCATCTATGTTCCAGCTAACACCGCACGGGGACCTACCCTACATTGAATTTCAGTGTCGTGGCAAACCCGCACATTGTTGCCAAGTGGAAGAGGAACGGGACGGAAAGCCCTGGTATTACGACATCAAGCGATATGTCGAAAGCAAAGAATACCCACCAGAGATTGCCGACAACGATAAAAGGACATTGAGGAGGTTGGCAGCCAGTTTCTTCATGAGCGGAGGCACACTGTATAAGAGAAATCACGACATGACACTCCTGCGATGTGTGGATGCCAAGGAGGCAAATCACATGATCGAGGAAGTCCATGAGGGCTCGTTTGGAACACACGCCAACGGGCATGCTATGGCCAGGAAGATCTTAAGAGCAGGTTATTACTGGCTTACCATGGAAAGTGATTGTTGTGTCCATGTGAGGAAGTGCCACAAATGTCAAGCATTCGCAGATAATGTCAATGCCCCACCACATCCTCTGAATGTCATGTCCGCCCCTTGGCCTTTCTCCATGTGGGGAATAGATGTCATCGGGGCCATTGAGCCCAAGGCCTCGAATGGTCATCGCTTCATCCTCGTAGCGATAGATTATTTCACCAAGTGGGTCGAGGCGGCTTCATATACCAATGTCACGAGGAATGTGGTGGTCAGGTTCATTAAGAAGGAGATTATCTGCCGATATGGTTTGCCAAGGAAGATTATCACGGACAACGGCACCAACCTGAATAACAAGATGATGGCAGAAATGTGCGAGGAGTTTAAAATCCAGCATCACAATTCCACGCCCTACCGGCCAAAGATGAATGGAGCCGTGGAAGCGGCCAATAAGAATATCAAAAAGATTATCCAAAGATGACCGTGTCATACAAGGATTGGCACGAGATGCTCCCATTCGCGTTACACGGTTACCGGACTTCAGTGCGAACGTCAACTGGGGCAACGCCGTTCTCATTGGTATATGGGATGGAGGCGGTGTTACCGTTTGAGGTAGAAGTCCCGTCATTAAGGATCTTGGCGGAATCCGGGTTAAAGGAATCAGAGTGGGCTCAAACACGCTACGATCAGCTCAACCTCATTGAGGGCAAGCGCTTAACAGCCATGAGTCATGGGCGCTTATACCAGCAGAGAATGAAGAGTGCATTCGACAAGAAAGTACGCTTACGCAAGTTCCATGAGGGAGACCTTGTGCTAAAGAAAATGTCCCATGCTGTCAAGGACCATCGAGGGAAATGGGCCCCGAACTACGAAGGGCCTTTTGTTGTGAAGAGGGCTTTTTCCGGAGGAGCCCTGGTGCTTACCAACATGGATGGCGAAGAGCTACCTTCACCCGTGAACTCTGATGTCGTCAAACAATATTATGCTTAGAAGCTGGGGCAATTAAGGATGTCGCTGCATGTTCTGTATCTTTATGCGTTTTCTGGATTTCCCCCAGGGATTTCCTGTCTGTTGTATCTCTCGTTACAATCTTTCAAAGAAATGAACGTGGATTTGAGGCTTTTAGTCCTCACGTTAGTTTCACACCTTGCGTTAATTTGTGATCGCCTGAGCCCTTCCGCTCAGTTCATGGGATCCCCAAGCGCTTAATTAGAATTGAACCTGAACCAACTTTCCCTAAATTTTCTGCGTTTGAAAACATTCATGCATACGCATACGCATACGCATGTATATTGTTGTGGTAAAACAGGGCAGGATCACCTTGGGCTACCTGCTGGAGTGAAGACAAAACAATGAATGGCAGAAACCAGTCAAGGTAGGGTAATGATGCGGCCAAGATTGGCCATACCTGGTTATTTATTACTTGCAGGTACTTAAGGATGAACGCAAGCGGGGATGGGGTCACGACCGACCGATCGTTGCTCTTCTCTGTGCGAAACAAGCAGGGAATGTCGCTGCAAGGCAGCCCCGTATCCTTTCTATTTTGTAGCTTTCTTTTACTATTTGTTTGTTTTAAAAAGGAAAAGAGTAATAATAAGATAAGTAATCAACGCCTGATTCTAACTAGGTAAGTTCAAGTTAGGCAAAATGCTAATCCATCAGAAGGGAGGGGACATGGTCAATATTCCCCTCAAAAAAAAAAAAAAAAAAAAAAAAAAAAAAAAAAAAAAGGTGCAGGTTAGCTCGCCTGGGCGAGCTGGGCTCGCCTGGGCGAGCCACCTCTGCCACCAAAATATAAAAAATGACGAAGGGGGGGACGTTTTTTTCATTCAAAAAACTTCCCCCCTTCATTCAAAAAAGAAAGCTCACGGGACTCACGGATTTTGCAGCCCTTAGGTCACCATTTTTTGCGTTTTTGATTCCGTTTTGCTCTATTATTCGTCTCCAACAAGTAAGTGCCTCATTCTTGGGCTTTCTAGCTTTCCATTGATGTATTTTGGTGCTCTAAATTGCATGTGTTTGCTAAGAAACGTGAGGGATTTATCCTCAAATTGTTGCTTGTTTTTGTTGAATTGAGGGGTTGTAAGGGATGGCCTTGGCCTAGGGTGTATTCTGAAGTAATGGCGCATGCCACATTGTCCCCATTCTCTTGATATTCGTGCCTAAACATGCGCCCACCAAGTGCTCGGTGAAATGCCTCAACGACATATGAAGCATGGTTTTGTGAGCTTTGGGGTTGTGGGACTGTTTTATGTATAGGGACAGCATGAAGGATTTAAAATGAGTGCCCGAAAGAAGAGCAGCATATATGCATGCAATCTACGGAGGGGAGTGGTGTTGCGAAGCCAAACCCTTGGTGATCTACTTCACTAAAAGTGCAGCCTCGCAAAAGCCCGGGCATCCCTTAATGGTCAAACCTGTTCTTTCCCGTACCAGAAAAGTCACGCGGTCCGTGGAGATATACACCTCCGGGGAAGGAGGAGAGAAGTCACTGACGTCAGCTCGCTGTCGGCTAAAGTAACAAATATCACGGGACTGAGTGGTGTGACCCGTAGTGGTCGTGTGTTCGCACCTCCGGACCTACCGGTCCAACCCGCCGACGTCAAGGGAAAAGGAAAAGTGGTGGAGGAAACAAGATGGCGAAGCACCCCACGCTTCGAATAAAGATATGCCAGCAAAGGGCCCAGAGAAGGGATGGTAGAAAGGAGGTGTCGCTAGAGGAAGCCAGCGAGTTCCTTCGGATAATTCAGCAGAGCGAATTCAAGGTTATCGAACAGCTCAACAAACCCCGGCTAGGGTCTCGCTGCTAGAGTTACTTATAAGCTCCGAGCCTCATCGGGCTCTGCTAGTAAAAGTGCTGAACGAGGCTCACGTGGCCCAAGATATTTCGGTAGAAGGTTTCGGAGGGCTGGTCAACAATATCACTGCCACAACTATCTTGCCTTCGCCGAAGAAGAAATCCCCCGCCGAGGGAGAGGGCATAATAAGGCTTTACACGTATCAGTCAAGTGTAGGACCATATCGTGGCAAGGTACTCATCGATAATGGTTCCAGTTTAAACGTGATGCCTAAGAGCACTTTGGACAAGTTACCATTCAATGCTCCCATTTAAAACCAAGTTCAATGGTGGTTCGGGCCTTCGACGGCACTCGCCGAGAGGTTAGGGGAGAGATCGATCCTCCAGTACAAATAGGCCCTACACCTGTCAAGTCACTTTCCAGATAATGGACATTAACCCCCCCTACAGCTGCCTGTTGGGGCGCCCGTGGATCCACTCAGTGGGAGTTGTGCCTTCTACACTCCACCAAAAGCTGAAATTCGTAGTGGAGGGGCACTTGGTCATCGCATCAGGCGAGGAAGATATCTTGGTAAGCTGCCCATCCTCCATGCCTTATGTGGAAGCCGCAGAAGAATCGTTAGAAACCGCTTCCCCAGTCTTTTGAGGTGGTCAGCATTTCCTCCGTGGACTCCCTCTTGGGCAACCTTGTCTGTCCGATGCGGAGGTAATGATGGCCAGAGTTATGTTGGGGAACGGTTATGAACCCGGGATGGGTTTAGGCAAAGACAATGGCGGCATAACTAGTCTGATAAAGACCCAAGGGAATCGTGGGAAGTATGGTTTAGGCTACAAGCCCACTCAGGCGGACATGAAAGAACACGCGGGAAGGAAGAACAGTGGTCAGAAGCTCGCGTTGGAAACAAGAAAATGAAGGAAACCCGCCCTGCCACATAAGTAGAAGCTTTATAAGTGCGGGTCTGGGAGACGAAGGTCAGTGGTCGCGATATGTGAAGATGATGTTCCAAGTACCTTGGATTTGGTCCGACCATGCCCTCCTGATTTCCAGCTGGGAAATTGGCGGGTGGAGGAACGCCCCGGCGTTTACGCAACAAGCATAATGTAAACCTTTACGGTTTTTAAAAGCTCTATAGTTGGGCCTAGGCTTTAGAGTTTTCATTTTGTTAAGGCTTTGTGTCTTTTGTCTTTGAACTTATAATACAAGGATCTTTCTTCATCTGTTCCTGGTCTCTACCCATTCTCATTCATTTGCATGTTTACTTCTTTTTCTGAAACGGCAGATTCGATGACGAGTCCCCCGAAGGTACTAATACCTGGGACCCGTCTATCAACTTCGAGCAAGAGATGAATCAAACGGAAGATGAAGGAGATGAGGATGTGGGACTTCCTTCGGAACTAGAAAGAATGGTCGCCCATGAGGACCAAGAAATGGGGCCTCAATCAAGAAGAAACAGAGCTAGTAGACTTAGGAATTGGCAGTGGAAAGAGGGAAGTAAAGATAGGTACAGGCATTACCGCACCTATCCGTAAAGAATTAATAACCCTGTAAAAGACTACCAAGACATCTTTGCTGGTCTACAAGATATGCCCGGTTTGAGTTCTGACATTGGCAGCACCGATTGCCTCTAAATCCCGGGTGTTCCCCAGTAAAACAGAAATTGAGGAGGATGAAACCCGAAACGTCCTTGAAGATAAAAGAAGAAGTGAAGAAGCAGTTTGACGCTGGATTTTTGGCCGTCGCTCGGTATCCAGAATGGGTTGCCAACATCGTACAAGTTCTCAAAAAAGGTGGGAAAGTACGAATGTGTGTAGATTACCGGGACCTGAATCGGGCCAGTCCCAAGACAATTTTCCGTTACCACACATCGATATCCTCGTAGATAACACGGCCAATTTCGCTTTATTTTCCTTCATGGATGGTTTCTTGGTTACAATCAGATAAAGATGGCGCCCGAGGATATGGAAAAGACTACTTTCGTCAACTGCTGTGGAACGTTCTGTTAAACAGGTGATGTCCTTTGGACTCAAGAACGCCGGGGCAACTTATCAACGGGCCATGGTAGCTTTGTTCCATGATATGATGCATCAAGAGATCGAGGTCTACGTGGACGACATAATTGCTAAATCTAAATCTGAGGAAGAACACCTTGTCAACCTGCGGAAGTTGTTCGAAAGGCTTAAGAAATATCAATTAAGGTTGAACCCCGCTAAGTGTACCTTTGGGGTCAAATCAGGGAAATTGCTTGGTTTCGTTGTAAGCCAGAAAGGGATAGAGGTAGACCCCGAAAAAGTGAAGGCTATCCTTGAGATGCCAGAACCCCGTACAGAGAGGCAAGTCCGAGGTTTCCTGGGGCGCTTGAATTATATTGCCAGATTCATATCGCAGCTCACCGCCATTTGTGAGCCGTTGTTTTAAACTCTTGCGCAAGAACCAAACTGATCGGTGGAATGAGGATTGCCAAGAGGCTTTTGGAAGGATCAAAAAGTGCCTAATGAATCCTCCTGTGCTTATGCCACCAGTACCTGGAAGGCCTCTCATTTTGTACATGACAATCTTGGACGAGTCAATGGGGTGTATGCTGGGGCAACATGACGAATCCGGGAAGAAAGAGCCCGCTGTTTACTACCTAAGTAAGAAGTTCACGACCTGTGAGATGAATTACTCCTTGCTCGAAAGAACGTGTTGTGCTTTGGTATGGGCATCCCATCGCTTAAGGCAGTACATGCTGAGTCATACTACCTGGTTGATATCCAAATGGACCCGGTTAAGTATATCTTTGAAAAGCCAGCTCTCACAGGACGAATCGCCCGGTGGCAAGTCTTGCTATCTGAGTTTGATATAGTCTACGTCACCCAAAAGGCGATAAAAGGAAGCGCTTTGGCAGATTATTTGGCTCAACAGCCTCTTAACGACTACCAGCCCATGCATCCGGAATTCCCGGATGAGGACATCATGGCCTTGTTCGAGGAAAAGTTGGACGAAGATCGGGACAAATGGACTGTATGGTTTGACGGAGCGTCAAACATTCTAGGTCATCGGCGTTGGGGCAGTGTTGATCTCTCCGGACAATCAATGTGTACCTTTCACAGCCAGGCTAGGATTCGACTGCACCAACAACATGGCCGACTATGAAGCATGTGCCCTAGCCGTCCAGGCAGCAATTGACTCCGATGTCAAACTACTCAAGGTGTACGGCGACTCAGCGTTGGTAATCCATCAGCTGAGAGGAGAATGGGAAACTAGAGATCCAACTGATACCCTACAAAGCCTACATCAAGGAGTTGGCTGAGACTTTCGATGAAATCTCCTTCCATCATGTTCCCGCGAGGAAAATCAAATGGCGGATGCACTTGCTACCTTGGCATCTATGTTCCAGCTAACACCCGCACGGGGACCTACCTACATTGAATTTCAGTGTCGTGGCAAACCCGCACATTGTTGCCAAGTGGAAGAGGAACGGGACGGAAAGCCTGGTATTACGACATCAAGCGATATGTCGAAAAGCAAAGAATACCCACCAAAGAGAAGCTAAATCTAACGGCGACTCATGAGCAAAGGCTAGAGGATGAGTACGCCAAGATATCAGCAGAAAGCGAAGCAAGGGAAAGGGTAATTGATTCATTGCACCAAGAGGCAACAATGTGGACGGACCAATTTGCTCTTACTTTGAACAGGAGTCAAGAACTTCCCCCATTGCTAGCCAAGGCCAAAGCAGTGGCGGACACCTACTCCGCCCCCGAGGAGATCCACGACTTCTCAGCTATTGTCAGCATATGATAGACTTAATGGACCATATGATTAGAAACCGCTAGGGAAGTTTTGTATTGTCGCTCAGATCTTGACTAGTTATAACTTTTTTGAATAAGATGAGTTTATCCCACGTTTTACTCCAAAAAACTTGTGCAAATCAAATCACTCCTACATCTCATCTCTAGCATGCATTTTCTTTCTTTACCCACTCCTCACGTTTGGTTTTTAGGGAAAACACCATAACTAAACGCGCCGCAAGGGATCCCTATCGCACCAGATCCAAATCTAGAACGATGGGTGATCAAGAGGAGACACAGGAACAGATGAAAGCCGACATGTCGGCTCTGAAAGAACAAATGGCCTCCATGATGGAGGCCATGTTAGGTATGAAGCAGCTCATAGAGAAGAACGCGGCCAACCGCCGCCGCTGTCAGTTCGGCTGCCGAAGCAGACCCGACTCCCTTGGCAACTACGCACCATCCTCCCTCAAACATAGTAGGACGGGGAAGGAACGCACTGGGGCACGATGGCAGCCCTCACCTGGGATACAACCGAGCGGCTTACCCTTATGGATTGCCGCCCAACTATTCACCACCCGTCTTGCAAGAAGATGCGGGCCACATTTGCTTCTCCCGTCCATGAAAGAGAGCCTCCTCAGCAGCCCGATGAAGTCCACAAAGACCCTCAAGATTATGCTCGAAGGGATGTCGAGTTCTATCCCCCCGATCCCCGAAGGGCCGGCACCAGGCACATTGCCTCAACCCAACATCGCAGCACGCCAATAGTTTTTGTCTATGGAAGGGCCGCCCCCGGCAACTGAAGAAAGGAGGAAGCTCGATCTCCTTGAGGAAAGATTGAGGGCTGTGGAAGGATTTGGGGACTATCCGTTTGCAGACATGACGGATCTTTGCTTAGTACCCGATGTTGTTATTCCCCCGAAGTTCAAAGTGTCGGACTTCGACAAGTATAAAGGGACGACTTGTCCCAAAAACCACCTCAAAATGTACTGCCGTAAGATGGGCGCCCATTCTAAAGATGAAAAGCTGTTGATACACTTCTTTCAGGATAGCTTGGCCGGAGCTGCGGTAGTGTGGTACACTAATTTGGAAGCTTCCCGTATCCGTACTTGGAAGGATCTGATTACCGCCTTCCTAAGGCAGTATCAGTACAATTCTGATATGGCTCCGGACCGTACTCAACTGCAGAATATGTTCAAGAAAGAGGGTGAAACCTTTAAAGAATATGCGCAGCGATGGAGGGATTTGGCGGCACAAGTAGCTCCTCCATGGTTGAGAGAGAGATGATCACCATGATGGTAGACACTCTGCCAGTGTTCTACTATGAGAAGCTAGTGGGTTACATGCCGTCCAGCTTTGCGGATCTGGTGTTTGCCGGGGAAAGAATCGAGGTGGGATTGAAGAGAGGAAAGTTTGATTACGTTTCCTCCACAAACGTGAACGCCAAAAGAATCGGGGCAACAGGGGCAAAAAGGAAGGAAGGAGATGCCCATGCCGTCTCTTCAACACCCGCATGGGTCAAACCCCAGCAAACACCTCATGGTACCCATCAGTACGCGCAACATCACCCAAGCTTCTCGGCTCCTGCTGGGAACGCCTCTAGCTCAACACCCGTGCAGCCTAAGGCACCCACCCAGAGGGAAGCTCCCCAAGTTCCAACTCCGAACGCGACTCGACCGGCCGGTAATTCCAACACGACAAGGAACTTCCCTCCGAGACCGTTGCCGGAATTCACCCCGCTCCCAATGACGTACGAAGATCTTCTACCATCCCTCATCGCCAATCATTTGGCCGTGGTAACTCCCGGAAGGGTCTTCGAACCCCCTTTCCGAAGTGGTATGACCCTAATGCAACTTGCAAGTACCATGGGGGTGCCCCGGGGCATTCCATCGAAAAATGCTTGGCCCTTAAATACAAGGTCCAACATCTAATGGATGCCGGATGGCTGACTTTCCAAGAGGATCGGCCCAATGTGAGGACCAATCCGCTCGCCAATCATGGAGGGGGAGCAGTTAATGCAGTTGAATCCGATAGGCCCCACAGGTCTAAACCGTTGAGAGATGTGGCAACCCCTAGGAGGTTTATCTTTGAGGCCCTGCAAAAGGGAGGTGTAATTCCCCATAGTGGGTGTAAGGAGGATTCCTGTCTGCTACATCCCGGCGAGATGCATGACATGGAGACGTGTTTGGGAGTAGAGGAATTGTTACAACGGATGATAGACCAGGGTCGACTAGAAGTCGGCATTGGAGGAAAAGAAGAGCAGCATATATGCATGCAATCTACGGAGGGGAGTGGTGTTGCGAAGCCCAAACCCTTGGTGATCTACTTCACTAAAAGTGCAGCCTCGCAAAAGCCCGGGCATCCCTTAATGGTCAAACCTGTTCCTTTCCCGTACCAGAATAGTCACGCGGTCCCGTGGAGATATACACCTCCGGGGAAGGAGGAAGGAGAAGTCACTGACGTCAGCTCGCTGTCGGCTAAAGTAACAAATATCACGGGACTGAGTGGTGTGACCCGTAGTGGTCGTGTGTTCGCACCTCCGGACCTACCGGTCCAACCCGCCGACGTCAAGGGAAAAGGAAAAGTGGTGGAGGAACAAGATGGCGAAGCACCCCACGCTTCGAATAAAGATATGCCAGCAAAGGGGCCCCCAGAGAAAAGGGATGGTAGAAAGGAGGTGTCGCTAGAGGAAGCCAGCGAGTTCCTTCGGATAATTCAGCAGAGCGAATTCAAGGTTATCGAACAGCTCAACAAAACCCCGGCTAGGGTCTCGCTGCTAGAGTTACTTATAAGCTCCGAGCCTCATCGGGCTCTGCTAGTAAAAGTGCTGAACGAGGCTCACGTGGCCCAAGATATTTCGGTAGAAGGTTTCGGAGGGCTGGTCAACAATATCACTGCCAACAACTATCTTGCCTTCGCCGAAGAAGAAATCCCCGCCGAGGGGAGAGGGCATAATAAGGCTTTACACGTATCAGTCAAGTGTATGGACCATATCGTGGCCAAGGTACTCATCGATAATGGTTCCAGTTTAAACGTGATGCCTAAGAGCACTTTGGACAAGTTACCATTCAATGCTTCCCATTTAAAACCAAGTTCAATGGTGGTTCGGGCCTTCGACGGCACTCGCCGAGAGGTTAGGGGAGAGATCGATCTCCCAGTACAAATAGGCCCTCACACCTGTCAAGTCACTTTCCAGATAATGGACATTAACCCCCCCTACAGCTGCCTGTTGGGGCGCCCGTGGATCCACTCAGTGGGAGTTGTGCCTTCTACACTCCACCAAAAGCTGAAATTCGTAGTGGAGGGGCACTTGGTCATCGTATCAGGCGAGGAAGATATCTTGGTAAGCTGCCCATCCTCCATGCCTTATGTGGAAGCCGCAGAAGAATCGTTAGAAACCGCTTTCCAGTCTTTTGAGGTGGTCAGCATTTCCTCCGTGGACTCCCTCTTTGGGCAACCTTGTCTGTCCGATGCGGAGGTAATGATGGCCAGAGTTATGTTGGGGAACGGTTATGAACCCGGGATGGGTTTAGGCAAAGACAATGGCGGCATAACTAGTCTGATAAAGACCCAAGGGAATCGTGGGAAGTATGGTTTAGGCTACAAGCCCACTCAGGCGGACATGAAAAGAAGCATCGCGGGAAGGAAGAACAGTGGTCAGAGCTCGCGTTGGAAACAAGAAAGTGAAGGAAACCCGCCCTGCCACATAAGTAGAAGCTTTATAAGTGCGGGTCTGGGAGACGAAGGTCAAGTGGTCGCGATATGTGAAGATGATGTTCCAAGTACCTTGGATTTGGTCCGACCATGCCCTCCTGATTTCCAGCTGGGAAATTGGCGGGTGGAGGAACGCCCCGGCGTTTACGCAACAAGCATAATGTAAACCTTTACGGTTTTAAAAGCTCTATAGTTGGGCCTAGGCTTTAGAGTTTTCATTTTGTTAAGGCTTTGTGTCTTTTGTCTTTGAACTTATAATACAAGGATCTTTCTTCATCTGTTCCTGGTCTCTACCCATTCTCATTCATTTGCATGTTTACTTCTTTTTCTGAAACGGCAGATTCGATGACGAGTCCCCCGAAGGTACTAATACCTGGGACCCGTCTATCAACTTCGAGCAAGAGATGAATCAAACGGAAGATGAAGGAGATGAGGATGTGGGACTTCCTTCGGAACTAGAAAGAATGGTCGCCCATGAGGACCAAGAAATGGGGCCTCATCAAGAAGAAACAGAGCTAGTAGACTTAGGAATTGGCAGTGGAAAGAGGGAAGTAAAGATAGGTACAGGCATTACCGCACCTATCCGTAAAGAATTAATAACCCTGCTAAAAGACTACCAAGACATCTTTGCTTGGTCCTACCAAGATATGCCCGGTTTGAGTTCTGACATTGTGCAGCACCGATTGCCTCTAAATCCCGGGTGTTCCCCAGTAAAACAGAAATTGAGGAGGATGAAACCCGAAACGTCCTTGAAGATAAAAGAAGAAGTGAAGAAGCAGTTTGACGCTGGATTTTTGGCCGTCGCTCGGTATCCAGAATGGGTTGCCAACATCGTACCAGTTCCTAAAAAAGGTGGGAAAGTACGAATGTGTGTAGATTACCGGGACCTGAATCGGGCCAGTCCCAAGGACAATTTTCCGTTACCACACATCGATATCCTCGTAGATAACACGGCCAATTTCGCTTTATTTTCCTTCATGGATGGTTTCTCTGGTTACAATCAGATAAAGATGGCGCCCGAGGATATGGAAAAGACTACTTTCGTCACCCTGTGGGGAACGTTCTGTTACAAGGTGATGTCCTTTGGACTCAAGAACGCCGGGGCAACTTATCAACGGGCCATGGTAGCTTTGTTCCATGATATGATGCATCAAGAGATCGAGGTCTACGTGGACGACATAATTGCTAAATCTAAATCTGAGGAAGAACACCTTGTCAACCTGCGGAAGTTGTTCGAAAGGCTTAAGAAATATCAATTAAGGTTGAACCCCGCTAAGTGTACCTTTGGGGTCAAATCAGGGAAATTGCTTGGTTTCGTTGTAAGCCAGAAAGGGATAGAGGTAGACCCCGAAAAAGTGAAGGCTATCCTTGAGATGCCAGAACCCCGTACAGAGAGGCAAGTCCGAGGTTTCCTGGGGCGCTTGAATTATATTGCCAGATTCATATCGCAGCTCACCGCCATTTGTGAGCCGTTGTTTAAACTCTTGCGCAAGAACCAAACTGATCGGTGGAATGAGGATTGCCAAGAGGCTTTTGGAAGGATCAAAAAGTGCCTAATGAATCCTCCTGTGCTTATGCCACCAGTACCTGGAAGGCCTCTCATTTTGTACATGACAATCTTGGACGAGTCAATGGGGTGTATGCTGGGGCAACATGACGAATCCGGGAAGAAAGAGCCCGCTGTTTACTACCTAAGTAAGAAGTTCACGACCTGTGAGATGAATTACTCCTTGCTCGAAAGAACGTGTTGTGCTTTGGTATGGGCATCCCATCGCTTAAGGCAGTACATGCTGAGTCATACTACCTGGTTGATATCCAAAATGGACCCGGTTAAGTATATCTTTGAAAAGCCAGCTCTCACAGGACGAATCGCCCGGTGGCAAGTCTTGCTATCTGAGTTTGATATAGTCTACGTCACCCAAAAGGCGATAAAAGGAAGCGCTTTGGCAGATTATTTGGCTCAACAGCCTCTTAACGACTACCAGCCCATGCATCCGGAATTCCCGGATGAGGACATCATGGCCTTGTTCGAGGAAAAGTTGGACGAAGATCGGGACAAATGGACTGTATGGTTTGACGGAGCGTCAAACATTCTAGGTCATGGCGTTGGGGCAGTGTTGATCTCTCCGGACAATCAATGTGTACCTTTCACAGCCAGGCTAGGATTCGACTGCACCAACAACATGGCCGAATATGAAGCATGTGCCCTAGCCGTCCAGGCAGCAATTGACTCCGATGTCAAACTACTCAAGGTGTACGGCGACTCAGCGTTGGTAATCCATCAGCTGAGAGGAGAATGGGAAACTAGAGATCCCAAGCTGATACCCTACAAAGCCTACATCAAGGAGTTGGCTGAGACTTTCGATGAAATCTCCTTCCATCATGTTCCCCGCGAGGAAAATCAAATGGCGGATGCACTTGCTACCTTGGCATCTATGTTCCAGCTAACACCGCACGGGGACCTACCCTACATTGAATTTCAGTGTCGTGGCAAACCCGCACATTGTTGCCAAGTGGAAGAGGAACGGGACGGAAAGCCCTGGTATTACGACATCAAGCGATATGTCGAAAGCAAAGAATACCCACCAGAGATTGCCGACAACGATAAAAGGACATTGAGGAGGTTGGCAGCCAGTTTCTTCATGAGCGGAGGCACACTGTATAAGAGAAATCACGACATGACACTCCTGCGATGTGTGGATGCCAAGGAGGCAAATCACATGATCGAGGAAGTCCATGAGGGCTCGTTTGGAACACACGCCAACGGGCATGCTATGGCCAGGAAGATCTTAAGAGCAGGTTATTACTGGCTTACCATGGAAAGTGATTGTTGTGTCCATGTGAGGAAGTGCCACAAATGTCAAGCATTCGCAGATAATGTCAATGCCCCACCACATCCTCTGAATGTCATGTCCGCCCCTTGGCCTTTCTCCATGTGGGGAATAGATGTCATCGGGGCCATTGAGCCCAAGGCCTCGAATGGTCATCGCTTCATCCTCGTAGCGATAGATTATTTCACCAAGTGGGTCGAGGCGGCTTCATATACCAATGTCACGAGGAATGTGGTGGTCAGGTTCATTAAGAAGGAGATTATCTGCCGATATGGTTTGCCAAGGAAGATTATCACGGACAACGGCACCAACCTGAATAACAAGATGATGGCAGAAATGTGCGAGGAGTTTAAAATCCAGCATCACAATTCCACGCCCTACCGGCCAAAGATGAATGGAGCCGTGGAAGCGGCCAATAAGAATATCAAAAAGATTATCCAAAAGATGACCGTGTCATACAAGGATTGGCACGAGATGCTCCCATTCGCGTTACACGGTTACCGGACTTCAGTGCGAACGTCAACTGGGGCAACGCCGTTCTCATTGGTATATGGGATGGAGGCGGTGTTACCGTTTGAGGTAGAAGTCCCGTCATTAAGGATCTTGGCGGAATCCGGGTTAAAGGAATCAGAGTGGGCTCAAACACGCTACGATCAGCTCAACCTCATTGAGGGCAAGCGCTTAACAGCCATGAGTCATGGGCGCTTATACCAGCAGAGAATGAAGAGTGCATTCGACAAGAAAGTACGCTTACGCAAGTTCCATGAGGGAGACCTTGTGCTAAAGAAAATGTCCCATGCTGTCAAGGACCATCGAGGGAAATGGGCCCCGAACTACGAAGGGCCTTTTGTTGTGAAGAGGGCTTTTTCCGGAGGAGCCCTGGTGCTTACCAACATGGATGGCGAAGAGCTACCTTCACCCGTGAACTCTGATGTCGTCAAACAATATTATGCTTAGAAGCTGGGGCAATTAAGGATGTCGCTGCATGTTCTGTATCTTTATGCGTTTTCTGGATTTCCCCCAGGGATTTCCTGTCTGTTGTATCTCTCGTTACAATCTTTCAAAGAAATGAACGTGGATTTGAGGCTTTTAGTCCTCACGTTAGTTTCACACCTTGCGTTAATTTGTGATCGCCTGAGCCCTTCCGCTCAGTTCATGGGATCCCCCAAGCGCTTAATTAGAATTGAACCTGAACCAACTTTCCCTAAATTTTCTGCGTTTGAAAACATTCATGCATACGCATACGCATACGCATGTATATTGTTGTGGTAAAACAGGGGCAGGATCACCTTGGGCTACCTGCTGGAGTGAAGACAAAACATGAATGGCAGAAACCAGTCAAGGTAGGGTAATGATGCGGCCAAGATTGGCCATACCTGGTTATTTATTACTTGCAGGTACTTAAGGATGAACGCAAGCGGGGATGGGGTCACGACCGACCGATCGTTGCTCTTCTCTGTGCGAAACAAGCAGGGAATGTCGCTGCAAGGCAGCCCCGTATCCTTTCTATTTTGTAGCTTTCTTTTACTATTTGTTTGTTTTAAAAAGGAAAAGAGTAATAATAAGATAAGTAATCAACGCCTGATTCTAACCTAGGTAAGTTCAAGTTAGGCAAAATGCTAATCCATCAGAAGGGAGGGGACATGGTCAATATTCCCCTCAAAAAAAAAAAAAAAAAAAAAAAAAAAAAAAAAAAGGTGCAGGTTAGCTCGCCTGGGCGAGCTGGGCTCGCCTGGGCGAGCCACCTCTGCACCAAAATATAAAAATGACGAAGGGGGGGACGTTTTTTTCATTCAAAAAACTTCCCCCCTTCATTCAAAAAAGAAAGCTCACGGGACTCACGGATTTTGCAGCCCTTAGGTCACCATTTTTTGCGTTTTTGATTCCGTTTTGCTCTATTATTCGTCTCCAACAAGTAAGTGCCTCATTCTTGGGCTTTCTAGCTTTCCATTGATGTATTTTGGTGCTCTAAATTGCATGTGTTTGCTAAGAAACGTGAGGGATTTATCCTCAAATTGTTGCTTGTTTTTGTTGAATTGAGGGGTTGTAAGGGATGGCCTTGGCCTAGGGTGTATTCTGAAGTAATGGCGCATGCCACATTGTCCCCATTCTCTTGATATTCGTGCCTAAACATGCGCCCACCAAGTGCTCGGTGAAATGCCTCAACGACATATGAGCATGGTTTTGTGAGCTTTGGGGTTGTGGGACTGTTTTATATGTATAGGGACAGCATGAAGGATTTAAAATGAGTGCCCGAATGCAATTCTAGGCCTAGGAACCCAAGCTTTTAATTTCAATACAAGGAAGCATGACTTACGCCTAGGAATCTAAGTTTTGGTTTTGAATGTAAAAAGGCATGAATATTAGGACATGTTTGAGAGGTTGTTATTAGAATTTAAATTTGGCTGCCCCATGAGGAATGCCTTGCACCTAGGTAGCATGGAAAATACCTTTCAACGGTATGTATATATGTGAATATATATAGCATGGAAATGCCTTGCAAAATGTTGAATAAAATGCCTTGCAAAATATGAATATATATAGCATGAAAATGCCTTGCATAATATGAATATATATAGCATGAAGTGCCTTACAAAGTGTTGGATGGGTAGCGTAAAAGTGTTTTTCAAAATATGTGTATTTGTGAGTAGGTAACAAAAGAAGCCTTCCAAAAAATGTGTATATATACATAGGATGTAGCATGAAAAGGTTTGTCAAAAGATATGTACATGAATAGGTGTCGTAAAATGCTTCACACAAAATTTTTATGTGTGCAAATACGTATGTGTCATAAAATAGCACGACCCCAATATGATTATTTTATAAAGTGCATGTTGACACTCGTGCCATGAGAAGTGTTGTTTGGCCCTTGTTTGTAATGATTGTTATATTTCTTGTAAACTAACTTTCCAAATGTTTGCCTTCGCAGGAATGGCCCCGAGGAAGCTTGCCTCAAAGAGGTCCAGGAAGGACAAGGCGGCCGAAGGAACTAGTTCCGCCCCGGAGTACGACAGTCACCGCTTTAGGAGCGTTGTACACCAGCAGCGCTTCGAAGCCATCAAGGGATGGTCGTTTCTCCGGGAGCGACGCGTCCAGCTCAGGGACGACGAGTATACTGATTTTCAGGAGGAAATAGGGCGCCGGCGGTGGGCACCACTGGTTACTCCTATGGCCAAGTTTGATCCAGAAATAGTCCTTGAATTTTATGCCAATGCTTGGCCAACAGAGGAGGGCGTGCGTGACATGAGATCCTGGGTTAGGGGCCAGTGGATCCCGTTCGATGCCGATGCTATCAGCCAGCTCCTGGGATATCCGATGGTATTGGAAGAGGGCCAGGAATGCGAGTATGGCCAAAGGAGGAACCGGTCTGATGGGTTCGATGAGGAGGCCATCGCTCAGCTGCTATGTATACCGGGGCAGGATTTTGCCCGGACTGCTGCAGGGAGGCGGGTGCGGATCATGCGCACCAACATGACCACCCTGACTCAGATATGGATGACTCTGCTGCTCAGCAACATCCTGCCCACCGATCATAATTCCGACCTCCCCATGCCGAAGTGCCAGCTGGTGTACGCCATCCTGACACGGATGAGCATCCACGTGGCTCAGTTGATCGCTGATGCCATCTATATTTTTGCAGGTATGGCGCCCACTAGGCACCCTTTGGACCCAGATAAGTCCAACAAGGCCCTGGGATTCCCCGCACTGATCACAGGACTCTGCCAGTCGTTCGGAGTCCCCGTTGCACCTACCAAGGTGATTCGGCCGCCCATCACCCGGGCTTTTATTGAGAAGTACTGTACCCAGAGACAGGCTCAGGGTGATGCTCCACAGGCCGCAGGCGCGCCACCACCACCTCATCAGGCTGGCCAGGCTGGGGCATTTGACATGGAGCAGTATTTACGGCATTTGGTGCGCCAGCAGGCGGCCAACCACCGAGCACATGTACGGACCCATGATTGTCTGTACCAGATGAGCCTTAGCATGCAGAGCCAGGGCTTCGCTCCTTTTTCATGCCCTACTCCAGACCAGTTCAGGGCAGAGGTTGCATGGCCCGGAGATTGGCCCGAGGCCCAAGCAGGAGAGGCACCCCCAGAAGCTCCCGGCGATGGAGAAGAAGCCCACGAGGATGAGGAGATGGCTGATTTGCTTGACTTCTTGGGAGGGAGTGGAGACGCGTGACTGGGAGATCCCCAGATTCATGTTTTCTTTCATATTTCTTTTGTCATTTTTTTTCTATGTTATTGTTTTGACTTGAGAGACTAATGTTTGTTTTTGTTGTTTCGATTGTCATTTGTACAGCGCATACATTTTTGTTTAGATTGGTGCGTTAGTATTTATATATCATTACTATCGATGATGTTTGAAATTCTGGAACCGTGTAGAGTTCTTCGTTTAGGAACATCGTCCAAAAGTATATATGTAAAATAAACAAAAAATCATGATAAAAATAAAAATAGAAAAGGAAAGAAAATGAAATAGAAAAGAAAAGAAAGTGAAAAGAAAAAGAGGGCAAATAGGGGAAAAAGGGCAAGTAAGGAAAAGGGTAGAAAAAAGGAAAAAATAGGTTGTCTAGCTAAAAAACGACATGCTTTTGAAAAGAGACGATTCCCAACTTTTCTTTGAAAAAAATTCATTGATCATAACCAATTTTTTGGAAAATGTGTCTACACCTGAAGGGTGAATGCTGTGAAATTTCCCGGACGCCCGAAATGGACTCGGATGAATGCACAAATTGATAAAAGAACATATTTTGGAAACATTGGGTTGATTAAAAATAGAGGAAATGAATCCTGAGCCCTAGCATCACATGACCATAAAAAGTTGACATTTGAGTGTCCGCGTAGATGCATGCATGACCAGTTTTGCATAAAGTTTCCAAATCATCATTTTTGCATTTGTGTCATGGAAATAATGTGGGGCATCCCTTTTATCCTTGAGCCAAACCAAACCCCGACATGTATCATGTCTAGCCATTCTACAAACCTTGAGCCAAAATCCTAACTCACCGTAATCCTTACCCTCGGAAGCAAAAAGGAAAAGAAGGAAAATTTCCAATCAAAGAGAAAGCTAAAAGAAAAGAAAGGAAATTCCCAATCAAAGAGTGGGAGAAAGCAAAAAGAAGAGAAAGAAAATTCCCAATCAAAGAATGGGAGAAAGAAAAAGGAAAAGAAAAGAAGGAAAGAAAGCTCCTGATCAAGGATCGAAAGAAAACAGAAGAAGTGTGCAGAGAGGTCTTTGGACCGGACAATATCTGAACAATACAGAATTGTCACCAAATGAAACAAAAAAGAAAGGAAACCACGACCTAAAATGGTCTTCTCCCTTTAATTACCAACCAAAATCCCGTGCGCTAGCGACCTTTTTTCTCGCCCCGCACTAAACAAAAACAGAAAAAGAAAAAAGCCAGAAAAATCAAAAGCCAAAAACACATAAAAACCGAAAGAAGAAACCACCAAAAGAACCCATTCCCAAGGGAAGCCCTATTGATCCATGATCACACATGTAATTTTTGATTTGATAGGAAATAATTTGCAAAGTCAAGTCATGACATATCTATGGTTCGGAATTAGGATGAAACACTTACCTGTGCGAGATTGATACACTTTGAGTGGATTTCTTCTATTTTTGTCGAACCCAGTGTTTCCTCTAAATGGTCATTTAGAAACGAAATGCTAACATCCAAGATCTCATTTATGGTTATGGGGGATCCCATCAGCAGACTCTCCTTCCCTGGTAGGCGCATTGTTGTCACTCAAATCATATGCTGCTCTAAATCAGTTGGAATATTTGTCTCTTTGCTAAAAGCATGTTTGCATTTTAGTGGAGAAAACACCGAGACTTTTTCAAGTCTCACAAGTTATCCAGAACTACGTAGGTCTGAGTTCCTCATTGGAGGATACGTAGGAGCAAGAGCCTCGCTTTTGTCGACCACACCGCCTTTTGTTGCCATAACTCAAGAGCTGGTGATACGCGGAGATACCTTACGGTTATCCGCACCCCTTTGCTAGGCAGACACAGTTGTGTCCGATGGCAAGCAGAGACCAAGTCTGGTCATTCTGCACACATGATACGCGGAGATACCTTACGGTTATCCGCACCCCTTTGCTAGGCAGACACAGTTGTGTCCGATGGCAAGCAGAGACCAAGTCTGGTCATTCTGCACACATGATACGCGGAGATACCTTACGGTTATCCGCACCCCTTTGCTAGGCAGACACAGTTGTGTCCGATGGCAAGCAGAGACCAAGTCTGGTCATTCTGCACACATGATACGCGGAGATACCTTACGGTTATCCGCACCCCTTTGCTAGGCAGACACAGTTGTGTCCGATGGCAAGCAGAGACCAAGTCTGGTCATTCTGCACACATGATACGCGGAGATACCTTACGGTTATCCGCACCCCTTTGCTAGGCAGACACAGTTGTGTCCGATGGCAAGCAGAGACCAAGTCTGGTCATTCTGCACACATGATACGCGGAGATACCTTACGGTTATCCGCACCCCTTTGCTAGGCAGACATAGTTGTGTCCGATGGCAAGCAGAGACCAAGTCTGGTCATTCTGCACACATGATACGCGGAGATACCTTACGGTTATCCGCACCCCTTTGCTAGGCAGACACAGTTGTGTCCGATGGCAAGCAGAGACCAAGTCTGGTCATTCTGCACACATGATACGCGGAGATACCTTACGGTTATCCGCACCCCTTTGCTAGGCAGACACAGTTGTGTCCGATGGCAAGCAGAGACCAAGTCTGGTCATTCTGCACACATGATACGCGGAGATACCTTACGGTTATCCGCACCCCTTTGCTAGGCAGACACAGTTGTGTCCGATGGCAAGCAGAGACCAAGTCTGGTCATTCTGCACACATGATACGCGGAGATACCTTACGGTTATCCGCACCCCTTTGCTAGGCAGACACAGTTGTGTCCGATGGCAAGCAGAGACCAAGTCTGGTCATTCTGCACACATGATACGCGGAGATACCTTACGGTTATCCGCACCCCTTTGCTAGGCAGACACAGTTGTGTCCGATGGCAAGCAGAGACCAAGTCTGGTCATTCTGCACACATGATACGCGGAGATACCTTACGGTTATCCGCACCCCTTTGCTAGGCAGACACAGTTGTGTCCGATGGCAAGCAGAGACCAAGTTTGGTCATTCTGCACACATGATACGCGGAGATACCTTACGGTTATCCGCACCCCTTTGCCATTCAGACACAGTCGTGTCCAATGGCACGCAGAGACCAAGTTTGGTCATTCTGCACACATGATACGCGGAGATACCTTATGGTTATTCGCACCCTTTCTTTTGCTATCTGTAAGACAGAACGCTTGATAGCATGCAGGGGCTGACACAGTCTTCTGCACCTTTTGTTCCTCCGGGAACAACAAAGTCATTTACATGCGGAAATTTCATGGTCGCCCGCGACTCTCGTCAACCGAGAGGAGCGAAATTAGTGTCATACACTGATTTTCGGGGACCTTTGCTTGATGACATGTGACCATTCTTTGGTCCTTGTGAGGTGCTTGGTACCCATCATTAGGCAATTTGTGAAATTTTGGGAACAACAAGTCATTTGCATGTGGAGATTTTATGGTCACCCGCGACTCTCGTCAAATCGGGAGGGACGAAATTAGTGTCTTATCTTTACTTTTCTTTTATCTTCAATAAAAGACAAGTAAAGAGGGGCAACTGTCATACCCTAATTTCGTCCGGGGACCTTTGCTTGATGACATGCGACCATTCTTTGGTCCTTGTGAGGTGCTTGGCACCCCTCATTAGGCAATTTATGAAATTCCAGGACATGCCGAAAAACCAAAAGATATTGATGCACAATCCGTAAGTTTCCGTGACACATCGGAAATCAAATGGAAGCATCGTTGCATAATTAAGTGAGGTTCCGTAACATTCCGTAAGTCAAAAAGGGGATGATTATGTAATCCGCAAGGTTCCGTAACATTACGGAAAGAAAACAAGTATCGTTACGAAATTCGTAAGTTTCCGTAACTTTACGAAAAAAGAATCACCAAAAAAACAGCAGAGGGGGGTGTACTTAGTAAAAATGGGGGTGCAAATAGCACCCAGGCCCACTTGGGCCCTCCAGAAGATTCCTCTAGAAGGCGGTTGCTTCTGGAGGAAGCAACCCTGCTCGCCTGGGCGAGCTGAGCTCGCCTGGGCGAGCTGGGCGGCAACCACCTCCCCTATTTTGCTATAAATAGGGGAGGAAAGCAAGAAGGAATGGATCCCAGCCCCTTAGGCACTTCTCTCTCTTTGGAAATTGCTTGGAAAAATTGTTTCCGTGAAGAAAATCTAAGCCGAGGCGCTTCCGAAACGTTTCCGTAACGTTTTCCGTGAGGAATCTCGCAAAGCTTTCAACCGTTCTTCGACGTTCTTCATTCGTTCTTCATCGTTCTTCGATCTTCAACGGGTAAGTACCTCGAACCAAGCTTTTCGATTTATTCTATGTACCCGTAGTGGTCCACATTGTGTTTCGTGCATTTTTATTCTCGTTTTGTTTACTTTTTATACCCCCTGTTGACGTGCTTAAGCCATTTTACTTAAGTCGTTTCTCGCTTAACTTAAAAATAAAATAAATTTCCACCGAACGTTTGAATTGTATTATCCATTAACTTCGGTTAAAATCAATTCCGACCGTTCGGTCACGCCGTAACCACGTTGGAAATCAAAAAGAGGTAAAAATAATATAATAATCAAAAAATATCTTTTTAGTAAAATAAAGCGGAAAATCAAGCGGACGTTTTCTCTTTGGGATTTCTCATTCTTAATCGAATTGATTAATAACTAAAGTGAACTAAGGCTAAAATCAACTCGCCTAGTCAAGCTCGTCCACAAAAATAGGCTTTTGAAGTTTGTCATTTCAATTCCTCACTAAGTAAAATGGATCATTTTTAAGGTCCAACGCCTTAAAATGATCACAACTTAAATAAAAAAAGAATCACTTGATAAGAAAGAACTACGTAGGTCTGATTTTCTCATCCCAAATTGAGGAATACGTAGGAGCAAAGGGAAACACCCTTGTCGACCACAAAAAGAGAAAAAATATAAAAAGGGTATAAAGGATATAAGGACATAAAAGGGAACGTAAAAATCAAAGTCATGTTTGCACATTCGATTAAAGGCTGCCGTCCCTTGGGACGGACGTGTGGGGTGCTAATACCTTCCCCATGCGTAAATACGACTCCCGAACCTTTCACTAAAAAGTTCGTAGATCTCGTCTTTTCCGGTTTTTCCGACGTTTTCCTCAAATAAACGTTGGTGGCGACTCCGCGCGTATTCCTTTCGTGGAACACGCATCCCGCGAGTCTCACGTCGCCCTCCCGCCGAAGGGTAGGTTGCGACACGGAGGAACTCATGGGCCTCTTCCAAAGTCACGGTTTTTCCTTGAAGACCTTCTTTCTTTTCGGCTCCTCTTGCCATGGGAGGCTCTACTTCCTTTGAGGGGGTGGCTATGTCTGTGGGCTCTTGGACCATGGGTGCCTTCCCTTTAGAAGGCAATTCCGCCGGGTGAGGGGAAGCGAACACCCGACCACTGCGGGTTACGCCACTGACGCCGGTGATGTTGGTTACCTTAGCTGATAGGGAGTCAACTTCGGTTGTAACTCTTTCACTAGACGCGGGAGGGGTATACTTCCACGGAACGGCCTTATTGCTTTGATATGCAAATGGCGTTGGCTTGGGTGCCGTCCGGGGGTATATGGGTGTGGAGCCGGTCCCTTTCCTAGTAAAACATATCACTAGGGCCTTGGGGGTTAGAGGAACCTTCTTCTCTTCCGACTGCATGCAAATTTGTGGTTCTTCCTTCCCTCCTATGAACACTTCAAGTTGCCCGCAATCCATGAGCCGCTGAAGCAATTCTTCCACCACGGGACAGGTTTCCATGTCATGCGACTCCCCGAGGTGAAACAAACATTCATCCCTTTCATCCCCACCTCGGGGGACCATGCACGCCGCTTGCAGTGATTGATAGATGAAGCGTCTAGAAGTAGCCACGTCTCCTAACCTCTTTGTCCGTGATGGCCCATTCTCTTCGACGGTGTTCACGCTAGCACCCCCATGACTAGCTAGTGGGTTGGTTTTAACATTTGGGCCTTCTTCCTGAAATGCCAGCCAGCCGGCACTAATTAGATGCTGCACCTTATACTTGAACGGGATGCAGGAGTCAATATTGTGTCCGGGAACTCCACTGTGATACACACACTTGGCACCCGGATCATACCACTTGGGGTAGGGTGGCTGGAGAACTTTCCCGGGTATGGCCACCACCAAGTGATTCTCTAATAGTGAAGGCCATAACTCGGAGTATGCCATGGGGATAGGAGGGAAGTTGTCTTTCGGGTGCTGTGCATACTTATAAGTCGCGCCGGGGGCTGCATTAGTAACTGGCCAGGGTGCGACTGGAGCTGTGCGTTGGGTCGGCGCTCTTTCTGCCGCGGGTGGTCCTTTTACTTGAGTCGGGAGGGAATTCCCGGCTCGGATAAAAAAAATTTGGGGGATTGGGCTGGTATGAGCTTTGGATATTTTGGGGTGCTTTCATCCATGTTGGGGCGGTGGTGACCGCGTGGGCGTCTCCTTTCTTTTTCCTTGCGCCCACTGCTGCGGCTCTTCTGTTGTTGTTGGGGGCCATATTGGCAGCATATTCAAACTTGCCTTTTCGTAGCCCGGATTCAATCCTTTCTCCGGCGAAGACGAGATCCGCAAAGTTAGCTGGCATGTAGCCTATCAGCTTTTCATAGTAGAACGTGGGTAACGTATTTACCATAATTGTGATCATCTCCCTTTCCGTCATGGGCGGCACGACTTGGGCTGCGAGATCTCTCCATCTCTGGGCATACTCCTTAATGGACTCATGCTCTCGTTTAGTCATACCCTGAAGCTGGTTCCGATCGGGAGCCATGTCCGTATTGTACTGGTATTGCCTAATGAAGGCAGTTGCCAAGTCCTTCCACGAGCGGATCTGGGAAGCTTCCAGATTAGTATACCATGCTACAACTGCCCCGGCCAAGCTGTCTTGAAAGAAATGGACCAACAACTTTTCGTCCGCAGAATACGCGCCCATCTTCCGACAATACATCCGGAGATGCCCTTTTGGACATGTTGTCCCTTTGTATTTATCAAAGTCTGGTACTTTGAATTTGGGAGGGATGACGATGTTGGGCACAAGACATAAATCTGCCAAATCTGAGAATGGGTAATTACCGAGGCCCTCGACTGCTCTTAACCTCTCTTCAAGCGCTTCAATCTTTCCCTTATCTTCCGCAAAGGGAACAGATTCTTTTACGGGTGCGGGTGAGGCCGGGATATGGCGGACTATGTTCGGCTGGGGTAGTTCATGCGGGGATGGATCTTTGAGATGGAGCAGGGGGCCAAGATGGGTATCTCCTTCCCCATCGTCTTGCCCGGGATAGTCTTCATAAGGTGGGAGTTGCCCCTCAAAAGTAGGGGCTTGGCTCAAATCTTCCGGGGTGGCTCGGGGGGTGAAGTCCGGAGGCAGGCCATAAGGATAAGCTTGCGGACTATACCTTTGACCGAACACGGCCGTGTTTCTGTCTAGGCCCGGATTCAAGGCGGGTTGCAGCACCGGCTCCGCTTCCCTAACTGTACTGGAGGCGGTTGCGGTGGCTTTATCCTCTATGGTTTTCTGGAGTTTTAACATGACCTCCGAGATGGAAGTCATTTGATCTTTTAAGGCCGATAGATCGGCCTTCATCTATTCCTGCACGCCCTCTTCATTATCCATTTTTCTGGATCGAGTGTTATAGGGGTGCCTTGGTGTTTTCTTAGTTATGATGAAATTCCTAAAGAAATAAACAACGGTGAATATGCCACCAAAACATGAGTATGCAAATGGATGATCGGAACACTTGGATCCATCCCAAGGTTTTTTAGGTAACGTAATGAGTCCAGAACTTCTCGTTTTATAAAAAGAACAAAAGCTTTCATCTAGCCAAGATTATACAAAGGTGTTACAAAAGAACCTAACGATTCCTAATTATATGTGTCATCAAATCTATCATGTGCTGACAGTAATTGATTAGCCCACGAATCTCCTCGGGGGCAGTACACACTTCGGCCATGGCTTTTGCTTTGGCTAAGAGACGCGGGAGGTCTTGACTTCCATTCAAGGTCAAGGCGAACCTATCCATCCACATAGTCGCTTCTTGATGCAGCGCATCAATCACCCTCCCTCTTGCTTCTTTTTCAGCATACACTTGTGCAAAATCCTCCACTAGCTTTTGTTCATGGGCCGTGGACTGGTTCAATTCTTCCTTGTATTGCCCTATGATGGCTAGCATGCTTTGCTCCGTGGCTTCCAAGTGTTGAGCCAAACTCCTTTTGGACCTTGCGCAAGCAACTAACTCTTCTTTTAAGATCATGCCATGCACCCGTGACCGATCTCTTTCCTCTCTTCGGAGCTTGAGCTCATTGTTGCTACCCCACAATGCTCCTCGGAACTTCTCTCGTCCGTATTCCTCCTTGCGAGCCCTTTTGGTTTCTTGTTCAAGGGCTTTTGCAGTGGCCGCGTTTTCTTCTTGTAACTCGGTGCACTCCTTCCGGATGTGTGTAGCAGCTGATTTGAACTTCTCCTTGGCGAGTCTCGCCTTCCCTAGCTCTAACTTTAGAGCTCGGACTTCTTCATCTTCCTCCGGAGCTTCGAAGTTCTCCTCATCGATAACTTTCAATTTGGAGAGCCAATCTAAGCCTCGCGTGTGAATTCTTAGCCATCCATGATAACCTCCGATGACGCCGTTTCGGATGCCTCTAAGCTCCTTGTCTTTCCTCAACGGACTCCTCCACGCCTTGTGGATTCTTTGTATAACCTTGAGACCTTGCGCGCCTAGATCTCTCATAAGGAAAGGCGAGAGACTTTCTTCGGTCGGCGCTCCCCTCATGGGATATCCTAGCTGTCTTATGGCGAGTGCGGGATTATAATTAATACAACCCCTAGTCCCTATCAACGGAACATTAGGATAGTCCCCACACGAGAAAGAACTCCTTCCTTGCCTTCCTTCCAACGAGGAAACCAATTGATCGCGCTGCCCCCTATCCCAGCCAAATGTTGGTCCCAAACGACTCTTCCTTTTTCGGCGCACGAGCGATAGCTTTGAAGTGGACACGGGTGTCTCGCGTCTTGTCGGAATAGGTGTGAAATCAACCATACACAGAGAGCGGGTAAACAACAGACAATTCGCACGTTGTTTTTTCCACACCTCCGGTCAAAGGTGTCAAATAAATCTGCCAAGATAGCCACCACTGGACTTTCCTTGCTATGGTGATATGCGAGGAAAGCATCAATGGCGGCTAAGTCTACCAAGCCGTCAACGTTCGGAAAGAGGACAACCCCAAAAATCAGCAAAGCTAAAATATCTGCAAACGGCCCCCACTTTTCTTGGCTTGCCATATCCTTTGCTTTGTCTTCCAAGTACTTCCGAGGCAGGCCCACTACGCCGTTCCGAGTTTGCTTCATGCGATCCAACTCTTTTGCTGAATCTCCAATCACAGCTGCAACCTTGCTCAAGGAAGGAAGAAAGCCGGAGAAAAGATACGGTTTTCTCCCCCCGAGAGGGCATCCTAATATCTCTTCAAACTTCTCAATAGTTGGCACCATTTGGAAATCCCCAAACGTGAAACACCTCACCGGCTGGTCGTAGTATCGGGCGAGGGATACGACGGCTTCCGTAAATACCTCCGCTACGGTCAAATCTAGAATCTTCCCGTAAACTTTGCGGAAGGCTTGCCTTTGGAGGGGCCCCATCAATCGTCCCAATTCCATGAGGCTGGTGACATCTAGACTTTTAACCTTGACTTGATAAAACCTTTTGCCGTTTTGATTTGTCCCCATCATTTTACCTAAAAAGGGGTGGATCAAGACTCCGACATGAATGATGCAATGCATATGCATGAAACGGAAAAGAAAACAACACAAAGGGGTAATTCACACATACGAGACCACCTGGATCCAATTTTAATGCTACGTTTTGGGCATGACGGCGCCTCAACGTAGCATTAAAAGGGTTACGTATTACTCTAAAGAAACCAAACATTACTAGCAAAAACTATAAACCAAAACGTGCATGAGAAAGAATGGCACAGGAGCGTGTTTGCTCTTTGCCCCTATTTGGAAACCTATGGGATAATATCTATGGGTCTCTAGTAACTACTTCCCAACCATTTATAACTCACACGGCAGTTCTCTAGAGGTATCATCACTCAAGATAATAATATTGTGGCGGTATGGAATACCAGCGACAACACATTATAAAGAGAGAAAGCTCTAGACGAGGTTTCACTATTATCAAGCAAGTCGGAGACCTAGCATGATGATAGATTCACCTCCACTCCTTAAATTCCCATGAACCCGGGTGTAGGGCCCCCTCTTTTTTTTTTTTTTACTCAAACCCGTGGGTGCTTAGAATGCAGTGTAAAGAATGCAAAATAGACAACAGTTATTTACATTTTACACAGTTCAACAAATGCACACATAAAGTTCACAATTCCACAATTCCTAAAATAGGCCTAACTCACAAAAATAGTCCCCAGTGGAGTCGCCAACTGTCGCAACATGCCCTTCGCGGGCAAGCGAGGGTGAGGCTCGCGGGTGCGCTTTCCAAAGGAGGAAAGATGCATGGAGTCGCCAACAACGTTTATTTATGGAAAACGTCGGGAAAACCGAAGGAAACCGGTCAAAAATGAAAATTCTAAGTTCGGGAGTTGTATTTACGCTTGAGGAAGGTATTAGCACCTCTTACGTTTGTCTCGAAAGACAACAGCCTTATTTCTAGAATTGTGGAATTGTGTTATCTTAACTTTTATTTCTTTTTATTTTTTGAGGTCGACAAAAGCGGGGCTTTTGCTCCTACGTACCCTCCTTTGGAGAGGAAATCAGACCTACGTAGTTCTTCCTTATGCGTGAATCAAGTGATTCTTTTTACTTGAAGAGTGATCATTTTAAGGCGTTGGACCTTACAAATGATCCTTTTTTACTTAGTAAGAAACTGAAATGATAAACTTCCAAAAACCTATTTTTGCGGACGAGCTTGACTAGGCGAGTTTGATTTTAGCCTTAGTTTCACTTTAGTTATTAGTCAATTCAATTAAGAATGAGAAATCCCAAAGAGAAAACGTCCGATTGATTTTCCGCTTTACTTTACTAAAAATATTTTTTTTGGTTATTATATTATTATTTTACCTCTTTTTTATTTCCAACGTGGTTACGGCACGACCGAACGGTCGGAATTCATTTCAAACGAAAGTAACGGATGATACAATTCAAACGATCGGTGGAAATTTATTTTATTTTTAGATTAGGCGAGAAATGACTTAAATAAATGGCTTAAGCACGTCAAAAGGGGGTATAAAAAGTAAATGAAAACGAGAATATAAATACATGAAACACAATGTGGACCACCACGGGTACATATATGAATTGAAAAGCTTGGTTTGAGGTACTTACCCGTTGAAGATCGAAGAACAATGAAGAACGAATGAAGAACGTCGAAGAACGGTTGAAACCTTTTGCGAAATTCTTCACGGAAACGTTTTGGAAGCGCCTCGGCTTAGATTTTCTTCACGGAAACAATTTTTCCAAGCAAATTCGAATGAGAGGGAAGTGCCTAAGGGGCTGAACCCTTTTCTTCTTCACTTCCTCCCCTATTTATAGCAAAATAGGGGAGATGCTTGCCGCCCAGCTCGCCCAGGCGAGCCAGGTTGCTTCCTCCAGAAGCAACAGCCTTCTGGAGGAACCATCTAGAAGGCCCAAGTGGGCCAGATTGCTATTTACACCCCCCTTTTTACTAAATGCACCCCCCTTTTCTATTTTTTTGTAATTCTTTTTCCGTAATGTTACGAAACTTTACGAATTTCGTAACGATACTTATTTTCCTTCCGTAAGGTTACGAATCCTTAAGGATTATGTATATACTCCTATTTTACCTTTCGAAGAAGTCACGGAAACTTACGGATTGCGCAAAAACACCTCTTTTCGACTTTCGCCACATTGCGGAATTTCACGGATCGCGCAAGCCTGCTTCCTTTTGGATTTCTGAGACGTCTCGGGACTTCATTTATTGCATGTCATCTAGTAATAATCCCCGGACGAAATTAGGGTATGACACAAAATGAGGTGAAAGAGGACATTCTGAAATGTAATTTAGGCACAAAAAACACCAAAAAAAAAGGTTAATAAAAATGAGAGATATGAAAATATGAAATTTGAACATAATTACATAATTAATATTGCGGAAATTAAACTACAAAACAAAAAAAATATGAAAGGAAGAACAAGATAGGCGCCACAAAGAATGATGTTTGATAAGCCTTGAAGATCGCAACAAGAATTGAACAATTCTTGAGAAGATCAAATGGTTCAAGAAAGAACCCTAACAGAGACAATTTTCATGCTTCAATCATAAAACCCAACAAAAGTCCCTTGTCTATTTGCTTCAAAAATGATTCATACAAATCAATTCTTGTGCACTTGGTAGAAAATAAAAGAAAAATAAAATCTCAACATTGTAAACATAACTAAAATACATTAGTGGTTAAGTAAGATATAATTAAACTTGAGGTCTAGTTCTTATGCACATGGGATTTGAGGGAATTGAATTTGGGGAGGATCCACCTATAAAAAAATCCATTGTTGTGTAAGGAAAATGCATTACACGATAATATTCATTGTTCTCCTTTATCCAAATTCTTATGTACTACACGAGCTATATTTCAAAGAAAATTGTTGTGTGAGGAAAGTAGATGAAAATAAAGACTTTTTCATTTCTATGTTGTAGATAATATCTACATTTCCTGCTTAACAATTTCAACACTGTGAATAGTGAGATAACATAAAGAAAATGTACTAAAATGTAGTCACAATTTTGAACTGGTGATACATTCGGTTGTTATGTATCACTTTTTCTCATTTCTATTGTGTTGTACTTTTTGTATGCCTGAACGTCTGAGCTTAAAATCCTAAGCAATTTATAATTTTGATAAGAGTTGAGAGGTCAAGAAATTACAGAGTTAGTAGTTAGTCTTTTAGTTATATTAAAAGTTAAATAGTTATAGTTGGAAGGCCAGAAGCTTAGGTGAAATTATAGGACGGTTAGTAGAGGAAAGACATTCTAATTTGTTAAGCATTTGTGATCTGAGCATTTGTTATTTTGTAGAAAAAGAGGCAACCCCTTGTGAAGGAGGAGTTCTGGGAGATTTTATCTTCTTTTCTTGTTTGTCAATCATTATTCAATAAGAAATAATTTTGAATTTTTTAATATATATTGAAACAAATTAAATTAATTATTGGTCTATCAATTAGACCACTGACCCAATAACCTATTACTTCAACCAAACCAAATCAATGATGAGATAGAATTTGTTTCCATTAATTTGATGCACTGATAAATTAGCAAGTATCCGTACGAAGTTCATAATCTCTCAACTGCATTTACGAGACCTAACTATCAGTATAAGTTGCTATCCTTGTCCTGGGTGAGTATCACATACAATTATGAGTATTGCCAAATAGTTAAAAAAATGGTACAAAAATTTGGCGAAAAAAAATATGTTAATACTTTCATTGGTTGAATAATAAGTTAAAAAAAATTTAAAATAAAAAATAATTATATTTATGTTGCTTTGACACCCTATAAAACAAGAAAAGGATGCTTTGCCAGTTTTCGTACTCGACTAATTAGTACCATCCAACTTTATCTTACATTTTATATCGTGACCTACAAAGGTGATAACATTAATTTGGCAAAATGACGGAAAGAAGATAATGCTTTTCAAAATTATTAAATGAAAATAAAATTTAAATTAATATTTAAAAAGAGAAAATAAAATAACATATCACTTTTGAATAAAAAAATTATAAACCGTGTTATGATTCTTTTTTATTAAAGTCATAAAAAAATTTATGATTTCAATTTTTTATTTTTTTTCACAAACTTTAAATTTGTAAGAATTTTTCTTAATTTTTAAACTATTTACGACTTCAAGTCATAATATTTTTTATTTTAATTATTTAATTAGTATATGTTTTCTATTTTAGTTTTATTTAATATTTTTTATATTTTTCTAATTTACAAAATAAATAATAATCTTTAACATTAATAAAAAAAATATAAAAATATTAAATAAAATTAGAAAAAACATACATTAGTTAAATAATTAAAATAAAAAACTATTTACAACTTTGAAGTCCTAAATAGTTTACAACTTAAAAATAATAAAAAAACTCCCTTATAATTTTAAAGTTCTGTGAAAAAAAATTAAAGATTGAAATACTAAATTTTTTTTACTATTTCAATAGAAAAAAAAGAAAAACAAAGTAGAAACATAATTTACAACTTCAGAAGTTGTAGGTTATACAATGAATCTTATCTCATTTTAGATATTAATCTAAATTTTATTCCCCTTTAATAATTTTGAAAAAAAATTACCCCTTTCCATTGTTTCCCCCGTTAATTTCGTTCACTACCTACTAAGGAAAACCACGACCAATGAATATTCGTCCCAACATCGCACTAGATTCGGTTTACATCTTTGTACAATGATCACGATATTCATTGTTGTATTAAGATAGAAAATAAAAAAATATTTATTAAAAGTACAAAACTATACTCTACATTTAGTTGATAGTACAATATATTTATCTTCTTAAATAGTTAACAGTAGTAGAATTTAGTTGTTGTGTACTATACTATGGCAAATTGCTCAAAATGGGCCCATTTTATAAACTTATTCCTGAAATAGGACCCTTTTAAAAGTAATTCCGACATGGAGCTCTTTTTCACGTAAACTACATGCATAAACCATGCAAACCGTCATTGGCAATGGCGAGTTCGTTGCGGATTGGACACGTGGAACGCAAACCGCCAGCGGTGTTGGCAACTTCTCTGAACGTGGCATCTCGCCACTTCCACTGGGGACACAACCAGTGGTTCTGAAACCGCTGGTTTGACCGGCAACTTGCGGAGCAGGCGCGCAGGGCTACGGTATAGGAGCAGGAGCTCCAGTGGTAGGGGTGCAGTGCAGACTAGGAGCTGCAGCTTTGACTTCTTGGGCTTCGGTTATCACCATTACTGCTGGCGAATTAAGCTCCAGTGGTGGATTATAAAATCCACTTCAACGAAGGCGCTGGAGAAAATTGGTACTTGGTAAAAAAGTGAGCTTTGAATTTTGACGGAGAAAACTTTCTGGCAAGAAGGAGAAGCTTCATCTTTTTTTGCTTCGTGTTCTTCCAAATTTCTAAAAATCTTAGTAAGTTATTTATTTGATATGTTGTGTCTTTTATTTATTTAGATTTTTCTGTTAAATTAATTTTGTATAGTTTAGTTTTAGTTCTTATGTATAATGAAATAGTTTTAGATACTGTAACTTATTAATTTTGTATAGTTTAGTTTTAGTTCTTATTAATTAGTTTTAGTTATTGTATAGTTTAGGTTTAGTTTAAATTTTATATATTACGTTAGTTTTAGTTATTGTAAGTTATTAGTATGTTAATTAGTTAGAATGTTAATACTAATTAGTTTTAGTTATTGTATAGTTTAGGTTTAGTTTAAATTTTATATATTACGTTAGTTTTAGTTATTGTAAGTTATTGGTATGTTAATTAGTTAGAATGTTAATATTATTTAGTTTGAATGTTAATATTAATTAGTTTTAGTTATTGTATAGTTTAGGTTTAGTTTAAATTTTATATATTACGTTAGAGCGGGTATGGTATTTATTTTTAGTTAGAATGTTTGTATGGTATTTATTTAGTTTGTATGGTATTATTGATGTTATATATATTGCTTAAATTTTTGTTTCCATAGTAATTTTTGGATTTATTATAATTTATTTGTATAATATATGTTATTTAATTTAAATTTTATTAATTGGAAAAAAATTGGTCATTTATTTAAATTTATGTATATATTTTAATTTTTAATTTTGTTATTTGTAAAGTATTTTAGTTAGTATTTTAAGTTTTGTATGTATTTTAATTTATTTGGATAGTATATTTAAATTTTATATATTACGTTAGTTTTAGTTGTTGTAAGTTATTAGTATGTTAATTAGTTAGAATGTTAAAATTATTTAGTTTGAATGTTAATATTAATTAGTTTTAGTTATTGTATAGTTCAAGTTTAGTTTAAATTTTATATATTACGTTAGAACGTTATTATGGGTATGGTACTTATTTTTAGTTAGAATGTTTGTATGGTATTATTGATGTTATATATATTGCTTAAATTTATGTTTCCATAGTAATTTTTGGATTTATTATAATTTATTTGTATAATATATGTTATTTAATTTAAATTTTATTAATAGGAAAAAAAATTTGGTCATTTATTTAAATTTATGTATGTATTTTAATTTTTAATTTTGTTATTTGTAGAGTATTTTAGTTAGTATTTTAAGTTTTGCATGTATTTTAATTTATTTGGATAGTATATTTAAATTTTATTATTTGTATCATATATTTTGTTGTTCAAATTGATGTATATTGTTATTTATTCATATTTTAATTATTTGGTATGTATATTTAATTAATTTGTTGTAAGTGTATTAAATTTTTTAATGTTAAATTTTTGTTGTCAATTTTTCGCATTATATTTTATTTTATAATATCAATGACATCTTCGTCGTCATGTTCATCAAGTATTCAAATTAAGTCTGGTCCAATAGATGGAGACGTTTTATGGATGCAACCTAAGCATGTTTCAGAACATGTTTGGAATGGGAAATTAGACAAAAAATTACACATCGGACGAGTTGTCCCCATTTATCAAGGACAACAAGAAATACCAGAGGAAAATATTATTCATCTGCTTCTCCAATCTGATTTTTATTGGATAATGAAGATGGTCTACCTAAAAATAAATGCGTCATTAATTACTGCCTTGATTGAAAGATGGAGGCCCGAAACACATACATTTCACATGAGTTGCGGGGAGTGTACGATTACTCTTCAAGATGTCTCTGTATTATTAGGTCTGCGTGTTGATGGGGTACCATTAATTGGTCAAACTAATATTGATTGAGTTGAATCATGTGAAGAATTGTTAAGAGTCAGACCACAGGAAGGTGAACTTTAAGGCAGTGTGGTTAAATTAAGTTGACTGGCTCACTATTTTTCACAAATAAATAACCATGACGATAACGTAGAACAACTACAAAGGTTTGCCCGTGCATGGATTCTTAGATTCATAGGAGGTGTCCTTTTTGTTGACAAAAACAGCAACAAAGTTTCCCTAAGGTACCTGTAATTTTTACGTGACTTTGAACAGTGCAGCACGTATGCATGGGGACCTGTTGTGCTTGCTTTTTTATATAGAGAGATGTGCAGCGCCACCGATTACAAAATTAAATCGATCGAATGTATGTGCATCTTAATCCAAATGTGGGCATGGGAAAGATGCACGACTTTGGCTCTAAAGAGGACTCCTCCCGTAATAGAAAATAAACCACTCGGACACAGGTTAATTGTTTAAAAAATAAGATTTCATTTGAAAATAATTAATAATGTAACGCGTCGCCACTGATGATTTCATATTTTTTTGTAGGTGGCTGCGACGTGGAAATTAGCATATTAGCAATGATGATATGCTAGTTTTTACTCGCAAATTGGATATCATGAAGCGACATGAGGTAAGAAGATCGTAATGTATTCGTTAAATAATAAATAAAATGTCATGCTTGAGTGAAAATTAACAACTGTTTTGTTGTATGCAGTTTCTGTGGGAGCCTTACACAACAACTGTTATGTCAACGTTGCCTCCAATTTGTTTGGTTGGTAGTGTAGCGTGGTGTGCGGTGGTGCCACTCATTTGTTTCCATATTGTTGAGTGGCACCAACCTGATAGAGTGTTGCGACAATTTGACATGCAACAACCTATTCCCGAGTGTCCTTCGCAACCACTGAATATCCATGGCCTAACGCTGAAAGGCAAACAAGATGAAAATTGGTTCTAGCTGTTGGCCCCAATGATCAGTCAATTGAACAATCAAGCTGAGTTTAGGGTCGACGTTTATCCTCGACAGGAGGGCCTATTGAGTTTTAACTCCGACTACATGGTTTGGTATAGACGAAAAACGAAGATGTTTGTCGACCCAAAGAATGCAAACACAACTACATTGGTATTTATTTCTTTTTGAATATTTAACTTCAAATTATTTTTTAAAGCATCGGCATTAATTTCCTGACCTTAATAATTGCAAGCTGAAGTTGCGAAGACATTACAGTATATGGTGTCACCACAAGGGAGGAACACATGGACAGTTGATGATCTCGTGCCTTATGTGGAGAAGATAACGATTTTATCCGAAGAGCAAGAGAGAATCACTGAGCCTGTGGCACATGGTCCAACATCAGAGCGTCAATTTCCACCACAAGAGTTTCATATGCTTCAATCAAGTGTTGAAACTCGGGGTTTTGGCAGACGAAGGGAGGTTGTTGAAGCGGAAGAATTTTCCCAACAAATGGAGCAGCATGGCCATGGAATGTATTACACGCCACCAACATTTTCTCAGTATCCTTCACAGATGTATCAGTATCCTTTCGAAGGTCATGACACTGATATATCTGCAAGCGAACATTCGTTTGGTGGTGTTGCGAAAATACATCCTCATTTTTCATGGCCGACTATGACCCCTTCACAGCAACATGATGCCCCAATGGCAACACCTAACGCCCCATTGGCTCTACAATGGAATGTACCCAGAACTATACCTGATATGGGTGACTTATTAGGTGTTGATTTACGTCACGAGTTTTCTACTGAGGCTGAGCAAGTAGAAGCGGGGAGACATCGCGGCAGAAGAAATCCTGATCGTCAAGCGCGAAGATGGGATCGACCATGTGGCACATCCTCACATCATCACGGACACCATAATGAATGATTTTCATGTCTCTGTTTAAATTTTTTGTTGCATGTTTCTCATTTGAATTTGACACTTAATCTATCGTATCTCATTTATTAAGTCTTACTCATGGATACAGTTTATGTTGCGCATCAAACTATAATAATAAACAAATTTTAAAAAAAAATAAAGTAGACAAACGAAAATAAGTAATGGTACTAACTAATGATGAACACCAATGTCATATGTCCACTATGATCTAGATACTCCGTTCAACACTTTAGGGTTTATGGTTAGGGTTAGGGTTTAGGGTTTATGGTTTAGGTTTTAGGGTTTATGGTGTAGGGTTTAGGATGTAGAATTTATGGTTTAGGGTTTAATGGAAGGGTTATGGTTTAGGGTTATGGTTTGGTTTAGGTGTTAGGGTTTAAAGTTTATGGGTTACGGCTTAGGTTTAGGCTTTAGGGTTTTCTGCGTAGGGCTTAGGGTTAAACTAGAGAAGCCATTAAGAGACTGCTACATTCCAAAATAAGTAATGTTAAAAAAATAACTAAACTACACAAACCAAAATAAGTAATGTTTCTAACTAACGAGTTCATTGAAGACCACAAAGTAAATACATTCAAGACAACTTAAACCAATACAAGTCACTCGTGTAGCATACATAAATCAATTAAATGAACAACTCCCACGGTCAGATTGCATTGGACATCGACGCTTGTTGTGCCATTCTGCTCCACATCTACTACATTTTTGTCAGTGCTCAGATGGTTCGAGCCAATCCATCTCATTCCTTATCCTTGTTGATTTTGGCCGACTTTTCGCACGAATTGTAATTGGGTCAGGGATATGTGTCCATGCGTCATCAGAAGGAGGAATAGCCGCTTCATTCCCAAGAGGTCACCATTGTGTGGAGTAAGCTTTTAAGATGTGCTCATTTGTGTAAAGAACATCTATATATTGGTAGTAGTTCATGCTCACGTAACCACAAGCTACAATAATGTGTGAACATGGATAGTGAAGTGCAGAATACCTTCCGCATTGACAATGATGACCATTCAAGTTAACTGCCCACTTTTGTCTGCCACGTTGCGTTATAGGGTTGAAGGTCTCTTCTACTTCAAACCTTGTGGAGTGGATATCATACATGCGAACGATGTGCGAACAAGCTTGTTCTTGATTTTTTCTAAGTTCTTTAATGAGCTTAGAACAATATACTTGTCCTTCATTTAACTGTCTTTGGGCTTGGCGGCCACGATCAACAAAGTACTTTCGACACCTATTGTATGTTGATTTGACCAACGCTGTTATGGGTATGTTGCGACAATCCTTCAAAACCTTACTGATACATTCTGAGAGGTTGGTTATCATGTGGCCATATCGACGCCCTTCTCTATCGTAAGCCATCGTCCATTTTTCCTTTGAAATGCGATCAATCCATGTTGCTATGGCTGGACTCAGTTGACAAAATTTTTCTAAATTTTGATCGAAAATGTGCTTGCAAGGAGTGTAGCCTGCATAAAATTAGTTCAACAATTTTAAGTATATATGAAACTTAAATTAATGTGACCATCATAAATGAAATCTTACCCAATTTCTTTAACATTTCTTTTTGTTTGACATTATTGAATTTGCGATTGAAATTTCTTGCTATGTGTAGGACGCAGTAAACATGATAACCGTGGGGAGGTTGCCAACCAAGTGCTTCGTTAGCCACAACAGACTTTATACTCGCGTGACGATCAGATATGAGACAAATACCATTTTTATTTGTGACGTGTTCACGCAAGTGTGCCAAAAACCATGACCACGCTGTTAACGTCTCACCTTCGACCACAGCGAATTCTAAAGGAAGGACACCACCATTTCCATCTTGTGATGTGACCATTAAGAGGGTCCCATGGTATTTACCGTACAAATGTGTGCCATCAACTTGTATGATTGGCTTACAATACTTGAAAGCCTCTTTACATTGACCAAAAGTCCAAAACACTCTATGAAATTAGCGGTGTTCGCGACTAACCGTATTCCCAATAATAAAATCGTCATGTAGTATTTGAAAATATGATCCAAGAGAATGATTTTGCATGTGTGTTAACCACGATGAAAGTTTTGCATATGACTCTTCCCAATCGCCATATTCTATTGCAATGGCTTTTTGTTTCGTCAACCAAGTTTTTTTGTATGACACCTTGTAGGAAAATTCACTGTTAATCCTCTCTTGAATCAAAGAAACTTTTATTGGTGGATCTTCCCTGATCATGCCTTTCAATAAAATAACAAAATTTATATGACAATTAACGCAAAAGTAGGATAATATGAACATAAAATACGTACCTACTACATAAGTGGCAATTAAATCTGAATCAAGCTTCTCGTGATCTTGTGTCATGGTCATATTGAGACATGTGTGTGGTCCACCCCATTGTGTGACTTTCCATGAATAAGTTTTTTTAGATAAAATTGCCCTCATATAGAAAGGGCAAGGACACTCTACGCTTTTATTTAAGCAACAAACGACATACTTGTTCGATTTGCTTTCAACCACTTTGAAACTTTGATGCACCTTCATAACATATTGTTTGACTGCATTCTTGATCGCATCTTTACTATCAAAATCCATGCCAACATATAATTCTTGGCCAACATTAAAACTTGATGGCATCTCCAAACTACAAATGTCCTCCTCATCAGGATGACTCCAGTTGATATTATTATAATGCAAAAAATCATTCCAAAATGGATTTTGAATTCCTTGTACACCTAATAGTCCAAAAAAAATTCAAATCATACTTATTTAGCATTAAATACAATTGTCATCAAATGATAAATGTATTCACGTATTTTTTTAGAGGAAATTATACCTTGTGTTGGGTGAACAATTCTTACTGGTTGAATCATGTCGGTGACTTCATCGTCTGTATCAGATATACCGTCAATACTATCATCTTCTTCTAAAGACTCTTCCACGTATGAGTTAGACACAAGATAATCATCATCATCATCATCTTCATCATCATGTAAATTGCTCACATTTCTTGGCGGTTGCGCCTCATTCTTAGATAAATTATTTTCACATGATGTAAGAGAATTTGCCGAACGAAACATAGAACCACCGGCCACATCCTTTTCTATGTGCAATTCCAGAACTGACATTTGATCTTGTTGTTGAAAACTTTCAAGCATGGTTTCAACATCTTCGTCATCACAAATTTGCAACGCAACATATTTTCCAAACACTAAAAATCTACAACTGATAGCAGAAATAATTTTATTATTTTCTAACTTTACCTTATCTCCAATTTTTTTCTTCAAAGCATTGAAACTAATTTCACGTTTAATTTGAATTGCTTTTTTACTGTCTTCCAATATTACACCATCATTCTCTTCATATACCCTTCCATTGAAATACAATACTGTTATAACTACAAAAACAATATTTTAAATAATTAATCATAATAAATTCAAAATAATAAAATGTAATCATAAAAAGTCCCTTTACTGGAACTTCACATTAAAACTTTATTCTAAAAAAATTATTAACTTCAAATAAATATAATGGTAGACACTTAAAAAACATGAACAATTTCAAAGTAGTAATTTTAAAGGCAAAATAAACCATAAACGAAGTTAGTATTATAAATAATTAATCTTAACAATCATAACTTCAAAATAAAAAAGGTAATTAAAAATTACTACAAATACATTAAAATAAATATGATGTCACCCAGAAACTTAAAAGTATAAATTTAAAAAGGCAGAACAAACCATCAAAGAACACTTTCAAAGTACACATTTTAATTACATTACAAAGCATCAACGAAGTTATTATTATAAAGGCACAGACCATCAACACCAACCTAATCTAATTAAAAAAATACTGCACACTTCATATTGAAATTTTTTTCCATACTAACTTACTTACTACAAATAAATATAATGCCAAAAAAATTTTATTTTAAACACCATTCAAGTCGAACGCTTATAAATTTTTAACACACACCAACAAACTATGAACATCAACCTAATCTAATTAAAAAATTACTACAACTTCATATTAAAAAAAAAATTCACGCTCAAAATACTTACTTCAAATAAATATGATGCTACAATTTTTTTTATTTATTTTAAACACAGTTAAAAGTACAATATTCATTAATTTTTAACACACTAACAAAGCATCAACACCAACCTAATTAAAAAGTACAATATTCAGTTAAAAGTCAAAATATTTTTTCCGCACTCAAAATATTTTCTTGAAATAAAGATGATGACAAAAAAAATTTTATTTTACACACAGTACACTTTTACTTCAACCCATACATAAATTTTTAACACAAACGAACAAGCATATGAGATATAAAATTAATTTATAGAAAAATTAATTCAAAAAAAGATTTGATGTCGCAGTTGCTTGATTAGGACTTTCGAACCTTCAATGGAACTTTCAAGACTGACAAATTTAAACAAGGAGACAAATTTGGAGGATTTTGGTAACTTCTCAAGAACACTGAAACTGCAAGTTTTCAAAACACTGAAGCCGGGATACGTATTTAAAGGCCCAGCCTAAACCGCCAAAGCAAGTGGGGAGTCCCCTTTATTTTGCCCAAATCGCCAAAGCTACTAGTGAGTCCCCTTTAGTGTAACTCGCCAAAGCTAGTGGCAACTCCCCTAAGCCCAAGAAGTCAAAGGCTGCAGCCTGCACCTGCATGTCCTGCACCCCCGTAGCCTGCACCCTTCCTGCTGTCCTGCTCCGCAAGTCGCCAGTCAAACCAGCAATTTCAGAACCACTGGCTGTGTCGCCAGTGGAAGTGGCGATATGCCACGTTCAGTGAAGTCGCCAGCACCGCTGGCGGTTTGCATTCCACGTGTCCAATCCGCAGCGAACTCGCCATTGCCAATGGCGGTTTGCATTGTTTATGCATTCAGCTTACGTGAAAAAGAGCACCATGCCGGAATTAGTTCTAAAAGGGCCCTATTTCGGGAATTAGTTTATAAAAGGGACCCCTTTTGGGCAATTTGCCACTATACTATCACTGTCTCAACTAACTAAAAATCATTGGTAGGATAACTTTTAGAACATACTAGTATCTTGTTAAGGAAAAAATGGAAAGGAATAAAGGGAAAAGAAATAAACAAATACAGATAATTTTGTAAATTATTTGATTGATTTTTTTTCTTTCATTTCATATAATTATATAAGAAGTGAAAGAAAAAAATTATAAATATTTTTAAAAAATACACATGTTGAATAATTAAATATTGAGTTTTTTAATAGCTAAATCATTTCATCAACAAAATAAACTTACACAAGTAGTGATCAAGTTTAGTAAAAAAAAGGGGTACAAAACAAACTGGAGTTGTTACTTTTGTCCCTTTTTCTCTAAAAATTGGAAGGTAAATGATGCAGGCCTCATTCTGTTGTACCTAGTAACTTTGGGGCTTTTTTAACAATTGGGGGTAAAAAAATTCAAGAAATTTTCATTTGGGGGTATATTTCAAAAAATTACTCAAAACGGGATAAGTTATAACAGTTGTTACGACTTATGAAGTCAGAAGTCGTAACACTTGTTACGACTTATTTTTTTTATTTTCTTAACTGAAGTCGTAAAAATATTTACGATTTCAGTGTAAATATATTTTTTTTACGACTTTAAAGTCATATTTTAAAAAAAAAAACCAAAGTCGTATTTTGTTTTAAGACTTTAAAGTCATAAAACTATCTTTTTTTAATAAATTTTTTTGAGGCATGTAACCTCTCTTTTTTTAAAAAAAAAACGTTGCTTTACTATTTGTAGCCTGTTTTTAATTTGTTAACATTTATTTTCGTAAATTTGTTTTTTTTTTAATTTAATAATGTTTATGATTTTATTTTTTTAAAATAAAAAAGTTAAAAAAATATATTTAAATATATAATAAATAATATTAAGTTGATTTTATTAGTATATTTTTTGTGAAAATATTAAGTTAATATAATTTACTTTAAATGTTTTTTATTTAAAGTTTAAATAATCTATCAATAAAAATACATTAAAAAAATTTGAAAGACTTTAAATTAAAAATTGATTATATTTAAATAAAAATTACATATTTGTTAGACTAATAATGAGACGATGTCTCACAGCAAGTTCTTCTAGATATGCGTCTGGATCTCTCATCTTGTTGGATTGGATTTGTCTGTGTTTGTTGTCCTCTCGGTCTGCAACCTCTACCTTCTCTTGTTATAGGATAGTGACGTGTGTAATTGTCTGTTGTTATTGAGGAACATGATGACCACTGTTGTCTCTTCTACCTCAAATGTTTTTTATGGCTCCTCACAGATGTTTTAAATAATCTATCAATAAAAATACATTAAAATTTTTTGAAAGACTTTAAATTAAAAATTGACTATATTTAAATAAAAATTACATATTTGTTAAACTAATAATGAGACGATGTCCCACAGTGAGTTCTTCTAGATATGCGTCTGGATCTCTCATCTTGTTGGATTGAATTTGTCTGTGTTTGTTGTCCTCTCGGTCTGCGGCCTCTACCTCCTCTTGTTCTAGGATAATGATGTGTAATTGTCCGTTGTTGTTGAGGAACATGATGACCACTGTTGTCATCAACACCATCACCATCATCATCGTCATCGTTGTTATTGTTGTTATTTTCACCCTCGTCCTCATCTTCGTGACTCATGTCACGTATTTGAGTAGGTAATGATGGACGATAACAAGAACTCGATGGTGCAAGATTATATGCAGATGATGGAGTGTTGAAAGTGGTGGCAAACATTTGTGAGGAGCCGTAAAAAACATTTGAGGTAGAAGAGACTTTAAATAAAAAACATTTAAAGTAAATTATATTAACTTAATATTATCACAAAAAATATACTAATAAAATCAATTTAATATTATTTATTATATATTTAAATATATTTTTTTAACTTTTTTATTTTAAAAAAATAAAATCATAAACATTATTAAATTAAAAAAAACGAATTTACGAAAAAAAAGATTAACAAATTAAAAATAGGCTGCAAATAGTAAAATAACGTTTAAAAAAAAGGAAGATTACGACTTCAAAGTCCTATGCCTCAAAAAAAAATTTTTAAAAAAATAAGACAGTTTAACGACTTTAAAGTCGTAAAACAAAATACGACTTTGGTTTTTTTCTTTAAAAAAAATACAACTTTAAAGTCGTAAAAAAAATTATATTTACACTGAAGTCGTAAATATTTTTACGACTTCAGTTAAAAAATAAAAAATTAAAAAGTCGTAACAGGTGTTACGACTTCTCACTTCAGAAGTCGTAACAATTGTTATGACTTATCCCATTTTTGGTAATTTTTTAAAATATACCCCCAAATAAAAAATTGTGAATTTTTTTATCCCTATTGGTAAAAAAGCCTAACTTTGGTCTCCCGTTAATCTTAATTCAAGAATTTAGTCTTTTTATTTTTTTTTCCTCACCATTTCAATCTCTCTATTTTATAAAATTTGTAATTTTTATTCAATTTTTAATTTCACGAATAATTATTTTTTATTTTTATATTTAATTAGCTAGATTATTTTTTAGAGTATCTTAAAAAATAAATATATACAAAATTAAGAATTTGAAATTACAAAATTTTAAAATTAGAAGATCAAAATTACAGAAAAATTGGAAGATCAAGACTATAATTTAGCTTCTTTTTTTATCATTCATCCTTCATGGAGTATTGCCTGACAGGAGAAGGACCATGAATTTTGGGACTCGTTTAGTTCTGTTTTCACTTTTAATTTATAAATTTACTACTTTGTTTTCATTCTATTCTCTGTTTTCATATATTTATACAAAAAAAAACATTAAAAACAAAATTCTTTTTTTTTCTCTTTTTTTTTGTTTTGAAAACTTTGAAAATAATAATTTTTTTTTTGAAGACATGGTCATCGTTTTGTAAATTAAAAGTGAAAATAGAACCTTTCTTGCACAGCAGCTTCATGAGAAAGAAGTTGTAAAAACAAAAGTAAACATACCCTTATTTTTTTCTACCCTCTTCCATAATTTTTCTCTCATTCATTATAAATGGTTAATCAAGTAATATCATAGCAAAAAAGATATTTGGACAAAGTATACACCAAAAGTGTGATAAAAAATAATTGATTAATATGATTGATAATGTATAGCTAGAAAAGAAAGATAGAAAAATTATGAGTTTAAATAAAGTGAGTCATTTACTTGAATGAGTAAAAGTTTATTTCAATAAAATTACTATACATTGATTATTGTAATTAAATTGTCAGTGAAAATTTTCTTACACATTAATTACTATTTTAATTAAATTCTAATTAATGCTTTGTAACAACCATCAATAAGAAACTAATTTCTTTAAAGTTTCATTTTCCAATTTTCATCTACTCCAGTGTGTCTTTAGACCCACCAATCAAAGTACTCCCCATCCATTCACACCACGTGGTGGCAATTAACATTCTCCGGTCCTCTTGCATTCCAAAACCACACCCATCATTTTCAACTAAAAGTCAAAGTTGGCCTACGAAACTTTGACTTTTCCTTACAACTTTAGTGAGTTGCTGCAGCCAGTTACGAAAAACCAACGACAGTTTACACGTAGCTTCCAAAGATTCAATCAAACCGAGTATCCGAGTTTTCAAATTACTATGAAGCTATATATATACTCATACCATCGCCCCCCAAAAAAAAACAGTAAAATTGCCACAAACAATTCATCAGCTCATACACGTAATTTCTTTTCCTCTTTTCCTCTTATCCAATTCTAATCACGATCAGACATTAAATGTAAACACTTCTCTATCAAAAATTTGAACTTAGTTCGCCTCACACTTTTGTTTTGTCACCTTGTGAGAGACTAATTCCCTCTAATAAACGCAACGTTGTTCATCAGTGGCACATACATATACAGCATCACAATTCTTTGAAGGGTGAAAAAGCTTGATCAAGAATTGAAGCATATTGATCTTCAGCCATGGCTACACCCTTGGCCTACCAAGAGCACCTTCCGGCGGCACCCGAATGGCTGAACAAAGGTGACAACGCATGGCAGCTAACAGCAGCCACCCTCGTCGGTCTTCAAAGCATGCCGGGTCTCGTGATCCTCTACGCCAGCATAGTGAAGAAAAAATGGGCAGTGAACTCAGCTTTCATGGCTCTCTACGCCTTTGCGGCGGTTCTAATATGTTGGGTGCTTGTGTGTTACCGAATGGCCTTTGGAGAAGAACTTTTCCCCTTCTGGGGAAAGGGTGCTCCAGCACTAGGCCAGAAGTTCCTCACGAAAAGAGCCATAGTCATTGAAACCATCCACCACTTTGATAATGGCACTGTTGAATCACCTCCTGAGGAACCCTTTTACCCTATGGCCTCGCTTGTGTATTTCCAATTCACTTTTGCTGCTATTACTCTTATTTTGTTGGCTGGCTCTGTCCTTGGCCGAATGAACATCAAGGCTTGGATGGCTTTTGTGCCTCTTTGGTTGATCTTTTCCTACACAGTCGGGGCTTTTAGTCTTTGGGGTGGTGGCTTTCTCTACCAATGGGGCGTTATTGATTATTCTGGCGGCTATGTCATACACCTTTCTTCTGGAATCGCTGGCTTCACTGCTGCTTACTGGGTACGTATATTTTACTTTCATTTTCTTCATAAACACAAACTCTAGTCAAATTTGCTTCAAAAGTCTAAAGGCTAGCTCCCTAGCCAAAGTTTTTAATATTGTGATAAATTATGGAAAGAAGATGCGGCTGTGGTTTTGTTACAATCTTTCATATTGTGAGAAATTGCAAAACAAAGTCGTCCATGTATCCGCAATTGGGATCCCATGTGGGGTTATGGAGAGGCCAAAAACTTTGATGTTAAGGCCATATTTAAACTGTCTTTGGTTGTTGGTTTTTGGTTTTCAGCACAAATACTAAATTCAGTTATTTTCATTTTAGAAGAAATAACCTTTTTTTTCTTCTTTTTATCAATTTTGATAATAGTTTTTTTTTATATAAAATTAATGTTATTTTCCTAAAGTAACAATTTCCAAACATGTTAATGTTGGTATAAAAATCAACCTATTAATATTTGATCATTAATTTTGGGCACCAAAGGAAACCCACATGCTGATTATTCATTTATTGAATGCCAATTTGGTTTTTGATTGTGTGTGCATTAAATATGTTGTGCAGGTTGGACCAAGGTTGAAGAGTGATAGGGAGAGGTTCCCACCAAACAATGTGCTTCTCATGCTTGCTGGTGCTGGGTTGTTGTGGATGGGGTGGTCAGGGTTCAACGGTGGAGCACCATATGCTGCAAACATTGCATCTTCAATTGCGGTGTTGAACACAAACATTTGTGCAGCCACTAGCCTCCTTGTGTGGACAACTTTGGATGTCATTTTTTTTGGGAAACCTTCGGTGATTGGAGCTGTGCAGGGCATGATGACTGGACTTGTATGCATCACCCCAGGGGCAGGTATATATAGAGAGAGAATTGTCGTTCTTAATCAATGATCACATTTTATATGACTATGCAATGAGATAAAATACAAGTTACTCTTAGCATTAATGCTTAATTTGAAAAGAAAAATATTTTTTTTTTTGGATTAAATAATACTTATTTTGTTTTTGACTTTGCAACCCGGGTTATATATTGAATAAATTTTCCTTGGATTAAGTAGTATTGTGAAATGTTTTAGAATTAGTATACCAGAGTTTAAATTCGTTGGCAAGATCACATGATATAGCGTGTAGTCCCAGAAAAATAATACTACTAAAAACTACGAGGGAATAAAATAGAAGCTACACCAGGTAAGACAATTAAAAAATTAAAATTCGGCATAAAACTAAAAATCCTATCCTTCCTTTCCACAGAGAGGCCAAATTTTAACATGTGCATCAGTCACCTGATTACAATTATGTATATAAACTAAACTCTTAATTTTATCCAAAAAAGTATTATAAATAATGAAAATGACTAAATCTATTCATTGATGATCGAGCATGTGTGGATGCAGTTTTTGTTGACAATTAATTAATGCAAGGGGTGTGACTATAACGTGCAGGGCTTGTGCAATCATGGGCTGCTATAGTGATGGGAATATTATCTGGGAGCATTCCATGGGTGACTATGATGATTTTGCATAAAAAGTCAACTTTGCTACAGAAGGTCAGGGTTTCTTTACTCAAGTCACACAAATTTTTCCACCCAAAATAACTTATAGTACTCATTTTATCTTTCTCTTTCATTTCACTTTCATTTTATCTTTTTTTTTCATCTCTTTTTTTTTCATTTTTATCATATCATTTGTTAAATCAATCCTACGTTTATCATTTAATGTAAGTATAGAATTTAGGTGTAGCTTCACTTTTTCTGTGCACGTTTTTGTGAATTTTCATTTAATATTAGGGAAAAAAAGACTAAAACTCCAGGTCATCCGTTGATTCCAACAACTTTCATTTCTTTTTGCCCACTTACGTGTTATTTATTACTCCCTCCGTTTCAAAATACATGTCCATTTTGGAGAAATTTTTTGTTTCAAAATACATGTCCATTTGATAGTTTAAGGATGCATTTTGACTATTTTGCCCTTGCCTATTAATTAATTGGATTCTAGTTTTTTGTCCACAATAATTAATTCCCATTTGTCTCTATCTATTGGTGGGGAGGTATATCAAGGAACGAAACAGTGAATTTAAGCTAATTCTATATACTTGGAGTACTATATATGTAGAGTATCTCAAAGCAATTATATGTAGCAAATTTTTTACGTATAACAAAAAAGAATTTAAGAAAATGAGAGTACATACTAGTTATGTGAGTGTTGCTTTCTTCTCCTGTAGCAAAGTTTTCTTCCTCACCATTTAAATCATGTAGTTCTTGATTTAAATCAAACAATGGCTCTTCATTTAAATCAAACAATGGTTCTTCATTTAAATCAAATGGAAAAGCATTGAGATCCATAGCAAAATTTTGTTCTTCATTAATAATATAAATTTGATAAATGAGTACCTAACTCTTATATATACTGAAATTATAAGTGTTTTTGAAAAAATGGTGGGAAATACAAATTTTAATTTAACTTTGGTGGTAAACATTTTAAGATTAGAGTATAATTAATAATGGAGGGAAATTTTTTCAATTGAGTTTTAAAAAACTTTGATAACCGAACTATGCCAATTGAGCTTTTCAATACCGAAGCAAAAATAATGCCATTTAGTAGTATTGGTATTGCCAGTATGTATTGGTATTGTAATTTGATTAACTTTAATTAATTTTGGTATTGGGAGTAATTATGAGGTGGGATAAATAAATATAAAATGGAGAAAATAAAGGACAAGGGTAAAATAGGAACTTTTGTGTCAAATTAGTCTGTCCTTGGTTATCGCAATTTCTCAAAAATGGACATGTATTTTGAAACGGAGGGAGTAATTTCTTATATATATATAAAAAAAAGATGATGCAAGATGAAAGTCATCCTCTTTTTCTTGGAAAGTAGATGGGAGTGCCTGATGTCACCTAATTTTCTTAAAAAATTTAATTCATCATTTTTAAAAAAAAAATATTTTTTAATTAAATTAATATTTAAAGAGCAGAAGTAATTGACCTAATAAAATGACGATAAACACTACCCATTTTATCTTGTTCTTCGATTTTTCTCTTCATTGCTTAATAGATTCCTTGAATCCTTCTGTTTACCATAATGGCGTAATGACATTTTCGTCTAAGCATTATCTGCGCTTGCCTAATTACTCCTCAAAGATCACTATCATACCACCAAACTTCAACTACACATTAATAATAACATTTTGAATCTTATTTTTCGTTCCAAAAAACATATTTCGTGGATCAATCATGCATATTTAGCTAGTTCGGTCACCTTCCATTTGTCTATTTATCCACCTTTAGTTATATAAATTTGATCGTATTTCATTAACCGACTTGAATTTTTAGATGAAAATTAATTTGAAATGTGCATAACTGATCACATACGGAATGTAACAAGAATTAATACTTACTTATACTATCAAATAATAACAAGATATCATCGTATATAATTTTCTTGTCGACTTTTATGATAATTAAAAGTCTAACCTGACTTAATGATTAGTTGATTATATAAAATTATTAATATATATATATATATTTAAATTCTTTTTTTAGCAAAAAATATGTACATTTAGAATTTTTTTATCAGCTATACTTAGACTTTAAAGAAATTTTTATATTATCACTTTATTTAATTTTGTGATGTGTAGTAAATTTATTGATTTTTATAATAATTAAAAATCATATTAGTCATATTTTTTTATTAGTTGACCGTTAGACTGAAATGTGTATATGTATTAAACTCTTGATTTTTTACTTAGTATAATTTGTACTTACCATAATTTTGTGAAAAATATTATGTTCAGGTAGATGACACCCTTGGTGTGTTTCACACACATGCTGTGGCTGGCCTTTTGGGTGGTCTCCTCACAGGTCTATTAGCAGAACCAGCCCTTTGTAGACTTCTATTGCCAGTAACAAATTCAAGGGGTGCATTCTATGGTGGAGGTGGTGGTGTGCAGTTCTTCAAGCAATTGGTGGCGGCCATGTTTGTTATTGGATGGAACTTGGTGTCCACCACCATTATTCTCCTTGTCATAAAATTGTTCATACCCTTGAGGATGCCGGACGAGCAGCTGGAAATCGGTGACGACGCCGTCCACGGTGAGGAAGCTTATGCCCTTTGGGGTGATGGAGAAAAATATGACCCAACTAGGCATGGTTCCTTGCAAAGTGGCAACACTACTGTCTCACCTTATGTTAATGGTGCAAGAGGGGTGACTATAAACTTATGAGTCAAGAAATTAGGCTGTGCCTTGCTCACACATGCATGTGTATAAATTTATATGATTAACAAATGTGATGAATCCGTGAGTGGTATAAGTAGATATTTGATTTTGTCATGAAAGAAAATTTCCAAATTTTGAGATCTGATGTTCCTCTGGTCATCTTGCATTCGAAGACCTGGTCATATATTTCTGGCACAGAATGTCTTGGCATGTGTATAAAATTTAGATTTGTCAAATTTTAAAGGAACTTATGATTAGTTTTTTTCACTTAGAAGAAGATCAAATTTTCTTTTTATGAAATGCTTAATACGTATTTGTTAAAAAATTTGTCCAAATGTTATAAGTACGAAATATTTATTAGTTTTATTAACGAGTAATTTATACTAAAATGTGTTTGGATAGAGAATTTCAATTGAGAAAAGTAATTTATTAGAGAATTTAAATTTTTTTAATTTAAAATTCATTGTTTGTATGTTTTTTGTGAAAAATTTAAATTTTTGGAATTATAAAACAGAATTTTAAATAACCAAAAATGTGAAATTTTATTTTTTTTCTAAAAGGTGAGAAATTGAAATTCTTTTCTTGATAGAAGAACTTTCCAAAACGTTTGTGTGTTTTTTTTATCACCTTCATCCTCTTTCCCATCTGAAAGTTCTCAAAATCATGTTCTCAAACTCGCGATTCTTCCCTCATGTCGATGATACTCTTATTCGAGAAGTACCGCCCAAGCTCGCGGAGCGTCGGGTGCAGGCGTAGGGGGACATGTAGAATTGCACCCGTCAAACAAGGGAGTAGTCGTCGCCGTCCATCATGCGACGGAGGTGCTCGCCGGCACAGTTGTGGTCGGATGTGGTGGTGTACATTACCCTATCCTAGTTCCCTGCGAACTCCACATATCGCATAGTATTATTCTCTTTAGAAGTAAACTAATCATATCTTCTTTTTTCTTTGCATTCATTTTCTTTCATCCTCACAATTTTAGTTTTTTTTATTCAAACATAATTTTAAAAATAAAAGAATTTCAATTGAAGTATTTGAAATTCTTAGAATTTAAAATTTCTCATAATTTTAAGTTTTCTTATCCAAACACACTCTTAGGAGATTTATGTTTAAAAGAATGATTTCAACTCCAAAATATTCACCTAGTTCTTCTCAAACAGATTTTATTTTGACTCATGTTGTTTTTACTGCATTATTTTGGCTCACTTAAAGGGTAAAAGTTTGTACATTATTTTTAGTTATGCATTTCTGAACGAAGTTTGGTTCGAAATACTTTCAGAGCAGGTCAAATATAAATTCTTCAAAAGAAAAAATCTAGATTATTTGACAGAAAAATAGATAAGTTTCTCATAAACTGAGCACAAGTTTTCCAAATTGATGGTACGACAGATGTACTTCTGTCCAAAGCTATTGACTCTGGAATGGAGCGACTTCGAGTGTAAATTATAATGTGGAATGGAGCGACTTCGAGTATAAATTATAATGTGGAATGGAGAGATTTCAATGTTTGCGGCCAAAGTATGCTAAATTGGTGTTTTAATATAAAAAAAAATGTTTTTATTTTTTGACGATAAAATTGGTCTTTTTCACAATTTATACGTATAGAGGAACCTTCTATGAAAAATTTAAGTAATCCATGTGGAAAAGTGACAATTGGTAGGTTAGAAGAATCATAGGATAGGATGAAAATTAAGAAGTTGGAAAAATCCATCACGTTAAGTGGTTTTGTTTTATACGGAAATTGAATGAGGATGCAATTTCATTTGTTCGCTCGTGAGACAACACCCGTCCTCACTTACCTTTTGAGTTGGAATGTGGCCATTTGTCGTTTCACTTATTGATAATTAGTAGCTCTTTTATTTATTTATTAGTCATGTTTATTTTGAAAAGTCTTCCATTAATTGGAGCAGTCTCTTTGGACCTGGATGTTAGAGTTTTTCTTTATGATTATCATGGTAGAAGCAAGAAAGCAATCATATCTGATATATTTCTTATGAGATTACTTACCTTTTAATTACATCATCTATCATAAATGTATGTAGGATCATATAGTGCAAAAGTTTGCAGTGTCTTCATCTTGAGTATCTTGTTCTTGGATTAATTTGACAAGAAAATATTAAAATAAACTCTAAGTCTTTTACCATATATCCAGCCTTAAATTCAAGAGTGAATGAAATGGACTAAGTTCTGACTTTTATCAAACAATGGTTGTAGTGTACTTGCTATCAACAATCTTTTCAGTGCATATCAGAACTGACAATGGATACACTCTCCAAATTTCATGGAAGGATTTATGTAAAGGAATAACCAGATTATGCTCCTCCATTTTCTTCTTCATTCCAAATTCTAACTTCAAAGTATGCCCCCTAAGGCAGTCAAATGGTTTACAGATATTTTGTCTTCAGCAAACTACAAAAAATTCAACCTTGATTGAGGAATCAAGGTCTAAAAATATGGTGTTCTATATGCTTTGTCGTTTTATGTTACATAGAAATTTCTTAGCTAATCAAGCCGCTCCCAATCTTGACTTACATTTCTAGAAGATGACATTGAGGTAGGGGCATTCAAGCTTCCCATTCCAGAGTCAAAGGTCTCCCATTGGGTTGCTACAGAGACAGCTTTACCAATGGGGGTAAAAGGATTGGAGTTCTTTGCCTTCAGAGAATCTAGTGTATCTACAAAGTTCTGCACTCGACGCACCTGTTGACGGGTGAAAAAGCTGATGTTCAGGCCTTCAAAGATAATTTGAAAAGATAATACAACTATGAATGATTATCAAAATGGTATGTTCATCACTCACCACCATGCACAAAATTAAGCAAAAAAAATAAAATTATTTCACTCCATGCAAAATTAAGCAAAAATTATATTTCATAATTTCAAGTTTCAACTCCCAATGCACATCAATATGGCTAACTAGACATGATTTATGGTCATATTGATGATGTAGCAGGATCTAGTTTACAGAAAAACAATGATGACAACAGAGAAGTGTAAGACAAGAAGACATGATTAGATGATCCACATACTTAACAAGGATAAAATCAGTAAATTGTGATGACATAGCAAGAATTCAAAAATGAAAAATAATAATTTTAAATAGCCGAGGCATAGAACTCAAACTTTCTCATGGTAATAGACAATAACCGTGACCTATAGAGATAAGCTTGAAAGGAAAGGGGGAGAAGGTTAAACTAAAGCCAATATAATATTTCTATCAACATCAAAATTTGGGTTATAAGACTTATAACCTAAATGCAAGAAAACTACACTCATTCCTATAATAATCCTTTAACATCACCACATATAATTTTCATCCCTAGGCTACTTCAAATGCATCTGTTCTTGATGAGAAAAGTCTCATTACTTGACCAGCAATAACCATTGGCATTTTCTTAATAAATTTCCATGACCATGTCAGGAACTAAGACTATACCAAACAAACATAATTTTCTAGTGGAACTGATGTTAGAAAAATGCTTGCTAAGAAAATTCACTCACAGGGGGTAGAAAATATATCAGAAGTCATCTTAAAAAAATGCACAAGAGAACATTTTTAAAGAAATTCATGCAATAGGGGTTCATTAATGCTGAATTTTCCTGGAATATCTAATGTATATTATGAAAATCTTATTTAAAATGTTTGCTGATACAAGTCTCACATTATTTTCTAAGGTAACTACTCTTCCAAATATCACCATCCACTTCTAGCTCTCTAATCCAGAGGATCACATCCAGTAAACAAAAATCTCATATACATTGATACTATTAGGTTAGGAAACAAGGCTTGCTGGCACAACATATTGAGCCTCATTGCATCAATGACAACTGATTTATAGAAAAATGCTGAAATATATCATGGTAAATACCACTTCAGAAAAATCATAGCAAGCAATCCCTGTGTGTATAATATAATATAATATAATATAATATAATATAATATAATATAATATAATAATGCTAAGAGAAGTCAGTGTCCATGACTTACTAATAGGTGGGATTTTGTAAATACCAAAATAAACACAATAACTAATACACAATTAGTTAGAATTTAAGTTATAAATTCTAACACCATAAACACTACCTCAGCTTTTCTCTGCAGCTTTACTTCACCTTCAGCCTCAATACTATCCAGTTTCAGCAATTGCCTCATAAGCAACTCTGTGGACATCAAAAACTCTTTGTCAGAAACCCTGGTCCCTCCATCCACAGCCACTTCCAAGACAGATACCTGCAAATCAAAATCACTCATATCCTCATTCTCAGCTCCAGTTATTATGTTTCAATAACCAAAGATAATATGAGAAGCAGGCTCACCCTCTCAGCGAGCTTATCCACCTCTGCTCTGACTTCAGCAACAGCTTCAGAAGCCTTTAACATTTCATTGTGTTTTCTAATTTCCTCGCGTTTCCTCTCTTCACTAGAAGCATCCTCCAAAAGCAAAAGCTTTGACTTGTCCCTCACACCTTCCTCATGCAAATTATCTTCATTGTCCTTTTCTTTTCCTCCAAAGAAGAGTTGTTGCTCTTCAGGCTGTAAACCAGTTCTATGTACAAGCAGACTCTTAACATCCCCTGCCATTTAAGACCAAGTTAACACAAAGACACATACCAATAACAACAGAACATAATCTTATTGAAAGCTTATAACATAAATTATTATGCAGAGCTTATTTGGCTTATCAAAATGGCTTATAAACTTCCCATAAACATTTTCTAACTTATTTCAGTAACCTTCAAGTTTATGATGGAAGCTCCCATGTAATAAGCTCACTTTATAAATGTTTCATTAAGTTATTTATCCATAAACATCTTCTAATTTCTAAAGTATAAGCTACTAGGAATTGCTGTAACTTCTAAGACAAGTTCCTCAAACATATTCTAGATGAAGGAACAACCAATGCCATGATGTAGGGCAAAACTATATGTTATGAACTTAGTATGGATAGAAATCATGCAATTTGCTTCAGGTCCCTGAACTCTCAAGTTTATTAACATATTCCTCTTATTTTCTCAGAAAATACAGTTTAGTTGCTGTGGATATCAAGTGTGTGTATAAGGAAAAATTTAGGTAGTCCCGGACCATCATGTGTCCATGGTCCCAACCAATCTCTATGTAACATACTAACATGCATTTAAGATTTTCAATTCATAACACTCAATTACATGTCATATGCAGATTACTCAGGGACCATGATGACCACAAACCCTCTAACAATTTCTCGTCTATAAGAACCCAAGATAACAAATAAATAATTCATAGTTTTAAAAAGGGTCTGCAGCCACAAATTTGGCTGAGATGTCAAGGACCGCAACAAAATAAACATACTATGTTTGATATAGGGCAAAACTATATGTTATGAACATAGTATGAATAGAAATGCAACAGTGGTTTTTTTACTCACTAGCAGTTCCACATCCACATTGTCCTACAATGTCAAGGACCCCCCGACAAAAACCCTTGGCCTAAAATATGGTCTGCAAACGCAATTGCGACCGAAACATCAAGGTTTTTTTACTCACCGTGCCCGCATCGTAATCACAAAACTGACTGCGTCAGCCGCATTTTTTCACAGTATCAAGAATCGCGACAAAACAGCAATTGCAAACACTACCACAATTTAAAAGCATGAAAAAATTAAACAAAAATAAGAGAAAATTCTGTTGGCACACAAATATTCCCAAATTATGGTTCGTCTTTATTTTAGGGCAATTTTTTAATTTTATTTTATGTTAATTCTATTTCTAATCTCATCAATCAATCACTTCCCATCTAAACATATACATAAAGTGAGTGAGAATGAAAATGTTGATCCATGGAAATAAAATTAAGAAGAAAAAAGTGAAATATGGTTGACCATATGGCATAAGTCAATCTTCAATTCACCAAATCAGATGATAGAGAGCAGAGACTAACAGAAAGTGGAGTTGGTAGGGAGGTGGAGGTCGTAGTGGGAGGAAGCGTGGACGACAGTGATCAACACCGTCGTCGTCATGTTGCCGTTGCCGCCGCCGCCGTTATCCGCCGCTGCCTCGCGTCTCTGAACGAACATGCCGCCGGGCCTCATCTCCCACTCCATGGAGAGATCTAATAATATGTGGAAATTGGAATCACAAATTCAGCCTTGTAATTGTAATGAAAAAAAAAAAAATCACTTTTTCTTAAAGAACGGTGGCTGCTACTGGCAATGTCATCCACTTTCAATTTCAATTTCAATTGTCTTCCTCTTCTCGGAAACACCCACCAATTATTTGGCGATAAATGTGACTCAAATATTATACCTACATTTAATAATTTTTTATATATACATTTAATAATGTAGTACTATTATCTTAAGTTATTTTTTATGAATATAAGATTTAAATTTATAGATAAGATTTAATCTTAAGTTATTTTGTGAATAGAAAATATGCAGTATTTTATTAGAATTTAATTAAAATATTTTAACAGGGTTGTGATTTAGTCATAGGTTGTAATTATATTTTTTTACTTTTATAATAGAATTTCATTATTTCATTAATAGAAAAATATATTTATTAGAATTCAATTAAATTGTATTAACAATGTTGTAATTTGGTGAAAGGTTGTGATATAAATTTAATTTGTTGACTTTATAATTTATTAACAATTAGTGTAATAACTGATTTTCCGCTGTGTTAAGTTTATAATTTATATTTTAATTATTTTTCAACCATTTTAAATTGTATTTATAAATATATACATTAGTTATAGATGAAGCTTACATTGTCGTAACAGAGCAATCGGTTCTTTCACCATTGATGCTCCCATTAGTATATATGCATATAAATATTTGAAAGATATGCAGTGAAAAAAATATTTAAAAGATATATAAACATAGTTAAAAGTATTAATATATATCTTATATTGTTTTGATTTATATAAATATTTATTTTCAAAATACTATCTTTATAAATATATTTGTATTTGTATAAAATTTATATTAGATTTAGATACATAAAAATTTTAAAAATAAATTTTAATAATAAAAAATACTTTATATTTTATAATTACTATTCAAAAAATGTTTTATTAGAGATATACGAATAAATAATATAAAACAGTCTTTACTTTTTTGTGTGGGGTATCGCTTTTTGCCGTGCTCCTTCAAGCAATGACAACGAGTATGAAGATAATTACTTGAAAACCTAACAAAATCCCTCAAGAGTCATAACCATAGTCACCAAAATTACACCTTTGCTCCGGTCCTTCAATTATTTGGCTTCATCTTATCTTAATTATCTTATTTAGATAACTAAGTTGCTAGAAATATTTTATAATTGTGACATGTTTTATTCATTGGGATTAGTTGTTTTTATAGCACGAAGACAAAATTATTGAAACTAAGGATGCTTGAAGATTTATTATCTAATTTATTTAGTTTAATTTTAGGCTAGTTAGGATGTATTAGAATAAAGGGCCGCTTATGGCTAAATAAATATTGTTATTTCTTATTTAGTGGTCATGTGTTGTTGTCTGAAGCTTGTGTCGTCCTATTTCAATGCCATTGTTGTTGTGTGAAACTGGTGCTAAATTCATTTGCTTTAACTATAATTGATTGTTGAGTTATGTAAATTCATCAATTTAATCGACTATTTACAATTTGCCTGCACAAGTATAATAAAGGTAGAATAATAAATTTACACAATTATGTAACTCTATTTTTTCATTCATCTAAACCAAACAACTTAATGATATTATTTATACTTTATTTCTCTTATATCAGATAACCCAACATTCAACTTTATTTATCTTTTCTCAAATTATAACTATTCTATTTTTATGGGCTCTACTTATGTGGTATGAATCAATAAGAGGGTTGACCTAATTCTTTTTCTTGTTTTTTCACCCAAGCTTTGTCAAAAGGGTCACTGTCCATAAAGGGAGTGCAGTGCTAGTTTTCTCTATAAGACACACATCTAGTCCATTAGGAAGAAGTGCATAACGTTCCATGGTCCTTTTGGTAACGTTTCTGTTACTCAAAAGACTGTCACTAGTCATAAGTATGAAGCAGCCTCCCCCCACTCACCATAAATAGTTGAAGACAATCTGTGTCTGTCCCGAACAGGGCCTCTTTCCCCCCTTCCCAGATCCTTGTTAGAGCCATGTTTCACCAACATATATAAAGCAAATGGCAACCACACACACACACACAGTTTTATTACCACCCTCCATGCGTGGGACCCAAATCCAATGGCTACCTAGCTCACCTACTTGATTTATATTTTCACCTTTTTTTCATTTGGATTCGTTATCAAGTCCAGTCAATAGCTAACCCCCACTCACGAGGCATTTGCATGTGTGGAAAATGGAAATAGGAAACATCATCACTACATAGAAAATTAGAGGATCATACTGTTTTCTTAAAGATAATTAAGAGAGAAAAAATCTACAAAAATAATTGAGGGACCCTAGCTAAACAGCTAAGAGAGAATATAATTGTAACCTATTTAACACTTACGGTCCATTTGGTAGAAATGAAAAAAACGAATTCGGATAAAAAATTTAAATTAAAGTAGAAGGTAAAAGTGTGATTTTACATCTTTTTACTGTTTATTTTTCTTCTTTTCTATTATCTTTTTCTTCAATCGAATGTACTCTTAGTCAGAAAAAGAGAGAGAAGAAAGAAGTAACATTTAATCAAGAAATGGTATTGGTAGGGTAATTGATTTCTTAATTTACTCCTTTATACATGTCTATTAGATTTTATAACATATATTTTGGTGCAGAAATTGATAACTTGATATGTGTTTGACAAGATGAGCAACAAATCCGAGTGGACAAGTAAAGCTGGGGATTTTGATCATATGCACAAGTAAGCATAACTAGAGTTCTATCTACCCCCACTGAAATGCCGGAGCTACATGTGCTTCTGCTCTATCTTTGTGTCTCTGTCCCTTACTAAAAACATGTTCACAATTTCCTGCAAGTCACAAGCATTATTTTCAGCTTGTAACTTGTTTTTTCCAAACCAATATTTTGTGATATGATTAGTAAATTGTTGTCTTTTAAATATATGGTTGGAAATTTAATCTTTAAGTTTGTATATATAAGAAAATATTTATTAAAAAGAATCAGTATCAGTCTCTTAAACAGATCATTATCTCGAGAGAAATTAGACTTTAACTTTTGATGAGACTAGCTACTTGAGTTAATTTTATAAAATAATAAAAAAAAAGAGGTAGCTGAGTTTTTTTCTTTTTAAATCTTGCTTGTATTTCTGGGATATTTTTTCTGCCATCAATCACCCTTTGTGGAGCAGAACAAATACTGATCCTGCAGCATTGTAATGTCTACCACCACAAGGATGGAACTACTAAACCACTTTACAGCAAGCTACTATACAGATTCTTCAAGTTTGCCCGTGTGACCCAACAGATAGAGAGGGTTTCAATCAATTTGAAAAAAAAAATAAAAAGCAATTTTAGATGTTGTCAATTTGTCCAAATCTACCATGCATGGAGGGTCCCTTTGTGATTGTAAAAGGGTTTCAAAAAAATTTAATTTGTAACATAAAAACACTGCTTTTTGGGTAGGATAGCCCCAACAAAGACCCCGCAAAAGAAAATTTAAAAGTATAGCCTTTGTAGTGTGAAAGCCATTTAGAGGTGATCCTAAATATGTAAGATTACTTATTTATATGTAAATTCCTGTATAGATTCAATATTGAACATAGCTTTTTAATAGGTAAAGTAATATTTGCTTAGCCTCTTTATTGTTTTTTAAACAAAACTTTGATACAAGGTAGTGGTTCAAATAAACTTTGGTTTAACAATTTTTTTTTTCTTGAAAAGAAGAGCTAAATGCTTGATTGGACCTTGAGCTCTTTTTTTCCCTTTGAAAGAAACATCCAAATGAAATGAAGGGAGAGAAAAAACAAATAACATGCATAGTTATTCTCTTTTTTAACGAACAGTGTATAACCTTTGGATGAAAAGCACAAACCGTACATAATAAAGCCAGGCAACTAATGGTTTATTTCGTCCTTGGATTTAGACACCCTTGCTATTGTAAAACATTTGCTTCGATTTCAGAGGAAGGACCCCCCAACAATTCCTTGCTTTCTCTCTTTGATGATCACTGACCACTGTAATCAAAGACAAACAGATGGCCTAATTAATCTCTGTCACTTGTCAGTTGTCAATTGGTTAATGTTGTTGCCCTCTTTCTGTGGTGGGCCGGGTTATAATGTCACAATAGATTTAATCTGTCCCACTAATTAATAGTCGAAGAAATGAGGATACCCCTTTAACCATTCAGTTAAACATTAGCTAGGGTGGTAGAAGTGTGTCTAATACTCAAATTAATGAAAGTATAAGACTTGACATACACAAAATTCGAAAAATCTTTATACATATTAGGTTATATTAGGTTAAGTTGTTAGTAAGTCTTTAAATTATTTGAGAATTTTAAATTAGATATTTAAATTAAAAAATTTTAATAAATCTTGTAAGTTTATTATAATTAGATTTCTTGAATTAATTTAGGAAGGCTTAAAATTACAAAATAAAATAAATTGTAGCGATTTTAAAATTTGTAGAAACTCAATTAAAAGAATTACAAGATCAATGACTTAGTTACAATATTTGTTTAAGTTTGAGACTCTAATTAAAAATTCTTAAATAATTCACGGAATTATTGATTAATTTAACTCAAATATTTAGTTTTAACATAATCATTAAACTATATAATATTTTCAATCAATGCATGTTTCACTTAGATGATATTTAAAATGAATTAATATAAAAAATCCCTCAGTAAAATTTGTAACTGTAAGTTATTTTGACCACAAAAATATTAGGCATATGTTTAGATTAAAATTTATAAATTTAAATTTGAATGGACTTTATTTTACAAACTGAATTTTACATTGAGTTTGTAAAAGCAAATCCTCCCTTTAGTTTCTTTTACTTTGAACTAAGTTTTAAGACAGAACTCTCAAATAGTTGGATTTTATTTTTAATGATTGCTGGAAGCCTCCCAACCAAAAACACAAACATAACCTAAATATTATAACAGAAGTACATTTTAATTAGGTTTATCACCCAAATCAGTGTAAAGAAATGATACAAGGCAGTGACTGAAGAGAACCAACACAACCAAAAGAGCACAAAGAGAAAAGCAAAAAGAAAATGAGCTGATACTGGGCCTTAATTAGCCCCCGGGTCCCTACCTAAATCTGCCGTATCCTGCGCCAAAGATGGCTGATTCACATATTTTTTTTATGGACTGATTCACATGACTGACACCTTTTCCATTCCTCATTCAAAATAAGTGATATCCACCAAATGTTAGTTCAATCAATAAAGAATGAATTCATATCTCAAGAGAAAATAAGTTTACTTTGATATAAAAAATTTATTAGTGAATAATTTATAAATATCCCATTTAATGCTGATTAAGTCTTAATTAAGGTTTAACTTCTAAAATCCAATTCATCTTAACTTTATATATATATATATATATATATATATATATATATATATATATATATATATATATATATATATATATATATATATATAACATTGATTTCCAATGTCACTCACTCATCACTCACATCTTTCATGCTATATAAACATGTGTTACAACATAAAAGGAACTACATCCCCTACCTAGTTCAAAGCCAGTTAGAGACCTTTCACTACCCTCTTTTACAACAGTACTTTTTTGCAAAAGTTAGCAGCATTACATGGAGTGCATCAATAACCCTACCTCTTGTGAAGGGTCATCATCATCTTCCAAGCACCCCAACAAGAGCAATAGGGAGAAAAAAGGTGTGAGGAAAAGTAACAAAGGAGGAGGAGGAGGAGTGAGGCTTTCCACTGATCCACAAAGCGTGGCAGCCAGAGAAAGAAGGCACAGAATCAGTGACAGGTTCAAGATCCTTCAGAGCATGGTCCCTGGTGGGAGCAAGATGGACACTGTTTCCATGTTGGAGTGTGCCATTCACTACGTCAAGTTCCTCCAGACAGAGATTTTGCTCCACCAAGCATTGATAGACTTTGTAGATGTTGATCATCATGAGTCTCCACTGTTCCTCCCCGCAGAGTATAATAATTTCCCTGATGAACACTCCAATATTTCCCTTCAGCAAAACCCTTCTTCAGTTTCGGTGCATTCTCATCATCATCAGCAGAGTTTACCACAGCTACCACTGTCACAGTGCTACTTTCAAGGTGAAGAAGATTTTAACACCTTTGATGCCATCATGCCACCATGAAATATTTTGGCCAGCTTAGTGTATTGTCTTGTTTACATGACTTATGTGAATGTGATGTTCAGTTCTTTATTTAGTAATGTAGTGTTAATATAGTATTAGCTGTGAACTTGTAATGGTTAAACTGCTACATCTTATGTGAGTCACTTAGCAGTATTAATGTGTAGATCATGCATGTGATTTAGTTCTTGCATGTTAGTGTCTTTCTCTATTTTCACAAGTACTCGCTATTCTTAGGTCATGTTTAAGTAAATTTTTCCATAAATATTTACAGGAAAAAAAATAAAAAATTAAAATGAATTAAGTTTTTCTTATATGTTAAAATTAATTAACTTATCCACTATAGTTTTTGAAGAAGTTATATAAGAATGTTTCTATAAAAGTTAAGTGTATAAATTAATTTTAATTTATAAAAAAGTTAATGTATTTTATTTTTTATTTTTATTATACTATAATTATTTATGAAATAAAATTATCCAAACAGAAATTACGCAATATGGTCTTGCTCAGTCATGCTTATTTGCGTTCTGCTAAGCTTTTGAAAAAGACATGACATGTATAAGAGAATTCGTAGAAGGCCAAAAAGTTCGAAAGGGCCACTTTATTTGTCGTCATATTCTTCTCTAATCTTGGATTATTACTATGTCTTACATGCCACACACATACATGACACATGTTAATTTAAAGAATAACTTGAGCCTTACTAGGAGAAATTAGATGCAATGGGGAGTTCTTAATCTCATCAAATTCCACCCGAACAGTTCTACTTAGTACTTATACAATTGCATTTTAGATGTTTATACCGGCCACCTTTATATATGTACGTGCATATATATAGCAGTTCTACTTAGTTAACTATGTTCCATATATGGTTCATCAGTTATGCATATGGCAGATTTTTCCATCTTAAAAACTCAATTTGAAGTTCGATACTTACTAATGTTCTCTTCGAAGACAGATTTCTCAGCAGTAATCTTGTCCAATGACTTTTTTTTTTCTTTAAGACGTCGTTAATCCTAGTATTGATTAATTACAAAGTGAAACCAAAAGGCTTAAACTCAAATTTTTTATCACTCCACTAATTATGATTAGTAAATTTTAGTTATGGTTCAGCCCACTAATCCAAGATCAAGTCCAAGGTTCTTCACTAAGTGTGTTTAGGTGTCATGAGACATTTAAAGTATGAAGGACATACACAAAGTGTGTCACAATGGGGTGTAGCAAGTAAATATTGTTCAGCTCCCCCTTAGGATGGTCCAAAATTTAATTGGATTGAGCTTCTCCCAATTCAATTAAATTTATTTCCCAACACACACACATCAAATAGTGTACTTAATGCATATGAAATTACAAAATTACTCATAATACAAAAACTAGTCTAGGTGTCCTAAAATACAAGGACTGATAAATCTTATATTACTAGGGTACCCTCCCTACACTATGGAGTCCTAAATACAAAATCCAAAAATAATGAAATCTTAATCTAATATATACAAAGATAAGTAGGCTCATACTTAGCCCATGAACCCAAAATCTACCCTAAGATTCATAAGAATCCTAAAGCCTTCTCCTACATCTCTGATCCAATTTTCTTGGAGTCCCCTAGCCATGACTCTAGTGATGGGTCCCCTCCTTGGGAGGATTGCATCACAATAAACCCAAGAGAGGTTCGGTCCATTGGAGATTTCACGATCAGGCTGAATGAAAGACAGTGTGAATGTGCCAAATTCTAGAAATTGCACATGCCATATTCTCATGTTGTTGCTTGTAAGCATGCTAACCATGAACATAAGTACATAAACTACATACATCATGTGTATAAGTTGGAAAGTGTCTCCAACGTATACAGAGAATTATTTAGAGAATGCACAACAAAGCATGTTGATCATCGTATCACGAGCCAATGATTCGCCTTGACCAAACAAGAAAAGAAATTCTAAGAATTGTCTTGTCTCCTCTCGTATCCACACCAAAATGGAAATTTGAGAATCGGGTCAACCGAATGATGTTCCGTAAGTTGCATCCCAGACTATTCAAAGAAAAATTATCCCCATCATATAGACTTAAGCCAACAACGTTAAATTTATGTCATATTTTTTGTAATTTAAACATTTTGTTGTATTGTTTCAAATTTAAATATTTTGTTCAATTGCTGGTAATTTTATATATATTTTGTAATTTAAATATTTTAGTTCAATTTAACTTGTTAATTATATATATTTTTGTTTTAATTTCAAATATATATTTTAATAATAAAATAAAATGAATATACAAAGGAATTGAAATGTATGTTAGGATGAACTATTGTTCAATCTTTTTTTTAATGTAAAAGTAATTGAATACTAAATATTGCTATTTTTAAATAATTTTTTTAAATCAACTTTATTTCATTTTAGTAAAATATTTTTAAATTAAATATATGAAGGGATGTGTTCAACAAAATGTGTGTAAATGTTCAGAATGTGTGTAAGTGTTCCTAATAGTTTACCTATTATTTTATATCCTTACTTTATATTTAAAATAAATAATCATAATTTTTTATTTATATAAAAAGATTGTGTGTGTGTTTTATTTTATATTTAATTAATTACATAAAATAATTTTTTAGTATAACAAGCATATTCTAACCATTTTTTTTATATGTATGCATATTATAACTTTAGTCATATTATTTTATATAAAATGAATATAACAATGAAATTAATATTTTTAATTTATAAATCTTGTACTTTTTACCTTAAAGAAACTTAATGAATGATATTGTTTTAACTTATGCTTCTATTTTTATTGACCTTTTATAATTAAATATATCTATGATATTAAAATTAAGTGAACCTAAAAATAATAAAAAGATCAAGATAAAACAAACAAAAAGAGAATTAATTAAATTTCATATATAATGAATAATTACATTTTTTACACATGAATAATTAGAATGCAGTAAAATATAAAAAATGATTTAGTAAAAATAATTAGAGTTATTTAGTGAAAATAAAAAAAAAGTGATTTGAATTATCCAAGGTAATAAAATAACAATGTAGTTTTAAGAAAAAGTGTAAAAGTTATACAAAATTTCATTTAATAACTTATGAGAGTTTCTTTTTTTATACTAGCATATAGATAATTAAAAAGAAAAAATAATTTAAAAAAATAAAAGAAATACAAAAAAAAAATCATGTTTAGAAATTGGTTCTCCCTGAATTGATTTCTTTTAAACCTGTGAAAGAAAATAAAAAAATGTAGTTTAGAAATCGGTTTCTCATAAACTGATGTCTAAATTACATAAAACAAAAAAAAAAACTGCAGGTGAGAAATTAATTTAAAGGGGACGATTTCTCATTATGAAGAATAATTTGTATTATTGGTATAAATAATTTTTAGGATGTATTATTTAGATAAATATATTTTTTTTATTTTTTGGGTGAAAAATCAAGGAAAAGCTCATCCGAACCCGCACCACGCTCACCCCTGATCATTTTTTTAAAATACTATCAAAATATTTAATTATTGAAATTTAATATGCACAGAGACTTATGGAACGAAATAATTTTATAAAAAATTACCTCCGGAATAACTTAATTCTCACCGACATTACACACGTAATTCTTGGAGTTTAATTGTTATGTAATTATCCGTGTAACTGTCCAGCAATAAAAAATATTTTTTTAATTATTATAAAAATTAATAAATTTATATATATGATTTTTATAATTAGATATTATTATAAAATTGTTTTATATTATCTATTGTTTCTCACAATAAGAAATATTATCATTTAATTTAATATGCTCCTTTTATACATATGAAGAGAATATTTATAATAATTCATATACACTACTTAACCAAATAAATTAGATTATCTTAACTTCATATATGTATATATATGGTTAAAATGCAATTTTTGTTTTCTTATTTTCTCAAATTTGTAATTTTAGTTTTTTTATTTTTTAATTGAGACATTTCATCTCTAAATTTAAAAAAATTGTAATTTTAATTTTCTATTTTTTAATTGAGATGTTTTGTCCCCCATTTTTTTAAAAATTCATAATTTTGATTCTGGTAACCAATTTCAATTATTAATCCATGTACTATCATAAAAAATTTTAAGAATTATTAAATTGCTAACAAATTTAATTTATTAAAAAAAGAATTAAAAAGATACATAGTCTAGCCTAAAATTGAAAAATAGAACAAAAATTACATATTTTTTAAAAAGTGAATCACAAAATGTCTAAATTAAAAAATAAGAAAGTAAAATCGTGGATTTAAAAAAAATAAGAAAATAAAAATTACACTTTAACATATAACATATTATAATAAAAGGGTGAGAAAACAAATCTAAACCATACAAACACTCATGAATAATTAGGATCAAATGACAAAATTATGTGACTTTTTTAAATAATAATTTTATTGGTATTAGGTAATTTCTCCTCTTAACCGTTATAGATTTAGATTTGTATGTTAAAGATGTGTTCCTAATTAGAAACATACATCTGCTTTTTTTGGTTGCACAAACACATCTATCTATATCAGCTGATTTGCATTTTTTATACTTCGGTTTGGGGCAAGGAAAAAACTAGTAGTGCATTTAATTTAGGAAACAAAAACAAGGATGTAATTGCGTAGCTTACCTGGTTGTGAGTTGTGACGCACTAATCTCCAATTATGAACCTAATCTTCACAATGCCCAAACCCCTTTATTTATTGGATTCTAGTAATAGTTTTCAGGATACCACCCCATGTTTGCTTAACTACCCACACCACTCACTTTTTCCCTCTACTCTAAAACCTCTACGATCTTTAAAATCTAACCACGACTTTTGCTCCATCAATACTTTCATGTACGTAATTTTTGCACTCTTTAATTATTTAGCCATTTTCCTACCAGAGAAAAGGCTGGTACAGGTGCGTGCAATTGTGCAAAATCATAAGCGTTGCAGCAGTTCAGTCAGTGAACTATTGAGTCTCAAATGTTCGATGATAATCCTGACTGAGAGCATTGACATTCCATTATTCAATGAGTTTTCTAATCATAGAATACCCACAAAAAACCATCTAAAAAATCAAAGGTACATGGTTGCTTTCTCTCATTGTATTTTGCCACCCTTGGGTTTATTTTCTATGTGTAGGTGCATGCAAAATAGAAAAATAAAATAAAATAAAGGGAAAACAAAGAATAAAGGGAACAATCAGAGAGGTACATATATGTAATCTGAACAAAGAATGAAGGGAAAAACAAAAGAAACAGATGATCATGTTTTCATCATGCGTGTGAATGAGAAGAATATGAATCTGGATAAGTTGATGTTGAAATGGGTGGTGAGGGGTAACATGTACACCTTGGGTCGTGAATTACCTTCTTCTTACGGATATCAAGCTTGGAACACAAGACACAATACCGCCCTTGAAACCTTTGATGGCACAAAATAGTTTGTTCCTCATTGTAGTCACACTCCTCTTCCATGTCCGAGTTATTTTCTTCAGTATCTTCCTCTGCTTCATCATCATCAATGGGTATCCAAGTTAAACCAAACATTGGAAGAACGACAAGGAGAACTTTATCAATTTTATGGTTGCTCCATTTTTTCAGAATCTCCAAAAACAATGATGGAGCTACAACCAATCCTGCTCCAACGCCAAAACCCACTCCTATTGATACATAAGTCCAGTCAAACTTAACTCCAAAATCTGTATGTACTTCAGGCACTTTTTCTTCTGCATTGCTCATATCAGAGCAATTTTTAGGCAAAGGAACTCCACATAATTCTGCATTTCCAGCATAGGAAGATGCATCAAATGATTGAAGCTGTGTACCTACAGGGATTTTTCCAACCAGACGATTATAGGAAAGGTTTAGGTATGAGAGGAAGTTTAAACTTGCAAGCTGCGAGGGAATTTCTCCATCAAAACGGTTTCTAGACAGGTCCAATGATTCAAGCTGTATTAAATTCCCTATAGATGAAGGGATTTGGCCTGCTAAAGCATTATGTGACAAGTTGAGAAAAATAAGTCTTGTAAAATTCATAAGCTCTTCTGGTATCGTTCCTTCAAAATTATTGGATGAGAAGTCAACAGATGTGAAGATACTTAGGATTTTAACAAACTCCATCTGTAAACCTTTGCTTGTAAGTATCACAGAATCCTGATAATATATACCACTATATATAAGGACTTGAGATCCAATGCGAATGAGCTTTGATCCATCATGATATTCGTCAAGCATCATTGCCTTCCAAGTTTTGAAGCATTTTGCTGGAAGTAAACCACTGAAATTGTTGAAAGCCACATCAACAATTTGAAGCATATGCCAAGTACTATTAGTATGAGAGCATCCAATGTGCCCATGAAATTTGTTTCCCCTCAAAACCATGACACACAGTGTGGATATTGTTTTTAAGAAGCATGGAAATCCATCATCTACCTGATTGTTTCCAAGATCCAACACCTCTAATGATGTGCAATTTGCTAGAGATTTGGGAATTGGGCCCCTCAATAGATTACTATTGAGATCCAGAGTCTTTAAAGCACAAGATAGTGGAAATTTATCTGGAATGCTGCCATTGAACTGGTTATGTTGCAGATTTAATACCACAAGTGTGTCACTCTGTGTTAAGCACTCCGGAATTTTCCCATTGAACTGATTATAGGAAACATCCAGAACTAGCAGATTTGAATTATTGCACAAGGAATGAGGAATATTCCCAGATAAACTGTTATTGGAAAGAGACAGGAAAATTATGGAAGACAGATAAGTACCAACATTTGATGGAATAGTGAAACAAATGTTATTGCTTGAATAGTCCAAATAAATTATATTCTTTGGAAATATAGGAAGCTTCCCTTGGAGTTGGTTAGATTTGAGGTCAAGGAGCCTCAAATTGGAACTAGTGTTCTGCGCAGCTCCTTCTAAATTTATGAGCAAATTGTGAGAAAGATTTAGTTGAACAAGAGAGTCAAGTTGCCAAATCCATGTTGGTATAGATCCTTGAATATAGTTGCTTGAGAGGTCTAAAGTTGTTATTTGTGTCTGATTTCTCTAGAAACTAGGGAACTCTATCAGATTACAGGAAGCCAACTCTACACTGCTCATATTGGGAAAGGAAGATATTATGCCTACATCTGTAACATTCATGTCTATTGACAATTCGTTGTGTGAAAGAGATAATGTAGTTAGATTTTCAAGTTGCTGAATCACATCTAGCTTCAATGTGCCATTTAACCTGTTTGAAGATAGTCTGAGGACATTAAGTGATCTGAGACTAAAGATATCTGTAGGAATGGGCCCTTCTAAATCGTTACTACTTAAATCAAGGATCTCTAACACGGAGGAAGAGATATTTAAAAATTTATTCAACTGACCCTGAAAGTTGTTGTTGGAAAGTTGTATACTTTGTAGCAATGAGAGAGAGAAAATTGACGAAGGAAGGTTTCCATTGAGGAAGTTGTCCTGCAAATCAAATTGGACCAGTTTTGGTAAGCCTTCCAAGTGAACAGAAGTGATTGAACCTGTGAAATCATTGTGTGAGAGGTCTAAATACACGAGATTCCTGGACATATTCAAGGACGGAATTGGACCAATGAAGTCATTAAATGACAAATCCAGATAAGTGAGTTCCCTGAGTCTTGACATTGAACTCGACAGTGTTCCATTGAAATAGCAATTAGAAGTATCTATGACGAATAACTGCCTAAGATTATTTATAGAAGCTGGTATTGACCCTGAGAACTCTGTGTCCCTTACAATCAATGTCCGAAGAGGACCATTAACTGAGAATTCAGGCAAAGATCCATATAGATGATAATTGAATGATAAGTCTATATCAGACAACGTTGCTACCTTAAAGATCTTATCTGGAAATATTCCTGTCAATTCACAAGAACTAAGGTGAAGGGTTGTCAAATTTTGAAAATCAGCAAAGGTTTCTGGCACTGAGGATGATAAATTGTTCTGATCAAGACGAATGACTGATAGATTCTCAAGTCTTGTCAGCAAAGGATCAAGGGGCCCAGAAAGATTGCAGTTTGACATGCCTAGCTCCTGCAGGCTATGCAGCTGCAACAAAGCATTGCACCATTCATTTCCCTGAGCTGATACACTTACACCATCCATATACTAATCATGGTAAGATTTTGGACAAGCATATGTAGATCTAATTTTTCAAGTTTCAGTGGCTGACCATATAAATAGGAAACAGAAGAGATATCAAGAGTTACCAACCTTGTCAGGTAGGAACCCCACAAAGCCTGCATGCGACAAATTCAGATATGTTAATCTCTTCAACTTGTTGAATCCGGATGGTATCTCAGAACCCAAGTTATTAGCAGCCAAATTCAATTGCTGGAGATTTTGCAGTTTGAAAAGAGTACTTGAATTGTCAAGTCCACCATTGATTGATTCTCCACTCAGGTCAAGGCCAATAACACGTCCCTCCTTATCACAGGTTACACCCCTCCACTCACTGCAATCTATGCTTGAATTCCAGGACACAAGTTTGGTAGAATTTTCATTCTTGAATTTGAGGCTGTTCTTCAGTTTGAGCAGTGATTGTTGTTGATCCTCAACAATATGGGCAGAAACCCCGGTGAAGTAAACACTGTGGTATATCCAGAAGCAGTAGCAGAATATGATGGAAAAGAATGAAACATGGGGATTTCTCATTGGACTCTATGAGAGAGAGACGCAATGAACCAAAACAGCATAGGCTGAAGAAGGGAACAGGCTAATGATGGGCTATAGACCCTTTGTTTTCCAGTGTTTATGTTACAATGCAATTTGGCAAGGAAATGTCATCAAAAGTGATTCTACAATGCTATTTCTAAGCTAGCAGCATTTTGCGACTTATATGTGTGACCGTTGGATATAAACAAAATAAACTTTGAACTTTTGGGTCTCCTACTTTCTCAATTTCACAAATTTTGTACCCCTATTTTCTGTTTTCAAATTTAATCCCTCCGCTATTTTAATTATGTAATTTTGATCTAATAATTAAATTATATCTAATATTTAACAAAAATAATAACACCACAATAAAAATTGAGGGTAAAATTTGTAAAATTGAAAAAAGGGTTAAAAATACAATTAAATACAATATCTATGTGTTTTTATTACATTCCAACGGTGAGAGGTGCACCTGCATTTGGACACATGTTAAGAATAACTCAACTCACAATTATATGCAGAAGAAAAGTTGAGTGAGAGAGACGGCTTAGCCACAGAAAAAAAGTGTAAGATAGTGAAGCCAAGTCAAAGTAAACCACGTCCTAAGGTGCCAGTCTTTTTTTTTTTTTTTCTATATTTTTCTTCGCCGTGTGCCGTTTGCAATTAATTATCCTTACCAGACAAGAAAGAAAAACAAAGTTGCCATTATTGGGTTCATTTTCCAAGTCACTTCTTGTCTGAAGATTTTTTTGTTGGCAGCTGAGCTTGTTAAATGGAGTTGGCAATATTGGCAACTTATATAAAGAGGTAGCATGAAATAATTTTAGAATTGCATGGTTAATAAAAAAATTCTGATTTTAATAAAATTCAATCGAATTTATTGAAGACACTTGGATTAGATAAAATTATAAATGTCACTATTTTATTCCAAATTCAATAAATATGTTGCTTTTATTATTTTTGGGGCAAAGAAATGTACACGATAAAAATTAATTGTCCTGTTCTTCACTTGTATATACACTAATACTAAAATATATTTTTTTAAAAGGAAAAATAATTTTTTGTTTCAAATCATAAAATAACGTAATAACAATTTCTACCACAAAAAAATATGTAAGCAAATAATAAAAATTTCTATAATTTGGAGGATATTAATTATTTTAAAAAATGTAATAACTATTTCTTAAAAATTATGTTGAGCAGGGTGATACCAATCTAGTGTAAATATAGGACATATTTGAGTTGTCGTTGATTTTACGGTAACACATGTTTTCAAAATAATCCATGAACAAAGACGAAAAATATGTCCCTAATTCTTATGAAATGTCATTCTGCGGACTCAACGAGAAGTCAAACATATACATACCTATTGAGTAATATGTATGCATATTCTATATACTTTTCAATTTTATTCATTTTCCTATTTCTAATCCACTATCCACTTTAAATTAAAGCATTGTATTAGAACTAAAAGTCGCAGAGTATTCAAACATTTGTTTGCACAATTTTTACTAACCGGCCTTGATCATTGTTGTAGTAACATAGACACAGGTAACTTAATTTACAGATGGAGCTCGAATGCCAATATTAGAAACTAAAAACCAGTTTAAAGCACAAGTTGTGCCATAAAGTGATACACCACAAGAGTACAAGGCTATGCTTCATATTACAAATTAAAACAGTACTTCAAACCATCAATCATTAGTAAATAAAATCAACATTTCAATACTTCTTTTTCCATCTTTAAAAGTAATAATGGCCAAAATATAATTAACTTGAGATATATGAATTTAAGTAATTATTTCATCTTTTTCTCTTATTTAAGAATTTTTTTATGTCTTTCCGATATAAATTGTTAAGTTGTAATTTATTTTCTTTAACTTATTATTTTGTTAGATTTCACATGTTGGATGACCCAGATTGAAGTTCCTTTTTGGAGAAGATAAAAAAGAAAATTATATAAGAAAATTAACTTAATCAAAACAATTTTAGTTTAAGTTGAATTTGGACAAAGTTGTAGTACTGCAAAATTGTAATATTTGTTTAAGTCCAAAGTTTTTAACTTGAGGAGACACTTACTTTAAGTGTAGATTTTTTTGGGCATGCTCTCTCATTTTGTAAAAATGGCTCATTTACTAAAGTTTTTCTTCCCCAACTTTTTTCTTCCATTGGTCCTTCATCTTTCTTGCTTTTGGATGTTATTCATGGACATGGGTAGCTAAACCCTCAATTGTTAGAATTAGATTGTATCTGAACCTTAACTTTTATGTATATTTTTGAAATAGTGTTATATATCCATCTTGTTCTTCAATATTAATTTTTTACTTCTATGTTTCATGTCTGTTATGATTTAGCCACTCATATCTTGATTCTTGGATGAGATTGTTATTGGAAAATAATTTTTTTTTCTTGAACTGTGTTAAAATGTCTATTAAACCTCGAAGCTGGGAATAAGATGAGAGGTAATGATTATCTTTGGGTCATTGAACTTAAAACAATTTCTTTTGTTAAAAGTGCACGAGATTAACATTTAATGGAGAAACTTATGTCTTTTCATCTAAGGAATTAGGGATTACAATATCATTTTTGAATTGTGACTGATATTAATGTTGGATTATACGTTGAATATCATGTTTTAGCATAAAGAGACACTACTAGAGAAGCTGGATTCTACATCGGTTATTTAAGGCTTACTACATCCGTTCAGGACCGTCGTTGTAGCCGACGTCGTCAAAAGGTCTCACCTATTCTACGACGGTCACGTAGACCGTCTTAGAATGTGTATAATTCTACGTCGATGTCTCAGAATGATCGTCTTAGAATGGTATGCATTCTACGTCGGTCTTTGACACGTGACCGACGTAGAATGCAATGCATTCTAAGACAGTCTACGCACGTGGCCGTTGTAGAATTCACGTGTCAAGGACCGACGTAGTATGCATAGCATTCTAAGACAGTCACGTGTCAACGACCGTCTTAGAATGACATGCATTCTACGTCGGTCCTTGACACGTGACCGTCGTAGAATGCAATGCATTCTAAGACGATCATTGACACGTGACTGTCTTAGAATGCGTTGCATTCTACAACAGTCTCGACAGAATTGACATAAAATGTATTTTTTTTCTAATTGGATCTATTTTTTTGTACATTTACAGTGTTCAAACAGTTGTTGAAATACCTTGTCCCTGCAATAAACACATGACAATATGAAATTAATTAAATTTTATGCCATCAATTAATTATATTTTCTAGTTTCATATTTTTCCAATCAATCACATATATTTTGTAGTTCTACTGATAGCATAAAAATTAAACAAGAAGCCAAAAATTAAACAAGGAAAATGAAAATCCACCCTGGACAAAAGTTTGTCACTGACAGTTGAGAAACTAATCTGGTCCCTAGAAGTGAATCAGCCAACTTCATTGAACCAAAGACATGTAAAAAGATCGCTAATGGGAACATGGTCTCATACTATTACACATCCTTCAGGAACATCTGCAAATTAGCCATAAAGGTTGAGAAATGAAAATGAACTAGAACCAGTTGCATCTCATCCAACAAGGAAACACGAAGTTTAGCTTACCACTTATAAAAGGAAGTTTGGCCTCTGCATATGGAGTTAGTCCTTCATTCTTGTAAAAGTCATTCTGAAAGTCAATAGAGGCATTCTCATACTTTCCAGCAGCTTTATTTGCTTCGGCCTCAACAAATACATCAAAGCATCTATAATGTTTAGATATTGCAAAAATTGCATTCTTCCTCCACAAAAGTCTAAATAAGGATGACAACAATTAATGTGCCAACACATGTATTCTATCAAGAAAATTTAACATAAACCTAGTACAAAGTCACCATAGGTATGATTATGTGAGGCTTAATAAATAATATTCAGGGATAATATACCCCAAAAGGCATATATGAAAATCCAATAAAAACTCAACCTTGATTTTCATGCAAGATACATTATAAATTGTCAATAGCCACCCAACCAAGATGGAAAACAAGACTTGGCATAGAGCAGGAGGAACAAAAAGATCTAAAGAGGAAATGCTAAAACCAACATATAGAGCAGTGGACAGAAGAAGCTGCTAATCATTAAATTTTAGTATCCAAATAATAGTTTCATACACTAAAGTAGGCAATTGCCAAGATTCTAGTACTTCAAACCAAAAACAATGAAGCTATAATCCTACAAAAAAATGTTGTAGTGGTTAGCTCTACAAGGTGATAACTAAACTCTATTTATGCTAGCTCCTAATGAGTACTAATGTTGATGAAATAGCAATTTGCATTTTGAAGAAATGCCTATGTTGCATGGAGACAATTTATTATCTTAATTCATAATAAGAGCAAGCTAAGATGAAGATCTCTGATCTAATCTTATACATGACAATGTTTTGATTTACATAGCATGTCTTAGGCTTGCACTCTGTGTGAGCATAGCTTTGTTAGTCCAAATGGGAATTTCTAGATATAGCAATCTAAATGGTATCTTAGGACCTGGAAGTTAAGGAAGAAAGTAAATGACTCAAACATGATTTATTAGGAGTTGAATAGAGCTATTGTTCCTTTATGGAGGATAAATTTGAACCAGGACCAAAAACAGGGTTTTTTAAATTTCAGATTTAAGTTATCCTCACTTTTCATTGCTATGCTCTTTAAAGACTACCTACTGGTATTTAATCCACTGAAATAGGCAATAGAGGTAGTTCCACATCTTGAATTTTAACAACCATATTAAATGCAATAAACTCTCTATTGTAAGACCAGTTATAAGTTTTCTTCATTAAAACTATGCTTACATTCACCACAACATGTCAATTAAAGACAAATATAGACGCCTTTGATGGTCTAGAAAGAGTAAGATGCCATGTTGTGTGGGAAGGAAATCACATTGTCGAACTTCCAAAATATAATAATGGCATGTTATGACACAAATAACCATTCTTGGTAAGTTCAATAAAACATACTATTGGCATATATCAAGATTCATAACTCAGTGCATTTGTAGTTGTAAGCAGTACCATTAAGGTGGAAATAAAATAATTGAATCAATTCTACACATGCAGTATACTGTATCTATGACGATAAGAATTAGAAAGATGAATCTCGTATCAAATGATGTATGAATGTAGGACTGAAATATGATCTACAAGTTTCACATGTAAAATGAATCAGTATATTGTATTAAAGAGCAATACTGAAATATACCTTTCAAGGATTTGATATGGATCAACAAGAAGCTCAAGCTTTCTATCAAGCCATATAGAATAGTGGGCATTTGGAACCATTCTATGCAACAGAAGCTTTGGAATCTGCAGAAAAGATAGCTTAAGTTACAAGTACATAAAAGTACTATTTTATCAACAAGAAAATACAACAGTGTCTGGCTGAGATATTTTTGTTATTTTCAATTCAAACCAAAAGGAAAAGTTATATTTGAATGAAAAGAAAAGCAATAATCAAATCATAAAGAAAATAGTAATTATTTAAATCAGATCATAAACAAATGAGTATATGACTAACAACAAAAATGCTAATTTCTTGATGGTGCTAGCTTGCATATAATTCTAACCTTCCCTGTGCCTCTTGGATCTGTATAAGGAAGATTATGAGAAACAATAATTCTCCACAAACCAATCTTCTTTCTGGTCCCCAGCCTGGCAGAACTCCTCAAATTAGACTCTATTTCTTCATCTACAAACATAAGGAAGCATATTGTCTCCTTTGAATAATCACTTATATTTGTTGGGTCGTTTATCTCATCAAAATTTCCTGAGCAACAAATATAATTCATTAGCAACATGCCAGATTAAACATCTAAATGAAAGCAAAAACCACATAATACAAACCAAATATGGCTAATGCATCAACTACGTCGTGACACTGCTCCATTTCAATGAGGTCATCTTCATCCATGTCAAATCCTGTGTTGTGATCAGGTTTAGTTCCTCTTACAAATGTGAATGATGTATACATACATAAAAAGTAATAATTTTTCTTCGAATGTTAGCATTGTAGATGCCGAATGGACAGATGTGAGTAAAAGGATAGGAGAAATACCTTTTATTACTGAAACAAACAAATTATAACCACAAACACCCTTCTTCAGTACTCATAGATATACAGAAGGGAAACATCCAACAAAACATGAAACATACCCACAGTGCACACTCATTGACTCTCACATATCAAAAGATTCATTTCTTTGCCTCAAAATAGGATATCCACCAAAGTTCGAACCACCAAATTCACCATTCCTGCTAAGAGTTTCCTCATAGATAAATGCTAAGTTCTTAAGTACTGGAGAAGGTGACGGAAGCTTAGGCATAAGTGCAATGGCTTCATCCACGGGAAGGTAACATACTGGGCATGCTGAAACACAAACAAGCCAAAATGTTCAAGATCATACCACTAACGTTAAGCAACCTAAAATATTCACCTGCCTTCCATATCCTCATAAACTACCCTAGCTCAACAAACTTACTACTATCTACATGGAAGAGGGACACTATTGAAAATACCATATAAAATTACCTAACATAAGATATGTGCAGAAACAATAGATCCAATGGAAAAACCTGTCATTCTCCTTCAGCGTCTTCGTGGGTTTGCGTGTTGATTGAATAAGTGACACACCATTGTTCTGTAGCTGTTACTGCTGCTTCTCCAAAGACCCATGATCTACAAGAATCAACATACATATCTATGTCCCCATGATATTATGTAAAAGATCAGTTACTTAAGCACAAGAGAATAAATTGGAGCTTGTCTCTGATATGCCAACATTCTTTGGCTCATCATCAAATCTAAAATTGACATTGGGGGCTTTTCTTTCCTTTCAAAACACCAAGCCATCAAATCCAAGGGCAAGTTGCTCAATGAGGATGGTCATTTTGTGCTTCACTCAAATAACAGAATAGAGAAGAACCAAGGTAGGTAGATCGACCTGAGCAGAACAAAAGATAGAGAAAAAGAAATGAGTGTGGTGGCAGCCTTGTTTGACAAGAGGGTATATATAGTCCCATGATAAATTTGCCTAAAGTCATGGCAGTATATGTACCTTATTTTTGTTCTTCTTAATTACACAATCCGTCAAAGGGAGTACCATAATGCGGATAACGCTAACCTGAACTCAATCAATGTGCCACAACAAAAACACTTATCCTATGGGGATAAGTACAAATCGCAACCCGAAAACATTGTACAATGACTAAGGTACATAAAATATTAAGAAAGACTTATATAATAATGTTGAATTAAATGTCATGACCATAATTATTCATGAAAAATAAACAATGAAAATATTAAGTTCCAAACAACAATGTTCCTATGTCATCTAAATTTGTCTAACTTCCATGTTTTGAAGTTGTAGAAAATAGGCTGCCCATTTCTTCCGTAGTGTCGTCATGGTGTCATTGTTTAATGTTGTTCCATCCGAAAACCACTACAAAATGTTAAATATTAAATTAGTTTTGTACATCAACCATTGAGGTAGGATTTCATACCAACAAACTGATTACTTATTCTTATAGTATGCTTACCTTATTCCATTCGTTCTTCAAACCGCCACTAAATATGCACCACATCCAATGCATGACATAGTATCTACACTCATAGCCTCCGGCTTGAAGATGACTCTACATGAAAATTTAAAATACCCAATTAAGGTGCCTCATTTTTTGTTAGACATGGTACTAATTTCAAATACCTATTGATGAAATAATGACATACCTTTGGTTCAATCCATCGAGGTGCAGGACCATCCGCCTTGCCTTCCAGAGTAGTGAATATTTTCTTCATTGCACTAATTTCGAAAATAACAAAAACGTATATAACATATAGAAGACTTTGTTGCTACATAACAACTGGTAAATCGTACATTTTTTTAAGCTTTCTAATTACCTGTTAATTGCAGCCTTGATGTGAACATCAGGCTTTTTCCGTAAAGAACAAAACCAAACTACAAGATTCTCTCATGGACACAAAACAAGAAGTTGCCAATGTGCCCTGAAGTGAACAAAATAAAATTAACGAATTTATAATGCAAACTTTTTCACAACAGTGACATGAATTTACTTACTGATTCAAGAAAGGTCCTAAGTACACTTCTCGATGTGATTTCTTGACCCACGTTTCTATGTATTGTTCACATTCTTGACGTCTGTCCTTTGCGTTGTGTATAGAATGCGGCTCAAGGAAACCATAAACTGGGGAAAAACCTATGCTTGTACTCCAATCATTCATAAACCTTTTTGAAACACGATAAAGAATATTGTTAACCAAATGTTGTAAGTACAATTAATTATGACTTAGATAAGGAGATCTAATTTACTTACATCATCCACAGCTGTAGTATAGACATGTTTAAACATTTGTCACCTAAAATGATTTCAGTAACATTTGCATGTGTGATGAAAAACCCATTTTTTGAATTTGGTATCCCAAATTTCACCCCGTCCCACGATAACTCGACTGGCTTTTGGTAAACGTGAAATAAGTTCTTCACCAATTCTCCCAGGGAATCAACTGCAGCCATTGTAGTGCCCCTTTCAGCCGATCCAACCGAGTTGGGCAAAGGCTTCTGCGAATCCTACAAGGTTAATGATAATAACAGTTAGTGTACATGTAATTCATTACGACAAAATCACAAATGCTTTCCGAGGAAAAATAAATAACCTCATGAGATACCACTTTGAATAGATGTTTCGGCCAAGCGACGAATATGCCAACAGCTTGGCTGACAAACCGAACCTCTGACATCAAAAAAGGGATCTGAGCGTCACCGTGGTAAACTGTGACAACACTCACCCTAACCACGTCATTTGCATAAGGCACATTGTGTGTGGAGGATGAAGTGTCGTATAGTTTTCCCAATGCCACGAGCATAGTACTTTGATCGTGTACTACGTACAAGCCCATTAGGTCCACAACAACATCAGAAGGCTCTTTAGCTACTCCTTTTGTCTCTGGTTCAGTGCAACTACCCTTTGTGCTCACACGTGCACCTAAAACTTTTATTTCTACCGACTCTAGGGGGATGATTGATGTGATGCAATATGAGATAACTCTATTTTAATTGATTTTTTTAACTCCAAATTGCGCTTGTGTTACACTTCAACTTCCCTCCTCCACGCCTCCTGCTGCTGCTTGTTTTCTTCCTCAACCTCTTTTCGTACCTGATCCTTGAGGTCACCGATGATGTCAGCCAATTGTTGTTGGGTGATTGATGGCGGCGAAGTGCTTGAGCTACGTGATGCTTGTCCAAAGTATTGGTTGATTGTGACACATGTCCCTGCGACACGAACACGTCCTAGATGCTCAGGTCTGCCAATAGTTGTGTTTACGATATCCTGACGACCATGGGGAACAAAGCTTCCCTGCATCACCTGTTCCTCTAAAGAATCTTGCATGCAAACACAATTTATCAAATTAAATGTGAGTGGCTATTGCAATGACACAATTATTTGACAATGATTGTAAACAAACAACAAATCAACTCACAATTTTGTCTGATATCTGTTGTGCTGCTGCAGAGGTCATTTGCCCATAACGCTTTGTGCGGGCCATCTTTCACTTGAGATGTCTCGACACGGGGGATGAAGGGTCATTGCTGAGTGATGGATTTTTAGTAAACTCAGCTAGATGTTCTCGATGCTTCCTTTTCTTGTCCATAAGTTTTTTTGTCTAAAAGATCATAGCCCCCACAAGACAGTAAGTGGGGGCAGTCATTGTATTTTTGAATCTCCTGCACCTTCTTCCGTATTCCCTTAGATACACAACCAACAATTTCTGTATATTACATGACTTTAATTTACTGTCTGAATTCATTTTGAAATACAAGAAAAATTCACAAACCTGCCAATTAGGGGTTTGGCGGCTTTTTGCAAATTCTGCCCATGTAGCTGGATCAAGACCATACTTCATTGTAGGATCACTTATTTGTTGACCCTCATTGTCAGCATACACAAATTTAGAAGTCAAGAAAGACTTAAATTGCCTCCATCTAGTTGCAACTGTTGACATCACCTTCTTTTTGGCATCCTCACCTTCAGGGATGTCAAATTTGCGCCGAACATGAAAGTTGTTATGTAAGAGTGCATGAATGATTCATATTAAAGTGACTTATAAAGACAATCATAAACATACGTGTACTTAAAACCGCTTACCAAAATATCTTCCCAAATTAGCTTCTTCAGATCGTTCGGGACAACATTCTAGTTGGAGTGGACAATAGGAATTTTTTCCCGTGCAACAACCCCTAGATAACTATGAATTTTTTTTTATGGGGCCTTGATCCTCTTCCAGAGGCAGGATTGATGTTAACAATTGGTCATGGCTGATCTAAGCTTCTAGTAGTCAGCCTTCTGAGCCTGGTGGATTGTCTAGTCCTCCTTGAAGTAACCTCCAGAGGATTATCTGAATATGGTGGGGACATTAGGGGTGTTGCCATGAGCCTACAGATATAAAACAAATTCAGTTAGGACAAAGTTAGTTATGTAATACGCAATAAGTTGTAAATTTAATTACAAATTTATGCATTACAATTATGCGACATGGAATAGGTATATGGTACTTTATGCTTACGCAGTTACGTAGGAATGTTCTCCTATAAACCCTCGTCATGATCAATATGATTTACATATACATCATCCTATTGTTGTTCATCATTAATCGAAGGCATGTCTTTGGAGAAAGGCAGCATGTCAGTGACATCAACTGTTGAACCATCAAGATGGTGACTGCTAGAAATTGTTCTCCCTTGCAAAACCACTGACCATCTAGAGTCGTAGGGATCTTCTACATAAAACACTTGCCGAGCTTGCGCTGCCATGATGAATGGGTCGTCCTTGTAACCTAACTTTTGAAGGTCTTCTAAAGTAAATCCCATTTTGTCTTGACGCACACCGGTATTTCCACTGACCCACTTACATTTGAAGAGAGTTACTCTAAATTGACCGTAATCAAGCTCCCAAATATCTTGAATGACTCCATAGTAAGGCATGCATGCTTGAATGGGATTGTTATCTGAAGCACTACAAAAGTGATTCAATTGACCATCAACAGTCACCCCACTGTTCTACACACTACTTTTATCATCCTGGGACTTTGTGCAAAAAAAAATAATGATTGATATCATATCCCTTCCATGTTGGCACATTCAAATTTAGATCGATAGCTAGCAATCTTAATGTATTCGAAGCACTATGATCGGTGAAGATTGTTTTTCGAAACTAGTGGATGAAACTTCTATTGTGCTCCTGCAACAACCTCATCATGTTCATTTTTGGGTGAATACTGCTAACATGTTGTTTGTGAGCATCTATGTATGGGATGACCTCTGTTGTGTTGTGTAATACGTATAGATGAGCTTGTGACAGTTGTTGGTGATCCATGGTTACAACATTGAATCCTCGTGTGCCCCGACCATCAATGGTGCAATCGTGACGATTTTGAGGAACTCCCACTAGTGTAGCGATGTGTATATATTCTGAACAAAACTCAATAGCTTCCTCAACAACATATCTTTCAGCAATGCCTAGCCTCTGGTCGATATCGATTTTTTTGTATATCCTTTCAACACCTTCATGTAACGTTCAACAGGATACATCCAACGTAAAAACACGGGCCCACACAACCGAATCTCACGTACAAGATGAACAATTAAGTGAATCATGATGTCAAAAAACGATGGCAGAAAATACATCTCTAATTCACACAGGATAATGGCAGCCTGATTCTCCAAATCATCCAATTGTTTTGGGTCAATAACCTTGCTACAAATAGCATTAAAGAAAAAACTCAAACGTTTTATGGCAACCCTAACTTTCTCAGGCAAGATACCATGAACGGCCACTGGCAACAGCTGTTGCATTAACACATGACAATCATGATATTTCAAGCCAACCAACTTCAAATCATTAACTGACACAAGACTCTCAATATTGGAAGAGTATCCTTATGGTACTTTAACATTTTTCAGACAATGACAAAAATGTTTTTTCTCCTTGGTTGACATTGTGTATCATGCTGGGGGTAAATACGTTCGCCGACCTTGTGCCTGTGGATGCAACTAGTGTCGTATACCCATCTCCACCAAATCCTGAAGACATTTTAAACCATCCTTTGTCTTGCCTTTGATGTTAAGAAGGGTGCCTATTAAACTATCACACACATTCTTCTCCACATGCATTACGTCGAGACAATGTCGAACATGTAGATTGGTACAATAAGGAAGATCAAAGAATACTGACCTTTTCTTCCAAATGTTTTTGTCAGCATGATCCTTCCTGTGTGTCTTACCAAAAACAGTTATGATGTCTTTCACTCGATCATACACTTCATGTCCAGCTAACGGTTCCCGGACATCTTTACTCTCATGGGTTCCATTAAATGTTTTCTTCAATCGCCGATACGGGCGATAATGTTTCAAAAATCTTTGGTGCCTTGTATATACTGTCTTCTTCCCATGTTTAAGTTGGATGAAACTTGTGTTTTTCTCACAAATTGGACATGCATGGTGTCTTTTCACACTATATCCGCTTAAATTCCCATAAGCTGGAAAGTCATTAACGGTGCAAAATATCCTCGCACGGAACCTGAAGGTCTGTCCAACATTTACATCATACACATCAACCCCTTCTACTCGTAACTTGCGCAAGTCTTCAATCAACAGAGTCAGATAGACATCAATATCGTTTCCTGGCTATCTTGGACCCGTTATCATCATACACAACATCATGTATTTGCGCTTCATGCACAGCCAAGGAGAAAGGTTGTAAATCATTAGCAAAACAGGTCATGAACTGTGACTAGTGCTCAAGTTACCAAATGGATTCATGCCATCCGAAGCAAGACCAAGTCATAGGTTTCTTGGTTCCACTCCAAATTCTGGATACAAGTGATCAATTGTCTTCCACTATGGAGAATCAGCGGGATGTCGGAGTGACCCATCATTTATTCTTCCAACTGCATGTCATTTAAGGTTTGAAGCATCGTGTTCAGTAGCAAACAATCGCTTAAACCTTGGTATAATTGGAAGGTACCAACAAACCTTTGTTGGACGAGTGTTGTTTGTGCCTACATCATCAGTGTATTCCCCATTGTTCACTTTGTATCGTGAAACCCCACATGTCGGGCAATTCCACATTTCCGCAAACTCATTTCTGTACAACATACAATCATTACGACATGCATGAATTTTCTGGTACTCCATACCCACAGGACATAATATTTTCTTAGCCTCGTAGTGACTCTTAGGTAACTTGTTATCGTGAAGAAGCATATTCTTCAATAACACAAGAAACTCAGTCAGACTTTTGTCACTCCACCCAAATCTAGCCTTCAAGTTGACCAAAGCTAGCACCGCAAATAATCGAGTGAAGGTTGTGCACCCCAAGTACAATGGCAACTTCGAATATGTTTGTAATTCTTCATAATAGGGTGCATGAGCTTGCAAAAAACCCTCTTTCCCAAGATCGAGTATCATGTCTTCCATTCGATCTCTGGTTTGTACATGTACCGCTTCAGTGTCGGCGGGTGTTGAGATCTCTGGTAATTCATCGTGCCATATCCAATTTGTATAACTCCGATTGAAGCCATCATAAATAAGATGTGATCTAATGCCATCTAATGACTGACGCCTTCCATTGACACAATTAATACATGGACAAAAATAATTTTCACCCAACCCTGGTGCATGTTGTTGCACAAACTCCAAGAAATCTTCAACCCCATTTTCATACTCGTCACTTATGCACGGTGCTTGAATCCAACTTCGATTCATGTTTTCTGTTCTATAACAACGCCTCTATTATACTGTATGCATGATATTCTCACTTTTTTTATATGAAGGTGAGGTCCTATCCCATTCAGGAACAACCTTTTTTGCTTCATTCATATGTACAAGTTAAGTATGTTATGGTAAATTTGATGAAATTTTGGCAGCATTTCGCATTGGTCTCCAAGTACACAAAATGAAAGCGGTCACATAAATTGACCACAATCAAGTATGCAGCCGGAGAACAAAGCAATACGCAATAAATCAAAATTTTATCAAATATAACACAACATACTTAACCTATAACTATGAATGAAGTAAAAAAAAAAGAGTTCCCAAACTGTCCAAACAAACAATTCAAGATTCCATACCATGACTAATCCAAACTATCTGTATTAATCATGGTATTGAATCTCAAACGGGAAACTAGGGTTCACTCAAAATGCACATATTTTTAATGGACAATAATAGTAATATATGAACAACAAACTTAGAATCCAAATACAAGTCGGATTAAGTTACATACCTAGATAGATGGTTTTGACAATAAAGATCATTGCGGTAATGGCAGCTTCAAATGCTATGACTTTAATTATCTTTGGTCAACCAACAAAGTCAATTGTCCTAAGTATCTTTAATCTTCACCTACACAACTGGTAAAAAATTGCCAACCTAAATTTAAAAAATGTCTCATTAACATAAACATAACATATATGTATATTATAGTGGGTGTAACATTTCACTTAAATTGTTAGCTTGCCCTACAATGAAATTGCAGGCAAGGGTAGCAAAAGTAATTCATTGTTGTGAAGCACAATAAATGCTACACAAACATGAGCAGCTGCTGAAAATATAAATAAAATCTAACATTGCTGACTGAAATGCCAAAGAAATTTAATTCTAACACAATAACGTATGGTGACTGATAAAAATATAACAACTGTTGTGTCTTGCCTTAGTGGTTGGTGTGAGCCAGCTGATTCTATGTGTTGTGCGGGTGCTGGGTTTGATCTTGGGTGGTTATTATTCTTAAAGTGGTGCTGCTACATTTACATTTATTATGTGGCACTACTGGTACTTCTAATTAATATATATTTCAGCCCCCAAGTTTCATGTCTATCCACAATCAATTCAAACAACATGCAAACAACCACAAAGTTTCATGTTTCATGGATATATTTCAATTTAGGTAGACAAAAATCACATTTTAAAAATAGAGCTAGTGGTGCTATATTCAATATTAGTTCCAGTTTTGAGTTTGCAGTTCACAAAAGGAAAGGAAACAATAGTGAATTCACTTACCAGATATGAAGACCAACAATGATAAATGCCTGCATCCATAAGAGAAAGAAATGTATATTATATGTTGTATTGAAGATTATATTAGATAATGCACACATGCTTCATACACAGTCGAAGATCAAAACATTGCCCCGTGCAAGGTATATTATGTATTGATCAATGTAAAAGACCCCAAATCTAACTAATACTTCAAAGCCTCATTATATAAGTAATAGAGAATAGCATCTCTTACCTAAAAAAGCTTTTAGAACTACAAAACCAGGTGTCACATCAGAAAGATCTTCACCAGTTGTTCCAACATTCCCAACTGCTACTGTTATTGGCTACAACAGCAACAAAATCATTTAGTTAACATTGTAATTGGCATGCTATCTAGTAAACTATAAGAAGAATTAAACAGTAATTTCTTCCAGCAAGGCAAAAGTGGAACAAATATAATACTAAATTAGTTATGGATGGTCATTTTGCAACAATAATTTGTCGTTGTTCAATTTCTCTCTTGCTCCATTTCATATTGATGGTATAAAGTGTTACTGTGTTAGTGTGTGTGTGTGTGTGTGTCTATATGTAGAAATGGTTAAGTAAATGTTACAGCAAATTAATACAAAACAAATGATGTGATGATTGATGAATAATCATGAAAAAGAAGAAACAAACATAAAAATGTAAAATCACTATAGGAAAACGTGTTACACAACTAAATTATCAAAATTCGAACACATAATGAATGAAGTTTCTGTGTATATACAATAGTAGAGTCAACTGTGCATCACACATTGTTTCTATGCAATCTATGTTACACCTTAAGCTATGCCCATTTTTTTCTCGCACATCCATCAATCCCCTTAAGACAAAAAGACTAAACAAGGTAGTGTTCATAACTTGAGTCCCCGTTCGGGTTGGATATCTTAATTAGCATAGTAACATCCTCCTTCATGGTAGGCCTACCCTGTGGTGCATGCATCAGTTGTGCACATCAACCTCCTACATGCATATTTTATTTTGTGTGTTGAATCTGCCAGACAGTTTGCTGAGTCTCGTGTTGGACAAGCAGAGCCATCTGTGCGGGCACTAGATCTTATGGCAGGGTCTGTCAATTGATTGGCCCAGTGGACTAGTGAGGCTAACAAAGCAATGGAGGAGGAAGAACTATCTAAGTTGTCTCAAGATATCGGAGAGATGTGGTTGAGACTAGTAAAGGGTCTAAGGAAGGTATATTTAGACCATAGAGAAGAGGTTAGAAATCATGCTTTATTATCGGAGAGATGTGGTTGACACTAGTACAAGGTCTAACAAAATACTAACTACTAATAACAAATATTACGTGAAGTTGTTATTTTTTTAGGCAAACAAATTACACGAATTTTATTTACCGTTGGATCGACCCATCAACAATCTAATTTTTCTAAAATTAATGGTCGTCTTCTCATTTCTCTCTCTTCACAGCACGACACAATCTAAATTGTTGGATCAAGTGGCCTCAAAATAATTAAGAGGGGGGGGGGGGTTGAATTAATTATGAACATGTCTTGACTAATTAAAAAATTATCCTTCTTAATGTTACTAGATTCAATTAGGCTTTACTACTAAGTTATGAGGAAGTAAAGAACAAAAACAATAACTTAGACAAAAGTAAAGCGGAAATAAAAGTACACAATGGAAAAGTAAAGAGTGTAGGGAAGAAGAAGACAAACACAAGATTTATACTGGTTCGGTCACAACCCGTGCCTACGTCCAGTCCCCAAGCAACCACTGGTTCTTGAGATTTCCAATAACCTTGTAAAATCCTTTACAAGCAAAGATCCACAAAGGATGTACCCTCCCTTGTTCTCTTTGAACAACCAAATGGATGTACCCTCCACTTGAACTGATCCACAAGAGATGTACCCTCTCTTGTTCTCAGTATTACAACCCAAGTAGATGCACCCTCTACTTGTACCACAAAGGATGTACCCTCCAATGTGTTAAGACAAAGAATTATTAGGCGGTTAGTCCCTTGAATCTTTGTAAGGGGAAACAAAAGATATCACAGGCGGTTAGTCCTTTGAAATCTTTTTTTTAAAGGGAAGAGGAAGAATCAAAAGAATTCTCAGGCGGTTAGTCCCTTGAATCTTTTGGCAAGAGGGAGAAGGAAGAAACAAAAGAATTCTCAGGCAGTTAGTTCTTTAAATCTTTTGACAAGAGAGAAGGAATGAAGAAGAAGAATAGCACAAGTTTTTGGTCAATGAACTTTTCTTGAAAGAGAAAGTATTGAACAAAAACTTTTAGAAAGATGAAGGAAAATGAATGAAAGAAATTTGTTATGCATCCTTTGAAATTCGTGTCATGGTCACATATTTATAGTCATTTGATGACTCAAGTTAAAAGTCGTGACTCTTGGCAATTTCTTCAAAACTAGTCACTTCAAGAGTTGTGACTTTTGTGAAAACTAGTCACTTAAAAGTTATGACTCTTTTTGAAAACTAGTCACTTAAAAGTTGTGACTCTTAAAAAAATCTTCAGAAAACTAGTCACTTTAAGAATTGTGACTTTTGGTAATTTATTTTTCAAAGTAAGTCACTGGTAATCGATTACCATCATAGTGTAATCGATTACACATCAACATATATGACTCTTCATGTTTAAATTTGAAAATCAAAATGTTTAGAAACACTGGTATTCGATTACAAGTATTGTGTAATCGATTACACAAGTTTGAAATGATTTGAAAATGTTTTATCACAAGTTGTGACTCTTGAAATTTGAAATCTAACATTTTAAAACATTGGTAATCGATTACATGATTATGGTAATCGATTACAACTTTGTAAATCAGTTTGAAAACAATGTTGGCTACTGGTAATCGATTACTGCCTTCTGGTATACCAGAGAGTAAAACTCTTTGGTAAAAATTTTCTTTTGAAAAATTCTTTTGAACAAAATTGTGCTATTCAATAGTTTTTTAAAAACTCTAATGCTTATCTTGACTGAGTCTTCTCTTGATTCTTGAATCTTGAGTCTTGATTCTTTACTTGAATTTTGAATCTTGAATCTTGATCTTGATTCTTGAAACTTGCTTGACTCTTGATTCTTTGGCATCGTCAAAATAATCTTGGAAGGTATTGCTTCCACATAAACCTCGGAAAAGAGACAAAAGGAGAGAGACAACGAAGAAATGAACCTGTTGTTGACTAGACGAGAGTTTGGTTTTATAGGAACCCTTCTATTCATCCATTTATCGATCCACGTCCACCCCATCTTTCTTCTCCTATTCTCTCTGTTTTCTTTTCTTTATTTTTTTTCTTCTAAAAACTGAGAGAAGAAAAAAGGGAATTGAAGGAAGAAGATTGAGAAAAAAAGGGGAATGCCAAGATAATTAATACGGTGAAAATTTGGATTTTGGTAAATGGGTGTTTCTCTTTTCGTGCTTTTACCTTCAGTGGTGGAAGGAAGGGGGTTTGGTTTGGCGAGTTGATGGATTTGGAGAGCACTGAGTGTGTGTAATCCTCGGACAGCATGGATGAGGATGAGATCCACACCAACCATCATCACTCTGAGTTTTCTTCCACAAAGCCTTGCAATGGAGGCACTAGTCACATCAATTCTGTGGGCCCCAACGCAATTGCTCTGGCAACCAGCGTCCATGAGTTATTGGAATGTCTTGTTTGTACTAATTGAATTTACCCTCCAATTAATTAGGTATGTTCTTTCACCAATTTTAACATGTCATGTTTGGTATCTTTTGGTGAATTTGATGACTCTTAGAAGGGGTTTGAGTGGATTTGGTTTAGCAGATTTTGAGTTTTTCTTCAGTTTTTCTAGGGGCAAGGGATAAGGACAACCTACATTTGGTTGACAAGAATTGATGAGTCTGCAATGTTGATTGTGGAATTATGAGGTTACTTGCAATTCATGGTGATATGGTGTCAAATAGAAGGATTTTCTATGTTGTGAAATTTTAATCTTGTCTTGGTTGTATGTGTTTGGCTACGGAGGGCATCTTGATGCTATTTGACACTCATTTTTCTGATTATTGCTTGGCAGATCGAACTAATTCTAGACATGTTTTTGCATTTGAGGGAATGATGATTTTAGGATAGTTTACATATTTTGCTTTCAACCATTGACCAAAGTATTAGGTTTTCTTAGTTGGGTAACAAGAATTTCTGATCTTTACAGCATGATCATTTGTTTGTCGAGAGAGCAAGAGCCAAAATTTTAATAGATTTTTGTTTAATAGATATATCTTGTAAAAAATGCTTCATGTTGGATAGGTTTCAGAGTTGCTGGATGTCAATGTGTTCACAATGCGAACATATGGCATGCTAGTATGATGCTAGATGCATTGTCTTGGTTGTAATTTATTGATAATGTTGAAAGTGGTTAATTCAATGAATCTTTATGTAATCATACCTGAATGTCAAACTCAGAAGGCACATAAATTTTATGAGAAATTTCATAGGGTAGGTACAATGAATAAAAATAGGAAAAACAACAAAAGAGCCAAAAAGAACACAAACAACAGAAATACCAAATCATCAACTCAAGCAGGGATCTCCAATCCTCCAATCCCTTACCATGTCTAATTAAGCCCTTTAAAATATCAATGAGCTAAAATAAACAGGCTAGTAAAGCAAGTCTATACCAAAAAAGATATGCAAGTAAAAACTTTAGATTGAAAATACCTATTGTTCTCATGCCTAATGCTGGAGTGATAATTGAAATTAAACAAAGTAAATTGTATCACCCCTTTTATAGGCCATCAAACCCAATTATGTTTTCGTTTCATCTGTGATTATCTTTTTCTGTGTGGATGTGCTTCCTTTGAGATGTGGCTGAATATTTGTTGATTTGTTTGACAGTCAGATTTGAAACTCAACAATTCTTGCATATAATTGAGGATTCCCTTGTTTTCCCTATTATATATGACAGTAAGAGGTATGTTGTTTTGCATAGAACCCTTATATTTAAATTTTTAAAGATCTGAAATCTTAGCTCTCATTTGCGTTATGCTATGAAATAGTATTGTCCAAGATGTTATTGTCATTTATTCTGGTTATGAAGATTTGAAATCTTTTATCTCTCATTTGCATTATGTTGTGAGAGTCTTGTAAAACTCTACAGGTTATGTATTTTGCACAAAATATTTGTGTAGTTTTAAAAATAAGATTATATATATATGTATTATATTTCTGGTTCATATCACATTCATATGGGGATGGCAACCCTATGAGGTTGCCACCAAGTTGGGGATTTGGGGAGGGTAGATGTATGTAGAGTTACTCCCATCAAGTTGTTTCCAAGGGTCAAAGTAGTAGCTATATTGTTGTGCCAACTGCTAGTGCTCACCCTCAAAGTTGAGGAAATATGGGGAGAAAAAATTCAGTTAGAGAATGTAAAGAATAATGAGAAATTTTGGCATGCTAATAAAAATATTACATTTTTATATGTGATTGATCTGTTGGCTACTTAGCTGTGTCAAAGTTATATTTAGACATCTTATAGGTTGAAATTCTAATTTATAAAATTAACTGACAGATTTTGAGCATAAAATAAACTCATATTATATGCAATATTGCAATGAAAAGGTGCTGGAAGTTATTCAACAAAACTCTCATATTAACTCATGAAACAACCACACCCATGCACACTAGCCAGTCGCCATTGTATGGATGCATACACTGAAAAGAATTTTCATGTTTTCATCAACGAGATGCATTCCCAGTTTTCCACTAAATTTTGATGAGGTTAACTTGCTGAAATGCTTTTATAATTGCTCCTTGTATAATTTCTATTATTTGTGCGCTTTATGAATAGAAAACTATTGTTGTCAATTTTCTCTAGTATTCTTCATACATGTTGAATTCAGCTATTAATATTCTATAATGTTATGACAGAATTGTGTTATCCTTACCCCCAATTATTAATGGTGCACATTCAGCCATCACTCTGGAGACAGAATGTATTTATTGAATGTACTGTAACTAATCTGACAACTGTGAAAGTTGTTTTAAATACAATGGTAGAGTAGTGAGTTTTATTGTATGTTTTTCTATTTGCATTTTGTATGTCATACAATTGGTTAGACGATGACAGAGTATTTTGTTTTGTTTAGGTAACAACCTTCTCAAAATATTGTGAAAACAAATTTTTCATTGAACCAATTGAATTTATTTCTTCTGATGGCAAGTCAAACATATACCCTGATTTATCTGTCTACAATATGGAAGTTTGTCTATCTTACATTACTGGATTGATTGGGGTATCATTGGAAGCAGAAGAGGTAATTATTTTGCTGCTTCATATCAGTGGCGTGATCCTGTACTTTCAAATTGACTATTGATAAATCATTTAGGCTTATTTTTAACATCTTTAATATCTGACATCTGAGACATTGATGTTAAAATAACAAATACAATTAACACAGCTTTCTGCCCCTTCTCTTTCCAGATTTTAATTGTCATTGGAAATTTGCCCATGTTAATTTATCTTAAGGATTTAAATTTTGTACATATTTGATCAACCAAGTTTTTTTTTATATATTTACCAGGTGACTGCTTTCTTTTATGCAGGCATTTTACTTATGTGGTTGAGTTGTTCTTTTGTTCGTGTGAAATTTCCTTAATTTCTATCTACTTAGTCTTTATATTGCAGTTAGTTGTTTCTAATGCAAGATTCAATGCTCTCATGTTTGTTTTTAAGAGCAACTGAAACAAATATTTTTAACTTGTTATTGTTTGATACTCTTCCCACCCTCCTTCAGGTCACTAAGTTCTTAAATCGGATGTAGTTGCATGCCAAACTGTCTACATCTGATAATAAGCAGTGTAACTTTGTGGTATTTGTACCAAATTTGTGCATGTTGTAATAGATTAAGGCACTAAGGTGGCTCTGAAATTTTCAGATTTCATAAGCTGTGTAATAAACAACATTTTCTTCATTCAGATTTCATTCTAATGAGGCATGTGCTTCCCATAGTTTGAAGTTGGATAATATATATTTCCTGTATCAGTGTTGATTTATTAAAGACACTTACCAGGCCAGTTTCAATGGAGGAGGTTAAGCAAATTGTATTCTGTGTAAGCCCTTGCAAGGCTCCAAGTCCACATGGCTTCCAACCAATTTTTTACAGGACTTATTGGGACATTGTTTCCAATGAGGTATGGTAGTTGATAAGTACAACCTTCCCAACTGCTAAGTTTCCTACCTAATTAGCTAACACTCTGACTATTGTTGAATATTATGTTCAAATCATTTCTATTTATTCATTAGTTTTTATAGTAAAAATTTATAACATTTACCAACTATTGTTCAAGTCTTCATGGGACGATAATTTTTATTTATTGAATATTACTTGATTGCTTAATACGCTTGTCAACGACTCAAAAAAAGCATCCCAATGTCCACTTCCCAAAGCTGTGAATCACACCTGCAAAAAAAAATCGTGTTTCTACTACTTAGAAATGAATTCAACTAATAGTCCAATCCCACATATGATGTCATTGTGAAATGCTCATTGGCTCATATTATTGGGACTTTTTCTCTATAGAGTTTAACATGTTATCTACTTAGGACATGTTTGAGTTCCCATTCATTATATGATGGGGGTATTCCTAGACGGTTAGACCAATCCAACAGACCAACGCAAAAGACAACCCCTAGATCCTTTTGGAAACGCCATTTGTAGCTAGCGAAAGAATACTCAAGCATTCACTTCATGTCCAACATAATGAACATATCCAAAATCATGTCAACCATAATTCTTTGATATCACTAGCTTCTTGATAACATTGACTTATATATCAATTAAATTATACTTTAATGGTAGTTTTTTTTCCCTGTCATGAAATAGTAGAATTAAATGGTACTCAGTTAATAAAGGGTGTGATTATTTATGGAGATAGTTGCATTTTGCTCTCTCTCTCTCTCTTCCTTTTGCTCTTGTAAATAAATAAAAAATCTTCAAATAAACCCTTATCTCAGCTGGCTTCACTAAATGCATTTTATTTTCATTTTTCTTTTGTGAGCAGAAAAACTTAGTCACTGCGCAAATCTCTTGTCCAATCCAAGCCGCCAGAATCACCCTCATAGTTGCCAAGGAGGCAACGGATAGGCATGGTCAAAGGTTGGCAACCTCCTCCGTCATTAGCGGCGACGAACACAACTCAAATGAGATTTCCATCTTCTGCGACGGTCTTCACCACCGGTGGTGGTACGTGACAACACACGCGACTAAGTTGAGTTTAGTAGTTTACTGTTACTACAATTGTAATATCTTTGTGTCTTGTTTGTTTCCATTGAGTTTTATCTTTATAAATTTTTATTATTAATTCGAATAACCAATTCACCATTTCACCTCACTATTTTTCCCTTAAAATTCTTCATTTATTCTTCTTTGTATTTGCTCAACATTTTCTTTCTAAATACTTCATCCAATAATAGATAATATCTTCTTATATCAGATAATGGACTAGTTTATTTAATTTATTTAAAAAAATTAATTTAATTTTTTTTATATAAACATCTTTCTGAAGCACATAAGAATTGCTTCTTAAAAAAAGCAAAAAAAACTGCTTATTTTAAATAAAAAAACTGTCTAGATAAACATATAAAAAAATCATAAAATTACTTATTTTGTTTAAAAGAGTACTTATTTTAAAAAATAAAACTAACTAACTCAAATTTCCTTGAATATAAACTTTGAGTACGCTATGTTTTCTTATCATCGATTGTTGAAATGATAACACAATCATCTATATGAGATTACAGACTCTAATATTTCTAGACCCCATCATTATTCATGCAATGTTGTTATTTTATCAACTTGTATAAAACATGAAATCAACCCAAATAACAATCAATGCAATAAACAAATGCAGGTTGAAGAAGACATCCTCACCAATTGTACATGGTGACATGGATACCACACATGTCCCTTCACTACAAGTTTTATTCAAAGGTATTCCTCTCAATTCTAGATTACCAGCATAGGAAGATGCATCAAATGATTGAAACTAGTTACTTATAGGAATTTTTCCCACAAGACGGTTATAGGAAAGGTTGAGGTATGAGAGCAAAGTTAGACTTTGAAGCTGTGAAGAATTTTCTCCATCAAGATTATTGCTTGATAGGTCCAATGACTGAAGCTCTTTTAAGTTCCCCATAGATGAAGGGATTTTGCCTGCTAAAGCATTATGTGACAAGTTGAGAGAAATAAGTGTTGTGAAACTCATAAGCTCTTCTAGTATGCTTCCTTCAAAATTGTTGAATGAGAAGTCAACAAAAGCAAAGGCAATGTGATTGAAATTTGATCCATTATGATCTTCATCAACCACCATTGCCTTCCAAGTTTTGAAGCATTTTGCTGGAATTGAGCCACTGAAATTGTTGGAAGCCAGATGTTAACTCATTGGCAAGTGCACCAAATTGTCACATGTAATAAAATAAAACAGAAGTCCGAGTGTTAGGTCCAGAGGGACTTTGTTTGTACTTAAATTTGTGCAAACACAATTTTAAAGCAATTGATAGAAAAAGATAAGGAATTGTAAGTGGGAAATTAGAGGGCAGGAGTAAAAGATAAAAAAAAATAAGGAAATTAAACAATATTTGATTGCGAAAGATGAATTCAAAATGCAAATGTATCAGGGCCTAACATGCCAAAACTACTTGTGATGCAATGCTAATAATTTTTCTCTATCTAATATTATCTCAGTTTTTACCCGCATCTACTCTAACACTCTATATTTAGTTCCCAGCATGAAGAGCCTAATTTATTTATTTTCTATTCCAAATTCCTTTGTAAATATAAAATAATAAATCACATTAAGAATAAAGATGCATGAAATAGATTAAACAAACATCACTCTATTCCTAGACATGATTTCATTTAGATGCTCTTTCCCAATTCTTTAGAAAATAAACATTTTCCAATGCATTGTTTCTTAAACAATGCATGAGTATGGGTGATCAAACCACAATCAGCAACAATAAAGCACAAAAAAGAACAATAAAAACTAGAATTGCATTAAATAGATAATAGGGAAGAATTACATTACAAGAGTTTGACCGCTAGGCTCCCCATAATATGGGTTTAGCCTTTCATTGAGAGGCTTTATACTTTAGAGGTTGATGGGGACAGAAGAAAAAGAGGGATGGATAAAGGAAGAGAAGGGGAGAATGACTATAGAAGGAGGGTTTTCCCTATTAGAGATGTTCAGGCTTTGGTTGTATTCAATAGAGAACTCTGAGTCTCGGTGTGTCTTTCTCCTTTGATTCCTACTCCTTTTATAGGCCTAAGGTAGCTTAAAATTCACACGACCTCACACTAAGTGTTCCTTTCGGGACTTAGCAAGTATGACAGTGTGATCACGCGCTGATTGCAACAACGTCTAGGCTTAGTGAGTCATGCGCTTAGCGCGGGATTCGCGCTAAGCACGCCTTTGAGCTTCTTCGTAGGCCTTTTTCGTGCTAAGCTTGAGTTGGCCGCTAAGCAAGTTGACGCTTTTGGTCTGTCTTGTGCATTAAGTGAGCTGTTCCAATCTTCAACTTTTTCTTCAAAGTTTTTTCTTCAAGTTTTTGCATCAATTTTCCTTCAAAGCACTTGTAATCTTCCTTCTTTTAACTCCTGCTGGTCAAGAATTAAAATGATATTAAAATCCTCATTAATCCATTAAAAATAACAGTAAAATAGTGGAATTCTAATCATTCTTAGTCAAAATTGACTATCAATTAAACCCAAATTTTGCAGTTATCACCATATCAATAATTTGAACCATATGTCGAGTATCGTTAGTCTAAGAACATTCAATGTTACCATGAAGTTTGTTTTCCCTCAAAACCATGACATGGAGTGTGGATATTGTATTTAAGAAGTATGGAAATTCATCATGATCTTCATCAACCACCATTGCCTTCCAAGTTTTGAAGCATTTTGCTAGAAGTGAACCACTGAAACTGTTGGAAGCCCGATCAACAATTTGAACCATATGCTCAATACCGTTAGTCTGAGAACATTCAATGTTACCATGAAGTTTGTTTCCCCTCAAAACCATAACCCAGAGTGTGGATATTGTATTTAAGAAGTATGGAAATCCATCATGATCTTCATCAATCACCATTGCTTTCCACGTTTTGAAGCATTTTGTTGGAAGCTAGATAAAAAATTTGAATCATATGCCCAATACCGTTAGTCTGAGACCATTCAATGTTACCATGAAGTTTGTTTCGCTTTAAAACTATGACATGGAGTGTGGATATTGTATTTAAGAAGTGTGGAAATCAATCATCTATCATATTGTTTCCAAGAATCAACACCTCTAATGATGTGCAATTTGTAAGGGATTTGGGAATTGGGTCCTTCAATATTTTGTTGGACAAGTGGTCTCAATAACATAAGTAAAGGGGGGGGGGGGGGGGTGAATTAAGTTTTAAAATTTCCCTATTAACAAATTCTAGTCCCCTTTTAAATGATGTATGATAGGCTCATAATGCAGAAGAAGAAGAAGAAGCAATTAATTTAATAATGGTCTTTTAAATGCACAAGACAAAGTAAATTGCAATAAAATAACTAAGATAAGGGAAACGAGAAATACAAACTCGATTTATACTGGTTCGGCCACTTCGCGTGCCTACGTCCAGTGCTTAAGCAACCCACTTGAGATTTTCACTATCTTTGTAAAACTCTTCTATAACTTCTGAACCACCTAGGGATTCCTCTCCCTCGAGTTATGGATTCTCACAATTCAAGAGACAAACAGTCTCTTGATCACAACAATTCTTTTTAGAAAGTACAAAAGTTTTTCTCTCTTTTAAAGAAGATGATACAAGTTAAAGATCTTAGAAGAATACTCAATTGATTTGCAAGTGTTTGACCAATGACTTTTTTATGAGAGAATAAGACAATAAGGTTCTGAAAAAATCTGAAGATTTTCGTAGACAAGTCACATATTTATAAGCCCTTGTTGGCTTTTCAAAAACTTTTGAAGAGATGTGACCTTTCATAATATTTTTCAAAAATTCTCTTACTGGTAATCGATTACAACTTCTTAGTAATCAATTACACAGTTATACATTGAACGGTCATGATTTTTCAATTTGAATTTTTGAAGTTTCGTTAGTGGTAATCGATTACAAGAAAGTGGTAATCGATTACATCATTTAAATTTCAAATTTCAAACTTCGTTTTGAAAAGCCTCTATAGTAATTTGTATCTGGTAATCGATTACAATGTTTGGTAATCAATTACTAGTGAAAAAAATACTTATTTTATCACTGATAAAACATTTTAAAACTTTTTATAATCTTTTGAAAATCATGTTTTTGAGGCCAAACCTTTTTAATCAATAAGAGATTCTTTTAACAAAAAAAAAACTAAATCTTATCTTTCTCTTGATCTTCTTTTCTTGATTTTGTATTTTGACTTGAAGTAATCTTGTGTTGCTTACATCTTGGCATCATCAAAAATTTTATACACATACATTCACATTCTCCCCCTTTTTTATGATGACAACCATTTGAAAGAATGTATAGAAAAATATGTCTTTGCGATATGATCACTCCCCCTTAAAGTTGCAATCATTGCTCAATAGAATAAATATTAAATATTTTCAGAAGATATACCCTGTACCTTACAGATTTCTCTCCCCCTTTGACAACATCAAAAATAAGGAAGCAACGTAAAAGCATAAAGAAGAAGCAGAAAGATCCATACAAGTCCAGAAATAAACAATCATTCACATAATAATCAGCCAAGTGCTAAAAGTATGGAAATCACAAAATAGAACACAGTGCTAAACATATCAAGTCCAAAACATAATTATAAATTACCAAATCCTAAATAAACAAAATGCAGAAAGTTTGAAATATCAAGGAATTTAAAGACAGATAATGCTAGAAAAAATAGTATTGAAAAACTCTATGGATCTATCGAAGGATCAAAGCATCAACGAATGAAGCTCATATCATCCTCAAGATGCGTTATGCATGAATCCATAGCATCAAAACGATCACCTACAAAGGCCCAAAGATCCCAAAGTTCACTTAGAACATCATGCAACAGTGAAGAGGAGGAATCCCTTTGTGGTGGTGGTGAGGGTGTACGTTCATAAGGAACAGTAGGTGGAAGGTATTGTTTCTGCACCAAATGACCATCCATATCCTTTCGATATCCAAAGGATGGGGTATGGAAGAGATGCATTTGCCCGTAGTGCCTTATGCATACTGTAGTGGACAAGATGAGCCCAATCAATTTGACAACCGGTCTGAAGGGCCCACAACAAAATCAAATCCTCCTCAGAAGCCTGAGCAAGATTCGTTGAACGGGGAAGCAAGATACGACACAAAATATAATGCATGATACGACATTCAAAAGTGAATGAACCAGCAAGCAATCGGCCAGTCATATCAGTATTTTCATTGTAAACCATTTTGCGGGCATCATGATTTGAATAAATATGCTTCCAGTCATCAACCAAAGTGCCCTCAAAAGGTACACCTTGACTACTTAATTTTGTCAATGAATAAAATAAGGACTGATCAACCACAATAGGAATTTTATGCACCTTAGAAAAGATGACACCATCACAAATTTTCAGATTATTATAAAAGACATAGACTAACTCAGGATAGTATGGCAATTTAAGAGTCATAAAATTAATTAATTCAGAATTTTGAAAGACTTGATAACAATCAAAAGTCTCTCCTACAAAGAATTCTAAGTCTAAATATTTTGGATCAGAATGACTCTATTTAAAAACGAGGAATAATACATTTGACGTTGATCGTTGGGGGAAAACAGAGTTAAGGAACATGGTGAGGAAAGGGAGGGATTGGGTGGTGTTGGTGGGTCACCGGAAGTGGCTTGGCGGTGTTGTCTTGCAGCAATGGTGGTAAAAGTTGATCCTTTTCACTTCTTAGACGATTATACCATTTTGAGCTTTTTCTGCAAATTTTGATCGGTGGGGTTTGTAGATAATGAAAAATGATGAAGTTTGCACTTTGTTAGAAGTGATTTGGGTAAGAAAAGAGAGAGATATGAGGATTTGAAATTTTAGGGATAGAGGGCACCGTTAGTGAGAAAAGGAGGAAGAGGGTTCTGCGCTAGGAGAGAGAAAAAGTTGTATTTATAAATAGGGACAAGTTGTAATCGATTATAGCCCATGATAATCGATTACAAGCATAACTTGTAACTGCCCACAACCTCTAGTAATTGATTACAGCCTATTATAGTCTATTACAGTGGTCCTGTTCTATGGTAATCAATTACAGGGAGTGGTAATCAATTACCAGACCCTAAAATATGAGTTTCAAGTCTAATAATCATGACAAACATTTTATTATAAGCAACCAATATACACAATTATTATAACCAATCAAAACATTTATTATTATAAAGAAACATGATAAACAACCATAAAAGACAATTATTAGAAACAATCAAAGTAAACAATCATCATAAACAAGCATGATAAATGACCATAAAAACAATCATTATAAACAATCAAAAGTGGTTAGGAATCTAAGTTATTTGGGTCTATGAGTCCTAATTTTCTTCTAATAGCAAAGAAATTTTCTTTGGGGAGAGGTTTTGTAAAGATATCAGCTAACTGGTTCTTTGTGTCAACAAATTCTAATATGTAATCCCCTTTTTGAACATGGTCTCGAAGGAAGTGATGTCTTATTTCAATATGCTTTGTTCTAGAGTGCAGAATAGGATTTTTGGACAGATTGATTGCACTTGTATTGTCATAGCGGATAGGTATATGACCAAGTTTTAAGCCATAATCAAAAAGTTGTTGTCTCATCCAAAGGATTTGTGCACAACAACTTCCAGCAGAAATATATTTCGCTTTTGCAGTTGATAAGACAACACTATTTTGTTTTTTACTATGCCATGATACTAGAGCATAACCAATAAAATGACAAGTTCCACTGGTGCTTTTTCTATCAATTTTGCATCCAACAAAATCAGAATCAGAGTATCCTACTAAGTTATAAGAGCAATTCTTAGGATACCATAACCCTAGATTTATAGTGCCTAATATGTATCTCATTATTCTTTTAACGGCACTAAGGTGAGATTCTTTGGGATTTGATTGATATCTTGCACACATACAAATGTTAAACATTATATCAGGTCTACATGCTGATAAATAAAGAAGAGATTTGATCATACATCTATATTTCTTTATGTTTATTGATTGATCGGTTTCATCTTTATCCAGATAGTAAGCAGTGCTCATAGGAATGGCCATTTGTTTAGCATTTTTCATCCCAAACCTTTTACACAGTTCTTTGCAATATTTTGACTGACTAATAAATATTCCATTCTTTGTTTGTTTTATTTATAGTCCAATGAAGAAATTCAACTCTCCCATCATGGATATTTCAAACTCACTTTGCATATCTTGAGATAATTCTTTGCATAGAGAATCATTAATAGACCCATAGATTATATCATCAACATAAATCTGTACTAAAAGAATATCATTCATTTTTCTTTTGATAAAAAGTGCGATATCAACCTTTCCTCTAGTAAAGCCATTTTCTAAGAGAAATTTGCTCAAGCATTCATACCAAGCCCTACAGGCTTATTTTAAACAATATATAGCCTTTTTCAATTTAAAGACTAGGAGGTTGATTAACATACACTTCTTCTTGAATAAAACCATTTAAAAAAGCAATTTTAACATCCATTTGATAAAGTTTAAAATCCATTATGGATGCAAAGGCTAATAACATTCTAATGGCTTCTAATCTGGCTACTGGAGCATATGTTTCTTCATAATCTATTCCTTCTTCTTGATTATATCCTTTAGCCACTAATCTAGCCTTATTTCTAATTGTGGAAGATAGATAAGTACAAACATCTGATGGAATAATGAAACTGAAGTTATTGCTTGAATAGTGCAAATAAGTGGCATTCACTGGAAAAATTTGAAGTTTCCCTTGGAGTTAGTTAAAGTGAAGATCAAAAACCTTTAGAGTGGAACTAGTGATGTGTATATGTTCTTCTAATTTGCTGAGCAAATTGTGAGAAAGATTTAATAGAACAAGAGACTCAAGCTGCCAAATCCATGTTGGTATAGATCCTTGAATATTGTTGCCTAAGAGGTTTAAATGCTTGAGATTCTGGGACATGTTCAAGGATGGAATTAGACCAGTGAAGTTATTAAATGACAAGAGCAGAGAAGTGAGTTCCCTGAGCCCTAACATTGAACTAGGTAGTGTTTCGTTAAAATAGCAATAAGAAAGATCTAATTTGGATAGCTGCCCAAGATTACCTATAAAAGCCGATAATGCTCTTGAGAACCTTAGGTGACTTACAATCAAAGTGCGAAGAGGACAATTCAGTGTGAATTCAAGCAAAAATCCATAGAGATCATCATTGAATGATAAGTCAATATCAGACAATGTTTCTAGCTGAAAGATTTTCTCTGGAAATATTCCAATCAATCCACATGAACTAAGGTGAAGGGTGATCAAATTTGGAAAATTTGCAAAGGTTTCCAGCAATGGGGATGATCAATTGTTCTTATCAAGAGGAATGATCGATAGATTCTCAAGTCTTGTCAAGGAAACATCAAGGGGACTAGAGAGATTGTAGTTTGACATGCTCAACTCATGCTGGCTAACTAGTTGCAACAAAGCATTACTCCATTTATTGCCCTGAGCTCTTACACTTACAACATCTTTATACAATTGTCTAAGCATGGTGAGGTTTTTGACAAGCACTTGTAGATCTATGTTTTCCAGTTTCAGTGGTTGCCCATATAAATAAGAAATATAAAAGATATCAAGAGTTACCAACCATGTCAGGTAAGAAATCTCTATTTGAACCTACCCCACAAAGCCAACATGAGACAAATTCAGATATAAGTTCTTCAACTTGCTGAATTCGGATGGTATCTCAGAACTGAAGTTATTAGCAGAAAAATCCAATATCTAAAGGTTTTGCAAGACTAAAAAGAGTACTTGAATTGTCAAATCCATCATTGATTGATTCTCCACTCAGGCCAAGGCCGATAACTTGCCTCTCCTTGTCACAAGTAACACCCCTCCACTCACAACTATCTATGCTTGAATTCTAGGACACAAGTTTGTGGGACATTTCAAGGTTGAATTTGATGTTTCTCTTCAGTTTGAGCAATGATGGTTGCCGATCCTCTACAATTTGGCCAAAGATCCTAGTGAAGTGGACACTGGTGTATCTAGAAGCAGTAGAAAATATGATGGAAAGTAAAGGAACATGGGGAATTCTCATCATAGTGTACTATGAGAGACACACAATGAACCCACACAAAGGTGAAGTTAGAAACAAATAATGACGGTTTATGGACCCTTTGTTTTCCCGTGGTTAAGTTCTAATGCAATTTGGCAAGGAAAAGTCATCAAAAGTGTTTCTACCATGCATATGATTTTATGTTGTAATGCCACTTATATTTGTGGCCATTGATTATGAATAAAATAAATAATATTCATGTGTTTTATTCTTATCCAATGGTGAGAGATGCATGGTGCATGAATGTATGTTAGAGTTACACTGAGAAAGATATGCAGAGAAAAAGTTGAGTGGGAGACTTAGAAACTGCTTAGCCACAGAAGAATGGTCCAAGTCAAAGTAAACTATGCCATGTGTTTTCTATTTTTATTTTTTGTGTGCCAGTCAAAGTCCCTAACTTGTCATTATTGCCTGCATTTTCCAAGGTCGATAATTAAAGGTTAGGGACTTTGACTGGCACACAAAAATGTTTAAAGAATGTTTGCTTTTGGTAGCTTATGTAATACCCTGAAATATTACTAATTATAAATCGATGTTTAATTGTATTTATTGTGTTATTTGACTATATGGTTGACTTGAATGAGTTGAGGTATGACTTTAATTACTCATGTGTGAATTTCTTGGTGTGGATGTTGAGTTATGTAGAGTTTTGTTGAGCTAAGTTGAAATTGTGAGATTTCAAATTGTACCTAAACCTATTTCAGTAAAATCACGATCCCGGATTTGTTAACCGTTGGATCATCTTCCAATTTTTTTGCATGTTCCTAAGACAACTATACACATTCTGACCGTTGGGATTTGCATCTTAACATCTTGAGTATTAGATATGAATTTTTTTACCGAAGCAGTAAAATTTGAACTGGATCAGCTCGCCTAGGCGAGCCAAATTCGCCTGGGCAAGTGTTGCAGGCTACAAATACGTCCAGCAGCATCTTCCTCCTTATCTACCCCTAAACCCTCCCCCAACACCCCCAAGATCCTCCTCCACCACCACTGACCACTGGTGACCGCCATGAGCCGCCTTTGCTTGTCGTCGAATCACCGCACGGAGCCTCCAATCTTTCCATCGCGGTTTCTTCGAGGTAACCATGATTCTAAGCCTTATCCTTGTTAGTTTGAGCCTATCTTTGCATCTCTTCTGACTTGGGAACCATTATTGGATGTTTTTACACTTCCTTTGAAAAACCCTTGAGAATAAGACATTGTAGAAGTTATCTTTTTATACCATTGATGATATTTTTGTGACCTTCATTGAACCCCAGTCACATTGGAATGAGCAGAATTTTAAAATGATGTCTCCTTTTAGTAGAATCTGAAACACCCCTCAGCCCTTTATATTTTGACAGAGGTATTTGACTTCGAATATTGTTATTAACCTTGTTTTTGAAATCTATACTAAATTTCCTTAAATTTGGTATATAGAACCTTGCGTTTAGACTGACGAGCATGAACGAGAGAGACCTCTGAGGGACGCAAAGAGGAACTGACGGAGAGCTCACGATAGGTGAGGGGAGTTTAATATCATTTATGGGGACATATGTCTGTCCTTATTGCATGCTGGTTTTCAAGAAAAACAATGTTTTTGACTAATGGGATGCAATATGTCTATTATTGATAAATGACATTATTGTTTTTATTAGACTTGTGTTGTCTAAAGACCTGAGGAATGTGAATCTCAGGAATGAACTATATATGTATGTATATGCGGAATGTGACTTACTGATGATATTGTTATTGATGACATTAATTGATATGAGGTGACATTGATGTTTATGATAATATTGATATGAGATGATGTTGTTATTGATGATTATGTTAATATGAGTTGATGTTGATATTGATGATTATGTTAATATGAGATGATGTTGCTGTTGTTGATAATGTCATTGAGATGAGATGATGTTGATGTTGAGAATGATATTGATATGAGATGATGTTGATGTTGAGAATGATATTGAGATGAAATGTTGATGATGTTGAAAATGCACTGTGACGTTGTATGTTATGTATGTACATGGGGGGTGCAGTGACCTTGTTGGATATCCCTAGTGGGGGAAACAAAATGGTTAAAAAGTTTTAAGCATCTCTGGAGGGGGATGGCTTAGAATCTTTAATTATCCACGGTCAGTGCACTGATGGTGCCCATGTTTCATACTTCATAAGACATGGAAATAGTATAAACTTTGTCAGTAAGTACTTGTAGTTTCTCATGAGGAGGAATACTTGTACTTGGGGGCATGTCACTCGGTTTGGAACTCCCTTGAGACCCAGGTTGATCACCATGGGGGAGAGTTGCCTGTGCACAACAGGGTGACCTCGACACTTACTGCCTAGTTTTCCTAAGTGAGAGTGTAGTGTGGACACACTTAGGCTATTTCCTTGGAGATGGTACTACATTGCATTTGAGAGTTGAGGTCAGGTGCATGCATCATACTGAGCATGATTGATTGGAACTATGGACGGACAATGACTATTTTTTTGAGTGTGTGTTGAACTAATGAATGTTTGTGTAAGCATATGATATTTGTTAATGTTTTCTTACTAATTATGGTTATTTGATTTTTATATTAATTTCTTTTATAATAAACTCACCCCTCACAATTTTTGTACCGTGTGGCTAGTACTTGTGATGATCGCAAACCTTTTGTTCGTGGGAGCAGAATGAGAGCAGTAGAGTACGAGAAGTGAGATTCTTTTGTGGAGCCGCCGAGCCGACGTGATGACGTTGGAATTACTTTGGGAGAGAATTGTATTTTGTTAATCAACTCCTCCGTAGCTGGTTACATAATTCTTTTTGTTGAATTAAGGATGTAAATCACAAATTTAATTATATGTACGAATAAATTTACTTCCATTATGTGAATGATGTGTATTGAGTTACTATACCTATATGTGTGTGAGTGTGTGTGTGTGTTCACTTAAGTAATGGTGCATTGTTTGGTGAATGTATATTTGAGAAAAAAATTGCATTCATTTTTCATAAGCAAATTAACGGAGTTTTCATTTAAAAATTGAAATTCTTGCTGACTAGAGTGGTGATATCATAACGATGAGGCAGGTTGTTACAGCTTAACTTGTAGAATGGAGCTGGCAAAAATGGCAAGTTTTTTGGGCAAAGATATATGTATGATAAAAATTATATTGTTCTTTAGTTTATACTACGAAAGTGACACTCTCTACCCCAATATACATATTTATATAATAAAACATATGAAAATTTGGAATTACATAAAATAATTTTATTCAATAAACATAAAGAAGTTCACATGGGTAAAAGATTCATATCCGTGTTAATCACCAAACTAAAAACTTATCAATTAAGGGTATGAAAATATTTTTGGCTCAAAACAAGGTCATCCAAAACTCCAGAGAATGAACTAAAGACTCAACATGTGAAACAAAAATGATAAAAACTACATGTCCAGAACTTCATGCAATTAATACAGAAACTCATGTCCCAATATCACATTCTATCAGAGCGTTGTGTCCTAGCATCTTATAGCACGAGGTTCTTTAAAGTCATCCACCTAACCATCTTCTCCCATGAGCACATTGTTCGAGATCTTCACAAGATCCTAACACAAGCAATACATAGGGAGTGAGTTATCATATTCCTAAAAAGGTAGAGATAAATGAAAGCACACACGCACACACAATATAAGTATAACAAGCTCAACTTAGCACAATTTGCATCATTTTACCACTCATAGTGTAACATCACGTGTCCTAAGGATTTAATCACAAAATCACATTTCACACCTTCACATTTATCACATGTTTAGAACAACACATCTTAAGTACAACACAACATCTCACTCTGACACAATTCATTTTCCACCATCACCTAACAAGTCACAATGATAATTACACAGACGTTATGCAACAGATACACTAAGACTTAATCCTATATGCAATGTGGTATCATGTCAATGAAAAATCTCGTCGGGTGCCTAGGAGTACATAACAAGACAAACCACACACTGGTAAGTCAGGTTACTCTCACTAAGTAAAATCATAGCAAGAGCAATCAGGGTCATGCTATTTTTCGAGAATGCTCCAACCATGTGGGATCGACATAGACTTAAAGAAGCACTCAAACCAGGTGTATTTACCCCTAAGGCCTAGACTCCAAAGAGTTTGCTAGGGCCTCTCCCTCATGATTTAGGTCCAACCCAAAAAACATGTTAACATGTAGACTATATCTATGAACTATACAAAACACATGACTTCTCTATTGTTTTCAGAATAATTTTAACTCTTTGCGCCTCAAAGTGATTCAACTTGTTGGGTTCTCAAAGTAGATCTCATCATCATACTCGTCGTGCATTAACTCGTCGCCCTTAAAGGATCTTACAATCATGTAATTGTAGGGTTCATATCTCACAACTCAATGCACAGAACATCTCAACACAAGTGTAATATTACAATTTAACACATACTCAACTTTTCACTTACACACAATTCATCACACTTTCATAATCTTAAGACATTACGTTATCATGCATCATATGCATTTCACACGGTAATAATATTAATATGTTATGTTCATATGACTAATCATCTCATTAAAATGAGCATTCAAAATCATATATGTGCCACTAGAGTTTGAACTATGCAATACACACAACTACTCATTTGTTTTCAAAATCACTTTAAGTCGTCGTGCCTCAAAGTGATTCAACTCATCAGGTTCCCACAGTGGATCCCATCACATTACTCGTTGCGCATTAACTTGTCGTCCTTAAAGGGTATTACAGTTGTGTGATTGTACAGTTCATAACTCACAACTCAATACATACAAAATCTCAATACACATGTATCTTACAATTCAACACATATTCAATTTATCACATACACTCAATATCAATCACAATGTTTAATCCCAACGCAACATATTATCACACCTCATAAATCATTTAATCATCACACAATATTAATATTTACATAGCATAAAACATGTATGTATTAAATCGAACTATATTAATTTCAATTAAAAATAATTAAACTAAAAATGCATTGAAAGTATTTATCGTTGAATCGTAATATATTAATTTTCTCCAATTTAATCTTATTATTTGAACTATTAATTCCTAATTTATTTTAACAATTCATATACATATATATGTGTTATAATCATCAACATGTAACAAGCTTATGAGACCAAAACATGACAAAAAAATGTTTTCAAAAATATAATTCTCACGTTAATCTAGTAAATTTTATCCAAAATACAAACAAATTATGCAGAAATGTTTCTTACAAGATGAGAAGTAAAACCCCTCAAACAATTTCACATAATCATATCAAAATCAATGGAATCAAAATTAAAGGTTCAAAAACATGAAAAACCAAGATCACTCAATTTTATCAACTAAATCACATTATGGAATCAATTGGTCCATCAAACATAACAATCTCATGATTATAGTCATAAAGACAAAATTAGAATATAGTAAACATCCCAAAATAAACCCGAATTTGATTTTCTAAGGATCCTTACACATGTTCATTTTAACCTCAATTGCGATAAATTCATTTCTAACCTCTAAGTAAGCTCACGTGTGTAGTCTGACAACGATAGTGACATCTCTAGTGGTTTCTTGAGATTCTTCAAATTTTTCCTCTAGTTTCTCTTCTAGGATTTTCAACCGTTAGAGATTGAAACCTCAATTTTACTATCTCTGTGTGAGTAGAATTTCTCTCTCAAAAAACATTATATTTCTAATCCCAATGGTCGAAATGTGTGGAAATGAGTTTTGGAAGTGGTATCCAAATTGTAAGATGATCCAATGGTTAACGAGTCTAGGATGAATTTTAATTTTACTGGGATAGGTCTGAATGTATGCGAGAAAAAAGAGAAAATTTTGGGAGAGAAAGAAGGAAAAACGAATTTGGGAAGAAGAGAGAGCATAAAAATATCGTAAATATAAAAAATGATCTAATATGTCTCTATTAATCCAATTACTCTGAATCTATTATTTACTCTATTTTTAATTATTTATAAAAGTGAATTTTATTTTACTCTTTCATTAAATAACTAACTAATTAAAAGATCCTTTTATTTTTTAAAATATCATTTTATCCTATTTATTTTCTAATACTATGAAACTCTTATTTTAATTAACAAATACTTTTTTCTCTTTTATTTAATTTTTAAAAACTTTATTAATATTTAAATAAAAAAATTATTTATTTTACGAAAAAGCGGATTGTTACAACGAATATATTACAACTGATCAATAGTTGGAGACTAATTCGTTGGAGAAATTTCTGACAACATACTAGATGTCTAGATCGTTTTGAGTTGAAATTTCATATTTATCGAATTAGCCGAGAGCAAGTAATTATACCCTTAATTTCAACATTTAATAGTGTTATTGAATCTTGCTAACGATATAAGTTTGACAACTATTTTCCATTTCTTCTGTCTTTTTTTTGTTACATTAAAATTCGATAAAATTAATATTAATAAAAAACATGTTGAACTATTAAGTTCAATTTGTAAATGTGTATCTAAATTAGTTTCAGTTATAAATTTTATATTAGAAGGTATATCACAGTTAAAGAATTTGATTTGAGAATAAAAAATACCGAGAATCTATTTAGTAGCACAAAGAAAGAAAAGACCAATCACGAAATTTGCATGTGGCTCATTCTACCTGCGTTTGGACAAGGTACTTTAAAAAAAATTAATAATTGAAAAATAAATACTTTGCATAAAAATTGTGTCCAAATACTTATTAAAATAAAATTATAAACATTTGATGACCAAAAATAAACTTTTGAAAATTTAAATCAATTAGTATTTCAACTTACTGTACAGGTGATTTTTATATTTTATCAATACTTTTAAAAACTAAAAAATCAAATATAGAAGACGGGTATTGTCTCCCCAACTCCGACTTCCCAACATGTTTTCATACTCGTATCCGATATTCGACGGGTTAAAATTTATTATCTCATCACGTACCCGTCGGGTATTGGGTATCGCTGATCCCGTCCCGTACCCGGTTCAAATTAGAAAAATAATTTTTTTTGTAAAAAAATATTAAAAATTTGATTTTAGAAAAAATAAATTGATTGTTAAACATTTATTTTTAACTAGTTATATATCAATAAATTTATTATAGTGCATGTGTCTCCAAAAATCGTTAAGAAAAGAATATTAAATTATGTAAAAATTTTAAAATAAAATTAACTAGTAATAAAAAATTTAGGCCTTTTGATTAAATTATGCAAAAATTCTAAAAAATTTAAGTGACGGGGTGGGTTCGGGGTCGGGATGAATGTAGTAATCTCATACCTGTACTCGTACCCAACTTTTGGTTACCAGAAAAACCCGAACTCATACCCAGTCAACTCGGATATTATCTGTCAAAGTTGGGACAAATTCGGTCGGGTACCCACAGATATAGGTTTTCTTGTCATGTCTAATTGTTGATGCAAAACATCTATAGGTTTTATTTATGACTACTAATATATGTCTAGAAACTTGGTTCACTCTCTTAAGTAGAGTCTTTATTTAAAATAAAATAAAAAATACATGTAAATTATTATTAATTCCAAGAACCAATTCACCCTCTCTTCGGTACTCTCACCATTTTGTCCTTCTAATAATTCTTCATTTGATTTTGTTTTTATGTACTTAAATTCTTCAAATTTCATTATTCAAACAATAATATTTCCTTGAATAAGAAATTTTGTATAGGCTAAACCTTTTTAGGATAGTAATGGAAAGTCAAAAATTAATCTATTGAGCTACGAATACCTATTCAAGAGGCTAAATGTTTCTTTTATACATATTGACTTAATAATAAAACTTATAATAATATGTTTAAGAGACATTATATCTATCAAATTTTCTCGTCATCGTTTCATTTATATTGATTATTGAATGAAAACACAATCATCTGTATAATCTTACAGACTCTTATATTTAGTAGGACTTGGGGAAAATCTTACATGTGTATTTATTTCCAAATCTGATCATTAATCATACACTGTATTTTGTTTACATTTTCTCAGCTTATGAAAAATATGAAATGAAGCAATCAATGAAGGTTGAAGAAAACATCCTCACCTCATCACACCAGTGCTCGTCTGGCTGATTTGCTATTAGCATATTACTAATCCCTTATGACTAAAGCCCCCACCTTAAAACTATATAGCTTTGTCCTCCATGCCTTTCGAATTCAAGATTCAGCTGTGGGAAGATAAGACATAGAATAGAGTCCACACGCTTCCAGTACCAATGCCTCCATTGCTTCCGAAACAGGAGGGGATGAATAATAAGTCCGAGGCCAAAAATAAAACCCAATTCAACACTTAAGAAATTCCAACCAATTGCATGTGGCCGTGTTTGTAGTGATCTTGACCGCCCATATGTTATTCCATCATCACCACAGCTCTTAATCAAAGGAACTCCACATAATTCTTCATTATCAGCATAGGAAGATGCATCAAATGTTTGAAGCTGTGTACCTACAGGGATTTTTCCAACCAGACGATTATAGGAAAGGTTTAGGTATGAGAGGAAGTTTAAACTTGCAAGCTGCGAGGGAATTTCTCCATCAAAACGGTTGCTTGACAGGTCCAATGATTGAAGCTGTTTTAAATTTCCCATAGATGAAGGGATTTGGCCTGCTAAAGCATTATGTGACAAGTTGAGACAAAAAAGTCCTGTAAAATTCATTATCTCTTCTGGTATCGTTCCTTCAAAATTATTGGATGAGAAGTCAACAGATGTGAGGATACTTAGGATATTAACAAACTTCATTTGTAATCCTTTTCTCGTAAGTGTCACAGAATCCTGATAATATATACCACCAAACGTAAGGACTTGAGATCCAATGCGAATGAGCTTCGATCCATCATGATATTCGTCACGCATCATTGCCTTCCAAGTTTTGAAGCATTTTGCTGGAAGTAAACCACTGAAATTGTTGAAAGCCACATCAACAATTTGAAGCATATGCCAAGTACTATTAGTATGAGAGCATCCAATGTGCCCATGAAATTTGTTTCCCCTCAAAACCATGACTCGGAGTGTGGATATTGTTTTTAAGAAGCATGGGAATCCATCATCTACCTGATTGTTTCCAAGATCCAACACCTCTAATGATGTGCAATTTGCTAGAGATTTGGGAATTGGGCCCCTCAATAGATTACTATTGAGATCCAGAGTCTTTAAAGCACAAGATAGTGGAAATTTATCTGGAATGCTGCCATTGAACTGGTTATGTTGCAGATTTAATACCACAAGTGTGTCACTCTGTGCTAAGCACTCCGGAATTTTCCCATTGAACTGATTATAGGAAACGTCCAGAACTAGAAGATTTGAATTATTGCACAAGGAATGAGGAATACTCCCGGATAAACTGTTATTGGAAAGAGACAGGAAAATTATGGAAGACAGATAAGAGGTATTTGAAAATTCATCCAGCTGCCCCTGAAAATGGTTGTTGGAAAGTTGAATGGTTTTTACCAATGGGAGTGCAAAAAGTGAAGAAGGAATGCTTCCATTGAGTAAATTGTACTGTAAATCAATTTGGACCAGTTTTCTTAGGCCTTCAAAGTGAACAGAAGTGATTGCACCCGTTAAATCATTGTGTGAGAGGTCTAAATGCATGAGATTGTTGGACATATTCAAGGATGGAATTGGACCAGTGAAGTTGTTAAATGACAAATCCAGATAAGTGAGTTCCATCAGTCTTGACATTGAACTTGGTAGTGTTCCATTAAAAAGGCAAGTAGAAAGATTTAATATGGATAACTGCCTAAGATTATTTACAGAATCTGGTATTGCTCCTGAGAAACTTGTGTCCCTTACAACCAGTGTCCGAAGAGGACCGTTCAGCGGAAATTCAGGCAAAGATCCATAAAGATGATAATTGAATGATAAGTCTATATCAGACAATGTTGCTACCTGAAAGATCTTCTCTGGAAATACTCCAGTCAATCCACAAGAGCTAAGGTGAAGGATTGTTAAATTTGGAAACTCAGCAAAGGTTTCAGGCACTGAGGATGATAAATTGTTCTGATCAAGACGAATGACGGATAGATTCTCAAGTCTTGTCAGCGAAGGATCAAGGGGTCCAGAGAGATTGCAGTTTGACATGCCCAGCTCCTGCAGGTTATGTAGCTGCAACAAAGCATTGCACCATTCATTTCCCTGAGCTGATACACTTACACCATCCATATACAGTTGTCTAATCATGGTGAGGTTTTGGACAAGCATTTGTAGATCTATGTTTTCAAGTTTCAGTGGCTGCCCATATAAATAGGAAACAGAAGAGATATCAAGAGTTACCAACCTTGTTAGGTAGGAAATCTCTATTGGAATCTGCCCCACAAAGCCCGCATGCGACAAATTCATATATGTTAATCTCTTCAACTTGTTGAATCCGGATGGTATCTCAGAACCCAAGTTATTAGCAGCCAAATTCAATTGCTGGAGATTTTGCAGTTTGAAAAGAGTACTTGAATTGTCAAGTCCACCATTGATTGATTCTCCACTCAGGTCAAGGCCAATAACAAGTCCCTCTTCATCACAGGTTACACCCCTCCACTCACAGCAATCTATGCTTTGATTCCAAGTCACAAGTTTGCGAGACTTTTCAGGGTTGAATTTGAGGCCATTCTTCAGTTTGAGTAATGATTGTTGTTGATCCTCAACAATTTGGCCAGACACTGCAGTGATGTCAAACATACGGTGTATCAAGAAGCAGTAGCAGAATATGAGGGAAAGCAATGAAAGATGGTGAATTCTCATTGTAGTCTACTGAGAGTCACACAATGAATCAAAACAAAGGCTGAATATAGGAACAGGTTAATGATGGCTTATAGATAGACCCTTTGTTTTCCAGTGTTTATGTTACAATGCAATTTGGCAAGGAATGAACGAAATGCCATCGAAAGTGATTCTACAATGCACTTTTTTAAGTTAGCTGCATCAAAACTCAAAAGTGTTTAATTATTCAGATTTGACGGCAAGGAAAAGTTAAGTGGGAGAGGAGACTTAGACTAAGTCAAAGTAAACCACGTCCTTGTCGTGTTCCCTTTGTAATTAATCATCCTTACCAAAATACAGAAAAACAAGGTTGCCATTATTGCATTCGTTTTCTAAGTCACTTCTAGTCTGATGACTTTTTTGGTAGCTTAGCTTGTAAATGGAGCTGGTAACATTACCAAACTTATATAGACGTAGCATGAAGTACTGAAATGGTTTTAGAATTACATGGTTAAAAAAAGTTATTTCTAGTTATAATAAAATTCTGTTATATTTATTGATAACTGCTGGATTCGATAAAATTAGAATTGTCACTTTTTTTATTCCAAAATCAATAAATATGTTGCTTTTATTATTCTCTAGGCCAAAGAAATTTACATTAAATACCTTTTCCGATTAAATCGTTTTAAAAAAATGTAACAAATAGAGTTCAGTTAACCTAGGTTTGATATAGGTTAAATCATTTTAATAATATTTTAACCTATTTCTCTTTCTTCTTATTCAAGGCTTCTTCGCAAGGGGAACCGTTTAATCCGTTAAAATTAGCATTTTAATAATATTTTATCAAATTTATTAATTGGCATAGGGGAGATTAGGAAGACTTGTGTGCTATTTAAGATAGAGAGTAAAGGAATGGAGATCAAAATGCTGAAGAAATATGTTTTGTAATCTTTGTAATTAATTATAGTTATTTTACTAGTGATGAGGATAGGGAGTCCGATGGCGCCATAGTCCTTGTTTTGCAGCTAATTATAAGGTTATCACTCGTATTGATTTATTGAATGTTATTTTTCTTGTCATTAATGATGAATATGAAAATGTTATTGATTACACAGTGAATTCCTTCTCTATTGTTGTTGTGTATCCATGTAACTCAATTGAAGGTATAGAACTGAATACCTTTTCCGCGGTGAAATTTGAACACAAATGTTGTTGCATTTTTATGAATTTCGTGAACACAATTTGGTCCCAAGCATCCTTCTCTACTGTTGTTGTCTGTGACAGCCTTCAGTGGTTCCGGTGCCAGAGCGTGACGGCAAATTTACGGCAGAGGGTCATATTTATAAAGTATTTATGGATTAGGGTCCCTTTTGAAAGAAATTGCAGGGGGCCGCCAGTTGCATCAGCGGTTCAGGTGGTGCCGCCACTAGCTGTGGCGAGAATGGGCTGACGTGGTTGGGTGCCGCCAACACCAATTGCGGTACAGCGTGTGCCGCCACTAGCACCAGCGAGACACTGGACAACCCGCCAATGCCAATGGCGGGACATTTGCAACGCCATTGACAACTCAGACCTGCATAAAAAAAAAAAAAAATTCAATTAAGCTTACTCGTTGTTTTGAAATAACGTGATTTTAAATTGAAGATTGTTTACCTTGTCCACTGCTTATGAGGTCTTCGCATGTATCATCTAAGCAATCTGAAGCCTCATATGTTGAAGAATTTAATGGATTAAATCTTGCATTGGCTTGTTCATAGCATGACTTGCATTGATAACATTGGGTCCATGTGAGATGACTGCCCGTATCAAATACCATTTGCAAAGTTTTCTCCGGCGTCCCAAGACGAATAACAATAATGTAATTCAAAGTCGAAAGTGGAGGACCTGGGTTAGTTGGTATGGTAGTAAATGAATCCAAATCATTGAACGGCAAATGTCCCGCCATTGGCATTGGCGGCTTGTCCAGTGTCTTGCTGGTGCTAGTGGCGACACACGCTGTACCGTAGTTGGTGCTGGCGACACACGCTGTACCGTAGTTGGTGCTGGCGGCACCCAGCCACGTCAGCCCATTCTCACCACAGCTAGTGGCGGCACCACCTGAACCGCTGATGCAACTAGCGGCATCCAACACAGAACAGACCCTCCCTGCAATTTCTTTCAAAAGGGACCATAATCCATAAATACTTTATAAATATGACCCTCTGCGCCGAGCGCGTGACAATACTCCTGACTAAGTTGAAACTACGCATCTCTTTTCCACTGTTTTTAACTGTTGCTGCAATTTTAATATGTGTTTCATTTCCATTGAGTTTTATCTTTAGGAATTTTTATTATTAATTCGAAGAACCAATTCACCCTGTCTTCTTATTCTCTCACCATTCCTACCCCCCAAATTCTTGATATTTTCTTCTTTTTATGTGCTTAGGTGTTTTTCTTTTTAAATACTTAGAGATATCTTGTTACTTCAGATAATATTTCCTTGAATAAGAAAATTTGAATAGGCTAAATTTTCTTATCATCATTTCATTTCTATATTTTTTTTTTTTGAATGGGAAAGGAGATTTTATTAAGATCAACTAAATACAAACTCACAAGGTGAGGTACTGTATTAGAAAAATTACAAAAGACAGCCTCTGTGAAAAATTGCTATGTACACTGACTTTCACCTTTCACCATTTCCTCATGTAGCACAAAACTATCAACAGAATTTTGTCCCACAGATTGTAACAATCCAAATGAATGTTACTAGAACATATATAGTCCGCGCACACAAAAAAATACCACTGCTTTTGCTGACTGTAAATCTGTCACAATTTCCACTATCTATTTAATTATATTGATTATATATTTTTATCTCATAGGATGTCATGTCATCATTTAATAAAAAAACTATAACAATAAAGACTAAAAGTTGTAATGTAACATTTGGTTTTTTCAAAATAAATAAAAATAATTTTATTCAAAATTAATAGAGTAAAATAATTTTTTAGAAAATAAAGTAATGTTTTAATTGGTTATTTATTTAACTAAAGAGTAAAATAGAGTTTTTTTTATAAAATAATAAAATAAAGAAAAATAGGATAAATAATAGGCTTAAAGTACCCTAACTATAAATAGATACATATTAGGTCAGTTTTTATATTTACTATATGTTTATATGTTATCTCCTCCTCCCAAATTTGTTCTCTTTTCTCCCTCTTTCAAAACCTTCTATTTTTTCGCATACACCCAAACATTTTATATTAAAATTACAATCACCAACTTGTTATTTGTTGGATCGTCTTGAAATTTGGAAAGCACCTTCGAAACTCATTTTCGCACATTCGTACAGTTGAGATTTATGAAACAATGTCTGTAGAGAGAGATCCTCTTCGCACAAAGACGGTGAAATTGAGACTTCGATCCTTTCTCCTTCTCTAACGTTTGAAAATCCTAACAGACCAGTTTTTACATTTATGATATGTTTATATGTTATTTCTTCCTCCCAAATTCGTTCTCCCTTCTTCCTCTTTTAAAACCTTCTCTTTTTTCGCATACACCCAAACATTTTCTAGTAAAATTACAATTACGGATTTGTTAACGTTGGATCATCCTGAAATTTGGAAAGCACCTTCGAAACTCATTTTTGCACATTCCTACCGTTGGGATTTATGAAATAATGTCTGTAGAGAGAGAGATCCTCATTGCACAAAGACAGTGAAATTGAGACTTCTATCATTTCTCCTTCTCTAATGCATGAAAATTCTAACAGAGTAACCAGAGGAAAAGCTTGAGGAATCTTATGAAACCGCTAGAGATGTCGCTATTACTACCGAACTACACACGTGAGCCCGCTTAGAGGTATGAGATGAGTTTATCGTAATTGAGGTTAGAATGAACATGTGTAGGGATCCTTAGAAGATCCTATTGGGGTTTATTTTGAGATATTTACAGTATTGTAATTTTGCCTTTATGATTATAATCACGAGATTGTTATGTTTGACGGGTCAATTAATGACATAATGCGAATTGGTTGATAAAATTGAGTGTTCTTGGTGTTTTTGTGTTTTTGAACCTATGATTTTGATTCCTTTGATTTTGATATGATTATGTGAAATTTTTTGAGTGATTTTACTCCCCAAGTTGTGAGAAGTATTTATGTATAATTCGTTTGTGTTTTGGACAAGATTTATTAGATTAGCATGAGAATTAGAACGTTGGAAACGTTCTTTGTTTTGTTTTGGTTTCATAAGTTTATTATGTTTTAATGATTATAACACATATATATGTATATGAATTGTTAAAATAAATTAGGAATTAATAGTTGTTAACTCGTTGACAAGTGTACCAATTTGTCACAAGTAGTAAAGTACTCGGAAGTCTGAGTGTCAAATCCACAAAGACTTTGTTTGTACTTAGATTGATGCAAACCCAATTTACAAGCAAGAGATAAGGAATTTAAAATGAAAGATATAGGAGATAAGATAAAGATTTAAAAGAAAAGATAAGAGATTTAAAGATAAAAATAAAAGATAGAAAAAATAAAAGATTTAAATTAAAAGATGATAAAAAAAAAGTATCTTACCTATCTATCTCCCAACTGTCTTTGCAAAGACTCAATAGATAAAATGCATGAAGTTCTAGTTTTAGATGTTTGCTTTTATGCATGGGCATAATGCAATCACTCTATGTCTAGCAATGATTTTATTAAGATATCCCTTCCTTTGAGCTCTATTAGAAATTACCCTCTCCCAAGCGACTAATCCCTAAAACTGATGTGTGTAAGACCTTCCTTGTATTTCTATTAAGAATTCCACTCTCTTGAGTGACTAACCCCTAAATATGATGTAAGGATGAATGATACATGAAATTAAAATAAGAAAGGATAATAGGAAAGAAAATACCTGTTTGCATTGATAGATATAAAGCATACAATACATCTTTTGGCGTTTTAGGTCTGCCAAACCCTAACTAAAGGGTTTAGCCTCTCATTATCATGAGAGGCTTTACACTTTAGTGGGTTGATGTGAATAGAAGAAGAGGGATGGATAGAGGAGGAAAAGGGGATAATGGACATAGAAAGAGTGTTTTCCCTATTAGAGATACTCAGACATAGGATGTATTCATTAGAAAGCTCTAAGTCTTCAGGGTGGTGGTGTTTCGGTGTGTAGGTTGTGTCTTTCCCTATTGCTTCCTATTCCTTTTAAAGGTCTAAGGTAGCTTAATTTTCACGCGGCCTCGTGCTAAGCACGTCTTTGGGCTTCTTCGTGGGCCTTCTTTGTGCTAAGCATGAGCTAGCTGCTAAGCGAGGATACACGATGGACCTGTCTTGTGCGCTAAGCGGGCTATCCAATTCTTCTAATTTTTCTTCCAAGGCTTTTTCTTCCAATTTTTGCATCAATATTCCTCCAAAGCACTTGAAATATTCTTTTGTTAACTTTTGCTAATCAAAAACTGCAAAGATTTTAATTTCTTTATTATTTCATTAAAACAACATTAAAGTAAAGAAATTACAATCATTCTTAGACAAAATTGACTATCAAATTAACTCAAATTTTTCAGTTATAAACTCCCCCAAATTAAAACCTTTGCTTGTCCTTAAGCAAAAGACAAGTTTTGAATGAACTGGTACATAAGATAACTACGAACCATTTCAAATCTTTCAATGACTAACCCTGAGCTTGCATTTTTCTTGATCTTGTGATGAAAGCATGAAGGAATGCTCATGGAGATGAAAAAGGTTAGCGAGTAAAAACTTCATCAAGGCAGACTTATCACACTTCATTCCTCACAAGGCTGGTGTTTCTCTTAGCGCACAAGTGTCTCGGCTAAGATTGTTTTTAATCCAACAACTGAAAATAATGTTCCCAACTTTGCACTTCATCTCACTTAATGTAATCATATACACATATTGTGCATCACTAAGGGCTTTTAAGGCTTGTAACGTGGTTGGGCTAACAAGGAACTCATAGTTTTTCTTGGATTCAAAGTTAGGTTCTAAGAGAGCACCTACCTTATATTTTTCTGATAACCCATGACTTTATATTTCACAGCCCCAACTTTCATGTCTTTCATTCTTAACAACACAATTTTTTTTGGTACATAGCTTTTATCAGCTTTTTATTTGAAGCATACTTTTTTCTTTTCTTTTTTTTTCTTTTTTCTATTTTTTTAAACTAAACTAGATTACACTAGTACTGTAGCAACTTATCACAATTTACATTTGAGTATGTGTTGTTTTTAGTATTCCTGAAACAAAAATTTCACCCAAGAATCCTCCTTCCCCAAATTAGGGGTAAATTTGTCTTAACACATGCTCTCTACAACCTAAGATAAGGTAGTTATTAATTTCATTCGGCTCGAGTTTCAAATACATTTTATTCACATTAGGCTCAATAGGGTGCAAGGGATTTATTTTAGTAACAGGTTGGCTATTTGGCTTAGTGGCTAAGACAATTTAATACAAACAAGGCCTTGATCATTTCCACATTCTGTATATACTCAAACAGTCTAAGAATCATGCAAAATTGGGAAATTAAGAACAATTGTTCTCTCACAATCAAAGGTTCGCATAACTCACCGGACATTTATGAAGTACTTGGCTTACCATACCATGATTTTCATTCAGACTTGCTAACATCTTCACTCTTGTGCTTTCGATTCATACTTCATCACTCACAATAACGCCTGCTCACACAAAAATCATAATTTTCACAATCATCTTATAAGTACACAATATACTCATTCATCAATTCATCCAGAAGAAGTCATAGCCAAATATTGATTTCCTATGTCTCTATCATGCAATTTCTTATTCAATTACTGAAATTAAACCACTGGAATTAAATTGCTGAAATTAAACTGTACAAAATAAAATAAAAATAGAAATAACACAACTATCCTAAAAAAACACAATGCAATTAACTAAAAGAGAGATAGGGCAAGAAATCCTGGGTTGCCTCTTAGTAAACGCTTCTTTAACGTTATTAGCTTGACAGGTCCAATGCCTTCAAGGTGGCATGAAGGTCACATAGAACACATTTTCCTTGCATTTTTGCCTCTTAGCTAGAGACTCCATGAAACTTATGTATCCCGGAAACACATTCAATATCATTGCAAGAGAAGTGTTGGTGATCAAGAAAAGAATGGCACTTAAAGATTTATCATGTTCTCCATGCCTTTTTTCCTTAACAATCAGTTGATGAGGAGGGATATTGACTTGGAGAATACTTTCTTGTTGAATTTCTACTTATGGGCACTTCTCCCATTGTTGTTGTGTTCTCTCCTCATTTTTTTCTTCATCTTTTTCTCTTGAATCATGCTCTTTTACAAGACTTTCCTCGTGAGCTTCAACCTCTACAAATTTTTCTTCCCTTGTGGCCACAAATTTAGCCACTTCTTTTGCTAGCTTACCAACTTGAATTGCTAGACTTTAAAATGCTTGTTGATTAGATTCGTATGTTTCCTTGACTTGCATCAACAAATTCTCCAAATTAGAAATTCGTTCTTCTTTATATTGATAATAGGGTTGTAACTCTTGCTCCCACTGATAATTTCCCATGGTGTAGCTCTTGCCAACCTAAATTTCCTAATTTTGTATTGAGTTTTGATTGGCTTGAGAGCTAGCATGGTATGCCATGAATTCCATGAACACATTCTCAAGATTAGAAGTTACATCATATTGATTGTAAAGGTGTAACTCCTGTCCCCACCAAGAGATTTTCATGGAGTAGAGATGACAATTGTCATTGAAATGTTTTCCTCCAAAAAAATCACAATTTATAGATGGTGTGTGACTAACCCATGATCGTGTGCTTTCAAGATACCCCTTTAAAAGATCTTTTAGTTGTAAAGTGTATTCCATGGATCAAGTTCTTTTGAGGGTTCACCCTGCAAGCATAGACTCACAAGAAAAATATTTTTTTAATAAGAATGAATAAAGAAAAATTGAAAAAACAAATTTTGAAAAAAATAATAATAATAAAATTAAAAGATAAAATTGATTTCTTTAAAATTGGAACATGCAACAACCAAGTACGAAAAACAAAGTCTCAGGCAACACCGCCAAAAACTTGTTAACTCGTTGGCAAATACATCAATTTGTCATAAGTAGTAAAGTACTCAGAAGTCCGAGTGTCGAATCCACATTGACTTTGTTTGTACTTAGATTGATGCAAACCCAATTTACAAACAAGAGATAAGAAATTTAAAATAAAAGATAAAGAAGGATAAGAGATAAAGATTTAAAATAAAAGATAAGAGATTTAAAGATAAAAATAGAAGATAGAAAATAAAAGATTTAAATTAAAAGATAATAAAGATAAAAAAAAGTAGAAGATAAAACATATAAGAAATTTTAAAATAGAAGATAAGAAAAATAAAAGATAAAGATGATGATAAAAAAAGATAAATTCAAAATACAAATATATTGGGACCTAGCATGCCTTATTTGCCTAAGATGTATTACTTTATATTTTTCTCTATCAATTTGGTGAATTTTCCTACCCACATCTATTAGAATACTTGCCCCTAATGTCTCACGATGACAAGCCTATCTTACCTATCTATCTCCTGAATGTCTTCGCAAAGACTCATTAGATGAAATGCATGAAGTTCTAATTCTAGATGTTTGCTTTGATGCATCTGCATAATGCAATCACTCCATGTCTAGCAATAATTTTATTAAGATATCTCTTCCTTTGAGTTCTATTAGAAATTACCCTCTCCAGAGCGACTAATCCCAAAAGCTGATGCAAGGATGAATGATACATGAAATTAAAATAAGAAAGGATAATAGGAAAGAAAACACTTGTTTGCATTGATAGATATGAAGCATACAATACATCTTTTGGCATTTTAGGCTTGCCAAGCCCTAACTAAGGGGGTTTAGCCTCTCATTGTCATGAGAAGCTTTACACTTTAGTGGGCTGATATAGATAGAAGAAGAGGGATGGATATAGGAAGAAAAGGGGATAATGAACTTAGAAAGAGGTTTCCCCCTATTAGAGATACTCGGGCTTAAGATGTATTCATTAGAGAGCTCTGAGTCTTCATGGTGGTGGTGTCTCAATGTGTAGGTTGTGTATTTCCCTTCTGCTTCCTACTCCTTTTATAGACTTAAGGTAGCTTAATTTTCACACAACCTCGCGTTTAGCGTGGGCTTTTGCGCTAAGCGCGCCTTTGGGCTTCTTTGTGGGTCTTCTTTATGCTAAGCGTGAGCTGGCCGCTAAGTGAGGAGACACAATGGGTCTGTCTTGGGTGTTAAGTGGGCTATCCAATTTTTCTTCAAGTCTTTTACTTCCAATTTTTGCATCAAATTTCCTCCAAAGCACATGAAATCTTCTTCTTTTAACTTATGCTAATCCAAAACTACAAAGATATTAATTTCTTCATTATTTCATTTAAAACAACAGTAAAGTAAAGAAATTGCAATCATTTTTAGCCAAAATTGACTATCAAATTAATTCAAATTTTACAGTTATCAATAGTTCAAATAATAAAATTAAATTGAAGGAAATTAATATATTACAATTCATAGATAAATACTTTTAATGCATTTTTTTAGTTTAATTATTAATTAAAATTTTTAATTGAAAATACTATAGTTCGATTTTATATGATTTATGAGGTGTGATAATATGTTGTGTTGGGATTGTAGCATTGTGATTGAGATTGAGTGTATATGATAAATTTAGTATGTGTTGAATTGTGAGATATATGTGTATGGAGATTTTGTATGCATTGAGTTGTGAACTATGAATTATACAATTATACAACTGTAAGACCCTTTAAGAGCGACAAGTTAATATGTAATGAGTATTGTGATGAGATCCATTGTGGGAACCCAACGAGTTAAATCACTTTGAGACGCAACGAGTTAAAATAATTTTGAAAACAATTGAGTAGTTGTGTGTATTGCATAATTCAAACTCTAGTGACACATATGATTTTAAATGCCTATTTTAATGAGATGATTAGTAAACATAACATATTAATATTATTATTGTGTGATATTATATGATGCATGAGGCGTAATAACATGATGTCTTAGGATTATGAAATTGTGATGAATTGTATATAAATGACAAGTTGAGTATGTGTTAAATTGTAAGATCACACGTGTATTGAGATGTTGTATGCATTGAGTTATGAGCTATGAATTATTCAATCACATGATTGTAAGACCCTTTAAGGGTAACGAGTTAATGCACGACGAGTATTTTGATGGGATCCATTGTGGTAACCCAACGAGTTGAATCACTTTGAGGCACGACGAGTTAAAATTATTTTGAGAACAATTGAGGAGTCGTATATTTTGTATGGTTTATAGATAGAGTTTGCGTGTTAAAATGTTTTATGGGTTATACCTGAATTAGGAGGGAGAGACCCTAGCAGACTCTTTGAAGTCTAGGCCTTGGGGGTAAATACACCCTATTTGAGTGCTTCTTTAAGCCTGTGTCAATCTTACATGGTTAGAGCATTCTAACGTGACCCTGACTAGTCTCCTTGTGATTTTACCTAGTGAGAGTGACCTAACTTATCATTGTGTGGTTTCTCTTATCATGTACTCCTAGTCACGCGACAAGGTTTTTCACTAACATGGTATCATATTGCATATAAAATTGAGTTTTAGTGTATCAGTTGCATAATGTCTATGTAATGATCATTGTGACTTGTTATGTAATATTGTGTAATGAATTGTGTAAGTGTGAGATGTGTTGTCTTGAATATGTGATTAATCGTGAAGGCGTGGAATGCGATTTGTGATTAAATTTTAGGACAAGTGATGTTATGTGTTGAGTGTTGATATGATGCGAATTGTATCAAAGTTAAGCCTTGTTATACTCATATTGTTGTTATAATTATATTATTGTTATATTTATATCATACCTATATGCTTTCGTTTATCTCTATTCATTGAGGAATGTGATGACTCACTCCCTGTGTGTTATTTGTATTTGGATCCTATGATGGCTAGGTGGGTTGCTTTAAGGAACCGCATGCTGGAGGACACCGGGACACAATACTCTAATAGGATGTGACATTAGGGCATGAGTTTCAGTTTTAATTGCATGATGTTTCGAACATGTTATTTTACTTTATTTTATTATGCTGCTTAACTTGAGTTAGATTTTACGTTGTATATATTTTTCTAATTTATATGCATGTTGGGATACAGGGTGTCACATGTAACGGAATAAAACTTTAGGAACTTTGACCAGTCAAACAATTGTAAAGGGACTAAAACTTAGTTAACCTTTGAATGAAAACACAATCATCAATATATGCCTACAAGGTCATATATATTTTAGGAGAAATTTTTACATGTGTATTTTCACACCAGATTATACACTTATTGTTTTTATTTTGTCAACTTATGAAATATGAAACCAACTTAAAGAGCAATGTGCTGGTTGAAGAAGATATCCTCACCAATGCTCGTGCGACTCATTTTCTATTAACATTTCACTACTCCCTCATGGCTAACGCCTCAACTTTAAAACTTGATAGTTACATTCTCTGTAGGTTTCGTATTGGAGATAAATCTGGGGGAAGATAAGACACAGAAACAAGTTCATGCGCCACCAGTACCATTGCCTCCATTGCTTCCAAAAGAGAAGAGGGATTGTGACACCTTCTACCCCAGCATACATATAATTAAGAAAAACATATAAAAATTCAAAATATAATTAAATTATTTTTATTCAAATCACTTAAACAAATTAACATGGGTTAAAGGGTTACATTCACTTGATTATTACCAAATAAAAATTATTAAAAACATCTCTGACTCAAAACAAGGTCGTCTAAGTTTACAAAAGAACTCAAGTTAAGCAGCTGAATAAAATAAAGTATAATAACATGTTTGGAACATCATGCAATTGAAGAAGAAACTAATGCCTCAATGTATCATCTTATTAGAGCATTGTATCTTAGCATCCTCTAGTACGGGGTTCTTTAAAGTCATACACCTAGTCATCTGCTTCCATGAACTCAAGATTTGATATCATCACGGGATCCAAACACAAACAACACATAGGGAGTGGGTTATCACATTTCTAAACAAAATACATATAAACAAAGACATAAGCAAAATACATTATAGAAATATTTATAACATAATTCAACTTAATACAATCCACATTACTTCACCACTTTATCATTTAAAATTCATTTTTCAATCACCAATGACATTTCACATGAATCACACACTCGACTCAAGACATAACAATGCTCGCCAATTTCATAACAAACAATTCACAAACGTTATGCAACAATTATACTAAGACTCAAGCATATATGCAATGTGGTATTATGTCAATGAAAAACCTCGTTGGACGCTTAGGAGTACATGACAAGACAAACCACACACTGTTATGTCAAGTCACTCTCACTAGGTAAAATTATAGGGAGACCAGTCAGGATCACGTTGTTTTGCGAGAATGCTCCAACCATGTGGGATCGACATAGACTTAAAGAAGCACTCAAACCGAGTGTATTTACCCCCAAGGCCTAGACTCCAAAAAATCCATCACGGCCTCTCCCTCTTGATTCAAGTCCAACTCCAAAAAAAAAAAAAAATAGCACGCAGACTATATTTATGAATTGTACAAAACACACGACTCTTTAATTATTCTCAAAATAATTTTATCTCATCGCACCTCAAAGTGATTAAACTCGTCAGGTTTCCATAGTGGTTTTCATCACAATACTCGATGCACATTAACTCGTCCCCTTAAAGGGTCTTACAATCGTGTGATTGTATGGTTCATAGCTCACAACTCAATGCACCTAACATCTCAATGCACATGTATATTACAATTCAATTCAATACATAGTCAATTTATCACATACACTTAATCTCAATCACAATGGTATAATCCCTAAGCAACATGTTATCACATCTCATGAATCATATACATATCACATAGTATTAATATATACATGATATAGACATAGACTTTACCTACAAACTATAAAATACACACAACTATTCAATTGTTTTCAAAGTCATTTTAAATCCCCGCGCCTCAAAGTGATTCAACGCGTCGGGTTCCCATAATGGATCCAAACAATACTCGCCACACAAAAACTCATTACCCTTAAAAGGTCTTACAATTGTGTGATTGCATAGTTCATTGTGTTAGAAAATAAAATAAATGAGAAGAAAGTGCAAAGCCTTAAACTAATAACAAAAACAACAGTGGCAAAGTAACTTCAGAATATAATAGAGCATGGATTAACAATGCAATATAACATACAATAAGCACAAAGGAAAATAATTTTAAGGGAGGAATTTTAAATAGTATGAGTTGTAGCACGCAAACGCTATCTTTAGAGAGAAAACATCCCCACTGCAGTGGTAGAAAAATATGATTGCACTCTTCTCCCAAGATATGACAACTCATTGGTTCCAATCATGTGCAAGGAAAGGATCCCGAACCATCTGAACACCAATGTTCTTACTATCAAAAAATAATTTTTATAAGAAAAAGAAGAGAAGAAATTTAGAGAAAAAAACATATTGTTTTTTCTTCTTGTGTTCTCTTGGCTAAAGGAGGAGAAATATATAAAAACACAACCCAACAACCTTGTTACATAACATTAAGAAAACTACAACACTTGAATGCTAACAAACCAAAACAAACAAAGATACTCCCAACTCCCAAGTGCAAGTGGAACATGCAGAAATAAAATATCAACAAACCAAATATTGTTAGAACTAACCACTAAGATTAACACAAAATCTTATTACATTAAAAATCAAAACAGAATAAAACAAATATCTTACAAAATTAACATAAGTAATATATTTTATAAATTTTAAATTATAAAAAAATATTTACTAACATTCCCCCACATAATTTGAAATTTTAAAATATTTTAAAAACATAATTTGTATAGAAACATAAAAGAAAGAGCATGTGATATTGTATTTCAGTATAAGGAACCTTCTAGGTTTGAGCTTTATACCTAGTGTTTATAAACCTTAACCCAAGAAAAATATAGTGACTTAATTGTCTTGAACTACACATTCTTCAATCGAACTTTAGTACACAAGCCCTATAACATTGACGTTCATTTAAGTTCTAATCAATGTTTGTGTGTTACACAACCTTGTGCATGTATCTTGTTTCGTGAGTGTCACTTAGAGATTAGCCCATATCTCATAGTGGCAGCCCCCACCATCACACTCCTTCTTCTAGTTTTTGCCTTCTATAAACAATGGTATTCTCTTGGAATTTTTGTGTGTCTTCTCTTTCTTCTCTCTTCTTCTTTTATAGGTGCAAATTAGCGGGCTTTTGAATTAGTCTGATTTTCTTAATTAGTCATTCTTTCCTTAATTAGTCTCATTTTCTTAATTATTTTGCTTTCCTTAATTAGTCATGCTTTCTTAATTAGTCTTTCTTTCCTCAATTAGCCCTACTTTCCTCAATTAGCCCTACTTTCCTCAATTAGCACAATTAGCTTGCTTTCCTTAATTATTCCTACATTTATGGACTTTACTTTACTCACATATCTTCATAAATTCATCACTTTTAATATTCTCAGTAAAAAAAAAAACTTAAATGACGTTAATTTAACAATTATTTGCCCAAAATATACTCATAATTAGCAGTTATCAGGTGTACTTTAGTCAACAAACAATTTTAGTGTTACCTGTTGAACTCCATTCATGGCATTATCAATCACATGGAGACGAGTGTTCATTGTTGTAACTAAATAATGAGTTTTAGTCTCATTCCCCTCGACAACTAAAGTACTTGTTGGCACGTCAACCCTTTTGTAAGCAGATCCACAATATTGTTTTCTGGCCTTCCTAATCTACCAACTGCATATGCAATGTCAAGCCTAGAGAAGTTTGTCAAATGCAACAAAGAACCAATAATTTGAGAATATTTATGAGAAGAAATTCATTTACTCAATTTTTTCTTTAACTTAATGGGCGAGTCATAAGGAGTTGCAATAGGTTTCACATCAAAATAATTAAACTTTTTCAATAACTTTTCAACATAATGTAATTGGGTTAAAACCATGTCATCATTTTTCTTTATAAGTTTAATGCCCAAAATCACATCTCCAAGACCGTGTTCCTTCATATCAAAATTACTAGACAAGAAAGAATTCACATCATTTATGAAATGCATATTACTACCAAATATCAATATGTCATCCACATACAAACATAAAATGACACATCCACTATCATCAAATTGTTTCACAAACACACATTTATCACTATTGTTGATTTGAAAACCATATGAAAGAACAACTTGATCAAACTTTTTGTGTCATTGCTTTGGAGCTTGTGTCAAACCATATAAAGATTTAACAAGTTTGCAAACTTTCTTTTCTTTACCCGATTCTACAAAACCTTCAGGTTGGCTCATATAAATTTATTCTTTTAAATCACCATTTAAAAAAGCAATTTTTACATCCATTTGATGAATTTTCAAATTAAAAACACAACCAAGTTCAATTAAAACTCTAATAGTAGTAACTTTAGATATAGGAGAATATGCATCAGAGAAATCTACACCTTCTACTTGTTTACAACCAATCACAACAATTCTTGCCTTAAATTTTTCCATAGATCCATCAATTCTTAGTTTCTTTTGGAAAAACCACTTACAACCAATACTTTTACAACCAAGGGGGAGATTGGTTAGAAATCAAGTTTTATTAGTTTTAAGAGAACTCATTTCATCATTAATAGCTTCTTTCCCAAAAAGGTGCAACAATAGACCTCATAGCCTTACCATAAGTTTTAGGATCATCTTCAAGTAGAAAATAACAAAATTCAGAACCAAAATCCGTATCTTTTTTAGATCTTTTACTCTTCCTAAGTTCAAAAACAATGTCTTTATTAGCATTACTACAAGATGGCAAATTAGAACAAGAAGTATCACAAACAAGTTTAGACAACTTATTTTTCAAAGGAGAAACATTTTCAAAAGAAAGTGGCCTCTCTAGATTCCCGAAAAGTATTATTAGAAATTTTGGATACTTTAGAATTATCAACCAAGAATCTATAAGTATTATGCAAAGAATATCCAACAAAAACACAATCAATAGTTTTTGGTCAAATTTTTCTTTTATTATTAATAGGGATGTGAACCTTTGCAAGACACCCCCACACTTTAAGATATTTCAGATGCAGTTCTCTTTTTCCCCAAAACTCATAAGGGGTTTTTCAAAAAAAAAATTATAAGCTACCCTCCCTATTAAGAATATGACATGCAGAATATAAAGTTTTACCCCACATATTTTTTGACAAACCAAAACTTACAAGCATAGCATTCACCATATCAAGCAAGGTATGATTCTTTCTTTCTGCATTACCATTAGATCGAGGAGTATACGGAGGTGTCACTTCATGAATAATACCATACATTTCACAAAAACTACTCATGTCTAAAGATGTGTATTCTTTACCTCTATTAGATTGTAGAATTTTAATTTTTCTTTCTAATTGATTTTCTACTTTTGTTTTATATACTTTGAACTTATCAAACAACTCATTTTTGTGATTAACTGAATACACATAGCAATATTTGGAGAAATCATCAATGAAAGTAATAAAGTATCTCTTACCACCAAGTGTTAACAAATCATTACTATCACATACATCACAGTGAACCAATTCAAGCAAATTAATTTCTCTTTCAATACATGTTTCACATTTTTGTTTTAAATCAATCAAAGATTTAGGAATAAGATTAAGAGACATAATTCTTTTGATAGAATTCAAATTCACATGTCTAAGCCTAGCATGCCCCATATTAGAATATTCAACATTTGCAACAAAAGAAGAAATGTTAGATATTTTATTAATAGAAAGAGACATAAGACTTAACTTAAACAAATCATCACAAATGTTGCCTTTACCAATAAAAACATCATGTCTAGTAATAACAACTCTATTGGACTCAAAAACAACCTTGGACTCTATTGGACTAACAAAGAAGTACTTATTTAACTTTTTCTAATATCAGAAATATGATAGACTCCATCTAAAATAAGAAAATTTACTGAAGATAGCTCTAGCTTCGCTTCATCTTCTCCTAACACATGTGTCATACTCCCAAAACATATTTTAAATAATAGTAGAATTTTGCAAAGAGATAGGTAAAATATCTATTGTTTGAGTTATGTTCATTTTATTGATTTGCGTGTTGTATTTTAACATGTTTTTTTTAGCAAGGAGCTACATATATGGAGGCAACCAGCCACCAACGTGTAGCAACAAAATACTTGCAGCAATAACAATAAAAAAATAGAAAATAAAAATCGAACAATAAACTTCCTAATGTTAAAGACTTGTAACGTTCACAAAGGAAATTGACTAAGTAAAAGATAACTTCCTAACATATAGAAATAGAAGTAGTGGAATGTTTTTAGATTTTCACGAAAACTAATTCTAAAAGCATTTTATCTTTAAAAAACATAATTGATAAAAAAAATATTAATTTTAAATTTTAAATATATTTCCAACAATCTCCCACTAGTCTAAAATTTAAGGAAATGAAATAATATAATAAAAACATTTTTAATGGAGCATATTACATTGTGCTTTCACCCATGAATTTTTCAGGATTACTAGAAAGGAACTTAATGACATTCATGACAAACATTTTTATAAAACAGAATGCTACCCAAGAAAAGATTATGCAAGAAGAAAATATTTTTTCTCTCTAAAACTGTTAGAAAATAAAATAAAACAAATGAGCAGAAAATATAAAGCCTTAAACTAAATAACAAAAACATCAATAGCAAACTAACATCAAAATATAACAGATCATGACTTAACAATGCAATATAACATACAATAAGCACAAAGGAAAATAATTTTAAGAGAGGAATTTTAAATAGCCTGGTTTGAAGTGCACAAACACTATCCTAAGAGAGAAAACGGTCATACTGTACTGGTAGGAAAATTTGATTGCGCTCCTCTCCCAAGATTTGAAAACCCGTTGGTTCTAATCGTGTTCAGCGAAAGTATCCCCAAACCTTCTGAACACAAATGTTCTTGCTCTCAAAAAATATTTTTTTATAGGAAAAGGAAGAGAAGAAATTTAGAGGAAAAATATATATTGTTTTTTCTGCTTGTGTTCTCTTGGCTAAAGAGGAAAAAGATATATAGACACAATCCAACAACCTTGTTACGTCACGTTAAGAAAATTGCAACACCTTGAATGCTAACAAACCAAAACAAATAAAGATACTCCCAAGTGCAAGTGAAACTTGCAGAAAAAAATCTCAACAAACAAAATATTGTTGGAACTAACAACTAAGCTTAACACAAAATCTCATTACATTAAAAATCAAAACAGAATAAAACAAATATTTTACAAAATTAATATAAGTAATATATTTAATAAATTTTAAATTAAAAAAAATATTTACTAACATGTTGCTCACAACTCAATACATACAATATGTTAATACTCATGTATCTCACAAATCATTACATATTCAATTTATCAGTTACTCACAATTTTAATCACAATTTAATGATCCTAATATAACAATTTATCATGCTAATCTAGTAAATCTTGTCCAAAATCCAAACAATTTATAAAAAAATGTGTCTCACAACATGGTTAATAAAACTCCTCAAACAAATTTCACATAATCTCATCAAAATCATAGGAATCAAAATCATAGGTCAAAATCACGAAAACACTAAGAGCACTCAGTTTTATCAACCAATTTGCATCAGGATATCAATTGGTCAGTCAAACACAACAATATCATGATTATAATCATAAAGGAAGAATTATAATTCAATAAATATCTCAAAATAAACCCTAATTTAATCCTCTAAAGATCCATACACATGTTCATTCTAACCCCAATTGCAATAAACTCGCCTCTTACCTCTAAGCGGGCTAACATGTGTAGTACGGCAGTGATAGTGGTGTCTCTAGTGGGTCCCTAAGATTCCTTAAGCTTTTCTTCTAGTTGCTCTGCTAAGATTTCCAAGCATTAGAAAGAAGGAGAAAGGATTGGAGCTTCAATGTCACTGTCTACATGTGAGGGGAATTTCTCCCTCCACGTACATTATTTTGCAAATTAAAATGATGGGAATGCGTGAAAATGATTTACCAACTTGGTGTTCAAATTTCACGACAATCCAATGTTTAACAATTACGAGATCATAGTTTTACTATGATAGGGTTTGGTGTATGCAAGAAAAAAAGAGTTTCGTGTAAGGGACATTTCTCTTACCGCAAACATTATGTCATAAATCCCAATAGTAGGGATGTGCGAAAATGAGTTCCGAACCTTGTGCTTGAATTTCATGTTTGACTGTATGCGGGAAAACGAGAGAATTTTGGGAAAAGGAGAAGGGAAAACGAATTTGAGAGGGAGAGTGTAGAGATATATCATAAAATGTAAAAAATGACTTAGTATGTCTCTATTTATAGTTAGGGTACTCTCAGCCTATTATTTACTTTATATTTCTTTATTTAATTATTTTATAAAAATGAACTCTATTTTACTCTCTATCAAATGAATAAATAAAACATCATTTTTTTTCATTTTCTACGGACATATACTTATTTTATTTACTTTAAAATCATTGGTTTAATCAATAAAACTATTTCTTCTTATTTATTTAATTACAAAAATCTCATTGTTTTCCTAAAACTCTATTTATTTTTAGATAAAATCATTTTTATTTATTTTACGAAAAATGGGATGTTAAAGGGACAATAACAAGCTTAGTGATATAAGTGTAAGTGTATATGGATCTACAAATGCTTGTTCAAAACCTCACCATGATTAGACAACTATATATGGATGGTGCAAGTGTGACACCCTTTATCCTGACATACATATAAATCAGAAAAACATATAAGAATTTAGAATTTAATTAAATCAATTTTATTCAAATCACTTAAGCAAATTCATATGGATAAAAGGGTCACATTCACTATACTGTTACAAAATAAAACTTATCAAAAACATCTTCGGCTCAAAACAAGGTCGTCCAAAACTCCAAAGAATGAACTAAAGACTCAGCATATGAAATAGAATGATACAAACTACAAGTCCATAACTTCTTGCAATTAACACAGAACCCTGTGTCTCAATGTCACGTCCTATCAGAGCATTGTACTTCAGCATCCTCTAGCATGAGGTTCTCCATAGCAATTCACCTAACCATTTGCTTCCATGAACACAAAGTTTGAGATCATCAAATGATCCAAACATAAAATGCACACAAGGAGTGAGTTATCACATTCATGACTAATAGAGAGAAACGGGACAACATAGATATACATATCTTATAAATAAAATACAACTTACTTTAGCATAACTCATGTCATTCCACCACTTATTGCATAACATCATATCTCAACACTACACATCTCACATTTTCACATCATTCACGTACACAAGGATCAAAACACAATATCACTCAACCAATCAATATCGATCAATACACAAGCTTTATGCAACAAATATACTAAGACTCAATCTTATATACAATGTAGTACCATGTCAGTGAAAAACCTTGACGAGTACCTAGGAGTACATGACAAGATAGACCACACATTGGTAAGTTAGGTCACTCTCACCAGGTAAAATTATAGGGAGACCATTTAGGGTCACGCTTCTTTGCGAGAATGCTCCAACTATGTGGGATCAGCATATGCTTAAAGGAGCACTCTAACCGGGTGTATTTACCCTCAATGCATAGACTCCGAAGAGTCTATCAAGGCCTCTCCCTCCTGATGTAGGTCCAACCCTGAAAACATTTTAGCACATAGACTCTATTATGAACTATACAAAACTCATGACTCTTTAATTGTTCTCAAAATAATTTTAACTCATTGTGTGATTGTACGATTCATAGCTCACAAATCAATGCATACAACATCTCAATACACATGTGTGATCTCATAATTTAACACATACTCAACTTGTCTCCTACACATAGTTCATCACATTTCCATAATCGCAAGATAGCATGTTATCACACCTTGTGCATTATATATGTGTCACACAATAATAATATTAATGTTATATTCATATGATTAAACTTCTCAAACGTCAAAAACATGAAAACACCAAGAACACTCAAGTTTATTGCATCAAAGCATTAATTGGTCCATCAAACACAACAATCTCATAATTATAATCATAAAGGAAGAATCACAATACAATAAATATCTGAAAATAAATCTCAATTTGATCCTCTAAGGATCCCTACACATGTTCATTCTAACCTCAATTGTAATAAACTCTTTTCTTACTTCTAAGCGGGCTCACATGTGTAGTCTGGTATTAATAATGGCATCTCTAGTGGTTTTTTAAGGTTCCTCAAGTTTTTCCTCTAATAGTTCTGCTAGGATTTCCAAACGTTAGAGAGAAGGAGAAGGAATTTGAGCTTCCATTTTATTGTCTCTGTCTGAGGGACATTTCTCTCACTATAGACACTATTTCCCAAATCTCAACGGTGAAGATGTACGAAACTAAGTTTCAAACCTGATGTTCAAATTTCATGATGATCCAATGATTAAAGAGTCCAAAATCGTCATTTTACTATGACAGGTTTGGGTGTATGCGAGAGAAAAAAGCTTCGTGCGAGGGACATTTCTCTCACCATAGAGATTATTTCACAAATCCCAATGGTGAGATGTGCAAAAATAAGTTTCAAAACTGGTGTTTAAATTTCATGAGAATCCAATGGTTAACAAATCCGAGATCATATTTTTACTGAGACAAGTTTGAGTGTTTGCGAGAAAGAGAGTTTTGGGAGAGGGAGAAAGAAAAATGAATTTGAGAGGAAGAGAGAGCGTAAAGACGTATAGTAAAATGTAAAAACTGACCTAATGTCTCTATGTATAGCTAGAGTACTCTCAACCTATTATTTACTCTATTTTTTTATTTTTTATTTTATAAAAAAATATTTTACTTCCTATCAAATGAATAAATAAAATATCTTTCTTATTTTCTAAGAATATATATTTATTTTATTTACCTTAAAATCAATATTTTAAGTAAAGTAATAAAATTATTTGTCATTATTTATTTAATTATAAAAATCTCATTATTTTTCTAAAATTCTATTTATTTTTTGATAAAATCCTTTTTTAATTTATTTTACAAAAAATGAGGTGTTACACAATCAATGTCGGAAGAGCTCCATCCAATGGAAATTCAAGTAAAAAAAAACCATAAAGATTGTTGTTGATGATAGGTCTATATCAGGCAATGTTGCTACTTGAAAGATCTTGTGTGAAAATATTCCTGTCCACGTGCTAGAATTAAGGTCTAGAGTTGTGAGATTTTGAAAATTTGCAAAGGTTTATGGCACAGGTGATGACAAGTTGTAGTGATCAAGACGAAAGAATTCACCATTAGGTGCCTCGATCATTTGTTGCAAAATCCAAGCTAATATATATGTGTTTTGTGTCTGACAGGCTTCAAGTGCTACGGACCAAACTATTTTTTTGAGGAAGGGAATAAGGACTTATGCTAAAGAGCTTGATGTCCATACATTCTAAGAGAAAAAGAATATATAGATGCAAAAAAAGTGATTTTCCGGAGGGATTAATTAATAGAGTAAAAAGAGTGAAATAAAAAAATGATTGACTAAAATATGAGGGAAATTTTTGTTTTAATATGTAGAATATAACGTGAAAAAAAAATGTAGAAATGACTTGAAATGAATTAGAAGAGTAAAAAAAAAGAAAAATGAAAAACTAAAATTTATGATTAGAAAGTGAATAAAAAAATTGAGTCATTTTATTTTAATGGTAGATTGAAATGTGAAAAGAAAAAAAAATTAAAAATGACTTGTGGAACAGTATGATTAAAGATATTAATACAATACTTTGTTCCAACCATGGTAGTTATAGTACCCAAAAAAAAAAGGAATTAAGAATCCACATGGAGAACCACCTAGCTAAAATCAAGGCAGTTGCTTGGGGGTCCCAGCATTTTTGCTGGGGCACCTAGCAACGAGAAAGAACAAAAATGCTCTTCACCCTTTAATATAAAAGCAGCACAATGACTCGTATGAGTCACTGTGCATTTCCGAAATTTCTTCTTCTTCCTCCCTCGAGAAGCCTTCTTCTTCTTCTTCTTCCTCCGCTTCTTCTTCCGAAATCTTCCTCCTCTTCTCCTCTTCGGCGATCTCTTCTTCGCTGCCTCCTCCTCACTTCCTCGTCTTGTTCTCTCGTCGAGGTTAGTGAATGTTCTTCCTTCTATGGTTCTTGTTCTTCCTTGTTGTGTATTATGTATTCCAAAGATGTTTTGGTTTGCATTATTGCTGCTTGATTTGTGTTTTGTGTATTGTTATGTGTATCTTTCTGTCTGCCATGCTTCCTCTCTGTCTACTTGTTTTTTTTTATTTTATTGAAATACCCGTATGGCTTTTTTTAAAAAAATGTTTTTCTTTTACTGAAATAGCCATACGGATTGTCAATCCATATGTCTTTTAAAAAAATGATTTTCTTTTACTGAAATAGTCATACGGATTGACAATCCATATGATTTTTTTAAATAAAAAAATTATTTTAAGGAAAACAGCCGTACGGATTGCCAATCCGTATGGCTTTTTTAAAAAAACTGTTTTTACACCATACAGATTGGCAATCCGTATGACTTTTTTATAAAAAAATGTTTTTTACACCATACAGATTGCCAATACGTATGGTTATTTTTTTAAAAAAAAATGTTTTTATGCCATACGGATTGGCAACCAATATGGCTTTTTCAAAAAAGAAAATGTTTTTACGCCATACGGATTGCCAATCTGTATGGCCTTTTTTTAAAAAAATGTTTTTACGCCAGAATCCGTATAACTTTTTTTTTAAAAAAAAATGGTTTTACGCCATAAGGATTGGCAATCCGTATGACTTTTTTTAAAAAAAAATGGTTTTACGCCATACAGATTGCCAATCCGTATGGCTTTTTTTTTAAAAAAAAGGTTTTTTAATTTTTAAAATGCTTTTTTATTAGAAAAAAATAGGAAAAAAATGAAGGATATTTATATTGATTTTAGTTTGTTTATTATTAATTTTATGAATGATTTATTTATTATTCAGTTTATCTAAGAAATGTTTGTAGGATTACATTACAATTTAGATTAGATTAGATTAGTTTTTTAACACAAACATTAGATTAGAAATAGGAAAATGTTAGTAGGATTAGATTACAATTCACATTAGATTATATTAGTTTTTTAACATAAACATTAGATTAGAAACAGGAAAAGTAGAACAAAAATAATAAAATATTCTTTTGTCAAATATATTTAAGAATATCACGCTCTCGTGCGTTGTCATCACATTGGACCAGCGTGAATGAAGAACTCGAACACCTTCTTGTGAATGCGCCCAGTAAGAATTAACATATAGTTACTTGAATGTTAATTTTGTTTTGTGCTTGAATGTCTGTTAATTGCTTGAATGTTAATCATGTAAAAATTAACAATTGAAGAGCGTGGGGAATGGAAGGAATTGGCAAACATGATGCAGGATGTTGCGACTCCACCAGAGGCTTTTTTCCAGACCATTAGCGCTAGGGACCAACTCATGTTCATTTTGATTTAATTAACATTTGATTTTTCTGTTATTTCGTGTAGCTAACCAACCTTATTTTGTGATATGACATGTAGATTTTTGGTGAAGTTGGTAAGGTATATGTTGTCAAGTGGAAGGACGTACTCAACAGTGTATGACATTTGATTGACAAAGACAGAAATTATAATAACATTGTGTACAACCAAGATTTGGACCAATCAGCCATTATAGCAGGGTGGACAGCACTGCGCGATTTTTACTAGCTGACAGGAGATCATCCAGTATCATTGCATCATTATGGTAAGAGTGCATTTTTTCTTACTATATTCAAGACCCCTTGTCTGCCCAGATCATTCCCAATATGACACTCTTTATATCATCAAGTGTCAGGTTTTGTGAACTTCAAGGTTTATCTCACTGAGCAGAAAGTTTCTTATAGTAGTCTGGTAAGCAACTTCCTAATTTCATTTCTTTATTTTCAAGTTTTAAATTTCATAACATAAATTGTTGACATAACATTTCTTTATTTGTCATGACGTTCCAAGTAGCATGTATTATTTTTTAAAAGACAAAGGTTGGACTCATTTGCACTTGGAGGACGTTGCAGAACATCGGCTCGTGTTCAATCATTAGAGGAAGACACTAAAAATTAGAGACGAATGAAAATATTTCTGTGAGACCTTGTCGTTCACCACTGACATGGAAATAGTTTTCGAATTCATTCATCTCAATGTTAACCGCGTGCTTTATTGGTCGTGTTTATGAATTGCGTTAGGATTGTGAACATTTTAATTACTTCGAACAATTTTATTATTATGCACATTTTAATTAACTGTGAATAATTTATTTATATATTAATTGTTTTATAATGTGTTGATCTTAAATTTGTTGCAACAATGTTCTTATATATAATAGTTATTTTGTCATGCATAATATTATTCCATTGTTTTTGAAAAAATCTGGTCATTTTTTTGAAAAAAAAATATTTAATTAATTACTAAATGAAATTTTTTTTATCATTGTTAAATTTATCCAATTACTAAATTAAAAATAATAACTAAATTTAAGCAATAACTGAATTAAAATTAATCATTAAAATATTTTTTAAATTGTTTTCTTTTATCATTGCAAAATTTAATTGATTTGTTTTATCATTGTAAAATTTAAAAGAAAAAATTCTAATCCGTATAAAAAAAATGGCCGGATTAAGCAAAAAAAAAAAAATCAAAGTACATACGGATCAGCAATCTGTATGGCCAAACGGATTGTTGATCCGTACGTCGTTGATTTTTTTTTTTTGCACTCCTCTCCTTTTTCGATGATGAAAATTGACAAAAATTCATCGTATACTCCTCACAAACACACGTACACCATCAGAGACCAAATATGCTTCCAAATCGTCCTTAACGGAAGCAACTTACACTAAGTTACGGAGAATTTACGGAAAAAAATAGTGCTACAGAAATGAAAAAATGAAGTTGTTATTTGTAACCGAAAATATCATAAGGGTATTTTTGGTATTTTGGAAATTTGTTGGGTGCTCCAGCAAAAACACCGGGTATCTCAAGCAACTCCCTAAAATCAATTAGAGTCTGTTGGCATAACCTTTACGTACATGAGAAATGACCCATAGCATAACCCATCAATGTAGCGCACCAAATAGCAAAGCAACGCGCCAACGCCACCCCAGCATATGTCCCTCACACCAAATATATAGACTCAATACAAATATAACATCACCTGTGTGTAACATCTAATTTTTGTGTAAATTAATTTTAAAAAAATTGTTATTTATAAATAAATAAAATTTTAGAAAAATGATAAGATTTCTATAATTAAATAAATAAAGAGAAATAACTTTATCAATTAAAATAATGGTTTGAGAGAAAATAAAAAGGATATTTTATTTATTCATGATGGGAAATAAAATAGAGTTTTTTTATAAAACAAACAAATAAATAAATATAGTAAATAATAGAATGAGAGTACCCTAACTATAAATAAAGGCATCTTAGGTCATTTTTCTGATCATACATCTTCATGTTTTTTCTTTATCTCAAATTCGTTTTCTCTTCTCTCACTCTCAAAACCCTCTTTTTTTCCCTGCATACACTAAAACATGTATCTCAGTAAAATGACGATCCCAAAATCTTTCACCATTGAATCGTTGTGAACTTTAAACACAAGATATGGAACATATTTTCGCACAAAGCTACCGTTGGGATTTTGAAGATAATGTTTGTGGTAGAAGAAATGTCCCTCGCACTCAGATTTTCTTTTTCTCGCAGACACCCAAAACCTGTTCGGATAAAACTATAATCTCTGACTCGTTAACCGTTGGATCATTGTAAAATTTGGACACCAAGCTCGAAATTCAATTCTTCACATTTTCACCATTGGGATGTTCAATTATATGGTTTTAAGGGAGAAATACTCATCGCACATAGACAATGGAATGAAGGCTTCAATTTCTTCTTCTTCTCTCTAACGTAGAAACCCCAGTAGAACAATCAGAGGAAAAATTTGAGGAATCATAGGAAATAACTAGGGATGCCGCTATCACTTCCAGAATACACATGTGAGTCCACTTAGAGGTAAGGGATGAGTTTATCGCAATTGGGGTTAGAATGAACATGTATAGGAATCCTTAGGAGATCAAATTGGGGTTTATTTCGGGATATTTATTGAATTATAATTTTTCTTTATGATTATAAATACGATATTGTTGTGTTGATGGACCAATTGATGTTCTAATGTGAATTGATTGATAAACTTGAGTGCTCTTGGTGTTTTCATATTTTTAACCTATGATTTGATTCATTGATTTTAATATGATTGTACGCAATTGTTTGAGAGATTTTACTCCCCATATTGTGAGAAGCATTTTGTATAAACTGTTACATTAAATTATGAAATTGTGATTCAAATTGTAAGTAAGTGACAAATTGAACCTGCGATGAATTGTGAAATACATGTGTATTGAGATGTGTGTATTGAGTTGTGAGTTACAAACTGTGCAATCACACCATTGTAAGATCCTTTAAGGGCGGCGAATTTTTGTGCGACGAGTATTGTGATGGGATCCATTGTGGGGACCCAACGAGTTTAATCACAAGCGCGACGAGATAAAATTATTTTGAGAACAATTGAGGAGTCGTGTGTATTGCATAGTTCATAAGTAAAGTATATATGATTCATGATGTGTGATAACATGTTTAATTTGGATTATACCATTGTGATTGAGACCGAGTGTATGTGATGAATTGAGTATGTATTGACTTTTAATATATATGTGCATTGAGATGTTGTGTGCAATAAGTTATGAGTTATGAATTGTAGTACAATCACATGACTATAAGAGCCTTTAAAGGCGACGAGTTAATGTGCAACGAGTATTGTGATGGGAACCACTGAGGGAATCCGACAAGTTTAATCACAAGCACGACAAGATAAAATTATTTTGAGAACAATTGAGGAGTTGAATGTTTTGTACCATTTATAGATAGAGTCTATGTGCTAATATGTTTTCTAGGTTGGACTTGAATCAAGAGGGAGAGGCTCTTACAGACTCTTCAGAGTGTAGGCCTTGGGGTTAAATTTGAAAATCGAGATAATACTTGGATAAATCTGAAGTCGTGTATAACACTTTCAAATTGAATCAAATTTCGGGGTTCAACCAAAATTGTTCAATCGGATAAAATCAGAAGATTGTAATTCAAGAGTTTTGTTTTGGTCTTGTATGTTTTGTCACACCGTTATGCTTTCTGAACCAGAATGATTATTTATAATCAAAGAACAGTTGGTTTTTGGCGGTTGATGGAAGTTTTTTCTATTTTAAAAATTACCGTTGATGGAAGTTTTAGTAACTTCCATGTAACTTCCAACCGTTGATGGAAGTTATTGTAACTTCCATGTAACTTCCAACCTTTGCCTAAACCAAACATCTCGTTATTACATTAAAACAAGCGTGCACTCTTATTTTAACATAATAAAGAGATCAATTACACTAAAATGTCCAACAAGCCTCCCCCATTTTAGTGTAATTACCGATCAAATCACCAAAGTCATAACATACCACAAACTACTGCATAGATGAAATATCGTGACGATTGAATTTCATCTTAGCAAATTATACGTTTCAAATATTCGAATATCAGGGTGTCACTAAGGATTGAACCCTTTCTATTCATAATGAATACATGAAGATAATCTGCACAATAGTTTATAACATTACTCTTGCTCGACACTAGTTTTACTAGCCTGTGTCCCTATCCTTCATAAGCATATCAAAGCCAAGTCCCAGCTTCTTGAAGCGGCTAAACTTCATGCTTATATAGGTAGTCCTTTTCTTTTTTTTTTTGCACCTGCAAATGCAATTTTTCAAAAGAACCATTGAGAAGTTATACGTCAACCTCCTTAACTTGCAGAACCGAACACATTCCTTTTGGGATACTTTCGATGATGTGTTCCAATCTCTACATGTTAAGCTTTCCACATTGAATTCAGCACCTAATGTCATATTAGATGGGAATTGGGTATCTTAACATAAGAGATTTCAGATGGACTTTAATCCTAATCCCACAGCCGACCTTTTCACGAGATCTCTACTTAACCCTTTGGTTAAATGATCGGCCAAATTATGCTGAGTTCTCACAGCCCTACATCCCCAAATTTTGAGATAACTCAAATTTGGTGTCTTTTTGTGCCAAAGTTCATATGGGGTAACCTTATTCCTTTTGTTAGGAATTCAGTTCAACAAGTAACAGGCTGCCAACATAGCCTCACCCCAAAATCCTTCACTTAAACCCGAATAGGATAACATGGAATTCACCATTTCTTTCAAGGTTCTATTCTTCCTTTCGGCTACACCATTCTGTTGTGGTGTATAGGGAGCTGTAGTTTGATGTATTATTCCAGTAGATTGAAAATAAACTGGATCATAATACTCACCTCCCCTATCCGTACGAAGAGCTTTGATTAGCCTATTTTGATGAAGTTCTACCTCTTTCTTATAAATTTTAAATTTATCAAGAGCTTCATCTTTTGTATTTAATAAATATATATAACAATACCTTGATGCATCATCAATAAAAGTAACAAGATATTTTTTATGACCTAATGATGGAGTAGCATGCAAATCACACAAATCACTATGAATAAGGTCTGAGACTTTAGTCTCACTTTTAACATCCTTAAAAGGTTTCCTAGTGATCTTTGTCAACAAGCAAGTTTTGCATTTTTCAATGTTCATATCAAAAGGAGGAATCATACTTGTTTTTGACATATCTTTTAATCTTTTGTAATGAACATGTCCTAATCTAGCATGCCAAATTTCTGATTTTGTCATATTAGTTATAGAACTACACGAGGCCATACAAACAGATTCATGAACAAAAGGAACATCAATGTTTAATTTAAACATTCCATTACAACGATAACCAAATCCAACAAACGAACCATGTCTTGACAAGATGTACTTGTCACTTTCAAGTACTTGCTTGAAACCACAATTATTTAAAACCATACCAGACAATAAGTTCTTACGAATACCAGGTACAAATAAGACATTATCCAAATACAAACTTTTTCCGGAAGTAAAAACTAAATTCACACAACCTAATCCTAGGATTGGTTCAGTTGCAACATTGCCTATCTTCACAATAGAGCCATCATCGATTGGTCTAAATTCCTTGAACCAACGACGATCTTTGCACACATGGCTTGTTGCTCCCGAATCAAACCACCAAGCAACATCATCATCCTGCACATAGAATGCATCAGATATTAGTGATACATAATTTGAATTTGTATTCGAATTAAAATTATTCACTACAATCTGACCTTGTTGCTTTTCAGGATCATTAGACCCACTTGGACCAGCCTTGTTCTTTCCTTTGAACACCTGGCAATCCCTCTTTAAATGACCAGGTTTCCCACACTTCCAACATGACAATTTTGTTTGTTTGTTTGGACCTTTGTTCTTATTTCCTTGAAATTTTCGTTTGTTACCTTTAGCATTATAATTTTGCTTAACTGTTCCACTTTCCTCTACCATATTAACAGAAGAGGAACCTGCTACGTTTTTATCATTGACTTTGTCAATTTCCTGAGCCCTCAGCGACTCCTCAATCATGAAATGACTACCGAGTTGAACCAAAGTCAACTCTTCCTTCTTATGTTTCAAGGTATGCTTGAAGTCTTTCCAAGAAGAAGGCAGTTTATCAATTATAGATGAAACTGCAATGGATTCATCCATTTTCAAATCATGTTGAGTAAACTGACCCAAAATCCGCAGCAGTTCATTATATTGTTCCATAACAGGCCTCGAATCAATCATTTTGTAATTAAAGAAATTACTAACTAAGAATTTGTTACTTGAGGCATCTTCTGCCATATACTTGGATTCAAGAGAGTCCCATAATTCCTTAACAGACTCAACATTTTGATAAATATCAAAGAGAGAGTCAGACATACCGTTCAGAATGTGTCCATGACAAATGTAATCGTCGTTCTCCCATTTCGAACGCTTCCTTGTTTGATCCAGAGTTTCGTCTTCCATATACACCGGCATCGGTGTACTCAGCACATACACCACATTCAATGTTGTCAAGAGAAAGTGCATCTTCTTTTGCCATCTTTTGAAATCCTGCCCTTCAAACTTGTCCAACTTCGCAAACTTGCTTGTCATCTTCGAACTATCGTTCGTCATCTCGAAAGATTTGATTCAATCTTTTGTTGGTTAAATTTGAAAATCGAGATAATACTTGGATAAATCTGAAGTCGTGTATAACACTTTCAAATTGAATCAAATTTCGGGGTTCAACCAAAATTGTTCAATCGGATAAAATCAGAAGATTGTAATTCAAGAGTTTTGTTTTGTTCTTGTATGTTTTGTCACACCGTTATGCTTTCTGAACCAGAATGATTATTTATAATCAAAGAACAGTTGGTTTTTGGCGGTTGATGGAAGTTTTTTCTATTTTAAAAATTGCCGTTGATGGAAGTTTTAGTAACTTCCATGTAACTTCCAACCGTTGATGGAAGTTTTTGTAACTTCCATGTAACTTCCAACCTTTGCCTAAACCAAACATCTCGTTATTACATTAAAACAAGCGTGCACTCTTATTTTAACATAATAAAGAGATCAATTACACTAAAATGTCCAACATTAAATACACCCAGTTTGAGTGCTCATTTAAGTTTGTGCCGATCCCACATGGTTGGAGCATTCTCGGAAAACCGTGTGACCCCGACTGATCTCCCTATGATTTTACCTAGTGAGAGTGACCGAACTTACTAGTACATGATTTGTCTTGTCATGTACTCCTAGGTGCCTGATGAGATTTTTCACTAGCATGACACCACATTGCATATAGGATTAAGTCTTAGTGTATCTATTGCATAATGTTTGTGTATTGATCGATATTGATTGATTTAGTGATATTGTGTGTTGATCCTTGAGTACATGAATGATGTGAAAATGAATAAGATGTGTTGTGTTGTGATGTGCTGTTACGCAACAAAGTGATGAAATGACGTGAGCTATGTTTAAGTAAGTTATATTTCGTTTATATGATATGTATGTCTACACATTGTCTTCTAGGAATGTGATAACTCACTCCTCGTGTGCTATTTGTGTTTGGATCATGTGATAATCTCAAACCTTGTGTTCGTGGGAGCAGATGATTAGATGGATGACTATGAAGAACTTCATACTAGAAAACACGGGAACACAATGCTCTGATAGATGTGACATTGGGGTATAGATTTCTATATTAATTGCATGAAGTCTTGGACGGCCTTGTTTTGAGTCGAGATTATTTATTATTTATTTGGATAAGTTTTATTATGATGTTAGAAAAATTGAATGTGAGCCTTTTACCATTTTGAAAGGCTTTTATTTAAATGTATTTTAAAAACTTTTAATTAATTTTGATTACTTATTCCTTTTATTATTGGTACATATATGTGAGGGGTAGAGGGCGTCACAATCATTCTTAGCATTACAAATTTATTGTCAAGAGAATTACTATCTTGTACAACCAAACAACAAATAGACATGACAAAGGGGCAAGGTGAGATGGGTATTGCCTCCTCAGTCTTCGATTTCGACTCCTCAACATATTTCTTTATCCGTCTTTGATATCCGACGGGTTAAAATTTGTTGTTACGTCATTCTCATACCCATTGGATACCGGGTATCAGATATCTCTGTCCTCGTCCCATCCTCAATTCAAATCTGTAAAATAAGTTTTTTTTTTGTAAATAAATTATATTAAAAATCTAATTTTAGAAAAAAAATAAATTCATTGTTACACATTTATTTTTAACTACCTACATATTAATAAATTCACTGCAGCACATTTATTTACAAAAATCATCAAGAAATAAATATTAAATTATGTAAAAATTGAAAAATAAAATTAACAAGTAATAAATAAAATTAAGACTATCACATTTATCTTCCGTGATTCCATTATTTTTTAAGGTAAACAAAATACATCAAATATTAAACAACATAACTCAAAGTCATGAAAAAAAAAACTAGAACAGTGCGTAAGAAATCATAAAAAATATAATCATTGTATCTGCACGGAATACCTGAACAAGGTTGGAATCTATGGCGGCGGAGCACAACTTCTTCATAAAAAATGGTGTCGCTACTCAGGGGAGGGTATAAGAGAGACATCACAACCCAAGTGAAGGGAGACAAATAGTGAAACGGTGAGTGGCAAGGGATACCGGGAGAGTGTGCATTGTTGTGTAAGGGGGGAGTGTGCATTCAATGCATTGCTGTGTAATGAAAGTGAAAGTATGAAACAATGTGTGTGTTGTAACTTGGAACCTAAAGTCAATAGAAAATTGAAAATCCTAAACTAAACTAACAAAAAGAGCATTTTAATAATTTCTTCATCCAGACGACTATAAGGATCAGTATGGGTATGAGTACAAGACGGATAGTGACATTCCCATCATGACTCTTATTCCAATTAAAAAAGTCAGGTAATTTCTGAACTCGAATCTGTACCCGATCAACTTGAATATTTTCTATCTAAGTCAGGACGGGTTCAGGTGGATACCTTATGATGAGTAACCACAACATTTAAAAGAGTTTAGCTTATGCTTCTACTTATTGTTATGTCATTAATTAGCTCTGAAACTCTAGCGTACTTTTCTTATTAGTTATTACATTGTTCATGTATCATTTTTCGGATGACTTATTACTAGGTTCATGAATCACTTTTCTGATGAAATTAATTAACATGTAGCAATTTGCTAGCCTCCGTTCCATAGCATTCTAGTCCGGCTAGCTTCTCATTTTGTGGTGGCGAAAGACTCCAAAGGACTAACTCAATCCCAACAACAAAGTATTGATATGTCAAATTCATATCAAGATCTATCAAAGATAGAAAACAGTGGCATGGAGAGATTGCAATTAAGACAATGCAAATCTTGCTTCAAGCAGATAATCTTTACCCTTAAATACTTCTCAGCATGCAATGTATGGGACTTAACTCTAAGGTGGTGTTTAGAAGATGGCCTTAATTGGGATGGTGGAAAGTACAGGCTGTAATTGATTGTTAATTAACTTCGGTTCATAAATAATGAAACTGTAATCAGTTATAATTATCAACTTGATACCTACTCAGTTCTGTCAAGAACATACACTCTCATCATCATGCATATGACAAGCAATATAGCACTGGCATACATCTCCCACCAGAAAGAATAATTAACAACACATCATCAAACTATCAGTACCTTATCAGAATAAAAGGTCAAAGAAAATATCGTTAATTATCTATTATTTTAGTTCTCCTAGATCTTAAACAAAGGCCTATTGACAATATATCTTGCAATCAAATAATACAATATTTCAGTGTAAAATTTGAATTTTTGAAGGAGTGATAACGTAAGAGATGTTTTAGGAATAATTTTTTTAACAAAAGTTTAACGAAAAAATTTAAAAAAATGAGTAAAATGATACATTTAAATCTGTTAGGGTATATGATTTTTAACGTAAGAAAGTAGGGCATTAATATAATATTCATACGTACTCTTAGGAAGGAGTTGTAATTTACTCTAAAAAAATAATAATAGTTTGTCTTTTGTTTTTTGTGTACAAATAATAGTGTACTCTAATCTATAAAAAAAAACTAGTCTACTCTTAAATTAGGAAAATATCACCCTTTCAAGTGTTAGTAAAATCATAACAAAAGATAAAATCTCTTAATTAAGAGAAAGTATAGTATATATTAAATTATACTAAATAGATATAATTCATGATTGTTGCCACAGATATTGGTTTAATATGAAAATTATGTAAAAAAAAAAAATTGTTATAATAAATTACCAGTAGTTCTGTTTGCCTTTGCTTCCAAACTTGGGTGTTGTATTGTTAATCATGCAGAATTATGGGCGATACTGTTGAGCATCCGTATTGTTTGGGTCAGGGGCTTTCGAGATTTCATTGTTGAATCAGATTATCAGGTTGCAATTAATTTTCTACAACATGATTGTGTTAGATCTGAACTAACCTTTAGATCTCATCATTGTTATAGGTTAGTTCAGAATATTCTTTTGAATGTCAGGCAAGGTCGAACTTATCTGGGACTCGTATTCTTCGCGAAGGAACAAAGTGGTTGACTCTTTAGCATGTTATGTGCAATCTATTGAGAGTTAATAGGCAATTTAGTCCTTGAAATTATAGTCATTTTGCATATTAGTTTCTAACTTAATATTAAATTCAAAATAGTCCCTATCTTTACAAAAGTATTGCAAAATAGTTCTTCCGTTAAATTTTAAAGTAGCGCCGTTAATGAGGTCAATTTTAGTGCCACGTGGACTATCCAACGTGACACTAAAGGATGACGTGGCATAACACGTGAACGTGTCTCTTAAAAGATGTCACGTCATTTGATGATAACAAAACGAGTAAATAAACAATTTAGTCCCTGACTTTGTACCCATGTTGCATATTAGTCCCTAACTTAATGAAAAATTCAAAATAGTCCCTATCTTTTGCATAAGTATTGCAAAATAGTCCTTTTGTTAAATTTTAAAGTAATGTTGTTAGTGAGATCAATTTTAATGCCACATCATTTGATGATGATAGAATGAGTGGCTTCTTCAAATTTGATGGTTTTGAACCAATTGAGGCATATATACGAAAAAGAACTCACACACACTTGCACAAATAAAAAGAAACAAAAATCCACAGCAACAACCTTATCTCTGTAGCCGTCAACACCAATGGGCGAGGTCTGCATAACCATTCTTTTTTCCTCTTTTTTTTTCTTCAATTACCATCAATATATCATTCCGGGTTCTGATTTTTTTTGTGTGTGTTTTGAATAGAAAGAGAAAAAACCAGAGGAAAACAAAATGAAGGAGAAAAAACAAATGAAGAAGAAAAGAAAGAAGAAGAGAAAAAACCAGAGGAATCAAAAGATAACAAGGAATCCAAGGAGGAATCTGCGCCGCCAGAAATTGTGCTGGGCACAACCTTTGCAATGCATGAACACTTTAAGCACGATTTCCGGCATCTTTTAAGCTAGGGACTATTTTGCAATACTTATGCAAAAGATAGGGACTATTTTGAATTTTTCATTAAGTTAGGGACTAATATGTAACAGAGGTACAAAGTCAGGGACTAAATTGCCTATTTGCTCGTTTTGTTATCATCAAATGACATGACATCTTTTAAGAGGCACGTCCACGTGTCATGTCACATCATCCTTTAGTGCCACGTTGGATAATCCACGTGGCACTAAAATTGACTTCATTAACGGCGTTACTTTAAAATTTAACGGAAGAACTATTTTGCAACACTTTTGCAAAGATATGGAATATTTTGAATTTAATATTAAATTAGGGACTAATATACAAAATGTGTACAATCTCTAGGACTAAATTGCCTATTCACTCAATCTATTGATGATAAATTTTGTATTTTTTTGTTGTTCCTTCATTTATTGTTAATGTCGTTTTGGCCGACGTAAGTTCCATTGTGCTTGTATGCAGTTTCTAGTTCTTGAGTTTTTTCTCTTGTTTTCACCATAAAAAAAAGAAAAAAAATATTAAATATATACTAACTTTTTCTTTCATATCATTTTTTATCTCTATTTTTATTTTTCACGTATTATTTATCACATTTATAATTTGTCTTTTTTCTTTTTTCTTTATATCTTTCTTTTTTTTACTCACTACATAATCTAAAGCCATGTAAAGCTATGAAGGAAAAACAAAAGTTTCTGACATACTTTTAATAAAAAAAAATTATTTATTTATTATCCATATCTACATAATAGTCAAACTCTTTACATATAATAACCCAAAATTATGCAAATTCATAATTAAATCTCATTTGCGTACCCTCGCACTAAAAACAAAATCTAACTATAAAAAAAACTAAAACTTATTATAAATACTATTCTAAATCTTATTATATCTTCCCATTTCTACCAAATCACATGTAGGATCAAAGACTGTACCAACAACCATGGAGTCCCTCTCACTTGTGCTTTTTCAAACTGGCATGGCACCTTCACACCTAGATGACACTGTATATATATATATATATATATATGTGTGTGTGTGTGTGTGAGAGAGAGAGAGAGAGAATCAAGCGGTGATACATTTGACTAGTAAATTGTTTTAATTTTAATCCCTATAAAGAAATTAAAAAAAAAAAAAAAAAAACCCATGTTCTGCAACTCATGTTCATGAATCTTCAATGAGCAAATAATGTAAAATTTGACGAGGAAGCTTTGTTGTTTAGCTAGTGTTCACAGATGTGACTGGCCCTCGTACTGATAATAGCAAAATAAATTAAACCAGCACCGCTCAATAGATTCACATGGCAATATGTTCATACCAAATAGCCATCTCAAATTCTCAATTGAGCCGCACGCTTTCCTAACACAACCCAAGTAAAGATGCTTTAACAAAATGTAGCAAACAAAAAGCAGAGAAAAAACGATGCTTTACATAAGAACAAAGGTGATGGATATATTTTTATCTCAAGTGAAAGAATTTACACAAACAAGTGGGGACTCAGTTTTGCATAAATATTTCAAGCCATTAACAAAGGTAAATTTCCTACAAGGACAACATCTCAAATGATTCTCAATTTCATAGAGCTAAAGGGCAATTGCAGCAATTTAATCATAGGCCGACATCTGAAGTTTACTGAGGATTGGGGGGACGGCTATTGGCAGCAGAGACTCGTGAGCCCCATTCAAGCAATTCTTTGCTGGTGTCATCCTTGTGAACAATCACCTCAATGAAGCATAAGGAGTCTCTCTTGTGTCCTGTGGCTGTGGCAATTGCTTCAACTAGCTCCTCTTCACAGAACACCTGAAATGAAAGCATGCATGAATCAATACAAGGTATTCAAGTTTCAACACTCCTCCATGTTACTTACAGCAATGAAGCTTGAGGATAATGTCAAGAAACTCACCTTGGCAGTCCAGCATTTCCCTTCACCATTGTGGATTGCATCAATCAACCCAGTGTAGTTCCAGTTCTTAATCACATTGTATGGCCCATCATGAATTTCAACCTCAATGGTGTATCCGCCATTGTTGACCAGAAAGATAATGGTCTTTTGCCCACACCGCAACATTGTTGATACATCTTGGGCAGTCACCTTCAAAACATTTTAAGAGTGAAAAGATTAAACCACCATAATTCAATTCAAGAATTGTATTTGAGTGAAGATTTTGAGAAATTTTGAATATATATATATATATATATATATATATATATATATATTACATTATGATGGAATCATGGTTTAAGTAGTTATTAGAAACAAACCTGAAAACTTCCATCACCAATGCAGGCAATCACTCGCTTCTCAGGAACAGCCTGAGCATAACCAAGAGTAGCACCAACAGACCATCCAATTGAACCATATTGCATTTGGAACTCATACCTGTCAACAAAATTTTTATTAACACTATAAACACACAAAAAAATAAGATGATAAATAAATACAATACATCACATTCTATCAGACACTTACCCACATCCCTTTGGCAATTTCAGCTTTTGGCAGTTAAACCAGGAATCCCCTGTCTCAGCAATTACAGCAGTTTCACCAGACAGCATCTTCTGTATATGTTGGAAAAGAACATTAACCCTCAAAGGCTCTCTGGGTGTAGCCTTCAAAGGATGTCCTTCAGGGACAAATATCCTGTGGTAATTTTCATATGCAGTATTGTTGTGCTTGAGGCGCTTTGCAAGTGCCTTAAGGAAATCCTTCATCAGCACACAACCAAATGCAGGTCCATTTGCGATCACCACCCGATCAGGCTGCACAATGATCGCCTTCTCCTTCTTGAGAAGGAGCGAATACCCCACAGAGCTGTAGTCATTAAAAATGGGACCAGCAAACAAGTATGCATCCGCAGACTCCACAATCTCAGCACAGAAGGCAGTGCTCACAGCACCCCAATAAGTTCCGATGAAATGGGGATGGTGCTCTGGAACCTGCCCTTTAGCCGATGGCATCACAGCAAGCGCATAACCACACGCATCAGCCAGTTCAACAAAGGCATCAGATGCCGTTGCCACCCTCAGTTTAGGACCACCCACCAGCACTGGTTTCACTGCCTTGTTAAGGAATTCTGCCGCTGCCTCCACTGCAGCCTCCAACCCCATCTTGTTACTCAATCTACAAAAGAAACAAAAAAACACAAACATAAACAACTAATCATCAACATTTCCAATCAAGTACAAAACAAAAAAGAAAAGCTGACCTTGGAGATAACGAAAAAGGAACAGGATCACGACTGAAAGTGGGGTGAGGAATCCCAGGCAAGTTACAGCTAATGCTTATATACACCGGCTTGCTTTCTTTCAGTGCAGTTGAGATTGCTGTATCAATCAACTCATGAGCATCTTCCAAGTTATTCACCACAGCCTATCATCAAACAAAACCAATCACCAAAACCACATTAACGACTTCACCATAAAATAAATAAATAAAAACTTCACACATCACAGGCACAAAAGAAAGTAAACAAAACTACACAACTTATACTCTATTTTGGTAAACTTCTCAATAATAGCATTGTTTGGATAAACTTCTGAATAGACCCTTATAGGGGGAAAAATAAGAGAAAAATGATCAAGTTAAAATATATATTTTTATAAAAAGTTCTCTCAAGTAACTTCTTCAAAAGCTGGTTTTAACTTGTAGAAACAAGGTGAAATTCTGGTTGTATGAGTTGAACAGAACAAAAGCTCCTAAACAACTACATATGAATTGAGTTTAATTGCTATGGCTGTCTGTGTAAAAAAACAATTACATGATCAAACCAAATAGTTATTGTAAAATTCAACAAATTTATTATATAATAGTTTGCGGTTGAAATTATTATAAAATTCAGCAAACTTCATGAAGCATTTACATTGAGAAAAGTAATAATAAAAACAGAGTGAGTGAGAGAAATATGGGACCTGGAAGCAAGTAATGGTCTGGAAGCACCTCAACTCCTGGCTGAAATCGGGTAACCCGATGGTGTGGTGGAGGATCCGACTGGTGCCGTAGTCGTTGGAGTTGGGCCCACCGACGATGCAAATCAGCGGCAAATTCTCGCTGTACGCTCCAGCGATGGCGTTGAGCACGCTAAGCCCGCCGACGGTGAAAGTCACCACGCACGCGCCGACTCCCCTGGCGCGCGCGTAGCCATCGGCGGCGTACCCGGCGTTGAGCTCATTGCAGCACCCGACCAGGTTCAGCGCCGGCTCTGCGATCAGGTGGTCCAGCAGCGTCAGGTTGAAGTCCCCGGGAACGGAGAACACGTCGGTGACGCCGATTTCGACCAGCCGGCGTGCCAGGTGGCCGCCTAAAGTGGAGTCTCCGCCGGCGCCGTTGATCACCGTCGCCGGCACGCAGGGCTGGATGGCGGCGCTGGTGGTGTGGTTGCACGATACGACGTCGTTGCAGGCGGGCTTGGCCGCGTCGAGTGAACCTATCCTGGTATCCATCACGGATTTCAAGAGGTTTAGAGACAACTGGAAGAAGGTTAGAGAGAGACTAAGAGTATTTTGAAAAAGAGAAAGTGAAAAAAATGACAAGAGTTGAATGGTATTTGGGGTTTTGAATGAGAAGAATGTAGAAATGAGTGAGATGCTTATATAGTATGTGGCTTGGGAAGGTGGTAAGTGGTAACAATGGGAGTAGCCTGGAAATGAGATTGTATTGGCAGATACCGGGGGCGGTTTACTGTTTCCATTTTGGTGTTGCTGCTTGTGTCGTGATTATTAACTCATTATTCTTTTATGCAACATTCTTTACATAAATTAATAGCAGATTAAATATGTGTATACTTCTGTAAAAAAATTATCTATCTATCTATCTATGTAGAATTATGCTAGTTTTGATTCACTACACACACGTGAAACATACACGAAAATACTTTTACTCTAATTATATAAATAATTAGATTTTATAATAAATTGTAAAAACATGAAAAGTTCAAACTAATATTTACTGAAGAATAAAAAAAAATAAAATAGTTTTGCATGGTCCCCGTCATCACGAGAATAGAGAGACTCAAAATAGGTCCTTGCCAAGTCGCATAAATCCTCTTGGGCCGAGGCTACTACACCATTGTCCCCTGAATGTTTTGCAATGAAATTCCTTTTGCTCCTGGCATTTGCTGAAGCGTGGAAAAATTTGGTGTGGGCATCACATACTCATAGTCACGAAGCCAAACAAAATTATGAGAATTGGTGTTGGACCCAAATTTCTCAAATAAATATACGAGGATTAGTGGATGATCCGAGGCAATCTTATGACTCAAATTAGTTGTCGGGTCATTAGATCAAAAGATTAATTCAATGAATCATTATTTGTAACGTATGATCTGATTTATATTAAAAAAAATCTAAATAGTTTTACAGCATGTAATCTTGCACATTTAAAATTTAAAATTTAATCAAATTCAAAAATATTTACAAGTATAATTATGAATTTGTTTAAAATTTTAAACATGTAACATATTTTTTCACGATTCAGTATAAATAATTTAAAGTTAGAATTTAAAATAAATATCATTGTTGTATAATAAAGACATAATCTAATATATACACAAATGAGTCAAGTAAAAGTAGAAAATGACAACAATTTTATAATCTTAAATTTTAAGATGTGATTATGCCTGGTAAAAAAAAAATTAAATGTAATAACACAAGTATAAGGTATACAAAATTGATGTTGTTGAAATGTAAAAAAAAAAAAATACATGATTCGCTGAGCTACCAATTCGAGACTGAGTCACGCCAAGTCACATGTATAACCAATCTAACAAGTGGCATAGATCAGTTGGGTGCTTAGTTCTGAGACCAATGGATCGATCAAGTCGGTCCAAGCCAAATCTAATAACTATGATCTCACTTGGCAACACATTTATGAGGGAACAACAATGAGTAAAAATAGTAAGCCAATACTATCTAGCTAACGTCATATCAAGGCTTTCTTCAACTTCATGATTTGATCCTTTATTCTTGCTCCATGTGAAAGGATAACCATCCATAGGTATGTCAATCAGATTTGCATTCCAAATTGCACTTTTGAAACCACTAATGAGCTAGTGAGATTGATCAACATGACCTCTTTTATCATCATTTGATAGGAGGTCACTAAAATCCCCTATTATACACCAAGGGAGAGAATGATCCTATGCAAGAGTTCTCAATAAAATCTCAAGAATCCTTCCTCCTATTTTTCTCTGGGAATCCATAAAAACCAATCAGTCTCCAAGTTGGCTTGTCTAGAGTACCTATTAAGTTGAGAGTGGAAAGGTTTCCTACAGAAAAAAGTTAAACCATCATTTCTTCCTGAACAATCAACAACAAAAAATAATCAAAACCTAACTTTATTTTATTTCCTCAATTCTCTTACAATAAAACAACGTTTCAGAAAAGAAAATAACATTCGAATTAAGAGTATGGACAAGGTCATACAAAGAATTAACTACTTGCAATTTTCCCAAGTCCCAATAGTTCCAACTTTAACAACTCATTTCCCCTAATAAGTGTGGTTTCAATTGTAGAGACTTGAGTTTTTTCCTCAAAAGCAATAATGGTGGAAACAACTGCATGATTGGTGGCCATGGTGGTAACCTCTGCCGCATTTATTAACCTTCTTTTTTTTTATTTCCATTGATTATATTTGTCTCCATATCACTGTCATCATCAATTTTTGAGTTGATTTCATTGTCGTCATTAAGAGTTTTTAACGTGTCAGACAGTTTGGAACATAACATCTGAGCTCTTAAAAGCAGACAATAATAGTTGGTCCTTTTTGTCCATTTTAGCAATGATTGCACCATTAGTGGGATATTTATCAACATTAAATTTCCCAAATTTAGGGTTTTTTGAACAAGCACATGCCACATTGGATGATGGTTGGTCATCGTCCTAGAGCCAGTGAGATCCTCCATCCTTGACGGCTTTGTGGCATTTTGCACGAATATTCGCCCCCACATGCAAACTCCATTATCAACCTGCATTGTAAACAACTTGTCTCAGTGACCATCAGAGTGACCTAGAAGGCCACATAAGTAACAAAAAATGCCCAACCCTTAATACTTGAACATCATTGTAGTTGCTTCCTCTCTTTCCTTCTTGATTTTCTTCATGCATTGTAAGGGTTTCTTAACATCAACAAAAACCCTAACCCTCATGGGTGTTCTCCAAGGACTATATTTTTTTTTCATCATATTCCAGAAACTCACCGAGAAAATTTACAATGCCTTGCCCTATTGCGGTTGTCATAAATCCCGATGAAATATTGAGAATTTAAAGTCAAAATGGGATCTTGTACAATGGTATTTGACCAAGGTTTTCACCTTCCTAGATAATGTTGAGAATAAGAAGGTATTTATCAAAGAACTAGGGCACTCTTTTCATCACATCGAATGTGGATCTAGTGGTAGAACTAAAAAATGAAAACTCCTTTGCCTACTTCTATGATTGAGATGCCCTACTTTTGTTGCCATGCTTCTGTCATCCTCTCTTTCATGATGAAAGTACATATAGTCAAATGTTTAAAATATAATAATTTTAATATTATTTCATTCAAACACTAATTTTAAAAATATTAATTTAGTAAATTATTAATTTCAATTTCAATTTCAATTTAGTCAAATATTAGTTCCAAAACTATTAATTCATTTAAACATTAATTCAAATATACGTTAACTTAAATATCTATTGTAATTATTATTTTACATAAATTATTTAAATTTATTCAAATATTTAAAAATATTTATTCTATCTTTATTTCATAAAAGTGATAAAACATATTTTAAAGTTAAAAAATAAGAATATGTATAAAAATTTAATTTGAAAATTACTTATCACTAACAATTAAACGAACCATTAAAATCATGGATATGTTATACAATTTATTGAATACTATATATAGAATAAAATTTTTCATATAAAATGTCGAAAACAATGGGATTGGCAATTTTAATTAATTTACAATTATTTCATCTTGGAAAATTTAAAAATATATATATAAATTCAAAATGAAATATTATTAAAAAAATTCATTTGAGAGAAAAATGTTAAACAGGATTTAAAGATAATTTACGGAACATTTTTTACTATTTAATTAAGAAAATTTGTTTTTTTTTTACTTTATTTTTATTGCTCCTAACTTATTTTTATTATGAACATTTTGAATAGTTCAAATTACTCATAGATTCCAAATATTGCTATTTATTTTAAAATAGAATATGTGATTTAATAAATAGTGTATTTCAGTTTATTTTAATAGTAATACCTTTTTAGTTTTACCACCTTTTCAAAATGCATTTTTAGAAATATTTTTTTTTCTCCAAAATTTAAGTTGAAATATGCTTAGTTCAAATGCGCTCAATTTTAAACAAAAAGAAGTCACTCTTATTTTAATTTGGAATAAAAAGATTTGACTTGACGAGTGGGTCTAATTCAATTAGTTAAATATTTGAGTAGAGTGTGTGAATTATTATAAAATTTTTTGATACTTACGTTTGATTTTTACTTATTAACAAAAATCTTCTTGAAACTGTTGATGTTTCATTCAAAGACATTACAAACTATGTGTTTGGATAAAAATATAAATAAATAATATCAAAAAAATTAATTTCATATATTGCTGGTGTAATTATTTACAATGTCAATCAATTATAAATCATACATTTATGTATGACTTTTAAGGTGACTATTTGTGAATTAAGTATAACAATTTTGAACGGCATAGTTTTAATATAATTGCATATTTTAAATTTAAATTTAAGATCTATGATTAAATAAGAAAAAACTTGCATAAGTTAGGTTCGGTGGTTACTAAAGTCATTTAGTATGCAATCTATTTATTATAAAAAAAAATTATGGGCAGTAAAATATTTGACGCGTGAATTTAACAAATGATTGATGATATACTAACATTATAGGGAAGAAAAAATATTGACATAGGCAAAAACATTAAACTAATATTTATTTAAGACCATGAGTGATTTATTCATATTCAAATTTTAAACGATATATCAGAGAAAAAGAACAATAATTAATCCTTATAAATGGTAATATTATTGAGATGAATGACGGCATAGAAAACGAAAGTTTAATCCCACAGGCACTAGCTAGGAAGGCTTACAAGTTTTGGTTTTTGAAACTTCAAAACTGGTTCAACAACCCTAAGACAATTACAAAGATCTCTTATATCTTGACCGTTTGGACACGGACATGGCGTACTTAAACATAGTAGTTGCTGCTTTGCAACAATCAGAAGTTGGATTGAATTGAATATTCATCAAATAAAACCCACAAAAGGAAAGGAATGCTTCACCCCCATTGCATGAGGGAGAGATTTGAGAAGCACTGAATGTTGAATGTTGTTACTGTCAAACCATATCTCAAACTCCCTCTCTTACTATATATAAAATTCAATTACCTACTACTAAGATTAATAAAAATAGTTAATTTAGTTTATAGTATTTAATTTATCTTAAATTTATAATTTTTTTAAAATTACTTTTTGTTATTAATATTTTTTTCTAATGATTTCTTAATATATTATCTTTTTTTAATAGAGGTATTTTTAGTCTATAAATGATTAATATAAAAATGTTATAAATTAAATTTTATAAAAAAAATAAATATTATTTCAAATTTAAATCTTATAAATAAAAATAGACAGAATAACAAACATAAACATCACAATACTAAAACTTTTTTCTCCATCTTATCTTGAATATGTCTTTTCACTATTATGAGGTTTTGATGAAACTATTCATAGCATATCATTACTAATATATATACTTGATATTAAGTTTTACAATAATTCTAAATCCTTTTGCAATATCTTTAATTTCCTTTATACGGTAAATATAAATATTTCTTTTATTTTATTGACCAAAATAATTATGACAAAGTATAATATTAAATGAAAAGTAATATTATTGATTTATGAAAAATTATGACATGTCATATATAATAAGTTTATTAATTTTTTTTATAATTACCTTTTTTTACTTATCTTAAAATTTATATAAAAGATGATTTATGATTGTGTAAAGTTATTTTATATTATTAATGTATAATTATTAACATTTTATTTATTATTGATAGAAATTTCTTAAAATTTACAAATTTTGGTAGATTTTATATTTTATCTAATGATTTTAATTTTAATTTTATACTTTTTAATTAATATTAATTAGTCATAAAGTTTATGCTAAGAAAAATGTGTTAGAAAATATAAAATTATACTAAAAAGAAATAATGAAATTGGTTAGTGTTGTTAGTGTTTTCCTTTTCTTCACTGTTCTGGAATTTCGAAAATTCAAACTTCAAAAGACTAACCAAGTTTTCTGTCTGCTATTGAGAGAGCAAATGGAAAGAAAAGTGCAAAACGATTACAAAGGTGTGCTTGTTCCTAAATATAAATACTGGACCACAGAACCAAAAGGAAAAATCGTCGTAACTGGTTTTATGGTCATGGTCAATGGCACGGTGGCAGACGAGGAATTTTTAAGTGTTAGAATTTTATACAAACAAATTTGGAATGAAATTGATTTTATAAAATTAATTTTAGTTAAAATTACTTTTCAGGAAACGTGATTTATATTTGAAATTTTTTTTTTGTTTCAAGAATAATTTGATAATAAAATTCAGTATCAATTCCTCGAGAAACTTATTGACTTTTACTGGTTTGCCCTATAATATTAATATTATAGTATTATATCAAATTTATCATGTGATATTAATTTGAGATTATATAATTTTTAATCTAGTTAAAAAAATTAAACTTATTGACTTGTATATAAATTTTAATTTAGTAGGTTAGTTAGAGACAGTCTTAATTTATTTTATAGGCCTTACTTTTAAGTAAGTTTTTAAACAAATTCTCAAGTCAAGATATAGGTAATATATTTTATTGTATTATTTATTATTATTTTGTTAGTAAAATTATAAAATTTTAATATATGTATACACATAGATATATTATAAATCATTTGAGAAGTTTATAATTCATTTAAAAATTATTGAAAAATTACTTTATACTTTTTATGTGAATCATAATAATTGAGAATTGTAAAATAAAATGAATTGAAAAAAAAAATATTTATCTTGAACTAAATTTAAGTTTTAATGAGATATTATTAGTCTTAACTTTTCTCCCAAAGTTGAACATATTAAAAGAAATACAATTAATCCTTTTTATATGCATCTAATGTTTATAAAATATAATTAATAATAGTTACAATTGTTGTCATTGTAAAAAAATATTTAAAATTAATTTTTTTCTAGATTTAAGTTGAGATCATTTATATTGTAAGATATAGTAAAATAAATTACTATTGAATGAAATGTAAAAATATTGCTTGAGTAATAAATTTTAATTAACAATTTTTACGTAGCATAAAATAAAAATAGATAAAACTCACACTACAGAATTTGTCTAAGGCAAAAAAAATATAGACGCGTCCCTGAAGTCAGTTACATGCTTACAATAATAGCTCACAATGTGATAAGAGAAGGGAATTGCTACCCGTAAATAGCACAAATGAAGATGGGTACTTATTTTGGTGAACTGAAAGATGAGGTACTAAAGATCATAACATTAATTTTGTTAGAAGCAGAACATTTACAAAATATTTTTTCATTTATATAATCAGAAAAAATATTTATTATCCTCTAATGACTTTTTTGTTAGGGTGGAAAGTTGGATGAGGTTTATTCAAAAGGCTGGATCTGTCTCAGAAGACAAAAAAGACATAGCATAACATTTTTTAGAATAAATTCATTATTATATATATATATATATATATATATATATATATATATATCATCCCTGTAATGATTTATGTCAATTAATTATTATCATTATTATGATAAAATGTATATTTTAAACTAAATATGTTATTCTCGAGATTTTTAAATTTTGCATGAAATTTAAATCATCATGCGTAACGTGAAACTTTATTTGTTTATTTTAGTTTTATGATTGTTAAAATTTTATTTTAAATTCTCAAATTAACATAAATATTTGTTCATATCGATCGAAACATTAATAGAGTTGGGGAAGCATATTATGAATATAACTCATCATCATGTCAACAAAAAGAAAAAAGAAATTAAACACATGCAGTACGTACAGACAAAGGGCCAGCTAGATGAAGAAAAAATAATATTTATATTTGAAAAGTAAATAATAGAAAGTGTCCATAATCCATAGATTTGGTGAGGTCAGGAAGCAGGGAATTGAAGTCGCTGGTAATTGAATTGAATCTAACAAAAATCACGCAGGCTTTGAACTTTGAAGCAAGTTGGAACTAATAATGAATTCATGTGCATGAATGCGATGCGAGTGTGATTTGAATCGTGTTGGTTGGTCGTCATAATTTTTTTTTTCAGTGGCACAAAAATAATCTAATATTTTTTAAAATAAAAAATTATATAATTTTTTATTAAAAATGATAATAAAAAAATAAAAAATAATAAAATTTAAAAGAATAAAATTAATCTTAATTTATTTTCTCTTTTATCTGTCTCAACTCTTTATATTCATTTTATTAAAAATTTATTTAATGAGAAAAGACGTATTTTTTATAAGAATAAAATATTAATTTATTCAATATATTTAAGTAAAATAATTTATCTTGCGCTGACAATTGTTTTCATTATCTCCCATGGCACTATCACGTGACTCTCGCGTGGTGCGGTAAGGTTTCAAGTACTAGCATATTTGTCATGGTTGACGCTGACTCATGACCATCACTCTCATAATTCATAAGTCATTTATAAGTGTCAACAATACAAACATAAAGTATAATTATTGCCTACGATGTAATATAATTTTCTTATCGACTTTTTTGTACGATATAATATAATATTATTCAACTGATAATGAAAGAGTGGTAGTGCTGTATCCTGTGTTCTTTTCGTTCAATTTGAAATTTAAAAGAGGGTTAGTGTTGTATCCTGTGTTCTTTTCGTTCAATTTGAAATTTAAATATTAACCTATACTGAATAATATTATATTATATCGAATATCAAGTAGGTCGATTTCAAGTAGAGGTCATATAATTTAATAAATTAAAAATTGATAAGTGATCAAATACTAATGAATCTATCGGATATCTTACGTTATTTAGATACATTATGTTTAATATGCTTTTATGTTTATGGTTTAATCTATTTGTATTAGTAAATTTTCATACATATATTAAAATCACTTGTGAGTCCATTAAATATTGTAACTCAATAAAGGGTTATGCTAGAGCAAATTTAGTAGTGCAACTATAACTAACCTAAGTTGCTTTTTTGGTTATACACGCCCACAAGTTGCTTTAAGTCTTTTTTTGTTTATGTGGATTCTATTGCGACGCATAATTTTTGTGTTTTATATAGCTTAAGTAATCTCTACAAAACCATTAAATAAGTTCCATATAATATATTATATTTTAATTCTTATTTTATTTTACTTTAAATTAAATTCTAACTTCATATATTTTTATTTTGAAACAATAAAAAAAAAAAACAAAACAGCATAGTATATTATAAATATATAAATTTATTTATATTATTTTTTATGAAATAATTTTTTCAATTATTGATTTTGTCATTTAATTAAATTTTATTCTAATTAGATAAATTTCATAATACGTACTTATAAAAAAAACAAGAAGATAAAATAAATTAAACTTCTCCCATGAGTTAAAACTAAATTATGCATAAGTTAAAATCAACTTTTAGAGGAGTTGAACAAGAGAGTTTTTGCAAATAAGTTTATGCATAAACTAGTTTTAATTTATGAGAAAGGTTTAATTAACTTTAGATTAAATTAATTTACAAATTCTTGAACTATTTGATAATATGTAATTAGCTAGATTGGTGAACTATTTTTTCCCATTAAATTCTTAAATTTGTCTTTATTTTTTAATTAGGACTCTGAACTATTTTTTTTAATTGAATCGTGGACTTCTGTGAAAGTTTTTAGAGAAGTTGATTGTTGACATAGTATCTCTATGATCAAGTAATCAAGAGTTTGATTCTTGCTGCTCCCATTCTTCTGATAAAAAAGTTGAACATGAACATGATTTAGAGCAGGTATGTGCATTTGTCCATGCTTCAAGCCCAAATGGGTCTTGTACAAGGGAGAATGTTAGAAGGCAGTTGCAATTTACACTTTTCCCATTTACTAATACACTCCTTTTTCTGATTTTATAATTTTTTAACACAAAATATCCCGATTCCAGAAAATAATCAAAAGAGAAATAAGGTTCCTTCAATCACAAAGACTCACTCTCTTACTCAACTTGTTTCAATCATTGTGCTTCTAGAACAAGATCTTGATTTTGATTATTATGGGAATAGTAGTCAAAATGAGAGCAGAGACAATCATGGTAGGCATTATTTCTTTATTTGGGACTTTTTTGTTTATATAAGAGATAAGATATTTTCTTATTTGGATTTTTGAATTGTAAGCTAGTGAGTGATTGGTGAGCTTGAACTTAAATATAAGTTTACTGAGGATGCTTTCGTGAATAGGTAGGGAAATTGCAAATCGCAATAATGGGAGTGTGCATAAAACGAAGGTAGAGGTAAATTTGTTGAATAGGAGGTGGTCTCAAAACCGTTACAAGGAGAGAGCAATTTTAATGGGACATACTGACATGACGGAGGAGTGTCATTTGTGGAACAAGGGCATTTTAGGGGGAAATTGTAAGAAATAAAAAGGAGAGTGTATTAGTAAATGGGAGGAATGTAAATTGCAACTGCCGTTTTAGATATATAAAACCGTCCATGTGTTATTGTTCTAACTTCTAAGTGATAACAGATCAAAGAAAGACAAAAGTTGGGAAATTGGATTTTATTAGCACAGACCCAATGCGAGTGCTGGTATATACAAGTTGGAATTGATCTAAGAAAACACCTAGACATCTTTTAGACATAGAGTCTCTTTCCCCTTTGGGTAAATTCTAGCATAAAAAAATAAGAACAAAATAAAATAAATTTCTCCACAAATTAAAATGAGTTATTTATTAATTAATTATTAACTAATTTGTAGCTCAACTTCTTGAGAAGATATTTACAAATTAACTAATAATTAATTAATAAATAACTCATTTTAACTTATAGAAAAAATCATTTTCTTTTTCTCTTACTTTTTTCTTAGAAGTGTTTTAGAAGATTACATCTAAATAAATCCATGACACTCCAAATCAAAAGACTTTAACTTGTTGAACAAGAGAATGTGAACTATTATAATTTTCTTGATATTTTTTTTCATTCTTATGAATAAAAAAAATAACAGGTCATGTATATACTTTTCACTTTTTTTCACCCAAGTACCATTTAGAAAAATAGTTCCACTCTTTTTTTCAAGTGAAATATTCTCCCAATATTTATTTTTTGAAATATCTAATTAATGAGCATAGTATAAATCTACAAGGACAAATCTAGAAGGGGGTGAGGAGGGGCTCGAGTCCCCTCTCTTGGAACTTTTTTTCTATACACACATATATTTTTAAGTTAATTAGTATAAAATTTATTTTATATGTTGTTATGATAATAATGATTAATGTTAATTAATATAAAATTGTGTAAAATTATTTGTGTTTGTTATTTTATCACAATTATTAAAGTGATAACTAATATATAATTTTGTAAAACTAATTATGTGTGTATTGTTATCATAATAACAATTAAGATTATTATCATGTAAAAAAATTCAATTTTATGTGTAAATATATTATTTTTAAAAAATTATTATTTATTAAAAATTAGATATTTAAACAATTATAAAGGAAGAAAAATAAAATTTCAACCCTCTTTGTAACATTTCTGGATTAGTCACTTTCTGCAATATGTATCAAAAGAACTTTATTTACCAAAAAACAACTTTAACTGTGGTGAACGGAATGTAATTAGTAGTTAGATAAAAATAGTAGTTACAGTATAGTTGATTCTCAAGATTCTGCTAACATTTCTGGATTAGTCACTTTCTGCAACTATGTATCAAAAGAACTTTATTTACCAAAAAACAACTTTAACTGTGGTGAAAGGAATGTAGTTAGTAGTTAGATAAAAATAGTAGTTACAGTATAGTTGATTCTCAAGATTCTGCTAAAGCCAAGAATATGACTGTACAAAATTGAAGTCAGGTTCAACTCGGCTTTTCTACCTTGGCTCCCAGGATTAGCTTCCAATAAAATTGACTGAGTATAAATAGCTACTAGAGTACCAGTGTATTTGAATAACACCAAAGAATCAATTATAAAATTATAGTAATACCGTAAAAAAGTAAAAATAACTATTTATTGTTTTACTTTTACCATGAAAAATCAATTGATTATTTCTCATAAAAAATCTTATCCAAACTCACTAGTAGTACTATAATTTGGCAGAACCCTCTCTAAATTTGGCTAATAATTAAACTCCAACATGCATATACAAGCAGTTGCCTAGTCCTCTTGTGATCTCAGCATTTGGTAGTAATAGATAACAGGAGTTGAACACGAGTTGAACATGCTGAGATTAATGCAAACCACTACACCATGATTCATTGTCTTACATTTAAGGTCTTTTTATGCTGAGGCGTGAGAGTGAATGGAAAATAGGTAAAATGGGACCAAATTCAATATATTTTAATGGGTTAATTTGGACTCTTAAGACTTTAGTACCCAGATATTTAAAATTGTAATACGAGGACTCCAAACTTACATTTTGCCAGTTTTTCTTGAATAATGAAACAAGGAAATTGACAATGAGTTGACATTAATTCTGGAATATCTGCTTCTACTCCATTGTGCATTTTCCAACAGCAACACCCATACAATTCTTAAGTTGAAACTTCACCGTTGCCTTAATGCCTTTGTTTCATTGACTTTTGACTCCAAGGATTCCTGATGAATCATTAATGCTGGAAATTTACCTGCATAAACTACAAGAACTGAATATTCAATTGACACAATCGCATTAATTATGCTACCTTTGTAATTTTTAGGCAAAAGAAATAAGTTAATAAACAAAGAATCCATTAGCCAACCCTATGCAACTTATGGATCAGCAATCAATTTTTTCACTTATCATAAATTTCCAAGATTAAAAGCTGAAAAAAAAAATGAGTTAAGCGGTCCTTTTCTATTTACTGTTTTTTTTTAATAAAAAAATTACAAGTAGTTCTTATAAAATTTCCTATGCCTGGTCTATTTATTGATTTTTTTTATTTTATTTTTAAAGTTGGCACACCTGCGAATTTTCCCGGGATCTCGTTAACACAGATAAAAAAAGTGACTTGTTGAGTTTTGAATAATGAATTAGGGCATTTTAGCGTGTTTCGGATTACGCTACACACTTCCTACTCCAACCTCAAATCCAGTAAGTTGTATATATTTTTCTTTCGTTTCGTGTTTTATTATACTCTGTTTTTGTTTTCGCCCTTTTCTCTTTATCGCATAATTCCCCCTTTTTTTCAGTTACCTACACTAACTCTCAGCTTTGAACCCTGAACTCCGTCGCCTTCAACCGCCGTTTTCCGCCGCTTCAACCTTCTCCGCCCACTTCAGGTACCTATATGTGTGATTTAGGGTTTTATTCGAAGTTCATTTTCTGTATTTTTTACTTGAAGGACATAAATCTTGTTCATTTCGTGCATTTGAAAATATTCAGATTACTTATGCGAAGCTATTAGGATTCTCAGATTCGTATTTCAGATTCTTAAATTATTTAGTTGTTAATTTAGTTTACATAACTAACGAAGGGAGAGACATCGTTTATGCCCTGACAGGCATATACTTCTGGATTTTAGTGCCGATTAGGACTGCTATTAGGGTTTCTATGTGGTGACTTGGTGTCTTGTTCGTGTGTTTTGAAAATGTCCTCTTGTGTGTTTTGTATCAGAATCATTGTGTCCTGTAGAAAAGGTAGTACTCTAATTACTTTGTTTAAATTAATTTTTTCATTGATTGAATTCTGCAGTTGGTGATTCTTATATGCATTTTCAATTTTCTAGGTTCCTGATTTGAGGCCAGAGTAGTATTGTATTCGTTTGTGTGGAGTGTAGTGTAAGGTCCATTTTTGAAGTAGGGAAATTAGAACATGCCATACTTTAAGGTCATTTGCAAGTTCATGCTTCTATAGCAGCACTGCAGCAGCTTGTTGTTCAACAGTTTAAACTTAATATACAGAATTTTTTTGTACTCTACCTCTTAACCATATCCTTGGAAACTACCAACCAAATATGCCCACTGCCAGTGCGGTGAACATAAAGTTGACAATAGTACTTCATTGATATTATCCACTCTATCTGAATCAGTTTTCCTCTGTGCCACTGGATGAGTCCTCCCCAAAAGTGTCTCTTTGGTTTTGTTTGGTCTTGAACCTAAGTTTCGGTGTGATTTGTTTGACTCTGTTGTTTAAGCTGGGAATTCAAAGTTCAAGATCTTATATCATGTTGTGATCCAATATTAACTTACAAAACCTCTTCTATTTGTCTGTGCATGGTGATGTTGGTTGGGTTTTCTCTGCCTTTTCACGTGCATTTTTTTGTAATTGTATTAACTATTTTACGTGATTGCCTGACTGGTCTCTCAAGATTCTTAAATCATTATTTATTAAACTTATGGTTTGAAGGAAAACCAAATATGGATGTTACAGACTGAATCTAGCTTTAAGGTATAATCCATCTTTATGATGTTTACTACATTAAGTTATATTTATTTAGGTTGCTGCATTATTGCTTTTATCACAATAGGGGTGGGGGGGAGGTGGACTCTAAAAAAAATTCACTATGGTGATACTGGCATTTTGCATTTTAAGAGTTTAAAATGAATGTGTTCCAAATGTATCTATTTTTAAGTTTTGATTGATGGATTAAATTGGAACATTATTTTTTTTTATTGTTTGACTCTTACTTTTAGATTTCTAACATTTGAACTAAATACTTATACAGTAATTTTTGGAGCTGCATTGAAAAATGGAAAAGCCTACACACCGAACATGGATGTATAATAGGCTTCTTCCTGGTCAAAAGGGTTATACAACAGAATTTTTGAAAGGTGTCAAGGATTTTATTGATTTTGCTTGTCAGCAACCAAAGTATTTGAATGAAGGTGTAATAAGATGTCCTTGTAAGTTATGTAAAAATGCAAAGCATTTAACCCCAGAAGAAGTAAATGTTCACATTATTAAAAAAGGGTTTACACCCAGATATTGGTTTTGGACATCCCATGGAGAGAAACTTCCTCATATTAATAATGATGTTGAAGTGCATTCAGTGTCACCAAGGTGTAAAAATACATCAGAGTTGTCTGCTGCTGTTACAATGTTAAACATGTCACAGGCTTGCTTCAATGACCGACCTCGAACCCGATCTCAAACTCGACCTCGAACTCAATTCACTCAATCTCAACCTCCACCTCAACTCACTCAATCTCAACCTCAAACCCGCCCTCGAACCCGATCTCGACCTACTCAACCTTCACCTCAATTTCAATCTCATACCACCCAATCCACTCAATCTCAACCTCGACCTACTCAACCTTCACCTCAATCTCAATCTCATACCACCCAATCTACTCAATCTCAACCTCGACCTCCTCCTCTACCTCAATCACAATCTCATACCACCCAATCTCAACATATCCCCACTCAAGTCCTACGTATGGAAGAATATCCAATGGCCAATAAAGCCCCATCTTCTTCATCTAGTCATGTTAGTGAAGGCAATAACATGAACAAAATCATGATACTCCCAGAGGGGGATGGGTGAGTCATTTATTTTCTTAGCATATGATATGAATTTCTATTATTTAATTTATAATTATTCATCATTTTTTTTTGCATAGTTTTGATCAACATAAGTTGGTAATTGGGACAATTGCTTCAATCATACGTACTAACTTGGAGGAGGCAAAACCATCATGGAAGAAGTTATCTATAGGTCAAAGGGATTCATGGTTTAATATATTTGAAGTAATCAAATTTGAATGTTTGATTAAAAATATTCAATTTTTATATTATTTTTAAAAATGTGTGTAATGTAATAATTTTTTTCCCATTTTGGTCAAAACCAATGTAGTCAAAGTTTACATGGCCACCTCAGTATAAGGACATGGTGCGGCGCAACTTTGAGAAAAGGGGTTCAGCTAAAATGACTCAATTAATGCAAGATGTTCGAAAAAATTTAAATCAAAAACCAACTTGGATGGAAGATGATGTGTGGGCACAATTGCAGGCACATTGGGAATCCTCAAGTTTCAAAAATAAATCTGAAATAAATAAAAGAAATCGTAAGTCTATGGATGGTGCGTCTCTTCACACTGGTGGATCAATTCCTCATCGTTTGCATTGGAAGAGAATGGTATCATTCATTTACTATTATATTTTAGTGTTAGCTAAGTTTTAAGTTTATGATATTTAAGTTTATTTCAACATTTATTACAGAAGGAGGAAAAAGGCACAGATCCATCATTGGCTGAGTTTTATTTTCGTACTCATCGAAGAAAAAAGGATCAAAGTTGGGTGGGTCCTCATGCAGAATCTGCTTATGTAAGTTTTATACTAATGAATGCATTTGAGACTTATTTTATGTTTATTTTAATTATAATCTCAACTAATATACTGCAAATATTGGCCTATGTCAATGTTGTAATTTGTCGTTGTTGTTTAGAAATTAAATGTTTGCCCGAGTAAGGTGCACCAACCAAAAGAATAATAATAATAAATTGAGTACATGATGAGTATTATTAAAATAGAATTTATTACTCTCTAGTCTCTATATCTATAGTCATGTCTTTAGGATTTGGTTTTCACAATTAAAAAAATTGAATTTAAGATATCTTAGAAATTTTCTCTTGGTATTTTACATTAATTAGTTTTTTTGGCATTTGATTCTAATGCACATGCAGTGTTTCTATTGCCATGCTAAAACCTTTGACAATTATATGAGCACGCTTAATATGTTTATCTTATTTCGTGTATGTTATTTATGGTTGAGGTCCCCACGCCAAACTGAGTATGCCACTATGCCAGCAATTAGCTTAGGTCTTAGAATAATATATAGCATTGGTACAAAGTGATATAACTTCTTTTATGGTACATTTCATTGTGTGCTTCTTGAAGGGATAAATTAACCTTTTATTACTTTAAGCCAATGGCACATTTGGGTATGATTAGTCTGATGGGATACTTGCAGCGCTCCATTTGTCGTACTACTCAAACATCCTGACTCGCGATACAATTAAAAATAGTTGTATTTGCCTTTTTTTTTTCAAATTTATAATACTTGCTTGTTGCTATAAACCTCTAGTATGATGTCAATATTTGGTCTGAAAAGATGGTATTTTACTCAAGCTAGTATGTTACTTGTTATGCAGGATAAATTTGAACAGAGGAAGACTGAGTTATCTTCTAAGAGTTCAAAATTTACTTCGGGGGAAGGTGGAACTGATAGTCAAGCTGATAGTCAACCATCTATGAATCATATGCCATCAGACTTTGATATTTGGGCAGATTCGGTTGGAAAGAAAAAAGGGAGGATCTTTGGCCTTGGATCCATAGCCAAAACATTATTTACATCCTCAAGTCAACCAACGAAACTTTCTGCAAATTCAGAGGAGGTTGATGCTTTAAGAAATCAAATTCAGGAATTAAATGAATCACTACAAAGACAAGAACAAGAGCAACAAAAGACGAGACAAGAGTTGACTCAGACCAAAAATCAAGGATCCACAAGCATTGCATCCTCAAGTCAACCAATGAAGCTTTCTGCAAATCCAGAGGAAATTGATGCTCTAAGAAATCAGATTAATGCATTGAATGAATCACTACAAAGACATGTGCAAGAGAAACTAGAGATGAAGCAGGAGTTGACTCAGACCAAAGAACAAGTAATAGCTTTAATGCAACACTTTGGATTTGTTGGTTCTTTGCGTCCATCTTCATCACCTCAACACAATAGTGTAAATGACGATGACTATAGTGACACTATTAGTGATCATATTGATTAGAGTTGTATTTGATATCTTGCTACATTCTTTTAAAAAGGTGTGTTGAGGATGATAGTGACACTATTAGTGATCATATTGAATGTGATTGTATTCTTGCTACATTCTTTTAAAAAGGTGTTGCCTTAACATATTCTCTTTAGTTGGTTGTTATTATTTCTTTATTTGTTTTGAAAGAGATATTCCCTTAAGATTTTCTATTTGGTTAAGTTCTTCAGTTTTTCTTTCATTATGATGCATGGCATGGTCTGCTTAGCGCCATAGTTATCTTCTTTAGCTTGTTGCTGGATCATGTAGGAATTTTTACTTATTCCTCTAACTTCTTTCTTTTATCTGTTTATTGGCATCTGTAAAAAAAGATCTTTGTTTATTGGCGTATGATATATGTTATTTGATTGGCGTATGATATATGTTATTAGAGTCATTTTTTTCTGTTGCCAAAATTGAGTATTCGAATTAGACCTTTTTTCTCTGTGCAGAGAGGGCGCCTGCAGTTGCTACCAAATTCACGTTCCTAATTCAACATCTTCTTCTTTACGTTTTTGGGTTTTTTATTTTTACAAATATCTTTGAAGGAAACAAGTTTATATTGTACATCTTAACAAGATTTTGACAAGATATGTAACGGAAATTTGTTCTTGTTAAGGGATCTTAGTAAGATTTTATCAAAGTACACAATACTAACTTGATTTTGTTACGTATGTTTACAAAATCTTGCCAAGATGTAAAATAGAAGCAAATTTTCCTCGTGTATCTTGACAAATTATTTCCAAGACATACTACAATCCCACGAATACATTTTTCTCCCTTTTGTGTTGCATTAGAGCAGTCTTTTTATCAAATGTAGACTGCACTCTTTATCACAATACCACTAACTTAACTTCAATAGGATTTCTTTCCTTTCAAATACCATTGTCCAACACTCATTCCAATCTAAATTTTCTCATTCATTCAAATCAAGTGATTGAGCACAAATGATTAATGTGCTAAAGTTAAGGGAAATTGTTTGGGTATTGTCTGAGTTTGATCATTGATAGAAATAATTTTTTGTCAGATTTTACTTCTTATATCAGATAAGTATTCTGTCAGGACAAGAAGATACTTGATGCAATATAGCCTATGAAACTGAGTACCCTCTCGATCATATACCCACATATTTCATACAACATGTCTCAGCCTTCAACATATACAAGTGATGAATACCATTCGGCAAGGATTACTGTCAATAAACCCGCTTAAGGGTAATTACTTGGTTACAAGTATCTAAGCAAGATTAAGAAGCGTATTACCTAACTGGTAATCAGAACATGCATGCCCATAGACCCAAGGCTCAGTAAGGTAAGTATATAAAGGGAAAAGCCCCCAGGTAGGTGGACTGATTCACTCTTGAGTATTCACTAGATATCATCAACAAATCTGAGCTAAATCCTTACTTCGTTACTTGAGCATTAGAGTGCCTTTTGCAGATACTCCCCCTTGCTCTTTAGGACTTGTACGCACTAGAGACATTGACAAGTTGCTATCAGAGAGACCCATCGGCACAGTAGGAGACCCTTTGAATAAAGGTAAATGTCTGGACCATTTGTGACAAGAACATTTTGGCACACACCGTGGGGTCGAGTAAGATATATCTTGATCCTAAGATATTATGGCGATAACGAGAACTGGAACGAACACAATAGCAATGAAGCAACTGACTGATCAATAGAACAAAGAGATTCATGTTGAGGACCATACCGACTTGTCTTCGATAGAGCGTTACAAGCTCAGGTCTCAGAAATGCACAGGCATCACACCAAAGTTGTTGCCTTTCAGTGTGAGAATGCCCATATATGTGAAGCTCAGGTCATGGAAGCATGAGGCTAACCCACTTGAAGGATGAGAAGTTACAATTGGCTTACCCAGAGCCACCGATTTAAGTGTACATCTAGAGGACGATAAAAGAATGCTATATGGTCAGCCTAAGGTTACACCTTCATGCAAGGATGGAAGCCCCAAAACTCATTCACTATGTGGTGGTTAAGACGAGAACCAAAGAGGTGAAGAAACTAGAACTCGATTTGAGAACTAACGATGACAACCAGGTAAAACCGGTAGAGGAGACATCCACTTTCCTGCTCGAACCTAAGAAGGATAAGTCACTTAGTTAGGAAACCAACTCTCTAATGATGACCGCAGACGAATACAATGGGTTATCAAAGAGCACACTGACTTATTTGCATTGCCCACGACAAACATGCTTGGTTTCAATCCAATCTTTCATCGTCATAAGTTAGCTATATGTAAAGATGCAAAGCCTGTTGTGACACCCTCTACCCCTCACATATATACTAATAAGGAATAAAAAAAAATTCAAATATTAATTAAAAGTATTTTTAAAACATTTTTTTTAAACAAGTCTTTCAAAGGGGAAAAAGGCTCACATTCATTTTCTTCTACATCATATTCAAACTTGTCCAAATAAATAATAAAGTATTCTCGACTCAACAAGGTCTTCATACAATTAATCTAGAACATATATCCTAATGTCACATCCTATCAGAGCGTTGTGTTCTCGTGTCCTCTAGCATGAGGTTCTTCATAGTCATCCACCTATTCATCTGCTCCCCCGAACACAAAGTTCAAGATCAACACAGGATCCAAACACAAACAGCAAACCGGGAGTGAGTTATCACATTGCTAACTACTAGAGAGAAACAACACAACATATAGTAGCCAAATACAATTTACTTAGCATATCTCACATTATTTCATCACTTTGTCATTCATCAATCACACTTTTCATCCATCAATTACACCTTTCAATCATCAATCACTATACACAGAAATCACACACTCCGATCAAGACATAATAACACATCAATTTCATAATAAACAATTAGCAAGCGTATGTGACAATTATGCTAAGACTCAAGCCTATATGCAATGTGGTACCATGTCAGTGAAAAACCACCCTGGGGCGCTTAGGAGTACATAACAAGACACACCACACAATGGGTTTGTCAGGTCACTCTCACTAAGTAAGATCATAGGGAGACCAGTCAGGGTCACGATGTTTTGCGAGAATGCTCCAACCATATGAGATCAGCATAGGCTTAAAGGAGCACTCAAACCCAGTGACCCCCAAGGCCTACACTCCGAAGAGTCCGTCAGGGCCTCTCCCTCCTGATTCAGGTCCAACCCCTAAAATAATTTTTGCATGCAGACACTGCTCATGAATTATACAATACCCACGACCTTACACTCGTGTTTTAAACACGTTCAACACAATCGCACTATGATTTAACACTAGCTCCTAAATAGGAAACCTACATTTTCTCTTTAACACTACGCATCAACGCTTTTCTCAAGATAACACTGGTCGGGTTATTGTACAATTCATAGCTTACAACACAAGTAATTTCACATCAAGTGTTAACTACACACTTATCCACAACTAGAACTCATTCACAATTTCACTTCTCATATTGTGACAATCCACCATCACATGTTTACACGTATCTCACAAATTAACACATGTTCAACTTTACACTTATACTCAATCTCAATAACAATATTATAATCTCAAAGCAACATATTCTTCTACAATTCATCACATACTCACAATTTGAATCATCATTTCATATCCTCAATATAACAATTTATATAAAACACTATCACAACATTAGGACTAAAACCCCTTAACTAATATTACACAATTATATCAAAATCATAGGTCGAAATATACAAATATCAAGAGCACAATTTATCAAGCAATTTTCATTAGGACATCAATATTTTATTTATAATCATAAAGGAAAAATTGCAATTTAATAAACATCTCAAAATAAAACCCCAATTTAATCCTCTAAGGATCCCTACACATGTTCTCACTAATCCCCAACTGTGAATAACTCATCCCTTACCTCTAAGCGGGCTCACGTGTCTTCAGCCAGCGATAACAACATCTCTAGCGGTTCCCGGAAATTCTTTCAATTATTCAACCGACTGCTCCGATAGAATTCCCAAACGTCAGAGAGACGGAGAAGAGATTGAAACCTCCACTTGTGCTGTCTTCATGCGATTCCTTTTTCTCCCTCCACGAATATTATCTCGCAAATCCCAACGGTGAAAGCGTGAGGAATTGAATTCTGAACAATATATCCAAATTTCACAATAATCCAACGGTTAACAAAACCGGGATCATAGTTTTACCAAGACAGCTCTGGGTTTCTGCGGGAAAGAAAAATGCTACAATGCGAAGGGTGTTTCTCTCAGTTCAGACATGATATCGAAATTCCCAACGGTGAGAATGCTCGGAATTGTGTTGCGAACATGATACTCAAATTTCACGACGATCCAACGGTGAACGGGTTCGAGATCGTCGTTTTTCTGAGACTGGTTTGATGGGCTGCGGGAAAAAGAAAGGGTTTTGAGAAGAGAAGGGGAAAAACGAAAATGAGGCCAAAAAGAAGGCAGCTGACTTAACATAACTATTTATACCTAGGGTACTCAGCCTATTATTTGCTCTATATTTATTTTTATTTTTTTAAAAAAAAGCTTTTTAAATTTATTTACGAAAAATTGGGATGTTACACCTGTTGCCTAGAGAAAAAGAAAAATGGGAGAAGAGAGTTGTCGAGCAGTACAACAAGAAGTGACCAAGCTGATGGTGGCCCAGTTCATCAGGGAAATTGACTATTCCACTTGACTTTCCAACGTGGTCATGGTAAAGAAATCAAACAGAAAGTGGAGAATGTGTACAAACTACACATATCTCAATTGAGCATCAACTGCCTGGTCAATGGAGCAGTCAGAAATAAATTGTTAAGTTTTCTAGATACATATTTTGGCTATAATCAGATAAAGATGGACCCAAGGGATGAGGAGAAGATGACATTTATCACCAAATTCGTAAACTTTTGCTACAAATTTATGCCATCCAAACTCAAAAACGCTGGAGCAACGTATCAACATTTGATGAACAAGGAGTTCAAGGGTCAGCTTGGACGAAATCTAGAAGTTTATGCAGATGACATGGTGGTCAAATCTAACGATTTGGAAACCCACATTGTAGATTTAGAAGAAGTTTTCGGCCAACTCAAAAAGTATAACATGAGGCTAAACCTTGAAAAATGTTGATAACTGCTAATTATGAGTATATTTTGGGGTTAAATTATATAAGAATTTGTAATTTGTCTCAATTTTTTATTTTTGAACAAATAATTGTTAAATTAACATCATTTAAGTTTTTGTGTAGAGAATATTAAAAGTGATGGATTTATGATGCTTAGTGAGTAAAATAAAGCCCAAAAAAGCAGGATAATTCAGGAAGGCGAGAATAATTAAGGAAAGTGAACTAATTAAGGAAAGCAAGATTAATTAAGGAAAATAAAATAATTAAGGAAAGCAGACCAATTAAGGAAAGCATGACTAATTAAGGAAACTAAGTTAATTCAGGAAAGTAAAGACGAACTTAGTGCAAGAAGCCTGCCAATCTGAACCTATAAAAGAAGGAGAGAGAAGTAGAAAAACACACACAGAAATTCCAAGAGAATGCAATTCTTTATAGAAGACAAAGGCTAGAAGAAGGAGAAGCAAGCACTGAGAGTCATTCTTTCCCTCCATTCCCTTTCTTATCTTTTCCCCATTTACTAAATATTCCTATCTTGCAATTGTAAAGCCTCATGACAATGTGAGGCTAAATCCCCTTTGTTGGCAACTTGGCAGCCAATTACTCTTGATGTAATTTCTCTTCCTATCTATTTATGAATATTACATTTGCATTATCTTTTTTTTGTGCTTAATATTATTGTTTGTGGCTTGATCACCCATTTGCATGGTAAGTTTTAGGGATAGCGTTGGGAAACATTATTTTCTAATAGAACTGGGAAATGGTATCTAAATAAAGTCATCACTAGGGATATGTTGATATTTGTTTAGCCTATTATACATCTCTATTCTTAATGCAATTGACTATTTTAGCTTTGCAAAGGGATTTGGGAGAGAAAATAGATAAATTAGGCTCTTTCATGCGGGGGGACCAAAGTTAAAGTATACTAGTATATGCAAGTGCAAATTGGAATAATTATAAATAGAGAAAAATCATTAACATTGCATCAAAGAGTAGCTATGGTAGGCTAAGTTCCCAACATTCTCATCTTCTGAATTTCCTTCTACAATAATATTGGATATTCTCATCTTTTATGTATTTAATTAATTAATTTAAATTCTTTTTTAATTTTTCCTCTTGTTTGATTTAATTTTTTTGCCAATTTAAATTATTGTTTTTCTCATAACCATTTCAAATCAATTTTATTTAACTTCTTTTATTAATAAAATATTCATATACCTAAGTACAAACAAAGTCTCTGTGGATTCGACACTCGAACTTCCGTTTTAACTTTACTACTTGGGACACATTGGTGCACTTGCCAATTCGTTAACAAATGTGTCTTTGGGGTAGAATTGGGGAGGTTTATGGCTTTCATGCTAATCAACCAAGGAACACACATTAACCCGAACAAGTGCCAAGCCATCTTGGAGATGAGGAGTCCCCAAAATGTGAAAATAGCTTAAAGACTAGCTGACAGGATAACCTCCTTGTCAAGATTTTTGTCAAGAATTGCAAAGAGGGTGAGACCAATCATGAACCTCCTCAAGAAAACCAATAACTTTGTTTACCTTTTGGCACCTGAAAGTAACATTGGCAACACCGACCATCTTGTCAAAGCTCGACACCGACAAAAAATTGATTGTCTATCTTTTGATCTCGGGTGAGACCATAAGTGCAATACTAGTACAGGAAGAAGAGAGTGAGTTGATGCCAATATATTTTGTGAGCCAAGTACTACAAGATTCAGAAACGAGGTACCAGATGATGGAAAAGGTAACCCTCGCATTTGTTAACGTTGTTCACCATCTCCGCTTCAAAGCCATAGGGTCCCTATTCAGACTGATTGCCCTATAGCCAAAGTACTACGCAAACCTGAGCTGGTAAGACAGATGATGGCATGGTCTATTGAACTCTCAGAGTATGAAATTGTTTAAGAGACAAAAGGGACAGTCTGGGCCCAGGTGCTGGCCGAATTCATCAACGAACTTTACCCTTCGTAATGACATTTTGAGCAAGAATGGTGGACAGTGCATGTAGATGACTCCTCCAACTAACATGGAAGTGGAGCTGGGGTGATCTTAAAATGACCCAATGGCATGGACCCACACAATCTTTACATTTCGGCTTCAAGGCCACATGCAATCAGGCCGAGTACGAGACTCTCTTGATAGGACTAAGATTTGCCAAAGAGGTCGGTGCCCAAAGAATCTGGAGCCAAAGTGATTCTAAGATCACCGCCAAACAGATAAACAAAGTGTTTCAGATCTAAGATCCGAACTCCTGATGTACTACCACACATTTAAAAGACTCAAGGAAGAGTTTGAGGAAGTTTAGGTGATTCATATAAGCTAAGAAGTTAATGACAAAGCCGACGAGTTGGCTTAACTTGCAACTTGACCTAAACCTTGGTAACTAAAAACATTCACACTCCATTTGGTTCCCGAACCCAACATCTCGGGAAAAGAATGCTTACAGGTGGAGGAAGGCCCTTCGAGATGGAAAAAAGAGATAGTCGAGTACTTAAAACATGAGACACTCACAATAGACAAGGGAAAAGCCAGAAAACTAAGAATGCAAGATGTCTGGTATACCTTAGTGACTGACAAACTATATAGGAGAGGTTTCTCCTCACCTCTACTCAAAATGTCTTGACCAAGACCAGGCTTACTATGTTCTTCGAGAACTACATGAAGGTGTTTGTGGTATGCATTCTAGGGAGAGAACAATGGCCATAAGAGTTCTAAGAGTTAGGTACTATTGGCCAACTTTGAGGATGGATTGTTCAAGCTTTGTGAAGAAATTCCTTTAATGCCAAAGGCATGGGAATTAGATACATCATTCGGTCGAAGAACTGCATCTTATAGTTTTTTGTTGAATTTCCCCTGCATTTACTTTTTGGTCCAATTTTCCTTTATACAAATATGTTCAAGGGAAATCCAATTCGCCGGAAAGTGCACCGGGTCGTCAAGTATTTAAAATTAAAACGGAGTGATCTGAGTATCGAACTCAGGGAACTTGCTTATTAGATAGAGTTTTATTCAAAATTAAGGCATTGTTGGAATAACATTGATCATAGATGGTTAACACAAATAAACTATTTCTATGGTAAAAACAATAGATGTAAGTATGTAAAAGTTGACAAAAATAGGTAAAAAGCGTTGGGTCTTTCTAATAAACAAGCTGATGCATATGAAGATACTTCTCTAATCAATCATGCTTTTGTGTTCTATGTTGTAGCCTAAAATACTAAACCTCAATCCCTCGTAAGTTTAGACTAATTTAACCTAAGCTTCATCCGCAGATCCCTCTTGTAAGACTAGGCTTAACTTAAACAACATTATCGTAACAACATATTCAGAAAACCAAAACCCCAACAATCTATCCCTGGTAATGTGGTTATTCAGTCTTGCTTCTATCAAGTTCTAAAGCAACATTACATTTTCCAATGCTAAAGTCACCTAACTGTACACACAAATGGGTGATCAGACCAAGAGCATGCAGAAATTAAGCATTGAACACATAAAACACAATTAATTAGATACTAACGTAATTACATCAGTTGTTCCTTAGAAATTCCCAACAAGGGTGTTTAGCCAGCCATTACAGAAAAACCCTAACACAAATGAGATTGAGAGTACATAATAATTGTTCCTTACACAAGAAGGGGGATCCCTCCTCCTTTTCTCAGCACCTCACAATCACTTTGCAGCTCACTAATCTCTCTCTAATTGAAGAACCCTAGGCTTCTCTGCAAAGCTGCTCCTCTTGCTGCCTCCAAAGCCTCCATCTCAAAATTAGCACTGTGGTGTCCTTGCTGTGGAATTCTGTACTGCTTGCTAAAAATTGTGTACCCTAATTCTACACAAGACAGACTTTAAATATACTCTGAATCCTCGACGTTGCGCTTAGCACCACCCTCGCGCTTAGCGCGAGTTAGTGGATTTGGGCTTGGTACTAGTCTTGCACTGAGCCTGGCTAAAGACAACTATCCCGCTTAGCGAGCAGATCTCGCGCTTAGCGAACGACCTTGAAATTTATGCTCTGCCAGATTCTTCTGTCATGCTAAGCGCACTGAAGCTGCGCTTAGCGTTGGATGTGCGCTGAGCGCAACTGCTTCCTTTAGCACCTTAAGATTTTAGCCTCTTTTGACCTGAAATTGTGTAAATTTTATCATTAAATCACATGGGAGATACTCGAGAGACAACTATAAAATAAAACAAGATTTATTTACAAATCCCTACAAAATAACTATAAATTGGGGAAACTATACAAGTTTTGGAAAATGTTTTCTATACAAAAGTTAGTCGTATAAGACGACTAACATTTTCCCTTGGTCGTTCGCTGTTTAGGGACTGGATATTCTCGGACCCTTCCCCATAACTCTAGGGCAAAGGAAATTCATGCTAGTTGCAATTGATTATTTCACAAAATGGGTGGAGGTCGAACCACTAGCAAACATCACAACCTAGTCTATCCAAAAATTCTATTGGAAGAACATCATTACATGTTTCGAAATTTTGAATACGTTGGTCACAGAAAATGGCCTACAGTTTACAGACCGAAAGTTCAATGAATTCTTGAGTAGCCTCAATATCAAGCATAGGGTGACATCAGTGGAACACCCTTAGACCAATGGGCAAGCGGAAACGACTAACAAGACAATCCTGGGTGAGCTAAGGAAGTGGCTAGATGGAGTGAAAGGAAAAAGGGCCGAAGAGCTTACGAAGGTCTTATAGGCATATAGATGCACCCCAAAATCTAAACCTAGGAAACACCTTTTCAACTAACCTATGGGATGAATGCCATCTTATTGGTCGAGGTTGGAGAAGTCTCTCTCTAAAGGTGCTACTTCGCTAAAGCCAAAAATAATGAAGCATTGTGAATAGAGTTGGACCTTGTCAAACAAGCATGAGAAGATGCAATTGTCATGACTGGAGCCTGCAAGTAGCGCATGACCCAACGCTTCAACTCTAAACTAACTCCTCGGCAGTTTGAAGAAAGATACCTAGTATGGAAAGCATGAGGAAGCCTGAAAGGTCCCATCAGATGGAAAGTTGGCGGTCAACTGGGAAGGTGATGAGGACATGACAAGGACCAAGGGCAAAGAACCTTTAGAAGGACTTGGAGGACCTATGCCAAGGGCTAGAACGAAGAAGGCCAAGGAAGCTCTTCAACAAGTGTTAACCATGGTATTTGAATTTAGGCTCAAGTTACAAGTGGAGAAGCTTCAGATTGTCAATTGCACTATGTTCCAAGAAGAGTAGAGGACGTGACCTTTATTGAGTGGTTTTATTAGCATTTTGTTAGGTGAAATAAAGGCCCAAACTTGGGTTAAAGTGGTTGTCAATTCTCTTTGGATTTTCACCACCATAGGCTTGTTTTAATTTAAAGAAATTAAGGTTTAATAAGGTGGAAACTTTAGGCTTGTGGCTGCCTCTTGGCTAACCAAGAGTTAAGCATTTTTCCATATGTTTTTGTGTCTTAATTCTAGTTTAATTAGGTATAATGACACCATCAATTGTTGTTATTGGTGATAATTTGTCTTAATTCTGGTTTTAATTAGGTATAATGACACCATCAATTGTTGTTATTGGTGATCATTCCATCTTCTCACTTGTGTAACAACCTTGATGTCGTTCCTATTTATGGGCTGCACATTTTCTAATAATAAACAAACCTTAAATTGAGTTTTAATCATCTTCTAAAGTGTGAGGGTGAATCTCCGTAGTTACTTGAGTGATTCAAGAAATTGGTTTATCAAGGAACACCACCTTGTGTGTGACACCAATTCCGGAGGAGTGATTCTTCTAAGCACCTTCTTCATTATCCTTCTTCATCATTCTAAACCTTCATTCTTTAATCCCACTTGAACATCATCATTATCATCTTCATTCTCCATCCAAACATATTCAGACTTTGAACCAAATCCCTTCCAATCAACCCTCCATAAACTTGTCACTTTTTCTCTCCTTATCCATTCCATTTTCTGAATGTCATACAAATAAAAAAAAAACCTTTGAAGATCCATCCTCAACCCTTATGCAAATGGGTTTATATCATATTGGTTATCAGAGCTCCAGTTCAAGGGTTTTTGAAGATTTCTTGGGCTGAAATTTCTTGGTAACATCCTTCTAATTTGTTCTTTGCTATGGCTGAACCATTGCAAAAATTAGGCCTTTAATTTATTGTTAAAAAAAAGGCAGAAAATTATTTTTAAAAAAATTATTTGTGCTGAATGGTTCATGCTATAATAGCTTTCAAAAATTCTTGAAGGTAATATAATTGGTTGTTAGAAGGTTTGAATTACCAAATTCTAAAGTTTAATTCCTTCAAAAAAACCCCATTGTATAGTTGTTGGAATTTTTTGTCCTTGTTCTAAGCCTTTGTTAGCCTAACCCTAAGCTTTTTCCTTGTCACAAATTGGTGGTTGAACTTTGTGTAAACTTTCTTTTGAATTGCTTTAGAACTTAAGGAGAATTCTTGAGTGGAAAAATGCAAGAGTGCACAAAATTGAAGAAAAAAAAGCCATATTTGAGAGATACACTTGAGAGTGGTGAGGTTATATTTTCTTTATAACTATTATTATTTTTATTTTGAATATGTCAGGTGGTGGTGAACATCAATTAGATGGGGCACAAAGATTCTTGTTGAATGCTCTCAATGCTCAAATGCAAAGACTATTGAGAGAGAACAACGAGGAGTTGTATGAAATGTTAGACAAGTGGCCTCAGATATCTTAAGAAGGGGGGGTTGAATTAAGATATCCCAAATTACTTCCCCATTTAAAAATTTATTTCACTTTCTTTTCAAGTTATAGATTCCCTTAACAATGAACTTCTTAAATATTAATTCAAATAAAACAATTTGAATATGAATGTAAAGCAATAATAAACAAAGGAGATTAAGGGAAGAGAAAGTGCAAACTCGGATTTATACTGGTTCGGCCACACCCTTGTGCCTACGTCCAGTCCCCAAGCAACCCGCTTGAGAGTTCCACTATCTTGTAAATTCCTTTTACAAGTTCTAAACACACAAGGACAATCCTTCCTTTGTGTTTAGAATTCCTTTACAACAAGAGACCCACAGTCTCTTAATCCCTTAGAGAATGAGTAGAAGAAGAAGAATGAATCTCTCTAGAAAGAGATAGATTTTACAGATTTAGCGCTCAAATAATTCCTTAATGAATTGCAATTGAATTGGCCAAGGAATTCTTAAGAGGATAAAATGAATTTACTCTCTGAGAGGATAAACACTTTTTGTTCTGAAAAACTCTTTTTTTTTTTAAATCGTGTCTCAAGTCACACATATAAAGGCCTATGATAGCCATTCAATAACCACATGAAAGGATGTGACTGTTGAAAATGTTTTCTGAAAAACTCCTCTGGTAATCGATTACAATAAGTGTGTAATTGATTACACTCTTTAGAATTTGAATTAAAACGTTCAGAAACTGCTGGTAATCGATTACCATATATGTGTAATCGATTACACAGTGCAAATTTTGAATTCAAATTTTAATAGCTGTTGTAAATCAGTTTTGGCCACTGGTAATCGATTACATCCTCTGGTAATCGATTACCAGAGAGTAAATTTGTTGAAAAACACTTTTTTAACTTAAAATTCTTGGCCAAACCTTTTGCTAATCCAATTGGAATTCCCTTCCTATTTAATATCCTTTCTAAGACTCTATAAACTGTCTTGATCATCTATCTTGATTATCTCTAATTGCTTTGTCTTGAGTAAATCTTTGAGAAGCATATGATTCATGTAATCCTTTGGCATCATCAAAACATTCAGCTTGATCCTTTGTTCTACAATCTCCCCCTTTTTGATGATGACAATACCTGAAATCAAGACAAGCTATATACAAGATGATAGCACGTTCACACAACCCTTACTCCCCCTATCTTTTGGCATGTATGCCTTAACTTTTCTTAACGATAAATTTCTAAATTTCTAATTGATTTCTAACCCATGTTCTCTCCCCCTTTGGCAACATCAAAAAGAACTAGAGCAAAGCAATCAATATCCAAACATTAACACAATAAATATCCAAACAAAGCCAACCATTAAACCAAAATAAATCCATACATTGTCATAATCAACAAAAGCAACGTCTAGAAATATAATTATAGTGCAAGATTACGATAACTAGAGCAATAAAAAGCCAAATACACGGCGATAAAACAAAGTACTAATAATACTTAGCCACTAATAATACTTAGTCTTAATAATAACATATAAGCTAAGAGGATGATGGAGGCGGTGGTGGTGGATCAAAGCAAGTACGGATGAAGGAGACATCTTCTTCAACTTTGGTGATCCTTGATTCCATGGAATCAAATCGCATGTCGACTTGCAATTCCATAGTATCAAACTTGTCACCAAAAAAAGTCTGAAGACCATCGAACTTTTCCAAAAGCTTTCGAAGAAGAGAGGAATTATCTTCAACGGGTAGGTTGCCTTCATCATCAGCGGGTGGAGCACCCTTTTTGACCCAAGAGCCATCATGCTCTTTGCGGTAACCAAAAGAAGCAATCACAGCAGCACCAATTAAAAAGGATCTCTTGATTGGAACGTAAGGTTCAGAATCAAGAGGAATTTGAAAATGGCGGAAAAAGAGAGTGACAAGCTGTGGATATGGTAGTGGAGCATTTAATCGCAATGCCTTATGCATGCGATATCTGACTAAGTGTGCCTGGTCAAGTTGACGCCCTGTATGAAAGGCCCACATGATAATTAGATCTTCCTCAGAAACCTGGGCAAGGTTGGAAGACCGTGGAAGCAAAATACGCACAATTAAATAGTGAAGGATGCGGCTTTCAAAAGCCAATGACCTGGCAAGAAGACGTCCAGTCATATCCGCATTGTTGGTGCAAACCAACTGGCGGGCATCATGGGCAGAGAAATCAAATTTCCAGTCGTCATTCAGTGTACCTTCAAATGGTACACCGTCACTGGGTAATTTGGTTAAGTCATAGAAAAGGGACTGGTCAATGACCATTTTATCCCAAAAATTTCAGAAATCAGAGTGTTGTCCTGAATTTCAAGATTACAATAAAAAGCTTTAACCAATTCAGGATAAATAGGCAATTGTAATGACATAAAAGGTAGAAGACCTAAGTTCTGAAAGGCTTGAAAGCAATCAAAGGTTTCAGCAGAAAAGAATTCCATATCAATAAACTTAGGGTCGATAATGGAACAAGATGAGAAAAGATTGGAGTACCGTTTCTGCTGTTCGTCAGAAGAAAACACTGGGGAAGAGGACAATGAGGGTGGAATTGGTGCTGTGGATGCGCTAGTGGCTCCAGAACAATGAGCTATTGAAGCCGAAGCGGAGGCAGAAGAACCCTTTCGTTTCTTTGACGATTCTGCCATTTGAGGGTGTTTTTGTAGATTTTAATCGGTGAAATCAAAAGAAAAATGAAAAAGAAGAAGATTGCACTTTACGGGAGTCGATTTGATGAAGAAATGAGTGAGATAGGAAGGTTTGGAGGTTTGGGAATGGAGGTACGGCGCAAGGAGGAAGGGGCTGCGCAGGAGATTCTGAAAACGTGATATTTATAGAGCAGGACGCGTGGTAATCGATTACAAGTAATGATAATCGATTACAGGAGGAGGTAGCCTACTGGTAATCGATTACATGAATACTGTAATCGATTACAGGCCATATGTTCTAGTGTAATCCCAGAAAGTACTTGGATTTGTAATCCCAGAAAGTACTTTAGTTCTCCCATCATTGACATTTCAAATTCACTTTGCATATCAAGGGAAAACTCCTTGCACAATGAATCATTAGTGGATCCAAAAATTATATCATCAACATATATTTGAACCAACAAAATATCATTATGCTTTCTCTTTATGAACAATGTGGTATCCACTTTACCTCTAGAGAATTCTTTTTCTAGAAGAAAATTGCTTAAGCGTTCATACCACGCCCTAGGGGCTTGTTTCAAACCATAAAGAGCCTTTTGTAATTTATAAACATGGTTTGGTTTATCAGGAATTTCAAAACCAGGGGGTTGTTCAGCATATACCTCTTCTTGAATTAAGCCATTTAGAAAGGCGCTCTTAACATCCATTTGATAAAGTTTAAAATCCATTATGGATGCATATGCTAAAAGCATTCTAATGGCTTCTAATCTTGCAATAGGAGCATATGTTTCTTCATAGTCTATTCCTTCTTCTTGATTATACCCTTTTGCTACTAACCTGGCTTTATTTCTAATAATTATACCATGCTCATCTAATTTATTTCTAAAGACCCATTTTGTTCCTATGATAGGATAATTTTCAGGTTTTTCTACTAATTTCCACACATTGTTTCTTTCAAATTGGTTTAGTTCTTCTTGCATGGCAATGATCCAGTTATCATCTACTATGGCTTCTTTTATATTTTTAGGTTCAATCATAGATACAAAAGCCATATTATTGCATAAATCTTTAAGAGAATGTCTAGTTGTTACCCCTTTTGAGATATCACCAATAATGTTGTCGAGGGGATGATCTCTTGAAGCTTTCCATTCTCTTGGAAGTTCATCATTGGATTTGACTTCTTCTGGAGAATCTTCATTATTTCCTTTATCATTTCCTTTGGAATCTTGTTCATGAATGTTCATATGTTCTAAAGAATCTGCAATGTCATCTAGCATATTCTTTCTTGACAATATAGCATTAGATTCATCAAAGGTAACATGAATGGATTCCTCGATATTCATAGTTCTTTTATTATATATCCTATATGCTTTGCTTTTTAATGAATATCCAAGAAAAATACCTTCATCAGATTTTGCATCGAATTTTCCTAGATTATCTTTACCATTATTAAGCACAAAGCACTTGCAACCAAAAACATGTAGATGAGAAATATTAGGTTTTCTACCATTATATAACTCATATGGGGTTTTCTTTAAAATGGGTCTTATCAAGGCCCTATTCATGATGTAACATGCAGTATTGACAGCTTCAGCCCAAAAATACTTTGAAAGAGAAGTATCATTTAATAAAGTTCTTGCAATTTCTTCCAATGACCTATTTTTCCTCTCAACAACTCCATTTTGTTGAGGGGTTCTAGGTGCAGAAAAATTGTGTTCAATACCATGTTCATCACAAAATAACTCAAAATCTTTATTTTCAAATTCACCCCCATGATCACTTCTAATGGATGCAATCTTAAGATTTTTCTTGTTTTGTATGACTTTAGCTAGTTTTCTAAATGCTTGGAATGAATCATTTTTATGTGTAATAAATAATGTCCAAGTATATCTAAAGAAATCATCAACTATAACTAAAGCATAGTAATTTCCTCCAAAACTCATGGTTCTAGATGGACCAAATAAATCCATATGCAATAATTGTAAGGGTTGAGTGGTTGAAACAACATTTTTAGGTTTGAATGAGACTCTTGTTTGTTTGCCCTTTTGACATGCATCACATAGTTTATCTTTTTCAAATTTCAATTTAGGCAAACCAACTACTAAATCTTTTGAAATTAATTTATTTAAGTGATTCATGTTTATGTGAACAATTCTTTTATGCCATAACCATGGATCTTCATCTTTACTAAGAAAGCAATGATTGTTTTCTTGTTTTATGCTTAAGTCTATCATGTAAACATTATTGACTCTATGTCCTATATGCTTTATATTAATGTCATGCTTATGTTCTATAAGACATTTCTGAGAATCAAATGATACTAGATAGCCTTTGTCGCATAGTTGACTAACGCTAAGCAGGCTATGCTTAAGTCCCTCAACAAGTAGAACATTTTCAATGGAGTTTGAAGAATTTGTACCTATTTTACCCACTCCAAGGATTCTACCTTTGTTGTTGTCACCATATGTTACATGCCCGCTTTTATTTGGAGAGATATATGTAAAATTTGATGCATCTCCAGTCATATGTTTTGAGCATCCGCTATCTATGTACCACTTCTTTCTCAAAGATACCTGCATAATTAAGTTTTTGACTTAGGTACCCAAATTTTATTGGGTCCTTGTATGTTAGTATAAACTAAGGATCCTTTTGGGACCCATATCATTTTAATGTTACTGTAATTTTTCTTGAAGTAGCAAGTTGATATGTCATGTCCTCTTCTTCCACAGTAAAAACAAGTGATAGAATTAGAATTACATTTTTTTGTGGAAGTGGAAAAGTTTTTATGAAACTTTTGTTGTTTATCAGATTTATACCCTAGCCCATTTTTATTAGACACATATCTTTGTTTACTTAATATAACATCTAAATTATTTTTACTATATGAAAATTTTGCAAGTGAATTCTTCAACTCTTTAATTTCTTTTACATATTTATCACAACAACTACAAGAATCTGATATTTTCTTGTCAGAAATAGTGGAGATATTAACTTTTTCATTTGTTTTAGAAATTGAGACTTCATTTCTAAGAAGATCTAATTCTTTGTTTAATTTCGAAATCTCATTTTCTAAATTTGAAATTGTTTTCTTTGAAGATGAAACTAATTTTGCAAGTTTAATTGACTCTTTATGCAGATCAGCAAATGCATCTTGCAATTCATCAAAAGAAATAGATAAGTTATTCGAAGATGTTACCTCTTCATCACTTTCGTAACTTTTAGCCATAAGGCAGAGATTTATCTCTTCATTTTCAGAATCTTCAGAAGATTCTATATCATTTTCATCCCATGTGATGTATACTTTCTTCAGTTTCTTTTCACTATGATTTTTCTTTTCAGATTTTTCCATCTTTTTCTTGAAGATGGGACAATCAACCCTCAGATGTCCAGGTTGATTGCATTCAAAGCATTTTAGAGTAGAGGATGAATTTTCTGTCCTTCTCTTTGATTTAAAATTGGGTCGCCTCTGATTTCCTCTTACTTTAAGAAACTTGTTGAATCTTCTTACAAAAAGACTTAGATCATCATCATCATCTGGATCATTATCCTGATCACTTTCTTCTTGAATTGAGGATGATGCTTTAAGAGCAATTCCTTTCTTTTTCTTGTCATTTTCTTCATGTTGGTGTAATCTCAATAATTCCATCTCGTGTTCCTGCAACTTTCCAAATAGAGTGGCAAGGGACATGTTAGATAAATCTCTTGATTCAGAAATGGCCGTTACTTTGGGTTGCCATTCTCTACTTAAACATCTTAACACCTTGTTTATGAGATCCTCATTTTGAAATTCTTTTCCTAAGGCTGCTAGATGATTTACTATATGTGTAAATCTCTTTGGCATGCTTTGAATATTTTCATTTGCATTCATTCTAAATAATTCATACTCATGAGTTAGTGCATTTATCCTAGATCTTTTAACATCTGTAGTTCCTTCATGTGTTAATCGAAGAGTGTCCCACATTTCCTTAGCACTCTTACAATTTGAAACCCTAAAATATTCATCCATTCCCAGGGCAGATGTTATTATATTTTTGGCTTTTAAGTTGTATTGTACTCGTTTTCTATCCTCTTCAGACCATCTATCTCTAGGTTTTTCTATAGTTATGCTTTCACTTGATGAACTACCATCTATTGAAACTCTTTCCACTGTGGTGGGTATATAAGGCCTTATTTCTATGGCTTCCCAAATATTTAGATCTATTTCCTCAATAAAAATTTGCATTCGGGTTTTCCAGTAATGGTAACCCTCTCCATTAAAGATTGGAGGTCTATTGATAGAATTCCCTTCTGGAAATAAGGAGTTTGCTGAGGCCATCTTTTTTCTTGAAGCTTCTAAACTTTATACAAGAATGAAGCTCTGATACCACTTGTTAGACAAGTGGCCTCAGATATCTTAAGAAGGGGGGTTTGAATTAAGATATCCCAAATTACTTCCCCAATTAAAAATTTATTTCACTTTCTTTTCAAGTTATAGATTCCTTTAACAATGAACTTCTTAAATATTAATTCAAATAAAACAATTTGAATATGAATGTAAAGCAATAATAAACAAAGGAGATTAAGGGAAGAGAAAGTGCAAACTCATATTTATACTGGTTCGGCCACACCCTTGTGCCTACGTCCAGTCCCCAAGCAACCCGCTTGAGAGTTCCACTATCTTGTAAATTCCTTTTACAAGTTCTAAACACACAAGGACAATCATTCCTTTGTATTTAGAATTCATTTACAACAAGAGACCCATAGTCTCTTAATCCCTTAGAGAATGAGTAGAAGAAGAAGAATGAATCTCTCTAGAAAGAGATAGATTTTACAGATTTAGCATTCAAATAATTCCTTAATGAATTGCAATTGAATTGGCCAAGGAATTCTTAAGAGGATAAAATGAATTTGCTCTCTGAGAGGATAAACACTTTTTGTTCTGAAAAACTCTTTTTTTTTTTAAATCGTGTCTCAAGTCACACATATATAGGCCTATGATAGCCATTCAATAACCACATGAAAGGATGTGACTGTTGAAAATGTTTTCTGAAAAACTCCTCTGGTAATCGATTACAATAAGTGTGTAATCGATTACACTCTTTAGAATTTGAATTAAAACATTCAGAAACTGCTGGTAATCGATTACCATATATGTGTAATCGATTACACAATGTAAATTTTGAATTCAAATTTTAATAGCTGTTGTAAATCAGTTTTGGCCACTGGTAATCGATTACATCCTCTGGTAATCGATTACCAGAGAGTAAATTTGTTGAAAAACACTTTTTTAACTTAAAATTCTTGGCCAAACCTTTTGCTAATCCAATTGGAATTCCCTTCCTATTTAATATCCTTTCTAAGACTCTATAAATTGTCTTGATCATCTATCTTGATTATCTCTAATTGCTTTGTCTTGAGTAAATCTTTGAGAAGCAAATGATTCATGTAATCCTTTGGCATCATCAAAACATTCAGCTTGATCCTTTGTTCTACATGAAAGAATTGAGCGATTAGAGAATTGTGAACGTCATGAGGAAGAAAGGAGAGAAGGAAATGGTGGTGGTCCAAGGATAAACCGAATTGAAGGAGTCAAGTTCAACATTCCTACCTTTAAAGGCAAAAGTGATCCGGAGACATATTTGAAGTGGGAGCTCAAGATGGAGCATATCTTCTCATGTAACACCTATGAGGAGGCCTAAAAATTAAAGCTAGCAGCCGCATAAATCTTAGATTATGCTCTTGTGTGGTGGAACAAATTGCAAAGGGAGAGAGCTAGAAATGAGGAGCCTTTGGCCGAAACTTGGGTTGAGATGAAAAGGATCATGAGGAAGCGGTATATGCCGACAAGCTATCCTAGGGACTTAAAATTCAAACTTCCAAAGTTGTCCCAAGGTAGCAAAGGCGTTGAGGAATACTATAAAGAAATGGAGGTGTTCATGATTCAAGCCAAGATAGAAGAGGATGAAAAGGTAACTATGGCTAGATTTCTTAATGGTTTAAATAGTGATATCTGTGATGTTGTTGAGTTACAGGAATTTGTTGAAATGGATGATTTGCTTCACAAAACAATCTGAGTAGAGCAACAATTGAAGAGGAAAGGTATGGTCAAAAGGAGTTCCACTAAGTATGGTTCTTCTAGCTGGAAGGACAAGAGTAAAGGGGCTGCCACCTTTAATGCATCACCTATACCATCAAAAACTCCTCCAAAATTCCAAGAACAATCCTAAAAAAAAGCTGGGATATCAAGTGTTTTTGGTGCCAAGGCTTGGGACATTATGCATATGAGTGCCTTAACAGGAAAGTCATGATTCTTAGATATGGAGAGTACATTAGTGAATGCGAAGTTGAAAAGGGGAAAGAGAGTGAGGATGATGAGGAGGAAGTGGAGAAAACATCGGAGGGAGAATTGTTGATGATTAGGCGATTACTTGGCCATCAATTGAAGTCTATGGAGGAAAGTCAAAGAGAAAACATTTTCCACACTAGATGTTTGATCAATGGAAAAGTTTGCATGGTGATCATTGATGGAAGGAGTTGTACCAATGTGGCAAGTGTAAGAGTTGTATCTAAATTGAATTTAGTCACAAAACCACATCCTAGGCCATATAAGCTTCAATGGCTTAGTGAGGATGGAGAGGTGCAAGTAAGGAAGCAAGTGGAGTTGGATATTTCCATTGGAAAGTACAATGATAAGGTGCTTTGTGATGTTGTTCCTATGGAGGCCATCCACTTGCTCATGGGGAAACCATGGCAATTTGATAAGAGGGGTAATCATGATGGTTTCACCAACAAGATCTCTTTCACGCATCAAGGCAAAAAGATAGTGCTCAAACCATTGAGTCCACAAGAAGTATGTGAGGATAAAATAAAAATGAAAGAGAAAATTCTTCAAGAAAAGAGAGAAAAAGAAAAAGAAAGCCAAACACTTGAGAGTTCAAAAAGTAAGGACAAAAAGAGGGAAACATGAGAGGAAAAAGATTAGTGAAACACTTGAAGTGAGGGAGAATTTTCTAGCTACAAAAGGAGAGGTCAAAGGGTTGTTTCATTCAAAACAACCTCTATACTTGTTGATTTGCAAAATTTATATTTTGACCTCTAACACTTTTGACAACTTTGAATTTCCTTCTAGTGTGAAAACTCTTTTGCAGGAATTTAAAGATGTGTTTCCATCAAGTGTTCCAAGTAGGTTGCCACCATTGAAGGGAATTGAGCATCAAATTGATCTCATGTCGGGAGCTTCTTTGCCTAATAGGCCAACTTATAGGAGCAACCCTCAAGAGACCAAGGAGATCCAAAGACAAGTGGAAGAACTCATTGGTAAGGAATGGGTAAGAGATAGCATGAGTCCATGTGTTGTCCCGATAATTTTGGTTCCAAAAAAAGATGGTTCTTGGAGGATGTGCTTCGATTGTAGAACTTTAAACAATATTATCATTAAATATAGGTATCCAATACCTAGACTTAATGATTTGCTTGATGAATTGCATGGTGTTCGTTTCTTTTCCAAAATTGATTTGAAAAGTGGTTACAATCAAATAAGGATTAAAGAAGGAGATGAATGGAAAACCGCTTTCAAAATAAATATGGATTATATGAATGGTTAGTTATGCCTTTCGGTTTGACTAATGCACCAAACACTTTTATGAGATTAATGAATCATGTTTTGAGAGAATTCATTGGTAAATTTTTTGTGGTGTACTTTGATGATATCCTTATTTATAGCACAACCCTTGATTTGCATGTTGCACACTTAAAATCGATGTTGTGTATGCTTAGGAAGGAACAATTGTATACTAACCTTGAAAAAAGAATTTTTTGCAAAGACCATGTTGTGTTTCTTGGTTTTGTAGTGAGTTCCAAAGGGGTTCAAGTTGATGAAGAAAAGGTCAAGGCTATCCAAGAGTGGCCTACACCTAAAAGTGTGACCGAGGTGAGAAGTTTTCATGGCCTAGCAAGTTTTTATAGGCTATTTGTAAAGGATTTTAGTACCTTGGCAGCACCTTTGAATGAGGTCACTAAGAAAAATGTTGTTTTCAAATGGGGGGAGAAACAAGAAGAAGCTTTCAATGCTCTTAAGCAAAAGTTAACCAATGCCCCCTTACTTGCTTTGCCAAAATTTTCAAAATCTTTTGAAATTGAATGTGATGCTTCAAATGTTGGGATAGGGCTATATTGTTACAAGAAGACCATCCAATTACTTATTTTAGTGAAAAATTAAGTGGTCCTACCCTTTACTATTCTACTTATGATAAGGAGTTGTATGCCTTAGTGAGAGCATTGAAAACGGGGCAACACCATCTTTATCCCAAGGAGTTTTTGATTCATAGTGACCATGAGTCCCTAAATTACTTAAAGGGACAAGGTAAGTTAAACAAAAGGCATGCCAAATGGGTGGAATTTCTTGAGCAATTCCCTTATGTTATTAAACATAAAAAGGGAAAAGGAAATATTGTTGCGGATGCCTTCTCAAGGAGACACTTTTTGCTTTCTATGCTTGAAACAAAAATGATTGGATTTGATTGCTTGAAAGAAATGTATGAAGGAGATGACACCTTTGGTGAAATCTTCAAAAATTGTGAAAATTATTCTAAAGATGGTTTTTATAGATATGAGGGCTAGCTTTTCAAAGAAAATAAATTATGTGTGCCCAAGTGTTCTACTAGAAACTTGCTTGTGTGTGAAGCCCATCAAGGTGGGTTGATGGGGCATTTTGGGGTCCCAAAGACCTTAGATACATTGAAAGAGCATTTTTATTGGCCTAACATGAAGAAAGATATGCAGAATTTTTGTGAGCGTTGTATTGTTTGCAAAAAGGCCAAGTCAAAGGTAATGCCTCATGGTTTGTATACCCCTTTACCAATTCCGGATTCTCCATGGATTGATTTATCAATAGACTTTGTTTTAGGGTTGCCTAGAACAAGTAATGGTAAGGATTCCATATTTGTTATTATTGATAGGTTTTCTAAAATGGCTCATTTTATTCCTTGTAGGAAATTTGATGATGCTAATCATGTGGCGGATTTGTTCTTCAAAGAAGTGGTGAAACTCCATGGATTACCAAGAAGCATTGTTAGTGATAGGGACTTCAAGTTCCTAAGCCATTTTTGGATGACCTTATGGGGAAAGTTGGGTACTAAGTTACTATTTTCTAATACTTGTCACCCTCAAACGGATGGACAAATGGAGGTCGTGAAATAGGACTTTGGGTGCCTTGCTAAGGACCGTTTTGAAAAAGAATCTTAAAAATTGGGAAGTTTGCTTACCTCACATTGAATTTGCTTATAATAGGGTTCTGCATAGCACCTCTAGTTGTTCTCCTTTTGAGGTTGTATATGGTTTCAATCCACTAACTCCTCTTGATTTGTTGCCAATGCCTAATATTTCAGTTTTTAAGCATAAGGAAGGACAAGCCAAAGCGGACTATGTGAAAAATCTCTATGAAAGAGTCAAGGCCCAAATTAAAAAGAGGAATGAGAGTTATGCTAGACAAGCAAACAAAGGGCGCAAAAAAGTTGTTTTCCAACCCGAAGATAGGGTTTGGGTTCACATGAGAAAGGAGAGGTTTTCGGAGCAAAGGAAATCCAAGCTTCAACCAAGAGGGGATGACCCATTTCAAGTACTTGAAAAGATAAATGACAATGCATACAAGATTGAATTGCCTGGTGAGTATAATGTGAGTACTACATTTAACGTGTCTGACTTAACTCTTTTGGATGTAGATGAAAAAGCCGATTTGAGGACAAATCCTTTTGAAGAGGGAGAGAGTGATGAGGACATGGCAAGGAATAAGGGCAAGGAAACTTTAGAAGGACTTGGAGGACCTATGCTAAGGGCTAGAACAAAGAAGGCCAATGAAGCTCTTCAACAAGTGTTAACCATGCTATTTGAATTTAGGCTCAAGTTACAAGTGGAGAAGCTTCGGATTGTCAATTGCACCATGTTCCAAGAAAAGTAGAGAGCGCCACCTTTGTTGAGTGGTTTTATTAGCATTTTGTTAGGTGAAATAAAGGCCCAAACTTGTGTTAAAGTGGCTGTCAATTCTCTTTGGATTTGCACCACCTATGGGCTTGTTTTAATTTAAAGAAATTAAGGTTTAATAAGGTGGAAACTCTAGGCTTGTAACTGCCTCTTGGCTGACCAAGAGTTAAGCATTTTTCCACATGTTTTTGTGTCTTAATTCTAGTTTAATTAGGTATAATGACACCATCAATTGTTGTTATTGGTGATCATTTGTCTTAATTCTAGTTTTAATTAGATATAATGACACCATCAATTATTGTTATTGGTGATCATTTCATCTTCTCACTTGTGTAACCAACTTAATGTCGTTCCTATTTATGGGCTGTGCATTTTCTAATAAAAAACATACCTTGAATTGAGTTTTAGTCACCTTCTAAAGTGTGAGAGTGAATCTCCTTAGTTACTTAGTGATCCAAGAAATTGGTTTATCAAGGAACACCACCTTGTATGTGACACCAATTCCGGAGGAGTGATTCTTCCAACCACCTTCTTCATTATCCTTCTTCATCATTCTAAACCTTCATTCTTTAATCCCACTTGAACATCATCGTTATCATCTTCATTCTCCATCCAAACACATTCATACTTTGAACCAAATCCCTTCCAATCAGCCCTCCATAAACTCGCCACTTTCTTTCTCCTTATCCATTCCATTTTCTGAATTTCATACAAGTAAACAAAAAAAAAGGCTTTGAAGATCTATCCTTAACCCTTGTGCAAATGGGCTTACATCAGAAGGACCCTTTAGAGCTCGACACAATTTGAAGAATGGAGCTTACAAGCCAGAAGATCTATCCTAGAAAGTCATTCTGAGGACTTGGAACTCCACACATTTAAAATTCTACTATAGCTAGGTCCATTATTGCAATGGGTGTCATACTCTTTTTCCTATCTCAATTTTTTATCCCTATAAAAATGTGAAAGGGTTTTTACCAAGGAGGTTTTAACGAGGCGCACTCTGGCAACCAACTATTAATCAAAATTTTCTTATCTCTATCTTTGATTACAAGCTAAACGCATTCGTATAACTTATTAACAGTTCCCTCCCAAGTACACTCCTCAACTAAGGTTGAACTTCGACGATTCATTAACATTTATCTCCTGATTCATTAGCAAATTATACTGCTTATGTTAAAAATTCTTTCATTTTGATTAAAAAGTAAACTTACACTTGCACAATTTACTTTTATCATTTTACCACCAAAGATTGTGTTGGTCAAATACAAAAACAGATAAGTCAATCGACTAAATAAAAAACATAGTAAGCAAACCAATTCTTCAAAGGGAAATTCCATTAATATTAAGTTGAAAAATGACAACAATGATTACAAAAGAGATACACAAAAAAGTTGTACTTGTAAACCTAAAGAACTCAATACCTATAGGCCTTACATGGTCTTCATCCTTAACCCCAACACCTTTAGTATGTAAGTCCTTCGTTGAGGTCATCAGCCTCTTTGGCATAGGGGCAGCATCCTCTAGAATGTTGTTAATCATCATCAACCCCCCATTGTAGACATCTTTGTTGATGTCAAACACACTTGGGTCAGAGACTTCACACAAGTGCATCACCTGCCAAAGGCAATGGTTGAAGCCCGCCTCATATGCATTATATACATCATCAAAAGTTTTTTGTTGAATCATCTCTTTATCAACAACAACCTCATTTTCTCCTTTTTAGCAATTGCCAAGGCTGACCGAAGCTTGGCAATCTCGCTATCCCAAGACCTAACCAAGGCCTCCGCATTAACACTGAGCTTCTCCAACCCGTTTGCCTCGATGGTCAGCACAAGCACTTGATCCTCCAAGTTCTTGTTATTCCCAGCCAACTTCATGTTAGCTTAAAGTGGCGAGTTCAAAGAGTCATCAACCTTCAATAGCTGGTCCTTCAAGGCATCACCATTCAAGGACCCCTGGAGATGCTAGGCCATAACCAAAGCCCTAGAAAGAAAGGCCCAGAATGTAGCCCAGTTGGCGACATCATCAGCCTTGGTTAGTACTTGCCAATCATGGTCAGAGATCATGGTCGGGTTGATGAAACAAACTGGCTAAAAATCCTTAACAAAAAACCTTGGTTGGTCAAGGCTGACAAGTTGGCCAAGGTCCCAGCACTGGTGCGATGGAATTTAAGCATTTGTTGCTTGAGTATTTTATCGCAAGAGTTACTATCCCGATGCTCCCAAATTGCTTTGGTGTTTGCAGTGACTCCTTTTTTTGTGTTGTTGCTTCGCCTTGGGATCTTTGTTAGGAGGAGGCACCACATCAGCTGAAATATCTCATGGCCTCGATGTTTGATTCAAAGGGGGATTCGGAGAAGGATCTCTATTGATGGAAATTCAGTTCCTACGAGCCAAGCGGAAGGCATTCATGTCGGCACCGACATGAGTCATGATTCCTACAAAATAACATAAGTGATAAATGCACAAGTTAGAGCGAGAAATTGGTGCACACTCGAAAAGAAACATAATAACCCTCAAGATCCTGGACAGGTTCCAAAGATTGCAAAAGTGACACTAGAAGCCGAGTAGGAAGTTTCCGAGGGAGTGTTTCAAGGAACTCGAGGTCTCGGCCTTCAGAAGCTCCTTTGGATACTTGTCGTATCGACGAAGGCATTGTTGTCAGTGGAAGGGAAACAAAGGGTTTCCCACCAAGTCATAGAAAAATTCTTCCCAATGACAGGCCATATTGTTATTGTAAAATAACCAATTTTAAAATTCTTGTAAGAAGAGGTGAAAGTGTAAAAGAGAAGACCCTTTGGTATCCAGATCAATGATATCCACCGAGTCTTGTCTTGTGGACGTCTACAAAAATAGTGCAAGAAGAGTCCATGCATTGCCAACACAAGGCTATACAAGGAGAGTGCATGGAACGTTTGCATGGTCGTCTACCCATTTGGATAAAGTTGCGTTGGAGGCATGTTTAAGATACAAAGCATGCCTGCTGTGAAATCACCAAACGGGACCTTTACATGCAAATCACAAAACAAGAAATCATATATGTAAAATAAATCTTTGTTCGTCCTTTCTCAGTTCATGAACACAAAATCCGCAGGTGGAGCAACATCCAACTTGACAATATAAAGTGTAACCAAACAGTACTTCGGTTCCATTATTGTACTAATCGACAACTAACTCAAAAGGTTGAGTAGATTTGACTCGTGGTTGTATTTGGAGAAGTAGGTACCTACCTTTCCATCAACCTAATTGTACTTGAGAAGCGTAATAGGGGGAGGTGAACACTTATCCTTCAGCATAGGGCACTTCTTAGGCCAAGGTGCAACTTTCATGGAAGTCCCCTTCTCGACAGCAGGCACCAGCACGGGAGCTACAATATTCTCACTCACCTTTTCTAACAAAAGGCTCAAAAATGCCAAAAAGTCACTAGACCCCTCAATGGCCAAATGGTCAATTGAACTTGAAAAATTTGACCCCAAGGAGTAAGAATCAAACAACACCTCAAAAACTTCGTTATTGTACCCATGAACCTCAGACTCATTATCAACCGACTCCCCTGACAATGAACCTTCGATCGAAACCATTATTACATACCTTAAAAAGAATTATTTTATAAGACTATCCAGCTCAGAACAAAGGAGTAAATATAAGCAGTGAATAAGGTGCCCCCCTATTTATAGAGTTAGGCCTGCCAAGAGGCCCAGCCAACAACCTCTCCCACTATTAGATCAAAATAAATCTACGAAGGGAGGAGATCATGAGATGTTCTAGTTCCCTACGCGAGAAGATGGAGAGACATGTGATTTAACTGTTACATCCACAATGTAACGGTTACATCATACCATTTAAAAAACATAACCATCGGAGAAGAAGATCCTAACTGCTCTAGCACAAAGAGTAAAGGCCTTCTTTTTGGTCGAGGCCAAAAAAGGGCTTGGAGGGCCAATATACGGGATAAGTATTCGATCAAGATGAGAGACACCTGATGCAATATACCCTATGAAGTCGAGTACCCTCTTAGCCATATACCCACATATTTCATACAACTCGTCTCGACCTTCCACATATACAAGTGATGAATACCATTCGACCATGATTATAGTCAATAAACATGCTTAAGGATAATTACTTGGTTAAAGGTACCTAAGCAAGATTAAGAGGCGTATTACCAAATTGGTAATCGGAACATGCATGCATATAGACCCAAGGCCTAGTAAGGTCAGTATATAAAAGAAAGAGCCCCCAGGTAAGTGGACTGATTCATTCTTGAGTATTCATTAGATGCAATCAATAGCTCTCAGTCGAATCCTTACTTGAGTCTTTCCCATGATGAACTAGAGGATTAAGAGAAAAATCTCTCATTCTAATAAAATGAATTAAGAGTCCCATGTAACAAATATGAAAAGAATTAAACATATGAAGGTTCAAATGACAATACTCTTTTTTATTTTATTTGAGAAGCCTAAAGATGAACTTGGGAGGAGAAGAAGGTGGAAACATATTATGTAAGCATACACAACTCAATATAACTATATTTTACTAGTTAAAAATCTATTTGATTATTAAGTAAACAAATTTTTTTAGTAAAAACATTTTTTTGTTTTTAACTCATTATCTTATAACTTTTTATATTTTCTTCTTTTTAATCTTTAATATATTTATCAATTTTTTCATTATTCTTTTTAAATAAATCATAATTTTTTTATTTTTTTTATTTTATATTTTTTATCTACTTTAACATTTAGTTTTGTCAGACACACAGACATTAGTTTTGTCAGACACACAGACATAATTTAGTAAGCTAATTTTTTCACCTCAACTAACTTTTTCAACTAGTTAAACAATAAATAACATTTTTTATTATTATTAACATAGGGCCCAAAACAGCAAAATTACATAACCGTGGGGTAGTAATAGCCTTAGCATCCAAACTAAGCAATTGCTTCAGCAAAATTACAAATGGCCCTTTTTAGGTGTATGAAGACAAAAGCACCAATATTTATCTTTTATATATATATATAAAAGCCTTTATATCATACTCTTTTTTCTTTTTTCAGTTTCTTCCTTACCAAAGAAGGTACATTATCATCTATTGTCTATTTTTTTTCTTTTCACTTTCCTTCCTAATCCAAATATACCACCAATGGCGAATTCACAATGGCAGTAAAAGCTAGATAAAACATCCTTGAGGAATTAGCATGGATCAATAATATCCTATGTGCCGTTATCTTAATTAGATCATTTGTACTCTTGATAGTATAAAAAAAAACAAAAGATTCTATGTATCTCTTGACTCTGTACATGAGCATGCAGCCATAACAGTCAAAACCCACTTTTATGACCTAATACTCTAGTACAGGCTTCCCCCGTGTTGCTTCTCTGAAGGGTACATCTCCACTGAGAACGGAGCTAATGAAATTCTCTATCTCCTCTATTGTCATTTCACCCATAAATATACTATACTTCCCTCTTCGAGGTTTGTAGGCAATCAACAAATTATTTGATGATTTATAACCTGTTTTGTCAAATGCCTTTAGAAATGATTTTTGCTTTGCAGCATCTAAGAGAGCATAGGAAATGGAGTCCCTAGAGCTGCTGGATCCCTGATTTGGTTGTCTTGACAAAGATTTTTGAGAAACCTGAAAATTTTGCACAATCACCCTTTGAGAAAAAGTTTACATAACCCCCTTAAACTAGTAAGTGAATGAAATGTACACTTACCAAAGAGAGGATTGATTCAAGCTTTTCTCTAGCTTTAGAAGAACTGAAGGCACCAATTATGCAGACTGGAGTTTTCTCACCACATAGAGCCTCGATGTTTGATTTAGAAAGTAATGGTACGCGTCCCTCGTCTGAGTCAGTTTGTGCCTCCTTGGCCTGACCTGATGATTCCTTTTTACTTACTTTTTCAAAACTATCAAGTATGTTACTAAGATCAAGAACTGCAGATTTTAAATCTTTCACAGATATCCCAGTTTTTAGAACACGCTTTTCTCCATTTGGTAGCCAACCTACAATAGCTGGAAGTGCATCAACTCCTAGCGTTTTTACTCTTGGATCAGAAACATCATGAACCTACAAATCATTCAAGATATACATTAAATCTTACCCTTTAAAACAAAGCATAAGACTTTCCTTATAGGTCCAAAGAAAGAAATTAACAGAGAAAAATGAGTTTCACATCCACTCCTTTTACATACCTCTGCATCAATGAAAGTAATGCGTTTGTGATACAAGCCACTAAGGACACGCCAAATTACAGGAGTGTCCTTCTTGGTGGAGAGAAGCAGCACCCTAGGCAACTTTCCAGTAGTGCTGAATTGATCAAGATGATTCAAGTCAGTTCGTTTTGAAAACCTTGGCAAATATTCTTGACAGAAAGCCTTCAAATTCTTAGCAGCCAAGTTTCCCCTATACTCCACCAAATAACCTTTTTCATTCTCCTTGTAAGAAAAAACAATAAGCCTTGGAGCTCTGCGTGGATATATGCTAAGCTCCTTACAGAATGAGACTTCCTTTTCACAGTTTATGCTTCCAACCTGTCACACAAAAGAGAGATATAAGCCATGCCAATTACAAAACAATCAACGAAAATGAATGGATTAGAATAGGATAAAATATGCTTTTAATTCATGTAAATATGGTTAAATTTGATTTTAGTTCACCAAAAAGCTTTTGTTTGTTTGTTTGTTTGTTGTCGTCCACATCAATTTTGTTTTAAAATACTCTATCACCACTTATTGATGACATGACATACATTTAAATATGTCATCATCCCAAAATGGTTATTGACACAGCATGCATCTAAACATGTCAAGTCAGCACTAAGTGGTGCTAAGGACGATTCTCAAAATTTTAAAAATTTATTAAGAACATCAACAACAAAAAATAAAGAACTAAAATCATATTTAGTCACATTTATAAATTTAAGCCAGTTAAGAAATTAAGTAAGAACCTTCAAAGCTCCCTGCAACGAACTTGCAACCTCCTCTATAGTGGATTCAAAGTATTGGATCTCCATCGATGAGGGCATATAAGATAACAAAAGCCAAGTCATCCCTGCATTCTCTATTTCTTTCTTGTAAATCTGTGAATTTACAGCTCTAAGACTTTTGGAAGAACTCTTGGACCCAGATTGAGACTTGGCTGAACTGCCAAAACCACCAAACTGACTCCCACCACCTCCACCACCGAAAAAACTGCCAAAAAGATCATCCAAGCCAAATCCAAAAGGATTGGAATCACCTGAGCCACGACCAAAGGAAAAGGAGAATGACTTAGATCCTCCCTGACCGCCCATACCTTGCCAGTCACCCCCTGGTTTGAAGTTAAAATGGCTTTGTCCAGGACCACCCCCTGTAAAAGTATATCCACCCTGACCTCCAGGATGGCCACCTTGAAATCCAGGGTTTCCTTTCTCATCTCCATACATGTCATAATTCTTTCTCTTCTCTTCATCGGATAAAATCTCATATGCTGTTAAAAGAAAGGAAAGGCACACATGAATATCCTTAAACAAGATAAAGGTAGAAAGTGCACAAAAACAATGTTATAATTGATTGTAGTATCAACTTTTGCTCCAATGAATATGAGCTCGTGTGTGTGTGTGAGGGAGAGAGAGAGCAACATTCTATAATACCATTATTGATCTGAGAAAACTTCTCTTGTGCACCCTTGGATTTGTTCTTGTCAGGGTGATACTGAAGAGATAGCCTGAAAAAATAAACATAAGTTAATAAAGAAATATCTGTTACCAGATTGAATCTACATGATGAAGTGTGACAAACAAGAATACCAAGCATACATACTTGTGAAAAGCCTTCTGAATTTCCCGCTGACTTGCATTTTTATCAACCCCAAGAACCTGAAAAATTGAAGAGCGTACACAATTAGTTCACCACCCTCTCAGAAAAAAACAAACAAATACATAAAAAAAAAAAAAAAAATCCTTTTTCTTTCTCCATCTTGATTCGTGATCACTAATCAGTGATAGCTTGAAGCGGATAAATAGCACCTTTTTCTCATTCAGGTTCTGAACTTACGCTCCAAGTAAAGACAAAAACTCGTAAATGAATAATCTTCAATTGAAGCACACAACACATTGCTTGATTCCATCAAGCCAAGAAAGAAAAACTAAACTTTGACAATGTGATTCACAAAAGTCAAAATCAGGTCAGCCAAAACCCTAATTTCGCAAATGAACCCCCAAATTTCTCAATTTTAAAAACAAAACACCAAACTGAGAGTTCAAATAAGCAACCAAAAATTAAGCTGGGTAACAAATTCCCGAGAATGTAATGCAATGCAATGCAACTAACCTAAACCCACCAATCAATACATTTGAAATCACACAAATTCAACACCTTTCTACCTTTCCCACCACAAATTCCCAAACCTCACACCAAATTGCACTAAAATAGAGAGGAAAAAAAAAAGACGAAACTTTTCAAACCTTGTAGGGGTCGATGGTTTTGGCTTGCAATAATTCGAAGCTTGCGAGGAAACAGAGCGAGGCCACGAAGATGACCCGTGTGGAGGGAAAACGGGTCTTCATATTGGGATCCGAATGTGTCGCCGGAAGGAATTTGAAACCGGAAATAGGAAGTTAGTTGTTTTTTTTTTTTTTTTGATGCAGAGGAACGTTAGTTTATCAGAGATAACCGTGACGGTGACGGAATGACGCATTTATACTTTGTGGAATAGAGTTCGCGGAAGAGAGTCCAGATGCTTCCAGGTTAAGGACGTGGCACTATGGTGTGTGACCACGCATGTTGGCCAATCAGATTTCAGAATTTCTGATTTGGTATGTCATCTACGTACGGATAATCGGCTATCAAAACCATAAATCTTATTCCCATTGACTATTGTATAGAAAAAAGGGGGAAAAAAAATCTTATTCCTAAAACATTTACAAAATCTACAAAATTAGATTAAATCGGGGCATTTGGACTTGGGCCACGTATAACTAGTTATCCACACTGCTTTTGGACAAGGGCATTGCTATTGACACTGCCTATGTGGGTGGCTTTGACTAATTTCCAAAAATATCCTTCCCCGTTGGAAGTATGATTCCTTGTATAATGTATAGCGGAATCATATTTATGTTATTACAACAAAAATATGATTCTGATGTAAACAATGTATAATAGATTCATATTTTCGTTGTACCATTATTTTCTCACCCTTAATATTATAATGAAAGCATAATTTTGTTGTATATTTTGTAATAATCATACTTTTATTGTATTCTTTGTTAACCATAGATCCCAACAAAATAAAACTAGAGAGAATATTGTATTTAAGTGTGTAGTAAAAAAGTTTTTTTTGTTTAGACTCTATGTATTTTTTGTTAGAATTTTTTTTCAAAAAAAAATATAATTATTATAAGTGATAAAATTCTCATTTCAAGTATTATAGTTATATATCCAGAATTCAAACCTAACTGTTAAGCTAGAACATCCTGGTGTTAGTTAATCCTCCAATTAATAATCTTTATAACTCATCTACTAAACTATTCCACTGCAAGTGGCTTTGTAGACCACTTTATTTACAAGAACCATCAAAATACTTATTGTAAAACAACCTACCATCCAATAAATAAATGACATGTAACCAAATGACATGTCTTCTAATATTAGGGATCAAAATAATAATATCTCCACTCACCACTATATACAAAAATAAGCTAACACTTCTAAAAAAATACAAAATTCCTCCTTAATAATATTTCCCAATAATTGATGTTGATAATTTTCTTAATTAGATGTCAACATGGAAACACTCTTTGGGTGGAACATGCACAACTTTTTCTTTTTCTGACCAACCTTAGAAAAATTTAATCTCGTCACAAACGGAAATAATTGTGTACTCCTTTGCCTAATACAAATTAATCATATCCATTATTACTATTCATAGAAACCATTATCAAATAACAAAGAATGACACATAAATATGTTAATCCTTACTACATTTCAACACCATCACTTTCCACATCATATTATACAAATTACTAGGCTTCTTAAAATAAACCAGACTCACCAAAACAAGATGTAGAACAAATATATCTCATTTTCATACTTCCACCAAGTCTCCACTACTTCCAGGCACAACAACGACTTCTCCAACTTCCATCTTTGACTCCGTTCGAAACATTCCTCTACCGCTTACACCATGTATTACAAATGCATTTGGTACCTTCTTCATCGAAGTTGAATGACAACTCTTGTCTTCTACAACGATAAACCCTAACTACAATTAGTTTCATATCTAATAGGATACAAAGCCATTAGTTTCACCAGTAAGGACAAATCTGTCATTATCGTGCATCATATTAAATTTGGTCAAAACAGGTTGCAGGTAGCAAATCCTAACCCTTCATTTTTTATCCACAAAATTTAATGGTCACTATTTATGTTTTTACCACGGTGGTCCATGTAGACAACTTGACCACCTTAGATCTCGTCTACTAAAAGAAACCATGATTATATTTTCCTTAATTTAAATGAGTGTTGCAGAGGCAACACCACTAAAGAGGATCCAATTGCCAATATGAGTCAGCCCATCACTGTTTTAGAAATGGACCAAAACCAAAGAAAGCAAGAGAGAAAGAAAAAGCAATCCGAGTTGGCAGAAAAGGGGCTAAATGGAGCAGCGCTTATGACGACGCCCATGGGTCCCAATTGTTAGCCTCCACACTCCCATTTTTGTTCTCTGCTCAAACGCTCTCTCTCTCAGACACAAACACAGACACTTTCTATAATAAGTAAAAAATAAAGGGTCAATTAGTTAGTAATTAGATAAGATTAGTAGTTAGTTATGATTAGTATTTTATTAGATAAGATCGAGAATTTATGATTAGAATTTTATCTTAAACAATTAGATAAGATTAGGAAGTTATGATTAGGATTTTATTTTAAATAATTAGATAAGATTAGGATTTTATCTTAAAACAATTAGATAAGATTAGGAAGTAAGAATATAAAATATTAACATGCAAAAAATAAATTTTAGTTTGTTTTCTCTTACGCTGTGTGAGTAAGAGTGAGTGAAGTTACATTAGAAATTTATTTCTAACTATAACAATTAGTAGGTGACGATTGTGACAACAAAAGAGCTTGAGACACTCATGGATTCTTATGAGAAGATCATCTTTGATCTTCAAGAATCAATGCAAAATTCGTTCGCAATGATGCAGAAATCTATCGAGGGACTGATGGTTTCGATTGCAACCCAACATAAGGGACCTAAAATCACAACTGAGGATGAAAATCATAGTGAGACTCATGAACCCATTGTCTCAGTGGTGGATAGGGCGCAAATCCCTTTCCCCTCTTTTGATGGTTCTCATTATCGAGAATGGAAGGCAAAATTCAAACAATTTTTGAATTGGAAGGAACACCGGAAGAGCAACGAAGTCGTTTGTTACTATTGTCCATGGATGGTAAAGCTTTTGCTTGGCAAAGGCATTACATGCAGAATGTCAATAGCAAACACAAGACGTGGCAGCAGATTTTGCAAGACGCAGACAGTCGATTTGACACTGGTGCATTCGACGACCCAGTGGCAGAACTTGCAAGATTGAAGCAAGAAGATTCCTTGATTGAGTATCTTGAGAGGTTTCACACACTTTTGGCTCGTATTGCTATATCAGAAGAGTTGACATTGAACTTTTTTCTCTCTGGTTTGACTGTCGAATTGGAGAAATCTGTCAGGGTTCATAGACCTTCCTCAATTCAGGAAGATGTCAAAATAACCAGACTTCAAGATGAGGTTCTTCACGAGATGACCAAGAAATTTTCTCCAACGAAACTGATTCAAGCATATTCATAGGCCAAGTATTCAAGAAACTAATCTGTTACATCACAATAGCATAGAACGATTCCAATTACAACTTTGCATTAGCAACATACTCAAAACCCAACACATCTAACCGATTCTAAGGTATCTATTGCCAACAATAATCCAGGAAGCAGGTTAGTGACAGGATTGCTAGAGGGTTGTGTTGATTCTGTGGTGACAAATGGGATTGAGATCATAAGCAAAAATATAAGGTGTGGGGAAAGTTAAATGTTATTTTCTCCTTGCAAGATCAAGAGATTGTTGACATGCAATTCGAATCTGATGAGGATCACGACAATGATTTCATAAAGTGCAGTTTAGATATAGTCAAGGATGCAGATGTTTGTATTTCCCTTAATGCTCTACAAGGTGTGGTTGGTGGTAGCACACTGCAAATGCAAGGCATGATTAAGAAACAAGTTGTGCCATTCTTGATGGACACCGGAAGCACACACAATTTTATCAGTGCAAATTGGGTAAAAACATTAGGTCTCAAATCTCAAAAATACTTAAGGTTTTCCAGTCACGGTTGCATCAGATAAGCAACTTGTGATAACCAAGAAGTGTAGTCAAGTGCAATGGAAATTTCATGATCTTGTATTTTTCGTTGACTTCCTGGTTTTGCCGAGTAGTACTTTTGGGGTGATCCTAGGAATGCAATGGTTTAGGACACTAGGGGAAATAAGTTGGAATTGTGCTCATTTAACCATGAAATTTGAACATCAAGGGAAGATGGTTTGCTTAAAGAGTGAGCAAGCATCAATAGATATGAGTGAACTTACTGGCAAGCTGAAGACAACACAATGTCAAGCTATGTTGCTTGCTATAAGAGGACTATATTGCTATAGTGATTCTTCAGCTGTTGATTTTCAACGCCTAACTCAAAGTCAGCAATCTGAGTTGGATGCTCTGTTAGAAACTTATCAACAATTGTTCAAAGAACCTACCACTCTACCTCCCAAAAGAAGATATGATCATAAGATTTCATTGCTCAATGATAAACCATTTTGCTTGAAACCTTATCGATACCCGCATGCACAAAAAGAAGAAATTGAGAGGCAGTTGAAATCATTACTTAGCACTGGATTTAATAGAGAAAGTGCTAGTTGCTATGCATCTCCACTAGTACTAGTTAAGAAGAAAGATGGTTCTTGGAGGTGTTGCACAAATCTTCAAAAATTGAATGCTCTAACAGTCAAAAATAAGTTTCCCATGCCATCAATTGAAGACTTATTAGATGAACTTCATGGTGCATGTTACTTTTCCAAGTTGGACCTCCGGAGTGGTTGTAACCAAGTTCGAATGGTAGAAAAAGACATTCACAAGACAACCTTTCGAACGCATAATAGTCACTATGAATGGGTGGTTTTGCCTTTTGGGCTAACCAATGCGCCAGCTACATTCCAGAACTTGGTGAATGACATTTTTAAAGAATATCTCAGGAAGTTTATCCTTGTATTTTTTATGATAGTCTGGTATATACAAAAACTTGGTCAAAGCACATTCAATGCTTAAGTACAACATTACAACTCCTCCAAGACAATAGCCTAGTTCTCAATCCCAAAAAATATAGTTTTGGGAAGACAAAAATAGATTATTTGGGCCATTTGATCTCGGTTAATGGGGTGCAGCCAGATGAAGATAAAATAGTGGCAATAAAACGCTGGCCTAGGCCAACAACAGTTAAAGAACTCAGGGGCTTCCTTGGGTTATTAGGATATTACAGGAGATTTATCAGAAATTATGGGAAGATAGCTCAACCTTTGACACAATTGCTTCAAAAAGATACTGACTTCAAGTGGAATGGGGACATAGAAAAGGCATTGTCTACACTAAAGGGAGCCTTGCTCTCAACTCCGGTACTCATAAAAAGCATGCAGAAAATAAATAAAAATTATGACTAAATAGGCAATTTAGTCCCTGACATTGTACCCCTTTTGTATATTAGTCCCTAACTTAATGTTAAATCCAAAATAGTCCCTATCTTTACATAAGTTTTGCAAAATAGTCCTTGTTGTTAAATTCCCAAGTGACGTCGTTAGTGAGGTGCATTGGTGGCAATTCAGTGTCACGTAGACTGTCCAACGTGGAATTGAAGTCTGCTTCTCTAAATCTTCTCTCACGCAAGTTTGCTTCTTCTTCTTCCACAAAAAAATTAGGGTTTATGAAGCTGTTGTTCTCTCACGCTGAGTTGCTTCTTCTTCTTCTTTGCTCACGCTTAGTTGCTTCTTCTTCTCTCGTCTGTAAAGGTTCTACCCTTTGCTTCTTCTTGTTCATTTGATTTCTCCATGTCTGCAAGTGGCAGTTGTTGTGCATTTTCTGGTAGTTTCATTCGGCAAAGCCACCATGGAAGACGTGCAGCTTTGAAGGGAACCATGTGTCCCAAAATGAAGTACAACATCAACTTTGAAGATTTTCTCAACAAAGGAATAATATGTTGCAAATCCATGATGAGGGCTTGCAGATTTGGAGAAAATGAAGCATCAACTGTAGATTTGAAGATTTCCTTTCATTAATAGGAAACCTTGTTTCCCTGCCTATTCTCTACTGTTTGAGACTTCTCTGTTTCTCTAGATATTTGGTTGGTAAATAATGAGGTTTAAGATAAGACTTCAAAAATACTCATATCCAGATCAAAATAAGCATAAATTCATAACCTTAATAGAATTTAGATATTGCACTTTTCTGTAAAAGACTATGAATTATGCTTTGAAACAATAGAATTCTCCACCAGACATTACTTGCAAGTCATTTCTCCTTTGAGTAAATGTCAAATGAAAAATACATTTAAGAAATTATATTCTAATTCATTGAAATTAACTTCATAGTAGATACAGAGAAAATATAAATTGCAAGTCATTTCTCCTTTGAGTAAATGTCAAATGAAAAATACATTTAAGAAATTATATTCTAATTCATTGAAATTGACTTCATAATAGATACAAAGAAAATATAAAGAAAATTTTATTACAGTACCAAAACACTAATATGATATGAAGTTTCACAAATTCTTTAAATCTTAACATATTTAAATTAAGAATTTGGTTCATAACTACTAGCATGAACAACTATACAACTAATCTAAAAGAATGAAACCTGGTGATTAGTGAATGAGCACCAGTTACAAATCAATTTATTCAATAATTGGACCCCTGGGAACTAAACACAACATAATATGTGCAGAAGCAGATGAAGCCCGATGCATCCATATTCTTATTTATATTATCTTTCTTTTTCATAAGTGTTGAATCATCAATTGGGATACTTTCTGTCACTTGCTATGAGTTAAATAGTTAATATCCCATATGTCTGTCATCCCAGAGCTTGAATCAACACCACTAACATCAAAGTTGAAGTGTCGTTGAGAATCAATGGAGCAGAAAAATAAATTTTGGTTTAGACACACCAGAGTTCAAGTCATTAGAGGAGCAGATGAAACTGTGTTGGAATTTGTAATCTGTGAATCCAAAACAAGCTTTACACAAACAAATGGAAATTATCAAAATGATAACAATATATAAGTTCTGGCAGCATACAAAATGCCACACAAAAACATAGAACACTACTTGCTGAGGATGCAATCCACTCCCTACTTATAGTAGACACTCAAAGAGACATTCTTTCTGCCGCCAATTCTAGTGCTACAATCCACATAGAACAATATCTGAACCATATTCTTATCCATATTCTTATCACACAGCTCCATCAATAGTCATAGGGGCTAACATAGAAAAGTCCACAACATGGAAGTTCACTTTTAACAAGAGACAAATAAGAAAGCAAAAAAAAAAAAATCACAAATAACAAATGGCTCACTATTGTACCTGCTTAAACACATACAATCATTCCAAAGTTAGATACATAATACATTATCTTAAGCATCAAGAGAAACTTAGGATACACTTAAAAAAAAGTTCATTCCCATTTGACAAAACAATGTCTCAAATCAAATAACTACACATGGTTGATCTTCATCATATCAAACTAGTTACAAACTTACAATAGAAACATAAAAAATAAAAATAAAAATACATAAAGTACCCACATAGGTATTTAACTAGCGAACAAAACTGGAGAAATTGTTATGCTTGAAATTCTTTGGCAAGACGTGTCTTGCAAACAGGGTAGGATTCCACACCACGAAGCTAACAGTGCTGGAGCCCCAGGACATGATCAGATCCAGCGACGGATCGTTGACGAGGTCGAAAGTCTTGGACAGGAACGCCGGAACCGGGTTCCCTTGCAAGCATTCAAGTGGGTGCGGAAAACTATTTAACTTGTCAAAATTAGCAGTTAACTGGGAAGAAGATGAAGACAAGTTCATGGTTGAGAATGCTTGAAAGGAAGACGGAGGTATGAGTTTATGATCACTTTCTTGTTTTGTGTTTTATAAAGGATGAGAAGGTGGTGGCACCGACCAAATTGAGATTGTGTTCCTGGAAACTAGGGCTAGAAATGGGAGCCAAAGGGTGCCAAATCCCCACATCCAAGTACAAAACCGGCTCCGAATACTCGATCTTCGTCTCTTTCAGCGCCGGAATATAAGATCCAGAAACCATTTTCAAGAAATTCTCCAAGTTATTAGGAGACCCTCGAAGCCAAAACTGCAGACTCATTTTTGAATGTTTTTTAATCTAACTTTTCCTAATTTTTCAATTCAGTTCTTGCCAATTGAGATTGCTGACATGGACTCAAACTTGTCACATGGGGTTTGCTTACGTGGACTGAGATTTGTCAAATAGACATTTGACTAATAGAGGAAATTAAATTTTAACAGTAAAGACTTATTTGCATAACGGAGATAAAGATAAGGACTATTTTAGATTTAACAGTTAGAAGGGTACAATCTCAAGGATTGTCGATTTAGTCTAAAAATTATTTAGTTTATTTATAGTTGTACGGTGTGAGTAAGACTAAATGAAATTACATAAATTTATTTCTAAAGTGTAACACTTTCTCCTCATTCTCCTTGTCTCTCTCATTTCTAGTTTGCTACACATATTAGAAAGCAAATCCTTCTTTCACTTAACACCATTTCACTCACTCACACACTCTTCAAATCTAATCTTAGAGAAACTATCATTTCTCTTCAACCACCGTCGCCGATGGCGCTATCGGCTTCCGACGTTGCAGCGATGTACTCGCTGCTTTCGAATTCCATGAGTACCGATCACCGTCTCCGCGGTCCGGCGGAGGACGCGCTCGCCCAATCGGAGTCCAGGCCTGGCTTCTGCTCCTGCCTCCTCGTAACGTTTCTCTCTCTCTCTCTCTCTTAGGGTTCCGATGAAGTTTGCATTGCGCTTAGTGTTTCGTTTTTGAGGTTTTGGCTTTTCTGTGAATGGAACTGCAGGAAGTGATTACCGCGAAGGATTTGGGGTCGCAGACGGATGTGCGCATGATGGCCACCGTGTATTTCAAGAACAGCGTCAACCGCTACTGGCGCCACCGCCGCAATTCCTCGTAAGCGCTTCTGAGTTTCGTTCTTAGGGAGAGTGTTTGTTTCTGTTGCTTTCTCGGCAGAAAATACAAAATAAAATGAAAAACAAATGTATAATCGAAATGCTGCTGAGAGGTCCTTTTTTTATTGGTTTTTAGTATTGATAGCTGAGTTGCAAAGTTGTTTTTGTGTGAAAATCTAGCTTAAGCACACATGCAACAATATGCGGAGAGTAATGTCGCTTTTTTGAATGTGTTTTTCTTCGTTTTGTTCAGTGGAATTAGCAATGAGGAGAAAATGCACCTGAGGCAGAAGTTGTTGATGTACTTGAGAGAAGAGAATGATCAGGTTTTTTTGTTTTTCTTTCTTTTAGTGGCTGTGTTGTATGTCTTGTGGGCGCGCAATGCTTATTAGTGATTACGTACTTGGCGACTGTTTGGAGTGTTATCTTGTTACTGTTACTATTTTCTCATTGCCAAGCTGTTTAGTTACTTGGGTTCCAGAAATGATCTTTTTTGTTCGGTGATGGGTTGATTGGTTCATAACCCATGTTGTTCAATTTGCATGGGTTACAAGTTGTGACCCTTTCCATTGTGACGGACTTTCTGATCTTAGATACTTTGTCATGGGGATATGGGTCATGGTTTTGGTTAGACTTAATGGTAAATGATATTAGCCATCCTTCACCCCAGCATGCATTTCAAATGTTTTTAGTATTTTATTTTTATTGGCTATGCTTGTGAATTGTGATGAGTTGTAGATATTTACTGCTTCTAACCCCTTTCACTTTTTAAAACGCAGATAGCTCTGATGCTGGCGGTGCTCATCTCCAGAATCGCCCGCAGTGATTATCCCAAAGAATGGTACTTTTGATATTTATTTCTTTGGTTTTCAGGAATATTTAATGTGTCCACAATACTGCAATTGAAATTTCATCCATCCTACTTTTTACTTCTCTCTTTCTTTGTTCATTTTGGTTCACTATTTATCTTGAACTCCCATGGCAATATGTTTTGTCTAACGGATTTTAATTTCCTACGCAATTCATACCTTACAAAGTGATTTGTCTAAATTGTCTTTAATACATTAATATCCAACATGCATGGTTTTTTGCTGCAAACATGTTATAGGCTGTCTTAATGTTTGGCTTCTATGCATTTTTCTGATTTTAACATTCTTCTTAAAGCTAGTACTATATATTGATATGCTAATTTAATGACTCCTCAGGCCAGACATCTTTTTGGTTTTATCACAACAACTTCAATCAGCAGATGTTCTTGCCTCCCATCGAATCTTTTTGATTCTATTTAGGACCTTAAAGGAGTTGTCCACAAAACGCCTTACATCAGACCAACGCAACTTTGCAGAGGTGCAATTCTTTCTGTTATTCTTTTTTTGTTTAGTATTGCTTTCAACTGTCTAAATCTTTGCCTTTATGCTGTACATTGACAACTTACAAAATGTTTTCAGTCATTATTGGAACATCATGCAAACCTCATTAATAATCTTGTCTTTATTGTTCTTTGGAGAAAAAAATCTTCTATATAAAAGAAAACCTTGTTTAAACAGATTTGCTGTCAGCATAGTGAAGAGATCTTGACTACAGATATACATATACAAAATCACAAATATGGATGATTTTTTTCATAATATTTTTTAACTTGTTCTTACAAGGGTAGCAAGGAGGTTCTATCAGTGAGTTGTTGGAAACTTGGATGTAGGTATTTGAAGGCTTTATGGCTCGATACATTAAACTTTTGAGGAGGCAGTATCGCCACTCTCCCTTAAAAGGTTGTCCCAACTATCTTAGTAGTTAAGGTCTATAGGGGTAGCTTAATTTGTTTTTTCGTTCCGGAAGGGATGTCTATCACTCAACCTAGTGTGTTCTTCAATTTTAGGCATATCAGCATGGGAGTATGTCTCATTGCCTTTTGTGGGTCATTTTTTAATTTCAACCATTAAGTTAATAATTGAGTGGATTGTGGTAGATTAAGAGGAACTTTAATTACAATAATTTAACCCTGTCAAGAGGGTGGTGAACTTAATATAGATAAGAGGAATATCAGTAAAGGAGGATATGTAGCATTGAGTAGAGCCAGGTGCTTGGGTCCAATATATTGCAATGTTTGTATGTCCTAGTTGGTCTCTATCTATATCTACTACATTAGCTAAGATAAAAACATTTGATGCCGCTGTCAAATTAAGTTTGTCACTGCTCAATACTAACATCACCAAGGATAACTGTTCTTTCGTAATGATAAAGAGCCAGAATGAATTGCTATAAGTTGTACTGAAATCCATTATCTTTTTATGTTTGGTACTTCATTCTTAATTTTTTCAGTGGTTGCTCTTATCTAGCCTTATGAAATACATATGGTCTAGCATTAGGCTCTGTTGGGATTTATATTGTATTCCACTTTATCGTTTCTCCCTATTTTTTGAATCTTTACCTTTCTTTCTCAAAATTCTGCATCTGATTGACGTAGTACTTATACAATAAGATTACTGTTTAGTACCTGTGCATGGCTTAGAAAATATAATATATTCAAATATTCAACTGATTTGTTTGGCAGATATCATCCCATTTCTTTGATTATAGCTGGCGCCTTTGGCAAAGTGATATGCAGACAATACTGCATGGTTTCTCATCTCTTTCTCAAAGCTGTAATCTAAATGCTGAAGATCAGCCTCATGAACTTTATCTTACATGTGAGCGATGGCTGTTATGTTCGAAGATTGTTCGGCAATTAATTATTTCTGGATTTCAAAGTGATTCAAAGTGTTTTCAGGTAATTATCTATCTATCTCTTGTTTTAATTCTCTATGACGATTTCTGTGTCTTGAAGTTTAGCACCCTTTTATTTTATCCTTTTCAAATTGATAAATTTAAAATTTAAGGTATTGGGCCATATATTACTATTATGTAGGAGGTTCGGCCAGTCAAGGAAGTCTCACCTGTGCTCTTGAGTGCCATTCAATCACTCCTTCCATACTGTGAGATTTCTATTTCTTGTGTATATATGTTCATCCTCGTGTAAGTTAGTACAAATAACTGTTATAAACGTTTGTAAAATCAAAATGAAAACATTAAGAATCATTTGGTTCCTGGACAAGAGTCGTTCCCTCATAGCATGCTACTACATATAAGCATGCCAAGTTACAGTTTTGTAGAATGATAATTTGTAATGCAGACTTCATTTTATATTTTTAGCTGGGATTTTGATGATCCAAACATAGTGTGAACAAATTTTCATTTAATTGGTATACAAACTTATGGAGGTGTAATGGAAGATTTGTACCATAGGCCCACTGTGTCTCCACACACTCTTTAACTTTGGATTGAATGTATTTAGGCACACCTTATAGTTGGATGATTTGTTCTTAGGGACAGTCCAAACATGCTTTAATGCATCATTTTGCCTGAAGTTGGATGATATAATCTTAGTTGGTGAATCTGGAGGAGTAAGTTTTAAACTTGAGTTGTGGAGAGAATGTCACACATAGTAGTCAATCTGGCTGGATGAAATGGAGAAAATTTGAGCATAACTTTTTATTTGGAATGTGTCTATCAAACTCAAAGGAAAATTCTCTTTGACAGCTGCAAGACCAACAATACTCTATGGTCGTGGATATTGCATAGTGAAGTGTCAAGACAACAAAAAATAGAAAATAAATTGCAAAGTTAAAAATACTGAGGTAGATAGTGGATATACATGAAAAAAATAAAATAAGGAGTGAATGACCCTTAAAATGATGTTTATGTAAAGCACAATGGGCAAATTCATTGACTACCTTTTCTTTAATATTTGGCAATGGCTTTGTAGCTTTGAATATTTAACACATCTTTATGACAATGCTTGTGTTTCTTAATCTATCTTTATCTTTCAGTACCCAGGACTGTAGTACATTAGTTTTTGTTTTTCTCATTTTTTTTGCAAATAATAAACACTATCTATATGCTATGTGATGAGATGCTTTGCTAAAGATTTGAACCTTTAAATTCTAATATTTCCTTCCCTAGTCAGACTACAATCTACAATGTCTAGTTCTCATATAGTGCAAAGAAAAAGAAAACATAAATATTATTTTTTTTCCTTTTATTCTTACAAGACATTTTGGTTGTTTGCAGATTCGTCTTTTCAAAAACAATATCCTAAATTTTGGGACTTTGTAAAGAGGGCATGTACCAAATTGATGAAAATTTTAGTTGCCTTTCAGGGCAGACATCCATACTCATTTGGTGATAAATTTGTTCTTTCATCGGTCTTGGACTTCTGTTTGAATAGGATAACAGATCCTGATCCATATCTGTTGTCATTTGAGCAATTTCTCATTCAGTGTATGGTGATGATTAAAAATATTCTGGAATGTAAGGAGTACAAGCCAAGTCTTACTGGTAGGGTGATGGATGAAAATGGAGTTACACTGGAGCTGATGAAGAAAAACATTTCCAGTGCGGTTGGTGGTGTTTTAACTTCCCTTCTTCCCACTGAACGGATAGTCCACTTGTGTAATGTGTTGATATCGAGGTATTCACTTTGCAACCACTTCTTGACTTGCTTATTTTAATTGTATTTGTCTGTTTTCTAAGCTGAGTGAGGCCTAAAGGTATGCTATGTGTTTATAAATGTTAAGTTTTATGCAAATAGAGTCTAATTAGAAAAAGGAGTTGTTCCAAGCTATTTGATTTCTCTAAATCAGTGAAGGAGATCCCTTGTCAAGTAGTCATTCTTTAGAGGTTCCTTTTGTTTTTTCTAGATTGAGTAGTATTGTGTGTGTGTGTGTTTTAATTGGACAGCTTCCTGTGAATGGAGCTGAACATATTTAGGAAATCATCAGTATTTGTAAGGTACATAAGAGTCTAAATTTTTTTAGGATAACTCTTCCTCAGATCATTAAATTGTTATGGATAAGGAGGCTAAATAGATGGGATTTGAATAATCAATACAAGTCATTATTTTAAATATAGTCTTGGAAATAAAACATGTAGAAATCTTTGGAAATTTATGTCTACCCTGCTGCCTCCGAGAATCTTATGATACTGAGTATTAGAGTATGTATGTGGCAAAATAGTAGCAATATTGCAAAACCAAAGCTGTTGCTTTCAACTTCAAGTTCTGGAAAATATGTGATAGCAAGCAAGTTCTGGGATTTTTCTGTATCATTTGAGTATATACTCATGTCTGCATGCTTGCATGTATTTTACTGAGCTGTGAGCAATATCTTAAGGTGTTAATGCAGGTTTTAAATTCACTGATTACTAATTACGAAATATACAATTAAACTTCTTTTTTCTTATATTTTGGAGGTGATGAGCTTCTGTTATTCAACTATATGATTGTAATTTGCTTTGAGACTTAGTGATATTTCTCCTTATGATTATGCACTCTATTACCAGACTAATGCCTTTATCTTTCAACAGGTATTTTGTTCTGACAGCAAGTGATTTGGAAGAGTGGTATCGTAACCCTGAGTCTTTTCACCATGAGCAGGATATGGTTCAGTGGACAGAAAAATTGAGGCCATGTGCTGAAGCTTTGTACATTGTATTATTTGAAACTAATAGCCAAGTAGGTGCCATTTAAACATCACATGTTATCATGTTTTTTCTCTTTTCGAGATATTTCAATCATTGACTGTGTTGACTATAGATTAATATGGGTGTGGTTGTGACTGTTATTTTTAGTTGCTAGGTCCTGTTGTGGTCTCTCTTCTTCAAGAGTCTATGAATAATTGTCCAACTTCAGTGGCGGAAATTACTCCTGCATTGCTTCTTAAAGATGCTGCTTATGGTGCTACTGCTTATGTTTATTATGAACTCTCAAACTACTTGAGTTTTAAAGACTGGTAAGTTCATAGCTACTATGCTTTATTGACGTAAGTTATCCATATTTCGATCTTGCCATTCCTAAAAATTGAAGATCGTTTAATTTTGTTGTGTCTGGACTTTGGTAACCCTAAGAAATCACAGCCACCCACTGGTAATGGAACTCTGTACAAAGTTTCATCTGTGATTAGTTACAATCCCCTGATCACTTATTTCAAACATCTGACTGCATTTCCCAACCGAAATGGAATAATGCCACAACCAGTTATTTTCCTTCTTATCAAACCCTTGAAAATAGAAACTGATCAAACAAATTAGGACACCCAAATCTCATTCTCAACAAAAGTAAGTTTGTTCTAAGATAATCTCATAGCTACACTGGAAAAATGAGTGAGACACGGTTTCAATGTCAGATCTACACATAAAACACATATTAGGGGAGCTATATGAGGCAATCTAACTTGCAACAAGTCACTAGAGGTAACTTATTTGATGGTTCAGATTTATGTTTCTTTAACGTATTAACTATCAAAATATTTTTTTGATATTGGACCCTTCTTTTGTTTTGCTGTCACTGGATTTTAAAGCACTCTGACTATTAATCATTCATTTGCAGGTTTAATGGTGCTTTATCACTCGAACTCTCAAATGAACATCCAAATTTGCGTATCATTCATCGTAAAGTTGCTATAATTTTGGGGCAGTGGGTTTCTGAGGTATATAATTTATTGAGTTGCTTTGTGAATAAACTTCAAAATTTTCACAGTTCAATTTTATTAAAAGATTTGATGAGAAGCTTTCTTAGTTTCTTTCATGTCCCAAGTGTTGTAAAATTCAAAACCTATATTTCTGTGTTGGTTTAGTAAAGGTTTATGACAGTAAAATAACTCATTTTTCTCTTAATCCATCTAAAACCTTCACTCAAGGAAAAGTCATTTGTATTCACTTTAGTCATTATGTCTCTTCTATCCTTAACAGATCAAAGATGATACAAAAAGGCCTGTATACTGTGCATTAATCAGATTGTTACAGGACAAAGATTTATCTGTCCGGGTATGTTACATAGACATGTATAATGTATTTATTCTTGTTATCATTACTTATGTTTCTCTGCTAGTTCAACATATCCTTCTTTATCTTGTTTCGAACTAACCATGTGAATATATATTTTTTAGCTGGCAGCATGTCGATCCCTATGCTTGCATATTGAAGATGCAAACTTTTCAGAGAGGGAGTTTGTTGATCTTCTTCCTATTTGTTGGGATTCATGTTTTAAGTTGTTTGAGGATGTTCGGGAATTTGATTCAAAGGTAAATACTAATGCTTGGGAACTTTTTCCTTCTTGATGGAAAAATAAATTCTTTTAGACACTATTGAAAAGGTGTAATGCAGGGTACGGAGGAAATAATTCTTCTTGGTTGGGAGTTTAAAATTCACGGACCTAGCCTGTCATGTGACCCCACCCAAATAGCCTGCACTGGCAAGCAATTTTCAAGGACATTTGTGGTGAACGCAGAGGGTTGTGTAGTGTACTAAATCTCATACTAAGGTTGTAAAACCTCAGCAACAGTGAGGAATTGGGTCTATTGGGATTACAGTTTGGGTGCTAATTGGCTATTGCTTAAAATATGCATTTACAATAGTGAACTTTCGTCGTTTTTCCCTTGGATGGATGTAGCAAGTAGGTCGTAGTTCACTGTAGTTTAGATACATTAACTTCTGTATCCATTTTTGGTTGATCCCAATGACATCATTTGATCCATGCAACCAGCATGGACGTTACTGTTGACTAGCTGGTATGGATCAAACACTGTTTGACCTCCCTTTTAATTAGCAAGTTATTGATGGGGTTTTGGAGCTTTTTTGTTATCAGTTTGTTGCTAAAGACTAGTATCTTGCCTAAGGCAACTGAGAGGTGTGCCTCACAAGAGGGGCATCACACCTCAACCTCTAAGTGCCTTTGACTACACAGGCACATTACATTTTCTTCCATGTTACTGAAATTTATCTGCATGGCAAGAGCAAACATATATTGTGTAAATTATAACCTGAAACTGAATTTTCGTTCAACATTTGATCCTATTAGTGAACTGTTCATCTTCTTTAAATATTTCTTCAGGTTCAGATTTTGAATTTGATCTCTATCCTTATCGGACATGTTAGTGAAGTTATTCCATTTGCAAACAAGTTGGTGCAATTTTTTCAGAAGGTAACACAAGAAATATCCAGACTTTTTCTTTTATTTTGTTTACTAACCTTTGTATTTTAATACTTGGTTAGGTTCAGTGAAAGAAAAAGGTGCATTTTTTTTTTCTTTTTCAGTAAATTGTGTATCAGTTTCTTTAATAGAAAATAGGTATGGCATGAGTAAATAAATCAACTCATTAATGATGCTCTGATTTGTATTATTAATTTGCTGCTGAAGCTAAAAATTTGTGAGATGACATGCCACACATAATATGGATGAGTTATCCAGAATAAATTTAGGGTCAATTTGATACGCACATCATGGTTATTAAATCGGGAATCAAATCGTGAATAGGCTTATTTTCCAGATCACAAATCAAAGCATATCTTGAATTATGAGATTCTTATTATTAATGAAAAATAGCAATTAGAATTTCGGTTTAGGCTCAATTCAACCCACAAAATTGGCTGAGGATTTCCCTATACTTATATATACACTACTTTGGCTAATCACTAGTCGATGTGGAATCTTCAACACCCCCCCTCATGAATGTGAAATTTGTAGGATTGAATATTTGCGGTGGTCCAGTAAAGGCCTGATAGCAGGTTTCCCAACAGGCCCAAAAATAATTGCTAGGATAGGCTATGAGACCAAATTAGAATTTGGGTTTAAGCCTAATTCAACCCCCCAAAACTGACTTGTAAGGTGAGCATTGCCTTGTACTTGTATACATTATTGTAGCCATATCACTAGTCAATGTGTAATCTTCAACAAATTTGGGGAATCAAATCGTGAATGAGAGGGCTTATTCTCCAGATCACAAGTCAAAATACATCGAGTTATGAGCTTCTTAATCAATAATGAAAAATTGCTTATATTTTTCACTTAACGAAAGATTACAAATGTCTAGATATTATCATTTTAAAGTCAAATAACTCCTGACATAATTGACAAATTTAAATGTATAAACTTGAGAATATAGCTATTAGCTAACATGTAATGAGCCACTGGACTACACATACACAGCCTATTACACAGCATGCAGAACACATAAAGCACAGAACCACCCCAAAGCACTGCAGCAGAGAGCGAGATGACAATGAAAGATGAGATAGAGGATCAGCATTAGGGAGAGAGGCAGAGGGTGGGGTGCACTGGCAAGGTAGATTTTCCTAAAGAAGGGCAGCAGACCAAACAGTTTGACACATTCCATCTGCCTTCATTAAAAAATGAAAAGTATTTTGAAAATAAGAATTTAAGATTGGTCTTTCTTTAATGAGGCAGACTATTTGTGTAGTCTTTCACTTCCCTTTTCAGAAAAGGAAGTGTAATAAAATAAAAATAGCTTGATGAATAGGATCACAGGAACTCAAGTAAGAAGTTTTCTAAGCTGTATGATTAATTTTATTTAACTTTATGATTCAACTGATTCTGGCTTACCTGAATCACTTGCCAAAGGATATAGAATAAATTGTTTTGGATGTTAGATAAAAATATGTTAACATGTTAATCACATTTTTGTTTAGGTCTTACCCTGCAAGTTACATATCAGAGTAGCTTAGTTAACTCCCCGACTAATCAAAATGGAATTTGTCTTCTTTCTATTGCTTTTGTTATGGCAAGGTCTGGGAGGAGTCTTCTGGTGAAAGTCTGCTGCAGATACAGCTTCTTGTTGCCCTGAGAAACTTTGTGGTTGCACTTGGTTACCAGTCACCCATTTGCTACAATATACTACTGCCAATTCTGGAGAATGGAATTGATATTAATAGTCCAGATGAACTCAATCTCCTAGAAGATAGCATGCTGGTAATCCTGCTGTCTTTTTTTACTAATTAGATGGTTCTATTGTTGTGAAGAATGTATCATGAAAATTCAACTGCATAACCTTTCAGTTATGGGAGGCCACACTTTCTCATGCTCCATCAATGGTGCCTCAATTGTTACAATATTTTTCACGCCTTGTGGAGATTATGGAAAGAAATTTTGACCATTTACAGGTTAGACCTAGCCATGCTCTAATAAATTTTTGATTTACTATTTACTCATGTTCTCTGTATTCAAGAGAAAGACAGTGATTGTTTGTGGCACTAGGATGAAGTAGTCTTTATAAAAGTTTCAGTGTGCACGATTACTGGATTGTGACAACTATATCACGTGTACTTGTGTTTATATGATGTGCATAATATTTTTGAATTAATGACACTAATAGGGAAACTGTTCTTGGATATGTACTAGAAAAATGGACTTAGTGTAATCTATATATGGATTATGGAAGGCGAATCAATGTAGTTTTCTTTAGCTGGGTTTCAGATAAGTCAACAATTATCAAGTTTGTGAAAAGTGTAATCATTCAGTTTTGAATTTGATGGAGGTATCAAAATTTCAGACAATGGCATCCCACTGCTTTGTGCTGCATTTATCATCTTCATAACTTTGTTGGGCTTATGATCATTATCACGGTTAAATATTCTTGCTGGTTTAGTTAGTGCCCACCCACCCCTAACAGTCAGTTGGGGACCTGATTTTAATATCTTTGTGATATTTTTATATTCATTATCTTTATCTGAAGTACAGGTTGCTATGAACATAATTGAAGATTACATAATTTTGGGTGGAAATGACTTTCTGAGCATGCATGCAACAAATATTGCTAAAATTCTTGATTTGGTTATTGGAAATGTCAATGACAAAGGCATTCTTTCAGTTCTTCCTGTGGTTGATATCTTAATACAGGTATGTCATTCCAAATTTGTCAATTTTTAAAACTAACAATGATGGATATGAACTACTGGGACTTTTGGTATGTGATGAGGCCTCCTGTTGAGAGTTATAGGTTTAGCAAACAGTAATAGCATTGAGCATATCATTGATATTTGATAGGATGTAATAGAATACTCTAACGTCTAACCTAATACCTTTATTCATACTACTTACTAGGTCAAGTACTAATTCTGTTAGTACTACCTCAACTGCTCAAACATATTATTTTAACAATACTAGGAACCTAATAATGCTGATATCTTCTATCTCCTTTTTTCCTCCTCTTCTCCCTAAGCTTTTGTTTGAATTTGGATTAAGTGCTTTCATAGGTCCTACCTTCATTAGCATCTTGAGATTAACTTATTAACCTTCTGAGGCATTAGGCATTTTTATTTTTGGACCATTATGATCATGTAGGACACTAAGTGGGCTGATAGTTTTGCTTGATTTTCATATATATTTTAAAAATCCTCAAAAACAGTATTCTCATTTGATTTTGCCTCTTTACAGTGTTTCCCCATGGAAGTGCCGCCACTTATTAGCAGTACTTTACAAGTAAGTCTGTTATAAGCTCATAAGATATCATAGTAAATCAAACTATGTGTTGTTCAACTAATGTTTCATAGTTCACAGTGTAGAGAATTTTTTTGGAGCCCTTGAATTTTTTTATTGCAGAAGTTAATTGTAGGATGTTTGAGTGGAGGAGATGATCACAATCCTTCTAAAACATCTGTTAAAGCATCTTCTGCTGCCATCCTGGCTAGGCTTTTAGTGATGAATACAAATTCACTTGCCCAATTAGCATCAGATCCATCAACTTCTCAACTGCTTCAGACAGCATCCATCCCAGTTCAAGAAAATATACTTCTTTGTCTGGTTGACATTTGGGTTGACAAGGTCGGTGTGGCTATGCTTTAGAGACAGTGTTTTCAGTCAGCATTTAGTCATTTCTTAAAATCAATATCTGACTAAGTTTTCAGTCAACATTTAGTTGTTAAGGGTAAATGTGTCATCTTGGCCAATTTAATGTTGTATCCTTTATTGTGAATTTATGTATACAAATTTTTCCAGGTAGATAATGTTTCTTCCATCCAGAAGAAGACAATTGGCTTAGCCCTCTCAATAATTCTGACATCAAGACTGCCTCAAGTACTTGACAAACTGGATCAAATTTTGAGGTACTAATCTTTAAATATTATTCATTGTTTGCAAATAAGGAGTAAGTGACCCCTGTTTATGTTTTGATGTGCAGTGTTTGCACTAGTGTAATTCTGGGCAGAAATGATGACTTAACCGAGGAAGAGTCCAGGTTAGTTTTTTGTATTTATAGTCTTTTGGCATTTAGTATAGAGTAGTAGGTAGGAACGTTGATTCTTGATCTGGTTTCTTTGTGTTTTGTTTAATCTTATTAGAGATGTATTATAAATACCATTCATGTATTTTCGTTTAATAGCTTAAGTTGTTGCAATAATTGGCTATGGCAAGTCTATTATATATATTATAAGAGACTTGCCATAACCTACTATTGCAAAAGCTTAGTTCTGAAGGGAACTCTATGGTTTAGAAACTATAAAGGGGGATATCCCTAGTTTTAGATGGCATTCAGTAATATTTTTAAAAACATAATTCTTCATGTCTATTTTTAATAACAGTGGTGACATGAGCTCCAGCACGTCTCCTGATGAGGGCACCATTCCTAGTAAAGAACTCAGAAAAAGACAGGTAACAAATCTATGAAAACTAGATGAAATTTTCATTTTTGAATGATGTACATTGTGAGAGTAACAAAGGAAGTGTTGCATTTATTTATTTTGTTGCTAGATCAAATTTTCAGACCGTATCAATCAGCTGTCTCTTGAGGACAGTGTGAGAGAAAATCTACAAAAATGTGCTTCTATTCATGGAGAATCATTTGATGCTGCAATGAGCAGTATGCATCCATCTGCATTTGCACAATTGGAGCAGGCGTTGAAGATCACATTTAATTTGAGCAGGCATTGAAGATGGTGGTGCTATGTGCAGGCTCAGTTTTTGTGTTCATACATTGATACTTCTTATAGGGTATATTTCCTTTCTATGTCCACATACGTGGTTTTCTACTCCCCCTCCCTTTCTTTTACTATTTTTATTTTACTTTCCCTACCTACCAATTCCCTAATGTGTTAGGTTTTCTTTAACAATAATATAGGTCATTCTCTATTTTCATTAACCCGAGTGACACAATTGATGACACTTGACAGAATCAGTCATACAGAATAACTTCCAAATTGTAGGCCGTATAAGATGTGACTTCCAAGGATAATATCAATGAACTTATGGGACAGTAAATCATTAGACTGAGAAGCATCTAGTTGTGTACTAATGATGATAATAGTTGAAGGAGACCAGAAGGGAGCCTTTTTCCTTACTTTATTGAATTCAAAATAGTACATATATATAGAGTACAAAAGATAGGGAGAGAAGAGAGAGAGAGAGGCTATGACAGTGACAATGCACTGTTGCCCTCTGAAAAAGCTACCAACTAAGTTACTACAAATGGCTAAACTACAAGGATATTCAACACTCCCCCTCAAGCTAGAGCATATAGATCATATGCACCAAGCTTGTTACATATAGTCTGAATTCTGGGTCCTCTTAAGGACTTAGTCAAAATATCCGCTGGCTGATCATTAGAACCAATGAACTCAGTGACAATCTCCTTGGACAGAAGCTTCTCTCGAATGAAATGACAATCAATCTCTATATGCTTGGTCCTCTCATGAAAGACTGGGTTTGAGGCAATATGAAGAGCAGCCTGATTATCACAATACAACTTCATTTGCAACTCTTCACAAAACCTCAATTCTTGAAGAAATTGTTTGATCCACATGAGCTCACACGTAACCATAGCCATAGATCGATACTCAGCTTCTGCACTGGACCAAGCGACAACAGTCTGTTTCTTGCTTTTCCAAGAGATAAGATTTCCTCCAATGAAGACATAGTAACCTGATGTAGATCTCCTATCCATGGGACATCCAGCCCAATCAGCATCACAATATCCTGATAGTTGCGTACTACCCTTGTCTTCATACAACAACCCTTGTCCAGGAGCTCTCTTAACATACCTCAGAATACGCATGACAGCATTCCAATGGTCCAAATGAGGATTCTGCATAAATTGGCTAATCACTCCCACAGCAAAGGAGATATCAGGTCTAGTGATAGTAAGGTAAATGAGTTTTCCCACAAGCCTCCTATATCTCTCGGGGTCAGGATAAGCTTCACTTTGATCTGCCATGAGCTTTAGATTAGGATCCATAGGGCTTTCAACAGGTCTACAGTTTTGCATACCTGTTTCTTCTAAAATATCAAGAGCATACTTCCTCTGAGAGATCACAATACCATCTCCTGATTGAGCCACTTCAATACCAAGGAAATACTTCAAAGATCCCAGATCTTTGGTCTGGAAATGACTGAATAAGTGCTCCTTCAGCTGGACAATCTTAGTAGTATCGTTCCCTGTAATCACTATATCATCAACATAGACCATTAGATAGACACATTTTCCAGGAGATGTATGATAATAAAATACAGAGTGATCAGCTTCACTTCGTTTTAGTCCAAACATTTGAACAACATGACTAAATTTACCAAACCATGCTCGAGGAGATTGTTTCAACCCATAAAGAGACCGACGAAGCTTACACACAAGGCCATACTCCCCCTGAGCAACAAACCCAGGAGGTTGCTCCATATAAATATCCTCCTCAAGATCACCGTGGAGGAAGGCATTCTTAATATCAAGCTGATGAAGGGGCCAGTGACGAATAGCCGCCATAGCAAGGAACAAACGAACAGTGGTGAGCTTGGCTACAGGAGAGAAAGTATCACAGTATTCAATGCCATATACCTGTGTGTAGCCCTTAGCGACCAAGCGAGCCTTAAGCCGATCAACCTTACCATTGGGCCCAACTTTAACAGTGTAAACCCATCTGCAACCTACAGTCGTCTTACCAGGAGGGAGAGGAACAAGCTCCCAAGTACCATTATTTTCAAGAGCCTGCATTTCATCAACCATAGCTTGTCTCCAGCCAGGATGATCAAGTGCCTCACGAATAGTGGAAGGAACAGTGAGGGAAGATAAGGAGAAAACAAAAGAACTATATGAAGGAGACAAACGGTGATAACTTAAGAAATTATAAATAGGATGAGGATTACGAGTAGAACAAGTACCTTTCCTGATGGCAATGGGCCAATGTGAGTCAGAATGAGTAGGAGAAGAGGAAGGATCCATGAGTGGAGGACTGGCTGAAGAAGAACGAGAATCACTAGGAGAGGCTTCAGGTACTGGAGATCCAATTTGCCTTGTCCTGGGTTGATCGATAACCAGAGGTGGAGAGATAACGTTAGGTGAAGTTGGTGAGGGAGATGGGACAACACTGACATTATGGTCTGAATTATCTAGAGGACAAGGAGAAGAGATAGGAAGAACCTCCTGGAGAGACGAAGAGTAGTCCATAGAGGAAGAGAAGAAGGGTGTGTCTTCAAAAAAGGTGACATCTGCCGACATATAGTACCGTCTCATGGTGGGAGAGTAGCATTTGTAACCTTTTTGAAGACGAGAATAACCCAAAAAGACACATTTGACTGACCTTGCAGAAAGCTTGTCTAAACAATTGAGTGAGGGATTTGATTTTCAAGGGAAGAAGAGGGCATCCTATTGATTAGGAAACAAGCAGTAAGCACCGCGTCTCCCCAATGATGTGTAGGAACATTCGAATTTAGCATTAGGGAACGAGCAGTTTCAAGAAGATGTCGATTCTTCCTTTCTGCTATACCATTTTGTTGTGGTGTGTGTGGACATGTGGACTGATGTATAATACCTTTGGAAGACAAAAAAGAAGAAAGATCATGCGAGAAGTACTCTTTAGCATTATCACTTCTGAAAATTTTAATTGTTTTTCCAAATTGATTCTCAATCTCATTGTAGAATGACACGAATATAGGCAAAAGTTCAGATCTGTCTTTCATTAAATAAACCCAAGTACATCTGGAGAATTCATCAATAAAGGTTACAAAATATCGAAAACCAAAAGATGTGACGCGACTTGGTCCCCAAATATCAGAATGAATGGTAGAAAAAGCCGAGTCACATCTTTGTACAGTTTGAGGAAATGACGACCTGACATGTTTTCCTAGTTGACAAGACTCACAATCTAAGACTCGAAGATTCTTAAGACCAGGAACCATAATCTTCAATTTTGATAAACTTGGGTGACCCAGACGATCATGCAAAAGTTTGGGTCTCGAGATAGCAAAACAAGATCCAGGTGGACTGGATTCCAAGTAATAAAGCCCTCGTGATTCATGTCCTTCTCCAATCAGTCGCCCCGTCCCATGTTCCTGAATAACAAAAGAATTGGCAGTAAAGGTTACTGAACAATTTAACGAACGAGTTAATTGACTTAATGAGATTAGATTATAGGGACACTGAGGAAGAAATAAAACAGAATTTAATTTCAAAGAGGGAGACAATGAAACTTGACCACTTCCTTGAGAGGCTACCTTGGAGCCATTAGCTACAGTAACGAGGTGAGGAATTTTTGGAAGAGAAAAGGATGAGAAGGAGGACTTATTACCAGAAATATGATCAGAGGCACCTGAGTCGAGTATCCAAGGGCTGTGACCCTCAATGGATTGAGAGATACACGCTGTTGAAAAACATGGTACAGACGAGGGTTGAGCTTGGTTGCTGGGCTTCTCTGATTTGAGCTTCAAGTACTCCTGATACTCCTCATCAGAGAATCTGGACTCTGCTTTCTCTGATTTAGAAACCTGTGCGACCTTGTCGGGAAACCCATGTAATGAATAGCAAGTCTCTTGGGTGTGACCTATCCTCTTGCAATAGGTGCAATGAGGACGTCCACCCCTTCCACTGCGACCTCCTCGACTATTGCGGCCGCTTCCTCTCCCTCTAGATGCAACCATGGCTGACGTCTCCACTCCATCAGTAGGATTCTCATCCTTCAGTAAATGAGGCACACGGAGAAGTCTGGTGATGAGAGAATCCATTGATGGAATTTGGTCCCCAGCAAGCACTTGATCACGCACATGATCGAAGTCTGAATGTAAGCTCCTCAAAATAAGAACCATGTAGAACTTGTCAAGTTTCCTATTCACTTCCTCCAATGAATCAGCTACAAGGAACTTTCTTAGTTCTTCCACGGCAGCCCGAGCCTTACCCACATGAGCGATCATGTCATGACCGGTTTGCTTGAGGGCTGTAACTTTCATAGTTGCATCAAACAAGCTTTGGATATCATTGGCAAAGATTTCCTGGGCTTTCTTCCAAAAAGAACGGCATGATTTAAAAGATCGGAGAATCTCCAAGATATCCGGCTCAACTGATTGCCATAACACGACACATAATTGATAGTCAAGCTTCTCCCATTCAGCTCTTTTATCATCTGAAACAAAATCGGAAGTTTTCTCCAAGTGGTCATGGTGTCCTTGACCAAGGAACCACAACTCCACGGTAGCAGACCATGAAGGATAGTTTTTCCAGTTCAGCTTAGCAGTGGTGATGGTTGGGGTCCCGGAAAAGGAAAAAATAGGTCCAGAGGAGGCCATTTAAGAAGAAAAACAGCAAACCCTAACACACGAGAGGCAAACACACAAGGGCTGACCAAACGACTTGCCGGAAGCGGGATTTGAAGCCTGAAACAGGTCCAGGAGGTGACGGCGAGGCTGCCGGGACCGGAAGGGACAGCTCCCGACGCCGGTACGGCGGCGCGTGAGCAGCACGCGCCGGAAATCGCGCGGAGGAAAGGAGGCGCGTGTGGGCGCGTGCGGCGGCCTACGGCGGCGCGAGTTCCAGGGGTGGATCGCGCTTTTCGAGGCGATCCGAACCCTGGTCTCGCCGGAGTTGGCGGCGGCGGGCGGCGCGGCGGCGGACGGCGGCAACCTGCTCTGATGCCAAGTTGAAGGAGACCAGAAGGGAGCCTTTTTCCTTACTTTATTGAATTCAAAATAGTACATATATATAGAGTACAAAAGATAGGGAGAGAAGAGAGAGAGAGAGGCTATGACAGTGACAATGCACTGTTGCCCTCTGAAAAAGCTACCAACTAAGTTACTACAAATGGCTAAACTACAAGGATATTCAACAATAATAATAGTAATAATAATAATAAAATGTTGGAAAGGATTGCCTGATCTTAATGGACCGGTTTGTTGTTTCCAGTTTCCATTTTTCCAACTCCTTTTCTTCTATTTTCCCATAGTAGTTTTATCTGGCCCAATGAGTGATCAAAATGAAGATCACTGTGATCATCATGCTTGAAATTACTGTGACTAACTTGTTCAAAAATTATGGATTATTGTAATTTGTGACTTCTTTAGTTGTATCTGACGTTAACAATATCTTTTTCTTTTTCCGGATGATATTGAAGTTTTATTACTTGGACTGGTGGTTTATGACTCACTTGTTTAAAATTGTTTCCAGGTCATGGTTTTCCTCCCGTTATAATCATTTGTCTATGCCTGTTGGCAGCGTGAAACTCTGTAAATAGGATGCTGCTCCTTTATTATAATATATAAAGGGGCAGTATTGAGTCTATAATGTTCATCATTTACTCTACTGAGAATGACAGGAAATGTGAGAAATGTTTATAGAATGCTATTTTGGGCACATTGGGATGTGTAGTGCAAATTTTACCAAAAGTTCTTTGAATGCAGGTTTCACCCTTGGGAATACACATACTTCTTCGTACATTCCTCAAACTACGTTGTACTGCGTTAAATCAAATGATAAGTTGATTCTAATGATAAGTAAATATTTTAAATGATAAGTGGTTAACTAAATTATTGATTTTACTGGTTGGGATAATTAGTTGATTCGAGGGATATATAAACAATAAATCATTACAAGAATCAAGTTTATTTATAATCGGCAAATGATGAGTTAACCTGTATCACAAGTTATTTCTTTCATTTGGAACGAGTTTTAGCCGTTTTTTTAACTGGTCAACAGTTACTAGCCAAATTGAAGTGTGGAGATCATAGGATTTACTCATGATTTAAAGTGTATAAGATTGTTCAAAAGTGATGATGAGAAAATGTGTATTGTCTCTACTTTCGATAACGTCATCTTGAAATTTGATTTAGTATTATCGATTATCTTCAGAAATTCGATACACGACGAATTGACGACACTTCACCGAGGACTGCTAGATTTCACCGTTAAGTTTTTCCTATCATGATTTAATTCATTATTTTTGCATTAGGATCATGACAACCAGGCATGCTATTTCCTGCATTAAGATAATGAGAATTTGTCCAATTTTAGAGAAGTCAAATCCCTCTCCAAATCTACCTCTGCCTTCTGTTTCCTATTATGGCCTGCTTTATCTTTTTCTTATCCACCTTTAATAGTTCTTTCTCGTGTGTGTATATATATCCGTTGTGATTCAGCCATTACATACAACAAAATAAAAATTTAATATTTAAAGACTAATATGCAGTTGGGTTTTAAAAAAAGAATTAAATTTAAAGGTAATTGTTGAATGAAGTAAAGTGATTGGAGTTACTTGTCCATCCAGAAGGTAACAAATAAGTAAAATTATTTTAGATATTTTGTGGTTGGAGTGAAAGTAGACTTATATTTTTTTAACTAAAATCTTAAATTTGAATCTTATAAATAAAAAATATATAATTAGTAAATAAAAAATTATAGGTCAAATTTTTTAATACAGATTAATCATTATTTTATACACCATTATTATTACATTTAGATAATGGGGCCCCAAGTTCTGTTATTGAGGTACTAAAGTTCCAGCTACTTGTAAACATATATTATTAGAAACACAACGTATGCTAACGTTAATATGCAGCATATGGCATATGTGCAACATGCCAACACTTATTTCCATAATAGAAAGCTAGCATAAATGAACTTTTCTGCATCATTTATCTAGACATGAAAGAAGTGAACCTAAACAATGTCATCATAGAGAAGTTTCCAAAAGAATATGGTGAATTCACTTTCAATAAAGACAAACATAATACTGGACCTCATCATTCAAATTCCCATCTGCATAATCCGAGGCATGCCTCACGCATGATATATATTCACATAACAAAACATACATCCTCACTGAAATATCAGAAGAAATATCCATCATCTCTCATTACATAAAATGCAAAAACAATTCGCAAATGAAAAATAATACAATATCAAATATAGTAAAATTGCATATTAATTGGTCTTGAAAATGTAATCTGCTTGCAATATAGTTTTTTTTCCCCTCTCGTTTGACTTGTGATGATGCCGTGTCAACCTCTTTATCTCCTATATTAAACCTAACATTCTTAACTTCCTTTCTTATCTTTCAGCTTCTCTCATTTTTGCCTCATAGAATGTCAATGTTACTTGCAAATTCTGGATTATGATGAGAATCACTTTCTCTTTAAATCACTCTTTAATCATCCCGACATTCTTCTTTCCAGCTCAATTTATTCTCTAATATAGTCATTATTTATTCTCTATTCCTCTCAAACTTTGCATACTCTAAAGTATGTCCTTTCCACAAGTCTAATCTAATTTCAATTTAATTTTAACAGCATATTTGATAATGGTGTGCGTGAATTATGTTACTAGTGCCCTGAATATATTACTTTTTAACAAGCAATAAATTCACACAAGAGGATTTACTTCATTTTTCCCCGTACATTTTTTTTTTTCTAGAAAATATCAAGATTTAGGATCAATGTTGAGGCTGTCATGTAAGAAACACCATGGCAGGAAGATTGTAGGCGTTGAGCAACAGAAAAAACAACAATCATTAATCAGACCAATTCAGTTAGAAAATGAGAGATATATGCCTAAGAGAGTTAGAAGATAGAAACATATCGCGAGGGACATGAAGTTAGTTCGACATCGATAGCGCTTATCAAAACACAAGCATTTATATAACCAAATGCTGAGTCCTATGGTAATGATCTTACTTGAACAGGTCGTACCTCTGTGTCCTTGAGTTCTAAGGAGACAGGAACATATGTCTGGTGGATGAACCATGACTGTATGACGAGAGAGTGTGTGATTAATGGCCTGATGAGCTTCTCTTCGGAGGAGTGAATTTGTCAATACTATCTCACCCAAAAGATGAGACTCAAACAAAAAAGATGAATACTATCATGTAGGGTCATTAAGGGCCGTGCATGATAGCATTCATCATAGACTGAAGTACAAAATGAACAATTCTCTGTCCTAAAGCAACAGGCTTCATTGGAATTTATCCGTGGTCATGCAGCTGATCAAATTTACCATAGATTAGAAACAAGATTAAGATATTGTTCTGAAAGTGGGAAACTGCTAAGAAACGAAATATATATTCAGATGATTTTTTTCCCAACAATTTCAGTCAGTGTAATAAAATCAAATAGTTTAATGAGAGTGTATGATAGCATTCATCATGCTGATAATAAAAAATGTCCAAAAGGCTTGAACTCCTGAACTGAACCAAGTAATCTCAAAAGAACAAAACATATATTTAAAACATCAAATTCCATTTAAAATAAAGGGCATTTTATTGTTAAAAGGATCTGCTGTATAGTATTTATCTTTTTGAAATTAGAATAACTTAAATATTTATTTCCTTTAATTGGGATTCAGACAATTTAGTAAATTTGATTAATTTTTTTAGTAAGTGTGAAATTTTTTATTTTTTTTTATAGATGAGATCGAAGGGAGTAGTCATCGCTCGAATAGTTTTTTGGTACTTGGTTATTGGCAGTTATGAATTGATCAACTATATTCATTAATTGAACTCGGTTGACTGATGTAACATCCCAATTTTTCGTAAATAAATTTAAAAAGCTTTTTAGTAAAAAATAAATAAATAAATAAATATAGAGCAAATAATAGACTGAGTACCCTAGGTATAAATAGTTATGTTCAGTCAGCTGCCTTCTTTTTGGCCTCATTTTCGTTTTTCCCCTTCTCCTCTCAAAACCCTTTCTTTTTCCCGCAGCCCACCAAACCTGTCTCAGAAAAACGACGATCTCGAACCCGTTCACCGTTGGATCGTCGTGAAATTTGAGTATCATGTTTGCAACCCAATTCAGAAAATTCTCACCGTTGGGAATTTCAAAATCATATATGAGCTTAGAGGAAAACCCTTCGCATTGTAGCATTTTAATTTCCCGCAGAAACCCAAAACTGTCTCGGTAAAACTACGATTCCAGTTTCGTTAGTCGTTGGATTTTCATGAAATTTGGATATGTTGTTCGAAATTCAATTCCGCACGATTCCACCGTTGGGATTTGCGAGTTAATATTAGTGTAGGGAGAAAAAGGAATCACATGAAGACAGTACAAGTGGAGGTTTCAATCTCTTCTCCGTCTCTCTGACGTTTGGGAATTCTATCGGAGCAGTCGGATGAATAATTGAAAGAATTTCAGTGAACCGCTAGAGATGTTGCTATCGCTGGCTGAAGACACGTGAGTCCGCTCAGAGGTAAGGGATGAGTTATTTGGGGGTTAGTGAGAACATGTGTAGGGATCCTTAGAGGATTAAATTGGGGTTTTATTTTGGGATGTTTATTAAATTGCAATTTTTCCTTTATGATTATAAATAAAATATTGATGTCCTAATGAAAATTGTTTGATAAATTGTGGTCTTGATATTTATATATTTCGACCTATAATTTTGATATAAGTGTGTAATATTATTTGAGGGGTTTTAGTCCTCATGTTGTGATAGTCTTTTGTATAAATTGTTATATTGAGGATATGAAATGATGATTCAAATTGTGAGTTTGTGATGAATTGTGGAATAACATGTTGCTTTGAGATTATAATATTTTCATTGAGATTAAGTATAAGTGTAAAGTTCAACATGTGTTAATTTGTGAGATACGTGTAAACATGTGATGGTGAATTGTGATATTATGAGATGTGAAATTGTGAATGAGTTCTAGTTGTGGATAAGTGTGTAGTTAACACTTGATGTGAAATTACTTGTGTTGTAAGCTATGAATTGTACAATAACCCGACCAGCGTTATCTTGAGAAAAACATTGATGCTCAGTGTTAAAGAGAAAATGTAGGTTTCCTATTTAGGAACCAGTGTTAAATCGTAGCGCAATTGTGTTGAACGTGTTTAAACACGAGTGTAAGGTCGTGGGTATTGTATAATTCATGAGCAGTGTCTGCATGTTAAAAAAAATTATTTTAGGGGTTGGACCTGAATCAGGAGGGAGAGGCCCTGACAGACTCTTCGGAGTGTAGGCCTTGGGGGTCACCGGGTTTGAGTGCTCCTTTAAGCCTATGCTGATCCTATAAGGTTGGAGCATTCTCGCAAAACATCGTGACCCTGACTGGTCTCCCTATGATCTTACTTAGTGAGAGTGACCTGACAAACCCATTGTGTGGTGTGTCTTGTTATGTACTCCTAAGCGCCCCAGGGTAGTTTTTCACTGACATGGTACCACATTGCATATAGGATTGAGTCTTAGCATAACTATTGCATATGCTTGCTAATTGATGTGTTATTATATCTTGATCGAAGTGTGGGATTCTTGTGTAATGTGATTGATAATTGAAAAGTGAATTTTGAATGATGAAGTGGTGAAGTTACATGAGCTATGTTTAAGCAAGTTGTATCTCATTTATATAATATGTATATTTAATTGTCTTGTTTCTCTATTAGCTAGGAATGTGATAACTCACTCCCTGTGTGTTGTTGTGTTTGGATCCTGTGATGATCTTGAACTTGTGTTCGGGGAAGCAGATGAATAGGTGAATGACTATGAAGAACCTCATGTTAGAGGACACGGGAACACAACGCTCTGATTGGATGTGACATTAGGATATAGGTTCTATATTAATTGTATGAAGCTTAGACGACCTTGTTGAGTCGAGAATACTTTATTATTTATTTGGACAAGTTTGAATAGGATGTAGAAGAAAATGAATGTGAGCCTTTTTCCCCTTTGAAAGACTTGTTTAAAAAAAATGTTTTAAAAATACTTTTAATTAATATTTGAATTTTTTTTATTCCTTATTAGTATATATGTAAGGGGTAGAGGGTGTCACAACTGATATTGACATAGAGCATATGCATGTGAAGTGAACAACTGAACATTCACATCTATCACAATGCAATGAATGAGTCTCTTATCAGATTTGTTAGCATTTAATCTTTCAAAAGATTGCATTTAGCCACATCACACACATGTAAGGTTTTGTTTAAATGTTTAGTTTCCCTTCAAATATGTACTATGAAAGAAATAGACCCTATTATACTAATTATCTTGCTATTTTCTTACACCACTATTGCATCCATTATTTAAGTTCACCTTTTAAATTGTATACTCAAAATGGCTAGAGTGACAGCCTCTAGAAATAAATTTACGCTTCCAAAAGCCAAGAACAAAACATATTTTCAAACATAAATACTTTCTTTCGTTTCTAGAAATTGATATTTGAGACTCGAATGTGCATATTAAAATTTCTATTAGAATCGATGTTTGAACACCATACTAAAACTCATCCAATAAAATACAATTTAGTGAATAATGTACAAAAATTGAAAAAGGGTGTCGAAAATGAAACGAAAAGCTTTTTTTTTTTGTTGGGATGGTGGAGTTAAGTCATCTGCTTAGCTTTCTCCCCTTTCTCACCTCTGCAAACAACCAAAGCATTATTTGCTGGGCCATTTGACACAAGAAACATTGAAACTTTTATAAAAATGATGCAGTTCTGTGGAACAAAATACAAAAGCATGATGCAACACAAGGAATATTAGAATAGCAACTTTTTCTTTTTTCCACCACCTTTCTTCTTTGTGTCTTAGTTCCAAGGCTAACCAGGCCTTCTTGTATTAGAATCATCTGTTGTTTTTGTGGGCTGCACTTCTTGGAGTGGATGAGATATATGTGTGATTCAATCGGATCCATTTGGCATTAGCAAGACCGAGTTTGAAGTGTGCAACATTTTTTGGACAAGTCACAAGACACATCAAGACTTAAAAAGAGTGATAAGAGAGACTCTAGTACTTATAAGTTATTGACCAACATGTTCTCATATTATGACACCCTCTATTCCAACAGGCATATAAATCAATAAAAAACATATAAAATCCAGAATCTAATTAAATCAATTTTATTCAATAAAATCATAAGTAAATCCACGTGGATAAAAGGTTTATATTTGCTTCAATGTTACCAAATAAAACTTATCAGAAATCTTTCTAGCTCACAACAAGGCCATTCAAGCTTACAAAAGAACTGAAGTTAAGTAGCACAATAAAATAAAGTAAAATAACAAGGTCACATCCTATCAGAGCATTGTGTCTCGGCGTCCTCCAACACGAGGTTCCTTAAAGCAATCTACCTGGTCATCTGCTCCCACAAACACAAGGTTCAAGATCATCACAGGATCCAAATACAAATAACACACGGGGAGTAAGTCATCACATTCCTCAACGAATAGAGAATGAAAACATACATGCATGATATAAATATAACATTAATATAATTATAACAACAATATAGGTATAACAATACTCAACTTTGGCACAATTCACATCATTTCAACACTCATCACGTAACATCACTTGTCCCAGAATTTAATCACAAATTACATTTCATGCCTTCACGATTATCACCTATTCAAGACAACACATTTTAAATACAATACTACATCTCACACTTACACAATTTATTACACACCATCACATAACAAGTCACAATAATCATTACACCGACGTTATGCAATAGATATACTAAGACTCAATCCTATATGCAATGTGGTACCATGTTAGTGAGAAATCTCGTGGGACGCCTAGGAGTACATGACAAGACGGACCACAAACTGGAAGTCAAGTCACTCTAATTAGGTGAAATCATAGGGAAACCAATTTGGATCACTCCGTTTTGCGAGAATGCTCAAACCATATGGGATCAATATAGGCTTAGAGAAGCACTCAAGCCGAATGTATTTATACATAGAAGAGTCTGTCAGGGTCTCTCCCTCCTGATTCTGGTCCAACCTAGAAAATATTTTAACACACAAACTCTATATATGAACTATACAAAACACATGATTCCTCAAATGTTCTCAAAATATTTTTAACTCGTCACACTTCAAAGTGATTAAACTCACCAGGTTCCCATAGTGGATCACATCACAGTACTCATTGCATATTAACTCGTCGCCCTTAAAAGATCTTACAATTGTGTGATTGTATAGTTCATAACTCACAACTCAATGCGTACAATATCTCAATACACATGTATCTTACAATTCAACATATACTCAACTTATCACATATACCCAATCTCAATAACAATGTTGTAATCCCAAAGTTATATGTTATCACACCCCATGAATGATATGCACATCACACAATATGACTATATGAATGACACAAAAACAAACTTTACCTATGAATTATGAAATACATACAATATCTCAATACACATGTATCTTATAATTCACCACATACTCAATTTATCACTTACACACAATCTCAATCACAATTTCATAATCTCAATATAACAATTTATCACGCCTCATAAATCATATACACATCATACAATAGTAATATTTGCATGAAACAAAACATATATAATAAATCGAACTATATTATTTTCAATTAAAAAGATTTTTTACAACAATTAAATTAAAATTGTATCAAAAGAAATTACTACTAAGTATTAACTTTACAACTTTCTTTATTTTATTATTACATTGTATATATAACATTTTGATCATCATCATGGGAGGACACAGAACAAAGTCAATAATTTGTATAAAATAAGCAACTAAAAAGAAGATTATTTAGAGTACAATTCACGTTATTTAATAAAGTGCAATTGACGTGTATGGTGTCAAATATCAAAAGTGCAATGGTACATGACATAAAAATTCACGTACAATTTCGGTTTGATTTGAAAATTTATTTTAATATAATATTACAATACCTTTTTCAATCTATCGCAATATGTAAAACAAACACATGGATTTTTTTTTCTTTTGACCATTTATTCTTTATCACACTATGCTAGATTCAAATATAAACTCAAAGAAAATTTACTAGTAAATATATCATACTAATCATTCAATTTTATCATACTATGCTAGGGTTTACGCTCAACACAAGAACACATCAATTTCATAGTAATTTCGCATTGATACATCAATTGGTCCGTTAAACATATACAATTCTCAGTTATAATTGTAAAGATAGAATCAAAATTACAGAAACATCCCAAAACTCATCCCAATTGATCCACTAAGGATCTCTACACATGTTCTCACCATTCTTCATCTGTCAATAACTCATCCCTTACCTCTAAGTGGGATCACGCCTGTAATCTGATAGTGACGTCTCTAGTGGTTCCCTAAGATTCTTCAAGTTTCTCATTTGATCGCTCTGCTAGGGTTTCCAAGCATCAGAGAGAAGAAGGGATTGGAGCGTCAAATTTATTGTCTCTATGTGAGGGGCATACCTCTGTCTACAGACATTACTTCACAAATCTTCCTCTATTAACGTGGTGTCCAAATTTCAGGACAATAAACAATTGACGAGTCTGAGATCATAGTTTTACTGGGACAAATTTGAATGTGTGCACCAAAAAGAGAGGATTTTGGAAGTGAAAGAAGAGGGGACGAATTTGGAAGGAAGAGAGAGACTAATGGTAGATATAAAAACTAGCATAATATGTTTCTATTTATAAATAGGATACTCTAAGTTTATTATTTACTCTATTTTTTACTTTATTATTTTATATAAAACAACTCTATTTAACTCCTTCTAAATAAATAAATAACTCGTTAAAATATCTATTTATTTTCTAAAACATATATTTGTTTTATTTATTTCAAAATCTATTATTTTAATTAATAAAACTATTTTCTCGTCATTTATTTAATTACAAAAACACCATTATTTGTTTCTAAAACTCTATTTAATTTTAAAGAAATTTTTTTTATTTATTTTACCAAAAATAAAATATTACACGTATCAATAGTAAAATTCGAAATTCTTATAGTATACTTAATTATCATCAATTTGATTGGTCCTTTTTGGCTTGATGTGAACACCTGAAAAGCAAACAATATAATGCATGACAATGAAGGATCACATGAATATGACACCATGGAGGATGGATCAAATTATGATATTGGCCATTATCAGGCTTTTCATGAAGAACAAGAAATGACTAGCTACAAGAGCTCATGGAGTCATGATTGACGCATTCCACTAAACCAAGGCGAGCTCTTTTCTCTTCCAAAACCCTATATTGTAAGAGAAATGAAATTTTAATTTAGGAGCAATGAAAAGAATCATAATTATAACACCAGCTAGCTAGACACAGTAATAAAAACATGAAAGAAGCCAACTTACCTAGCAGAGAATGACATCATTCGAAATTTTTGGCTTATGTCATTGACCTAGATGCTTTCATGCTTCTCAGTTCTCATCCAGACAACTTGGGCTGCAAGAGAATGAACACCATATATATATATATATATATATATATATATATATATATATATATATACACGTTGATATAATTAACCTACCTTTCCATCCCACTGCTTGTTAATTACCATGTCAATTGCATAAACTTCGTTCTCCTCAAACTCTGCTTCGTCAACCCTTGTGTCCGGATTAGACAAATACAAAGTATGCACAACTTAATCCCCATCAATGACAAACTGCTTCATCTGGTGGCTAAGAACACCCTCAACAATTTTACAGTCATAGGCAGCAACAAAATTTTGACTTGCGCCGATTACATCCTTCTTTAACAAATTTTGTTCCTCTTTTTTATTTTGTTCTCTAAACATATTAATTGAATACGGTTGATTAATACTAACAAAGTGTTGTTATATAAGCTCATGTAGGTGAACCTTCACCAATCAATACAATGAATCAATAATTGAGTCTTTAACATTTCCATTTCCTTTTCTTCTTTTATCATGTATGAGAAATTCATTAAATAAGCATGATTGATTGATATTAACAGAAAACATTATATAAACTCCTATATGTGAACCTTTATCATTAGTGCAATGAATCAATAATCGAGTCTTTTATCATATTTTTTCATCTTTCTTCTTTTAGCTTGTATGTTAAATAGTTAAACTCTCTAATTGAACACAATTGATTGATATTGAAAGAGAGCGTTATATAAGCTCCTTTATGTGAACTTTCATCAATCAATGCGACACTTCAATCTTTTAACAAATTTATTTTTTTTCCCCTTCTTTTTTAGCATGTACGTGAAGTTGATTAATTGAACACAACTGACTTATATATTGAGAAAGAGTGGCTGAACCAATGATTAGGTCTTTAACATTTTTGTTTCGCTTTCTTCTTTTATGATGTACGTTAAACTCGTTAATTGATCGAACATGATCCATTGATAACTGACAGAGTGCATTAAATAAGATCCTGTATGTGAACCTTCATTAATCAATGCAATGAAACAATAAGTGAGTCTTCAACATATTTGTTCCTCTTTCTTATTTTATCATATATGTTAAACTCATTAGTTGAATACCAATTATTGATACTTGAAAATAGTGTTATATAGGGGTGTTCATGGTTTGGGTATTTACATAACTATAACCATATAACTAATAAATAACTAGATTATAAGTGGGTATTATATCTATAATCATGACTAGTTTTATATAAAACTGGTTATTTTGAGCAGCCCTAGTTTTATATAAGCCTCTGCAGGTGAACTTTCACCCATCAAAGTAATGAATCAATACTTGTGTCTTTAACATATTTCTTTTCCTTTCTTCTTTTTTGATCATGTATGTAAAACTCATTAATTGAATACGATTGACTTATATTGAGAAAGAGATTATATAAGCTCTTGCATGTTAACCTTCTCTAATCACTACAGTGAATCAATAATTGAGTGTTTATGTTTGCTACCCTTTCTTCTTCAGTTATCAATGATACTGATAGATAGTGTTATATAAGTAAGTTCTTGTACGTGAAACTTCAGCAATCAATGTAATGAATCAATAATTGAGTCTATAACCTTCACTAAACAATGCAATGAATCAAAACTGAGTGTTTAACATACTCCCTTTCTACTTTTTATCATGCACATGAAACTCATTAATTGAACATGCTTAACTGATACCGACAAAGAGAACTTGAACCTTTAGGATATGATAAAATCATGATAAGTTCTTATATTGTCCAATGTTTGATACACATTAGGTAATCTCCATGCCTTATGGTGGAAGATAATGCACCAATGTTTGGCAAACCAAAAGGCTTTCATAATACATTAGATTTGAGAGTAAGCATGAATTAGTTATTAAGCCTAAAATTTTTAGAATTTATTGAACTATTATAAAAAATCGAACATGAAACCAAACACACGCTACTCTAAAATTTGCTTCCTTTTTAATCACACACCGTTTACCTTTCATTATTTGATATTAATTCAATACTGGTTGCATTACCCTTCAGCAACATTGAATCTTTTTTTATAATTGATATCGGGTATTATAAAATCATTGAAACTGATTTTCAAAACACATCCTGCATAGCATAAAAAGTATAGAAGAAGGAAGATAACTTCTTATCAGTTTCTTTTCATAGTTAATTTGAGATTATAATAGATAATTCAAAAAGCCTTTTTTTGGTTTGTCACATAAAAAGCTGCATATTATTTCACAAAACATTTCAAAAGCTGCACATTCAAAAACGGTTTTAAAAACGGTTCAGCACAAAAGAAACAGCTTGGAAATGTCTCAACTCAAACTGGTTCAGAATCAGTTAACCAAAAACCAAACCGCTTTATTATTATCAAACAGTTTGGATGAAGAACTAAACCATTTAACTGGTTCGGTTTGTCTTTTTTCTTTTTTGAAAAAAAGGACCCCAACTAAAATGTGCATATATAAATTCCTATTAAAATCAATGTCGGAACACTATACTAAAATTGACATCCAAGCAAGCAAAATACAATTTGGTGAACAATGTACCAAAATTGAAAAGAGGTGTCGAAAATGAAACGAAAAAGCTTCTTTCATTGTTTGGGGAGAGGAGAGGAGAGGAGAGGGAAGGGTAGTTAAGTCACTCTTGAGGAGTGGCCCCGTTTGTTGAGTCCATAGCCTCAGCTTCAGTTGTCTCATCTGCCTTGTCCCCTTTCTTACCTGTGTGCAAACAACCAAGAAGCATTATTTGTTGAGCCATTCGACATAAGTAACATTGAAACTTTACATATGCAAATGATGGAGTTCTGTGCAATAATACAGAAGCATGATGCAACACAAGGAATTATTATAGAATAATAGCAACATGCTCTTCGAGCCTACCTTTTTTCTTCTTCCCACCACCTTTCTTCTTTGTCTTTGTGCCCAAGGCTAGCCAGGCCTTAATATCAGGATCATCTATTGTTTTTGTAGGCTGCAATTCTTGGAGTGGATGAGTTGTGATTCGATCCGATCCATTTGGCATCAACAAGACTGTGAATTTGATGTGCGCAACCAAATCACCTGTAAAGCAACCAATGCAATGCATGACATGAAGGCTCACATAAATGCCAACACAGGATTTAATCATGCCTACTGGCCAAAAGTTCTTTACCAGGCTTTTCATGCAAAACAGGATATGGCTGCAAGAGCTCATGGTTGACGCATTCCACCAAACCAAGTCGAGCTCTTTTCTCTTCCAAAGCCCTGTTATTATAAAACAAATAAAATTTTAAGAATAGTGATGACAATAATAATTAGCACACCAACTAGACACAGTATTATAAACATGCAAGTAATCAAATTACCTAGCAGAGAACGGCATGATAGGAAACTTTTGGCTTATTTCACTGAAAATGAACCTAGACGCTTTCATCTTCAAGTGATAACTCTTGTCAACAGCCCTCTTATAGATAGTTGTCTGCTTCTCATCCAACAGCTTAGGCTGCAAGAGAATGAAAATTTACTTTATATCATGCATAAGCTCTACCATACTAGTAAATATGTTGATATAATTGAACTACCTTGCCGTCCCCAGTGCTTGTTACTATATCAATTGCATAAACTTCATTCTCCTCAAACTCTGCTTCGTCAACCCTTGTGTCCGGATTAGACAAACTAAGCACAACTTTATTCCCATCAATAACAAACTGCTTCATTTGGTGGCTAAGAACACCCTCAACGATTTTACAGTCATAGGCAGCAGCAACCTTTTGAATTGCATCACTTACATCCTTGTTCTGTGGATAAAAGAAAAAAAAACACTAATTAAAATAAGGCCATTTATGTATATGAAATTATGAATAATAATATTAATACAGAGCTGATTAAAATAGACAAACGTGTTGAACTAATACATCATCATAACTACAATAATTTAAAGCTTATTCTAAATTAGGCAACAGAGAAAAGGGGAAATCAATATACCAGCAATCATCAAAGCAAAGTTTTCCTTACTAAAGGTTTTATAAATGCTACTGTATTCAATTCCATGAATAATAAAATAACTCAACTAATCTAACAGTTTGAATATTGTATTATATTCCTCTTCTCTAGTTCTACGTTGTGTTAAGTAATGTTTTAATAGTTAATACAGTAGTACTGTACTATGTTGGCTAGACTAGACAAGTGTACTGACTATATAAATCAGCACAACCATGAAACTATTTTCAGCCAGTTCTAGTATTGGCAACAGGGAAAAGAGGAAACCAATATGGTACCTGATCACCTCGGCAAAGTTGCCTTAGCATATGCAACAAAATATTAAAATCCACATATATGCTGATAAAGCTATAACAGGATGAACAATTCTCTATGTGATGACAAATGGTGAGCACTATATATAGAACAGTGGATGAATGATTCTCTATCAGTGTAACTATGACAAAAGCAGGCATCATTGGGGTTTATCCATAGCCTATGATATCTTCATCATATAGAGATCAGTTCATAAAATTTACAATATAATATTATGGATCCAAATAAAATAGTTTTAAGAGGAGGGATATGGAAAGAAACAAGAGAGACCTGTCAAGATTTTTTCCAAAATTTTATCAGAATAAAAAAAATGTTTGACACTAGTACATGATAAAGTTCATCATACAGGTACATAACAAGATGGAATACAAATTGCAGAAATCTGTCAGTGTAACTATGACAAACAGGCTTCATTGGAGTTTTATCCATAACCAATAATGTCTTCATCATACAGAGATCAGCCTATCAAATTTACAATATATTATAAACCAAGTTGAATCAGAATGAGAATACAAAAAAAACCAAGGTTGTTTATGGAAGTGCTTGATAGCATTCATCACGCAGATAAAAAAAAAGGTTCAAAAAGCTTAAAATGACAACCAAGTAATCTCAAAAGAACAAAACAGCATAAGGTGAGAAATGCACATTACAGACGAGGAGTTTCCAAAGATGAGCAATGTCCTTAATTGGCAAGAAACCACAAGAAAAACCATAAATGACCTCTATCAGTGTAACTATGACAATAAAGCTTCATCGGAGTTTCTCCATAGCCAATGACAGTTTTCATCATTTAGAGATCAAAATCCACACAGCATGAAAATTAGGCAAAGAAATCCCTTCGAGCAATACACATGAAGCAACCTAATTTCTTTCCAATTTTACTAAGCTGAAGCTTATATAGTCTATGACTTTACACCTATCAACCAAAGGTACAATAAAGAAAGGCAAGGCAACATGTAGTAAAATCCAAATCAAATTGTATTTTAAAAATGAAGATACAGTAAAAAAATGTTACAGTTGATTACCTTCTTTCCTGGCCTGACAAGCCTCAAGGCCACCTCAGCAGCAGTATTTGCGGCAGCAATGACATCAGCTGCCCTTCCTGTAACAGGACCTTCCTGAAGAACATGGGTGTGAGCTACGGCAGCAATGAATCCATCTATATGACATGCCATATCACTGCAACCAACCAAAGAAACAAACATCAACTTCCAAGTAGTATAAAAAACCACAAACTCCAATCTCCGACCACTCATCACAAATTTCATGCATTGAAAGCCTTACATTTTCAATATATCACCTTCTTCCAACACTGCCTCGTCACTGGCTAGTGGAGAGAAATGGCAGACAACGTTGTTTACAGACAAACATGTAGGGAAAGCAACACCTCTCTCAATCTTCCTCTTCACATTCTTGTACACATTTCCAGTTTGCCTACACACCCACAAAGCAAACCCTATAAGCTAAAATATAAATATTAAAAAAAACACAAAGCAGCAATTAAATATACACATGTTAAAAAAATGTCAAAGACAATGCTCCTTCATTTATGAATATTATAAGCTTACTCTCGAATGTATGAATCCCCTTTCTCACAAATATCCACAATCTTCGCCTTTGGTTTACATTCTGAAATAACTAGCTTCAAGGCCTCTGTAAAATCATAGATAAACACAAGAAAAAAAACATCAAATCTTAGTTGAACCAAAAAATATAAATTAAAAAAAATGAACTTCAGCAAGGTTCCAGGAAAAATTGTGTCCAATGTATGAAATAACCAAAACCCAAATAGAATTTGAGACCACAAAGGCATTAAAAGAGTGAGGAACAAACTGTTAACGATCTCAGCCGCGGTTTTGTATTTGGTTACAACTTCTGCAGAAGAGAGATCCAACTCCTTCTCCTCCCTTTCATCGTCCGACATGGTGGTACACCTCTTTAGTCCCTGTGACCTCTGAAACACCCAAATGAAATGGGACGAAGAAATGAGTAAAACAAAAACAAAAATCAAATCTTTATCCAATTGGGTCGTCCAAGAGAATGAAAAGTTGGGAAATTGATAGATTTTGAAGTAACACTCACTGTGGGGAGGTTGGGGCTGATGGCAGTGCTGATGAATGAGCGAAGAAGAATAGGGTTTTAGGAATGAAATGGTAAAGAAGCAAGTCTTGAAGAGCCAAACGGTGCTACCTGTGCTATTAGGGTTACAGCCAGAGGCAGCTTTGCCTTATATAGGAGTTTTTCATTTTCGTTGCAAGAGTACAAACCTTGGAGTAGGGTTTTTACATTCCATTTTTTCCTTTATTTATATTTTATATTTATACTACATTACCCATTTTGAACTGTAATGTGTACTGTACTATACACAACAAGTTAACTCTACAACATGGATGTAATAAAAAAATCAATAAAAAAATATTAGGAGATATTTTTTGTTTAAAATAATTATATGACTAGCTTTATTATTTATCATTAGATTATAAATATAAGTTTTTTATTCTTAAGAAAGGTGAGAAACATTTATAATTTTTATTTTTAATATATTATTTATCATTAAGTAGACTTCATATAAATTTTATTAAATACTAAATAAAATTTATTATGTCTATAACAAAAAAATATTATATAAAAAGTAAGATTTACGTTAACTTTAATGTTAAAAAAATATTTATTAGAATAACATTAGAATATTCATATTTTTTTAAATTAGAATAACATTAATATTTATTTTTTTGTAGCTGAGTGTCTTTTTTTTAGTTTACGACATATGTTTGTGGATTTTTATATTAAATAAATCAATATTTTATTTTCCTTTAATTAGTTATCCCATCAAAGATGATACTTTAAATTTTCATGTATTTTACAAAATGATAACTTGTTAAATAGCCGTTATCAAATAATTCTGTTAAAAAAAGTTATCATAACTAAAATTCTGTTAATTGGTTATTGATACTTAGAAATTAATCAATTGTAATTCATTATTTGAACACAATTAATAGAAAAAGAGCACATATATCAGTAATTAAGTTTTTATCATCTTTGTTTCCTTTTCTTTTATCTTGTACGTGAAACACGTTAATTGAACACAACCGTATGATACTAATATGGAATACTACATAGTTTATTTTAAAATATGGAATCTATAGAAAACCTTTCCAATGACACGTAAATTTTTCTTATTTGGCCATTTCAATTTTATTTTTTTATTTTTCATTTTAGATTGTTAACAACAACCTCAAAAAGCCAGCCTCATTAACCAAATTTCATACTTTAGGTTAAGTCAATCCAGAGGGAATAAAGGATTCAAGCTCAAGCCTCTAGTAGTATTTCCTCTTAAAAGTATTGACCTAAGGTGATTCATGCAACTCACCTCTATTTACACATGATACTCTGAGACAACAACATCTACATGTAACAATCTTATTGACCCATTTTGTCATATTATTGTGCGAGTTCAGTTTTGTCTCCCTCATACATTACACGTGGTGTGTGGTTAGGTGTGTCTAGCATTGATAATTGTTGTGCATACTTAATGTGTATGTTTAAATCACATAATAATTATCTAATTTCTCCTCTTTTAATGCTTCATTTGATCTAAAAAGATATGAATTTAGGAATTTTTTATCCAAAGAATGCTAAAGTTAGTGAATTCACAATGTTTTGGTTCCATTTTTTGTAGAGTTTGACACAACGAGAGGTTCGGAAGATTTTGAAGATTTGGAGTAATGCGCTTAGCACGCCAATGCATGCTCAACGTGATAAGCCAAACTAGAAGTCAACCAGTTGTATTGTGCATATGCACTAAGCACACATTTGGAGGCTTAACACACAGTCACTTAAGTCCATTGGACTTTTCATGTGTACTCAACGTGTACATGCAAACTTAGAGCATAGTCATTTTCAAAAAATATGATTGTGCAACGTTTTGAAAAGAAAAAAAAAAGGCATTGTGCTACTAGGGGACAGATAGTAAGGTATGAAGAAAAGAAATAACCCACTCACTTAGAACCCTTCTTCTTTCATTTCTTTTGCTTCATCTCGTATTTTTTTAGCCTCTCATGACTATGAGAGGCTAAATTATCCATTGTTGGGGCTTGACAACCAAATACTCTTAATGTAATGATCTTTACCATCTATTTAATGTTATTTCAATATTATTGCTTCTTTTATGAATTTATTGTCTTGTTTATGATTTGATCACTCATTCACATGTATGTTATAGGGTTTTAATCATTGAGAAATGTTTGTACCCTAAGAATAAAAAGGAGCTTTTAGGTAATTCATGTCTAGAGATAGAATGATGTTATTTAGCCTTATTTATGTATCGTTAAGCAAATTATTTAGTGTGGCTCTTAAGGGATTATGAGTGAAATTAGGTAATTTAGACTTTTTCGCATGAGGAATCATGGTTAGAGTAGTTTAGCTGAAGAAGGTAATAGTTGAAATAATGTTAAATGGTAAAAAATCTCTAATATTGTATCAAGAGTAATTTTGGTAGGTTGAGCAAACAACACGTTCACGAAAATCTGCACTAAATGGGTTCTACCTTGTCATCTTTATGTATGGTTGAATTCTATATTTCTGCATTATCACTTGACAAATATCTAATTTAGTAATTTATTCGCTTAAAATTAGATATATACAAATTTCGAATGCAGTCAAAGCTCATGTAGACTTGACACTCGGTCTAACCATTTTAACACTATTTGGACTGATTGTTACACTTGTCAAATCAAGGTATTTCCCTCATCTTGTTGTTAAGTTCCCATAGTGTAACTTTGTACAATACTATCAAATCTCTATCATTTCATTTCCTAATCATAAGAATCAAATATCATTTTTGCTTCCAGGAATAAGAGTTAGTCTCCTCAAGGTGAGTTGGTCATTCAAGAATATTGTTCTGAACGACGTATAATTCTTCAAACATTGAACCTTGCAGTATAAATGCTCAATGATCACTCATTTTTTCATAGGAGAGACATCATTATGAAAAAAGTCATCTCAAATGATATATAGTTTTTATAAACCTTCATCATGATTGATGAATCCATATATAATCACATCAAGTGTTAGAACATTTTTAGAAAAATAAAAATTAGAAGACAAAGTTAAAAGAAAACATTGGCATGAATACAACTTCCAACCAATAAAAATATTGTTAACGTAAAAGTATCTTAAAGGACTAAATGAGAAGAAGTTTAAAGCTAAACTAAAATCCAAATAATTATACTTTGAAGGCTGAAAATTATAATTTATCAAACATAAATTTAGAAACCTTATATTTAATTGGAAACAAAATATTAACATGACTTGTTAGGCTAAAAGTAGCATGTATTTGTAATTTTTCTGTTTTAAAATCAATTTTTGCACGGATAAAATTAATTTTAAAAAATAAGTCAATCAAATTTCAAAGATGAATAGAATTAATCATAGGGATAGGCTTATCAATTTCTTTAAACCATTCTTATGTCTATACTTCAAAAATATTTTATTATACTATTTTTAATGTGGTATTAGGAACTTGACACACCATTAAATAAATTTAATTCTTTTAAGTTCAGTATTAAAATATCATTTCAAATCTTGAATAATTTTTTAACCATTTTTAAATCAAGTATATCTAATATTAATTCTTGCAAAATCAGTTTTAAAAAAAGTTGAACTAAATAATCCATTATTTGGTTTAAAATTCTAAAACTTACTCAATTTAAAACTTGACTAAGCATGAAAAAGAAGAGTTAATTGCTTTCATAAATCCAACAATAGATTCTTCATTAATCGATAATCTAGAATCCTAACCCAAATTAAAACAAAGAAAAAGCATAATAGCCACAAAGCACAACATAACAAAGAAACTTTGGTTGGATATGAACAGAGTATATAGTCAAAGTTTGGCAATGATACTTTCTCTAGATAGGCAAGAACCTTATCTCCATGTTATGCAACCCTTAATCCAATTCATGATCCTTCGAGGAACACCATACACCATAGTTATAGACTTAAAGACAATTATCATAGTCATAGACTTAAAGCCCTTTCGCTAGACCAGAACCTATACTTTCGAATCAACACTCACCGAGTCTTGTCGTGTCCCAAAAATGACCAAGGGAATGACAACGGGTTGATTATCAATAATGGTTTCTGATAAAGGCAATGGTATGTAGGCCTCATCTGCATATTGGTGGAAGGGTTTAAGCAATGAGCAATGAAAAACATGATAAATAGGGCACCCTCTGGCAATTCAAGCTTATAAGCAGCCTTGCTGATATGGTTCACAATTTTATTTGGGCCATAATATCGCTTGTTTAATTTGGAGAAAGCATAAGAATTGCCAAAAATGGGAGATTTTTTATGAGGGCGAAGTTTTACCATTACCTAATTGTCCTCACTAAAGTTGACATCCCTTCTTTTCTTGTCAGCATTGTGTTTCATGATAGCTTGAGCTTTCAAGAGCTTCTTTCTAACTTCTGTGAATACGACTTCCCTGCTAGTCAACATGTCATCAATGGCCGCTACATCAGATGTTCTCACAATATATTGAGGAATATTGAAGGGCTTCCTACCAAAGGTAATTTCATAAGATGACATACCAGAGCTTGAATGGCATGACGTATTGTATGACCATTCTACACAGCTCAAAAATTTTCCCCATGTGGATGGATTCTTGTGAATGAAGGCACACAATGACTGTTCAATGACATGGTTGAGCACTTCGGTATGCCCATTTGTTTGTGGATGATAGGAAGAACTCATCCATAAGCGAGTGTCGCTTAGCTGGAATAGCTCCTGCCAAAAATGGCTAATAAATAAGGGGTTCTGGTTCGAAACCAGGCTTCAGGGCATACCATGGATATTTCCGACAATATCCATGAAAAGCATAGCGACAGTGTGGGTTGTGTGTCGAGTTGGGAGCATTCCTAAATGTATCCCTTTCGAAAAACAGTCAACAACTACTAAAATGGCGGTGTAACCGCGAAACTCCGGTAAGCCGATAATGAAATCAAGGGAAAGTTCTTCCTAGGGTTTGAAAGGAATTGGTAATGGGCACAATCGTCCCGTTGTTTTCTGCATTTCGTATTTGGTGTATTGAAAGTCTAAGCAAGCTGCAACAAATTGCTCTACATCCTTTCGGATAGGGATCCTTATCCAAGTGAAATTTTCACTTAGGCGTGTCAGGGTCTTAGCCACTCCCATATGAGCACCAGTAGGGGATGAATGTTATTCTATCAATAATGTCGGAATGAAGAAGAACCCAAGAGGTAGCCAAATACGGCCATCCTTCAGGATCAGGTCCTGAACAACGAAGTGATCTGGGTATGTCATAGGTGCTGCCATAATAGCTTGATGTAAGTGAACAAAGGTATGGTCTTGTCGAAGCTTCTATTTAAGTATGGCTAGAAACATCAAGGAAGGTACTGATAAGAATAACAGAGAGCTCGAAACAAAGTCTGGAATTCTTGATAAGGCATCTACGACCACATTGGATTTTCCAGATCGGTATTGAATGGAGAGATCGTATCTCATGAGGCGAGCAAGGTACATCTGTTATTCTGGGGTTTGGACCACCTATGTTAATAGCTTTTTGAGACTTCGGTGATCGGTGATAATGGTGAGTGATGGCCCAAGAGATAATGGCACCATTTTTTTACTGCAGCGGTAATGGCGAATAACTCCCTGACATAAGTGGAAGCAAGAAGGAGTTTGGGCCTGAATTGTTTACTAAAAAGGGCGATAGGGTGTCTGTTTTGTGAGAGGATCACGCCCATACCAACCCCAGAGGTGTCTGTCTCCAAAGTGAAGGGGAGAATGAAGTTTGGTAGAAGCAAAACTGGTGACGAGGTCAAGGTAGCCTTTAATGCATCAAAAGCGGTATGAGTAGCTTGAGACCATTCAAATGGTTCCTGGGTTGTCAATTTAGTTAACGGAGCAACTATGGTAGCGTAACCTATAATGACCCGCCTTATCGCTATGATATCACCACTCTAAACCTCGAGAAATTCAATTTTTTTTTATGAAAACTCTGTTAATTTGTTTATGAAAAATTAAAGTAAATTTGAATTTTCACGATATACATTCCCAAACAATGCATCATTATTTAACCGAATACATATATATTAGTATAGTAACTCAGTACAGATCATTCACATAATGGAAAGTAAAATTGTTCACACATATAATTAAATTTGTGATTTACATCCTCAATTCAACAAAAAGAATTATGGAACTAGCTATGGAGGAGTTGATTAACAAAACACAACTCTTTCCCCAAATGATCCCAACGTCATCACGTCGACTCCACAAAAGAATCTCACTTCTCATACTCTACTGCTGTCATTCTGCTCCCACGAATAAGGGTTCGTGATCATCACAGGTACCAACCACACGGTACAAAAATCACAAGGGTGAGTTCATTATAAAAGGAATTAATACTAAAATCAAATAACCACAATTAGTAAGAAAACATTAACAAATATCATAAGCTTACACAAACATTCATTAATCCAACACACACTCAACAAATAGTCATCATCCGTCCATAGTTCCAATCAATCATGCTCAGTACGATGCATGCACCTGACCTCAACTCTCAAATGCAATGTGGTACCATCCCCAAGGAATAGCCTAAGCGTGTCTACACGACACTCTCACTTAGGAAAACTAGGCAATAAGTGTCAACGTCACCCTGTCATGCACAGACAACTCCCCCCCCCCCACGGTGATCAGCCTGAGTCTCAAGGAAGTTCCAAACCGAGTGACATGCCCCCTAGTACAAGTATTTCTCCTCATGAGAAACTATAAGTACTTACTGACAAAGTTTATACTAGTTCCATGTCATATGAAGTATGAAACATGAGCACCATCAATGCACTAACCATGGATAATTAAAGATTTTAAGTCATCCCCCTCCAGAGATGCTTAAAACTCTTTAACCACTCTATTTCCCCACCAGGGACATCCAACAAGGTCACTACACCCCCCATGTACATACACAACATACAACGTATAAAACATAGGCACCATCAATGCATAGACCGTGGATAATTAAAGATTCTAAGCCATCTCCCTCCTGAGATGCTTAAAACTTTTTAACCAATCTATTTCCTCCACCAGGGAAATCCAACAAGGTCACTGCACCCCCATGTACATACACAACATGCAACATCATAATGACATTTTCAACATCATTAACATCTCATCTCAATGTCATTATCAACATCAACATTGTCTCATCTTAATGTCATTCTCGACATCAACATCATCTCATCTCAATATCATTCTCATCATCAAAATCATCTCATCTCAATGACATTATCAACAACAACAACATCTTACATTAACATAATCATCAATAACAACATCAACCCATGTTAACATAGTCATCAATAACAACATCAACTCATGCTAACATAGTCATCAATAACAACATCATCTCATATCAATATTATCATAAACATTAGCGTCACCTCTTATTAATTAATGTCATCAATAACAATATCATCAATAAGTCACACTCTGTATATACATATATAGTTCATGCCTGAGATTCACACTCCCCAGGTCTTCAAACAACACAAGTCTAATAAAAACAATAATGTTATTCATCAATAATAGATATATTGCATCCCATTAGTCAAAAATATTGTTTTCTTGAAAACCAACATGCAAAAGGGATAGACATACATCCCCATAGTTAGGTTTTCTGACCCCAACTACGATATCAAAAGCGGTAAATTATAATAAACTCCCCCTCACCTATCGTGAGCTCTCTGTCAGATCCTCTTTGCGTCACTCAGAGGTCTCTCTTGTTCACGCTCGTTTGTCCAAACGCAAGTTTTTATATACCAAATTGAAGGAAATTTAGTATAGATTTCAAAAATAAGGTTAATAACAATATTCATAGTCAAATACCCCTGTCAAAACATAAAATGGCTGAGGGGTGTTTCGGGTTATACTAAAAGGAGACATCATTTTGAAATTCCAATCATGCCAAGGGCGAAGGCCCAAGTGGAGAAGGATAAAGCCCCCGAGTGGAGAAGGATGAAGGCCCAAGTGGAGAAGGATGAAGGCCCAGAGGCAGAGACACTATCAAGACTATTAATTGTTGCTGAAGGCCCAGATTAATTTGAAGGCCCAAGTTAAATATGTTTTTTAGTTATAATTTTTATTTATTGTAATTTTGGCCCAAACTATTTAGAAGGCCCATGTCTATTTTTATCTTTTTGTTCAGCTACACTATAAGTATTGGTTTTTGTTTTGAATAAAAAAACTTTTGGGCATTTTGATAAAATTGGGTGAGAGTTTCTCTCTGGGTTCCTTGTTGAACCAATATCAGACTTATCAAGGTAATCCTTGTGGCGTCTACCTGGACTTATCTTCCTTCACCGGAAGTGGCGTCTACCCTGACTTATCTTTCTTCACGGGAAGTGGCGTCATCCAAATCTCTGTAACCTGTATCAAACGATCCGCGCCTACTCAGGTTCACATCATCTGGTATCAGAGCTTCGGCTCTTGATACAGGTCCTATCCTATCCTATCCTATTTTTTTTTCTTCGTAATTTGTCTAGGTTCGTGTTTTTGTCCGTGTTTTGTTATTTGTTTTCTTGTTTGCGTCTTGTTGCGTACTTGTTTGTGTCTTTGTTTCGTTCTTGTTCTTGTCACGTTTGTGTTCTTGTTGTTGTTCTTGTTTCTAGTGTCTTTCAGACATTGTGTCAAAAAAAAAATTGTTTGAGTTCTGTTTCAATTAAAAAAAAAGTTGCAGAAATTTTGAAACAAAAAGAGAAGAAAAGAAGAAAGAGAAAAAAGAGAAAGTGGGTGTTTGATCTTTGTACACGAAATTGAGGCAGTTAGAGGCTTTTTTTTGGTAGAAAATCGTGTACCAAATCCCCTTATCTGGATTCTCTTCTGAATTCTGAGCGTTTTGATATATAGTGGGCCTCAAACGGACAACCGTAGCAAAAGTTATGAGCATTTGAAGTTTACTTGTCATATCTGTTATCTTATCTGTTATTCTATCTGTTATCTTATTTGTTATCATATCTGTTATCCAAATTAAATCTAATTTGTTATCCAAATCTGATCTATTATCCAAATCAAATCAAATCAAATTTTTTTTATCCAAATCAGATTTGTTATCCAAATCAAATCAAATCCAATATGTTATCCAAATCAAATCCAATCTGCTTTCCAAATCAAGTCCAAGTTGTTATCCCAAATCAAATCTGTTACTCTGATAATTATATTGTCTTTCCTTTTATTTTATATTACCTTGTGTGTCTAATTCGGTCCATCTAGGAACTTAAGAGGGAACACGAGTGGTAAAAGGCAAGAGAGAATACATTACACAAAAGCCTATATTGAGAGCATCAAACACGAGTGAATTACCATCAAAGAGAGAAACACGTGAGTAGAGTGTGGTGAGGTCCTGAATTTTTTTTTAATTTACTGCAAAATTCCTTTTTTCCTTAATCATGGCAAGAGTTGGTGACAATGGTGGTGTATATCATCAACTGGACGAATCTCAGCGCTTATTTCTGGACGCGTGGACTACACAAATGCAACGTTTGTTGAACCGTAACAAAGAAGAGCCCTACAGACGAATAGTCAAATCTTCCTCGTTTACTCTTAAACCTCTATCCCCTAGAGAAGTGTGTAATGACCAAATCAGAATGAGAGAAAAGAGATAACAAGAGAAAGAAAATAGTGAGACACCACAAAGGAATATGAAAAAAAAGAGTGATACACCCGAGGAAAAGAGTGATACACATAAGAGAGAGAGTGATACACATGAGAGAAAATTTAATTATTTTGCAGAGGCGAGTGAAGTGAGGAAAGTGTTACCTGCTCATGAACCACTCAATCTACAGTATTGCAAAGACAGTAAAATTTCTACTGATAATTCTAATGAGTTTACTATTTCTATTTCTCCTAGTGTTCAACCCTTATTGCAGGAATTTAAAAATGTCTTTCTTAAGGAGATTCCTCATGGACTGCCACCTTCAAGAGGCATAGAACATCAAGTTGATCTCCTCCCCGGAGCTTCATTTCCTAACAGGCCAACTTACAAAGGCAATCCCCAAGAGACTCAACGTAAGGATGCACATGCCAAAGTTGAGTATGTGAAAACATTGTATGACCAAGTGAAGGTGCAAATTGCAAAGAAGAATGAAAGCTATGCCAAGCAAGCCAACAAGAAAAGGAAGGAAGTGGTACTTGAACCCGGTGATGATCCTGGACATTTGAGGACAAATGTTTTCCAAGAAGGAGGGAATGATGAGAATCATGAAACTGGCCAAATACAGGCTAAAGGCCCAAGTGGAGAAGGACGAAGGCCCAAGTAGAGAAGGACAAAGCCCCCGAGTGGAGAAGGATGAAGGCCCAGAGGCAGAGACACTATCAAGACTATTAATTGTTGCTGAAGGCCCAAGTTAAATAAGTTTTTAGTTATAATTTATTTTTATTGTAATTTTGACCCAAACTTTTTAGAAGGCCCATGTCTATTTTTATCTTTTTGTTTAGCTACACTATAAGTATGGGTTTTTGTTTTGAATAAAAAAACTTTTGGCATTTGACAAAATTGGGTGAGAGTTTCTCTCTAGGTTCCTTGTTGAACCAATTATCAGACTTATCAAGGTAATCCTTGTGGCGTCTACCCTGACTTATCTTCCTTCATTGGAAGTGGCATCTACCCAGACTTATCTTCCTTCATCGGAAGTGGCGTCTACCCTTGACTTATCTTCCTTCACCGGAAGTGGCGTCATCCAAACCTCTGTAGCCTGTATCAAACGATCCGCTCCTACTCAGGTTCGCATCATCTGGTAACTCAAACAATTTTTTTTTTTACACAAAGTCTGAAAGACACTAGAAACAAGAACAACAACAAGAACACAAACGTGACAAGAACAAGAATGAAACAAAGATACAAACAAGTACGCAACAAGATGCAAACAAGAAAACAAATAACAAAACATGGACAAAAACACGAACCTAGACAAATTACGAAGAAAAAAATAGGATAGGATAGGATAGGACCTGTATCAAGAGCCGAAGCTCTGATACCAGATGATGTGAACCTGAGTAGGAGCGGATCGTTTGATACAGGTTACAGAGATTTGGTAGACGCCACTTCCGGTGAAGGAAGATAAGTCAGGGTAGACGCCACAAGGATTACCTTGATAAGTCTGATATTGGTTCAACAAGGAACCCAGAGAGAAACTCTCACCCAATTTTATCAAAATGCCCAAAAGTTTTTTTATTCAAAACAAAAACCAATACTTATAGTGTAGCTGAACAAAAAGATAAAAATAGACATGGGCCTTCTAAACAGTTTGGGCCAAAATTACAATAAAAATAAATTATAACTAAAAACTTATTTAACTTGGGCCTTCAGCAACAATTAATAGTCTTGATAGTGTCTCTGCCTCTGGGCTTTCATCCTTCTCCACTTGGGCCTTCATCCTTCTCTACTCGGGGGCTTTGTCCTTCTCCACTTGGGCCTTCGTCCTTCTCCACTTGGGTCTTTAGCCTGTATTTGGCCAGTTTCATGATTCTCATCACCGGGGTTTAGTGAAGGTCATGAAAATAACATCAATTTCATAAAAAGATAACTTTTACAACGTCTCATTTTCAAGGGTTTTTCAAAGGAAGTGTAAAAACATCCAATAATGGTTCTCAAGTCGAAAGAGATGCAAAGATAGGCTCAAACTAACAAGGAGTAGTCTTAGAATCACGATTACCTAAAAAAATTGCAAAGGTAGGATTGGAGGCTTCGTTTTCTACTAGAGATAAGTTTTGAAGATTCCGCTCCGATTAAATTGTTCTTCTCCGTGCAGTGGTCCGACAGCAAGCAAAGGCGGCTCATGGCGGTCACCGGTGGTGAGCGATGGTGGAGGAGGAGCTTGGGGGTATTGGGGAGGGTTTAGGGGAAGGGAAGGAGGAAGAAAATGGTTGTTTTACACTACTGAGCGTATTTGAAACTCGCAACACTCGCCCAGGCGAGCTGACCTACATCTCAAATTTTTTGCTTCAGTAAAAAATTCATATCTAATACTCAATATGTTATATTACAAATCCCAACGGTAAGAATGTGGAGAATTCTCTTAGGAACCTCCATAAAATTTTGAAAACGATCCAACGGTTAACGAATCCGGGATGACGATTTTACTGAAATAGGTTTTATGTATAATTTGAAATCTCATAATTTCAACTCAGCTCAACAAAACTTCACATAACTCAACATTCACATCAAGAAATTCACACATGACTATTTCAAGCCATACCTCAACTCATTCAAGTCAACCATATATTCAAATAACACAATAAATATAATTAAACATCAATTTATAATTAGTAATATTTCGGGGTGTTACATAACCCCAAATAAAACGGTGATAAAATCCATCAAGCCCCAAAAATCCACATAACAACCTTGAAGACTGTGGTGTTGGCCATTATTGTATGGCCTGGACCTTCCGGTGGACTGGTTCAACCACCCTAATGGACACCACGTGTCCCAGATACTCTACTTGAGTTTGTGCGAAGGAGCATTTCGAGAGCTTGCTGAAGAATTGGCCCTGCAACAGAACCTGGTAGGCCAGCTCTAAATGAAGTAAATTATCACTGAAAGAGCTACTATAAATTAATATGTCGTCAAAAAACACAATGACGAAATGACAAAGGTATGGTTGGAAAAGGGAATTCATTGTCGCCTGAAATGATGAGGGTGCTTGCACAAGCCAAATGACATCACTATAAACTCACAGTGGTCGTGATGAGTCCGGAATGCAGTCTTGTAAACATCATCCTCATGCATCAATATTTGATGGTAACCCTGTAGGAGATCGAGCTTTGTAAACCAATGCGACCCACCAAGTTCATCAAGAAGTTTGTCAATGGTTGGAATAGGAAAATGGTCTTTTATCGTGATTGCATTCAAGGCCCAATAATTGACACAAAACCTCCAGGTGCCATCATGTTTCTTAATGAGTAATATCGGCGAGGAAAACATACTAGTGCTAGGGCGAATGACCCCTCCCTATAACATCGAATTAACTTGAGCTTCAATCTCTTGTTTTTGGAAATGCGGGTAATGGTATGGTCGAACATTGACTAGTTTAGAGTTGGGAAAAGATGTATGTGGTGATTGGTATGGCGGGAAGGAGGTAAGGTGGTTGGTTGTTGAAACAAAGAGTCAAATTTAGTGACTATCGTCTGAATTTTTGATAACGACTGGGTTAACTCGGTTTGGTTCGAAGGAAGGTCTGTGGGTAGTGTGCGAATGTGGAATAAGGCATTAGTATTTCTTTTACGCACCAATCATCAAAGTTGTGGAGTAAGGAGGGAAATGGTGGATGCACTATCACCTTTTTACTCAATAACTCTTCTGTCGTGAGAAAATTTCATGGATAAAACATTATAATTAGTTAGCACAGGGCCAAGAGACTTGAGCCACTGGACATCTAATACGATGTTAGCACCACACAGCAGTAGGTTGTGCAGGTCAACAATGAAAATGATGTCATGTATGTTGATGGCAATGGCTTCACAAACATGGTGACAGTCTAGGTGGTGGTTGTTACCCACCATGACACTGAGAGGGGTGGTGGTCTGCGTTGGTAAGCCCAATTGATGCACCAATTGTTCCTGAATGAAGTTGTGGGTGCTACCCCCATCAACTAAGATCACCATTTGGTGATCTACAACACGACCCAAGAGGTGTAATGTTTTTGGGGCCAGGTGACTCGAGAGTATGTGTAAACTGATTTGGGTCTGGGTTGGGTTAGAAGCATCTGGTGGTTCGGTTAGTGGGTCTATGTTAGGGTCAGACTCTAGAAAACCCTCATCATCATCGGTAATAAACAGAAACACCTTGGAAGTGCATTTGTGGTCGCGATGGTATTTTTCATCGCAATTGAAGCAGAAGCCACGTTCACGACACAAGGTTAACTCCTCATGGGATAAGCGTTTAATGGATACTGAAGGGGTTGGTTTCGAAGGGGTGGGCACAAAGGGTGAGGTATGTGAAAGGGTGGAAGGTGCTAAGAGAAGGTAGAAGCAGATGAGGAAAAATTGGGAGCAGAAACGTGGTTAGGGTGGTGACAGAAGGGGCGTTGAGTGTCTAGGAACTTTTATTCCTGAAGTTAGGCCAGACCAGTTTCTTGCACCAACGTTAATGGATGAAGAGCCTGTACCTCACGACAAATTTCTGGTGACAACCTAGAAATGAAGCAGATCAAAAGGAACGGTGGCAGAAGACCAATGATACAGTTAGCGAGCTCTTCAAATTCCGAGAGGTAAGCATTGATTGAATCCCTTTGTGTTAATTTAAGCAGCGTACCAATGGGATCTTCGTACTGAGAAGGGGTGAAGCAAGTTTGAGGGGCCTGAAGGAAACCAGGCCAAGAGGTGAGTTGCCCATTGCTGGTCATCCATTGGAACCAAGCAAGGGCACGACCATCCATATAAAAAGACGCAATGGTGAGACACTCATGTTTAGGGGTGGTATGGTACTCAAAAAATTGGTTGATCTTGAAGATCCAGTCGAGAGGGTTTGTACCATCAAACCTCAAAACCTCGAGCTTCATATGGTGTGATGAAGATAGGGACACAGGAGAGGGAATGGCAGAGGAAGAAGAGGGTGAGTGACTGGGTGTGTCTGGTTTATGAAGGTGGCGGATAAGCTCATCTAGCTTGTAGGTCATGTGCTGGATTGTTTCACTGAGGGAAATTTGGTGTGTAGTGAGCTTGGTAATGGATTCCTCAAGCCTGTCGGAATTGGCTTTGGACCTAGTGGATTCATCCATGGAAACAGGACAACGAGAGCACCAAATTTGTTAAGAGTAGAGAAGATAGAGCTGGCTTCGAGGGCCAATGACCTCCTTGAGGAAAAAGAATAGGGAATTTCTGAGATTTTTTTCATTACTGCCTTATTACATGATTCTGATGTTTATAATAATGTTTCTAACAGAATTTAGAATTTTGGTGCTAGCAGAGTCATAACCGTGCTAGTGGAAACAACGACGAAAACAAAATGACACAAAGCTATGACAAACAAGGTGCCAGCTCAACTCCAATTAGGACCGTTAGATGTAATCCTTCAAATATCCAGGTTTGGTCATCTTCCTTGTGGACTTCTCCCTTAATGATGGCTGATCTTCATTCTTCCTACCAGTTACTGTTATTATGCGTGCGAAGTATTGTCCCAAGTGTACCGAAGAAGGAGTAAAGAACAATGGCCAAAACCAGAGACATCATCAGCTTGTGTTGTTTTGTAAACAAAGAATTTCCTGTGTCGATGTTTCTTGCTGCAATCAAGGTAATCAGTACTGTTAATAATCTGTCATGAGTCTTCTCCAATTCCTTGAATAGATTGTGTAATAGGTCACTAAACACACATTGAAACAACAAAAGAAAAATTAGATATACTAGAATTTCCCATTTGAGAATTGTTGGTTGGTGTGTGAATTGTGATCATAATATATTGGATGACATGTTAAATACGGGCAGAGGATATAGAATATGGAATATTGAAAAACAAATTCAATCACTCTGAATATTCATATGAGATTTTGGACTTTTGGTCTAAGTTTTTGCTTAATGTTAACTTTTGTTTTGAACTTGGAAAATTTTGCTGTGTTTCGGAGGGGTTGCTTTTTCTTCCTTCAAGAGGATTACCACCGCGTAATAATAATGGACTGGGTTCTAATTAAACATTCATCACGAATCACGATGTAAATTTTTTTTAACCTGCGGTATACACGGATAACTTTTTTAATCCCAGAATGATATTCTTGTGAATAAGTCAGGAGAATGTTATTTTTGAATATTTATTAAAAATATGTGTTTGATTAACTATAATTATTTTTTATATTTCTAAAAATAATTAAGACATATATTTAGTTAAATTATTTTTTCTTGGGAATATATATTTTAATTATTAAAATATTCTTATTATGTTAAATATCTTATTTTTTATATAACAAATAACTTTATTATTCAATTGTAACAAAATTTTCCCCACTACTTTTTAACTGTCATTAGAGTATATAAGTGCACCACACATTAAACTTGCAAAGAATAATTGATCGTGAATGAAAAATTATTGAGTAAAATTTATGAGATTAATGATAGATAAAATTGACACATGAATGAAAATTTTAAAAAAGACAAAAATTAAAAAAACATAACTAAAGAGATCATTAGAATGAAAGTGAGATAATGGATAAGAAAAGACTATATGTGTATTTTTACTCATAAGAGAGATTTTTGTCCTATGGGAGTAAATATTTTGGACTAAAAACTCACTGGTGAAACAAACATACTTAATGGAATTATTATTATATATCTTTATTTTTTAGGTAACCATGTTATGTTAATGGTGTAAAGTAAACTTATTATTACTTAGGCCTCTTTTTCAAATCAATTTTTTTAAAATGTAATTTTTTGTCATTTTATTTTTCTAAATCATCAATTTTAGTTATTTTTTTTTAATTAAGACATTTTATCTTTTACTTTTAAAAAATTTGTGATTTTAGTTTTTTTATTTTTTTAATTGAGACATTTTGTCCTTATTTCTTAAAAATCTACAATTTTAATATCCTTTTTAAATTTCATACTTGACTATGCATTTTTATTTTTTTAATAAATTAAGCTTATTGGTAATTAAATTATTTTAAAAAACATTTGTTATGTGAATAATAAATAAATATGTGTTAGTTAACATTTATAAAATACATAGATTAACATTTGAAATTGATCACAAAAATTAAAAATACCTATTTTTTTAAAATGAAGAAGAAAATGTTTGAATTAAAAAATAGAGACTATAATTGCAAACTTTATAAAATAAATGATGAAATATTTCAATTAAAAAAAATAAGAAAACATAAATTATATGAGAAAATAGAAGAATGCAAATTTCATTTTAGCCTCTCTTTTTCCAAGGCTAAAATCCCAAAAATCAACTTTTTATAGTATTGTATATCTATATATGCCGATAATTTGTTTTTGCTAAAATAAATTAAATTAAATTACTGCGTTGCATACGCGGATACCAATTATTATAAAACTCCAGCTTTAATTAGGTTATTTATTTTTTGGATTAATTAGGTTTTTTTATTTGTAATAATAAATTCTCATTGTCCATTTTATAAGACCTTTCACTAGTACTGAAGACAGGGGTACTTAAATAGTATGCAAATTGACAAAAGTATACGATGTAGAAACATGTAATCTAAGAGCTAACTAGGTAACTGGATTTTAGCTAGAAAAGCGTATATTTGATCTGTTTATAATCTAATATATTTTTTGTATTTATAATAAGTTTTATTTTGAAATTTTCTGTTGTCTAAAATATTTTATCACAAAATAGTACTGTCGAAGCTTACTAAATAGAGTTTCAAATCTAGTCAAAAAGGTTTGTTAACAACTCATCATTAACTGAGAATAAGTATATATTAATTAGTTGCAACTTTATAGTTTATTTATTACTTTACCATTTTAATTTATTATATAAATTTTCTGTTAAATCACACTTAATGTTGTTAAGAATATATTTTGAAAATTCAAATATTTTCTCACAAATTCAATATTTATTATCAACAGAGTTATATTTATTAGACTATTAAATACTTCTCGATTGAGTTTAAAGCCATATTATAAACGAGTTTGAGGCAAACTGTATAATTAGTTAGTTTCTTTCCTTGTAGCATTTGTTGAACGGTACAAGATTTTCCAACTTACATTAGCCTTAGCCTGTTTATTTTTCTAAGATAAAAGTAATCATGTTTAAAAGTTTTTTAAACAACTAAATAATTAAAAAATAAAACCCGAAAGAGGTTAATTTCTAATAATAGTTTTCAGAAAATAAAATTATATCAAAATACGCAAGTACATAGTACAGTTTTTTTTTTTAGCGAATACAAGTACATACTGCAGGGTAGTACGGTATACTGTAAAATAAGCAAAGCAATTAATGTGTCTAAATCAGATCAATTATAAATCCATATTTATTTACTGCAAGAAGTTATTGTAAACTGAATGTAGTTAATTAAGGCAAAACTAAAATTGAAAAGTGGTAATATGATACATGCAGTTGATGATTTGCTTTAATAATATACTTAGAATTTGTTTATGTCAAAGTTGAATTGTATTAATTTTGATAAAATAAATTTTAAATTATTAATTGTAATTAAAACATATATCTAAATTAATTTCAACAATTTAATCATAAATTAAACTATAAGGATCATTTGCGCAAATTTACTTGCACTAATTATCAACTACTTACGTGACAAGATTTTTAGTATTTTCTACCAATTCTCTAATTTTACTTATTTGTCGACTTATATATTTATCTGACAATACGTAAAGAAGTCAGATTTACCATATATTTGTGTGGGATTTTTATCTTGGTAAATGCATAGGCTGCATAGCTGATTAACTTTATCTCAAGTCCATCATTTCTATTTTTTTTTTTTTACTGATATCTATTTTGCATTCATATCTCCATTTAGACATTTGAGTGGAAATATGATTGAACACCCTCCATTAAGCAGTAAAAATAAAGACAGTTATTTCATCAATCCAATGGCATATTCTTTCTGACTCAAGAATCCAAAATCAAATTTAAACAAAGGAAAGTATAACATTAATAGATACCAAACAGGGCAAAATTGAGAAACAATGACACTAAACAAGTGTGAACAGAGTTTGACAGGGTGCTCTGCTTTTGTCTAGAGAGGCAGCAAACCTGAGTTTCTTTGAGGTGATGGTCAAAGCCAGAAATGAAGTAGCACCTCCCACAATAAGCATGGCACAATAATTGACCACTCGAACCCAACTGAACGAAATCGTTCCTTTGATTTGATGCATTGTTGAAAATGGTTTGAGTTTTTTAACTCTGAGTTTAGTTTGGTTCATAGTTATGTTTGTTTTATAAATACTTTTTGAACAATCATAATCACACTTCATTAATTAAACATGTAAGTATAGTTAATTTTACCCCAAATAATTTCGAGTAAGTGAACATAATTGTTACGATTATTGATGTGTGGTTTATATGTCATAAGGTTATTGAGATGTGTAATGGTGATTAGATTTGTCTTACAAGGGATTAATACTGCATAAAGTTATTAAAATGTCTAATGTTGATAATTTTTGTCCCACAAGTGATTAATTAATATTAATCCTATCATTATATATATATATATATATATATATATATATATATATATATATATATATATATATATGAAACATTTGTTCCACATAATGATGTTGTATTCTCAGGAATATGTAATTTTTTTTTGGGTATATTTAAAAACATATTCAGTTACGTTTAATATTTTTAGAATCATTTTTAAATTTAAAATAATTTAAATAAAAAAGTAAAAATGAAAATTTAACTTTTCATATTCCCATATAAATATCACATTTTTATCTTTTTTTTTTGGAATAAAAGTATAGAAAAACATTATAAAAAAATTATATAACATTTTCAAACATAAATTATATCCAAGAATAAATTTTTAAAATTAATGAAATTAACGCGACACGTGGAAATTGAAATGAGAGGAAGTATGATGAAGGAAATAGCAGCGAACTTTCCATCAGGTTTGATAAACTATTAAGAAGATTAGTGCAAAAATCTTGTAAAAGAATATAACGTTAATCTTAAGTTTTATTTGACAAATAAAATTAGAATTAGATAAAAATCATAATTTTTTACGCTTGGTTTGTATAAGGTCACTCTAGAGAGAGAAAAAAATGTAGACCATTAAAGAAAAAAAAATGATATAAATCATGATGGTCCACATTTTTTTTATTTGATGATGATTCGCTTCATTTATTTTTCATCTAAAGTTAATTACTAAGCATTAAAAGAAAATATGATAATGTGCTTCACTCTTGCATTAAACATGAAAAGAAAATCATTAAAAATAAGAACTATTTTCATGAATCCAACGACAGATTATTACTGAGTGAAGAATCTATAATGATTCTTGCTCAAACTAAAACAAGAAAAAACATAACAGGCACAAGCACACCATATGTGAACACACCTTATCTCGGAAGAGGCAACAACCTTGATTAATCAACTTAGCTCACTGTGATGTACCCTTAATCCAATTCATGATCTTTTGATGAACACCATAATCGTAGGCAACCACTGCGAATATTCCAAGCCACATGGCCAAAGTGGTCCAAGAAACGATGGTTGAGACGAAGTTCAAAGCCAGAACTGAAACAACAGCTCCCACAGTAAGCATGACCCAAATTATGAGTGGAAGAAGGCTTCCTTTATATATCAGAAGTATTGTCCCAATGGTAGCACAGAAGAAGTATAAGACAATGGTTAAAATCAGATACATCATTAGCTTGTGCTGTTCGGTAAACAAAAGCTTCCCTGACTCACTGTCTTTTTAGTGAAATCAAAGCAGTGAGCAGTGTTAAGAATTTGACGAGGATCTCCTGCAATTCCTTGAATACATTCACCACTTGGTCCCTAAGTAAATGAGCACAATCATTAAAGGAAAAACAAAAGTTAGTCTTTTGCTAGAAACACAGAGGATAGAGCCCAAGGCAGAAAGAAAACCCAATTCAACTCAACAAAAAATGTCCAATTTGTTAAAGATAGAAAGAAGAATAGGGATAAAATAGATAACAGGATGTGTGGTAAAGAATATAAAAAAAGATGTTGAAATGGTAAGTGGAATAATCTTCAAACAAGGTACTGGGAAACAGCATATATATATATATATATATATATATATATATATATATATATATATATATATATATATATATATATAATACTATGTACTAACCTCAGGGCAGACAAGCTTGTTCGTTGGATGAAAACAGAACTTCGCTGTTTCAGAATGGTTGGTTCATTAACGAATGGAGACATATATTTAACCAATTATCAGTATATTTAGAACGAACTATGTAATAGGAATGCTTGACGAATCGGTAATGAAAATGACAGATTGTAAATTGTCGAATTGGTAAAGGAAATGACTTAGGTTGTAATGAAAATGGCATATGACTTAGGTTGCTAGGAACTTCTACTGCTAAAGGCTACGAGTAATAATAGAAAGAATGAATAAGCTTCTTCTTATTTTCTCTCGTAAGGAAAGCATACATTTTATAGTAATAGCAGGTGTAAATCTGTTACAACCCGTATAGCCTGTCCCCTGGTGCCTGACATTCCTAACGGCCCTTACACATAATCACGTAAATATCCGGGCCTTGTGCGAGTGCGGTTATTGCCACGTGCGGGTTCCTCTGTCCGTGCCTCCTGCATGGGATCTTAGAATATTCTGGATGCAGGTGGGAGTTGCGTTTGTGTGGTGCTATCAATGCCCCCGGTCTGCAAATAAACCTTATCCTCAAGGTTGTAAACTTTTTGGAGCTTGGACCAGTTTTCCCACGTGGTCTCTTCGGGCGGAAGTCCAGCCCATTGAACCAGTGTCATCAGAGTTGGGGGCGTAGTGGACTCATCCATTTTCCAGTCCAAAATACGTAATGGGTGCACCAGGGGGTGGTGATCAATAGTGAAAGCGGACAGGTCCGGCACTGCTGTGGGATGTGGTCCTTGGTGGAGTTTGAGGAGTGAAATATGAAACACAGGGTTGATCTTCGACGAGGAGGGTAGCTGCAGGCGATACGCTACCTGGCCTATTCTCTCAACAATTGGGTAAGGACCATAGAAGTGCTTGCTGAGTTTGGAGTACGTTGGTTGTAATGAAGTTTGGCGGTAAGGACGGAGATGAATGTAAACCCAGTCTCCGACGTTAAAGCAGAGATCCCGACAGTGAGCATCTGCAATGCGCTTCATATTTGCCTGGTATTTTTGTAGCCTGCGAGTGAGTGTACTGTGAATTGTCTCCCTCGACGAAAGTATGGTATTGACTGCTTCAATGGGTGAAGTCCCGGCGCCATATAAAGGGAGTGCTGGTGGAGGTTTGCCAAACATAACCTCGAACGGTGATAGGCTCGTGCCGCTATGTACTGAAGTATTATACGAATACTCAACAAGCGAAAGGAAGTGAGACCACTGTCGAGGGTTGTCATGAACATAAGCGCGCAAATACTGCTCCAACACTCGATTGATAACCTCCGTCTGTCCGTCCGATTGCGGGTGATATGCTGTGCTAAATCGGAGTTTAGTCCTACTGAGACAAAAAAGGTTGCGCCAAAAAGCACTGAGGAAAATGGGGTCTCTATCCGAGATGATGTTGTCGGGAAAGTCGTGATGTTTGCAAACAATGTCCAGGAAGAGGACGACAACCTTATGAGCAGTGTAATGCTGGGGAAGGGGACCCAAGTGGATTGCTTTAGAGTAACGATCCACCACGACCAGGATAGTCGTGTAGCCCTGAGATATTGGTAAGCCTGTAACGAAGTCCATGGAGAGGTCAACCCATAAGGAAGAAGGAGGTGGGATGGGTTGCAGGAGTCCTGCCGGTTTAAGGGTAGAGTGCTTTGTCGTCTGGAATGTAGCACATTGGCGGATATACTGCTTGATGTCGTGGCGCATCTGAGGCCAACAGAAGTGTTGATTAATGCGGCAGAATGTTTTCGCCACACCCATATGGCCGCCTGTAGGGGTGAGGTGATATTCATCCATGAGGACCCTTGAGAGGTCGTGGCTTGCCGGAAGCCACGTCTTGTCTTGCGAGAAGATCATGCCATTTTTAACTATGAATCCTAGATGGTCAATGGGATGGTGAAGAATTTTATGGAGCATTTCTTGATACGCCGTGTTTGTCGCACAAGATTTGCGAAGCTGGTCCATGAACAATGAATGTGGAATGGATAAAAGCAGCATGGTGGAAGGGGGTGGAACTCTGAATAAAGAATCCGCCACTACGTTCTGTGCGCCTGATTTGTATTGGATCATGTAATTGAATCCGAGTAACTTAACCATGTAATGCTGCTGCTCAGGAGTTTGGATGACCTGTGTCATCAATTTCTTCAAGCTTCGATGATTAGTCAAGATGAAGAAGGGGTGACCGAGAAGGTAATGTCGCCATTTACGCACCGCCGTAGTGATTGCGTGCAGCTCGCGAACATAAGTGGAAGCTTGTTGCAGGCGAGGGCGAAGTTGTTTGCTAAAGAAGGCGATAGGTTTGGAGTTCTAAAGCAAGACGACGCCAATGGCTGTGCCCGAAGCATCGGTGTCTAGGTAAAATGGAATCGTAAAATCTGGGGAAGCCAATATAGAGCTTGTGTCATAAGTGACTTCAAGTGGTCGAATGCCTTCTGTGCATCGGTGCTCCACTGGAACTTATCTCGACAAAGAAGCGTCATTAACGGTGCAGCAGTGGCGGCATAGCCTCGAATGAACCTTCTATAGAATCTCGTGAGACCCAGAAAACTTCTGAGGTCTGTGGGCGAGGTGGGCACAGGCCAAGAAAGCATTGCCTGGATTTTATCGGGGTCTGGCGCGATCCCCACCGCCGAGATGACATGGCCGAGGTAGATGAGTTGTCTTTCTGCAAAATCGCATTTAGAACGATGAAGGTAAAATGAGTGTTGCTGGAGTGAGGTGAACACAACTTCAAGATGATCGAGGTGAGTATCGAACGACGGGCTATAAACCAATATGTCATCAAAGAAGATCGCAACGAATTTACAGAGGAATGGCCGAAGTAACTTATTCATTGATGCTTGGAAGGTGGAGGGAGCATTGGTTAGGCCAAATGGTATGACCTTGAACTCGTAGTGGCCATGGTGGGTGCGAAACACTGTCTTCGGGATGTCATCTTCGTGCATCCTGATTTGATGGAACCCCTGTCGGAGGTCCAGCTTCGAGAACCATGAAGCTTTTCCGATTTCATCTAGAAGCTCATCGATAGTTGGCATTGGAAACCTATCCTTAATGGTTATGGCGTTCAGTGCTCGATAGTCGACACAACAATGCCAGCTCCCGTCCTTTTTCTTCACTAACAGTACCAGAGAAGAAAACATGCTATGGCTTGGACGGATGAGATCAGCTTCGAGCATGGCGGTGACTTGGCGTTCTAACTCGTTTTTCTGGGGGTAGGGGTATCGGTAGGGACGCACGTTCACTGGGCTAGAATTGGGAAGGAGATGGATGAGGTGGGTGATGGTGTGAGGAGGGGGAAGCTGGTTGGGTTCCTGAAACAAGGTGGAGTAATGCTGAAGAAGATGGGCGAGTAAGGGGGGGTGAACTTTAGTAAGTGGGGGTGTGGGTGGAGTGGGGGAAGGGTAAACAGGTAAATTGGGCTGTGGGGCAGGTACATGGGTGAGGTGGTAAACAACAGAAATGCAGTGGGTCTGGGCCAAGCGTTTAAGTTGTTGGGCCGAGGCTGGATTGGGTAAGAGGGGAACGTCAGCATTGAGGGAAATGGACTGGCCCAGGAACGTGATGATGGTGACCGGTCCAAGTGTCTTCAGCCATTGGACCCCGAGGACGATATCGGCGCCACCGATGGGTAGTTGGAACAAATCCACAACAAAAGAGAATCCCTGAATCGTAATTGGAATCGAAGGGAACCTGGTATTGCACTCGATGGTGCTGCCATTACCAATCATTACATGCATGGTAGTGGCGAGAACCTGCTGCAACTGGAGGAAGAAGGCCAGGCGAGACTAAATGAAATCATGCGTACTCCCACCATTTACTAGAATAATGACCTGGTGGCGAGCAATGGTCCCATGGATGCGAAAAGTTTCCGATGCCGGCATGCCGGAAAGAGAGTTCAAACTGATTTGGGGGACGTCGAGAGTTGCTTGTGGTGGGTGGGGACTGTCAGGGGCAATGGAAGTAGCTTGATGTGGCGGGACTATATCCTTATCGTCCTCATCTGCGATGAGCAAGTGAAGGCGCGACCGGCAACGATGACCTACGATCCACTTATCGTCGCAATGGTAGCAGAGACCTTTGTCGCGGCGTACTACGAGTTCCTCGGCAGTAAGCCTCTTAATCGGAGGTCAAGCTAATGAAGGAATCAGGGAAGAGCCAGTGCCGGGAGGAGAAACCGGTGATGGATGCACGGGCGAGTGCACAGGTGGTGGTCGAGATGGCCAACGACGATCTTTGAGTTTTTCCTCTTGAAGCTTTGCAAGAGCCACAACTTGCGGCAACGACATAGGCTGAAGCGCCTGAACCTCTCGCCGGAGCTCCGAGTATAATCCTGAAATAAAACAACTCAACAAAGAGGGTGGAGACTGGCCTATGATACGGTTAGCTAATTGTTCAAATTCTGTTAAGTAATCATTAACAGAACCGCGTTGTTGTAACTTGAAGAGGGCCCCTGTGGATCTTCATAAAATGTAGGAGCGAATCTGGATTCCAAGGCTTGGAGGAGCGCCGACCAGGAGGAGATGAACCTGTTACGGGTCATCCATTGGTACCACGAAAGCGCGGGGCCATCCATATAGAATGAGGCGACAGTAATGCGCTCGTGATCAAGTAATCCCTGGTAATCGAAGAATTGGCTGATTTTGAAAATCCAGCCTACCGGGTCTTGCCCATCGAAATGAGGAACGTCAAGTTTCATGTGCGGCTTAGGTGAGGGAGGCGGAGGAGAGATGGTGTGCGGGGGTGGCAGAGGGATGGGTGATGGGATGGTCAAGGTGGCGAGGTGTTTGAGGACAGAGTCGAGTTTGGTGGTCATGGAGGTTTGTGTTTGGGCGAGGTTGGCGTGGTTCTGGGATAAGGTTGCCTGAGCTTGGGTGAGACGTTGTACGGCCTCCTCCCGGCGGTCGAGGGTGGCTTGGGGGGTATTATGTTCCGGCATGGTGGGTGCTGATCAGAAGTGGCAGGTCGGACCAAAAATGCTAGGAACTTCTACTGCTAAAAGCTACGAGTAATAATAGAAAGAATGAATAAGCTTCTTCTTATTTTCCCTGGTAAGGAAAGCATACATTTTATAGTAATAGCAGGTGTAAATTTGTTACAACCCGTATAGCCTGTCCCCTAGTGCCCGACATTCCTAACGGCCCTTACACATAATCACGTATAAAAAGTTTTCATGGTGCATTGGAAAAAAAATTAATTTGTATGTTTAAATTTTTATTTTAATTTAAATTATTAAAATAATATAAATATTATATTATATAAATATATTTTTAATTGATTTAAAAAATACTTTTTTATTAAAATTAAATTTTTATGAGAAAATAATATTATTAAATATAATTACTTATCTTGTATTATTTAATTTATATAAAATATTTTGTAGGTAAATATTTTTTTAAATCTGAATTTTGTCTAATAATATATTTGCTTTAGTAAAATATTTAAATTTTTTAATATTATTATGTTATTAGATTTTTTAAAAAATGATAATATTTTTTGTTTAATAATTTATTTATAAATGAAAATTATATTATATTATAAATAAAATACTTAAATAATTAGTGAGAAAAAATTTAAAACGTAAGCATGTTGGGATAATTATTTTTGTTACGGGTGTGTTATCGATAAATTTCATATTTTTTTTTTATTTTCCTGTTAATTTTAATAATTAATTGTGAGATTATTGTTTATCGAAGTAAAAATATAGACAAAATTATTTAATTATTTTTTTCCTCTAGTATTCTTGGAACTAAAAACTCTTGTGAAACAAACGTCTCTTAATTGAATTATTACTATATTTTTATTTTTTAGGTAGCTACTTGGGCCTCTTTTTCAAATCAACTTTTGTTTTTTTTTTTAAATGTAATTTTTGTCATTTTATTTTTCTAAATCATCAATTTTAGTTATTTTATTTTTTAATTAAGATATTTTGTCTTTTATTTTTTTAAAATTTATAATTTTAGTCTTTCTATTTTTTTAATTGAGAAATTTTGTCCCTTACTTCTTAAAAATCTACAATTTTAATCTTTTTTTTAATTTCATACTTATGTATTTTTTTTAATAAATTATGCTGATTAGTAATTAAATTATTTAAAAAAACATTATTTATGTGTGTTTTAGTCAATGTTTACAAATTAAATAGATTAACGTTCTTTGAAATTTTTATATTTTTTAATAAATTAAGCTTGTTAATAATTAAAATATTTTAAAAAACATTTATTATGTAAATAATAAATAAACACGTGTTTTAGTTAATATTTACAGACAACATAGATTAACGTTCTTTGAAATTGACACTAAAGATTAAAATTGTGATTTTTTTTTATAAAAAAAATAAGAACTAAAATTGCAAATATGAGAACTAGAAGAATGCAAATTGCATTTTAGCCTCTCTTTTTCCAAGGCTAAAATCCCAAAAATCAACTTTTTATAGTATTGTATATATATATGTACCGATAAATTTTATTGCTAAATTAAATTAAATTACTGCGTTGCATACACGGATACCAATTATTATAAAACTCCAGCTTTAATTAGGTTATTTATATGCAAATTGACAAAAGTATACGATATAGGAACTTGTAATCTAAGAGCTAACTAGGTAACTGGATTTTAGCTAGAAAAGCGTATATTTGATCTATTGTCTCATATATTTTATCACAAAATAGTGTCGAAGCTTACTAATTAAATAGAGTTTCAAATCTAGTCAAAGGGTTTGTTAACAACTCGTCATTAATTGAGAATAAGCATATATTAATTAGTTGTAACTTTATAGTTTATTTATTACTTTACAATTTTAATTTATTATATTAATTTTCTATTAAATCACACGTAATGTTTTCGACTACTTGTTAAGAATATATTTTGCAAATTCAAATATTTTCTCACAAATTCAATATTTATTATCAACAGAGTTATATTTATTAGACTATTAAATACTTCTCGATTGAGTTTAAAGCCATAGTATAAACGAGTTTGAGACAAACTGTATAATTAGTTAGTTTCTTTCCTTGTAACATTTGTTGAATGGTACAAGTTTTCCGACTTACATTAGCCTTAACCTGTTTATTTTTCTATGATAAAAGTAATCATGTTTAAAAGTTTTTTAAACAACTAAATAATTAAAAAAATATAACCCAAAAGAGGTTAACGGCTAATAATAGTTTTCAGAAAATAAAATTATATTAAAATACGCAAGTACATAGTACATTTTTTTTAGCGAATACAAGTACATACTGCATAGTAGTACAGTATACCGTAAAATAAGCAAAGCAATTAATGTGTCTAAATTAGATCGATTATAAATCCAAATTTATTTACAGCAAGAAGTTATTGTAAACTGAATGTAGTTAATTAAGGCAAAACTAAAATTGAAAAGTGGTAATATGATACATGCAGTTGATGATTTGCTTTAATAATTAACTTAGAATTTGTTTATGTCAAAGTTGAATTGTATTAATTTTGATAAAATAAATTTTAAATTATTAATTGTAATTAAAATATATATCTAAATTAATTTCAACAATTCAATCATAAATTAAACTATAACGATCATTTGCGCAAATTTACTTCCACTAAAATTATCTACCACTTACGTGACATGATTTTTAGTATTTTCTACCAATTCTCTAATTTTACTTATTTGTCAACTTATATATTTGTCTGACAATACGTAAAGAAGTCAGATTTACCATATATTTGTGTGAGATTTTTATCTTGCTAAATAGCATAGGCTGCATAGCTGATTAACTTTATCTCAAGTCCATCATTTCTATTTTTTTTACTGATATCTATTTTGCATTCATATCTCCATTTAGACATTTGACTGGAAATATGATTGAACACCCTCCATTAAACAGTATTAATAAACACAGTTGTTTCATCAATCCAATGGCATATTCTTTCTGACTCAAGAATCCAAAATCAAATTTAAACAAAGGAAAGTATAACATTAATAGATACCAAACAAAGCAAAATTGAGAAACAATAACACTAAACAAGTGAACAGAGTTTGACAGGGGTGCTCTGCTTTTGTATAGAGAGGCAGCAAACCTGAGTTTCTTTGAGGAACAACATAGATATACACAAACAACGTCAAAATTCCAATCCACAAGGCCAAAATGATAATAGCAACAGCGAATGAGATGATGGTCAAAGCCAGAAATGAAGCAGCACCTCCCACAATAAGCATGGCACCATAATTGTCCACTCGAACTGAACTGAACGAAATTGTTCCTTCGATTTGATGCATTGTTGAAAATGGTTCGAGTTTTTTAACTCTCAGTTTAGTTTGATTCATAGTTAAGTTTGTTTTATAGATACTTTTTGAACAACCATAATCACACTTGATTAATTAAATATGTAAGTATAGTTAATTTTACCTCAAATATTTTCGAGTAAATGAATATAGTTGTTACAATTATTGATGTGTGATTAATATGTCATAGGGTTATTGAGATGTGTAATGGTGATTAGATTTGTCTTACAAGGAATTAATACCTCATAAAGTTATTAAAATGTCTAATGTTGATAATTTTTGTCCCACAAGTGATTAATTAATATTAATTATATTAGTAATATTATATATAATCATGCTTATTTATTTTTAACCTCGTTCACTTGGAAAATAAAATTAGTCTTTAATTATATATATATGAATCGCTTGTTCCACATAATGACGTTGTATTCTCAGGAATATGTAAATATTATTTTTGGGTATATTTAAAAACATATTCGGTTATGTTTAATATTTTTAGGATCATTTTTTAAATTTAAAATAATTTAAATAAAAAAGTAAAAATGAAAGTTACATGTGTATTTAAGGAATAAATTTTCATATTCCCATATAAATATCACATTTTTATCTTTTTTGATGGGAATAAAAGTATGGAAAAACATAATAAAAAAATTACAAAACATTTTCAAACATAAATTATATCCAAGAATAAATTTTCAAAATTAATGAAATTAACGCAAAATGTGGAAAGTGAAATGAGAGGAAAAAGAGTCACAGCAAGATGAAGGAAATAGCAGCGAATTTTCCGTCAGATTTGATAAACTATTAAGAAGATTAGTGCAAAAATCTTGTAAAAGAATATAATGTTAATCTTAAGTTTTATTTGACCTATAAAATTAGAATTAGATCAACATCATATTTTTTTACGCTTGGTTTGTATAAGGTCAGTTTAGAGAGAGAGAGAAAAAAAGTGTAGACCATTAAAGAAAAAAATGATACGCTTCATTTTTTTCATCTAAAGTTAATTACTAAGCATTAAAAGAAAACATGATAATGTGTGCTGCAGTCTTGCATTAAACATGAAGAGAAAGGAAAAAAAAGAAAAGGAAAGCATTAAAAATAAGAGTTATTTTCATCAATCCAACAGATTATTCTCTAGTGAAGAATCTATAATGATCCTTACTCAAACTAAAACACAGAACAACATAACAGGCACAGGGCACCGGACGCTTAAATGGGAAAGTCTATTACCATATGTGAACACACCATATCTTCGCAGAGGCAACAACCTTAATTAATCAACTCAGTGTCATGGATCCTTAATCCAATTCTTGATCTTTTGAGGAACACCATAGTCGTAGGCAACCACTGCGAATATTCCAAGCCACATGGCCAAAGTGATCCAAGAAACGATGGTTGAGACGAAGTTCAAAGCCAGAACTGAAACAACAGCTCCCACAATAAGCATGACCCAAATTATGAGTCGAAGAAGGCTTCCCTTGTATATCAGAAATATCGTCCCAATGGTAGCACAGAAGAAGTATAAGACAATGGTTAAAATCAGATACATCATTAGCTTGTGCTGTTCTGTAAACAAAAGCTTTCCTGACTCACTGTTTTTTACTGAAACCAAAGCAATCAGCAATGTTAAGAATTTGAAGAGGATCTCCTGCAATTCCTTGAATACATTCACCACCTGGTCCCTAAGTAAATAAGCACAATCATTAAAGGAAAAAGAAAAGTTAGTCTTTTGCTAGAAACGCAGGATAGAGCTCAAGGCAGAGTCTAATAGAAAACCCAATTCAACTCAACAAAAAAATGTCCAATTTGTTAAAAATAGAAAGAATAGGGATAAAATAGATACCAAGATGTGCGAGTAAAGAATCTAATAAATGTTAAAATGGTAAGTTAAAAAATCTTCAAACAAGGTTATTGGAAAAGAGCATATATATATATATACTAACTAACCTTAACGAAGGTGTGAAGCTCAAGGCAGGCATGGTTGAAACCAGAGGTGATAACAGAACTTTTCTCTGTTTGGTTGGTATACTCTTATATTTGTTGGCACTACCCTTACTATTGCACAGAGTTGCTTCGCTCCATGTTATAAAGGCGTTTCAGTAATTCTTCACCATGGGTGGGAAAAATCTAACTTTTTTGACCCTGAGGTATGAGGTGGTACGTGGAATCTTCATTCAGTCAGAAACGGCAAATCACCCAAAAATTCCCAAGGAATGTCTTTCCAGATGGACATAGTCAGGAGATGTAGTTATGTATTTGCTTGAATATAATTGAATTTTATCATTTTATTAGTTATAATATGAATGTATGGTATTTATTTGATCTAGAATGAAATTAATAAAATGATTATAAATTGTTAATAATAATTATGTGTGTAACATTTTATTTTTTTAAATAAATTAAAGAGTATTTTTATTTATAAATAAATAGAGTTTAAAAAAATGATGAAATTTTTATAATTAAATAAATAAGGAGAAATAATTTTATTAATTAAAATAATGATTTGAGAGAAAATAAAAAATATATTTTATTTATTTATTTGTTAAGAAATAAAATAGAGATCTTTTTTATAAAATAATAAAAATAAAGAAAAAATAGTATAAATAATAGACTAAGAGTATCTAGTTATAAATAGATAAATGTTAGGTCAATTTCTAAACTCATATTGTCTCTGTTTTTTTTTTTTTTCTCAATTTCGTTTTTCCTTCTTCTCCCAAAATCGTCTAAAAATACATTTTTTTTCTTTCCTTCACACGCTTCTCTCCTTCAGTGTTTTTATTTCCTGAAAGCAAAAAATAAGAACTCAAGCCAAACATGTTTTCAGAATTCTAATTTTTTTAAAATGAAAATAGTTTTCAGAAAATAAAAACAGAAAATGAAAACAGATAATAAAAATGTAAACCAAATACACCCTAAAGATGCCTCTTGGGGGTGAGAATTTAGGAGGAGTTGGTTTAGTTGCTTTTGTTACCTATTCCTTTGCATTATTAAATTGGTAGCATCAATTCTCTTTTTTATAAATTTTTCAGTTATTTCTTAAGTTAGAATTAATGTATGATATGAGAGACATAAAACTTATATATGTATTAATAAATAAATAATTAAGAATTTAGTTCTAATCGGATTAAATAAGAAATTATTTTAGATATAACTATTACTTGATATAAATAATGATTATACGAGGGGTCAATATTGAAATAAGAATGTTCTGTCTAAACCTTACTAATCATGAATGTAAAGAGACTGAAAAAATAATGAATATAAAATTTTGTTTCTCTCAGAAAATGTTTCACTATGAAAAAATGTACGTATTATTTATATATTATTTGTGAGAATCAAATATTTACTATTTATTTATATATTATTTGTGAGAATCAAATAGAGCAAGCTAGAAATTTGTATGTCTAGGAATAGAGTGCAGTGATCTAGTTCATTTTATGTTGTAATCTTAATGCAACTCTTTTAGAACAAGTTTGTTGAGGGATCAAGGCCAAAGTCTAAAGAGAGTTAAGCTCATTCATGTGAGGAATCATGGTTTGAGTAGTTTCTCAGCATAAGAACACTAGGATAACGTTCAATAAGGAAAAATACATTTTACACATCAAGAGAAACTCAGTAGAACGCCCCAACACTCTTAACTTGATAGTTTTCACTTCTTTTAGCTTTAGATATTTTGTTTATGTTCAAATAGATCTTCTAGTACAGAACTCAACATATACCTTGTTTTTAATCCATATAAGTGTTTCCATACTGAATGTACACGGTCTAGGTGAAACAAATTCCCTGAGAATATGATACTCGGTCTTACCGTTTTATATTACTTGTGTGAATCGGTATATTTGCCGACCAGTGAACAAGTTTTTGGCGCTGTTGCTGGGGAATTTCCTTCCACTTAGAGAATATAATTCAGTTTGAAAACATTTATTCTTTATTCTTTGATTGATTTTGTGAATAGATAGAATTCAATTTTTTCTCTTGACTTGGTTAACTGCTGCTCTATTTAGTTGCTTCTTATATGCGAGGTAATTCTGCAACAGGGGGTTTAGCTCCACTAGATTTGGAGATTAAAGCTACTTGCAGGAGAAATAATGAAAAAAGGACGAGAAAAGCTTTACAAGAGAGAACAGTACAACCAAGTGTCGAGGGAACTCGTTCATCCGAATCATCTTCAGCATTTCCAGCAGACTTGAGGGAATCCGAAGTTGGTGCATCTGAACCACGTATCATGGCGGACGAGCAACCATAGAGGGTTACTCTTGAGGACTACTCCAGCTCTACCATGCCGCAATTTTTCACAAGCATTGTGCGGCCGAAAGTCCAAGCACACAATATCACATATCCATATTGCTTGATCCAGCTGATTCAAGGAAATATGTTTCATGGTCTGCCCAATGAAGACCCTTATGCACATCTTGCAACATACATAGAAATCTGCAATAAAGTGAAAATTGCAAGGGTGCCGGAAGATGCAGTGAGACTCAACTTGTTTTCATTCTCTTTGGCTGGAGAAGCAAAGAGATGACTGCATTCTTTCAAAGGGAACAACTTGAAGACATGGGAAGAAGTAGTAGAAATTTTTTCGAAGAAGTACTTCCCGGAATCAAAGACAGTTGAGGGCAAGGCAACAATCTCTTCATTCCATCAGTTTCCAGATGAGTCTTTGAGCGAAGCACTTGAACGATTCTGTGGTTTCCTGCGGAAGACACCTACTCATGGATTCTTCGAGCCTATCCAATTGAATATTTTCATTGATGGTTTGAGACTGCAGTCCAAGCAATTGTTAGACGCTTCTGCTGGGGGGAAAGATTAAGTTGAAGACTGAAGAAGCAATGGAACTCATTGAGAATATGGATGCTAGTGATCATGCTATTTTGCGTGATAGAATTCATATACCCACCAAGAGAAGTCTGTTAGAACTTTCTTCACAAGATGCATTGTTGGCACAGAACAAGCTGCTTGCTAAGCAGCTGGAATCACTCACCGAGACACTTAACAAGTTGCCAACGCAGTTACAAGCGGCTCAGCCCTCTCATTTTGCTGTCATGCAGGTTGGAGGCTGTAGTATTTGTGGAGGAGCTCATGAATTCGACTATTGCATACCCCAAGATGATGTTGCAAAAGAAGTAAATTACATGGGAAATCAAAATAGACAAGGATTTCATGCATGTGGTTTTTCAGGTTACTAGCAAGGTGGAAATTTCAATCAAAATCAGGGGCAAGGATGGAGGTCACATCCAGGAAATCAATTCAATAAAGATCAAGGAGGACCTTCCAATAGACCTCTGAATCAAGGGCCTAGCTTGTACGGGAGGACCACCAAGCTAGAAGAAACTTTGGCTCAGTTTATGCAGGTTTCAATGTCTAACCATAAGAGCACTGAGTCAGCCATCAAGAAACTGGAGATCCAAGTGGGACAACTAGCTAAGCATTTCTGGGAATTCTTCTGGAGGTTTTGGAGCTAATACAGAGAAAAATCCCATAAAAGAATGTAAGGCTGTCATGACTAGAAGCAAGAGGGAGACTATTGTGAAGGATGAGAGTAGGACTATTGAGGAGAAGGAGTTAAAAGATGAGGTAGAAAAAGAAAATGAGGGAGATCAGTTGAAAGAGAGAAAATTAAATGAAGAGGAGGAAGAAAAAAATGAAAAAAAAGAGAGATGGTGAGGAAGAGAAAAAGACTAAGAGTGAGTTGGCCAGAGAGTAAAAGAAGGAGGTTGTTCTAAGTACAGGAAAGGAAGCACCATATCCTTTGGTGCCATCTAAGAAGGACAAGGAACGACATTTTGCTCATTTCCTTGATATCTTCAAGTAATTGGAGATAACTATTCCATTTGGAGAAGCCTTGCAATAGATGTCGCTTTACTCCAAGTTTCTCAAAGATCTGTTGACCAAGAAAGGCAAATATATCCACAGTGACATTGTTGTGGTGGAGGGAAATTGTAGTGTTGTTATCCAGAGAATCCTTCCACCAAAGTATAAGGATCCAGGGAGTGTTACAATCCCTTGCTCAATTGGTGCTATGTCAATTGGAAAAGCCCTTATTGACTTAGGAGCTAGCATTAGTTTGATGCCCTTATCCATGTGCAGAAGGATTGGAGAGCTAGAAATCTTATCAATAAGAATGACATTGCAGATGGCAGATCGCTCAATCACAAGGTCATATGGTGTAGTGGAGGACGTGTTGGTCAAAGTGCATCAATTCACTTTCTCGCAGATTTTGTGAAAATGGACATTGAAGAGGATGTTAAAATTCCACTGATTTTAGGTCATCCATTCATGTTAATAGCCAATTGTGTGGTTGATATGGGAAAGGGTAATCTAGAGATGAGTGTGGATGACTAGAAGGTTACCCTCAATTTGTTTGATGCAGTGAAACACTCAATTGACCGAAATGTCTATTCCAAGATGGAGGAGATTGAGAATGACATAGCTCAGATTTCCAAAGCTAATGTTTCACAAGACCCATAGAGGTACCATACGTCAAGCTAGTGACGTTAAAGAAACGCTTACTGGGAGGCAACCCAGCTTTTTCTTGATTTTCTCAATCATTTTTATGTTCATCATTGCATGTAGTTAGGTTTTGACTTAATTGAGATTGCTAGAGTAAGATTTTAAACATGTTTGGTATGATAGAGGGGTTGGCCAAAAGCTTATTTGAAGCATTGGATGAGGAAAGAACTTAGAAAAAATTTTCAGTCATCCACCTCGCTCAGCCCGCTCTATGCGCTAAGTGAATCATACTCTATATGCTGAACGAGTAGCATCTCTCGCCAAGCGTGCAACCCCCAAACATTGGTTGTTGGGGTCTCGCTAAGTGAGACAGTCGTGCTAAGCCCAGAAACCTCTCTGGAATTGCATTTAATGGAATAGGGCTAAACGCGACATAGTCTCTCGCTAAGCGTGTCTATGCGATAAGCGTAGAAGGCTCTCTTCTTGGATTTTCATGGCTATTGGACTAAGTGTACCATACCCGCTAAGCCCATAACTCTCTCTAAAATGGCATAGCGCTAAGCGAGCCCATCTCGCTAAGCGTGACCCCTCTACTGCATCATGAGGCATTTAATTCGATAAGTGAGCCATGTCCTACTTAACGAAAGTTGCAGGCCAATAAGAGTTGCATAACTCGCTCAGCGCACACCTGTGCGCTAAGCCCAAAAACCTCTCAGGTTTCTTATTTTTCGAATTGGGCTAAGCGAGTTGGTCTCGCTAAGCGCATGAGTTTAAATCCTGAAAATTCAAACGTCACTGAGTGCTCGCTTAGCGAGTCACTTGTGCTTAGAGAGTAGATCGAAACTGCCAAAAATAAAACATAAATGCCTTAAGCAGTTACCATTTGCACAATCTTATAACTTCCCTTTCTCTCATTTGCAATCATTGGCATTTCTCTTGCACTGTTCTTCCATTTCTCTGCTCATTGCCTCACATTCACTCACTCATCTCTGCAATCCAAGTAAGTGCTGCAATCCCTTGTCATTTTTGAGTTTATTTTGTGAACCCTAGGGTATAAGACATTTTAATTTCACTGTGATTTTGATGTTGTTGATGTTCTAGTTTCTTAGTGTCTTGTTTAGATTGTATGTTGTTAGGGCTTTAATTTAGTAGGTAATGTAGGTTGATTGCAGGGTTGTGCCTTAGGCTTCCTATGCCTGAAAGTGGCTAGGGAGTTGAGGTTTCGAAGCCTCAATTTTTTCTAGAAATTTCAATGTACTTGCTAAGCGAGCCCTGTCCCGCTAAGCGAGTTCATCATTTTTGTTTACATTTATACATCTCTGTATGAACTCTCTAAGCTACTGCACTACGACTTAGCGAGCCTTTAAATTTCAAGTTTTTAATTCCTAAGTTCGTATGGACTTGCTAAGCCGACATGCTGCACTTAGCGAGTAAGCTTAGTTAGGCCGATGTCATAGAGGCTTTTGGTATTCTGGTTGCGACTAAGCGAGCCACGCTCGCTAAGCCACCATGCCTTTGAATATGAATAAGCCTAGGCTAAGCAAGTCTATCTCGCTCAGCCCAATGCAGTTTAGTTTTGCGTAATTTTGTTCATGTGCTAAGCGAGTCGTGTTCGTTAAGCACAATTTCTTCTCTGTTTTTGAATAAGGCTTAGCGAGCTTGCTCACTAGCGCTAAGCTATTAATGTTGCAGTAGTCGATTCCCGCTAAGCGCTCACTAGCGCTAAGCCTAGGTAGTGTGTCGCACTAAGCGAGCCATACTCGCTTAGCCACTGTGTTGTTTCAGCTAAGTGAGGGTGTCTCGCTTAGCTAGAGTCTTTATTTTTCTGTTGTCGCGCTAAGCGAGCCCTGCGTGCTAAGCATATGATGTTATTTTCTAAAGGCGCGCTAAGCGAGTCTACCTCGCTAAGCGCCCGGTCCATTTTCCTATTTTATTTTCTGTTATCAGTCTTCAATAAAACCTGTCTAACTTCCTTTCTCGTGCTTGTTTTGATGCAGATGGCCTCCAGAAAGAGAAGAGCATCCACTTCCTGACCTCAAGAGCCATATGATACCACGAGATTTGTATCAGAGGTCGCTTAGGAGAGGTACGAGCAGAACATCCACTCTAGGAACATCCTCCCTGAGATGAATGTGGATCTCTATGTCACCCAGTACGACGAGTTTCGAAAGGAGCTCGAGAGGAGGTGGTGGCACAAGGCCTTGACCAGGCAGCTTGATAACCACATTGATGTGGCCCAGGTCAAGGAGTTTTATGCAAACTTATTGTCACAACCAACCCTTCGACGGGAGGGCAACGCGAGGGCTCATGGGTGCGTCTTCCATGGGAGAAAAATGTGCGGAGTCGCCACCAATGTTTATTTGAGGAAAACGTCGGAAAAACCGGAACATGTGGTCTACGAACTTCAAGTGTGAAAGGTTCGAGAGTTGTATTTACGCATGGGTAAGGTATTAGCACCCCATGCGTTAGCCACAAGGGACGATAGCCTTTGATTAAATGTGCAATATCATGACTTCAATTTGTTTTATTTTCCCTTTTTATGTCTTTTTGTGTTTTTATGCTTTTTATGTTTTTAATTTTGGTGTGGTCGACAAGGGTGTTTCCCTCGTTCCCACGTATTCCTCAATTGCGATGAGAAAATCAGACCTACGTAGTTTTTTCAGAACTAAACATTGGTTAAGTTGTTTTTATCTTTTTTCGCAAGATATATTTTAACCAAACAAAATTCGTTTAAGGTGTTGGACCATTAAACGATCTTTTGATTTTTGGAAAGGAGAGAAACGTTAAGGCGTTGGACCATTAACGATCTCTTGGTTTTGAAAGGAGAGAAACGTTAAGGCGTTGGACCATTAACGATCTCTTGGTTTTTAAAAGGAGAGAAACGTTAAGGCGTTGGACCATTAACGATCTCTTAGGGTGGTCGACAAAAGCAGGACTTTTGCTCCTACGTATCCTCAATTGCGATGAGGAAATCAGACCTACGTAGTTCATGCAGAAGCGGTAAAGTTATGTGTTGGTTTTATGCTTTGAATGGTCCATTTTAACCAACAAAAGCAAAGAGGATCGTTTAAGATGTTGGACCTTAAAACGGTTTTAAGTGACTTTTCCAAACAAAGCTTGATTTGTGAGTTGATTTTAGCATTAGTTTCACTTTGGTTATAAGTCAATTAATTCAAAGAAACTTTCAAAGAAAAATGTCCGATTGATTTTTTATTATTATTTTATTCAAATATATTTTGATGATTTTATTCAAAGATATTTTGATTATTTTATTATTATTTGTCTTTTTTTTATTTAATCTAGGTTACAACGCGAACAATCGGTTAGATTTCATTTTAACAGTGGTTAAACGAGATTACAACACAAATGATCGGTTGAAATTCATTTTATCAATTATTTGGCAAGATAACAACTTAAATTAACGGTTAAAGCACGTTAAAAATGGAAGAAGAGAAAACCGAAAGTGAACGAAATGAAAATAAAAGTAAACAAAACAAGAAATGAATTGAAAGTCTCGGATTTGAACACTTATCGGTTGAAGAACGAATAAAGAACGAAGAACAGATGAAGAACGGTGAAGAACGACGGAAAATATTCATGGATTTGCTCATGGAAACATCTCAGAAGCGTTACGGAAGCACCTCGACTTGGATTTTCTTCATGAAAACACATTTTTTTCACCCAAAATAGCCGAAATGCATAGCCTAGGGGTCATGAACATTTTTGAAACAGCCCCCTCCCCTATTTATAGGGAAAACAGGAGGTGCTTGCCGCCCAGAGGCTTGTTGAGGAAGATTTCCGAGCGCACCTTAATTACTAAGTTCACCCCCCTTTTCGTACTTTACAGAAAAGTTACGGAAGCCTTACGGGAGTGTTTCGGACTTGATTTTCCGCTTTTTTCTCTTCCCTTTCACCAATATTAAGTGAAATATGCTAACCTAAGATTTTCAAAAATTTTGCGGAAGCATTACCGAAGCCTCGGATGCCCCGGATGACATTTTTCAACAAACCGGGAAGGAGCTTGCCATCTAGTTGCTTCCTCCTTAAGCAAGCCTGCTTCCAAGATGTTCTGAAAGGGCCTAGATTCGAATTTCTATTTACACCCCTATCTTGATAAGTTCATCCCCTGTTTTTGTGTTTTTGGCTGTTTTCTTTTCGAAACCTCACGGAACTTTACGGATTCCACCGTGATGAGTGTTAAGCCTTCCGAAGTGATCAACAATGATCCCCAAATGAAATTAGAGTGTAACAATTTATTTACACACACCCCACTTTACTAAATACACTCCCGATTTCATGTGTTTAGCTAGTTTCTTCCTGAAACATCCTGGAACTTTACGGATTCCACAACGAAGGGTGTTAAACATTTTAAGGTGGTCAAACGAAGGTCACGTGCCAACAAACAATGGTCCCTGGAGGAAATTAAGGTATGACAGTTGCCACTCGTTACTTATCTTTTATTGGAGATAAAAGGGAAGTAAAGATAAGATATTAATTTCGTTCAAGCTGAATCTTTACCCGACCGGCATGAAGACATTGAAATTCCTTCTTTTCTCGTTTAATTCATTTTCATTTTCATTTTAACTTTTTTTATAAAAAAAACGTACAAACAAAGGACATCAAGTCCTATGAAGCACAGGGGAAAAGGATATTGAAGTTTTTGAGGTGAAGACATTGTCGTCTTCGAAATGCAAATGAAGACATTGTCGCCCTTCGAAGGCATGCAATGACTGAAGACATTGTCGTCTTCGAAATGTAAATGAGGGTCATTGTCGCCTTTTGAAGCATGCAATGATTGAAGACATTTTTGTCTTCGAAATGTGTGAGGACATTGTCGCCTTTGAATTCATGCAATGGTTGAAGACATTTTTTTCTTCGAAATGTGTGAGGCATTGTCGCCTTTGAAGGCATGCAATGGCTGAAGACATTTTTGTCTTGGAAATGTGTGCGGATTACCGTATAGGGCGTCTATGCATGCTACTTGACTTCTCACAGGTTGGGGTAGCATAAATGTGTGTACGGATAACCCTTGGGTGTCTTTGCATGTCACCTGATTCTCATAGGTCGGGGTAACAGATCTTTGTGTGTATGGATAACCGCTGGGTATCTCTGCATGCTACTTGACTTCTCAACGGTCGGGGTAGCAAAACTATGTGCGTACGGATAACTGCTGGATATATCCGCCTATCACCTGACTCATGGGTCAGGATCAACAGATGTTGTGTTTGTACGGATAACCACTCGGGGCATTTGTTGGATCAAGTGGCCTTGGAATAATTAAGAAGGGGGGTTGAATTAATTATTGATGAACCTTTACTAATTAAAAACTTATCCTTCTTAATTACTAGATTCAATTAGGCTTTTACTATAATGTTAAGAAAGTAAAGAACATAAATAGAAACTCAACCAAAAGTAAAAGCGCACAACGGAAATTAAAAAGTGTAGGAAAGAAGAAGACAAACACAATATTTTTATACTGGTTCGACAACAACCCGTGCCTACATCCAGTCCCCAAGCGAACTGCGGTCCTTGAGATTTATTTTCAACCTTGTAAAATCTTTTACAAGCAAAGATCCACAAGGGATGTACCCTCCCTTGTTCTCTTTGAACAACCAGGTGGATGTACCTCCACTTGAACTGATCCACAAGAGATGTACCCTCTCTTATTCTCAGTTACAACAACCCAAGTAGATGTACCCTCTACTTGTACCACAAAGGATGTACCCTCCAATGTGTTAAGACAAAGTTCTCAGGCGGTTAGTCCTTTGAAACTTTGTGAAGGGGAAATAAAAGATATCTTAGGCGGTTAGTCCTTTGAAATATTTTGTTTAAGGGAAAGGGAAGAATCAAAAGAATTCTCAGACTGTGTCGTTTTGAATTCTTTGAAAAGGGAGAAGGGAGACATAAAAGAATTCAGGCGGTTAGTCCTTCATTCTTTTGGAAAAGGGAGAAGAGAGACACAAAAAGAATCAGGCGGTTAGTCCTTGTCGAATTCTTTTTGGCAAAGGGAGAAGAGAATGAAAAAGATGAATAACACAAGTTTTTGAACAAAGAACTTTTCTTGAAAGAGAAAGTTTTGAACAAAAACTTTTAGAAAGATGAAGAGAAGATGAATTATAAAAAATCTGTTAAAAAACAGTTGTTCTAAAATTCATGCCATGGTCACATATTTATAATCATTTGATGACTCAAGTTAAAGTTTATGACTCTTGGCAATTTCTTTAAAACTAATCACTTTAAAAGGTTATGACTCTTTTAAAAAACTAGTCACTTTAAAAGTTGTGACTCTTTTGAAAACTAGTCACTTAGAAAAGTTGTGACTTTTGAAAGAATCTTCAGAAACAAGTCACTTGAAGAATTGTGACTTTTGGAAATGAGTTTTTTGAAAACAGTCACTGGTAATCGATTACACATCAACAGATGTGACTCTTCATTTTGAATTTTGAAAATCTTAACGTTTTAAAACACTGGTAATCGATTACAAGGATTGTGTAATCGATTACACAAGTTGAAAATGTTTAAACACAAGTTGTAACTCTTGAAATTTGAAATCTTAACGTTTAAAAACACTGGTAATCGATTACTTCCTTCTGGTAATCGATTACCAGAGAGTAAAACTCTTTGGTAATGATTTTGTGAAAAATTCTTGTATAACTCAATGTTTTGAAAAACTTTTTAATACTTACCTTGATTGAGTCTTCTCTTGATTCTTGAATCTTGATCTTGATTCTTGAATCTTGAATATTGAACTTCTCTTAAATCTTGAATCTTCTTGATTTCTTCTCATGAAACTTGAAATTAACCTTGATCTTGAACTTATTGACTCAATCTTGAAATCATTCTCTTGGGATCTTTGTCATCATCAAAACTACTTGAATCAACTTGATTCATCATCATGAAGCTTGCTTCTATAGTATTTCCGCCTGCCACCTGACGCATGGGTCAGAATTAACAGATGTTGTGTTTGTATGGATAACCACTTGGGGTATTTCCGCCTGCCACCTGACGCATGGGTCGGGATTAGTAGATATTGTCTTTGTACAGATAATCAGTTGGGTATATTCGTTTGTCACCTGATGCATAGGTCATGATCAGCAAATGTTGTGAGACCAAAAGAGTCTCAGCCGGAAGATGCTGACATCTCCAGAAAGGGTGCAGACAACCACATTGGTCTCTGCGTGTCAACGGGCTCGCTTGCCTCTTGTTGACGAAAGGTGCGGATAACCATAAAGTATTTCTGCATGCTACCGAACCCTTGAGTCACGATATCAAAGGTGAGACTTTTTCGCGGTCTCGGTCGGAAGACACTGACATCTCTGGAAAGGGTGCAAATGACGACATTGGTCTCTGCATGTCAACGGGCTCGCTTGCATCTAGTTGACAAAAGGCGCGGATAACCATAAGGTATCTCCGCATGCTACCGGACCCTCGAGTCACGATAGCAAAGGTGATACTTTTTTGCGGTCTCGGTCGGAAGACGCTGACATCTCCGGGAAGGTGCAGATGACCACATTGGTCCTTGCGTGTCAACGGGTTGGCTTACCTCTAGTTGACGAAAAGAGCGGATAACCATAAGGTATCTCCGCATGCTACCGAACCCTTGAGTCGAGATAGTAAAGGTGAGACTTTTTTGCGGTCTCAGCCGGAAGACGCCGACATCTCCGAGAAGGATGCAGATGACCACATTGGTCCTTGCGTGTCAACGGGCTCGCTTGCCTCTAGTTGACGAAAAGAGTGGATAACCATAAGGTATCTCCGCATGCTATCTGTCATACCCTAATTTCGTCCGGGGATTATTACTTGATGACATGCAACCTTTGGTTAGCCGCTTTGAGATACTTGGCGTCCTTTGTTGCACAATAAATGAAGTCCTGAGACGTCTCAGAAATCTAAAGGAAGCAGGCTTGCGCGATCCCTGAAATTCTGTAATGTGGCGGAAGTCGAAAAGAGGTGTTTTTGCGCAATCCGTAAGTTTCCGTAACTTCTTCGAAAGCTAAAAAAGAGTAAATACATAATCCGTAAGGATTCATAACCTTGCGGAAGAAAAATAAGTATCGTTACGAAATTCGTAAAGTTTCATAACATTACGGATAAAGAATCACAAAAAAAAGGCAGGGGGGTGTATTTAGTAAAAGTGGGGATGCAAATAGCAACCAGGCCCACTTGGGCCCTCCAGAAGATTCCTCCAGAAGGCTGTTGCTTCTGGAGGAAGCAACCTTGCTCGCTTGGGCGAGCTGGGTGGCAAGCTTTTCCCCCATTTTGCTATAAATATGGGGAGAAGTGAAGAAGAAAAGGGTTCAGCCCCTTAGGCACTTCTCTCTCTCTCTCGAAATAGCTGAGGAAAATTAGTTCCGTGAAGAAAATCCAAGCCGAGGCGTTTCCGTAACGTTTCCGTGAGTAATTACGCGATGATTCTCGATCGTTCTTCAAGATTCATCGTCCGTTCTTCGTTTTCTTCAGTCTTCAACGGGTAAGTACCTCAAACCAAGCTTTTCAATTCATTCTATGAACCCGTGGTGGTCCACATTTTGTTTCATGTATTTTTATTCTCGTTTTCATTCGCTTTTTATACCCCCTTTTGACGTGCTTAAGCCATTTATTTAAGTCATTTCTCGTTTAATCTAAAAATAAAATAAATTTCCACTGATCGTTTGAATTGTATCATCCGTTAATTTTGGTTAAAATGAATTCCGACCGTTCGGTCGTGCCGTAACCACGTTGGAAATAAAAAAAAAGGAGGTAAAATAATAATATAATAATTAAAAAAATACCTTTTAGTAAAGTAAAACGGAAAATCAATCGGACGTTTTCTCTTTGGGATTTCTCATTCTTAATTGAATTGACTAATAACTAAAGTGAAACTAAGGCTAAAATCAACTCGCCTAGTCAAGCTCGTCCACAAAAATAGGTTTTTGAAATTTTATCATTTGAGTTTCTTGCTAAGTAAAATGGATCATTTTTAAGGTCCAACGCCTTAAAATGATCACCTTTCAAGTAAAAAGAATCACTTGATTCACGCATAAGAAAAAACTACGTAGGTCTGATTTCCTCTCCAAAGGAGGGTACGTAGGAGCAAAAGCCCCGCTTTTGTCGACCTCAAAAAAAAAAAAAAAGAAATAAAGTTAAGATAACACAATTCCACAAATTCTAAAAAATAGGCTGTTGTCCTTTGAGACAAACGTAAGTGGTGCTAATACCTTCCTCAAACGTAAATACAACTCCCGAACTTAGAATTTTCATTTTGACCGGTTTCCTTCGGTTTTTCCGACGTTTTCCACAAATAAACGTTGGTGGCGACTCCGCGCATCTTTCCTCCTTTGGAAAGTGCACCCGTGAGCCTCGCCCTCGCTCGCCCGCGAAGGGCACGTTGCGACAGTTGGCGACTCCACTGGGGATCTATTTTTGTGAGTTAGGCCTATTTTGAGGAATTGTGGATTTTTGAAACTTCGTGTGTGCATTTGTTGAAATTGTGTAAAATGTAAATAACTACCGTCTATTTCACATTCTTTACACTGCATTCTAAGCACCCACGGGTTTGAGTAAAAAAGGGGCCCTACACCCGGGTTCATGGGAATTTAAGGAGTGGAGGTGAATCTATCATCATGCTAGGTCTCTGACTTGCTTGATAATAGTGAAACCTCGTCTAGAGCTTTCTCTCTTTATATTATGTTGTCGCTGGTATTCCATACCGCCACAATATTATTATCTTGAGTGATGATACCTCTAGAAAACAGCTGTGTGAGTTATGAATTGTTGGGGAATAGTTATTAGAGACCCCTAGATATTGTCCTATAGGTTTCCAAATAGGGGCAAAGAGCAAACACGCTCCGTGCCATTCGTTCTCATGCATTTTCGGTAAATAGCACTAGTTTATAGTTTTGCTAGTGATGTTTGGTTTCTTTAGAGTAATACGTAACCTTTTTAATACTACGTTGAGGCGCCATCATGCCCAAAACGTAGCATTAAAATTGGATCTCTGCGGTCTCGTATGTGTGAATTACCCCTTTGTGTTGTTTTCTTTTCGTTTCATGCATACGCATTGCATCATTCATGTCGGAGTCTTGATCCACCCCTTTTTTAGGTAAATGATGGGGACAAATCAAAACGGCAAAAGGTTTTATCAAGTCAAGGTTAAAAGTCTAGATGTCACTAGCCTCAAGGAATTGGGACGATTGATGGGACCTCTCCAAAGGCGAGCCTTCCGCAAAGTGTACGGGAAGATTCTAGATTTGGCCGCAGCGGAGGTATTTACAGAAGCTGTCGTATCCCTCGCCCAATTTTATGACCAGCCGTTGAGGTGTTTCACGTTTGGGGACTTCCAAATGGTACCAACTATTGAAGAGTTTGAGGAAATATTAGGATGCCCTCTTGGGGGGAGAAAACCGTATCTTTTCTCCGGCTTTCTTCTTCCTTGAGTAAGATTACGGCTGTGGTTGGTGATTCAGCGAAGGAGTTGGATTGCACGAAGAAAACTCGGAACGGTGTAGTGGGATTGCCTCGGAAATACTTGGAAGGTAAGGCAAGGGATATGGCAAGCCAAGAGAAGTGGGGCCCGTTTGCAGATATTTTAGCCTTGCTGATTTTTGGGGTTGTCCTCTTCCTGAACGTCGACGGTTTGGTAGACTTAGCCGCCATTGATGCTTTCCTCGCATATCACCATAGCAAGGAAAGTCCAGTGGTGGCTATCTTGGCAGATTTGTTTAACACCTTTGACCGGAGGTGTGAGAAAAACAGTGCACGGATTCTCTGTTGTTTACCCGCTCTCTGTGTATGGTTGATTTCACATCTATTCTGACAAGACACGAGACACCCGTGTCCGCTTCAAAGCTATCGCTCATGCGCCGAAAAAGGAAGAGTCGATTGGGACCAACATTTGGCTGGGATAGGGGGCAGCGCGATCAATTGGTTTCCTCGTTGGAAGGAAGGCAAGGAAGGAGTTCTTTTCTCGTGTGGGGACTACCCTAATGTTCCACTAATAGGGACTAGGGGTTGTATTAATTATAATCCCGCACTCGCCATAAGACAGCTAGGGTATCCCATGAGGGGAGCGCCAACCGAAGAAAGTCTCTCGCCTTTCCTTGTGAGGGATCTAGGCGCGCAAGGTCTCAAGGTTATACAAAGAATCCACAAGGCGTGGAGGAATCCATTGAAGAAAGACAAGGAGCTTAGGGGCATCCGAAATGGCGTCATTGGAGGTTATCATGGATGGCTAAGAATTCATGCGCGAGGGTTAGATTGGCTCTCCAAATTGAAAGTTATCGATGAGGAGAATTTCGAAGCTCCGGAGGAAGATGAAGAAGTCTGAGCTCTAAAATTAGAGCTAGGGAAGACAAGACTCGCCAAGGAGAAGTTCAAGTCAGCTGCTACACACATCCGGAAAGAGTGCACCGAGTTACAAGAGAAAAACGCGGCCACTACAAAAGCCCTTGAACAAGAAACCAAAAGGGCCCGCAAGGAGGAATATGGCCGAGAGAAATTCCGAGGAGCATTGTGGGGTAGTAACAATGAGCTCAAGCTCCGAAGAGAGGAGAGAGATCGGTCACGGGTGCATGGCATGATCTTAAAAGAAGAATTAGTTGCTTGCGCGAGGTCCAAAAGGAGTTTGGCTCAACACTTGGAAGCCACGGAGCGAAGCATGCTAGCTATCTTAGGGCAATACAAGGAAGAATTGAACCAGTCCATGGCCCATGAACAAAAGCTAGTGGAGGATTTTGCACAAGTGTATGCCGAAAAAGAAGCAAGAGGGAGGGTGATTGATGCGTTGCATCAAGAAGCGACTATGTGGATTGATAGGTTCGCCTTGACCTTAAATGGAAGTCAAGACCTCCCGCGTCTGTTAGCCAAAGCAAAAGCCATGGCCGAAGTGTGTACTGCCCCCGAGGAGATCCATGGGCTAATCAATTACTGTCAGCACATGATAGATTTGATGGCCCATATAATTAGGAATCGTTAGGTTCTTTTGTAACACCTTTGTATAATCTTGGCTAGATGAAAGCTTTGTTCTTTTTATAAAATGAGAAGTTCTGGACTCATTATGTTATCTAAAAATCTTGGGGTGGATCCAAGTGCTCCGATCATCCATTTGCATACTCATGTTTTGGTGGCATACTCACCGTTGTTTATTTCTTTGGGAATTTCATCATAACTAAGAAAACACCAAGGCACCCCTATAACACTCGATCCAGAAAAATGGATAATGAAGAGGGCGTGCAGGAACAGATGAAGGCCGATCTATCGGCCTTAAAAGATCAAATGGGCTCCATCTCGGAGGTCATGTTAAAACTTCAGAAAACCATAAAGGATAAAGCCACCACAACCGCCTCCAGTACAGTTAGGGAAGCGGAGCCGGTGCTGCAGCCCGCCTTGAATCCGGGCCTAGACAGAAACACGGCCGTGTTCGGTCGAAGGTATAGTCCGCAAGCTTATCCTTATGGCCTGCCTCCGGACTTCACCCCCCGTGCCACCCCGAAAGATTTAAGCCAAGCCCCTACTTTTGAGGGGCAACTCCCACCTTATGAAGACTATCCCGGGCAAGACGATGGGGAAGGAGATACCCATCTTGGCCCCCTGCCGAACATAGTCCGTCATACCCCGGCCTCACCCACACCCGTAAAAGAATCTGTTCCCTTTGCGGAAGATAAGGGAAAGATTGAGGCGCTTGAAGAGAGGTTAAGAGCAGTTGAGGGCCTTGGCAATTACCCATTCTCGGATTTAGCGAATTTATGTCTCGTGCCCAACATCGTCATCCCTCCCAAGTTCAAAGTACCGGACTTTGATAAGTACAAAGGGACGACATGTCCAAAAGGGCATCTCCGGATGTATTGCCGGAAGGTGAGGGCGTATTCTGCGGACAAAAAGTTGTTGGTCCATTTCTTTCAAGACAGCTTGACCGGGGCAGCTGTAGCATGGTATACCAATCTGGAAGCTTCCCAGATCCGATCATGGAAGGACATGGCAACTGCCTTCATTAGGCAGTACCAGTACAATACGGACATGGCTCCCGATCGGAACCAGCTTCAGGGTATGACTAAACGAGAGCATGAGTCCATTAAGGAATATGCCCAGAGATGGAGAGATCTCGCAGCCCAAGTCGTACTGCCCATGACGGAAAGGGAGATGATCACAATTATGGTAGATATGTTACCCACGTTCTACTATGAAAAACTGATAGGCTACATGCCAACTAACTTTGCGAACCTCGTCTTCGCCGGAGAAAGGATTGAATCCGGGCTACGAAAAGGCAAGTTCGAATATGCTGCCAATATGGCCCCCAACAACAACAGAAGAGCCCCAGCAGTAGGCGCGAGGAAAAAGGAAGGAGACGCCCACGCGGTCACCACCGCCCCAACATGGATGAAAGCACCCCAAAATATGCAAAGCTCATACTAGCCCAGTCCCCCAAATTTTTTAATCCGAGCCGGGAATTCCCTCCCGACTCAAGTAAAAGGACCACCCGCAGCAGAAAGAGCGTCGACCCAACGCACAGCCCCAACCGCACCCCGGCCAGTTAATAATACAGCCCCCGGCGCGACCTATAAATATGCACAGCACCCGCCCCCGAAAGACAACTTCCCTCCTATTCCCATGGCATACTCCGAGTTATGACCTTCATTATTGGAGAATCATTTGGTGGTGGCCATACCCGGGAAGGTTCTCCAGCCACCCAACCCCAAGTGGTATGACCCGGGTGCCAAGTGTGTGTACCATAGTGGAGTTCCCAGACACAATATTGACTCATGCATCCCGTTCAAGTATAAAGTGCAACAACTGATTAGTGCCGGCTGGCTAGCGTTTCAGGAGGAAGGCCCAAATGTTAAAACCAACCCGCTAGCTAGTCATGGAGGGGCTAGCGTGAATGCCGTCGAAGAGGACGGGCCATCACGGACAAAGAGGTTAGAAGAAGTGGTTACTTCTAGACGCTTCATCTATCAAACACTGCAAGCAGCATGCATGGTCCCCCAAGGTGGAGATGAAAGGGACGAATGTTTATTTCACCTCGGGGAGTCGCATGACATGGAAACCTGTCCCGCGGTGGAAGAATTGCTTCAGCGGCTCATGGATTGCGGGCAGCTTGAAGTGTCCATAGGAGGGAGGGAAGAACCACAAATTTGCATGCAGTCAGAAGAGAATAAGGTTCCTCTAACCCCCAAGGCCCTAGTAATATGTTTTAGGAAAGGGACCAGCTCCACACCCATATACCCCCGGGCGGCACCCAAGTTGACGCCATTTGCATATCAAAGTAATAAGGCCGTTCTGTGGAAGTATACCCCTCCCGCATCCAGCGAAAGAGTTGCAACCGAAGTTGACTCCCTATCAGCTAAGGTAACCAACATCACCGGCCTCAGTGGCGTAACCCGCAGTGGTCGGGTGTTCGCTTCCCCTCACCCGGCGGAATTGCCCTCTAAAGGGAAGGCGCCCATGGTCCAAGAGCCCACAAACATAGCCACCCCCTCGAAGGAAGTAGATCCTCCCGTGGCAAGAGGAGCCGAAAAGAAAGAGGGATTTCAAGGAAAAACAGTGACTTTGGAAGAGGCCCATGAGTTCCTCCGCCTCATCCAACAAAGCGAGTTTAAGGTAGTCGAGCAACTAAATAAAACTCCAGCAAGGATCTCTTTGCTTGAACTACTCATAAACTCCGAGCCTCATCGTGCGCTGTTGATGAAGGTTCTTAACGATGCCCATGTAGCACATGATATCTCAGTGGAGGGTTTCGAAGGCATCGTTAATCATATAACCACCAACAACTACATCGCGTTTGCGGAAGAAGAGATTCCCGTTGAGGGGAGAGAACACAACAAGGCTCTACATGTGTCGGTGAGATGTATGGACCACGTTGTCGCGAAGGTACTTATCGACAATGGATCGAGTTTAAATGTAATGCCGAAGACCACTTTGGAAAAGCTTCCTTTTAGTGCATCACGTTTAAAACCGAGCTCGATGGTGGTGCGGGCCTTTGATGGTACTCGGCGGGAAGTAATGGGGGAAATCGACATCCCCATTCAGATAGGCCCCCACACTTGCAATGTGGTGTTTCAAGTAATGGATATAAATCTTGCCTAAAGCTTCCTCTTGGGAAGACCGTGGATTCATGCCCTGGGAGTGGTCCCTTCAACGCTTCACCAGAAATTGAAGTTCGCAGTGGGTGGACTTTTAGTGATAGTGTCGGGTGAAGAGGATATGTTAGTGAGCTGCCCCTCCTCCGCTGATAGGATATGGCCCGGCCGTATTAGCCAGTGTTTCACCAGCGCTGGAATGGTGTCCGAGGAGGAGGTGGCCGCGATAGAAGAGGAGTTCCCTCAAGACCCACCAAGTTTTGTGCAACCATGCCACCCCGATTCCCAAGTGGGGAACTGGCGCGTGATAAGCCAGTCAGAAGTCTATACCGCCGATTCAATGTAATTAGAGCCTATAGATTTCCGTCCTCTTTTGTTTTGTGAAACCTACCTTATTAAATAAACAAAGAGATCTTGTTTCATCTGTTCTTGCAGTACCACCTTTTCTCATATCATTTTGCATGTTTTTGTTTCTTTTGTCTTGTTTGGTATAGATGTGAGGGTCGATTCTTTGAGGAACCTAACAACGAGGGTTTGACAATCGATTTCGATCGAGATATAAGCCAAACGATAAACAAGGAAGAGGAAGAGGACGTCCTGTCACCAGAGTTGGAGAGGCTGGTCGCTCAGGAAGAACGTGAAATGAAGCCTCACCAAGAAGAAACCGAATTGGTAAACTTGGGGACCACAGAGGAAAAGAAGGAAGTAAAGGTAGGAACCGGTATGACCGTGCCTATCCGCCAAGGCTTGATAACCCTTCTTAAAGAGTATCAAGATGTCTTTGCGTGGTCATATCAAGATATGCCCGGTCTGGATTCCGACATTGTGCAGCATAAGTTGCCTTTGAATCCTGGGTCTTCTCCGGTTAAACAAAAGTTACGAAGAATGAGACCCGAGATGTCTTTAAAAATTAAAGAAGAAGTAAGGAAGCAGTTTGATGCAGGTTTCTTAGCTGTGGCACGGTACCCGGAGTGGGTGGCCAACATTGTCCCAGTCCCGAAAAAGGACGGCAAGGTTCGAATGTGTGTAGACTACCGGGACTTGAACCGAGCCAGTCCTAAAGACAACTTTCCCCTGCCACACATTGACATATTGGTAGATAATACAGCCAAATTCGCCCTCTTCTCATTTATGGATGGTTTCTCGGGGTATAATCAAATAAAGATGGCACCCGAAGATGTAGAGAAGACCACTTTCGTCACCCTATGGGGAACGTTCTGCTATAAGGTGATGGCCTTCGGACTGAAAAATGCTAGGGCAACCTATCAGCGTGCCATGGTGGCGTTGTTCCATGACATGATGCATAAGGAAATAGAGGTCTACGTAGATGACATGATTGCCAAGTCTCGGACTGAGGACGAATACCTTGTCAATCTGCGTAAGCTGTTTGGACGGTTGCGGAAATACCAATTAAAACTAAACCCAACCAAATGCACCTTTGGGGTGAAGTCGGGGAAGCTGCTAGGATTTATCGTAAGTCAGAAAGGGATAGAGATAGATCCCGAGAAAGTGAAGGCCATCCTTGAAATGCCGGAACCCCGCACGGAGAAGCAAGTTCGGGGGTTTTTGGGCAGGTTGAATTATATCGCGAGATTTATCTCGCAACTCACCCCTACATGTGAGCCCATTTTTAAACTGTTACGTAAGAACCAAGCGGTCCTATGGAACAGTGACTGCCAAGAGGCCTTCAAGAAGATCAAACAGAGTCTCGCGAATCCCCTGGTGCTCATGCCACCTGTAACAGGAAGACCTCTTTTTCTGTACATGACCGTGTTGGACGAGTCTATGGGGTGCGTGTTGGGTCAGCATAATGATTCTGGGAAAAAGGAGCAAGCCATCTATTATCTGAGAAAGAAGTTTACCGCATGTGAGATGAATTACTCAATGCTGGAAAGGACATGTTGTGTTCTGGTATGGGCATCACATCGGCTTAGGCAGTACATGCTCAGCCATACCACGTGGCTTATTTCCAAAATGGATCCCGTGAAATACATCTTTGAAAAACCAGCCCTCACGGGACGAATCGCTAGATGGCAGGTACTATTATCTGAATTCGATATCGTTTACGTCACCCAAAAGGCGGTAAAGGGAAGTGCCTTAACGGATTATTTGGCCCAACAACCCCTCCAGGATTATCGACCGATGCACCCCGAGTTCCCAGATGAGGATATCATGGCCCTGTTTGAAGAGAAGGGAACGCATGAGGACCTAGACAAATGGATTGTTTGCTTCGATGGGGCATCAAATGCTTTGGGCCACGGAGTAGGGGCAGTCCTTGTATCCCCGGATGATCAGTGTATTCCTTTCACGGCTAGGCTAGGTTTTGATTGTACCAACAATATGGCCGAGTACGAAGCATGCGCCCTCGGGGTTCTGGCGGCCATTGATTTTGATGTAAAACTACTCAAGGTGTATGGAGACTCAGCTTTGGTGATACGCCAGTTGAAAGGAGAATGGGAAACTAGGGATTCGAAGTTGATACCCTATCAAACTCACATCTTGAGGTTAGCCAAGTACTTTGACGATATTTCCTTCCACCACATACCTCGGGAAGAGAATCAAATGGCTGATGCACTAGCCACCCTGGCATCCATGGTTCAACTTGCCCCACACGGGGATCTGCCGTACATCGAATTCAAATCCCAAGGCAGGCCGGCATATTGTTATGCAATAGAGGAAGAGCGGGATGGGAAACCGTGGTATTTCGACATCAAGCAGTATGTCGAGAACAAAGAATACCCACCAGGGATTTCTGACAATGACAAAAGGACGTTGAGGAGATTGGCTACTGGTTTCTTTGTAAGTGGTACCATCCTGTACAAACGAAACCACGACATGACCCTCCTACGATGCGTGGATGCCAAAGAGGCGAACTTCATGATTGAGGAAATCCACGAGGGTTCCTTTGGGACACATGCCAATGGGCATGCTATGGCCAGAAAAATTCTTAGGGCCGGTTATTATTGGCTCACCATGAAAAGCGATTGTTGTGCTCATGTCAGGAAATGTCATAAATGTCAGGCATACGCGGACATTGTCAATGTTCCCCCACATCCTCTGAATGTTATGTCCGCCCCTTGGCCTTTTTCTATGTGGGGAATAGATGTCATTGGGGCCATCGAGCCCAAAGCGATGAATGGTCACCGCTTCATTCTTGTGGCGATAGATTACTTCACCAAATGGGTCGAAGCAGCTTCTTATACTAATGTCACAAAGAATGTGGTAGTTAGATTCATAAAGAAGGAGCTGATTTGTCGATACGGACTCCCCAGGAAGATCATTACTGACAATGGCACCAATCTGAACAATAAGATGATGCAGGAGATGTGCGAAGACTTCAAGATCCAGCATCATAACTCTACCCCTTATCGGCCAAAGATGAATGGGGCTGTAGAGGCTGCGAATAAGAATATCAAGAAGATTGTTCAAAAGATGACAGTGTCATACAAAGATTGGCACGAGATGCTGCCTTTCGCCCTACACGGGTACAGAACTTCGGTGCGAACTTCTACTGGGGCAACGCCGTATTCCTTGGTTTATGGGATGGAGGCAGTACTCCCATTTGAGGTAGAGGTTCCTTCTCAGAGGATAATGGTAGAATCAGGCCTAGAAGAGTCAGAATGGGCTCAAGCACACTACGACCAACTTAACCTTATTGAAGGTAAGCGTTTGGCCGCCATGAGCCACGGGCGTTTGTATCACCGAAGGATAAAGAATGCATTCGACAAGAAGGTACGCCCGCGCAAGTTCAACGAGGGGGACCTCGTGTTGAAGAAGATGTCCCACGCTGTTAAAGATAATCGGGGCAAGTGGGCCCCAAATTATGAAGGACCTTTCATGGTGAAAAGAGCTTTTTCTGGGGGTGCTCTGATACTCACCCACATGGATGGCGAGGAATTGCCTTCGCCCGTGAACTCCGATGTAGTTAAACAATATTACGCTTGAAATCTGGGGCAATCGAGGGGACCGTTGCATGTTCTTTTAATTCTGAGTTTTTTGTTCTTCCTGGTTTCCTCCAGAGATTCCCTTCCTCTGTATTTGTTCTTGTTCTTTTAAAAAGAGGAAAAGTTGGGCGAGGTTTTAGTCCTCCCTTTGGTTTCAAACTTTGTGTTTTAGATTTGTTATAGGCATGAGCCCTCTTCGCTCGGTGTATGGGGTGCCCCAAACGCTTATTTAAAATTGAACCTAACCAGCCTTCACTAAAATAAAATCATCGCATTAGCAACATTCATACATGCACATGCACATGCATATCTTGTGATAGCAAGGAGCAGAATCGTCTCAGGTCACAGTTAGAAGTCAAGACAAGTTGACTGCGGGAATCAACCAAGGTAAGACGATGACCGGTCACGATTGGTCGCATATCATTTGGCTTGTACTTGCAGGTACTTAGGGATGGAAGCGAATGAAGGATAGGATCGCGACCGACCAAGCGCCACCCCTACCCGGCGCTAAACAAGCAGAGGACGTCGCTGCAAGGCAGCCCAGTATCCTTTGCGTTCACAGTTTCTTTTACTATTGTTTGTTTTAAATAAGTAATCAACACCTAATTCTAACTTAAGTAGGTTCAAGTTAGGCAAAACGCTAACCCGTAAGGGAGGAGGGGACATGGTTAATATTCCCCTAAAAAAAAAAAAGGGTAGCAGGTTAGCTCGCCTGGGCGAGCAACCCCTGCACCCAAATTATAAAAAACGAGGGAGGGGAACGTTTTGGCATCCAAAAACTCCCCCCCCCCCTCATTCAAGAAAGAAAGAACACGAAGGCTTGCAGTTCTTGCCCCCTCAAGCCACTTTTGGTTGCCTTTTGCTTTCATTTTTGGTGTTTCAATTCACTCCAACAAGTAAGTATTCCATCCTTGATGTTTTTGCTTCCCATTGATGTGCTTTCTTCATCTTTTGGTGCCTTAAATTGTGAGAACATGCTTATATTTGTGAGGCAGTTTTGGTTTGCTTTGGTGCTTGTTTTCTTGAATTGAGGATTTGAATGAAAAGGCCTTAGGCCTAGGTTGTATTCTTAAGCAATGGGGCATGCCACATTGCTCCCCTTCTCTTGCAATTCATGTCCAAACATGCGCTCACCAAGTGCTCGGTGAGATGCCCCAATGGTGTATGAATATGATTTTGTAAAAATTGGGATGGTGGGGCTGTTTTTATGTATGTAGGTACAACATAGGAGATTCAAAATAGGTGTTCAAATGCAATTCCAAGCTTAGGAACCCAAACTTGTAGCTTCAATGCAAGGAAACATGCTTATGGCTAGGAATCCAAAATTTGGTTTTAGGATTAGAAAAGCATGAAAATAGGGATTTGTTTGTAAGAATTTGGGCTGCCCCATGATTGGTACTTTGCACCTAAGTAACGTGGGAAATGCTTTTCAATGATGTGTAGATATATGTGTAAATATAAAGGGCATGAAATTCTTTGTAAAGGGTGAAGGAATATTGAGGTCCCTTCCTAAATGAATGTATGATAGCACGGGATTCCCTTTTGAATGCAAGTATGTGCATAATGTTATATATCTTGCCAATATGCGTAAGTGTATGTGAAACAATGAAAGTTTGTATGGTATATATATTTTGAGTGTGTGTAGGTAGTTTGTGATAGCAAGTGTTTAGGACATAGTTAAGTGTAAATTTTGACGCAATGCCTTAAGCGTGAGAATGTGTGTCCTTTCCAAAATGCATATATATGTATGACAATTAGAATGTGTTGGATGGCCTCTATGTTGATATAAATAGTAGGATATTCTACACATACGCATGTGCGTAAATGTGCTACTTTAAACGTGCGCATGATTTCGTTCTAAACCGGAGGGGTTAACATGACATTTTTGCGTTAAGACAAGTGTTATCTTGTAAAAGTAACTTCTAAATGTTTGTTCTCGCAGGAAATGGCCCCGAGGAAACTTGCCTCAAAGAGATCCAGGAAGGATAAAGCGGCTGAAGGAACCAGTTTCGCTCCCGAATATGACAGTCACCGCTTTAGGAGCGCTGAACACCAGCAGCGCTTCGAGGCCATCAAGGGATGGTCATTTCTCCGGGAGCGACGCGTCCAGCTCAGGGACGATGAGTATACCGATTTCCAGGAAGAAATAGTTCGCCGGCGGTGGGCATCACTGGTCACTCCCATGGCCAAGTTCGATCCAGACATAGTCCTCGAATTTTATGCCAACGCTTGGCCTACAGAGGAGGGCGTGCGTGATATGAGATCCTGGGTTAGGGGTCAGTGGATCCCGTTTGATGCAGATGCTATCGGCCAGCTCCTGGGATATCCTTTAGTGTTGGAAGAGGGCCAGGAATATGAGTATGGCCAGAGGAGGAACCGGTCCGATGGGTTCGATGAGGAGGCCATCGCCCAGTTGCTATGTATACCGGGGCAAGATTTTGCCCGGACTGCTGCCGGGAGACGGGTGCGGATCATGCGCACCAACATGACCACCCTGACTCAGATATGGATGACTTTGCTGCTCAGCAACATCCTGCCCAGCGACCATAATTCCGACCTCCCCCTGCCGAAGTGTCAGCTGGTGTACGCCATCCTGACGCGGATGAGCATTCATGTGGCTCAGTTAATTGCTGATGCCATCTATATATTTGCAGGTATGGCGCCTACCATGCACCCTCTGGACCCGGATAAGTCCAACAGGGCCCTGGGATTTCCCGCCTTGATCACAGGACTCTGCCAGTCGTTCGGCGTCCCCGTCGCACCTAGCAAGGTGATTCGGCCGCCCATCACCCGAGCTTTTATTGAGAAGTACTGCACGCAGAGACAGGTCCAGGGTGATGCACCACAGGCCGCGGACGCCGCCGCCACCATGCATGTACAGAAAGAGTTTGTTATGTACAAGAGTGTAGATATACAAAGAAAATTCCTTCATAGAAGACCATAGGTGTATAATTTTGTGAATATATAAAAAAAAACAAAAAAGAAAAAAAGAAAGAAAGACCGCAAAGTTCGACATGTTATAGTTAAGAAGTATAAATCATTCGTAAAGAGCAAACGTATCTTCTGGAAACAAGGGACTGATGCTAAGAGTTTATTTTCCAGAATGAACCAAGATAAGGGTGGATGAATTCATTGAACTGATGAAAGAACATAACTTGGAAACGTTGGGTCTGTCTGTGTAAATTCCCAACCGTAGTATCACAATGCCATAAACGGGATGCTTGAGTGCCCACCTGGTTGTAGCCATGACTAATTTTGCACGTTATTTTCAAATCATCATTGTCACGCGTGCCTTATGGAATAATACGGAAGTTCAGACCGAGAGCGACACCTTGACACCCATTGAAACACAACCTTGGACTTTTTTTGAACCTTGGCCTATCCAAAGAATCCTCCTCCTTTCCCCCGAAGCAAAGGACAGTGAAATCTCCTCAAGGGAGAGCGAATGGAATGTTAAAACCCGATTTCCCAAAGAAAGGGATGGGGAAGGAAAATTGAAGGAAGAAATGGAAAGAAAGAAAAAAAGAAAAAGATGAAAATAAAGAAAGAAACAAAAGAAAGAAAAGGAAGGATTCCCGATCAAAGATCGAAAAGAAGTGAAAAGGGAAAAGAAGCGATTCTCGATCAATGAAAGAAAGAAGACAGAAATTCTTCAAAGCCAGATTGCCACTCATAATCATTCTTGACTGGCAATATCCCACCCCACATGAGCAAAGAGGAAAAGACCGAAACACCCAGATTCCTCTCCAAAAACACTGACCTCGAGAAAATCCTATTGGTCCGTGATCGTACGTTTGATCTTTGATTCGATAGGAAGTCGCGTGCAAAATAGAGTCATGGTGCAGTTATGGTTTGGGAATAGGATAAAACACTTGCCTTGTGAGTCTTATACACTATGAGTGATTTATTTTCAGCTTAGCCCGATGTTTCCCCTGCGTGTTCATTTGAAAGCTAGAAGTTGACATCTTACTCTTCATTCTCGGTTACAAGGAAGATTACCCTTGGCACAAGTATATTGTTTCTCTAAGATGTGGTGCTCTCGCGAATGATTTATTTTTCTTTGCAAAAAGCATGTTATCCTTTTAGGTGGAAAAACCCGGTGGACCGTTCGGTCCCGCCAATCACCCTTTTCCGGAGCCACATGAATGTTATTGCTTAGGGCTGTCCATGTGTCCTCCACTTTCGAGTTTGGAGCTGTGTTCCATGATTGCCTAAGAGAGGACTCTCAAGGCAATCCTTCATTCTCACCCTTTTCCGGAGCCACATGAATGTTATTGCTTAGGGTTGTCCATGAGTCCTCCACTTTCGAGTTTGGAGCTGTGTTCCATGATTGCCTAAGAGAGGACCCTCAAGGCAATCCTCCATTCTCACCCTTTTCCGAAGTCACATGAATGAATTGCGTTGTCATTCACGTGTCCTCCATTTTCGAGTTTGGAGTTGTGTTCCATGATTTCCTAAGAGAGGACCCTCAAGGCAATCCTCCATTCTCATCCTTTTTCGGAGCCACATGAATGTTATTGCTTAGGGCTGTTCATGTGTCCTCCACTTTCGAGTTTGGAGTTGTGTTCCATGATTGCCTAAGAGAGGACCCTCAAGGCAATCCTCCATTCTCATCCTTTTTCGGAGCCACATGAATGTTATTGCTTAGGGCTGTTCATGTGTCCTCCACTTTCGAGTTTGGAGCTGTGTTCCATGATTGCCTAAGAGAGGACCCTCAAGGCAATCCTCCATTCTCATCCTTTTCCGGAGCCACATGAATGAATTGCGTTGTCATTCATGTGTCCTCCATTTTCGAGTTTGGAGCTGTGTTCCATGATTGCCTAAGAGAGAACCCTCAAGGCAATCCTCCATTCTCATCCTTTTCTGGAGCCACATGAATGTTATTGCTTAGGGCTGTTCATGTGTCCTCCACTTTCGAGTTTGGAGCTGAGTTTCATGATTGCCTAAGTGCGGACCCTCAAGGCAATCCTCCATACTCCACCTTTGTTCAGAGCACCATGAATGTCATTGCCTAGCGCTGTTCATGTGTTCTCCATTATCAAGTGCGAAGCTTCTGGTGACTGGGAAGCACGTTATTCTGTTGTTTTCCAGATCGGTTCCTTCGCCAAGTATGTGTATATGTGTATTATATTCGTTGTTCTGGTTGTTGTTTGTATTTTGTTTTGTGCAGAAGAAAAAAGAAGAAGTAGAGATGAGAGTCGTCATCACGAAAAGGGAAAGACGGACGAAATCAGTGTCCTATCTTTGCTTTCCTCTTATCTCCGATGAGAGGTAAGTAAAGAGGGGCAACTGTCATACCCTAATTTCGTCCGGGGATTATTACTTGATGACATGCAACCTTTGGTTAGCCGCTTTGAGATACTTGACGTCCTTTGTTGCACAATAAATGAAGTCTTGAGACGTCTCAGAAATCTAAAGGAAGCAAGCTTGCGCGATCCGTGAAATTCCGTAATGTGGCGGAAGTCGAAAAGAGGTGTTTTTGCGCAATCCGTAAGTTTCCGTAACTTCTTCGAAAGCTAAAAAAGAGTAAATACATAATCCGTAAGGATTCGTAACCTTGCGGAAGAAAAATAAGTATCGTTACGAAATTCGTAAAGTTTCGTAACATTACGAAAAAAGAATTACAAAAAAAAAGGCAGGGGGTGTATTTAGTAAAAGTGGGGGTGCAAATAGAAACCAGGCCCACTTGGGCCCTCCAGAAGATTCCTCCAGAAGGCTGTTGCTTCTGGAGGAAGCAACCTTGCTCGCCTGGGCGAGCTGGGTGGCAAGCTTCTCCCTCATTTTGCTATAAATAGAGGGAGGAGTGAAGAAGAAAAGGGTTCAGCACCTTAGGCACTTCCCTCTCTCTCGAAATAGCTGAGGAAAATTAGTTCCGTGAAGAAAATCCAAGCCGAGGCGCTTCCGTAACATTTCCGTAATGTTTCCGTGAGTAATTACGCGAAGATTCTCGATCATTCTTCAAGATTCATCGTCCGTTCTTCGTTTCCTTCAGTCTTCAACGGGTAAGTACCTCAAACCAAGCTTTTCAATTCATTCTATGAACCCGTGGTGGTCCACATTTTGTTTCATATATTTTTATTCTCGTTTTCATTCGCTTTTTATACCCCCTTTTGACGTGCTTAAGCCATTTATTTAAGTCATTTCTCGTTTAATCTAAAAATAAAATAAATTTCCACCGATCGTTTGAATTGTATCATCCGTTAATTTTGGTTAAAATGAATTCCGACCGTTCGGTCGTGCCATAACCAAGTTGGAAATCAAAAAAAGAGGTAAAATAATAATATAATAATTAAAAAAAATACCTTTTAGTAAAGTAAAGCGGAAAATCAATCGGACGTTTTCTCTTTGGGATTTCTCATTCTTAATTGAATTGACTAATAACTAAAGTGAAACTAAGGCTAAAATCAACTCGCCTAGTCAAGCTCGTCCACAAAAATAGGTTTTTGAAAGTTTATCATTTCAGTTTCTTGCTAAGTAAAATGGATCATTTTTAAGGTCCAACGCCTTAAAATGATCACCCTTCAAGTAAAAAGAATCACTTGATTCACGCATAAGAAAGAACTACGTAGGTCTGATTTCCTCTCCAAAGGAGGGTACGTAGGAGCAAAAGCCCCGCTTTTGTCGACCTCAAAAAAAAAATAAAAAGAAATAAAGTTAAGATAACGCAATTCCACAAATTCTAAAAAATAGGCTGTTGTCCTTTGAGACAAACGTAAGAGGTGCTAATACCTTCCTCAAACGTAAATATAACTCCCGAACTTAGAATTTTCATTTTGACCGGTTTCCTTCGGTTTTTCCGACGTTTTCCACAAATAAACGTTGGTGGTGACTCCGCGCATCTTTCCTCCTTTGGAAAGCGCACCCGTGAGCCTCGCCCTCGCTCGCCCGCGAAGGGCACGTTGCGACACTATCAAACCCTCAAGTCACGATAGCAAAGGTGAGACTTTTTCGCGGTCTCGGCCGAAAGACGCCGACATCTCCGAGAAGGGTGCAGATGACCACATTGGTCTCTGCGTGTCAACGGGCTCGTTTGCCTCTAGTTGACGAAGGTGCGGATAACCCTTGGGTATCTCCACATGTCATCAGACTTGCAGTATTGGATGACTAAGGTGTGAGACTAAAATAGTCTCGGTCAACAAGCTCGCTTGCCTCTAGTTGACAAAGGTGCAGATAACCCTTGGGTATCTCCGCATGTCATCAGACTTGCGGTCTTGGATGACTAAGGTGTGAGACTAAAATAGTCTCAGTCAACAGGTTCGCTTGCCTCTAGTTGACAAAGGTGCAGATACCTTGGGTATGTTTGTATGTTATCAGACTTGCCGTCTTTGGATGACAAAGGTGTGAGACTAAAATAGTCTCGATCAACAGGCTCGCTTGCCTCTAGTAGACAAAGGTGCGGATAACCCTTGGGTATCTCCGCATGCCACCTGACTCACAGGTCAGGGTGACAAAACTGTGGGGTGGTTGACAAAAGCGGGGCTTTTGCTCCTACGTATCCTCAATTTGGATGAGGAACTCAGACCTATGTAGTTCTTTAGCGATGTGAGACTAAAATAGTCTCTACCGGAAGATGTTGACATCTTCGGAAAGGGTGCAGATGACCACATTGGCCTTTGCTTGTCAATCGGACTTAGGGTCTCTTAATGACGAGGTGCGGATAACGATAAGGTGTCTCTGCATGCTACCGAACTCTCGGGTCATGATAGCAAAAGGTGTGTGCGGGTTACCGTATATGGCGTCTCCGCGTGCCACCGGACTCACAGGTCATGATAGCAAAAGGAGGGGTGGTTGACAAAAACGGGGCTTTTGCTCTTATGTATCCTCAATTTGTGATGAGGAACTCAGACCTACGTAGTTCTTGCTAAACAGTGTGAGACTAAAATAGTCTCGGTGTTCTCTCACTAAAATGTGAACATGCTTTAGTAAAGAAACAAAACCTCCAACCCATCAGAGCAACATATAATTTTTAGAGAAAACAATGTGTTTATTGGGGAAAGAGAGTATGCTGATGAAATTTTCTCATAACCACAAATGAGATTTTGGATGTTAGCGTTTCCTTTCTAAACAACCATTTAGAGGAAACACTGGGTCCAACAAAATAGAAGAAAATCACTTGAAGTGTATCAATCTCACACATGTAAGTGTTTTATCCTAATTCCAAACCATAGATATGTCATGACTTAATTTTGCAAATCATTTACTATCAAATCAAAGATTACATGCGTGATCATGGATCAATAGGACTTTTTCGGGAATGGTGTTTTGGTGAGAAATTTGGCTCTAAGTGTTTTGGCCTTTCCCCTTTTCTATTTTTGTTTAATGCGGGGCGAGAAAGTCGTCAGCGCACAAGATTTTGGTTGGCAATCAAAGGGAGAGGACCACTTCAATCGTGGTTTCCTTTATTTTCTTATTTGGTTGTGACTATTCTGTACTGTTTGGATATTTGTCTGGTCCGAAGACCCTTCTGTATAATTCTTTCATTTTATTCTGATCTTTGATTGGAGATTTTCTTTTTTCCTTTGTTTTCTTCCGATCTTTGATCGGGAACCTTCTTTTTTCCTTTTGTTTTCTTTCGATCTTTGATCGAGAACTTTCTTTTCTTTTTTGTTTTCTTCCGAGGGCGAGGATGAAAATTCTCATCTCGAGTCAAGGTTTAGGGCGAGTTGGGATTTTGGCTTAAAGCTTGTAGAACGACTGGACATGATATATGTCAGGGTGTTGGTTTGACCAGCGGTTCAGAGATAAAGGAATGTCCCACATTATTTCCATGACACGCGTGCAACAATGATGATTCAGAAATTTTATGCAAAACTGGTCATGCATGCACCTATGTGGACACTCAAGCATCAAGTTTTGTGGTCATGTGACACTAGGGCTCAGGATTCATTTTTCCTATTGAAGTCAACCCAGTGTTTCCAACACATGCCCTTTTGTCAATTCATGCATTCATCCGAGCCCATTTTGGGTGTTCGGGAAAATTTTCACAGCATTCACCCTTCATGTGTAACACATTTTTTCAACAAAAACTCTTTTGTGTTTTGATCGGTGAATCTTTTTCAAAGAAAGAGCTGGAGTTTTTTTCTTTTCGAAAGCGTCTTGGCTTTTTAGTCAAAAAAATATATTTTTTTGTTCTTGTTTGTTTTTGTTGTTTTTTTTGTTTTGGCCATTTTTCAAAAGATTAAAAATAGCTCGTAACCTAGGCACGGTTGATACCCGAGATTACATTTTATTGAAAAAGGTGTGTGAACGAAAGTACACCAGACTTACACACATTTTTGCGTTTTAGACAAATCATCGTAAAGTAAGTACGACCATATTCCAAAAGTGGTAAATTACTCACAATGCGACAGATAACTGCATGTGCAGTTCAATCACAATGGAAATAATAATTGGAAGCAGATGATGTCAAATCACAAGGGAAATAACAGAATAACTGAAAGCAGTAATGAAGGATAAATCGCAAGTTTGGCGATCCTGGTTGTATGGCTTTGCCTCCTCCAAGGAAGTGCAAAAGTTCATCATCCCTCAGCTGCCCCTATCTCTGTCTGAGGAATGACCATCCTTTGATGGCCTCGAAATGCTACTGATGTTCCGCACTCTGGAATTGGTGTTTGTCAAAGCTTGTGTCGGCTTGTGGGGCCGCACTGGAACCCTCTTCAATGGTTCCCTTCCTGGACTGCTTCGCGGGGAGCTTCTTTGTAGCCAATTCTAGGTTGCCTCCTAGTAGTGCTTCTTTAACGTCTTGGGTCGGACACATTATGACGACTTGTCGATCACGGGCCTAGTACCTGCTCGTACCTGCCCCGATGGTTGGCCACCTGCTGGTCGGCCACGTGTCGTAGGCAACGCTCCAGCTTTTGTAGATGAGCTGAGGTGGACTTTGGAGGTGGTGGCGGTGCGTCTGCTGCCCACTGTTGACTGTCCCCAAGCTGTTGTGGTGCCTCGCCCTACGCTTGCCTGGGGGCGTAGTACTTTTTGACAAGGGCTATGGTGATGGGAGGTCTGATGACCTTGCTGGGGGCGACAGACACCCTGTAGGACTGACAGAGGCCCGTAACCAGAGCTGGAAACCCCAGAACCCTTTTGGACTTCTCCGGGTCCACTGGATGTCTTGCGGGCGCGATCCCTGCAAACAGTAGATGACATCAGAAATTAGTTGAGTCATTGCATACTTACCTATGTCACGATGGCATGACCTTGCTAGGGGGGACAGACACCCTATAGGACTGACAGAGGCCCGTAACCAGAGTTGGAAACCCCAGGGCTCTGTTAGACTTCTCTGGGTCCACTGGGTGTCTTATGAGCGCGATCCCTGTAAATAGTGGATGGCATCAGAAATCAGTTGAGCCATGTGTATACTTACCTATGTCATGACGACACAGACCAACTGACACTTCGGCAGGGGGATGTTAACACATGGCAAGTGTACCAAATCGTTACAAGTAGTAAAGTTCTCGGAAGTCCGAGTGTCGAATCCACAGGTACTTTGTTTGTACTTAGATTAATGCAAATCCAATTTAAAAGCAAGAGATAAGAATTTAAAATAAAAGATAAAGAAAGATAGAAGATAAACTAAAGAAAAGATAAGATATTTAAAGATAAAATTAGAAGATAAAAGAAAAGATAAAAGATTGAAAGATCAAAATAGAAGATAAAATATTTAAATTGCGATATGATAAAGATAACTCCTTCTACGAAATTCAAATAAATAAAATCTAAATCTACTAAATCTAAATACTTACTCCTAAACCCCAACAGTAAAATAAGGAATAACTACTTCTAAGAAAAACCAACAATAAAAATATGGAATAAAATCTATATATTAAAATCGCTAAAACCTGACAAGTCTAATTAGCCTAGATATATGGATTCTGGATTTGTTTGTTATCAATACCAGTGAACTAATTCTGCCCCACATCTATCCATCTACTTGCCCCTGATGCCTCATGATGACAAGCCTACCTTAATTTCCTATCTTCCAAATGTCATTTGCGAAGACTCAATAACTAAGATGCCTTAAGATTACATTCTAGATGTTTGCTAAAGCATGGGCATTGAGACATTAAGTCATGCTAACCCAATGATTTCTTTCTTTAATTGTTCTATTAAGCGTTACCCTCTCCCGAGTGGCCTAACCCTTAAAACCGATTCACGCATTCATTCCTTATCCCTAATTAGGCTTTACCCTCTCCCGAGTGGCCTAAAGACTAACAGAAAACAAAATCCGAGATGCAGAATAAGCAAGAAAGAAAAGCAGATAAAAGAAACTGGAAGAAAAACCCTCTAAAAGATAACCCGATAATTTCCTCCTTTTAGTGTTCTTTTAAGCATTACCCTCTCCCGAGTGGCCTAACCCTTAAAACAGATTCAAGTATTCATTCTTTACCCCTAATTAGGCTTTACCCTCTCCCGAGTGGATTAAACCCTAACAGAAAGCAAGTTCAGAGATACAGGATGTAAAAAGAAAGAACGGTAAATAAATAAAGAACCTGGAGGGAATTCCTCTTTTTATTGATAACTCTTGAAATGCTCCATACATCATTGGCTTTTTAGGCTTGCCAAGCCCTAGCTAGGGGATTAGCCACTCATGGTCATGAGGGCTTTACAATGAGAAGGGGGTGAAAGAAAGAAAGTAAATGAAACCCCTAGGAGAGGGGGTTCTGTGGTGGTGTGTTCTGTCCCTTGGACTGACTCTCTATTTATAGCTGTTGAAGTGGGCTTTGGGCCTTCGTAGGCGCGCTTAGCGCGACACCCTATGCTTAGCGCGTGTACTTCCTGGCCCGCTTATCCCGTGACGCGCGCTGAGCGCGCGTATTGGGTTGGGCCTTCTTCAAATTTTCTTCTTTTCTTCAATTTTTCTGCCCTTTGTGCTTGTTACACCTCCAATTTTTATATCTGCACCCAAAAATTCAATTTAATTAATTTTCTAACTTTTAATCACAAATAACTGCTAAATAATTAATTTCAGGCCAATATTTGACTAATTTTCTACTATCAAAATACAATTATTTAGCAGTTATCAAAATCCCCCAAATTAAACTTTGCTTGTCCCCAAGCAAATAAAATTATTCCATTCTTAAGCAAAAATTTTCTCAAGTAAGTTCCAAGCATTCCAACACTCTCCATGACTTCAATTCCTTGATCCTTTGACTGGTCTCTTTGCATCTGTCATGATCTTAAAATAAAAGCATAAACACAAGAGCAGAAACAGGTCAATTATCTGGAATTCCAACAGGTCCGGCTTGCCTTACATCCTTACAAAGCTGGTGTTTCTCTCTGCTCACAAGTGTCTGGTCAAGTGTTTGCAATTTTAACAACCTGTAGATAAAACTCAAGAGTTTTGTACTTCATCTCAGTTAAGGTTAGCCTAAATTACCTTCGGTGGATCACTAAGGACTTCTATGGCTTGTAATGGGGCCTGACTAACAAAGAATCATGGTTTTTCTTGGAAATTCAAAATATAAGATTATAAGAGAGCATGCATTTCAAAAATTTGATTTCTTGCCAAGACCTATTTCCTACTTTAAGCCCCTTTTTGCCTTTAGCACTTTCCACTGACACCTCTCTTTTTCATTTTGGCCCTTTTTATTATATATATATATATATATATATATATATATATATATATATATATATATATATATTCTTTTTCTTTTTCCCTTTTTTTTCTCTTTTTTTTCTTTTTTTCTTCAATAATATGCATAATAATAACAATGGGCTCACAATTATTTAGAGGTGTTCTAGTGTGTGCTATTTCCTTGGCTACTTTACCCATTTGTTCAAAATCCCCCAAATTAAGGCCTTATTATCATTTGGAACCCTACTGCTCTCTTAGAATCCTACACAAGATCAAGAATATCAATTTCTTGGCTTAGGGTTCTACTCAGAATAAATCATTATAATTCTTTCGACTCAATATGGCTGCAAGGGATAAAATTATGTTGGGTTGGCTTTTTGGCTGAGTGGGTGAAATAAAGCAAACATGGCATTGATCATATCCACCTTAAGTAACTAATTTTAATAGTCCAAGAATGATGCAAAACTAAGAGTTTAAAAACAGGCATTTTCTCTCACAATTAAGGTCACACTCTCACCGGGATTAATTCAGTATTAGCGTACCAGATGTGTCTTCATTCCATCAAGCTAACCTTTCCTTTTCCGTGAATCATGTTTCATTCCTTGATCTGACTTTTGCTCTCAAGACCAGTGTTTTCCAATGACTAGTAGCCTTTCAAGTGTTGGACCTTTCAAAACAAACTCAGAATTGTCATTTCTCAAGTTATCATGCAATTTATTTATTCACGCATAAATTTAAACTACTGAAATTAAATTGCTGAAATCAAAATGCATAAAGTCAAAATAAAGAAATAACACAACTATCCTAAAAGAAACAAAATGCGATTAACTAAAAGAGAGATAAAGTAAGAAATCTTGGGTTGCGCTTCTTTAACGTCATTAGCTTGACGACTCAAATGCCTTCAAATTTGGATGATGGAGTTAAGATTAAACATAGGAGGTTTGGATGTCCGAAGCTCTAGAGATATATCGGTTGATACAAATGATACCTCTTTAGCTATCATTCTGCGGCCAGGATCTCCCATCACACTCATAGAAACTAATCCTCTTTTTGATAGGGTTAAATCCTCCGAAACAATATGGTTGGTTTCTGCATTTGAAAGTACTTGGAAAAAATTTGGCTCTAGTCTTTGGCTTCTTAGTTGATTTGTTTGACTTGGACAGGTATATAGATGATGATCAACTTGTTGTGAACTTCAAGAAACAGGACCCTGATTTGAGATGGCCTGACATCATGGAGTCCTGGGAATCACTTATTGCAGGATCTCCACAACTTTTGGAAGGGACATCCATCTATCTTGTTGGTGATTCAACCGAAATCAATCAAAAAGGGGGCCCGAAAGCTAGCAACTGGTCTTGGGTATCTTGAGTTCATTTGTGATTTTAATTATCGATATGAATCTTCTGCCCAATAACATATGAATCTTGTTTCCAGTTTTGCATAAATTTGTTACCACTTTTGAGAAAAATCTTTTTTTGCTACATGTCCAGCTCTAGATGTATTCAAAATTGTACCAACTTAAATGAAATTTTACAAAGACATTATAATATCAAGGGATGATGCACTTTAATGTTAGATGATTGGTTTGTAACTTTCATCATGGCTTATAAAATTTAGTGCTTGGTATCCTTCTCAGGTACACTCCACTGAGCACGAAAGAGTTACTGGAATTATATACTAAGCAGACTGTGGATTTATGTGAGTGTGATTGCTTTGTCTTGCTTCTTATTGATAAAGCTTTCTCTTTTTCCTCCGTTTTACAGGTTTCTGACAAATATGTAAATGAGACAGAGTTTTTATATTCTAATGTTATGTATCATCCTCAGCATTTGGAGTGACCTAAATGTTATATTTTGCAGTGTATTAACAAGTGTAACGAATTACAGGGCTGCTTGCTGAAGGCTCTAACTTAGTACCAGAAGCAGAAAGTGTTGTACTTGAAAGCATAAGTAGGTAAGTCAATGGTTTCATTTCATTTTCTGGATCATTTTTTTATCTCATGCATCTGAGTGGTTTGCAAATCATGCTAGGGCAGTAGTTGCATCATTAGGAGGGCAACACAGTGCTGCTAGAAGAGATGATAAATGGCAACATCTTTATGCAGGATTTACTGTCTGATTGTCAAAGACTAAAGCACTAGGTAATTTCTGTTATTCAATCTGGGTTTCCTTTTACAGGATATTTGCCTTTAGTTGGTTTTGGGTTATTTGACTGAGGATTCCCTGTGGTATATAACAGTAACCCATGTGTCAACAATACAAATTAATCTCTTTTTGGCTCATACTGACTAGCATTATTTATTTTTTCATGTTGGACATTACGTTGAAATTGGAATTCCCATGTTAATTTTGTTTGTTGTCTTCTCTTAGGTATTAATCAAATTCACATTTACGTGAAGTAAGCTAATCAAATTAACCTGTGACAAGCAAAGCGGAATGGATATTTCTACTATCTAAAGTGAAATTTTTTATGTTTCACTTTAATCCAATGCAGTGCTTTGACAGAAACATTCTTGACTTGAGTGATATGACTTTGAATTTGAAAAATGAGAACTTGTATGATAATTATTTGGTGAGGCCAAAGAAGGGCATATATTGTGAATGTCCAATATTTTCTGTTTATTCTCTATTGAAAAATATAGTTTTCTATTTCTGATTATTTCTTACTTTTTTCTTCAGTTTGCCTGAGGAACCATATGAACAAGGGAAAACTATTTTCATAATTGACAATCTGTATTATTGTCTGCAGGTTCAAGGAATAGGGATTTGATAAAGGTTGGGGCAACACTGCATGAAAGGTTAAAGAGACAATGAAATTGCTCTCTGAGGTACTAGAATCAGCAGGTCTAGTGAAATTGGAATCACTTTTCAGCAGGCTTCCAAATATGTTCAACATAGTTATCCTCTGTATTCGTGGATACTTTGGCCAAGCAGCTGTCCTAGGATTGCCAGACACCGGAGGCCAGGTGGGAATTTCTCCTATTCAATGATTTCATTTAAGAAAAAGCTATGCAGTAAAAAACTTTGTTCCTAAATCTTTTAATGATTTTATTTTGTCTAACAACCACTCTTGAATATAGCTGAACATGGTCAAAAGTATGACATTTTTTTTCTGGTTTTGTAACAATACTCTTTATTGAATAACTTCAATGAGGCTGGGGCTTTTTTTTTTTTTTTAACAGGTGGTATATATTCTTGATCAAGTAAGGGCCTTAGAGGAAGAGCTACTCCATAAGATTGAGCTGCAAGGCCTTGACGTGAAGCCTCAGATTCTTGTGGTAAGCTACTAAGTACTAACTACTAATACAAAAATATAATCTATGCTTCAAAAAGTAAAAGCTATTAATCATCACTTATCTTATTTTCATCATTCTTCTAGAGGCTTTAAGTCAATTTCTATACTTCTTGGAAGGAAAAACTTATCCTTTTGATTTTTTTATATTCATTTTACCAAAAAAATAAACTTAAATTTTATCTCTATGAAACTTTGACGTTCCTTCAGAGGTGTCATGTTGATGAGCACATATAAAACACTGCTTTTTTGTAGTGATCATGTGTTTGCATGTGTTGGAGCTTGAATAATCTCCTACTTCCATACTAGGTGATTTAATTCCTGATAACATGTCACCTGCTCAAGTTGGTTCCTCAGTGTTGCCTCATCCTGACTCTCTTTGTTCCTTAAGGTATCACCTAGACACCTACACCTGTGCCTGATTTGGATTAACTTCTCCACCACTTTGAATGTATTCCATCAGAAATTGTTGCCTCTGGACTTCCCCAAAGTATTCATTATATAGTAAATTGTCTTTTACAGCAACAAATTCAAAAGAGTAGTCAGCAGCATCTACAATGTTCTCTGCACCCTCTTTCAAGCCATCAGTCTGAGTCTCTCCAGAAGCAAGAAAAAAATGGTCCTGGAACCATAACTGTAGAGGGCAATGTGTCCAATACTTTACAAGGAAACAACCAGGTCAGTTGCGAATTTTGTTTATAGTACTTGTATTTCTAATGCTAAGTTTTAATCAATCATAAACAATGCTAGAAATTCTTGATAATTATTAATTACAAACCTACACTCTCTCGAGTATTAGATTATTTTGCTATTTACCTAAAGATAGATTCATTTTACTGTGTGTATTATATAAAAACTTAAATTTATATTAAGTCCTCTTTGATATTAATGTAATGACGTGACTATATAATTTACATCTTTTTTTGGTTTCGTTAAGCTTCAGTTTTTTCAAATATATAATATAATTTGTTTTATATTATTTACTCATTCCAAATCCTGTCTAGGGTAGCTTTGCTATTCTTAGCCGGTCCCAAGCCCGAATAAAAGGATAGGGTTGTGTTAGGCTTTCGACAGCCAACGTTAAACTTTGTCGAATCTCTATGACATGGATCAATTACGTAATAATGTGAATGCTAGGTCGTTGCCCGGAAGCAACGCGCTGTATGGCTCGAGTACAGTGTCAAAAGAGCAAGAGCCGCTGCATCGCCGCCCGGATGTAGTGAAAAGTAAGCAAGGGTTCCCACATTTTCGTGAACGGGTGTGGGTAAAGAAGCTAGTTCATGACAGGAGGATTCGCTTTGGTACATGGAATATAGGCACACTTACTGGAAAATCTATGGAAATAGTGGATGTTATGGTGAGGAGGAAGATCAATTTTATGTGCCTACAAGAAACTAAGTGGACAGGTGAAAAAGCGAAAGAATTAGACAACTCGGGATTTAAGCTGTGGTATACGGGAAAAATCCGATCAAGAAATGGGGTAGGGATTATTGTGGACAAGGAGTGGAAGAAGGATGTCGTGGATGTAAGAAGAGTAGGAGATCGTATCATAGTCTTAAAATTGGTAGTGGGACAGGACACCTTTAATGTTATTAGTGGGTACGCACCTCAGGTTGGGTTAGCAGAACACTTTAAGGTAAAATTTTGGGAGGATCTAGAAGGAGTACTTCAGGATATACCCCAAGGAGAGAAAGTTTTCCTAGGAGGGGATCTCAATGGACATGTAGGTAGCGTGGCTAGAGGTTTTGAGGGGGTGCATGGGGGTTTTGGCCTAGGGGAGATGAATGGGGAGGGTAAATCCATCTTGGAGTTTTCGGAGGCTTTGGATCTTTCTATAGCCAATACATGGTTTAAGAAAAGAGAGGAACATCTTATCACTTACAAAAGTGGAGGGACATGTTCTCAGATAGATTTCTTCCTTATCAGGAAGTCTGATAGGAAGTATTGCTTGAACTGTAAAGTTATCCCGGGAGAGAGCTTGACTACCCAACATAGAGTTTTGGTTATGGATGTAAGAATTAGAGATAGGGCAAAGAGAAGAAGTCCTATGGTAGCACCAAGGATCAAATGGTGGCACTTGAAGGGTGAGAAACAGGGAATCTTCCAACAAAAGATATGGGAGGGTTGGTGTGGACAATCACAAGGAAGTGCAAATGATATGTGGAACAAGATGTCCCAAGAGATTATTAAAGTGGATAAAGAGACGTTGGGTGAATCTAGAGGTTTTGGACCTAGGGGTAAAGAATCGTGGTGGTGGAATGAAAATGTTCAGAGCAAAGTTAGAGTAAAAAAGGAGTGTTTCAAGGAGTGGTCTAGGTGTAGAAATTCTGAAACTTGGGATAAGTATAAGATAGCTAGAAATGAAACCAAAAAGGCGGTGAGTGAGGCAAGAGCCCAAGCTTTTGACGGACTATACCAAGCTCTAGGAACCAGGGACGGAGAAAGATCTATATATAGGCTTGCTAAGAGTAGAGAGAGGAAGACTAGAGATTTGGATCAAGTAAAGTGTGTTAAGGATGAAGAAGGCAAAGTCTTAGTGCATGAAAAAGATATCAAGGAAAGGTGGAAGGTGTATTTCCACAACTTATTTAATGATGGATATGGATATGACTCTAGCAGTCTAGACACAAGAGAAGAGGACCGGAACTATAAGTACTACCGTCGGATTCAGAAACAGGAAGTAAAGGAAGCGTTGAAAAGAATGAGTAATGGTAAGGCGGTGGGGCCAGACAACATACCTATTGAAGTGTGGAAAACTCTTGGAGATAGAGGTCTTGAGTGGCTCACCGAACTCTTTAACGAAATTATGAGGTCAAAACGCATGCCGGAGGAATGGAGGAGAAGCACGTTAGTGCCAATCTATAAGAACAAGGGGGATATACAAAATTGTGCAAATTATAGGGGAATCAAGCTCATGAGTCATACCATGAAATTATAGGAAAGAGTGATCGAACGGAGATTAAGAAAGGAGACTCAAGTTACTGAGAATCAATTTGGTTTCATGCCGGGAAGGTTGACCATGGAAGCGATTTATTTATTACGGCGGGTGATGGAGCAATATCGTATGGCCCAACAAGACTTGCACTTGATTTTTATTGACTTGGAGAAAGTGTATGATAGAGTGCCTAGAGAGATTTTGTGGAAAGCTGTAGAGAAGAAAGGGGTTAGGGTTGCATATATTCGAGCTATCCAAGATATGTATGATAGGGTATCGACTAGTGTTAGGACACAGGGTGGAGAGTCAGACGATTTTCCCATCACAATTGGTTTACATCAAGGGTCAACCCTTAGCCCCTACCTTTTTACCTTAATTCTGGATGTCCTCACGGAACAAATCCAAGAGATAGCGCCGAGATGCATGCTTTTTGCAGATGACATAGTCCTCCTTGGAGAGTCGAGGGAGGAGTTGAATGAGAGGTTGGAAACTTGGAGACGAGCTCTAGAAACACATGGCTTTCGCCTAAGCAGAAGCAAATCGGAGTATATGGAATGTAAGTTCAACAAAAGAAGGAGGGTTTCTAACTCAGAGGTGAAAATAGAAGACCATATTATCCCTCAAGTCACACGGTTTAAATATCTTGGGTCTGTAATACAGGATGATGGGGAAATTGAAGGGGATGTGAATCATCGCATTCAAGCAGGATGGATGAAATGGAGAAAAGCATCGGGGGTGTTATGTGATGCAAAGGTACCGATCAAGCTAAAGGGAAAGTTTTATCGGACTGCGGTAAGACCGGCGATTTTGTACGGAACAGAATGTTGGGCGGTCAAGAGCCAACATGAGAATAAAGTAGGTGTAGCGGAGATGAGGATGTTGCGGTAGATGTGTGGTAAGACTCGACAGGATAAAATCAGAAACGAAGCTATTAGAGAGAGGGTTGGAGTAGCGCCTATTGTAGAGAAGATGGTGGAAAATAGACTTAGGTGGTTTGGGCATGTAGAGAGAAGACCGGTAGACTCTGTAGTGAGGAGAGTAGACCAGATGGAGAGAAGACAAACTATTCGAGGCAAAGGAAGACCCAAAAAGACTATAAGAGAGGTTATAAAAAAGGATCTCGAACATAATGATTTGGATAGAAGTATGGTACTTGATAGAACATTATGGCGGAAGTTGATCCATGTAGCCGACCCCACCTAGTGGGATAAGGCGTTGTTATTGTTGTTGTTGTATATTATTTACTCATTCCAATTGTAATTGTCTGTATGAACGACGTGTTTCCACCCCTCAAGTGATGAAGAAGTACTTCATTGGTAAATTGCTCTCATCCAAACTCTAACCAAATACTAGTGCCTTATATGCTATACTATAGTTTACTATGCTTAATAGTTAGTAATGTTTTATTTTCCTTATCTAAGAGTATGATTTGTTTAATATAAGGGGCATAATAGTGTTTGCTATTATGGAGGTGACATACATTAAGTTATGTGATGATTGATGGACAGGGTGTGCTGAGTGGGGGAGGGAGTGTTCGAGAAACAAATGCATCTGCTGAGACTTGGATCCAAATGGTGAATGGGATCCAAGTAACTAGTAAGTAACTATTTATTTATAGGCTTGCAGTAGTAACTACAAAAGGGCATATTTTGTTGGGGTCCAAATGGTGAATTCAATTCTCATATTTTTCTTATTGATAAGGATATGTAAATTAAACTTTATAAATTCTTGGTGGGGTTGATGGTCTTCTATAACCATACAAAAAGACATATCTTCTCCTAATTTAATTTTTTTTATTAAAAACATAGAGGGTTTGATTGAATGTTGTAAAAAATAATATCATTTCATAAGTAAATTAATAATTTACAAAATATTCCATGTAAATAATGTGTTTTAAGTACCATCCAATTTCTGATAGTATATTTCTGAAAGATTAATTTGCAAAACGAAAAATATTTTATTATTCTTTATAAATTAAAACAATATATTTTATTATAATACACTTAACTGAATCTTATTTCTAAAAATAATTAATGATACTATTGGATCTTATTTACCAACTAAATAAAATCAAACTTGCTTTCAAAATATCATATTCAAATATAAATCAAATTTTCAAAATTGATACCATTGATAGACAATGGCAGAAAAAACTCTTTATAATAAACAAAAGAGCTGACCATCCAAACAATAATAATTAATTACTAAGTAAAAATATAATTTATTAAATATTTAATTATTTGAAAATAGTAAATACTTTTTCATATTTTGAATAGAATAAGATTTTTTATATTGTTAGCTACTATGACGAATAATTTAAGAATAAAAAATACTATATTTCATTAAACATTTTTATTACTTAAAAATAGATATAAAAATATTTTTTATTTTAAAATATAATGATTAAAATTTAGCAATTTCATTAGTCCAGGGTAATAAATAAAACTTATTAAACTTATTTGATTAGTTCTCCAATAAAGCAATTGACGAGTACTTTTGGTTCTTTTAATCTAAATTAATTATGTGCCATTTTGGTTTTCTAAGTTTAGTTTTTTAGGCCAATTAAGTCTATTTTTAAAATCAGAAAATGGTCTTCCATCAAATTGAAGATGAGTAAACATGCAGCTTGTGATGTACCTTAGGTTTATTTTTTGGCATCAATATCTCCCAAGCGTTTAGTTTAATTTGATTCCTCTATATGTTAGTTGATTTCGTATTATTCTCAACGAATAAGATTACTTATTTGGTTGGTCTTTAATGATGATATTCAAGTTAAGTAAAGTAATGTCTGTTTTCAATTTGGTAACGGATAATTATCCCTTATATCCTATCCACTTTGTTTCAGGGAACAACATCAGTGGTCCTTGCAGGACTAGTTGCAGCTCTGAAATTGGTTGGGGGAGACTTGACTGATCACATGTTCTTGTTCCTTGGTGCTAGAGAGGTAAGTTAATACCATGTGTCCTTCTTCATTGTTTCTTGGAGATAAGAAAGTTCAATCATTTCCTGTTAGTACAAAGGTGTTGAATAAAAAGAGAGTATTGAACATCATCAGATATTCAGATAACTTTGAATTGTTCACTTACATTTCCTTACAAATAACTATTATATATTCCATGTCCTTGTGGATGAATTGTATGGTTTGTGGTTGCAAGCTGGCACTGGAATAGCAGAACTCATAGCACTTGAAACATCAAAACGAGTTAGATTTATGATGTGAGGCATTGCATGAATGATTTAGATTTATTGATTTTGTATTATGCTCAACGAATAAGATTACTTATTTACTTTGTTGCATGTCATGGTAAAAGAAAATACAGCAAATCAGTTAGATGTCCACTTCTAGTGTTGTTACTTTTTTAGTTGAATTTTTTATTCATTTGTGAGGAATACATCTGGAAAAAAATAGTTTTTAATTTTTTTTTAAAAAACGCATTCTAAGACGGTTCTCTGAAAAATAGTCTTAGAATCCTCAATATATTTTAAAAAAAATACATTCTAAGATAGTTCTATGAAGAACCGTCTTAGAATATATAGATTTTAAGACGGTTCTCTGAATAACCGTCTTAGAAATATATTTTTCTAATACGGTTTTTAGCTTAGAACCGTCGTAGAAAATGTTGTACTTTCTACGACGTTGGTTACATGACGGTTAATAATTGATGTAGAATGTCCGAAATAACCATCGTAGAAAAACATTTTTCTAGTAATGTATAATAGACGAAAATGTGACACATTCGCAGGTTTAGACATCTCTTGTCGAGATCACTTTGCCACAAAATAGTACGATAACAAATACCAATATTCCATCATTTTTTACTGCGAAGTATGTCACAATTTTTTGGTGATATGAACATCCCACAATTAAGTATGCCCATGCTTCAAAGTCAGCTTGTCATGCCACCTGTCATGGTTAGTGAAAGAACAAATAGGCATTGAAAACTTGGGGGCAGTAGTCATGAATAGTACTAAACAGTTAAGAAATTTGAGAGTTCCTACTTAAGATAGGATAACAAGTTATAGTAATATGATTTCGGTTGGAGTTTCTAATGATACTTTAATAATGTTTATACAACATATTGATTATAATAATCATGAAATGGTCAATATTTTGCCCAATCATATGATATCAAAATTGAATCCCATGTTAAAAACTACTAATGAAAGTTATCAATGTGATTTTGACTTGAGTTGGGGATGCTTTGGGTATCCCAACCTGTCAGGCCAGTAATGCAGGAAATTTCAATAAATGAACAGTCAATGCAAAATAATGTGGTCAATCCCTCGGTAGGATTGGTGAATCAAAATAATGTATGCCTAAATTAATTTCAACAATTCAACCATATATTAAACTATAATCATCATTTACTCAAATTTACTTGCACTAAAAGTTAAGTACGAGTTACATGACATGATTTCTGCCGTAAAGAAGTCAGATTTACCATTTATTTGTGTTTGTGTGAGATTTACCTCAAGTCCATCATTTCTATTTTTTGACTGACATCAATTTTGCATTCATATCTTCATTTAAACATTTGAGTGGAAATATAACTGAGCAGTGAGCACCCTCCATTAAGCTTATTCAATCAATCCAATAATAGATTCTTTCTGACTCGAGTAGAAATTCATCATAAAAAAAGGAAACCATAAAAAATACCAAGCAAAGCATAATTGAGAAACAATGACACTAAACAAGTGTGAACGGAGTTTGCTTTTGTCTAGAGAGGCAGCAACCCTGAGCTTCTTTGAGGAACAACATAGATATACACAAACAATGTCAAAATTCCAACCCACAAGGCCAAAGTGATAATAGCAACAGTGAATGAGATGATGATCAAAGCCAGAAATGAAGCAGCACCTCCAACAATAAGCATGGCACAAGTTATCAAAGGAAGAAGATTTATGTTATGTTTCTGAAGTATTGTTTCAATGATCACCAAGAAGGAGTATACGACAATGCTCAAACCCAGAAGCATCATCAGCTTGGGCTATTTCATGAACAAAGAGTATGTTGATGTAATAAGGGCAAACAACAGTGTTGAGAATTTGTTAATGATCTCTGACAACTCTTTGAATAGGTTCCTAACCACATTCATTAAGACAAAATAGATTTATGAAAAAGGAAATTAAAAAAAATGAAGAGGGTGTGTGAGTGAGGCATGTAAAAGGCATGAATAACTATTTTTTGGGATATATAGAGTGGTAATAATTATATACTGATTATTACTGACCTTATTGAAGTGGAGTGAATGGAATCCATAGCAGACATGTCTTGTTTTTTCTTTCTTGATTTCTTTTTTACTCCTAGTTGCTAAACTTCTGAGCAGTGAACAAATGATTCGGTTTTGTTTGAGGGAATGAGAGTGGTTCATTGATGTAGCTACGATGAGAGTATTTATATGTAGTTGTTGGTAACTTAGAATGAAAAGTAGCCAAATACTAACAAAATCAAAGTTTGACAACTTTTCTGCTTTATTCCCAACGTTCTAAACATTTTCGTTTTAAACGTGTTTTATGCCAAACAGACCAATAGGCCATCGTTAATTGATTTCTCTCTTTCACTGTCACAAAATCTTTCTTTGAGAAATTTTCCAGTTCTTGTTGAATGTCAACTTGAACTTTAGAATAGTTAGACATACTAGATTATTATGCAGCTTAATTTGCTAGAAACAAAAAATGTTCAATTGGTGAATAATAGAAAGCAGTGACAGATATACATTACAGCCAGGAGACATCTCTCATTTTAAAAAATTACATTAGAATATGTATATTTTGTTTCTTTTAATTTTATATATTTGAACTTTATTAATTATTCCTAAGATGAGATAGAGTGCTTTTCCGTTTGAGCTAGAATTGTTAATTGGTGTTAAACTGTTGAATGTTTAATATGGAGGCTGATGATATGGGAAACCAAAGAATACAATTGACTCAAAATTTCAAAATATGGGCCCCCCAAGTACTAAAAGTGCTTCCTTATAGATATTGACTTGTTTAAATTTATTTGTGTATTTATTTTAATGAAAAATAGTTTTTTATATTTTATTTGTCTAAATTGTTTCTATTCAAAATAAATAGTTTTCTGATTATTTTGAAGAACAAATCTTATGACTATATGCTTATTAAATAAGCGCTTTTTATTTTTTTTTAAATTATTTATTATAAGTTTAAACAAAATCACTCATTATATATATATTTTTATTTTATTTTACCTCTGGCAGACACATATGCATCACAGTCATTATTACTCAGCTCATTAAGAACAAAACTCTTTTGTAAATTAGGCACGCATTATTGGTAAATGTTAACTTTTGTTTTTCATTTTTCAACTTCACGAAATTATTCTTGTGTGTTCGGAGGACTTGTTTTAAACTAGGTTCTATAGTTATTGATAACCATAAATGCCAGTTTTTTTTAATAATAAAATTTAAACTTAGTGTTTAATGGAACTGCACTGTGTATTTATATTTAATGACTAATGATTTTAATAAAAAAATATAAATTATAATTTTAGTCTCCCTTAATTTTTTATTAACAAGTTTGAACCTTATTTTTTCCGCAATATTAGTTTCCAAATTTTTAAAAATATGCCATTTTGATTCAATACTCAATTTTATATTTTTTTTTATTTTCTATATTTTATTTAATTATTTAATTTAATTACTAAATATTAATTTCTACCTCATCAAAATACTGACACATAATTAATCAACCGTTAAATGATCAATGTAGAAATAAATTTAAGAGTAGATCAAAATTATAGATTTCTAAAATTTAGAGAATAAAATTGCAAAAAAAAATGATCAAAATAGTAGATCATGAATTAAAAGGAGATTAAAATCACAATTAAGTAAAAAAAAATGGGAAGGTGCATTCACACGGTGTAAAATATCATATTTGACAACTTTTTCTTAACATTGTTAATGAATTGTCTTACAAGGACGTCTCAATTCTATGCTAGTCCCAAAACTTTTGATAATCTAACTGATTATATTAATGTTCTTATTAGTGAAATGATATGAACACTTCAGGAAAAAAACATTGTTGGGATATATTTTGATAAAATAAACAACACAGTAGGAAATCTAACAATTTTTTCAGTAACACGTACACAAATCCGTTATCATTTTTTTATACATATTCGGTTATCATAATTCATAATATTGCAATTAAACTTAAAAGACTAAAAAATATAAATTTGCCAAATAAAAATTTAGAAACGTTGGATTTAATAGGAATGTCAAACTATGAATGGCATTTGCATCAGTAGTAAACTAGGAAAGTCTAAATATGTGATTAGGATTTCATGTACCTGTACTTCAACAATGATTCTGTTATATTATTTAAATAAAATCAATTCTTTTATATCCAGTATTATTTTCTTTAAATCAACTTTTTAATATTAATTCTTTCAAAATCAATTTTCTTTTTCTGTTTCTATTTTTCAATCTTCTTCAACTTTTAGGACGGTTAAGCTTATATACACGAGCATTAATAAAAAAAATAATATCAAAATCAACCATTTTGGCATTCTTTACTCCATTAATAATACAAAGAGCTAGATAAAATAAAAATCGACTAAGCATTACAAAGAAGAGTTACTTTCATCAATTCGACTACAGATGCTTCCTGAATCAAGAATCTAGGATCCAAACTCAAACTAAAACAAAGAAAAAGCATAACAACCACAAAATACAACAGAACTGAGAAACTCTTAACTCCATGTGAACAGAGTATAGAATCAGAGTTTGCCAATGGTACTTTCTCCAGAGAAGCATCAACCTTAGTCCCATGTGATGTGACCCTTAATCCAACTCTTAATTTTTTTAAGAGCACCATACTCATGAGCAATCAATGTGAATATTCCAACCCAGATGGCCAAAGTCATCCAAGCAAGGGTGCTTGAGATGAAACTCAAAGCCAGAATTGAAACAACACTTCCCAACATAAGCATAGCACATGTTATGATAGGAAGAAGAAGGTTTGTGTTCCGGTAATTATGTGTATGAAGTATTGTCCCAAGCGTAGCCAAGAAGGAGTAAAGAACAAGGGCCAAAACCAAAGACATCATCAGCTTGTGTTGTTTTGCGAACAAAGAATTTCCCGTGTCACTGTTTTTTGCTGCAACCAAGGAAATCATCAGTGCTAAGAATTTGTCATGGATCTCTTTCAATTCCTTGAATAAATTGTCCACTTGGTCCCTAAGAACATTCAATAAGGGACAAAAGATTAAAAAAAAAGTTAGACATACCAGAATTATGATGCAGTTTTGCTAGAAATAAATGAAGCTCAATGCAGAATACGATTGAAAACACAAACACAACCAAAAATATCAAATTGGTCAACAATAGAAAGAAGAAATCGGGTAAAATAATTAGCAGGGTGTGCAAATGAAGCTTGTAAAAGATGGTGAAATGGTAAGTTAGCAGAATACTAGAATCATCGTCAAATAAGGTTATGGGAAAGAACATATAGCAACATATTTGTGGTAATAGAGTAGTTATAATTTATAAACAATTTTATCCGAACCGGACCGATTTATTCGGTTCAAACGCTGGGTTGAAGACGTATCACTGGGCTAATATCATAAACGATCAAGTAATTGTATCAGCTCGGCCTTGAATCCAGTTTTCGGTCTAACTGGTTGAATTTGCCGGACCTAGACAAATCTAATAACACTGGTTATAGACAAAACTACACTAAGTACTAACCTCATTGAAGTGAAATGAGTGGAATTCGGGACAGGCATGTTTGCTTCTGGCTTCCCTGATATGAGAATAAGTGCTTTTCTGTTTGAGAATTGTTCGTTGGTGTGTGCTCTTATGTCTTGTTAAATAGGGGCATAGGAGATGGGACCCCATATGATACAATACATTGATGGATAAACAATCAGTTTAGTTTTGTCCTCAAAGTATAATTCGTTCACAAATACGATACTTGAAAGATGAAAATATAAAATTTAATTTTTGGAAGTGTAAAATGTGCGACAAATATATATTGTCATTAACTTTCATCCGTCACCATTAATAAAGTCACTTACGTGGCACTAAAGGATAAATTTGTCACTAAAATAATTACCAACATAAATTGTGTCAATATAAAGGCATATTTATCATATTTGAGGTATATATATACATTTTATTGATTAAGAAAAAAAACTTATAATTTTACTTTAGTTCTATCTAGTTTAAATTTCCTGTGACTTTTTTTAAAAAAAATAATTGATTGTATTATTTATAAAAAATAAATAAATAAATTTGGTCATGTGCTCGTTTTGTTTTTTTTTTACTCGAAACACTTGACATATTAATTTTAATCTAAATATTAGAGTACTTAAGTTGAAATTGGGATATAAAATAATTTTAAAAATTAAAAGTGAGAAATTTAGTAGAAATTTAATAAAATTATAAAATATAAGATAAAATTTTTTTAACAGTAAATATTAAGGTTTGACGAAGAAATCAAAATAATAATAATATAGATATTAAAAAATAATTCAAAAATATATTATATAAGTACTAAACGAATAACAGTAAATTATAAACACATAATAATAATAATAATAATAATAATAATAATAATAATAATAATAATAAGTTACAATTTATTAATAACTTCCGAATATATTTGTATGTCCCTATGCTGACAATACAATCATGTAAGTGATAAATTTTGTACCACGTAAGCGACTTTATTAAGGATGAAAAAAAATATATTTGTCACACCTTTTATATCATGAATTAAATTTTGTATTTTTATCTTTTAAAGACGTATTTATTAATAAATTACTCATTGAAAAATAAAAATGATTATTTATCCTACATTGATTCAGAAAATTCTCAAATATGAGACCACCCAAATATTAAACGCGCTTCGTTTTATACGTATTTTATTTTTAGTCCCATAGAGACACACACATACTCTGATACACGTCACTTTTTTGTTAAATTGGCATGCGTTATTGCTTAACGTTATTGTTAGCTTTGTTTTTCAACTTCAGAAAATTCTTGCTGTTTCGGAGCTAGACTCTTTTGACACATTTTATTAAATTGAGAGAGTTATTGCAAAAAATTTGTTAGTTTGATTATAGTTTTCAGTATCACGTAAGTTTTTTTTAAAAAAAAAAATGAATTTTGATTTATTAATATCTATCGGTTTTATTTTCTTGACAAGGGAACGAAAATAGTCGTATATAAAACACTCAACTCCAATTTTTAGGAATACGCCTTCACACATAAGTTGGTCTATCCAAACTTACAAATATATGTATTATGAACACCCAATTTTATTTGGATAAAAATAAAAATGAATAGAAAGTGAATGAAAAATTATAATTATAACAACAGTAAAATCAAATAATTAAAAAGAAAGGGGTGTGTTTATTTATTGTTTATTTTAACCAAATAAAACTCAAAAATTATATTTTATTTTACTAAAAGGAGACAAACAACACTGGAAAACTACCGTTTGACATTTTGATTAGAGCTTTTAGTGTTACCTAAGTTTTTTCTTTAAATTTTGATTTATTAATGTCATGTGAGACACTGCAATGTTAATAACATTTTTTTATATCACTATTAACAATTTAATGTCTGAAATGAACACCACCTAACATTAATAAAATAAAGGTTTAACTATCTAGCTATAAGCTTTTAAATTTATTAATTTTAATGTATATGGTCATGAATTTTTTAATCTTAAAGTTTATATTTTAATTTTTAAAAAATTTATCGTTAGAATTCTTTAACTAACAGAATTAAGAATTTCAAACACCTTTTAGAAATTAAAATGTAAATTCCAGGAATTAAAAAAATTTATTTATTAAATTTTAGGAACTAAAAAATTCACTTATTAATTATAAGTACTAAAAAGGAAAAGTTTGGAAATTATAAAAATTAAATGGATAATTAAACCTAAAATAAACTTTGTTTTTTTAAGGAAAAAAAAATGATATGTAACAGGAAACTCTAGTCAGATTAGAATTTTAGTGTTCACTGCCTCAATTTGGTAAAATGATTCAAAAGAGCCATAGTTTAGTAGTTTGTTTGTAAAATACTGCCCTTTTGGCCAATCAGTTGTCTAATTAGCACTAAAATGGAAAAAAATTGCTAGTAATATCCTCTTTTAAAAATTTTCTATTATTACTAAGATTTTATCGTAAATAATAAAATTTAGTAGGTTTCTCTTAATTAATTAAATTCAATTCACTCATAATTGTCTAAAAATATTGCTAGTAGCATTTATTGGTATACTTGTAACATTTTCAATTATAAAATTGCATACCAATAAATTTTTGTTTTTATCTAAAATTAGATAGACATAATCATCAAGAAAATATCACATGATTTAATAGTTAGATGTATTGAATTTGTTATTTGTTTTTCTGCAAACATATTGAATTTATAGTCATTGCGTGAAATAAGTGGCAAAGAAAAGTAATTTGAGTACATTATTATAATTGCGAAAAAAATTACACAATCATGAAAATTGGATCTATTTATCGTGCTTTTAATTATTTTAAACATTGTCATTGTACTATTTTTAAAGCAGATAGATTTTTCCATTCTTTTATGTAATAAACTTACTTTAATTATCTGCAAGATTATATATATTGTCATGTCTACTTTTATATGTCAAACATAATACTTGAGATTGTTATGTGTCCAAAGTTTGACTCTGATACTTTATTGATTTCGTTTTATGCAATTATAGAAAAATGTTCAACGATCTTGAGATGAAAATAGTCTTCAAATTTTCCATTAGATAGTCAAATAGTCATTTGATGATGGAATCTTCAAACTGTTGTCCCGTATAGTCTGAAGACAATATTCATGGATTGTATATCTTTCAATAAGATGAATTATCATTATTCAATCTCTATATACTTCAGTGACATTAGCCTCAATCCTAAAATAAGTAGATTACTCACACATAATCATAAGAGCACAATTAAAAAAATAAAGAAAGAAAGACATCAAACTGAAAAGAGAGAGAGGAGAAGAGAAATCCTAAGTTCTCGCTCTATGCCCAATCGCTATGAATTGATTGTCTAATTTATTTTTTACCCGTTAAAACTATACGATTGTTGAATCATATTTCCTTAACAATCGGTTTGACAGGTTAATACCCAATTTATGCGCACCAATTGTGCAAGCACAAATGAACTAGTTGTTGGATCTGTTTCCATTTCAATCTAACTATTTAATATGTCTTTTCTTAAACCATAAATTTCAAATTCAATGGTTATATAATAATAGGGAATGCATGTTGATTAGCTTTTCTAGTCACGTATTTGAGCAGCTTGCTGCTATATATCATCACAATTTAATTGCACTTGTAGCGATTGCAAGTACACTTGTGCATTTATATTCCTAAATCACTAAAATCTATCTGTTGTTTTACAAATTATATTTCGTATAACTCGTATATATGTAGGAATCAGATACAGGCGAATACAGGTATTAAGGGATAAGGGGTTTACGTTTATAATAACACTCGCCTATCTTGTTTAACCAATTGAACTAAATTCCTTTATCAAGAACATACATGTTAATTGTCAATTTTTTTCATTGAAGTATTTGTGTTTACTTTATAAAAAATGAGTTTTTATGATGTGAATGAATTTGTAGGAAGGAACCGTGGAGGGCAGACGAGGAAACAGCAGCTAGGGTCAGAGGGGTATCATGAGATGGGAACCAAAGGAGGGCAGACGAGGAAGGAGCAGATGGGGAGAGAAGGGTACCAAGAAATGGGACGCAAAGGAGGCCTCAGCACCATGGACAAGTCTGGTGTAGAGCGTGCTGAAGAAGAAGGCATAGACATCGATGAGTCTAAGTTTAAGAATAAATAAAGCATGTTTGAGCAAGTAGTGTTATGTTGTTGCTTTAGCAAATATGTGTTTCGATGTAGTAGTGAATATGTGTAGGAGACTAGTACTACAAAATATATGTTTTGATGCTCCTGTTTGGTAGGAATGGGTAGGTATTTAATTTAGGTTTAGGAACCTTAGGTAGTCTTTATCTTAGGGCAAGAAATGGATCATGCTTATCATGATGGTGTTGTAGGAAGTGTTAAACTATCACTGGAGACTCTTTTACTACTTATAATACATGTTCTCTTATTTTTAAACGTTTGAGTTCCATCAAGCAGCTTTTAAGAGTGGTCTTAAGGAAGTTGAATTTAGAATATAAGGAACAAGGAGGGTAGAGAGAAACTAATGAGATTGAAAGGCCGGATACATATTACACAATCAAGGCATGTTTTAGTAGTGTATAAATTTGATCAATGTGGAAGAATGGACATCATGCAATAAAATCAAGTTTTGTGTTGTTTGTAAGTTGTGTAAATACATGTTAAATGAATTCTGTAATGAACTCAATAACGTGAGTGGTGGAACGGATGAAGAGTCGAGAACAATAACTAAAGTTTCACGTTTTCATCTCAAATCAATGATGGGCCAAACATAAGGGTCCCAGATTCAAGGGAACAATAACATGTATGTGTCTACCCTTTGTACAATTTATTGTCTTTTAAAGCTTCCTAAAAAGAAACCCCTTCTCATCCTAAAATAATCAAAACTTGAACAAGTGGAAAAGAGGATAACAAGATAAGGAAAAAAAAAACACAATACTGGACAAGCCTAGGTCATACTCCTCCTTGAATGTAGGGTGGCCAACAAAAGCTATGCCACAAATCTTGAATGCAGGTACCTAAGAGAAGCCACTCTTATCCTTCTAACCGGTGGCTCCCTTCATCTTTATTCTATGAATTTAATGCCCCTTTGGCAACTTTTGCACATCAAAGATCAGTGGCTAGTTGCTAGAGCAGTAACCAACAAACCAAGCACCAAAAATGGCTGTGCACTAGCCTGCAAACACGAGTGTTCAATTAGTTTAGAATAATTTACTCTAAAAAGATGTCATTGTCATAGGGCATTGCTCATTTGGCCACTTCTCCATTTTGTTATGCTTAGAAGCTAAATTTAAGGTCAATATGTACCTGATATTTAACATCATATTTCACAGGGTCCTTGAGGAAATACTTGAACTGCAAGGCACAAGATGATAAGAACCAGTGAGATGCTAACATAAATTTAGAAAGAACGGTTTAGCGAGTATGCAGCAGTCACATGATTGTATACAATATTTTAACATGTGTGCAATTCTGTACTTACCTGAAAAAAGACTTGTGGAATTATTAGGCCAAGTAAAGCTAACGCATAAAACGGTTTATCAGCCCCAAGTAGATATCCTGCAACCATATGTTACAATTTAAATCCATTTTGCATTTCTTGTTACAAAATAATGATTTATAATGAGAAATACTGAATTATGAATCATATGAAAAAAAAGCACAAAATCCTCGTAACCTATCCTAAAAACCTGGTTTCCAATATTAATTCGGTGTTGATTATAATATTGCTTTTACTTGTCAATTTGAAATCACCGGTCATGCTGATGCCAACAATTTATGATAACCAGTGCTAGAGTTTTTCTGAGACCTAAGTTTAGATAGAACTTTACAAACTGTGACTGACAAAATAAAAAATGGCCATCTTGGTTATAACCAAGTACAAATATGGTTTAGACAAAAGATAAAAGCAAAAATCAAAACTACAAGTAATAAACAAGGACAAGGATAATGATTAAGTAAATATGGTGATAAGTTTCTAACTGTTTTGTTTGTATATAGAGTAATTATTTGTATATATTTGAGGGATCAAAATTTACCAGCTACAGATAATTGTGTAATGTCAATAGCGCCAACACATATCCACTTTGCAGTTTCAGAACCAAAAGCAACTGGAAGAGACTACTCAAAGAAGGTAGCCAATACAAAAGTCAGTAGAAGCTACTTTAATGACTGTACATGATTAGAATTTCTAAAACATGAATGAGTTCAGAGTACTCTTATTGAAAGGCAAAGGACAATAGAGTAGACCTGAAGCCCTAGAGCCCTATCCCCTTCAACACTTTTGAAGTCATTGACAATAGCAATTCCCAACTGCAATGTGATACAACAACAGTATTAATAACCATTCTTATTTGGCATATTATCATATTCATATCCAACAAAGTGCCATGTAGAATATTACATACTCCAGCTATGCTGTATAGGAGTGTGAGAACAATTATATCTGGTGTAAGAGTTCCAAACAAAGCCTGACCTGCCCACCTGTCAGTAAGAAACCAATCAAGATCTTCTGAGATACAGTGCAAGTCCAGAAAATAGAACTTAACACTTATTAGTAAATAAAAAAGGATCAGTTTAATCATAATTCTCTGTTGATGAAATGTAGGATTAACCCAATTATGCTTTTATAGCAATAATTGCCACATTCCAAAAGTAAAATGCCATCCAAAAGCAATAATATTTAATATATTATAAAAAGAGCTCCATGTCGCCCATCCTACCAAGTGGAGAAAGGCTTAATTGTTGTTGGAGTGCTACTAACACATTGTTATTGACTAAAATTTATTAAAAATTAAAAAATAATAAGTGAAACTCATTAAATATGTAGGAGCTACAAAATTGTGTTTTGCCAATAAATTTCAATCGATAATAGTGTATTAAAAGTATGCTAACATTTCTCTAGTTGTATAAAAAGGGCGGCGTAGTGCAGCTGGCTTCCACTTGCTGGTGTCTGGGAAAAGTAGATGTAGTAATGTATGCCACCATGGCCCACCCACTTAATATTTTAATTATATTATACAAAAATATTTTGTAAAAAAAAAGATATTGGCCATGCATATTGCATATAAAAGCTAAGAACCATTCTTGCTCAGCAACTCATTTATCTCAGTATACAAATAACCAAAGGATTAACTGAAAACATGTGCATAACCACGATAACAGTTTAAATCTATAGCAATTAGAGTTTATCGAAGTAGAAGATACCACACCATGGCAAGCTAATGTAACTTGCTCCAAGGGCAAAGTTTCCAATCCATCCATTTTGTTTTAACTAGAAAGAAATGTAGAACTTGGTCAAATGATCAAAATAAGCAAGAGAAATAGAAAATATAAAGAAAAAATCAGGACATTTAAAAAAAAAAAAAAACTACCTTTAAAGGAGGCGCGGAATATATATAAGACAGTAGGGCTCCACCCACTGCAAGGTAAAATACTATAGGGAAATCATGCCCTGCCTGTAAAGGAGAATACTTTTACCAATCAAGCTTCTGATAAAAAACGACCATGAGACTATTGTGTATTGTACCCACCCATATGTCCAATATACCAGCCAGAGAAAGACCACCAAGCAGCAACACCCATATTTGAGTGATTACCTGCAAGATTTTGAGCAAAAGGTAAAACAATAAAAATGAAACATGGCAACTGGAAAAGGCATCTCAGTCTCAGGTTTACAACATACCTCATTCTCAGATATTGCCCCAGAAGGAATTGGTCTATAAGGTTCATTTATTGCGTCAATTTCTCGGTCATACCAATCATTCAGAGTCTAAAAAATTAACAACCCAATAATTCAAAGTTATACTTATGTCAGTGAGATATTCCCATCCAATAGCAGCTGGCAAAACTTTATATAAATAAGAAAAAAACACTACCTGTGTATATCCTGTCAGGAATGGGCCGGACATCATCATGCACACAATTGATTTAGCAACATCCTCAAAATTCCAATGAAAATTTCCTGACCGGAGATCATAGTAGATTGAGGACTTCAAGAAGTTGTCTCAAATAAAATATAAGATTCTATACCATGAAGGATGGAGCATTAAATATAGAACTTTGAACATGTGTAAACAATTATCACATTAATATGAAGGACCAAACATTTTTGTGAAAATGCATGTCAAGTTTTAACATTATGCTAGTTGATAGAATTTAGTACCCGAGGCAGCAGCACCACAAACTACACCCCAAACTAACGGAGGCCAAGTGACAGGCTTTGTGAGTTGAAGACGAATCTTCCATTTATTCTGCACCATATATTACCCAATCAATTAAGAAACACAATATTTTTTTAAAAAAAAGTTATCTAATAACTGCATTAATTTACAGTTATCTGGTAACTGCATAATTTTACAAAGCTATATAAACTTGCAAATGTAATTGTTAGTAATTTAGAACCAAAGTCAAGCTTACCATGTCTCAAAATATTAAAATAAATTTTCAATAATGTGTACGAAAATAAGAATAGATTAATGGGCATTGGTGGATTGTAAAAGACACATATTCAGATTAATATACAGTGCACCAGTGAAGTCAGCAAATTTTTTGGAAGAGTTTGCAAATAACAATATAAAGACAATTTCCTACAAGATCAGTTTAGGAATTTAGATTCATATCAGCTTGTTTACCAATGATGCATCATGCATGGTTCACCATTTTAGTTGCAAATGATGGCACTTTTTTTTCCCAACCCTTCAATCAGTTCAATCGTATCTTACATATTTCACGGGTTAAACGGAATAGCCATTTGGAAAGCCAGTTAGTTATGTGTCTAACAGAAATTTGCAAACCTTGATTTCAAAGGAAGGAAGTGCCTATTTAATATAAAGTAGTTTATCAATTGCTAAATATGCCATTATGAAAACCTATTGTCTTCACCTACTTTAAGCCTTTGCAGATTGAGATTACCCAAAAAGTTTATGGAAGCAACCCAGGCTATTCTAAGGTAAGCTAAAAAGAAAATAGTTAAAGTTCACTATGTGATCTAATTCATGCCACTTTGTCCTTGTACTACACTCTGCTAATAGTAAGCACTATTTGTAATTACGTTTTGACATATTAAAACAGACACATAATACTTTCATCAACCAATTTAAACCAACACCAAATTTATTAATTTAGTGGTTCTTAGTTGACTTGTGAAGCAAAATTCCTGCCCAAGGAATCACGTGGAAAGGTTTCAGATGACATTTGCCTGCAATTTTTCACAATATCAAATAGAGCAACAAAATCATAACCGCAACTGCAAGTTGAAACCTTGTCACTTGGTAATAAAATTGTTGCAATTCTCTTTATTTAGATTGATTCTATGACTGTAGTTACCCAATCACTTAGGGGACTATATATAAGGCTTTTTGGCTAGCCATGAACTGCTATAAACACACACAAGCACGCAAAAGCAAAATTTCTGCCCAAGGAATCAAGTGATTGCAATTCTCTGAATTTAGACTGATTCTATGACTGTAGTTACGCAATCAACAAATCTACATCAGATAATGGAAAGAAAATTGCAATTGCAGAACAGTTGAGGTAGACTCACTGTTTCTTGGGCAGCTCCTTTGATACCAAGAAGCTGATTGAAGCTTGAACCATCTTTAGATGGCGCTGCACCCGGTGCCTGAGATTGAACTGCTCAAATTAAACACCCCACCAATTGGGGCAAAAAAAAAAAATTCTGTGAGAAACACAAAAATAATGGGAAATGAGCAGCACCACCAAACCAAAAAAAAAAACCAAAACACCTTCATTGGTATCAGTTTCTGTTGCTCTAATTGATAGTCTCCTCCCTGCAATGTCCATAAAAACACCAAGAATTTCAAATCCACTGAAACAAGCCACATCAAAAAAGCATAAAAACTGCAACTTTGACCATCTTGGTCGCTAAGAAACTATTAGAACATGATTGGTTAGCACATTGAAGATGGGGAAATAAAAGAAGGGCCAAAAGGGTATTCAGAACACACAAGAGTTGACTGAAAGAGCAACCAGAAAGAGGTGGTGTGAGCCACCTACTGGAAAATGAGACAGAAAAGGGTGGCAAAACGGGTCGAGCTTGAAGCGAAGCGATTCTGGTGTGTGAGGTTGGTGATATTCTTGGTGGAACCGAAACCATGTTGAGTAGAGAAGCCATTGCAGATTCAGAGCTTGAAGATGCCTTGGATACACAGAAAAAGACACGGGTTATCGATCCTTTAAGTGGTAGTGATAAACTAGTTGGAATAAACAAAGACAATTGTCAGTTACTGCTGACTCAAACCGGGTTCTATTTGACCCGATTCTCGCTCCAAATTTAGTTTTTTACTTAACCTTCTTAATTAAGTCCATTCTAAATCTAATGGATCTACAAATTAAGTTCAAGAATCCAAGTATATATTTAACCTTCTTATTTCTTAAAGGCACCAAGTTATCATTAAAAAAATTGTCATTAATGTCTCTCTGGTATGATTTCCAACACATTTTGAATGTAGTAAATTTCAATATAAAAATTTTCTATTTAAAATTCCTCAACCAATACCCTAATTGAAAAATCCTATATTTAATTATGAATGTACAAATTCTTACATTAATCAACTGCAAATCATTAGTTTGTGATTGGATGAAAATATAATAATATTTCATTTAATTACTAAAATATTCCTAATTTTTATTTAATTTTAAAAAAAATTCTTGAAACGAGTTTTGATAAATAGTTAGATGAGAGGACATCTTAAAAATTAATTAATGAAAAACTAATGAATAACTAATTTTAGCTCATGATTTTTTTTTCTTATTTTCTTCTCATAAAAGTACTTACATAGAAACCTGTGAATTAATAATACTTTTACCCTTAGTTTTTTTATATATGTTACTTCAAAAAATTAATTTAATGCATTTCATCTCATCTTTTAAAAAATTTAAGAATTTTACCCTTTGTCTTTCTATTCATAACACAGTTGTATTTTTTATTCTCAATTCTTTTTTTGATAAAATTCGTCAAAAATTTAAAAGTTGAGAGTAAAGATGCAATTAGGTCAATAATATATTATCTGTTTTTAAAAAGACACGGTTTTTGAATAATAAAAAAATGAGACGGTTTATATATATATATATATATATATATATATATATATATATATATATATATATATATATATATATATATAAAAGCAACCATTAAGTACTCCAAGAAAAAACAACCATTAAGTTGCTGAAAATACTTATTTCCTAAGCTGATTTTGAGAAATTTGTGATATTTAAAAAATTGAGAAACATAAATTACACTTAATAAAAAATTAAGTAAACTGATTTGAAAGAATTAATAAAGTATTTATGGTATTTGTAGAGCTTTATGTCTCATCGTGAGATTGGTGTATGCCTCTCATGTTTGTTGAGGTGTCAACCTAGTTAGGATTATTTCAACTATCATGTCATGGGAAAAAAGAAATAGAAGGAAATGTGAATAAAAAATTGACAGGCTTACGTCAATACATTCCAGGGGACTGTTATATTATACCCAAGCATTTGGTGCAAAAAGTATAAGTGATGAGACACAAACTTTCATATCGAGTATGAAATGCTTCACCAAATATGCTTTGCATGTGATAGATTCAACCATAAAGTAAAATTCGTTTAAAAGCAGACAAGGTGAAAAGGAAGGATCACAGAAGCAGTAGGAAACCTTAACGCAGGGGGTGAAAAGAGTGTTGGGGCTGACATCATCATGCACGTTAGGGGTAGCTAGGCAAAACCATCAAACGCTATAAATGAGCGTGAAAAATAAGGCACAATAGGATACACTGAGCGTAGCTTAACAGTGACTTCAAATTATTTTATCATTTTTTAGTTATTCGAACTTTAGCTAATTTAAGTTGTCCTAAATTTGTAACTAGCCACATTTAAACCAGCATACATAAATTCATGCAAATGATCGATGGAGAGTGTAACATTCAAAAGGGTATTGCTACCAATGAAAGAAAGGAAACCAATCAGATTCATTTTAATTGTAAGCTCTTCCCTGTAGAAAGATCGTAATTTAATATATCATCAATATAAACCATGGTATTTCTTATTATAGATGCCACCTCTGATGTAAGGCATGTTGAACATGACAATTGTAATGTTGTTGCATCTCAAAATACACCAATAACATATCACCAAAAAAAATAATTCAAGCACAATGCTAAACAACAACATTGAAACAATGACACCAATAAGTTGCTTTGTAAAACCAGACATGCTGGTGTAGTTTACTACCACAAGGCCAAAATTCATTGACAATTTCGTTTCCACGATAAAGAAATGAGGGTATCAATAGCCTGGTTGTGCAGGTTATTTCTTATGCTGCGTTACCTCTTTAATAACACCATCAGCAAGTGAGTCAACATCATTGTTCTTGCCAAAAAACTTTACGAATTCCATCTCAGGACTCATCAAGTATCTGGAAAGAATAACCATATTATCAAATTAGTATTCATCATGCAACAAGAAACATCCTTCATTAGAACAATATTATCCTGCAGATGCAATTACATTTACAAATACAATTACATGTCTGCAAATGCATAAGCATAACCAGAGAGTCAATAGATAGGGGAAATCAGGACACTGAAACTATCTGGCTATGCAAGCTAATAGCTAAACAAATAGCCAAAATATCCAATATCTGGTATGATGACACTAATAACTGAAACACAAATGGAAATTTATTAGAAATGTTCAATTTTTCTATTAATTCAATATGGTCAAAAGTTATTGAAATATGTCTAGGACCATCATAGACTTCTAAGTTCTAAATAAGATGGATATACATGTGTACATGGCATGCACGTGAAGTTAACAGTCAGTCATGATGGGTATATTTCAAAGAAAGGTTATTCACAACTTTATGGAGATTACCTCCACTATTTCTACTCTCATCCTTGCCATTGAAATATTTCAAAGATTAGATCATCTGCAAATTTCATTTCCAATCATCAAGATTCCAAATTCATAGACAGACTACTAGCATACAGCATCAAGAGCAATTGGTAAAACAGAATGCCGTATTATTGAAGCACAAACAGTATTACATACATAACAATGGAGTGATCAACAAGATAATCTGAGTCTTCCTCTGCTGTCTTCATGTAATAAACGCGATATGCACGAGCAACATTCTTGACCTCATCGGGGCTACCAGTTAATCCAATTAACTTCGGATGAAATTCTGAAAAGTATAAATTAACACAATGACCTTAGAATTCAATAACTGATATAATAAATCAATCTATGTATCCCCCCTCCCCCTCCGCATCCAGGAAAAACAAATAGGAAACAAACACAATAGACCATAAAAGTAATTTAAGAAGTATGATGCCAAGCACCTTTGACATATTCACCGACTTGTTCAACAGTATCCCTCTCAGGATCAACAGAGATAAAAACCGGAACAGTTTCAATTCCAGCTTTCTCCTCTGCAAGGAACCAAAAGAGACATGGATATGATTACCATTAGTACATTATCACAAGAACAAAACTTGAAGATTCAAAAACTGCAATGTGCTTTCTTAACAGCCATTGGTTAAATCATTTTGCCAAGAACAACAAACACTTCCAATGTCATTTGCATCGCTATCCCATTGAATCTCAACAGATCAACCACACTCCAGACCTGTACATCTCATGAATTTCGTTATTTCAGACATCACTTGGTATTTTAATTGTTCAATGGCCACTATAATGAGAATAAAATAGCATATTTTGCTCTGTATAGTATGAAACTTAGCTTGACATACACCAACAAATCACCTACAAAATCTTACTTATTTTATCAACAGCAGCTGCTAACTTCTGTAGTTCCTCTGGACAGATATCCGGGCAGTGAGTAAAGCCAAAATATAACAAAGTCCACTTTCCCATGAAATCCTTTTCAGTTACATGTTTTCCGTGATGGTTGATAAGGCAAAATGGACCCCCAATTGCAGCTTTTCCTGCAGAAGGTCCCTGCTTAACAGCCTCCGTATTAGTACGTATCCCTGCAGCAATAAAAGTTGAATCAATAGATGGAAGAAGAAAACATCACAGTACCTCAGAATCAAATTGAAATGCATCAGGAAACAGGACTATTTGATCTGATTTGTTTTCATGCCACCCATAAAACCCAAATATGTGGCACTGTATATCCTGTACTGCTGTACACAAACTTCACCCTCAAACTAGATTCGACCTGGCTAATAATGTTCTAACAAATACACAAAGAAACATGCCACAATTTTTTTAACAACCACTCAAAAAGATACATATCTACTTTTTTATTATAAATTTATAAATTAAAATACATAACTTGCATAATGAAACTCTATCCCTCTCTACTCTCAATTAGACATTCTCACTTCTATTCTCTTCTCTCCTTTAGATGTACATTTCACGTACTACTCCAGCAACAAGCCAAAAGAATTCTCTCAACCATCTCAAACTTTAAACTTGACTTTCTTAACTGTCTATTCCTTTTGATCTACTCTTTTATATCTTATTTCTAAATTAAATTTTAAATTTTAAATTTTTTTCATAAAAGATAATCTTATATCACAATTTAAATTGTTTGTTGTAAATCCAAATACAATTTATATATTCAAAGATGTTTATTTATTAAGAATTTTAATTTAATACAATTTATATATTAAAATATGCATTTATTATGAAATTAACTACATAAAAATATACATTCATCTTGCAAAATGCACAAACTAAACTACCAGCAATAATATAAGCAAACAATAAACATGCCATTAACAACGACACCACCACATTTCTAACCACAAAAAAACTAAACTCACCATAGTAATCTACCTTCGATATGTCGTTTCTTTTCCCTGTCGTAGTAGAACACTAGTCCAGCTCCAGTGAGAACCAACAAGAGAAAGCTCAACCAAGAAACAGGCTGCAAATAACCCCATCACATAAAATTCACATCAACTGAAAAAAAAAATGCTCAAGGAAGAAAAACCACATTGCTAACAATAATAATTTTAGATACACACCCCTCCACGAACAGATTTCCCAGCATCACTTTTCTGATCCTGTCCTCCTCCACTCCCAGACTCTCTCTCTTTGCCAGAACCATCTTTTGCAGATTGATCTGAATCCAATGCTGGTTTTTCTCCACTAACATTAGCAGCAGAAGCATCAGAAGAAGAAGAAGAAGATAGAAGCCTTGGGCACAACCCCAACGACCCATTTCCATAACCTTGATTCCCAACCTAGAAAATCAACAGAAAGTGACACCCAATGAGAATTGAAGCTGACCCAATTGAGGTGAGAGAAGAAGAACGATAGATAGAATCAAAGCAATGGACTTTATGTGTAAAAATTGAATTTTTTTTTTTGTTGCTCTCTTTAGGGGTGAATAACAGAGAAAGGAAAGTGAACCTGGTGAGGGTGATGGAGTGGTTGAAGATGAGAAGAGAAGGGTGGTAAAAGCGTGGAGGGTCTGCCATGGCGAAGAAGGTGTGAGAAGAGAAGGCGCGTGGAATAGCGAAATTGGTTAACCTTGCTGGATACGATGTACGCCATTAGAGGAATTATGTGAAAACCTTAACCTTAAACCATCGCAGACAAAGGACCAGGGTTTAGTAGTTGGAGAATGTTTCCTCAAGTTGCATTTAATAATGTTTTTTTTTAAAAAAAAAAAACAAATTTTTTCGTCAAATCACACTTTTTTTAATATATTTTTTGTCAATTAAAATTTACTAAAATATCATAAACTCATTGGTTCATTACCAGAGTCCATTAAATAAGTTTTTCGAAAAATACTTTCATATAAGAAAATCAATTAAATTATTTATTATCGTAAACAAAATTAATTTATGTATACCGAGTTTTTTTTAAAATAAAATAAATAGTTTTATAAAAATTAAATAATAAGTGAATTTTAATTTACAAGATAAATTTATTTTATTATATTTTTATATAAGTTATTACCAAAAAAATGTTTGAACCATATGATGGCCTTATGAAGAATCAAAATTTATGTTTTTATTATAAATTTTATATTTTTTATGGGTAAATATTAATTGTTATTATTTTATCAGAAAGAGAGATTTGAATATAAGATTCTTCCTCTCTCTTTCTTCGTGTAATCACCCAATGAATCTTAAAATTCTACATTTTTTATTTTTAAAATTTGTAAAATTTAGGAAATACAAATTAAAAATTTGTAAAATTTAGGAAATACGATAAAAAAACTAGGAAATATAACATGACATTTTTCATCAGCAGTGATTTAGGACTAATAGTGATAATGTCTCTTTTCAAAATCATACTCCTTTCAATGACCAACATCGTTGGACACCACCACCTCTAGGTACTATGGAATGTAATGTTGATGTCTCTTTCTTCAAAGAATTGAATTGTATTGATTTTTGGGTGTGCATCAGATAGAGGTAAGGAAATGTAATGGTTGCTAGGTCTAAGTGGAGGAACCCTTGTTTTGACGTCTAAGAAGGTGAAACCTTGAGTTTAATTTTTGTTATTTGATAATGATGTTGAATCGTTTCAAAACAAATTAGGATTCCAATAATTTTATAATATAGAAATAAGGTAGGTTGATTTAGAGACACAACTCAATATGGTTCGAACTTCAATTCACTTATAAATCCGAGCAAGGGATTTCATCGAGCAGTTTGTAGGCAATTAAAATTGAGAAACAAAATTACAAAATTAACAGGATTATGAAATAGATTTAAGGAACATCAATCAAATTCACCAAATTCAAGCAATTTGAATTATCATAGTTTTCTAGAGATGATGATTTTATTATGAAGGTCCAGTCAATCTAATTAGAGGTAATTCAATTGAACTAATCCCTAATTAAATTGAGATCACAAATCAAATTGAAGTATCATTCAATTAATCTGTAATTAGGATTCAAATTAAGAAATTAATTAATTACCCAATTCATTTCCAATCCTAAACATATTCATAATCATAAATACGAAAATAGAATTGGAGAAGATGATGAACATTTACAACAGAATTCGAAATTGCTAACCAAAACTCAAATTCATCATTGCTTGAAGTGAATCATTGAAATGATTAGTTGTTTAGTCTTCAACGATCATCACAAATGGAAGAACAACGAGAATTGAAAAAGAAAGAAGAAGAATAAAGTTGAAGAGATGAAGAAATATAAAGAACAAGTGAAAGAAGAGTTTTATCTAAAACTTGTACTAGAAGTTTCTAAAAAGTGTTTATTATAGAAAGTGACTCTCACTAACTAACTAACTCTAAAAATCATAATTGTGAAACTTGATCCGATCATTGACCCGATCAAGATAGTGGGCCAATGGTCCAACCAGTAATTGACCCAGTTTGACCTGATATATATTAAAAATTTAAAATTATATATGTATTTATTATATATAAATATATAACTAACATTATTTGAGTAAAAAAATTAATCCATACTTCAAAATTCAAAATAATAATTGATAATAATAATAATAAAGGCATCAAAATGACATAGTCCATTTTTTTTTTTTTGTAAAATTGGTCATGTTGGACCAGTTTAACTAAGGTCCGGTGACCTAACCGGCCAAGTTAATTGCATGACCATCCAATTGTGTGACCAATTCAATAGTGGAATTGGCCCAGTTAGACCACCGGGTCTAAGTTGGACCGATTTGTCTGACTGGACCAAATTGGATTTCACAATTATGCTAAAAATACACTAAATAAACTAATATATACTCTAACTAATTAGAAGTAATGGACAAGCCCTGATTAGACCCACCTAATCTCTCTAATTAAGCTAATTACAAAATACAAAGGCCCAAACTTCACAATACAAAATCCAAGTGCAGAGACTTTAACTTCCAAGCCTAAAATGAGCTTGAAAGCGGCAAGGTTCTCACAAAATTGTAGCTCTTTTCATTAACTTTTTAGGGATTACTCATATGCTCTATTTGGAGTTCTGTAACATCCTATAGGTCCTACACAAGACAGATATATCAAGTAAGTACAAGTCTGAAAGTAAACAATGATCATCAATTAAGTTCAATTATTTATCTAAAAGAAATACTGAATTAAGATGAAAAACTAAGAGTCAAAGAAAGGTTCAAATAAACTAAAAAAAATACAAAAATAATAAATTAAAAATGCTCTATCATTATTCAGGCTACAAGTTCAATGGGGCTACAAGAAGCAGAATCTTTTTTCTTCTTCTCTTACTTCTTACCAACCAACCTTATAGTTCTTATTGCAAATTAAATTTGACTCTAAGGTTGTCATGAATAAAATAAATGGCATTGTTAAAGATGTTTCTGAGCTAGGTAACATTTTAAATAAGTGTAAGCCCTTATTGTTAATCAATCAAACCTTTTATATTAGTTATATAAGGAGACAAACTAATGGTGTGACTCATGTCCCGGTAACACCTTTTCCTAGTCTCCAACTTTTTCAGCGTATTCCTCTTTATATTGCTTCTTTGGTTATTATTGAAATTTACATAAGCTTGTTTCTCAAAAAAGAAAAAAAAAAGTATAGCCTGGCCATTTCAGCCAATTGTTAGTTCGTAAAAGAGAAGTGGCCTATCCAACACTTTTCACCACTCAAAATTTTAACACACAAAATAATAAGAGGAACTAGTTAAGCAAAATGGATCCATATGGAAATATCTTTATACAAAAAATTTCACCACTTAAAACATTTCACACAATTGTGCCTTTATCATCTTAGTTGTATCTTTACAAAAAAAATATTAAATTTGTATGACTCTTATTATTTTCTTTTTGTGTGAATATTTTAACTCAAATGGATCCATATGATTCATATTTCGACAGTAAGCTTGAATGAAAATTTAAAAATGAGTTAATGACATTCAACCCCAACATAAATTATTGAGAAATTAAATGAGAAACGTATGCAAAAACAAGGTAACAATTCTAGACAACATGCTGGTGAAAGAAGTCGCTTACAAATGATTTGGCAAGAGGCCTATTTGTGCCCTGAATTCACATATAATTCCCTAGAAGAACAAATTGAATGTAAAAGGTATCATTTTTATTCCGTAATAATCCGTCCTCTATAGTTTCAAATAATAAGGCAAACTAATATTGGTGGCAAAGTGATAGTATCGTAAACTAGCAATAATATCCTCCTAATCCTGTTTTCAGTTCACCAAGCAAACTGAAAAACCCTTGCATCCCAACTTTTGAGATCACGAGTTAAGAACCAAAATATATTACAACAAAAGAAATTTACAAACACCCAGCCTTGTCACCAGCAACATCTTTGGCTAAAGAAAATCAGGACTCCATTAACTTCAGCAATGTAGCAAGAATACCAAAATTACTGGTTCTTGAATGACTGGAAGCAACAAAAGAAGAAGGAAAAGTTAAATGATGATAATCACATTGTCAACAGCTGATTTAAATATTAGTTTTGTCAGCATACAACCTCCATATTTTTTGAGATGTCCTTGATCTGCTCAGCTAGCTCCTGCCTCTTCTGAACAGCTGCCGGAATATATAACACAAGTGTGAAACTGATCTATTCACATGGTCAATAAAACATCAAAAGACAATCATTTTGCTCCTATTACCTTTGTTAGAAATATCTCCAATTCTTTTTGATGTCCTCACTGCAAACCTCTGAAATGCAGGGCTGTGAAATCACAATGAAACATTAACATAATAATGTCAGTAAACAAAAAAACAAGAACTAAAAGGGTAAAAGAATTTTGTGTAAATTAAAATGGATAATTCAAAAGCTGGAACGCCTTGGACATTGAATAGACCAGCATTCTAAAAATGTGTACTTGATTTGGAATTCACAAGGCAATAATTGAAGCATATCATGGATTGGAGACTAGGGACCTGCTTGATTATTATTCTCTTAAAAAAACCTTTAAAAACCAAAAAATGAAAAAACATCTTTTTGGCTGCACATATTTTTTATCTGATTATTTTGAAAACTTGTCCTCCATAATTACTTTTAGACTAAAAAAATAGGGAGCACATTTTAGTTGTTTTTGTTTCTCTACTCCCACCTAAACCCACCCAACCAGTACATTTTCCTCTGCATGCATCACTGGTTCCCCACAGCTGCCAACAAAACAAAGGTTTCCAACCTTCATGAAGCCTAAGCCTTAGCCTTCAGACAAACTCCGAACAACACCAATGTACTAAAGAGGGGGATCAATGCCTTTCAATAGGACAGGGTGTTCTGCATTAACATAAAGTTGTGCAGTGGAAAGAAAAAAGCATTCCGTGTCATACAGTAGGAGATTTACAGTTTGAGTTGGATTACAATCTTTGCCTCAAATAACATAGACTCCCATGAGGAGATTGTCCAGGAGAATATGTCTGAAGAGAAATAGATAGGTAGAATGGGAAAACATTTCAGAAGACGATGCGTGTCCTTGATCATTCAAAACTTGTTTTCAGAAAAAGTATCAAACAAATTTAGGAATATTTATACTCTATAAAATATTTCCTTGAAATAATTCTTAAAAACAAGAAAACAAAAAAGAATCAAACAGTCCCTAGAAACTAGAAAGATGCAATCTTGAATGGATTGATGGCATGCATATATAACTGTACTCAAATGCCTTCACAGGAAACAACACTCAGCATAAACATTTAACAAAGAAGCAAGTCATCTTGAACAAGAACACAACTATAAAATTAATAAAGCCCATCAGATGCAAAAAAAAAGGGAGGGAAAATCACGGGAAAAATTGGGTTGGAAAGCATGGAAAATGAGGGCAAAGATGGGTTGTACCCCTGGGCATAAATCATACTATTGGCTGCAGCAGTGGGCACGACATAAAAAAATACGCAATGCTTACAACCTGTAGCATTAACAGGCTGCAACGTTAAGATGCTATAATAGCACACGATTGACAAACCTGATGTCAAGCTTTTCTGTAATTAATGAATACTTCCAAAACATAGAAATTGAAGTTAATTCTACTAATCAATGCAATATTATAGCTGGGTCATCCTATGGGGAGTTTTCAAGCACAGGCACAAATATGGTTGATTCAAGGTTTCCAAATTTTCCATGTCTCTCTTACTCCTCTTGTTTGAGTCCGTCAATCCAAAATCAGAGTGTCGGCAATAAAAAAAATCTTAACAAATATGTTTGCTCCAATCAACACAACCATTTTTTTTTCCACCAAGGATATTCTCCACCCCATCAGAAACTAATTGCTCTCAAGCCGTAGAGATCACTAAGTTTTGCCTTAAAAAACACAACGCAACCATATGATTCATGTACAATCCACATTAAAATCTAGCTAAAATTTCTAAATATCAGCACAGGAAAAACTAATACAACAAAACGCATATTACCAATTATCATAGGAATATATGTGCCCATGCAGCAAACCTTTCAAACACCTTAAACTTACAGTGCAACCATGTTGTCCAGGAGACACTTAAAAAAAACTGAAAAATCCCCAGAACAGAAATTTCCGACAGCCAGAGAAGGAAGCATACAACCTCAACAATCAAACGCATAGATCAAAAACAAAATTATAAAAATTAAAAAATATAAAATTAAAAAGTTGTTGCATCACGTACGTACCTGTTGGCAAGACCATTGACAACCACTTCATTCACCACGTAAGAGAGAACCCTCTGCACGAAATTCGCACCACCGGCCATGATTATTTCTCAGCTTCAAACTGCAAGCGATTCCAACGTTACCCAGAAAATAAAAAAACGCAAAATCGCCCGAAAATTAAAACTTTTCAGGTAGCTATCAACAATCCCTAAGTTTTCTTTTCTAGAAAGCGAAGAAACTGGAGAAGAAAAACAGAAATCCGAAGCTGAGAATTGAAAAGGGTAATTAATCGCAAACCTTGATTGAGAGGAGACGAGGGGAGATTGATTGAAGATGTTTCTGGAATCAGAATAAGGCGGCGAAAGGGCATAAACTGAGCGTTGAGTTTCGTTTATATTGGTGCTTACACTTCTTGACATTATATTGAAACGCTAAAATATTTGGATGATTTTTAGGATAAATTTTTATGAGTGCATGAATTATTTTAATTTTTTAATTTAGTCTTTATTTTTAATATTTAATTTTTTAATTAATTTTTACTGTAGTTACAATAAATAACTACACGGAATTGAGTAATGACTCAAAAATTAATATTGTCACCTTCTATTTAGGTTTGTATTGGTATTTTTATTTTTATTTTTATTTCTTCACAAGCCTATTCCGTTACATTCAATAACAACTTTGCTTTGGACTCACTCAATTGACCTAGACAATTAATTTTTCATAATCAACAGTTAAACAAAAGGATCCAATTAAAAACTAAATAGAAGTTTAAGAATGTAATTGGAAATAAAAATAGTCCAAATACCTATTTAAAAACAACAAATAGAGACCTAAGAACTAGCTTAACCTTGTTCTTATTCTCTATACAAATTTAATATATATTTTTAGGAATTTAATTTGTTTTTAGTTTTTAACTAATTGGATAAAATAATAATTTCTAATACTAGGAATATATTTTTTTGACACACTCTTTTAAACACAATTTTTATTTATTTATTGTAATTTTTAATACATTCTAACCAATTAAAGATAACATGTTTTTATCACTCCTCTTAAAATATATATTACTATATTAGAATGAATGTGCTAAATATTTTACCAGTAATCTGCTTTAATTTAGACGAAGTTAAATTTACAAGATAAATAATTTTATATATTTTACAATAGTTAATTATTAACTTTAAATATTTTTTTTGTAATTTATTAAAATGATTAATAAAAGATACAGGTGGTACGTGCGTCTAGCGAATATTAGTAACTCGGTCAAACCACCCACAACCATTTATAATTGACTGGGGGAGTAACTTCTCGTTTATTATGATCCACAACTCTCCGAGCATAAAGAGTAAAAGCGATTTAGAGTAAAGTGGTTGAAAAAAATGTTTAAACACATAGTTATGTAATCAAAATCATCCTAAATCTGTCTTTGATTTAGGAGAAGAAAAAAAAATAGAAGAGAAATTTTGTGAATATATATGAGATTCACACTTTTTATATTTTATTTTAATTTTAAAAAAATTCTTTTATTTTCATCATATCTATTTTTATACTCTAAACTAAGCATAACATAAGTGTTTGTAAGTGGAGTAGAGAATTTTCCTATCAAACTAAAATTAAATTTACAAATCTTTATTCTTCTCTAGTTTAATTGAATTTCTTATTTCATTTTGGGTTAAAACAATTTTTTAAAGTTATTAATATTTGTACATTTAATTACTATAAAATAATCATTTTATGGATATATCAATGTTGTCATGGGATTTATTCAGTTTCCATCTTTCTTAACCATGCCCTAAATCCAAACTCATTTCCAAAGATCACATTGAAAAACTCTTTTGATTTTTACACAAAAAATATAGTTTTGCATTTTTTCTTATTTTAAATAAATTTAGTGACGGGGACAACTTGTGACAATAGGTCATAAGCTATGGAATTTCAGGATCTTCCTTTCACTTGCATTCACGGTGACAACAGAGGTTGGCTGTGTAGATGTCAGATGACTATGTATGTATAAATGTAACATGGTGACAATGTGACCCTTTTTGGTTTCACAACGTATTCTATTGTCAACTCTATTCATGATGCACGTATGTTTATATCACACAAATGGCATTTCAACTTGAATGTACACAAAACCAAATAGTTGACATGTTCATGTCACAAGAGTTAAGAAAAAAAAGGGGCATGGATCTTTGTGCAAGATATATATTTGTTTGTTACAACATAGCCAAAAGTATTTGATTCCACGTATCAGGAACTCCAGGCAAACACCAGTGTATGCAATCTGCATTTTGTGGATTAGCCCTTTCCTCTTCAGTCAACAATTTCCCTCCGGTTTCAGTGTAAACTGAACAATGTCCATCAATTCTGTACTCTGATATCTGTGTTATGTTGATGAATGTCACTGGAACTTTCATTTTCTTCGTCACTTTTGCCACCACACTCATTATTCTCTTGTCAGAACCAGTGCCCCAGTGCTTCTTTTTCCTCACTGGCTTTGTCTCATTGAAGCACTTCACACCTTCCATGTTGCCCCAGTCTTGGCTTCTGAGAAGCAACACATTTGACTTGTTACAATCTTGAGACATTTTACTTAGAGACATAAATGAAGCAAAGAACAACACTTGACTTATCATGAAAAATTGATTTTGAAGTCATCTAATTTATGTTTGGATTTTTGTTCTAATAGTAAGTTAATAGTAAACTTTAGTATAAATTTTTTTATCCAATGCATAAGTTACCTAAATTGCTTCAACTTAAAATCTATTTTTTAGATTTAGAATCAATTCATTTATGTGGAACTAAGCATATGAATATTTTCACCTAAAATCAAGTTAGATGGTAATTTCAACGTGATTTTAGATGATTCAACGTGAATCCAAACACACATTTAACTTATAGCTTAAGTTGTTGCTATAAAAAGTTTAACTTCATTAAGGTTTCCTTAAGATAGAGAGACCTTGTATGTGTTGGTGACATAGTGGTGAAAAAGACCCGTGTTTTGTTTGGATTGATGGTTGAGTCAATCCAGTTGGCCCACGTTTTCAAAGCTAACTTGTAAGCAACTGGGGTGTCAAACTCTTCATACCCTTCTTGTCCATTAGCAAATGAACCCCATCTGAAATTTGTAAACTAGAGGTTAGACATGTTATCTTGCTTTTGGCTAAAGATAAAATGCTGCAAGAGACTGTTGAATGCTTGTCATGAACAACAGAAGAAGAATGACACACATATTATGCTGCTGATTTAGTAGTGAGTATCCAAGAAAGCTTACATTGTTTTGATCCTAATACCACTCATCCACCATACGTAGGTGTTGAAAACAAGGATGTCCACGCCCGTCCAATCTTTGGCTCTTTCAGCTATGGCATCCACTTTTATTATCCTTTTCTTTATATCTATGATGTCAATGTCACTGTTGGACTCCACAAGATATGGTGCCCAATAGAATTCTATAGTTGCATTGTAAGCCTACGAAAGCACAGATACAAAAATAATGAGCTTGAGTTTTCCAAAAAAGAAGCATGATGTGTAAGAGTTAGTGCGGTTATTTGAAAGAATTCCTTCTAGTAATAGCTTTTATTGTGTTAGTATCAATTACATAATTAAGAGCCGGTAGAGCCTATGATTAAGTTAAGGAAAAAACTTATGCAATTTCATGTGCTTTTGTTATTGTTTTCTAATCAGATCACCGAGGTAAAATTCTAATTTTAATTGAAAAACAACACCGAAAACTGCATCTAAGTATTGTTTTTAAGAGCTGATTGAGTTGAGTCAACATCTTTGACCATAATATATTCAACGCATGTATCAATACCTTGGCTGTGAAGACTGAATGAACTCTTCCTAGTTGCATAGATTTATGCTTATGAGGTATGACCCATTCTACCAAGCAGACAAAAGATTCCCATTGGTTTCTTTGCAGTGAATCCCCCACAAATAGCAGCCTTTTCCCTTGAAGCTTTCTGAGGGCTAGCTCTGGGTTGAAACTGCAAAAAATAGTTATTTTAGAATGTAGGTTTTATAAACTAAACATACATATCTATGACCAAAAAGTATACATACTTAAAACAAATTCTTCAATTACAATTGACATGTTGGAGTGTGGAACTTACCGTGGCAAGGTGCAATCTTCTGGCTGCCACTCCCAATGGCGATAGTCAGAATCATTCCTCCCATTCTTGACACAAGAAAATTGTCTATCTATGTATGGACAGCTTATGTCAGAGTAGAGAGGCTTTATTGAATGGTTAAACACCCATTTCCCATTTGCAACATTGCACTCCTCAGGGTCAAAATCAAACCTGTCATCAATCCATGTTGATGCATTCACAACCACAACCTCCTCATCTGCTTTTTTGTCACCTACTAGGACAATCATAATATGAGATATCATTGCATTAGAATCAAATTGATAAACAAAAAACATAAAAAGGAATATAATATGAGATAAGGTGAGATAGATGTTGTGGTTTATGTAAAGCAGACTTACTAGACTTTGTTTTGGTGGTTTTTCTAGGACATGGTTTGAACTTGAAAATGGACTTGGAAGAGAGGAAACTGAGCCTCTCTACATACAAGATAGCCACAAAAACAAGAACACATGTTGTGATGACAATGATGGGAAGAGGAAGCTTTCCTCTGGGATACTTCATTATTCCTGAAGGGATCATGGGGGATGAGTAATGGAGCTTAACGGTGAGAAGAAAGAGTTAATGAAGTGGTGCTCAACACAACAGAATGATGATGACATTGTACAAAGGGTTTAGAGGGGGAGGTTTTATGCATTTTTTGAGTAGGAGTGAAGTTAAAGCATAGTATACTTTGGCATGACTAAAAAATGCTAAAAAGATACTGGAGGTTAAGGAATGGGTTGAAAGGCTAACATCTTTGGCACCTCATACAATTTGGCCAGGTAGAGGAAGCTATGCATTTAGCCATACATCATGTTTTCTAGTTTCTGCATCATCAAGTAGACCCTGTAGAATATTCATTTGGTGGGAAATATACTATTCTTGTCAAGTTTTTGTCTCTCACTCTTATGACTCCTTGAATATTCAATAATCAGTAGTTCTGTTTACACCATCAAGTAGATGCTGGTCCCAAATGATTATTTTACTAAATTGTGTCTTACTCCATTTTTTGGGCACTACTTTTTGATGTACGGAATAAGCATTGTGTATGCCTCACACATAGATCTATTGTATAGGAGTTGATGAATCCCTTACTAGTATTTGCAATGTAAATCAGAATTCATGCAAATGAAAGATTGAGTTAGATTTATAATATAATTTGTTTTGAAAATTTGAATTTGTATAAGCATTGAAAAAGGGAACCCTTTAAATTATATGGATATTTTATAAAAAGTCATTATCTGAAATTTTTATATTACGATGACATTAAATCAAGTCGTTATGGTATTTGAGTAAAATTATACACCTAATATAATCATGAATCTCTATCATTCTCCATTTAAAAGGAGGAATCATGTTCACCAATTGAATGTTGTTCTCTACACAAACAGCTACCAAACAAGAATGTTAAGACTTAAGATCACAAACCACGTTTGGATGTGATTCCTCTTTACCCAAACATGCCTTTCTCTGTAGCACATAATAAGTCCAGCAATCTTGTTCTTCCACTATACACACAATATATCGATTTATGCAAGGTTGTTCCAATATTGAGTGAGACATGATAGCTTCCAATATGTTCTTATTTCAATACTCAACTTATCCTTTTCTTTTTTTGATAGCAACTATTAGTTGCATGGGCAACATTTTTTCTTTATTGGCTCCCGGTATGTCCATTTGTCCTTTTGTGGTTTTAGAGGAATCTTGAAAAATTGTTCCTTCTCACCTTTTTGCTATTCTATTCCTTCCAAATCCTTGCTAGCTAGATTTGGACGTCAATATTTAAATGCTAGAAAATTTGGGTAGAAAAGACCTTGTGTTTTCTTTTTAGTAGAAATTGATATTTATGTTACTCTTTGTAGTGCTGTATGATTTCTTCAGAACTTTTACCTTTATGCAAAAAGGGGAAGAGATGGTTCAAATGTACTCAATTGAGTTTTAGGGACAGAGAGAGAGAGAGAGAGGAAAAAATAAGTAGTTGCAAGAGTGACATAATTGATCCAATTTAATTAAGATGAAGTAAGCAGAGAGAAAAGGGTATGGAAATAAAGCAAACAAACAAAGTTGTAATTGATTAAGTAAAGTTCTTAAAAAGAAATAGAGGGTTAGGGGTTGAATTGCGTAGGAGACTTAAAGTAGGTGAGATACACTATTTGAATGTACTTGAAAGTTACCTTGAAAGGGAAACTTATATAGCTGAATTTGACCGTATTGGAATAGGAATTTGTTTCTATACATGATTTAGTGATTTGCCAAATAACTCTTCTTAGATAATCTTTTTCACTTTGAAATTGAGGGGATGGCTGATTTATTTTACTATATCAGAAAATAATAATTAATTGCCTGATTCAGAATATTTCAGCTTATAAATTTCAATACATGATGAAGTTATAACATTTTTTCTGTTATAAATAATACACTACATAAGAAAAATGAGTCCCCATACTTTCCTTGTGCAGATCTTAGTAATTTCAAAACGTGCCAAATTAATCCATTCAATATGGGTGAAGTCACTGACAAGAAAAATGAATCCCTTTAATAAGTAGTAGTAACATGCATGCTAGCCAATTTTTATTGGTCTAATCGAGTATACACACCACTTGTCACATACAAAATTATTCATTTTCAAGAGCAGGTAATTATGAAGAATTGAAGATCATGGTTTAACAAAGTGGGGTGTGAAGAGTGTGAAGTGTGAGCTGTTTCTGTGGGAAAGTTGGAGGGCAGAACGTGAGAATACCTTCCAGAGAAGTAGCAAAGCAGCAATGAATGAACCAACCCTAATATTGGAGGCTCTAACAGCTTTGAAATTAATTTCATAGTGATGAAAGCCACCCATGATCTTGGCTTTGAAAAGGTTTCCAATTAAGAAATTGACATTACAACTTAATACACAGTGGTTGCACTAACCTAATCAGACCGTACAACTGAAAATTGACATTCTTAAATTAATAACAATCAAAGTGTTGATTCAAATTATTATCATGTACAATATCCATGATCAACTCAACAAATCCTGAATGGGTGACCCTAAAGCATTGAAGTCGAAAATAAACCTAGCCAATCACTAATAATCATTAAGCTATAGAAACCTCCACTATAATTCAGCATCAACATCGAACTCATTACTAAAATAGGGAATAATGAATAAAGAAATCCATCACTTGCAATTTGAGGGAATTTTGATTAAGCTGTTGCTTGAAAAATGGATTTGACCTAAAGCCATTACGCTAATTTTCCAATTGTAGGTAACACAAATTTCCCTCTAACTTTCTTTGCTTACAATCTTAATCTTATATAGAAGGTAGAAAAATAGATTTTTTTTTGGGTCAATGAAGAAGGTAGAAATAGTGACTAGTGAGGTTTCTTTTAGTCAGAAGTCAGAACAAGGACTAAATGTTTACTTTTGTCGGATTGAGTAGAAGTTGCCTGCTTTTGTTCTTTACAAGCTGGAACAATGTGAGAAAAATTACTTAACGTAGCCTATTGTTTACTTGATTCACCACCAAATTTTCTAATATGTCCTTTCTATCCTTCTTCTTCCTCTATCCCACCACCTTCTCCTTGAACATTCACCGAGCCACCATCACCCTTGCACCCACCACCCACTCTTGAGCCTTGAACAACATTAAAATGGTCTTTGCTTCCTGCATCCCACATTTTGCTTCCTGCACCCTATAGGAAATCCAAATGAACAAAAATACCCTTTGTTTCTTTGTTTTTTTCTTGGATCTAGTTATAATTCCGGATAATCCAAAAAAAAAAAAAAAACAAAAAAAACTGAGTGCCCATTCCGTAATTATGCATACATAATACGTAATTATGGAATGAATAATGAAAACATTTTTTTCCACTGTAAAAACAAACAAAGTAGCATATACCATTCCTGCATTCCACAAAACTCAAAAGCATAAACACTGAATCCTAAGAAAGCAGTAACATGTGTGTTTGATTGTCCGAAATTAAAACAGGAGACAGCAGACAGAAGAAAAGCATAGAGGTTTGATGTTGAAGGATTTTGCAGTTATAGAATTAGTATTGGTGATAATACACGAGGTCTTCCTCAGAGACCATTCCTTTTTATTTTTTTTTGACAGAACATCAGAGACTATTCTAATCACCACTTGGTCCTCTTTTATTCCGCGGCATTGCTTTTTTCAGTTTAAAATTATAATTATAAGACGTGTATCATCACACAGCAGGCTTATTCTACTAATTTCACCATAATCATTTTAAAGGTTTGACAATATATTAAGGGGAAATAAATTAAAACGTGCATCGTAGAGGCTTATTCTATTAGTTTTACAAAAAATTATTTTACATGTTTTGCATTTTATTAAGGGCATAGTAATTAGTTTTACAGCAAGAAATCTAATTCACTTGATTAAATGAAATATATGAATGTTATAAACTGTTTGACACAATTTAATTCCTACTAATAAAAAATATATTAACCTATTAGGTGATTTCTTAATAATTTTCAAATTACGTTAATTTGATATATAATTTTACAAAATCATATAATTTTATTAAAAAAAAGTCTTATTTTAAAGATTCACTCAACATCTTTATTTCCTCCTTAATTTTTTTCTATCACAATATATTATTGATCCTATGTTTGTATCTATATTTTTTTTTTCTCTCGTTAGATATTTAATAGCATGAGGTGTCCAACGTGCATTGCCAGGGTTTATTCGAATTGAAAAACATGAATAATAGTAGTATAATACAGTTCCAACACTCGTCCAAACCTGTCTAGTCAATTAAACTTCTCACTTCACAAGGGTTGATATCAAGACTGGACGCATCTGGAGAGGATCCGTGTTGTGCTGCACTTTAAAATTTAACTGTAGAGAATATTAGATGCCTTAGAATATGATATCATCACATGCAGTTTTCACTTTTAAGGGTCATGCATTAGTTCTTAAAATATTTTTTAAAAATAAGTCTTGACATTTTTATTTGTTTTATCTAAATTCTTAAACATAATTAATTACTAACATTTTGATATCTAGCATATGCTAATATTATTACTTAAAGTGACACTTTTTAAAAAGAAGTTACTAATGTGATTGACAGATGTGTATTTCAGGAACTTATTTGAAATTTCTTAAATTTAGGAGACTATTAATGTATTATGATAACATTATATACTTACACTTTCGTTGACTAAAATGATGATTTACTTGTAAATAAAGTGGAACAAACACCAAAGAATCATAAACATTGAGTTTGATTGTCATAAAACAAAACAAAACATAAAGCATAAAACACACAATATGCATTTAATGTTGAAAGTCTTTGGTCTTGTACAATTACCATTGGCAGCTCTTCTTCCTGTTGCTTATACCTTACACAAAGATGAGTTCCTCCTGACTTTGTGTTTGGCGCATCAACTTCAACCTACCAGGTTCTTCTCTCTCTTTCTTTATTTTCATGCAAGTAAGTATCATCATTCACTAGTAAATATTGTAGGAAATTCCTCCATAATTAAGGTTGGTTCACATTTAAATAAATATGTAAATTCAAATACATGAGAAATTGAAGAGCATATTCCAAAGCATGCGTAGGAAGTTGTGGAATACTTTCCAAGGGCTTGGAATTGGTTTCTTTGACCTTGAGACTTACCACTCCTCTTAAGAAATTGAAGATTAGAGTTACAAGAGGCTTTGTGAATGTAACTTATTTATTGACATCCACCACTCACTCTTGAAGGAAGTCACACCCTTATCCTATAAATAGGGAGGCTTGTGAAGAGTTGGAGCAATCCATCTCATCCCATCTATAGAGAAGTAAAGCAAGAGTGATAGTGAGAAAAATAGTTCTAGTTTCCACCACACTTGATGAGAGTTGAGAGAAATTGTAAACCATCTTTGTTGGGTGACGTTGAGAGATATTCTCTTGTATTGAGAGAGTTATTATAATCCTACTTTTAGTAGAGAGATATTTACTAGCTTGATCCTGTGATTTTTACCTTTCACATTGAAAGGGTTTTTCACGTTAAACATTCTTGGTGTCATTCTTCTACTCTCTATTCTTGCTTTTTCGTTTCTATTAAGTGTCTATTTTGAGTCTACAGAGAGGGAAATAGTGCTAGTATTTCCCAACAATGGTATCGGAGCTCGCCTAGTTCGGAGGGAGCTGTTATCTTGTGTGATTCAAGATGAAGGAATTTGTTACTCATGATGGAGATATGTTCAAGCTAATCGCAAAAAATTATTCCTATTGAAAGTCGATGATGGAAGACCATTTGTTCTGCAAGGATTTGTACAAGCTAATCACCCACGAGAATAAGCTAGGGGGGGGGGGGGAGAAGGACAATGAATGAGAGCTTCTTAATAAGAAGGTTGTAGCTATGATTCGTAAGTATATTGATCGAAGTATGGTTTTAGTGTCGTACTATCTTCAGAAGAGTTAAAGGCTAATAAGAACACTCATGGCTTTGTTGCAGCATATCCAGACAGAAATGTTACCATAGACACTACTGACACTTCTGAATTTCTCTCCCTAGACTCTTCCAGTGGCCTATGGCATGCCTCAAATTTTGGGGAGGATGTGATTGTGGGTGTTATTGACATTGGTGTGTGGCCAGAGAGTGAAGGCTTCAAAGATCATGGAATGACCAAGAAAATTCCAAACAAATGGAAAGGGAGTTGTGAGGAAGTACAGGACTTCAACACTTCCATGTGCAACTTCAAACTGATTGGAGCTAGATATTTCAACAAGGGTGTCATTGCAGCAAATTCAAAGGTTAAAATCAACATGAACTCAACTAGAGACACCTCAGGTCATGGAACTCACACATCTTCAATAGTTGCAGGCAACTATGTTAATGGAGCCTCTTACTTTGGCTATGCTAAAGGTGTGGCTAGAGCCAGGCTTTCCATGTATAAGGTCATTTTTTACGAGGGTCGTGTAGCCTTAGATGTTTTGGCTGGAATGGACCAACTCCATTACTGATGGAGTTGATTTGATTTCCATTGCTGATAATCTTTCTCAAGCTACTTAGGATAAATTTATAACAAACAAATCAAATCCTTAAATTATTCAATATATAAATCTAAGCAAAATTATATGGTGAGACTGGTAACTTTGCATTGGGAGAGATCTGAATCATGTTTGAGAATATGTTTTTACAAGGCCTTTCTGATGTTGTTGTTGTCATGTTCCTTAAGAATCTTGTGTGCAATAGCAAAAATAGTAGTAGTATTATTAGTAACAGAACCAAAAGTTACAGCTACTTCTAATTCCAAGGCACCACCAGTGAAGTGGGCAGAAGCTGAAGGCGTGTCAAGCTCCAGAAGGAAGGGATCTCTCATGGTTGAGAAAGGATCACCAAAGTTTATGTCTTGAATTAGCACAAAAGAAGAAGATGAGAAAGTGATGGGAGGATCAGAAGAAGAAGAAGAAGAGAAGTGTTGGTGGTGGTGCCAATGATCATTATGAGAGAGGGTGGTGTGAGAAGAAAAATGATGGTGATGATGATGTGTTAGACAAATGACCTCAGTTATCTTAAGAAGGGGTGAATTAATTTCCCACTAACAAATTTTTAACCCCCTTCTAAATGATAGACTCAAAATGCAGAAGAAGAAGCAACAATCAATTTAATAATGTTCTTTAAACATGTAAGACAAAATTGATTGCGATAAAATAAATGAGATAATGGAAGAGAAAAATGCAAACTCAATTTATACTGGTTCGGCTACTTCCTGTGCCTACGTTCAGTCCTCAAGCAACCCACTTGAGATTTTCCACTCTCTTTGTAAAAATCCTTTTACAAAGTCTGAACCACACAGGGACAACCCTTCCCTTGAGTTCAGGAATCCTTACAACTTAAGAGACCCTCGGTCCCTTAATCAATCTCTTTGAATAAGAAGAAGAAGAAGAATTCTCTCTTTAAGAGAAGGATATTACAATTAAAGTTCCTGGATGAACTCTTAATAGATTTGCAAGTGTTTGCCCAAGAGTTGTTGAGAGAGCATTTGAAAATGAAGTTCTCTTGGAATATCTCTCCCTTTCTTTTTGAAATCAGACACACATATATATAGGCCCTCGTGCCTTTTCAAAATGGTTTAAAGAGATGTGTCTTTTCAAAAAGCTTTTTCTGAATTTTTTCACTGGTAATCGATTACAGGTTTCTGGTAATCGATTACACAGTTATATTTTGAAGGGTCATGAATTTTGAATTTGAATTTCAAGAGTTTCATTGCTGGTAATCAATTACACACATCTGATAATTGATTACAGGTTCAAATTTCAAATTCAAAACCCTTTTAAACAGCTATTTTTCAAACTTGTCTTCTGGTAATCGATTACACTGCCTGGTAATCGATTACCAGATCCTTGCATGTCTTGGAAACACTTTGTTTTGAGACAAGGCTTGATCTTTAGTGAATCTTGAAACAAGGCTTTGTTTGTTGAAGCAATCTTGTATTAATCTTAAAGCATTGCTTATCCTTTGAAGCAACCTTCTTTGATTCTTCTTTGGCATCATCAAAATCATGTATACATACATTCACATGATGATGATGAGATGTGGTAGGTAACCGATCAGATGATGAAGTTCCTATGCCTGTTCTACCATATGCTCCACCACTTGCTCGGAGTATGTTGTGAATCATGCAGGTTTAGATGATGTAAAAAGAATGTACTTGATAATGATTGTCATCATAAAAAAGGAGGAGAATGTGAATCATGCAAGTTTTGATGATGTCGAAAAGAATTCACTTGATAATGATTGTCATCATAAAAAAAGGGGAGAATGTGAATGTATGAATACATGATTTTGATGATGCCAAAGAATAATCAAACAAGCATTGCTTCAAGATTAATTCAAGATCAAGCTTTTGGCTTCCAAGACATCCAAGGCTCTGGTAATCAATTACCATGTAGTGTAATCGATTACCAGAAGGCAATTTTGAAAAAACAACTTTTAGAAGGGTTTTGAAATTTGAATTTAAAAGCTGTAATCGATTACCATTGATGTGTAATCGATTACCAGCAACGGAACTCTTGAAATTCAATTTAAAAAGTTATGACCCTTCAAAACATAACTGTGTAATCGATTACCAGTGAAGAATTTCAGAAAAAACTTTTTGAAAAGACACATTTCTTCAAACCATTTTGAAAAGGCACAAAGGGCCTATATACATGTGCGTCTGACTTCAAAAAGCAAGAGAGAGATATTCTAAGAGAACTTCATTGCCAAATGCTATCTCAACAACTCTTGGACAAACATTTGCAAATTTCTCTCTTCCCTTATCTTCATCTATTTTATTGCAATCAATTTTATCTTACGCATTTAAAAGAACATTGTTAAATTAATTGTTTCTTCCTCTGCATTTTAAGCCTATCATTTAAAAGAGGGGGGGGGGGGTTAAAGTTTGTTAGTGGGAAAATTGTGAAACTTAATTCACTGCCTTATTAAGTTATTGAAGCCAGTTGTTTAACAAGTGGTATCAGAGCAGGATTCTTGTCTAAAGTTTAAAAACTTCAAGAATAATGATGGCCTCATCTAACTTTCCATTTCTCGAGGGAAATTCTATTAATAGGCCTCTTGTTTTCAATGGCGTGAGTTATCACTATTGGAAAACCCGAATGCAGATCTTTATAGAAGCCATAGATTTAAATATATGGGAAGCCATTAAAATTGGTCCCTTCATTCCTACAATGGTAGTGGGAAATGCAACCATAGAAAAACCTAGAGAAGAATGAGATGATGATGAAAGAAGAAGGGTTCAATACAATTTAAAGGCAAAAAATATAATCACTTCTGCATTAGGCATGAATGAATATTTTAGAGTTTCAAATTGTAAAAATGCAAAAGAAATGTGGGATATATTACAAGTTACACATGAAGGCACAACTGATGTTAAGAGATCTAGAATAAACACTGTCACACATGAATATGAACTGTTTAGAAGAATCAACATGAGACCATGCAAGATATGCAAAAGAGATTTACACATATAGTTAATTATCTTGCATCATTGGGAAAAATATTTCCTAATGAAGATCTCATTAACAAAGTGCTGAGATGTTTAAGCATGCAATGACAACCAAAAGTAACAACAATTGTAGAATCAAGAGATCTTACTAACATGTCTCTTGCAAATCTTTTTGGAAAGCTTTAGGAACATGAAATGGAACTTATGATACTCCATCAACATGAAGAGAATGACAAAAAAAAAGGAATTGCACTCAGAGCCTCATCATCTTCTATTCAAGAAGAAAGTGACAAAGAGGACTTGAATGAAATAGAAGAAGATGATGATTTCAGATTTTTTGTGAAAATATTCAATAAATTTCTGAGAAATAAAGGAAATCAAAGGATATCAAATAGCAATCCAAAGAAGAAATGAGAAAATTCCTCCTTAGCCCCAAAGGATATCAATGATTTGCATAAAGAATATGTTAAACTTGCCAAATTAGTTTCATATTCTAAGAAAACTATTTCAAGTTTAGAAAAGAAAATTTGAAATTTGAAATTTGAAATTGAAATTTGAAGATTTAAAAATTTTTATTGCCAAATTTACTCTTGTTACTAATTCTACTTTGTTAACATGCTTTTATTGTGCTAAGAAAGATAAATAGTGCATCAACATGGTACATTAGAAAGAATGGTAGTAGCATTGGAAAAATAGTATGGGTTCCAAAAGGATCCTAACTCAAAACTAACATTCAAGGACCCAAGAAAATTGGGTACCAAAATCGAAATATGATTATATAAATGATGGACTCCTTGAAGCAAAGTTGGCACATTGATAGCAATTGCTCCAAACACATGGCAGGAGATGCATCAAAGTTTATTCATATTTTCTCCAAAAATAGTGAACATCTGTGGAGACGACAACAAAGGTAAAATTGTTGGAGTTGGAAAAATAGGTACGAATCCCTCTACCTCCACAAAAAAAATGCTTTACTTATTGATGATTTTAAGAATAGTTTATTAAGTGTTCATCAATTATGTGATAAAGGCCACTTATCCAACAAGAAAATTTTAATGTTTGCCTATTTTTTTTTTTATTTTTTGCCCATGATTGTTAACTTTTGATTGAGTTTTGATGTTTGTTTTCTGCTTGAGTTTTGATTGTCCTTGATGATTATGATTGATAGTTATGATGATTATTAATTGCTTTTGATGAACGTTTTTTTTATTGAGTTTTTGATTGTCTTTGATGATTGTGTTTGAAGAGTTATGTTGATTGTTTTTTATGATTGTTTTTTTTGTTGAGTTTTGATTGTCTTTGATGATTGTGTTTGAGAGTTATGTGGATTGTCTTTATTGATTACTTTTGATGATTGTTTTTTTTATTGAGTTTTGATTGTCTTTGATGATTGTGTTTGAGAATTATGTTGATTGTCCAACAAGTTATATATTTTGATTACTGAATATGTATTTTTGGTGGTGCAATATAGTTAGTTTTAATGCCTTTTGATATCATTTGATTCTCACATATTCTCCAACCCAAGCTTTGCCTCATATATTCCAACAAGCGGTAATATTTTATTTTATGCCTTGAAATGATACTTGAATGGTATGACATTCTCTACTCTTTTAATTCATTATAAAATGCTAAATACTTTTCTTCTCTCTGCTCATGATTTGTTTTTTATGTTGAGAAAGGGGGAGAGATAGATAAAAGATAAGATAGTAAGAGTTTATGAGACAGTTTTTTATGAAATATATGCAATCTTCAACTGTTTCATATAAGTAATCATTGCAAAATCAAGGGGGAGTAAACTATACAGATAGATATTTTTTTGTTGCTCTTAACCTACATATGGTTGTCATCATCAAAAAGAGGGAGAATGTGAATCATGCATGTTTTGATGAGGTCAAAAAGAATTTACTTGATAGTGATTGTCATCATCAAAAAGGGGGAGAATGTGAATCATACAGGTTTTGATGATGTCGAAAAGAATTCACTTGATAATGATTGTCATCATCAAAAAGGGGGAGAATGTGAATGTATGAATACATGATTTTGATGATGCCAAAGAATAATCAAATAAGCATGGCTTCAAGATTAATTCAAGATCAAGCTTTTGCCTTCCAAGACATCCAAGGCTCTGGTAATCGATTACCAGACAGTGTAATCGATTGCCAGAAAACAATTTTGAAAAAACAGCTTTTAGAAGGGTTTTGAAATTTGAATTTAAAAGTTGTAATCGATTACCATTGATGCCAGCAACGGAACTCTTGAAATTCAATTTGAAAAGTTATGACCCTTCAAAACATAACTATGTAATTGATTACTAGAAACCTGTAATTGATTACCAGTGAAGAATTTCAAAAAAATCTTTTTGAAAAGACACATTTCTTCAAACCATTTTGAAAAGGCACGAAGGGTCTATATATATATGTGTGTGTGTGTGTGTGTGTGTGTGTGTGTCTGACTTCAAAAAGCAAGATAGAGATATTCTAAGAGAACTTCATTGCCAAATGCTCTCTCAAAAACTCTTGGGAAAACACTTGCAAATCTATTGAGAGTTCATCCAGGAATTTCAAATTGTATTATCAACTCTAAAGGAGAGAAATATTTCTGTTCATCTTATAAAGTCAGTTGTAATCAAGAGACTGGTTGTCTCTTGAATTGTGAAGTTTCCTAAACACAAGGGAAAGGGATTCCTTGAGTGTTTAGAAGTTGTAAAAAGGATTTTTACAAAGTTAGTGAAAATCTCAAGTGGGTTGCTTGAGGACTAGACGTAGGCATGGGAAGTGGCCGAACCAATATAAATCGAGTTTGCATTTCTCTCTTCCCTTATTTCATCTATTTTATTGCAATCAATTTTATCTTATGCATTTAAAAGAATATTGTTAAATTGATTGCTTCTTCTTCTTGTTCTACATTCTAAGCCTATCATTTAAAAAGGGGGGGGGGGGGGGGGGGGCGGGGGTTAAAGTTTGTTAGTGGGAAAATTGTGAAACTTAATTCACTCCCCTTTTAAGTTATTGAGGCCACTTGTTTAACATATGTCAGTTAAATCACCTTGGTAATTATCCATGATTATGTTGCTGTAGTAAATGCTTTTTTCCCCTAGCTATTAGTGGAAGAATAAGAACAAGACCAAGAGTTTGAGCTTGTTGATGTTATATTCAAGTATGAAGAGGAGGGATTAGAAGGGTATGTGTGTCACATGTTTTGGAGCTAGCATAGAAGATGATGGAAGATGTTGGAGTATGAGACAACAATATAATTAGAGAAAGATATGTGATGATATGATGAGAGACATGTGCAATTGTTGTGGGAATTTTAATTTGTTTGTAGCTAGGATAAAGATTATTAAGAAGGGGGGTGTGAAAGGAAAGGCTTTCTCCTGGGTTTAGCTATTCAGAAGCAACAAAAAGCAAATTAAGGAACAAGTTTTTGGGGGGTTGAAACTGATTGTTCTTCCTCTTCAATAACAAACAAAAGAGAATGAGTTTATAGAGAGAGACGGAGACGTTGACTTTTCACACAAAACAATTCCATTATATACATGCAACATCAGGAGAGAGAAGGAATTTTAAATCACAAAAAATGGTTGGACTAATAAAATAACACAAGTGTAGAGCTGAGATATTTATCAATCACCATCTAATTAAGGGTTTGTTTGGTGCCACAATTTTCTTAATAACTTATTATTTATTTATTGTCATCACTTGTTTAAATTAATTGTCACAAAACATTTTTGCTTCAACTTTCAAATAATTCAACATTTGAATTCTGATTTTAGTTATGAAATAAATAATATTAAATAGAATCGTTTATCTCCATCCACCTAAAGACATTGCTAATAGAATCCATCATTGACTTCTAAGTATAAGGTAAGTTGTTTAGAAAAGCAATTTAATGAGCCCCTCATTAAAAGAGGAAGTTCAGTGCATAGAGAAGGAGGTATACCTTGTATTCAAGACATCAATTGTTGTCCAAGCTACAAGTCCAAAAGCATATATGCCTATTGGGTACACCTGCTAAAACATTAAAATCAACCATGTTATAAGTTGCCTAATGAAGTGTCAAAACATTAAATTAACAAAGAATCAGTACCCTATCTAGACAAGTACAATATTAATTCCCACCTGCATATTAGAAATAAGGTTATAAGCATCAGTGGATGAAGTTAATAATTATAAATAATTTCTTGTTCCCTTTTGTAATAAACATTCTTCCCAGATTAGAGTTTTTTGTAGTATGTCATAGGTCAAGCAGTGAAAATTTTTCTAAGACTAGAGTCTACAGTTGTTCATTATGAAATTTTAGATCAAATGCAACATAGTTGTGCCAAAGCTATCTTTGAACTTACAATTTTAGCCTCTTTATATTAATGCACAACCTTGTGTGATGCATAGGAGAACTTAACATCTAGAACTAATTCAGGAACAATGTAATGACTGTACCATGAGGGATACATATATTCATCTCAAGTAAACGAAAACCAAGGTTGCAACTTACTTAACCTTACATCACAACTTGCAAAACATAATTGAAAGTAAATTACAGGTTTTGAGAACCTAACCTGGATTCTTCAGTAGGAACCCAAGTCAAGTATCTGTGGTAATCAATTCCAATAATAGACAAAGTAAGTGTCAACACTAGAATCAGTACCTTGTCTAGACAAACAAAAATTAACAAAGAAAATGAAGAATAGATAAAAGAAATATTGTTGAAACATCATATGGAGTGTTGTGTACAGGGCACTAACGGAAATGTAAAAGAATTACATAAAAGCATAACCTAAAGGAAATGGAAAAGCATAATAGAATGGTAAATGGCAGATATCACCTCCTAGCCAGCTCCTCAACCTATAATAGAATCTGTTGATGTCTTGGTGGGTTGATGCTTCTTTTGGGCCTTATGGTTCTCTACTTATCAACTGCATAAGGGAGTTGCTGTATACTTTAAGTAAAGCATGAAGTCATGTGCAATTTCAATATACCTTGGGAGGGTGTTAGTGTAATTTTTTCTAATAATATCCTTAGTTACTCTACATGAATTTTATGTTTTGTTGTGCTATTTCTTGTAATTGATTTGGAAATCTGGATGGTGTTGATTAACCAGTTTTGTGCTCATAATCATAGCTTTAGATTCTTGTCTTATATAATGAAATGGGAAATTTTTTAACCAAATTGAGTGTGAATAATTTTTTTTGTCTATCTTTCTTACAAGCAGCATGCTTTGCTTTTGCTCTTGGCTTTTGTGGGTCTGCAAATTTACAATTGGGACCCTACTGCTCACGTTTGATAAAAATCAACTCAATGTTAGTGCATTCTATCAAGGTGATTGATTGAAGTTTGATTAACATAGATTGCCTACATTATATGTACTTATTAATCTTACATAAACATGCAGGAAAAGAAAGACTTGTTGAGTGGAAAAAGGACCTATTGTTCCCTAATGCAACATTGTACTGGAATACTATTATCTATGGTATATATCACCTTCCTCATTTTCTCTAGAATGCAGGACATTTCAAAATTCATGCACTACTCAAGGTAGCATATTCAATCCTTCAAGCAATTAAAATCTAGAATTTTAACCATATGAGTTGTATGACAAATACAAGTGTTTGTAAACGAACCCAACATTGTAGTGAAGCTGAACTTAAACTACTATTTACAACACAACAAACTCTTATACGCTTTGCATCTTCATATGCAAGCACAAAAACACACTCTTATTTGTGATGATATCAACATATAAATATACACAGAGTGTATGCAAGTGATTTACTCTTAATATATAAGCCAAATTGAAGCTATAGAAATGAGGCATAAAGTGTATGCAAGTAATAATAATAATAATTAAACGAATTATTATTCCCTAATGCAACATTGTAAAGGAAATGACATAAGAACCTGTGCTAGTTGCTCGTGCGACTCGATAGGGTAGTGTCAGGTGTTTCAAAACTATAGGTCCACTGCTTTGTGGATGGAAAAGATGAAGTTAGCCTTAAACTTCAAGAAGAACAACATGGTCGTGGTGGTCATGGTCGTGGAAAAGACGAAATTAGCATTACCAAGAAATCAGTTACTGAACTAACCATTAAGCTAACATGTACCTTGCATTGATGTCAGACTCCAACGGAGGATGCTTAGACTAGCGGCAGTGACGAACCCCGATGGCGGTCATGAACCCCAGCGGCGACGATGGTGAGGAGGAGATGACAATGATAGGTCTTGTGGGTGAGGGAGAAGAGAAAGCTTTTGTTTGTGAGGCTGAGCACGCGGGGGGAAAGAGGATTTTGGGTTTTAATTTATGTATAACAGAAAATCGATGTTGACATCAACTGGTTAACATCGATTTTTTAAAAGACCGATGTTAACCAGTTGACGTTAACATCAGTTTTTTAAAAGACCGATGTTAACCAGTTGACGTTAACATCAGTTTTTTAATAACCAATGTTAACTAGTTGATGTTAACATCGATTTTTTAATAACCAATGTTAACCAGTTGATGTTAACATTGATTTTCAGTGATTTTTTGAAAACTGATGTTAACAAGTTCATGTTAAGTTGATGTTAACATTGTTTTTTAAAAAACCGATATTAGTTAACTAAAATTATTTACGAAAATACCACGGTGTTTTTGTTAACATCGGATTTTTCAATAACCGATGTCAACTATGTGATGTTAAATCTATAAATTCTAGTAGTGATTGGAAGCTTAGTTGATGCACTAAGGTACTTCTACTTTGATTTTCAATTTAAAGTGGGGAAGCTAAAAGGGTGTACAGTGTTATACACCTCCACTTTATTTCTTAATGACATGTTTTAGCATGTAACTATTAATATTTTGTGAAATTTATCTTCTAAGTTTTTCTCTTTTTTTTTTCTTAAATTTTTACACATTTTATCAATTCATTAAATGCATAACAAAGTGTTAAAGTGACCCCAAAAAATTATGTTATTTTATCAGCAATTTTACAAAATGATATCATTTTGTTATCAATGTAATGATAAAATGTGTATAAATTAAAAATATGATAGTAAAATGTGTAAAAAAATGATAAAATTTGCTAACTAATAATAATTGAGTGGTGAAATCTATAATTAAGTCTGCAAAATAAAATAATTGTTAGTTATTGTTTCATGAAAGCTGGTTTTTATTTACTTTCTGACACTTGGAAAGGAGTGGATCAAATGCAAAAGGTTATTTTGTATGATCCTTCTTGGATGTATTCGAGTTGTGGAATGGATTTGAATCTACATTAGACCTAATTTACGTAGATATTAATGATCCAAGCTTAAGGAGGATACCTAAGTTCTCTGCTGAATCGTACTCAAATTTACTAAAGAGGAAGCCTATGGCCCCAAAGATCATTAAGGAAATGGAGAAGAATGCAACTGTACTTTAACACATTCCTTTAATTTATTGCACAATGTCACTAATTATTTTATCAATGCAACTAATTATGATGCCTAATCAATACTATATTCATGGACATTTCGGGTGATGTGGCATAACCATGATTTTCACCGGATCAATATTGTACACATGACATTTTGAATGACAAAACATTTTCATGATTTCCACTTGACAAGTGATTTTCTTTTACTCTCTAGAAATTTTAGTCTAATTTTATTCCTTATAAAATTTAGGCTTAAAGACTGATATGACACTTTAAAGCTAACATGATAATACAGGTGGCATTGAGATAAATTGATGATATGACATTGACGTAATGGTTGTCATTAGATGAAAAAATTTGCACTATTATGAAAAGAGCAGGTGATTTGTTACGAATTATCATGTGCACCAAACATCCGAAAGACATGTGTCATTGTTTCATTGAAGAAAAGCTATAAATAAAATCTAAAGGTTTGTCGGAAATCACAGCTGAACTTGTATTTACATTTCGTGTTTGCACGAATTCGTAAGATTTAAAATTTTAACACTCACCCGTATCAGATTTTATTGTTAGATATTGTAACACCTCGTTTTCTTTGTTAAAAAAATTAATTAAAAGGGGCTTTTCAATTAAAATAAATAAGTTTTTATTTAAATAAAAATAAAGGTTTGCAATAAATAATCAATACAAATTTTAGAAAATAAAAATAAAGGTTTGGAATAAATATTAAATATAAATTTTTAGAAAATAAAAATAAAGGTTTGGATAAATAATAAATACAAATTATTAGAAAATAAAAAGAAAGTTTTAGAAAATAAGAGAGAGATTTATTTATCATTTTTTATTTATTTAATAGAGAGAAAAGAGTGTTTTTAGAGTTAATAAAATAAACTAGAAAAATAAGAATAAGAATTAAGTCATTAGATTTCTCACTCTATAAAGAAACTTTTAACCCCCAAAGTAGTTTTACAAAATATTTTTTACATTTTTGTTCTTTTTTTCTCTAAGGCTCAAGAATTCTAACAGAGCACCTAAAGGAGAAGTTCTAGAGAACACCGAAAACGTTATCATTGCTAACGGATAACGCTTGAACGACTACATTAACTACATTGAGATAAGGGATGAGTTACTTACATTTGGAGATTAAAATAAATATGTATAAGAATGCCTAAAAGATTAATTTTGGGTTATTTGAGGCTATTTTTTTTTTAAAAATCAATTTTATTATTATGTTTTTATTTGCAAATTGACTGTGTTGACGGACCAATTGACCCCGATGCAAGATAGTTGTGAAATGATATGTCCTGTTGTTTGAGTGTGTTTTCATGATATTTTCTATTTTTTGTCAATTAAGAATTGTGATGGATTATATTTAACCATTCACTGTATATAATTATTAAATGATGACTTATTCTAATTATATATAATTCGTACGCAGTGATAATCGTTATACTACTATTATTTTTGTCGAAGTTTGATTGAATTAATTTCGACAATTGCCCTTTGTGATTTCTTTATACAAGCACATTTGAAAAATTGGGTGATTTAAAAGTCTGATGCAGTGGTGTGATACAATGTAGAAATCAAGTATATAGGTTGTGCCAGTAATTGTTTCAAGTCTAGACAAAAATGAGTTTGCAACTGATATTTCATATTGCGTTGAAATCATTTTTGTGTATGAATTCCACTTAATTCATTAGCTATTCTATGTTTACGGGTTCATGAATATTTCAATAATAGTTATGCTATATTAAAACAAATTAAGTCCAAGAATACCACAAATTAAAATTAGTCTACTATGCATTAGTTAAAGTAATATATTGTTTAAACTTTTCTTTTGTTTTTCAATGGTTGATTTCTTGCTTCTATTATATATATATATATATATATATATATATATATATATATATATATATATATATATATATATATATAAATGATTATAAGTGTATGTTGCATTATTTATATTATAAATTGATATTTAGGATATTATGGTGTTATTATAGCATATTTTGAAAATGCTTATTGTCATGAAAATGGAAACATTATGGTTTGATCGTTATATATATGTGTATGTGTATGTTGCGTCTTATGAACATTGTTATGAATGTTATGAAGATGTATAAATGAATATCAGGTGGATTAAGTGATAAATTAATTATGTGATAAATTATGAGATACATGTGTATTTAGATGTCGTATATAATGAATTGTGAGTTATGAACTGTGTAATCATACGACTGTAAAATTCTTTAAGGGCGATAAGTTAATGCACGATGAGAGTTTGTGATGAGTTTCATTGTGAGAACCCGATGAGTTTAATCACTTGAGGCGCAATGAGTTGAAATAATTTTGAAAATAATTGAGATTTTAAAAACAATTGAGTAGTTATGTATATTGCATAATTTATAAGTAGAGTCCATGTATTAAAATATTTTCTAGGTTGGACCTAAATCAGGAGGGAGGTGTCCTGACGGACTCCTCAGAGTCTAGGCATTGGAGATAAATGCACTCGGTTTAAGTGCTTCTTTAAGCCTGTGCCGATCCCATATGATTGAAATATTCTCGCAAAATAAAGTGACACTAACTAGTCTCCTTGTGATTTCACTTAGTGAGAGTGACCTAACTTACCCATTGTGAGACATGTCTTGTCAAGTAGTTCTAGGTGCCCGACGAGGTTTTTCACTAAAAATGGTACCACATTGCATGTAGAATTGAGTCTAGTATGTCTATTGCATAATGCTTGTGTTTGACTTTCATTGAGTTAACAATTGAGGGTTTGGTGTTATTTTCTGGAGTGTGAATACTTGTGTGTGATTTGGTGAATTGATGTTGTTTATGTACATTCAATTCTATGTATTTATATGTTTCACATGCTCTAGTGTTTTATCATATACGAATGTGATAACTCATTCTCGATGTGTGTTTGTGTTTGGACTGAATGTTAGTTTGTTTCAGGTGAACCAACATATGATAAGTTACATGCTAGAGATGGAGATGCTTAGCCTTTGTCAGGGAAATGCTCTGATAGATGTGATATCGGGACATGAGGTTTTATTTCATATGTTACAATTCCATAAATAGTATAGTTGTTTTATGTTTTCCGCTATTAGTTTGACTTCTTTTCATTTAGTATGAACGATCTTGTTTTGAGTTGATATGATTTTATTATTATTTGGACAAGTTCTACTATGATGTTTGAAAAACATGCAAACCTTTTACCCTTTTTGAAATGCTTTTATAAATGTGTTTTAAAATAGGATGTTGCTAGGTGCACCCAGCACTTAAGGGTAAAAGTCAAAATTACCCCTGCTTATTTTTTAAAAAGTTTTGCACCCAGCTTTTCATCTTCTTTTGTGTTCTTTCTTCTTGTTCCGCGACCTTCTTCCTTATACACCCAACACCTGTTCTGCGCGTTCCTTCAGCTTCTTCTTCCTTCTTCCACTTCCGCGTGTTGCTTCTTTCTCCTCCTTCGCGACCTCGACATTCGTTCGTGTTCACCTTGTGGCGCGTTCTTTTTCTTCATTCTGCTGCTCACCATTGTTGGCCAAAACTGAGGTAAGTGCATTCTTCTTCTTCTATGTTGTTTCTATTGCATTTCTGGTATTGTAGTGTAGGCTAGTATTGATCCGCATAGGGATTTAGGTCTTCCGTAGGTGGTGTAGGTTAGGATTGATATGATCCGCAGTAGGGAAAAGTAGATCCCCATGCGTTTTTGGCCGCGTAGTTTCATGCGGATCAACTTGATCCTCAAGCTTCACGCGGATCAACTTGATCCACATGAAGCCTGCGAATCAAGTTGATCCACATGAAGCCTATGGATCAAGTTGATCCGCGTGGAGCCTGCAAATCAAGTTGATCCGTGTGAAGCCTGTGGATCAAGTTGATCCGCGTGAAGCCTGCAGATCAACTTGATCCGCAGGCTTGTTTTAAATTTTAAAAAAAATTGAATTATGTTTTAATTAATGAAAAATGGTTTTTAATAAGAGTTTAGGGTTAATTTTGAAGCTTTTAGCCTAGAGTATGATGTTTTATAATGGTTTTTTAAGATTTTGTGGTTGGTGTGCATTCATATTTTGAAGGTTTCAATGGTTTTTTACTTTATTTATATCTTGTATGGTACTGAATATGCAATTGTAACTATTTATATCCTGTTCTGAAATTTGGTTTTGTGACTTTTTGGTTTGTAGCTTTACTTTGAACACAAACTATTTATATCCTATTTATATCCTACTTATGTGTTAGAAGCCCTCAAATTTAGTCACTGATTAGAATCCCAAAAGGATGCTCAAAACAAATTAGAATTTGTATCAATGCCACAGCCTTGAGTAGAAAAATTGGTAATTGGAAAAACGAGCACCATGAAAATACATGCCACTCAGCCAAAGAAAGTTGATAAGTTCCAAGCCAAAGCCTAATTTTTTTTTATGTGTGTTTGATCTCTGTTGTCCATTTCCCTGAAGCCCTTTGTCTCACTCCTACAAACTTTAGTTTATTCTTGATCTTGAGTTTCTCACAGAATCTACCCTCCTTGGCCCTTTGGTTTTGATACTCCATACTTATTAATATGAGGGCAATCAAGTTAGAGATAACATAAACATATATATAGGTATATGTGAGAAGCTTAGGAAAATATCATAGGTTTATCATTGTAGATTTTGACACTAATTAAATCCATACATAACCCACATACTAAACATTTATAGAACATTATATAGATATCGAGTAGTAACACATACAAGGTATAAATCTATATAATCAAGTTACAAGTCTCTCAATGTTCAAACCAGAGCTTCTGGTACATCTTCTGGAGCATGATTTGTACACCTGTCCATCATCTTAACTTCAGGTATAGAGAATCCTCTAGTTCTAGATATTAAAGACTAACTTAATGCATGAGTCTACTGCCATCACTTCAATTTTAAGAAGGAAGATAATTAATTTCGAACTGAAATAAAACCAGAGTTTAGAGGTAATCCATAAATCTTCTCGCTTGACTACACCCTCTACAAATAACTTCTTTAATGTTAAAACAATCTACAACAGAGAGAATGAATCATAAACATTGGACATTTGGACCAAGACAATGTCACAAAAATTAAGGCATCATGTGAGAAATCACATGATGGATGTGTAAACATTATAGCAAATCACATATTGAAACTGAAAAAATTATCCAATATTGCAAATAAGCAAATATTTTTGTTACATCCTTATTTGTAATGATCTTGATCGGTAATAATATTTATGAAGTTGTGTAAAGATCTCTTAGGTGTAAGGTTTATGATTTATACCACTATTGATAGATGTATTAAAACTCTAATCAATACAACAACAATGTGAATTGGAGTGTAGAATAACCTGCTAGGCTACTCAGTATTACATATATGTTAACTCTATAGCCTTTGTGTGGTTTAGTGATGGAATTTGTGGTAGACATTTGCAGATCATGGTTAAGACTAGAGGATTAGGCCATGCGTTAGGTAGGATTGTTGCCAGAGGTCTGGGGAGAGGAGAGGATGGTGATGATACTGACGGTGCTCCCTAGCGCCAAAGGCCGACCGCATCGGCATGCAGGCGACGAGTACCAATCATTGTTGACGATGATGTGCCTGCAGTACCTACGGGCTCGCTTGTGGTACCAGAGGCAGAGGCTGCTGTAGCTGGGGAAGCCCATGGTAGATGCTGCCCCTGCCGCATAGGACATCGGTGCAGAGACTGACGCACATGATACCGGGGCACAGGATAGGGGGGACAAGCCTGAGGGATTTCCTGGTGGACCCAGGGACCCATCAGTGCATACAGAGTATGCTGACCATGTTGCGGCCAACGTATGGTCTGGACAGGTATTTATAATATTAAAGTTAGTTAACGTTTTTTTTATTTATTGGTTACTGATTCACATTTTTTGAACAAATTGTGTTCCTTTGTACTTCAATTCAGGAACGCCCTGAGTTGAAGTTATCCTCCCATGGGAGGAAGGTGCATAACTTAGGCAGTCCTGTTCTTGCAATTGAAGACATGGTTGCTGGGACATGATTAAGTCCTTTGGTTGCGTGTTCTATTGACACTATGGTGATCGGGGACTTATATCCTCCTTTGTCGAGAGGTGGCACCAGGAGACTTCTAGTTTCCACCTTCCTGTGGGGGAGATTTCGATTATGTTGGACGACGTTGCGACTCTTCTCCATCTGCCAATCGTTGGTGCACTGCATGACTTCCAGCCTCTGCACAGCGATAAGGCGGTGCTGCTCTTGGTTGAGTTACTGATGGTCTCACCAGAGGTGGCCATGACCGAGACAGGCCAATGTGGCGGACCATACGTACGCCTACAGTGGCTGCGAGACATATACCAGTACAGATATCAGATGCAACACTGGACAGCTGCCGCTCGCGCTTATCTTCTGCATCTTTTGGGTTGCACTCTCTTTGCTAATAAGAATGCAACCCATGTTCATGTCGTACACTTACAGGCCCTGCGTGACCTCACTCTTGCTGGGCGGTATGCATGGGGAGTTGCTGGGCTCGTCCATATGTACAATCAGCTTAATGATGCCAGTCTCAGCACCAGCCGACAGCTTGCTGGTTACATCACCTTGTTACAGGTAATTAACATGTATTTCATAATTTAATTACAACAATGTTTTAATAAGTGTATATTTAGTTAACATGTATGATTTTCGTGTAAATCCTTTAGTGTTGGATATACGAGCACTTTCCGTCAATTGCGGAGTGCAATGCTAATCTGGACTACGACGAGGTGTCACCACGTGCGTGTTGGTGGATTGCGACAAAGAAGACTATGAAAAAGGTATCTGCAGCGATGCACAAGCAGCGCCTGGATCATCTGAGGATCCTAGATGTTTGCTGGATGCCATATTCAGAGCATCGACCTGTGCAGGACTTTCATCCGATTTCGTGCTTCTCGGGACAGCTCTGTTGGGGGCCTGTTGTTGTCAGATACAGACCAGAGAGGGTTATGCGCCAGTTCGGCTACGTCCAGTGCATTCCTGCACACCCTGTCCATCCATGGGTGTCATATGATGACGTAGACGATACGTGGATGCACTACTCAGACCATTTGGCGGCAGCAGGTGATCCATGTGTTATGCCAGGTCAGTGTGCGCTTGACTACATAGACTGGTTCTTCCGTATTTCTCATCCATTCATGACCGCGGCACAACCATCAGATCCTCCGACAGATGCACCTGCTGCGTAGCCCAGACATGTACCTCAGGTCCCAGAGTCAGATATCCCTCAGGTCCCGGATGATCCAGCCAGGTCTGATGTCGACGAGCTCAGACATGCATTGGTAAGTGTTACTATATGGTTAGACGTATGAAATGTCATTTACGTCAATTTTTTAATACTAATTTGTCTAATTTGTTTGTTTTCTATTTAATAGGAGGCTTGCGATGTGATCGCTGAGAGGTTGGAGCGTCACCTCAGCCTAGGGGTAGTCACGCCAGGCACATCAACACATGAGGTCATCGAAGAATGCCTCAAGATTGCCAGGAGTGTCACCCAAGACCGCATTGTGTACGTGAGGTCTCGACATAGGCGCCGCATAGATCAGCCATAGTTTCTTTACACATTTCATATTGATATTCGATGTATATACATTTCTTGTACTTGACCACATTTTTGTTTTTTACTTTATATTTTGTATATTTAAAGTTATTTTTGTTTATAATATTAGTGTTAACGTTTAAGTGTTATTTTTAAATTACTTGATTCCAAATTCATTTGAATTTCATTGAAATAGTATGAATGTTACGTTTAACTAAACATTCATTAGGATAATATTTTATTTACATAAACAAAAGAGACATAAAATAAAATTAATTATTTTTTCAAATGGATTTTAGTTTGTAAATATTTTTTTGATTGGTCATGAATCAAATAAATAAAGCTTCAAATTGTAAAAAAATGGCCTTCAATTTTTAAAAAATTATCTTCTGCACACTTACAGATCAACTTGATCCGCAAGTGTGCTAGAAACCATGGGCATTTTATGGGAATGCTGGGTGCACCAACAATACTATTGGGTGCACCTAGCAATACCCTTTAAAATATTTAGTTAATTCCACATTTTTATTCATTTTATTATTATTATATGTGTGTGGGATAGAGAATGTCATGTTAAGATAACATCCATAACAATGTTCATAGGACACAAGATACATATATGCATATACACATATATAACTATCAAACCATAATGTTTCCAATTTCATGACAATAAGCATTTTCAAAATTATGCTATAAAAACCCCATGATATCCTAAATATCAATTTATAATATAAATAATACATATTATATATATATATATATATATATATATATATATATATATATATATATATATATATATATATAGCTAATGCATAGTAGACTAACTTTGTAGCATTCTTGGACTTAATTTAATAATATTGTAACATTCATGAACCCGTAAACATAGAATAGCTAATGCATTCAAGTGGAATTCGTACACATGAAAATAACTTAACGCAATGTGTAATTTCAGTTGCAAACTCATTTTTGTCTAGACTTAAAACAATTACTTCCACAACCTATATACTTGATTTCTATATTGTATCACACCACTGAATCAGACTTTCGAATCACCTAATTTTTCAAATGTGCTTGTATAAAGAAAATTACAAAGAATAATCGTTATATAACGATTATCACTAGGTACAAATTATATATAATTAGAATAAGTCACCCTTTAAGAATTATTTAGAGGCAATGATTAAATATAATCCATCACAATTCCTAATTGGCAAAAAAATAGGAAGTATCATGAAAACAAACTCAAATACCACAACATATCATGTCACAACAATTTTACATCGAAAAATCAATTGGTCCATCAATATAGTCAATTTGCGAATAAAAACATAAGAACCAAATTGAATTAAAAATTAGCCCAAAATAACCCAAAATTGATCGTCTAGGGATTCTTACACATGTTCATTCTAATATCAAGTGTGAGTAATCTATGTCTTACCTAACTGTAGCTCAAGTGTTTTCCGTTAACAATAATGGTGGTGTTTCTGATGCTCTCTAGAGTTTCTCCTCCGATTACTCTGTTAGGATTTTTGAGCATTGTGAAAAAAGGAACATAAAAAGTAAAAAATGTTTTGTAAAACTGCTCTTGGTTAAAAGTTATATAATGAGAAATATGATGACTTAATTCTTATTCCTATTTTTCTAATTTATTTTATTAATTATAAAAAATACTATTTTCTCTCTATTAAATAAATAAAAATACATAAATAAACCTCTCTCTTATTTTCTAAGATTTTCTTTTTATTTTCTAAAACTTGTATTTATTATTTGTTCCAAACCTCTATTTTAATTCAAATAAAAACACATTTATTTTAATTAAAAACCCTTTTAATTAATTTTTAATTTTTTTAACAAAGAAAATGGGGTGTTATAGATATACTCACGAATAACCTATAACACCATTTTTTTATGTTTTTAATTTATTGATATATTTTTAAATAAACATATATTAACTTAGAAATGTAAGTAATCCTTGATTTTTTATCTCCCTTTTCAGATTTTTATGTAGAAATAAAGAAAAACAATAAATTTTTTAATCCTAATAAAATAATTAAGAGATTTTCTATTTTATTATTTTTCATTTCTACTTTACAATAAATACACGTGTATTAATTAATTGAAGATTAAATAGAAAAATAAGCATACAAAAACAATTAATAAATTCTTCCTCCATATTTATATATAAGACTCTATTATATAATTCATTATGATTAAGAAAAGTTATTAATTTAGTTGACAATAATAAATTTATCTTTAATTTATAATTTTTTTCAAAATTATAATTATCATTAATAATTTTCTCTTTTATTGTTTGTCAATACATTTGTTTTTCTTTGAGAGATATTTCGATTCTAAAATTAATTAATGCAAGATTAAATCTTATAAAAACAATAATATATATATATATATATATAGTACAAACATTTCCACGGAGAGGAAACAAAATGTGTCTAGGAATTTACAAATAACACCATTAGTATTATTAGCAGGATGACTTCACAGTTATATATAGACACATTTGATTTGATTAACTAATTAATTACACTTTTTATCACCTTTCAACCCACACAAGGCAGCACCATGTATACTTGTCAAATATGTCATGCTTGATACGTTTGGTAAGTTCCGAAAGTGCTATAATGTTGACATCTATGTCTTTCTCCACAGTAAAAACAAACAAAGTAGCATATATACCATTCCTGCATTCCACAAAAATCAAAAGCATAAACGTTGAATTCTAGGAAAACAGTAACATTAACATGTGTGTTTGACTGGCCGAAATTAAAACACAAGACTGCAGAAACAAAGAAAAGCATAGAGTATGTGTTCAATGTTGAAGGTTTTCGCAGTCATAGAATTAGTATTGCTGATAGTGTACCCTGGTGCTCATGGTTTGAGCAGAGATGATTTTCCTCCTGGTTTTGTGTTTGGTGCATCAACTTCAGCTTACCAGGTTCATTTCTCTCTTTCTCAATTTCTCAATGTCTACTATTATATATGTTCTTGTAATTTCTTCCTTTTCACTAGTATAATCCTGTTCAATGTCCTAGTCTTTTGATTCTGTTGCTGAATATGTATTGAACTGAACCTATGTTTTATAAATTTGTAATTGGGGTGATGTGAAAGGTTGAAGGTGCAGCAAATGAAGATGGAAGGAAGCCAAGCATATGGGACACCTTCTCCCAAGCTGGAAATGGTTGTACCCTCTACTCAGTACTCATATATAATATGCTTCGTTTCTTCACTTCAATTCTTTTTTTTAAAGGTTTAATGTTACTATTTTGTCCAAAGAAATTGAATGCCAAAATCTGTTTTCAGGGAATATGTATGCTGGTAATGGAGATGTTGCTTGTGATCAATATCACAAATATAAGGTCAGTGACCCTATAGAGAACCAAAAGAAATTGTGGTATAGATACATGCATGCACACAAGATGCATCTTACATATACACCACTGGCTTTAAATTCATGTTTATTCCGAGCAAATATCAGACCTTGGTTTCCTGCAGGAAGATGTCCAGCTCATGGCTGACATGGGCTTAGAGGCCTATAGATTTTCCATATCATGGTCAAGGGTTATTCCAGGTGAGATCATCAAACTGCTGTCATGGAGATTCTTAAATTAATGTCAAAAGTAACTTGTATTGGACACACACACTTGGTTTGATTTATTCGCAATGAATCTTGGACTCCAACTGAATATAGTTGCCTATATCAAGCTGTTATTTTCATACTGTTCTGACCATCTTGTTATCATGTATTACCAGATGGAAGAGGGCAAGTGAATCCCAAGGGGCTTCAGTATTACAACAACCTTATTAATGAACTGATAAGCCATGGTTCTTATGAAGACTAGATTTTTCTTTAAAAGTTTGATTAACCCTAAGAGAGGTTCTTCCAAGTTATCTGATGTATACATATTTTTGTTGATGATTCCACATCTTGTAGGGATTGAAGCACATGTTACATTACACCATTGGGACCTACCACAAACACTTGAGGATGAATATGGAGGATGGGTTAGTCCAAGAATTGTGTATGTTCCCAAGCTTCTAGTCTTTAATTCTGTTGACATCTTGTCCTAGATAGGAGATGATCAGAAATGTACCCTGCACAAAATTGTGAAAAGATTTTATTGCGGTTAACATATTTTATCATGAATGCTTTATAGGAAAGACTTCACAACATATGCGGATGTGTGTTTTAGAGAATTTGGTGACAGAGTTAGGTATTGGACTACGGTGAATGAGGCCAATGTTTACGCAGTTTTTGGCTATGATGTTGGAATGTTACCACCTCAGCGGTGTTCTCCTTCCCCTATATTTAACTGCTCGAGAGGAAATTCCACAACTGAGCCATATTTGGTAGCCCATCATATGTTGTTAGCACATGCTTCAGCTGTTAGGTTGTATAGGAAGAAATATCAGGTATAAATTATCTAACAAATGCACCACTCTATTATGTCATTCATTAGGCCTGATTTTCGCATTTTGAACCATAGTAAGGAAGGATGACATTGATGGTGATCACCAAGATGATGTCATTCTGAAATGGTGATAATCATCATTGAATTTGTTCAGAAAACAATCTCTTTTTGGATGCAGGTCATGCAACATGGCTTAATTGGGTTTAATCTCCTTCCTTTTGGTGTTCTTCCTCGAACAAATTCTATTGAAGATGTAAGGGCTACTCAAAGGGTCCAAGACTTCTTTATCGGGTGGTAAGTAACAATCTAGGCATGGTGTCTCTTTCTAATGCCTGTTGACAGTAACAAATTTGCATCTTGGGATCGCAAAGGACCAAATCTTCAATAAATAAATAAACTGTCAAGTGATGAAACAAGATTTTTATATCTCTGACATGTCCCTCCATATTAGAGTCCTTTAAGATTAAAGCATGACAATCTACACACCACTTTACCTTGCAATTAAGTTAAATTATAAAGAATGTGTTTACAATGATTAAATTCTAGGACTTCTTCATGTTTTTATACCATTTATGAATACCCTGAATGATTTTATATCTGAATGTTTTGGTAATGTATTTTCGTATAGCTATCAAGTTTCAATTATACATTAGTTTCTACACTAGCTAGGCTATGATTTGTTAGTGCAGGTTTATGAATCCCTTCACATTTGGAGATTACCCTGATATAATGAAAAAGAATGCTGGCTCAAGGCTTCCTTCTTTTACTCAAAAGGAATCAAATCTGGTCAGGGGCTCAATCGACTTCATTGGAATAAACTTTTACTACTCATTTTATGTTAAAAACAGTCCTGGCAGCCTGCAGAAGGAGGATAGAGATTACATTGCAGATCTATCGGTGGAAATTGAAAGTATGTCATAAGTTGTTTCCCTGGCTTATTCATATTGCATAACCAATGCCAATTCTATATCAGGGCTCAACAAGTTACTTATTTATAAATGTTTCTTTATTGTGTGAGGTCTTATCCTTAGCTTCATGAATCAAGATACTTCTTCTTTGGCATGGAATTGGAACTATTTACATATTATTTTATTTTTGCAACAACTATGCCATTAAAGGGATCGTGTTTCAATATTTCTGATTTTGTTTCCCATTGATCGTAGAATATATGGGTATTTTTGTTAAATTCTCTAATTCTTTGGGACAGCAAATCTAATTCTAAGTCAATGTCTCTTGCCCGTGCAAACGTTGATACTCCCTGATGGAATTTCTTCTGTATGCAATCTTGTATCTCAGAAACATAAATATCACTAATATATAAATCTGAGTGACAAATTCATTTTCTTTTCTTACCCTATCAGTTCAAGTTTTCCTCTAAAGTACCATAATCCATGTCATCAAACTTTAACAAATTCTATATAATATTTAATATTTGGTCCTTTCATTGCTTAAGACTTATTTAGTTAGTAAACTCCAGTAGGTAAAATCAGTCTGTGCCTGTGGTGTCATCCACGTTTCTCTAATTTTGTGGAACTGAAACAGCTAATTAATGTTCTTTCTGGCTGTAGGATTTGTTCCAAATGATACTTCTACATATGAGGTAAAATAGCAGGAACATGGTGCTATTCCTCTCTATGTATTTCTTTATTTAAGGATGGATCTTCAATACTTTCCACTAACCAGCTCGTTGGTTTAGGTTCCAATTACTACCAAGATTTTCCTTGGGCTGTTAGAGTCACTAAAGAACACTTATGGCAATATTCCAATTTACATACACGAAAATGGTATGGCGATTTTCCTATTCATGACATGATTGAAATCATCATTCAAAAGTTCCATTTTCCTCTCTTTAAACATACTCAGCTGTCCTTTTATCTAGTTGTATGATAACTCTTTGATGCTTTGCAGGCCAACAAACACCTCATAATTCATCATTAGATGACTGGCCGAGGGTGAATTACTTGCATGAATACATAGGAAGTTTGGTTGATGCACTTAGGTAATTCTACTTTGATTTTCATTTTCAAGTGGGAAAGTTAAAAGGGTGTACAATGTCAACATAGCACCTCCACTTTATTTAAAATAATTGTCAATTGTTTCATGAAAGCTGGTTTTTGTTTACTCTTTTCCTTTATTTTTGACACATTGACAGGAGTGGATTAAATGTAAAAGGGTACTTTGTATGGTCCTTCTTGGATGCATTTGAGTTACTGCTTGGATATGAATCAAGTTATGGCTTATATTACGTAGATATGAATGATCCAAGCTTAAGGAGGATACCTAAGCTCTCTGCTGAATGGTACTCAAATTTTCTGAAAAGGAAGCCTATGGACCCAAAGATCACCAAGGAAATTGAGAAGAATGCAACTTTGCTTTCACACAATCTCTCACTGCACAATGCCACATAAAGTAATCAGGACAAGTTAAAAATTCAGGACTAGGATAAGGGGACCAATAATTTGCAACTTTGTGCTACCACGCGAATGAATAAAAGGACATTGGTTCATGATGTCGAATCATATGAAACATTTAGATTTTGATCAATGTAACTTCCTGTCCTACTATAGAAAACATTCTTGTCGAGTATTTCATGATTGAAAATCAGACATCATGGCACTTGAACTCAAGGGTCTCATACTTTTTTCTTTTTTATTTAATCAGCAAAAAAATATATCTATTACTATAGCAAAAGGTACAAGTAGTACCATCAGTCCCATACAGATGATGATAATAAAGAACACCATCTTTGTATTCTTATTTAACATATTTGCTACCAATTTAAGATGGAAAAAATAATCTATAATCACCAAATTATTTTTATTATCATTGAATGATTGGTGATAATTGCTTGATCATTCTTAAATTAAATTAAAATATTAATTAGGGTGCGTTTGTTTACTGTTTTAAAAATAGTTTTCAGCTTTACTTTTAGTAAATGCGTTTTTATTTTTAAAATTATATTTAAAAATAAAAATTACGCAACCTTCTCGATATTTTTCTGAATGATAAAAGAAAAACAACCCTACAAAACAAGCAGGCACTGGTTTTTTTTCATATCTATATGATATTTTCCTAAAATACACAACCTTTTCAAAAAAATTTCAAACTGCACCACTTTAATGCAAATCTAAGGATGCAAATCTAAGGAAGTCAGGGTTGGCCACCCCGACTTCCATACATTGATTTTTATTTTTTAATTTAAATTATTAAAATAATATAAATATTATATTATATAAATATATTTTTAATTGGTTTTAAAAATACTTTTTTATTAAAATATTTTTTTAATAAGAAAATGATATTATTAAATATAATTATTTTTCTTATATTATTTAATTTATATAAGACATTTTTTAGGTGAACATTTTTTTTTTAAAATTTGAATTTTGTCTAATTATATATTTGCTTTAGTAAAAAAAAATTAAAACTCTTAATATTATTATTTTGCTAAATATAATTTGCTTGTTTATGTCATTAGATTTTTTTTAAATGATAATACTTTTTGTTTAACAATGTATTTATAGAAGAACATTATACTACATTATCAATAAAATACTTAAATAATCATATTTGGTTAAGGAAAAACTTGAGATGAAGACATGTTGAAATAATTATTTCTGTTATGACCATGTTGTCAGCAAATTTCGCATTTTTTTCTATTCATTTTCGTTTCGTCCATCTCAGTAAGAATACGAGTTGAAATCGGACGACCTTTTACGATCATCTTTCTCCTTGGATCAGGACCCACTAATCTCCTTCATATTCTTATCACATTCATTCGTGTGACAGTAAATCAAAGTAGTTGTCAAAGACGTGTAAATATGTTGTAAAGTGAATAACAACAACACATAGTTCATGGGATCAATATTGACAAATTTACAGTCAATCAGACGTGAGAACACGATAATTGTTTAGCCTGATATTCACCACAATCATACTTTTGGGATTGTAACATTACTCTAAACTTTCCAGGTGGTCTGGTGTTTGAAGTGGGGATTGAGTCTTTGTTACAATAAATGTGTGGTTGTGTTTGTCGAATTCATTTACAATGCGTGTATTTGATTCATGTTGACAATTATTTATTGCCTCAGAGACGACTTCAGAATATTGTGAACCGGAGTTGATCATCGCCTGAGTTTGTCGGCCTCTAATAGCAAAGAGTTATGCGGTCTTGAAGCACGTCTCCTCAACCAACGATGACTCCGGCAAATGTCTTGTGTTTTTGAACATGTAATTAACAGACTCATACAAATTTGTAGTCATATGTCCCCAACGTTGCCCCTCATCGAAGCATTGTAACCAATTTTGTTTGGGTAATTGATCAAGTCATTCAGCTGCACTTGGCTTATTCGCACAGATATCCCCAAGATGTCGCCAGTGCATCTTCTTCTCCGTGTATGCGTAACCTGTAAATATTCAATCAATCTATTATGTTATGAAATTTGATTGAAAGTAAAGTTTAACGAAGAAATAAAATAGATTCTCACCCGCCAGCATGAGTGGTTTCTTTAAATGTTTGAAGTTTGAGTTATCGCAAAGAAAATTTTGTGTAATGTGGCGCAGGCAGAAGAAATGGGATATGTCCTAAACTCATAAGTTACTCGGGTTGTTGTAGGCAATTGAGGGGTGTCTATCTGAAATGAGAGGAGAAATGTTAATTTGCAGAGCAACATGTCTTCTCAAATTCTTTAGAAAAAAATCCCAAGCTGAAGTTGTCTCCCCTTCTACAATGGCATGCAATCGGGAAGATATGATTAGCTTCATCTTATGTTGTAGCTGTCAATAGTGTGTCATTATACTTCCCGTAAAGCCATGTATCATCTACTTGTATTATGGGTTTGCACATTGCAAACCCCTTAATGCATGGGCCAAATGACCAAGAGACATGTTTAAGTATTATTTTGCCCGGTACGATTTCTCCTCCCTTAAACACGGATTCTGTTTGAGCAGCGACTCCCAGGAACACAAGATTGCAAAGCTCCCAAAAGTTTTGGCAGCTTGGCATATGATTCTTCCCAACAGTTTCCATTTCCTAGTTTCCATGAATCATCTCCAACGCTCTTTGCTTTGCTAATCATGTCTTTTTGTAGGATGGGGTATAATTCATGAACATTTTGATATCTGCAATCAATGTCTTGATGGAGACAGTTGAATTTGTTTGACAATTGGTTGGATGATCTGTGCTATGATGTGTTTGTCGAGTTGCCGATGATCTTTTCTGAGCATTGGCGCGAGACAAGTGTGATGTGTGACGCCCTCTACCCCTCGCATATATGTGGACATGACGATTGTGGAGACGATGGCTGTGGTTAAGGAATAAGGTAAGTAAAAACATAGAATTTGGCAGAATTCAATTATGGATTCTGGAGAATTGTTTCCATCGCACCTTTGAGATCGTCATTGTCGAGTAGTTGTGTTGAAATCTAACGTGGATTGTTGAGAATCACGCTAATGGGTTAAACGTACGCATGTGAGTGAACAGTGTGCAACACTACACATTAATGGGGTTGTCGGTGCATGTGAGGGTTAGGTACGACATTGCTCCACAACTCTAAAATCATGCATGTGTAGGCTATTATTACTGAAGTACATTGAAAATAAAAACTTCAAAGCATGCAACAACTACAACTACATAATAAAGACTGAGAAAAACTTAAACGCAATACAACAACAAAATATGTTAAATTATTCATTCTAATTTCAGGGAATTGTCCAACTTCTGCTCCATGTCGGCCCAACTTAGGTCATTAACTTGAGTAGGTGATAATGAATTATGAACATCAACTTTAAGTTCCATACATATTACACTTTCCATATTCGTAAATGTATGAAACATGCACAAAACACCTTTTTCATCAATAATTTGAATTGTCCTATATTGAACTTGACCATTGAATTCATATATATAACAACGATACCAAAGTGCAGTAATTATAGGTGTAACATCATTATCTGTAATTGATGACTGTATTGCGATGATTATGTTTGACAACATCATTGTTGGATTCAAGAGTAACGATTTTGTCTTGTCACCTCTGAAAACTGCATTTGCACTTGAACTTTGAATGATTTCACCATTGATATAAACGTACGCACAAATTGACTCTGACCTCATTTTGCTTGGTCTCTCTGTTTGCTCTCACAATTTAATTTGACGCAAATATGCAAAGTCTTTGGTGATATGGTGCATTTATATGTACAATCAATGAGGGGTCCATGATTCACATGAATTAGAATCTCGATGCGTGACACTAGCATATTTTAGTTAACGTGCTTTCGAATCTTGAGGGATTAGAATGAGTCAAATTAAAAATGTGCTTTGGAATCTTAACACCTTACAATGAGATAAAATGTAATGTCGAGCCCATGCAAATTGTTGAGAACCACGTTAATGTGGTAAGCGTATGCATGTGAGTGAACAATGTGCAACACCACACATTAATGGGGTTCTCGGTGCATGTCAGGGTTAGGTACAACACTGTTCTGCATCTCTGAAATCATGCATGCGTAGGCTATCATTATAGAAGTAAATTGAAAAAAAAACAATTTCAAAGCACGAAACAACTACAAATACATAGTAAAGACTGAGAAAAATGTAAACGTAATACAACAACAAAATATGTTAAATTATTCATTCTAATTTCAGGGAATTGTTCAACTTCTGCTCCATTGATTCAACAGTAACGATTTTGTCTTGTCACCATTGATATAAACATACGCACAAATTGGCTCTGACCTCATTGCTTGCTCTCTCTGTTTACTGTCACAATTTGATTTGATGCAGCTGTGCAAAATCTTTGGTGATATGGTACATTTATATATACAATCAATCACGGGTCCATGGTTCACGTGAATTACAATCTCGATGTGTGACACTAGCACAATCGTGTTAACGTGCTTTCGAATATCGAGGCCTTACAATTAGACAAATTATAAATGTGCTTTGAAATCTCAAGGCCTTATGTTCGCGCTTGCCGCGATGCTAATCGGCAAGTGCACTGAGTCGTACAAGTAATATAAAACGGTAAGAACCGAGTATCGTATCTACAGGGAACTTGTTTCACTCAGAAAACGTATGTTCAGTGAGCACACATTTGTACACCATCAAAAGCAAAGTAAATATCAAGTTGGAATTTTTGTATGAAAATCTAGTTAACTATAAACTAAGTATCTACGATTTAAGAAGTAAAAACAGTCAAGAGAGAAAGCGTTGGGTTGTTCTACTGAATCTACCTTGATGTGGTTAAAGATTTTTCTCTATTTAATGTTATCCTAGTGTTCTTATGTTGAGAAATTATCCAAACCAAGATCCCTCGAGTGAATGGGCCTAACTCTCTTTAAACCTCGTCCTTGATCCCTCAACAAACTTAACCTAAAAGAGTTGCATTAAGTTTACAACATAATATGGACTAGATCGCTGCACTCCATTCCTAGACATACAGTTTTCTAGCTTGCTCTATCAAGTTCTAAGGCTTTAAAGCACTTCCCAGTACTAAAAATCCTAACTATACATGCAAATGGGTGATCAAGCCACAAGCATGCAAAAATAATCATAGATAGAAGCAATGAACACATAAAAACAACATTAAATAGATAGTTAGAGAATTTTACATCAAAGGTTCAGCAGAACTCCTCAACCAAGAGGTTTAGCCTTCTATTACAAGTAATGAACTTTCAATACAAGGATATATTTTGAGGAAAGAAAATGGCTAAGGATGGTTGAGGATGTCTCTTTCAACCTCTAAAACCCTAATCTCACTCCTCTAACCTAGACTTTCTTGGTGGCTTTGTTTCTGTTGCTCTAGCTTCTCCCTTGGCTCTGTTTTTCAACTCCTCTCTTAGTTTCCGCCAACTTCAGTGTTTTAAAGGTTCCTTGACATTTCAGATTCTGAAGGCTCGCTTAGCGAGATTGGCTCGCTAAGCTAGAGTAAGTGAATTTTGGCTTAGTGAGTTGGGCGCGCTGAGCGCGAGAAGAGGCAAACGACTTACTGGGCGAGCACATCTCTGACTGATCCTCTTCTAGGGTTTCCTAACACGCTAAGCAAGTTGCATGTCTTGCTCAACGGATGTCACTTGTTAAGCACATATGCCTCGCTTAGTGAGACATCAGCTACTTGAACCTTATCTTCTTTTAGCCTGAAACTGAAGTGATTTCAACATTAATTCACAAAATGGGAGTATCTACTATATAAAATCAAACTAAACATGAAAATATGTACAATTCTTAAGAAAAGAACCATAAATTGGAGGAAAGAGGCTAATTTCATGTAACTATTCAATACAAAAGTTAGTCGTTAATAACGACTAACACCTTACAATGAGATAAAGTGCATTTGTGCTTTGGAATCTCAACGCAGTTTATATGATAAATAGATAGGAGGTGCATGTCAATACCATATTTGCATCATCCATCTTCAAATTTTATATCATTTGTACTCGGTTTACCATTTGACATCGTTGTTATGGCTCATAAACCTCTATTGCATCATCAATACGTTCACTGTTCACGTACTACGATTAACGACTTAATCACTTCCTATTAGCAGACAATACCTGAACCAGAACAAAAAATTATACCATTATTATCGTCTACCGGGTTCCAACATATTGCCCTAATCAAATAGTATAGAATTGATCCTGCATTAATCATTACATTGGTTGAACGATGGAGGCCTGAAACACACATCTTTCACCTACCATAGGGTGAGTGCACCATCACACTCGAAGATGATGCACTGCATCTCAACATTAGAGTCAATGGTCGTGTTGTGGTTAGACCTAGCTTCTTACATTGAGATGAATTATGCGATGAGTTACCAGGGGAAGTCCTTCCCGAAATTGCACATAAAGGAGTTGCACTAAAGTTGACATGGTTGCTAAGCATTTTGTGCGCACCATTGCCTGAAGAACCAACAATACACCAACTACAATGCAGGTGTAGAGCTTACATAATGTACATGATTGGCGGTGTTTTAATTCCTAATAAATCTGGAAATATAGTTTATCTAATTTATTTGAACCTATTACGTGATTTAAACAACATAAAAAATTATAGTTGGGGTTCGGCTTGTTTAGCAAACCTATCTAGAGAACTATGTCGAGCATCATCGGAGGTTGGTAAAGCTATGGGTGGTTAAGCCATACTATTGCAGTCATGGGCTTGGTACCGCATGTTTTTTATTGCACCAAGAGTCCCACGACCCGAAACAACTTACCCACTGACTAATGTTGGACAAGTGGCCTCAATAACTTAAGAGTAGGGGTGAATTAAGTTTCAAAATTTTCCCACTAACAAATTTTAACCCCCTTTTAAATGATATATGATAGGCTCATAATGTAGAAGAAGAAACAATCAATTTAATAATGTTCTTTTAACTGCGCAAGACAAAGTAAATTGCAATAAGATAACTGAGATAAGGAAAAAGAGAATTGCAAACTCGTTTTATCCTGATTCGACCACTTCTCGTGTCTATGTCCTGTCCTCAAGCAACCCACTTGAGATTTTCCACTATCTTTGTAAACTCTTTGCAACTTCTGAACACACCTTGAGATTCCTCTCCCTTGTGTTCAGGATTCTCACAAGTCAAGAGATAAACAATCTCTTGATCACAACAAAGTTTTTAGAATGTACAGAAGAATTTCTCTCTTTTAGAGATGATAATACAAATTGAAGATCTTAGAAGAATACTCAATTGATTTGAAAGTGTTTGACCAATAGTTTTTTAGAGAGCATTTGACAATTAAGTTCTCTTTTGAAATCTCTCTGTTGCTTTTTGAAGTCAGCAAACATATATATAGGCCCATTGTGTCTTTTCAAAATAGTTTAAAGATATGTGTCTTTTCAAAAAGCTTTTCTGAAATTTTCTCACTGGTAATCGATTACAAGATTCTAGTAATCGATTATACAGTTATATTTCTGAAGAGTCATGACTTTTCAAAGGTTTTGTTTTTAAATCTCTTCACTAATAATCGATTACATGATTCTGGTAGTCGATTACACAGATCAAAATTCAAACAGTTTTGTTTCGTTAGTCAAAAATATCTTCACAAACTCTTTGGTAATCAATTACACAGTCTGGTAATCAATTACCAGTTCAAAAATATCTTTTTGAACTGATTTAGCCTTTGATAAAATGGTGTTTGATACTAAAGGTGTTGAGGAAAAACTAAAGCAATCAAATTGAGATTCTTTAAATTTACTTGATCTTTTTCTTTTGACTTGATTCAATCCATGCTCATCAAGTAACCTTTTTGGCATTATCAAAACCTGCATGATATTCATTCACATTCTCCTCCTTTTTATGATGACAATCATCTTTAAGTAATACTTTGGCATCATCAAAACCTGCATGATATACATTCACAGCTAAAAGATTATTTACATATAGCGAAATCTAAATTTTTAATTTCAATGACACATAGTATAACATTACAATGAATACTGGTTTTGTATTTTTACATTTTAGATGGAGTGGTGGTAGATTAGAATATAGGGCCACACCTCATGGTGACTTGGTCGGATATAGATCTCGTATAGATCATATAGAGATCCATGAGGTATAATACTATCATGAATTGCGCCATCAATATGTACATATTAACATTTACTAATGTTGCATTGTTAGCATATATTTCAGTTTTCTTGGGACCCATATAGAGGATTTGAAGAACACCTACCGAGACATGCATATAGAGACATGGAGATTTGGCCTACATGTACTACAATTATTTGTTTTCCGATTGTGGAATGACATCAAGCAAACTGGGTCAAGCTACAATTTGGACTACAACAAGATATCCCTGTTGATCCCATGAATCTTGATCGACTTCACCAAATTGACATGTGAGACAATCATTACATTGACTGGATGGAATATCATGCGGAGTGAATTAACATCTAAAAAACAAACACAATGATGTTTTAATTGGGCAATGGGTTGAAGGAATAGTGACACATACACTAGCGTACATGGAATGGTATAGGAAAAATATTATTATGTTCTTGTCTGTTGCACAACAATTAAATGATCCACGCACAACAATTACCTATAATGTTGCAGGGACAAATGCTAAACAAACACATTTTGAAATTCCACATCCTCAGTCAATTTATTGTATTCCTTCACCTGTTCATCAAACTTTTGGCCCAACTGGCGAGTCAGTTAGCGCAACCAGCCATGAATGGATGACCAATTTATTTGGTGTTGATTTGAATACACCAAATTTTGCAGCATCATATTTAGCTTCTTTACAACAGTTCGATGCACCACATTCATTTGGAGAACAAGGACAAAGTTCTTCAACTACAGCAACCCATACTGAATATACTAACATAGAACAACAACATCATCATGACGTGGGAGAACCATGTCATATAGGAAAGAAGAAATTCGTGACGTAATCGACGTCCACCGCCCTGTGGGACTGGTCATCATCTTGGTCATTGAAGTATAAAATGTTGTGCTAATGGGATCAAATACGTTTAAGTACCCATGTAACAGTTTCATCAAGCAAGATCTCAAATTAAGAGTAAAAAATAAATAAATAAAGTATGTTTGTCACCCTTAAAATAATGTTTAAGTGGTCATTTTATGAAATTTTTTAATGTCAAAGAATCCAAAAAAAAATATATCATGCACTAGTTCCATGGACAACCACCTTAAAATAGGAGTACAAAATCGAAAAAACTATGATTTGGACCCTTGCAACTATGCTTAAGTGTCCATGTTCTGTATTTTTTTAAAATTATGTCCAACACATTAATGATATTCATGACACACTTTTCCCATATTTTGAACGTCAAAGAATCCAAAAAAATATATCATGCACCAGTTCCACGGACAACCACCTCAAAATAGGAGCACAAAATCGAAAAAACTATGATTCAGACCCTTGCAACTATACTTAAGTGCCCATGTTCTGCATTTTTTTTAAAATTATGACCAACACATTAATGATATTTGTGACACACTTTTTCCATAGTTTAAGGTCAAAGAATCCAAAAAAAATATCGTGCACCAGTTCCATGGACAACCACCTCAAAATAGGAACATAAAATCGAAAAAACTATGCTTTGGATCCTTGCAACTATGCTTAAGTGTCCATGTTTTGCATATTTTTAAAATTATGTCCAACACATTAATCATATTCGTGACACACTTTTTTCATTGTTTGAACGTCAAAGAATCCAAAAAAATATATCGTGCACCAGTTCCATGGGAAAACACCTCAAAATAGGAGCACAAAATCGAATAAACTATTATTTGGATACTTTGAAAATTATAATGGACATCTGCTGCATCAATTACCAGGGAAAAATCACAGTCCAAATTGACAACACTCTGCAATTTGCACAAGTCTCTAAAAAATTAAATGTCTCACTAGCAAAACTGACATGAGATGGACAACTCAATTTTTTTTTCACTCCGAAAATTATAATGGACGTTTGCTGCATCAGTTAACAGGAAAAAATCACAATCCAAATTGACAACACTCTGCAATTTGCACACGTCTCTAAAAAAATTAAATGTCTCACCAGCAAAACTGACATAAAATGAACAACTCATAATTTCTTTATTCACTCTGAAAATTATAATGGAGATCTGTTGCATCAGTTACCATGAATAAATCATAGTCCAAATTGACAACACTCTGCAATTTGCAGACGTCTCTAAAAAATTAAATGTCTCATCAACAACATTCTGCAATTTGTACATTGTGGACCCTTGTGATGCAATCCTCCCTAGGAAGGGACCAGTCACTAGATTCATGAGCAAGAGGCTCCAAGAGGATTGGGCTAGAGCTGCTGAAGAAGGCCCTAGGGTTTTCATGAACCTCAGGGTAGATTTCTGAGCCCATGGGCCAAGGTTGGGTCCTATTATCTTTATACATATTAGACTAGGATGTCATTATATTTGGTCCTTGTATTTAGGGCTCCATAATGTAGGTAGGGTACCCTAGAAATATAGGATTTTTCAGCCTTTGTATTTTAGGACACCTAGACTAGTTTTTGTATTAGCGGTAGTTTTGTAATTTCACATGCACTAAGTGAATATTTGATGTGTGTGGTTGGAAATAAATTTAATTGAATTGGTAGAAGCCCAATCAAATTAAATTTTAGAGGGGGAGATGAGCATTTGCTTACTACATCCCATTGCCACATCATATAGTCACACTTTGTGCATGTCCTTCATGCTTTACATGTCTCATGACACCTAAGCACACTTAGTGGAGAATCTTGGAATTGATCTTGGATTAGTGGGATGAACCATAACTAATATTCACTAATCTTAATTAGTGAAATTTTGGCTCCAAAGTTTGGCTCCACAAATTCAATTTCAAATTCAAGTGAAATTTGAATTGAAATTCAAATTTCCCTCCAATTTTGTGTGACACTTAGGCTATAAATAGAGGTCATGTGTGTGCATTTTTTTCAACTTTGATGATTTGAAAATTAAACTTCAGATTTCAGAGCTCTTTCAGAGCATAAAATTTCGTGCTCTTCTCTTCCTCTCCTTTCATTCATCTCTTTCTTCCTCCAAGCTCTTATTCATGGCCTCCTATGGTGGTGAGCTTCTTCTAGACTCATCTTCTCCTTGAAGTGGCGTCTTCTCTCTCTCTTCCTTCTCCATTCCGCTGCCATTCATCTTCCAAGAAGCAAAGGAATCCATTGATGAAGAATATCCTAAGCCTACAAGCTCCAATGGATCTTACATCATGTGGTATCAAGAACATCTTCATCTAGGTGATGTTCTTTTGCTTCCTCTATCCTTTTGTTCGGTGAATTCTCTTTAATTCCTTGTTCTTCATCTTATTCTCCATGTATATCCTCCATTGTCTTGTGGTTTGGTGCTGTTTAGAGTAGATTCAAAAAAATAAACCGATTAAATCTTAGATCTATACTTGTTCTTGCATTTCTATGGTTCAAATTTTGTAGATCTACTTTTGAATCATGTTTTTGTGTTGATTTTAGGTTCTGTCATTTTTCATTCATAATATTCTTGTGCTGAACCTTAGATCTAAATTTTCTTCCAAAATATTGATTAGAAAAAAAAACACAAAAATCTAAGTGTAAATCACTTAATCCATGCTGTCTTAGAGTCACGTTTAGTCATAGTAATTGTCACATTATGTTCTAAGTTTGTGTTGAATTTTTATTTTTGTTGATTGAATTCTAGATACATTTGTTCATGTATTCTTGTCATTCTTAGCCTATCTTTTGAATTTTGAGTCTAATTCATGCATGTTATTTAGTTCATAACATGTTCTAAATCAATTCCTAGAAGTAGTCTCGTTGTTGAACTCTTTTTTGTTTTCTAAGATTCCTACACATGATGCCTATGATGAAGTTGAGTTGTGGGGCTGAGTTGTGGCTGGGTTTGTGAATCAAATAAGTCTTAAGCTCTCTTGAATTGTGTTATTCAAGATAATTGAGCATAAGCAAACACAAATTGTAAATATCCAAGCCTTAAGCAACATAAACATTACTCTTGATTTCTAGGTTGAAATCGCTAGTGCTGACAGCTTGAACATACGAACTTGTATAAATTACTGGGAGCTGGTAACTACGTGTTTTGAGCTGAAAGTTTTACTGAATTTCTAGACATATGGACCAAAATTATAAAAAAATAACCAAGTGATTTGGATTAAAGGAAAAAATAATAAAAATCACACAAGTTGGCAGAAAAATCAGTGTCCAGGAAAAAAAAGGTGAAAGGGAAGTGTGCTTGTTGTTTTGGCTCAAAATTTGTTCTATAATTGGTGCCTATTTTATACCAATCCTAGTTCTGAAATTTCAATTGAAAATTATTGTGAAAACAAGTGCCAAAACTAGAGGTTTCTTGAGTCTTTTTTTTTAGTTTTTTTACTCTACTCTAGAGCCATTCTAAGTTTCTCTTTGAGTCCTACCTTGCTTTTATGTGCTTTTCATTGCTTTAGTTGTTGAATCATCCTTGAAAATTTGTCTTGCCAAAACTCTTTTGGTTTAGCTTTCATCTCATTTTTTGGTCTTTGGTTATTGCTTGTCTCTTTGTTTCCTTGTTTGTGAGTTGCCATATAAGGAATTGGAAAGGAGGATTGGTGTAATCCCTTGAAGAATTTGAGTCAAGAAGTAACGGGCCAACCACCTTAAGAGCTATTGGAATAAGAAGCACTCCAAATTGAGTGAAACACAAAAGAGAGAATAGCCACCAAAATTGAGGATTTTTTTTTGTAATTTGTAATTGGCAATTTTCTCTGCTTTCAAACTTTGTAACAAAAAGGCCTTTCATTGGAAGTAAGTTGGGAGCCTCCAATAGGTCACCCTACTTCCATTTGTGTGTAATAATTTTAGGCAATTTTCCCTTAGGATAGTGAGTGTTTTGTTGGGAACCTTAAATGAGGTCATCCAAACACTCTTAGGATCCGCCTAGTTTGCATTTCTTGCTTACTTTCATAGCTTATTTTCTTTACCCTCCATTGTCAAACCGCCTAGATAGCTTGTCTTTTACCAATTAGTTTTTACCTTATCTTTCACACCTCTTTTAGTGTTTATTTTGGCTAGTTTCAACCATAGTTTCTTTTACCTTTTGTTTTCAAACCCCCAATAAGAAAGAACCACAACTCCTAAGGACCCCTTGTATAAGATATTCGATGAGTTGAGATCCCTTAAGTTGTGGAAAGAAAAACAAGAGAGAAAAGAAAAAGGTAAAAAAAAGAGTGGAAGAAATAAGTCAAGATGAAAGAGAGAAAATAAGAGAGGAAGAAAGAAGAAAAATAATGAAAGAAATGAAAAGAGAAAAACATGTCTCCTATAGTAGTCATGACTCTTGCAAGAGTTTAAGTGAAGAACTTAGCGACTATTATAGAGGGCGTCATAGTTCACATACTAAACATCACTCTCAAAGAAGAGAAAAGGATAGAAGGCCACAAGAGGTTAACATTAGCCTCTCATATTTCCATGGAAAAGATAATGTTGAGGCCTACTTAGATTGGGAAATGAAGGTTGAACAACTCTTTACTTGCCATCACATTAGCGAAGAGAGAAAAGTTCCATTGGCCACCCTTAGCTTTCAAGGGTATGCCCTCTATTGGTGGATTTCCCTTGTTAGGGAACAAAGGATTCATGGGGATCCTCCAGTAGAGTATTGGAATGATCTTAAGAGTGACCTTAGGAAGAGGCACATTCCCTCCTACTCTGAAAGGGAGCTTATGGACAAGCTCCAAAGGCTTAGACAAGGGAGTATGAGTGTTGAAGAATATAGACAACAAATGAAACTACTCCTTTTAAGAGCTGGACTTAGGGAGGAGGAAAGAACAAACATAGCTAGGTTCCTTAGTGGGCTTAATATAGAAGTGAGGGACAAGGTTGAACTCCTTCCATATAGGGACCTAGATGAGCTAGTACAACTTTGTATAAGAGTGGAGCAACAACTTAAAAAAAAAGCCTTCTTCAAAATCTTATGGCTCTCACTCTTATCCAAGGAAGGACCAAGCCCATGGAATTTTGGGGGCTGCACCTTCAAAACCCAAGGAAGATAAGGGTAAGACCATAGAGAAATAAACCCCTAAGACTAGTTCCCAAGAAAGGACTAGCAACATTAAATGCTTCAAATGTCTTGGGAGAGGTCACATTGCCTCTCAATGCCCCACAAAGAAAACCATGATCATGAGGGGTCAAGACATTTATAGTAGTCAAGAGGAGACTACTTCTTGCCCTTCCTCTAGTGGAAGTGAAGATGAAGTAAGGGGTGAAGAGTCTAGTGAGGAAGTCTATCCCCATGAAGAAGGTGACCTCTTAATGGTTAGAAGGCTCCTTGGAGGGCAATCTTGTGATCTATCTCAATCCCAAAGAGAGAACATCTTTCATACAAGGTGTAAAATTTTAGATAAAACTTGTTCTCTCATTGTGGATAGTGGATCTTGTTGCAATTGTTGTAGCACAAGATTAGTTTCCAAGTTGAACCTTATTATCATTCCCCACCCAAAACCTTATAAACTTCAATGGCTCAATGAGCAAGGGGAAATCATAGTTAACCAACAAGTGAAGGTACCTTTCTCCATTGGGACATATAAGGATGAAGTTAATTATGATATAGTTCCCATGGAGGCAGGACATATTCTTTTAGGAAGGTCGTGGCAATTTGATAGGAAGATCATTTATAATGGCCTAACTAATGAGATTACCCTCACCCATCTTGACACTAAATTTGTGTTGCATCCTCAAACACCTTCACAGGTGGCCAAAGATCAACTAACTATGAAAGATAAGAGGGATGAGGAAGAAAAAGTAGAAAAACAAAAGAAAAAGAAGGATAGTAAGGCCTTGTCTTCAAAGGCCAAGGGGCAGGAAAAAGAGGGAAAGGATTCCTCCAAGAAGATTGTTAAGAAGGAAAATCATTTTGCAACAAAGGGTGATATTAAAAGAGCACTCCTTCTTAAACAATCTTTCTACCTTCTCCTATCAAGGGAAACATCCCTTAGCACTGTCACAATTCCTACATTTGAGACCTTATCCACAAAGGTCCAAGAACTTTTACATGAATTTGGTGATATATTTCCCAAAGAGATACCACTTGGGCTACCTCCTTTAAGGGGAATAGAACACCAAATAGATTTAGTCCCAGGAGCAAGCCTTCCTAATAGGCCAGCCTATAGGACAAACCTTTAGGAGACTAAGGAGATAGAGTCTCAGGTTAAAGAATTGTTGGAGAAAGGTTGGTTCCAAGAGAGCCTAAGCCCATGTGTTGTGCCAGTGTTGTTGGTGCCCAAAAAGGATGGTACGTGGAGAATGTGTACATATTGTAGGGCCATCAACAACATCAATGTAAAGTATAGGCACCCCATTCCTAGACTTGATGATTTGCTTGATGAGTTGCATGGTGCCAATATCTTTTCAAAAATTGATCTTAAAAGTGATTATCACCAAATCAGGATGAAAAAGGGTGATGAGTGGAAAACTGCTTTCAAGACCAAGTTTGATTTGTATGAATGGCTAATGATGCCTTTTGGGCTCACTAATGCACCAAGCACCTTTATGAGGCCTATGCATCATGTCTTAAGGGATTTCGTAGGTAGATTTGTAGTTGTTTATTTTGATGATATTAGTGTACAGTAGGAGCCTAGATGATCACTTAGGACATCTCAGGCAAGTTCTTTCAGTCCTTAGGAAAAACACCTTTTATGCAAATATAGAGAATTGTACCTTTTGTGTAGATAATATAGTTTTCTTAGGTTTTGTAGTTAGTAGAAATGGGGTCCAAGTGGACCCTGAGAAAATCAAGGCCATCCAAGAATGGCCCACCCCAAAAAGTGTGGGAGATATTAGGAGCTTCCATGGGTTAGCAAGCTTCTATAGAATGTTCGTTCCTAATTTCTCTACAATTGCATCACCTCTCAATGAGTTGGTGAAGAAGAATGTGGCATTTACCTGGGGTGAAAAACAAGAGCAAGTTTTTGCTTTGCTCAAAGAAAAGCTTACTAAGGCACCTGTTCTAGTTGTTCCTGACCTTTCTAAAACTTTTGAGCTAGAATGTGATGCCTCTGGAGTGGGAGTTGGAGCTGTATTGTTACAAGGTGGGCACCCTATTGCTTATTTTAGTGAAAAACTTCATAGTGCAACCCTCAACTACCCCACCTATGATAAAGAGCTTTATGCCTTAATAACAGCCCTCCAAAGTTAGGAACATTACCTTGTTTCCAAGGAATTTGTCATTCATAGTGATCATCAATCACTTAAGTACATTATGTTGGATCGAGTGGCCTCAGAATAATTAAGAAGGGGGGGTTGAATTAATTATTCCTAAACCTTTACTAATTAAAAATTACTCTTCTAAGGCTTTTACTAAATTGTTAAGAGAATGAGGAGTAGAAGAGAAACTTAACAGAAAGTAAAAGCGGAAATTAAATGCACAGTGGAAAGTAAAAGAGTAGAGAAGAAGAAGACAAACACACAAGAGTTTTTATACTGGTTCGGCAACAACCCGTGCCTACATCCAGTCCCCTAGCGACCTGCGGTCCTTGAGATTTCTTTCAACCTTGTAAAAATCCTTTTACAAGCAAATATCCACAAGGGATGTACCCTCCCTTGTTCTCTTTGAACCTAGTGGATGTACCCTCCACTAGAACTGATCCACAAGAGATGTACCCTCTCTTGTTCTTAGTCAAACCCAAGTAGATGTACCCTCTACTTGTACCACAAAGGATGTACCCTCCAATGTGTTAAGACAAAGATCTCAGGCTGTTAAACCTTTGATACTTTGTGAATGGGGATACAAAAGAATTCTCAAGCGGTTAAACCTTTGAACACTTTTGTATTAGGGAAAGGGAAGAATCAAAAGAATTCTTAGACTGTGTCGTTTTGAATTCTTTGACAAGGGAGAAGGGAGACACAAAAGAATTCAGGCGGTTAGTCCTTCGTTCTTTTGGAAAAGGGAGAAGAGAGACACAAAAAGAATTCAGGCGGTTAGTCCTTGGCGAATTCTTTTCGGCAAAGGGAGAAGAGAATGAAGAGATGAATAGCACAAGTTTTCCAGGTTTAGAAAACCAAAAAACTTCAGAAAGCTTTTGGTACAAAGAAGAAGAAGAAGTTCAAAGAGATTCAAGGCTTGTAAAGGATTGATTGAATGAATGTAAAAAGTGTATTGAAAAGCAAATCAAAGCCTTGCTTTTATAGACTCTTCATGTCTGGCCAAGAGGACCATTTAGAAGAGTTATAACTTTTAGAAAAACTTAAAACCAATTTGAAAAAGTCAAAAACCTTTTGAAGAGTTACATCTTTTTTATTTTTTTCAGAAACAAACACTGGTAATTGATTACCAAATCAGTGTAATTGATTACACAAAGCTTTTGTGTGAAAGGATGTGACTCTTCACATTTGAATTTTAATTTCAACTTTCAAAGGCACTGGTAATCGATTACCAAAACATTGTAATCGATTACAGCTTTTTGAAATTAATTGGAACGTTGCAAATTCAATTTGAAAACTTTTTCAATCCATTTTCCTACTGGTAATCGATTACAACAATCTGGTAATCGATTACCAGAGAATAAAAACTCTTTGGTAAACATGTTTTGAGAAAAACCATGTGCTATTCAATTTTTGAGAAAAACCTTTTCATACTTATCTTGATTAAGCCTTCTCTTGATTCTTGAATCTTGAGTCTTGAATCTTGATCTTGATTCTTGAGGTCTTGAACCTTGAATCTTGATTCTTGACTTTAAACTTTCTTCTTGAGTCTTGAATTCTTCTTGATTCTTATCTTGAACTCTTGAATTGTTCTTGATTGATCTTTGATTCACTTGAGTTGTTCTTTGATTGATTTTTGAGCTTTTTGTCATCACCTTTGTCATCATCTTTTGCTATCATCATTGTTATCATCAAAACACCTTTGAATCACCTTTGATTCACCATGAAGCTTTGCTTCTACACATTAGAGGGAAAAGCAAGTTAAACAAGAGGCATGCAAAATGGGTAGAGAACCTAGAGCAATTTCCATATGTTATCAAATACAAAAAAGGAAAAACAAATGTGGTAGTTGATGCCCTCTCTAGGAGACACACATTGTTTTGCTCCCTAGAAGCTCAAATTTTAGGATTTGATAATATTAGGGACTTGTATGATTTAGATTGACATTTCTCTCTCATTTACGGTAGTTGTGGGAAAAGGCCCAAGATGGATTCTATTTGGCTGAGGGGTATTTGTTCAAAGAGGGAAAGCTTTGCATACCCTAAGGATCCATTAGGAAATTACTTGTGAAAGAGAGCCATGAGGGTGGGCTCATGGGCCACTTTGGGATAGACAAGACCCTTGTCTTACTCAAAGAAAAGTTTTATAGGCCCCATATGAAGAAAGATGTCCATAAGCATTGCACTAGGTGTGTGGCTTGTTTACAAGCCAAGTCTAGGGTGATGCCTCATGGGCTATACACACTGTCATACCCTAATTTCGTCCGGGGACCTTTGCTTGATGACATGCGACCTTTCTTTGGTCCTTGTGAGGTGCTTGGCATCCATCATTGGGCAATTTGTGAAATTCCAGGACATGCCGAAAAACCAAAAAAATATATTGATGCACAATCCGTAAGTTTCCGTGACACACCGAAAATCAAATGGAAGCATCGTTGCATAATTAAGTGAGGTTCCGTAACATTCCGTAAGTCAAAAGGGCGATGATTATGTAATCCGCAAGGTTCCATAACATTACGGAAAGAAAACAAGTATCGTTACGAGATTCGTAAGTTTCCGTAACTTTACGAAAAAAGAATCACCAAAAAAGGTAAGGGGGTGAACTTATCAAGATAGGGGTGTAAATAGCAATTCAAATCTAGGCCCTTCTAGAACATTTTGGAAGTTGGGTTGCTTAAGGAGGAAGCAACTGGGCGGCAAGCTCCTCCACGTTTTTGAAAAATGGTTTTCGGGGCTTCCGCGGCTTCCGTAATACTTCCGTAAAATTTCCGAAAACCTTGGGTAAGCATATTCCACTTAACATTGGTAAAAGGGAAAAGAAAAAAGATGAAAATCAAATTCGAAAACAGTTCCGTAAGGCTTCCGTAACTTTTCCGTAAAATACGAAAAGGGGGGGTGAACTTAGTAATTCGGGTGCGCTTAGAAATCTTCTTCATTAAGTCTTTGGGCGGCAAGCACCTCCTTTTTTTTCTATAAATAGGGGAGGGGGGAGCTGTTTCAAAAGGTTCAGCCCCTTTGGCACTTCTCTCTCTTTCGAATTTGCTTGGAAAAATCGTTTCCGTGAAGAAAATCTAAGCCGAGGCGCTTCCGAAACGCTTCCGTAAGCGATTCTGTGGAAATTCTTCATCGTTCTTCACCGTTCTTCATCCGTTCTTCGTTCGTTCTTCGTTCTTCAACGGGTAAGTTTTCGAATTCGAGACTTTCAATTCATTTCTTGTTTTGTCTACTTTCACTTTAATTTCGTTTACTTTCAGTTTTCTTTTCTTCCGTTTTTAACGTGCTTTAACCATTTATTTAAGCCGTTTTCTCGTCTAATAAATGATAAAATGAATTTCAACCGATCATTTGTGTTGTAATCTCGTTTAATCACTGTTAAAACGAAATCTAACCGATCGTTCACGCTATAACCTCGGTTAAACCAAAAAAAGTAAAATAATAATAAAATAATCAAAATATCTTGAAAAATAATAATAAAATAATCAAAATATCTTTGAATAAAATAATAAAAAAAATCAATCGGACGTTTTTCTTTGGAAGTTTCCTTGAATGAATTGATTAATAACCAAAGTGAAACTAAGACTAAAATCAACTCACAAATCAAGTTTTTTTCCGAAAAATCACTAAAAACCGTTTTAAGGCCCAACGCCTTAAACGGTCCTCTTTGCTTTTATCGGTTAACATGGACCGTTCAAAAGCATAAAATCAACATGTGACTTTACCGCTTTTGCAAGAACTACGTAGGTCTGATTTCCTCATCGCAATTGAGGATACGTAGGAGCAAAAGCCCCGCTTTTGTCGACCACCCCAAGAGATCGTTAATGGTCCAACGCCTTAACGTTTCTCCCCTTTCAAAATCAAAAGACCGTTTAATGGTTCAACACCTTAAATGACCTTTTGTTCAATAAAAACATATTTTGCAAAAATGACAAAAACAACTTAACCAAACACTTTGTTCCGAAAGAACTACGTAGGTCTGATTTCCTCATCACAAATTGAGGAATACGTAGGAGCAAAGGGAAACACCCTTGTCGACCACAAAAAAGAAAAAAATATAAAGGGTATAAAGGATATAAGAACATAAAAGGGAACATAAAAATCAAAGTCATGTTTGCACATTCGATTAAAGGCTGCCGTCCCTTGGGACGGACGTGTGGGGTGCTAATACCTTCCCCGTGCGTAAATACAACTCCCGAACCTTTCACTTAAAAGTTCGTAGATTGCGTCTTTTCCGGTTTTTCCGACGTTTTCCTCAAATAAACGTTGGTGGCGACTCCGCGCGTATTCCTTTCGTGGAACACGCAACCCGCGAGTCACGCGTCGCCCTCCCGCCGAAGGGTAGGTTGCGACAGTTGGCGACTCCACTGGGGACTGTTTTTTAGAGAGTTAGGCCATTTAATCTTGTGCAATGTTTTATCATGACTTTCTCCTTTGTTGGTTTCCCTTTATTTGTCTTATGTTCTTGTGTATATAAACTTTTTGTTGCTTTTAGTGTGTTTTAGAATGTATGCATGAGGTAAATATTTATTCATTTGATGCACACAAACACTAACACTATTTGCACACACTGTGAGTGAAAAAGGGCCCTATACCCGGGTTCATGGGAACATAAGGAGTGGAGGTGAATCTGTGATCATGCTAGGTCTCCGACTTGCTTGATTACAGTGAACCCTCATCTAGAGCTTTTCTCTTTGAAAACTTATTGTTGCTAGTAGTCCCTACTGCTGCAATATGTTCTTCGAAGGGGATGATACCTCTAGAAACCATCAAGAGAGATATGACTACCTTGGGGATTATTGCTAAAAGCCTAGTTAGTTCTCTCCCTTATAGGTCCCTTAAATAAGGGCACGGAGCAAACACGCTGCGTGCCATTTTTCACACTGCCATGCATAAGTATCATATACCCGTTTGCTTATGTTCAGTGAATATTATCATACTATGTACATCCCCGTATTGTACCTTTCGCATGTGCATCATGTGCGGGTTCCGTCTTAATCCCCTCTCTTGGGCAAACCAACGGAGGGTCCGTGTCACCTTCTTAAATACATACGTTGGGCACTTTGCTACCCCAAGACGTTGTATCTAAGAAGGAGACAATTTCTCGGGCTCCCGTATCCGTAAAATGCATTCATATCATGCATCGCATAAGCATCTCTTCATAACATCATAATGAACATATCGTTCCTGCATTTGTCCGTTATCATATTCCAGCCTCACATTTTGCATGAGTCATTGCATCATCATGCATATGCGTTCAACATACTTTTTGTTCTACAAACTGCATACCTTTTGTTTTCATGTTTGCTCATGCATGAGCCTTGCATTTTCCTCTACAAAATGAAAACAAAAAAAAAGAAGCATGAAAATTCATGATGCATTCTTGGTTGCATATATTCGGTACCATGAGCCAACCATGTTGGGATCATAAACCCGTTTCACAACAACAAAACAAAATAATTGAACATGGTACCTAATGCATGGTTAACTAGGAAATGGTGTTTCTTCGGGCATCTCAATTTCATAATTACATTTTCCATGCATAGCTTAAAGTATGCCCGAGTCATTCATCCCTATGAGATGTTGTTGAAATATTGGCGATCAGAATTGCCATTCCTTGGATTATAGGGTTGAACCAAGCTCATGCTTTTATAAAAAGGTTCATCAAGTCAAGTTGAAATATGGAAGTAACCGTCTTGCAAAATTGGGGCAAAAGATGAATCGAGTCACATCACTGCTTCGTCTACTGCCAAACATATTTAGGATTGTTGATGTCCTTGTTACTTCCAGTTTCACCTTGACAAAGATGTCATGGACCATGTTGAAAATCTAAATTGATTCAACCCCATATCCTGTGTAAAAATTTGCAATACTTCAACTGTACATCATTCGCATACATCCATGCTTTTCATTGGTTGCATTGCTCATTGCATTCTTTCCTTGAAAAATAAAATAAAATAAAATAAAATGAACTTAATCATTGTTATCAAAAAAAAAAAAAAAACACATGCTTTACGGCGTCCTCACCGAACTTGTGCTAGAGCTAGAGTAATGGGTGAAGTAGAGGAGATACAAGAGAAGATGAAGGCCGACATGGAGGCCATCAAAGAGAAAATGGCCACAATGATGGAGGCCATGATGAGCGTGAAGAAGATAATGGAAGCCAATGCGGTTGCAATTGCCGCTACCAGCGTTGTTGCTAAGGTGAACCTGATGTCCCCATCCAGCATCAACCAAATGAATCATCCAACCTCAGATATGGTAGGCAAAGATTTGGGAAGTACGGGCAGCCCCCATAATGTACAAATTCAAAACAAGCACGCCTTCCCGCCATATGGTTTGCCTCCCAAACTATACACCACCCAATGTGGTGTACATTCCCAATGAGGATGTCAATAACTCCACTCCCATACTCATTAAGAGCCAACAACCTCAATCTGATCATGCACATGTCTCTCGACCCATGGAGGAGACACATGAAATTCCCCACCACGATCTAGCCAACTTCGAGCCTTGCCTCGGATATGCTGCTGAAGGGCAAGCAGTTGGTGGTATACCCCTGCAAAACACTTTGGAGGGCCCTCAATATCATCCACAACCACAACCCTCACGTTCCACAGCGGTTAAAAACCCTCATGACTATGGCAGGAATGGGAAAGTTGGATCATCTAGAGGAAAGGCTCAAGGCCATTGAAGGAGGTGAAGATTATGCCTTTGCTAACCTAAAAGAGTTGTTCCTAGTACCCAATATCATCACCCCTCCCAAGTTCAAGGTGCTGGACTTTGACAAGTACAAGGGGACTACTTGTCCCAAGAACCATCTAAAGATGTATTGTCAGAAGATGGGGGAATACGCAAAAGATGAGGAATTGCTAATACATTCCTTCCAAGAAAGTCTTACTGGGGTAGCTGTTACCTGGTACACTAACTTGGAATCTTCCCGAGTCCATTCTTGGAAGGACCTAATGGTTGCCTTTGTTAGGCAGTATCAGTACAATTTTGATATGGTTCCGGATAGGATGCAACTACAGAACATTTGCAAAAAAGGGGACAGATCTTTCAAAGAACACGCCCAAAAGGTGGAGGGATCTGGCGGCCCAGGTGGTACCCCCAATGATGGAAAGGGAGACGATGATCGTGATGGTAGACACATTATCGATACTCTACTATGAAAAGATGGTGGGCTACGCACCCTCAAAGCTTTGCGGATTTGGTCTTCGCCAGTGAAAGGATCGATGTGGGTTCGAAAAGAGGCAAATTTGATCATCCTACTAGGACGACTGAGAAAACTGGGGCAAATGAAGAGGGTGAGAAAGAGGGAGAAACCCATGTTGTGACTGCCATTCCTATACGGCCAAGTTTCCCACCAACCCAACAATGTCATTACTCAGCCAATAACAAACCTCCTCCTTACACCACCACCCAGTTATCCACAAAGGCCATCCCTAAATCAACCACAAAGTCTGTCTACCGCACTTCCAATGACGAAGACCACCTTTAGCACAAACCAAACAAAAACACCAACCAAGAAATGAAATTTGCAACGAGAAAGCCTGTAGAATTCACCCCAATTCCAGTGTCCTATGCTGACTTGCTCCCATATCTACTTGATAATTCAATGGTAGCCATAACCCTAGCCAAGGTTCATCAACCTCCATTTCTCCGAGAATACGACTCGAACGCAACGTGTGTTTGTCGTGGAGGAGCCTGGGGCATTCCATTGAGCATTGTATGACCCCGAAGCATAAAGTGTGAAGTCTAATTGATACGGGCTGGCTGAAATTTGAGGAGAATCGCTTGTTGAATCATAACATTGACAAGCAACACCATACATGGGGCAATTCTGGAGGCTGTTGTTATGACTCATCAGGATTTTCAAGTTTATGCCATTATTATAAACCACAGTTACAATGCTAAATGATATGGATAAAATGGACATCCTTGTCCCTCATCCTCTCACAAATGCATGTTTGCTTATTCAACTTTCACTGGAATGTGGGTGCAAGCCATTGGTCTATTTGCTCAAGCGACCTGCGCTCCTGAGTGTTGACTTCCAAGACTGTTCAATCAGAGATTACTCGTCTTGCACGTTGGTGGGGGTGCCGTAAAACAACGAGTAAAGTTCAAAACAAATAAGTTTCAAAATAAAAAAATAAGTTTCAAAATAAAAAAAAATAAAAAGGCATTTGATTGACTGTGTTTTCAAGTAAAAATATAGACGTTCATGTGACTTCATTTTATCATTCCAGAAAGTTTGTCTTCTTAGAGAAGCGAGTTGTCAAGAATAGGATGTTGGACAAATGGCCTCAGTTACCTTAAGAAAAAGGGGGGTTGAATTAAGATGCAAAGACTATTCCCCAATTGAACTATCAATCTCTCTTTTCGAATTAACAATGCACACAGGGATAACTCTTCCCTTGTGTTCAGGAATCCTCTACAACAAGAGACCCACGGTCTCTTAATCCCTTTTCAGAAATAAGAAGAAGAGAAGAAGAGGTCTCTCGTAAAAGAGGTAGATTGTAAAATGAAGATCAATCAAAAATTCCTTATTAAATAAGCAAGTGGTTGACCAAGGAATCTTTTTGAGAGGATAAGACATTTCAGTTCAGAAAAACTCTTGATCTTTCGAGAGGATAAAACTGTTTGGGCAATGAAAACTCTCTTTAAAACATTTGAATGGCCATTCATAAAACATTTGAATAGATATGTCTCTTGGAAATTATTTTCTGAAAATCCCCTCTGGTAATCAATTACAAGACTTATGTAATCAATTACAGGTTTTAAAAATTTGAATTAAAACATTTTCAAACTGCTGGTAATCGATTACCAGAGAGCAAATCTCAATTTGAAAGGATAGAATTCCTTGGTCAAACCTTTTGCTTCTTCAATTTGGAAACTTCTTCCTAAGATTCTAGAGATCAACTTGATCATATATCTTGATTTTCTTGGATTCTTGTCTTGAATAAAACTTAGAAGCACTTGATCCTTTAGCATCATCAAGACATCAAAACATCTTGCTTCTACATAGGAGTCATTTGACTTAATCCATCAACTAAAAAAAAATCCTTCATCTATTTCTCGTCCTTGGAAAATTCTTTTTGCAAGAATCAACTGCTTCTTTCATTCTTCCGCACTACGAGGTCGTGAAAAAAAGACAACACTTGGTACCTCAAAGCCTTACACTGGGGCAATGAGGGGCACCGTGCATGAGCCTCAAGTGAACATAGGGGCCGATCAAAAGTTCTCACCCATCGATGTTTTTAACAAAAAAAAAAAGGGGACAAACCCTAGGATTTCAATGGATTGATTAAACATCAAACGACTCCATTGCCGTCACTCCAAAATGGTCAAGTGACTAAATCAAAAAGAACATACACTCTGAGGGAGTTCCCGGAGAGATTTGCAAAAAGATAGGATGAGGTTGCATGAATTATCACCTCTTTCAAAAGGACAGTCAATCTGTGTTTTCCAAAAAAATTAAATCAAAATCAAAATCACAAAATAGGGAAAGAATGTCATGAACATTGTACAACTTTCCATTACATTGCATTGTTTCATATGAAGTCCGCATTTACCAAATTTCACGACAAAGGTTGCATGCATCTGCATCCCTAAAAATCATGTTAACTGCATAGATTTCCTACATCTAATGTCCAAATCTTGTGGATTTGGGATGACCGGCCCTCTCGATGAGTCGATCTCTTGCTTTCTCATAAGGGTGGACCCTTGGGTACTTGTACCTATCACCTTGAGAGGACTACATGTCCTCGCCATCAGAGGACTGCATGTCCTCAACTTGAGAGGACTACATGTCCTCGCCATCAGAGGACCTCATGTCCTCGCCTTGAGAGGGCTGCACGCCCTCACCTCCAGAGGACTACATGTCCTCGCCTTGAGAGGGCTACACGCCCTCACCTTGGGTACTAGTTACCCTCACCGTTGAGAGGACTACACGTCCTCGCCTTGAGAGGACTACACGTCCTCACCATCAGAGGGCTGCACGCCCTCACCATTAGAGGACTACACGTCCTCGCCTTGAGAGGGCTACTCGCCCTCACCTTGGGTACTAGTTACCCTCACTGTTGAGAGGACTACACGTCCTCGCCTTGAGAGGGCTACACGCCCTCACCTTGGGTACTAGTTACCCTCACCGTTGAGAGGACTACACGTCCTCGCCTTGAGAGGACTACACGTCCTCACCATCAGAGGGCTGCACGCCCTCAACTCTAGAGGACTACATGTCCTCGCCTTGAGAGGGCTACACGCCCTCACCTTGGGTACTAGTTACCCTCACCGTTGAGAGGACTACACGTCCTCGCCTTGAGAGGACTACACGTCCTCACCATCAGAGGGTTGCACGCCCTCACCTCCAGAGGACTACATGTCCTCGCCTTGAGAGGGCTACACGTCCTCACCTTGGGTACTAGTTACCTTCACCGTCAGAGGGCTACACGCCCTCACCTTGAAAGGACTACACGTCCTCGCCAGCAGAGGGCTGCACGCCCTCACCTCCAGAGGACTACACCTCCTCGCCTTGAGAGGGATGCACGCCCTCACCTTTAGAGGGCTACGTGTCCTCATTTTCAGTGTGCTCGACATCCACACCTTAAAAGAATTTAAGGTCCTCTGCCCTTAAATGCTTAACCGAGACTTGCACTTCCGGTTAAGGGGCCAGTAGTTTCCTTTTAACGGTTCTTGGGCCACCCCCTGATATTGGAGGAGGGCCAACTGTGCGAGCACAACCAGAGAGGGAGGCTATCACACAGCTACTATGCATACCGGGGCAAGATTTCACCTGTGCCGCCGCAAAGAGACGAGTGCGGATCATGCGCACCAACATGACCACTCTTACATAGATATAGATGACGTTGCTACTTAGCAACATTCTGCCCAGCGACCGCAATGCCAATCACCCCCTGCAAAAGTATCAGTTGGTCTGTGTCGTCCCGACATGGGTAAGTATGCATATGGTTCAACTGATTTCTGATACCATCTATTGTTTGCAGGGATCGCACCCACAAGACACCCAGTGGACCCGGAAAAGTCCAACAGGGCCCTGGGGTTTCCAGCTCTGGTTACGGGCCTCTATCAGTCCTATAGGGTGCCCGTACCCCCCCGGCAAGGTTATGTCATCATAGGTAAGTATGCATATGGTTCAACTGATTTCTGATAACATCTATTGTTTGCAGGGATCGCACCCACAAAGACACCCAGTGGACCTGAAGAAGTCCAACAGGGCCTTGGGGTTTCCAGCTCTGGTTACGGGCCTCTGTCGGCCCTACAGGGCGCCCGTTCCCCCCAGCAAGTTCATTTCGTCGTGGCATAGTTCTAGGGAGTGCCTGTCGCCCCCAGCAAGGTCATCAGGTCCCCCCTACCAATCGAGCTTTCATCAAGAAGTTCTGCGTCTCCAGGCAGGCGCAGGGCGAAACACCACAGCAGCCTGGCGATGGCCGGCAGCGGGCAACAGACGCACCGCCATCACCTCTAGAGTTCACCTCTGCTCATCCACAAAAAGGTTTGAGTATTGCCTACACCACATGGCCGACCAATAGGCGACCAAGTCCAAAGCCAAAGGTAAGCAAAGTACTAGGTCAGTGACCGACAAGTCATAAGGCGTCCAGCTCAAGACGTTAAAGAAGCGCTACTAGGAGGCAACCTAGTACCTTTTAAATTTTTGCCTGCTATTTGATCACTTTTTATAGTAGGACGCACCTAGTTGCTCATGATCCTGGGAATTTAAATAAAACAAGCGCAAGGTCGGAAGGTAGTCATACCTTACAAAACATATATATGTATGTTTAGGTAGTGAAAATACCTTAGATATGCATGTATGTAAACAAAAACACACTTCACAAAATATATATATGTATGTTTAGGTAGCAAGATACCTTAGATATGGATGTATGTAGCAAAAAGATACCTCACAAAATATATATATGTATGTTTAGGTAGCAAGATACCTTGGATATGCATGTATATAGCAAAAATACCTTACAAAACATATATATGTATGTTTAGGTAGCAAGATACCTTGGATATGCATGTATATAGCAAAATACCTCATGAAAAAAAAAGAAAAAAAGAAAAAAAAAAACAAACAAGAAAAAGAAATAAACAAATGAAAATGATAAAAAAAAGGAGAAAAAAGAAAAAATAAGTTGTCAAGCTGAAAAACCAACATGCTTTTGAAAAGAGATGACTTCCAACTTTTCTTTGGAAAAATTCACTGATCATAACTAGTTTTTGAAAAAATGTGTATACACCTGAAGGGTGAATGCTGTGAAGATTTTCCCAGACGCCCAAAATGGACTCGGATGAATGCACAAATTGATAAAAGAACATATTTTGGAAACGTTGGGTTGACTAAAATAGAGGAAATGAATCCTGAGCCCTAGCATCACATGACCATAAAAATTTGACACTTGAGTGTCCGCATAGGTGCATGCATAACCAGTTTTGCATAAAATTTCCAAATCATCATTTTTGCATTTGTGTCATGGAAATAATGTGGGGCATCCCTTTTATCCTTGAACCAAACCAAACCCTGACATGTACCATGCCTAGCCATTCTACAAGTCTTGAGCCAAGATCCCGACTCACCATAAACCTTGACCCAGGGTGAGAATGTCAATCCTTACCCTCGAAAGCAAAAAAGAATAGAAGGGAAATTTCCAATCAAAGAAAAAGAGAAGGAAAATTTCCAATGAAAGCAAAAAAAAAAAAAAGAAGAAGAAGAAGAAGAAGAAGAAGAGAAAAGAGGGAAAATTCCCAATCAAAGAGTGGGAGAAAGCAAAAAGAAAAGAAAGAAAATTCCCAATCAAAGAATGGGAGAAAGAAAAAAGAGAAGAAGAAAGGGAAGAAAATTCCCGATCGAAAAAAAAAAATAATAATAATATGCAGAAAGGTCTTTGGACCGGATAATATTTGAACAATACAGAATTGTCACCAAATGAATAGAAAGAAGGAAAGGGAACCATGACCTAAAATGATCTTCCCCTTTTAGTTGCCAGGCAAAATCTTGTGCGCTAGCGACCTTTTTTCGCCCCACACTAAACAAAAACAGAAAAGGAAAAAGCCAAAAAAAATCAAAAGCCGAAAAAACTCACCAAAAGAACCCATTCCCAAGGGAAGTCCTATTGATCCATGATCACGCATGTAATTTTTGATTTGATAGGAAATAATTTGCAAAGTCAAGTCATGACATATCTATGGTTCGGAATTAGGATGAAACACTTACCTGTGCGAGATTGATACACTTTGAGTGGATTTCTTCTATTTTTGTCGAACCCAGTGTTTCCTCTAAATGGTCATTTAGAAACGAAATGCTAACATCCAAAATCTCATTTATGGTTATGGGGGATTTCATCAACTTACTCTCCTTCCCCGGTAAACGCATTGTTCTTTTCACTCAAAAAAAAAAAGAAAAAAAAAAGAAGCATATGCTGCTCTAATCAGTTAGAATATTTGTCTCTTTGCTAAAGCATGTTTGCATTTTTTTTAGTGGAGAAAACACCGAGACTTTTTCAAGTCTCACAAGTTATCCAGAACTACGTAGGTCTGAGTTCCTCATTGGAGGATACGTAGGAGCAAGAGCCTCGCTTTTGTCGACCACACCGCCTTTTGTTGCCATGACTCAAGAGCTGGTAGCCCGCGGAGACACCTTACGGTTATCCGCACCTCGTCATTTAGTGACCCCAAGTGTGATTCACGAGCAGAGACCAATATGGTCATCTGCGCCCTTTCCGGAGATGTCAGCATTTTCCGATGGAGACTTTTCAAGTCTCACAAGTTATCAAGAACTACGTAGGTCTGAATTCCTCATTGGAGGATACGTAGGAGCAAGAGCCTTGCTTTTGTCGGCCGTCCCATAATCTTTGTCATACTGACCCTGAGGTCATGTGACATGCACCCTTGTATCATCTAGAGGCGGCGGGCCCGATGATACGCGGAGATACCTTACGGTTATCCGCACCCTTTTGTCATCCAGAGGCGGCGGGCCCGATGACAAGCAGAGACCAAGTTTGGTCATTCTGCACCCTTGTATCATCCAGAGGCGGCGGGCCCGATGATACGCGGAGATACCTTACGGTTATCCGCACCCTTTTGTCATCCAGAGGCGGCGGGCCCGATGACAAGCAGAGACCAAGTTTGGTCATTCTGCACCCTTGTATCATCCAGAGGCGGCGGGCCCGATGATACGCGGAGATACCTTACGGTTATCCGCACCCTTTTGTCATCCAGAGGCGGCGGGCCCGATGACAAGCAGAGACCAAATTTGGTCATTCTGCACCCTTGTATCATCCAGAGGCGGCGGGCCCGATGATACGCGGAGATACCTTACGGTTATCCGCACCCTTTTGTCATCCAGAGGCGGCGGGCCCGATGACAAGCAGAGACCAAGTTTGGTCATTCTGCACCCTTGTATCATCCAGAGGCGGCGGGCCCGATGATACGCGGAGATACCTTACGGTTATCCGCACCCTTTTGTCATCCAGAGGCGGCGGGCCCGATGACAAGCAGAGACCAAATTTGGTCATTCTGCACCCTTGTATCATCCAGAGGCGGCGGGCCCGATGATACGCGGAGATACCTTACGGTTATCCGCACCCTTTTGTCATCCAGAGGCGGCGGGCCCGATGACAAGCAGAGACCAAGTTTGGTCATTCTGCACCCTTGTATCATCCAGAGGCGGCGGGCCCGATGATACGCGGAGATACCTTACGGTTATCCGCACCCTTTTGTCATCCAGAGGCGGCGGGCCCGATGACAAGCAGAGACCAAATTTGGTCATTCTGCACCCTTGTATCATCCAGAGGCGGCGGGCCCGATGATACGCGGAGATACCTTACGGTTATCCGCACCCTTTTGTCATCCAGAGGCGGCGGGCCCGATGACAAGCAGAGACCAAGTTTGGTCATTCTGCACCCTTGTATCATCGAGAGGCGGCGGGCCCGATGATACGCGGAGATACCTTACGGTTATTCGCACCCTTTTGTCATCCAGAGGCGGCGGGCCCGATGACAAGCAAAGACCAAGTTTGGTCATTTTGCACCCTTGTATCATCCAGAGGCGGCGGGCCCGATGATACGCGGAGATACCTTACGGTTATCCGCACCCTTTTGTCATCCAGAGGCGGCGGGCCCGATGACAAGCAGAGACCAAGTTTGGTCATTCTGCACCCTTGTATCATCCAGAGGCGGCGGGCCCGATGTTACGCGGAGATACCTTACGGTTATCCGCACCCTTTTGTCATCCAGAGGCGGCGGGCCCGATGACAAGCAGAGACCAAGTTTGGTCATTCTGCACCCTTGTATCATCCAGAGGCGGCGGGCCCGATGATACGTGGAGATACCTTACGGTTATCCGCACCCTTTTGTCATCCAGAGGCGGCGGGGCCGATGACAAGCAGAGACCAAATTTGGTCATTCTGCACCCTTGTATCATCCAGAGGCGGCGGGCCCGATGATACGCGGAAATACCCGAGTGGTTATCCGTATAAACATTCTTTTGCTATCTGTAAGACAGAACGCTTGATAGCATGCAGAGGCTGACATAGTCTTCTGCACCTTTTGTTCCTCCGGGAACAACAAGTCATTTACATGCGGAAATTTCATGGTCACCCGCGACTCTCGTCAACCGAGAGGAGCGAAATTAGTGTCATACACTAATTTTCGTCCGGGTACCTTTGCTTGATGACATGCGACCTTTCTTTGGTCCTTGTGAGGTGCTTGGCACCCATCGTTAGGCAATTTGTGAAAATCCGGGAACGACAAGTCATGGTCACCCGCGACTCTCGTCAACCGAGAGGAGCGAAATTAGTGTCATACACTAATTTTCGTCCGGGTACCTTTGCTTGATGACATGCGACCTTTCTTTGGTCCTTGTGAGGTGCTTGGCACCCATCATTGTTATCATCAAAACACCTTTGAATCACCTTTGATTCACCATGAAGCTTTGCTTCTACACATTAGAGGGAAAAGCAAGTTAAACAAGAGGCATGCAAAATGGGTAGAGAACCTAGAGCAATTTCCATATGTTATCAAATACAAAAAAGGAAAAACAAATGTGGTAGTTGATGCCCTCTCTAGGAGACACACATTGTTTTGCTCCCTAGAAGCTCAAATTTTAGGATTTGATAATATTAGGGACTTGTATGATTTAGATTGACATTTCTCTCTCATTTACGGTAGTTGTGGGAAAAGGCCCAAGATGGATTCTATTTGGCTGAGGGGTATTTGTTCAAAGAGGGAAAGCTTTGCATACCCTAAGGATCCATTAGGAAATTACTTGTGAAAGAGAGCCATGAGGGTGGGCTCATGGGCCACTTTGGGATAGACAAGACCCTTGTCTTACTCAAAGAAAAGTTTTATAGGCCCCATATGAAGAAAGATGTCCATAAGCATTGCACTAGGTGTGTGGCTTGTTTACAAGCCAAGTCTAGGGTGATGCCTCATGGGCTATACACACTGTCATACCCTAATTTCGTCCGGGGACCTTTGCTTGATGACATGCGACCTTTCTTTGGTCCTTGTGAGGTGCTTGGCATCCATCATTGGGCAATTTGTGAAATTCCAGGACATGCCGAAAAACCAAAAAAATATATTGATGCACAATCCGTAAGTTTCCGTGACACACCGAAAATCAAATGGAAGCATCGTTGCATAATTAAGTGAGGTTCCGTAACATTCCGTAAGTCAAAAGGGCGATGATTATGTAATCCGCAAGGTTCCATAACATTACGGAAAGAAAACAAGTATCGTTACGAGATTCGTAAGTTTCCGTAACTTTACGAAAAAAGAATCACCAAAAAAGGTAAGGGGGTGAACTTATCAAGATAGGGGTGTAAATAGCAATTCAAATCTAGGCCCTTCTAGAACATTTTGGAAGTTGGGTTGCTTAAGGAGGAAGCAACTGGGCGGCAAGCTCCTCCACGTTTTTGAAAAATGGTTTTCGGGGCTTCCGCGGCTTCCGTAATACTTCCGTAAAATTTCCGAAAACCTTGGGTAAGCATATTCCACTTAACATTGGTAAAAGGGAAAAGAAAAAAGATGAAAATCAAATTCGAAAACAGTTCCGTAAGGCTTCCGTAACTTTTCCGTAAAATACGAAAAGGGGGGGTGAACTTAGTAATTCGGGTGCGCTTAGAAATCTTCTTCATTAAGTCTTTGGGCGGCAAGCACCTCCTTTTTTTTCTATAAATAGGGGAGGGGGGAGCTGTTTCAAAAGGTTCAGCCCCTTTGGCACTTCTCTCTCTTTCGAATTTGCTTGGAAAAATCGTTTCCGTGAAGAAAATCTAAGCCGAGGCGCTTCCGAAACGCTTCCGTAAGCGATTCTGTGGAAATTCTTCATCGTTCTTCACCGTTCTTCATCCGTTCTTCGTTCTTCAACGGGTAAGTTTTCGAATTCGAGACTTTCAATTCATTTCTTGTTTTGTCTACTTTCACTTTAATTTCGTTTACTTTCAGTTTTCTTTTCTTCCGTTTTTAACGTGCTTTAACCATTTATTTAAGCCGTTTTCTCGTCTAATAAATGATAAAATGAATTTCAACCGATCATTTGTGTTGTAATCTCGTTTAATCACTGTTAAAACGAAATCTAACCGATCGTTCACGCTATAACCTCGGTTAAACCAAAAAAAGTAAAATAATAATAAAATAATCAAAATATCTTGAAAAATAATAATAAAATAATCAAAATATCTTTGAATAAAATAATAAAAAAAATCAATCGGACGTTTTTCTTTGGAAGTTTCCTTGAATGAATTGATTAATAACCAAAGTGAAACTAAGACTAAAATCAACTCACAAATCAAGTTTTTTTCCGAAAAATCACTAAAAACCGTTTTAAGGCCCAACGCCTTAAACGGTCCTCTTTGCTTTTATCGGTTAACATGGACCGTTCAAAAGCATAAAATCAACATGTGACTTTACCGCTTTTGCAAGAACTACGTAGGTCTGATTTCCTCATCGCAATTGAGGATACGTAGGAGCAAAAGCCCCGCTTTTGTCGACCACCCCAAGAGATCGTTAATGGTCCAACGCCTTAACGTTTCTCCCCTTTCAAAATCAAAAGACCGTTTAATGGTTCAACACCTTAAATGACCTTTTGTTCAATAAAAACATATTTTGCAAAAATGACAAAAACAACTTAACCAAACACTTTGTTCCGAAAGAACTACGTAGGTCTGATTTCCTCATCACAAATTGAGGAATACGTAGGAGCAAAGGGAAACACCCTTGTCGACCACAAAAAAGAAAAAAATATAAAGGGTATAAAGGATATAAGAACATAAAAGGGAACATAAAAATCAAAGTCATGTTTGCACATTCGATTAAAGGCTGCCGTCCCTTGGGACGGACGTGTGGGGTGCTAATACCTTCCCCGTGCGTAAATACAACTCCCGAACCTTTCACTTAAAAGTTCGTAGATTGCGTCTTTTCCGGTTTTTCCGACGTTTTCCTCAAATAAACGTTGGTGGCGACTCCGCGCGTATTCCTTTCGTGGAACACGCAACCCGCGAGTCACGCGTCGCCCTCCCGCCGAAGGGTAGGTTGCGACACACACCCTTACCCATCCCCTTTGCACCTTGGGTAGACATTAGTATGGACTTTGTCCTTGGGCTTCCTAGAACCCAAAGAGGTGTAGACTCTATCTTTGTGGTGGTGGATAGGTTTAGCAAGATGGCACACTTTATACCATGCCACAAGGTGGATGATGCTTCCCACATCTCAAAACTCTTTCTTAGGGAAGTTGTGAGATTCCATGGTTTGCCTAGGACCATTGTGTCAGATAGAGATGCTAAGTTCCTTAGCCACTTCTGGAAAACCTTATGGGCTAAGCTAGGAACAAAACTTCTTTTCTCCATCTTAGGAAGGATAGATTCCCTACTAAAAGTAAATCCAAGCTTAGCCCTAGAGGGGATGGACCTTTTCAGGTTTTGGAGAGGATCAATAACAATGCCTATAGGTTGGTGTAGAAGCAAGCTTCATAATGAATCAAGATTGATTCAAGGAGTTTTGATGATAACAAAGATGATGACAAAAAGCTCAAAAGTCAAGATCACTTCATGATAACAAAGATGATGACATTCAAGAATGAGTTCAAGATTGAGTTCAAGATTAAGTCAAGAACACTTCAAGGATCAAGAGCAAATTTGATTTCAAGATTCAACGATTCAAGAATAATCAAGATCAAGATTCAAGACTCAAATATTCAAGAATCAAGAGAAGACTTAATCAAGATAAGTATTAAAAAGATTTTCAAAACATTGAGTAGCACAAGAAGTTTTTTACAAAATCATTACCGAAGAGTTTTACTCTCTGGTAATCGATTACCAGATTATAGTAATCGATTACCAATGGTTTTAAAACGTTAAGATTTTCAAAATTCAAAATGAAAAGTCACATCTGTTAATGTGTAATCGATTACACCTTTATGGTAATCGATTACCAGTGACTGTTTTCGAAAATTCATTTCCAAAAGTCACATTTCTTCAAGTGACTTGTTTCTGAAGATTCTTTCAAAAGTCATATCTTTTTAAGTGATTAGTTTTAAAGGAATTGCCAAGAGTTACAAGTTTTGACTTGAGTCATTAAGAAACTATAAATATGTGACCTTGGCATGAAACATTAAAAAAAAAAAAAGAACAATCTCATTCAGATCTATCATCTCTTTCAATCATTCTATCTTTCAACATCTTCTTTCATTTCTTTTAGAACTTTCTTATTTCATCTTCTCTTCATCTTTCTAAAAGTTTTTGTTCAAAACTTTTTCTTCCAAGAAAAGTTCTTTGTTCAAAAACTTGTGTTATTCATCTTTTTCATTCCTTTCTCCCTTTGCCAAAAAGAATTCGCCAAGGACTAACCGCCTGAATTCTTTTTGTGTCTCTCTTCTCCCTTTTCCAAAAGAACAAAAGACTAACCGCCTGAATTCTTTTGTGTCTCCCTTCTCCCTTGTCAAAGAATTCAAAATGACACAGTCTGAGAATTCTTTTGATTCTTCCCTTTCCCTAAAACAAAAGATTTCAAAGGACTAACCGCCTGAGAATTCTTTTGTTTCCCCCTCACAAAGTTTCGAAGGACTAACCGCTTAAGAACTTTGTCTTAACACATTGGAGGGTACATCCTTTGTGGTACAAGTAGAGGGTACATCTACTTGGGTTGTTGACTGAGAACAAGAGAGGGTACATCTCTTGTGGATCAGTTCTAGTGGAGGGTACATCCACTAGGTTGTTCAAAAAAAACAAGGGAGGGTACATCCCTTATGGATCTTTGCTTGTAAAAGGATTTTTACAAGGTTGAAAAGAAATCTCAAGGATCGCAGGTCGCTTGGGGACTGGATGTAGGCACGGGTTGTTGTCTAACCAGTATAAAACTCTTGTGTGTTTGTCTCCTTCTTCCCCGCTCTTTTAATTTCCGTTGTGCACCTTAATTCTTGTTTTTACTTTTGGTTAAGTTTCTTTTCTATTCTTTATTTTCTTAACAACATAGTAAAAGCCTAAGAAGGGTAATTTTTAATTAGTAAAGGTCTAGTAATAATTAATTCAACCCCCCCTTCTTAATTATTCTGAGGCCACTTGATCCAGCAGTTGGACCTCCCAAAAGAGTATGGAGTCAGCACCACTTTTAACATTTCTGATTTAATTCCTTTTGCAGGTGGAGCTGATATTGAGGAGGAACTAACAGATTTGAGGTCAAATCCTCTTCAAGGGGAAGGGGATGATGCAATCCTCCCTAGGAAGGGACCAGTCACTAAAGCCAAGAGCAAGAGGCTCCAAGAGGATTGACTAGAGCTGCTGAAGAAGGCCCTAGGGTTCTCATGAACCTCAGGGTAGATTTCTGAGCCCATGGGCCAAGGTTGGGTCCAATTATCTTTGTACATATTAGACTAGGATGTCATTATATTTGGTCCTTTTATTTAAGGCTCCATAATGTAGGTAGGGTACCCTAGAAATATAGGATTTTTCAGCCCTTGTATTTTAGGGCACCTAGACAAGTTTTGTATTAGGGGTATTTTTGTAATTTCACATGCACTAAGTGAATATTTGATGTGTGTGGTTGAAAATAAATTTAATTGAATTGGTAGAAGCCCAATCCAATTAAATTTTAGAGGGAGAGGTGAGCATTTGCTTACTACACCTCATTGCCACATCATATAGTCACACTTTGTGCATATCCTTCAATACTTTACATGTCTCATGACACCTAAGTACACTTAGTGGAAAATCTTAGAATTGATCTTGGATTAGTGGGCTGAACCATAACTAAAATTCACTAATCATAATTAGTAAAATTTTGGCTCCAAAGTTTGGCTCCACAAATTCAATTTCAAATTCAAGTGAAATTTGAATTGAAATTCAAATTTCCCTCCAATTTTGTGTGACACTTAGGCTATAAATAGAGGTCATGTGTATGCATTTTTTTCAACTTTGATGATTTCAAAATTAAACTTCAGATTTCAGAGCTCTTTTAGAGCACAAAATTTCGTGCTCTTCTCTTCCTCTCCCTTCATTCATCTCCTTCTTCCTCCAAACTCTTATTCATGGCCTCCTATGGTGATGAGCTTCTTCTAGACTCATCTTCTCCTTGAAGTGGCGTCTCCTCTCTCTCTTCCTTCTCCAATCTGCTGTCATTCATCTTCCAAGAAGCAAAGGAATCCATTGATAAAGAAGATCCTAAGCCTACAAGCTCCAGTGGAGCTTACATCACCTTGCAAATATGCTTAAGTGCTCATTTACCCGTTCATCTAAATGCACACTTAACTAGTGGCTCACCCAACTATAAGCAAATTCTATAAATACCACTACAGCTAAAGACATTTGTAGCACTTTCAAATTTTCATCTCAATCTCTACCACAATGTGTCACCCAAATGTATATGTTTGTGTTTTCTACAACGGCCAAGTCTGCAACACTAATGAGGGCACCACCTTCGTTAGTAACAACACAAAAACTTTCATGGTCGACAAGGCCATAACCTTTACACAATAGCTTGAACTTGTTCACCAAAAACTAAACATTGAACCACAACAACATATTCAACATCTCCACTTTCGGTGCCCTATATTTGAGTCAAGACAACGTTATATGTACACATCTTTTATTCTGCGAGATGATGATGATGATGTTTGACAAATGTTCAACATTTTTTACAACAACCCATCACTAACATTTGTGGAGTTATTTGCCATAATTTGTGACAATAATAACCCACCAAGTAACCAACATGGCTCAACCTCTAATCTTGAGGACTTATCAAATGAATATGATACTTGTTGGGTCAAAAGCCATGATAGTGGTACTGACTCCTCTTCCGGACCCGAAGGAAGTAACATGTCTCCATCCCATGAAACAATATTCAAACGGGATTGGTAATCTAGGGATGATTCATGTCTTAGTTATTTTTGCTTAGAGGTTTTCACGTAATGTCTTATGTTCGTGTTCATTGATCACTTTACGTAATGAAATAAATTTTTTGTTTAAATTTAACTTAGCAATTTTTAGTTTACCCACTTCTACTGCAGTAGGTGGCATGGTAACATAACTGTCGAAATTTACAACACTTTGCAATTTACACTAGACTGTTTCAAAAAGTTAAATGTCTCACCAGCAAAATTGACATGAAATGGACAACTTAGAATCTCTTTTTTCACTCTAAAAATTATAATGGATGTCTGTTGCATTAATTACAAGGGAAAAATCACAATCCAAATTGACAACACTCTGCAATTTGCACACGTCTCTAAAAATTAAATGTATCACTAGCAAAACTGGCATGAAATGGACAACTCAGAATCTCTTTTTTCACTCTGAAAATTATAATGGACGTCTGTTGCATTAGTTACAAGGGAAAACTTACAGTCCAAATTGACAACACTCTATAATTTGCACACGTCTCTAAAAAGTTAAATGTCTCACCAGCAAAACTGACGTGAAATGAATAACTCAGAATCTCTTTTCTTACTTTGAAAATTATAATGGACATCTGCTGCATCAATTATCAGGGAAAAAGAAACATTGGATTCCAGAGAAGCCTTTAGCAAGAACACGATTCTAACCTTATGAGATTCCAATACACATCAACGGGGAAAAATGTTCATACAACTATAAATAACACAAAACACCCTCAATACAAACGCACAATTTCACACAGCATACCTTCATAAACCAAATTCAATCTTATTACTATGTCATTTTTGGGAGAAACAAGCAGCCGACCATTGCTAACTCGAGATTAGCCTTCATTTTTCCAAATAGATCAATCACTCACAACCAAACTGGTGTTTATTTTCAAAGTCTCACCCCAACACCAATGGGAGTTCCTAATGACTGTTCTTTTGATACACTCGAGAGTATAATGCACAACACCCTTCAGCTAACCAATGATCAATTAGTGGATGAAATCTACTACCGATAATCATTCATAGATGTAGGTCAACAATATTTTTTTCAATCTCTACAATTGAAAAATGATGATGATGTTTACACAATGTTAATGTGCAATGAGCAATACTCGTGTGTTGGCCCTATAGAATTATTATGTACCATCAATAAAACACCAGATGGTATACTCAACCTGCTTCAATCCACTATCACTCCTACTCATGATGCAATTATGTATTACCACGGGAAGTGGAACATATCATGTCAAGGTGGGTTTTTGGGTTACTCCTTCACTGGAACAAATCCAATAAGATTTGACATTCCTTTGGGATGTAGCATGGACAAACTCAAAGATTTAATCAAGCAAGTTGCACCTATGGGGTTTCTCCCTTATGGAATTCTCGAATCACAATTGGTCAGACAATTGTTCTTTCGACAACGAAGTCATGCAAAGTATTCAGCAAATTTAATTGAATATAAAAGACAAAGACGTGCTAAAGGTGTTAGTACAATCCAACTATTGGAAACGATTCTGCCCAATAGAAATTTTAGCTATTTTTAACAAACCAATAACCGAAATAGAAGAAAACATATCTCCTGCACAACATATTTCACATTATCATTAGTTTTGTCATATTTGCATTGCAATTTTATTTTTTAATATGTTTCTTTATTCTCGACTATCATCTCAGTTACCACACTTTTAAATTTTATGTCTATTGTATAAGAAAGATGTATGAATTATTTTTTCACTGTGTTTTTTAATTTGTTTTAATACTACTAACTAATTTTCTCATTTTTTAATTAACGAATATAACAAAACAAAAACATCAATGACACATAAATTTAATTAAAAAAATACATACATCGTAACTAAAAAATTATACTATAATTTTCTCCAATTTTTACATTTTCTTTATCTGTATATATCTCTTAAAAAATTCAAAAAATTATTTTCATAAAAAGTTATTTTTAAAACCAATTAAAGATATATTTATATAATATAATATTTATATTATTTTAATAATTTAAATTTAAAAAAAAATCAATGTACAGAAGTTGGGGTGGCCAAACCCAACTTCCTTAGATTTGCATTAAAGTGGTGCAGTTTGAGAAATTTTTGAAAAAGTTGTGTATTTTAGGAAAATATCAAATTAAAAAGGTATAGATATGGAAAAAAAATGGCATTCTCTAACCTTATGATTTGTATAATCATCTCATACCTTTTACTCTCTGTAAATGATATATCAAAACAAGCAGGCCTTATTCCCACTTTTGCTTTAAAATAAAATCTTGGAGTCTCTAGTTTTAAAAAAGATTTCCAACGGAACAGAAAATTCCAAAAACACAAAAAGGTCTATATTGTTTAAAGACTTTTCCAGACAGCATAAACCAACTTGTGAATATTATAACTCCTTTCTTTTTAAGTGTTTGTTAAATCTGAGTAATTTTGAGTCTATTTTCATTTGCAATAAGAATCAACTCAATTCAACAACCACATGTTATCTCTAAAAACTAGCATGTTCAAATACAAATAAAAAAAAAAGGACAAATTCATTCATGCATCTTCAACTTATGTCATATAGCAAGCTAGCTACTTCTCGATTTCTTGGTATAGAAAAAACGTGCTTAAAAATAACATGATTAGGAAGAAAGACCTTACTAAAATAGTCACCAGCTAAAGACTACTATTTTTTATATAGGCAAAAATGATATCATTAATAGGTACTAAACTTGACCGCAGGTGTGTCAAAGTTTAGAAACAATGGGTACAAATAATGAATTGTTTGTATATATACATGCCAACCCGAAAACCAAAAGTATAACCTTCAATGTGAACCCTCTACCCCACACATATATGTACTAATAATAAAAGGAATAAGAATATGAAATTAATTAAAAGTTTTTAAAATATATTTAAATAAAAACATTTCAAAAAGGTAAAAGACTCACATTCACTTTTCTAACATCATAATAGAATATGTTCAAATAAATAATAAAATCATCTTGGCTCAAAACAAGGCCGTCCAAGACTTCATGCAATCAATATAGAAACATATGTCCCAATGTCACATCCTATCAGAGCATTGTGTTCTAGCGTCCTCTAACATAAGGTTTTCCATAGTCATTCACCTAATCATCTGCTCCCACGAACACAAAGTTTGAGATTATCACAGGATCCAAATACAAACAACACACAGGGAGTGAGTTATCACATTCCTAACTAATAGAGAGAAACGTGGAAACATAGATATACATATCATATAAATGAAATACAACTTACTTAAATACAGCTCATGTCATTCCACAACTTGTCGTGTAACATCACATCTCAACATAACATGTCTCATTCATTTTCACATCATTCACGTACTCAATGGTCAAACACTATCACTCAACCAATCAATATCAATCAATACACAAGTGTTATGTAACAAATATATTAAGACTCAATCATATATGCAATGTGGTACCATGTTAGTGAAAAACCTCGTCGGGTACCCATGAGTACATGACAAGACAAACCACACACTAGTAAGTCAGGTCACTCTTACCAGTTAAAATCACAAGAAGACCAGTCAGGGTCACTCTATTTTGCGATAATGTTCCAACCATGTGGAATCGACACAGGCTTAAAGGAACACTTAAATCGGATGTATTTACCCCCAAGGCCTAGACTCCAAAAAGTCTGTCAGGGCCTCTCCCTCCTGATTTAGGTCCAACCCATAAAACAGTTTAGCACACAGACTCTATCTATGAATTGTACAAAACATATGACTCCTCAATTATTCTCAAAATAATTTTATCTCATCATGCTTGTGATTAAACTCGTCGGGTCCCCACAGTGGTTCCCATCACAATATTCGTCGTACATTAACTCGTCGTCCTTAAAGGGTTTTATAGTCGTGTGATTGTACGATTCATAGCTCACAACTCAATGCACACAACACCTCAATGGACATATATATTACAAGTCAATACATATTCAATTTATCACATACACTCAGTCTCAATCACAATGGTATAATCCCAAAGTAACATGTTATCCCAAAGTAATACACATAACTACTCAATTGTTTTCAAAATCATTTTAACTCGTCATGCCTCAAAGTGATTCAATTCGTCGGGTTCGCACAGTGGATTCCATCACAATACTCGTCGCACAAAAACTCGTTGCCCTTAAAGAATTTTACAATTGTGTGATTGCACAGTTCATAGCTCATAACTCAGTACATACAACATCTCAATACACATGTAACTCACAATTCATCACAGGTTCAATTTGTTACTTACTCACAAATTGAATCACAATTTCATAATATCAATATAATAATATATCATGTCAATCTAGCAAATCTTGTCCAAAGTATAAACAATTTAAACAAAAATGCTTCTCACAACATGGGGAGTAAAACCCCTCAAATAATTTCACACAATCATATAGGAAGAATTTTAATATAATAAACATACCAAAATAAACCTCAATTTGGTTCTCTAACGATCCTTACACATGTTCATTCTAACCCCAATTGCGATAAACTTATCCCTTACCTCTAAGCGGGCTCACATATGTATTCTGGCAGTGATAGCGGCATCTCTAGTAGTTCCCTGAAATTTCTCAAACTTTTCATCTGCTTGCTCTGTTAGGGTTTCCAAGCGTTCGAGAGAAGAAGGGATTGGAACCTCTAGTTCACTGTCTACGTGTGATGATAATTTCTCCCTCCACAAACATTACGTGGCAAATTCCAATGATGGAGATGTGCGGAAATGCATTTCGAACCTGGTGTCCAAATTTCACGACAATCCAATGGTTAACGATTATGAGATCATAATTTTACCGAGATAGGTTTGAGTGTCTGCGGGAAAAACAAAAAGCTATGTGCGAGGGACATTCCCCTCACCAAAGACTTATTTCAAATTCCTCAACGGTGAGTATGTGCGAAAATATGTTTCAAACATGGTGCTCAAATTTCCCAACGATCCAATGGTTAATGAGTCTAGGATAGTCGTTTTACTTAGACAGGTTTGGGTGTATGCGAGAGAAATAGACGGGTTTGGAGAAGGAAGGGAAAACGAAATTGAGAGGAAAAAAAAGCATAAAGACGTCGGTTTGAAAACTGACCTAATATGTCTCTATTTTCCTATCAAATAAATAAATAAAATATTCTTTTTATTTTCCTTTAAACCATTATTTTAATTAATAAAATTATTTCTTCTTATTTATTTAATTATAAAAACCTCATTATTTTTTTAAAAAATTATTTATTTTTAAATAAAAATTATTTTTAATTTATTTTACGAAAAATGAGATGTTATAACCTTCAAACACCCGTACATATATACTTTACAAAAAATTAAACATTGATAAAATTAGTGCTTTACATCAATAACTAAAAACATTTATAATGTGCTTCAAAGTGGCTTATTCTGCTTTACAAAAAATATTATATAGGTTTGCAAATTATTAAGGGAAAACAAATTGGCTCATTCCAATTTAAAAATACGAATAACAGTATAGTGCAGTACAGTTCCAATACTTGTACAAACATGTATAGTCAATTGAACTTCTCAATTCTCAACAGTAATTGAGTTCTATGCTGGATGGAAAGGAGCTGAAGAGGATCCGTGTGCTGTAGTTAAAATTTAATATTCTTCCATGGAATCTTAGGTGCATGTGGAACAAGATCATATCACATGCAGTTTTAAGGGTCATAGAATAAATAAGAATATAAACCATCATTAGTATCTGAAAGTATAACGTGATATTTGTCTTGAAATAAATAAAAAAATAAGTAACTTTCTCGTGTTTACTGTTGATTCATTTAATTAGTCTTGAAATTAAAAAAAATATAAAAAATTCAAAATAAGTTTCTCTTGTTTACAGTACAGTTGTTTCGTTTAAGTCTTTAAACTTAATCATTTTCTGTCATTTTGATTCTAAGTATATGTTAATATTATTACTTAGGTCGTATTTTTTTATTAATTTTGGACCAATGTAATTGAAAAATTATATTTTCAGGAACTTATTTGAAATTTTCTGATTTTTTTATTAACATGACAGCGCTATATACTTTAGGAGACTAAAATAGTTGTTTACTCGATAAATAAAGTAGCGTTGACCAAAGAAGCATAAACATTGTAGAATTTGATTGTCAGAAAACAGAACACAGCACAAAGCAGAAACAATGCGTTTGATGTTGAAAGTATTTGCAGTCATAAAATTAGTATTGGTGATAGTGCACCCTAGTGCTCATGCATTGAGCAGAGATGAGTTCCCTCCTGACTTTGTGTTTGGTGCATCAAGTTCAGCTTACCAGGTTCTTCTCTCTTTCTCTTTCTCTCTCTCTCACACACACACACGCACACACACACACTTTTGTTTCTGATTCTGATTAAGTCTTAATCCATATATATTATATGTATAATGGAAATGGGGTGATGTGAAAGGTTGAAGGAGCAGCAAATGAGGATGGCAGGAAGCCAAGCATATGGGATACTTTTGCCCATGCTGGAAATGGTACTATCCTGTAGTCAACTTTATAATAATATTTCATTTTTTTGTATCTAGTTTTTTTTAAGGGTTTAATTAATGTTATTATTTTGTTAAAAGAATTATTGATTTCCAAAATATATATTCAGGGAATATGTATGAAGGTGATGGAGATGTTGCATGTGATCAATATCACAAATATAAGGTCTGTGATTGTGACACTATTGTGGTATATATAAATGCATGCACACAAGATGCATCTGATATACCATTGGCTTTAAATTGGATGTTGTTCCCCTAAAAAGACTTTGCAGTTTGTTCTGAGCAAATGTCAGACCTTGATTTCCTGCAGGAAGATGTTCAGCTCATGGCCAACATGGGCTTAGAGGCCTATAGATTTTCCATATCATGGTCAAGGCTTATTCCAGGTGAGATCACCAAAATGTTGTTAGGGAGATTCTTAAATAAATGTCAAAAATAATTTCAAAATTTATATGTATTAGACATACACACTTGGTTTGATTTAGGCACAATGAATCTCTTACTCCAATTGAACATAGTTGCCCAGATCAAACTGTTATTTTCATGCTGTTCTGACTATGTTGTTGCCTTGTATTACCAGATGGAAGAGGACAAGTGAATCAAAAGGGGGTACAGTATTACAACAACCTCATCAATGAACTCATAAGCCATGGTTCTTGTGAAAATTAATAAAGTTTGATTAACACCTACGAGAGGTTCTTCCAAGTTAGATGCTGACATATTTTTATTTTTGTTGTTTCCTCATCTTGTAGGAATTCAACCACATGTTACATTACATCATTGGGACCTACCACAAACACTTGAAGATGAATATGGAGGATGGGTTAGTCGAAGAATTGTGTATGGTTCCCGAACTTCGAATCTCTAATTGTCCTACCTAGATAAAGATCATGCCAAATACATCTGGAATAAAATTGAAAATAATGTTTAACTATTGTAGTATTTTATTAGCATATTTATATATGTATGCTTGTAGGAGAGACTTCACAACATATGCGGATGTGTGCTTTAGAGAATTTGGTGACAGAGTTCAGTATTGGACTACGGCGAATGAAGCCAATATATTTGCAATGGAAGGCTATGATCTAGGAGAGTTTGCACCTAATCGGTGTTCTCCCTCTGTAGCTAACTGTTCTAGAGGAAATTCCTCAACTGAGCCATATTTGGTAGCACATCATATGTTGTTAGCACATGCTTCAGCTGCTAGGTTGTATAGGAAGAAATATCAGGTATAAATTATCTAACAGATGCACCACACTACTATGTCATTCATTAGGCCTTCTTTTCGCATTTTGAACAATAATCAGGCAGGAATAAGATAGCATTAAAGGTGATCATCATGATGATGTCATTTTGAAATGGCAATAATAATCATTTAATTTATTAAGAAAACAATTTTTTTTGGGTGCAGGCCATGCAGCATGGCTTAATTGGGTTTAATCTTCTGCTTTTTGGTCTTCTTCCACGAACAAATTCTACTGAAGATGTAAGGGCCACTGAAAGGTTCCAAGATTTCACTATGGGGTGGTACGTAACAATCTAGTCATGGTATCTCTTTCTAATGCTTGTTGACTTAACAAATTTGCATCTTGGGATTGCAAAGGATCAACCAACTGTTGAAAAACTAAATACATTTTTAAGTTAAGAAACAAGATTTTTATACCTCCAAGTGTCCCTTCATATAAGAGTCCTTTAAGATTAAAGCATGACAATGTTAGGATATAGAACGTGGTTATGCCTTTTTTTTATGGAAGGATATGGTAGAAATGTATGATAGAAATGATGGGAGTAGGAAGAAGATGAGTTTTCAGAAAATTGACACCTTAACTTGAATTGTGCTTATTAGCTTCTTGACTTACATTACATGGTTTGCTACAACTTATGCCTTTACATAGGTTATATAGGTGATTTCTACACACTTCTATACTACTTAGTCCTAGAGTCTTCTAGACTCATCTATCATCTACCATCCATCTCTATAATATTCTAGGTGCTTCTATGACTTTAGATAATAAGATATTTTTCTACATCCATCAAGAAATTTCTACACATTACAACATCTCTATAGGTGTAGAACTCTCTAGATAATGGACCACCAATTATACATCTACACTTTTCTAGATTAATCTTCAACACTCCCCCTTAATCTAGAAAAGTCTTGAACTCCAAGCATGTCTCTGAATTTGATGAACATCTCTGTTGCAATTGGCTTGGTGAAGATGCATGCTAATTGTTCTTCAGTCTTGCAGAACTCCATTTTGATTTCTCCACGTTCCACGAGCTCTCTGATGAAGTGGTTTCTAATCTCAATGTGCTTTGTACAGCTATGGAATACTGGATTCTTAGTCATTGCAATAGCTGACATATTATCACAATGAATAACTGTTGGAGTCTTGGAGTCTTGTTGTAGGTCTTGCAGAATTTTTCTGAGTCATGTCGCTTCACACGCAGCACTTGTTGTAGCCATGTATTCTACTTTTGTTGATGATAGAGCAATTGTCGTTTGCTTCTTTGATGCCCATGATATTGCTTTGTTGCCTAGAAGAAACACATATCCACTTGTGCTTTTTCTATCATCTGTGCTTCCTGCCCAGTCGCTATCTATATAACCTGTCAAGTTAAAGTCTCTATCTACCTCGTACAAAATGCCAAAATCCTTTGTGCCTTTGACATATTTTAGGATTCTCTTGGCTGCTGCAAAGTGTGCTTTGCTTGGGTTACTCATGAATCTAGACACGATGCTAACTGCATGTACGATGTCTGGCCTTGAGTTGGTTAAGTAGATTAGCGAACCGACTAGGCTTCTATAAACTGTTGCATCAACTTTGTTTTGCCCATCATCTTTTGAAAGCTTCTCGTTCATCGTCGTAGGTGTGGCAAGTGGTTTGCAATCTTGCATGTTGAACTTCTTCAGTAAGTCATCCGCATATCTTTCTTGCAAGATAAATATTTGTCCAGGTCTTTGCTTGACTTGCATGTCGAGAAAATATCTCATGAGTCCAAGATCGATCATTTCATACTCTTGCATCATAGCCTTTTTGAATTCTTCCATCATCTGTGAGTTGTTGCCGGTGTAGATTAAATCATCTATGTATAGGCACAAAATCAAGAAATGATTACCTTGCATCTTCACATATAGTGACGGCTCACTTGGACTTTTGAGGAATCTATGCTTGACGAGGTATTTGTCTATTTTGTCGTTCCATGCTCGGGGAGCTTGTCTGAGACCATAAAGTGCCTTTTTCAAGCGATATACTTTGTCTTCTTCTCCTTGAACTTTGTATCCTTGTGGTTGCTCCACGTAGACTTCTTCTTCAATCTCTCCATTCAAGAAAGCTGATTTTACATCTAGCTGGTAGACTTGTAGCTTCAATTGTGCAGTTAAGGCTAGTACAGTTCTGATTGTTTCCATGCGCACAACGGGAGCAAATGTCTCGTTGAAATCAACTCCTGCCAGTTGTGAATAGCCTTTAGCGACAAGTCGTGCTTTGTGTTTCTGGATTGTTCCATCCTCATTATATTTAATTTTGTAAACCCATTTCAGGTCAATGATCTCCTTGTCTTCTGGTTTTTGCATGAGCTCCCATGTATGATTTTTCTCTATCATTTTGATTTCCTCGTCCATGGCTTTTCTCCAAACTTCTTATTTCGATGCTTCCTCAAACTTTTGAGGTTCACAGGCAAAAAATCCAACATTTGCGTACTTTGGATTCGGTTTGTGTGGCTTTCCTGATCTTCGAAGTTGTTGTTGTGAGACTTTTTCTACTTCTTCTTGCTGGTGTTGTTGGTCATGTTGTGTTGGTGATGGTGGCAGTGCGCACGGGCTTGGATTGGTTACTTCTTGCATCTCATTGACTTCAGTACTCCATTGCCAGCTTGCTCCTTCATCAAAGATGACATCTCTTGAAATGATCAACTGCTTTGAATAATCAGTAACCTTTAGATTGGTCACTATAGCTGACAAAGATGCACTTTTCTCCCTTTTCATCGAGCTTTTCTCGGTTCTCCTTTGGAATGTGCGAATAAGCAACACATCCAAAAACTTTAAAATGATCAACTGTTGGTTTTCTGTTGAACCATGCTTCATATGGCGTCATATTTAAGACTGCTTTAGTTGGAGAACGGTTGAGGATGTATACTGTTGTGCTAACAACTTCTTCCCATAGATTCTCTGGCAGGTTCTTGTGATGTAGCATCGATCGAGCCATTTCCACAATGGTTCTATTTTTCCTTTTAGCGACACCATTATGTTGTGGAGTGTGACGAACAGTCAGCTCCTTCTTGATGCCATGATCATAGCAAAAATTGATGAATATGTGCCCATTGAATTCTTCCCTGCAATCTGTTCTCAAGATTTTGAGGGAATGCCCACTTTGCTTTTCCACTAGGGCCTTGAACTCCTTGAAGCAAGAGAATGCATCGGATTTTTGTTGGATGAAGTACACCCACATCATTCGAGTGTAGTCATCAACGAAGAGGAGAAAATATCTTCTTCCACCAAAGCTGGGGGTACTTGATGGTCCCCAGATATCAACATGCACCAATGGAAGTGGAGCTTTAGCTCTCCAAGATGTTTTTGGAAATGGAAACCTGTGCATCTTGCCATAAATGAAGCCTTCACAAACTTTAAGGTTAGATGAAATTAAAGGAAGTTCAACCACCATATTTTTTTTGTTTTAATAATTTGAGGCCATTAAAGTTTAGATGACCATACCTCAAGTGCCACAGCATGGACTCATCCATATTCTCACATTTCAATGCATTGTTTTGCCCAAATGGCATAAATAGAGGAAATACTTTATTAGGAGCCATTTTGATAGAAATAATTTGGCCCTTTCTTTTATCAATGATATTACATTTATCATCATCAAAGATGACTTTATAATTTTTATGAATAAGTTAACCAACACTTAGAAGATTTTGAGTAAGACCTGGCACATAAAAAACATCATGGATATATTTTTGGCTACCATTTTGAGTTTTAACAGCAATGGTGTTTTTTCCTTCAACTGTTTGAACATTTCCATCACCAAGTGTAACTATGGATTTTATTGTCTCATCTAGTTGCACAAAGCAACTTTTGTTTTTTGTCATGTGGTTTGAACAACCACTATCAACATACCATACATCCCTTGATTCTTGAGAAGATAAAGCGGAGTACAAAGTATGATCAAGGGATTCTTTATTTTCTAGAAAATTTGCTTCTTCTTTTTGTCGGTAAAAATAATCTTTTTCGTAGTGTAGGTGCCTTTTGCACTTTTTGCATTTGTACCGACAATCATTTGTATCCTGATTATTTTTCTTGCATAATTTGCAATAGGAGCTTGAAGCATTATTACTCCATTGCTTTCCGCTCCTTTTACCACGATTAGTAAATGCTCCTCCTCTTTTTTGAGGAAATTTATCGTGGTTATTTTTCTTATCTCCATCATTTTTAGAGATATTAATTTTAGATTGGAATGTTTGCTCTAGTGGCTACTCAAATCTTTTCATTCTAGCTTCATGAGCTTCTAAAGAGCCCATTAATTCTACTAGAGTGAGTTTAGATAAATCTTTTAATTCTTCTATGGCAGCCACAATATGATCATTTTACGGGAAGACTTCTTAATATTTTTAGTATTATTTTCTTTTCTTCAATCGTGTCCCCATAACTTCTAATTTGATTGAAGATATTAGAGACACGAGAGAAGAAAGATTGTATAGATTCATCTTCCCGCATTATTAATGTATCAAAATCCTTCCACAAAGATTGAAGTTTAATAGAAATTACCTTGTCTGTGTCTTTAAATTCATTTTTCAGATTCTCCCACGCCTCCTTTGCATTTTTTGCTTGCATGATTCTTGGAAAGATCTCTCTACTAACTCCTTGTTGGATGAATAGCAGAGCCTTAGCATCATGTTGCTTGTTTTGCTTGTACTCCTTTTGCTTTGTTGTTGTCCACGTAGCCAATTCTTCTTGGCTTTCTGGGATTGGATAGTCATTCTCTATAACATCCCACAAGTCTTGTGAGATGAATAGAGTTTTCATTTGGATGCCCCAATAATCATATGCTTCCCCATTAAATATGACAACTAAGGTTTGGTTATAGTTGAAGGTTGGTGGGCTAGGTGATGTAGCAAAGGCCATAGGATCAACACTGCTCTCTGATGATAATGTTAGGATATGGGACGTGGTTATGCCTTTTTTTTATGGAAGGATATGGTAGAAATGTATGATAGAAATGATGGGAGTAGGAAGAGGATGAGTTTTCAAAAAATTGACACCTTAACTTGAATTGTGCTTATTAGCTTCTTGACTTATATTGCATGGTTTATTACAACTTATGCCTTTATATAGGTGATTTCTACACATTTCTATACTACTTAGTCCTAGAGTCTTCTAGACTCATCTATCATCTACCATTCATCTCTATAATGTTTTAGATGCTTCTATGACTTTAGATAATAAGATATTTTTCTACATTCATCAAGAAATTTCTACACACTACAACATCTCCATAGGTGTAGAACTCTCTAGATAATGGACCACCAATCATATATCTACACTTTTTTAGATTAATCTTCAACCGACAATACACACATCACTTTACCTTGCAAGTCCTTTAAGATTAATTTTTGTTTATGACCTCAAGTGCTCTACATCGTTAGGCTCACCGCATCCGAGGTATTGTCCTCCGGAACAAAGATGTTTACAAACTGCCCATGGCCTCAATTATGAAACAAGTAAAATGTCATAGCTTTCGATTATACATTAGTTGCTACAGTAAACTTTTGTCTATGATTTGTTATTGCAGGTTTATGAATCCCTTTATATTTGGAGGTTACCCTGATATAATGAAAAAGAAAGCTGGATCAAGGCTTCCTTTCTTCACTCAAAAGGAATCAAATCTGGTCAAGGGCTCAATTGATTTCCTGGGAATAAACTTTTACTACTCACTTATTGTTAAGAACAGTCCTAGCCGCCTGCAGAAGGAGAATAGAGATTACATAGCAGATATATCGGTGGAAATTGATAGTATATCATAAGCTGTTTCCCTGACCTATTTTTATTGCATAACCAATTCTATATCAAGGCTTAACAAGTTACTTATATATAAATGTTTCTTTATTGTGTGAGGTCTTATCCTTATCTTTATGAATTAAGATACCTCTTGTGAATGGAATTAGACTTATTTACATCCTATTTTATTTTTTCAGCAACTGAGCCTTTTTTTTTGTTAAATGATTAAATTTTCAAATTCTTTGGGACAGAAAACCTAATTCTCAATCACCCATTGTGACATTTGATATAACTTTTTTATAAAGCTTCTGTGGCTCCACTGACACACCCTGATGGAATTTCTTCTGGGTGCAATCTTTTCTCAAACATAAATATAAATTTATTATTTTATCCTGTCATTGCTAAGGACTTGTTTAATTGCTAATTAGTAAAATCCAGTAGGTGAAATCAGTCTGTGGTGTCATCCACCTTCCTCTAATTTTGTGGAACTGAAACAGCTAATTAAATGTTCTTTCTGGTTGTAGGATTTTTTCCAAATGGCACATCTACAGATGAGGTAACATAGCAGGAACATGGTGCCAATCCTCTCTATGTATTTATTTACTCTTTTAAAGATGGAGCATCAATAATTTCCGCTAACCTGCTGGTTGGTTTAGGTTCCAATTACTCCCAAGATTTTCCTAGCGGCGTTAGATTCACTAAAGAATTCTTATGGAGACATTCCAATTTACATACACGAAAACGGTATGTCGATTTTCCAATTCATAACATCTTTGTATCTACCTTCGAATCATCATTCCAAAGTTCCATGTTTCTTTTTTTCAACATATTTACCTGGCCTATTATCTGGTTGTATGCTAAGTCATTTTAGCTTTGCAGGCCAACAAACACCTCACAATTCTTCATTAGATGACTGGCCGAGGGTGAAATACTTGCATGAATACATAGGAAGCTTGGCTGATGGACTAAGGTACTTCTACTCTGATTTTCATTTTCATGTGATAAAGTTGAAAAATTATTGTAAAAGTTAACAAATTTATTATATAGGATGATTTTTGCTTGGATGACAGTGAAAAATTAATTTGCACTATTAGTGCATTGTTTATTTTCTCTTATTTAAAATGATTGTCAATTGTTTCATGAAAGCTGATTATTGTTTATTCTTATCCTTTATTTTTTATACATCGACAGGAGTGGATTAAATGTAAAAGGTTATTTTGTATGGTCCTTCTTGGATGTACTCGAGTTGCTAACTGGATATGAATCAAGTTTTGGCCTATATTACGTAGATATGAATGATCCGAGCTTAAGGAGGATACCTAAGGTTTCTGCTGAATGGTATTCAAATTTTCTGAAAAGGAAGCCTATTGACCCAAAGATCTCCAAGGAAATTGAGAAAAATGCAAATGTGCTTTCACAATACCTCACTGCATAACGCTACAAAAAGTAATCAGGACAAGTTAAAATTCAGGACTTTCTTTTTTTTTTTTTTTCGGGGGTTGTCAACAATTTGCAACTTTTTGGTACCACGGGAATGAATAAGAGAGCATTGGTTTATGATGTCAAAATCATATGAAACTCTTAGATTTTGAACAATGTAACTTCCTATCATACTATAGAAACATAGTTGTGGAGTATTTCATGATTGAAAATGAGACTACTTGTGGCACTTGCACACACGGGTGACGGGTCCCATACGTGGGTGGAAGAGAATTTATCTTTATATTTTTTCAAAAAAAGTTTAGATTTGTAGAAGACATATTATAAGATAAGAAAAACTGTCAATCTCTTTATGCTTCAGAAATGTAAAAAAGAAACAAGAATAAATCATGTATAATACAAGTCTTATTTAACGAGGATTTAGATTGAAATTTACATGATGCTCACAAACAGTGGGTGCTTGAGAAGGTACTTTTTAAATAGTTATCTAGACAAAAAATAAAATAAATATAATTTGAAAGTAAAAAAGAAAAAAAATTAAATTATAAGGATTAAAAAAGTATTTAAGTTTTTTTATTTATACTTCATTTTATTTCACCATTAAATTATTATTTTTTAAGAATATATTAACTTTTTTCATAAACAATCGCTTCTTACATAAGAAACGCGACTAAGCTTAATTAATTCACTCTGCAATAAACTTAAACAAATCTATTTATTAACGGGACATCGCTTGAAAGAAAAAAAAGACATTCACCAATTTCGTTAAATTCTAACAGCGATTATAACAGGGAAGGGAACATGGAACATTCCATAGGTTGAATTAGACATCACTGCTATCATATAGTCCTATCCTTTTCCTAATGCCAAAATTATTTAAACTATACATGAAACTACCAAAACAATTAAAATAAAGAAAATATGTGTCATATATATTAAAATTCTAGCATAGTTGTCAAGTATAATTGTTCTGGTATGTTAATTTTTCATTTCGTGATTAATTATAAATGTATTTTGTAAGAGACAATTTTGTTGGCAGATAAAATTATTATAGACCAATAAAAATTTTCTTTCATTTATTTGTATTTTTATATAACCAGAAATCAAAACGATATTTCTTGTTAACCTTAAACAACTTAAGCGTCAATTGATTCATGCAGATGCAGTGGGCAATGCATTATTATATTTCTCAATAAACTAAATCAAACACGTCACTTGGTGGATGATTTGGTTTACGAATATTAGGGAGGGTATGATGGTAATATACTGCAAAAAGTCATCAAATTTGTGCTTGGTTGTTGAAGAGGAAGGGGTTGTTTGTTCCTTGTGACTTTCTCATCATTGTGACAAAAAAACTGTCTTAATAGTGCTGTCTTGTTAAATTGCTTCTGGGGTTGTCTTGTTTCTGCAATTATTTGACAATGGACATTGAACCCCCTTCGAGTTCACCCGAAAGATTCAAGCTTTACGATGAGCTGGAACTGCTCGAGTTTCAGGACAAGTTCGTGATCAAATCTCATCAATCCCCCAACCATGGCTTCTGGATTAACCGTCTTGATGGCAGCATCAATGTATTTGATGATGATGGTAATCTTCTTTTCTGAATCGAAGCTTCAAAATTTCTTGATTGGTTGCATAGAAAATGCAGGAAATGTTCTGTGAAGTTTGTTACTTATTGTTGTTGTTGTTGTGTTGATCAGAGAAAATAAGTTGAAAAGTTCATTTATTTTCTAAGTTGAAAAACAAAAAAAATTGGGGGTCTTGGAATTTTAAGAATAGATCGTTTAATTGTGGATATGAAGTATATTTGGTGTCTTTGTGGATGTTGCTTTTGGCAAGATCGTGTGTAGTATTATATACTGAATATGTCCATTTACACATTTATGAAATGGTTTTAGTCAAAGGTTATTGTTTCTTACCTGTTGAGGTTTGGTTGGATCTTACTTGGTTATTTAGTTTCAGTTCCATGTATGGTTGATTGCTAATTAAGCAATTATAAAAACGTATTTGATATTGACCATTTTGTTGTAATTATTTCTATTTTTATGATTTTTCTTGTTCTTTGCAGGTGACACATTCTCTGGAAGTCCATTGAGGACATCTACAATTTATGGTGTGGTGGGAACCATAAGATTGGTTGTAGGTAGTTATGCTTATCTTGAGCTGTCTACTACTTATATAATAAAACTGTCCAGGAGCCTGCCACAGTTTTGCGATAAATTTTACTGCACAATGGCACTACCATAAACTTCTTGCAAAACATGGTTATTTTGAATTGGGCCGACCAAAAAAAATGGTTATTTTGAATTGGAGAACACTTTTGTCTTTTACGTGCGTTTGCAGGGTTATTGTGTCAAATTTTTAAGCATAATTGTATTTGCATTTATTTTCACAATGACTCATTTGTACCTTTGGATGTGAACATGCTAGATTGGATGGTATTAACATTTAATCCTGTCCTAGTCCTTCTTGAGGATCTTTATTTGGTTAAGGTTTTTGTTGGCCAGGGAAGAAGTAAATCTAATCCTGTTTGCACTTCAATATTGTACATAATATATAGCCATAGTTTTTTGCTAAATGTAGGCTCTGATTGATCGTGCAATTGTTGTTCTTTCACCTTTCTTGTTAAGGATGTATGTCTAATATTTAGCCTTTTTCTCAAGTAAATCATGTTCACTGCATCTGCTTTAGCAAAAAGAAGTTGAGCAAGCTAAATGATTGAGATGAACACAAACTTTTTTCTGAAGGTTACCAAGTCTAACAACATAACTTCCTTTATACTCGTTAAGGCTCAACATTATGTGCATGGATGTAGGAACTTATGCTATTGTAATAACTTCTCGGAAGGAAGTTGGAAGTTTCCTTGGCTTTCCAGTATATCGCTTGATGTCCATGAGATTACTTGCATGTAATGAAGCTTTGAGGTTTTCAACTGCTCAAGAAGTAAGGACTTATATAGTCAGAATTCATTCAGACATCATTAAAATGCATGTGATCCACATTTAGTACATCTTATGTGTACTATCTTTCTGCAGAAAAAGGATGAGACTTTCTTCCTGACCCTATTAAAAGTAGTGGAGTCAATGCCAGGCTTGTACTATTCATATGAAACAGATATTACATTAAAGTAAGAACCACAGACTTGAATTTTCTGGTTTATTATGATCTTATTCATATCATATTGATACCGTTCCAGGGTTGATATTCATAAAATGTAATTCGTGTCCACCAGCTTGCATAGAAGAAGCAAGTTAGTAGAAGGCTGGACAAGTAAGCCAATCTGGAAGCAGGTTGGTTGACATAATTCTTGATCTTCTGAGAATAATTGTCATCAAATCATTAAGTGATTTGAAATTTACTTTTTCATATTTTTATTAAGAGTGAAGCTTTCCTTCGCCAACATTCTGTTCATGCATAATTGAATGATTTTTTATGTTTCAGTTAATTTTCATGTATATCTTGTTTCATTCTGGTTATACTACTTCATTTTGATCCATTATTTTACTGATTAGTTAATGTTATTGAAATGTGTTATATTATGTCCTTTTTGGACCATTCCTCTGATGCATTTAATTCTAGATTAGTAAAGATCAAATAAAGGCCTCTTGATCCCATCGGCACCATTTAATGCAATTATCAGTAAAAACTCTATAAAAGCTTTAGGTTTCATTTTTCTATTTGTATTTCAGGCTGACCCTCGATTTGTCTGGAACAAACATCTTTTGGAGGAGCTTATTGAGTTGAAGGTTAGAATATTTGGCTGTTCTTCCAGTTTGCTTAAGTATAAATGCTTTTAGTTTCACTAATAAAAGGATGTATTTTATTTATAAAGAAAAAGGGTTCAAAGTTTTAATGAACTTCGTTTTTCATTCTTAGTATGATCATGTGGTTGTCTTCGTAACACCTATCTTTATGATGGCAGGTTGACAAATTCATCGTGCCCATAGTACAAGGGAATATCCTGAAGTCTAAATTACCTATGCTCCATCCCCGTCCCTGCCCCTTCTGTTTCTTTTTATTTTTTATTTTTTTGTGTGTGTGCATATGCTCTCCACATAAAGTCAATACCAAAAAAATGATGAAAATGAACTATGTGTTCACTATAAGAAGCCACTACTGTTCTCCCTTAACTGGGCTTAAGCTTTCAAGTAGCAGAGCTGAAGCTAAAAGACTCAAATGCTACAGTGACCTTATTTTCAAGAAGATGTACACGGCGTCTAGGTAAGATGCCCAAAAATGCTTCTTATAATAAGTGTTATAAGTCTGTAATAGCTCATTATAATATGTGAACATACTGACATAGGAACAAGAATGTGGAGAAGAGGAGCTAACCTTGAAGGTGACTCTGCTAATTTCATTGAAACTGAACAGTTGCTTGAAACTGAAGAATTCAAGTTCTCATTTTTGCAGGTATTATTATACATTATTTATTATCAACTTCCAGAAATTCCTTTCTATAGTTTCTCTGCAGAGTTGGCTATGTTTTCCACTAGCATTTTGTCTGTTTCTGAGATGAGAATTGGCTCTGTAGTCAAACATGCTGAAGGACTTTGAATGTTGTAGTCTCTTAGCTTTCAAAATTTTGAATATATATATATATATATAGAGAGAGAGAGAGAGAGTCGGAGGGTGTGTGATACCCTCTACCCCAACATACATATAATCAAGAAAAAGATATAAAAATCTGGAATTTTATTAAATCATTTTTTTCCAAATCACTTAAACAAATTCACGTGGGTAAAAGGTTCACATTCACTACACTGTTACCAAATAAAATTTATCAGAAACATTTTCGGAGATCGTATGTGGAAGTGACGACTATGGGGAAGCTTTTAGGCCATAAGAGGAGCAACGAAGCTGTAATACCATCTATAATGCTTACCCTGTACACAGGTAGGGGACTTTGGTGTAATGATGCTTGGGTGGGGAAGTTAAAGGAGGTTATGGCAGTGGAGACTCTAGAAGATCGTATTGCTTGGGAATTGGGGTACAATTCGTACCAGATTTCTCGGAGATGACATGATTCTCCTCTCTGGGGTATCGGATGAAATAGCCCAACTCATCATCCAAACAGAGAAAGAGAGTGGCAACTCACTCTGATGCATGGTTATCTAAGTGGCCTGATAGCTCTCAATTTATCCTTGAAAGAAATTATTCTGATCACTGTCCTATCATTATGCAATCTAAATGCATTGATTGGGGCCCTAAGCCTTTTAAGGTGTATGATGGTTGGTTAATGAACAAAGATTATCACAAGGTGGTGAGGGATTGCTGGTCTGAATCTCAACCTACCGGGTGGGGTGGATATGTGTTGAAATGCAAACTTTAGACCCTCAAGCAAAGATTGAAAAACTGGAGTAAAGAAAACTTTGGAGACTTGGGTAACAAAGTCAAGCAGATTCAGCAAAAGCTAAATGATCTGGAGAACTCACTATCAGCACAACCTTCTGATCAGCAAATCCAGGAGCTCAAGAAGACTCAAGCTGATCTTTGGGAAAAGGCAACTATCTATGAGTCCTTTGTAAGACAGAAATCTAGAAGCAAGTGGATTAAAGAGGGAGACAACAATACTTCATATTTTCACAGAATTATTAATTACAGCAGAAGGAGAAATGTTGTGAGGGGACTGTTGATTGATGGTTCTTGGGTAGAAAACCCTAACATGATTAAGGCTGAGGTAATGCATCATTTTCAGAGCAGATTTTTTGAACCTCATCTGCTCAGACCCAACTTAGATGGAGTTGCTTTTAATGTCCTGCACCCAATCCAGAGAGATTTGATGGTTGAGCCATTTAAAGAGGAGGAGATATATTCTGTAGTGTGGGCTTGTGGCAATGACAAAAGCCCAGGGCCAGATGGACTTAATTTTAGATTTATCAAGCATTTTTGGAATGAGTTGAAACCTGATTTCTTAAGGTTTTTAGCAGAATTTCATGTGAATGCTGCTTTTCCTAAGGGCCTTAATTCTTCATTCATTGCTCTTATTCCTAAGCTCAGGGATCCTCAACATATTAGTCACTTCAGACCCATATCCCTTATAGGATGTGTATACAAGATTATTGCTAAAATCCTATCTAATAGGCTAAGTAAGGTTCTGAATCACCTTGTTAATGAAAGACAATCAGCATTTGTTAAGGGCAGACAGCTGTTACATGGAGTCTTGATTGCTAGTGAGGTGGTTGAGGAGGCTAGGAGGCTAAAGAAACCTTGCTTGGTGTTTAAAGTGGATTTTGAAAAAGCTTATGACTCTGTGTCCTGGCAATTCCTCTTTTATATGATGAGAAGAATGGGGTTCCATGAAAAGTGGATTGGCTGGGTTAAAGGATGCCTTGCATCAGCCTCAATATCCATCCTTGTAAATGGAAGCCCAACTGAAGAATTTAAGCCTCAAAGAGGATTGAGACAAGGGGATCCCTTGGCCCCTTTGTTATTTGTCTTGGTTGCTGAAGGGTTAACAGGATTGATGAGGGAAGCAGTGTCTAGAAACTTATTTCACAGCTTTATGGTAGGGAAGAACAAGGTCCCAGTGAATATTCTCCAGTTTGCGGAAGACACCATCTTCTTTGGGGAAGCTTCTATGGAGAATGTTAGTGTTATCAAGGCTATTCTTAGAAGCTTTGAAATAGCTTCTGGCCTGAGAATCAATTTTGCTAAGAGCCAACTCAGAGCAATTGGTCAGTCTGAACAGTGGATCAGATGTGCTGCTGATTTCTTGAACTGTGGACCACTACAGCTTCCTTTCTGCTACCTAGGGCTGCCTATAGGTGTTAATCCGAGAAGGAAGGTGGTGTGGGAACCTATTATCAATAAATTCGAGGCTAGATTGAACAAATGGAGGCAGAGAAGTATATCAATGGCTGGTAGAATCACCCTAACTAATGCTGTATTAACAGCTCTGCCCTTGTTTTATATGTCTTTTTTCAGGGCCCCTTCAGCAATGATTAACAAGCTCACTACCATTCAAAGAAATTTTCTTTGGGGTGGTAGCCAAGAAGGGAAGAAGATAGCTTGGGTGGCTTGGAGTCAAGTGTGTGCTGCTAGAGAAAGGGGAGGATTGGGAGTTAAAGACATTAAAGCTTTCAACAAAGCTCTCCTAATCAAATGGAAATGGATGATGTTTCAGCACCCAGATCAGCTGTGGAATAGAATTTTAATTTCAAAGTACAGGGGATGGAGAGGCTTAGATGAGGGGTCCACAAGGCAACACTTCTCATACTGGTGGTCTGATTTGAGGTCCACAATTAATCACAGCAGTATGGCAGATGTTTCAAAGCAGTTCATTTGGAAGCTGGGTAGGGGTGATCAAATTCTTTTTTGGGAGGACTCTTGGGTGGAAGGAGGGACAAGGCTAAAAGATAAATTCCCTGAATTATATCAAGTCTCATCTCAAAAACTTCAGACAGTGGCAAGCATGGGATCCTTTTGTGAATCTGGGTGGGAATGGAGCTTTTCTTGGAGGCGCAATCTGTTTGATAATGAAATGGGAAGAGCCTCAGAGTTTATTGATCAAACTGCTGCAATTAGTCCATCTGCATCTTTGAAAGACTCTTGGGTGTGGGGAGCTGACCCTAAAGGAATTTTCTCTACTAATTCTGCCTATCTTCATGTCAAAGCTGAACATCTTGATGAAGATCAGTGTCTTGGTTTCCAGCACCTATGGAACATCAAAATCCCTCCTAGAGCCCTAGTTTTTGCTTGGAGACTTCTATGGGACAGATTGCCCACTAAGGATAATTTAATTAGGAGGCATGTTACCATTGAAAATGATCTATGCCCCTTTTGTCAAAACAAAGCTGAATCTGCCTCTCACTTATTCTTCTTGTGTCATAAAGTTATGCCTCTATGGAGAAAATTTCACTCATGGGTTAAGGAACCTAGAGTGCTCCATTGTAGGCCTATGGATAATTTCCTCCAGCACTCTCCCATGTCAGGATTGAAGGATACTAACAGAAGGTGGAAAATTTGGTGGATAGCAGCTACAACATCAATATGGAAGCTCAGAAATGACATTATCTTCAACAATCATCCTTTTGTCATCTCGAAGCTGCTGGATAATACAATTTTCCTCTCTTGGTCTTGGATGAGGGGGTGGGAAAAGGATTTTACTGTTCCTTTTCACCAATGGTCCTCATCTATGGCTTTGGCTTTTAAGTAGTGTTTGTGTTGTTGGGTTGGGTTGTATTGTTTCTGTTGGGATGTTGGATAATTTTAATTACTTTTCTGTCCCAGGAGATCCTACCTCCTGTGGCTTCTTGTAGTACCTCTGGTACTATGTATCTTCTATTATATATTTAATATAATTTTGGCCGTTCAAAAAAAAAAAAAACAAGGTCGTTCAAGTTTAAAAAAGAATTCAAGTTTAGCAGCAGAATAAAATAAAGTAAAATAACATGTTCAGCACATCATGCCCCAATGCCACATTCTATGAGAGCGTTGTGTCTCAATGTTCTCTAGCCAAGGTTCTTTAAAGTCATCCACCTAACTATTTGCTCTCACGAACAAAAAGTTTGAAATTATCACTGGATCCAAACACAAACAACACACGGGAGTTAGTTATCACATTCCTAACTATAGAGAGAAACGGGACAACAAAGATATACATATCATATAAATGAAATACAACTTACTTTAACACAACTCACGTCATTCCACCACTTATCGCGTAACATCACATACAACACTACACGTCTCACACATTTTCACATCATTCATGTACTCAAGGATTAAAACACAATATCACTCAACCAATCAATTCAATTAATACACAATATCACTCAACAAATATACTAAGACTCAATCCTATATGCAATGTCGTACCGTGTCAGTGAAAAATCTCGTCGGACGCCCAGAAGTACATGACAAGACAGATCACACACATTGATAAGTCAAGTCACTCTCCCTAGTTAAGATCATAGGGAGACCAGTCAATGTCTCTTTGTTTTGCGAGAATGCTCCAATCATATGGGATCAGCATAGGCTTCAAGGAACATTCAAACCGAGTGTATTTACCCCCAAGGCCTACACTCCGAAGAGTCCGTCAGGGCCTCTCCCTCCTGATTCAGGTCCAACCCAGAAAAAGTATGCAGACCTTATCTTTGAACTGTATAAAACACACGACTCCTCAATTGTTCTCAAAATAATTTTTTCTCATCGCGCGTCAAAGTGATTAAACTGGTTGGGTTTCCCCTGTGGTTCCCATTACAATGCTCGTCGCACATTAACTCGTCGTCCTTAAAGGATCTTACAGTCGTGTGATTGTATGGTTCATAGCTCACAACTCAATACACACAACATCTCAATACACATGTATCTCACAATTCATCACATATTCAATTGGTCACTTACTCACAATTTCATGATCTCAATATAACAATTTATAATGTTAATCTAGTAAATCTTGTCCAAAATACAAACAATTTAACAAAAAATATTTCTCACAACATGGAAAGTAAAACTCTTCAAATAATTTTACATAATCATATCAAAATCAAGGAATCAAAATCATAGGCCAAAAACACGAAAACACCAAAAGCATTCAATTTTATCAACCAATTCGCACCAGAACATCAATTGGTCCGTCAAACACAACAATATCATAATTATAATCGTAAAGGAAGAATTATAATTCAAACACCAAAACTATTATTTTAATTAATAAAATATTTCTTTTTATTTATTTAATTACAAAAACCTTATTATTTTTCTAAAACTCTATTTATTTTTAAATAAAATCATTTTTAATTTATTTTATGAAAAAAATGGGATGTTATAGGTGAGAGAGAGGTTAATGAGAATTTGGTATCCTAGTACCATATAACATCTTTTATCTGCAAATATCAATGTTTCGTCTCCCAAATTTTGATTTGTACTCCAATTGATTGTTTCACAGGCTCGAGGTTCAATTCCCCTTTTGTGGGAGCAGATTGTTGATCTAAGCTATAAACCGCACCTTAGGGTTATTAGTCATGAGGAAACAGTATACTTCTATTCTCAATTTTTCCAGCATTTTAATGGTTTTATCATGAAATGTACATTAATACATGTTCTTTTTTTTTTCCCCATCCACTCCTACTCTAGCCCAAGATTGTGGAGCGTCATTTCCATGATCTCATGCAAAGATATGGAGAGATAGTAGCACTTGATCTTACTGATAAAGTATGGTTTCTTTCTGCTCTCTTTCTACTTTAAGCAACGAATTTGTCACAAATTTATTTTTCAGATTTACCACGAGTCCAGAGATACATAGCATCTTCTTGATGCTTTGGAGGCAAGGATATTCATGGTTGAGTAAAAATGTGTTTGGTTTTTAAATTTGAAGATTTTTTCTTTTTCAGTATCCCTTTTCTCATCCCCAAAATTTTACGTAGGGAAATTGAGGCTATGGTTTGGTTGAGTTTGGTTAGCATGTCCTTAAGGATATAATAATAGCCAATCTCCACTACTAAGTTCCCTTTTAAGTGCTTCTTAGTTGTTACTTTGTGTGTATTATTTTAAGCAATTTCTTGTTAATTTTACTGTTGTAGCATGGTGAAGAAGGTCAATTAAGTGCAGCATATGCTGCTGAAATGCAAAATCAGCAAAATGTGAGGTGATAATTTATTTAAACATATTTTTTGTTTGCAACCTTATTTTACATCCATTAACTATTAAGTTTGCCTTGGCTGTATTATAGCTTAAGCTGTTTCAGTGTGCTTGATATGAATATGATTATTGTGTGTCATTGTTTCCTTTTTCTTTTAACTTTATTTTTATAACAACGGATTATGGCAGATATGTGCCTTTTGATTTTCATCACTACTGTGGGAGCTCAAACTTTGATAATCTGAAAATCCTCTATGATCAAATCTCGGAGGATTTTGAAAAACAAAGGTAATGGGAAAAAATTAAGTATTTATACAAATGCAATAGCTAGTTGCCACAATCTAGGTATACTGGCAAATCTATAATTCAGATTTTTAATTATTGCTATTTCAGCTGAGCAGATACTTCTTGATAGATAGACAAGGAAATATACTAGAGGAGCAGAGAGGACTTGTCAGAGTAAACTGCATTGATTCCCTTGATCGAACAAATGTTACTCAGGTTTGTTGATAAGGGATTAATTGAATGCTTGGACTTGTTCTTTTCTTAATCCTTGTCTGATTGTCCTCGTGTTTGGATATGTGTAATATGTCCGGTTACATGACTATCTTTATGTTGTTTTTAGTGTTATCTGGCCCAGAAGTCATTAAATCTTCAGTTGCAGAGGATTGAAGCGCTGACTTCCTCTGAGTGCATTTCCATGTTTGAAGAGGAATATGGAAAATTTAGAATATGTATGGAATTTCTATATAAGTTCTTCCATTCTTTGTGAATTATTGCCCTGCTTATTTGAGCTCTGTTTATTTTATTTAGTGTGGGCAGACCAAGGTGATGAGATAAGTCTCGAGTATGCTGGAACTCATGCACTCAAGGGGGACTTAGTTAGGTATGAAATTTTTGGTCCTGAAAGTCCTATATTGCTATGTTTCCCTTCTGTGATACTGGTTCGTTTTGGAAATATGGTGCAGATATGGGAAACAAACAATAACTGGAATGATTAAAGATGGGATGAGTGCACTTTCCCGATATTACTTGAATAACTTCCAGGATGGGATTCGGCAGGCAAGTTCATTTATGTGCATAATTCTTACCACTCGTTTAAATAAAGGGAACTTGGTCTCAAAGTATTTAATAAGTTTCATATCTTTTTCAGGATGCCCTGGATTTGATAAGTGGTCACTATAATGTCAGCAGAAACGTTCCTTCTCCTTTCCGGTCGAATAACTTTGAACCTCTAACGGTAAGTAGCTTCAATGCCTCGTCTTTCTATTTTCTACCACCCCTCACAATCCCGGAAAGCTGTAATGAATTGAAAAATAAAATGAGCCAACCTTTACTTGATTGGGGAAAAAAGGAGCCAGTGGGATTAAGGACCTTGTCATCTAGGATGTCCAATAATCTCCCCTGGTACCCAAACAGAGATGGGGATGCAATAATGTAGAAGCTGTTTTAGTTTCTGGAGATCATGGTTGACTTCAATGGATTGTGGTGTTGTTTGATCCACGCAGCTGTTTCTACCTAGTTGAAAAAGGCATCTAGCCAAGGAGCAGTTCTGATTTTATGATAAATACAAATTGTTGCATTATGCATTCTTCAGTGTAATTAACTACAGGAAGAATACAAATTACCAAATTCTTGACAAGCCGTTTCAGCACATGTAAATTTAAATTGTGGACATAGATAATTACATCACACCAAATCTTTTTAAATGGCTTATAAGACAAATTATCAGTGGTATTGACATATTTTGTGGAAAACTGCAAACATGCAGTACCTGCCTGTGGCATCAGCTTTGATAATTGGAGGTTTGACAGCAACAACCTTCACTCTTCAGCAAGGTATATAATTTTGTTTCTTCTATCTGAACAAAGGGTCCTTGATGCTTTTCTTTTCTTTCCTCAATTTTCTATTTTTCTTGTTTATTTTTTAGCGGGCCGAAATACACAGCATTATGTGTCTTCTGTACTCTGTGCTGGAATAACTGCTGGTGTCATGGCAATTGTCAAAGCTAATGGAAGACATTTCTGCTCAAGACCCCGTTTGTGTGGTCTCTTGTGATACAAATTCACTAGCCTTTTGAACCAAACGCAAAAAATTTGTATGATCTCATTCAAGAGATTGTAAGTATGATGATGCTTATGTTGTTCAATATTTTGTTTTCAGATAGGTAGTTGTTATCTATGAACTTGATATTAGTTATTACATGTATGGCCACTCACCTGTCTATTGAATTGTCCATCTGTTGGTTAAAATCAACAAATAAAGGGGTAGAGAAGTCTAAGTTTGGCAAAAACGAAAAACAAAATTATTGTTTCTCAAAGTTTCAAGATTCAAAGGGTTATGATGAAAATTCATAAGTAGTATTTTATTGATGGTGTAAATTTTACTTTCAACTCAATTGATCCATAGTAATGATCAAACGGATTGGATGAGACATGAATGATTTTGGCTACATTTCGAATGACCACGTTTTTGTATTAAACAAGTGTAAAATAATTCTTATTTTAAATTTAATCTCAATTAACCATACTCAACTTTTATGAATAACTGGAAGGGCATAAGAGAAAAAGATTTATCCACCTTCTGCTTATGATCTCATAACTGAGAAGTGCATGTTTAGATATTGTTGAGAGAACTTAGAAAGTATTTTTACTTCTAAAGCAATAATTTTTTTCCTTTTTTTTAATTTCATGTTTGGAATTTGAAAATGTACATTAAAATTTCTAAAAGTACGTTTTTACTTTAGATTCAAACATAGCTTAAGGAAGTAACTTATTAGGTGTCATTGTGTAGCTAATATTCACCATGAATAGCCAACAGTATGAAAGAACATTAAGCCAACGGAGAGACGCCAAAATGGAGGCTTTTTCTTCCTACACCCAACATTTGTTCTTGTACACCTAGCATTTAGGGTGAAAAATCAAAAACATTCTTACGTATAACCTATAGGGATTGTCAATCCGTAAGGCCATGGACCTCTATAGCAAGGTTGGCGGTGACAACCATGCCCACTCCCTCCCCCTCCCTAACCAACGCCATCACGAGGATCTCAATAGCCTTGCGCAACTTCAGCATGGCGATGCCACTGGGCGAGACTAGAGGGAAGGCGATGCCATGAAGGAGGTGGTGGTGCTGCGGCACGTTGGAGGTTGGAGCGAAGGGCGATGTGGTGGCAAGGAGGTGGTGGTGGTGCAACGCGGAGGAGATGGTGTAGCAGAGTTGGTGAGGTGGAGGTGGAGTAGGTAATGGCCTTATGGATTCGCCATTACGGATCGCGAATTCATATGAAAGATTCATACATATTGCAATTCGTATGATTCTTACTCCGTAAGAATCATATGTATGTTTTTAAAAAGGGGTAATTTTAGAAAAAAAATTAAAAAATTGTTGGGTGTAAAAAATGAAGTTAGATGCGCAAAGTAATTCCCCAAAATGGATAAATAAACTTGAAAGTTGAAACCCTCTTATATCTGAAACGTCCAATGGCTCCTGCTCACCCACAGTATTTGCCTTTGTAGTTATTACATGCTATGATCTTGTCTTTTTTCTCTAACTAACTATCTTTAATCATCTCTCCACATGTCACTAATTGTCAAAATGTTTTGATCTTTTTTCTTATTTTTCTCCCCTTACATTTTTCTCCCCTTGCATTTGTTCGTTTCCTAATTAGTTTGAATTTTGTGTTTATCAGTTGCACATATTAGAACTTGAACGGATATTACTAATGTTATGTAACTTCAAATTTTATCGGTTATGGTTTAATAATTCCTTGATCCAATGGTTAGAATTGTTATTATTTGTCAAGGCATAATGTAAAATGACAAATAGAATTTGGAGTTATATGATATTAATGGTATCTGTTTAAGTTCTAATATGTGCAAAAAATTCAAGCCAACAAGAAGGCACACAAATGCAAGGAGAAAAAAATAAGAAAAGGATAAAAATATTTGACAATTATTAGCATAGAGAGAGATGGTTAAAGACAATTAGTTAGAGAAAAAGACAAGATCATAGCATGCAAAAAGAGGGAGCAACCTTACTGTGATTAAGCTCCAAATAAAATTGTCTTTTGAGAAAGATATATGTGTGAAAGTTAAAAATAAAAATGGATCCAACTTTTTTTTACCTGCTATGTGTGAAATTAAACTTCCATAGGTCTATTTATTTTTAATTATATTTCCACAACTATACAAATGAATTTCAAAAAACATATTTTCAAAATGTGTAACAAATAAACTTCCATAAATTTAATTCTAAAATATAAAAAAAACTTTTGAAAGTTTAATTCTGAAATAAACAAATAGAATAAGAAAATTTAAATTCGGGAACAATAAAACTACACTCACTAATAAGGACATTATTATAAAAAATGAGATGTGTAAATAGGAAAAAAAAATTACAAAAAGAAATCACCTGAAACTTTACGGCAACAACTTGCCATGGTTTACACAATCTCTTGAATATGTTAATTTTTCGATGATCTGCTGCTGCAAAGCAATGTCTCCATGTCAAAGTTGGTTTTTTTTTTCTCTGTTAATGATTAGAGCATCTCGAACCATAGAACCTCATTTAGGTTTTTAAAATCTCTTAAGTGAACTTTTTCGTTGACACATAAGTTTTAAGATAATTTATTAATTTTCACTCCAATGATAAAAGTTTTTAACTTTATTTTTAATTAAAATCTATATACTTTCCTCCCTCTTTCTATGCAGAAAGTTTGTTCTATACTTTTCTTTGGGGCAAAGCATTGGTATTAGGCAGTTGCCCCCTCTTTTCCTCTTTCCCTATATAGTTAACGATAGTTATAAGATCATCTTTAACGGTGGTTTTTGTAAGGATTCTTAAGTCAAGAATTGGTTTTTTTTTCTCCCATTGAAGATGATTGAAATGGCATTCAAGTATAGAACTGGTTCTTCTATAAAAACCTATAAGAATAAAGTCTTTGTCAAATTGTTTAGAAAATCAACTTAGAAGGAGGGAGGAACATAAACAGATTTTAATTAAAAAAATTAAGAACTTTTAGCATTGAAGTTTAAAATAACATATTATTGTCTCAAAACTTATATATCAACAAAGAATTCACTTAAGAGAAGTTAAGTACCCAAATAAGATTATATGATTGGAGATGCTCTTATAAAAGAATTAGTTATACAATTAGATGTCACTTCAACCATCTCTAATGGAAAAAATAAAATAAAAACTAATTCTTAACTTAAGAACCTATATAAGAACCACTGTTAAAGATGGTCATATACCTATTGTTAACTGTACATGGAAAGAAAAAAAAAGAGGAGAAAAACTACTTATACAATTGGAGAATAGATCCTCTCGAGTAAAATGATACAATATTTGTAACAACTTAATTATTGGTCAATATAAAAACTTAAACTGTACACTTGGTCACAACAATTTTTTTTATAATATTCATAATTAAAATACTGCACCAAACTCTCCTCTTGCTAAACCAAAATTAAGCATAATTCCAATTATCAATTATGTGTTTTCTTAATAAAGAACAAGTTATAAGAGAAACCACAAGCATTAAAAAAAATGCGTCGAGCAAACGTATCATGAAGACATGAATGATTCAATTAACACCTATAGGCAAAAGACACCACCACCACTACATCCACTCTATCCCCCACCCCACCACCACACACAAGCAGAATACAAGATGCATCCTACTAGGAAAATACAACATTCCCAAATCACATAAAACTCTTGTTACTATTCAAAAAGCGGCACTACTACATAAAGAAGTTGCATGCCAAATGACAGCAACTATTTGCACTTCAAATTTAAAGAAAAAAAATACTTGTGGTTCTCATATAATTTGTTCTTCATAAAAAAACACAAAATTGATAATTGGAGTTATACTAACTTTTTTTAGCAAGAGAATTTGATGCAGTATTATAATTATGAATATTATAAAAAATTAATATGGTCACATCTATAGTCCAAGTCTTACATTGATCAATGATCAATAATTAAGTTACTTCTCTAAATATTGTATCATTTTACTGCAGAAAATGTACACTCATAACGATGTTTGACCCCAGAAGAAAGCATAGAACAGACTTTCAGCAGAGAATCTAAGTGGATTAGACGGTCCTTATAATAAAGGGGTGTAGTGTTGTGTTGGCAACATGCAGAGTTTTTTACCTTTATAAAACTTACTTTTAAACGCTCTAGTAACAACTAGCGCGTCCATTAATTATTTTCATGTGTCACCGCCAAGAAAATAAAATATCTAGTAATGTAACGTTGTCTGAATAAAAAGGTTTGAATAGAGGTCATGCGTTATTAATATAACAAACCGTTATATATCAGATAATATAACTAGTACTATTCATGTGCATCAACATATGTCAAAAGAAACTGAGGTGCATTAACAAAATGCAGAACTAAAATGCATGACAGCAACGGTTGGAGTCAAAATGATGTAATTACATTTTAGGATATTACCCTTTTCACCATGCAAAGTAATTCTTTTTAATTTTATTTGTAAGAGTATAATATAGTTATTGCTCTCTTAATAGTCTCAATTTGCATATTTTCAAAAAGTGAAAAATTCTGGCTTGCTTGCTTAGTGGTGTGGTAGCATAAGATTCTTTATTCACCCTTACAGCCTGCCAGATCAAAAAATCTGTGTCACTTCTCTATCTTACTTGGCTTCATTTCTGCACTTCTCTGTCTTACTTGTCATGAAATCAATAGTGTAAACTAAGATGGCACCTTAAGGTAGCATGGCCTTTCCATGTGTCACCATGTCAATTGATTAATCCTTGCACCAAGTATGAATCCAAAAACCCAAATCCCAAATACCAACACCCCCCCACCATAATTGAGCACCTTCACATGAATGAACAACCAACCCCACACCACAACTCATCAAAATCCTCAACCACAACTCATCCCCTCTTCCACATTATGTATTTCACCACACTTCTTTAGCATTAACACCTGCCTCCAAAACCAAGCATGTGCCGACAAATTGCACCGAAACCAGTCCCAACGCCCATTATTTCTATCATCTCTCTGTTTCCCTAACTGAACACCGCTCACTCTGTTTTGTTCCAAATGACTCTGTTTTTGCCATTAGGCTTCCCTTCTAAGCCCCATCCAAACAATGCTTCCACCCTAAGCAAACCAACAAGTTCCCATAACCAATTGCAAGAAACCCATTTTCCCAAGAACCCCTTTGAAACACATGTTCTAAGCACCACCTCCAACCATATTCTCCATTTTCCTTCCTCTATCCCCCTCTCTCTCTCCTGAATACATAGATGACTGATGCAAATGCTGCTTCATTTGAGGCATTTCTCCAAGGGTGGATGGTGCGCCAAAGAGGTTACCTTGACGAGCTTCTCTCAGCTCAGCAACACTATCAGGAGATGCAGGATGATGATGATGTGAGGCAATTAATCAACAGGGTAATCTGCCACTATGGACAATACTTTGAAGAGAAATCAAAGATTGCCCACCAAAATGTTCTTCTTGTTTTCTCACCACCATGGTTCAGTTCATTGGAAAGAACCTTTCTTTGGGTTGGGGGGTTCAAGCCAGGAGTGTCTTTTCAGGTTGTGAACACAGCTTTGGAGGATTTGTCAGAAGAACAAAAGGAGAGGTTGAGTCTGCTGAACCAAGAGACCAAGGTGAAGGAGAGAGCCCTCAATGATGAGTTGGCCAAGCTTCATGAGAGTGTGGCAGCTCCACCGCTAGTGGACATGGCAAGGAGCCATGGGAGGGTGTGTTTCAGCAGGTCCTTCATGGCAGAGGAGGGCTCTTCTGTTCCAAGCACTTTCAGAGAGACATTGGAGAATCTTGTGGCCAATGCAGATGCTTTAAGGACAAACACATCTTTGAAGATTTTTCAGGTACTGAGACCTGCTCAGATTGTCTCATTCTTGGTTGCTGTGGCTGAGCTTCAGATCAGGATCAGGTCTTGGGGTTTGGACAAGGATTCTCAGAATGGAGGCCAAGGGTGAAAAGTCAATCATGGGAATATGAAGGCTTTTTATGTAAGGTGCTTTCGGTTTTTGTCTTTTGGGAACTGCTTTGAGTTGGAGGATGGATACATGCATAGGCCTTAAGCCTTTTAGCATCATGATGGTGGATGATGTGCATTGGGCAGTGAGCATGTTCAGCATTTGATGGTAATGCTGTTTCTCTCTACCTGAAGTTTCTTTAATGAGCAATCAACAATGGTGAACAAAACAAGGCCATGCAATGCATGCTTTTATCTAGAGGCTAAAGCATCAATATATTTGTACCTCTGATATAGAGGCAAGCACTCATGGATCTCTTCACTCAAGCAGCTACCCCAGATTTCAATTGGTTGCTATATTTACCATAGTAAGTAGGTAGTAGATACCTAAGGATTATTTTATTTTTCTTTTGTGATATTAAGACATGTTTTCTAGTGAAGAACTTGGATGGATGTATAGGATGTGGAACCTTGAAAATTACTTTTTCAACATCCCACACACTTTGACATTGCATCAAAGTAGGTTTCTCCCTAAGGGGTCTTTTTGGCCCTTTCCTCAACACAGGGGGTTCATAAGTTCATTCACACAGCAAGAGCAGGACAATAACTAATGCTAAAGCAGCAGTTTCAAACATTCAGCATCTACAAGTTATCAGAAGTGAAAGCGTGGATATGGACTGGAAGAATATCTCAAGATCATTAATTTTCATTTCCCTGCTTTGTTATTAACACATTTGTATAATTATTTAATGCTTATGGATTGTTATTCGATTCATATTATTATAAATACATAAACCAACGAAGTCTATTAGTCCATAGAGGAACACATTTTACACTTTCACAGCCTACTTTTCTGAGCAACCGACTTAAAGCTGGCAAAACCAGTAACTTCCCTGCCTGTAACCAAGGTGTTGATGTCATACGTGCCTTCGAAGGTGTAGATAGGTTCTATGTCACAGAATGCCTGCAAAATTAGAGAAGAAAGACAGAAAACACGTGAGGAAACAAAATAATATTTCTGTCCCAACAAAAAAGTGCTAATAATATGTCTAGTAGTAATTGCATTTTATTTAAGTTTAATTATAGACTACTAAATCCTTCACTAACAAATCAAATAAAACAAGGACCAAAGGACTTCTTTATGGTGTGACGAGGGACTTGAATACTTTGTATAACAAAGTTATATGATATTATGAGGCAGTTTGCGTGTAGTCATGATATATTGAGGACTAGGGATGCCACTTGCATGAGGTATGATTTAAGCCTTGGTATTTGTATCGTACTTTGAATACTTTGTATAATAAATTTATGGTGTGACGAGGGACTTGAATACTGTGTAATATAATAAATTTATGCATTTTAACTTTTTTGAAAAAATTAGATAAAAAAAGCTTTTATAAAAATTAAGAGCATGAGCTAATTTTTAATTCATTTTTATTTTCTTTTTTTATAAATCAAATTCATTCTTGGGCCTATTGGTGAGGGAGTTAGAAATATATCCTAAAAATCCATTTAAAATTGCCCCATTTTAATCTAGATCCAACAGGAGGTTTAACAAAATAAATTTCAAATAAGAAATTAGGCATGAGAACCTTTGCCACTAGAAAATCAGCCAAAATTCCATTGCCACCAAGCAATTCTCTCCCCAAGGCAGCTGTTTCTCTTGCCCTCAGGGTAATCCACGACTGAAATATGGTTAACAATTTATCATCAATTATCTACGTCAATTAACAACAACAAAGTAGCCAACATAAAGCTTTTATTACATGGCGAGATTTTCTTTTATTTTGTGAATAGGTGGTTAGGAATTACCTTCCCCAAGCTAGCATGACCTGGAGTCATTTTACCACTCTCGTACAACTTGCACAGACGCCAACCAACAAGAATCATTGCTTGAATGTTACCTAGCATTTGAACAAGTTTTTGTTGACTGATTTGGAAAGCTGCTAATGGTGCTCCAAATTGCTTCCTCTCCTTTAGGTACCTAGCAAAGATAACAAACACACATTTCAATTCACTTTAGAATAATGATTAGCAGTGAATGTTTTAGTTGAAGTATACTAGCATGCTATCTAAGAATACCTATGACACATATCATAGATGCCCATTGATAAACCAATAGGTTGCCAAGCAACCATTACACGTGAAACAGCAAGTACCTGTTTTGAGATATAGCTAAAACAAATAAGCAACATGTAATTAAATAGACAAAATACAAAATTACAACAAGTTAACTTATATGTTTGACCAGTCTAATATACATCTCAAAAATTAAACCGTGCATATAATCTACAACTCTTTAAATTGGAGCAAGAATTTGATGAAGACAATTATAGACTAATACAATGAAATGAAAAAAAAAAATTAGACTGTACTTGCTTTCAAAAGCAGATATGACCTCATTTACCAAAAAAAGTGATGTGCCCCTAAAGGAAAATAATGTAAAAGTAACATGCATTAGAGTAACATATTCAATAGGATGAAACTGCATTTGCTTTCTAATGCACTAGCCATTGAAGCTAGCTTCAAAAGGACACATGAACCTAGATTGATTAATGCTCTACTATTTCATCAGGTAATATAAGTTATATAAAAACCAAGAGTAATACCATCATTTATTTATTATTGAAATGATGAAATCACATTCTTGAAATAACAGCAGAGACAAGTATCATACTAATTCTACCTTGTTTGTATCCTGAAAAGAATTTACTCCTTCTATTCTGTCATCATCAGGGACAAAAACTTTCCTCATAACTATGTCTCCGTTTTGTACGATCCTAAGTCCAATTTTATTCTCCATTTTTGTTACTGTTAATCCTGGTGCATCCTTTTTGACAATATATCTGAAATAACAGGTACCAAAAAAATGTAAACAAAAAGAGTACTTGTGAAACCGGACACAAGAGGAGCAACAAAATATAAAGCATGAGAGAAAATGTGTATGAAAAATAATCTAGAATTCTGAATGTCTCAATATAATGTTTTCTTAGCTTATATTCTTCACTTTGATATGGTGTTAATGATGTTAATATTTGCATTCGTTTCCTCTTTTCTATTTTCTTTCAGGGTGCAAGGCTAGAGTATAAGGCAATCAATGAAAATTCATGGATGTTTGGATCTCCATGACCTATAAATGAGATGGAATACTATTAGTTCATTTATTGGCATCTTAGATATTGAACAATAACAGGAGTAAGTAAACCTATGGCTCACCCATTTATTTGATTCGTTGTCGTATTCCTAGCAAAGATAACCAACAAATCAGCAAACGTACTGTTTCCTATCCATCTCTTTTGGCCATCAAGGATCCAACCACCTCCCACCTGATAATTTCAATGCAAAGTAGGAATACATTATTGAACATTGGAACAATTGACACAGTGAAATATGTCTGATTAAAAAGACTGAGTCAAATACAACTGGTAGATAAGATGCATAAGGCATTGGAGCTTTGTTGCTGTGGTCTTCAGAGCACTGGCATCACTTCCATAGTCAGGTTCAGTCAAGGCCTGATAAAAATAAAAATAAAAAACCTCTTTTAAGAGTGGTACTTAAGCAAAATGATAAAAATCATTCAAATCCAAGGAAGGTAATTTACCCAACATGCTATAGTTTTCATTTGAGCCAAAGAAGGCAAATACTTTTGCTTCTGAGCTTCAGACCCACATAATGCTATACTTGATGGTCAATCAAAGACATTAAATTTCAGGAAATATGAATAACTAATAGCAAAAAGGTTACCATTCAGAGATTTATTAATAATAAAGAAAAGATATTACCAATAGTGAGCATTGCCAAGGAAGAATGAACCAAATAGAAAGTTGAACAGCTTGCATCAACTCTAGCAACTTCTGCTGTAGCAACAGCACTTCCAGTTATGGAAAGACCAGGACAACCATAACCCTGAGAATCAGTCAAAGCTAGGTAAGAACTCCTTTTGCAGTGTCTTACACCTAACTAAGACTCTAAGAAGCAATATATGTAAATAGAGAACCTTAATTGTGCCACCAGCAATACGCAGGGCAGCAAACTTTGGGATAACATGAAATGGGAATTCAGCCTTCTCCCAGTACTGATAAAATATTATGAGATTGAGTGTCGGGAGAATTAAAAATAATAAAATAAAATAAAAGGTAACCCCTCCACTACTCACCCTAAAAAACCGTAGCAAACATCAAATTTGTTATTTTCCAATCTAAATTGAAGTTTCGCCACAGTAATCTATGTTGATCCCATGCAAAGCTTTACCACAGTAATCTATGTTGAAGTGCTCCAACAATGAATATATGAGTAAATATATAATTTGGTTTCTATGTTATTTTCCAATCTAAATTGAAGTTTTACCACAATAATCTATGATGATCCAATGCAAAGCTTTAGAATACATATTATCAAGAAAAAAAACTCAAAGTCTGATTAAAGAGCAGTACTAAACTAAGCACATATTAGGATAACTGTTGCACCTCTTCCAAAAGTATGTTTAGACTGACAGATATAGGACATGTTTTAAAAACCATTCCATTCTGGAAGTACTTTTAGGTGTTGAATGTACTTTTGGATAAGGATATTCTTTATATTGTTTATTTTGAATGTACTTTTGAAAGGGGTGAAGGTGAACAGCAATCCTAACATAGCTTATAAAGAGTACACTCAGAATGGTTATCCAATTATAAGGAATTACAGCTGAGTATTTTCCTATTTCTGTTTTTTTTATATGACAATAAGCAAGAAAGAGAAGAGAAACATGCCTCAGTCATTATAGGAGCAATTTCTTTTTCCATACACTCTCTCACTTTGTTCCTCACGGCCTGCTCCTCCGGTTTCAACAAGTCATTGAAATGAAAATAATCCGAAGCTGAACTTCCCAACAATATTCAACACACATACAAACATATCTCGTTAAGAATAATAATAAGATCGATAGAAAATTGGATGAGTTCATATTTATTATTCATTACATTTATTATTCATTATATGTAAATATAAATGTGAAGACTTCCAAAAAAAATGTCATTATGAATTAATGTTAGTTACCACAAGGAGGAAAATTAGAGGCTGGAGTGGCTTGTGGAAAAGCCACAGAAACATCAAGTGCTGGCAAATTAAAATACGAAGGCATCTTCATATTCGCATTATTATCTGTGACATGAGAATCAAATCAGAGCACAATTGGTGATTAGAAATAATTAAAGTGTAGCAATATTTTGCAAATCATATGATAATCACGGAAAAAAAACCAAAAAATGAAAGAAAAAAAAAAGGATATTGGGAGGGAAAAGAGAAAAGAGACCTTGATTGTGGCGAGTCATGTTTGCAAGAGTTTTTCAGTTTTTTTGCTGTGTGTGGAAAGTGGAAACCAAAGTTAAAAGGAAATTGGAAGTTGATAGGAGAAACCAAAAAGTAACACGATATATATATATATATATATATATATATATATATATATATATATATATAAGAGATTTGACCAACTAATTTAATTGTACATTGTCCAATTCTTTTCATGACAATTTAAAATTCAATAAATTGGCTGGGTCATCTTTAAATTATCTTATACTCCATTTTTTCTAATTATGCGACATAATTTATTGATTTATGTTTATTAAAAAAGTTGATTATTTTAATTATTAATATTAAATTTGTCTATAATTATAATAATTTTTTAAATTTATCTATTTAGAACATATTTATCTTCTTCATTTTCCATAAGATAGTCAATAAATAATTAATGCACAAAATAACTGAAATAAAATATTATAAAAAGGATAAAAATTCAAAAATTATATTTTATAAATAAGGACAGATGAAGCATATAAATTAGTCTTTTTATAAATATTCTTATTTATGAGACATTTTTTTTAAGTTCAATAAATAATAGATAAAATAAAATATAATAGATAATTAAAACACTTGAAAAAATAATAACAATATGTCTCATTAATCATAGGAATAATTTTGCAAAACATATGAATTTAGGATACAATTTAAAAATAAATTATACAGGATTCAATCAATCAACCTAATTTGATTCTAACGGACAATCATCAATTCTAACGACATGCTTTCTATCCATGTAGAGAAAAATTTAAAGATGAATAAAACCTCATTGTGTTCTCATACTCAAAATCATGATAAAAACTAAATGTGGGAGCCTACGTGGATGAGCCATTATGGAACCATGAGAAGATTGATTGTATGATCTTCCAAATGTAGAGAGTCCTTTTTTCTTATCTGAATTTTTCTCTTATGAAGAGAAAAACGATATTGTACTCGTTGTTCTCTACAAATGAGACCATAAACTCTTATTGGTAACTGCCATTAGTTACCCCAAATTTGATAATTATAATTTGACTCCTCATCAAATTATAATATCACTCATGCTATCTACACAATTAGTCTTTCATGACATGTATGTCCTTAGCCATAATTTTATATTGATTAGACCACTCTAATATTTGGCTAATAATATAATGGTCCTAACTCATTCAAAATTATGTGATATACATATATATGTATGACCCAAAATTACTAACAATCTCTCACTGGTCACAACTATATATATCCTTACAATCCTTATGAATGTGTTAGACTTTATGAGCTCAAAATGTGTCATTACATGCCTTGAGCATATTCCAAAAATCTTGTCCATTGATTACATCTGCATGTAGAACCAAAGCAGTTTTCATTGTATCAACCACAACTAAACTCATCAATGATCACTAATGCTGACAGAATCAAATGACATAGACTCATCATAAAATGTGTAGCATGAAAATTACGTGAAGGTGGCATGTACACGTCTATTTTCAATTGGTCCTACTTAACTTCAATGAGATCATTTAATAACCTTAATTTACAAAGTGTAATAACTGATTAATAAACCATATATATATATATATAACCAAATATATCCAAAAGTCAATGTATGCATACATAAAATCTAACATAGAACATAAAATGCATAAAAGTGACTAACTCCCACTAAACCAAAGATTCCTCGAACTGTAAAACACCCATGTGAGCAACATGCTCATGAAAGACCTTGGGTGGAAGTCCCTTAGTAAGAGGATCTACTATCATGTAGTTTTCCCCTAAGTGTTCTATGAAAATTTGTCCACTCTGTACCCTTTCCTTAACAACTAGGAACTTGATGTCAATATGCTTCGACTTGGTCGAGCTCCTATTGTTTTTAGAATACAATACAGCTAATTTACTGTCACAATATAACTTAAGTGGTCTTTCAATTCCTTCCATAATTTGCAGCCCTATGACAAAAATTTTCAGCCATATTCCATGATTTGATGCCTCATAGCATGCCACAAATTCTGCCACCATAGTGGATGAAGTAGTAAGGGTTTGCTTGGCACTGTGCCAAGAAACCGCACCACCGACTAACATGAAAATGTAACCTGAAGTGGATCTCAAACTATTTAGGCATCCTGCAAAATCCGAGTTAGAATACCCAATGATCTCCAACTGATCTAACCTCTTGTATGTGAGCATATAATACTTTGTTCTCTTCAAATACCTCATAACTCTTTTGGTTGCTTTCCAATGATCCATTCCTGGATTGCTTAAATATCTACATAATACCCCAACTATGTATGCTATATCCGGACGGGTACATACTTGGGCATACATCAAACTAGCTACAGCTGATGCATAGGGAATCTTTTGCATTTCCTGAATTTCCAAATTTCCTTTTGGGCACTGTTTGAGACTGAACTTGTCTCCCTTAGCAACTAAAGTATCCCTGGATTTACATTCCTGCATGTCAAACCTTCTAAGTACCTTTTCGATATAGCTCCTTTGTGATAATCCTAGAATACCCCGAGATCGATCTCGATGTATCTGAATTCCTAATACAAATGAGGCATCACCAATATCTTTCATTTCGAAGTTTCTTGATGAAAATCTCTTGGTTTCGTGCAACATGCCTATATCATTAGTGGCAAGCAGTATGTCATCAACATATAAGACTAGGAAAATGTACTTGATCCCGCTGAATTTGTGATACACACAATCATCAACAAGATTCATCTCGAAACCAAATGAGAGAATTTACTTGATGAAATTTGTGGTACCATTGACGAGATGTCTGTTTTAGCCCATAAATGAATTTTGTCAGTTTGCAAACCATATTCTTTGGGTCTCCTGACACAAAGTTTTCTGGTTGCACCATATAAATTGTCTCATCAATGTTGCCATTGAGAAATGTCATCTTGACATCCATTTGATGAAGATCCAAATAATAATGTACAACAAGAGTCATGATTGTCCTAAAAGAGTCTTTCGATGAAACTGGAGAGAAAGTCTCTTTAAAGTCAATCCCTTCCTTTTGGGTATAGTCCTTTCGCCACAAGACGAGCCTTATACCTCTCCATATTACCTTTGGAATCCCACTTGGTCTTAAATATCCATTTGCAACCAATGGGTTTCACACCTTCTGGTAATGGGACAAGCTCCCAGACCTTGTTATCTTGCATGGACTTATACTCCTCATTCAGTGCTTCAATCCACTTTTCTGAGTTGGAATCTTGCATGGCTTGATGGAAGTTGACTGGGTCATCTTCCATCATACCATTATTTTCCTCATGTTCTTGGAGAAATACCACATAACCATCTAGAATAGCATTTTTCCTTTCTCTTGTAGATCTCCGCAAAGGTACTGGCTCATGAAGCATAGGTTCTTGAGGATCTTGAGTTTGTTCTTCATGAACAACCAAATTATCTTGAGTGAGGGATTCAATAACAATATATTGTAGAGGTTCCAAATTTGCTTTATCAAAAGCAACTATATCAATCGGTTCTGGAATTGTTACTGATTCTTCCTCTAAGACAAAGTCTCTAACTTTATTCTTCCCTCCAAACTCAATATCCTCAAAGAATGTGGCAATTCCCATCTCAAAAATTGTCTTTAATTTGGGATCATAAAATTTATAGCCCCTGGATCTTTCAGAATAACCAATAAAGTAGTTGCTCACTATTCAGGAGTCCAATTTCCTTTCATTTTGCTTATAAGGCCTTGCCTCAGTTGGACATCCCCATACATGAAAATGTTTCAGACTAGGCTTTCGCCCAACCCAAAGCTCATAAGGTGTTTTGGCAGCTGCCTTGGTTGGCACTCTATTTAGAATGTAAGTTGAAGTCTTTAGTGCCTCTCCCCAGAGTGACTCCGATAAGTTAGAATGACAAATCATGCTTCTTACCATATTCTTAAGAGTTTTATTTCGTCTTTCAGTCACACCATTCATGCTAGGTGACCCCGGCATGGTGTACTGTGGGACGATTCCACATTTCTCTAGGTACCTGACAAAAGGCCCCGGATGTTGTTCACCTAAACCATCATATATGTCATAGTATTCACCACCACAGTCAGATCTGACACATTTTATTCTTTTGTTGAGTTGATTTTCAACTTCAACTTTAAATGTTTTGAACACATCCAGAGATTGTGACTTTTCATGTATAAGAAAAAGTATATGTATATGGAGTAATCGTCTATGAATGATATAAAATATTGTTGACCATTCCATGAAGGTGTATGAAATGGCCCACAAATGTCCATATATATATCAATTCCAAGACGTCTATAGCCCTATATGCACCTAATTTCTTGCTTTTGGTCTGTTTACCTTTAATGCATTCAACACAAACATCAAAGCTTGTGAAATCAATGGAATCCAAGATTTCGTTTGACACAAGTTGTCCAATTCTGTTCTTAGAAATGTGACTTAAGCGCTTATGCCATAATGCTCCTGAGTTTGTATTATCAATTATATGATTAGTACCACACAATTCTGCATTAAAGGATTCACCATAGGAAGCTACAATATCAAGTAAATATAGATTATCATTAACCAAGAGTGAACTAGTTCCAACAATATCTGAATTAAAAGACAACCTAAACACATTGTTTCCAAATGAACACAAATAACCCAATTTTTCCAAATAAGAAACTGAAACCAAATTCTGTCTAAATGACAGTAAAACAAAAGTGTCTTTCAAATCCAAATAAAAACCAATACATAATAATAATCTAAAATGCCCTATAGCTTCCACCTCCACTGATTTACCATCTCCAACATAGATTCGAATCAATTGGCTTCCGGTAGCTTAGGCAACCCTACATTGAAACACTAATGTTAGTAGTGTCATTAGAATCTAACCACCAAGTGTTTCTAGGTACTGAAGCTAAATTGACCTCAGAACAGACCAAAGTAAGAAAACATACCCTTCTTTGCACGCCAAGCATGATATTTGGTACATTTCTTCTTCTTTACATGTCCAGACTTACTACAAAAGAAACAATTGTCACCTTGATTTTGTTTCTTTTGTGCTAAGCTTCATTCTTGGGCTCCTCAGTTCTTTTTTTTTGCCCTTGTCTTTAGAGGTACTCACAACATGAACACTTTCAGTCCTTTCTTGCTTCGGCCTTTCCTCTTCTCGCACACAATATAAAATGAGCTCATTAAGAGACCATTTCTCCTCCTGACAGTTATAAGAGATCTTAAACTGACTAAACTACGAAGGTAGAGAAATTAGCACTAAATGAATAAGCAAGTCTTCTGATAGCTCAAGCTTTAGTGCCCTTAATTTTGAAGCAATATTTGACATTCCCATAATGTATTCCCTAACATTTCCTTTACCTTGATACTTCATGGAAATCAAGTTCTGAAGGAGAGTACTTGTTTTCGCCTTATCACTTCTTGCAAAGCGCTTTTCAATTTCAGCAAGGAATTCTTTGGCACTAGTTATATCATCTAAGATAGTGCCCCTAAAGACCTTAGGAATGTCACGCTTAATGATCATAAGACTCATGCGATTTGAGTGATCCCACTTCTCATGAAGTTTCCTCTATTCAGAGGTACTGAAATCCGTAGGAGAAGGGGGTTTCTAAATCCTTAATGCAAGGTCTAGATCCATGCAGCCAAGAACAATTTGCATGTTCTCTTTCCAATCCTTAAAATTTGTACCATTAAGTACCGGAACCGAATTCAGATTAGCAGATAAAGAAGCAACAACTAAAATATCAAAATAAATAATACAATAATCTCATGTAACAGTCATCAATGCATTTAAATAATGGTATATCTCATCTCAAGATATCTAATGCACCATTAATATCAAGTCTTTGGACAGTGGTATTAATTGCTAGTGATATCCTTGTTATAATGTTCAAACATTGATAATAAAAGCATATCAAATAACAAACTCATCTTTTGATGTGACTTATTATTCACATGCAAAACCTCATAATTATCACATGTTTAACATCACAAGTGTGTATGTAAATTAGTTAAATGATAACTTTCCTTTGGGCCAATCACCATTCATATAAATAATCACACACATTAATGTTTCTCATGAACAATCTACACAAGAGAGGTCACTTTGGTGATATTTTGATTCAATTAGCTCATTTAAATGTTAAACAATTAAAATGATATACCATAGCTAAATTTTGAACATTGATGCACCAAATCCAAAATTAAAACATTTCTAGAGTAAATTGTTTTAACTTTATTTATTTATTTTAAATTTTAGAAGATCATGATTATTATTTTAATATACTGCAGCGGCCTCTAAAAGTAAGAGCAAACACATAAATGATGCATTTAAATTTATACCTATTATTCCACATGAAATATGTACATGATACTCATAAAATGCATAACATATAAACACATCAAATTGCTATGCCTGTACCATTTTGCAGTGTTGCTCTACATGTGTTATATTGATTTATTGTTACCAAGTATCATTTACTAATTGTGAATTTGTCATGCTTATAGCATGTAAATAACTTTACAAAATCATTTTCATGTAACATATCCATATTGTCAATCATGCAATATACTCTACTATACAATTGTCATATTAATTTGATGTTGTCAATCACCCTTTATATCATTGTTAATTCTATGGTAATGTGATAATCTTATTTGTTTCCTCAAAAACACTGTATCTAATGTGTGTATGTTGTCCAAACATCATACATGAATCAAGTATGGGTGACTCTGATACCAAATTTAGGGATTCAATCAATCAACCTAATTTGATTCTAACAGACAATCATCAATCCTAATTGTTGCTCGTCAGTCTGCACTACTGCGGAATATACCAGCAAGTGTACTGAGTCACAAGTAATATAAAATGGTAAGAACCGAGTATCTAATGACAGGGAGTTTGTTTCATTCGAAAAAATGTTCATTCAATAAGTAGACATTTGTATAAAATCATGAAATGGAAATAAAAACAGGATATAATTGCATTTCTAAAGATAACTACAAAATTAACTATGTAAATGCGAGAGATAAACAGATGATTAAAACGTTGGGTCCTTCTACTGAGTAACTTGATGCAATTAAAGGTTTTTCTCTATTTAAGGTTGTTTCTATGTTCTATGTTGAGGGAAAATATACCAAACACTGATTCCTCACGTGAATGGACTAATTCTATTTAAACCTCGTTCTGGGATGTCTCGTCGAACTTAGCCTAAACGAATTGCATTATGATTACAGCATATTAAAAACTAAATCCCTGCACTCCGTGTCCAGACATACAGTTATCTAGCCTTGTTCTATCCAGTTCTAAGGATTCAAAACATTTTCCAATGCTAAAAATCCTAACTTTACACACACATGGGTGATCAGTCCACAAGCATGCAATAATTAAATGAAGATAGAATCAATGAACACATCAAAACAACATTAAATAGATAGTAAAGAGTTTTTACATCAAGGCTCAGCAGAAATTCCCAACAGAAGCTTCAGCCTTCCATGGCAATTTATCACCTTTCAACTACAATAGGGGTTTTTGGAAGCAAAATTCAGGTTACATAGTGGTGGGGATGTCTCTCACGTCTATCTCTATTCTTCCCAAAAGCTAAAAGAACTCCCCAATTTTTTTATGCCAACTTAAGCTTTTAAGGGTTTTCTGTCCTCGAAGGCTCGCTTAGCGCCATTCTCGCACTAAGCGTGAGTTAGTGATTTTTGGCTGAGCGAGTCAGGTGCGCTGGGCGCCAAAAGAGACAAATGACTTGCTAGGCGAGCTGATGGCGCACTGAGCGCGTGCATGCATGACAGATTCTCTTCCAGATTCTCCTAACTCGCTAAGCGAGCTGATGTCTCGCTTAGCGGATATTGCTCGCTAAGCGCATATGCCTCACTTAGCGAGACACCAGCTGCTGTAACCTTCTTATTCTTCATCTTTTCACCTGAAACTAAAGTTGAAAACACATTAATTCACAATGAAGGGAATATCTACTGCATCCAAAATTAAACTAAACGAAAAATATGTACAAACCTACAAAAGAACTACAAATTAAGGAAAAGGCATAAATTTCATAATGATTTTCAATACAAAAGTTAGTCATAAATGACGACTAACAACTCTCCCAAATTTACAGTTTTGCTTGTCCTTAAGCAAAGAAAGAACATTTCACTTGTCCTCAAGTGATAAGCTCACAGTGGTTATTCAAAATTGTGTCTGTTCCAAAGAATTCAATCACAAGAACACAAGTGGCAAGCAATGCTTTCAACCAACAACTTCTCATAGAAAAATGCAGAATTTCAAAGATAGGAACATGATTATTAAGCTACACAAGTGAAATAAGCTAGCAAGTAGGACAACTATCAAGAAAGGTTCATCCAGCCAATTCCTCATGGTCACTGTTTCACTCAAGCACAAGCGTTTAGGCAATTTATCAATCAACAACCAACACAAGTCCCAACTTTTGAATTTCATCTCATGACATACAATTACAAACACGCAATTTGAATCTGAAGGATTTTCTAGGCTTGTAATGAGGCTGGGTTGCAAACAATTCATGGTTTTTCTAGGATGCAAAAGCTTAAGTTCTAAGAGAGCATTCATCCTTAGATCAACTCTTTTCCTTTTTATTCCAGCTTCAATTACTTGTCTTTTACATTTAAGGCACTTAGCTTCAAATAACAGCCCACACAACATTTATTGTTGAAATTTATTCTTTTTTTTATTTTAGCAGCTTTTATTTACTGCTTCTTGACAAATTTATGTGTGGCTGTTATTTGTCTTACCACTCTTATCATCACCCAACAATCTCCCCCAAATTTGGGACAAATTTGCTTTGAACCATAATGCTCTCCTATAACCTAAGAAAAGGTAGATGGAGATTATGACTTTACAGACTCAAGGTTCAGCTCAATCAATCAAAAACAAACTCAACATGGGTGCAGGGAATTTATCATTCATGAACAGGGTAAGCTTTTTGGCTAAGTGGCTATTTCAATCAATCATGGCCTTCATCATTTCCAAAATTCATGCATTCATTCAGTATTCAAAGATTCATGCAAAAATCGGTACCCAATGCTAGCCGTTCTCTCACAATTAAAGTTCACACAACTCACCGAGTTGTGGCTAATGATTACCTTCACAATTTATCTGTCAAACCAACTAACATTTTCATTCATGTCCCTAATTCATGTTCTTTCTCTTCTAATTACTGCATACTTATTCAAAGCAAGTGATCTACGCATCACAATTCACTCAATCCATGCAATCAATCAATTCAATTCATTCACAAACACAAAATTTTCAAATCAAGGCTAACCACTGCATAAATCAAATTGCAAACTGTTCAGCAAGCTAGAAAATTTGCTAACTAAATAAACTGAAATTAAAATCATAAAATAATCATAAAAATGTATCAAAAACAAGAAAAATGCATAAAAATCCTGTCAAAGCTCCTCCTATGCTATTGTAGGCTCGTCCAGAGGTGAGGAGGGAGCATCCTGGGCTGGCTGAGGGTGTCCTGAGCTGCTGTGGGCCATGGATCCTAGGTGCTTTGCGCTGCTGCCATATCTGTTGCATAATCTGTATCTGCAACACCATCCTCCTCCTCTGAGACCTCTAAAACTGGTGTAGTGGCCGGTGAAGTCCACAGAGTGGTCTCTGGAGTGGCCTCCGGCTGTGGCTGAGGCTCCTGGGCTATGAAAGCCTCACCTCCCCCTAAAGGAGAATACTGGACTCCTGGCCAGGCCACCTGGGCCATGAATGCCTCCATGCTCATGATGGGCCAATGCTGAGCCAAATTATGGATACTTTACATTGCTAGGCATAAGCCATGGTGGAGGCTCTGCAGCATCGACACTAGAATGTCTGAGCTCTGCATGAAGGTGTCAAAAGGAACTGGGACTGATGCTGATGGTGGTGGAGCTGAGGGAGCTGGTGCTGGAGAAGGAGCAGGAGTAGAAGAAGAAGAAGGTGTTGAAGACTCAGGTCCCCTAGCCCTAGCTTTGCAAGTCCCTAGAAAAGTGATTGTGGGATCATCCAGGTTCCAGCAATTTTTCTTTATATATGCCAAATTAATGGCAGGGCTAAGAGACTCAAAAGTCAGTGAGTCTGAGACCACTCCTTTAGATATGCAGAGTGCAGTAATGAGGGCTGGAAAATCAAGTCGAGAGGAGTTGGACTGGGTCATCTGGGAGATCTGGCCAGAGATGAGCGAGCCCACGTCCATGTTCATCTTCATCACTAAGTCGAATACCAACCTCGCCCTATCCATATTAAGATCAGATGTGTGAGATGTAGGGGCGAGGTTGGAGTAGGAAAGGACACTCCATGTCTGTGCAAGAGTGGTGAGGTCCTTCCTAAGCAGCTTCTATGGTGCACCCTCTACATTTAAAACAAATCTCCTCCCTGGAATGCAGCGCCTGGTGGCCAACTCCTGATGGTCTATGCGAGTCCGATAGAAGAGTGAATATGAGGTATATTGTTCCTCTAGCTCCAGAATGGGGGGGGCGTCTCCAGGAATGTGTTCAGTGAGTCCCCATCAAACTTTATAAGTTTCCCTCTAACTCGAACATATTTGGGAGATTTATCTTCTGGGTCATAGAGGTTCAAGTAGAACTCCTTGATTAGGGTCACATCAATGTGCCCGTCCATGTGCTGGGTCAAGGCCCTGTGCCAGTTCCGCCTGATGAGCTCTCGGCGGAATTCATCATACTCTATCTCAAACAAATTTTTGGATCAAGTGGCCTCAGAATAATTAAGAAGGGGGGGGGGGTGAATTAATTATGAATGTGTCTTAACTAATTAAAAATCTATCCTTCTTAATGTTACTAGATTCAATTAGGCTTTTACTACTAAGTCAAGAAAGTAAACAATAGAAATAGAAACTTAACCAAAATTAAAAGCAATAATTAAAATGCACAGCGAAAATTAAAAAGTGTAGGGAAGAATAAGACAAACACAAGATTTATATTAGTCCAGCCACAAACTGTGCCTACATCCAGTCCCCAAGCAACCTGCGGTTCTTGAGATTTCTTTCAACCTTGTAAAATCCTTTACAAGCCAAAGATCAACAAGAAATGTACCCTCCCTTGTTCTCTTTGATAAACCAAGTGGATGTATCCTCCACTTGAACTGATCCACAAGAGATGTATCCTCTCTTGTTCTCAGTATAACAATCCCCAAGTAGATGTACCCTCTACTTGTACCACAAAGGATGTACCCTCCAATGTGTTGGGACAAAGAATTCTTAGGCGGTTAGTCCTTTGAATCTTTGTAAGGGGAAACAAAAGATATCTCAAGCGGTTAGTCCTTTGAAATCTTTTGCTTAAGGGGAAGGGAAGAATCAAAAGAACTCTCAGGCGATTAGTCCTTTGAATCTTTTGTAAGGGAGAAGAAAGACATAAAAGAATTCAGGCGGTTAGTCCTTCGTTCTTTTAGCAAAGGGAGAAGAGAGACACAAAAGAATTCAGGCGGTTAGTCCTTCGTTCTTTTGGAAAAGGGAGAAGAGAATGAAAAAGATGAATAGCACAAGTTTTTGAACAAAGAACTTTTCTTGGAATAGAAAGTGTTGAACAAAAAATTTTAGAAAGATGAAGAGAAATGAATTAGAAAGTTCTGTTGAAAGTGTTGAAAGAGATGAAAGAAGATATTGAGAGATGTTGAAACATTGATTCAAGGATGTTGAAAGAAGATGATGTAAAAGATAGATGATTCAAAGATGATTGAAAATTGATGATTGATCGTTTTTTTGAAACTCATACCATGGTTACATATTTATAATTTCTTGATGCCTCAAGTCAAAGCTTGTGACTCTTGGCAATTTCTTTGAAACTAGTCACTTAAAAAGTTGTGACTTTTGAAAAAAAATCTTCAGAAACAAGTCACTTGAAGAATTGTGACTTTTGGAAATGTATTTTTCGAAATCAGTCACTAGTAATCGATTACACCTTAATGGTAATCGATTAAACATCAACAGATGTGACTCTTCATTTTGAATTTTGAAAATTAAAATGTTTAGAAGCTCTGGTAATCGATTACAAGTGTTGTGTAATCGATTACACTAGTTTAAAATGATTTGAAACTGTTAAACACAAGTTGTAACTCTTGAAATTTGAAATATTAACGTTTTAAAACACTGGTAATCGATTACTACCTTCTGGTAATCGATTACCAGAGAGAAACTCTTTGGTAATGATTTTGTGAAAACTTCTTGAGCTACTCAATGTTTTGGAAAACTTTTTTAGTACTTATCTTGATTGAGTCTTCTTTTGATTCTTGAATCTGGAGTCTTGAATCTTGATCTTGATTATCCTTGAATCTTGATTATTGAAACTTGATTTTTGAATAACCTTAGAAGGCATTGCTTCCACACAAATTAACATTCCTCTCCGGAAGCATGTTCCGGGAGTGAATGTTTTGAGAATATCTCTCTCATGCGATCTCGGAAACAAATCGGGTCATGTCATATGGTTCCCGAGGCCGGGAGGCAGTAGCTTTCCTTTTTCTGGAGGCCATCTGCATCAAAAAGAGTCACAGGAATCAAATTAGACAGGTTTTATTTCAAACTGAAATTAGAAAAATAAAACAAAAAAACAGACTGGGCGTTTAGCGAGACTGATTCGCTTAGCGCGCCTTATGAAAATAATAGCACTTGCTTAGCGCGCAGGGCACGCTTAGCGTGACAACACAAAAACAAAGACTCTGGCTAAGCGAGACACACTCGCTTAGCTTGACACAACACAATGGCTAAGCGAGCATGGCTTGCTAAGCCTTATTCTCTAACAGAGAGCTAATTGCGCTTAGCGAGACTGACTCACTTAGCGCGACACACTATACAGGCTTAGCGCCAGCAGGCGCTTAGCCCAATTGACCACTGGAACTTAATTGGCTTAGCAAGCAGGCTCGCTAAGCCCAATTCCAAAACAGAGAAGAAATTGCGCTTAGCGAGACTGACTCGCTTAGCCCAGGCTTATTCAACTAACAGAGGTTGGGTGGCTTAGCGAGACTGACTCGCTTAGCCATTAACAGAAGACCAAAAGTCTCTTAGACTCTGACCCAAGCAACACAACTCGCAAAATGTGGCATGCCGGCTTAGCGAGTTCATACGAACACACAAACAAATCTGGAAATTTAAACACTCGCTAAGCCGAAGTGCAATGGCTTAGCGAGTTCATACAGAAACTCATATATTCAAACAAAAATGATGAACACACTTAGCGGAACAGGGCCAGCTTAGCGAGTTCATCAAGAAACCCAACAATTCTTCAAAAATTGATGACTCACTTAGTGAGTGGGCTCGCTTAGCGAGAACATTGAAAATTCCAAAAAAATTGGGGCTTTTCAGCCACCTACCACAAGCCCCTATTAGGCCTCATAACCTAATCAATTCACAGCAACACAACATACATTATGTGCGAAAATAAACCCCTAATAGCATACTGTCTAGAAACTAACCAAACAACAATTAAATCAACACAAAATTAAAACTTTAAAAACACTAAGGCATAGCTTCTAACCTAAGGTTCAGAACACAAATTAAAATGCAAAGTAAGAGAAACTTACTTAGATTGTTGAGCAGAGAATGCAAGTTGAAAGCAAGGGAGCAGAGGAGATGAGTGTGTAGTGCAGATGAGTGTGAAATGCTACAGATGAAGGTAGGAATTTTTTTAAGTGGACAATGTAACTGCCTAAGGCAGTAATGTTTATTTTTGGCAGTTTCAACTACCTCGCTTAGCGCGGGTCACTCGCTAAGTGAGCACTCAATGGCGTTTGTGTTTTCAAATTTCAAATTCACGCACTTAGCGGGTAAACTCACTCAGCCCAATTCAAAAATTAGAAAACCCGAGAAGGATTTGGGCTTTGCGTGAAAGGTACGCGTTTAGCGAGATTTGCAACTCTGATTGGTCTGCAACTTCCACTTAGCAGGCCATGGGCCGGCTTAGCAAATTAATTGCTTTTTGATGCAGTAGTGGGGCTCACTTAGCAAGATGGTCTCGCTTAGCGCAATTCCAAACCCGAGAGAGATTTGGGCTTAGCGGGCTGACTCGTTGGGCCCAATTCACATGAAGGTCCAAATAGAGAGGAAATTACGCTTAACGCACCGGGGCGCTTAGCGAGATGAAGTTCTGTGCTTAGCGAGATGACTCGCTTAGCCCAATTCCAAAAGATGAAATTCCAGAGAGGTTTTTGGGCTTAGCGCATAGGGCTCGCTCAGCTAGGCCCTTTCAGCCAATGAGTAGGGGTTGATACGCTTAGCGCGAGAGGTGACTCGCTCAGCGCATGCATAATGATTCGCTTAGCGCACAGGGCGCGCTTAGCGAGTGGATGATTGAAAAATTTTCTAAGTTATTTTTCCATCCATAGCTTCAAAGAAGCTTAATCAACCCCATATCAAAATGCAAAACATGTTGATCATTTACTCAAACAATCACAAATAAGTAATCCTAACTATATGCAGTGAACATGAAATTAAAAAGGGTTGGGTTGCCTCCCAGTAAACGCTTGTTTAACGTCATTAGTTTGACGCATCTTACTTCATGGATCTGGATCAAATTTGGTTCCAACCTTTAGAATCATCTCCTTCCATCCTTCATTTACCTTTGACCAGACATTCTGGTCGAGCAAATGTTTTTCTTCATCATACAAATCAAAGCTGATCTTTTGATGAGCTATGCCCATTTCTAGCTTTTTCTTTCCCATATCCACCACGCAACTGGCAGTTAACATGAAGGGATGACCCAAAATCAAGGGGATTTCAGTGTCCTCTTCAATGTCCATCACTACAAAATCAGCAGGGAAAGTAAAATGCTTCACTCTAACCAGAACATCTTCAATTACGTCATAGGGTCTGGTAATAGAACGATCTGCTAGTTGTAGTGTCATTCTTGTTCGCATAATCTCCAACTCTCCAAGTCTCCTGCACATGGAGAGTGGCATCAAGTTTATACTGGCCCCTAAATTAATGAGAGCTTTTCCAACAGACACAGAATCAATAGAGCAGGGAATTGTGACACTCCCAAAATCCTTGTGCTTCGGTGGAAGGATTCTTTGAATCACTGTGAATGTACTTGCTCTTCTTGGTTAACAGATCTTTCAAAATTTTTGAATAGAGTGACATCTACTGTAAGGCTTCTCCCAATGGAATTGTTATCTCCAATTTCTTGAAGATGTCAAGGAATCGAGCTAATTGTCGCTCCTTGTCTTTCTTTGATGGTACCAAAGGATATGACACCTCTTTCCCTGTACATGGAATAGCCTCCTTCTTCTTTTCACGTGCAAGCTCACTCTTTGTCTTCCTTACTCCTCCTTTTTCCTTCTCTTTTCATTTTTTTCTTTTTCTTCTTCATTTTCTTTTTCTCTTATTTCTTTCTCATTTTCATTTATTTTGTCCTCCATCAACTGATTCTTTTCTTCTTCTTTTTCTCCTTCTTCAATCACTAGCTCTTGATCATCACTAATTCTTTCCTCATCCTCAACCATGGTTTCCTTTCTGCCCTGGTCATACCAGCTTTGCATTCTTCTTTTGGATTCTTCTCAGTGTTGGCTCCAAAAGTGCTAGAAGAATTTTCTGCAATCTGTTTTACCAGCTACCCCACTTGGATTTCAAGGTTTTTGATGGCAGACTCTGTGCTCTTGTGGTTTGACATTGTGACCTGCATAAATTGAGCCAGTGTCTCCTCCAGCTTAGTTGTTCTGTCATAGAGGCTAGGCCCTTGTTGATGAGGCCTATTAGATGGTCCACCCTGGTCCTTGTTGAATTGATTTCCCAGATGGGACCTCCACTGCCCTTGTTGTTGGTTATAATTCGAACCTTGCTGAAAACCTGAATATCCACCTATATTGAATCCTAACCTGTTTTGGTTCCCCCCATGTAATTCACCTCTTGTGTTGTGTCATCTAGGGGAATACAACATCCAGACTCGTGAGCTCCTCCGCATATGCTGCAACCTCCAACCTACAAAACAACTGAATGTGAAGGTTGATTAACATGAAATTGATTAGGAAACTTACTCAATGTTTATGTTAATGTCTCAAGCTGCTTGGACAACAACTTGTTTTGTTCCCAAAGTGCATCTTAAGAGGAAAGCCCCAGCATACTTCATTTTGTGGGAATGTGAGTCCGATCATGCAGTATGGCATGATCACTTGCAGCCATATTTTCAATTAGTTCCATGGCCTCTTTCGGGGTCTTCAATTTGATTTTGCCCCCAGCAGAAGCGTCCAGCAGCTGCTTGGACTGTGGCCTTAACCCGTCAATAAAGATATTTAGCTAAATTGGTTCTGAAAATCCGTGAGTCGGTGTTTTCTGTAGTAAGCTATGAAATCTTTCTAATGCCTCACTTAAAGACTCATCCGGAAACTGGTGGAAGGAAGAGATGGTTGCCTTTCCTTCTACTGTCTTGGACTCGGGGAAATATTTCTTCAAAAAAATTTCAACCACTTCATCCCAGGTCTTAAGAATGTTACCTTTAAATGAATGTAGCCATCTTTTCACTTCTCCAGATAGTGAGAATGAGAACAAACTCAACCGCACAGCATCCTCTAGCACACCAACAATCTTTATTGTATTACAAATCTCAATGTATGTGGCTAAGTGTGCATACGGGTCTTCATTTGGCAAACCATGGAATAGATTTCCCTGAATTAGCTGTATTAAAGAATGAGGATAAGTAATATTATGTGCTTGAACCTCTGGTCACGCTATACTAGTGAAGAATTGCGACACAGTAGAACTAGAGTAGTCATCAAGGGTAACTCTTCTAGGTCGATCTTCAGCCATTATGTTAGCCTCAGGTGCCCCTGTTTCAGATTCCCTTGTCTCTGGAAAGATAGAAGATGACTCAGATGATTGAGGTTCCTCAGGAATTGGTGGTGTTGTCCTGTCCTGTAGTATTTTCCTTCTTCTTTCTGCGTTATTCCTCCTACAAGTGGCTTCAATTTTAAAATTCAATGGAACTAAATCACCTGTAGAAGATTTTCCTTGCATACAAAGCACTAGCAAGAGCAGCAGTTAACCAATCCAAGAGAAAAATAAATTCTGAACTAACTATTTACACAAAAATTAATAAAAGAATAAAGAGTCAATGCCTACAAACTGAGTGTACTGAGTCACAAGTAATATAAAACGGTATGAACCGAGTATCGAATCACAGGGAGTTTGCTTCATTCAGAAAAGCGTTCATTCAATAAGTAGACATTTGTATAAAATCATGAAATGGAAATAAACACAGGATATAATTGCAATTCTAAAGATAACTACAGAATTAACTATGTAAATGCGAGAGATAAACATATGATTAAAATGTTGGGTCCTTCTACTGAGTAACTTGATGCAATTAAAGGTTTTTCTCTATTTAAGGTTGTTTCTGTGTTCTATGTTGAGGGCAAATATACCAAACACCGATTCCTTGCGTGAATGGACTAATTCTATTTAAACCTCATTCTCGGATGTCTCGCCGAACTTAGCCTAAATGAATTGCATTACGATTACAACATATTAAAAACTAAATCTCTACACTCCTTGTCCAGACATACAGTTATCTAGCCCTGTTCTATCTACTTCTAATGATTCAAAACATTTTCCAATGCTAAAAATCCTAACTTTACACACACATGGGTGATCAGTCCACAAGCATGCAATAATTAAATGCAGATAGAAACAATGAATACATCAAAACAACATTAAATAAATAATAAAGAGTTTTTACATCAAAGCTCAGCAGAAATTTCCAACAAAAGCTTTAGCCTTCCATGGCAAGTTACCATCTTTCAGCTACAATAAGGGTTTTTGGAAGCAAAATTCAGATTACACAGTGGTGGGGATGTCTCCTCCACCTCTAGGAACCTAGAAATCACTTTAAAACCTAGAATCCTCTTGAAAGCTGAGGTTTTTGGTGCTCCTTTGCCCTGCTGCGTCTCTCACGTCTATCTCTATTCTTCCCAAAAGCTAAAAGAACTCCCCAATTTTTTTACGCCAACTTCAGCTTCTAAGGGCTTTCTGTCCTCGAAGGCTCGCTTAGCGCCATTCTTGTGCTAAGCGTGAGTTAGTGATTTTTGGCTGAAGGGCGCCAAAAGAGACAAATGACTCGCTGGACGAGTTGATGACACACTGAGCGCGTGCTTATGTGACAGATTCTCTTCCAGATTTTCCTAACTCGCTAAGCGAGCTAATATCTCGCTTAACGGATATTGCTCGCTAAGCGCATATGCCTCGCTCAGCGAGACACTAGCTGCTGCAACCTTTTTATTCTTCATCTTTTCACCTAAAATTGAAGTTGAAAACACATTAATTCACAATGAAGGGAATATCTACTTCATCAAAAATTAAACTAAACAAAAAATATGTACAAACCTACAAAAAGAACTATAAATTGGGGAAAAGACATAAATTTCATAATGCTTTTCAATACAAAAGTTAGTCGTAAATGACGACTAACATTAACCACATGCTTTCTATCAATGTAGAGAGAAATTACTGCATAAAGGATGAATAGAACTCCATTCTGTTCCCATACTCAAAATCATGATAAAAACTAAATATGGAAGCGTACCTGGATTAGCCATAATGGAATAATGATGAAAGGTTGATGAGAAGATTGGTTGTATGATCTTCCAAATGTAGACAACTCTTTTTCTTCTCTAAATTTTTCTCTTCTGACGGATAAAGAGAACAACGAAACTGTAGCGTTGCTCTCTACAAATGGGACCATAATCTCTGATAAATGACATCAGTTATCCCAAATTATAATTATAATTTGACCCTTCATCAAATTATAATATTACACAATTATCCTTTCATGACATATATGTCCTTAACCTTTCATATTTTTTCATCCCTAAAGGAAGTATTGGATTGCTAGTCACGGAGATAAATTGTTTAGAGTTACCAATGCTTACCTTTGTCTTGTGCCTCAACAAAGGTGAGTACCTAGTTGTAAAAAGATAAAAAGAACATTCAGTAAAAATTTTTCATTAAAATAACATTTCATTAGTCAAACTAATTTTGAAAATTTAGATTGAGAATTTTAATAATTTAGTTTATACTTTTTATTTTTAAATTTGTATTTTATATTTATTTAGAAATATATAACAAAACATATGTAATTGATCATGTACGGTAATTGTTTTGTACTAATGTACATTTTTGTAAAATAACATATATGCACCTACCAACTACCAAGTACCAACAAAAATTATGAAGGAAGAAGACAAAAAAAAAGTTAAAAAACAATTTCTAATTGTCATTTTAAAAATATGTTATTAAATGGAGATGCGGGGTATCGATCCCCGTACCTCTCGCATGCTAAGCGAGCGCTCTACCATCTGAGCTACATCCCCACATTGTTGTTGTTAATGTAATTTTTAAATAAATAAAATAATATCTCAAAAGCTATGATTAATCATATCAAATTTAAATTTAAGTAAAAAAGGTTACAATGACCAGCGCCAGACGAGCTAAAGAATAATAATAATTAAAAAAAAAACTTTGATTTTTTATGCAAAAAGAAAATTCGAAGCATTGGAATGATCATCAGCCCAACAAAGCAAATCAAACTGTGGAAGACAACCTACGCCAACAACAACATCATCATCGGCAACCATGTTTGCCAAGAGGTTGTTGCACAAGGCTGTGCAGCACCATTCCAACGTAAATTCCAAAAAAAAAATCCTCTCTTTCTCATCCAACTTCATTTTTTTTCTTCTGGGTTTCCTTTACTTTTTTTTAAAAAAATAATCTGAGTTTTGGTTGGTTTTTGTTCAGCACAAGTTGCAGCATGGTGGTTTGCAAGGGAGTGAGTTGGATCCCAGAATTGTGATTCACTATGGCATTCCATCCACTGCTTCAGTTCTCGCTTTTGACCCCATTCAGCGACTTTTGGCTATTGGGACTTTGTCAGTTCTCTCTCTCTATCTGATTTTATTGTTAATTGTTATTATTTTTTATTAATTGGGACGCTACAGTACTTGTAAGTTACAATATTGTTAAATAATTTTTCATTTGATATTTATAGTATTATTGTTGTTTAGTAACTGCAGTCTGCTTTGCTCGTATTGCATAACCAGGTTAAAACACGAAAATGGGATTCAAGATTTCAGAAAAATTTAATCTGGGGTTATTCTAATTAGCCGTGGTAACTGATGAGTAATTTAAAGTTGCTCTTTTTTTTTTTGTCTTTTTTCATTTATTCTATAGTTGTGTAAGACAAGTGTTATTTGGTTAAGGTGAATTCAATATTTAGGGGGGAAACATCTTGGCGGTTTTATTCTTTCTAACTATCCTTGTTGGCGTGTAAGGAAGGGAGGGTGTTTCCTAAATTCGTTTTTTCGTATCGATGTTTATTTTGGTTCTTTTGGTTAAAAGCATGCATGTGATAGTCATAAGAAACAGTTAAGAGAAAGTCCAACTGACATAATTCTTATATATGTTTAGCCAGCAAATGTAGTGATGGCATAACCCTTTTATCGTTGTAATTGACAATGCGTGATTCTTCAAATTTAGTGATGACTGGACACGAGGCATATAGCATGATTTATATGGCTGGCAAATGGATGTTTATAAGATGTGAGTGTTTGTTTGCTTATATTGTGTAGCTTAATGGCAGGGATGGAAGACTTAAGGTGATTGGGGGTGATAATATAGAAGGACTATTGGTTTCTCCTAAGCAATTGCCTTACAAATACTTGGAGGTAAGTGGCATTGGACTTCTGAAATTGATATGCAGTTAGATCTTGTTGGATTTTCTATGATACAAAATTATCAAATATTTAGCTATCTAAGCTTATGTGAGTGGCATATTGATGCTTGGATTCTTTTGGCACTTGCAGTTCCTTCAAAACCAGGGGCATTTAGTTGGTGTCTTAAATGACAATGATATCCAGGTAAATTTCTGTTTATGTTGATACATTTTTCTGACAAAGGCATTTGCCTGCCTCTCCTGCTGTCTTTCCCCCTAGATAGCCTACATATTGTGGTTTTCATCGCTCCTTAAGACCTATCATTGATATCTAAGTTGTGTGGTTGTTTTTCTGGCTTCTTTTCTTACCATTCATTATTAATTGTAGAATGAAAAATAATATCTGCGATATGTGGAACAAGATGTCCCAAGAGATTATTAAAGTGGCTAAAGAGATGTTGGGTGAATCTAGAGGTTTTGGACCTAGGGGTAAAGAATCGTGGTGGTGGAATGAAAATGTTCAGAGCAAAGTTAGAGTAAAAAAGGAGTGTTTCAAGGAGTGGTCTAGGTGTAGAAATTCTGAAACTTGGGATAAGTATAAGATAGCTAGAAATGAAACCAAAAAGGCGGTGAATGAGGCAAGAGCCCAAGCTTTTGACGGACTATACCAAGCTCTAGGAACCAGGGACGGAGAAAGATCTATATATAGGCTTGCTAAGGGTAGAGAGAGGAAGACTAGAGATTTGGATCAAGTAAAGTGTGTTAAGAATGAAGAAGGCAAAGTCTTAGTGCATGAAAAAGATATCAAGGAAAGGTGGAAGGCGTATTTCCACAACTTATTTAATGATGGATATGGATATGACTCTAGCAGTCTAAACACAAGAGAAGAGGACCGGAACTATAAGTACTATCGTCGGATTCAGAAACAGGAAGTAAAGGAAGCGTTGAAAAGAATGAGTAATGGTAAGGCGGTGGGGCCAGACAACATACCTATTGAAGTGTGGAAAACTCTTGGAGATAGAGGTCTTGAGTGGCTCACCGAACTCTTTAACGAAATTATGAGGTCAAAACGCATGCCGGAGGAATGGAGGAGAAGCACGTTAGTGCCAATCTATAAGAACAAGGGGGATATACAAAATTGTGCAAATTATAGGAGAATCAAGCTCATGAGTCATACCATGAAATTATGGGAAAGAGTGATCGAACGGAGATTAAGAAAGGAGACTCAAGTTACTGAGAATCAATTTGGTTTCATGCCGGGAAGGTCGACCATGGAAGCGATTTATTTATTACGGCGGGTGATGGAGCAATATCGCATGGCCCAACAAGACTTGCACTTGATTTTTATTGACTTGGAGAAAGCGTATGATATAGTGCCTAGAGAGATTTTGTGGAAAGCTCTAGAGAAGAAAGGGGTTAGGGTTGCATATATTCGAGCTATCCAAGATATGTATGATAGGGTATCGACTAGTGTTAGGACACAGGGTGGAGAGTCAGACGATTTTCCCATCACAATTGGTTTACATCAAGGGTCAACCCTTAGCCCCTACCTTTTTACCTTAATTCTGGATGTCCTCACGGAACAAATCCAAGAGATAGCGCCGAGATGCATGCTTTTTGCAGATGACATAGTCCTCCTTGGAAAGTCGAGGGAGGAGTTGAATGAGAGGTTGGAAACTTGGAGACGAGTTCTAGAAACACATGGCTTTCGCCTAAGCAGAAGCAAATCGGAGTATATGGAATGTAAGTTCAACAAAAGAAGGAGGGTTTCTAACTCAGAGGTGAAAATAGGAGACCATATTATCCCTCAAGTCACACGGTTTAAATATCTTGGGTCTGTAATACAGGATGATGGGGAAATTGAAGGGGATGTGAATCATCGCATTCAAGCAGGATGGATGAAATGGAGAAAAGCATCGGGGGTGTTATGTGATGCAAAGGTACCGATCAAGCTAAAGGGAAAGTTTTATCGGACTGCGGTAAGACCGGCGATTTTGTACGGAACAGAATGTTGGGCGGTCAAGAGCCAACATGAGAATAAAGTAGGTGTAGCGGAGATGAGGATGTTGCGGTGGATGTGTGGTAAGACTCGACAGGATAAAATTAGAAACGAAGCTATTAGAGAGAGGGTTGGAGTAGCGCCTATTGTAGAGAAGATGGTGGAAAATAGACTTAGGTGGTTTGGGCATGTAGAGAGAAGACCGGTAGACTCTGTAGTGAGGAGAGTAGACCAGATGGAGAGAAGACAAACAATTCGAGGCAGAGGAAGACCCAAAAAGACTATAAGAGAGGTTATCAAAAAGGATCTCGAACTTAATGATTTGGATATATGTATGGTACTTGATAGAACATTATGGCGGAAGTTGATCCATGTAGCCGACCCCACCTAGTGGGATAAGGCGTTGTTGTTGTTGTTGTTGTTGTTTATGAAAGGGCACTCTAGCATGTTAAGTTATGGTTTGTAATTTATATCAGTAAGGCAATTGACTTTTAGTTCGTTGATTATTATAGCTGTTATGGTTTAGAATGTTTACTAAGTTGAGCCCATTTAGTTAGTCTTTTTGTTTTTTTAAACAATTTTGGCAGGTTTGGAATCTTGAGAGCCGGAGCCTTGTTTGTTCTTTACAATGGGAGTTCGATATTACTGCTTTTTCTGTAATCAGCGGTTCACATTTCATGTAAGTTAGTGAAATACTTATATTCAGTAAATATGTATATTTTTCCACTTGTTCGTAGTACTTGTAGTAGTTAGCTGCAAATGGTTGTGATTACAAAGCACTTGATTAATACCATTACTACTCTGTTATAATGTGCAGTTATGTTGGAGATCAGCATGGCTTATTTTCTGTGATAAAGTTCGAAGCTGAGGAAGGACAACTTTTGAAGTCATCATACTATTTGTCTGCAAAATTTTTAAGGGGTATTTATTTTTTGGTCTTTTGTTTTGATGATTGATATATAATACATATATTGCATTATCTTAAGCCATACATGCAATTCGTCAATCTTCTCAGTTAATCATAAATTCTCAAATATTCTTTTGAGATGATAGGAACTGAAAATCACTGGGCATTATTTATAGTTTTATTCAACAAAAAGGGAGCTTAGCTCCTTAAACCTGAGTAAAGTCCTCAGGAAAGCACAGAAACAATAACAAAATAGATGAAAAAAGTATAATTACTCATTTGGTCCCTATACCTGCACAATGTCTACGTTTTAGTCTCTACACATATACTTTTCAATTTGCTTTAGTCCTTGCCATCCAAAACTGTAGGGACTAAAACAAATAAAAAGGTGTATGTATAGGGACTAAACAAGTTAAAAAGTGTATGCGTAGGAGCTAGAACGAGTAATTTCTTGGTGTAGGGACTAAAACGTAAAGATTGTATAGGTATAGGGACCAAATGAGTAACAATAGACAGAAATTGCAATAAACATAAACAATATACTACCAATGAATATTCATGATTCATCTCTCTCCCTCTAACCATAGTCTTCTCCATTCACATGCTGACAGCTGTCTGTTCTTTATGCTCACAGCCCATCTATGATTTAGTATCAAATAATTATTCTATCATTACTTTCTTTCACTGCTTCCCTCACGGATTCCGTACCCTCCCTTATTTCTCCTAGTGTAGACTTGTTTCAATACGTAACACTCTTATTTTCTGCACGGTAATTATGTTGGACTCCCTGGACAAGGGAAATATGGTCAGCACTAAGATCACTAATGCTGAGTCACAATACACTATACATCATAAATAACCACTATATTCAACTGCTTTCTTATTCTGATGTTCATACCTCTATGCTTCACATTTAAACTTATTTGATTTTCTTTGATTTAAAAACTGCTCATTGTCGTTGTTTTATTCTCTTTGATAGAAGCTGCAGGCTTTCCAGAACCCAGTGAGCAACCAATTGTTGGAGTTCTTTTGCAACCTTCTTCTTTCGGGAACAGGCAAGATATAAGTAGTTCATACAGCATTTCAGCCTTACTTCTCTGTCTGGCACATTTATAAATTGGAATTTTTACTTAACAGCTACTTATTGATTTGGCAAAACAAAGCCTATTGAAAAATAGGATTTTGTAAAATTAGAGTTTAACTTCCTAATTGACCATTCATATTTTTTATTTTTCCACTGTCTGTCATTTCAAATAATTTCTCGGATTTTCAAAATTACAACCGACATTTGATGAACTTGCAGAGCCAACTTCCAAAGAAGTTTGTGTAATTTGCCATGGCTGTATATATTCTTAGAGACAGCACTGCATGATTTCATGAGTGGCCTGTATTTTCTATCATATTTGTATCTAAATCTTGACTCTGTCTGAAGTGATGGGTGAACATATTCCAAGACAGCAAATGTTTCCATCATTATTCAACACAGACATGACTCTTTCTAGATGAGTAGGGGTTGTTAGCTTGAAGGCTTGTGAAGAAATCTTGACAATTATACTTTATCGTTTTTTTTATCTGCCATCTTATTAGCATATTCCATATACTTGTCTGCGATCTGATATTACATAGTTGAGTAAAAAAAGTATACTCATTATGTTCAATTTTGCAGACTCTTAATTGCGTTTGAGGATGGACTGCTTATTCTTTGGGATGTTTCTGAATCTAGAATTGTGTTTCTTGGTGGTGGAAAAGATCTCCAATTGAAGGATGAAGATGGTAACTCTTCTTCCGAAACGGGCACCAATCCTCCAGCTGATATTGTAGAACAAAATCTAGGTGACAAAGAGATAACTGCTCTTTGCTGGGCATCTTCTACTGGGTCCATTCTTGCCGTGGGATACTTAGATGGAGATATCCTTCTCTGGAACTTGTCATCAGCAACAGCTTCTAAAGGCCAACAAACTTCTAAAAATGTTGTTAAGCTACAACTTTCAACTGCAGAAAGAAGACTCCCAGTCATTGTCTTACAATGGTCCAACAGCCATAAATCCCAAAGTGATAGTTTTGGGCAGTTGTTTGTCTATGGTGGCGATGAAATTGGATCTGAAGAAGTTTTGACTGTGAGTTATTTGTTTATGTCTGTTTCTATTGGCAGTTGCTTCTGAATTTTGATAAACTATACAGTTTACTAAAATATGTGATACATTCAAAATTGGTCCAAAGTTGTGACTCAGACATTTTTTTATGTTTCATCATACTTAAAATCCCAAATGTATTGAAGAAATATTTTAGTGAGACTATGTAGGATATATAAAGTAATGGAAAATTCCTTATGATGTTGTTAATATGGTTGAGCACCACCCAGTCTTTATAAACGTTAAATAAATATTTATATTTAATGCAGGCTTACTCTCTGATTAATAAAATGAGCATCCCCCCCCATATGTTTTCACTATTTCTTCCCATATCTTCAGTTAGTTTATGGTAAAGTTTAAGCCATGGTTATTTTGAAGAAATGTGATGTTGTTGACTTTGTTGTAGGGATTTCTGGTCATTTTTTACTGTTGCTTTGATGGAAAGTGTTTCTACTTGTTAAAATGTTTTCTTAGCATGTCTATATTGTTTCCCTAAACTTTAGAGTGTCTCTCTTTCTTACAGGTTTTAACTCTCGAATGGTCATCCGGGATGGAGTCCGTAAAATGCACCAATCGTGCAGACCTTACACTTAGTGGCTCTTTTGCAGACTTGATTTTACTGCCAAGTCCTGGAACGATGGGGTTGAGCAGCAAAGATGAACTTTTTGTACTGGCAAACCCTGGACAACTACATTTGTATGATAATGATAGCCTTTCCGCATTAACATCTCAGCTGACGAGAACGCCATCCGTTTCTGCTTTGGAGTTTCCAGTGCTAGTACCTATTTCTGATCCATGTTTGACTGTTGCAATACTTATCAGGTTGCCCAGTAACTCAAATTCATCAAAAAATTTCACTGAGGTAATTTGTTTGTCTGCCTGTAGTTTCTGTCAAACCTGGCTGTGAATTTGTGTATTATGAGTTTTTAATCAACTTATTTCATTTATCTTAGGTAGCCTCAGCTCTGAGAACTGGCTCAAGGCATGGATCAGCTCCTTCAAATTGGCCCTTGACTGGGGGTGTTCCCAGTCTGTCATCCACAGCTAAAGGTGCTGTGGTTGAGAGAGTTTATTTTGTGGGTTATTCCAATGGATCTGTCCTTGTGTGTGATGCCACACATGCAGTCTTATCTTATATTTGCTACATAGAGGGAGAAGTAAGCATTCCACATCTATATTGTCCACACACAAAAAAAAGGACAATTTCATTACTTTTCTACATATAAAATGCCACACTAATCTCCTGTTCTCCTGTGTGTTTGGTAGGTGAATGGTATAAAAGTGGCTGGTTCAGATGCTCAAGTGACAAAATTGGACTTCTGCTCTGTTTCTTTACTGTTGGCTGTGGGCAATGAATGTGGTCTTGTCAGATATCTTTCGTAATATGTCATTCTATCTGACACAATGCAATATTTGTTCTGTACTTACTTCCTTTGTTTTGACGACTTTAATAGGTTCGCATTTATGACCTCAAAAGCCACTCTGGTGGACGAAATTTCCATTTTTTCACAGAAACAAAAAGTGAAGGTGATCCCTAGATGTCTGTCGCCATCATGGAAGGCTACCTTCTAAGTTTAAGTTTTTTTCTCCATATGTACTGCTTGTCCAAACATAGATATGTATGCAGAAAAAAGTAAGTGTTACCCCTTGACTTATGCTCTGCTACTAAACATGTATTGCAGTTCTTGACACTCCAGAAGGAAAAGGATCTTACTGTAGCGCTGTCTTTTCTGTTCTGGATTCCCCTGTGCAAGCATTATCATTTGCAAATTCTGGAACTAAACTTGCTATTGGATTTTCAAGTGGTAGTGTGGGTATCATCTGACTACTTGATAATTCACATTGCCTTTCTTGTTACTTATTTGATCATAAGTAAAAGTGTCCGATCTCTCAATTGATACATCTTGGATAATTGCTTCTTTCCAGATTGCAGTCTGTAATGTGACTTCATTGTCAGTTTTGTTCTTGATTGATGGTGTACCTAGCTCTAGTTCACCAATTACTTCATTGGTTTGGAAACAAGAAGCATATTTTCAAAGTGAAGTGAATAGTTTAAAGCCATCAGAAACAGATTCAGGCAACTCTCTTGAAGAAATACTATTTGTGTTATCCCGGGATGGAAAAATTAATATAGTTGATGGTGATAGTGGAAAAATTATCTGCAGTCGGCCATTACAAGTGAAGGAATCCACTGCAATTTCAATGTATGTTATAGGCAAGTACAAGTTTCACCAAGAACACAAAGCATATTCTCCGTTTGATTGCAGTTAGCATGTCCTTGGAAATTCTAACTGATTTTTGTACCCCAGAGGGTAGCATCTCAGCATCTGAAGCATCAAATGACAAGCTGCAGGAAGAAACTGTGAAGAATACTGCTGATGCTAGCCCTGATGAGGAGGAAGAACCCTTATCAACTAGGGTAAATTCATCAGAAGCTGGTCTTTCCTCTTCAGAAAGCTCACACTCTGGAGATTTGCTGTTGGATCCACTTGTTCTGCTATGCTGCGAGAATTCATTGCGTTTGTTCTCTGCAAAATCTTTGATACAGGTTCTTGAGTTCATTATCACTTCACAATTTGCATTCACATCGTAAGTCTGTATGCAAATGAATTTGACATATATGATATTTACAGGGACATAAGAGACCAATTAAAAAAGTGAAACATTCTAAATCTTGTTATTGGACTACAATTTTTAAGAAAGATGGCAAAGTTTATGGGCTTTTATCATTGCTTCAGACTGGAACATTTGAAATCAGGTGAAAGTGCTAGATTTTTTTTTTTTCGTTTCTGAAGGGTTGGGGGTTTATTTTCAATAAGACATTATGGATTCTAGCAAAATAAAGTCTCTTTTTAATACTAAATTCTTGGTGTTCTCCCTTATTTTGCATTTGGCTTTGAACAGGTCTTTACCAGATTTGGAATTGGTTGCAGAAAGCTCTTTATTGTCAATTTTAAGATGGAATTATAAAGTGAATATGGATAAAACCATGTGTTCTGATGATTATGGAGAGATAGTGCTGGTACAATACTCTCTAGAACTTTCAAATTGTCAGGGATTCCATTTCTCTGGATAATGTAAAACATATTTTAGTATTCTGGCCAAAAACATTCAGTAAAGTTCAAAGTATAAAATTTTTGGTCTTCACAAAGCACCCATCTTATATTCATAACTTACAGGCTAACAGTTCTGAATTGGCCTTCATGTCATTACTGGCTGGCAAAGATGAATTCAGGTATCTTTGTTATCTTGTAATGAAGAGATAATATTGTGGAAGACTGGTTAAACTGTAGAAATTAAGGAAGAAAAAGTTGAATAACAATTCTATTCTGTATTAGTAATCTGGAGCATCTGCCTTGTCTTCACGATAAAGTTCTTGCAGCCGCTGCTGATGCTGCCTTTAAATTCTCTTCAAATCAGAAGAAAAAACAGGTATGAGGTTCTCTGATTTGCCTTATTTGTCATCCTAATGTTCCCACCATTGAAAATCTGTTTGATTAGCTTAACTGTTTGGCACAGACTGTGGTGCCGGGGATTCTAGGTGGTATTGTCAAAGGGTTTAAAGGAGGAAAAACCACTCCAACAGATGTGACTAAAATTCCAACCTCCAATTTTGGTCATTTGGAAGACATTTTCTTTAAGCCCCCCTTGCCTGATTCCCCTACAACAGTGGCAATCCCAGATAAGAAAGAAGCGGAGCTTGATATAGGTTTACATTTTTCTTTAAACATTTAGTGTTTTTAAGTTTTTATAATTTGAATACTTTCACACTTTGAAGTTTGAACTTTAAAAAACAAAGCCTCAAAACATGCTATATTTTGGCACAGATGACATTGAAATAGACGAGCCCCATCAGCCCATACCTAAGGCTTCTACTTCCTCTCCTGATGTTAAAAATAAACAGAAAGGTAAGTCACTTTCAAAACATATATTACATTTTAACTACAAAGATTAGTGACAGTTTCTTCCTTCTACCTGCAGATAAGTTACAAGATAGGGAGAAACTATTTGAAGGTGGGACCAACAATGATGATTTAAAGCCAAGACTTAGAAAACCTGAAGAAATTATGGCTACTTATAGAAAAACTGAGGTAATGCTAAGCTGACTAACCTTTCCGTCTTTTAAAACTATTGATTTCAATGTGTTAAATATATTAATCAATGCCTGGTTTCAGGATGCTGCTTCAGTTGCTGCCCAAGCAAGAAACAAGCTTATGGAGAGGCATGAAAAATTGGAGGTAGAAATTTGTCTGATCTCATCATGCCAGCTTGCGTTGCATAACTTCTATATTGAAATTTTGTTGCTGTTAATCCCTTACTAGGATTAAAAACATGATTTTTATAATTTTTAGGGACTAAAGAAATAAAATTTTAGTAGGGACCAAAACAAAAAAAATGTCATATTTCCAAGAACTAAAAACATGTTTAAGTCAACCTTTGTTCCCCTCTTTAACATAACAGCCCCTCGACAGTCAGTGCTTTGACATGGAAGTTGCCATTTGTCTATTTTTCAACTACTATTGTTAATTATAAAAATCTTTGTTCACTCTTTACTCTCTAGTCTTTAGTACATATGGTCAAAGTCATAGATTTCTTATGTTGAAAGTTTCATTATCATTATTTATTATAAACGGTGTCAAAATTAACTTTTACTGTTCAATTTGATTCAGAGAATCAGCCAACGTACTGCTGAACTGCAAAGTGGAGCTGAAAATTTTGCGTCATTAGCAAATGAGCTTGTTAAGACCATGGAAAGGAGGAAATGGTGGCAAATATAGCAAAAAAATGTCTGTATGAATTATGTATTTATCGTCTTGTATATTATACATATATTTTTGTGGCTGTTGGCGTTGTTTTTGTTTCATTTTAGCAAAAGGAAAATACATAACATCTGCAGAATTTGTAAAATAAAATCCAATCCAAATAGTGGTTAGCAATTCTTTATTACTACTAGAATTGTCATTTTTTTTTTAATTTGAGATATTTGAATATCAATTTATTATGTAATAGTGATAGATGTAAAGAATACAATAAGAAAAAAAATGTATTTTTAAAATGTTTTTATGAAATAAATACCAAGATATGTTATATATATATATATATATATATATATATATATATATATATATTAAAGTGGGTTATATATCTTTGTTAGAAAATGTAAATGACTTAAATATCTATATTTGTAAATACTTGAACAAAGATTGGCTTCATCTGGTTAGACGTTGCAAATCTTCATTAGGAAAAGTTGTGTTTAAAATTATTCAAAATTGATATTTTAAGATTAGTTAGTATAAAAAGAGTAATATGTCTTTAGAAAGTTGAGTCTGATAACTTTCTGATAATTGATAACAGCTTTTAATTCATGACTAGTAGCTTTCAATGCTTGTGCGGGCAACCTCATTCGAGTTTTTTTTTTTAAAAGAAGGTTTTTATGAATGGTATTTTCTTTCACATGTTCCTTTTTATTCCAAAACGAACTTGTTATGCTTATCTCTTCTGAGTAGCAAGTCTATTCAGAATGCACTTTGACATTGCATAATGAACCTTTATAATCTCATGATTCTCAGCACTTGAGTAGACAGTACTTGACTTTCTTTGTGATTATAGGATTTTGGAATCATTTGTCATACTCCATTATCATTTAGCTTCTCAGGACTTGAACATCATTTAATACTTTTCAATACTCTTTCATAAGAAAGACTTAATTTAAACTTTCTGATGAAGTGTATTATCATTCTGATAAACTCTAATAGCTTTCTGATATGTAGAGTTCTTTCTTGCAATCTTCTTGAATTATGTTCTCATCACTTAGTTTAGAGTCATTAGTAACAACCATGCAGAAGACTTGTAACTTGGTTACATTAAATTGATTAGAGTCATCAAAATGAAAATGATTTTGCACCTAACATTAAATTGCATCATTGTCTTATTCATGTTAATTTTTGACAAATAAAAAATGATTAGATGGTCAGTCTGCTTAGAAAAAAAAATAGTTAAAAGTTAATTAAAAACTGAAAAAAATTTCTAAATTTTAAGTTGAAGGTTGTTGTGTTTGCTTGTTGAATTAGAAAATTTAGTAAAATTAGTTATTAATTTAATTGATAGCTAAAAAACAACAAAGACATGTAAGTTTTTTTTATAAATTTTTATTTAATAATAATATATCATAAGTGAGATTAGTCTTTAATTTTGTAGATTGGGAGACAATGATCTCTAACCATGGAGAAAAAAGAAAAAGTAGAATTTGTTAATTTTTAATAATGTCTATCATGCCACGTTGGTTTTAGGAACTTTAGCATATTTTTACTCAAATAATTAAAAACTGGGTTCATTATGCTGAGTGATAAGCTTGCAAGTGTAGGGCGATGGGAGGCGCGGGGTGCTAGGCATAAAAGCATGGATCTCACATTTTTGTTGCATTTTTTCATATGTTTTATTCGCAAGCAATCGTTATTTGTATAAGCGATGCTTACTACATGTGGCAGCCACATAAACATGTCACTGGAGCACTCCAATGATAAATTGTATATATAATGGCACTATTCTTTTGTTTAAGAAAAATACCCGGTATAAGATTATTTTCATATTAAAATAGATAGACGGATAAGATAAAGGTAGTGAAGTTTGAGATGATTTAGAAAAATATTTTTTTCTAATTGCAAAGAACATGAATGAAATGCATCTTTTGAAAAGAGATAATATTAAAAAAAAAACTGCGAGAAGTGAGAGTTTTACTGTCTAAAAAGCAATCAGTTTGTTGTATAAATAAATACAAATAAAACTCAATTTTATATAGAATCTCATGAATCAACGAATAAACATCTTCAAGAAACGTTAAATGCCCATTAAGAAATATTTAATACATGTCATTAAAAGTTCCGAATAACTCAAATAAATTATTTTATTTATTGGTAAAATAAATATTTTAATTTATTAACCATTATTCTAAAACTACTAATTAGTATTTATCAAATTTCGTAAATATAATATTTTGAAACAAGAAATTTAGTATGGCTTCCTGATAAAGTGGAGCACAAATACCTTTTCAGTCAAATGTATTACTTCCGACCAAATTTGTGAAATGCAAATACTAATAACAGCGTAAGTAAATCGCACATGTTTTATTCCGACCAATATTTGTGAAATGCATATAATAAGGGTGTACACAAATCACACTAATCACACGTGTGGCACGTGGATGTTTGCCTCATGAAATTCCCTTTCACACTCATACACGAATATGATAATACCCCACCGACCCATGAACGAAGGAAAACCGGTTCTTATACCAAATCCGGTGACCTTTTTTCACTTTGTGCCATCAAGTCGAGAAAAAGAAAACATTATTCTAAAAATAATTTATAAATTATTAACGCGATGCATAATTTATTAATCCAGACTTTTTAAAACCTTTTTTTTTATATATAAATACGTTATTTTAATAAATTTCAATTGATAATTTATTTTCAATAAACTTCAATTAATATATAATAGTTATTACACTAACATATAAAAGAGTTTATTACATTAACATTTATCATATAAAATGATTATCGATCGAGAATCCGTTTGATGGATTAAGATATGATAGGATATAATAGTTATATTATATCCTATTGTAATTTTTTATTTGTTATTAATAAGATAGGATAATCTCTTTTAATATAATAATAATATATTTTTGATACATAAATTTCAATTATATTATTTGTTAAAAATTAAATAGCTATTTAAAATATTTGAACTATAATTATAACTTTTAAAAAACTTATATAATTTATTTATAATTTTAAGAAAATTAATTACATAAAAAAATTATAATTTTGTATAATTTAGTTAAAATTGTAATTTTTATACTTTTCATATTAGTTAAAATAAATTAAAATTATTTTTTAAGAAACTATACATAATTTAAATAAAACAGTTTTTTTTAATTTGATGTAGTTTATACTATATCGTATTGTTATTTAGTTAGTTATATGATGCGCATTAAACATGAGATGAAATTAAAGTTTATATCATATTATGGTATTCTTATTCTGACCATCCAAATAATTATATATTTTCATTTTTTATTTAACTTTCCCAGTCTCTTTTTATTTTTCAAAACAAAAATATAGATTGAAAAAAAGTACTATCTCTTTCCTCTTAGTAAGAAAAAAAAAAAGGATGGACTTAAAATATGATCCTCCATCCATTGTACAATAGGTCAAATACACGGCAAGAATGACCTTAATTTAATTCCATTACAAAGTCTACACATGATAATCATAATCAATTTAGTAAAAGTAAACACGGATTGGGTTGGTCTCTTCCATACTATACAAAAAACATAATAAAATATTGTGAATTACTAAATTACCCCTTCACAATCCACAAATCCCTTCTTCTGCTTCACCCTCTTATATATAACTTCCACCTCCGATTCTCATAATCATCATTAACGAGCAACGAAGATACCTTCTTTCAGCCTCCCTTCAACACCCTTTTGGCCCTTTATTCTTCAAAGTCTCAAAGCAAAGCTCGAAGACCTGAGAAGAACAAAGGGTTGATTAAATTCTGTGTGGTTGTTGTTGGAGGTTGAAACACAAGTTGCCACCCCAAGTGTGTGTTAATCTTAAATTTCACAAGCAAGTTGCTTTTTTGGAGTATTATATTGTATGACCAAATATTTTTGTGTTTTAGGACTAGATATTTTGCTTCTGGTGGCAATTTTTCTCTTCTCCTTCTGGTTCTCATCCTTTGTGTTCTTCTTTGTCTCTCATCTGTCTGAGGATTTTTCCATCTTAGTTCCTGGAGGCACCAGGAACCTGACCCAATAAACAAACCCTTTTTTTTCTTTCTAATTTTTCTAAAGTTTCATTTTTTAATCCAATGGCAACTTGGGTATTATCAGAATGTAGCTTGAAGCCTCTTGCTCCAGTAATCCCTAGACCTAGAACTGGGGCAGTTTTGTCCAGCACCTCAAAGGTTGGATTTTTGGAGACAAACAAGGTATTGGAAGGTTCTAAGTTTCAACCTTTGAGGTGTAACCTTAGGGAGAGGAATTGGGGGTTAAAAGTGAGTGTCCCTTTGAGGATTGCTTCCATTGAAGAGGAGGAGCAAAAGAGTGTCGATGTAATCAATGGGAGTAATGGGGTTGAGCATGAGAAGCTTCCAGAATTTGACCCTGGTGCTCCACCACCATTCAACTTAGCTGATATTAGAGCAGCAATTCCAAAGCATTGCTGGGTGAAGGACCCTTTGAAGTCCATGAGCTATGTGGTGAGGGATGTCATTGCTGTCTTTGGTTTGGCTTCTGCTGCTGCTTATCTCAATAATTGGTTGGTTTGGCCTCTCTATTGGGCTGCTCAAGGCACTATGTTCTGGGCTCTGTTTGTTCTTGGTCATGATTGGTACTAACTAATAACTATTTTTCTTTTCTTCATTATGTTAAAATTTGGATGTAGCTGTATTTTGGAGTGCAGAATTGGGTTTCAAAAACTGTGACTTGATGGGTTTGTTTGTTGTTTTGTGTGTTTCAGTGGTCATGGGAGCTTTTCAAACAACCCCAAATTGAACAGTGTTGTTGGGCATCTGCTGCATTCTTCAATTCTAGTGCCATATCATGGATGGTATGCTAATGCTTCCTGTGGGATAGCCTTTTTTTATCCTTCAAGATATCTTGACATTTGGTTTTAGTGCATATAAAAATATAATTCGATTTTAGTCTCTACTCTCTACATTTTAAAAATAAGATGGTTTTAGTCTTGATGAATGACTAATATCACATGAATTTTGATAAATGTAGAGACTAAAAATATATTTATATTTTTGTTAAGACTAAAATCAAATTTCTAGATATTTGTAGGGATAAAAACACATTTTACCTTTTTTATTCGTTTTTAGTTTGGAATTCATGTTTGAAACTGATATTTTATTCAGGAGAATCAGTCATAGGACTCATCACCAACATCATGGTCATGTTGAAAATGATGAATCATGGCATCCGGTGAGATGATTATCATTGTTTTTGTTTCTAAGACATATTCTTTTTATCTAAGTTTTTTTTTCTTTTAAGTGATAAAGTTTCTGACATAAGAGGTGCATTGATAATCTTGCAGTTGCCTGAAAAATTGTTCAGAAGCTTGGACACTGTAACACGTATGTTAAGATTCACAGCACCTTTTCCACTTCTTGCATATCCCGTGTACCTTGTAAGTTGTTGTGCTTTGACCTTAATTTGAACATTAATTACTCTTTAGTCTTGGTAGAAGAATTGACATGGTGGCTGTTGACATTTGAATCCAGTGGGGTAGGAGTCCTGGCAAGACTGGTTCTCACTTTGACCCTAGCAGTGACTTGTTCGTTCCCAATGAAAGAAAAGATGTTATTACTTCCACAGCTTGTTGGGCTGCTATGTTGGGATTGCTTGTTGGATTGGGGTTTGTAATGGGTCCAATTCAACTTCTTAAGCTTTATGGTGTTCCCTATGTTGTAAGTTTCTTCCCCTTTTCCATCATTTCAATGGTTCTTCTTTTTGAATAAAAAATGAATGAAGTTCTCATTTGACTTTCTTGAAATTGAAGATATTCGTCATGTGGTTGGATTTGGTGACTTATTTGCACCATCATGGCCATGAAGGCAAATTGCCTTGGTATCGTGGAAAGGTATCTTTCATTATTTCAAGTCCTTTCTTTTCTTATGAAAATGACTGGTATAATGTCAATGCATAGAATTTAGTTTACATCTTTATCCTTCTTCGTGTTGAACAGGAATGGAGCTACCTTAGGGGTGGTCTAACTACTCTTGATCGTGATTATGGATTGATCAATAACATTCACCATGACATTGGAACTCATGTCATTCATCACCTATTTCCTCAAATTCCACACTATCACTTAGTTGAGGCTGTGAGTGTCTCTCTAATCTACTATTTGTTTTGAAACAATGGATAGTGATTTTACATAAGATGTTGAGTTTGAATGTTTCTTTTGCTTCTCTTGCAGACTGAGGCAGCTAAGCCAGTGTTTGGAAAATATTATAGAGAACCAAAGAAATCATCTCCTCTTCCTTTTCACCTTATTGGGGAATTAATAAGGAGCTTCAAGACTGACCATTTTGTTAGTGACAAGGGGGATGTTGTGTACTATCAAACTGACTCTGAGATTATTGGCTCGTCCAAATCAGAGTGAAGATTAAAATTCTTTTTTATATAGACAAGAGAGACTTACACACAATTCTTATTGCTCTAAAGATTGTCCTGAGTTTCTCCTAAAGTTACTGCACTTAGAGTTGAATCCTTCATTAATAAAGGGATGGATGGACGGATCATATAATTTCAATTGTAACTACATGATAGAATGTTTAGGTTATATGTAGTTTATCATTCTTGAACAGTGAATCCTCTGTATAAATTGATTATATTGAAGTGGTACCTTGAGTCATGATCAAATTGTTAATGTATTTGATCAGAACTGAAAGACCTCGATTAAATAGTAATTTAAAATAAATTGTTTTATAGAATGTTGCGGTGTTTTCTTACCAGTTACCATCCCCTATTTAATTTATATACTCCCTATTTTATTCTTCATTATTGGTTTTGTATTTCTTGAAAATAAGTAGAGGTGTTTGTGACTCCCTTGAATCAAAAAGTAAAAAATAATTTGGATCTTAAACATTTTAAATTAACAATATATATGAATGACAAGCTAGTAAGTAGTAACTAGTTTGCAACTATGCATCTTATTATATTATTATAGGCTAAATGATATATTTGATTTTTTATTTTTATTTTAATCATCTATTTTTTAAATAGTTTATTTTGATTTTTTATATTTTAAAATAATTTAAAATGACATTTTGGTTTATTAACACTATTAATAATACTTAGATATTGAGAACTTTTCGGCATAAAATATATTTTTCTTAGATCTCCTTCCTCTTTTCCCTTATTCTCCCTCTGATTGTTTTGGTGTAAATTCTCTTCTCTTTTCTTTTCTTCTCTTTCTATGGAGACGCCAACACTCCTTTTTCCTTCTTTTTTTTTTTTTGGCAAAATTTGTTGAGCACAACAACAATGAAAAAATCAATTCAAAATGGTGTCCCTTTTCTCCATTTGTGCTTGTAATAGATGTCGAAATCAAATCCCCTAGAAATAATCGAGTGCCTTATAGATCTGCTACCTTAAACAATTCAGAAAAAATATTTTTTTGTTTAATAGATGATATTTTATATATCATGATATTATATTAATATCCTTTAAAAAATTATATTATATTTATATTATTTATTTTGAAATATATAATGTAAAATATATCTTAATATTAGAATTGATAATTTGATATGTCAAGTCAACACTTTAAATTAATCTAATCTTATTTTATATATCATCGTATTAGGATCTGATTTAAATAAATTATCTTATAAAAAAATCAAATCAAATAAAAATTAAAAATAAATCCATTCCACGAACTTCTAAAAGTAAGTTAGATTTCCATTATCAATTCTTCTAAAAGTACGTCACATACGGAATCAGCTTGTCACGTTTTTCATTATCAATATATTTATCATGGTTTTTCTGCTTAGGTTACTTCCAGGAAAAGGCCAAATTAATAATAGTATGTTAGATTTTCAGTTCTCTGTTATTGTCACTAATTTTCATATTGTCGTCTTCTTAATGTTTCTATCAAATTCACAATGTTTTGTCAACATCCTTGATCTGGTTTTTTTGTTTGTAATGACCGATGCAAACAAAATGAAAGCATGGTTCAGATTTTCCATCGTTCATTATTTCCTATGTAACTCATGGTGGTCGAGTGAATGATATAGACCAGTAAACCACTTACCAACCAACAAAAACGAAAGTAATTTTCTGCAGTCAAAAAATAATTTACTCAAATCTCCACCCTTAAATTTTATCTTTCATTCATTAGAACGTTAATAGAATATAAGAAAAAAATAATTAAGTGCATGTCTCTAAAAGGATACACGAGGAGTATCTTTTGGGTTGGTTCGTTTTTTTTTATTATTATTATTCATAAATATTAATTTATTAGTTTTATTAAGAATGTCAGTTAACAGGATTCAAATTACTTTCTCCTTTCTCTTTTCTTTCCCTAACTACTTAGCCAACTTTATCCTCAACCATCCTCTCATTAGATCTCAATATATATTTTGAAAAATCAGTCTTTAATTTTCGACTAAGATATTTGAGTTAAAAATTGGATTACTCAAACATAAAGCATGTAAAATATTATAATTATAAATTCTAGTGTGTATTAAATTCAAGCATGTAGTGACAAAAAAAAAAAAATCAAGCATGTAGTCAGACCTCTAGAAAAACTAATTTTTTTAGGGAAAAAAAAAAAACTTCTTATGTACCCTTAATAGCGTGGACCTCTAATATATTATTACTTATTAATCCTTTGATTAAATTAAAGTGATAAACTTTTATAATTATAAAACTTTCCAACTAATTATATGGTGCCATGATTTCTTTCAAGAGTATTTGGGGAGTTATTAGAGAGAAATTATTAAGTGATTCAACCGCATTACTTATCTATTTGTTTTGATTAATATTTATACAATATGTATTCAAAAAAGATTTATAAAAATTGTTGGATAATCAATGTTTCTATAAATAAAATTATTCATAGTCACAAAAGAGTGTGAGAACACGATAAAGATTACACCGTTGGAAAAACAATAATGAACACACGTGGTTCGACACTTCTTGCTTACATCCATAAAATTGTCTCAAAAGTATTTCATTATCACAAAATAATTATAAGATTATAATTCATCTTAAATTATGTATCGTTGTGCAAACTCGAGTGTCTCATTCATCAGTCACTCTCACACAAAGATATTTTTTCTCGACAAAATAACTTTGATTCACATCCTCTTTTCTCACACTTTCTCTTCATATGTATCTTTTTTGTTAATTCTTTTATCTATTTATGGTAAAAATTGTCACCAACTATAATAAATAAGTTTTTTTGAAAATTGAAACAAAAATAATTTTCAATGCATCTATTCAAATAGATTTTATCTAATAAAATACAATATTTTATTTTACATTTAAACCATCTAAATCTTAGTGAAAAAAATTTAATTCTTACTGTATATTAAATGCACCTTATTTTTTTGACCTGAAACTCGAAAAAATAAATTAATATTATTTAATTATATATTGTATAAAAGTTAGTAGGAACCAATAATAATCCAGAAGCTACATTATAGAAGCTGCCCCAAATTCCATATTTTATTTTTTGATGGCAGCATGCAGTTCACGACCTTTGAAAATGCAATTCAATTTTAGAATCCACGAAAAGGTTAGGTGTGAATGGACAGATAGATGGATGATGACATCCAAAAGAAAAATAGTAAAATAGCCATGTTGAAGTGTTCAACGAAAACTTGGACACTATGCTAAACAATTAAATCTAATTTAATATGCATGCATCCTTTGAGTTTTATAATTCTTACTTCTCTTAAATTAATGCTTAATCAATGAAACGAGTTTAACGACTAAAAAATTTAGCTAAAAGTTAAGACTGCATCTCTCTTTGACCTGCAAAAAGCTGCCGTCCTGTTCTCCCTTTGAGTTTACAAACTCGACTTTATGATTGATAATTGGACTTAAATCGAAAGAGTATATATATTTTTTATATAATTAAGAGTCTAATTTTATTGATTCAACTGAATACTCAATTATTATAAAATTCTTAATACATATTATTAAATTTTACGGATAAAAAAATAATTGATACAATAAGTTATACAAACCAAGTATAAGCGTAGGAATAAGAACGTGATTATTTATCTCCTCCTCCCTCACGCCAAAAAAAGTTATACATATAAAGTAGAAGTATTTTTTTATTAGAAAGTGTTTAATAAGTAACTCATATAATAATTTGGTCCTAACATTAACGCTCGTCAGTTTTGAAAGTCAAATTGAATGGTTGTTAATGGATGGAGGTATGATTTGATCTGTATTTTGGCTTTTGTGCTAGCTAGGTGTCAAACCCTTGACTCTATCAAATGTTGTAGTATGTGTAGACCACTAAACTAGTAAAGCTTTCCTGATAAGTAATCGTTTTTCATGTTATATATACTTATTCTGCTTTACAATTTTTGAAATTTTGATTTATTTTATGCATGAATATATTCTGGAAAATTTTATTCTATGCATATATATATGAAATCAAATGCATAATATTATGTTTCAATTATAAAATTATATGAGAATCTTATTCATAATTATATTGTATCTTGATTTTGAAATGCAAAATACAATTTATTCTCATATAATAAAGTTTTATGTCTAAGTGATCTTTATAATTTTGATTAATTATGGATTAGCCACAACATCTATATTTGATTAAAATTATATATTAAGTTGGTTAAAGATCATATAAGGAATTAGACATAATATTGTAATTAATTATACTTATATAATGAATTTTATCTCACAAATTTTTTTATTATATCTGTATAATTAATTGAGATAAAATGACGTATTATTTTTCATGATTTATCCACAGACATCATGATGTATGTATAATTTGTCGATTTTATCATAAAGTAAATATTTACGATAGAAATTGAATTATTTTCATGTTGTACCCGTAAAGCATGAATATTGAGCAAGTAATTTGATTATTCTATCATAAGGTTTAATTGTTTCTTATTGAATTAAAAATTTAGCCCACAGACAATTTTTATGTCACAAGATTCAATTTTATGGTATGTTTACATTGGTAAAAGATACAATTAAGATTAGTATGCCTCAAATTTTGACATAAGCCTTTGAATTTTGCAGCTTCTCAAACTATTAGTTTTTCTGATATTCAATGTGATGTTCCCAAACTCAAAGGAGATAACTATAAGATATGGAAGGAGATAATTCTTCTACAATTGGGGTGGATGGACATATACTATGCTATAAGGAAAGACGAACCACCTGAAATCACTGATAAAAGTAGCCTAGCTGACGTTGCGCTATATGAGCGATGAGAGCGATCCAACCGGCTCAGCGTGATGTTCATTAAGACCAAAATCTTGGCTGGGATACGTGGTTCTGTTGACCAGCATGAAAAGGTCCAAGACTTGCTTAAGGCCATTGATGACCAGTTCATCACTTCAGATAAGACTTTAGCAAGCACCTTGATCATGAAGTTCTCTTCTCTTCGGCTCACCAGTGTGAAAGGTGTGCGTGAGTACATCATGAAAATGTGAGATATTTCAGCTCAACTTAAGAAACTAGAGGTTGATATGTCTGAGTCCTTCCCAATGCATTTCATTTTGAACACCCTTCCACATGAATATGGGCCGTTTAAGATTTCCTACAACACACATAAAGATAAATGGTCTATCAATGAATTAATGACCATGTATGTTCAGGAAGAAGAAAGGCTTGTAATGGAGATGGGTGAGAGTGCATTACTGACTACTGCTTATGGGAAGAACAAAGCAATTAAGTCTCAAGCTAATCAGAAGGGGAATGGTAAAATACCAACTCAAGCTGATATTAAGAAGGTGGCAAAGTGTTTCTTTTGCAAGAAGAAGGGACACATGAAGAAGAATTGCCCCAGGTTCCAGAAATGGCTTGAGAAGAAAGGTAAATTAATCTCATTAGTATGTTATGAATCTAATATGGTTAGTGTTAATATTAACACCTGGTGGATTGATTCTGGATCTACTATTCATATTGCAAATTCTTTACAGAGTATGCAAAACCTAAGGAAACCAGTGGGAAGTGAGCAAAGCATTTTATCAGGCAATAAGCTAGGCTCACATGTGGAGGCCACTGAACTTGCATTTTGACTTTAAGTAGTGGCTTTATTTTAAAATTAGAAAGGACCTTTTATGTACCAAGTTTTTCCCGAAACTTGATTTCTATTTCAAGACTTGTACCGTTTGGATATTCTTTTAATTTCAAAGACACATCATTTGAGTTATTTTATAATTCTGAATATGTTGGGAATGGTATCTTGTCTGATGGTCTTTATCTTCTAAGTTTACAAAATAGTGCCACTTATAGTTCTATGCATGTTCAAACTGGTATTAAAAGGTGTAATATTAATGAGAATTCCTCTATGTTATGGCACCAGAGATTAGGACATATCTCCATTGAGAGGATTAAAAGGTTAGTGAAAGATGAGGTACTCAATACTCTAGATTTTGCTGACTTTAAGACTTGTGTGGACTGCATTAAGGGTAAGCAAACCAACATGTCTAAGAAAGGTGCTAACAGGAGTTCAAGCATATTAGAAATAATTCATACTGATATTTGTTGTCCAGATAAGGATGCACGTGGTCAGAAATATTTTATCACCTTTATAGATGATTATTCACGATATATGAATGTTTATTTGCTTCATAACAAATACGAAGCATTGGATGCCTTCAAAGTCTTTAAGGCTGAAGTTAAGAACCAATGTGGCAAGCAAATAAAAATAGTGAGATCAGATAGAGGTGGAGAATACTATGGCAGATATACTGAGAATGGACAAGCACCTGGTCCCTTTGCAAAGTTTCTTCAAGAACATGGGATTGTTGCACAATACACTATGCCTGGTTCTCCAAAACAGAATGGTGTGGCAGAAAGAAGCAACCAGACATTATTGGACATGGTGCAGAGTATGCTTAGCAACTCCAATCTTCCTAAACCCTTGGGGCTGAAGCACTAAAGACGACAATGTATATATTAAATCGTGTTCCAACCAAGGCTGTCCCAAAGACACCTTTTGAGTTGTTTAAAGGTTGGAAACCGAGTTTGAAACATATGCGCATTTGGGGTTGTTCGTCTGAGGTGAGAATATATAACCCACAAGAGAAGAAACTTGACCTGAGGACCATTAGTGGGTATTTCATTGGATATGCCGAAAGGTCTAAAGGTTATAGGTTTTATTGTCCACATCATATTACTAGGATTGTGGAATCAAGAAATGCCAAATTTATTGAAAATGATTTGATCAGTGGGAGTGATCAATTGAGGGACTTAGGTTCTGAAATTGATTATATAGAATCTCAACCTTCCACATCAAATGAAAGATTGGTTGTAATTCATACCCCTCAAGTTCAAAGGGATGATGAACAACACATGATTGGCATTCCACAAATTGTTGTTGATAATCCAGTAGATCAAGTTGATAATCAAATTCATGAAAATGATGAACAACTAGTTGAACAACATGATCCCCAAGAAAATGTTGATGCAACATTAAGGAGGTCTACTAGAGTAAGAAAATCAACTATTCCTAGTGATTATATTGTATATTTGCAAGAATCTGACTATAATATTGGAGTTGAAAATGATCCTGAAACTTTTGATCAAACCATGAGTTGCAAAGAGTCAAATTTATGGTATGATGCCATGAAGGATGAGATGAATTCCATGCAGAGTAACAAAGTTTGGAACCTTGTAGAGTTGCCTAATGGGGCAAAGGCCATTGGATGTAAATGGGTCTTTAAGACCAAAAGGGGTTCATTAGGCAACATTGAGAGATACAAGGCAAGACTTGTTGCTAAGGGATTTACTCAAAAGGAAGGAATAGATTACAAAGAAACTTTTTCTCCAGTATCTAAGAAAGATTCTCTTCATATAATTTTGGCATTAGTTGCTCATTTTGACCTTGAGTTGCAACAAATAGATGTGAAAACAACTTTTCTTAATGGTGATTTAGAGGAGGAGGTTTATATGAAATAACCTGAAGGTTTCTCCTCTAATAGTGGTGAGCATTTGGTTTGCAAGCTTAATAAATCTATATATGGTTTAAAATAAGCTTCCCGTCAGTGGTACCTTAAGTTTCATAAGATAATTTCTTCATTTGGTTTTGATGAAAATCCCATGGATCAATGCATATATCACAAGGTTAGTGGGAGTAAAATATGTTTTCTTGTTTTATATGTAGATGATATTTTACTTGCAGCCAATGATCAGGGTTTGCTACATGAGGTGAAACAATTTCTCTCTAAGAATTTTGACATGAAGGATATGGGTGATGCATCTTATATCATCGGCATTAAGATTCATAGAGATAGATCTCGAGGTATTTCGGGTCTATCACAAGAAACCTATATTAACAAAATTCTAGAGAGATTTCAGATGAAAGATTGTTCACCAAGTGTTGCTTCCATTGTGAAGGGTGATAGGTTTAATTTGAACCAATGTCCAAAGAATGACTTTGAGAGGGAAAAAATGAAAAACATTCCTTATGCTTCAGTTGTTGGAAGCCTCATGTATGCTCAAGTATGCACAAGGCCTGACATTGCTTTTGCAGTTCGAATGTTAGGAAGATATCAGAGTAATCCAGGTATTGACCACTGGAGAGCTGCTAATAAAGTGTTGAGGTACCTTCAAGGGACCAAAGATTACATGCTTATGTATAGACAGACAGACAATCTAGATGTGATTGGTTATTCAGACTCAGACTTTGCTGGTTGTGTTGAATCTCGTAGATCAACATCTGGGTACATTCTCATGATGGCTGGTGGAGCTATTTCATGGAGGAGTGTTAAGCAGTCTTTGACTGCTACTTCTACCATGGAAACTGAGTTTGTCTCTTGTTTTGAGGATTCATCACATGGTGTATGGCTTAAAAGTTTCATTTCTGGGCTAAAGATAGTTGATACTATTTCAAGGCCTTTAAGAATTTTTTGCGATAACTCAGCTGCTGTCTTTATGGCTAAAAATAACAAAAGTGAAAGTCGAAGTAAGCACATCGACATTAAGTACTTAGCCATTAGAGAAAGAGTAAAAGACAAGAAAGTGATCATTGAGCATATAGGCACTGAGTTGATGATCGCTGATCCTTTAACTAAGGGCATGCCACCGTTTAAATTTAAGGATCATGTAGAAAGAATGAGACTTGGTTCCACTCTATGATTGTATACTTATATGTTAAAATTGAAACTTTTATATTATGATATTTTCTCATATTTGGGTGCACATTGATTTATTTGAGAAAAATTATGTTTTGGACCAAGAATAAACATTGGGTTTATTCATTAAGTTTTATTACCACTTTGAGTATATTGCTTGGGAAATTGAGTATATTGTAATACATGGATGATATTACTCGTTATAAGAGGAACTATCACTATGATTCGTATATTCATTTCTTAAGAAGATTGAGCATTAAGTCAAAATGTTTGGACCAAGTGGGAGAATGCAATAATTTAGTCCTAACATTTTGAAAATTTGTAACGCTCGTCAGTTTTGGAAGCCAAATTGAATGGTTGTTAATGGGTGGTAATGGCCACTAATGATTTGTAACCGCCAATAATGAGTGGTAATGACTACTAAATGCATTCTTGATGGTAGAATGCCTATATATAGCACATGGATTTGGTCCTTGAGCTCATCCCTTTCGAATTCAGTCTGATACACCATCTAGAGAAAGAAAGAGAGAGAGAGCTTGGAAGAACAAAAAATAAGAAACTCTTCATGGCAATGGCTGGAGGTATGATTTGATATGTATTTTCTGCATTTTGTTAATAACCTGTGTTTCCTTTGTAGTTTGTAATATCACAGGTTAAAAGGTTTAGTCTAAGATTAACCCTAATGCTTAAATGACGAATAACTAAAAGTTAACTATTTCTATTTTACCAATTCAATTATTATTTGATTTCAAAGTCTATTAATTCATATATGCTTCATCTACCATTCTTCAAGGATTAAATGAGCTCATTTCTTCGTTTATTAGTATTCCTTTTCTTTTTGCATTTGGTTATATATTATGGAATATTATTACAATTGTTAATTTTTTTCATCTTCAACATCACATACTCAAATGAAGTCATATAATAATGATACTATTACAACTACGATTATGATGTGAGAATGGGTGAATTCTTATTGAATACATGTGGAAAAAAATTTATATACTATCAATATATTTAAATTAAATTCTTAATTTATATACTATGTAGATATTTAATAAGAATTTATCTCGTTATCATATTATATTAATGAATAACATAAAATGATAATATTATCAAATATCCCTGTAAAAAAATTTAAATATGTAAAGTTTACTGTATAGGGTTCATTGGTCTCGTGTTTTCACCTCCATTCATCTTTACCTTCTTCCGAACTTGATATCCCCCCACCCCCCCCAAAAAAAAAAAAAATAGAATCCTCTCTAATACATTCAAAGGTTTTTCTTCCCATTGGAAAGGTTCTCTACACCAACACTGCAACTCCAACACCAATTACCATCCATTAGAAAATTCATTTTTGCAATTTTTTTAAAGTTGCCAACGAAAAAAGTCTACGACATTGTTCTCTTAAACCTCCTCCCTCCACCAAAACAGTTGATTGAGTATGTTGTATGAATTGTTGTGAATCTTCTAATACCTATCTTCAATTCTTAGGGATTAAAAAAATTGTGTCAAACCCATCAATGACAACCTTCTTCACAACCTCTTTAAACCAGAACCTACATACCCTTTACCACCCTAATCCAAATGCCAAATATCTTGCTACTAGATAGACCCTCTTCCAACTTGTTTACTAAAATCTCCATCCTTACCCTCATTTAAACCCCTTAATACTATATGCCACAAACTATGTTTCACCACAAGCATCTGCCACATCCATTTCCCCAATGGGACTAAATTGAAAGCCCTTAAGTGTGCATTTGGATACCACAAAAAATCGATTTTGGGGGCTAAAATTGTGGTCCCATTGCGAATTTTGAAAAGTAACAATATGTTGCTTTTGGGATGACCACAATTTTATTCATCATGTTTGTCACTTCAAACACACACTATATCTTTAATCCCAAACCCTCCTACCACTTTTTCACTACAACCCTCCTCCTAAATCCCAATTGCAACCCAATAGACCTTTCTTTTCCCTACTTTGACCACCCCACTGTGACACCTTCTATCCCAATATACATATTTATATGATAAAATATATGGAAATGTGGAATTACATAAAATGATTTTATTCAATAAATATAAAGGAGTTCACGTGAGTAAAAGGTTCACATTTGCGTTAATCAACAAAATAAAACCTTATCAATTAAGAGTATGAAAACATTTCTGCCTCAAAACAAGGTTGTCCAAAACTCTAGAAAATGAACTAAAGACTCAGCATGTGAAATAAAAATGATAAAAACTACATGTCCAGGACTTCATGCAATTAATATAGAAACAGATGCCCAATGTCACATCCTATTAAAGCATTGTATCTCAACGTCCTTTAGCACATGATTCTTTAAAGTCATCCACCTAACAATTTGCTCCTACGAACACAAGGTTTGAGATCATTACAGGATACCAACACAAATAGCACACATAGAGTGAATAATCACATTCCTAAATAGGTAGAGATAAATAAAAGCACATCTATATATAATATAAGTATAACAAGCTCAACTTAGCACAAGTCGCATCATTTTACCACTCATTGTGTAACATCACTTGTCCAAAGAATTTAATCACAAAATCACATTCCACACCTTCACATTAATCATGTGTTCAAAACAACACATCTCAAGTACAACATAACATCTCAGACTTGCACAATTAATTGCTCACCATCACATATAGATACACTAAAATTCAATCATATATGTAATGTGATATCATGTCAATGAAAAACCTTGTCGGACGCTTATGAGTACATGACAAGATAAATCACACACTGATAAGTCAAGTCACTCTTACTAGGTAAAATCATAGGGTCACGCTGTTTTGCAAAAATGCTCTAACCATGTGGGATCGGCACATGCTTAAATGAACACTCAAACCGGGTGTATTTATCCCCAAGGCCTAGACTCCAAAGAGTCTGTTAGGGCCCCTCTCTCACTGGTAAGTCAAGTTACTCTTACTAGGTAAAATCATAGGGTCACGCTATTTTGCGAAAATGCTCTAACCATGTGGGATCGACACATGCTTAAATGAGCACTCAAACCGGGTGTATTTACCCCCAAGGCCTAGACTCCGAAGAGTCTGTCAGGGCCTCTCTCTCCTGATTCATGTCCAACCCAAAAACATTTTAACACACAGACTTTATCTATGATCTATACAAAACACACAATTCTTCAATTGTTCTCAAAATAATTTTAACTAGTCGCGTCTCAAAGTGATTAAGCTCGTCGAGTTCCTACAATAGATCTCATCATAATACTTATCATGCATTAATTCGTCACCCTTAAAGGGTCCTACAATTGTATGATTGTACAGTTCATAACTCACAACTCAATGCGTATAATATTTGATTACACATGTATCTTACAATTCAACACATACTCAATTTATCACATACACCCAATCTCAATCACAATGTTATAATTCCAAAGCAGCATGTTATCACACCTCATGAATCATATACACATCACACAGTATTAATATATACATAACTCAAACATAGACTTTACCTATGAACTATGCAATACATATAACTACTAAATTGTTTTCAAAATCATTTTAACTTGTCATGCCTCAAAGTGATTAGACTCATCGGATTCTCACAGTCGACTCCATCAGAAAACTCGTTGTGCATTAACTCGTCACCCTTTAAAGGGTCTTACAGTTGTGTGATTGTACAATTCATAGCTCACAACTCAATGCATACAATATCTCAATACACGTGTATCTTACAATTCAACAAATATTCAAATTATCACTTACACACAGTCTTAATCATAATTTCATAATCACAATATAATAATTTATCATGTCTCATGAAGCATATACACATCACACAATAGTAATATTTACATGACACAAAACATATATATATATACATATATATATATATATATATATATATATATATATTAAATCGAACTATATTATTTTCAATTAAAAAGAGTTTCTACAACAATTATATTAAAATTGTATCAAAAGAAATTACTACTAAGCATTAACTTTACAACTTTCTTCAATTTATTATTTTATTACTTTTATTTTTATAATTTATATATAACATGTTGATCATTATTATGGGAGGATACAAGACAAATGTAATAATTTGTATAAAATAAGCAACTAAAGAGAAGATTATTTAGAGTACAATTCACATTCTTTAAGAAAGTGTATTGATGTGCATGGTGTCAAATATCAAAAGTGCAGTGGTATAAGACATAAAAATCCGCGTACGATTTTCGGTTTGATTTGAAAGTTTATTTTAATATAACATTATAATACATTTTTCAATCTGCCATAATATGCAAAACAAACACAAAGATATATTTTTTTCTTTTGACTATTTATTCTTTGTCACGGTATGCTAGATTTAAATATAAACTCATAACACAAATAAACTATTAAAGACATCATACTAGTCATTCAGTTTCATCAATTTACACTAATTAGAAAAAAAAAACTCAATTTTTAGAGTTCACACTCAACACAAGAACACATCAATTTCACAATAATTTTGCATCGGGATATCAATTGATCCATCAAACATATATAATTCAAAGTTATAATTGTAAAGATAGAATCAAAATTACAGAAACACCCAAAAACTCATCACACTTGATTCTTTAAGGATCCCTCCACATTTTCTCACTACTCTCCAATTGTGAATAACTCATCCCTTATCTCTAAGCAGGTTCGCGTGTGTAGTCTGACCGTGATAGTGACGTCTCTAGCAATTCCCTAAGATTCCTCAATTTTTTCCTCTGGTTGCTCTACTAGAGTTTCCAAACGTTAGAGAGAAAGAGAAGGGATTAGATCGAGCCTTAATTTCACCGTCACGGTGAAATGGAGATTTCTCTCTCTACAAACATTATTTACTAAATTCGAATGGTGGAAATGTGAGAAAATAAGTTTCGAATGTAGTGTTCAAATTTCAGGACGATCCAACGGTTAACAAATATAAGATTATAGGTTTGGATGTGTGAGGAAAAATAGAGGGTTTTGAGAAAAGAAGGGAGAACGAATTTGGAAGAAAAAAAAAACTTATCATAGTAGATATGTCTCTCTCTCTCTGAGCCTATTATTTTATTATTTTATAAAAAGGAATTATATTTTACTCTTTGATTAAATAAATAACCAATTAAAACATTCATTTATTTTTTTAGACATCATTTTACTATATTTATTTTCTAATACTACGAAACTCTTATTTTAATTAACAAAAATACTTTTCTCTCATTTATTTAATTTCTAAAAACTATATTAATTTTTAAATAAAACTCTTTTTATTTATTTATTTTTTAAAATAGAATGTTACACCCACAAAAATGTCTTAATTTCCATTTAACAAAAATATACCTCAAGGTGCCATAGAGGCATCTGAAATTGATTAAACCAAAATTTTTTTATAGGTAAATATTAATTATCAATTGTTAATTTTTTTTAACAGAGTAAATCAAATAAGTGATCTTTCTCTCCCTCTATTATTCCTTTATCTTCCAACCAACCTTATAATTCCAATTAAACCACAAAGTTAAGAACATGAACATTGAAACGTTTTCTACCATCCCACGAAGTTGTTGAGAAACTTTCCCGTGCAAATATAATCACAACCAAGCTACTTTACCATTTGATTTTTCTTTTTCTTTCTCGGTACTTACCATTTCGATAGCACCTGAAAACAAAGATAACGAACCATTCTCAATTTCTCAAACATTGAAACATTTGGAAAAAAAATTACATTCCAAAATTTGTAAATAATGGGATTTGAGAACTTAATTACGTACATAGGCTTTGAAAGTTAAAATAAAATGTTCATATAGTGCGTGCATGGACGGAAAATTGTTCTCAAGCCAGTGAAAAAGGACCCACCGATTCAGTTTGAACACTATGTTGTAATTTTCTGAGTAGCATGTAGTCTACAACGATATGCACACGATAAAAACATTAAATGCATGGAATTGTCAAAACAACACTCCCAGATTTAGACATTGGAATTGCTTGCTACGTGGATCCTTTAGAGAGTGATTGTATCTAACATGAGAAAGTAAAGAGTGTATTTATCATTAATTTAATTTAAACTGTACAATAATTTTAATTAATCTATTAAAATTTAGAAAAAAATATTACACCCTTCCATTTAGATATAAGTGTGTTTGAATTTGATGAGGAAAAGTTTAATAATTGATTATATTTATAATTAATTATATAAATAAGTTTGGATAAATTGGATGAAAATTAAGTTATTTCAAGATGAGTTACCTAATACAATTATTAAAAATTATGAAGTTGTGTGGTAGTTAATTTTATATTTAGAAAAACTATTTTTTAAGGAAAATAACTGAGATAACTTTTAATCATTATTAATCTCCAAAATTTTACTTTTGATAAAAAAATGCCTTTTACCATTGATTTTTTTATTATCACTTTAATATTATTGTCAAATATACTATTTTTATAGCTTTCTTCCTTAAAAAAATATAATATAGTTTGAATACTATATTGTACTTTTCTAAGTAGCATGTTTATATATAGTCTATAACCTATACACATAATGAAGAGAAAAAAAAAAACTCTAACAATTAATACCCCCCAAAGAAGACTTTCTTTTAGACCAAATTCCCTTGGACGAAAACTGTCTCTAACTTGAGCATATAAGATTGTATTTACTATTAATTTAATTTAAAGTGTATTATGATTTTAATATACTAAAATTTTAGATAAGTACATATCTATTTACTTTAAGCATGCGCATAGTTCTTAATAAACTTTAGACATTGCTGTAAAAAAAGACTTTAGGCATGAAAAGTGAAAACAATATACCTGATTTCACTCTTAGTAATGTACTGGGGTCAACACATGTTTACCTCAATCAACTTCAGTTTCCATTTCCAATAGCCTTAGTGAAATTCAATTGGGAGGAGTACTTTCACTGGTTTGATTTATGCATGTGAATCAGGGGACTCATATTGAGTAGAATCTAATGGCCACAATTCTTTTGGAGGACCAAGAGCATATATGGTTTTTTTTTATTTTTTTCTACCATTGGGGCAACAATGCAATCTCCTCAAAATCCATTATGAGTCAACAAAGTCGGTGCAAATCTTTGTATGAATATGACCCTGTTGCCAATGCCAAGAACCACGATGTTCTCATCTTTGAATGAAGTCAGCAACTTCGGCAGCTCTGTCTTTAAATGGCAGAAACAACATTTACACTTAGTAGCTAGTAGGACATGTAAGAACCATTAATAAATTAAAATTTTCCTTGGCAAGAGGCATATATGTGAGGAAGATGAATTAAAGCTTACCCTTTTAAACTAATGTACTACATTATTTTTTAAAAGAGAAAATGATATATATATATATATATATATATATATATATATATATATATATTAATTATCAATTGTGTAAAAAATTTACATTGTGTATTTTTTTTACTTTTATAATAATTATTTTAAAAGTAACATCATTCATGATTTTTAATTATATTGACAATATAAAAATATATATTAAAGATGATGAATATAATTTTATGATAAAATTTAATCATTAATAAAGTTGGTAAATATTTTGTATTAATATCATATCATAGTAACCCAAAATAATATTAATCATGCATAGAAAATTAATCTCAAAATTATAATCATTTTAAGTTATGATGTTATTTAATAGTATTCATTTTAATATCAAAACTTATAGAGTTAAGGGCATCTTTTTTAGTCAACAATTAGTCAAACTAGATGACATAAATTGTGGGTTTGGAAGTTCAATTTCCTTGTTCAGCCCATTTTTCAATCCTTCTGTTCCTTATAAGGCTGGCTTATTATAAGTCTCTTCTTGAACCAAAAAATAAAGTGTAAAATTAAAGACTAAAATGGGTTATGTTTGATCATTATTAGAACTAAAATGACATCTTTACGAATTTAGTGAATGGGTATTCATAATTTTGGGAATCAATTTGGTGTGTTACTCTCCTTTTAGACACCCTACTCAGGTCTTGTAGCATTCCAATGTAATGTGAACTCAACCACCATTTCACACCCTCCATCATTTTCTATTCATAAATCACCTTTCTCTCCCTCTATGGTTTCAACCAGTTCAATCACCATCTTCTCTACAAGTTCTACCTCCTCAAACAACAGTTTCTGACTTCTGTTAGAGTTTCGAAGGTTAATTATTATGGCTAAACCAAATAGTGCAAAACCTGGTTGTTTCTCTGACTTCTTTCAACTACTCTTTTGTGCTGCTGAGAATGGAAATAGTTCTCCAATGCACCCTTCTGATCACCACATTGCAAAACCATATGCAACAGAAGTAGTGCACAGTCACAAAGATGCAATGGCCAAAAATGCAACCAAACCAGGAGTGGTGGCAAGGTTAATGGGGCTTGATTCACTTCCAAATACCAACTTGGCGTCAAACACAAACACCACCCTTCATTCAGTTCCAAGAAGTAGGTCAGTGAACTTTGTTGATTACTTGCTCAAATTTGACACAAGCCAACCCAACCAAGTGAAAACCTCGGCATCATTCAGAGAGGTTCCTTCATTGCTTCAGCACAAAAACAAAAACCATGACCTTGTTGTGTTCTACTGGGATGATGAGAGTGAAGATCAAGAAGTTGTGTCCTTTTTAAGGAAACAAGAAATGGGGTTGGGAGAATCTAGGCAGAGAAAGAAGCAGGGGAGCAAGAACAAGGAGATTGCTAATGTAATGAAGGAGAGGAACCACACTAAGAGAAAGAAGATTTCCAAGTTTGAGAATGAGCCTAGAGTGGTTCTTCCTCTTAAGCATAGTTCAAAGGTTCGAAATCACAATGAAGCCAAAGTTTTGGCACAAGTTTCTGCATGCTCTAAGAGTTGTAGTAATAGCAGGAGAAAATGTGGTAGTGGTCCTAGTGGGTTAAGAACAAGCTCCAATTTGCCAACTAAGCAGAAGAAAGTGTTCTCTGAACCAAAATGCACGAAAAAAACAAAAAAGCAACAGTCAACAAAGAAGATAGACACTGAATTTAGCACAGAGAATTTCAGTCCAATTTCAGTCCTAGATGACTATGACTATTCATTTCTTTATGATCCTGATTTTCCAGGTTTGTTTTCTGAATGCTCTTGTTCTTTAACTTGTTTATTAATGACTAAAATTAGACCTTAGTTGCAATTTTTGTTTGCATAATCCATTTTTGGAGTAGTTATGGTATGGTAACTGATATTCATGGTGATTAGTGTGAGTTGTTAAGCATTTGATAATGCTGATTTCATAATAAATAATCAAAATTATAGTAAATGTAGGTAAACTATCACACTTAGAATTAGTAGCAAGAAAAAAAGTGTCTAGTATTAGAATTACAAAGTGACAAATTGCAGTTTAAATTCTTGTTAGAAGTGTCTATATTTAAATCTCTGCCATTCCTCAAACAAGAATTATAGAAGAAAAAAAAAACAATATTTTTGTCCTTTAAATCCCTATCTTTAATTGTTTGAAATAGATTGTTATATAAAAAAATGTTTGAAATAGATTATATTGACATTTCTTCTCTAAGAAAAATATTACACTATGTATTCCTATAAGAAGATTAGTGTAAACGTTAGATAGAAGTATTGTGTGCAATTTTAAAAAATCACAAGGAATGTCAGGGCAATTTGTTCTAAACTTTATATATAGGAAAATATCAAATTGCTTATTTATTTAAAATAACACCGAAGATAATTCAGAATTATTAATTTGGGAATATTATAAGATTCAAGTTATGACTATGTTGTCATTTATAAGTTCATCATGAACTGGAATCCGTTCTAAGAACAAACTCAGTAATTAAACTCTTCTGCTAATTTATGAATGACAAAAAAAAGTTGTGCTTATAAAATGGCAGCATGAGTTCTTCAAAGCTTCTTGCAGTTTCAATTTACTTTTCTTCATCTTAATGTAATATACATTTTTTTTTTATAGATTACACAAGCCCCTTAATGCCAAAGACAAAGTGCGAATCTTCAGAGCAACTATTCTTGAGTGATAATGTTGGAGACAGAGCAAGCAAAAACAAAGGCTATTCCTACCCTGACATCAACAGGAAAGAAGAATATTTTTCAGAATTAACGGTGAAACTTCACAACTTAACACAAAATGAAATGAGAGAATCAGATTTCACGCCAAAGCGCATGTGTGAGAGTGAAAGTTATGGGAAAATTTGTTTGGAGTATGAGCACACAATTTTTGACATTTTACTACACGAGGTTGTCAATGAACTTGTGGAGCTTTCATGTTGAGAATTTTGTTATGTTGATGGTAGAGAGTGTTAACAAATAATTTTATTTTTTATGTTGAACCTCTATACTATACGATATCCTCCATTATGTGACCAACTGATGAACTAAACTTTAGATGTGAAACAAAGAGTACCATTTTACTGAATCTAATTTATTTAATTTTTCTAAAATGGAATGGGTATAAATTGAAAAATGTAAGAATCTCCTTACTTAAATAAAAAGACCTTCTAAACTTGAGTCTGTAAACGAACCTTTTTTATTTTTAATTTATGGAGGAGTAAATCATGTTTTTTCTTTTTCTATTTTAATTACATTTCCCCGCTCCTAAACTGCAGATTAATTCTGCAGCTGGAAAAATTATTCTATGATTCGGGACTATTAATTATATTTTATCCTTTGCTTGAAAACCTAAAAACAAAATGTCACAGTTGAAATTCCAAAAATTCTCTCAAATCGCAATCAAAATCAAGCAAATAAGCTCAGTCAATAAACTCATTTCATCTTTATCAAAATTGAAGTATTTAAGACACAACTAGTGCTAAAATGATGGATACAAGTGGTCAATTAAAAGACATAAGAAAAATATATAATTCGTAAGAAAATCACCTATAGCAATGTTTCAAATACAAAAAGTATCCTCATTTATATAAAAAAAAAACTACAATCTTATAATTATTTTCATGTCTTTGGTGATAATTTCATGCGTGAAATTAATTTTACTTTACGTTATCCAAATAAGATCAACTCTTTAAAAGTCATTCCCAAAAATAAATAACTCATTTCATCAAAGTCGTTCCTTACAATAAGTTTTTACATCAATTCCCTTAAAAAGTTATTCCAAAATAAACTTGTATATTTTTCAGTGTTGAGCAAACAGAGGCCCAGCAAATGAATGGACAAAAAGAAACAATAAATCATTTCCTTTTTACTTATCCCAATAATTAATTTTTGTCCTTTCATGTAGCTCATTTTGGTTGGTGTATATATTTTTGTCTACTCAAGATCATAGATGCCACAATATTTTTCTTTGGTGAAACATGTAATGAATGTCAAGCACTTCATGTCCTGCGCATATTTTTGTCCCCAGTTGAGGCTATTGATCTTGGGCTATAACTTCCTGCACTTACACTATTGTTTTCTACTCTTTCGATTACATTTCGGAAAACTTATTCTCAAATGCAAATTGAATAATGACTTTTCAAAATATAATAGGAAGTGCAGGAAACAATAATGACAATGCAGAAAGCAAGAATCTTGATCTTACTTTCAGCCCATATTGTTTGAGAGGATAAGCCCAGCACTTGCCCCCAATTGCATCTTGTAATTATCTTAACTCTGAATTCATAAGGAAAATCTACAAAAGTCCCATAAACTTTAGACTTCTAACCTTTTTCTTAGAGGTTTGGTAATATGGGACTTAATAATATCCTCTATCCTCTCTATGAATAAATTAGATTAACTCTGTTGATTAAAAGTGATCTTAGAAATTATTATTAATTACAGTATTTTAGAAGTTTTTCTTCGATAAGAATGTTTTTAGAAATTTTTATTAATCTCGTATCACTTTTAGTCTATCATTTTTATTTTATTTTTAAATTAAATTTCATTATTTTAAAAATATATATTTAAAATCTAAAATATAATCTGTATGTTCAAAATATTTGTTTTGTATAATTTTATTGTAATATATATATATATATATATATATATATATATATATATATTCAAAAGTATTTATTTATTATGATTTTTTTAGTTATATAAAATAAAAAATTGTCCTGCAAATTGTACAAGCTAAAATACTAGTTATAAAAATTTTACACTAAAAACCAATTAAAATAAACCTTAAATTTGATAGGTTGTCAATGAAATTTTTACATTATAATTTGTGACTTGGTAATATAAAATTGGATTTTAGTGTAAAAAGCTATACGTGCAAAGTAATTCCAAATCGTATTCTAACTCTCAACCAATTAAGGGGTTAGGTCTAACGTGAAAGCGAAAGTGAAAGTGAATGAAATTCTCCTAATACCTGTGTAAAAGAATTGTTGGTGACAAACTCATAATTATATTACAGTGTTCAGATCAAGAATCTCGAGAATAATTAATGAGAAAAAAGAAAAAGAAGAAGAAGAATCTCAAGAGAAAAAATTAAGAACTAATAACAAATCTCTTATATATGAAACATGTTTTTTGATAATTAAAAATTTTAGGGATGAAGGGTATCTATACTATAGAAAGAAACAAAGAACTCCACAAAATTTTAAATAGTCAAATTAACTAAAACCATTGAACACATTTAGAAAAAAAAAAAAAAAGATTATGATGATACTGTTGGTTTTTAACAATATCATCCAATTTTTCATCATCAATCTTGTCTTGATGCCCAATTTTATTTTTTATTTGAACATTTATTTAGCAAATTCATCAAATGTTAACTCACAAAATCAATTTATCTCTTGTTTCAAATTGATTTTTTAAAAATATTTTTAAGAAAAGGTTATCTGAAGAATTTCTCATTATAAAGTTATTTAAAATATGAATAAATCAATCCAAATATACACTTTTTTAATTATTTTTAGTCTCTCAATTTTTTTTAAAAAAAGTCTTTTTAATCTTTTTTTATAAAAAATAAATAAATATTCCAATCACCCCAAAATCAATCTGGAAAATGTTTTTTTCATGGAGAGAGATTAAAAAAATTGAAATTGAGTAACTAAAATAATAAATTTAAATTTAAAGGATAAAAAATAAAAGTGACACAAGTTTAAACAACAACAAATATATTTAACTCTTAAAATTATAAATACGTGAATATCTCGAAACTTTTTTGAATAACTTTCAAATATGGGAGTAACAATATAACCCCTCATTCTTATATTCACACTAATAGAATGGTAAAAAAAATATATGTACACACTAGTAGCTATGACAAATAATTTTATTCTTAAAACGCAATAGCCAGGGCAAATATAATTTAACATAATTCAGATTTTTTTATCGATAAATATTAATTGTTAAAATATTAATTTTAGTAAGAGAGAAAATAAAACTTGTAATTTTTTCTTATTTTTCTTTTTCTTTAACTCTTCAACTTACCTTATATCTTCTTAATATAATTCAGCTTAATTAAGTCAAAGTTTTTGTTGTTTACTTTTTTTGGCGGTTCTCTTACTATAATTCATTTTTAAAGACTCTGATTTATAATTATAATCATGGTTGTTAAACTCGTGATTCTACGTAGAATTGTGAATGTTCTGTAAGCTTGACTCGTAGAATTGAATCGTAAACTCGTAAGACAAATAAAAAAAAATATTAATATTCTTTTATATAAAATCATAAGTAAATATTTCAACCCCAAAATAAATAAAAATAATAAACTTTAACAATAATTCAATAAACCAATTAAAAGCAATAAACTTTAACAATATTCCTGCATCTTACATTTTTGTTTTGCCGATTGATAAAGTTATGGGAAATGATATTGATAGAGCTTATTTTATTGCTCAAAAACCAATTAAAAGCAGTAAAAATCAAACACTAAACAATAAACATTAAACTAAGATCCCACAAAGCTTAGCAAACTATTAACACTCATATTATGTATCAACATCAGGTATCTGCTTTTGCTTTAAGAGGAGCTTAACAATATATAAAGGGTGCATGCAGTACCTACACACAGGCAAGTAGTCAAACACATTCAATAATTGATCTATAGAGGGATAGAGAGTAATTCCTAATTTTCTTCTCCCATCCTCTTGGAAATTAGCAGGGTAGCATGCTTTTATTCTCCTAATGCATTCCCTTTCTAAAGACTACTTTCCAAGTTTGTAAGAACAATTAAATTGTAGGATTTTTGGGAAATTTTAGAATTTGAGTTAGCAACTATTAACTAAGATCTTGTCATTTAAATAAAAGATACTACATCATGCTCAATGATCCAAAGTATATTAACAAATTGGTAAAGTCTCATTCAGAATCTTACACAGCAGCTTAATCATATACCCCAAACTGCTTTCTTCTCATAGCTCCCATTTAGTTTGCTTTCCAATGCAAAACTATTAGAACTAATCACAGGCTTTCTTTAGGCAAGACTATGCAAACTAACAATACTAAGAAAACCATAGTTAAAGAAATTCATGTAAACAATAACTAATTAGTCACAGCTTACACACACAGCAGCTATCAATCTCACACACCCTTGATGAGTTCTATTGCAAGAATGGAAAGAGCTTACGATCCATGAACATGGATGAATTCCTTTCTAGCATTTGGAACTTTGATGATAAAAACCAAGTTAACCCACCACTACCCACCCTTGATGAAGCTGCAAAGGGTAAAAGTGTACTAGCAATAGAACCCACTACTCAAAAGGCAACAATAGAACCCACTACCCACCCTTGGTGAAGCCAGAATTTCAATTAACAGATAATTTGTCCATGTTCGAGGGACCACCTTAGCGTTGCCAGAATTCAACACTAAGCATCGTTTCAAACTTTCAATTAACAGAAATTTTAATTAACAGATACTCCCTTAATTTAGCAACAAAACCCAAAACTCAACACTACAATGAAGCTAACAATAGCCTTGCCAGAATTTTAGTTAACAGATACTCCATTAATAAGCATCATTTCAAACTTTCAATTAACAGAGATGAATTAACAGAGAAGCTTTGAGAAAGAAAACACCTTAGCGTCGTGGAGCAAAGCTTGGAGCTAGGCCATGAAATGAGGGATTTCGACGAGTGAGGGCTTTCAAGTTTAAAACGATGACGAGGACCACCATGACGCGAGTAGCTCAGCGAGAGTCATTTTCGGGGGTGAGTAGCTCGAACAAGGCAGAGTGAGTGAGTAGACAGAGTCGCGAGAGTCATTTTCGAGGGTTGTTGTACGACGCCATTTTGGGTTTTCATAAACTTGTGGACTCGGAGCAGACTCGCGAGTCTACCAAAACTCGTTCGAGTCTACTCTGGTTTCGATTCTGCTTCCGATTTAAGTCACCAACCCTTAGTAGAATCGTAAAATTGTACGATTTTATGATTTAAATCGTGAGTTTAACAACCATGATTATAATGATGAACAAATATAAAATATATTTTCTTCAAGCTAAATGGAAAACTGTATATACTTGATCAAAAGTAAATGAGAAACCAGAATAAAAAAATGGGGTACTGCCATGCATCACTTGGAACTGTGGTCGTTATCCTGGATTAATTCTGTGGGTTAATAACTCGAAACCTGTATCTATAGTGTTTACACTGTGAAACTAATTGCATGGAAAGTCATGAACACAGTCATCATCAATTAATATTTCATAGTATATAAAAAAATATCTATATTTCGTCAACATTGACTATAAATTGAACATCATGATCATGGAAATACTTGTAGGTGAAGAAGTAAAAAACGTTTTTCATCAGTTATAAATAAGTTAAAGGGCCATATATAAGTAAAATGATTATGAATTTAAAGTGTTATGATATTTCTTTTAATCAGCCAATAGTGTGTGTGTGTGTGTGTGTGTGTGTGTATATATATTATCCAATAAAAGAGAAGTACATGGAAAATTCTAAAATGCCCCTACCTAAGGCTGTGATACCTATCCATTTCCTTGGTTTTTCGGTCTTTTAGCCTTTCCATTTCCCACTCCCCTGCCTCTTACACGTGTCTGATTTCCCATACTGTGCATGTGCTCCCGTTTGCTTCTTTACGTGGTTAATTAAAATCTCTTCCATTTTATCTGTCATGCTCCAGTTTGGGTTTTTTGTTTTTCATCTTTCCAGATACAGACGAGGTTTGGGTTCACTTTCGGTGTTGTTTTCATGTATGTTTTCTTACATGCATGTTAGTTTTTCATTTTTCTGTGTTGGACGAGGTTTGGCTTCTCTTTTGGTGTTTTTTTCATGCATCTTTTCTTACATTCATGTTGCCTTATGTTTTTCAGAAATTGTATGTTAGCTTATCGTGTTTGTCTCTTCCTGCTACTTTTGTTGTTATGTTCTGGTACTGTTTTCATGTGTGTTTTCTTACATGCATGTTAGCTTTTCGTTTTTCTGTGTTGGACAAGGTTTGGCTTCCCTGTTAGCTTATCGTGTTTCTCTATTCCTGGTACTTTTGTTGTTTCACTTTTTTCCTGTTCTGTGATCTTTTGTTGTTCTATGATATTGTCTACACCGGATAGGTTCCTTTTCCTAGGCTTGGTTTTTTTATTTGGGCTTTGTTTTTTAAAAAACTTAACTTCTTCCTTGCAAGATTATCTACGAAAAACCATCTACCAGGCAAGTTTATGTCTTTGGCATTAGTTTTGTGCATTTTTGCGCATGGTTTGTTGTTGACTCTGGCACTTGCATGGGCATTCTTTTTGTGACTCATGGTCTGTTTGTTTTTTTTTGTCATAACGACTTTTCGTTCAGAAGGTCATGCAGCAAGAAGGTTATCTACGAAAAAACATCCACTAGGCAAGTCTATGTCTTTGTCATTTGTTCTGTGAATTTTTTGTGTGGTTTGTTGCTGGCTCTGCCACTTGATGGACATTTTTGTTTCTTCCTTATGGCTTGTCTTTGTTTGCTTGTGGTCGTCACAATTTTCCATTTACATTACAAGGTTTTGTGGTTGTCACCATTTTCCATTTACATTACAAGGTTGTGCAGGAAGCAGTTTAGACAAAGTAAGCTATCATGGTCATTTAATCAAATAAGAACAACAGTATTTCTTTTGGCCTGGTGGTGCCACTCATTGTTGGTTTTTTGGATGATTGTTATGGGTGTTGAAAAACGGCATTGTGTTACATTGTTGTTGTATTTTTTTGCAGCATTATGGCATATTCTCCAAACAAGATAAAAAACATCGACGACTCAGAAGAAACTCTTAAACTTGCTGTGAGGATCAGTGATCTATGGTTTATTGGGACGCCTAACAAATCTGAGCAAGCTGAGATGGTTTTTGTCGACTCCGATGTATGCTTTAATTTTGTGGTTTTTTCTAGGTTTATTACTTATTTTCAGCCCATTGTGTTGTAACTTTAATGGAATCCAGGGAGATGAGATCCATGTTGTTTGTAAACAAGACCAACTGAAGTCTTGGAAGATGGACTTGAAGGAAAATTGTACTTATGTCATGCACAATTTTAAAGTGCAAAAAAACAACGATCAGTACAGAGTTTGTGATCACCAATTTAAATTGGTGTTTATTGGAGTTACTGTTGTAAAGTAGTGTGTTCTAGACGACCTCCCTTTTAGAAAATACAGGTTTGCTATATTTGCCGATGTTGTGGCTGGGCAGTTTGAACCTGACCTATTGGTTGGTATGTTAACTTATATTTTTGCCACTGAGTTTATTTTCAAAGTTATGCTCTTTTTGGAATAAATAACATTCCTTCATTTTCCTACTTGTTTTAGACGTTATCGGTGTTGTGGTTGTCTTTCGCCATGTTTCAGGAAAAGGTAGAAGGGTAGTCTTTAAACTAATGGACTTGAGGTAAAGTTTGATAGTCGCTAACAATTTGTTTCATATACTTTGTCAAGTTGTGGCTATGATTACATTATTATTAACTGATTGTCTCATAACTATTTGTTTTCGATAGCCAGCAATTGCTATCTTGCACTTTGTGGGACGATTATTGCTTGTAGTTTTTAAAGTTCTTAGATGATCATGAAGGTCATGACCCAATTACAGTTCTATTGACCCATGGTAGAATAAAGGAAGCTCAGGGTATATCCTTATGTTCAATTTATTTGTTCTTTTGTTTATGCTATTCCATCTTATCATTCTGTTTTAAAATAATTTAGGATCTTATCCGCCATCAGTCAGCAATTCTTTCAAGGCTTCGAAGTTAATTATTAACCAACCGGTGATGGAGATTCAAGAATTCAATGAACGGTATTTTTTCCATGTGGTGTCTAATATGTGTTGATCATTTTTTGTCTTACTTTTGTTGTTGATTCTATATTTGTAGGCTTGTAGAGTTGGGCATTGAGGCCCGGTCAGTTTTTAAATCCCATAGTCAAGGCAGTTCACAGCTTTCAGGTTCTATCCAATTATCATCAAAGGAATCATTCTTTGAAAAGGCTGAGGCAAAGACTATTGCTGATATTAACACCATCTCTGAAGTAATTATCTTATAGATTTTAATTCTTGACCCCCTACCATCCCAAGTTTATGCAGCATTTGATGTGTATGCTGTTTCACACAGGAAATTGTTTGTGTAACTGTTGGCACAATTACTAGGATTGTTATGGACAATCATTCATGGTGTTATACAGCTTGCATTCAATGCCATAAAAAATTGATGCAGAGATGGCGCCCTTCACATGTGCATGTGGCAAATACAATCAGGAAGTTGTGCTTAGGTCATTGCGATCTTTTAAAATCCTGTGTATTCTTCATACATTCATATTTTTTACACTGTTGGTATATATGGTAACAGGTATAGGCTTGAGGTGATGATCAACCACAGAGATAGAGATGAAAGCACAAAATTCCTACTTTGGGACCGTGAATGCACTGAATTAATTGGTTAATCAGCTGATGCAGTTAATAGGCTTAAAATTGAAGTACGTATTTGGATTAAAAAGTAACTTTTTTCCTTTGATATGTTATTTTTTTTTGTGTAATATCCAATACCATTATCCTTTTTTTGAGCATCCAATTATTCTCTTTGCACAGGATGGTGATGTTGATTTAAATGCTTCACCCGAAGCACTTGATAAGCTGTTGGGTTATGTGCTTGTTTTTAAGATAAAGGTGCAACCCAAGTTCAGGAATTCTGTCGTTTTGAAATGTTCAACTGACTCAAGCTTAATTGATGCTGTGATGGACATGCTACCTGATGCTGAGGTAATGTTCTATACAAGTTATTTTACATTAACTATTGTCAAAACTATGTATTCTACCCATACTTATTTGTTTTGCATGGGTTGTGTTGCCATCAATGTATGTCTAATTCAAACATCTTCAAAAATCAATGTCCCAGCCTTTGATTCCAATCATTCTACCGAACATGAATCTGTGACTTTTAATCATGACCCTCATCCTTTAATATGATCTTTCTTGCAACTCTTCCATTTTGACACTTCATGACTTTCAACTTAGTATTCAACTTATTCATTGATATTTGTTTTATCCAACAATTCATGTCTGTGAGAGCAGACCATGATCCACCGTTTGGGCTCCCATTAACACCTACAAAGCGACAGACATTTCATGATTGTGATGATGAAGCAAGGAGCTCTCAAATTTCATTTGCATAACTTTCATCTAACAAATTAAAAAAGACATGACGCAATTTAGTGTATTTGGTTGCTTGGAAGTTGTGCAAAACAATTTTTTTTTTGGCCTGCTATTTGCATATTGTAAATTGGCTCCCACCTTTACTTCTGTTGTTGTGGTGTTCCTTTAAAACTTTAATCACAACTTTTGTTAAAATTTTAACCTTATTTTGTATCCAAGTATTGTGGGATTTAAGTTTTGTTGTTTATGCGGTCTCACCTTAACTATTGGACTATATTTCAAAATCCTTATTTGTTCGATTGTTAAAATAAATACCGGCAAAGCATGGTTATATTTATGGTTATAAAGGCATGTTTCAAGGAACTCCACAAATTGTCAAAGTTCATACAATACCTACACAAATGTTATGAATTCAAGTATATGGCGAAAGACGGAACAAGTAAGATTTGGAAATACAAATCACAGATTGCTAGACAGAAAATTCAGAAAACATGTTCTTCACAATGATGATAACTTAAATTTCAATCAAAGTTTTAGGGGGGCCATTAAAGCATCTGATTTTAAGGTTTACATGCTTAATTGTCTCAGCACAAAGTATGCACACGAAACAAAGTAACATCTTAGAAATAATTACCACGAAACATCGATCACCATGACAGCTAAACCAGCATTCATATATGATTAATTTTCTAACAACAAAATATACACACCAAGACAAAAGTATCAGCTTTCAAGTCTCCAGAAACATGATCTTGAATCATCAATGATATGTAATTAAGTATTTATTTATTATTAATCATCGTTTAGCCTTATTTGTTATTTTAGATGGCATGTTTGCCTTGATCTAACTTTGACAAATGCAAAATCGGATATTTTATAAATTTACTTCATCTTTCATCATATCTCCCAATATGATGTACGATTAATAACACAGGCAAAAAAACAATTTCTCCCTAGGTTGACATCCTACTTCTGTCATCCATAACATCTTTCATATTAGATTTCTTATCAATGCTGCCAAAGCATGGCTATAACAATGCCTATACATGCATGTCTAATCATTTTTATGAAAGTATGGTCCATTTAATCAACTGTCAACATTCATAATTTTAGTAATTTTCCATATGCTTACTGTTTATTACTTACTTTTGAAGTTTTAATCCAGCCGCCAAACCATGGCTATAATCATGCCTATACATGCATGTCTAATCATTTTTATGAAAGTATGGTCCATTTAACCAGTTGTCAACATTGATAATTTTAGTCAACAAGTAAAGTTATGTCTTGGTCCGAGTGGGAATAGAATTTCTCTTTTGCATGTCCATGGAGTTTTGAAGTTTTAATTCACCATGTATTGTAACATTCCAACAAGAAATCACTAAGAATTTTATAACTCAGTCAACATTAACAACAAGTATCAAGAACATGGATAACCATCAGCATGGAAATCATATTGATCCAACACAAGCCAGGATGAACAAAAAACGTATCATGCAGCACAAAGTTGATGATCAGGCTTAAAATATTCATTGTAAGCAATTTAAAATATTATCTTCCAAATTACAATTAACAATTATAATTAGTTTATTAATTTAATACAATGTCCACATTTTTTTGTTACACAAAGGCAACCAAGCTATAAGTTGCATTCAACATTATGGGAATGCATTCCACATTACAATTCTCTTTTAATTACCAAAATAGATTCCACTTAACTTAGATTTAGTTCACTTTTTTAGCTAATGTTTCTGATTCATTAGAGCATGAGGGTTCTGAATCAACACAAGGTACCACTCAAAATCTACTTTATCAAATTAAATCTCAAGATTATTATGCTATAATCTGATCTAAGTGCAATTTTCATAGGCTCTGCTTCAGTTTCTTTACCTGAAAATCATAACTGTATGTCCTCAACTAATGAGCCTACAATTAATAGAGAAGGTAACAATTAATATTCATAAACACTATCTTATTAGCTTAGCCTTGGTAGGTTGCACTATACAGAACTTCTTTTGTTTATCGTGTTCCAATTTACATGTTTTCCTAAAACATTTTCAATAGCCAAGATCATTTTTTCATATGTCATTAAACAATTTCAGGGTATTCTGATCCTGGTGACCAACTCATGCAATGTGCCCACTGTAATGCAAATATGTGGTATGATGAAAGAATCTCAAAACGTGTAAGAACTACAAACCCAAGATTCAGCTTATGCTGTGGAGGTGGCAAAGTTGAACTTCCATTGTTACAATATCCACCTAAATATCTCCACAAACTTTTGTATGATCATGATACATCTGATAGTAAAAATTACCAACAGAACATAAGGACATATAACATGATGTTTGCTTTCACTTCTACTGGTATTAAGTTCGACAAATCAATTAATCATTCAAGAGGACCTCCTACAATAAGAATTCAAGGTCAACCATGTCACAGAATAGGCAACATGTTACCAATGCCTGGGAAAGAACCTAAATTTGCATAATTGTATATCTTTGACACAGAAAATGAAGTGCAGAATATGATTAATGCAATAAGGTAGTTACTCTTTCATTGTTATTATTATAAATGCACAACATCCATTTAGAATGTTAGATTTAAACAGATTCCAAAGAAAATGAAGTGCAGAATAGGATTAATGCAATAAGGTAGTTACTCTTTCATTGTTATTATTATAAATGCACAACATCCATGAACAATGTTAGATTTAAACAAATTCCAATTCTTTATTCTGCATTGCTAATCTTGCAATCATCATATATATAATTGGCTACTTTTGTCAGCAGTCCACATAATCAAATTCAAGGGCACATTGTTTCACAACTTAGTGAGATGTTGGATGAATACAACGTGCATGCAAAAACTTTCAGGATGACAAGAGATAGATTGCAAGATGGTCAAGTGGATAATATCAAGTTGAAATTGATTGCTAACCGTGAAAAAGATGGTCGTACATATAATGTACCTACTGTTCTAGAAGTTGCAGCGCTAATTGTAGGCGATTTTGATGCAAATTCAAAAAGAGATATTATTATTGAAACTCGACATGGACAATTACAAAGGATCCATGAATTACATTCTAGCTATCTAGCTCTACAATACCCTCTCCTATTTCCTTACGGGGAAGATGGATATTGACCTGATATCCTACATAGTAGTGCACTAGATAGTAAGAAAAGGAAAAGAAATCGTCTTACAATGAGGGAGTGGTTTGCTTACAGGCTACAATGCAGATCAAATGAATCAAAAACTTTGTTGAATTCTAGGAGACTATTCCAACAATTTGTTGTTGAGGGGTATACTATGGTTGAATCAGAAAGGCTTTCTTACATCAGAAACAACCAAAAAAACTTTGAGTTGACAAGTTTTGCAGCTTACAACACTCATTGGATGATGGAAGCACGAAAGGCCTAAATAAAGGTAAAATAGTAATTTTACCTTCAAACTTTGTTGGTAGTCCATGTTATATGGATCAACTTTATTTTGATGGTATGGCCATATGCAGCCATGTGAGCTTCCCAAATTTGTTTATTACTTTAACATGCAATCCAAACTGGCCTGAAATCCATAGATTGCTGAATCCCTTGAATCTGAAAGCAACATATAGACTAGACATAATCTCCAGAGTCTTCAAACTAAAGTATGAACAAATGCTGATGGACCTGACAAAGAATCAGATGTTAGGGAAAGTTATTGCATGTAAGTTGATTCTAACTTTGGTGAATTTATATTATGTGCCAGATTCTTATTTTGCACTGTTAATATCGAGCACACAACCATATCTGATAACTTTAATTGTTGCCTATTAATAGTCTTACTAATGAATTACAGATATGTATATAATAGAATTTCAAAAACGAGGGCTGCCTCATGTCCATTTGTTGCTTTTTTACATCCCGATAACAAATATCCATCCTCGAATGAAATTGATCAAATTATATCAACAGAGATACCTTCACAGCAAGATGATCCAGAACTGCATTCATTAGTAAAAAACCATATGGTTCATGGCCCATGTGGAATTTCGAGACTTGGATCTCCATGCATGAAAGAAGGCAAGTGCAGTCGTTTCTATCCTAAAATGTTCCAACCGCATATTGTTTTAGATGCAGATGGTTATCCGATCTATCGTAGAAGAAACAATGGTCACACAATTTAGAAAAATGGTGTTATAATTGATAACAGGTATATTGTACCTTACAATCCAAGATTGCTCATAAAATACCAAGCCCATATCAATGTTGAATGGTGTAACCAAAGCACTTCTATCAAATATTTATTTAAGTACATCAACAATGGATACGATAGAGTAACTGCTATTTTGATTCATGATGATAATGATTCAACTCACAATGGTAGCACTCATAATGATGAGATCAAAGAATATCTAGATTGCAGGTATTATTAAAAATTAATCTCTAATTTATCTGACCATTATTGTTTTAACACCTACATCTATCTTCCTGACAGATACATATGTCCCTGTGAATCTACTTGGAGAATCTTTGGGTTTCCAATACATGGCAGAAAACTTGTTGTTGAAAGATTGCACTTCCATCTTCTTGGCCAACATAGTATTGTCTATGAAGACCATGATGATATTGATGATGTATTGTCTAAGCCAAGTATCTCTGATTCAAAGTTTATTTCATGGATGAACACCAACCAAAATTCTGTTGGAAATCTTACTTATGCAGAATTTGTTTCTAAGTTTGTATATAGTAAGAAGAAAAGATGTTGGCACCTTAGGAAGAAAGGCTACACCATTGGCAAATTACTATGGGTCCCACCAATTACAGGCGAATTATTTTACTTGAGGATGATGCTTACTGTTTGTAAAGGACCTGCCTCATTTGAGGATTTAAGAACAATTGGTAATGTTCAATATCCTACATATAGAGAAGCATGTTTTGCTATGGGTTTTTTGCAAGATGATAAAGAATTCATTGAGGCAATCAAAGAAGCAAAAGACTGGGGCTCAGCACATTATATAAGAAAGCTATTTGTGTTGTTACTTTTAACTGCAATAATGAACAAACCTGAACAAGTTTAGGACCAAACTTGGCATTGGATGGCTGATGACATTGTCTATAATTATAAAAAATCATCAAGAAGTCCAGGTTAGTAGTAATTTCCCATGACACAAATGAATATTGATGCAACACACAATTTGACTTTTTTTTTTTCCTTTTGTGTGTTAGCATTACAGCTTGATGATAGGACTCTTCAAAATCTAGTCTTGCTTGAAATTGAAAAACTGTTGCAAGCAAATCAAAGATCACTTACAGACTATCCTTCCATGCCATATCCAGAAGATGCAAATTGCCTAACCTATCTAGACAATAGCCTTATATTAGCTAAACTCAATTACAACAATCAAGAACTCAGATCAGAGTTTGAACATCTATTTTCTCATATGACAGGTATATTAACTACAAAGCAATTTACACCTCTGAAAATTGTTATGTCCATTTTTTTGTTAGCTTTTCTCATCTACAAATCAGTACTTCAAGTAGATTCATTTTTCTTTGCATCTAACACCACATATCGATAATTCCAGACGAACAAGCATCAATTTATAACCATATTGTTGAAGTTGTTGATAAAGATGAAGGTGGTATGTTTTTTCTCTATGGATATGGAGGTACAGGAAAAACATACATTTGGAAAACACTCACAAGTTCACTAAGAGATGATAATAAAATTGTAATTATGGTTGTTTCTAGCGTCATAGCTTCTCTATTATTGCCTGGAGGTAAAACTGCACATTCAAAATTCCAATTCCAGTTTTTGAAGACTCAACTTGCAATATCCATTAAGGAACTCAATTAACTGAACTATTAAATCAGACAAGTCTGATCATTTGGGATGAAGCACCCATGGCTCACAAATTCTGTTTTGAGGCACTTGATCACAGCCTTAGAGATATCATCAAACACAACTCAAGGGACAATAAAATCTTTGGAGGTAAAGTAATGGTCTTTGGTGGAGATTTCCGACAGATTCTGCCAGTCATTCCAAGAGGTAGTCACTCTGATATTGTTAATGCAACAATTAATTCCTGTTATCTATGAGATCATTGTCAGATCTTGAGGCTGACAAAAAACATGCACTTACAAAACAACATGCAAGCAACAAATCAAGAAGAAATTGTGGCTTTTGCACAATGGATTATAGATATTGGTGATGGTATTATTGGACATGACAATGATGGCTACGCTACTATTAAAATTCCACAGGAACTATTAATCACAGAATATAATGATCTTATTCATAGTATAGTTAGCTCTACATTCCCAAATTTATGTCATCATCACAATGATCGTGAATACTTCCAATCCAGAGCAATATTAGCTTCTACAAATGAAACAATACAACAAGTTAATGATTATATACTTACATTGATACCAGGTGATCATATACTAAATTATCTTATTATGGTTTTCATCTTTTAGTCCCGACGAAATCATAATAATGATTTATATTGCAACTTTGCTAGATTTGACATTTTTTGTTAATGAATTTGCTTTTTTATGTCTAAAATAATCATAGGTGAACAAATGGAATATCTAAGCTCTGATTCAGTTGACAAATTCGAAACCATTGAAAGTTGTCATTTTCGCTCACTCACAACTGAATTTCTTAATTCATTGACAACATTTGGCTTACCCAATCATTGTCTCAAACTCAAAATTGGAACACCTATAATGCTCTTAAGGAACTTAGACCAAACTCAAGGGTTGTGTAACGGTACTAGGTTAATTGTCACAAGGCTAGCAAAACATGTTATTGCAGCTGACATAATTTCTAGGACAAATATCGGAGATCATGTTTATATCCCACGAATGTCTATGTCGCCTTCACAGTCACCATGGCCTTTTAAGCTATTGAGGAGACAATTTCCAATAATGCTTTCTTATGCAATGACGATTAACAAATCCCAAGGACAATCCCTATCTTCAGTTGGACTTTACTTGCCAAAACCAGTTTTTTCACATGACCAATTATATGTTGCATTATCAAGGGTCAAGTCAAAGAAAGGACTTCGAATTTTAATATATGATCAAAACAAAAAAAAAATCACTTCAACCGCCAATGTGGTTTTCAAAGAGGTCTTTACAAATATTAAAAGGTAAATCCAATTTATTAGTGATTCCAATTTTGATTTTATGCACAATTATATTTGCCGCTTACTCATATGATCTCTGATATACAATTAAAAAATCATCAAATGAGCCAATCTACAATTCATGAACTTCAAATAACCACTCTTCCATTATGAAGTACATTTTCTTATTTACTGCATTTTAAATTTTTATCCCTTTTCATAAACTGCAAATTAAGCATTTCTTTCATGATTTGCACAAAAAAAAACTTAAATACTTATCTCAATTTAAATACTACCATTCAACAAATTAACTCTATATGCTATTGTGGCTCTTTTAGTAGGATAATACACTTATTGTTGCTCTTTTAGTAGAACCATTTCTCTTTTGTTAGATAATCAATTGCCCATACAAAATGTTATGTCTCCCAAATGATTACCCACTTCAGCATTAGACACATCATTCATTTGATAATGGCAATTGTATTTGTAACAATAAAAATATTGTGTCAAAATCTTTGTTATATTCAGCAATCAAAAAACCTCTTCACCTGCCTCCACCACCATGGACCTTCACACTGATTATTCTGCCCATTCACGTCCAATCTTTACACGTAGCATTCAATGCTCCACAGTTCCCAAACCACTTAACTTGCCGCCAGTTACACCCTCGAAAAAGCAATGACCCTTCCATCACCCACTACCTCACACCACCAAACCACGCTTCCTTTTTCTACGACCTCCACTTCAACTCTAAGGAAATCATTCTCTCAATGCGACTGGCGCCATGACTTTCGGTTCATCAACTAGCTCAAGCAAGGTCAGTCTAAACCGAATACCTCACTGGATGTGTATTCATTTGGTGATTTTTTCCTTGCCTTTGCTTACATTTTTCATGCATATCCCGAACCCAAATCGAACATCTTGCCATCTGTATTTGTGACTTTTCCACTTGCAATTTAGGACAGACATATTCTAGACTTTTAGCTTTGAATCCATGATTGTCCATGGACGGTGACTTCCTACTTTGTCACTCAACCTTCTTTCATGTGCCAAACCCTTAATCCATTTTTCCCACCTTCTATTTCGTTTATCTCCACCCATTTTGTTAGGTTTCTTACCTACTACGTTATCATCTACCTTAGTAATTGCACCGGTTATTATTTCAACCACACATATTTAGATGTCAGCAATGTTTAAATCCACATTTTTGTCGCTCACTCTTTTTGCATGCATGTTCTCTTTTTATAGCAATGCATGTTCTATTTTGAGATTTTCCTGATACTAATTCAAAACCTTGTTCCAGTGGTTGTGATAGTGTATTCTTGAATAGATAGTAAGAAATAACAGTTCTTTAACACCACCAACGCTATTAAATTCTTTAAATGTTAATTTAGTTTTATTCTATTTCATTTGTTTCCACATTTTCTATTGAATTTTTAACTATTATGCTGAAATCTATATAACACACTCAAACTTCTTATCCATCATATTGTGAATTCTTCTGAATGTGTCATTGCTAATGAGTAGTGAAAATTATCCAATAATTTAAACTGATCTTACTATATTGTCACTGTCAATGGACCCTAGCTAGCATGTCATCTACAATAACATTTCAATTATGCATGTACACAAAAACACCCTATCAGTATTCTGTTCCATTATGTTGCAGGCTAAACAAAAGAGAAAGAACATTAAGTTAAAAGGTTTTTAGTGTCTATTGCATTTTGTTGGGTTTTATTAGCATTATTTCCAAGTGTTGTATTAAGCTTCTGAGTTGTTAGGTTATATACATCCTCTGTTATGTTTTTTTCATAATGTTGATTCTGCCCTCTCAAACTTTCTTCCATTTAATCAATGCTTAAATCCATTGACCCATGGTTTCATCTTTTGTTTTCATTACTTTACATGAATTACACATGTTCTCTTTTGCTTATTTTCATGTGTTGGATTCAACTTCTTAGGTGTTATATTATATGCATCTTCTGTTATGTTGTTTTAATTATCCTAATTCAGAACTCTTAAATCCAATTACTACTCCATTGCAACAACACCCCAATTTAGGGTTGCAGACATTAATTTTGTCACCTTCCTTCGTATTATGTTGTCCCAATCGAATTGGTCAATATGCATGTTTTTTAAATTTTTTCCCGAATGCTGATTTACACCTCAAACTTTAGTATTACGAAACTGTGTCTCTATTTCTTTGCAACATCAACAAAAATGACTTCTGTTATTAACTTAGAATCTTTAAATGCTAACTCCTCTTTTTTTCATCGAACTACAGTTCAAATTCCCAGCTATCAGACGACCATTAATATTGCAATTTAAAGTTGTGTTCCATTGTGACAAAGTAAAATCAAATGCCTCCTTTGCATACTTTTGTTGTTATTACTTTTCATATTGTCTTTGCTTTTTAAAATAGTTTTTTTTCCTTGCAGGACGCCATAGAGATACCAGCTTTTTATCACCGGCAATGAGAACCAGATTATCCAGAATTCGTTGAGTTTAAATATGATGGGGCCAACTATGAAATTTGAGTCAGGAAACACAAGGGTAAACTTTTCTTTGTTGATGGCCTAACAACATTGAGGACAGAATTGCAGATTTATGAATCAATAACCATAAATTTCCTAGCCTGTGACCACCACTCAAAATTTGACCTGTACTTCACTCCCCCATTACACCAGCAGACATGCAAAAGACCACGTCACGCCTCAAGGAAACATATCTGGACCTATCAAATCACCCAATCCATGCTGGGGGCACCGTATCCACTGGTAAAATATTCATATATGTTTATATCTTCTATACAAATGTTAATTTCAATGCTTAACTTTTTTTTCCTATAACAACTTTCACCCTCTGTCACACAATGTCTAATCCACTATGATGACCACATGACAATCCTCAGAAGATTTGGACCTCCACTATAATGGAATGTAATCGTGCTTGACAAGGGGATTGGTGATAAGTATGTCGTTCAACCTTGGTATAAATTCCTTCAAGAAAGTGATTTTAGCCATGGAGACGAACTGTCATTCTACTATAGGCATGATGAAAAAATCTGGGAAGTTGTTATTAGACACGAAATAGATTGGGATGACGGCGACATAGATTAGGTTTTACAGTTGTTATTCAATCTATTTTGTTATTTTGGCAGACAATTTTAGTTATCTTTGTTTGAAACTATCTTTATGCTTATCTTCTATCAATTTGACAATCAATGTACTGCACTATATAGAACTCTTTAATATGAATGTTAGTCTTTTTGCTTTTTTTATAATACTTTTCTTTTAATTCTTTCATCGAAAATCATTTAGCAAACGATCTGTGCGTATGCACGGGTTACCGACTAGTATATATATATAAGGATAGGCATAAGAGTACCAAAAACCCATATATAAGAATAGAGCAAACCGTGGTTAAACCGAATTTGAATCCTAGACAAGGATAAAATTACAATTCAATCAAGCTCAAAAAACCCAACACAACAAAAAAATCTATCATCCCTCCATCAGCCGATCAAAACTATGAATGTCCCCCTCCATATGTCATTATATTAATTGTAATATGATATAATATCCAAAAAATCTGAGGTGCAAAACAAAAGAAAGAAGGAGACTAACACAAATAAAAATAGAAGCCAAAGAAAAAATAAACCATGAAAAAAAAAGTTTAGAAAATGAAAGTGAATCTAAAGTCTCTAAAACACAAGAAAAGAGTACAAGTCCATATAATAAATGAAAGAAAAACTTGTGACCTTTGAGGTACAAACTTAAATGTAAATCCAGGCTAGAGATTGAAATCATGTTACAATTAAACTAAATAAGACTTGAGGGAAAGTGCTGAAGAAAAAATCACCCATAGGTATGCTAGAAATAAATAATTGTGAACTCAATGTATCTAAGACATCTAAAAAATCATCCAGGTCACTTAGTTAAACTCCTTACAAATAATTTCTCACAAACCAACAGTATACTATTGATACGAGTAGAACTCAATTTGGATTTATTAAATAACATCTTAAGTTTGAGTTCGAATTTTGTTGATGAAAATAATGTGATTAAAAGAAATTTTTTTACTAATATTGTGGTGATCTAGAACAAATTCTCACATTCTTAATAAAGATCTTCCCAATATAAATCTAAAAATTGTATAAACTCATTTTCTTTCTTTAATTTAGTAACAGGAAATATTTTTCAAAAAATTATATATGTATTTGAGACTTTTTGTGGTCTAGTGTCTTCCAGAATTATAAAGTCTTAAATTGCAGAAAAACTCAAAGGTGGTCTGATAAAGAAAGAGAGAAATTTAAAGGAACATGCACTGTATGATCTTTTCGAAACGAGGAATCTCATGCAAGAACAAGAAGAAATGAGCTCACTTTCGGTTTTGGCCCATTTAGCATAGTTTTATTAACTATATCTTTTATGAGATTCCAAAACATGAAACCAGGTATAATTGATTCGTTGCATATGTTAGGGGAATAAAATTTTGTATTTTTGTTTTTATGGTTTTTTTTCCCCACTCTGGCTATGATAGTGATTTTTTTAATTTGCTTTAATAATTAGATAAATGAAGGTAGAAGCCGTTGTTAATTAGTTCGTTTCTTTTCCGCAACAAACCAAATCTTGCTGAATTATGAGAAAGAAATACAGAAAAACCTTTAAACTTACATACTACAAACTAAAGTAACTCGTGAAGTGTATACTCCTCAAACTTCTGAGTACATGTTTGATTTTAAGTGAAAAAGTATTTTTGAGACAAAAATAATTTTGTCAAGAGATTAAGATCTTTATTTTTATTTTATTTTTATCCAATGAATTTATATTAGAATGTGCATACAATATTTCTAACTTTAATTTCAAACATTTACTAAGAGTGTCCACCGGATCAAATAATTTTGATGAATCTGACAACTCAACTATTTATTAAATTGGTTCAATTAATTAATTTTTTTAACTTTAAATTTAAACTCAACTAGTAATAGCTAGTTGGATTTTAAGATTTATGTTTATTCAATCCTAATGAATTTAATAACTCAATCAACTATTTTTTTTTAATTTTAGATCAATACATTTTAGCAAGACAACTTTTTTTTTCTTCTACTTTTGTTTATATTCTTTCCTTTTCAGTCATTTTGAACATTTAAGTGTCTTAATTTAGTTATATTTATTATGTATTTTTTAATCATATTTTGTATAAAAAAATTAATAATATATATATATAGAAAAGAGTTGAAGAAAAATTAAATAATAAATAATAAATAATTAGTCAGTAAAGAACAAGAATTTTTTTTTACTTTACATTAATATGTGATTTAAGATATATAAAATAGACGCAAATAAAATCAATCTTAAAATTAGGTTGTGCTATTCCAAATCAATTAAACATGATCGTTCAAATTTTATTTTACTCTTATCTTTAATTTTTATTTTTTTATTTGTATGTGAGACTCTATTTCTTATAAGTAAAATAAAATTATTAAAAGAATTGAGGGGGTTCTCCAATCCATAAAACTATGACTCTATTTATCTTTTCATGTTAATATTAACTCTTAATGTTCATTCTAAGACAGGTATATTAGCATGCCCACTGTTGGATATTCAGCAAAAAGAAAATGTCCAGTGTTGGACTTGCAAATTTGGTGAGGCAACTTGCACGACCCCAAAAAAGTGAAGATCCTAAATGGACAGAAAGATCAACGATGTATAAGAAAAAAAATCTTAAGAGCCATTTGTAAATTATATCCGGATTGTTATTATTAGGGTACATTATTTTAGTACTCTAGCTAGCTAGTGGAATCCATCCATGCAGTGGATTACATTCCACTTTTCTAACGTAATATTCATCATATCATATCATATATAGTACATATAAAAAGATCTCTAGGATGTATTGTATACATGGATCCAATGATACCTTTTGGCTGGATACATAAAAGTAGTAGTGTATTATATATCACCTCAAATACATCTAACACTAGCTAGCGTACGTATAATACTACATATCAAATAACAAACAACTTTAATTTAATTTTTCAATCTATTTTAGTGATTATATGATGGGTTGGTATAAAAGCTCAATAACCCGTTTCTAGTTAATTTAATTAAGCTTACGATAATCAAACAATAATTGCCCGGTGCTCCATCATTATAGTCACAAAATGACAGAACACGGGTGAACAAACCGAAGAAAAGGGCAACTAATGTCCTGGACTTAATTATTCCATATCCTTTACCAATCAAAAGAGAAATTAAATCAACATTGAAGTTTGTCCAATTATATAGCTAGCAGTGGCAAAAAATAATATTGGCAAATAGTTTTAGTTTAGTTCTTTTTTGGCAATGTTATCTTTCAATATTACTATATTAAGTTTTCGTTGAAGTTTGTGGCACTACACTTGAATTTGGGCTGAAACAAATTTTCTATTTCACTATGGAAAAAGAAAAAACATACACTAAACAACACTAAGCAATATAGTGTTAAATTAGATTTTGTTAATTAGTATAAATTTTTAGATTAAAATTAAAGTATTAATTTAGATATTATAAATTTATATTAATAATATGATGTATCTCACTAAAGAAGTTTATTAATATATAAAATTAAAATTGTTATTAGATAGTATAACCTATTACTATATATATTAATATAAATTCAAAATATCTATACAATTTAAAAAAAAGAATATACCTATAAAAATAATTTTAATACTTAATATTTCTATTTGTGTGTTAAACAATAATATTTTTGTAAGCGCTCTCTTAAATTTTACATTTAAAAGAAAAATCTAAACAAAGGAGAAATCTAACTTCTTACCGATGAACATACTTTGTTGTCAACTATTATATACTGTTAAAACTTTTTCTTAAACATTCAACCGCATGTTGATTGAAAGTTAACTCTTGTCTCATATAATATTCAAGCTCCACCACCTCTCTAATTGACTTTGTGTGTATTGTTATTGGCTGTACAGTGGGGAAAAAAAAAGACATTATGTACCATGTTGGAACTTGGAGCACCAATGTTAATTACCTTTCAAAAGCTGAAACTATTAAGACATTGTGGGACGAATTCAACAGAAAGGTCAGCAATGTCAAGTGCCTCCCAAGTCCCAACAGTGCACAATCAAACATAAAATATTTCATGGTTGAAAAAGCAAATTATTGTTCAACCAAATTTTGGGGGGGAGGAAAGAAGCATTAGATTAAGAATAAAGAAAATTCAAAATGTGGGTCAGATTCTGATCTACCTAGTTGATGACAAACTTTATGCTTTTACTTTTTATTTTATTTTAATTAAAGAATTTCCTCGAACCTTTCATTTCTGAACTCGGTTGACTATTTGAAAGATTGCACAAGAAGAAAATGTCATTTTTTTGAAAGAGCTATATATATATAAACAAAATTTACTTTTTTCTTTTTCACATGGAGTCGGTGATAAATTTTTACATATATTAATTGGTAAATGTTGTTTCATATGTCAGAAACGCGTTTCAGTTGAATTGAACTTTGAGCTTTTAAAAAAAATAAAAGTCATAGACAAAGAAAAAACCAAATGAACTGGGAACAGCTTCTCACGCACACCACATTACAGACATCGCATAACACAAGTTATCATGAGTGTGGTCGTAAATGTAATTAAGTTCAATTTTGCGTGTTGGAAGGGATGTGTTTGTGTCGGTGCACATGTAGCAGACTGCAACACATCGTTTTGGTCTAATCTTTTTATCTAAGCCACTCACATAAATGGAAATATATATGGAATATCAAATGAATTGTTCTTTTAGAACCACAGGATCCAAACACTGCTTCAAAGAGCAATAATGGAAGTAAAACAACAACAACAACTGAATTTATAATAAAATGCTTGTACAAACTTATTATAGTCACAATTTTTTTGTCCACTTTGTATGTAAATTAATGGCTGAAACTGATTTCACTATAGTTTCTTTCATCTTTTAAAATGTCAAATTTTGGATGTTTATTTTATACATAATTCGTACCTTGCATCATTATATCTTTCTCGTACATAGATTAAATAAACAACTTTCTTTAAATTTTATTAAACAGTATGGAGAATTATCGATAACTAACCAAAATATTCTTTTTGTAATCATATATGCAGCAAACAAAAAATATATAATGTTACAAGTGAAATATAATAATAATAATAATAATAATAATAATAATAATAATAATAATAATAATATAATAATAATAATAATAATAATAATAATAATAATAATTTTATTATTATTATTATTAAGAAGAAGAAGAGGAAGAAACATCCATATAGCTAGTGATAAATGAATTATAATGATGTAGTTAAAAATATTTTCAAATAGAAGTACTGAATGTAATAACATGTCGAACCTCAAAAGGAGGATAATTAGTTTTAATTACTGTCTTGCTGGTTAATGTTACTGTTCCACACACTGTCTAAATAATTTAACTAATGATATACTAACAAGTTTTTTTTTTTTTTTTGTCAATTCCTTTTGAATTCATTAGTTATATATAAGTATTATTTATTAAGTAAGTTTTTTGTTTAGATATACAATATCTTTCATGAAAGACAATCCTTTTCATGACAAAAAATTTCTTCTAAGTATTAAAACTCATATATCATTAATCATTAATTGATTTAAAACTAAATTAGTTCTATGCCAATTAATATTTAATACACATGTTCAATGCTATTCATTAATTAAGTTGCATATCAACTACATCGAATATTATTAAAGGTAAATAATTAAATTAGTTTAACAAATAATTGAATATGGAACACAAGAATTATATGAAAAATAATATTTCTTGTGGTATTACAATATTACTCATCGAAAGGTGCATATATTTAATCACAGTACTAAAAACGTGTTCAATAATATTCAAAAAGTATTCCAAATTGTGTACATATATAATTATCCGGGAAACACTTTACATATAAAAAAAGGATTTTCTATAGTAAAAAGACTTTACTGAAAGCAGAAAAATAATTATTATTAGGGAAATTAAAGGGATAAATATATCCCACAAATTCTAAACCAAAGTTAAACTTGTTGGCAGATCTAGACGAGACATGCTCCAGAGACAAATCCATATATCTCTCTTTCTATTTCCTTTATGTATTCATTTTTATGCTTAATCAAGCAAAAATAGAAAGAAAGAAAATACATACCTAATCAAAGAACGCATTCAAACGTGTAAGGTATCATAGTTAATTTTTTATTTATTTATTAAAAGTTAAGTATGAACAGAGAATGGAATGATGATCAAAAGAAAACTTTATTAATTTGTTGAAACACAGTTAGTTATCTGAATTTAATTATTCTGGTCCACGTTGAAATAATTACTGAATGAATTACATGCTAAAGACCTTTCTCAATAGTATTTTATTATCATACACATAATTCTTAGGATTGAATTCAAGATGACATACTAAAAAAATTTGATTCTTTCTCTCTCACACTTACAAATATTGATTTAATTAATAATGATTAAATACAGTGCCTTTTCTTTATTTTACTTCTATATAATTATATGGGGTCGATATTTAATTTCTTGTAATTCCTTCACCTATTAGGAAATCAGGTTGATCAATTTTTATACTAATAACTAAGATTAATATACTTTCAAATATATAACATTATAATTTTTCTTAGAAATTATATTTATATATATAATGAAAAAAAAATAATTAAGAGGAACAATTAATGCCCCGCCCTTGCTAGTTGCCTGCACTCCTATATATAAAGATTAGATATATCATCAAATTATACGGTTAAAATTAGATTTTCATATGGTTAAAAATTAATTATCCAGGTGTAAAAAAAATATTAATTATCCAAGATAAGACATTACATTTACCTTTTTAATGTAAGTTTTAACTTTAGAATATTAAAAATTTATTTTAGCATATACTGGTACCTATATATAATATGTATTTTTACGGAAATAATAAATCTTGATTATATATATATATATATATATATATATATATATATATATATATATTAATTATTTTATTTTGATTATTCATATATAATTATAATGTCTAGATTAGTTTTTTTTAGAGGAATTTCCAGATTAGTTATTCTCATAACAATAAGACTTTGTCTAACTAACTCTAATTAAAAATGAAATTAAACAACCTCATTTCATCTCATGTGGTCCAATAAAATTACACACATATATTTTTTTAAAAATGTATGCATAAAATAAAATTCTATGTACTTTTATTGAGTCATCTACAATGGGATTAATTAACCTCATCTTTATTTGGGAACACTTAGACCATCCGGGGTCCTGTTTAAATAAACTTTTCTTTTAAGTAATTAGTTCATTAGTTAAAATTAGTTTTTTTAAACAAACTAAATGAAAAAGCTTATATAAAATAGTTTATACATAAAATTAATTTTAGCTTGTGATATTTTTTTTCTTTTTTTTCTGTGCAATTTCAGAAATCAAAATATCATAACAGCTTTGTAAAATAAATGCAATATTTTTTATGTATGAAAAAATAATGCTTAGTAACTTTTGGTTCTTAATTTAAAATTAATGATTTCATCCTAATGCATATGAAAAATAGTTGCACTTGAAATGTCGTTTATTAAAGTTCAACTACCTTTCATAATTTTACAGTATCAGTATATATAATATTATACTTATTTACAAACTCTCATTTAGAAATAATTATCACTAAGTAAAGTGAATCCACAAAATTATGCCACCATTCCTGAATACATTCCAAAGTTTTAAGACTAAAAACTTGTCAATGAGAATAAAATCCAAATAATACTCGACGCAAAAATAATTGTTTAGCACATTCATAGATGTAAAACATATATGCAAACAGATATACCCTACACACAGCGCACGAATATATAAATTTAAAGACAAAAAGTTATCATGCAATCTTAGCTTTTCTATTTTGAACAAACATTTCCTTTTCTATCTCTGATCTCTATGATCTTCCTTTTGTTATCTTTGAATTATTTTATTAATTAAAAATCAATTTGCCACAGAAGACACGGCTTAAAGAATGTGTTAATTACCACTTTAAAGTCATAAGTTCATACCTGAGGCTGAAATATATATAATCATGATGTGCTATAGCTCTCTCACATGCACAGGGTCAATGTCAGTAACCATTCGGAAAATGAACTCTTGCATGCAAAATTGAAATCACCTAGCTATCAAATATTTCATGGGTATATATACAATTAGGCTTTGGCATCCATCCAAAACTTGGAGATCATGAAATTCAAACTGAAAATGATTTTTCCTTGTAGTATCTGGCTAAAGGGTCTATCAATACACAATCAAATAATCCTTTGAAATCATTATGACAAAATGTTAGATTTACACATACTATACTTTAATTCTACCAAAACAATACATATGATGTTATCAACCTTACTATGTGATGTGAGGTGATGCTACAAGAATCATTCAATCATCATATATCCATCTCTCTTCAATATTGTTGAGCTCATGTCTCAACCATAACGTCGTTTTCAATGTTAACCGGGACACATGGCTGGGCTATATTGCTTTCACCGACAGTACTCTCAAGAACGTGAATTGACAACAATCCATCACTTAATTGAAAACCCTACTTCAGCTTCTAACCCATTGTGTGTGTGTATATACTCGGTTATGGATATGGAAGAGTAGCATCTCGAATATACATAATAAAATCCTTTTTTTTATGATAATCAAAAGTGAATGTAACATCACTTTGTCTATAGTGACTCATTTAGGCAAACCTTGAAATTGTGCTCTCCACATATATGGATAGACATTATGATGAGTTATCTTGTGGACATGTTTTGTGGATCTTTTACCCGTTTTCGGTTGTTAGTTAAGAACTTCAACTTGTGTATATATATATATATATATATATATATATATATATATATATATATATATATATATATATATATATATATATATATATATATATATATATATATATATATATATATATATATATTTCTCTCTCTCCACACCTACTGCCTACTACCACAATAGAATCTCTATGAAAGCTATCATTCATTTGAGGATCAACATTGGTCCTCTCTCAATGATAAACAAAAAAAATGAAACACATAATTATTTGCCTAGTGCCAATTAATAAGATGGGAAAAAAGAATATACTAGAAGCGTTTTTTTCCTTCCTTTTTTTTTTTTTATTTCTATCGCTTTCCCTATAGAAGCCTGAGTAGGTAAATTTAACAAGAGGAAGAGATATGGTCATAACATGGGATATATTATAAAACTAAACACAGGAACCATAATTATGTATGTATGTATATATATATTAATATTGACCAAGATATATAAATTGGGGGAGTTCTTTGAAGTTAGAACAAACCTCTTAAATCAAGCTTTGCTTCATGAGAAGAAGAAAGACACATAAAAGCAAGCTAGCTAGGTAGCTATGAATCTATCTAGCCAAACAAACTAGCAACTACATCTCTTCTCTTCTGAGCTTGTTTAGAAGAGCAGTGATTAGAGCATCTCTCTTATCAGCCCTAACTTCTTCTCTAATCCTTCTTTGTTCTTCCCTCTCCCTCCATCTTTGGTCCATCATTAACCTCTCATTCTCCAAAGCCTCCATGGTTTGCCTCCACTCCATCTCCTTCAGCCTCCTCTCATTCTCTCTTGCCTCAAAGGCTTCCATCCACTGTGCCTCCATTTGCATCTGCTGCCTCATGAACTCATCCATGATCTCCTTCAAACTCTCCAAGTTGTTGTTACCACTCCCTCCTCCACCAATTACCATCTTGCCCTTCTTCTTTTTCTTGCTGGTGATGTTACCCTTGTGATCCCCCTCGCTTGTCTCTTCATTGCCCTCTTCCTCGTCCTCGGAGGAAAGGTGCACCTTCTTCTTGTTGGACCCTCCTTCTGCTTCCGCCCACAACATTCTCTGCATTCTCGCCGCGAAAATCGCTTGAAGCTCGTTGTAAAACGGGAATTGCTGCCTCGTCGCTTCTGGCTCCATCGTTTCACATCCCTTTAAATCTCAACAACAACAAAACTAGTACTATCACTATATAAAACCCATGAACAAAGCTCACAGTAATATATAAACCACATCACCATAACATCCATTTTTTAATTAAATATATATATATATATTAATAATACTTGTAATTAATGTTATTCCTTATAAATTCTTGTAAACTCCAATAAATAGATAGATATTGACCAAGATCATAAACACGTAATAGTCTCAGATTAGATACTCACCAGAATCATGAACACATGATAATTCAGAGACCGGATAGAAAAGGTAAAAAAATATATATATGTGATCAATAATAAAAACATGAGTAGTTTATAGGGATTGATGTGATTAACATGATATAATAAATATATGTATATCTAATGGATGGATGAATATTATAAAATAAAATAAAAATAGTACCTTATAGCGGGTAACGAGGTTTTTCCACTTGCACTTGCACTGTTCTGCACTTTTATGGAAACCCTTTTCCTTCATCCGGGTGGAGATGACTTCCCAAAGCTGTTTGTTCCTCTTTGTATCCATGAAAGTCTGATCCAGCTCGGCACGGATCATGAGGAACTCTTTTGTCTCCTGGATGCTCCATTGGGGGAACCTATCCGTGGCATCCACGTTACTAGTTGTGATGTTGTGATGAGGGTGGTGATGATGCTGTTGTTGTTGATGTTGTTGTTGATGATGATGTTGTTGTTGTTGTTGCCGGTGATGGTGATGGAGATGATGACCCTCCATGGAAAATTGAAAAAGGAAAAATCAGAGTGAGAGGGAGAGATTGAAATCCAACAGAGAAGAGAAGAAGGGGTTGAAGGGTGTTTGATATTTTGGTTATGGAGGAGAGAGAGAGAGGCAAAAGATGAGAGAGAAAAAAAGAGGAAGAATATATATGTAGATGGGGTGTGGTGTGAACATCAGGTGTGAAATGTGTAATAAAGAAGAGAGAAAAATTAAAAGAGAGAGATTTTCTTTTGGCTTAGGTGTCCAAATCAAAGTGTTTCTTTAATTTCATGGAAGAAATTTTAATGACTAAATTTTAAAAAATCAAAGCTAGTATCTGCTTTGTTTTGTTATTTATCCCTAAATATTAGACACAAAAACAACTCGTGAAGCGAAAATGGACATTTCATCGACAAATTAGTCCATCAATTATGTGTCTTATGTGTGCATTGCTTAAAAAATTCATTTTTCTTCCTTTTCTAAGTTTCTTTTAAAAAAAAATATTGAATGATAGTATAAACTCACTGTCTCATCTCTCTACGCGGAAACTCTCTCTCTCTTTCTTCCTTTATTTGTTTTTTCTTTATTTTATTGCGTTCCCATTGCGTCAAATCCTCGTCACGCTGACACGAAAACTCTCACTCTCCGCGGCTTCTTTAATGTTTATTTATCCTCTACGACCATCACGAATACCAAGTTTCCCTTTCTTTTTATACATACAAATTAATTAATAATTAATTTTAAGTTCTACTATAATATTATTATCATGTATATCTCTTAAATTCTTGTTTATTTTATTCCTTTAAGTATTACTATTATTTACAGTATTCAATTTTAACGCACATTCTTATAAATCTGAGCTGAAAAAGTTATGCCTAAAAAACGGGTACTATAGTATCCAATCAGGCATTTAATTATGTTTAAAGAAATTAAGATTAAAGCTTCTTTATTTTGCTTTCATTAGCTTTTATTTATTGTGTTTTGTGTAATGCTTTATTTAACTTTCTGCGCGTTCTTTATCTCCGCTCGTGGGAGGGCGACATAGAAAAGGCTTCGCGACCGTAATACCCAGGATGTAACCCCCAGATTTATCATACTTTTCTGCATGCATTTCGAAAATCCAAAAGTTAGAGTTAAAGCAATAAAGTATTACTCTCTTTTTTTAAATAAAATAATATACAAAAATATAACAAATATTAAATAAAACTAAAAATAAAAATATTAATTCAAATAAAATTATTTACAACTTTAAAATCATAAATAATTTAAGACTTCAAAATTAAATTAAAAAGCCATAAATTTTTTACAATGTTAATAGTAAAAAAAAATTTTAAATAATTTAAGACTTTAAATTCAAAAGTGATGAAATATTCTATCACACCGTAAAACATTGACATTCCAGTCTGTTGTCGTGTTCAATATCCGGCGCATGTATTTGTATAATGTCTGTTCGATACCGACACGACATCTGTATTATGTCCTATATATGACATACTATATTTTTAAATATTTATTTAAAATTTATCTCATTTGATAATTTAGAGAGAGAAACAATACCCTTCCGCGGTTATCACATACTCGGAATTCTGCTCTTGTGGCATTCCACGTGTAAGTGACCAACCACAGACGTCCACGTGGAGAAAAGTGGTGGGGTCCACGAGTCAACGGTCCTCCCTTGGAACATGACCGGTTCTGCTATTCTACACCGTCTTCAGACCGTTCGTTTGCTTCAGTGGTTTAGCCTTTTGATTTTGACGCAGCAAACAAAAATGAGCCAGTTAGGAAGATAAATTAGTGCAAGATTGTATAACAAATTGGTACTTTTTATATCGATATTTTGAATGAGACAATGAGTACACTGCTTTAAGATTTATAGAATTTAATGATGTTGATAAAATGTTGAGGGAATTCGATTTCATTCTTATGTAACATATTCTTTAAGAGAGATGAAAAGTTACGTATGAATAAGCTATAGATCAACTATAATAACCCAACTTTCTCCAACTATAATATATTTTATACTTAAAAGTTAATATAATTTGCATTTATGATTCTCATATATCAGAGACAAGGTGAAGTTTGATTTTCCTTTGTTTTATTTTTTATTAATAATTATAATTATAATATAAAAATATCCCTCTTTGCTCATTTAATTTCTTGTTTTCAAAGTGTTATAAAAATGATGAAAACATTTTCCATACTTTATTTTATAGAGTTTTAAAAATAAAAGAATAAAATTGTACAAGAACAAAAATAAAATGATCAGTTAAAATTTTTATAATTGTTAATGAAATATATTGATTAAAAATTGAAAAATAAAATTAGCTCCAATTGTGTATGACATAATTGGTATATAAGAGTGTCCCTTAAACAAAAAAATATCTTGATATCTTGGTTCATCCAAAATAATAATAACACTTAATAGTATTTTTTTATATCTCATTTTTTGGTTCATAATAACATAAATATAAAATATTCACTAATTTTATTAACTTTTACCCAAAAAAATATAATTAATTTCTTTAATAAGATTTTTTCTTTCAATAGTTATATTTTTTTATCAAAAAAACTCATAACTTAACTTAAAAACATCCAACCTAATTTTAATTAGAGCAACACCTTTTGATGCTTTTTGAATCTAATTTACTACTAAGCATGAAGTGTAACAAAAAATTAGGCATGCAGCTTCCTCGTTTCTTTCCACTAATAAAAATGCAACACGTTGCAGTTTGATGGAGATATTGTCAAATTTCAACATGCAGGTTGGTTAAGGTACCTGTAAAATTTTCAGATTGACACGTGGGTCGTTATTATCCGGAGAATTTTGGATCCTCACACTGTTCTTTACAACTACATGGATTGGATTTGGACCATAAATAAAGTGTTTTTTTAAGAATAATTTTAAAATTTTCCAACACAATTTTTTATTGATTTCTATTTTATAATATAAAAAAGTATTATTTTTGTTGATTTTTAACACACCCGATCTGATTTATTTTAGTTGAACCTATTAACTTCTTTTGCTGAAACTCAAAAAGTCGAATAAATGTACAAAGAAAAGTCATTTGATTTAAATTGTGCATATCCAAACACTGTAAAAGAAAACACAGTTTTATCAATTCAAAAAAGTGGATCAAATATGTTTGAGGCAATTCACTTTTGCGCTTTGGACAAACAATTAAATGTATCATCCAGTGTGAATCTATCCCAAAAACGTTTCATATATTCACATTTACAATGACTAGGCATTTTTTTAACTTTCGTTTATCCGAAAAAAATTCGAATTATAACTTTCAAAACTATCATTATTAGATATGAGTCAATTGAACATCGACTAGCATTATGGTTGAAAAACTCTGACTTTTCGGGTTCGTAAAGTTAAGATAGATACTTAATAATTAAAGTTAGTAATGAGAATATACAATTCTAATTCTTCAATATAGAGATTCTTCCATTATACAAAAAAAAATAGTAAGATTACAAGGATGTGTTTATAAAATTGACTCATTTTATGGTGGCTCACTTAAGCTTGAGAATAGAGACTTTCCAAGCTATTTATCTTCTCTCTCAAAGAGGCTCTCTAACTTTCTATCTTTCTCATTCTAAGAAGTGGATTCACTTTTGTCTTGAATTGTTAAAAATGAAGGCTCCTACTCTTATTTATACTACCTCACATCCACGATGAATGGTGGAGATTACTTGTATCTTATGGTGGAGATTAATTCTCTAGAATACTCCATACATTCTAGGAGTCTCTACACTCTTCTACTTCCTTCCATATCTTTTCATATTCTTCCATAAGGTTTGAAAAAGTTCTACACATCTCTAGAATATTTCATAGATTTCCACATTCTTCTACAAGTTTTTAGAGAGTTCTATATTACTTTAGAGTTCTCCAGGACGTTCTAGAAAATTTTACACTTTTCTAGAAAGCTTTAGAATTTTCTAAAATCTCTTCAATTAAGGAGGAATCCCAACAATTACATCATTGGATTGAGTTGGGTGTGAAATATTTGAAGTTATTTAAGTAATATTTTACGTTTGAATCTTATAAATAAATAAAAAATATATAATTGGATTCCTAAAGAAGATTGATGATAAAAAAATTTCGTAATTATTTTATATTTATAACATGATAAAAAAATATTTTTTTATATAACGAATATAATAGATAAACATTATGAACAAATAATGGAAGCAATTCCTTAAAAAAATGGAAGCAATAAGATAAAAGCATTGGTTGGAAAAATAAAAATTTGTGTGATGTACCCTGGGCCCTGGAGTTTCTTGTACAGTACTAATACGTTTCAGAGGAAAAACAGATATATATATATATATATATATATATATATATATATATATATGGATAAAGATAAGATCAATGAGATTGTGAAGAGTTGTTTGGTTTCCTTTTGTCACGACGGGGACCAAGTAACAACGTGATTGACCCACTCTTTTTAACCCTCACTCATGGCCCTACGTATTTTTCCATGCAACTTCAGGATATATTCTTTTGGTTACGTTTAATTTGAACCATTACTGCAAAAATAGGGAGAAGACGAAGAAACTTGAGATTGGAAAGTTTGAATGGTGTATGCATGTGTCTCATTTTTATATAGCTTAATGAATATGTTTTGTGAGTTTGTCAGAAATTCGGGGTTTGAAATAGTCGTTTCTCATGAGAACCCAAAATCACGTGGAACATGGATAGTGGACTATGTTTAATTTGGTCTACGAGATGAAGAAGATGCCTTATATTGCATTTTTTTTTTTTTTTGGATGATTAAAGAAACTTGTAACTTGTAAGAATAGTTTAATAAGGTACGTACAGTACTGGATCGTGTGAACGTATTGTTTAGAAGAGTAAATATATTTAAAGGACATTGATAAAGGTTGATTTGAATGATAATAACAAGACAGAATGACATTATATGATTTATATTATGCTTAAAAAATAGACTCAAATATAAGTTTTTACCCTAACTTATTTTTTTATTCTAATTGGTTTCCTATGTTTTAAAATTGATTCCCTAAAGAATTTTTTTAGTAACAAATGTGTTCTTCCGTACTTATTTTTTGTTCAATTTCGTTTGATTAAATATTTTGGCCCGGAACTAACAGTTGATCACCCCTAGAACAAACCAAAGCCCCACTTTTGGTGGAATGCATGGTTTAATTGTTGCCTTGAGACTAAGAACTCATTTTAATTAGGTGGATGTTAAAATGAATTAATATATCAGGGTGGGTAAATTTATTAAATCTATGAAAATAAGTTGGCTTGTGTGATTATTCAATCTTTCAATTTGTAAAAAACTCAACTACTCAACTCGTATAACTCGTCGAGTTAAGGAACCACTTGTATGTATTGACCCATCAAGTTAGACTTTTTTAGTTTGATATTTTGGTAGATTGTTTGATCAAATATTATTTTATTGGATATAATATTTTGTGAATTATGAATTTTATGTTATGTTTCGATTTTTCTCTACATTTATTTATGATAATAGTTTCTAAAGAGGATTTGAGATAGTTTAGTAAAATAATATTCTTTTGATTGTGACATCATATTTAGATTATTTATTTATTTATTTATTTGACATCATGATTTTTGACCAAATTTTAAAAGGGGTCCGATTTTGTTTTGACATCTTTATATTGTCCAGCTCGTTAATTACATAATCAAACTAAACCTCAAAAGCATCCCATATAATGCTATATGTTGCTCCTAACATCCAAAGACAACAAATCTAACAGTGAGGTCTATAATAATTTTAAAGGAAAAATATTTTATTTTAAATAGAAAATTATATATTAGGTTTTTTTTTCTCAACATATAGGACTTTTTTCTAATAGATGTGATCTTTTCTTCATAAAAATTAAAAGCCTTTTTTTTTTTAGTAAACTTAAAACTTAAGTTTTAATTGTTTTATTTTTAGACCAGTCTTGCATCCAACTACTTAGTTTGTTTTTTCGGATAACACTATATGTTGTTCGTTTGATATATCTATTGTTTTCTCACTACGGCTGAAACAAAACCACACATACATGTGCGACTATGGCTGCAACATACCCCAATTGTAACATGAATGTTGAGACATAGATATGCAAAAATGAGCCACCGCTGTAGTTTGGATAATAATAGAGCACCATAAATAAGGGACCAAAAGGTCAAGCATTATCATGAAGCTTTGTAGCATTTAGACTCTACTAGACAGTAGTCACGATAGATGTGCCATAAAAAAGGACAAGAAAGAAATCGACAAGAGATAGACAGAGACACATACACAGATCAGTGATCTTCTCATTTACGTTAACCATCTCGTCATAGAATTATTGTCAAATAGCATGCACAATGCTTATTGGAATTGCATTCCAATGTCATTACATGGTTCCAAATAATCTTTGCATTTATACTTGAAAGCAAAAGATCAATCAGAGGAAGTTCGGTATGTTTCTTAGATATCCTATTTTTGTGTAAAATATATAACTCAAAATGACACTTGTAAGTTGTGTTTTTATCAGACAAATACATATGCTTTTGAATTTGATGCGTGCAAGAGATGGCAATTGTAGTGGTCTCATATTTGATTAGATTAGGCTGCTCTCCAATTAAGGTGTGGTTATTTAAATCTCAATAATTTCAAAATGCCCGAAAAATATAATAATATAATGCTATTATGTATGTGTGCATTAAAAGTAATAATTATGAAAATTATTTAAAGAACACGTCATAATTAAGGTAACGGGTAAATATATTTTCTCTTCAATCCATGGAAACATCTTTTAATAAGAATAAAATTGTGATGAACCGCTAAACATTAAAACAGATAATATTTTAGATGAGATGACCCTGCTTAAAGATTTAAGATCAAAACATTAACACTAGAAAGAAGATTTAATCTATTTTTATTCTTTTAACTTTCACGTTGAAGTTTATTTCATTATGTCAAAAGTTCACATCACCTAAAAGTCAAATCCAAAAATGGTTTATAAATAATTTTTTTCTTCTATCCATTGAAATACCTTTTAATAAGAACAAAAATATGATAAATCATTGAGTATCAAAACACACAATACTTTAAATGATATGACCTTAGATTCAAAATTTGAGATCGAAATAACTTCAAAAAATAACTATGAGAACTTATTCAAAATAGTTTTTAATTTGAATAATTTTTTATATTTTCAGTTTTAATTATTTTGAAACTATGAGTGTGTGTGTGTGAGAAATTATGAGAAATTTGAATAACTATGAGAAATTATTTTCAGTTTCAAAATATATATATGTGTGTGTGTGTGAGAAACCTTTTTGAAGTAATTATTTTTATAAAAAAAAAAGTGAAAAAGACATGCCGTAATACATAAATCCATGACAACTATTTAAGATTTTAACATTGAAAAGGCTCGTCAATAGTATAGATTTAACATAGTACCTAGCTCCCTTATTGATACAATTAACAGCTAATTATGAAACACGCCCATCATTCTCATTTCTGATCCCATGTCATGGCCGGCTTTTGATACTTTCTTTCTTTTAGTTGTCGATCGATCTACATTATTTTGGGTACGAAAAACAAATTTAATAATTAGTATACAATTATATACAGCTAGCTATTATGGGATATCTCATATCTGAATATATGAAATAAAGTGTGGAAAAGAAACCATATCTAAAATGAAAGGCTGCTAGTGAAAGTGTGTGAACGGGGCTTTTGGTGGGCCAGGGGGCCCAGGATAGAGAACAGGGCTCTAGGATCCAATCCACGATACTTGACTTCAAAATGGACTCTGACCCATGTGGCCCCACTTATGCTATATTATTCTAATACTCAATGGCACAGCACGCAGCACATGCCCACATCACATGTACGACAACATAAATACTAATGCACGTAGAAGACTTACTAGCAATCATACTATGACTCTTTTGCATAGGATGTCAAAAGTTTGAAAAATCACTTCATAATGTTTTTAATCAAGGACTAAATGTATGTACAAATAAGAATCGGGTTGGATATAGCGTAAGGGATTCATCTCTTATGAAGTGAAGAATCAATTAAATGAGAAGTTAAATATATAAAAAATAAATTTCAATCTAATAAAAAAAACATGTTCATAAAAAAGCGTTAAAGGGTCTATTGGTATTGTTTCTCTCATAATTTATTAACAAAAAAAAACTTGCAACTGTCATTGTCCATCTATATATATATGTCATTCATAGATTTTCCCACCAACCAGAGAACTTTTTTTCAGTTAAGGTGTGGACTTACACACCTGTTCATAAACTGATTAAACTCTTTGCATTACGAGTTCACAACAATGCCATTTTTTTCACCACCTACCTAGGACCAAAAAATCCCACTAAAGATTTTTAAAACTTAATTGCAAACGTATGTTTTGTATTTTGTCTGTTGGTAGTTTATAAGAACATTCTTGTGAATTAAACTAAAAAAAATGATAAAGTTGATATAGAACATACACATCTAATTACACGTAATTAAAAAAATGTACTAAAACGAAATTACACATACAATAATGTTGGGAAAATTATAAGAAACATAGACAAAATTAGTGGCATGAGACGTGTGATAATACTATTTCAAGAATTTCGCTTATAAAAAAAATACTATTTCAAGAATATTGTTCGATATGTAAAGCTCTAGATTGAAAAAATTTCTTAAAATATAATAGAGTGTTCTGAAATAAACTTAGGTGAAAAAACTATAAAAATATATAAAATAAAATTTGATAATCTGACTTTACGGGAAAACATAAGGAGGAAGAACAACATGTGTGAGAATATTGAGAAAAAAAATACTAAAGTAGTAGGTCAAAATGTAAAAGTAACATGAAAAGGCTTGGTAGTGGCCTAATGCATGGGTAGTTAAAATAAGATAAAATTAAAGTAGAAGACTTGATTATATAAAAATATTAAGATTTGGACTTGATCAAGAAGAGGAAGAAGAACATGCATGCGAATATCAAGAAAATACCAGAGTAGTACATCAAAAAATAAAAGTAAGAAATGACTTGGTAATGGCTTGTTAAAATGGGATAAAATTAAAGTAGAAAGGCTTGATCAAGTGTAAAACCCAAAGTCTTTGTGTTTTACAAAGGCTAATCATAGATGATGTTTTGGGGGCCTTTGAGTGTTTTCTATAATAATTTGGTCTCTACTAAATGAATGGTTACTAATGAGTGGTAATGACTACTAAATGTATTCTTAATGATAAAATGCTTATATATAACACATGCATTTGGTCCCTCAGCTTACTTCTTCTAATTTAGTCTGATACACCATTTATTAAATATATTCTTGATGATAGAATGCCTATATATAAAACATGTTTTTGGTTCCGGAGATCACCTCTTCTAATTTCATTTGATACATCATCTACTAAATGCATTCTTAATGGTAGAATGCACCATTTTTGCGCTAGCTAGGTTTTGAATCCATGACTTACAAGATATTGGAATACATGTAAGCCATTAATCATTGAAGGTTCTTTGATATATATTTGTTTTTCATATCTTATATCCTTATTCTGTTTACCTTTACAATTTATGAAGTTTTGATATATTTTATGCATGAATATATTATGGAAAAAAAAATTATTTTATGCATATAGATAAGAAATCAAATGCATACTATTATGTTTCAATTATGAATTTATATATGAGAATTTTATTCATCATTGTATTATATCTTGATCTTGAAATGCATAATATGATTTATTCTCATATGACTAAGTTTTATGTCTAAGTGATCTTTATAATTTTAATTAATTATGAATTAGCCACAATATCTATAATTTGATTAAAATGATATATTAAGTTGTTTAAAGATCATATAACAAATTAGACATAATATTGTGATTAATTTTACTTTATATAATGAATTTTATCCTACGAGAATTTTTATTATATTTGTATAATTAATTGGGATAAAATGACATATTATTTTTCATGGTTTACCCACATGGATCATGAGGTATGTATAATTTGTCAATTTTATCATAAAGTAAATATTTACGATAAAAAATTAAATTATTTTCATTTTGTACCTGTAAAGCATGAATTTGAGTATGTAATTTGATTATTCTATCATAAAGTTTAATTGTTTCTTTTTGAATTAAAAATTTAACCCATAGGCAATTTTTATGTCACAAGATTCAATTTTTTGGTATGTTTACATTGGTAAAACATACAATTAAGATTAATATGTCTCAAATTTTGACATAAGCCTTGAGATTTTGTAGCTTCTCAAACTGTTAATTTTCCTGATATTCAATGTGATGTTCCCAAAGTCAAAGGAGATAACTATAAGATATGGAAGGAGAGAATTCTTCTGCAATTGGGATGGATGAACATAGACTATGCTATAAGGAAAGACGAACCACCTACAATCGCTGATGAAAGTAGCCCAGCTGCTATTGCGTTAAGACCAACCGGCTTAACGTGATGTTCATTAAGACCAAAATCTAGGTCGAGATATGTGATTTTGTCGACCAACATGAAAAGGTCCGATACTTGCTCAAGGCCATTGATGACCAGTTCATCACTTCAAATAAAACTTTAGCAAACACCCTGATCATGAAGTTCTCATCTCTCTGACTTACTAGTGTGAAAGGTGTGTGTGAGTACATAATGTGAATGCGAGATATTTTAACTCAACTTAAGAAACTGGAGGTTGATATGTCTGAGTTCTTCCTAGTGCACTTCATTTTGAACACCCTTCCACAAGAATATAAGCCGTTTAAGATTTCCTACAACACACATAAGGACAAATGGTCTATTGATAACTGCAAAATTTGAGTTAATTTGATAGTTAATTTTGGTTAAGAATGATTACAATTTCTTCACTTTACCATTGTTTTTAATGAAATAATAAAGAAATTAATATCATTGCAATTTTTTACTAGAAGGAATCAAAAGAAGAAAATTTCAAGTGCTTTGGAGGAAAATTGATGCAAAAACGTGAAGAAAAAGTTTAAGATTAGGATAGCTTGCTTAGCGCGCAAGACAAGCCCAACGCATTTTCTCACTTAGCGTCCAACTTATGCTTAGCGCAAAGAAGACCCACGAAGAAACCCAAAGGTGCTTAGTGCGAAAGCCCGTGCTAAGCGCGAGGTTGAGTGAAAATTAAGCTATTTTATGCCTATAAAATGAGTATGAAGCAAATGAGAAAGGCACAACACCCGACACCAATCCCTACACTCCTACACACCGGGAGACCGAGACTCAAAGCTCTCTAATGAATACATCCTAAGCCTAAGTATCTCTAATATGGGAAACCCTCTCTCTATGTCCGCTATCCCCTTCTCTTTCTTTATCCATCCCTTCCATTCTTCTATCCACATTAGCCCCTAAAGTGTAAACTCTCTCATGACAATGAGAGGCTAAAACCTCATTGTTGGGAGCCTAGCAGCCAAATTTCCTTGTAATGTAATCTTTCCTTACTATCTATTTAATGCAATGCCAATTTTTATTATTTCTTTCCTATGCTTTATTGTTATTGTATGGTCTGATCATCCATGCATTTGTTTTAGGGATTATACATTGAGAAATGATAATTTCTAAAGAACTGGAAAAAGGGCATCTAAACAATTCATTGCTAGGGATAAAGTGACTTTGTTTTGTCTCTGCATACATCTTCATGCTTCATGTGATTTACTATTCTATCTTTGCAAAGGGATTTGGAAGAGAGAATAGATAAATTAGGCTCTTCATCGTGAGGGATCAGAGTTGAGTGTCTTATTAGATGTGGGTGGAAATTGGGAAAATATTAAATAGAGAAAAATATTAATATTGCATCAAGGGTAGTTAGGCATGCTAGGCCCCAACATATTTTAAATTCTGAATTTATCTTTAAGCATCATTATCCTTATCTTCTACATTTCTTATCTTTTACATTAAAATATCTTATTTATTTTATCTTCTACCTTTTTATCTTTTATTTTAAATCTTTATCTTATCTCTTACATCTCTTTATCTTCTATTTTAAATTCCTTATATCTTGCTTGTAAATTGGATTTGAATCAATCTAAGTACAAACAAAGTCCTTGTGGATTCGACACTCGCACTTTCGTGTACTTTACTACTTGAGACAATTTGGTGCACTTGCCAATGAGTTAACATCTATTAATGAATTAATGACCATGTGTGTTTAGAAAGAAGAAAGGCCTGTAATGGAGATGGATGAGAGTGCATTGCAGACAACTGCTTCTGGGAAGAACAAAATAGCTAAGTCTCAAGCTAATCAGAAGGGGAATGGTAAAATACCACCTCAAGCTGATATTAAGAAAGTGACAAAGTGTTTCTTTTGTAAGAAAAAGATACACATGAAGAATAATTGCCCTAGATTCCAGAAATGACTTGAGAAAAAAGGTAAATCAATCTCATTAGTATGTTATGAATCTAATATGGCTAGTGTTAATATTAACACCTGATGGATTGATTCTGGATCTACTATCCATATTGCAAATTCTTTACAGGGTATGCAAAACCTAAGGAAACCAGTGGGAAGTGAGAAAAACATTTTATCAGACAATAAGCTAGGCTCACCAGTGGAGGCTATTGGATCTTGCATTTTAACTTTAACTAGTGACTTTATTTTGAAATTAGAAATGACCTTTTATGTACCAAGTTTTTCTAGAAACTTGATTTTTGTTTCCAGACTCTTACCTTTTGGATATTCCTTTGATTTTAAAGACACATCGTTTGAGTTATTTTGTAATTCTAAATGTGTTCGAGAATGATATATTGTCTAATGGTCTTTATCTTCTTGGTTTACAAAATTATGCCACTTATAGCTCAATGCATGTTCGAACTGGTATTAAAAAGTGTAATATTAATGAGAATTCATTTATGTTATGGCATCGAAGATTAAGACATATCTCCATTGAGAGAATTAAAATGTTAGTGAAAGATAGGGTATTCAATACTCTAGATTTTGTTGATTTTAAGACTTATGTGAACTGTATTAAGGGTAAGCAGACCAACATGTCTAAGAAAGGTGTTAACTTAGAAATAATTCATAATGATACTTGTTGTCCAGATATATGGATACACGTGATTAGAAATATTTTATCACCTTTATAAATGATTATTCACGATATATGAATGCTTACTTGCTTCATAACAAAAAAGAAGCATTGGATGCCTTCAAAGTCTTTAAGGCTGAAGTTGAGAACCAATGTGGCAAGCAAACAAAAATAGTGAGATCAGATAGATGTGGAGAATATTGTGGCAAATATACTAAGAATGCATAAGCACCTGGTCCTTTTGCAAAGTTTCTTCAAGAACATGAGATTGTTGTCCAGTATACTATGCTCGGTTCTCCAAATCATAATGATGTGGCAAAAAGAAGGAACCAAACATTATTGGACATGGTACGGAGTTTGCTTAGCAACTCCAATCAAGGCTATCCCAAAGACACCTTTTGAGTTATTTAAAGGTTGGAAACCGAGTTTCAAACATATGCGTGTTTGGGATTGTCCGTCTGAGGTGAGAATATATAACCCACAAGAGAAGAAACTTGACCCGAGGACTATTAGTGGATATTTCATTGGATATGCCGAAAGGTCTAAAGGTTATAGGTTTTATTATCCATATCATATTACTAGGATTGTGGAATCAAGAAATGTCAAGTTTCTTGAAAATGACTTGATCAATGGGAGTGATCAATTGAGGGACTTAGGTTCAGAAATTGATTATATAGAGTCTCAACCTTCCACATGAAGTGAAATATTGGTTGTAATTCATATCCCTCAAATTCAAAGGGATGATGAACAACACATGACTGACATTTCACAACTTGTTGCTGATAATCCAGTAGATCAAGTTGATCATCAAATTCCTAAAAATGATGAGCAACCAGTTGAGCAACATGATCCCCAAGAAAATGTTGATACAACATTAAGGAGGTCTACCAAAGTAAGAAAATTAGGTATTCCTAGTGATTATGTTGTATATTTGCAAGAATCTTACTATAATATTAGAGCTGAATAATGATCCCAAAACTTTTGATCAAGCCATGAGTTATAAAGAGTCAAATTTATGGTATGATGCCATGATGAGATGAATTCCATGCAGAGGAATAGAGTTTTGAACCTTGTAGAGTTGCCTAATGGGGCAAAGGCCATTGGTTGTAAATGGGTCTTTAAGACCAAAAGAGATTCATTAGGCAACAATGAGAGATACAAGGCAAGACTCGTTGCTAAGAGATTTACTCAAAAAGAAGAAATCGACTACACAAAGACTTTTTCTCCTGTATCTAAGAAAGATTCTCTTTGTATTATCCTAGCATTAGTTGCTCATTTTGACCTTGAGTTACAACAAATGAATGTGAAAATAACATTTCTTAATGGCGATTTAGAGGAAGAGGTTTATATGAAACAACCTGAAGGTTTCTCCTCTAGTAGTGGTGAACATTTGGTTTGCAAGCTTAATAAATCTATATATGGTTTAAAACAAGCCTCCCATCAGTGGTACCTTATGTTTCATGGGATAATTCATTCATTTGGTTTTGATGAAAACCTCATGGATCAATGCATATACCACAAGGTTAGTGAGAGTAAAATATGTTTTCTTGTTTATATGTTGATGATATTTTACTTGCAGGCAATGATCGGGGGTTAGCTACATGAGGTGAAATAATTTCTCTCTAAGAATTTTGACATGAAGGATATGGGTGATGCATCGTTGTCATTGACATTAAGATTCATAGAGATAGACCTCGAGGTATTTTAGGTTTTTCATAGGAAACCTATATTAACAAAATTCTAGAGAGATTTCGGATGAAAGATTGTTCACCTAGTGTTGCTGCCATTGTGAAGGGTGATAGGTTTAATTTGAACCAATGTCCAAAGAATGACTTTGAGAAGGAACAGATGAAAAACATTCCTTATGCTTAGTTGTTGGAAGCCTCATGTATGCTCAAGTGTGCACAATGCCTGACATTGCTTTTGCAGTTGGAATGTTAGGAAGATATCAGAGTAATCCAGGTATTGACCACTCGAGAGTTGCAAAGAAAGTGATCAGGTACCTTAAGGGGACCAATGATTACATGCTTATGTATAGACATACAAACAATCTAGATGTGATTGGTTATTTAAACTCAGACTTTGCTGGATGTGTTGATTTTGGCAAATCAACATCTGGGTACATTTTCATGATGGTTGGTGGAGTTATTTCATGGTAGAGTGTTAAGCAAACTTTGACTGCTACTTCTACCATGGAAGCTGAGTTTGTCTCTTGTTTTAAGGCTACATCACATAATGTATAGCTTAAAAATTTCATTTCTAGGCTGAAGATAGTTGATACTATTTCAAGGCCTTCAAAAATTTTCTGCGATAACTCAGTTGTTGTCTTTATGGCTAAGGGTAACAAAAGTGGAAGTCGAAGTAAACACATCGACATTAAGTACTTAGCCATTAGAGAAATAGTAAAAGACAAGAAAGTAGTCATTGAGTTGTAAGTACTGAGTTGATGATCGCTGATCCTTTGACTAAGGGCATGCCACCGTTTAACTTCAAAGATCATGTAGAAAGAATGAGACTTGATTCCATTTTATGATTGTATATATACAGGTTAGAGTTGAAACTTTTATATTGTGACATTTTCTCATATTCAGGTGCACATTGATTTATTTGAGAAAAATTAGGTTTTGGACCAAGAATAAACATTAGGTTTATTCATTAAGTTTTATTACCACTTTGAGTATATTGCTTGAGAAATTGAACATATTGTAATACATGGATGATATTACTTGTTATAAGAGAAACTATCACTATGATTCATATATTCATTTATTAAGAAGATTGAGCATTGACTTATTTTAATCAATGAGTCAAAACATTTGGATCAAGTAAGATAATGTAATAATTTGGTCTGTACATTTTTAAAAATAAAATACTCCATCAGTTTTGAAATTGAGAAGCCACATATTGAATGACTACTAATGAATGACAATGACTACTAAACACATTTTTGGTGGTAGAATGTCTATATATAACACATGTATTTGGTCCCTGAGCTCACCTCTTATAATTTCATGTGATACACCATCTACAGAGAGACTGGGAGTTTGAAAGAACCAAAACAAGACGACCATTTCATGGCAATGATTGAATGTACATTTTGAATTTATTTTTTCGCATTTTATTAATAATCCGTGTTTTGTTTTATAGTTTGTAATATCACAGATAAAAAATTTAGTCTAACATTTTCAAAATATATATATATATATATATATATATATATATATATATATATATATATATATATATATATATATATATATATATAACAGAAAAATAAATAGAAAATGACATACAACAATAAAGTTGGACATGTAAAATAAGATAGAGTGGAATACGATTTTTATGAAAAGTATTATGTCGTCCATGGCTTTCCTTTTAGATGGACCAATTTAATCATAAAATGCGTCACTACTGTATCTTTCTTAGGGCTCATAACCACACAGAGAATTAAGGCCACATAAAGGACTTAAAGGAGACCCTTTAACTCTTTATCCATTCATTTTTTAGCATAAACGTTTTTAGGTATGATTAACCAAAGTGGAAAGAAATGTTCTCAATAGTATAGGACTCTGTCCTAGAGTACTTGTTATCTCACACTTTTTTCAAATGATAATATTATTTTTACCCAAGTCAAAGTTGAAGAAGCAAGCCATCTTTCACACATCTTCTAAAATCTAAAGGCCAATTAGTGGGCGTCTAGACAACAAATTAATCTAGATAAATCAGAGCTATGCTTTCGGCTAACTTATAAATCAAAACACACTCAGTATATATGAGTATAAAAGCAAACTAGAGCCTCTGTGAGTGATGAGGCTCAATTGTACTACAGTATAAAATAAATAATACATATTCTGGTTATATATATATATTTTTCCGTCTGACAAGAAATATTGTGGTATTTAAGGTATAAGAAATAATGTGTTATGTGTACATTAAGTAATGTAATATTGTTATAATTGTTAAAAATAGAATAATATAAATAAAACGGAAAAACAATACCAATGTTACCGCGAATCCATGAGAAGCGACAGAGGACAAGAATATTTGTTCATGTTAGCTTTATCTGAATTTGAAATGAAATCAATTCTTAATTTCCCACGTACCCTGCTGTCAAAAAAAAAAAAAAAAGTTCCCACGTATCCTCTTTATAATTTTATTCGCGAAATATTGTTAAGTATTTTCAAAATTACCCTGCTGATAAGCGTTAACATGTGGCAAATCTTGATAGAATCTTTCACACATGCAAAATTGTATAGAATATTAGGGTTATTATGTATATAACATACACATCACGTTCATTCACCTTGCTGATAGGGGAAAAAAAGTTCATCCACCCCCAACATGAGCACATTTACATGTGAAACCTTTGTGCATGCTATTGGCTGCATGAAGACATGGAAACTCTGTTTTTTCTTCTTCCTTTAGCGTGAATTCTATTGACAACAACACCATGGATTAAGCTATTGGTTACATCATTTTCTAAATGGCATGTTCTTCAAATGACACTAGCCTTTCGTTGAAAAGGGACAAGTTAAAGTCACTTGTTCAGTAGTCAAGGAAGCATATATCATGTTATATAAAAAAGTAAATTACACTAATTATTTTTTAATTTTTGTGAAATGACACAAATTTCTATGCTTTTTATTTACTCCTATACTAACCTCCTTAATTTTTGAAAAATATACATGACATCTTTATACATTACATTAACTCTCCTTAGTTATTTGAAAAGTATAGCATATTATATATATTATATTGTGCTTCCCTATAAGGGAGATGGCAATACATGTTAAAAAAATAGAGTTTATCTAATTTCACAAAATCTGAAGAATGATTAGTATAATTTAATATAAAATTAATAATTACTATTTTAATATAAATTAAACTAAATGTTCATTGAGATAATGTTCGATAGTTTATATATATGTATATATATTATGAGTTAAATTTTTATGTTACTTATGTAAAAAAAATTATATCATTAACCAATTAAAAATCATTGTTAATATTGATCAAAATTATTCTCTCTTATGCTCACATTTAGTAAGAATCAAATCAATGCAAATGTAGAATCAAATTATTCTTTTTATCATCTTATAGGTGCAAAATCTATTGGCTTCATTAATAATAATTAATTATTTATAAAAAAAACTTGACTGATCACCTCTTCACTTCCAATTTTTCTTTTCATTTTGAGACAATACTTGGACTACATTTGGGCTTTAGATAGTTTTTCATGCAATAATATTTCAACATCTCGTGCAACACACTTCATTTTCTATTTTCTATTATATGGGTTGCTTTGCGGTGACTATATTGGGCTGGATTTCTAGCTGCATCTATACTAAGAAATGGACTTTATATAATTTTTTTTCTCTATAAAATAATATCATTATGCGAAAATTCTTGAATTCATGGCCACAATAAGCCAGGCAAGAATTAGAAGCATACACATGCCACACTAGGTTTATTGTGCTAGAAATCAAATTACCAATTCTTCGTGCAAATGCTATTTATAATCAAATCAAGTAATGGGACACCACTAGATATTGTTGGTGTAATTATAAAGTCTCACATTATTTAAGGGTGAAATCCATAAGTTGTTTATAAACACCTTATCATCTCAGCTTTCTATAAAAGTAAAACTGTGACAGTCATCCAAATTTGAGGTTGGAACATATGTCCTAAAATGGGGGCTAGGTGCTCAATGACTTGACTGTGACGGGTTTTTCCTTCTAAAATTATTTTAAAAGTTGAAATATAGATTTAAAGCCAGTTTAAGGAATTTAAAAGAAGGCACTGTTTAATTTGACGTACATTTCTTTTGTAGTGTTGAAACTGACTTGCAATGAAGTTTCTTTTAGGAATCCACAATGTGCTTTGCATGAAGAAGACTTTCTGCCTGCTGATCCTGTGGAAATGATCTTCTTTCCACAGTTTAACCAACAACATTATGTATCCTATCTCTAATTTTCAATTATACTGGTTGTTTTTCAACCAACAAATAGTCTTTGGAAATATTAGTGAGCTGAAGGAGACAAATGAACCTTTTGCACCTTGCCCATCTCTTTTTTTCTATCATTACAAACAACAAGTTGAAATTAAGGAGGGCTTGATTTGTAACGTTCTTCTAGAGATCAACGTTTATGTTTTGTAGTAATTTTGTCCCTATGTTACTGTATAACTTTCCTTTTTCTTTGTCAAAATATCATTAATTGAAAATGCCTACTAGAAATATCGAGCGTGAATTCAAACATGCTAAAAGTTATGATCCTTGAAATTTTGAAATCGGTGATCATCTGTAGAAGTACTAATTTTCTAAAATGAAGGAATTTTGGAGAATTATGGAATTTGATTTCCACAATCGTACCGTGAAAATATGCTATTGGTTTTATAAGATTTTGACTTAATTAGGAGATTCAGTCATATATTTTTATTTAGTATATGAAATAGGACAGGACATTATAAAAAAAAAATGAAATTGGACATAACTTTTTTTTAATTTACTTTTTTTTATGCAGAGGACAACGGGTCTTTAATATACTGGATTGATCATATTTTTGAGAAAGAATTCTATAAGGCATAAATAAATTGCAACGCCGGTTGTAATAAGAAGTTTATGGTGTGAGATTTTTCAACCGCTGTAATCCTTTTCTTCATATTGAATGTGGTGTTGATCCTTACCGTAATGTAGGATTTTAAGTAGATGAACCATGTTAATTCTTTGACTTGTTTTTCTTTTCTTGCTATCATTTTACCAAAATTGATAAATTCAATATCTTGTTTCACAACATTGATTATTTATGTCTTTCTTTTTAAGTTAAAGGAATATATAACTAATGATATTCTCGCATTACTTTCATTCTTTAGTAAGATAATTATCATTGTTTAGAAGTCAAGTTATCACAATGCAAGTAACTTACACAATGATGGCATTACAGTAGTGGAGAGAAATACAGGAAATTCTAATACCCGTACATAATTATAATTATCGATGAATATAGCTTCTTACTTTTACTATTAGGGTCAAGGGCACAATTTTTATGATCTCCATTTATAATTAGCATAAAGTAGGGTATACATGTGTTTCTGTACCATTCTCTACACGTTAAAAACGAAATATTTATATAACTCGGACTTGCACCAAACAAACTACATGAAAAATTTATTGAGAGAGAAAGTACAGCTTTAAAAAAAATTATCTGAAGAAAAAAAGATACATGCGAAAAACAAAACAAAAATACTGTGAAATATATTGACAATCTATATTCTATAGTGATGTTAAAGTAGTTTGATTAAGCTTATTTCTCTCTTACAAAATTAAGATTTGGTTTTGATTTAAAACAACTTGTTGGTAAGCAATATGCGATATCAGCATAAATTCTTCTTGAACTGGTAAATTATCTTTTCTTACCTTATACCTGGTGAGTCTCTTTTTAATCTTAATATTTTAGTACATAAAAAAAGTGATTTTGTGTCAGTTTAACACGCCATCGTCCATTTGGATGGGTTGAATACATTCTTTTTAATATAAATAAAAGGAAAGGGAAAAATATTCTAGATACAATTTTCATAATAACTCAACATGAAATCCTCCTATACAACCTTGAACCAATGGTTAATTTGGTTTTGGGGGTGCAAGATAAGCAAAGGAGACACTATCAAGAAATAGGCACCAAACTTATCCTCCTAAAAAAAAATAGGACTTATCAGTTAGGAGAAGAAAATCCATTTAATTTCCACAAGAAGATTAGGTCACGTTGCACAAAGAAGATTAATCATGGATGCCCCCAAATTTAGCAAACTGATAAGCACATACTGAATGGCCTAACAAAACATCTGACAAATCATTAATGATTTTGGTTTGGCTAAAAAGGTGCTAAACTACTAAACTAGTCAGCCACAAAGAAAACTAGGACAATTTAAAAATTTGAATAAAAAGCTGAAATGTTGCTAAAAAGTTGACTGCTCCTGATATTTCTGACCACCCAATGAACCTCTCTTACTCATTTTGCCTTCTTTCCCAATTCAAAATTTGTCTACTTGTTTTTATAATACACTCATGTGTCATGTCTGTTTATAGAGACAACACTCTCAAATGGAAAGTTATACATATGAAATGTCAAGCTTGAAATGACAAGGTTTTACATATGATAAAATGCTTAAACTGCAAGTTTTACAAATGCACTTTTAGTTTTGGAAGCAAAAATTCCCTTGACTTGTTTTCTAAATCTTCTAACATATATATATATATATATATAAAAGGCCTGCTACTAGCTAACTTCCTATCTTGATCTTGCCAATCACAGATTTCTTAAAATTTATTTTTCATTCCATTCATGGGATGACATTGATTAAATTAACTATAAGGTTTGTTTGAGTACTTAAGTTGAATAGAGCATCAAATCGATCTGAATAAGATTTTGTCTATGTGGCCTTCTTGTGTCTATGTTTGTCGTCTACCATATAGTTATTTGGCGATTTCTGTCTTTGTTCTCTGCTTCCAATGAGAAGATAATCAATACAAAATGAGGCATAATAACTCTTGTTCCCCAATTAATGGACCCAATAATATAATAAGCCTTGGTCACAAAAAGTTTGGGGTGACTTATAATTAATTTGGTACCCTTTTATTTTCTTCAGGGTGTGATCTAAGGCTTAGCAACAACAATTATGTGCAGCTTCTAAAACAAGCACCCCAACAATGCAAGCAACTTCAGAAGTAGAATTGGAAAAGCTGGTTGGTAGAGATGCCCCATGAGACCCACTCACTTGGTCTTTGACACAAACAAACACAGAAAGAAGACAGACAAGAAGGTCCCTTTGGTTTCATATGTTTGTAAATTAAAGAGACAGCACATGGCATCTCCTCTTATTTTTTTTTTCACTCTTTTCTCTTTTTTTTTTTTCTTTTTGTTCCTGAATTTTGCATTCTAATGCGATCACTTAATTTTTTTATTAACAAATATTAATTTTTTTATTGGAAGGTAGATGAATCCACCACTTTTCTCCCCCTTCTTACTCATTTTTACCACCAAACCAACATTATTTATGTTACAAGAATGGATATAAGTGTTAAGAATTTTTTGTTGTATTTCCCATTTTCTGCAGCTTCCGTTGTTGCCCAGCTGTTCAACTGTTTTATTTTCTTGCTAGTTCCTTTCTGTTTGTTTTGTGGCCTTTAAATAGGCACTTTGAACTATAAAAAATGACATGAATTTAATACATATTTGGTTTTGTTTAAACAAAATATAGGCACAGTCAGCTATAAATAATTTTTATAATATCATTAATTATAAATAATTATATATGATAAATTAATTTATTTTTATAATAATTATCTTAAAAATCATATTATTATGATTTCCGTTAAATGATAGTACAATTTTTTCCCATAAAAAAAGATACTACAGTTTTTTTATACCATACATGAAAATTACTCCTAAGAAATAATTATATGTTTTTGTTACTTTTAAACGGTTGTGTCTGAGGAATAAATATTTCCTAAACATGTAATAAATTCAAATGAAAATCAAATTTCAAATTTGATGTATTTCTAAAAATAGCTACATATTTGGTAGGGTATAAAATTGGTAAAATACAATTTTGTTTTTTAGATTTATGATGCCTATAGCTAGTGTGAATTGGATTTCCAATGTTTATTTACTTTCTTTTATGATGTAATTATTCATTTAGTTTTCAAATTTATTTATTTTAGTCTTTATAGTTAATAAGTAAATTTTTTAGTCTCTAAAATTTATATTTTAATTTTTAAAAGGTCTTTATCATTAAAATTTTTTACCTAAGGAAGTTAAAAAAATTTAACGTCACAGATCTTTTAAAAATTAAAATGTTAACTTTAAAAATTAAAAAATTTATTTATTAACTATAAGGATCAGAAGAAATAAATTTAAAAACTATATAAAGAAAATAAGTAATTAAACCTTGGTTTATTTATATCTATAAATACATACAAGTGTTGTGTCACCTTGCTTCGAGTACTCAGGACAGGACAGTAAACCAACCATGTTTATTTTAGGGACGTGTGCACATGTCCATTAAAGTAAAAGAAAAAACGCAAATTTTAAAATGCCAGAATGTAGTTTGCATAGTCACATTCTCAATAGTCAATAAACATGTCTTCTGTTAAATTGAAAAAATTCCTTTAATTTAAGTTCATCAAACATTTTTTATTTGATAAACTATAATCTCAATTATTGATTTTTGTCGGATAACCAGATTTCTTCATGACCACTAAGTATTTATTTGTAACAGCAGATAGGATCAAGTCAAGTAACATTTATGAAGAAATAAATAGCAAAACAGAAATGATGGGAAAAAACCTGAACACAAAACAACTCTGCAAATTCAAATAGTAAATGATATTTCAAGATGGTCTAGTAAAGTTTATCAAAATTTACCATACAGTTAAAAATGACTTTCAGATATCTTTTAAGATAAAAGACAAAATTTAGCTTACGTAAATACAATGCCAGTATGCAGAGACAGTGTGGGTTGGACAATTCATTCTTGTTTAAATTTATTTATTTTTCCAAATATTACGGGCAGTGAATATCTAAATGTTCCAAAAGACTTTTATACGAAAATTAATACAAATGACGTTGCATGAATTTGACATAGGAAATTATGAAAGGTGGAAGTTGAAATACGAAAATGGATTCTACTGAGATGTAACCTTTATGATATTTGATATATAATTAATAATTAATACTACCATTTATGTCTTGACATATACATCCTCAAAATCCTTCGGGTGATTCAGAATTACTGTTTTATTAAAAACCTTCATTTTATCACAGCTAATTTTATCCTAGCCTAATATGATTATTTATTTATTTATTACAAGTGACGTATAACAGAGTTTTCCCCCCTTAATTTGAATACTTAATATAACCATATATCCAGAATTAAATTCAATATTATTATTAGTTAATTTGAAACAATTTTATACATTTAATTGACGTATTTAATAGTAATTACTCATGTTTTCGGTCATTTATAAATGTTACTTGTTATTTATTTCTAATATTTATTTCTAATTAACCGTGGATTTGTTGAAGTATCATTTTTTTTATTTAGTACTAAATTAATCGCTTTTGCATTAATATGGTATGAGACAATTATTAAATGAACTTAATGTTTATGTGTTATTAGTGTAAATTTTTTATATTATTAATTAATTAGAAATTATTAGAATTCACAAAAAATAGAAATTATTAGCAGTATAACTTTTAAATTATTAAAATTAATAATTTTATCATATAATAATGTGATAATATCACTATGATAATTCATAACTTATTTTCTCTTATAAAACAATTTACATTTTTGAATCACTGTAATTAAGAATTTTGACACTTTATTTCAGTCAACCATAATACTAATTTTGGACTGAAAGAAAATAGTTATATACCCTTAAAATATGGTAAAAGAAAAAGTAAGAATTTTTTAAATAAATATCATAATCTGAAAAAATTGTCCTCTATGTTCCAAATTCCAATTGGAGGATGGTGGTGAGTGCTTAAAGAGAAAAGAAAAATACTTTTGTAGTTGTATATTTAACTTTGGCATTCATTAAAAAAAGGTAATTTTTTTAATATAAGTATGATGCTTAGTTGCTAACCTCAACATATTTTTAATAAGTAAAAGTAAAACTTGGTTGAAAAGCAAAAAAGAAGGAATTTTATAAATCTAAATGGCAAATAGAGGAGGTTCCTGGCTCCTAAAAAACCGCATCCCCAGCCGTTACCGTACACCCACTTGGCCTCAGTCACTCACAGCTGCATTTCCACTTCTCCTTCTCCATCACCAGTCACCAGCTTCAACCTCACTCTTTTTTCTCTCAAAACCACGACACTCTTTCATCACCTCCTTTTTCTAGGGTTAGGGTTTCCGCATTATGATGTGAAACCCTAGCACGCCTCCAGCCTCTTACTATAAAACCTCTCCTCCGCCGCGATCTCTGCTCCCATGGGCAACTGCTGCAGATCCCCGGCCGCTGTGGCCCGCGAGGACGTCAAATCGAGCTTCTCCAACGCCGACCACGGCAAGCGCGGCGGAGGTGGCTCCGCCTCCGCCGCCGCCAAGCAGAAGGCCCCGATCACGGTGCTTGCCGGCGTGCCGAAAGAGAACATCGAGGACCGGTACCTCGTGGACCGCGAGCTCGGGCGCGGCGAGTTCGGCGTGACGTACCTCTGCATCGACCGCGACACGCGCGAGCTGCTCGCGTGTAAGAGCATCTCGAAGAGGAAGCTCCGGACAGCCGTGGACGTCGAGGACGTGCGCCGCGAGGTCGCCATCATGCGCCACCTGCCGGAGAGCCCGAGCATCGTGTCGCTCCGCGAGGCCTGTGAGGACGACAATGCCGTCCACCTCGTCATGGAGCTCTGCGAGGGCGGCGAACTCTTCGACCGGATCGTCGCCCGCGGGCACTACACCGAGCGCGCCGCCGCCGCCGTCACGCGGACGATCGTCGAGGTCGTGCAGCTCTGCCACAAGCACGGGGTCATCCACCGCGACCTCAAGCCGGAGAACTTCTTGTTCGCGAACAAGAAGGAGAATTCGCCGCTCAAGGCAATTGATTTTGGCCTCTCCATATTCTTCAAGCCAGGTACGCTGAATTTGGATTCGGTTTAGTGCATTGCGTGGATTCGGTTTGGAGTTTGGAGGTGTGACTTGTCTGCTGTTTGTAGTTGGATTTCTACTGTTGTTTGGAAGACTTGAAAAAAAATAAGATGAGAAAATGAATTAAGTTTCTCTGGTAAAATCAGCTTATGCATCTCAGCTTTGGTGAAGTTAAATGGGAGAGTTTCTAAAAAAGTTGCATAAGTCGATTTTAACTATGGAAAAAACTCAATTCATTTTACTTTCTTATTTTCTTCTTCTGCTATAAGTAAGTGAGAAATTTATCCAAACAGGGTTCAGCTTACTTGAAGTTGGTACAGTTAGGTTTTCTGCTGTCTACTCTACATTCCGCGTCTGCAACGTAAAAGGAGAAGTGGGAGGGTTGTTTTGTTGGTATGCTCACCATGAGACTTAAATTTCGTTGTTGTTTTAAAATGTTTATGAACGACATTTGTGTTAATGAGGGTGCCTTGAATTAGTGCCTGGTTGCTTATGATTGCTCTTACCTAGGTTGCATTCACTTAACAATGCAATTTTGATCGGAGGATGATAGGGTGCATACCACTAGAACGAACAAGTGGTTACACTGTTGTATGGGGTTGAAAAATTGAGGCTCGTCTTTGTTTTGGGTTTGTTGTGATATTGATTTGATTGATCAGAATGCTAAGCTTGGCAGTTGCTTTTTTTTTGTTAGATTGGATTAGACTATGGTTGTTTCTTTCCTAGTCCAATGTGTCAATCCTTTTATTTTCCCTTACCACTAAACAATATTGCCAAATGTGGCATGAAGTTAGACTTAATTGCAACTGTACTAGGGGTTGCCACACGTAATTTGGATCAGCAATAATTACTTTAGCATTAAATGGGTATTTTCCTGTGGCTGTTGTATGGTTCTGTACAAACAACAGGTAATGTTTTTGGTTCTGTTTTGATGGTTATTTTTAAGCATATTAAGGTTATTGGTAGTGGGTTTGGGCTTGAGCTTGTACTAGTAAGACTAGTACTTACCTAATTAGTAGTGTGTATGAGCATTAAATTATTGTATTAGGGAATTTAGGGTAACACATTGCATCCTATCAATAAAACTTAGTGCTATTAGTTAGTCCTCTCTCTCTTCCTTTCTCTCAATATGGTATTGGAGCAGTATCATTCTCTATCAGGAGGGCTTCTTTCTCGTGTGTTGAGTTCATCATCCTTGGTTGTACTTGTACATTCTCCCATCTGTTTCTAAGTCGGAATCTATTCTCGAGGAGGATATTGGCTGAATCTGTTCAGAAATCAAAGTATTCTCACTTATGGTGACTCACTTCTCGAGGAGGAACAATTGACAATGGTGGTTCACAATATGCCATCACTGGAGCTTGGGTGATTCACATCTGTTTGTGGTGTGTGTGTCTAGATTCATTGATAACTGATGGTTCTCTCAGTGATGTCTGGCTAAGATCTTAGATTACCCTGTTCTGGATAGTTGGTTTTCTGTTGACTGGAAGACTTCCTGTAGGTATTGTTGTGATGTGGCCATGGCAATATCCCAAAACCTGTCCATATGCCTGAACTCTGGAGCATGTGTACTTTTGGACATACTTAATTTTGCGGTGTCTGTGGCATGGTGGATGGATGGAGCTGCAATGGTGGGGGTGACTAGGACGGTGACAGGCCTAGTGTAAGTGCTGGCTATGGGCTGAAGACCTGGCAAGTTTTTTGGCTATATTAATTTCAGATTCAATTTTTCTTCCGGTTTTCTGCCTCAGATTTGGCTTTTCTTCTAGTTCTTGGGATATTTAGGTCTTATTAGGGTTTTGTGTTCAGCAGTGTTTGAGGAGGAAACTTGTCAATGCTGGTGTGTACTGGTTTCCTATTTTTGTTATGAAGATGGGCTTCTGTTCTTTGTTTTCATGTGTTGTTACTTGTATCAAGCTTAGTGCTTAGTTAGAAGTAGCTTGAGGGAAGTGCTTGAGCTTGTGCTAGTCGGATTGTTGCTTGACCTAGTTAGTCATATAAATAGAACATTAGGTTATTGTTTTAATGTAAGACATTACATCCTATCAATAATATTCAGTGTCATTATAGTTATCCTTTTGTCTCTTGCTTTCTCACCTTCCCTAACCATAAACCTGTTACTCTTAACAGTTATAAATTGTAAAAAGGCATGTAATATGAAATCCATTTGGCATATTTCTCACAAATTCTACATTAACTGTTTGTCAGTCCTTAAGAAACATTTTGTTTAGGCATTTAAGGATGCTGCTATCACAATTGGATACAAAGTACTGGATCATGTTGCAGTTCAGTTACTAAGGGGGTGTTTGATTTGATTTCTTGTTTTCATTTTTCAATATAATTACAATAAGACCAACTTATGTTCATTCTGATTCTCATTTTCAACATTTTAGAAGGAAATGCTGAAACAACCAAATATGAGTTGTTTGGTTTCAATTCTTAAAAATAAAAGAAAATTTATTTGGATACATTGCCTTTTTACTATCAGTTCTTAAAACTATTCTCAATACCTCAGTCTTAATAAATTAAGAGGAAACAAATGATTTCTTACCTTTATTCCAGAAACACTGAAAATAGGCACAGTTGTGTAAATAAAGATTTCATTAATTGCAGTTTTATAACGAAAACAACCTGTCTGTTCTGATTCTCGCTTTTCTCTGCAACAAGAAATTTCTCTTCCTATAAGAAGAGGTCCACACCATTCAATGCTTCCTTCATTTCCTTTTTTTCCAAAATAGAGGACTCTTAACTCTTTGTCCAACATTTACCTTCAGGGTTTTGTGTGAATACTATGGTGCCACAATGTAGCAGAGTACATTTTTAGAGCATTTCGCCAATGGTGATTGGCACAGGAATGTCGACAAATATGAATTTTCATAGTTCTGCACTTCTGCTTCCTATACTCATAATAGTAGGTTAGCCAGCAAAGATGAGGAGAGGACTTTTTCCTCTCCATATTTTCACATTTCCCAAAAAGAAGTGTGATTAACTTTTGGGGTTCACTAATTTGTGATTATGTTCTGTAATTTGTTTAAGTGTCTGTATGAAATTTATCTCTATTCTATAGATGTCTCCTTTAACATGTTACAATAAGATGTAAGAAAATAAATCGGTTTTTATGGCTTGTTTCTGAGCATTTTCTTTTTATCAGAAAATGTTAGTTTGTTAGTTTTGTTAGAAATGTCAGTTGGGGGGATTTGAACCCACGACCTCTCCCCCCTCCCTTTACCCTTCCCCAACCATTGAACCATTTCTGAGCAATTTTTTACAGGATTCAGCTCCTTTAAAGTGAATGGTACACTTTACAGAGTAAAGTGCAGCTTAATAATTGCTGAATGGAAAATCACAAAATTGTGATGAAATACATACATCGGTATTAAAAAATTATTAAAATATCAACAATTGATTTCCAGTAAATGGTTATAACTCCATTAATCTTAGATTGAGCATACACCATCCATTGTTGACAGTTTGCCATCTGCTGGAACATTTTGCTGTCTACTCATGTTTCACTTTCAAAATTATATTTCAATCTTTTTCATTGCTTACAGTATCTGACATATTTTCCATAATGTGTTGTGGGTAATATAAAAATTTCCAGGTGAGAGGTTCTCAGAAATTGTTGGAAGTCCATATTATATGGCTCCGGAAGTGCTCAAGCGGAATTATGGACCAGAAATAGATATATGGAGTGCAGGAGTAATTCTCTACATCTTATTGTGTGGAGTTCCCCCATTTTGGGCTGGTAATTGCATTCATAAATCATTATATTCTTACTAATGCTTTCTGGCAAGGTTTTAATCTGCCAATTTTTCTTTTCTTTATGTTCATGTATATCATGAGCTTTGTGCTTTTGAGCTTGGGTCTTGTTATTATTTCATCAGCTCATAGGAAGTCTTTTTATTTTCTTACCTCGATGTTGATTCTATGCAGAATCCGAGCAAGGAGTTGCACAGGCCATTCTTCGAGGGCTTATAGATTTCAAAAGGGAACCTTGGCCCAGTATTTCTGAAAGTGCTAAAAGCCTTGTTAGGCAAATGTTAGAACCTGACCCTAAGCTTCGATTAACTGCCAAACAAGTGCTTGGTATGTTTTTCTCCTTCCTTGTTCATTTCATGTACTCTGAAGAGGATTTTTAAAATCATAAAAATACTGAATACTATCTCCTTTTTGGTTTTATATTTTAATAATTGAACTACTTCTTTACTAAGGCAAGGCAGTAAGATTATGTGTGGACATATCATTCTATCACATTCACATTCTAATACATCTGAGTTAATATCAATTCAGTGTTTTATTCTTTTTCATCTCTCTTCCTTCCTCTATACCTAAATTCCCATAATTTCAATATGGTATTATATTTGTACAATCCTTCATGAACTGTCTTGTCACAACTCCACTGCCGAGGTTCCTAAAAATTTGAGCATTACTTTAATTTCATGATTCTTCCTTCAAATTAACTTTATCCTACTGTGTCAATCCTCTGGCATTTTTGTGCCCTTCTACTATGTTGTTCCTTCCAGCAAGTTCGGTCCTCATCGGGACGTGTTTTTCACTTCTCTGTCTTGGCCTGTGTTCAATTTACTGATGTGTTTCAAACAGTTCTTTGGCTGTCTTGTCCTCTGTCTGGCAATCCTTGATCGTGATTTTTATTCTTCCCATCTCCTTTGTTGGTTTGTTCTACCGTCATGACATATCTGGCATTTCTTAACTATCATCATTATGAATTCAGTGACATCCCTACCGTCATGACGTATCCACCATATTAGTTAATATCAATTAAATTTTATTATTTTTTATATCTAAAAAATATATATAAACATTATTGTTGTAGTTATGTTGATGACTTGTCTGAGCACATCTTGTTTTAATTCATGGTTCATCTTGTTTTTTCTTGTATTGCAGAGCATCCCTGGCTCCAAAATGCTAAGAAGGCTCCTAATGTTCCACTTGGAGATGTTGTCAAGTCAAGGCTTAAGCAATTTTCGATGATGAACAGATTCAAAAGAAAAGCCCTTAGGGTTAGTTCACTGCATCTCTGGTGATATCTTAAGCCATTGCTTTTACAGTATGTCAGAGCTAAGATTTTATATTTGTATACAGGTCATTGCTGATTTCTTATCCAATGAAGAAGTTGAAGACATCAAAGATATGTTCAAGAAGATGGATAATGATAATGATGGCATTGTTTCCATTGAAGAACTAAAAGCTGGATTCCGAAACTTTGGGTCTCTACTGGCTGACTCTGAAGTTCAGTTGCTTATTGAAGCTGTGAGTGTGGTTAACTTTCCCTTGTTCCTCTAAACTATTGCAACTAAACTCTAAAGTTGCTAGTGCAACATTTAATGCTGCCTGCCTGCCTCAAATTGGCTGACAAAAATTGATATGTTTATGAACACACAAATGTGAATTGAAATGCATGGTTTTTTTCTCATTGATGATTTTTCTTTTCCTTTCCTATACCCGGTTTTCATGTTTTAAACCATTATTTGAATGGTACGAAGTAAAATATTTTATCTTGAAATGGTTCTTGTTTTGTCTTTTAATCATTGCACTTTGACAACAGGTAGATAGTAATGGTAAGGGAACACTAGACTACGGGGAATTCGTTGCTGTTTCCCTTCATTTAAGAAGGATGGCTAATGACGATCATCTTCACAAGGCCTTCTCCTATTTTGACAAAGATGGGAATGGATATATTGAACCAGATGAGCTACGGAATGCTTTGATGGAAGATGGAGCAGATGACTGTACAGATGTAGCGAATGACATTTTCCTAGAAGTAGACACGGACAAGGTGTGAATATTCGAGAGATTTTTCTTTACATATAGGCTTGATTAGGGGATCTTACCCTCTAAAATTCTTGAACACTTGCAGGATGGACGTATCAGCTACGATGAATTTGTTGCTATGATGAAAACTGGAACAGATTGGAGAAAAGCATCAAGGCATTACTCACGTGGAAGATTCAATAGCTTGAGCTTAAAGTTGATGAAAGACGGTTCTTTAAACTTAGGAAATGAGTAGTTGTCTAAGTGTTTGCCTATATTCGATCTGTGTTTCCAAATAGTGTAATATTCCTCCTACAATATGGACTTGGCTTCTTTGTGATAATTATTTGGTTCCACTTTTAGATGGGTTGCTTTCCACTTGGTGCTGTGCGAGTCACGAAGGATTGGGTACGCCAATTATGCATGCGGTTTGTTACTTGTGTAAAACATGGTGCCTTGGAGCCAATGGTGTGACATGTATGATGATTCCACTCGTTTTAACCACTCCTGCCTTCTCTTCTGGTTTGACAATGTTGAAATCAAAACTGTTTAGTGCAGTCAGAATATGTTTATCAAAGTACGAATATCTTGTACTTCGAATTCAGCACTCCGTTTTGGTCATTCTATCCTACTGCCGGTTGTTTCCTCCAAGGTATACTCTGGGATGCTGACAACATCTATTATTTGTTTGTCTCAGCATGAGCCTGGAAGATATGCTGGTTCTGGCAGTGCCTGAGGTTGTTGTATTTGTGGGTGCACCGTGTCGGCAACTTACATGACTGTGTGTTAGGAAGTACATGTGGCAGTTTATTGTGTCATTAGACTTCCAATGTGAATGCAACTGCAACTGCAACTCCGTAGGATTAGGAAGGTTATTAAAAAATTTAAAGAAAAATGGTGGAAAGCATGTTTTACCAATGCAACACTTCGTTGCGTGTCATTGAATGGTTAGTGATTTAGGCTATCCTTGATTAGGAGTGGCTAGCTGGAACTGGCTTATCTAAAGATTTGACTCAGGTATTTGACCCATAGAAATGATATGATGTAATGGGCCTAAAAGATTTTAATTTTAATATCACAATATTGTTTTTCACATGCACAATTGAGTTTTTGCTTTTCCCATTTGCACATAGTTTTAAGCCCATCTTTCCAAGTCTTGGATAAATTTTTCAATAATTATGGAAAAAATATAATGAATTAAGAAACTAATACATTTTTTTACGAATTAATGTTAACTTATGTACCTAACATTTTAGAAACTTGGTTCATTTAGCTTCGTAAGGGCTAAAAGTTGATAATAAATTTAATAGAGAAGTTTAATTTATTTTATTTTTTACAGCTAGTTCTGGTAAATTTATCTAAACTCTGCTCACATGTTAATACTCAAGAATACCCTCTTAAAAATAATTTATTGTTTTATTCAATAAACTTTGGAAACTGACATTCTTCTATGTTAGATTAAGTTTTATTCATCGAGTCTTGTGATGTTGGAATTTGGAATCTCTGAATTCTATGTTGTATGTACTATTCAAACCTTCCTCTAGGAGGAGGTTGGGTGTCACCTTGGCACTTGAGGATCATGCTTTTCCTTGGTTGATGAGCGACTTTTGTGTTGGAATGCTATTAGCTAAACGTTCTTCACAAGCCTACACGAATGGAATTAACATATTGTTGATCTTCAAGAATATATGGTTCGTCTCCATTTTCCCAAGATCAACGATGATGGGAGTGCTACCTAATAGAGTTCAACACTTTAGTAAGAACAAGAATCTAAATATGAAAATATCGCAGTAGAATAGACACCTTATTTTGGGTGACTCTTATATATTGCATTCTCTCCGGTGTAGATGTGCCATGTTTGTGATGATTTATATTATTAAAAAAAACAAGCCCCCTAAAAACCTCTAGGGAAGCTACTACAAGCAGCATTTGCTCTTAACACTTTACAGATAAAAGTAGGAGCAACATTGAATGCATGAAATTGATTAGGCAAAGAATGATACATAATCATTTCGTTTCCCTGATTCCAACTAGGGATTACTTACACCATGTTTGTTTCTCCGCTCCCAGCCTTCAAACCAGCGTTCAAACAAAAGCAAGGGAGTAATTGCATCTCATAAAATGCTGCTTTAGAATGTGTGCCAATGGGATCCAGTGCCTACACAAACATGCTCTTAATTTTTTGGGTTATGCTATTATGAATCATGGGTGTATGGTCTAAGCTAGTTGTTTGGCCTGCTTGATCATTGTGAATTTGCCAATTCGTATTTAAAATTTGGGCCTTTTCTTCTTACAACAAAAGAAAATCATCTTGCACCCCCTTTTTATTTAAAATTTGGGTGATTCCATCCCGTGTAATTTTTTTTTCCAAACCACAAATATCATTAGATACAATTTTGTTTGAGTGGATAAGACCAGTATGACGGCAAAGCTTTGCCTCCAAGAATACTTAAAACTCGAATATGAGACATTTGATTAAGATGGAACAATCTCACACAAGTTTATTCAATTTTTATTTTCTTCAATTTTGAAGAACAAAATATGACTAATATGATTACTTTCCGTGATACACGTGTTATTACACTTTTTATACAGTGTAAGTTCATTCGATCTTTTCATCTTAATGGGATCTAAACTACTACACAAATTATTTGTAAACAATAAATTAACCATCAACCCAATAACCCTCTAAAATATTAATTAATTATATATAGTGGCAGCACGTGATAAGAAATATTCTTGTAAGTCAAATCGTTCCATTTCCAATTTTATTCCATTTTGAAGAACAAAATGTGACTAATATGATTGCTTTCCGCTGATGCACGTGTTTATTACACTATTTTTTATACACTGTAAGTTCGTTCTCTTCATCTTAATGGGATCTAAACTACCACACAAATTATGTGGAGTTCTAAAGTAAAACATCCTTTTATTGATCTCAATCAAACCATTTTGTGGCTCAAAGCATATCCTATTAAATTGTTGAATTAATCAATGACTTCGACTGGCAAAAGGCACCAAACCAAACAATTTGTGCAGGTGATTAACGCATACTAATCATTCCACGTCCGAAAAGCCACTTTTTGTGCTTTGCCAGCTTTTCAAAGGTTTTTCTAATCTAAGACTTTCAGCTCTAGTGGCATTAAAATTTTCATATGTAGTTTTTATCCAAATATAATTCTGTTGAATATAATTTTTTCGATAAAAAAGAATTTACTTTAAACACACGAAACACGGTTTTGGAAACTGTATTACCCCCACATAATTAAGTCTCTCACACGATATCTTTTGTCACATGAAGTACGAGCTTTTGAGAACATCTAAACGGAAAGCGACCAAAATTGGATATGAATTTGTAACGCTATTTTCAAACAACATTATTGGCCTCTCTCACAAAACACACTTTTTCTGAACTTTAACATACAATATAATCCTCATAATTCCACAGCACACCAAGATTTGTGAATTCCTATCGGCAACATAAAAATTTATATGCGCTTGTTGATTGATCAAGTGGCTTTTGATTTTTGAACAGAAAAATATTTGCTTTTATCCCAATTGAATATATACCAAGGACGTGACATGATTCACCATTCCAGGACTGCCACGAATGCAGGAAGTAATTAATTAGAATTAATTCAAGAGAGGAAGAATAAATTCAGTTTAATCTTGATATAGTGTAAAGTAATGAATATAAATTCAGTATAGATAGATTGATCAATTTAATTGGTAGGGAAAAGTGAAGATAAAAATTTATATTTTTTTAAAGTATCATATGTTTCTATATATAAAAAAAGACAAGAATATTTTCATCATTAGAATTATCATGTGCATTGCAGAGAATCTAAATTTAAGTAAAATTTTAAAAAGCATGAATAAACGGACAAATTGTTATAAATATAGTTGATACAGTTGGCCGATAAATCGATAATCATATTCTTTGATTATATAGCCCATTGTTCAATATGTAAATAACTTAATTTTTAATAGACAAAGATTATTAAAAAGTTGTTCTGATATACCAAAATAGTCATCCCACATCATAGCTTAGAAATTGAGACTAAAAGTAGTTACGTATTCACCTCGTTTAGTTCACCAAAGCCGTGAGACTTAAACCAACTAGTTAAAACACTGACAATATCTTTGATGCGGTAATCGTGACAAGTAGACTAGAGGTCAAACGTATGATATTTTTTCACCAGTATATAATTTGTTTAGTAATGTGAATTTTATATTAAAACAACCTAAATAAGCATTTAAAACAAAATGAATATGGACACACGCGAAGAAATATATGAAAACTATACCTGCCACCATAGATAAATTTGACACCACATAAAAAAATAATATTTTTTCCGTTCTACAATATATAATGTTTTAAAAAAATATTCTAAATATGTCATTTTATAAATTAAAATTACTTTAAATATTTTTTTCTAAGGATATTCTTAATAAATGCTTAGTAAGAATGGTGCATAAGAAAAATAAATAAATCATTAATTAAAAAGATAAAAGGATATTGAAAAATTACTTAATATTTTTTTGAAAATTCAATAAATTAATATACATTTCTTAATATTTATGAAAAATCTCAAATGTTATATAGAGAGAGTTGTTGGACAAATGGTCTCAATAACTTAAGAGAAGAAGTGAATTGAGTTTCAAAATTCTTCCACTAACAAACTTAAATCCCTTTTTAAATGATAGACTTAGAATGCAGAACGAAAAAAGAGACGAAGCAATCAATTTAACAATGTTCTTTTAAATGCCCAAGACAAAGTAAACTGTAGTAAAATAATTAAGATAGGAGAAGAGAGAAATGCAAACTTGATTTATACTCGTTCGGCCACTTCCCGTGCCTACGTTTCTCAAGCAACCCACTTGAGATTTTCACTAACTTTGTAAAAAATATTTTTTACAACTTCTGAACATCCAAGGAATCTCTTTCTCTTGTGTTCAGGAAACTTACAATTCAAGAGACAACCAGTCTCTTGATTACAACTTATTTTTTTAGATACACAGAAAAATTTCTCTCATTTAGAGTGAATAATGCAATTTGATGTTCTTAGATAAACTCTCAATAGATTTGCAAGTGTTTGCTCAAGAGTTGTTGATAGAGCATTTGACAATAAAATTCTCTTAGAATATATCTCTCTTGTTTTTTGAAATCAGACACACATCTATATAGGTCTTTCGTGCCTTTTCAAAATGGTTTGAAGAAATGTCTTTTCAAAAAGTTTTTTCTGAATTTTTTCACTGGTAATCGATTACGCAGTTATGGTTTGAAGGGTCATGACTTTTGAATTTAAATTTCAAGAGTTTCGTTGCTAGTAATTGATTACAAATTCAAAATTTAAATTCAAAACCTTTTTTAACAGTTATTTTTCAAGATTGTCTTCTGATAATCGATTAGACTGTCTGGTAATCGATTACCAGAGCCTTGAATGTCTTGAAAACACTTTGTTTTGAGACAAAACTTGATCTTGAGTTAATTTTGAAGCAAAATTTTATTTGTTGAAACAACCTTGTATTAATCTTAAAACAATATTTATCCTTTGAAATAACTTTGTTTGATTGTTCTCATGTATTCATGCATTCACAAGATTAATCTCCACTCAAAATTACAATGATGATTTTCCCGGTACGTTTTTTCTCGAAACTTGTTTGCCGGGCATGTAAGTCAGCAGGTTGTGAAAGTAGAGTTTTGAATGCAGTACTTTTATTGCTATAAATAATACTATTAGTTTAGAAATTTTGTATCTTACTAATTACTAAGTGACAGCAACTTGTTGAAAGTGGGGGAATTGTTTCTGCCCTACTATGCGCAGGTTCTTGCAAGATATTCCTTGCTAGGAGTATTAGTAGTTTAATATATCTAACTCTCAATATGTGATATGATTAGCATGTAATTATACTGCAGTAAAAAAACAGTAGGTAATTATACTTCTTAAATACTACTATATTTGTATATATTTGTTTTTTGGTGAATGACTATATTTGTATATATATTTGTGTATGTTGAAAAAATATTTATTACTCCTTGATTTCAAATGAAGTTAATTAATAGGTAGTTAATTCTTACCAGGAGTTGTTCATAAGTTGTGGATGGAATGCTATCGGTAGATCTCGATAGACTTTGCTATTGTTCTAGTGGGTTCAATCCAAAGTCATTTTTGGTTGAATTCGGGTTTAGGAAGGTCTATTGAGGAGAGTCACATTTGAAAAGTTATTTGGAGTGCAATTATTTTTACCATTTGGAAGAAGAGGAATAGCATTGTTTTCAATATGGATTCTGCAGAAAATATGTCTCTGGTACAGGAGGTTATGTTTTTGGTTTGGTCTTGGCTAATTTTGTTAACTCCTAATTTTAATTTTTTTCCTTTGTTCAATGGAGCAGTAATATTTCAGCATGTATGTCAAATTTTAATTTATTTTAATATGATGCAAGATTAGATAGGGAAGCAGAACCTGTAAGGTTTGCATCAAGTGCAGCATATGGTGATAATTTTGAGTCTCATATATAGGCAGATTACAAATTCATAAACAAATGCTTAGGGGGTTTGTTCATAGCAGTTGTGGGGTGGGGAAAGCATTTGGCCTTTCCAATCTTTTGATCCTGTTGGGTAGCGTAAGGGTTAGTAGGTATTTATGTTATGAATGGATATTAATAAATGTTAATCCTGTTGCTAACATTCGGAAATTGTATTATGTACTTTTTTATTAGGTACTTCTGTTACCAACTTAATGAAATATATTTTGCTATTTTTTATATAAAAAACATACCCGGAGTACTTAGAAGAAATTAACATTTTAAATCAATCTCAATATTTATTTTCATATATTAAACTTTCATATTTGAACAAAAAAACATTTGAGTACAACTTCTTTTCTAGAACACTATCTTATGTGAAAACATGAGAACATCTAGCAATTAGCAATCATCATATCAAGATTAAAAATAATTGAGATTATATTATTTAAAATTTAATATATCATCAAATTTCTACAAGATTAATCAAATAACAACAAATAATTATATAAAGATCTCAATTATCAATCCCTAAAATATTTTAATTAACCTATTATCATCATGATTCTCGTTGTCACCACCATGATTACTATCGCCACCACCATTATCAATTGTCATCATCGTTATTATCATGATCATCGTCGTCGTTGTCGTCAATACCACTGATGTCAATGGTCATGGTGGCTGTGATGGTGACAGTTGATAATAGTGATTATTACAATGATGATCATGATGGTGATACTGACAACAACGAAGGTCATGATGGCATGTAGTCACGGTTGGTGATGGTTGTGATGGTTGCAATAATTATGGTGACGACAACAACAGTAGTCATATTGATGGCAACAATAATCATGATGATGATAAGTTGATTGAGATATTTTACGAAGTAATAATTCAGATCTTTATAGATTTGTTTGGTTAATCTTTCAAAAATTTGATGACATATTAAATTTTAATTTGAAATTTTAAATATTTTAATATCAATGGTTTATTATTTTTAATCTTGATTGTTATTAGTTGTTGTCACATAAGATAGTGTTCTCATAAGAGTCATTTATTTTAAATTACACAGGTGTAACTATTATAGCGTTTAATTATTTTTTAATTGGATAATATTTTCTTAAAATTCTTCATTGGATTGAAGGTTCATTTCTCATATACCGCATATACTAAATTTCATATTCAACAACAACAACAACAACGCCTTATCCCACTAGGTGGGGTCGGCTACATGGATCAACTTCCGCCATAATGTTCTATCAAGTACCATACTTCTATCCAAATCATTAAGTTCGAGATCCTTTTTGATAACCTCTCTTATAGTCTTTTTGGGTCTTCCTATGCCTCGAATTGTTTGTCTTCTCTCCATCTGGTCTACTCTCCTCACTACAGAGTCTACCGGTCTTCTCTCTACATGCCCAAACCACCTAAGTCTATTTTCCACCATCTTCTCTACAATAGGCGCTACTTCAACCCTCTCTCTAATAGCTTCGTTTCTAATTTTATCCTGTCGAGTCTTACCAAACATTCACCGCAACATCCTCATCTCCATTACACCTACTTTATTCTCATGTTGGCTCTTGACCGCCCAACATTCTGTTCCGTACAAAATCGCCGGTCTTACCGCAGTCCGATAAAATTTTCCCTTTAGCTTGATCGGTACCTTTGCATCACATAACACCCCCGATGCTTTTCTCCATTTCATCCATCCTGCTTGAATGCGATGATTCACATCCCCTTCAATTTCCCCATCATCCTGTATTACAGACCCAAGATATTTAAACCGTGTGACTTGAGGGATAATATGGTCTCCTATTTTCACCTCTGAGTTAGAAACCCTCCTTCTTTTGTTGAACTTACATTCCATATACTCCGATTTGCTTCTGCTTAGGCGAAAGCCATGTGTTTCTAGAGCTCGTCTCCAAGTTTCCAACCTCTCATTCAACTCCTCCCTCGACTCTCCAAGGAGGACTATGTCATCTGCAAAAAGCATGCATCTCGGCGCTATCTCTTGGATTTGTTCCGTGAGGACATCCAGAATTAAGGTAAAAAGGTAGGGGCTAAGGGTTTACCCTTGATGCAAACCAATTGTGATGGGAAAATCGTCTGACTCTCCACCCTGTGTCCTAACACTAGTCGATACCCTATCATACATATCTTGGATAGCTCGAATATATGCAACCCTAACCCCTTTCTTCTCTAGAGCTTTCCACAAAATCTCTCTAGGCACTCTATCATACGCTTTCTCCAAGTCAATAAAAATCAAGTGCAAGTCTTGTTGGGCCATGCGATATTGCTCCATCACCCGCCGTAATAAATAAATCGCTTCCATGGTCGACCTTCCCGGCATGAAACCAAATTGATTCTCAGTAACTTGAGTCTCCTTTCTTAATCTCCGTTCGATCACTCTTTCCCATAATTTCATGGTATGACTCATGAGCTTGATTCCCCTATAATTTGCACAATTTTGTATATCCCCCTTGTTCTTATAGATTGGCACTAACGTGCTTCTCCTCCATTCCTCCGGCATGCGTTTTGACCTCATAATTTCATTAAAGAGTTCGGTGAGCCACTCAAGACCTCTATCTCCAAGAGTTTTCCACACTTCAATAGGTATGTTGTCTGGCCCCACCGCCTTACCGTTACTCATTCTTTTCAACGCTTCCTTTACTTCCTGTTTCTGAATCCGACGATAGTACTTATAGTTCCGGTCCTCTTCTCTTGTGTCTAGACTGCTAGAGTCATATCCATATCCATCATTAAATAAGTTGTGGAAATACGCCTTCCACCTTTTCTTGATATCTTTTTCATGCACTAAGACTTTGCCTTCTTCATCCTTAACACACTTTACTTGATCCAAATCTCTAGTCTTCCTCTCTCTACCCTTAGCAAGCCTATATATAGATCTTTCTCCGTCCCTGGTTCCTAGAGCTTGGTATAGTCCGTCAAAAGCTTGGGCTCTTGCCTCACTCACCGCCTTTTTGGTTTCATTTCTAGCTATCTTATACTTATCCCAAGTTTCAGAATTTCTACACCTAGACCACTCCTTGAAACACTCCTTTTTTACTCTAACTTTGCTCTGAACATTTTCATTCCACCACCACGATTCTTTACCCCTAGGTCCAAAACCTCTAGATTCACCCAACGTCTCTTTAGCCACTTTAATAATCTCTTGGGACATCTTGTTCCACATATCATTTGCACTTCCTTGTGATTGTCCACATCATCCCTCCCATATCTTTTGTTGGAAGATTCCTTGTTTCTCACCCTTCAAGTGCCACCATTTGATCCTTGGTGCTACCATAGGACTTCTTCTCTTTGTTCTATCTCTAATTCTTACATCCATAACCAAAACTCTATGTTGGGTAGTCAAGCTCTCTCCCGGGATAACTTTACAGTTCAAGCAATACTTCCTATCAGACTTCCTGATAAGGAAGAAATCTATCTGAGAACATGTCCCTCCACTTTTGTAAGTGATAAGATGTTCTTCTCTTTTTTTAAACCATGTATTGGCTATAGAAAGATCCAAAGCCTCCGAAAACTCCAGGATGGATTTACCCTCCCCATTCATCTCCCCTAGGCCAAAACCCCCATACACCCCCTCAAAACCTCTAGCCACGCTACCTACATGTCCATTGAGATCCCCTCCTAGGAAAACTTTCTCTCCTTGGGGTATATCCTGAAGTACCCCTTCTAGATCCTCCCAAAATTTTACCTTAAAGTGTTCTGCTAACCCAACCTGAGGTGCGTACCCACTAATAACATTAAAGGTGTCCTGTCCCACTACCAATTTTAAGGCTATGATACGATCTCCTACTCTTCTTACATCCACGACATCCTTCTTCCACTCCTTGTCCACAATAATCCCTACCCCATTTCTTGATCTGATTTTTCCCGTATACCACAGCTTAAATCCCGAGTTGTCTAATTCTTTCGCTTTTTCACCTGTCCACTTAGTTTCTTGTAGGCACATAAAATTGATCTTCCTCCTCACCATAACATCCACTATTTCCATAGATTTTCCAGTAAGTGTGCCTATATTCCATGTACCAAAGCGAATCCTCCTGTCATGAACTAGCTTCTTTACCCACACCCGTTCACGAAAATGTGGGAACCCTTGCTTACTTTTCACTACATCTGGGCGGCGATGCAGCGACCCTTGCTCTTTTGACACTGTACTCGAGCCATACAGCGCGTTGCTTCCGGGCAACGACCTAGCATTCACATTATTACGTAATTGATCCATGTCATAGAGATTCGACAAAGTTTTACGTTGGCTGTCGAAAGCCTAACACAACCCTCTCCTTTTATCCGGACTTGGGACCGGCTAAGAATAGCAAAGCTAACCTAGGCAGAATTACTAAATTTCATATTAATTCAAAATTATTTATTAACTCATTCATAGATTAAAAATTACGTAATATAAACTTTTAAAATATATTAAAATTTGAAACATTTGATTATTTTTTTATTATTATTTAATTTTAATAAATTTGATATTGAGAATCTAGATAATATATAAATATAATTTCAACAATTAGATCAATAAAAGTTATATAAAGTTATAAAATAATATAATAATTTACTCAATTTAATATATATATATATATATATATATATCATCCTTCACAAATGTTGTTTTGATGAGTTCAATGATGCACATGCTCAATTGTCAGTTCGTATAATTTGATTCCACACTCGATGAAATATCTCCATCATATACTGAGTCAGATTAACACAACTGGTGAGACAGAAATCCTTCGATAAAAAGCGAAATAAATCTTCTTTATAAAAACGTTGAAATGAACAATGTGAAAGAGCAAACTACAAGGAAAAAGGTGCACAGAATTATCTCCCTTCTTCTAACAATTTCCAACGTTGATCCCACTTTTCCAAAACATTTAAACAGTGACGTGGCTCCCTTTGTACATCAGAGACGTCACATGGTTCTAAAGATAGTGGCAAAAAATGAAAGTTATTCCCACAAGAGAGTCCTTGCCCAATTAGCTTCAACAGGATCATTACCCATTAGAGAATTATTTTGAACAAATTAAAATGCACGAATTCACTTAGCATGTGCAAGGACCAGACATAATTAAGTTGTAGCATAAATTTTCTTATACGGTGTCTATAAATGAAAAGGATAGACAAATACTAACCCGTGTTCCAATAATATTGATTAATAAATTAAAATATTTTTTTATTAAAATGTATAAATTATATTATTTATGATTTTTTTAAAATTTAGATATTTTTATGTTTTTTATAATAGATATTTTTTTTCTTTTAATTGGTTAACCAATATTTTAATGGTACACGTTAACACAACCCAAAAAGAAAAAAAATATTTCTAGAATTTTAGCCTCTTGAGAGAGGCCTTTGAGGCTGTTCATATTTGGTTAGAAATCAGTGTCGTACTAGTGCGGGGGTGGGGAGAACAACTAGCACTATGCACTCGAATGATTATTTTTTAAAAAAAGATGAGATGTGTAGTATTAATCAGCAGAAAAGTCCGAAGACAATACACCATCATGAACAAGTTTTGCACATGCACTCGAATGTGAACATAAGCGTAATGTGAGTTTTGCACATGTTCTTGATTTCTGTATTTAGACAAGTCGTTTCCCAAAAAAAAGAAAGAGAAAGAAAACTAGTCAAATGTCACAAGTTTAACAAATCGGCCAATTTGCCTTTCAAAAGAATTGACCGATTTATTCTTTTATTGAATAGAGTATATATTAATTTAGTTCTTAAATTAATGAATTTTACGGTATGATTTTTTCTAATTTTATAAGTGTTGTGTCAGAAGAATTTTTTTTAAAAATAAATGTTATTTTAGTTTTTTTTAATTTACATATATATATATATATATATATATATATATATATATATATATCATTTATACCCTAATAATGGGTGGTGGATATTAAGAAAAATGATTTTATAAAACTTGAAAAAAATAGATGAAATAAGTTATATATGCAATAACAATATAAAATAATATTACATCATTATTTAATTACAACTAAGATGGATTGAAAGATAAAACAACTAAAATTTATGTTTTAGACCCACTAAAAAATATTTGTTAATTTTATAAAGTAAAAAAGACCACATGTATTAATAAAAACACAATATATATTATTATCATTGATCTTGTTTATAAGATTCAATTTAAGATCATGTTTATTTTTTATTATAAGACATCATCTATAATATTTATTATATTAATTATTTTTAGACAAAAAATACTCCTAATTAAAAAAAGAATATGTTGATAAATAATTAGAAGAAGAAAATTATTAATGACAATGATAGCTTTTTAAAAAGATATAAATTTAAAGGGTTTAAATAATATTTAATAACTATTGGTATTTTAAATAATTTTCAACACTTTAAAGGTTTTTTTTTACAAAACATTTAAAGGTTATTTAGTATGATTTTTAATACTTAAAATATTATTTTATAATTTTTTATACTGTATAAACTAAGAAAGAATGATAAGGATAAACTTAGAGGTTTATTTGTCTAAAGTAACGAATCTTTGTGAAATATCTGTCAGGAGACATGCATCCAACCTAAATCGAAGTTAAAATTGGCCCCTCGGACATGTCATGTCAATTAAAGGCCAAGCCAAACATTGGTGTCTAAACGTACGATATATTGCTCCACAAATATTTTAGTAACATAAATATCTGTAAATATCAAATCCATGCCATAAATTTAGTAGTATTTGGAAACGTAAAATTTTATTTTATGAATTATAAAACAAATATATTAATATTTGGAGACCAAATATATTATTAACGCCAATGAATGAACTATCATAAACAATATTAGTACCAATATGTCATATAACATAATAGGTTTTTTTTAAGGAAACATAATAAGCTAAAAACTTATATTTTTAAACATGTAATTAGGATTTGATTGATAAATTTGTTATTTGTGTATATGAAAAAATCTATTCAGAGATATTAGATTCTTAAATGGATTAACTTAATTAAGGCATTGGTTCTTAACTCTTGACAAAAAATATTGTGATGGAAAATAATAAGACAATTATTTCATAAATACAAATTATAATATGTGAATATAATGATAAAATATAGAAAGTTATGAAATATTATTAATCTCAATTCACATTCATCTTCGATAATAAAAATCATTAATTAACATTAAGAAATGATTCCAGCCTACTTTAGGGAAACTCTTTTAAGAGAATGTGATTAAGAGAGCCACGAGCAGAGAATAAATTTGTTAAATGAGAAAAAACTTATTTATAATTCATTAAAAACCCTTATAGTGTGTTTGGATGGAGTAATTTAATAGGTAAATTTATTTTTTTAAGAAATTTAAAATGATTCGTGATAAAATAATTTGTTTGGATAGAGTATTTGAAAAGAGATTTAAATTTTGGTATTTTTATAAATCATTTTGATTGACTAAAATAGTGGGATTTCAAATTCTCCCAAAAAATTTAGAATTTGAAATTCTTTTTTCGGAGATACTCACTCTCACTCACGTTCTTGCTCGCGACTCTTTCTCCCTCGACACTCACAACTACGGGTGACCAAAGTTTTTACGGCCGATATCGACATAAGTTGTTTTTCACTAACATTGACTGAGGTTTTTTCGGTCAAATTTTTTTGTATGATGTCAACCAAAGCTATTTTTTGTCGATATCAACTAAGATTTTTTTAGATGATGTTGGTTAGGATTATTTTCTCACTGATGTCAGTCATGCAAAATTTTTGCTAACGTCGGCCAATGATTTTTTTGGTTGTTGTCATCTAGGTTTTTTTAGTTGATGTTGACCAATGATTTTTTCTACTGACATCAGTCATGACTAACTTTTAAGTAAACACATGTTAGAGTTTTTCAGTCGACATCAACTAGGTTTTTCCAGCCAACATCAGCCAAAACTATTTTTTAGCCAATATTGGCTAGGGTTATTTTTTAGCAGATGTTAGCTCTGACCGACATCGGTTAGGATTTTTTTGCTGACATTGACTAGGGTTTTCTGGCTGACATCAGCCAGAGCTATTTCTTAACCACATTAGCTAGGTTTTTTGGTTGATGTTGGCTAGGACTTTTTCTCCTAACACCAGCTAGGTATTTTTGATCGACATCGGACATGACTATTTTTAGTCGACATCCACTAGAGTTTTTTCGGTCATTGGTCAAAACTATTTTTTAGCCAACATCAACCAAGGCTATTTTATAGCTGATGTTGGGTAGGATTTTTTGTCCAACATTGGTTAGGGCTATTTTTTAGCCAACTTCGACTAGGGATTTTTCGGCCAACATTGACCAACGATGTTTTTCAGCCGACATCGGGTAGGTTTTATTGGTCGGCATCGACCAATCTATTTTTTAGCTGGTATTGGGTAGATTTTTTTGTCAATGCCTGCTAGGATTTTTTAGGCCGACGTTGGCTAAAAATAGTCTTGGTCAACGTCGTTCGAAAAAGACTCTAGCTGATGTCGACCAAACAAACCATAGCCAACGTTGGTAAAAGAATCTAGCCAACATCGGTTGAAAAATAGACTCAACCAACGTTAGCCAAAAAATAGTTCCAACTGACGTCAATTGATAAATATTCCCATCATACTTAGACAAAAGAAACCTTATTTGATGTTGACAAAAAAATAGCCTTGGTTGATGTCGGTTTAAAAACATCATTGGTTGTGGTCAAACAAAACAATCCTAGTTAAAATTATTAATATTTTATATTTATAAATTATTAAAAATTGAAAATATTTTTTAATTAATATTTCAAAATTAGATTTTGTTTATTTTCTATAATGTTTAATATTAAAACTTCATCTATTTAAAATATAAAATTGAAATTTTGCATATAGAGGAAATTGAATTGTCCTATCCAAACAAATTTAAAATGGAAGAAATTTAAATTGATTTATCCAAACAAAGCATTTGAAGAATGAAGGAAATTAAAATAAAAGTAATTCAAATTCTAGGCATTTCAAATTCTTTGAATTTTTGAAATTCCTGATCCAAACACAAGGTTAGTGTGCGTTTGGATAAGGAATTTTAACTGAGTAAAGTAATTTATCAAAGAATTTAAATTTCTTTCTAAAATGTGAGAAATTGAAATTCTTTTCTTAACAAAAGAACCTTCCAAAATGTTCGTGTATTTCCTTTATAACCTTCCTCCTCAATTCCGCCTGAGAGTTCTCGAAATCCCGTTCATGAACTCACAACATAGGGGACACATAGAACTGTACCCGCTAGTCATGGGAGTAGTCGTCGCTGCCTATCATGCTGTGGAAGTGCTCACCGGCGCGAAGGGTCTGACCATGTCTTGCGTTGTTGACTGAATGTTGTGGTCGGGTATGATGGTGTAGGCCATCGTATCCCGGTTTCCCTGCGACTCCCCATGCCGCATCAATATTCTTTTCTTTGGAAGCACACCAATCATATCTTCTCTTCTCTTTGCATTCATTTTCTTTCACCTCACAATTTTTTTTATCCAAACACAAAATTTTGAAAATAAAAGAATTTGAATTGAAGTATTTGAAATTCTTAGAATTTAAAATTTCTCATAATTTTAAATTCCCTCATCCAAACACACTCTCAAGGAATTTTGAATTTCATGCATAAAATATAAGCATTTTTTTGTTAGAGTTTTGTGGTCTTACTTCCTTTGTCCCACATCGCTTGGTTTGTGTCTCATTAGTGTTATATATAGAGACACCTTGTAAGCTTTAAAACGTGCAAGTAATAAAAGTTCTCTTAGTGTAGCCGTGGACGTAGGTACATACATTGTGTGTTGAAGCACGTTAAACTTTGTGTCTTCTCTCTTTTATCCTTATTCCTTTCTCTTCTTCTTATTGCTCTATACTAAAAAATGGTATCAGAGCTTCTGGTTACTCCGCGGGATTTCCTTAGTTTATAGGAATTAGTGGGAGTCTTCTCGGTTTAGAGGAGGCAGTGGGAGCAATGGCATTAGAAGAGGGGAAGGAGAAGATCGAGAAGTTCACAAGAGTCAGTGCAGATTAAATGATGGGAGAAGGTATCTCTATAACTGATCATATTAATGAATTTAATACTATTCTTGTCTAGTTGGAGTCAGTGCAGATTAAATTTGAGGACGAGGTGAAGGCATTGATTCTATTGTCATCACTACCAGATAGTTGGGTTGCAACTGTTACTGCAGTTAGTAGTTCTACAAGAGAGAACACATTAAAGGTTAGTGACATCCATGATTTGATCTTAAGTGAAGATATTCGCAAGAGAGATTCAGGAGAATCTTCCAGATAAGTTTCCAATTCAGCATTGAATACTGAAGGCAGAGGAAGGACTACCTAGAAGGTCAGAATGGTCAAGGCAGATTAAAGTCAAGAGGGAAAGGTTCGACAAAATTTCGAAGTGACATTATCTGTTGGAATTGTGACAAGAGAGGTCACTTTACCAATCAGTGTAAGGCACCAAAGAAGAACAAGACTCACAAAAACAAGAAGCGCGATGATGATGAATCCGCAAATGCAGCAACTGATGAATTTGATGATGCATTAATTTGCAGCTTGGATAATCTTGTTGATTCATGGATTATGGACTCAGGTGCGTCGTTCCACACCACTCTCTCTAAAGATTTATTGTCTAACTATACTTTTGAAAGATTTGGGAAAGTTTACCTTGCAAATGGAAAATCTCTTGACATTGTCGGAAGAGGTGATATTGACATCAAGACCTCCAGTGGATCCCTATGGACATTGCACAATGTCAGACTTATTCCTGCCTTAAAGAGAAATTTAATATCTATAGGGCAGTTGGATGATTAGGGGCATTACACCACTTTTGGAGATGGAGCTTGGAAGGTAACAAAAGGCAATCTTGTTGTGGCTTGTGGAAAGAAGTGAGGACCTCTTTACATGATTGCAGATGAGGATATGGTAGCAGTTACTGAGGCTGTCAATAATTCAACCCTATGGCATCAAAGACTTGGACACATGAGTGAAACAGAAATGAAGCTTATGGCAACAAAGGGTAAGCTATCAAGCCTTAAGCATGTTGATGTTGGTGTTTGTGAATATTGTATCTTTGGAAAGTAGAAAAAAGTTAGCTTCTCAAGGGTAGGGAACACTCCTAAAGTTGAAAAGCTAGAATTGGTGCACACAGATGTTTGGGGGCTAGCCCCAGTGAAATCTGTTGGAAACTCACACTATTATGTCACCTTTATCGACGACTCTACCAGAAAGGTATGGGTTTATTTTCTTAAAAATAAATCTGATGTGTTTTCTATGTTTAAAAGGTGGAAAACAAAAGTTGAAAATCAGACAAGTCTAAAGGTTAAAATTCTGAAATCTGACAATGGCGGGGAGTATGCTAGTCAGGAGTTTAAGGACTTCTGTTCAGAACATAGGATCAAAATGATTAAGACAATACTAGAAACACTTAAGCAAAACGGTGTTGCAGAAAAGATGAATAGAACCTTGAACAAGAGAGCGAGGTGTATGCGGATCCAATCTGGCTTGCCTAAAGCATTCTATGCAGAAGCAATAAACACAACAACATATCTCATCAATAGAGGACCATCAATTCCTTTGAATTATCAGCTGCCCGAAGAAGTATGGTCTGGAAAGGAGGTAAAACTTTCACATTTGAAAATTTTTGGTTGTGTTTCATATATACTGACAGACTCTAATAATAAAAATAAATTGGATCCGAATGCGAGGAAGTGTTATTTTATTGGTTATGGATCTGACATGTATGACTACAGGTTTTGGGATGACCAAAACAAGAAAGTTCTCAGAAGCAGGAATGTCACTTTTAATGAGAACTTATTTTATAAGAACAAATTTTCTGCAGAATCTACATGTGCAGGTAAATTGTTAGAAATTTCTGAGCAAGCAACACTTGAAGAAATTTCAGAAAGTGATGCAGCCAATAAAAACCAGATTACAGGCGTAGAGGTTGAGTCAGAACCAGAACCATCAACTCCTCCAAGAAAATCTAGCAGAATTCTAGTACCACCAAATAGGTATTCCCCTTCATTGCATTATTTGTTGTTAACTGATGCTGGTGAGCCATAATATTTCAGTGAGGCTATGCAGGGGAATGACTCTATTGAGTGGGAGCTAGCAATGATAGATGAGATGACATCCCTTAAGAAGAATAAGACATGGTCTTTAACTAAATTGCTAGAAGAAAAGAAAGCGTTACAAAATAAGTGGGTCTATAGGCTAAAGGAAGAATCTGACGGTAGAAAAAGATACAAGGCGAGACTTGTAGTGAAAGGGTTTCAGCAGAAACAAGGAATTGATTTCACAGAGATCTTCTCTCCAGTTGTAAAGATTACTACCATCAGAGTTATTCTGAGTATTGTAGCTGCAGAGAATCTTCACTTGGGGCAGTTAGATGTTAAAACTGCATTTAGGTAAGGAGAATCTTGTGTGCAAGCTTCATAAAAGTTTATATGGCTTGAAACAAGCACCGAGGCAGTGGTACAAGAGGTTTAATGAGTTTATGAGCAACTCAAGATTCAACAAATGTGACATAGACCATTTTATCAGGGAGTTGATAAATGATGGAGACTTATCTTTGCTGAAGATCTTAAGATCAAAGAATCCAGCAGATATGTTGACTAAAGCTGTTACAACTGAAAAGCTGAGGCTTTGCATTGCCTCAGTTGGCCTTCAAGGATAATTGAAGATGAATGCACTACACTAGGTAAAGAGTCAATGAACTCATCGCTTACAAGGAGCTACTAGAGTTTGGAACTTAGTCCCTCAGTGGGAGAATTGTTAGAGTTTTATGGTCTTAGTTCCTTTGTCCCACAACACTTGGTTTGTAAAAACTTGTGTCTCATTAGTGTTATATATAGAAACACCTTGTAAGCTTTAAAATCTGCAAGTAATAAAAGTTCTCTTAGTGTAGCCGTGGACGTAGGTACATACACTGTGTGCTGAACCATGTTAAACTTTGTGTCTTCTCTCTTTTCTCCTTATTCCTTTGTCTTCTTCTTATTGCTCTATACTAACATTTTTAACCAGGAAATTCAAAGAGAAAAGGGCTCAAATTGTTTCATATTGTGTATTAAAATAAATCCATGATTCTTATGAATAAAAGTTGAGTTTTCTATGATTAAATGTGTGTTTAGATTCTGTAAAGTTGTGTTTCTAATCATCTTATTATTCTTCCTCCATATAAATCATCTTATTCTTCAATTATTAGCCTACAAGTTAGGACATATGACTTAGAATTTGCCAAAATTATTACTGATACTGATAACAACATTCAAGGATACAAATCTGATTTCATGGTTTGATTAGGTATACCAAGTTTCGAACATGTTTCCTCAATGTTTTGATTTGATTGTGACATAAAAATTAGGTAAAATTGCATTTTTGGTCCCTTAGTTTATCTTCAGTTTCGGATTTGGTCTCCTAGTAATTTAATTCACGAATTGGATCCTCATATTTTGTAAAATCATGCAATGTTGGTCCCCCAACCCATAATTGGACATTGACCGTTAGCAAGTGATGTTGATTACCACATTTCACATTCTTAGTGGATGATGACTGTCACGTGTCATATTCTGATTGGTCAATGAAAACAACAATGCATTTTATCTTTCATGGAGTTGACATCCAATCAGAACATGACACATGGCAATCATCATCCAATAAGAACGTGACTTGTGGTAGTCAACATCACTTGCTAACGGTCAATGTCTAATTGTGACCTGTGAGACCAACATTTCACGATTTTACAAAATAGAAGGACCCAATTTGTGAAGTAAATTATTAGGAGACCAAATCCAAAACTGAAGATAAATTGGGGAACCTAAAATACAATTTTACCTAAAAATTAATGCTAAGGTTATAAGGTTAATTTTGGAAGTGACCTCCTTCCCATCGTAAACTAGCCTAGGATATAGGGGGTACCTAAGTCTATAAGACATCACTCGGCAAAGAAAAAGAACCATAAAAAATTTAGATTATCCTTAAGCCATCATTATAAATGCCATCAATTTTTTTATATAAAAATTATGTTTAATTATTCATTTAGTCTTTATAAGTTTCAAATTTTTCTTTTTTAGTTTCTATAGTTACTAAGTAGATGTTTTAGTCCTTGGAGTTTAATGAGTAGATTTTTTATTCCCTAAAGTTTACATTTTAAATTCTTTCCGTTAAGTTTTTTTAATTCCGTTAGTTAAAGAATTTTAATGGTAAAGACCTTTTGGGAATAAAAATGTAAATTTCAGGGACTAAAAGATTCACTTATTAACAATAGAGACAAAAAGAGATAAGTTTGAAAACTATACGGAATAAATGGGTAATTAAACCTAAAAATTATAAGTCAAAAGTCTTACTTGCTTAACCGAAAACCTTGTTTAAGAGACAATCATTCTTATTTAAGAAATAACCTCACTTAAGAGACAACCTCCTCACTTGAGTGAAAATTCTACAAATAATTGTTCCTCTTTGCTACTTCACTTAAGCGAGAATCACCACTCACTTAAGTGATTAAAGCAATATATACTACAAAAAAGGGTATTTCCGACGGCACAAATCCGTTGGTACCCCCAAAATTCGTTAGTAATTTATGATTTCCGACAAATAAAAATTTGTCAATAGATGCTCTAGAAAATACTCATCGACAGAAATTTTATGTCCGTTGGTAATTTGCAACGGATCTATCTGTCGGAAATAGCCCGTCAGAAATTATCGATGGTCTCTTTTCTATGGATAGATTTGTCAAAATTATTGACAGACATATCTATGAGAAATTTTCGACAGTTATATCTGTTGGTAATTACCGACAACCTTATCTATGGGTAATTTCTGACAGATATATCCGTCATTAATTACCCACTACCATATCCATATTACCCACAATTATATTTCTCACAGATATCGACAATTCCCATGGCCATATCCATGGCAATTACTGACGAATTTTTTTTCCAGGAATTTATTATTTCATTTTTATTATTTAACGTTGGTAATTCAAGAATATTTTTTTCATTTTTATTATTTAATGTCAATTGATCAATATTTAAATTAACACATACATATAAAATTAGTCAACTTTTAAACATATCTCAATATTCTTTAATCAATCAAATACTCAAATTCATTAATCCAAAACAAATGCTAAAACAAATTCACTTAAATTCAAAACAAATCCAAAATGAAAACACAAATATGTCAATAGTAACAAGTGATGCTAAGTCATTAATCAAAATATATGGTGGTAGAGTGCCTCTACTAGTCATGTGGTTAGTCATTGTCTTGTTGTTGTTGGTCATTTGGTTGGTCATCATCTTGTTGTTGCTGGACCTGTTTCTGCAAATCATGTTGTTAACGTTGATGAATAATGTTCTGCACTTTAGGTGGTAGGAACTGAAGTACAATTGATTGAAATACACACATTTATTCCTTTGATTGACGAAGCTCCTCCCTTTGTCGATTAATCTCCGCTGAATCTTGAGCACGACTAGAAGATCCTTGCATATGTTGTATGAAGTTGTCATCTCCACATTTATAAGTATAATAAAAGATCTTCAGTAATGTAAAGGCATCCCTTACGCTTTGGTCCTATAGCTGCAACTGAGTCCTAAGTCCATGTTCTTCAACAAGGTTTAAAGGAGTGGTTTGTGATTCACCAACACTTGATGCAATATTAGACCTAGCTTGAGATAGTCTAGCCTCAAAATCTTCATGTCATTCAGAAACAATCATTATTTCATAAATGTAATAAACTTTTTTTTTTAAAAAAAATCATGCAATATAATGGTCTCTCATATGTCTACCTAGATCTATCATCAACAAATTGACCAGTATCCTTTCGTCAATGAGTTTGCTGAAAGGCCTCATCAACGTATGTAGATCAACCAAGCTCCTTTGACTATTTACAAACATTATAAAATAAACATTAAGTGGTAAATTAAACATGTACAAAGAAGTATCTATTTTAATTTTAATGTACATACCAAACAAATGATGTGATCCTGCAAGCTAATAGAGCCACATGTGTGCATATACCCACCCTTTTCAAATGCCCATTTTTTTTGCCTGTGCACACTTGGAACGATAACTAGGTGCATTCCAATGTGATAACAGATCGTTCCAGATATGATCTCTAATCCAATATGGCCTTTTATTTTTGTTTTGGGCGTCCCTGAACATCTCATAAAATTTGTGAGAGGCTTTCAAGTTAAAAGGTTTCTTAATAACATTCTCTTCCTCGGGTCTCCATACCAATTTTGTCTAAAGTATCACAAAGTTATAAAAAGGCACATAGTTAGAAAAATAGCAGTTTTACCATTTCAACTCAACTAAAACAAAATCAGCATTACATATTGATTTTCCAACACAAATGAAGGGTATTGAATATAGAGCACAAATGAATGCAATATTTTTCCTAAACTAATAAATTGATTAGCCATTAATGATGTTCAACATGTTGAAGGAACAACCACATCATAATCACTTGAAGAAAACCTCTCTCACTCTCAATGTTTCTGAATATTAAAACCATCAATTATGCCATAAACAAAATGACAAATAAGTTGTCATCCCAATTAAATTCCTTCCAATACAAGATCACATTTAGTCTCTCATATTTCAAGATTCAACCAAAGACAAGACAAACAACACATTTTCATATAGATATAATTTTGAAGCCTAAAGAAGGAAGTGGTTGTTATCAAAGTTTCAATTATGCTACAATCTTATTTTCAAAAGAAAAAGCATTACCCAATTTTCAAATGAAAAAAAATCCTGAAACGTGAGCTACCCATTTAAGCCATTTAACTAATTCATTAAGAGGTGAATAAGTTACCTTAAAACATTGGAAGAAGAGTTCTTGGTGATCTTTTGGAATTGCTCCCCATGTAGGTCATGGCTTAGCAAATTGTTGCCTAATGGACAATGTGATAGCCTTTACCACAACCTTAGATGGATGAAACCTAAATAGAAAAAATAATTCATGAAAAATTAAAAGTTAAAATGATGTATGATATATAATGATAATTATTTAAATTTTGAATACTTATGCTCCATTCATAAGTGTAGTAACCGTAGGATGGTCATTGACTGGGGGGGGGGGGGGTCTTACATGTCCAAATCTGGATTGCCTTCATTAGTAGGCATGCTCCCTGTAGCCAGGGATGGGGATGGTGTGGATGTAGGTACCAGGGACGGTCCACGTGAATCAATCAGAGATGGAAATGGTCTAGCTTTAGTTAGAGATAAAGATGGTGTAGGTGCAAAATCAAAAGATCTAGATAACATAGATATAGTAGATGAGGATGTGGTAGATGATAACAGACTATCTTTAGGTGCAACATCAGAATATATGGATGGCATTGACATAATATGTGTGTCATTCTTTAACACAACTCATAGGACCATACGATAAATCCCTTAAGTGTTGGTTTATCACATTTTTCATTTATAACCTACAAATATAAAGAGCATGAAAATTTTTATTTTATTTAGCATAAAATAGAAAAATAAAATAAACTATAACATACATCCTTGTTCTTGGAACCATGTAGGAAAATTTGCTTGTATATTACGAGTAGAGACATTTGATTCACTAATTTGTTATGATTGCAAGAATGAACTATCCAACTCGAGGGGTTAATATTTGGAGTATAATGCAATTCACAATAATAATTAAAGAAACCCAAAGGGAATAATCTTTCTAACTTACTCAAGGTATGACTTAACTTTGGCATAGTTAATCAACATATGAACATGGACTAAGTCTTTCTCATGATTAGTTAACCAGTGAATCAACTCTTTCCCAGAAGGATGACCTTGTTGGTCAAAGACTAATAACACTGGTGGACATCTTTCAGTTTCAATTGCAATTTCATGCCTAATGTTGCATGGCGACAATGTAAAGTTGTTGAAATAATAGGAACAAAAAGGAGTTATCTCACGATGTAAGTAAGATGCACAAATGGATCCTTCAACCCTGACCTTATTTTTCACTGATTGTTTAGAATCGCTCGTGAATATACAAATTTGCATAACCAAGTCATGATTGATGAGCATTAAACAAATAAATTTAAATATCATACAATGATGATTTTATTACCTTTCAAATGGATACATCCATCCTATATTGGATTGGTCCACCAAGTCTAGCTTTATATTCTAGATGAATAGGGGCGTTATTTTTCAATGATCGTTTAGAATCGCCCATGAATCTACAAGTTTGCATAACCAAGTCATGATTGATGAGCATTAAAAAAATGAATTTTAAATAACATACAATGATGATTTTATTACTTTTCAAATGGACACATCCATCTATATTGGATTGGTCCACCAAGTCTAGCTTCATATGCTAAATGAATAGGGGCCTTATTTTTCACTGATAGTTTAGAATCACCCATGAATCTACAAATTTGCATAACCAAGTCATGATTGATGAGCATTAAACAATTAATTTTAAATAACATAAAATGATGATTTTACTACCTTTCAAATGGATACATCCATTTATATTGGATTGGTCCACCAAGTTTAGCTTCATAAGCTAGATGAGTAGGCAGATGTTTCATTGAATCAAAAAAACTGGCGGAAAATATTCTATCCAACTTGCACAGAATGAATGAAATATTTTGTTCCATTCTACTCAGGTCATCCTCCATCAAAGTTGTAGAACACAAATCTTTGAAAAAATGACTTACTTCAATAAGTGGATTTAAGACGTGCTGACAATGAGCTAAATGCAATAGGAAGTGAATATTCCATGAATACATGACAATAATGACTTTTCATCCCATGCATGGTTCCCTTATCAACATTGGCACATCTCGCCTAGTTGGAAGAATAACCATATGACATTCTTAGTTCTTTTATTCACTGACAAACTAACTTTGTTTGGTCTACAGTTAAAGTGTAATTTGTTTTTGGCTTTAACAACTTCCCATTAGCCCTTGACTTCAGCTCCAAGACTTTTTGCCTACAATACAAAGCTAAGTCGATCCTAGCCCTAATTGTTCTCCTTTTGAAGTTGTTTATGGTTTTAACCCACTAACTCCTCTTGATATTTTGCCTATGCCTAATGTTTCTGTTTTTAAGCATAAAGAAGGTCAAGCAAATGAAGACTATGTGAAGAAGCTTCATGTGAGAGTCAAAGATCAAATTGAGATGAAAAATAAAAGCTATGCTAAACAAGCCAACAAAGGGAGAAAGAAGGTTGTCTTTGAACCCGAAGATTGGGTTTGGGTGCACATGAGAAAAGAAAAGTTTTCGGAACAAAGGAAATCAAAGCTTCAACCAAGGGGAGATGGACCATTTCAAGTGCTTGAAAGAATCATTGTCATTGTCTTTTGTCTTATCACTTACATTCATCAAAGTGTTGAATATGTTGTCAAGAATTTTTTCTCTATGTGCATAACATCAAGATTGTGTCACAAAAAATTATATTTCCAATACGGAAAATCCCCATAGATACTTCTTTTGTCCAATGATGTCACCTAATATCTGTGTTGTTGGTGGTGACAGACCAGTTTTTGTGACTTTTGGCAAATCCCTAACCTTATGTCAAACTTGTGTAGGTGTCAATAAAGATGGTGGCTCATCCCTTTCTATTTCCCTTTTTTGAAGGAATTTTTGTTGTTCCTAGATGCATGATCACTTGGTAACACCCACGATGAGAGTCAAACCAAGAACTTTTTCCCCCATTTGCCAACTGGAAGGCCTTTGTATTCTCCATGCAATATGAACATGTTAATCTACCATGTGTCCCCCAACTAAACAACATGCCATTAGCAAGAAAATCATTAATAGTCCACATCAAAGCTTCCCTTATCATGAAATTTTTCTTTCTTGAAACATCATAAGTTAGAACACCACTCCACAACTTATTCAGATCATCAATCAAAGGTTATAAATAAACAACAATACCAACAGTTGGATTAAATGGATTTGGTATGAAACAACTTGTCATACCCTAATCTCGTCCGGGGATTATTACTTGATGACATGCAATAAATGAAGTCCCGAGACGTCTCAGAAATCCAAAAGGAAGCAGACTTGCATAATCCTTGAAATTCCGTAATGTGACGGAAATCGAAAAGAAGTGTTTTTGCGCAATCCGTGAGTTTCCGTAACTTCTTTGAAAGCCAAAAAAGAGTAAATACATAATCCGTAAGGATTCGTAACCTTGCGGAAGGAAAATAAGTATCGTTACGAAATTTGTAAAGTTTCGTAACGTTACGGAAAAAGAATTACAAAAAAATAGAAAAGAGGGGTGCATTTAGTAAAAAAGGGGGGTGTAAATAGCAACCAGACCCACTTGGGCCCTCCAGAAGATTCCTCCAGAAGGCTGTTGCTTCTGGAGGAAGCAACCTTGATCGCCTGGGCGAGCTGGGCGGCAAGCTTCTCCCCTATTTTGCTATAAATAGGGAAGAAGTGAAGAAGAAAAGGGTTCAGCCCCTTAGGAACTTCTCTCTCTCTCGAATTTGCTGAGGAAAATTATTTCCGTGAAGAAAATCCAAGCCAAGGCGCTTCCGTAACGTTTCCGTAACGTTTCCATGAGTAATTACGCGAAGATTCTCGACCGTTCTTCAAGATTCATCGTTCGTTCTTCGTTTTCTTCAGTCTTCAACGGGTAAGTACCTCAAACCAAGCTTTTCAATTCATTCTATGTACCCGTGGTGGTCCACATTTTGTTGCATGTATTTTTATTCTTGTTTTCGTCTACTTTTTATACCCCTTTTTGACGTGCTTAAGCCGTTTATTTAAGTCATTTCTCGCTTAATCTAAAAATAAAATAAATTTCCACCGAACATTTGAATCGTATCATCCGTTAATTTTGGTTAAAATGAATTCCGACCGTTCGGTCGTGCCGTAACCACATTGGAAATCAAAAAAGAGGTAAAATAATAATATAATAATAAAAAAATACCTTTTAGTAAAATAAAAGCGTAAGATCAATCGGACGTTTTCTCTTTAGGACTTCTCATTCTTAATTGAATTGACTAATAACTAAAGTGAAACTAAGGCTAAAATCAACTCGCCTAGTCAAGCTCGTCCACAAAAATAGGTTTTTGAAAGTTTATCATGTCAGTTTCTTAATAAGTAAAAAAGGATCATTTTTAAGGTCCAACGCCTTAAAATGATCACCCCTCAAGTAAAAAGAATCACTTGATTCACGCATAAGAAAGAACTACGTAGGTCTGATTTCCTCTCCAAAGGAGGGTACGTAGGAGCAAAAGCCCCGCTTTTGTCGACCTCAAAAAATAAAAAGAAATAAAAAGATAACACAATTCCACAATTCTAAAAAATAGACTGTTGTCCTTTGAGACAAACGTGAGAGGTGCTAATACCTTCCTCAAACGTAAATACAACTCCCGAACTTAGAATTTTCATTTTGACCGGTTTCCTTCGGTTTTTCCGACGTTTTCCACAAATAAACGTTGGTGGCGACTCCGCGCATCTTTCCTCCTTTGGAAAGCGCACCCGTGAGCCTCGCCCTCGCTCGCCCGCGAAGGGCACGTTGCGACACAACTCATAAGCATATAAGGTTTAGTCATATATATTTCTAGGAGAAGATTGTATGGGGTAACAATGATTGGCCAACAAGAATAAGGTGAAGATTATGCTTGAATATATGTGTTAAATCCATCTGTATATAAACCAAGTCACACATTTTGCAGATCAATAGCAAAATCTGCATGTACCTGGTCAAAGTGCTCTAGGCTTCACCATCAAAGGGATGGCGTAACATGCCTGAACATCTTTTATTCTCAATGATGGCGTTTGCCATGTCATTCGGTCTGTGGTTCCCATTGATGCAAACATTTTATGCAACCTTGGTATTATAGGCAAATAAAACATTGTCTTAACTAGAACTTTTATTTAATTACTTGTTCCAATAGTGTTGGCACGATACCTAGGCTTTTTAGAAAATTTGCATTTAGTTAATGCTCCATCATTTATAATATAAGATGTAATCCACACAACAATCAATCATCTTAGGCTCCAATCCCAACTTCGATACTAACCTCTTAACATCATACTTTTTTTTTGGAAAATGCTCTTTTATAGGTGTTACATCTAAAAGAATTTTTGAAATAAACACACTAGCTAGAACATTTCAATTGGAATTGCAATCTAAAAGCCTCGTGGATTGAGTCTCATGACCCTTCATACAATGGCTTATTCGCCTCCACCAATAAATTATAAAATCTTTGAGTATCTTCATTTGGCTCTTCCATATTATTTGACTTTGGAGCTTCAAATGTCTTAGGTTGTTGTTAACTCCTTGGAAATTGTACCAATTTATCCAAGTACTATTTTAAAGCAATAAGACTGAGTATCGAGTCTATAGGGACTTTGACTGCACTCATAGTTTGTATATGTCCAAATTTAAGTAACTAATGAATTGAATTGAATATTTGACAAGTTATGATGTATAAATGTAAATTTGACATAAATTAAACTACAAAGCAAGCATGTGCAAAGGTAAGAAAACAAACACTCAGAGCAGTGAAGTGACAGTTGGTGCAGAATTACGAGCATGTTGGGGGCTTAGCCTACTAGAACTACTCTTGATGCAACATTAAAGATTTTTCTCTATTTAATGTTATTCTAATTATTACGTACATCCACTAACCTACTCAAGCCATGATTCCTCATGTGAGAGAGACTAATTTACCTAATTTCACTCTTAACCCTTAAGAGTTACGTAAGACAAATTGCATTATGAGCATAGATGCATAATTTAGGTTAAATAATACCATTCTATCCTTAGAGATGGATTACCTAGATGTTCTTTTCAACTTCTTAGTGTTAGACAACTGGCCTCAGATATCTTAAGAAGGGGGGGGGGGGGTTGAATTATGATATCTTAAGCCCTGCTTTTGTCGACCTCAAAAAATAAAAAGAAATAAAAAGATAACACAATTCCACAATTCTAAAAAATAGACTGTTGTCCTTTGAGACAAACGTGAGAGGTGCTAATACCTTCCTCAAACGTAAATACAACTCTCGAACTTAGAATTTTCATTTTGACCGGTTTCCTTCGGTTTTTTCGACGTTTTCCACAAATAAACGTTGGTGGCGACTCCGCGCATCTTTCCTCCTTTGGAAAGCGCACCCGTGAGCCTCGCCCTCGCTCGCCCGCGAAGGGCACGTTGCGACAGTTGGCGACTCCACTGGGGACCTTTTTGTGAGTTAGGCCTATTTTAGGAATTGTGGAATTGTGAAACTTCGTGTGTGCATTTGTTGAACTATGTAAAATGTAAATAACTGTTGTCTATTTCGCATTCTTTACACTGCATTCTATGCACCCACGGGTTTGAGTAAAAAAGGGGCCCTACACCCGGGTTCATGGGAATTTAAGGAGTGGAGGTGAATCTATCATCATGCTAGGTCTCCGACTTGCTTGATAATAGTGAAACCTCGTCTAGAGCTTTCTCTCTTTATAATGTGTTGTCGCTGGTATTCCATACCGCCACAATATTGTTATCTTGAGTGATGATACCTCTAGAAAACAGCTGTGTGAGTTATGAATTGTTGGGGAGTAGTTATTAGAGACCCCTAGATATTGTCCTAGGTTCCCAAATAGGGGCAAAGAGCAAACACGCTCCGTGCCATTCGTTCTCATGCATTTTTTTGTAAAATAGCACTAGTTTATAGTTTTGCTAGTGATGTTGTTTTCTTTGGAGTGATACGTAACCTTTTTAAATGCTACGCTGAGGCGCCATCATGCCCAAAACGTAGCATTAAAATTGAATCTCTGTGGTCTCGTATGTGTGAATTACCCCTTTTGTGTTGTTTTCTTTCCGTTTCATGCATACGCATTGCATCATTCATGTCGGAGTCTTGATCCACCCCTTTTTTAGGTAAAATGATGGGGACAAATCAAAACGGCAAAAGGTTTTATCAAGTCAAGGTTAAAGGTCTAGATGTCACTAGCCTCAAGGAATTGGGACGATTGATGGGACCCCTCCAAAGGCAAGCCTTCCGCAAAGTTTACGGGAAGATTCTAGATTTGACCGTAGCGGAGGTATTTACGGAAGCCGTCGTATCCCTCGCCCAATACTACGACCAGCCGTTGAGGTGTTTCACGTTTGGGGACTTCCAAATGGTGCCAACTATTGAGGAGTTTGAAGAGATATTAGGATGCCCTCTCGGGGGGAGAAAACCGTATCTTTTCTCCGGCTTTCTTCCTTCCTTGAGCAAGGTTGCGGCTGTGATTGAAGATTCAGCAAAAGAGTTGGATCGCATAAAGCAAATTCGGAACGGCGTAGTGGGTCTGCCTCGGAAATACTTGGAAGACAAGGCAAGGGATATGGCGAGCCAAGAGAAGTGGGGCCCGTTTGCGGATGTTTTAGCTTTGCTGATTTTTGGGGTTGTCCTCTTTCCGAACGTTGATGGCTTGGTAGACTTAGCCGCCATTGATGCTTTCCTCGTATATCACCATAGCAAGGAAAGTCCAGTGGTGGCTATCTTGGCAGATTTGTTCGACACCTTTGACCGGAGGTGCGAGAAAAACAGTGCACGGATTGTCTGTTTACCCGCTCTCTGTGTATGGTTGATTTCACACCTGTTTCGACAAGACACGAGACACTCGTGTCCACTTCAAAGCTATCGCTCGTGCGCCGAAAAAGGAAGAGTCGTTTGGGACCAACATTTGGCTGGGATAGGGGGCAGCACGATCAATTGGTTTCCTCGTTGGAAGGAAGGCAAGGAAGGAGTTCTTTTCTCGTGTGGGGACTATCCTAATGTTCCACTGATAGGGACTAGGGGTTGTATTAATTATAATCCCGCACTCGCCATAAGACAGCTAGGGTATCCCATGAGGGGAGCGCCAACCGAAGAAAGTATCTCGCCTTTCCTTGTGAGGGATCTAGGCGCGCAAGGTCTCAAGGTTATATAAAGAATCCACAAGGCGTGGAGGAGTCCGTTGAGGAAAGACAAGGAGCTTAGGGGCATCCGAAACGGCGTCGTTGGAGGTTATCATGGATGGCTAAGAATTCACACGCGGGGCTTAGGTTGGCTCTCCAAATTGAAAGTTGTCGATGAGGAGAAATTCGAAGCTCCGGAGGAAGATGAAGAAGTCCGAGCTCTAAAGTTAGAGCTAGGGAAGGCGAGACTCGCCAAGGAGAAGTTCAAATCAGCTGCTACACACATCCGGAAGGAGTGCACCGAGTTACAAGAGGAAAACGCGGCCACTGCAAGACCTCTTGAACAAGAAACCAAAAGGGCCCGCAAGGAGGAACATGGCCGAGAAAAATTCCGAGGAGCATTGTGGGGTAGCAACAATGAGCTCAAGCTCCGAAGAGAGGAGAGAGATCGGTCATGGGTGCATGGCATGATCTTAAAAGAAGAGTTAGTTGCTTGCGCGAGGTCCAAAAGGAGTTTGGCTCAACACTTGGAAGCCACGGAGCAAAGCATGCTAGCCATCATAGGGCAATACAAGGAAGAATTGAACCAATCCATGGCCCATGAACAAAAGCCAGTGGAGGATTTTGCACAAGTGTATGCCGAAAAAGAAGCAAGAGGGAGGGTGATTGATGCGCTGCATCAAGAAGCGACTATGTGGATGGATAGATTCGCCTTGACCTTGAATAGAAGTCAAGACCTCCCGCGTCTATTAGCCAAAGCAAAAGCCATGGCCGAAGTGTGTACTGCCCCTGAGGAGATTCATGGGCTAATCAATTACTGTCAACACATGATAGATTTGATGGCCCATATAATTAGGAATCGTTAGGTTCTTTTGTAACACCTTTGTATAATCTTGGCTAGATGAAAGCTTTGTTCTTTTTATAAAATAAGAAGTTCTGGACTCATTACGTTATCTAAAAATCTTGGGGTGGATCCAAGTGCTCTGATCATCCATTTGCATACTCATGTTTTGGTGGCATACTCACCGTTGTTTATTTCTTTAGGAATTTCATCATAACTAAGAAAACACCAAGGCACCCCTATAACACTCGATCCAGAAAAATGGATGATGAAGAGGGCATGCAGGAACAGATGAAGGCCGATCTATCGGCCTTAAAAGATCAAATGGCTTCCATCTCGGAGGTCATGTTAAAACTCCAGAAAACCATAGAGGATAAAGCCACCGCAACCGCCTCCAGTACAGTTAGGGAAGCGGAGCCGGTGCTGCAGCCCGCCTTGAATCCGGGCCTAGACAGAAACATGGCCGTGTTCGGTCGAAGGTATAGTCCGCAAGCTTATCCTTATGGCCTGCCTCCGAACTTCACCCCCCGTGCCACTCCGGAAGATTTAAGCCAAGCCCCTACTTTTGAAGGGCAACTCCCACCTTATGAAGACTATCCCGGACAAGACGATGGGGAAGGAGATACCCATCTTGGCCCCCTGCTCCACCTCAAAGATCCATCCCCGCATGAACTACCCCAGCCGAACAGAGTCCGCCATATCCCGGCCTCACCCACACCCGTAAAAGAATCTGTTTCCTTTGCGGAAGATAAGGGAAAGATTGAGGCGCTTGAAGAGAGGTTAAGAGCAGTCGAGATTCTCGGATTTGGCAGATTTATGTCTTGTGCCCAACATCGTCATCCCTCCCAAGTTCAAAGTACCAGACTTTGATAAGTACAAAGGGACGACATGTCCAAAAGGGCATCTTCGGATGTATTGCCGGAAGATGAGGGCGTATTCTGCGGACAAAAAGTTGTTGGTCCATTTCTTTCAAGACAGCTTGGCCGGGGCAGCTGTAGCATGGTATACCAATCTGGAAGCTTCCCAGATCCGATCATGGAAGGACTTGGCAACTGCCTTCATTAGGCAGTACCAGTACAATACGGACATGGCTCCCGATCGGAACCAGCTTCAGGGTATGACTAAACGAGAGCATGAGTCCATTAAGGAATATGCCCAGAGATGGAGAGATCTCGCAGCCCAAGTCGTACTGCCCATGACGGAAAGGGAGATAATCACAATTATGGTAGATATGTTACCCACGTTCTACTATGAAAAGCTGATAGGCTACATGCCAGCTAACTTTGCGAACCTCGTCTTCGCCGGAGAAAGGATTGAATCCGGGCTACGAAAAGGCAAGTTCGAATATGCTGCCAATATGGCCCCCAACAACAACAGAAGAGCCCCAGCAGTAGGCGCGAGGAAAAAGGAAGGAGACGTCCACGCGGTCACCACCGCCCCAACATGGATGAAAGCACCCCAAAATATCCAAAGCTCATACCAGCCCAATCCCCCAAATTTTTTAATCCGAGCCGGGAATTCCCTCCCGACTCAAGTAAAAGGACCACCCGCAGCAGAAAGAGCGCCGGCCCAACGCACAGCTCCAGCCGCCGGTTAATAATACAGCCCCCGGCGCGACCTATAAATATGCACACCACCCAAAAGACAACTTCCCTCCTATTCCCATGGCATATTCCGAGTTATGGCCTTCATTATTGGAGAATCACTTGGTGGTGGCCATACCCGGGAAGGTTCTCCAGCCACCCTACCCCAAGTGGTATGATCCGGGTGCCAAGTGTGTGTACCATAGTGGAGTTCCCGGACACAATATTGACTCCTGCATCCCGTTCAAGTATAAAGTGCAGCATCTGATTAGTGCCGGCTGGCTAGCGTTTCAGGAAGAAGGCCCAAATGTTAAAACCAACCCGCTAGCTAGTCATGGAGGTGCTAGCGTGAACGCCGTCAAAGAGGACGGGCCATCACGGACAAAGAGGTTGGGAGACGTGGCTACTTCTAGACGCTTCATCTATCAATCACTGCAAGCGGCGTGCATGGTCTCCCGAGGTGGAGATGAAAGGGATGAATGTTTGTTTCACCTCGGGGAGTCGCATGACATGGAAACCTGTCCCGTGGTGGAAGAATTGCTTCAGCGGCTCATGGATTGCGGGCAGCTTGAAGTGTTCATAGGAGGGAAGGAAGAACCACAAATTTGCATGCAGTCGGAAGAGAAGAAGGTTCCTCTAACCCCCAAGGCCCTAGTGATATGTTTTACTAGGAAAGGGACCGGCTCCACACCCATATACCCGCGGGTGGCGCCCAAGCCAACGCCATTTGCATATAAAAGTGATAAGGCCGTTCCGTGGAAGTATACCCCTCCCGCGTCCAGCGAAAGAGTTGCAACCGAAGTTGACTCCCTATCAGCTAAGGTAACCAACATCACCGGCCTCAGTGGCGTAACCCGCAGTGGTCGGGTGTTTGCTTCCCCTCACCCGGCGGAATTGCCCTCTAAAGGGAAGGCGCCCATGGTCCAAGAGCCCATAGACATAGCCACCCCCTCGAAGGAAGTAGATCCTTCCATGGCAAGAGGAGTCGAAAAGAAAGAGGGACTTCAAGGAAAAACCGTGACTTTGGAAGAGGCCCATGAGTTCCTCCGCCTTATCCAACAAAGCGAGTTTAAGGTAGTCGAGCAACTGAATAAAACTCCTGCAAGGATCTCTTTGCTAGAACTACTCATAAACTCCGAGCCTCATCGTGCGCTGTTGATGAAGGTTCTTAACGATGCCCATGTAGCACATGATATCTCAGTGGAGGGTTTCGAAGGCATCGTTAATCATATAACCACCAACAACTACATCGCGTTTACGGAAGAAGAGATTCCCGTTGAGGGGAAAGGACACAACAAGGCTCTACATGTGTCGGTGAGATGTATGGACCACATTGTCGCAAAGGTACTTATCGACAACGGATCGAGTTTAAATGTAATGCCGAATACCACTTTGGAAAAGCTTCCTTTTAGTGCGTCACGTTTAAAACCGAGCTCGATGGTGGTGCGAGCCTTTGATGGTACTCGGCGGGAAGTAATGGGGGAAATCGACATTCCCATTCAGATAGGCCCCCACACTTGCAATGTGTTGTTTCAAGTAATGGATATAAATCCTGCCTATAGCTGCCTCTTGGGAAGACCGTGGATTCATGCCCTGGGAGTGGTCCCTTCAACGCTTCACCAGAAATTGAAGTTCGCAGTGGGTGGACTTTTAGTGATAGTGTCGGGTGAAGAGGATATGTTAGTGAGCTGCCCCTCCTCCGCACCGTACGTAGAAGCGGCGGAAGAATCATTGGAAACGGCTTTCCATTCCTTTGAGGTGGTGAGCTGCGCCTCTGTGGAACCGAGTCCGTCGCTACCTTCTCTCTCCACAGTGGCCATAATGGTGGCGCGTGTTATGCTCAGGAACGGATTTGAGCCCGGAATGGGTCTCGACAAGGATTGCCTCGGGAATGCCGACGTGGTCGATATCAAGGGAAATCCATACAAGTATGGATTAGGGTATGAACCCGGGATGCCAGGGAGGAGGAACGTGCCGTCAAGATTTCAGGCGGATAGGGCATGGCCCAGCCGTATTAGCCAGTGTTTCACCAGCGCTGGAATGACGTCCGAGGAGGAGGTGGCTGCAATAGAAGAGGAGTTCCCTCAAGACCCACCAAGTTTTGTGCAACCATGCCACCCCGATTCCCAAGTGGGGAACTGGCGCGTGATAAGCCAGTCAGAAATCTATGCCGCTGATTCAATGTAATTAGAGCCTATAAATTTCCGTTCTCTTTTGTTTTGTGAAACCTACCTTATTAAATAAACAAAGAGATCTTGTTTCATCTGTTCTTGTAGTACCACCCTTTCTCATATCATTTTGCATGTTTTTGTTTCTTTTGTCTTGTTTGGTATAGATATGAGGGTCGATTCTTTGAGGATCCTAACAACGAGGGTTTGACAATCGATTTCGATCGAGATATAAGCCAAACGATAAATGAGGAAGAGGAAGAGGAAGAGGACGACCTGTCGCCGGAATTGGAGAGGTTGGTCACTCAGGAAGAACGTGAAATGAAGCCTCACCAAGTAGAAACCGAATTAGTAAACTTGGGGACCACGGAGGAAAAGAAAGAAGTGAAGGTAGGAACCGGTATGACCGCGCCTATCCGCCAAGGCTTGATAACCCTTCTTGAAGAGTATTAAGATGTCTTTGCATGGTCGTATCAAGACATGCCCGGTCTGGATTCCGACATTGTGCAGCATAAGTTGCCTTTAAATCCTGGGTCTTCTCCGGTTAAGCAAAAGTTACGAAGAATGAGACCCGAGATGTCCTTAAAAATTAAAGAAGTAAGGAAGCAGTTTGATGCAGGTTTCTTAGCTGTGGCACGGTACCCAGAGTAGGTGGCCAATATTGTCCCAGTCCCAAAAAAGGATGGCAAGGTTCGAATATGTGTAGACTACTGGGACTTGAACCGAGCCAGTCCAAAAGACAACTTTCCCCTGCCACACATTGACATATTGGTAGATAATACAACCAAATTCGCCCTTTTCTCATTTATGGATGGTTTCTCGGGGTATAATCAGATAAAGATGGCGCCCGAAGATGTAGAGAAGACCACTTTCGTCACCCTATGGGGGACATTCTGCTATAAAGTGATGGCCTTCGGTTTGAAAAACCCTAGGGCAACCTATCAACGTGCCATGGTGGCGTTGTTCCATGACATGATGCATAAGGAAATAGAGGTCTACGTAGATGACATGATTGCCAAGTCTCAGACTGAGGACGAACACCTTGTCAATCTGCGTAAGCTGTTTGGAAGGTTGCAGAAATACCAATTAAAACTGAACCCAACCAAATGCACTTTTGGGGTGAAGTCGGGGAAGCTGCTAGGATTTATCGTAAGTCAGAAAGGGATAGAGATAGATCCCGAGAAAGTGAAGGCCGTCCTTGAAATGCCGCAACCACGCACAGAGAAGCAGGTTCGGGGATTTTTGGGCAAGTTGAATTATATCGCGAGATTTATCTCGCAACTCACCCCTACCTGTGAACCCATTTTTAAGCTGTTACGTAAGAACCAAGCGGTCCTATGGAACAGTGACTGCTAAGAGGCCTTCGAGAAGATCAAACAGAGTCTCGCGAATCCCCCGGTGCTCATGCCGCCTGTAATAGGAAGACCTCTTTTCCTGTACATGACCGTGTTGGATGAGTCTATGGGGTGCATGTTGGGTCAGCATGATGATTCTGGGAAAAAGGAGCAAGCCATTTACTATCTGAGCAAGAAGTTTACCGCATGTGAGATGAATTACTCAATGTTGGAAAGGACATGTTGTGCTCTGGTATGGGCATCACATCGGCTCAGGCAGTACATGCTCAGCCATACCACGTGGCTTATTTCCAAAATGGATCCCGTAAAATACATCTTTGAAAAACCGGCCCTCACGGGACGAATCGCCAGGTGGCAGGTACTATTGTCTGAATTCGATATCGTTTACGTCACCCAAAAGGCGGTAAAGGGAAGTGCCTTAGCGGATTATTTGGCCCAGCAACCCCTCTAGGATTATCGGCCGATGCACCCTGAGTTCCCAGATGAAGATATCATGGCCCTGTTTGAAGAGAAGCGGACGCATGAGGACCTAGACAAATGGATTGTTTGCTTCGATGGGGCATCAAATGCTTTGGGCTACGGAGTAGGGGCAGTCCTTGTATCCCCGGATGATCAGTGTATTCCTTTCACGGCTAGGCTAGGTTTTGATTGTACCAACAATATGGCCGAGTACGAAGCGTGCGCCCTCGGGGTTCAGGCGGCCATTGATTTTGATGTAAAACTACTCAAGGTGTATGGAGACTCAGCTTTGGTGATACGCTAGTTGAAAGGAGAATGAGAAACTAGGGATTCGAAGTTGATACCCTATCAAACTCATATCTTGAGGTTAGCCAAGTACTTTGACGACATTTCCTTCCACCACATACCTCGGGAAGAGAATCAGATGGCTGACGCACTAGCCACCCTAGCATCCATGTTTCAACTTGCCCCACACGGGGATCTGCCATACATCGAATTCAAATCTCAAGGTAGGCCGGCATATTGTTATGCAATAGAGGAAGAGCGGGATGGGAAACCGTGGTATTTCGACATCAAGCGGTATGTCGAGAATAAGGAATACCCACCAGGGATTTCTGACAATGACAAGAGGACGTTGAGGAGATTGGCTACTGGTTTCTTTGTAAGTGGTACCATCCTATACAAACGAAACCATGACATGACCCTCCTACAATGTGTAGATGCCAAAGAGGCGAACTTCATGATTGAGGAGATCCACGAAGGTTCCTTTGGGACACATGCCAATGGGCATGCTATGGCCAGAAAAATCCTCAGGGCCGGCTATTATTGGCTCACCATGGAAAGCGATTGCTGCGCTCATGTCAGGAAATGTCAGGCATACGCGGACAACGTCAATGTTCCGCCACATCCTCTGAATGTTATGTCCGCCCCTTGTCCTTTTTCTATGTGGGGAATAGATGTCATTGGGGCCATAGAACCCAAAGCGTCGAATGGTCACCGCTTCATTCTTGTGGCGATAGATTACTTCACCAAATGGGTCGAAGCAGCCTCCTATACTAACATCATAAGGAATGTGGTAGTTAGATTCATAAAGAAGGAGTTGATTTGTCGATACGGACTCCCCAGGAAGATCATTACTGACAATGGTACCAATTTGAACAATAAGATGATGCAGGAGATGTGCGAAGACTTCAAGATCCAGCATCATAACTCTACCTCTTATCGGCCAAAGATGAATGGGGCTGTAGAGGCTGCGAATAAGAATATCAAGAAGATTGTTCAAAAGATGACGGTGTCATACAAGGATTGGCATGAGATGTTGCCTTTCGCCCTACACGGATACAAAACCTCGGTACGAACTTCTACTGGGGCAACACCGTACTCTTTGGTTTATGGGATGGAGGCAGTACTCCCATTTGAGGTAGAATTTCTTTCTCAGAGGATAATGGCGGAGTCGGGCCTAGAAGAGTCAGAATGGGCTCAAGCATGCTACGACCAACTCAACCTTATTGAAGGTAAGCGTTTGGCCGCCATGAGCCATGGGCGCTTGTATCAACGAAGGATAAAGAACGCATTCAACAAGAAGGTATGCCCGCGCAAGTTCAACGAGGGAGACCTCGTGCTAAAGAAGATGTCCCACGCTGTTAAAGATAATCGAGGCAAGTGGGCCCCGAATTATGAAGGACCTTTCGTTGTGAAAAGATCTTTTTCTGGGGGTGCTCTGATACTCACCCACATGGATGGCGAGGAATTGCCTTCGCCCGTGAACTCCGATGTAGTTAAACGATATTACGCTTAAAGTCTGGGGCAATCGAGAGGACCGTTGCACGTTTTTATTTCTGAGTTTTTCTCGGTCCTTTTGGTTTCCTCTAGGGATTCCCATTCACTGTATTTGTCTCGTTTCTTTGAAAAGAAAAGATGGGCGGGGTTTTAGTCCTCCCTTTGGTGTTTCAAACTTTGTGTTTTAGATTTGTTATAACTTGAGCCCTCTTCGCTCGGTGTATGGGGTGCCCCAAACGCTTATTTAAAATTGAACCTAACTAGCCTTCACTAAAATAAAATCATCGCATTAGAAGCATTCATACATTCATACATGCACATACATATCTTGTGATAGCAAAGAGTAGAATCGTCTCAGGCCACGGTCAGAAGTCAAGACAAATCAATGGCAGAAATCAACCAAGGTAAGACGATAACCGGTCACGATTGGCCGCGTATTTTTGTTTCCTACTTGCAGGTACATAGGGACAGATGCAAGTGGGGCTAGGGTCACGACCGACTGATCGTTGCCCCTTCCCGGCGCTAAACAAGCCGAGAACGTCGCTGCAAGGCAGCCCAGTATCCTTTGTGTTCGCAGTTTCTTTTACTATTTGTTTGTTTTAAATAAGTAATCAACGCCTAATTCTAACTTAAGTAGGTTCAAGTTAGGCAAACGCTGGCCCGTAAGGGAGGAGGGGACATGGTTAATGTTCCCCTCAAAAAAAAAAAAAAAGTGGCAGGTTAGCTCGCCTGGGCGAGCAACCCCTGCACCCAAATTATAAAAAACGAGGGAGGGGAACGTTTTGGCATCCAAAAAACTCCCCCCCCCCCCTCATTCAAAAGATAGAGAACACGAAGGCTTGCGGTTTCTTGCTCCCCTAAGCCTTTTGATCGCATTTTGCTTTCGTTTTTGGTATTTCAATTCACTCCAACAAGTAAGTGTTCCATCCTTGATGTTTTTGCTTTCCATTGATGTGCTTTCTTAATCTTTTGGTGCCTCGAATTGTGAGAACATGCTTATATTTGTAAGGAAGTTTTGGTTTGCTTTGGTGCTTGTTTTCTTGAATTGAGGATTTGAATGAAAAGGCCTTAGGCCTAGGTTGTATTCTGAAGCAATGGGGCATGCCACATTGCTCCCATTCTCTTGCAATTTATGTCTAAACGTGCGCCCACCAAGTGCTCGATGAAATGCCCCAATGATATATGAATATGATTTTGCAAAATTGGGATGGTGGGGCTGTTTTATGTATGTAGAGACAGCATGGGAAAGTCAAAATAGGTGCCCAAATGTAATCCCAAGCTTAGAAACCCAAACTTTTTAAAGCTTCAATGCAAGGAAACATGCTTATGGCTAGGAATCCAAAATTTGGTTTTAGGATTAGAAAAGCATGAAAATAGGGACTTTTTTGTAAGGATTTGAGCTGCCCCATGATTGGCACTTTGCACCTAAGTAACGTGGGAGATGCTTTTCAATGATGTGTAGATATATGTGAATATATGGTATAAAAATATGTTGCAAAGTGTGTGAATATATGGCATAAGAATACCTTGCAAAGTGAATGAATAGTAAATAATGCATTTCAAAATATGTATATTTGTGGATAAGTAGCATAAGGAGCCTTTTAAAAAAAAATGTACCTGTGCCAAAGATGGCACGAGAATGCTTCCCAAATGAATATATGATGTGGAATTGCCCCTCAAGAGTAGGTAGATGACATGAAAGTTCCTTTTCAAATGCAAGTGTGTGCGTAATGTGAGATTGGCTCTCCAATGTGCGTATATGTATAAATAAATATGAATGGAACAACAAAAATTTGTATGTTAATAAAATACTTCAAATGTGTGTGGGTAGTTTGTGGTAGCAAAATAGTTAGGATATGAACATATGTAATTTTGGCACAATACCTTGAGCATGCATGTAAGTATTCTTTCCAAAAAAATGTATATGTATGGTAACTAGAATGTTTTGAATATCCTTGTATGTTGATATAAATAATGGGATATTTCCTACACGTACATGTGTGCATAAATGGATTACATGAGTCCATTCTCCATCAGAGGGATTAACACGACCTTTTTGCGTTAAGATAAGTGTTATCTTGTAAAACTAACTTTTAAATGTTTGTTCTCGTAGGAAATGGCCCCGAGGAAGCTCGCCTCAAACAGATCTAGGAAGGATAAAGCGGCTGAAGGAACCAGTTCCACTCCCGAGTATGACAGTCACCGCTTTAGGAGTGCTGAACACCAACAGCGCTTCGAGGCCATCAAGGGATGGTCATTTCTCCGAGAGCGACGCGTCCAGCTCAGGGACGATGAGTATACCGATTTCCAGGAAGAAATAGGTCACCGGCGGTGGGCATCACTGGTTATCCCCATGGCCAAGTTTGATCCAGACATAGTCCTCGAATTTTATGCCAATGCTTGGCCAACAGAGGAGGGCGTGCGTGATATGAGGTCCTGGGTGAGGGGTCAGTGGATCCCGTTTGATGCAGATGCTATCGGCCAGCTCCTGGGATATCCTTTAGTGCTAGAAGAGGGCCAAGAGTGCGAGTATGGCCAGAGGAGGAACCGGTCTGATGGGTTCGATGAGGAGGCCATCGCCCAGCTGCTATGTATACCGGGGCAAGATTTTTCCCGAACTGCTGCCGGGAGACGGGTGCGGATCATGCGCACCAACATGACCACCCTGACTCAGATATGGATGACTTTGCTGCTCAGCAGCATCCTGCCCACCGATCATAATTCCGACCTCCCCCTGCCGAAGTGTCAGCTGGTGTACGCCATCCTGACGCGGATGAGCATCCATGTGACTCAGTTAATCGCAGATGTCATCTATATTTTTGCAGGTATGGCGCCTATCAGGCACCCTCTGGACCCAGATAAGTCCAACATGGCCCTGGGATTTTCCGCCTTGATCACAAGACTCTGCCAGTTGTTCGGCGTCCCCGTCACACCTAGCAAGGTGATTCGACCGCCCATCACCCGAGCTTTTATTGAGAAGTACTGCACGCAGAGACAGGTCCAGGGTGATGCACCACAGGCCGCGGACGCGCCGCCACCTCATCAGGCTGGTCTAGCCGAATCATTTGACACGGAGCAGTATTTGCGGCATTTGGTTCGCCAGCAGGCAGCCAACCGCCGGGCACATGTACAGACCCATGATTGTCTTTATCAGATGAGTCTCAGCCTGCAGAGCCAGGGCTTTACTTCTTTTCCGTGCCCTACTCCGGACCAGTTCAGGGCAGAGGTCGCATGGCCTGGAGATTGGCCTGAGGCCCAGGCAGGAGAGGCACCAGCAGGGGCACCAGCAGAGGCTCCCGACGAGGCAGATGAGGCCCGCGAGGACGAAGAGATGACCGATTTACTTGATTTCTTAGGAGGGAGCGGGGCCACATGATTGGGAGATCTCTCGACCCATATTTCTTTTTGTTTCCATTTGTTTTTTCTGTTACATATCATCTTATTTTGTGTTTGACTAAGGGACTGACGTTTGTTTCATGTTTTGACTTTTTTTTTGTACATACATATCACTTGAGTTGTTACGTCGGTATTTGTTTCGTTGTTGTCAATAATGTTTGTTGAAATGCTGGAACCGCGTAGAGTTTTTTCATTTTAGGAACGTCGTCCTAAAAATAATAAAATAAAATGAGCCAAAAATCCTAATAAAAAGAAAGAAGCGCTGTGAATAAAAGTCATGTTCATAAAGAAAAGAAAAAGGTTTTTATTTATACATATATGTAAAAGGAAATGTGTATAGAAGGATTTTTGTGTGTAAATGATGCGTGGAAAGGAATTCTTGTGTGTGTGAGCAACGAGTGTATATGAAGAAACCTTTGTGTGAACCATAAGGGTGTATTGGAAAAAATGAAAATCTTTGAATGTAAATAGGGTTTGTATATAGACCGTGTGACGTAAGAAGAAGAGTTCTAATGCGTGTACAAAAGAAGTTTGTCATAGATGTATAAAGAAAGATTTTCCTCATAAAGAACCACAAGTGTATAGTTTTAGTGAACATATTTAAAAATAAAACAAAAAGTAAAAAGAAAGAAAGACCGCAAAGATCGACATGATTTAGTTAAGAAGTATGAATCATTCGTAAAGAGCAAACGCATCTTCTGGAAACAAGGGACCGATGCTAAGAGTTTATTTTCCGGAATGAACCGAGATAAGGATGGATGAATGCATTGAACTGATGAAAGAACATAATTTGGAAACGTTGGGTCTGTCTGTATAAATTCCCAACCGTAGTATCACAATGCCATAAACGGGATGCCTGAGTGCCCACCTGGCTGTAGCCATGACTAATTTTGCACGTTATTTTCAAATCATCATTGTCACGCGTGCCTTATGGAATAATGTGGAAGTTCGGCCCGAGACCGACACCTTGTCACCCAGATTTGTTTCGCCCAGATGTCAAGATTGGGTTCCCACGATAAAAGACCCCATTGAAACACAACCTCGAACCTTTTTGAACCTTGGCCTGTAAAAAATGAATCCTCATTCTTTCCCCCGAAGCAAAGGACAGTGAAATCTTCTCAAGGGAGAGCGAATGGAATGCTAAAACCCGATTTCCCAAAGAAAGGGATGGGGAAGGAAAAGTGAAGGGAAAGAGAAGGAAGAAATGGAAAGAAAGAAGGAAAAAGAAAAAATGAAAATAAAGAAAAGAACAAAAGAAAGAAAAGGAAGGATTCCCGATCAAAGATCGAAAGGAAGCGAAAAGGGAAAAGAAGCAATTCTCGATCAACGAAAGAAAGAGGATAGAAAGTCTCCAAAGCCAGATTGCCACTCAGGATCATTCTTGACTGGCATATCTACCCACATGAACAAAGAGGAAAAGACCGAAACACCAGCTTCCTCTCAAAAAACGTTGACCTCGAGAAAATCATTGGTCTGTGATCGTAGTTGATCTATGATTCGATAGGAAGTATTGTGTGGAATTGCCCCTCAAGAGTAGGTAGATGACATGAAAGTTCCTTTTCAAATGCAAGTGTGTGCGTAATGTGAGATTGGCTCTCCAATGTGCGTATATGTATAAATAAATATGAATGGAACAACAAAAATTTGTATGTTAATAAAATACTTCAAATGTGTGTGGGTAGTTTGTGGTAGCAAAATAGTTAGGATATGAACATATGTAATTTTGGCACAATACCTTGAGCATGCATGTAAGTATTCTTTCCAAAAAAATGTATATGTATGGTAACTAGAATGTTTTGAATATCCTTGTATGTTGATATAAATAATGGGATATTTCCTACACGTACATGTGTGCATAAATGGATTACATGAGTCCATTCTCCATCAGAGGGATTAACACGACCTTTTTGCGTTAAGATAAGTGTTATCTTGTAAAACTAACTTTTAAATGTTTGTTCTCGTAGGAAATGGCCCCGAGGAAGCTCGCCTCAAACAGATCTAGGAAGGATAAAGCGGCTGAAGGAACCAGTTCCACTCCCGAGTATGACAGTCACCGCTTTAGGAGTGCTGAACACCAACAGCGCTTCGAGGCCATCAAGGGATGGTCATTTCTCCGAGAGCGACGCGTCCAGCTCAGGGACGATGAGTATACCGATTTCCAGGAAGAAATAGGTCACCGGCGGTGGGCATCACTGGTTATCCCCATGGCCAAGTTTGATCCAGACATAGTCCTCGAATTTTATGCCAATGCTTGGCCAACAGAGGAGGGCGTGCGTGATATGAGGTCCTGGGTGAGGGGTCAGTGGATCCCGTTTGATGCAGATGCTATCGGCCAGCTCCTGGGATATCCTTTAGTGCTAGAAGAGGGCCAAGAGTGCGAGTATGGCCAGAGGAGGAACCGGTCTGATGGGTTCGATGAGGAGGCCATCGCCCAGCTGCTATGTATACCGGGGCAAGATTTTTCCCGAACTGCTGCCGGGAGACGGGTGCGGATCATGCGCACCAACATGACCACCCTGACTCAGATATGGATGACTTTGCTGCTCAGCAGCATCCTGCCCACCGATCATAATTCCGACCTCCCCCTGCCGAAGTGTCAGCTGGTGTACGCCATCCTGACGCGGATGAGCATCCATGTGACTCAGTTAATCGCAGATGTCATCTATATTTTTGCAGGTATGGCGCCTATCAGGCACCCTCTGGACCCAGATAAGTCCAACATGGCCCTGGGATTTTCCGCCTTGATCACAAGACTCTGCCAGTTGTTCGGCGTCCCCGTCACACCTAGCAAGGTGATTCGACCGCCCATCACCCGAGCTTTTATTGAGAAGTACTGCACGCAGAGACAGGTCCAGGGTGATGCACCACAGGCCGCGGACGCGCCGCCACCTCATCAGGCTGGTCTAGCCGAATCATTTGACACGGAGCAGTATTTGCGGCATTTGGTTCGCCAGCAGGCAGCCAACCGCCGGGCACATGTACAGACCCATGATTGTCTTTATCAGATGAGTCTCAGCCTGCAGAGCCAGGGCTTTACTTCTTTTCCGTGCCCTACTCCGGACCAGTTCAGGGCAGAGGTCGCATGGCCTGGAGATTGGCCTGAGGCCCAGGCAGGAGAGGCACCAGCAGGGGCACCAGCAGAGGCTCCCGACGAGGCAGATGAGGCCCGCGAGGACGAAGAGATGACCGATTTACTTGATTTCTTAGGAGGGAGCGGGGCCACATGATTGGGAGATCTCTCGACCCATATTTCTTTTTGTTTCCATTTGTTTTTTCTGTTACATATCATCTTATTTTGTGTTTGACTAAGGGACTGACGTTTGTTTCATGTTTTGACTTTTTTTTTGTACATACATATCACTTGAGTTGTTACGTCGGTATTTGTTTCGTTGTTGTCAATAATGTTTGTTGAAATGCTGGAACCGCGTAGAGTTTTTTCATTTTAGGAACGTCGTCCTAAAAATAATAAAATAAAATGAGCCAAAAATCCTAATAAAAAGAAAGAAGCGCTGTGAATAAAAGTCATGTTCATAAAGAAAAGAAAAAGGTTTTTATTTATACATATATGTAAAAGGAAATGTGTATAGAAGGATTTTTGTGTGTAAATGATGCGTGGAAAGGAATTCTTGTGTGTGTGAGCAACGAGTGTATATGAAGAAACCTTTGTGTGAACCATAAGGGTGTATTGGAAAAAATGAAAATCTTTGAATGTAAATAGGGTTTGTATATAGACCGTGTGACGTAAGAAGAAGAGTTCTAATGCGTGTACAAAAGAAGTTTGTCATAGATGTATAAAGAAAGATTTTCCTCATAAAGAACCACAAGTGTATAGTTTTAGTGAACATATTTAAAAATAAAACAAAAAGTAAAAAGAAAGAAAGACCGCAAAGATCGACATGATTTAGTTAAGAAGTATGAATCATTCGTAAAGAGCAAACGCATCTTCTGGAAACAAGGGACCGATGCTAAGAGTTTATTTTCCGGAATGAACCGAGATAAGGATGGATGAATGCATTGAACTGATGAAAGAACATAATTTGGAAACGTTGGGTCTGTCTGTATAAATTCCCAACCGTAGTATCACAATGCCATAAACGGGATGCCTGAGTGCCCACCTGGCTGTAGCCATGACTAATTTTGCACGTTATTTTCAAATCATCATTGTCACGCGTGCCTTATGGAATAATGTGGAAGTTCGGCCCGAGACCGACACCTTGTCACCCAGATTTGTTTCGCCCCAGATGTCAAGATTGGGTTCCCACGATAAAAGACCCCATTGAAACACAACCTCGAACCTTTTTGAACCTTGGCCTGTAAAAAATGAATCCTCATTCTTTCCCCCGAAGCAAAGGACAGTGAAATCTTCTCAAGGGAGAGCGAATGGAATGCTAAAACCCGATTTCCCAAAGAAAGGGATGGGGAAGGAAAAGTGAAGGGAAAGAGAAGGAAGAAATGGAAAGAAAGAAGGAAAAAGAAAAAATGAAAATAAAGAAAAGAACAAAAGAAAGAAAAGGAAGGATTCCCGATCAAAGATCGAAAGGAAGCGAAAAGGGAAAAGAAGCAATTCTCGATCAACGAAAGAAAGAGGATAGAAAGTCTCCAAAGCCAGATTGCCACTCAGAATCATTCTTGACTGGCAATATCCTACCCCACATGAACAAAGAGGAAAAGACCGAAACACCCAGCTTCCTCTCCAAAAACGTTGACCTCGAGAAAATCCTATTGGTCTGTGATCGTACGTTTGATCTATGATTCGATAGGAAGTCGCGTGCAAAATAGAGTCATGGTGCAGTTATTGGTTTGGGAATAGGTTAAGACACTTGCCTTGTGAGTTTTATACACCATGAGTGATTTATTTTCAGCTTAGCCCCATGTTTCCCCTGCGTGTTCATTTGAAAGCTAGAAGTTGACGTCCTACTCTTCATTCTCGGTTGCAAGGAAGATTACCCTTGGCACAAGTATGTTGTTTCTCTAAGATGTGGTGCTCTCGCGAATGATTTATTTTTTGCAAAAAGCATGTTATCCTGTTAGGTGGAAAAACCCGGTGGACCGTTCGGTCCCGCCAACATCCTTTTTCGGAGCCACGTGAATGTTATTGCTTAGGGCTGTTCATGTGTCCTCCACTTTCGAGTTTGGAGCTGTGTTCCATGATTGCCTAAGAGAGGACCCTCAAGGCAATCCTCCATTCTCATCCTGTTCCGGAGCCACATGAATGTTATTGCTTAGGGTTGTTCATGTGTCCTCCACTTTCGAGTTTGGAGCTGAGTTTCATGATTGCCTAAGTGCGGACCCTCAAGGCAATCCTCCATACTCCACCTTTGTTCGGAGCACCATGAATGTCATTGCTTAGCGCTGTTCATGTGTCTCCATTATCAAGTGCGAAGCTTCTGGTGACTGGGAAGCACGTTATTCTGTTGTTTTCCAGATCGGTTCCTTCGCCAAGTATGTGTATACGTGTATATGTGTATTATGTTCATTGTTCTTTGTTATTGTTTGTATTTTGTTTTGTGCAGAAGAAAAAAGAAGGAATGGAGACGAGAGTCGTCATCACAGAAGGGCAGGACGGACGAAATCAGTGTCCTATCTTTGCTTTCCTCTTATCTCCGATGAGAGGTAAGTAAAGAGGGGCAACTGTCATACCCTAATTTCGTCCGGGGATTAATGACATGCAATAAATGAAGTCCCGAGACGTCTCAGAAATCCAAAAGGAAGCAGGCTTGCGTAATCCGTGAAATTCTGTAATGTGGCAGAAATCGAAAAGAGATGTTTTAGCGCAATCCGTGAGTTTCCGTAACTTCTTTGAAAGCCAAAAAAGAGTAAATACATAATCCATAAGGATTCGTAACCTTGCGGAAGGAAAATAAGTATCGTTACGAAATTCGTAAAGTTTCGTAACGTTACGGAAAAAGAATTACAAAAAAATAGAAAAGGGGGGTGCATTTAGTAAAAAGGGGGTGTAAATAGAAACCAGGCCCACTTGGGCCCTCCAGAAGATTCCTCCAGAAGGCTGTTGCTTCTGGAAGAAGCAACCTTGCTCGCCAGGGCGAGCTGGGCGGCAAGCTTCTCCCCTATTTTGCTATAAATAAGGGAAGAAGTGAAGAAGAAAAAGGTTTAGCCCCTTAGGCACTTCTCTCTCTCTCGAATTTGCTGAGGAAAATTATTTCCGTGAAGAAAATCCAAGCCGAGGCGTTTCCGTAATGTTTTTGTAACGTTTCCGTGAGTAATTACGCGAAGATTCTCGACCGTTCTTCAAGATTCATCGTTCGTTCTTCGTTTTCTTCAGTCTTCAACGGGTAAGTACCTCAAACCAAGTTTTTCAATTCATTCTATGTACCCGTGGTGGTCCACATTTTGTTGCATGTATTTTTATTCTTGTTTTCGTCTACTTTTTATACTCCTTTTTGACGTGCTTAAGCCGTTTATTTAAGTCATTTCTCACTTAATCTAAAAATAAAATAAATTTCCACCGAACATTTGAATCGTATCATCCGTTAATTTTGGTTAAAATGAATTCCGACCGTTCGGTCGTGCCGTAACCACATTGGAAATCAAAAAAGAGGTAAAATAATAATATAATAATAAAAAAATACCTTTTAGTAAAATAAAAGCGTAAGATCAATCGGACGTTTTCTCTTTAGGACTTCTCATTCTTAATTGAATTGACTAATAACTAAAGTGAAACTAAGGCTAAAATCAACTCGCCTAGTCAAGCTCGTCCACAAAAATAGGTTTTTGAAAGTTTATCATGTCAGTTTCTTAATAAGTAAAAAAGGATCATTTTTAAGGTCCAACGCCTTAAAATGATCACCCCTCAAGTAAAAAGAATCACTTGATTCACGCATAAGAAAGAACTACGTAGGTCTGATTTCCTCTCCAAAGGAGGATACGTAGGAGCAAAAGCCCCGCTTTTGTCGACCTCAAAAAATAAAAAGAAATAAAAAGATAACACAATTCCACAATTCTAAAAAATAGACTGTTGTCCTTTGAGACAAACGTGAGAGGTGCTAATACCTTCCTCAAACGTAAATACAACTCCCGAACTTAGAATTTTCATTTTGACCGGTTTCCTTCGGTTTTTCCGACGTTTTCCACAAATAAACGTTGGTGGCGACTCCATGCATCTTTCCTCCTTTGGAAAGCGCACCCGTGAGCCTCGCCCTCGCTCGCCCACGAAGGGCACGTTGCGACACAACTCATAAGCATATAAGGTTTAGTCATATATATTTCTAGGAGAAGATTGTATGGGGTAACAATGATTGGCCAACAAGAATAAGGTGAAGATTATGCTTGAATATATGTGTTAAATCCATCTGTATATAAACCAAGTCACACATTTTGCGGATCAATAGCAAAATCTGCATGTACCTGGTCAAAGTGCTCTAGGCTTCACCATCAAAGGGATGGCGTAACATGCCTGAACATCTTTTATTCTCAATGATGGCGTTTGCCATGTCATTCGGTCTGTGGTTCCCATTGATGCAAACATTTTATGCAACCTTGGTATTATAGGCAAATAAAACATTGTCTTAACTAGAACTTTTATTTAATTACTTGTTCCAATAGTGTTGGCACGATACCTAGGCTTTTTAGAAAATTTGCATTTAGTTAATGCTCCATCATTTTTATAATATAAGATGTAATCCACACAACAATCAATCATCTTAGGCTCCAATCCCAACTTCGATACTAACCTCTTAACATCATATTTTTTTTTTGGAAAATGCTCTTTTATAGGTGTTACATCTAAAAGCATTTTTGAAATAAACACACTAGCTAGAACATTTCAATTGGAATTGCAATCTAAAAGCCTCGTGGATTGAGTCTCATGACCCTTCATACAATGGCTTATTCGCCTCCACCAATAAATTATAAAATCTTTGAGTATCTTCATTTGGCTCTTCCATATTATTTGACTTTGGAGCTTCAAATGTCTTAGGTTGTTGTTAACTCCTTGGAAATTGTACCAATTTATCCAAGTACTATTTTAAAGCAATAAGACTGAGTATCGAGTCTATAGGGACTTTGACTGCACTCATAGTTTGTATATGTCCAAATTTAAGTAACTAATGAATTGAATTGAATATTTGACAAGTTATGATGTATAAATGTAAATTTGACATAAATTAAACTACAAAGCAAGCATGTGCAAAGGTAAGAAAACAAACACTCAGAGCAGTGAAGTGACAGTTGGTGCAGAATTACGAGCATGTTGGGGGCTTAGCCTACTAGAACTACTCTTGATGCAACATTAAAGATTTTTCTCTATTTAATGTTATTCTAATTATTACGTACATCCACTAACCTACTCAAGCCATGATTCCTCATGTGAGAGAGACTAATTTACCTAATTTCACTCTTAACCCTTAAGAGTTACGTAAGACAAATTGCATTATGAGCATAGATGCATAATTTAGGTTAAATAATACCATTCTATCCTTAGAGATGGATTACCTAGATGTTCTTTTCAACTTCTTAGTGTTAGACAACTGGCCTCAGATATCTTAAGAAGGGGGGGGGGGGGGTTGAATTATGATATCACAAACTATTTCCCTAATTAAAATTTTATCCTTCTTTAAAGACAATGTCAATATTCCCTTATTATGAATTACTATAATTCAATTCAAACTAATTTTCCTTAATGCAAAAGATAAATAACAATAAATAAAGGAGTTTAAGGGAAGAGAAAATGCAAACTCAGTTTTATACTGGTTCGGCTAAGCAACCCGCTTGAGAGTTCCACTATCTTGTAAAAACCCTTTACAAGTTTTGAACCACACAAGAATAACCCTTCCTTTGTGTTCAGATCGCTTTACAACAAGAGACCCTCGGTCCCTTAATCATTTTTCTTGAATAAGGAGAAAGAGAAGAAGATATCTCTCTTGTAAGAGACAGATTATACAATGAAGCACTCAAATAATTCCTTATTGAATTGCAAGTGTTTTGGCTAAGGAATTTTTAGAAGATAAGACAATTTAATCTTTTGAGAGGATAAGACTTTTTGGTCAATAAAAACTCTGAGAAAAATTCATACCCAAGTCACATATATAGGCCTTTGATGGTCATTCAAAAGTTAAATGAAAAGATGTGACTGTTGGGAACCATTTTCAGAAATTCTCACTGGTAATCGATTACCATCGTGGTGTAATCAATTACACAGTTATTTATCTGAAGAGTTGTGGCTCTTCACTTTGAAATTTGAATTTTTAAGACTGGTAATCGATTACCAATTCATTGTAATCGATTACGTAACTTGTAATTTAAATTCAAATTTCTTTAAGGCTGTTTTAAAACGTTCCAAACCTCTGGTAATCAATTATAAGCCATGTGTAATCAATTACATGTGTTCTAAAACATTTAAAATGGTAATCCATTACCAGAGAGTAAAACTCTTTAAAAGACATTTTAAGTTAAATCCTTTGACCAAACCTTTTGCTGTTTCAACTTGGAATTTTCTTCCTAAGACTCTAGCAATTGTCTTGATCATATTTCTTGAATATCTTGGATTCTTGTCTTGACTAAAACTTGAAAAGCACTTTCCTTTGGCATCATCAAAACATTAGGATAGCTTTGCTTCTTCACTTAGGAGATAAATATTTTCCAATGCCTAAACCCTATAACACTACATGAGCGTGAGTGGTCAAACCATAAACATGATAATAAGCATAAAAAAGAGACGATAATATCGAAATAAAATTAAATAGATGATTAGAATCATTACATCAAGAGTGTTTGGTTGCTAAACTCCCAACAATGGATGATTTAGCTTCTCATTGTCTTGAGAGACTTACAAATACAAAAATGGGCAAAAGAAATGGAAGAGAATGGAGGAAAATGGAGATGAGGTGCTCCAAATGAGTGATTTCCTTCAATGGGTTATGCCCTAGCTCTCACTCTTTGTTGCTGAATAGAATCTGCCTAAGTTCCTATTTCTTTTTCCTTTAAAACACAACATAATCATGTTTTTTTATATTTACTGTGCACTAAGCGAGATGGGCGCGTTGAGCACGACACAAACATGTCTAACTGGCTTAAGTGACTATGCGCTAAGCCGCATGGGGTGCGCTTAGTGCGTTTGCATGTGACAACTAGCTTCCAATGTGGCTTCTTGCACTAAGCGAGCTTCTTGGGTGAGCGGTCTTGATGCGCTAAGTGAGGCTCTCGCATTGAGCGTGAGACTCCAATTCTTCAATTCTCTTTCATGCCTCCTGTTGTATCTCTACAAAAAGTATACAACCAAAACACTATAAATTTACTAACCTTAGCATATACTAGATAAAAAGTCATAAGAAGCTAAATTCCTAATGTTTTGACACAAAAGAAGCAATACAAGAGAGAAAATTAGATAATTGTCATGTGATTTAAATGCACAAATTACGCACGGTTAACAATTATCAATTACCTGAGAGCATCACACATCATCCCTTGCATTGAGATAAATTGTTCACCTTAAGCCACATCTTTTGCACTACTTGAAGCATCCATGTAACAATTAATAAACATGTGGCATCTCTTCACCATGATCAGTCTAAATCCAATAATTACGCTTGAACCCATTTTTGTAAAGGTGAACCTTCACAACCCTATCCTCCAAAATCCAAGTACAATCACATTTAACACAAGGAAATTTGATTCCCCCATCATTGTGATAACAATCTTTCTGACTAGCTTTGTTTATGAACTCTTCAACCACCTCGACAAAGGAATCTTTCAAACCGCTTGTACCACTATAACATCTATTGCACTTCCAACAACGATTCGAAGGAATATAGTTCATGTTCTGTACATTTAAGGAAAAAAATACGAACATTGATGATTTACATACATAATCTTAGAGAGATGATCTATTATTAGTAGCAAGATTTCTTGTGATGTTTTATGTGCACACAAAGATCACATGCGTAGTGTTTGAGTTTCTAAATGAACAAAACATGGAATATAAATAACATAATCGCAACCAAAAATATAATTAACACATTTAGAATACATAATTTGAAGCAACTCGAATAAAAAAACCACCTGAACAGTTGCACATACGTGTGAGTATCAGAGTGATCACCTAACAGAATCACACCTGTGAACCTAAGTAAGAGAGAAAGAAAAAAGTTTAAAAATACTTATCTATAAATTGTCTAAAAATGCTTATCATGGGAAATTGCACTAAATGTGTCTTGCAAGTAATCAACATGGTTTATGAAGCACAATTAATATTCTACTTAAGAATAATATTCTTAATTAGTAGCATTTGTACAAGAACAACTTGAGCCATGAAACTAACATTGGTCAATAAAAAATAAATGAAATTTACAAATATAAAAATTACTGTGTGACATTGTTTTCTATTTGTGTCTCACAACTTGAGCCATAAAACTGCATAAAGAAAAAAAAAAGAGAGAAATTAAGCCTGTGTGGTAAAACAAATACAGGAACCTCACACTTAAGGAAAAAAAATTAAATAAAAGCTTAATTGGAGAACTAAATTTCTGTCTTTGCTACATGCTACTTAATTCAAATGTATATATTTAAGAAAAAAATTATAAAAAGTTGTTCAAAAAACTAGAGAAAAAAACCAGCAAATGAATTGAAAATCAGAAGTAAGAAAAGAAGTGAAAAGAAGATTGAGATGAATTATATTAATATTAGTATCTCAAATGTCACACGTTTTCGAAAGTTTAAAATAAAAAAATAGTAAAAGAGAAAAGAAAAAATAGCAATTGGTCTTGTTTAAAAAAACCAAAAAGACTTCACTAAATAAATATAATGACATAAAAAGAAGATTAGCTAAAGAATATCAATGTTGGCATTCCAAACAAGTACGATTTTTTTAGGATAGGAAAAAAGGAAAAAAAAAAAAAAAAAGCCTCGAGAACTTAATTAAAAAATGGTAAACTTTGAAAGTTAAAAAATGCTTAATTAACAAATTTTAAGTCACTATAAAATGAAATATATGTAAAGAACCAAAGCTTAAAATTAAGAACAAAAAGTCCTGTAAAAAAACAAATTAAGGAAAATTCAAAACAATTATGAGAGATAATCGAATAAATATTATTCAGCAAGTCAAGCTAATAAATAACCTCTACAACTGTTACAATAAATCAGAAAATAATATAGCATCATAAAATTAAGAATATCATTGTGGTAATTATGAATTTTCAATTACAGTAAAAAAAATTAACTGAATTACAAATTGGTAGCATCCTATGGTTCGACGACGTGTGGGTTACATGTGTAATTCGTATGATGATGATCCATATAACGAGATTTGATGTAAGTCGCTCATAAATCAAAATACTGATTAAAGCTCATCAGAAGCTTTTAGGTGAGAGTGGAAGATTGACCTTGGGCTTGCACAAATTTCCATGAAAAAATCAACGAAAACCGATAACGGTTAAATATAAGTTATTTTTAATGATAAAAGTATATTAAAAATATCTTTAAAAATATTTATTTAGCAGTTATTTTTTTATTTAAATTTTAAAAATTAATATTTTTCTTATTTATGACTTGCAGATATGAAAATGAGGGATTAAAAATAAAAAAGATCCAAGAAATATAAAAAAATATCAATAAGGAAATTTTTTTGCCTCAGATCCAAGTTCATTCTAACAACTTTAAAAAGAGAATAAGTCAAGGAGAAAATACATCACCCTTGAGACTCAAAGCTTTCTAAATACATCCTAAGCCTGAATATATCTTGCTTGAGACCCAAGTTCACTCCAACAAAGATTTTTTTTGCTTGTGGAAGCACTTTTCAAAGATGGTTCTAAAGTCTAAACCATCATTGAACACTTGCATTCAAATATAGTTTTTCAAAAATCGTCGTTGAACACTTGCTTTCAAAGACAATTTTTTGAAAATCTTTATCAAACACTTTCATTCAAAGACGATGAATTAGCATCTTCAACACTTGCAATGATTTACAAAAATGTCACCCCATTTTGGATGACAATGGTTTTGGAAGAAGTTTCTTTGAATTAGCATAGTTGAAGATCATTTTTGTGGTAGTGTATATCATTTGTTTCTCTCATTGATTTGTATCATTTACTACATAGTTATGGTCAAGGATACTTTATGAAAACAATATTTAATCTTTCATTGATTTTTTAAAATGATAATTAATTTGGAACATCTTTTTTCTTGATTAATTACAGAACATAAGGAGTATTTGATATCATATAATAAATGAATGTATGATAATCAATTAGAGAATGCATGAAGTTAAATATCCATTAATGATACCATTAAAATACATTATCCTTCCCTAATACCTCATAATAAATTTGCTTTTAAAATTCACCTTTTATTAAATGTCTCATTAGCTAATACTACATCTCATCCTATATATATATATATATATATATATATATATATATATATATATATATATATATATATATATATATATAGTGTATTTATTGCTAAATTTCATTTTTATATTTAATTAACTGAGGATTATTAATGATATATACTCATTTTTTTCATGAAAGTTGATGCACTTATTGAGTTTTCAACAAAACAAAGTATACTAATTGGTTGAAAAATTATCTTGTAAAAATTAATAATCCCTTAAACCATTTAATTTCATAAATAGTCTTGAAATAAAATTTAAATTTATGAAAAATTAATCAATAGTTACCACTTTTATTGATTTTGATGTATTACATATTTATTTCTTATATAGGACCGGAGGTGGAATGATTTATTAAATAAATAAAAATAACTAAAAAATTGTCTAAAATATCCTTATTATATGCAGAAAAAAGTGATCCAAAATTTTCATACATTAAATAATGATTGATATTGAAACTGTTGTAGAGATAAAAAAAAAATTAGTCTCTAAATTGGTCACTATGGGCATCAAAATTTTTAAGTTTTAATTAGACCATTTTTTTAGTGGCTAATGGTTTTAACAAATTTATTTATTCCTTTAGAGTTTGGTTTTTCGTTGTTTAATTAAATTATTTATTCCTTAAAAAATTATTAATAAAGATTGGTTGCTATTTTCACATTTTAGAGTCCAAAAAATTATTTGTTTATTGAAATATATCTAAAGACTGATCTTTCAGTTGCTACCAACTCATTTAGATACTGATTTTTTAGTCTCTAATTCATTTGCAATTAGCAAAATCAATCTATAATTTGCTCCTTCAAAACCCAGGGTTTTTTGAAAGATTCTGGTAGCTGTCTCAACAACAACACCCGTGAGTTGTAACAAAATCATGTGGTTGAGCAACAGTAAACATCTTATTCTACCAAGAAAATAAAAAATGACAACATGAAAGTGTCATCAAAGTGAAAGTAGAGGGAGACAAATCAACCTTAGGAGTCGCTTAAGTGGGTATCTCATGCTTATGTTGTTAGCATTAAAAATAAGATCTGGGAAAATTTTCCATGAATTAGAATGAATGAATACAACATATTAGAGACATTAAGTGGGATGAGTTTAAGTGCATATCATGTGATAAAATGATGACGATAAATAGCTTTTCTTTTTGTGAGTTGAGGAGTATCATGTCAAAAAAAAAAAAAAAAAAGAAGGGAGTAGAGAATTTATGTGGTGCAATGACAACAATTTTTTTTTTAGGCTTAAATAATTGGTACTTATATAATAGGGGTGATTTGATTTTGCTGCCTATTTTTTTTTTTTGGTTTTAATTTGGTAGTTGACCAATTTTATTTTGAAATTATTTATTTTTCTTTGATTTTAGTATCTGACATATTTTTATTTTTGAAAAAATTACCTTTGTGAAAATGATATGGTAATAATTTTTAAGTGACTTGGACTTACTAATGTGACACTCTTAGTTATGTCATTAGTTAAAATCAAATAAAAAAATATGATGATATTAAAATCGAAAAAATGATATTATAATTATTTTTTTAGATATTAAAAAGTTATTTAAACCAAAAGTATATGTATATGAACTAAAGCAAATTAATGGTAACATGTATAAAGACTAAAAAGTAAAATTTATACCATTATAAGCATTAAATAAATACTTAAACAGAGTTTGAAATGAGTTCATTTGAAAAGTAGCCTGAATTTTAATACATAGTGAATTAGTAAAGTAAATTAATTTCCGACTTTCATGAGAAAGAGACAAATCCTGAAAGCCATATCAATGATGTATAGCACACAGTCACGACTCAACAGACCTCGCATGCATATTCTGTGAGCCGCACTTTCCTTTGACGCAAATCATACTATATGTCGACAAAAACAGCCAAATTACGTTATTATATCACACAACACACACGATGTCGCTAGTCATTCAGTCATGGCCACTTTTTTGCTCTCAGATTATCAAATTGGTTTTTCATTTGTACAGTATTTTTTTAGGCATTCATTTGTACAGTATAATAATAATTTTCTTAACTATTTATTAAAATTTTAAAAAAATCCATAATTTCTAATAAAAATCTTCTATTTGTTACCTCCTTAACTTTGTTTGGTACATGCATTATTAATTTATTATTGTAAACTATTATAAATAGTAAATTATTTTTTTTATGAGTATTAACACATTTGTGTACTTAGTGCTTGAATTAGAGACTGTAGGTTAAACTAGAACAACTTCATACAATTAATTCTGACGTTCGATGATTATTATTAGTTACTTATAAGTTTTTTAAATAATAATAATTTATTCGTATTGTTTGACATGTAGTCATGTTATTAATTGTGGAATCAAAATATAGAGCCTCTGTATATGCTCACTCTGAAAATTACTTTTGGGTCAAGTGGTTGTACTAATTGTAGTGGTGGCTGTGTAATTATGTTGGTGAGACTACACGAGTACAAACTGCTCATATTTGTTATTTTATATATACTCTCATTTTATCAAATGCAGGAATCACGTACGCATTATTAATTCATCATGTACAACCTTTTTAGCCCAAATAGGAACAGTCCTCACATGTGATTGATTTAGCATGTCCCTTTTCCTAGTTCTCTGTTTGAATAATACCATGGTCAATTGTTGTTTAAGATTATAGTAAATTTGTTATTGTAAAACTATGTTAAGGACTAATCGAAGCCTTTCTCTTTTTACCTTCATGGATAAAGGTAAAAATCACATCGATCGATCATCCTAAATTAAAATTGAAAAGTAGAAACTACATCTGATGACAATTCATATATACAATTTAATTAAGTTTCTTAAATCTATCATATAAAACATGTAGAGGGTAATGTAAATCAAAAGATTAAAGTGGGAGAACTAAAAGAGTATTTTGAGTTTTATAAATTTGTTTTTTTTGGGAAATTTTATAAATAAATGGAAACAAATATTTCTCAATTTGGGAGAAGGCATCTTTTCTCCAAAGATTTCAATTTGTAATACAATCAGTTTCTCATGAAATGTGAAGGATAATAGTTAACAAATAGATAATTAAATTTTAATCTTAATAGATAATTATATAAAAACAATATGTAAAATTGAAATTATGTAACGTTTAATATATATCCAATGCAAGTAATAGACGTTTTTACTTTTTAGATAGCAATAAAAAATACTTTGACTAATATGAATAAAAAAAGACATTAAAATCATTGATGTCGGAAAAAAACATACTTTGAATACTCAATAACTACTTTTTAAATTGGTCTTTAGAGATTTTACAGGTAAGAATTATTCTGACCCTTCTAATGCCTAAAGGACAATTATTTATTGACAATTCTATAGCTTTTTTTTTTTGAGAGAGAGGACAATTATATAGATTTTTTTTACAAGGACAATTCTATAGCTAATAAAAGAACACGCCGCCTTTAAAATTTGAATATCCCAACTTTCATATAAAATCTCGGTCCAAATCTTAAATAATGGCCAATTTTTCAGTACTAATTAATAGATAATCTTTTTATCTTGAAAAATAGTCATTGATTAAATTAATTAGTAAATTTTAAATTATTTAATTTTTTAATTAGGTCTTTAAACTATTCTTTTGTTCAAAATCAACAAGTTATTGATCAGGTAAAATTAAACTCAATCCTCTTAAATAATATCTAAAATTTAAGTTTTATGAATGAAAAAAAAAATTGAGATAGAAATATTCCACTAAAAGTTATTAACTAGATTTTTAGTAGAGATTAATCATTTGTAAAGATAATAGATATTTCACACTAATAATATGGTTATAAAAAGTTTTTTTTTTTCCTATTGGGTTCTTAAACATGTATTTCTTTTTTAGTTAAATCATTTCATCTAATTTTCGTTACATAAATTTACTCGTATAAACCTAATTAGTCTATGAATCCAGTTTTTAATTATGTTTTTTATGCATGGGATTGTCGTGGATGATCATGTAATTATGCAGATTTTGGGTATGTGACAAAACTGCTTCATCCTTCGGATGCATAATGCATTGCTTGGCTGGAGGGTTAGTTTTATGGTCTCTCTATATAAATTTAAAATATATAAATTCATTGCTTCGGATGCATTTATTAAGTGACACGGAGACCTTAGACGCCTCTACATAACTTTGTGAATTGTGATAAGTCAGGAAAGGAAGTTGATAATAAATTAGTCCGTACCTGGAGTTATTTTATTTATTTTTCTTGTTTTTAAAATCTACAAAGCATTTCAATACAAAATTAATCAGGACTATATTTTACTCATATTATATCTCATCTTATTCATTTTCTTTCTTTAAAAATTATATTTTTTTCCTTTCTTAATAATATTTTTAATATTTGATTTTTTTTATAATTTTTAGTGAAGACTTTTTTATCATTTAAGTTGAATTTTTTATTCTTCTGTCTTTTTTTGTTCTGATTATTTTATCTAGATTATATTTTTTTTACTAAAACAATCATGTTCGAGAGCTTTGTAGGATTACTAGATGATAAATCCTTTCTCCGACTATTTAGTTAAGTTATATAGCCATGTAGCAGTTGATTCACACTTTCAACGGTTTTTATTTTGATTTAAGTAAGTTGATTTGCTAACGTTTGATAAAATTAAAATAAATTGACTTCTATAACTTATTTTAAACGCGAATCAGCCCAGGGAGGGCTTTTATGTAGGTTAATAATGATGCAAGTCGGCACAAGCCAATACATTTCCTCATATATATCCACCAAGCTACCTAACCTCAATTTCAAATCATCAATATTCTATTTTGTAAAGATGAAAAGGAAAAACTAGTAGATATTTTTTCGGGGTAGATAAGTCGAAGATATTTGTTGCCTTGAGGGTAAAAAATTTATAGATTAAATTTTGATATTTAATGAATATGTATACGTAAAGTAAATAATTTATTTATTTTACTCACTTAATAATGCCAATGGTGTAGAGGTAAGTAGAAAGTTAATCGTACTCGTACATATTAAAATTATTTGAATGTTTTCAATTTTGTATAAAATAAATTGTCTTAAAATTAATCTACCAATGAAAATTTGTTTCAAAACTTATATTCAAAACCCTAAGAGTATCAAAGACTTTATTTTTAATATATATAAATTTAAAATATATACTTTTACTTTTACTAATAAAAAAATTCAATTTCAAAATTTGTATAATAGCAAATATTCAAAGCTATTCATGTGTTAGTAAATTTATAAATATTCGGTTAGGGAATACCCATATGAATAGGAGATGGATATAAAACAAATTTTAATTTTTCGTGTGAAGTTATAAGATTGACTGCTTAAATAAGAAAAAAATTCTTGATTTAAATCTCTCATACTAATATTCTAACAAATAATTAATAACTTGATGGAAATAATATAATAATGTGTGATGGGAGGCTACTAATTTCTTATCCGGATACTATTTCTACATTTTTAGTAGTTTTATAAAAAGAAAAATTATATTGTTATTACCCTTATTTGTTCAATTTTCAAGCATTATTATCAACCAATGAAATATCATGTTAAACAAGACATGTGAATTTTAAAATAATTATTAAAAAAAGCAAATTTATCATCATAATAATCTCTAATTGAATAAGCGTGAAAACTGAATCTCGTATCAAATTATTATTATTAATTAATTAATTGCTGCGTTCCTGCTCAACCTGACAGAGCCAATAGAAATTATTTTTTGCCGACATCTTATCAAACATCCAACTAGTATGTGACAATGTTGTCACGTGGGAAACATTTGTTTTCGTAGTTCCAAATGTTGCGTGACGAAAAGCAATATGACGCTACACAAGACCCGCTCCATTTATAATGAAAGATTACAATTATAATACAGTTATACAACTTTTATAGAAAAAACATTATATGAATAATATGATCCTTATAAAAAAAACCAATAAGTATCATGATTATATATTGTTCTTATTACCAACATCGAGAACCCGTGGCACCTCAGGGTGAATGTGATTGGAGTGAAGCCTCAGACTTCACATGTTGACTTGGAGAGTCACTTTTGTTAAGAGGATAGAAGGGAGACATGAAAAATAAAGGATTTCAACGCTCCAGAATATGAATTACGATAATAAAGCAAATATATGCTTAAATAAAACTTGAATGGGTGTGCTGAGTGAGTGATGTGATGTATAAAGGGTTCGATAGAACCTGAATTTATAGTAGTTGAGCGTGATTGTTGGTCCTTGTTTCTAGGGACTATTGTAACCTTTGCAAATATTTCTCGCTTGTAGATAATAGATGGAATAATGTTAGAGATAAATATTTACTTATAGATAAAATGTAGAAGATAATCGTACATTGTAGATAATGAATAAATATTCAAATACATTTGAATATTAATAGATTAAAAATAATCTGTTTGTTGGAATGCTCAACTGTTGAGGGTCGAGCGTCCATGCTCCTGTAGCAGGACGCTGATGTGGAGTATTGACACGTATCTCAAAGTGGCATGTAGCATGTCACGTGTATTTTGGGAGTCTTGAACATTAAATATATAAATACTCAATTTGTCCTGATTGATAAGACAAATGTCTAAATTTTATAAAGTTTGTTGAGTGTAATGTTGTTTTTATAAATCATTAAAGTCCACATTTATTTATAAAGTGTGTTTATTGTAATGTTGTTTTTATAAATCATTAAAGTTCACATTTATTTGTTTCCATTTATTTATAAAATTTCCCCCCAAAAAAACAAATTTATAAAACTCAAAATACTCTTTTATTTCTCCCACCTCAATCTTTTGATTTACATTACCCTTATTACTAGAAAACTGCTATTCTACATCGGTCGAAATGGATATTCTACATTGGTGCTCAACCATTTTTTATACTAACGTAGTTGAAAGTAAAAACTTTCAACAACGGTCAACATTTGCCTGTTGTAGAATTACACTGATTTCTACATTGGTGCCAACCAAACCATCGATGTAGAAGGGTGGCTTTTGAATACGGGGATGATGTCAACAACGACTTCGAAAACGTGTTTTCTACATTGGTGATGACATCAGGCCCGACGTAGTAACCTGCACTTTTTACATCGGTGTTACCTTTTGAACGATGTAATAAATATGTGTTTCAACATCAGTGCTGACTCAAGCACCGATGTAGAAATTACATATTTTTACATCGATGCTTACATCTGCACTGATGTTGAATGTTGACTATTTCTACATCGGTGTTTACGTCAGCACCGATGTTAAATATTGAATAACTTACAATTAAATTTTAGGTTAATTAATAATCAATCTTTATATTTGCAATATTATTATATAATATGAAAATCAATATTTATAATTACAATATTATCTATATTACTAATAATCAATAAATATAATTATATAATATGAAAAGTTGTATTTATAATTACAATATTATCTATATTAGTAATAATCAACAAATATAATTATATAATATGCAATAATATTATCTATATTATCTATGTATGTAAATGTTGCACAGAAAGCCAAAATAATTAAGCATTCATCAACCTAAAATGACCTTGTATGAGTAGGTGCTAATGAAATGGATGCCAATATGATTTCATAGTTATTCTCAATAATTTTCTCCTTCTCTTTTACCAGTTGAAGTTGCATATTAGGACAACATGTTATCTCTACCTTTTATATATAAGTTATTGTGTATGCTTATTTCCAGTTTTCACAAGACAACTTATATGCATGCAAATTCACACGTCTTTCTGCTTATCCATTACCATTGACATAGAATTGGTTGGTACAGAACTAATATGCCCTTATGTAAAAGGTCAGAGGGGAAACAATTTCTATTCTAAATCCATAAAGATTTATGGCTGTAGAGGAGAGACTCATGGATACTGCTACCAAACTCCCTTTGACCTCATTTAAAAACCACATCTATTTCATCCAATCAAGCAATCAATCTTTTTTATTTTCCAATCAAATCCCTAATTACCATCAAACAGAAAGGTACCTTAAACCTAAACACTATAGGGGAGTTTTGGACACCAAAAACAGATTTGATGGGACTTGGGGATTTTTATTTTAAAAGATGGGCAAGAACTATATATATATATATATATATATATATATATATATATATATATTATACTTTAGATTTTTTTATTTTTTGGAGTCAAAATTAGGCGCTAAGAATAGCTAATATACTATATGAAATTTAAGGTCATTAATTAAGAAAACAATATAATAACATATGAGAGAACAGAGTACTTGGACAAGTTATTACCTCATTGGCTAAAGAACTCAAATGGCTTTCCAGAAGATATATTTTTTGTTCTAAACTCTAGCTCTTGTGGAACAATGTATATTAAGATTTAGTTACCAATAAAAAAAATCAAAACATGAGAGGGAGGGGGCCGGGGGGACAGCTAAGGTTAAATACAGAGAGTGAATGTAGTACATAATAAAAATTAGTCTTCCCAAACTGTCCAAACGGACAATTCAAGATTCAATATACCGATTAATGCAAACTTTCCATATTAATCGTTGTATAGAATCTCAAACGGGATACTAAGGTTCACTCTCAATGATTAATTAGCTACATAATACATCACGTCATACATAAAGAAGCATGTAATTATCACTGTTGTGCATCAAAGAAATACATACCTAAAAAATGCCAGTAAATGACAATAGGTACGAGTGGGATTACAGTAATGGCTTTCCAAACACGGCAGTGTAGATTCAACTTGTCAGTAGGTGGCACAATTTAGTACATCCAATGTATTTGTGACAACGTACTACCTACAAACAAAAAACAAATTCTCACTGATTGAAAGACATTGGCAGTGCATAGAGTTTAATTAAACATCTTTGAAAAAAACAGTGCAAAAACGGCCTCAACAAGACATTGCATGTTGCTTTTGTCATAAACAACCCCCCAGAGCTGCAAAGGATAAATTGGAAAGACTATCAAACTTGAACTCAACCCTTAATTACAACACTATTTGTTATTTTATATATTGTTGTGTTCAAAATAGTGTTTTTAGTTCTCTTAGAAAGTCTGTTTCTGAAAACTAGACCTTAATTATTAGCATGACAATTGTTTCTGTATATAGTTATCTATTCTACTGTTTTTAAATTTCCACAAGTTTGGAAGACATTTAGGAGAGTGAGGTAGTGATAAAAGGCTCAAATTGAATAATTAAAAAGAGGTTACAGGTTAAAAGCTAAAAGTTCAGTACGAGTGTGACCATGGTAACCAAAACAATTAAAAAAATGTACCCCATGATGTTTGGAGTTAAGAGGTCTCCCATAAATGTCAATTAATTATACATTCCTTAATTAATTGTTACAGATAACCAATGTAACATCCGTCCTTTGACATAAATATAGTCTATAATTAACCAAACCTTTGAGAGGCACAATTCAAGATAGAGATGTTTACTTCAAAATCAGATTATGAATTGAATGCAATGCAAAGAAAATCATGCACATTCCTATGTATGCCTACAAGGAAGAGAAGAAAAAGGGTACTATGGTTGGGCTAGTGAATGTCTAGAATATGGCATGGGGCAATATATGTTGTGTCCTCGGAAAAATAGAGACCCAAAAACCGTAGACATCTCAATGTTATTAACAGTTTTTATGGCTTTTTCTTTTGCATGTATTAACCTCTATTCCTATTCTATTTTATGGGCAGTGAGGAAAGCAAATTAAGGCTATGAAAGCTGTAAAAGGACAAGACAACATGCAGAGAGAGAGATACATACAAAACGAAAATTGTTATGAGAATAGAGAGAATTAGAGAGTTAGGTCCATAAGGGAATGATGAATAAGTTTGAAACCTATACTCAAGAGGGAGAATGAGGAGGGTGGCAAAAGTGGGTTTGGTTTGGGGTTCAGCCTCATTCTTTTTGTAGAGAATAACAATGTCCTTGCATTGCACTCCTTAATATTAGTCTTTGACTTAGTAGTTTTTACCCCCTTCTCTTTCTCTCTTGTAATGTGATTGTCTCAGTCTCTTTTTAGTTTGCATTATTATTTTAGTTATGATAATTTCTAATCAAGGTGGAGAATAGAATAATAAGGGTTTGAAGAAGAGTGAAGTGAGAGCATGTGACACCGGTGTCTCAACTAGCCAGTCATTATTATTTTAGTTTGTGTTATAAGATTCAATGGTTTTGATGTCTCAACTAGCCAGTCTTATCATGGATATCATTGCTGGATCATATGCAGTCATTGACACCAAAGCTGATGATTCATTCTTTGGTGGACGGAGTTGTGAGTACAATTCCTACTTAGATTTAAGAAGATTTTTATCTGTTATTCATCTTAATTTTGGCTTTAATATGTTATTCTCCTTAAATCACACATAATAACTTCAGTGTTACTTAGTGCAATGCCCTTACCCATTCAAAAATTAAGGATGACTAATTAGTTCATGTACTCATCTGTATCAAAAAGGATATTGGTTAACATGAACCAAGAGCATTATATTGCTATTTGATACTGTTATTTCATGTTTGTATGTGAAAAATATCATTTGTTTGCTATGATGGTCAGATACTGGATTTTGTGCCTAAGCCCAATCATTGGGTTGAACAGGACAAGGATCAATTGCTGGATCCACTCCCCTAAGAAATGCAGGGTTTGGAAGGTTTATACTAAAAAGCAAGATACAATTATATAGGGAGGGGAATAATTAGGATTTCTGAGCAGGCAAGGTTGTTACATGAGTCAGTTTAGATAGTGGGGAGGGGGGCTGTAGAAGATAGATAACAATTTTGGGTTGCTTTCTTTGGTAGAGAAATATATTTTCTCTTAGGAACTGAGCTCTGGACCTTCTTCTATTGTAAGAGCTGAGGGCCTCTTCTTTTTGTTATTGAATAATATTTCTCTTTATTCATATTTTGGTGGTCTATCATATGATGTGACTAAATGCTATGATCTGTTAGTTATACTACTGACTTACCGACTTACCGTCTAGATTAAATTCTCTATGAAAAACTAGTTGAAGGATGCATATTATTTTATACATAATGCACAACTTCTCATTTCTATATTTTGAGATGTTCTTTTTCCTTGTACTTATTGGAGCATCAAATTTGTCAACTGGAAAAACTGTCATATCATTTAAAAAGATATTTATAAGGATTTGAATCTTGTGTCTCATTTCTTGTCTTTACTTGTGTACATGTATGAGTTATTGGCAGATAAGAAGCATTTTCACACATGATGGAGCAAGACACTTTGGCACTAAATAAAGAAAACCAATTGATATGCGAGATCAAACAATTGAAGCCTCACACTACATAATTATGATACTATTCATGGCAAAATCGAAACATATAATTTTGGCTATTATTCGAAAACTTGATGTTAGTATTCTAAAATTACATATTTAAAAGCAGAACACTACATTCTGCACCTGCCCCCCTCCCTTGAAACAATAAATAATAATAAATGACACATACCAGAAAATTGAAACACATAATGTAGCAAGTAGATACAACAAAATAAGGAGTGGAAATGGATTCATACCTGTAGTAATGCTAAAAGCCAGACTAGCCCAAAAACTAATAGTGGAAATAGCCAATATCGCCAGTGATGGTGCTGACTATTATGTAGTTGTCACAAAACCAAAGAACAGAGCAAAGAAGCCTCCAGCCACAACTAAACCAAAAAGTTTGTCACTTTTGACTCTCTAGAATAGTCCTTGTGTTCAAGGAAAGCTTCCCCAAATGCCTCTAAAAATATTAGGAATTTTGACATTAAATAAGCACAACAACCTTTTGATGGGCATTTCTTAAAATTGGACAATACCAAAACAGAAAATTGCATTCCTTAATCATGTAACAATGTTACTCATTGACACATGGCATTGTTCCCCTCATTCATTGAATGATGACTAAGTTCACATATTAATTTTTATTTAAAACTTATATGAAAATAACCTAATATTCAAGTAAAACAAAGATAAAAAATAAACACGAATTGGCATCTTCGTATGTTAAGTAAGAGCGATTGATAGATTACAGCCAATAGGTACAACTGCTAAACACCTATCAAATGGCTAATCTCATTCAAACTTTTTTTTCAGTAATTTTTCTGAATACCAATTGATACAACTTTAAATATGGTGATCTGCTCTTTCAAAGCAATAGTAAATGTCTTCTTTCACATTGACATGATAGTATTTAATATAAGCTTTTGGAACAGTATATCAAAATTGGATATGCCAAAATCTTTGACTTAAGGGCAACAAAAAAAACTTCGTACCCCATTGCCCAGAGGCTCTTCGCTATGCGAAGGTATGGGGGAGGGATGTTGTACGCAGCCTTACCCTTGCATATGCAAAGAGACTGTTTCCGGATTCGAACCCATGACCAACAAGTCACCAAGGCACAACTTTACCGCTGCACCAGGGCTCGCCCTCAAAACTTCGTACCCCATTGCCCAGAGGCTCTTCGCTATGCGAACAAAGAAAAAGGAAATATATTAACTAGCAGTAAAAATAGGCCTAGTGCAAAATGAGCTGCTGTAATTACTTATACCTATTTTCTAAGTGCTCTTTGAAGTTTAAACAAACACTTTTGAGATGGCTTTTTTCAATTTATTCTAAAACATCTTACTCCATAATTTAATAACACATAAAACAGGTCCCGTAAGCTATATTTTTGCTTCCTGATAAGTGATAAGCTATATTTAATACCCACAACAAGCTCAAAATAAATAAATACTAAAAACAAGGCTATCCAAAGAAGAACTTGACAATTTTGGAAGAGTTAAATTCATGTAAAATATTTCTTGGACTGACTGTCTTTTTCTTCCTTGTTGGGAGCAAAGTTTCTTCTCTGGATATGGTCAAACAACAAACATAAGTAAACTAAGTATGGTCATCAAACCGGACAATTACATTGGCTTTAAGCATAACACCCAACATACACACACAAATAGGAGGACAAATAGGGCAAACACCCAACATAACTAAACATGGGCAAAAACATACGAACAAAAATAAGGGGATAATTACAATGGGTTCAACCGTTGTTCAATGTTTGAAGGAAAACACTCGTTAACAGACAAGGCTACTTACATTTGACGGAGACTTCACACATGAACTTTTCTGGCAATGCTTCGCAGAGATTGAACGAAATGATGAAAGCTTCACTTCGAGGGATTCTGTAAACACAAAGCAAGCACAAAATCCAGCATGAGGGTCACAGAGTTAAAGTCGAACACAAATTAACAGATGAAAGTAATGGGCTTTTGAGTACACAACTACCTTGGAAGACGATGAACGAAAGAAGCAGACATGCAAGCTAGCTAGGGTTCGAGCTCGTGACTGAGACCCACAGTAGCTACACGAAATTATTAGTTCTTTGGCGAAATTTTTTAAACCCTATATAAAAAGACGGTCGTTAAAAGCTATTCAAATAAACGTCGTTGTCCTACTTCTACTCATTATTAAAGGCAGTTCTCTTAACAAATGTCGTTGTAAAATTTAACAAAATTTAAAAAATGGCAACACATCTCCATCTACGATGTTTCCTTTATGACCGTCGTAAATGGTGCGTCTTAAAAAACCTTGCCTCTACATGTTTTATATGATAGATTTAAGAAACTTAATTAAATTGTATATATGAATTGTCATAAGATGTAATTTCTACTTTTCAATTTTAATTTAGGATGATCGATCAATGTGATTTTTACCTTTATCCATGAAGGTAAAAAGAGAAAGGCTTCGATTAGTCCTTAATATAGTTTTACAATAACAAATTTACTATAATCTTAAACAACAGTTGACCATGGTATTATTCAAACAGAGAACTAGGAAAAGGGACATGCTAAATCAATCACATGTGAGGACTGTTCCTATTTGGGCTAAAAAGGTTGTACATGATGAATTAATAATGCGTACGTGATTCCTGCATATGATAAAATGAGAGTATATATAAAATAACAAATATGAGCAGTTTGTACTCGTGTAGTCTCACCAACATAATTACACAGCCACCACTACAATTAGTACAACCACTTGACCCAAAAGTAATTTTCAGAGTGAGCATATACGGAGGCTCTATATTTTGATTCCACAATTAATAACATGACTACATGTCAAACAATACGAATAAATTATTATTATTTAAAAAACTTATAAGTAACTAATAATAATAATCGAACGTCAGAATTAATTTGTACGAAGTTGTTCTAGTTTAACCTACAGTCTCTAATTCAAGCACTAAGTACACAAATGTGTTAATACTCATAAAAAAAACTTTACTATTTATAATAGTTTACAATAATAAATTAATAATGCATGTACCAAACAAAGTTAAGGACGTAACAAATAGAAGATTTTTATTAGAAATTATGGATTTTTTTTTAATTTTAATAAATAGATAAGAAAATTATTATTATACTGTACAAATGAATGCCTAAAAAAATACTGTACAAATGAAAAACCAATTTGATAATCTGAGAGCAAAAAAGTGGCCATGACTGAATGACTAGCGACATCGTGTGTGTTGTGTGATATAATAACGTAATTTGGCTGTTTTTGTCGACATATAGTATGATTTGCGTCAAAGGAAAGTGCGGCTCACAGAATATGCATGCGAGGTCTGTTGAGTCGTGACTGTGTGCTATACATCATTGATATGGCTTTCAGGATTTGTCTCTTTCTCATGAAAGTCGGAAATTAATTTACTTTACTAATTCACTATGTATTAAAATTCAGGCTACTTTTCAAATGAACTCATTCCAAACTCTATTTAAGTATTTATTTAGTGCTTATAATGGTATAAATTTTACATTTTAGTCTTTATACATGTTACCATTAATTTGCTTTAGTTCCTATACACATACTTTTGGTTTAAATAACTTTTTAATATCTAAAAAAATAATTTTAATATCATTTTTTCGATTTTAATATCATCATATTTTTTTGTTTGATTTTAACTAATGACATAACTAAGAGTGTCACATTAGTAAGTCCAAGTCACTTAAAAATTATTACCATATCATTTTCACAAAGGTAATTTTTTCAAAAATAAAAAATATGTCAGATACTAAAATCAAAGAAAAATAAAAAATTTCAAAATAAAATTGGTCAAGTACCAAATTAAAACCAAAAAATAAATAAATTAGGCAACAAAATCAAATCACCCCTATTATATAAGTACCAATTATTTAAGCCTAAAAAAAATTGTTGTCATTGCACCACATGAATTCTCTACTTTTTTTTTTGACATGATACTCCTCAACTCACAAAAAGAAAAGGTATTTATCGTCATCATTTTACCACATGATATGCACTTAAACTCATCCCACTTAATGTCTCTAATATGTTGTATTTGTAACATCCCAGTTTTTTGTAAATAAATTTAAAAAGCTTTTTAGTAAAAATAAATAAATAAATATAGAGCAAATAATAGGCTGAGTACCCTAGGTATAAATAGTTATGTTAAGTTAGCTGCCTCCTTTTTGGCCTCATTTTCGTTTTTCCCTTCTCTTCTCAAAACTCTTTCTTTTTCTTGCAACCCACCAAACCTATCTCAGAAAAAAGACGATCTCGAACCCGTTCACCGTTGGATCGTCGTGAAATTTGAGTATCATGTTCGCAACCCAATTCCGAACATTCGCACCGTTGGGAATTTCAAATCATATCTGAGCTTAGAGGAAAACCCTTGGCATTATAGCATTTTAATTTCCCGCAGAAACCCAAAACTGTCTCGGTAAAACTACGATCCCAGCTTCGTTAGCCGTTGGATTTTTATGAAATTTGGATATGTTGTTAGAAATTCAATTCCGCACACTTCCACCGTTGGGATTTGCAACATAATATTCGTGGAGGGAGAAAAAGGAATCGCATGAAGACAGTACAACTGGAGGTTTCAATCTCTTCTCCGTCTCTCTGACGTTTGGGAATTCTATCGGAGCAGTCGGATGAATAATTGAAAGAATTTCAGGGAACCGCTAACCGCTAGAGATGTTGCTATCGCTGGCTGAAGACACGTGAGTCTGCTCAGAGGTAAGGGATGAGTTATTCACAGTTGGGGCTTAGTGAGAACATGTGTAGGGATCCTTAGAGGATTAAATTGGGGTTTTATTTTGAGATGTTTATTAAATTGCAATGTTTCCTTTATGATTATAAATAAAATATTGATGTCCTAATAAAAATTGCTTGATAAATTGTGCTCTTGATATTTGTATATTTCGACCTATGATTTTGATATAATTGTGTAATATTATTTAAGGGTTTTAGTCCTAATGTTGTGATAGTCTTTTATATAAATTGTTATATTGAGGATATGAAATGATGATTCAAATTGTGAGTATGTGATGAATTGTAGAAGAACATGTTGCTTTGAGATTATAATATTGTTATTGAGATTGAGTATAAGTGTAAAGTTCAGCATGTGTTAATTTGTGAGATATGTGTAAACATGTGATGGTGAATTGTGATACTATGATATGTGAAATTGTGAATGAGTTCTACTTGTGGATAAGTGTGTAGTTAACACTTGATGTGAAATTACTTGTGTTGTAAGCTATGAATTGTACAATAACCCGACCAGCATTATCTTGAGAAAAACGTTGATGCGCAGTGTTAAAGAAAAAATGTAGGTTTCCTATTTAGGAACCAATGTTAAATCGTAGCGCAATTGTGTTGAACGTGTTTAAAACACGAGTGTAAGGTCATGTGTATTGTATAATTCATGAGCAGTGTCTGCATGTAAAAAAAAATTATTTTAGGGGTTGGACCTGAATCAGGAGGGAGAGGCCCTGACAGACTCTTCGGAGTGTAGGCCTTGGGGGTCACCGGGTTTGAGTGCTCCTTTAAGCCTATGTTGATCCCATAAGGTTGGAGCATTCTCGCAAAACATCGTGACCCTGACTGGTCTCCCTATGATCTTACTTAGTGAGAGTGACCTGACAAACCCATTGTGTGGTGTGTCTTGTTATGTACTCCTAAGCGTCCCAGGGTGGTTTTTCACTGACATGGTACCACATTTCATATAGGATTGAGTCTTAGCATAACTATTGCATATGCTTGCTAATTGATGTGTTATTATATCTTGATCGAAGTGTGAGATTCTTGTGTAATGTGATTGATAATTGAAAAATGAATTTTGAATGACGGAGTGGTGAAGTTACGTGAGCTATGTTTAAGCAAGTGGTATCTCATTTATATAATATGTATATTTAATTGTCTTGTTTCTCTATTAGCTAGGAATGTGATAACTCGCTCCTTGTGTGTTGTTGTGTTTGGATCCTGTGATGATCTTGAACTTGTGTTCGGGGGAGCAGATGAATAGGTGGATGATTATGAAGAACCTCATGCTAGAGGACACGGGAACACAACGCTCTGATAGGATGTGACATTAGGATATAGGTTTTATATTAATTGTATGAAGCTTAGACGACCTTGTTGAGTCAAGAATACTTTATTATTTATTTGGACAAGTTTGAATATGATGTAGAAGAAAATGAATGTGAGCCTTTTTCCCCTTTGAAAGACTTGTTTAAAAAAAAATGTTTTAAAAATACTTTTAATTAATATTTGAATTTTTTTTATTCCTTATTAGTATATATGTGAGGGGTAGAGGGTGTCACAGTATTCGTTCATTCTAATTCATGGAAAATTTTCCCCGGTCTTATTTTTAATGCTAACAACATAAGCATGAGATACCCACTTAAGCGACTCCTAAGGTTGATTTGTCTCCCTCCACTTCCACTTTGATGATACTTTCATGTTGTTGTTTTTTATTTTCTTGGTAGAATAAGATGTTTACTGTTGCTCAACCACATGATTTTGTTATAACTCACGAGTGTTGTTGTTGAGACTGTTGCCAGAATCTTTCAAAAAACCCTGGGTTTTGAAGGAGCAAATTATAGATTGATTTTGCTAATTGCAAATGAATTAGAGACTAAAAAATCAGTATCTAAATGAGTTGGTAGCAACTGAAAGATCAGTCTTTAGATATATTTCAATAAGCAAATAATTTTTTGGACTCTAAAATGTGTAAATAGCAACCAAAAACCAGTCTTTATTAATAATTTTGTAAGGAATAAATAATTTAATTAAACAATGAAAAACCAGACTCTAAAGGAATAAATAAATTTGTTAAAACCATTAGCCACTAAAAAAAAGGTATAATTAAAACTTAAAAATTTTGATGCCCATAGTGACCAATTTAGAGACTTTTTTTTTATTATCTCTACAACAGTTTCAATATCAATCATTATTTAATGTATGAAAATTTTGGATCACTTTTTTTTGTGCATATAATAAGGATATTTTAGACAATTTTTTAGTTATTTTTATTTATTTAATAAATCATTCCACCTCCGGTCCTATATAAGAAACAAATATATAATACATCAAAATCAATAAAAGTGATGAGATTGATTAATTTTCCATAAATTTAAATTTTATTTCAAGACTATCTATGAAATTAAATGGTTTAAGGGATTATTAATTTTTAAAAGATAATTTTTCAACCAATTAGTATACTTTGTTTTGTTGAAAACTCAATAAATGCATCAACTTTCATGAAACAAAATGAGTGTATATCATCGATAATCCTCAGTTAATTAAATATAAAAATGAAATTTAGCGATAAATACACTTTAAATAGTCCTATGTTTCTTATATTTATGAAAAAAATTATTGTTTTTTATATATAGGATGAGATGTAGTATTAGCTAGTGAGACATTTAATAAAAGGTGAATTTTAAATGCACATTTATTATGAGGTATTAGGGAAGGATAATGTATTTTAATGGTATCATTAATGGATATTTAGCTTCATGCATTCTCTAATTGATTATCATACATTCATTTATTATATGATATCAAATACTCCTTATGGTTTGTAATCAATCAAGAAAAAAGATGTTCCAAATTAATTTTCATTTTAAAAAATCAATGAAACATTAAATAATTTTTTCATAAAGTATCCTTGACCATAACTATGTAGTAAATGATACAAAATCTAATCAATGAGAGAAACAAATGATATACACTACCACAAAAATGATCTTCAACTATGCTGATTCAAAGACACTTCTTCCAAAACCGTTGTCATCCAAAATGCGGTGACATTTTTGTAAATCATTGTAAGTGTGCAACAAGGGTTTTCAAAATAAACCGTCTTTAAATGCAAGTGTTCAACAAAGATTTTCAAAAAATCATCTTTGAAAGCAAGTGTTCAACGAAGATTCTTGAAAAACTATCTTTGAATGCAAGTGTTCAATGATGGTTTAGACTTTAGAATCATCTTTCTCTCATTGACCCTCATCTTCTCATTCCCACCATAACCACAAGCAAAACCAGTCGTTCACTACTAACCAAAAACGCACATCCAACCTCGCCCCAAACCAACTCCACCACAACACTCACAACCCCAGAGAAGCCATAGATTTGGTCACCAACATTGTAGATCTGGCCTCCAAATTTGTGGATTTGGTCGGTAAAGCTCCCTCCGAACCCGACCCCCCCCCCCCCTCTAGCTCCACCAGTTCGCCATCGCCCTCTCCTCTGACAACCATGCCACTGTGCAATCCATTGCCAGATCTCTCCATCGCCGCTGCCTCTTTGAACCCTTCTCTCTCAGAGCCCTTTCTCTCAAGAGTCAAGACGAGCCACAAGCCACGACCCACGTTAAGTATGTTCCTACAACAAGACATTAAGGACTAATATTTTTTGTTTAACCCTTTTTCTTTTTCATTTAATTGTTTTTACTTTGTCCTACTTGGTACTTTTATATAATTGAAGGCTAAAGACTAAAGCTTTGCAAAAGATGAAGGGGAACATTCCAGAGATTGTGGGCTCTCACATCTCAACTCGGGTTCTTTAGGTACGTTTGTCAGTATCCTTTTTTTTGTTTTAATTGATATACAAGTATGTTCTTGTTGTCAACAATGCCCTTGAGGTGTGTATATATATGTGTGTGTGTGTATATATATATATATATATATATATATATATATATATATATATGTATGTATGTATGTATGTATATATAATGCCTTATAATATATACTTTTTTGCCTTGGGAATTTCTCTTATTTCAATTTTTAGTCCCCTATTTCACTAGCTTTACTGCTTGCTATTAGATAAAGGAAAAAGCTACATGATTTTTATATTTTAATTCTTCATTTACCTTATTATTGATACACATGTGCATATGTACATATGCAAATGGGTTTTTGCATTTTTTTTCTTCTCTCGATTCATTGTGTGTTGATGGTTTTGGATGTTTTGGAATTGAGATACGATATGGACTTAATTCTCACGTGTTTATCAATATCTAGTAGACAAATTTTATTTGTACAACAAATTTTACATTTAAGAGAGGGAAGTATGAGAGGTAGTGATGTAATAGAGAGATAGAGACAAAAAGTGTTATATGAATAACACATCTCTATCTAGCACTAGTGGAATTTGTATGAACTTACACTCTTTGCAAATTGCCATACTAGTTATCAATTGAAAGCTTGAAATGTACACTAGTATGATTGCTAGTGATATATTCAAATAGCGAATACTCTGGTCTTGGTGTTGAGTATTAAAATATAAGTTCTCTTGTAACTGGTAGAGTCTCTTGCTTTTATCCTTTCCTTTGTGGTTAATGTTGTTGATGGCATATGATATTGGTGTGTATGTGAGAAACTTTCATCTGTCAAGAAAATCATGAAATATTTGAGAAGATAACTAGATATGATATTTGCCCATGTTTGCCTACTTTTCTCGTGTGATAAGGTGTTGAAGAAGCAAGACTAAAGGAAGAGGAATTTGAAAAGGAGGGAAGAAAACTTCCTCCTAAAAGAGAGTCACAGACTTTTGATTCAAATGCCATTACACCTGGAACTAAATTTATGGTTGTTTTATCAATTGCACTTTAGTACTATGTTCACCTTAGGTTGATCAATGACCCTAGTTGGCAAAATATTAAGGTAGAGTTCATTTTATATAAATTGTGTGGTTGTATCAAATGTGTATACTTTTAAAAATGTATGATTTTTTTATTAAAAAAATTGCATAGCATAATTCATTGTATACTTTTTTAAGTTCAATAAAATGGGTCATAATTTTTCTTTCTCTCTAAATTTCAAGAATTGTCTCAGTGTTGAGGCAGAAAGAAGTCCTAAACTTTGCAATCCTATTTAATACTTAATTGTTTTATGTATGGTAGTAATTATGGTGTTGTTTATTATGATATTGGCCATGTATTATCTGACATGATGTGATATTTATGTGTAGCTTTAGGTTATGTAATTGTCTATTTGTTGGGAATTTCATTTTTTTTCTACATAGCGTGCAATTAATTTGATGATAACAGTGTATGAGAAGGAATTTAGGGAATTTGGTGGTTATTTAACCAATGGAAGCACGATATGTGATTGTAATGGGGGATTTGTGTGATATGATGTGCCACTTTTCATTTAAATAATGTTCGTGTACAACTTTTCTTTTTCTTTCTTGCTTTTTTTTCAAATAAATTTGAGCTGGGTGGAGCACTTCATTCAGGCTATTGGATCTTACAAAGATAAAATATTCCTGAAAAGAGCTCGATTGCATCAGGTCTGATTACTCATTTTAATGTGTTAGCTTTTGTTGATGGCCAAGTAGTACTATAAATATTATTCTTTCCCGATCTTGAGAGAATTAAGAAAAGAACCCTAAGGCTTTGTTATGCAAGCATTTGGAGTTGTCAAGTTTTTATGGCTAAATGATAATGATGTTTAAATTATTCAGATTTTTTCATTCATGTTGAATTGCAAGGCTTTATGGTTTGCTTTCAATGTTTTCTCTTATCATCATGTCTAGTTTCATCTCTTTACCCTTTAAGGACTAGATAGACAGAGATCATCCATTTGTGCTTATGGGTAGAATGTGTATGTCACACTAAGTTTGACTGTTCAATTTTTGTCACAATTTAGAGCCATGTAGTATATACAAAGGGAACATTTTTTAAAGAGTGACAAATAATAAAAATTTCTATTCCTATGTATTTTTTTCTTCATGGGCATAGATGCTCGGCTATGTTCTGAAGGTGATTCTTCTTTTGCATTTATTGTTCTGAACCAACACTGGGCAAAGCCTTAAATGAAGCAATCTATGAGGGAGAAGTAGAGACAAAATACATTTTCTTAACATCCAAACTGTGGGGGAGTGGTAATTGCATTTAAGGATGATGGATCTTGAAGAGAGTTTCGGAACAAAGGAAAATTACCTTGATTTGGTGAAGAAAGCCCTTATTATTGATAGCCACGAAGATAACAAACAATGTGTGAGCAATTTAAGGTAGAAACTAGTATACTTTAAGATAGACTTAAATTATTATGGATTACTCTGATACCTATATTTTTTCAAGGTTACAAGTACCTGGACTGAGAAGTCCATCATTTATTTCAAAGGTACAAGCCTTGTTTTGTTGAGTATGAAGTAATGGTTTGTCTACAATTCATTTCCCCCCCTTGTATTTTACTCTTAAAACAACATAATTAGAAGTCTGATATCTTCCCTATGCATGGGAATTTTGTATTCTAATAATGATTCTAAACTAAGGTGATTTGTAATTTTCAATCTCCAAGTATTTTGATCATTCCCTAGATAATGCTTTAATCTGTTGACATTTGGCAGGGTATTATGATGATTTAACCCTAGTGGAGCATTGGCTTTTTATTTTTATTTTTTGCTTTAAATAGTTTTAATTTATGTATTTGATAAAATAACTTCCTGTTAGACCAATGGTTCAACAAAAGTCCGAATGGGTGCCATAGATGTCATTGTCAGCGTTAAGGTGGTTAAAAATTAAAATGTTTGGATTGATTTCTTATTTCTTGACTTGTAATATCCTTTTGTTTAATAGTATAATAAAAAAATATTTTAAATATATTAAGTTGTTTTACTAACCATGATATATTTGTTAGCTACACAAGTGCAAGCTGAACTTGGAAAGCCAAGCTTGTTGCGACCTGACAAAGGAAAAGTCTCTATATATTGATTGCAATTCAACAGCAGAGCCAACTTTTAAGGTATCATATTCTATTATTTTTCTTCACTCTATTTGTTTAATGAAGTCATCCATGTATTTTGGTTTTCTTCATGTTATTAACTTCAATTATTTTAAGTACCATGAACATTGATAGCAAAACAAATAAGTAAATCCTTAAAAGCTTTAAATGAAAGTTAAATGGTGGGTGAATTAGATTAATAAGCTTTAGGATTTCATCAATGATAATAGTGTTTACTATTATTGGTGTGTTATTTATCATTTTTGTTCAATAAATACCTTTTAATGCTTCAAAATTAATATTTTATTTGGTACTCTAAATCTCTGGCTTGTATATATGGTAGAAGGGGTGATGAGTTGGCAGCAGACTATCAAAAGCTCTTCAATACTGTCTCTTTGGTGGTAAAAGTGGAGTAAGTTTATTTTCCCCATATAGTGAAGATTATGATTTCCCTTCCATGTTGTTGCGTCTTTTTAATATAGTTGTTTAGCTCTTAGCTCTTTTATTTCCCTTTCATGTGCTAGAATTGATTTCTCGTCACTTATTGTTATTGAAGGAAAAATTTATAGGGATCTTTACATAGATGAGCTTGTTATTTGTTCAGATGGAAATTTGTTATTGTTTATTATACGACATGTGTTGTCTATTCATTCATTAGCTTTAGGATTTGAAGTTTGCAAAATTGATGGTGGTATGAAACTGGATGTAAGGAAACCACAAGTTTGTACTGATGCATGAATAACACAATCAAATAATCAAGTTTTATTATATTTATTTCTATTAATTACTCCATTTTAATTTTATATTATAAAATTGAATTGATATTTGATTTCCATTCACTTCTTTTTGTGAATGATAAGTGATTTTTTTTTTAAAAAAAAACATTTGTCTCTATATCGATTGTTTTAGAAACGGTATTAGAAAGTACACTTTATAATATGGTTTTATGAAAAATCATCTTAAAATATATACTTTTTAAGCCAATTTCTAAAACAACCAACTTTGAAACTGATTTTTTAAGACAATTTAAAAATCGTCTTAGAAAGTACACTTTGCACAACAACATATTCAAAGACGGTTGAAAACCGTCGTGAAAAATGCAACAAAATCAACTTTGAAAGGTTTTTTTTTGTAGTAGTGATATTAGAAAGTTACATAATAGTTTTTTTAAAATTCAAAATATTATTTGTATTTTATAATACTTATGACAAAACCTTAAAGGTCATGTAAAATGGGATACAAAGAGTCAAAGAGTAATATATTTTATATAATCAATTGAAGTTATTTCAACTTAATCTATTATAATAGTTTTAAGTAAGAAAGTTTTAGAGCATTTTTTTCCTTTCTAAAATAATAACACTTTAGATAACTTATTTTTTATTTATCAAATAAACTATATTAATTAATGAGACATTTAATAGAAAGTGAATTTTAAATACACATTTATTATTATGTATTGGAGAAAGAATATTGGATTTTAATGATGTCATAATGAGTATTTGATTTCAAGCATTCATTAATTGGTTATTTTACATTCATTTATTATATGATATAAAATACTTCATCCATTTCATTTTATATGGTGTTTTATTATTAGGTATTGTGAAAGAATAATGGGTTTTGATAGTATCATTAATGAATATTTGACTTCATGCATTTTATTAATTGATTATTATATGTTCATTTATTGTATTCTATAAAATACTCCATTGTTTTCATTTTGTATGATGTTTTAGTACTCCATATTAATTATCATTTTACAAAACTAATGCAACATTAAATAATTTTTTCCATGGAGTAACATTGACAAATATTGTATAGTAAATTGGACAAAATCTAATTAGTTAAAGAGATAAAAATATATTAAAAAGTTACATAATGCATTATATGAAATTCAAAACATCAATTGTATTTCTTAATATTTGTAACAAAACCTTAAAACATCATATAAAATGGAACAAAGAGATGATTATTTTTTATATAATCAATTGAAATTATTTCAACTTAATTCGTAACAATAAGTAAGGAAGCTTTTGTGACCATGTAAAAACAATTAGTGCATCTTTTACTGCCAAAAATAAGGACAATTTAGACTATTTTTTTTTAGTTATTTTATTTTTTATTTATCTAATAGATCTCATTAATTAGTGAAACATTTAATAGAAGTGGATTTTACATGCACATTTATTATAAGGTATTGGGAAGGAACAATTTTAATAATATGAAGTGAGAATGTTTTGCAATACTTTTTCCTGCCTATAATAATGGCACATTAGATAGTTTATTTGTAGTTATTCTATTTTTATTTATTTAATAGAAAAATGCTAACCAGTGTACTAAGAACATTTATTAAGAAACTTAAAGGAAAATTTTTATTGTAAAGCAAAAAACTACATTGTTCATGATATTTTTTATGCTCTCCTGTGATTTAAACAATAAATACTTTTTCTTTTAGTTTCTTAACTGATGCCCTAAGGACACTAGTTAGCAAAATTCTATATAATAAATCATATCAACTGAGACATTTAATAGAAAATCAATTTTAAATGCACATTTATTACTAGGTACTAACACTACTAGAAAAGGTATTTTTAACATCGATTATCTTGAACATTCAACATCGGTTTTAAGCCAATATTAAAACTACCGACGTTAAAAGTATCAATGTTAACATCGATTATGAAAATACTGATGTTAAAATACACAATACAACATCGATTTTTATGAAAACCAACGTTATATAGTAAGAAATATACAAGAAATGCAAAAACAACATTAATTTTGGCCAAAGTCGATGTTGTTTTTGCATTTTTTTTAAATATTCTGTTTGTTTTGTTAATTAACCTAAACTTGCAAATTGAAAAACAAAACCAATTTAGGCAATACAAAATATTATATTACATTCAAATTATTATTGAATAATTACTATCAAATAAAAGAAATACTTAAAGTAATGAAACAATAATTTCAATACATAAAATCATCTATAACCTAAGCTAATCAAACATAACTCTACAATTGTACATAAAATTCCTAGGAATTGATATATTCAATGAAGTACTTTTTTCCCCAGGACAATGAAGTACTTGTTTCCAACCAAGTTTCAGGACAATAGCATAATCTACTACATGGTCATAACACGAACTTCATTTACCAGTACATACAATAAGGGTTTAAGCACTAACTTCTACCAAATTAAATGTTATTATAAGCCATGTGAATTCTGGTACGTGTTTCATACAACATTGTGTTCTATAACATCAAGTCTTACTTTGTATTTGACTAAATAAAATACTTTTACTTTGCTAAACCAATATCATGACAAAGAATTAATTTTCAATTGAAGTTTATCCTACCTAACCATGATTATGTGTCACCAGGTATGTCACAAAGAACAAATACTTTTTAAAGGAAAACAATGACAACATATGAGATTTGTTCACGAAATTTCTTATGTAGTATATCTTTGACAACCTCAATAAGACATTTATCTAAGACCTGCTCAAAATACAGAGTAATCAAGTAAGTATATTCGTGGCCTGAAAATAAGAATGAGAATATGATTATTATGATATGCACAAGGTTTGAGACATTACAGTCCCTTTGCTCTACCAACCAAAAGTAAGCAAGGCTCCATCATCTGTCAGCTCAACAGATAGATATTCCAATATTAGTACATATGAATTTACCAAAGATAACATATAAGAGATTTTGGAAACAAAATAAGCTAACTAAGAAAGTTTCTATGATATTGATAGTATAAATTAACTCCTAATCTAGTATCCAACACAACAATATTTATAGATAATTAATTTCATAAGTCTATGGATATTTTGTTGAGATATTATTTCTCTTTCTTAAATCATACAATTCCTAGCCAATTTATTCCATCCCATCCATTAAGAAACTAGGTTTCTCCTTCTAAATAGTAAACACCACTAAGCACAACATTTAACACTAGGTAGGTAAATTGAAACATTATAAACAAAGCATTTGAAAGAGTCCTTTACATTTTTCTTATAGAGAAACAAGGTGTGCACATTAATTTACTAAACCATAGAAAATAGTCAAAATACAATTACTTGAACAGTTTCCGATTTACGTCCTAAGAAAGAGTCATTTTTTCAAAAGTCAAAACTATGGGCGACTTTGGTATGTAGAAAAATTCGACAATGAACCTTCAATACAACATTATTAAAAAAATGATATATGAATTTTATTAACCAACTGGTGAATTGTGTACACAAAATAATAAAGATTAGCAGAGAGACCGCATGCAAGAAATTGAAAATTTTCATGTATGACTAAAAACAAAAGCCAGAGTAAAACCAACTAACATTTAACAAAAGTTTCATGATGATTAAAAGAAAACTATGAAGAAACGACATCTAAACTGAATAGCCAAAAATATATTGTATGTCAAATGCCAAATAGAAAGTGACGCCAAAATTATCATCCATACTTGGTTCCAACATTACACTTTAATTGTATATTTTTGCATTGGAAAATACAATTCCTTCTTCTTCTCACTTTGTGTCTTCAATGAAGCATGTAAGGAACACAACAAATACATTCAACTATGTTAAATAAGAACCATATATGACCAAAAATATCTCTCATTTTGAAAATTTTAACATCAAGTGACCAAAGCAACAAAAATTGTTCTATATTGCTCCCCTAAGGATAACTTATAATCGTTGTTTATAACAAAAAAAGAAAAGGAAAAAAACAGTTATTAGATGAGATGATGTCTAAAATGTCATGACTATCTGGTTGATTTTTTAAACCCTAGATTATTAGATGATATCTCCAAAGACAATTTGATATTAAAAAAAGTTCAAAGTAGTCACCAAATACATTTCAAATTTGAGCATTTCAACTCTACTCAAGGCCAACAATAATCTATGACACGTTTAGAAACAACCCAAATAAAATGAGGAATTGAAAATTGAAAACATGTTCAACCATACATCATTTCTAGACACAAATTTTGAAGCTAATCATGTGATTCATTCTTTTATTTATTTTTCTTACCAACGATTATCAACTAGACACTTATTTCAACAAACAGTAAAAGTACAAGTAACTTGAGGACACTACACAATCAAAGCATAATCAACATAATAAAAAAAACAATAGAATAGAAATAAAATAAAAAACAATAAATTGGAAGAGTAAGAAATGAAAGGTACTTGGTGCTTAGTTAATGCCTTCTGATGGCTCTGGTCTTCTTGGGATGTTACTTTTGAACGACTTCTTTGTTCCCTAGAGGCCACTTCTTCTCCCAGTACATTCGGACAACCTCTTTATTCCCCAGAGGCTGCTTCTTCGATGATGACTTCTTCTCGACGGTGTCGTCAATAACGACCAACATATGACAAAGATTATTAGTAACTAATGACCATGTTATACCATATGCATAATGCATGAAATAAATTAGCTTCAATTGGCAAGTCCATGCATACATACAGAGAAGGAGTATAAAAACCAAAACCTTAAATATCCCAAATGTTTTGATTAGTGTTCTATAACATTACTTATTATTAGTTTGTGAAGAAATAAATTAAGGTTACCATGTACAAATTACTAGGTTCATTAGATATTGTAGAGTTATTAGATTGATCTTTGTTTCCTAGATTCTTTATCATTCATTATTGTATATAATTCACTTAATTTAGAGATTTGGTCTAAAAATGATATCATATGTTTATTATTTTTCACCAAATCATTCACCCAAACTAATTCATTCACAATTATAAATCATTGCAGAGAATGTTTTTGAAGGTAACATTTGTCAATATAAGCTTTCTAACTTGATTACGTCCTTTTGTCTATAGAAACCAGTATTTCTTCCAAACTAGATATTTCAATCAGCTGCAGTTTACCTAACAACTAACCATTCAAGTCTATGTAGTTAGACAACTGCAGAAACTAGGGTGAACATGTTTAGTAGCCAAAATACCATTTTTAAGGAATGGGTAGGAGGATTCAGGATGCAAGTTTACTCAAACTATACAAATAGATAAAACTATTAAATAGGAGATATGCTTTCAATAAGGAATCATTCATAATCTTAAAACTATACAATTAAAATTGAAATTATCTACACCATACATAAACTTTAAATATTACTTTAGTTACCTCTAAATCATTGGTTGTCTAAATGCAACTCAATAAGAAAATATTGAAAACCTGTTGTCATACCCTAATTTCGTCCGGGGACAATCGTTCGTTGATCTTTTGATCCTTGCTGGTCGACTTATAGTGTTAAACGCCAGTTACAGTGCAAAGCAAGGAACCATTCGGTGTTTCAATCTAGAAGACAAAAGATACCAAGAAAGAAGGGCAAAAGGGTATTTTCCTTATTTTTCCTAGGCACTAGCTTGCCCAGGACAGCATTTAGCTCGCCTGGGCCACCAAAAAACTTCAAGGCTAAGGGACTAGCTCGCCTGGGTGAGCTTACTGCTTCAAGGTTAAGTTTCAGCTCGCCTGGGTGAGCTCTAACCGCCCTAAGGTGGCCTCTTGCCTATAAATAGGCATCCTAGGGGTGTTTTAAAGGGTTCTGAGGTTCAACAGTGGAGAGAATTGAGAGAAGAGAGAAAGAAGAAGAAGAAGAAAGAAGAGGAAACGAAGTCGAGATGCTACTGAATCGTGATCGCGATCGTTCCCTACGTCGTTTTCTTGTTTTGTGTTCTTCATGCGACCATTGGTTAGTTTTTAATTTTAGGGATTGAATGTGATCTATGTATCCTTAGGGGTCCCCTTTGTTATTATGTGCACATTCATCTTCTCCATCTATCATCGGTGATCTCGTTTTTCTTTGTAAAGTTCAATCCTAACTATCACTAGTGTTGTAAAGTTGTCTTAAAAGAGATTGAAAGCTAATAAAAAAAACCAAGATAAAATCAATTGACAACCAAACTTCTTCATTTCATCAAAAATCGCTTGAGATCGTTTCAAGGTCCAACGCCTTAACGATTATCTTCGCTTTTCAAATTTAAAAGATCGTTTCAAGGTCCAACGCCTTGACGATTATCTCCATTTTTTTCAAAATTTAAAATATTGTTTCAAGGTCCAACGCCTTAAACGAATTTTTGTTCATAATTAAAATGAATCTTTCAAAAACATAAAAATCAATTTAACACACAAACATTCAAACTTAAAGAACTACGTAGGTCTAAATTCGTCATGCACCTAAGGATACGTAGGAGCAAGGGCAACACCCTTGTCAACCCCAAAAAAAATAAAAAGGGAAAAGTAAAAATAATTCTGAAGTCACGTTGCACACACTCGATTAAAGGTTGTTCTCCCTTGTGACGAGCGTGTGGGGTGTTAATACCTTTCCCATGCGTAAACAACTCCCAAACTCTTATTTTCAAAAATTAATTTAACACACAAACATTCAGACTTAAAGAACTATATAGGTCTGAATTCCTCATCGCACCTGAGGATACGTAGGAACAAGGGAAACACCCTTGTCGACCCCAAAAAAAATAAAAAGGAAAAGTAAAAATAATTTTGAAGTCACGTTGCGCACACTCGATTAAAGGCTGTTGTCCCTTGTGACGGGTGCGTCAGGTGCCAATACCTTCCCCATGCGTAAACAACTCCCGAACCCTTATCTTAAAAAATTTGCAGACTTCTTTTTGGTTTTTCTAACGTTTTCTTCGAATCAATGTTGGTGGTGACTCCACCCGTTTTCTCCCTAGGAGACGAACGCTTTGGCCTATTTATTTTTGGCTTTTGCCGTCCCTTCGTGAGGTAGGTTGCGACACCTGCAATATCATATCATGTACCCAACAGACCTAAAATATCTTATTGAAAGTGATATTTCACTCAAAATACTGCATGTAATATAATAAAAGTGAGTAACGAGAAATTCCTGAAACTAATTATGCAAAAACTTTCTCAAGGAAAATATTAAACTCAAATGTAAGAGTAAACTCTAACACATACAATACTTGCTCAAACACAAAGAGTTTAGTTAATAGTACCTGTGTAGAGGGCTTACATCCTTGCTTGATGTTTCTGAAATACATATTTTTACTGCTAAATCCAATTATAGAAGCTTATATCCAGATTATTGAGGAGGCTAAATCCAATTCATTTCTCTATTGCTAGAAATGTTGTTCACTCTTTATATTCAACTTTTGAAGTTTGAAGAAGTAAACTTGAAGAGAGACACATAAGGTTAAACAAAATTAGGAATATTTTTATTAACTTTTCTGCTCTTTTCTTCAATACATGATTACAGTAGCTAATGTTGATCTTTTCCAAATTCAAAATTTTCATATATATTACACATATGAAAACATGTAACCACAAAGAACAAATTGATTCCTACATCATTTTTTGATAAATTCGTACTAAACTTTTAGTCTACAAGAAAAATTGTTTGTGGCACATATCTAGTCCTATAAATGACCCGTTATTGTGGGAAATCATTTTTCCTTTCATATTTGTATTATGTGAAAAACTAAAGTGGACCATAAATTGCTTATAGGAATCACGCTTTCAATTAAGAAGAAGCTATGTAAACTAACTCCATGGTAGGGCTTGCAAATACCTTCAATATGCAGTGTAAAACATGGGGTTGGAAAGGGTGATAGAAAGCTTGATCTTTTATTTCCATTATTGAGTCATTCTAACCACGAATCAACCTGTGACATAAGTCACATTAAAGGTTATGCTATTATGCATCCTAGATGAAAGGATAAACTAATGAAATCTATAGTTAACTTAAAGGAAATGTGCTAAACTACTCATTCAAATCAAGCTAAATTTTCACCCAATTGCTACAAAAAATTGCTAACTTCCTAAAACCACATGAAAACAATATTAATTCAACAAAGCATTAACAATTCCCAGCCATAAACCATAAATCCTCAAGGGACAACATTGAGCCTCCCTTTGAACTCGAACACGCCGTAGAGCTTGTCGCCGTTCCCGGGCAGGTTATCAATCCACCTCCACTCATGCCCCTTGATGGTCGTTCCCAATCCTCTCGGCGAAGAAGCAAACCCTCACGTTAGTCCCAAAGACCTTGAACTTCGTCAACTTGCAGAAGGTGAAGGCAGAGGCATTAATTAAAAGCGGGGAGCGGGGTTTAAGGGTGCAGGTTGGAGGAAAATTTGAGCCAGGCAGTTGTTGCATGGTGGTAGTAGAGCACGATGAGGATCGTGTCATGGCACGACCAAGCAGAGCCAGGGAAGGGGAGGACGCGAAAAGTCCGGGTGAAAAGGTTACAATAGATGAGTGATTTAGTGATGTTGCTGTTGTGGAAGGGGTTATTGGGCGTGGGTTGGGCCCAGAGGTAAAGGCCAAGGGAGGAGGCGACGAGTAGAGGGGAATGAAAGGGTAAGAAGTCGAGGGGGAAGTGGAGCCAGGTGTTATTGTCAAGGTCGAAGAGGGAGAGAGAGGTGTAGGGTGAGTGAGGGGTGTGGTGGTGGCGATTGCAGAGGGCGAAGAGGTGAGGGAAGAATTTGGGGAGGAAGCGACACAAGAAGAAGCGTGGTTAAGGAGGATTCGAGGGTAGAGGAGAAGAACGCGAGTATGGTGGAGGCGAAAGGTGAGGAAGCTAAACGGAGGATAAGAAAATGAGTAAGGTTAGACTAGGTTTGGGTAAGTGAAATTAAAATTCGTGAAAAAACATAACATCGGTTTTTTGAAAAACCGATGTTGACATAAGTTCGCTAACATCAATTCCTATACGGTTCACATGAGTTCGTTAACATCGGCTTTTCAAAAATTGATGTTAACAAGTGCGTGTTATTTACGAATATGCCACCACGTTTTTGTTAACATCAGTTTTATAAAAAAATTGATGTTAACATAGCGATGTTAAAATGATTCTTTCTAATAATGTAGGGAATGATAAAGAATTTTAATGATGCCATTAATAAATATTGATTTCATGCATTTATTAATTGATTATTATATATTCATTTATTATATGATACTTTTTTTGGGTAAAAATTTATTATATGATACATGCATTCATTAATTGATTACTATGCGTTCATTTATCATATGATATAAAGTATTTCATCTGTTATGTTTAATATGACTTTATTTTAAATGCACATTTATTACTAGATACTAGGAAAGGATAAAGAATTTTAATGGTGTCATTAATGAATATTTGATTTCATTCATTTATTAATTGATTATTATATGAAACTTTTTTTGGTGAAAGTTTATTATATGATACATGCATTCATTAATTAATTATTATATATTCATTTATTATATGATATAAAGTATTTCATCTATTGTGTTTAATAAGATTTTTTTTAAATGCACATTTATTACTAAGTACTAGGTAATGATAAAGAATATTAATGATGTCATTAATGAATATTTGATTTCATGCATTTATTGATTGATTATTATATATTCATTTAGTATATGATACTTTAATTTTTTTGGTGAAAATTTATTATATGATGCATGCATTCATTAATTAATTATTATATATTCATTTATTATATGATATAAAGTATTTCATCTATTGTGTTTAATATGACTTTTTTAAAATGCACATTTATTACAAGGTACCAAAGAAGGATAAAAAATTTTAATGGTGTCATTAATGAATATTTGATTTCATGCATTTATTAATTGATTATTATATTTTCATTTATTATATGATACTTTTGTTTGTGAAAATTTATTATAAGATACATGCATTCATTAATTGATTATTGTACATTCATGCATTACATGATATAAAGTATTCCATTTGTTATGTTTAATATGACTTTTCTTTAATGCACATTTATTACTAGGTACTAGGGAAGGATAAAGAATTTTAATGTTGTCATTAATGAATATTTGATTTCATGTATTTATTAATTGATTATTATATATTCATTTATTATATGATACTCTTTTTTTGGTAAAAATTTATTATATGATACTTGCATTTATTAATTGATTAATATATGTTCATTTATTATATGATATAAAATATTCATCTTTCTGTTATGTTTAATATAACTCTTTTTTTAAATGCACATTTATTACTAGGTACTAGGGAATGATAAAAACTTTTAATGATGTCATTAATGAATATTTGATTTCATGTATTTATTGATTGATTATTATATATTCATTTATTATATGATACTTTAATTTTTTTGGTAAAAATTTATTATATGATACATGCATTCATTAATTGATTATTATATTTTCATTAATTATATGATATAAAGTATTTCATCTATCATATTTAATATGATTTTTTTTAAAATACACATTTATTATTAGGTACCAAGGAAGGATAAAGAATTTTAATGATATCATTAATGAATATTTGATTTCATGCATTTATTAATTGATTATTATATATTTATTTATTATATGATATTTTTTTGGTGAAAATTTATTATATGATACGTGTCTTCATTAATTGATTATTATAGGTTCATTTATTATATGATATAAAGTATTTCAACTGTTATGTTTAATATGACTTTTTTGGACAATAGAAAATTGTTACAAATTAATTGTTTGTTCACAAAACCACGAAGCATTAAATAATTTTTTTCCCTTAAAGTACCCTTGACCAATACTAGATAGTAGATGAGAAAAATTTAATTAATTTGAGACATAAATAAATATATTAGAAAGTTACATAATAGTATTTCATGTGAAATTTAAAAATATTAATTATCTTTCTTAATACATATAACAAAACCTTAAATGTCATATAAATTGAAAACAGATGGAGTAATATTTTTTATATAATTAATTGAAATTGATTCAACTTAATCGTTTATAATAATATTAAATAAGGAGTTTTAGTGCGCATTCTCACCTAAAATAAAGACACTTTAGATAATTTTATAATCAATTTATTTTTCATTTATTTTATAAATCACATTAATTAGTGAAAGACTTAATACAAAATGAATTTTAAATGCATTTATTAATAAAGTTTAATACATCTATGCATTCATTAATTGATTATTATACATTAATTTATTTTATGACATTAGGAGAAAAATAAGATTTGAATGGAGTCGGTAATGAATATTTGATTTCATGTCTTCTAAGTGATTATTGTACATTAATTTATTATGTGAAATTAAATATATTTTTTATGTAATAAATTGTTTCGGCTCAATATTTAGAAAAGAAAAAAAATTGTATTATATATCATAAAAATAATTCAATTAAGAAATTATAATTTTTTAACTACAAATAAAATATACTTTAGCAAATTAAAAGATTTGAACTTAAATAATAGTTATGATATATATAATTATATAATCTATGTCTAACATAAAAAGTTCCGTTTGGGAATAAAGACTAGTTAATTTATAAGCTTGAGTTTGAAAGATGGAAAATCCCACTGTCATCAATATCTACAATAAATTTTTTGACTTGTTAAGGCGTCATCAAATTGTTACTAATGATAGTTAGGTGGCAATACTCACAAACAAACATAATAGGATAACTTTTTTTTTCTGCTTTGTTTTCGTTTATTTCTCCATTTTTAAATAGAATCAAAATACATGTATAGTTCTGCAATATCTTAAAATGTTTAAATTAATTAATATATAGAACAAGACTTTTATATCACGTTTTATAGTAAGTGCGTGCTATCATATGTTATATTCTATCCCGATCTAACATGTGTACCATATGTTGTTAGACAAAAAAATTAATAAACCAAATATATTATTATTTTCTTTTCTATTTAAGTAAAAAAACCACAGTACTACAGTATCATAAACCGGAAGTAATTTTGTTTAAATTGGACAGAAATTATAAGACTACAACAGACATTAATTTTTTTTTCTAAATATTTAATATAATTACATATTCAAAATTAAAACTAAAAATTATTAATTAAATCAAAACAATATCATATTAATCGATACAGGAGTTAAGTGGTACGAGCAGATATTCTTATATGGACGAATAGAATATCATAGGCACAACCCACAAGCAATTCAATTTCATCACGTCGCCGAAATTAAGGCATATATCTCATGCTATCTCTATATAAAGGATTCTCTTAGTTGCTCTCAACCACACTACAACTAAACACACTAGCTATTAGCTATAGCTAGAAGTCCCTCCAATCCCTCTTTGTCTTTGTGCTTTTCTAGTTCCTTCCAAAATACCAACAAAAGCAAAGACAATGAGTTGCCAAGCATGGCCCGAACCCATAGTTCGAGTCCAATCCTTAGCTGAAAGTGGCCTAAGTTCAATCCCTTCACGCTACATTAGGCCTCACTCCCAAAGACCCTCCAATACCACTTCTTTTCCAACTCCTAAACCTTTTCAAACTGATCATCATCATGGTCATGATCAGAAAACTTCCGATCATGACCATGATCATGATCATGTTAACATTCCCGTCATTGACCTGAAACATGTTTTCTCGGAGGATCCGATCCTCCGAGAACAAGTGTTTGGGCAGGTGGACCAGGCATGTCGGGAGTGGGGGTTCTTCCAGGTGGTGAACCATGGTGTTAGCCATGAGTTGATGAAGAGTTCTAGGGAACTGTGGCGTGAGTTCTTCAACCAGCCACTTGAGATGAAGGAAGAGTATGCAAACTCCCCCACCACTTATGAGGGATATGGTAGTCGCTTGGGAGTGCAGAAAGGTGCCACCTTGGATTGGAGTGACTACTTCTTTCTCCATTACATGCCTCCTTCACTTAGGAACCAAGCTAAGTGGCCTGCATTTCCAGAATCCTTGAGGTATGCATATCACATGTCCAATTGATTTTTCTCTCTTTTGGTAATAAATGAATCTATTTTTTGTTGTTTTTTAGTGTGAAAAAATATCATTTTGCACCCCAAAGATACATACAGTTAGGATAATTATATTTAAACTCACTCTTTCTGTTTATCTATTTTTTCATCTTATTTTTCTTTTTTATTTTATCACTTTACTTGTCATGTTTTCACATTCTTTCTCTTTCTCTTTCTTTTCTTTTCTTTTTTCTGTATCCTTTACTCTACACCTATATATCCACTCCAAATTTAGATAGACATTTACCTTTAACCTTCGAGATAAATGTATCAATATGCACAGTTTTAAATGAGTAAAATGGCGAGAAATCCTCTTTTCAACTGTGACTCTCTCACTCTAAGCTGTCCTGGTCCACTTCTTTGGGATCCTTTACATACTCTAAGGGGTCATGGTCCCTTTTTTGGGATCCTTTATATGCTCTAAGGGTCTTGGTCTCCTTTCCTTAACATCCTTTGTGTGTATATATAAGAATTTATTTAAAAAAAAAATACTAATATAAAAATATATAAGAAAAATAATTTTTTGAGTTGATATATGCATAATTTTCTTTAAGTAATAAATCATATATCTAATTTTACACAAAATTAATAATAAGTATTTTTTAAAACTTATTATTTATTAAAATTTAGGTATTTAAATAATTGTATCAAATTTTTTATCCCCTTTAACATACTTCTGGATCCGTATATATTATAAAGTTTCTTTTATGTTACTGTGGTCCTTGTTAGTTTTAACTTAAGCCTAAAATTGAAAAATTATTTAGTAAGATTCATCAGAAACACTCAAATTATTATTTGACACATGTAATAAACACTAAAATTAACACTAAAATTGTACGAGTCAGTATTAAAGATGTACTTATTTTTAAAATATACTTTTTAATTTATATTTTTTTTCTTTTATATCATAATGGATCATGTCTGGTTAAAAATTACCCCGTGTGAGCTCATTACCATATTCTCCAACACACAATGACTTGAATGAATTGAATTTATTGTTAGCAAGTGGTAGGTTGCTTGTATGTAGGCTCAAATTAAGAATTGTAGCATGTGGATATATTTTGTTGCTCAAATAAATTCCTATTTGTTTGGTAAGATGCGGACGTGGCTACTTATATTTATTTGATAACCCAACTAATTAAAGTGATATGTTCTTTTTATTATATCAAGGTCTTATAATAAGAGTTTGGGAAGAGGCTTGTAGCCTTGTAGGCATAAACAAAAGTGTGATCATAGTGAAAATTTTCTACCTGTCAATTTGGAGGGTGTTGAGTAGAGCCCTGTTAGACATGAGTGAATCTTCACTTTATTTATTTTTTTATACAGGGGAAATAAACTTCTATTTATTACTTCAATTTGAGTAAAGTTTTTTTATATAAGAGAAATTGACAGAAAAAAAATAAAGCTTTTTGACAAGTTCAACCTTGGAGCGTTGTAACTACCCCTGCCCAATGGGGGTGATGCATCACCTTCATATCAATATTATGCTTTAGAAACTATTGAACACTTTTTTCGAGCATAAACACGTACACTACTCCCTCATTTGCATGCAAAACGCGTGGCGGTAAATGGCAAAACCAGATTTCTTGCAATCAATAAAAAAATGTTGAAAAATAAGAATTAAGATAAAGAAAAATAAATTATTGGACAAAAGGTGCCAGTGTTTTCAGTTGGTCCAACCAATTAAAGGCATTAAAGATTCACGGATGCTTTGTAAACTTGGCTGGACCAAAACTCTCCCATTAGCTACCATTTCGGTCGAAATAAGTTCACATTTTAAATATGAATTAGCTATTTCAAATTATATGAAACGATTTATGTAATTGTCTTTATCTTTTATTTCTTTTATGTACACACATTTTAATTAAAATTAAAACACACCCAAAAATTAAAAAGCAATATTTTATTTCTCAAATTTGTGTTTACAAATATTTTCTTTTCAAAATGTGTCCCAAATCATTCTAATCTTTATGCTCAAATACAAAAAACAATAAAACAGGCTTTTTGAAAATAATATGTAGTATATCAGTAAGAGGATGTAAGTATATTCAATTTTTTTTCTTTCATTGTACATACATAGAGAATTCAGTATTATTATTATTATTATTATTATTATTCTCCTGAGCTAACTCACGAGCTGCATAGTTTATATTTTAGACAAGGTAAATAGGGGCCCTATTGCTTCTAAGTATGGTAATGGACTAATGATATATAATCAGGAAACATATTTGGCTAAGTGGTTGGATGTCTCTGTTTGATAATAAATCCATGTAGGACCAATGCCTTGGAACACTTTATATTGATGGTACATTAATATTGTCTCTATCTGAGATGAAGACAAACAATGCCTTAGCAAATTTGCATTATTTCCCCCCTCTAATTTATGCTTTTTTGTGGTGATAGGAAAGTGATTGCTGAATATGGTGAAGGAGTGGTTAAGCTAGGAGGAAGGATACTCAAGATGATGTCAATAAACCTTGGTTTGAAAGAAGATTTCCTTCTCAATGCATTTGGGGGAGAGAGTGAGGTTGGTGCATGCCTAAGGGTGAATTTCTATCCAAAGTGCCCTCAACCTGACCTCACTTTTGGACTCTCCCCTCACTCAGATCCTGGTGGCATGACCATTCTTCTCCCTGATGATTTTGTGTCTGGCCTTCAAGTAAGAAGAGGAGATGAATGGATTACAGTTAAGCCTGTCCCAAATGCCTTCATCATCAACATTGGTGACCAAATTCAGGTCCTAGCCCTCTCTAGATTTGTTAAAACTTCAAACCCTTTTTACTAGTCAAGCTGCTATATAATGACTAATTACATTAATTACTCTTTCTTCCACACGCTATTTTAGTCATAACATTTGTCTTACATGTTTGGTTTACTTATTTTGAGGAAATAATCATATAGTAATCATCCCAAACAAGCATTTTTAGGCTCAAATTTCAACAATTGGTGGTTGTTAGTAATTAATCAATGTTCAATGCCATGTTTATCTTTTAGGTGCTGAGCAATGCAATATACAAGAGTGTAGAACACAGGGTGATTGTGAACTCAAACAAAGATCGTGTGTCCTTGGCCTTGTTCTACAACCCGAGGAGTGATTTACTCATTCAACCTGCCAAGGAGCTTGTGACAGAGGAGAAGCCAGCCTTGTACTCACCAATGACCTATGATGAATACAGACTTTACATTAGGCTAAATGGACCTTGTGGAAAGGCCCAAGTTGAATCATTGGCCTCCCAAACATGAGTTAATAGTGTGAATTAATAGCAAGTTTGGTTTCTCAATGTGATTTTCTATGTTTCAGATGTCATTTTAAGAAGTTAATAAAAAGTTAATTGTTATAACTTCTATATTCTCAACATGATTTTGTACTTCGCAGGTAGTTTCCATGCTATTATCTTTCTTCTAAAACTATTGATGCTTTTTTTTTTGTGATATCTCAAGAAATAAGTATTTAATAATATCCACAAATTAGTATATTTAGTCTAAAATGCCCTCATTTAATACTTTATTAAGGGACTAATTGAGGAGTAAGATTTTTTTTTTGTCCTCCCAGGAATATCTCTGAGTTCTGGATTATCCCATTTGTAATACTATAATTGTCACTGACAGGATTTTTATATATGGCAAGGATTAAATATAAGATTTCTAACTAAATAGATTATTTACACGTGTAAACATAGGGTGTCAAATCACTATCTCAACCGGTGAGATATATTGTCAATTAAAGGTATACATAATTTTTTTTAATAAGACTTAAAATTTGTAAAATATAAATAGTTTCGAAAAAAAATAATTTTGAAACAGAGGGAGCATGAGCAAATGACAGAGTGTGCATATAAAATAATTGGACATCTGGCTTTCTATTGGATGGGTAGATAAAGTTTTATCATGTTTTTATTTCGGGGTGCAATAGTTGAAAATGAAAAGAAGAGCTTGAATCACATGTGAAAATTTTCCTTTCATGTGTCTTCATATATATATGAGTGAGTTATTGCCTTGGTCAATTCAGGAAATAATTGAATAATGGCAAGTGAGATGGTCGATTTGAGCATGTGTATCTTTCTCCCTCGTTGTCCTAGTGGAATGCAGACAACACAACTTTCATCTAATTGAGTTGACACGTTTCCATTGATGCACGTTTCAACTAGCCAAGATTATTATAATCATTAACTAATTCAGTCACGTTGTAAATAGGCTTCCAAATAAGACTAAGTGCTGGTTTGGTTAGCATTAACAATCAGTTTTTCTTCCTTCAACTAAACTATTCATAGGTACCAAATATTTTTAAGATTTTTTAGTTGTTAATATTTGTCCGAAAACTTGATTCATCGATCATTCTTAATAAAAGTTTCTCCTTTTAATCCTGTTTTAATATATTTAATATAAAACTTGTAATTAAAATTAATTTAAATATACATTTTAATTTCATTAATTTTAAACTGTTAAAACTTGTAATTAAACGTTTTAATATTTTTTATAACTATTTAACATATATAACTTATTTAAATTTATTTTTAATATTATGTTAAAATATTTTTTTATAAATATTTAACATATATAATTTTAATTTACTCTAAACCAAAATTCATTTTATAAACTTAATGCTTTGCCCATTTTCACACGTATAAAATACTCGGTCCGTTTCTTTTTAATTATCGAATTTTTGAAATAAAATTGATTCTATTTATTTGTCTTTACAAAGTTCAACATCACAATAAATATTTTTTTTATTAATTATACCCTTTCTTTTCACCTAATCTTTAATCAATTAGTTTACACATATTTATTGTGGAGTGAAAATGAAAAAAGATAAAATAGATAACCCTATAACTATTGTATTAGAATAAAAAACCTTATTGTATTCCTTAGTTTGTATATAAAACCTTAATAAGACAGATAAAAAGGAACATATGAAGTAATAAAGTATTCATCTAAAAAAAAGTGGAATAATGAAGTAGTATGTTTATCTTCTTTTTTTTTTTTTTAAATTTTCATTTGGAGCATGTTGAACTTTTTATCTTTATGTTTATTTGAAATTTTGTCATGCTAATTTTGTAATTGTGTTTTACACGTCTTTTGATATATAATATCTTTGGTAGACTACTTTTTGTCACTTATGATATGAATAAGCTTCTCTTATATGCTTTGGGTGTATTCTTTAGACAAGATCTCTTAAAACCAAATTATTAATGTTTATTTGGATATCTAATCAAAGTGTTCCTGGATTATGTTTGAGAGTAAAATTAGTTTATAATCATGTTAGTTATCCCTTAAGGTATGTTTGTAATAAATTAACAATTGAAATTTAAATGGATAGAAGATCAATCTTATTCATAAGGTACATACAGAGGGTTACATATATACATAAAAATTGAAATGAAAAATAAGTGACAGAGCTAAAAATAAGATAACAACAACTAAAGTTAAGGAAACAAAATAAGTAGCAGCTAAAGATTAACAAGTAGCCGGCTCCGTAACAGACGCTAATTAGTTGGAAACTAATTTGACCACGTGTATTAGCCCCCCTCAAACTAGAGAATGTATATTAATCATTCCCAGTTTGGAAAAAATAGATCTAAACGGTGCAAGTGTCAGAGGCTTTGTGTAAATATCGACCAATTGTTGTGCTGAGGGGATGGGCAAAAGATGAATAAGGCCCTGGTTGAGCTTCTCTCGAACAATGTGGCAATCCAACTCGATATGTTTGGTACGCTAATGGAAGCTAGGATCGTGAGCAATATGAATTATTGAGCGGTTGTCGTAGAAGAGTGACACAAGAGAAGGTTCAGCGGCTTGCAGATCCTACAATAGATAAGAAATCCATTGTACTTCACACACTGTTGCTGCAATTGCACGATACTCAGCTTCATAGGAGGACCTTGCTGCAGTAGTTTGCTTCTTGGATCGCCATGAGATTAGAGAAGAACCAATGTATAAACAATACCTAGTAATGGATTTTCTAGAATAAATGCAACCAGCCCGGTCAGAGTCACTGTAGGTTGTGAGCTTGTGAGCGTTTGATGCTGGGTAGAAAAGGCCACACCCAGGTGATCCTTTGATATAGCGAAGTACTCTGTGAACAACTTCTTGATGACGATCTGTGGGAACAGATAGGAATTGACTAAGTTGATTCACTGCAAAAGCTATATCTGGCCTTGTAGTGGTAAGATAAAGGAGTCTTCCTATCAATCTTCTATAGGAGCTAATATCAGAAAGTGGTTCGCCAGTAGCAGCTCCCAGCTTGATGGAGGTATCCATAGGTGTTTGTTGCTTCCTTACAACAGAGAAGACCAGAGTCTGATAAAAGTTCCAAGGCATATTTGCGTTGGTTAAGCACTATGTCTTTGGAGGACCGTGCAATTTCTAAACCCAAAAAGAACTTGGCTTCTCCAAGATCCTTAATGCGAAATTGTGCATGAAGTTGCCGCTTGACCTTATTGATTTCAGAAATGTCATTTCCTGCTAACAAAACATCATCAACATATAATAGTAAAGTTGTGAAGGATGTCTCTGTCTTCTTGGTATACAAGGTGTGATTAGCTTGACTTTGAGAATAACCAAGAACTTGTAGGGCATGTGAAATAATGTTGAACCACTGTCAACTAGCTTGCTTCAACCCATAGAGAGATTTCTTTAATAAACAGACCTGGTTAGGTTTAGAAGTCGATAGACCTTACGGTAAAGCCATATAGATTTCTTCTTCTAGATTTGCATGCAAGAAAGCATTAGCTACATCTAATTGGTGTAGAAACCACTTTTTGGAAGAGGCCAAAGCCAACACAACTCTTAAAGTGGTCATCTTTGCAATGGGGGAAAAGGTATCCATGAAGCCAATACCTTTTATTTGAGTGTAACCTTTCACAACCAGTCTTGCTTTGTATCGTTCTACTGTCCCATCTTGTTTGTGCTTGACTTTGTAGACCCACATACAACCAACTAGGTTTTTATTAGGTGGTTTATCAACCAGGACCCATGTATTGTTCCTTGTCAGCGCCTCTAGTTCTTGATCCATGGCTATCCTCCAACATCCATGTTTGATGGCCTCAAAATATCTAGTTGGTTCAGGTGTGGTGGTGATATTCATAACAAAAGACTAATATGAAGGTGTCAAATGATCATAGGAAAGCACTTGAGAAAGATGATAGAGATTACCTTTGCCTGAAGATTAATGTGGCACAACAGTGGCGGTAGCAAGGTTGCAGTGATAATCTTGTAGATATGAAGGAGGCTTTCTAATTCTCGTAGTTGAACACTATGGTACTAGTATAAGATTATGTGGTGTGTCTATTGCATCTGTTGTGTGACTATCAGGAAGAGGATTTTGTCATGTTTCAGCTTCTAACTCAGTTTGTGGAGGAGTGTAATCAAAAGGCTCCATAGGAATAAAGGTTGGTAAAGGAATACTGGAGTTGGAAACAATGTTGGTGGATGATTTCAACTTATAAGGAAAAATATTTTCATGGAAGATGACATTCCGAGACACTGATAACTCTCTGGTTTTGAGATCATAGACAATATAGCCTTTTGTGCCACTTTTGTATCTTAGAAAAACACACCTTGTGGCTCTAGGATCAAATTTAGTCCTATGACTAGCAAGTGTGGAGGAGAAACAAAGTGAACCAAAGACCTTGAGTTAAGTCAGGTCAGGAAAACAATTATATAAGAGCTGATAAGTGTTAGACAAGTGGCCTCAGATATCTTAAGAAGGGGGGGTTGAATTAAGATATTACAAACTATTTCCCCAATTAAAATTATATCAAGTTATAAATTCCCTTAATAATGAACTTCTTAAATATTGATTCAAATAGAAAAATTTGAATATGAATATAAAAAAATAATAAATAAAGGAGTTTAAGGGAAGAGAAAGTGCAAACTCAGATTTATACTAGTTCGGCCACACTCTTGTGCCTACGTCCAGTCCCCAAGCAACCCGCTTGAGAGTTCCATTATCTTGTAAATTCCTTTTACAAGTTCTAAACACACAAGGACAATCCTTCCTTTGTGTTTAGAATTCTTTTACAACAAGAGATCCTCGGTCTCTTAATCCCTTAGTGAATTAGAAAGAGAAGAAGAATGAATCTCTCTTGAAAGAGATAGATTGAACAATTTGAGCACTCAAATAATTCCTTATTGAATCACAAGTGTTTGGCCAAGGAATTTTTAAGAGGATAAAACGATTTTGCTTTTTAAGAGGATAAGACCTTTTTGTTCTGAAAACTCTTAGCAAATTCGTGTCTCAAGTCACATATATATAGGCCTTTGATGGCCATTCAAGAACCAAATGAAAAGATGTGATTGTTGAGAATATTTTCTAAAAATCTCCTCTGGTAATCGATTATAGTATGTGTGTAATCGATTACAAGCTTTAAAATTTGAATTAAAACGTTCAATAACTGCTGGTAATCGATTACCATATATGTGTAATCGATTACACAGTGCAAATTTTGAATTCAAATTTTAATAGCTGTTGTAAATCATTTTTGGCCACTGGTAATGTTAGTGCTTAGCTCTAGTGAGTGTTTAAAAGATTGGCTAAGATTTTGTTAAAACATAAGCACTTAGACAATGAAGGAAAGCTGGAGTTGCTGCACATGATGTCCAACGGTATGTCAAGGAATCAGATCGGGCTGCACAATGCACAAGGCAAGATAAAATGTCAAATGAAGAATTGAAGCTGCAGGATCCACGATGTCGGATACAATGTCCAGGACATCCTGCCCGAAAATACTGGACACATAAATCTGTTATATCTTTAACAGATTGTGCAGGATCCACGATGTCGGATACAATGTCCAGGACATCCTGCCCGAAAATACTGGACACATAAATCTGTTATCTCTTTAACAGATTATTGGGCAGTTAGCAACAGATTAGACGATCTATCTCTAGGAACGAATTAAAAGATAATTAAAGTTCGAATTACAAACTTGAATAGTTCGTTCAGGAATTAGAGATTAAAGATAAAAACTAAAAGATCAAACTGTATCTTTTAGTTCTTTAAGTGCAGATTTTTCGGGAGAATGATAGATCTCATCCAGCACAAGTTGATGCAGCCCAGATACGCACACTGCTATATAAACATGAAGGCTGCACGAGTTCTGTACCAAGTCCGGGATTGAAGAGTTATTTTGTTAGTTTTGGGACTTGAGTGTTTTGTGAGCCACCTTGATGTCACCCTAACATCAAGTGTTGGACCTGAGTGTGTAGAGTTGATCTCTATAGTGTGTGGAGTTGATCTCTATTGTTCAGAGAGCAATCTCTGGTGTGTATTTGATTTAATTGTAAACACGGGAGAGTGATTGAGAGGGAGTGAGAGGGGTTCTCATATCTAAGAGTGGCTCTTAGGTAGAGGTTGCACGGGTAGTGGTTAGGTGAGAAGGTTGTAAACAGTGGCTGTTAGATCTTCGAACTAACACTATTTTAGTGGATTTCCTCCCTGGCTTGGTAGCCCCCAGATGTAGGTGACGTTGCACCGAACTGGGTTAACAATTCTCTTGTGTTATTTACTTGTTTAATCTGTTCATACGGTCAAAATATAATCTGCATGTTCTGAAGCGTGATGTCGTGACATCCTGTACGACATCTGTCCCCAGTATCAGAATTTCAATTGGTATCAGAGCGGGCACTCAAAATCACTGAGTGAGATCTAGGGAGATAAATTCTGATGAACATGAAGAAAGAAGGAGGACCAGTGAACAGACCACCAATTCTGGATGGAACCAACTATGAATACTGGAAAGCAAGGATGGTGGCCTTCCTCAAATCACTGGATAGCAGAACCTGGAAAGCTGTCATCAAAGGCTGGGAACATCCCAAGATGCTGGACACAGAAGGAAAGCCCACTGATGAATTGAAGCCAGAAGAAGACTGGACAAAAGAAGAAGACGAATTGGCACTTGGAAACTCCAAAGCTTTGAATGCTCTATTCAATGGAGTTGACAAGAATATCTTCAGACTGATCAACACATGCACAGTGGCCAAGGATGCATGGGAGATCCTGAAAACCACTCATGAAGGAACCTCCAAAGTGAAGATGTCCAGATTGCAACTATTGGCTACAAAATTCGAAAATCTGAAGATGAAGGAGGAAGAGTGTATTCATGACTTCCACATGAACATTCTTGAAATTGCCAATGCTTGCACTGCCTTGGGAGAAAGGATGACAGACGAAAAGCTGGTGAGAAAGATCCTCAGATCTTTGCCTAAGAGATTTGACATGAAAGTCACTGCAATAGAGGAGGCCCAAGACATTTGCAACATGAGAGTAGATGAACTCATTGGTTCCCTTCAAACCTTTGAGCTAGGACTCTCGGATAGGACTGAAAAGAAGAGCAAGAATCTGGCGTTCGTGTCCAATGATGAAGGAGAAGAAGATGAGTATGACCTGGATACTGATGAAGGTCTGACTAACGCAGTTGTGCTCCTTGGAAAACAGTTCAACAAAGTGTTGAACAGAATGGACAGGAGGTAGAAACCACATGTCCGGAACATCCCTTTCGACATCAGGAAAGGTAGTGAATACCAGAAAAGGTCAGAGGAAAAGCCCAGTCACAGCAAAGGAGTTCAATGCCATGGGTGTGAAGGCTATGGACACATCAAAGCTGAATGTCCCACTCATCTCAAGAAGCAGAGGAAAGGACTTTCTGTATGTCGGTCTGATGATACAGAGAGTGAACAAGAAAGTGATTCTGACAGAGATGTGAATGCACTCACTGGGAGATTTGAATCTGCTGAAGATTCAAGTGATACAGATAGTGAAATCACTTTTGATGAGCTTGCTATATCCTATAGAGAACTATGCATCAAAAGTGAGAAGATTCTTCAGCAAGAAGCACAACTGAAGAAGGTCATTGCAAATCTGGAGGCCGAGAAGGAGGCACATGAAGAGGAGATCTCTGAGCTTAAAGGAGAAGTTGGTTTTCTGAACTCTAAATTGGAAAACATGACAAAATCAATAAAGATGCTGAATAAAGGCTCAGATATGCTTGATGAGGTGCTACAGCTTGGGAAGAATGTTGGAAACCAGAGAGGACTTGGGTTTAATCATAAATCTGCTGGCAGAATAACCATGACAGAATTTGTTCCTGCCAAAAACAGCACTGGAGCCACGATGTCACAACATCGGTCTCGACATCATGGAACGCAGCAGAAAAGGAGCAAAAGAAAGAAGTGGAGGTGTCACTACTGTGGCAAGTATGGTCACATAAAGCCCTTTTGCTATCATTTACATGGCCATCCACATCATGGAACTCAAAGTAGCAGCAGTGGAAGGAAGATGATGTGGGTTCCAAAACACAAGACTGTTAGTCTTGTTGTTCATACTTCACTTAGAGCATCAGCTAAGGAAGATTGGTACTTAGATAGCGGCTGTTCCAGACACATGACAGGAGTTAAAGAATTCCTGGTGAACATTGAACCTTGCTCCACTAGCTATGTGACATTTGGAGATGGCTCTAAAGGAAAGATCACTGGAATGGGAAAGCTAGCCCATGATGGACTTCCTAGTCTGGACAAAGTACTGCTGGTGAAGGGACTGACTGCAAACTTGATCAGCATCAGTCAGTTGTGTGATGAAGGATTCAATGTAAACTTCACAAAGTCAGAATGCTTGGTGACAAATGAGAAGAGTGAAGTTCTAATGAAGGGCAGCAGATCAAAGGACAACTGTTACCTATGGACACCTCAAGAAACCAGTTACTCCTCCACATGTCTGTCCTCCAAAGAAGATGAAGTCAAAATATGGCATCAAAGATTTGGACATCTGCACTTAAGAGGCATGAAGAAAATCATTGACAAAGGTGCTGTGAGAGGCATTCCCAATCTGAAAATAGAAGAAGGCAGAATCTGTGTTGAATGTCAGATTGGAAAGCAAGTCAAGATGTCCCACCAGAAGCTTCAACATCAGACCACTTCCAGGGTACTGGAACTACTTCACATGGACTTGATGGGGCCTATGCAAGTTGAAAGCCTTGGAGGAAAGAGGTATGCCTATGTTGTTGTGGATGATTTCTCCAGATTTACCTGGGTCAACTTTATCAGAGAGAAATCAGACACCTTTGAAGTGTTCAAGGAGTTGAGTCTAAGACTTCAAAGAGAAAAAGACTGTGTCATCAAGAGAATCAGGAGTGACCATGGCAGAGAGTTTGAAAACAGCAAGTTTACTGAATTCTGCACATCTGAAGGCATCACTCATGAGTTCTCTGCAGCCATTACACCACAACAAAATGGCATAGTTGAAAGGAAAAACAGGACTTTGCAAGAGGCTGCTAGGGTCATGCTTCATGCCAAAGAACTTCCCTATAATCTCTGGGCTGAAGCCATGAACACAGCATGCTACATCCACAACAGAGTCACGCTTAGAAGAGGGACTCCAACCACACTGTATGAAATCTGGAAAGGGAGGAAGCCAACTGTCAAGCACTTCCACATCTTTGGAAGTCCATGTTACATTTTGGCAGATAGAGAGCAAAGGAGAAAGATGGATCCCAAGAGTGATGCAGGAATATTCCTGGGATACTCTACAAACAGCAGAGCATATAGAGTATTCAATTCCAGAACCAGAACTGTGATGGAATCCATCAATGTGGTTGTTGATGATCTAACTCCAGCAAGAAAGAAGGATGTCGAAGAAGATGTCAGAACATCGGGAGACAATGTAGCAGATACAGCTAAAAGTGCAGAAAATGCAGAAAACTCTGATTCTGCTACAGATGAACCAAACATCAACCAACCTGACAAGAAACCCTCCATTAGAATCCAGAAGATGCACCCCAAGGAGCTGATTATAGGAGATCCAAACAGAGGGGTCACTACAAGATCAAGGGAGATTGAGATTGTCTCCAATTCATGCTTTGTCTCCAAAATTGAGCCCAAGAATGTGAAAGAGGCACTGACTGATGAGTTCTGGATCAATGCTATGCAAGAAGAATTGGGGCAATTCAAAAGGAATGAAGTTTGGGAGCTAGTTCCTAGACCCGAGGGAACTAATGTGATTGGCACCAAGTGGATCTTCAAGAACAAAACCAATGAAGAAGGTGTCATAACCAGAAACAAGGCCAGACTTGTTGCTCAAGGCTACACTCAGATTGAAGGTGTAGACTTTGATGAAACTTTCGCCCCTGTTGCTAGACTTGAGTCCATCAGATTGTTACTTGGTGTAGCTTGCATCCTCAAATTCAAGCTGTACCAGATGGATGTGAAGAGCGCGTTTCTGAATGGATACCTGAATGAAGAAGTCTATGTGGAGCAGCCAAAGGGATTTGTAGATCCAACTCATCCAGATCATGTATACAGGCTCAAGAAGGCTCTCTATGGATTGAAGCAAGCTCCAAGAGCTTGGTATGAAAGGCTAACAGAGTTCCTTACTCAGCAAGGGTATAGGAAGGGAGGAATTGACAAGACTCTCTTTGTCAAACAAGATGCTGAAAACTTGATGATAGCACAGATATATGTTGATGACATTGTGTTTGGAGGGATGTCGAATGAGATGCTTCGACATTTTGTCCAACAGATGCAATCTGAATTTGAGATGAGTCTTGTTGGAGAGCTGACTTATTTTCTGGGACTCCAAGTAAAGCAGATGGAAGACTCCATATTCCTCTCACAAAGCAAGTATGCAAAGAACATTGTCAAGAAGTTTGGGATGGAAAATGCCAGCCATAAAAGAACACCTGCACCTACTCACTTGAAGCTGACAAAAGATGAAGCTGGCACCAGTGTTGATCAAAGTCTGTACAGAAGCATGATTGGGAGCTTACTATATTTAACAGCTAGCAGACCTGACATCACCTATGCAGTAGGTGTTTGTGCAAGATATCAAGCCAATCCCAAGATAAGTCACTTGAATCAAGTAAAGAGAATTCTGAAATATGTAAATGGCACCAGTGACTATGGGATTATGTACTGTCATTGTTCAGATTCAATGCTGGTTGGGTATTGTGATGTTGATTGGGCCGGAAGTGCAGATGACAGAAAAAGCACTTCTGGTGGATGCTTCTATCTGGGCAACAATCTTATTTCATGGTTCAGCAAGAAGCAGAACTGTGTGTCCCTATCTACTGCAGAAGCAGAGTATATTGCAGCAGGAAGCAGCTGTTCACAACTAGTTTGGATGAAGCAGATGCTCAAGGAGTACAATGTCGAACAAGATGTCATGACATTGTACTGTGACAACATGAGTGCTATTAATATTTCAAAAAATCCTGTTCAACACAGCAGAACCAAGCACATTGACATTAGACATCACTATATTAGAGATCTTGTTGATGATAAAGTGATCACACTGAAGCATGTTGACACTGAGGAACAAATAGCAGATATTTTCACAAAGGCATTGGATGCAAATCAGTTTGAAAAACTGAGGGGCAAGCTGGGCATTTGTCTGCTAGAGGATTTATAGCAATTACTGTTATCTGAACGTGCTCAAACGTTAATAGCGCGTTCTCTACTGGGCCAAGACAAATTCGACCGTTGCTTCACACGTCCCTTTACATTCCTCATTCAAACTTATATTGTCGTGGTAATCCCGTCTTCAGCATTTCCCAACAGATCTCAGAAATTCACGAAACCATTCCAAGAGCTCTGCTTCTCCATGGCTACCGCACCAAAAGAAACCTCAGCTCCTGGTTCACCCTCTGTACCATCATCTCCATCATCCACCAAAGCACCATCAAACCAGGAACAACCTGAATTCCATATCCAACCCATACAAATGATTCCTGGTCAAGCTCCTGTCCCTGAGAAACTGGTTCCCAAACGACAACAGGGAGTGAAGACTTCTGAAAACCCTAGCCTTGCAACAAGTCCTAGGGAAGTAGACACGGAGATGGACAAGAAAATCCGCAGTATTGTGAGTAGCATTTTGAAAAATGCTTCTGTCCCTGAAGCTGATGAAGATGTCCCAACATCTTCCACCCCAAATGTTTCTGTGCCTGATGCTGATAAAGATGTTCCAACATCTTCCACTCCAAATGCTGAAGCCCTCCCTTCACCCAGTGAAGAGGAATCAACAGAAGAAGAAGATCAAGCCACAGAAGAGACCCCTGCACCACGGGCACCAGAACCTGCTCCAGGTGACTTCATTGATCTAGAAGAAGTAGAATCTGATGAGGAACCCATTGCCAACAAGTTGGCACCCGGCATTGCAGAAAGACTTCAAAGCAGAAAGGGAAAAACCCCCATTACTAGGTCTGGACGAATCAAAACTATGGCACAGAAGAAGAGCACTCCAATCACTCCTACCACATCCAGATGGAGCAAAGTTGCAATCCCTTCCAAGAAGAGGAAAGAAATTTCCTCATCTGATTCTGATTATGATGTCGAACTAGATGTTCCCGACATCAAGCGGGCCAAGAAATCAGGGAAAAAGGTGCCTGGAAAAGTCCCTGATGCACCATTGGACAACATTTCATTCCACTCCATTGGCAATGTTGAAAGGTGGAAATATGTATATCAACGCAGACTTGCGGTTGAAAGAGAACTGGGAAGAGATGCCTTGGATTGCAAGGAGATCATGGACCTCATCAAGGCTGCTGGACTGCTGAAAACAGTCACCAAGTTGGGAGATTGCTATGAAAGTTTAGTCAGGGAATTCATTGTCAACATTCCCTCTGACATAACAAACAAAAAGAGTGATGATTATCAGAAAGTGTTTGTCAGAGGAAAATGTGTTAGATTCTCCCCTGCTGTAATCAACAAATACCTGGGCAGACCAACTGAAGGAGTGGTGGATATTGCTGTTTCTGAGCATCAAATTGCCAAGGAAATCACTGCCAAACAAGTCCAGCATTGGCCAAAGAAAGGAAAGCTTTCTGCAGGGAAGCTAAGTGTGAAGTATGCAATCCTGCACAGGATTGGGGCTGCAAACTGGGTACCCACCAATCATACTTCCACTGTTGCCACAGGTTTGGGTAAAGTTCTGTATGCTGTTGGAACCAAGTCCAAATTTAATTTTGGAAACTATATTTTTGACCAAACTGTTAAGCATTCAGAATCTTTTGCTGTCAAATTACCCATTGCCTTCCCAACTGTATTGTGTGGCATTATGTTGAGTCAACATCCCAATATTTTAAACAACATTGACTCTGTGATGAAGAGAGAATCTCCTCTATCCCTGCATTACAAACTATTTGAGGGGACACATGTCCCAGACATTGTCTCGACATCAGGGAAAGCTGCTGCTTCAGGTGCTGTGTCCAAGGATGCTTTGATTGCTGAACTCAAGGACACATGCAAAGTGCTGGAAGCAACCATCAAAGCCACCACAGAGAAGAAAATGGAGCTGGAACGCCTGATCAAAAGGCTCTCAGACAGTGGCATTGAAGATCGAGAAGCAGTTGAGGAAGAAGAAGAAGCTGAGGAAGAAGAAGAAGCTGAGGAAGAAGAAGATGCAGCAGAGGATACAGAATCAGATGATGATGATTCTGAGGCCACCCCATGATCATCAGACCTTTATTTTTTGCTTTTACTTTTACTAGTTATTGGTCTGTAATATTTGCACATTAATTTCATGCATCCTACTTTTGCCAAATTCTGTCTAAAAAGGGGGAGTAGTAGTATTAAACTAAATTAAATGCATGATTTATGATTTTGAGTAGTAGGATACGATGTATGCATGATTCATGATTCTGAGGGGGAGTTGTATGTATATGATTTTGAGGGGGAGACTGCTGCTGCTGATGATGACTGATGTAAGCAACTGTAACTACTAGTAGCTGATAGAAGATGTTGCAGTAAGAGCATGGAGACAGGGGGAGCAGAACGCTGATGTCACATGAGATGTCTTGACATCCTGGAAAAGACTAGTAGCTGATAGAAGATGCTGCAGTGAACTGCTTCACAGCAGTAAGAGCATGGAGACAGGGGGAGCAGAAAGCTGATGTCACGTGAGATGTCTTGACATCCTGGAAACGACTTGCAACTTGCAGAATTTTGCTGTCGCCACTACAGATACCGCTGTGCTTGATTACTCTGATAATGAAAGTTGCTGATCCCACTTGCATAACTGCTCGTACCTGCTCAGGAAGTGTCTAAGTATGTTTTAGACAAAATTTGCCAAAGGGGGAGATTGTTAGTGCTTAGCTCTACTGAGTGTTTAAAAGATTGGCTAAGATTTTGTTAAAACATAAGCACTTAGACAATGAAGGAAAGCTGGAGTTGCTGCACATGATGTCCAACGGTATGTCAAGGAATCAGATCGGGCTGCACAATGCACAAGGCAAGATAAAATGTCAAATGAAGAATTGAAGCTGCAGGATCCACGATGTCGGATACAATGTCCAGGACATCCTGCCCGAAAATACTGGACACATAAATCTGTTATATCTTTAACAGATTGTGCAGGATCCACGATGTCGGATACAATGTCCAGGACATCCTGCCCGAAAATACTGGACACATAAATCTGTTATCTCTTTAACAGATTATTGGGCAGTTAGCAACAGATTAGACGATCTATCTCTAGGAACGAATTAAAAGATAATTAAAGTTCGAATTACAAACTTGAATAGTTCGTTCAGGAATTAGAGATTAAAGATAAAAACTAAAAGATCAAACTGTATCTTTTAGTTCTTTAAGTGCAGATTTTTCGGGAGAATGATAGATCTCATCCAGCACAAGTTGATGCAGCCCAGATACGCACACTGCTATATAAACATGAAGGCTGCACGAGTTCTGTACCAAGTCCGGGATTGAAGAGTTATTTTGTTAGTTTTGGGACTTGAGTGTTTTGTGAGCCACCTTGATGTCACCCTAACATCAAGTGTTGGACCTGAGTGTGTAGAGTTGATCTCTATAGTGTGTGGAGTTGATCTCTATTGTTCAGAGAGCAATCTCTGGTGTGTATTTGATTTAATTGTAAACACGGGAGAGTGATTGAGAGGGAGTGAGAGGGGTTCTCATATCTAAGAGTGGCTCTTAGGTAGAGGTTGCACGGGTAGTGGTTAGGTGAGAAGGTTGTAAACAGTGGCTGTTAGATCTTCAAACTAACACTATTTTAGTGGATTTCCTCCCTGGCTTGGTAGCCCCCAGATGTAGGTGACGTTGCACCGAACTGGGTTAACAATTCTCTTGTGTTATTTACTTGTTTAATCTGTTCATACGGTCAAAATATAATCTGCATGTTCTGAAGCGTGATGTCGTGACATCCTGTACGACATCTGTCCCCAGTATCAGAATTTCAGGTAATCGATTACATCCTCTGGTAATCGATTACCAGAGAGTAAATATCTTGAAAAAGACTTTTTAACTTAAATTTCTTGGCCAAACCTTTTGCTACTTCAATTAGGAATTCCCTTCCTATTTAATATACCCTTCCTAAGACTCTAGAGACTGTCTTGATCATCCATCTTGAATATCTTTAATTTCTTTGTCTTGAATAAAGCTTTGAGAAACATGTGATCCTTTGGCATCATCAAAACATTCAGCTTGATCCTTTGTCTACAATCTCCCCCTTTTTGATGATGACAATCCCTGAAATCAAGACAAGCTATATACAAGATGATAGCACGTTCACACAACCCTTACTCCCCCTATCTTTTGGCATGTATGCCTAACTTTAAGGATTGATTTTTAATGATTGATTTCTAATTGATTTTAATTGATTTCTAACCCAAGTTATCTCCCCCTTTGGCAACATCAAAAAGAACTAAGCAAAACAATCAATATCTAAACAGAGCCAAACATTAAACCAAAATAAGTCCATACATTGTCATAACCAACCAAAGCAAAGTCGAGAAATATAATAGAAGTGCAAGATTACAATAACTAGAGCAACAAAAAGCCAAATACACGGCGATAAAACAAAGTACTAATAATACTTAATCATAATAAAAAAATAAGCTAAGATGATGATGGAGGCGGTGGTGGTGGATCAAAGCAAGTACGGATGAATGAGACATCTTCTTCAACCTTAGTGATCCTTGAATCCATGGCATCGAACCGCATGTCGACTTGCAATTCCATGGCATCAAACTTGTCACCAACAAAAGCCTGAAGACCATCGAACTTGTCCAAAAGCCTTCGAAGAAGAGAGGAATTATCTTCAACTGGTAGGTTGCCTTCATCATCAGCGGGTTGAGCACCCTTTTTGACCCAAGAGCCATCATGCTTTTTGCGGTAACCAAAGGAGGCAATCACAGCAGTACCAATTAAAAAAGACCTCTTGATTGGAACATAAGGTTCAGAATCAAGAGGAATTTGAAAATGGTGAAGAAAGAGAGTAACAAGGTGTGGATATGGCAATAGAACATTTAATCGCAATGCCTTATGCATGCGATATCTGACTAAGTGTGCCCAGTCAAGTTGATGCCCGGTATGAAAGGCCCACATGATAACAAGATCTTCCTCAGAAACCTAGGCAAGGTTGAAAGATCGTGGAAGCAAAATACGCACAATGAGATAATGAAGGATGCGGCTTTCAAAAGCCAATGAACCGGCAAGAAGGCGTCCAGTCATATCCGCATGGTTGGTGCAAACCAACTGGCGGGCATCATATGAAGAGTAATCAAATTTCCGATCGTCATTCAGTGTACCTTCAAATGGTACACCGTCACTGGACAATTGGGTTAAGTTATGGAAAAGGGATTGGTCAATGACCATTTTTATCCCAAAAACCTCAGAAATCAAAGTGTTTTCCTGAATTTCAAGGTTACAATAAAAAGCATTAACCAATTCAGGATAAACAGGCAATTGTAATGACATGAAAGGTATGAGACCTAAGTTCTGAAATGCTTGAATGCAATCAAAACTTTCAGCAGAAAAGAAATCCATATCTATGAACTTAGGGTCGATAATGGAATGAGATGAGAAAAGGTTTGAGTACCGTATCTGCTGTTCTTCGGAAGAAAACAGTGTGGAAGAGGATAAGGAGGGTGGAATTGGTGTTGTGGATGCGCTGGTGGCTCCGGAACGATGAGCTCTTGAAACCGAAGCGGAGGTGGATGAACCCTTACGTTTCTTTGATAATTCTGCCATATGATGGAGTTTTTGTATATTGCAATCGGTGAAATCAAACGAAAAATGAAAAAAGAAGAAGATTGCAAGTTACAGGAGTCGATTTGATGAAGAAATGAGTAAGGTAGGAAGGTTTGAAGGTTTGGGAATGGAGGGACGTCGCAAGGAGGAAGAGGCTGCGCAGGGGTTTCTGAAAAATGTGGTATTTATAGACCAGGACGCATTGTAATCGATTACAAGTACTGGTAATCGATTACAGGTGGAGGCAGCCTACTGGTAATCGATTACATGAAGACTGTAATCGATTACAAGCCATCTGTTCTAGTGTAATCGATTACAGTATTCATGTAATCGATTACTAGAACAAAACAATAGCCTTTTCCTAAAAGAAAACTTATTTCTAAGTCTAAAAAATTATACTGTCTTAAGAGTTAATTATACCAACAAGAAAAGTAAAATAAATTAAACAGAAACAAGCATCATACTTAATCAAAACACAATCAATCAATCATAAACTTTACCTATCCAAATCACTAAGGTCTAAAAGGCCTAATTCTCTTCTTATTGAAAAGAATATATCCTTTGGGAGAGGTTTTGTAAAGATATCAGCAAGCTGATTCTTTGTATCAACAAACTCTAGCAAACAATCTCCCTTTAGAACATGGTCTCTTAGAAAATGGTGCCTAATTTCTATATGTTTCGTTCTAGAATGTTGTACAGGGTTTTTGGATAGATTTATGGCACTAGTATTATCACAACTAATAGGTATGCGATCAAGAAGGATACCATAGTCAAATAATTGTTGCTTCATCCATAAAATCTGTGCACAACAACTGCCGACAGAGATATATTCCGCTTCAGCAGTGGATAAAGCAACACTGTTTTGTTTCTTACTATGCCATGAGACAAGAGCAAATCCAATGATTTGACAAGTTCCACTTGTGCTTTTTCTATCAGTTTTAGATCCGGAAAAGTCAGAATCAGAATATCCTATTAAGTTACATGTTGAGTTCTTAGGATACCATAATCCTAAATTGATTGTACCTAATAGATATCTCATGATTCTCTTTACTGCACTCAAATGTGATTGTTTGGGGTTGGATTGAAACCTAGCACACATGCATACACTAAACATAATATCAGGTCTACTAGCAGATAAATAGAGAAGAGATCCGATCATACCTCGATACTGTTTCATGTCTATAGACTGACCAGATTCATCTTTATCTAAGTAACAGCTAGTACTCATCGGTGTAGCCATGTGTTTTGCACTTTCCATCCCAAATCTTTTGATCAATTCCTTGCAGTACTTGGCTTGGTTGATGAATATACCTCCTTGAGTTTGCTTGATTTGTAATCCTAGGAAGTAATTTAGTTCTCCCATCATTGACATTTCAAATTCACTTTGCATATCAAGGGAAAACTCCTTGCACAATGAATCATTAGTGGATCCAAAAATTATATCATCAACATATATTTGAACCAACAAAATATCATTATGCTTTCTCTTTATGAACAATGTGGTATCCACTTTTCCTCTAGAAAATTCTTTTTCTAGGAGAAAATTGCTTAAACGTTCATACCACGCCCTAGGGGCTTGTTTCAAACCATAAAGAGCCTTTTGCAATTTATAAACATGATTTGGTTTATCCGGGATTTCAAAACCTGGGGGTTGTTCAACATATACTTCTTCTTGAATTAAGCCATTTAGAAAAGCACTTTTAACATCCATTTGATAGAGCTTAAAATCCATTATGGATGCATACGCTAAGAGCATTCTAATGGCTTCTAATCTTACAACTGGAGCATATGTTTCTTCATAGTCTATTCCCTCTTCTTGATTATACCCTTTTGCTACTAACCTAGCCTTATTTCTAATAATTATGCCATGTTCATCTAATTTATTTTTAAAAACCCATTTTGTTCCTATGATAGGATAATTTTCAGGTTTTCTACTAGTTTCCACACATTGTTTCTTTCAAACTGATTCAGTTCTTCTTGCATGGCAATGATCCAATTATCATCTACTATGGCTTCTTTTATATTTTTAGGTTCAATCATAGATACAAAAGCCATATTATTGCATAAATCTTTAAGAGAGTGTCTAATTGTTACCCCTTTTGAGATATCACCAATAATGTTGTCAAGGGGATGATCTTTTGAAGCTTTCCATTCTTTTGGAAGTTCATCATTAGATTTGACTTCTTCTGGAGGATCTTCATTGTTTCCTTTACCATTTCCTTTAGAATCTTGTCCATGAATATGCATTTGTTCTAAAGAATCTGCAATATCATCTAGCATATTCTTTCTTGACAAGATAGCATTAGATTCATCAAAGGTAACATGAATGGATTTCTCAATAATCATAGTTCTTTTATTATATATCCTATATGCTTTGCTTTGTAATGAATATCCAAGAAAGATGCCTTCATCAGATTTTGCATCAAATTTTCCTAGATTATCTTTACCATTATTAAGAACAAAGCATTTGCAACCAAAAACATGTAGATGTGAAATGTTTGGTTTTCTACCATTATATAATTCATATGGGGTTTTCTTTAAAATGGGTCTTATTAAGGCCCTATTCATGATGTAACATGCAGTATTGACCGCTTCAACCCAAAAATATTTTGGAAGAAAAGTATCATTTAATAAATTTCTAGCAATTTCTTCCAATGACCTATTTTCCCTCTCAACAACTCCATTTTGTTGAGGGGTTCTAGGTGCAGAAAAATTGTGTTCAATACCATGTTCTTCACAAAATGATTCAAAATCTTTATTTTCAAACTCACCCCCATGATCACTTCTAATGGATGCAATCTTAAGATTTTTCTTGTTTTGTATAACTTTAGCAAGTTTTCTAAATGCTTGGAATGCATCACTTTTATGAGTAATAAATAATGTCCAAGTATATCTAGAGAAATCATCAACTATAACAAGGGCATAGTAATTTCCTTCAAAACTCATGGTTCTAGATGAACCAAATAAATCCATGTGCAATAATTGTAAGGGTTGAGTAGTTGAAACAATATTTTTAGGTTTGAATGAGATTCTAGTTTGTTTGCCCTTTTGACGTGCATCACATAGTTTATCTTTTTCAAATTTCAATTTAGGTAAACCAACTACTAAATCTTTTGAAATTAATTTATTTAAGTGATCCATGTTTATGTGAGCAATTATTTTATGCCATAACCATGGATCATCATCTTTGCTAAGAAAACAATGATTGTTTTCTAGTTTTAGGCTTAAGTCTATCATGTAAACATTGTTGACTCTATGTCCTACATGCTTTATATTAATGTCATGCTTATGTTCTATAAGACATTTTTGAGAATCAAATGATACTAGATAGCCTTTGTCACATAATTGACTAACACTATGCAGGTTGTGCTTAAGACCTTCAACAAGTAGAACATTTTCAATGGAGTTTGAAGAATTTGTACCTATTTTACCAACTCCAAGGATTCTACCTTTGTTGTTGTCACCATAAGTTACATGCCCGCTTTTCTTTGGAGAGATATGTGTAAACTTTGATGCATCTCCAGTCATATGTTTTGAGCATCCGCTATCTATGTACCACTTCTTCCTCAAAGACACCTACATAATCAACTTTTTGACTTAGGTACCCAAACTTGATTGGGTCCTTGTGTGTTAGTATAAACTGAGGATCCTTTTGGGACCCATATCATTTTAATGTTGCTGTAATTTTTCTTAAAGTAGCAAGTAGATATGTCATGTCCTTTTCTTCCACAGTAAAAACAAGTGATAGAACTAAAATTATATTTTTGTGTGGAAGTAGAGAAGTTTCTATGAAACTTTTGTTGTTTTTTCAAATTTATACCCTAGTCCAGCCTTATTGGAAACATATCTTTGTTTTCCTAATATGACATCTAAATTATTTTTACTATAAGAAAATTTTGCAAGTGAGTTTTTCAACTCTTTAATTTCTTTTTCGTATTTTTCACAACAACTACAAGAATATGATATTTTCTTGTCAAAAATAGTAGAGATATGAACTTTTTCATTTGTTTTAGAAATTGAAACTTCATTTCTAAGATGATCTAATTCTTTGTTTAATTTTGAAATTTCATTTTCTAAATTTGAGATTGTTTTCTTAGAAGATGAAACTAACTTTGCAAGTTTAATTGACTCTTTATGCAGATCAGCAAATGCATCTTGCAATTCATCAAAAGAAATAGATAAGTTATTTGAAGATGTTACCTCTTCATCACTTTCATAACTTTTAGCCATAAGGCAGAGATTTATCTCTTCATTTTCTAAATCTTCAGAAGATTTCATATAGTTTTCATCCCATGTGATGTATGCTTTCTTCAATTTCTTTTCACTAAGATTTTTCTTTTCAGACTTCTCCATCTTTTTCTTGAAGATGGGACAATCAACCCTTAGATGTCCAGGTTGATTGCACTCAAAGCATTTTAGAGTAGAGGATGAAGTTTCTATCCTTCTCTTAGATTTAAAATTGGGTCACCTTTGATTTCCTCTTACTTTAAGAAACTTGTTGAATCTTTTTACAAAAAGGCTTAGATCATCATCATCATCTAGATCATTTTCCTTATCACTTTCTTCTTGGATTGAAGATGATGCTTTAAGAGCAATTCCTTTCTTTTTCTTGTCATTTTCTTCATGTTGGCATAATCTCAATAATTCCATCTTGTGTTCCTGTAACTTTCCAAATAGAGTGGCAAGAGACATGTTAGATACATCTCTTGATTCAGTAATGGCCGTTACTTTATGTTGTCATTCTCTACTTAAACATCTTAACACTTTGTTTATGAGATCCTCCTTTTGAAATTCTTTACCTAAGGCTGCCAGATGATTTACTATATGTGTAAATCTCTTTTTCATGTCTTGAATGCTTTCATTTGCATTCATCCTAAACAGTTCATACTCATGGGTTAGTGTGTTTATCCTAGATTTTTTAACATCTGTAGTTCCTTCATGTTTTAATTGTAGAGTGTCCCACATTTCCTTAGCACTCTTACAATTTGAAACCCTGAAATATTCATCCATTCCCAGGGCTGATGTTATTATGTTTTTGGCTTTTAGATTGTATTGAACTCGTCTTCTATCCTCTTCAGACCATCTATCTCTAGGTTTTTCTATTGTTATGCTTTCACTTGATGTGCTACCATCTGTTGTAATTCTTTCTACTGTGGTGGGTATATATGGCCCTATTTCTATGGCTTCCCAAATACTTAAGTCTATTGCCTCAATAAAAATTTGCATTCGGGTTTTCCAGTAGTGGTAACCCTCTCCATTAAAGATTGGAGGTCTATTGATAGAATTTCCTTCTGGAAATAAGGAATTTGTTGAGGCCATTTTTCTTGAAGCTTCTAAACTTTATACAAGAATGAAGCTCTGATACCACTTGTTAGCCAAGTGGCCTCAGATATCTTAAGAAGGGGGGGTTGAATTAAGATATTACAAACTATTTCCCCAATTAAAATTCTATCAAGTTATAAATTCCCTTAATATTGAACTTCTTAAATATTGATTCAAATATAACAATTTGAATATGAATATAAAACAATAATAAATAAAGGAGTTTAAGGGAAGAGAAAGTGCAAACTCAGATTTATACTGGTTCGGCCACACCCTTGTGCCTACGTCCAGTCCCCAAGCAACCCGCTTGAGAGTTCCACTATCTTGTAAATTCCTTTTACAAGTTCTAAACACACAAGGACAATCCTTCCTTTATGTTTAGAATTCTTTTACAACAAGAGACCCTCGGTCTCTTAATCCCTTAGTGAATTAGAAAGAGAAGAAGAATGAATCTCTCTTGAAAGAGATAGATTGAACAATTTGAGCACTCAAATAATTCCTTATTGAATCACAAGTGTTTGGCCAAGGAATTTTTAAGAGGATAAAACGATTTTGCTTTTTAAGAGGATAAGACCTTTTTGTTCTGAAAACTCTTAGCAAATTCGTGTCTCAAGTCACATATATATAGGTCTTTGATGGCCATTCAAGAACCAAATGAAAAGATGTGATTGCTGAGAATATTTTCTGAAAATCTCCTCTGGTAATCGATTATAGTATGTGTGTAATCGATTACAAGCTTTAAAATTTGAATTAAAACGTTCAATAACTGCTGGTAATCGATTACCATATATGTGTAATCGATTACACAGTGCAAATTTTGAATTCAAATTTTAATAGTTGTTGTAAATCATTTTTGGCCACTGGTAATCGATTACATCCTCTGGTAATCGATTACCAGAGAGTAAATCTCTTGAAAAAGACTTTTTAACTTAAATTTCTTGGCCAAACCTTTTGCTACTTCAATTAGGAATTCCCTTCCTATTTAATATACCCTTCCTAAGACTCTAGAGACTGTCTTGATCATCCATCTTGAATATCTTTAATTTCTTTGTCTTGAATAAAGCTTTGAGAAACATGTGATCCTTTGGCATCATCAAAACATTCAGCTTGATCCTTTGTCTACAATAAGGGCATTTGTTACCCAAGACTGATGTAGGGATTCTATTTATGAGATAAACTAAGTGTGTAACTGCATAAGACCAAAATATTTTGGGAAGATTAGCTTGGAACAACAAGGCTCTGGCAACATTGAGAATATGCTGGTGTTTTCTCTTTACTATGGAGTTTTGTTGGGGAGTCTCTACACAACTTGTTTGGTGAACTATTCCTCTTGTAGCACAAAATTGGTCAAATTTGAACTCCTTACCTCAGTTCTAATGGTTTTAACTATGGTTTGAAACTGGTTTTTCACTAATGCACAAAAGGTTTGAATTAAAGGTTTAACTTCTGTTTTATTTTTCAACAAATAAATCCAAGTGTGTCTAGAGTAGTGATATACTATGGTAAGGAAATAAGAATGACCATGTATTGACATTACAAAAACTGGACCCCAAATATCGACATGAATCAACTCGAATATTGCAGTGGTAAAGGAAAAACTCAAGGGAAAACTTAGTTTTCTTTGTTTTGGAATATGACATATATCACAAACATGATTCTTATTACAATGAATGAAAGGAAACATTTCACTGATTGTTTGACCTCTATCAAAAGAGGGATGGCCCAACCGATAATGCCATAAATTGAGCAAACTAGAAGAAAAACTACAGGAGAAATTTTCTGAAACAATGTCGCAAACATAGCTGGGGAGTTCGTTGCAAATAGCAGAGGATTGAGAAGACTTGGTTGTCTGTGTGAGAATATAGGCCTCTTTCTGCTTTAATTGTGTGACTCGTCTTGCAAGCATTGGAATCCTGTATTAAACAGATGTCATCAAGGAAAGTTAGTTTACAAAGAAGGGTTTGAGTCAATTGTGTAACTGATATCAAATTGAATTTTAAACTTGGTAGGAATAGAACATCAGTTAAAAAAATTGGGTGAGAGATGAATTGTGCCAGAAATGGTGGTTGAAACTAGGATTCCATTGGGCAAGGACACTTTGATAGGTGGTATGTGCTTGTATGTAGTAAAGTAACTAAGGGAATTTGAGATGTGATATGTGGCACCAGTGTCCAAGATCTATCTAAAGATTAGTACATTACCTTTGCTTGTTGGATTTGAATGAGTACAAGCATTTACATGGGCAGTGTTTTGTGTGTTGTCCCTCTGATCTTGCTACGGCAGTAGAGCCATCAAATTCTGATATTGGCTCATAGTAAAACCAAATCGTGCATCTCCTTGTGTATCCTTTCCTGATGAATCATCTGGACAGTTGGTCTCATTTCTCTCAGCCATCACCATATATGCAGATCTTGGAGCAATGTTTTTAGAATTCTTGAACTTAAAACCAGCAGGGAAATCGTGTTTCCTATAACAAATGTCAATTGTGTGACCCATTTTTCTGCACCAAGAACATTTCTTAAAAGTGTATCTGTTATTCCAACCATTACTACTCCCTTGATTTCTCTTGGAGTCTGATGTATCATCGCTAACCACAAGAAAAGCCTTTGGCATGGAAGCAATCTCAGTGGCAAACTGTTGTTCTTGTTGAGCAACTAGTGCAAAAACTCGGTTCACATTGGGAAGATTATCTAAGAGCATTAGTTGTGATCTAACACCTGAATATTGATCATTCAGCCCTCGCAAGAATCTAACCACTTGATTCTTGTTTTGCTCCTCTTTAATTTTCTTGATTGCACCACTTGAACATTTAGGATTGCATGTACAAATAGGAAAAGGATTCAAAACATCTAATTCATCCCATAGGGTTTTCAGTGCAATGTAAAATTTCGAAACAGAGTTATAACCTTGCCTCTGGCCGAAGATTTCCTCTTGAATTTCTGAGATTCTAAACAGATCAGCATGGGAAAAACGCTCATGAAGCTCCTTCCACACACCTGAGGCTTTCTCACACCAAAGAATGGACTGTGCAATCTCCACACTCATCGAATTTATTAGCCAGCTAAGAACAAGCATGTTATCTCATTCCCAGAAAGGTAAAACGGCATGATTCTTAGGTGGTTCTACAATCGTGCTGTCAACAAATCCTAGCTTGTTCTTTGTCAACAGGCTCATCTTCATCGCACGAGACCAACTATGATAATTCCCGTCTGAGAGCGGTGGTGAAACAAGGACGGTGGATGGGCTCTCGTTTGGGTGGATGTATAGGGGATTCAATGCATTTTGTGCATCTTGCAGAGTATAAGGGTATGTGGCTTCATCAGCCATTGATGCGCGCAGCAGAGAAAAGAGCTCTGATACCATAATAAATTAACAATTGAAATTTAAATGGATAGAAGATCAATCTTATTCATAAATACATGAAAACTGAAACGGAAAATAAGTGACAAAGCTAGAGATAAGGTAACAGCAACTAAAGTTAAGGAAACAAAATAAGTAGCAGCTAAAGATTAGCAAGTAGTTGGCTCCGTAACAAACGCTAATTAGTTGAAAACTAATTTGACTACGTGTATTAGTTTGAGAATAAAATTTTGACTTAGCTATAAGGAAACAAGACTTTGGATACTTTTGTTAGTGCATAGACGATGTTTGTAGATGTTTACCAAAGGATAGTTCTCTTTGTAGGACAAAATGCTTAGGACGATTTGTAGTAAGTATTGTTAGTCTATATCATTATTCAACAGTCTTATACTTTATTTTTTATTATTAAAATAAAGGGTTGGATCATCTTAGACTTAACATTGTGGTGTGTGATTATATCTTATTAAAGTGAAAGGTTAATTATTTTATGCTTGTTTCAAAGATTTATGCAATAGTTGATCGTCAGAGTGAGAAAGAAATCAAAATTTTGAGAACTAATGGTAGGGGAGAATATACCTCTAGGGAGTTTAAAGAGTTTTAAGAGAAGAAATGCACCATAGATGAAATGGTTGCCTCTTAATCTCTTATACATCCTAACAATGGCTTGGCTGAGGGAAGAAATGGAACCTTGCTTGACATGATAAACGTATGTTAAAGGAAAAAGGAATATCTCATTTCTGTTGGGGATAAGTAATGTCCACTACTGCTTGTGTGTTAAATAGATGCCATGGTGTTAGTGGGATACCTTCCAAAACAGGAACTTACAAATGTCCAACCTTGAACTTTGAAGAAAGTAATTATTAATAGACATATAGCGGTTGATGAGTCAGCATCATGGAATTGGATAGAAAACTGTAATAAGGCAAGATAAGTATTAAGTTCACTGGATGAGATCAACAAACTGAGTCAAGTGATGCAGTAGTTGATTCTATGCAGCATCATGAAAGAAGACCGTAGAGGCATAGATTATCACTAATTACTAATTAGAATTATTGATTATGAGGTATTTTGTGGTAATGCTATCACACCCAAAGGTGATCTAGTATATTTGGCCAATGTAGCTAGTATAGAACCAATAAATTGGGAGCATGCCATTAATTAAGAAGTATGGAAGGAAGCTATGAAGGAAGAAATCATTGCTTCTGTGAGACATCAAACAATGTTGAAATACAAATGTGAAATGAAGTCCTACATCATATGGGAATGAGAAAATTGAACATCATATAAGTGAAAGAAAGACCCATAAACCTGAGCCTTAAAGTTTTATGTTAAAGTGTAGTGTCAAGTTTATTTATATGGCTGTTCATGACTCATTGGTATAAATCTCATTGATGCTTACCCCCTTTTGACGCACAATAGGAACCTGTAGACTTCTCATCTAAAAAGCAACCAGTTGATGTGAAATGGGTTTTTAAAGTGAAATGGAAACTTCATGGTTTAGTTGCCAAGCACCAGACAGGATCAGTAGTAAAGGTGTTCCTTCAAAAAGTTGGGGTGAATTATATTAAGGCGTTTGCATTTGTTACAAATCAAACTGGTTATTGTCATTGATGCCAACTCTAAGGGGTGGCCATTGTTTAAAATGGATATGAAATCAGCAATCCCCAATAATCCACTAGAAAAAGGAAGTATATGTCATGCAACCATAGGCTCTGAAGTAAAAAGGAGAAGAAAACAAAATATAAAACTCAAAAAAACTCTATATGGCTTAAAACTAGCTCCTTAGGCCTTGAACAAAAGGATAGATACATTCCTTCTTCAATAACGGTTTTCTAAGTGTTCAATGGGGGAGTTTGGAGTATATGTAAAAGTTATAAATGGTATTTTTTTTTTATTAGCCAATGTTATTTATTAATTTTTGTTAGAATGTTAATGGTGAATCAAACCCACAACCTCTTCCCACCAAGCCAATGTTTTTATATAAATATGTTATTTTGCAGTGAAGTGAAAATATAAATTAGATTAAAATTCAAGCCAAATAATTTTGTCAATTTTTTTTCAAAAAATTTTACGTGAAAGTGTTTGCTAAAAAAATTGGGTTAATTCCACTCCGATGCTAGTGCCTAGTAGGAATATTTTGGTGAAAGACGAAAAGAGCTTAAAAAAAAGTACCTCTGTTTTTATCACTCAAGCGATTTTGCATTTCTGTCTGCATTTGAAGGACTTCCTTTGGATGAAGAACACTGCTCGATTACAAACATGAATAGAAAAAAATATAATAAATATTTTTAATGGATGCAAAAATAAAAGTTGAAATTATGAAGAAAAGAAAAATATTGCTGTTTAATGTTTAGTTTGTTGTCTGCTCACGTTATAGAACTAAAATTTGGCAGTATATCTGATATGCTTCTCTTCTCAAGCTTTCCTCCTTCATAAATGATTAAGGAACTAGTTATAAATTAGCATGAATTTAGTGTTATCAGTGTTAAATTAGCATCAAGACTTGCTCAAGTAAAAAACTTACTTGTGGGGGACTCTAGAATCAATTTGGAGATCCTGTATTTCTGAACACATCCATGCAGAACTTATTAAATTTCTGAATCTAACTTTACTTGATTTTCAGGTGAATTATTTGAATTCGCATTTTAGATCTGAATAATGGCATTTGAAGTTGAAGAATTTCAAAATTTATAATTCCTTTATCCTTTTTATAAGATAATTTTCAAAAAATTGTTTGTCTCCTTTTATAAGATATTTTTTTTTAATTGTGTTGTATTAATTATTTTCTCTTAAAGTACCCTGGATTAATTAACAATTTTTTTTGGCAAAAAATAGTAAATGCTGAAAATCATTTCTGGTTAAGTATTTTTTTCTCTTAAAAACTAAAACAAAATGTTGACAGTACTTGCATAGCGTATTTTCTTTTTCTGAAATTTATAAAACTACAATGGAAAGTTGAGTTTGAAAATGATCGTGCACACATTATTCCTTTCACATTTCTCACATTTTACAAAGGGGGCAAAATCTCTACCACAAAATTGAAAGTAAGAGAGAGAAAGAGAAAGGAACCTGCAAATGGCTTTTGACGTGATAAATTTTTAATTCTGGAACACCCATAGCCTTCATCCCTATCAGTGTACCTTTTGGTGTTGCCCTTAGATAAACAAACCAGAGCAAGTTAGTGCCAATAATTCTTAAAAATTAACTTGACCAATAATTCAAATAACACACATATAATCATCAACGTCACTCTAACTAAACCCTCACTAGTGTCACTTGTTATAAACTCCAAACTAAACGATATCTTATTATCTTACATTTTCCTTATGTTTAAGACACGTTGGCAAAATGTAAGAATCATGATATACCACACAGAATCACCCGTAAATAAACAAAGATATTAAAAAAATGTAATTTTAAACAAGTTTAATCAATTCCTTTCTATAAATATTTCAAGCACAGGAAAAATGAGATTTTAAAATATTCTCCTCATTAGTGTTTCTAGTGACATTCATGCCTAAACTACATTAACCAATTCTCTAGTCATCTTTTTTCTAAAACCATTATAATTTTTTAAAGACTAATAAAAGTTATAGATAGCTATCACAATTCACAATCTTAATGGCTATCAACAAAGATTAATCATTTGACATATTTCCTAAGAACAAAAGAAAACCAACAATACCAGGAAAAGTAAAAAAAAAATTACTTTATCTAGAAGCCTTTTTCATCTTGACCTGGGACACCACCCTTTTATCCTAATTTTCATTTCACAAAACAAGTTCCACATTTGTGCACAATTACATAATCATGCATGGTGTGGTTAGGGCTTATTGACCCTATAGATGCAAAGTCGGCAGTTGCTCCCTGCACCCACAAATTGCTTCTCGCACCAAATTCGAAATATACATTCTCGATTAGCCTTTCTTTCGAATGTAAAGCCTATTTCTCGTTATCACCTTTTTACATTTCAGAAAGGCTAATCCAATGAATGTAATTAGTCTCTTCGAAAGGTTAAAAATGTGCAGAAACAACTGCAAGTAAAGACTTACTATCAGGGCCCCCAAGTCTATTTACAGCCTCCACAAAACGATCATGGAGTTCTTGTGTCCAGCGTAGGCGTTCTCTGGCAGTGGCCGAGCCACAAGAGCGTTGTTTGGAACCCATAACTGAACTTTTGGGGTCTATGAAACCCAAACCATGGGTTTGTAAAGAAAAAGGTTTATAGCAATAAGGGGTGTCTAACAAGGAAAAAAAAACAGAATTAACCAAAGTTGTGATGTTCACATTAGGGGGTGTTTGGTTTGAGTGTTTTTTATTTTCATTTTCATTGAAAACAGAAAATGATGATGAAAATGTGTTTAGTTGGATTTTTGAAAATATTTTAATGAAAATGAAACCAGGAAACAACCAGAAAATGAAAATAATTGTTTTCATTTTCTTGTTGTTTCCTGTTTTCATTTTCACTGAAAATGTTTTCAGAAATCCAACCAAACACATTTTCATCACCGTTTTCTATTTTCAATGAAAATGAAAACAGAAAACAACCAAACCAAACACCCTCTAAAATTTTGTTTTCAGTTTAAAACAGAAATCTCATTTTGAGTAAAATGAAAATGCGATGACAAAAAATATAATTTTAAACAAATATAAAAATATAAAAAAGACAAGAAATTAACCTATCATAAATTTTCAGTGTTTTTATTTCCTGAAAACAGAAAACAAAAAATCAAATCAAACATATTTTCAAAATTTTAATCTTTGAAAATAAAAATAATTTTTTGAAAATAAAAATAGTTTTCGAAAAATAAAAACAAAAAATAAAAATATAAACCAAACACACCCTTAAATTTCCTTATATTCTGCTAACTGTGTCTCTTGTCGAAAATATCCATGTCTCTAAATTAACTTTTGGTGTCTCTGTCTTGTCCCCAATGGGAGCATTCATTTGGTGGCGAGAATGTCTATGATTCAGTCAATCTCAATTTTCCTGAATTACAAATAGCACACCTAGTTTCCTACTCAATTCAAATTCATTACTCCTCTTTGGGTGAGAAAATTTAAAATTTCAGAGAATTTAAAATTCTCGAAAATTGAATTTGCTTCAATTGAATATCCATCATTTCTAAATATTTTTGTTCGAACTGAGTAATTAAATTTATTCATTCTTTAGTTCTCCATTTTTTTTTTTTTTTTAGTATTCCCTGACTGAGATCTAGAAACTATTCTTTTAAATGACTGTGTTCCATTTAAAGAACTGATATTTTTTAACAAATACTTGTGTCTATGTATGAAAATCAAACCTTGACCATGTACTTAAAAGACATATACATACTAATCATTCTACATTCTACAACATGTTAGTAGTTCTCTAACTTCTCTAACAAAACTTCAAATTAAATCTGAATACTTAAAAATTAAAACCGTCGTAAAACTATAAATGTGGGACACATTAGTCTCCATGGAAGGAACTACCATAACCAACCTTTTAATAGCTCAAGGACCAGAGAAAGTTTTTCAAATGCAGGAACGAATCTAAAGTCGGTGAAAAAGTTAGAAGATTAAAGTAATTATTTGCTATAAAAAAAATGCAGAAGCACTTTAAGGATTAAAGAAACAAAACTAGCTTCTCTTTTTTCAGAACATACTCTTAACCTCTAAGAAACCATTTTTTCAAAATGAAGTGTTAGAACAAGAAACTTCCTTAACAAAATTTCTACACTCAAATCTCAATCAAATCACATGCCTAAGAAATCATACAATATTACCTAAGACGTTAAATTTAACAATAGCTTTTCAGGGTGTTAAAATAAGCTTATTTCAAAAACAGCAACGAAGTTCCAAAGAAATTTATTTCACCTTCAAGTTCACTTCCTATCCACCCTAGCTTGTAGATGAAATGAATTTCATTAGGAGTCCTGTGCTCCAAAGAAACATTGACATACAGCGAATGCACACAAAATCAAAATTTCTCGTCTTACTTGACAACATAATTCAGTTTCTTTTTCGTCAAAAACCCGTGCTTCAAGTATTCCACTCACATAATCTTTTCATTAACCCATCAAGCAGCATAATGAAAGTTCAATTAGAATAATCTGTTGAAAAGGTTTGTTTTCTTAAACAATGTTAAAAATAAAAAAATTACAATATTTAAAGTTCAAGCAAATATTCTACTAAATATAAACTAATCATAAAATTAAAATTTGTCATGTTCTATTCTATACCCTGTGGCATGCACCAATGGTTCATCTGGAAAAACAAACTTAATCCCTGATAAATTTGCCCTTGAGCATCGATACTATGCCCATTACATTAACTTCTGTAAGTGATGTAACAAAATTACAGTATCTTGTCAGCCATGAAACAACACTCACCTCACATGTACCCATTCCATCGCCTCTTTCAGTCTAAGGCCTGCCCCGCCTCAGGCTGCATGATGGACATTTATATTGCTTTATGCTCTCAGCCTTTGCAGGGGTAATCTTAACACACTTCCCATGGAACCACCTCTCACATATGTCACAGCAAATCCAAAACTCATCAGCGTTGTAATTTCCGCCGCAGCTTCCACAAAGTGTTTCATTATGCTCATCTTCATCCTCCTCATAACCCTCATCTACAAACTTTGGGTTGCTTTTAACTTGCCCATCGCTAGATCTCTGCAAATATACGTACAGGAATGCATCATACCAGAAGGTGGAAGCCTCAATAGTTGTGCAATAACATACAAAAGCAGACATCATGGTACAAACAACTTATAATATTACCTTTGTTTTTAATTTTCTTTATATTCTTAGAAAAAGTAAATGTGACAGTGAAAGTGTCTGAACTTATTTCAACAATGACATCAAATTTAGGAGCTAGACATATTAAGGCTTAGCTTAGTGTTATTTATACTTTAAAAAAGAAATAAAATAAAGATATCAATATGTTCAGCCCAAGTGTATGTCTGAGGTTTGTTTCCTGTAACTTTTTGGTATTCTGGTCAGTGGTCAGGATTCACTGTTCTCACCTTACACAATATGCTAGCTAGGACATACTTCTAGAAGCTGCCTGTGCTTTTGTTTGTTAAACAAAAAAAAAAAAAGCAGCATATAACATTGATATGTTGACTTTCATGATTTTTTTATGAAACTTTCATTATGCACAAGCACTATCAAACCAAACCCTCAAACTAATCAATACTGCACTAGCCCAAAAAACAAGAGGAGTTCTGGCAACACACTCTTCACTATTGGTTTAAATTTATTTGAAATTATAAAGAGGAATCATTAAATAAGAAATGTGACCTACAAAATTGTGATTTCCTAACAATTTCAGCTAATTAGTGTATTTAAAAGAGTGTTGCTACTCAAGAAACAATTATCAGTAGAAAAGAAATACACTAACCTTGGCACTTCCCCTAGACTTGCTTCCACTATCCGCAGTTGGCTTGTCCTTAACTGGTTTCCTGTCAGTCACAACTTCAAAAACAGATGGAAGATCATTGATCAAGCTAAATAATCGTTTCCTGCAATAAAGAATTGAGGTAACCATCAATAGAAGGAACCATATGCCAGCAGAGATGCTGAGCAATACCACAGTAAAGAAATTCAATAGAGGTTTTATATATAGAAATCTCTTCCAATCAGCAATTGCATAAATTTCTATTTGAAGAGAAAGCCACAGGGCAAAAAGCATATTAGTCAATACTGAATAGCTTAGCAAAGCAACCAACCCCAAAAGGGCTACAACAGTATAGCAGTTCGCAGAGCAACTATTATTTTAAAAATACCAGACTGCCAAACACCCACTATACCAAAGATAGCAGAAATTTATGAAAGAACTCTGAAACAACCAGGGGCTGCTTTGGCGTGATAAATGTGCTATCGCATGAAATTGACTACACTGGGAAAAACTATAAGAAACCAAAGCAACAGTGTAAACATATAAAACTATACAAACAAATTATTACAAATGAAACTTAATTGCATATATTTCCCTCAAGAATCCCTTCAGTACCATACCTAATCCTAAGAAAGGAAAAATAAAGCAAGAATGAGACAAGGCATTTCAAAGAAATTTTAAATCCCCCCCCCCCCCCCCCCCCCCCCAATGTCATCACATTCACATTTTATAGTTGATTACATGCACAAACTTTCATGGGGAAAATCACATTGGTCAACATGGCTAGTCCCATTGCTAACCATGAATTTACACTTTTATAAGAAAATTAAAATAATTTGCTGGATGGAGACCACTGCAGATCTTGCCAGTAACATAAGATTGTATAAAAAAAATTGCTGCAAAATAAGGAATGCATGTATAAACCTATCAAGCATCAGATCTCAACAGACGATAGAGAAATTTGAATCATCACCATATTATTAAAGAAGTCCACAATTTCTGTAGGCATTCATCCATTATAATGATTTAGATGACTGTTGAGCACCAATTCCAATTGTAACCCATAATTTCAAAGTTAAACAAGGTGCACAAGGATGTCCCTAGTGAATAGAGAGCCACAATGAACTTGAATTATCACATCATACATGAACAAATCCATCAAACTAGATCATACCTTTCATTGCGGTTAAGACGAGCCCCAAGGTAAAAGGCCACAGAAACCAACCATGAATCACTGTGGACAGCAACCAGAGAAAGCCAGTCCCTGCGGTTCATGCCATCCCTAGCAAAATTGATTCCAAGAGCCGGCTCCGGGAGCTCTGGCGGAACTTCCTCCGCTGGCAGAGTTACTTCCCAGGCCTCATTTGGATGTCCATAGAGGCACAGGTTATCCTTATCTTAAAGAAACACACCAGAGACTTCAAATTTAATACAAAGACACAACACATTATCCAATAATTACAAAACCTCAATTTAAATAAAATAAAAAATCAGAACCCAACAAACAAACATGGATGTGACCCTCTATCGACAACGGTCTCAAATGTCATAGAACAAACCCAATGCTATATCATTTGACATTCGCACAATAACTAAGTGCATATTTGGATTCATTTTGGATAATTCAAAATCAAATTGAAATACAACATCACTTTAGGTAAATGATTTTAACTAAATTAAAATGTTCACAGGTTTGGTCCCTTGTTAAGAAATTGACTTTGAGTCCAAAATCGATCTTGAATTGAAGCAACTCCAGGTAACTTTTGCGTAAATAATTTTTTTTTTTATACTTTTACATCCAAGCATAAATTAATTCAGTTCAAAATCAATTTTAATAAAATAAATTCTGAAAACGCTTATCCAAACACACACACACACGCGTAAACTCACGTTTTTCTCATTACCGCCCACTCATTTGAGAAAAAAAAAGAAAACCAACCTTGTTTATTCCAACAACCACGCACAATTCACACTCACACACCAGAGAAGGAAAAAGAAATTAAAAATTCGCAAAACAAAACGAACCCCACAAAAAAATATAAACGAAACTAAAAAAAAAAATAGAGCCGAGAAATAAAAAATAAAACCAGATCCAATTTACCACCCTTTTACCTGGATCACAGAGGCCGTAAAATTCATCAACGTCTGAGAAAAGAAAAGGGCAAAAAAGTCATTAGCAAGAGAGAGAGAGAGAGTGTGTGTGGAAAGAGAAGAGAAGAGAGCAGTTACCGTGAGTGAGAGCGCGAATAACAGAGGTTCTTCTGGCGCTGTAATCCTTGAAGATCTCTTCTACGGTGCGGGGACTGGAAGCCATGTCCATAACCCAATTGGATTGGGATCTAAGCGAAAAAGGGTTTGGGATTTGGGGAAAGCTAAATGGAATTAATTGAAGAGAGAGAGACCATGGGAAGGGAATTTGATCAAAGAGAGAAAAAATAAACTAAAATGTTTGTTGAAGAATGAATGTGTATATAAGTAAGTAGTATTCACTCAATGAGGCAAAATTGCTTCCTTTACTCCTCTGTGATTCTCACTAACTAACTCAATAAGGTCAGAAATTAGGTCTAGACTAATTATGCCTTTCTTTGGCTAAGGGAAAATATACTTCTTACTCTAATTAAGAAAGAAATAAGTGAAAAAAAATAATAATAAGATAAGTGTATTTTTTTTTTTTGAAATAAAGATAAGTGTATCTTGTAGAAGATAAATGAATTAATAAGATAAGATGTGAAACTAATTAGTCTTTATAAAAAATAATAATTAGTTAGTTATCTTCATTCTAATTTTTTCTATCTATTTTGATTCACCTATCTGTTTTTCTTGTAGGAAAAAAAAATCAGATCTTTCTTATTTCTCCCTCTTCTTAGAGAAATTTTAGACACTCTTTTCAAACTTTTTGATCAAACTGGGTAAAAAAAAAAATCTATTTATGCAAATGAAGTAGTATGAAAACAATTTATTAGATTTGATTTTTTTTTTCTTTGCATAGAGTGTAGAAGACATCACTCTCAGTGGCAAGAGAGATCATTCCTGTGACATTTTTTACTTTATATTCAGAAAATGATAAAGCAAATTCTCTCACTCAAGGTGTGCCCCCAGTTATGTGACAAATTAGGTTTGGAATAATTTATTGTAATATTTGTATATTTGTGAACTAAATTAATTATTTAAAAATGTAGGGATTAAATTACCAACAAATGCATAGTTAAAAAAAATAAGTTATTTATCCAATAAAAAATATTAAGTGAATTATACAATTAATTCATTTGACAACTTTTACTATAAGATAATTAATCAAATAACAACTTATTTAATATCAAAACAATCCTTAATTAAAAAAGTATTTTTATAATTATTATGCAAGTCAGGTAACAATTAATGGTATATATATTAATAATATAAATTGTATTGACCTTCCTAAAAAGGTGATATATATATATATATATATATATACTTGGAAGATAAATATTAAATGAATAATTAACTGTTCATAAAACAATAAGAGAATAATGTATCATCAAAGGTATTATATTATTTTTTATTGAACTTATAATAAAATACTTTTTTATTTTTCTAGGCCACAAGTATTTTTATTAGAGACAAATTTATTTAAACTCATGTCAATTGATCCATGCACTTAGAGGTATAAAATACTTTTAAATAGTAAACTATTTTTCTTTACTCATATCAGAATATCTCATATTATAATGATAACAAACTTTTAGTCATGTACTAATTAACTGTTGAAAACAGTCATTTATGTCATTTATTTATTATGCTTATTTAGTTGAGTGTCTATTAATATGCAAGACACAGAGAAATCTAATATATATGATATTAGTAATAATTATATATTAACAATTTATTGACACATATATTAATAATTTTTCAATACTATCAAACTTTTTTGTTAAAGAAAAATACTATCAAAAAGACATTCAATATTAATAACTGAAGTCGCAAGCATCGTTAATCTAAGGTTGGAAACAATATCCAAGGTCAGAAACAAATGAAAATTCTTTTTACATCTTCCTCCATCACAATGACATAGATGAATGTTGAACACTAATTCCAATTATAGCCCATAACTTCTACATTAACAAGGATCATAAGGATGTCCTTAACGAATAAACAATCACAATGAACTTGAACTTGAACTTGAATTATTACAACATATATGCATCTCCATCAAACTAAGATCATACCTTCATTGTGGTTAAGACTAGTTCCAAGGTAAAAGGTCACAAAAAGCATCAACGAATCACAATGCACAACAACTAGAGAAAGCCAATCCGTGAGACTCACATCATCCCTAGCAAAATTGATTTCAAGAGCTGTCTCGGGGAGTGCTGGTGGAACTTCATCTGATGGCAAAGTTACTTCTTAGGCCTTGTTTGGATGTCCATAGAGGTACAAGTTATCCTTACCTTAATTAAAAAAATACGTCAAAGATTTAAAATTTAAGTGAAGGACACAACACAATATTCAATAATTACAAAGTCACATAAAAAAATAATCTCAATTTAACCGAAATTAAAACCAAGCTATTATTGGACATTCCAAGGACAACTAAATAGCACAAGAATAATGCAAGAACTCACTTTTTTCTCATTACTACACACCCATTTTGTTTTCCTCCGTTATCAAGGAAAATGAGGAAGTTGGAGAAGCAAAGGGTGAAAAGAAAGAGAGACATTGGAAAGAGAATAGTAGCATGAGGGAGAGCGCAAATAATAGCAATTCTTCGGATGCTATAGTCCTTGAAGATCTCTTCAACAGTGTAGGGTTTGGAAGGCATTTAGCCAAAGGCTACAGATCAAAGAGTGTAGAGAAACTATGCATCAGTTTTTAATGAATAATTAAAATTGGTCAACATTATTTATCACACAATATTCATAATTAATTATTTGTTTTGATAATAAATAGTAACATTAAATATTATATTACTATTTATTATAATAACCGTTGATAGGATGTAATTAAATTTAATGAATAATTAAATTGCTCAACATTATTTAGTACACAATATTGATATTTAAATATTAGTTTTATAATAAACAATAGCATTAAATATTATATTAATACTTTCGTTCTTTTTTATAAAAAAATAAATTATAGTGTATTTTATATTATAAATAAGAATAGAGGTAATACTATTTATGTTAACTTTGTCAAATTAATTAATTTAAAATTTATTTTACGAAAAATAATAATTAAAAGTAATAATTGTATAAATATGTAGTTAAAATTTAAATAATTCATAGTCTTTGTATATCCATATATATGTAAAATAAACTCGAACTAATGTAAATTTTAGAATCATTGTTGAGGACATCTATTCAAAGTTAACTTATATATCTAATTATATTTATCAAAATTAATTATATTAATGAATACATAGTCTTTTAGCTAATAAGATGTAAAACATTTAATTATATTAATTTTGTATTTAATACAAATACATTAAATCAACCTGATCGTGCATAGATTGGATTCCTTAAGTATGTTAACATGAATTTGATTCTCTTGTCATACGTATGAAAAAAACTTCGTATGAAAAAACTTTTTGATGATTTGTACATCTCAAAGAGTTAATTTCATAACTTTTGATTATAAAAATGTTTTATTTCTAGAAAAAATAAAAATTAAGATATTAAAAAAAAAGTATCTAAGGATATTCAATCCAATAATTACACAATATTTGAATTCAATATTATTTATAGTTACTAATGAAAATTAATATTAGATTATCACTTCTAACTTTTGCTCGTTCCATCAATAGAATATATTTAAATATATATATATATATATATATATATATATATATATATATATATATATATATATATATATATATATAATATTATTGTTCATAAACATATTTTAAGTAATTAATTTAAACATTAAAATGAACTTAAAAATAATTCATTGTCTAATTATACTATTTTTGTTAATTATAGTTTTTTTCCAAAAAAGTTAATTATAAATTAATTAAAAACTATTAATTATTAAAAAATTAATTTATAATTAACTAAATAACTCTATTAATCATAATTATTAATTAATAATCTAACAGATAAATCTAAATCACCAATTTTCAAAACTTGGGAGACCAAATATTAAAATTAAAAATCTAGAAAATCAAAATCGTCAATTTAAAAAATTAGAAGACCAAGATTTAGCCTCTTTATTTTTGTAAACATACAAATAAATATATGTTTTTCTTCTATAATATTAATTACTGTATGTGTTTATTAATTATAATACATAGTTAATTTTACATTTTGTTTCTGAGTAAAAATTATATTTCTATTGTATTGACTGTATTTTTTCCCTTTCTATTATTATTATTATTATTATTATTATTATTATTATTATTATTATTAAAAATAATTATCCCTATTTGATGTACACATTTCCTTAAATTATTTTGCCCTCTAACCAATTCTAAAAACAACCTTTGAATCAAATAGTTATTAGAAAAAATAACTTCTCAAATACAATTATTAAAAAAATAACTCGTGACAGTTATTTACAATTTTTACTTAATATCAAAATTTTCAAAATTAATATTTAATTATCAAAATTATATAATACATAGTATTTCCTTTGTCCCAAAAGGATAGTCATTCTATGTTGTTGTACACATACCAAGAAATAGTAATAAATAGATAAAAGAAAATAAAAAATTTATAAAATTAATCTTACATTATCAATATTTTTTTCTAGATTTTATAACTTATCATTAATATATAAGAGATATAAGTAAAAAAAATAATTAATATTACATTAAAGAAATTAAAATAACAATTATATTTAGACATTTTTTTTACACGGTAATTATATTAGAACGGAAGGAGTACTACTTATACTCAGTTCTTTTTTTTTTAAAATTAATTACTTTAAAATATATTTTACAAACAATGGTGATATAACGTACAATTTATAAATATGTAGTTAAATTTAAAATTACTTCAAAAATAGGAATAATTAGAGCAAATCTAAACACAATTAGAGAATGGTAATTTTGTGTCACACATATATATTTAATGATTCTTTAGTAATTTTGTATCTTTTAAAAATATATAACCAATTAGAGAGTTTAATTCTATAAATATGTTAAATTTAAAAGTAACAATTTTATAAATATGTAGTCAAATTTAAAATTACTTTAAAATCAAATGTAATTAGAGCAAATATAAGGAGGAGTCGTATAATTTTGAGTTGCAAAATATATTTAATAATTTTTTGTTGTGGGTTAAATTTTATAAATATGTAGTTAAATTTCAAATCATTTTAAAATTGGATATAATAAGAACAAATTTCAGGTGAGTCCGTGTAATTTATTCTTAATAAAATAATAATAATTTTGTGAGTCGCACATCATATTTAATATTTTTCTCTTTAAATTTTATAATTTTTAATAAATTTTAATCAATTAGAAAAAATGCTTCCTAACACTCATCTTCCTCTTATTATTAGTTATTTAAATTAAATTAATAAACATTAATAGTCTTAAACAAACAAGGGCAACTGAGATTGCACAACAAAGGGAACAGTTTTTGGAGTATGGCGGCAACAGAGACTCCAAAACTCTCAGTTGAGGCATCCATAACATAAGTTCCATTTCAGGATACAATACTTAGTTAAATACCCTTGTAAGCACATGATTCTGATTTTTGGTGTGCACTAAGGTTCCTTAGTGAACCGCCGGAGATGAATTCCTTTCTAGACATAAAAATCACCAAAATAAACTTTGCTTGTCAAAACATTATTCTAACTTTGAAGAGTATTCTTTCCAGATGACATCATTCAGGAAAAGCAACACGGGGGTAAGAATAATACTAATACAAAGAAATTCAATTCTTGCACAGGCACTTTTCACATAAACAAGTGAATAAGTGGTTAAGAAAATTTTCACTACCAAAAACTTAAGACATGAAACAATTAACAAATGTCATCCTCTAATAAACTGTTCTAATTGAAATCCAGATCACAGTGACAGCAATTTCCATTTGAAAATATAAATAAACCAAGCATAAAACAACTGACATCTTGCAATGTTAGCTAAATGGTAGGAAGAGCTACCCCTGTTGCTTAGGGAGATGTCAATAATCGCTTGATGCCACTTTTCTGTTCCGATGTAAGCCTGGAGGGAAACTTGATATTGAACTTGATTCTTAAGTTCCCTTTCTTGGAAGGTTCTTTCGGAATGGGCATACCCTCTCCTTTGACAACTTCTTCATATGTCGGACTAATAGTGGAGTTAATGGGGATTGTAAGACTCCGCCCATCAAGGGTTGTCAGCTGCGCTGTGTAGCCCGTCAAGGCTTCTACAAGCGATATCTTCTGGGTGACAACAAGATCATTGCCATCCCTTTTAAAGAGACTATGAGGCTTCTCATCAATAATAAAGACAAGGTCTGAAGGGATAACTCCTCTCTGCTCATTTCCCTTTTCCGGAAAAGTTATTTTTGTTCCTTTCTTCCAACCTGGCTTTATCTCAATTGTAAGGATTTCGTCTACTGTGGAGGGTCTCCTACAAAAAAGAAAGGAAAACATATAGTAGTCATAATCACAAGCAATATCAAAGATTTCACACACATTTTCAAAATCCATCTTACATTCTTATGCAGCCTAATTTCACAGGAAATTCCTACAAGATGATTCTTCCATGTTAAAAGTAAAAACCATACGAAAATTTCATTTAATCAGTCATACAAAGAGAAAGGACCAGCATTATTATCCTTCAACTGACTATGAAAAGCCATCTCCCATAAAAGCTCCCCAAATGTACATTAGACTCCTATAGTCCTACCCATGGTAGTCAAAATCGAGATCTTACTCAAGATCGGAAAGGAGAGTATGGATTGTAAATCGGGAGATCATAACACGGATTGTAAGATCTATCAAAATTTATGAAATGATATAATCATATGATATGTGCATATATGAAGTAACATAAATAATTATATCACACTTGAAACACATAATTGAACTTCAATTAAAAAAAACTATAATTTTCATTGAAGTTTTCTAGCATCCCACCAACTGAAATGCAATGCTTCCAAACTATATCACTCATATTTCCAGCAACATTTTTAGGAGGCACAGGTACAGAGGAGTTTGGAGTTGGGGTTGAAGTCATTTTTTTAATGATGGTGTAGAACAGAGGTGTTCGTCTACTGTGAATAGAATCACACAGATGGTGTGTCTGCTGCAAACAGAATCACAAAGATGAGAGGAGACATATGAGAGAAGAATGCAGTCTACACAAACAGAGAAGAAAGAAGAATATTGCGTGATAGAAAGAGAAAAGTCACAAGTGAGCGATAGTTTCTTTTTGGGTAAAAAGAAAGGGGGGGAAGGGGGGTTATTTTTGCCAAAGGAAGAGGGGTAGTTTTATTTTTAGGTGAAAAGGGGCAGCGGGAGTATTTGGGCAGAGAGGGAATAGCGAAATAGGACTTAAGTAATTAGGGTTTTTTTGGGCTGAAGCAATCCCAGGTTAAAACGAGGTTGCTACCTGCAAAAAAAACTCCAGGCTCACAAAAAGCACCGCACTGCAAGTCTCGATTTTCCACTGCGATCCAATGCAATCCGCCAAAATTGAGACCCAGCTGCGACATGAGATTGGAGAGGGTGGAGAAGATCGTAAACTCGTACGATCTTACGCTCCAGAACACGATTTTGACTACCATGGTCCTACCAATGCACATGTTTGGGAATGGATTGTATTTTTGAAAATAACAATTTTTTTTTCTTTTTTCAAAAGCTCTTTAGGAAGCTGTAAATAAAATGACTATTTTCCCAAAAAAATAAACCAATTCAAAGACACACCTAATGGAATGAATTAGGAAGAAAAAGGAACAATTAGTTACTACAAATTTGGATATCTCCAAATACAAATGTTTAAATTATGGGCTACTAACCAACATGTGCTGTGTGACTACTCGAGAATAAGTTTCAAGAGAGATATAGGCCAACTGCTTGAGTGCTTTGCACTCAGTATACTGACATTTATATAATAGAAAAATAGGCAATTAATATTTACAAGAATAATAAAGAATCAAACCGTTTTCTGAGATCCTAACGTCCCCAATGCTTTATTAATTCATAATGTTTCCAAAGCTATAAATGTAACAACCTGTTTTAATCATAATAGTCAATAGCAAGCTATAACAACATTCTCCTAGAGGGAGAAACTATTTTTCCTAACTCGTGGGAGAAACTATTTTTCCTAACTCGTGGGAGAAACTATTTTTCCTAGATTTCACAACTTGCAACACTCTCCTGCATCCGGACAAAACACACCAATGAGTAGAGACTACATTGTAGTATCTTCAAATACAATAGCACAGTATTGTGGAAGGTATAGATTTATGTCACTCTATTTTGTTGGCTTATCCAACATCCGTTCAATAAGACATTGTGTCAATACTCCAGATTTTATCAAGTGTAGACAATTTAAAAATAAACACATTGTATTGAACAAGGTAATTTATATAGGAATACCAAGAAAAAAAATAATGAGGTCACAACTAAACTGAATCAGTGACAAAAACTTAAAACAATAAATTCCTTTTTACTTAATCTCATGAACGAAATTATTGCCACAATGAATAACAAACCACTAGCAAAATACCACATTCAATGTCTTTAGCATTAGAAAATTGTCCGTGGAAACGGCATAAAGCATGTAATTTACAGAGCCTTTTAAGAAATAGAGTATCAAAACTACATAAACGTTATACGTGAAAAATCTCACCCAGCATCAGAATCTAGCACTTTAACAGAAGAAAGTCAATTACTATAAGCCTGCGACACTGCAAACATACAGTTCAATTTCAAAGCAATCAAAGCGATCAATCCAACTGATCAGATTAAAACAAATCATCAAACTCCACTTGAAAGTCAATAATCTGGTTCCATGCAATAACACACTAACATAAATAAACTCCGGGTGTCCTTGACGAAACTAAAACGTACGACATGCAATGCAAGTAAGTAAAAGTAGAAAACTCACCCACTGGCATCACTAACATCCCTTGAAATCTTCATTTTCTTGGTAGTTCCTTTATACAAATCCTCCAAGCTACAAGGCAATGGTCTCTCAATGGCTGCACCTTTCCTTGGCATATGTCCAGAGCCCTCCCCAGCTGCACTTCTAAATTGAGCAAAGATATCCTCACCAAACGGTCCACCCCTGGAAAATCCAGAGCCACCAGCTCGGCCACCCATGTCCGGCATTCCACCACCAAAGGGTCTCGAAAACCCGAAAAACTCCGAAAATATATCATCTGCACTTCTGGGGTTGAACCGGAATGACGTCGCTCCACCGTCACCGCTGCTGCCGCCGCCGCCACCACCAGGAAAACCACCTGCGCCCATCGGCACCCCATTCAGCCCCTCCTCACCATACTGATCATACACTCCTCGCTTCTGTGGATCACTCAAAACCTGTTTCACAATTCAAATAAGCAAAAAAATAAAATAAAATAATCAACCTCAGAATAACTGAAAATTGAAAAACCTTTGAACATCAAATTACCAACAGTGATAAACCAAAAGCCTACCTCGGACTTTCAGATTGAAATTAGAAAACCCCACAAACTCAAAATTGAAAATCCTCCACAAAAAATTGCAACTTCGTACGAAATAAGACGACATCAAATTCGAATTGCGTTCTGAAACACTCAGCTCTATAACATTCAAATTAGGGCAAAACAGGAAAACCCCACAAATGGAAAACAGTTTTCATACGAACCCTTCAACAAAATCACAACTTTCAAGGGGAAAACAAACAAACAGACTCAAAAGGGCATGTATATATATTGAATTGACATACATCATAAGCTTCAGAGATTTGCTTGAATTTAGCTTCAGCCTCTCTCTTGTTGTTAGGGTTCTTATCAGGGTGCCACTTCATGGCTAGCCTTCGATATGCTTTCTTGAGATCCTCATCTTTGGCGCTTCTATCTACCTGAAGAATCTTGTAGAAGTCCACGCCCATGCTTTCTCTGTTTTTTTCTTCACTGCTATGAAACAAGATAAAGGAGGAATTGTGAATTATCTCATATCTCTCTCTCTTTACAGCATCATGATATCACGTTCCTTCTGATACAATACAGGTACCGGGAGGAATAGATGTCGATGCTGCTGCTAGTCCAATCCCAAATGTGGTATAAATATATCATTTATTTATAATCTTATGTTAATTTAACCTAGCTAATAGTTGAATAATAATAATAATAATAATAATAATAATAATAATAGGGTAGGTATATATTCCTTGAAATTCTTTTAACTTGTAGATTCTTATTTGATATAATTCTTAAAATTAAGTTATTTGGTTTGATTTTTTAAATTATAAAATACTATTTTAATCTTTGAAATTAAATGATAATTATTTTGGTCCTTTATGAAAAATTAAAATGATTTCACCTGACTCAAAAAATTAGAGAAACTTGTCGATATCCGTAAAATTTAAAATTGTAGTACCACATTTGGCGGATATGCGAGATTTTTGTTTTTTGCAAACATGGGACTAAGACGTCCCAAGAGAAAGGAATTGATTAAAAAGACTCGTGAAAACAAGGTTCCATAAACATACTTGATTAAAAAAAACAAAAACGTGTCTATTGGGTTATGAAGAAAAGATGCAACAAAATCAAAGATTTTTATGTTCCCGGGATTTTGACAAGTTATACTTTGTGGAACATTTATCACTTGATTTGTTTCTCTATAGGTCACTTGATTTGTTTCTCTATATATATGGTTTCACTCATAAACACCACCATTAGTTATATATTCTATCCGATTTTAATTGCAATATTTTTTTCAAAAATTTATTTATCTTTGTTTATAAGTTTATTTCTTAATTTTTAAATATATTAATTATTTTTTTATATTTTACTTAATTATTATTTTTCTAAATGTTAATAAAATATAATTAAACGAATAAAAAAATAATTCTAAAATGATAATCCACATAATTTATAAATTTGATATGATTAATTAAATTAATTATATTTTTTAAACAATGTGAATTAATTGAAATAGGGAGTAGTTGTTTATTGCTTCTATTGTATTAATGGATGCATGAGTACAACAACCATCCTTCACAAGAGCAAAATCGTTGACAAAATCCAACTTGACTAACATGTCTATGAAGTTTGAACCCTCTATTCCAAGCTATATGAACCTAAGAAGCATAGATGCGGTACTTCAGTGACATGTCCCGCGTCGGACGCGCACCAGATATGCATACGGGTACGACTCCAATGCGACGCAATGTCCGTTGCTTCTGTCGTCACCAGACACGGTTGGACAGCAAGACGTGTGTGATTGGACGCAGCCCAACAAGCCTCAGCTATTTTTTATTTGTTTAAAAAATGCTTACCAAATACGAAAACGGTTCTTCTTCATCTTCTCCTTGTCGTTTCCCGCAAGCGAACCAAGCGCCTTCATTGTTGCACGTCGTCGCCTCCATTTACCCGCGCAGGTAGGCCCTTGTTTGTTTTCTCATCTGCTCCCTATTTCTTTTTTGGTTTTTCTCGCTGCCGTTTCTAGTTTCTTCATAATGAACAAGCATTATTCTCGCTGTCGTGTTATTGTTTTTTGGTTTTTCTCGTTGTCGTGTTATTGTCATTACTATGAATACAACAATATAGGTATGACAGACCTTATTTATTGAAAGCAGGTATGGCCGTATGGCAGGCCTTATTTTTTTTATTTTTCTCGATGTCGTGTTATTTCCTTTTTGAAAGGTAACTAATCATAGTACAAGTTTAAAAGGTTTTTTTATTCATTTTTCTCGCTGTCGTGTTATTGTCTATATTGCCTTTTTTATTCATTGTACTTGGGTCAAGATACCATACTTGAAGGGCAACCTTTAATGACTAATGTTTTACACTTTTACTACTCTTTTAAGTATTTAATTTTTAAAAGGTTTTTTTATTCATTTTTTTCTGAAAGCTTTTTATTTGTATTAGTAAAAAACAAGGTGATTTCTCTTCTAATACCAAACATTCCTTAATTTGGTGTCATTTGGTTGATAAGCTCGTAGTTCTTGCATAGTTTTTTGGTTTAGAATTTAAATTACTGCCTACCTCTAATCATATCATGTTTTGAATAAAATTAAACTACAACATGATCAGTAAGACACGAACAACATTGATTAGAAATTACTTTTTGTTGTTTGTTTTTTACTTAGAAATTGGTTACATTGATTTTTAATTTTTTTTTAAATTGTTGTAGAGATGAGTGCTTCTAGTCCTAGTCAAGCTAAAGAACAAGATAATGATACCAAACTTTTATGGACCTATGTTACAAAGATAAAAAGTGTAGGTGGTGGTGGAAATTATGAGATAAAATGCAATATTTATGATTTTACCTTTAATGGGTCTTACACTAGAGTGAGGGCACACTTGTTGAAGATGACTGAAAAGGGAGTTAGAGTTTGTCAAAAGGTAACAATTGTCAAACTTATAGATTTGAAGAAGATAGACAATAAGGCTACATTGAGGGTGGAGAAGTCAAAAACAAAATATGTGTCATTGCCTCCGGTTTCTACTCAACACCAAATGGATACAAACACTCTTGGTGTTGATCCAAAAAAGAGAAAGACATCAACTGTAGAAAATGCCTTTAATTTGCAAGCTAGAGAGACATTTGATCATGAAATTGCTAGGATGTTTTACTCTTCGGGGCTACCTTTTCATTTAGCAAGAAATCCTCATTACAGGAAAGCGTTTGCCTATGCTACCAACAATCAAATCAATGGTTACCAATCTCCAGGTTATAATAAATTAAGGGCAACATTACTTCAAAATGAGAGGAAACATGAGGAGAACTTATTACAACCAATTAAAAATGCATGGAGCCAGAAGGGTGTGAGCATTGTTAGTGATGGATGGAGTGACCCGCAAAGAAGATCTCTTATTAATTTCATGGCTGTCACGGAGAGTGGACCTATGTTTTTAAAGGTCATCGATTGTTCAAATGAGATCAAAGACAAAGATTTCATTGCCAAACATATGAGGGAGGTAATTATGGAGGTTGGGCACTCAAATGTTGTGCAAATAGTGACAGATAATGCAGTCGTTTGTAAAGCAGCAGGTTTAATAATTGAGGCTGAGTTTCCTTCCATCTATTGGACTCCATGTGTTGTCCATACATTAAATCTTGCTTTGAAGAACATATGTGCAGCCAAGAATACAGAAAAAAAAATGTTGTTTATGAAGAATGTTCTTGCATCACCCAAATTGCGGATGATGCAATGTTTGTGAAAAACTTTGTCATGAGTCACTCTATGAGACTATCAATTTTCAATTCATTCAATTCATTGAAATTGCTATCCATTGCTCCAACAAGATTTGTCTCCACTATTATAATGCTCAAAAGATTCAAGCAATTGAAGAAAGGACTCCAAGAGATGGTCATTAGTGACCAATGGTCTTCTTATAAGGAAGATGATGTTGCAAAGGCTAAATTTGTGAAAGATACTTTGTTGGATGATAAATGGTCTTCTTATATTCTTTCTTTCACTAGCCCTGTCTATAATGTTCTTAGAAGAATTGATACGGAAGCTTCATCTCTCCATCTAGTATATGAGATGTGGGATTCAATGATTGAAAAGGTGAAGAATGCCATGTATCAATATGAGAGAAAGGAGGAGAGTGAAGGATCAACCTTTTATGAGGTAGTGCACTCCATATTAATTGACCGTTGGACTAAGAGTAACACTCCACTCCATTGTTTAGCTTATTCCTTAAATCCTAGGTAATTAACTCTATACTTTTTTACTTACATTTTTGTTAGAATTACATAAATTTTAATCATGTATATATTTATTTTTAGTTGTAAACATTATAGTCATGAATGGATAAGTGAAGATTCTAATCGAGTTCTTCCACATCAAGACATGGAACTCACTCGTGAAAGATTAAAATGCTTCAAGAGGTTCTTTCTTGATGTGGATGTAAGGAGGAAAATGAATATTGAGTTTGCCAACTTCTCGGATGGAAGAGAAGGTTTTGATGATCTTGATTCTTTAAATGATAGATGTCAAATGGATCCAAAAGCTTGGTGGCTAGTTCATGGCATTAATGCTCCAATACTTCAAAAGGTTGCCCTTAAGCTACTTGCGCAACCTTGTTTGTCTTCATGTTGTGAAAGGAATTAGAGTACATATTCATTTATCCATTCTTTAAAGAGAAACAAGATGACACCACATAGAGATGAAGATTTAGTATTTGTTCATAGCAACCTACGACTTCTCTCAAGGAATACTCCACAATATCATCAAGAGGAAACTAAAATGTGGGATGTAGCTGGAGATGATTTTGGATCACTTGATGATTGCGGTGTTCTTGAAATTGCTAGTTTGTCTTTAAATGAACCAGAGTTAGAGGGTGTCTTTTTCAATGATGATTGCTAGTTTGTGGAATTCTTGAAGACTTGAAGTTGCTAATTCATCATCTTGCTTTATAATTTTTTTTGTAAAGAAACAAAGCATACAAATTGTATAATGAGGTCTCTTAGTATTTTTTGTGACTCATTATCATAGGATAAGTTCTTTTGAGATGATGATGAATATATAAATCTTGATTTTCAATTTAGATCTTTTATGCATATCGCTCATATTTAATTTTATGTAATTTTATTTTATTTAATTATATATATATATAGCTGTGCCCGTGTCCTATATTTTGGACATTACAGGTGTCCACGTGTCGGTGTCGGTGCTTCATAGATCTGAACACCCAATAGAATAACCCATAATTCTACATGAGTTATAGAGTATACCCCAATCTTGAACGAGAAAGCTATCACCATTCCCTGGGTTTTGCTTTGAGCATCAATAGATTTGTTGGTACACCTAGCAAAATTTTAAAAATATCCATTATACCCTTGTGTTACAAGTAGCGCTTTTCTTTTTCATTTTTCGTCTGAGCTTGTTTTTATTTTTTCTTCACCATCGTTCGTTTTGTGAGAGGTTATCTGCGAGCGTTTGTCATTCATTCTTGTGTCCTCTTTGGTTGAACTACATTGTTTATGATGGTTCGTCGATAAGTGGCGATTGTGGCGGTAACTGGTTTGGTCATTAATGGCAGAGGTAAGGTAGTCATTTGTGTTTTTTTTTTGTATAATACTTACGGATTGATAATCTGTAAGTTAAATTAAATTTACGGATTAATAATCTGTAAATTTAATATAACTTACAAATTGAGAATCTATATGATTCTTACGGATTAGTAATCTGTAAGAAGCATACAAATTAGCAATCTGTATGTTTCTTACTGATTGGTAATCTGTACGAAGTTTACGGATTGTCAATTTGTATCCTTCTTACGGATTAGTAATTCGTAAGAAACATACAGATGGTTAATCCATATGCTTCTTATGGATTTGTAATACATAATTTTGTTTTTAATTTATATGTTATTTTTTAAATTTATTTAATTGTTTAATTAGAAAAAATTAGAATTGATAATTAAAATTTTTTAAATAGATATAGTTAAAATATTCATTTGATAGTTATAGTTTGTATAGTAAGAAAGTGATATTTAGGGTTAAAAAATTTATACAGAATTTTTTTTTCGTTTTTAATTTAATTTAATGCATTATATTAATGTATTAAAAAATGAAAAAATTATATGATAGTATAATTATGGTGTGGTTAGGGGTTTTTTTTGTTTGTAATTGAAATTTTTGAATGTTTTGTTAAGATGGATGAAGATCAGTGGATGTATGATAGTGTAATGCCTGAAGAAGTTTATATGAATGACCAAAATGAAGACAAATGTGGTGTGAATGAAAAACATGTTAATTTTTTCTGATGTGTTCAATATTTTTCAGGTATTAATATAATTTATTGTTATTAAAGTAATTAAATGAATGTTCGTTCAAGGCTGTTAACTTGTTGACAAGTGTATCAATTCGTTTTAAGTAGTAAAAGACTCAGAAGTCTGAGTGCTGAATCCATAGAGACTTTAGTTGTACTTGAAGTGATGCAAACTCAATTATTAAGCAATTGAAAGAAATAAAAGATATAGGGAATTGTAAGTGTGAAAATTGGAGTAAAAGAAAAAGAAAAGGATAACAAGAAAATAATCAGTTATTGAAATGCGATAAGATGAATTCATGATATGATAATGTTGAGGTCTAACATGTCAAAACTACTTGTAATGCAATGTTAACGATTTTCTCTATCTAACGAAATCCCTATTTCCACCCACACCTACTAAAATACTCTATCTTTGGTTTCTCGCACGACAAACCTAATTTATTTATTTTTTTCTCCCACATTTATTTGCAAAGGTAAAAATAATAAATCACATTAAGATTAGAGATGCATAAATTGGGCAAAACAAATATCAATCTATTTCTAGCAATGAATTTATTTAGATACACTTTCCTAGTTCTTTAGAAAATAATCATTTTTCAATGCATTACTCTCTAACCATTATATGGATGATTAGACCATAATAAATAGAAAAGCACATAGAAGAGTAATAGAAATAGAATTTCATTAAATAGATAATAGACAAAGTTACATTACAAGAGTTGGTCTATCTGGCTCCCAACAAAGGAGTTTTAGCCTCTCATAGTCATGAGAGGATTTACACTTCAAGGGCTAACGTGGATGGAAGAAGGGGCTAGATGACTAGAAGAAAGAAAGGGGGGGAATGCCTAAGAAAGAGGGTTTCCCCTATTAGAAGTGTTCAGGCTTTGGATTTATTCATTAGAGAGCTCTTAGACTCGGTGTATCTTTTCCTTCTGCTTCCTCCTCCTTTTATAGGCTCAAGGTAGCTTACTTTTCACGCTAACTTCGCGTTGAACATGCAATCCTGGTCTTAGCAACAATGGCGGTTTAATCACACGCTTAGCACGGTGTTCATGGTAAGCGCGACCTTGAGCTTTCTCATTGGCCTTCTTCACGCTAAGCGTGAGCTGGTCACTAAGCGAGTATGGGCACTGGGCCAGTTTCTCGCGCTAAACGAGCTATCCAATTCTTCCAACTTTTCTTCAAGGATTTTTCTTCCAATTTTTGCATCAATTTCCCTCTATAGCACTTGAAATCTTCTTCTTTTGACTTCTGCTAATAAAAAATTGCAAAGATGTTAATTTATTCATTATTTCATTAAAACAGTAGTAAAGTGTAATCATGTTGCCCAGGTCCATGTTCATCTGTGACACCAGCCCGTAGATGAGTCGAGCCTGGTCCACATTCAAGTCGAAGGTGTGAAAGGTCGGAGCGAGGTTGAAGTAGCTCAGGACGTTCCATCGACCCCATCGGCATTTAGAATGAACTGACCGTTCGGTGTGCAGAGCTTGGCCATGATGGCCTGGTGGCCCAGATAAGTGTGCATGTACTAGGAGTAGGTGGGGTACTCATTCCCCTTTGGGATGATGACGGGGGTCTCCAGAAAGTCATTCAAGGTCTAAGCATCAAATTGAATGACTTTCCCCCAAACCCGGCAGTGCTTGGGCGCACCGTCCTCTAGGTTATAGGCATTTGTGTAGAATTCTCACACTAGAGCAATGTCGATCCTCTTCTCTTGTAGACACGTGAGCCAGTGGTGCCACTGTCTCCTTTGGAGCTCCCAGTAAAACTCATCGTACATGATGGAGGTGAGCTCCACATTCCTTTGCGACAAGATGTTTATCTGAGCTCTAAGTGAGCATAACCGAAGAGATGGAAACCATATCCAAGCGATTTGAAGAGCTTGATGTTTGTAGCAAAGTTACTTTGAAGAGTAAACTTCAGGAAATTTCTTACCCTGATCTAGACTCTATGTGTGTTCTTGTAGAAAAGGTGAAAACAAAAAGTGCTTAGAAGAAACCAATGACCAAACAACAAAGATCAACAAAGCGTGATCTATCTTACTAAGAGTATGTTGATGCATTACATTCTGTGCAGAATAGTAATTCTTCAGTCAAACATAGTGCATCATCATCTGAGCAACCAATTCAAAGAAAGAACATGTCGATGTTGGATCAATTTCATCCATGCATTCATGATTTCATTGTAAACATTATCGATGTCAAAGCTGATGGTAACTGTGGATATCGTGCAATTGTTGTCTTATTAGGTATGAGTGAAGATTCATGGTCATTGGTATGCAACTATTTGCATAAAGAACTTACAAAATGGTCTAATGAGTATATCAACCTGATTGGTGGCATAAACACATTTGAGGAATTAAAGTAGTCCCTACTTGTTGATGGATTATCCATGGTATATAACTTAAATGGTACGTTTTGTTCGATTTAATTTGCTTTAAATAAATTCAATTTATTGACTGTTACATGTAGGTTAATATGGACAAGTAGATGAATATAACCAACATGGGATATGTCATTGTATCAAAGTATAATGTGATCTTTGTTTCTCTTTCACTACAATAAAACATGACATTTTTTCCTCTTAGAAGTCAACCACCAACAGATTCGTCTGTGCATCGCGTCATATGTATTGGTCATGTGCATGACAATCATTTTATTTAGTTAAATGCATGATCACCATGTTTGTGTAATTTTTGTAAAAAAAATATGTTGTGATATTTTGAACATGTATATCCTTAATAATTTATAAATAAATTTTTTTATTATTTTTTGAATAACTTTTTTATTATTTTAATATATTCATAAATGCATATAGAATTTTTTTCCAAATATATAGAGTACACAACACTAATTCTAGTAAAGTTAAACTAATGACCAAACTATAGCTACAATTTTGATTTTTTTTTCTAACAAATCATTACTTCATTTTTCAACAAATTACTATGACAATAACTTTAAATTTTTTTACTGATGAAATTTTTTTAACTTTATACTTCGAAACACTATTTATATAAATATTTAATACTATGACTGTAATAATATATATATGACTATATCAATAGTCGAATATATATATATATATATATATATATATATATATATATATATATTGAAATTTACAAATTAACATTTTCTTGTTAAACTAACTAAATTATCAAATATATACTAATAAATTTATAAAACACTTTTTAAAATATCAAATATAAGAAATTGTAATTTACTAATAATTTTTAAAAATAATTAAATCACAATAATATATATACAGTTGTTTTAAAATAAACAAATTACTTAAGTTCTTAATAAAAATGAACTTTAAAAAATAAATATAATTAATGAATTAAAATTACACAAAAAATTACAACAATATTTATTTATTACAAAAAAAACATTTAAACAAAAATGTTAATTTATTTAAAATTTTAAAATAATTATAAAATAATTTTTTTATCTCAAATTGATAAAATAAATTAAAATAAATATACAGCTTGATAATCCGTATAACAATCCGTATGTCTTAGACAGATCCTTAATCCCCCAAACCGTGCCTTCGCATAGAATCCGACAAAGAAGAGCGACAAGGGCACTTACGATGGTGATGGACAACGACAAGACGACTACAGTGACAATCACTGGTGGCGCGACGACAGCACGAACGATGGAGGCGGCGGTGCAACGAAGAACAAACTCAAGCATAGGAAGGAGAGAGGCACGGGTGCGGGAGAAAAAGAAAAAAGAAAAACGCTTTTAAAAAATAGGTGAATGACATTTTTGTCACTTCACCTAATTTGCTGGGTGTACCAGCAGCTGGGCTGGTGCCCAAAGCACAACCCCATTCCCCGAGAGTGATCTCTAAGGACATCTACACTAATTTAACCAATTTATTAAATTTGAGTATGATTTATGTAGAAAAAAACAACTGGTTTATATTAAAAATGGTTATCGTTTAATAATATTAAAGACTAAAGTAATTATTATTTAATAATTTTAGAAATAGTTTTTTGTAAATTTAAATATTTTTTTATGAATTTTATACCTTTTTAAGCTATTGAATATAAAAAAATAGAGAACTTATTTGTACGCTTATTTGAAAAAAAAATAGAAGACAAATGAAGTATTTTTGCACCAAATAGAATTTATATGAAAATATATGTAATATAATTTTTTATGGATTTTCAACAAAATTAAAGGAAATAATCGCATTTTACCAAAATCATAGAAAAATTTTGGATTTTTATTTTCAAGAAATCACAAAATTTATATAAAATAAACTGCATGAAATATTCACAAGCAAAACACATTGGTTTTGAGTCATATTGTATAAATTTTCCTATACAAAAAGAGAACATAAAACTCTTAGAAAAAATGAGTTTGAAGAATGAAAAAAACTATATTAAGAAAAATTAATTAGTTAATACAATATTTAATATATAAAAAATATTATTAATTCTCACTGTTAGCCATAACATATGATGTTATAAAAAAAGTATCTATAAAAATAAATAACTAAAAACAACTTCAATAAAATGGTTATATTTTTACTAGATCACATGTATCTTTTATTAGAACAAATCCGGTTTGAGCTAAGTAGAATCACGAGGGGTGGATCCACTTGAGACACAATGGGGGCAATTACCCACACAAAATTTTAAAACCCTCTTAATGTAATATACAAGTGTAATGGTAAATTGTTCTTGTAATATGGAATTCAATATAAAAAATTAATTTATAATAAAAGTACTACCGTCATGACATAATATTTTTGGATCAGTCATTGGATCACTGTGAACAACAAAGTTATTTAACTCAGTTGTATACCAAGATTCAAATATTACATGCTGGAGATGCTGGACATACCAGTGATACCACAATATGCAAAAGGACCAAGGATCCCCTAGGTAGGTCATCAATGAGTGATGAGTTTTTGAAATGTTTATGAAAAAGGAAAATCTTTTAACAAGAGAAAAAAGAATGAGGTTACAAAATGAGGAAAATGAGAATATAGGAAATGAGGCAACTCCAAAAAGTTGAAGGAGAGCTAAGAGTCCCTTATAGGTGATCAAAGGGACCGTCACCCAAACACCCATGGGAAAAAACAACCTTCTTCATGCGGAAGAATAAATTTTTCATAAGGGAGGACAAACTCATTCTTCCGTAAGAAAAGAATGTTTTAAGGGAACTCTCTCGACAATAGAAGGTAGTTCCACCACTTTTGACTGATGGAAGTAAGAGGTTATAGTGAGAGGGACATCTCTCTTGGCTAGAGCTCAATCAATCAAAGATAATGGTAAAAATATCATAACGTTTATATTGTGTTTGATTTAATTACACTTGGGTGCATTTGAGATGAAAGATTCAAAAATTAGTATGGGTCTCATACTTCTACAATCTATTTTAATTCAAATATTTCACATTTTTTTATCTCATTTCACTTTCACACATCTTTCATCCCTTTAAACCAAACAGACCTTTAATAAAAAGATAAGACAAATCACACAGATGTAGAAACAAACTAGAGATTTTAATGATGTGCATGCCTATGCATTTGATTGAATGATGTGTATGCTATGCAATTTATGATTAAATGATGTGTATGTCTATGCAATTTATGCTTGTTTGTTTCCAATATAAAGTTGATGATGAGTCGTGAGCATAGATGCTAGGCAAATAATGTGAGGTGAACCTACACATTAGATTAGAATGTGTGCATGATGTAAGCTACCCAAAATGGGTATGCAAGATGTTAGCCTCAGAGAAGTGATGTATGTCTTAGTTGTGAAAATAAATGAAAGGTTAAACATGTTCTCATCCCATGTGATAGGAAAGTGAGACCCTAGTGAAAAATCAAAGAGTAAGAATGATGTTTAGGTGCCTTAGTGCACTAATGTGTGCATGATGTAAGCTACCCAAAATGGGTATGCAAGATGTTAGCCTCAAAGAAGTGATGTATGTCTTAGTTGGGCAAATAAATGAAAGGTTAAACATGTTCTCATCCCATGTCATAGGAAAGTGAGACCCTAGTGAAAAATCAAAGAGTAAGAATGATGTTTAGGTGCCTTAGTGCACTAATGGTATTAGATTTGGCATAGGAGCTCAATTCTAAGTGCATAAGTAAAGCTTAAGGTATGATTCAACAGTCAACAATGTTGATGTGATGGGATAATTTGTGAGTATGAGTATCACAAAAAGAACAGAGAAATCATGAAAGTTAAGAAGAGAATCTCTAGAATAAAGGTGCTCATGGGGAAGTTTGAAGCATGAAGTTGCTTGCAAGGAAGAATACTTTTGTAATTTGTACCTCCAATATATGAGAGCTAGTTTATGTTTCATGTACCTTGCTTATGTTTTGTAAGGCACATAAGTGTCAATAGCTTTGTATAAGTTTTATTCAAGTTATGTATCTTTAGATTTTAGTTTTCACATAGTTAATTGTGATTTTGTCATATGTTAAGTTTTCATAATTTAGTAATATAAGAAGACAAAATATAATATCCTCTAGGGTATTATGAATTGCATGTGACCCCTCTTAGTTAAGTGTAAGATTATTAATGACTTAATGACGTTACAACAAGGGAATAAAAGTAATGTCAAATAATAAAGGAATATCAAACACAATTTGTATAAAACATATGAGGTACAAGTATAATTTATTCTTTAACAAAATGTGTCGTATGTAATTTTTGTTTCCATCAATTTAAGATAAAAAAGATACAATTTCTTTATAAAGAATAAAGATTACATTTGATGCATTTTCATAGATGAAAAATTAAAATGAGACGATTTATTTTTTTAAGAACTAAAAATGAACATTATCTTATATATAAAGACTAAAAATATAATCTTATATTTTATATTTGCTTAATAAGTTTGTAATTTTTTTATACGGAAAATTATTTTTCTTTTGTAGTAAAAAATAGTTTAAAACAATGATATCACTCCTTCCCCTCTTTTCCCTTCCTTTGAAGCAAACACACCTAGACTCAGGTTTTGCTGCAATGCTGAATACGACCCTCACCAGCAGGCACCATTAGCTTGATTATTGTTGTTGATTGGCAAGAAAATAATGTGTAGTTGAATACATAAAAAGTAATCTATGATTCCGGTGGCTATTCATCTAGTCACTATTACAGTAGGCAATGCTGCAATGGCCAATACGACCCTCATCAGCAGACACCATTTGCTTGATCATTGTTAATGATTGGCAAGAAAATAATGTATAGTTGAGTACATAAAAGGTATTCTATGATTCTGGTGACTACTCATTTAATCTCTACACTAGGAAGTGCACTGATCAAACAGTGAAAATCTTCCTAACCTTCTTCATGTTCCTACGACAAACAGGGCAAGTACCAGCTGCCTCGGCTATCCTGCATAGATAAGGTTGAACATACATCATCACCACACAAGAATAAGCATTAGCTAATGCATTGAGATGCATGCCACTGAAGATGTCATCTGTAGAATAAAGATCAACATACATAGACTTGCAAAGTGAACCAGCACGTTTTTTTAATTTTGCAAGTCTAAAATAATCTCAAATACATGGAAACCAAAGTCTTAAGAAATTATACTTGTTCAATCTTTCTTCTGAAATGGGAATTCTTGGACATGTGCTACTTGTTTTATAGTAGTGAAATACTATAAGAAAAATTGGGGGTAAATAACTAAAGTCCCCAACTCACCAAGAGGTATACTATTAAAGCTATTTGTAAACAAAATTGGTTTAGGAATTTAGCAGTGTTAGTTGTTAATTGTTATAACAATGAATTACCTAGTTCCACAAGCAAAGCAAGCCACACAGTGTCCACATGGAAGGAAGAAGCAGTCCCTCGGAGCATCAAAGCAAATAGCACAAAGATGCCGTGTGTTATTACTGGTTTCACCATCAACTAAAGTCTTCCCATCAATGGGGCCTCCTGGAAGAAAGCCAAGATCCTTCTCATCTTGTGGCAAGGACTCATACGATGAACCCCAACTTGAAAGATCATCATCTTTGTGAGGAAGCAAAGGGGCTCTCTGACGTTCTGTTCCCTCAGATCTAACTCCTGCTCTATCTTCATGAGCACACTGAAGCTTGTTCAAGAAGTTGAAGGCCCCAAACACAAGCAAAGTCAATCCACCTGTAGGAACATGTAGCATAAATAGTAACATATAAAGTCATTTGAGATTGATACAGTTAGTAAAAGGCTGACTAAGTGAGGAGTTTACCAATTCCAAAAATATAGGTCACCCATCTTGGTCCATAGGACAGTTTGACATACCACTCATTGGATGCATTCTGAACCAAAGAAAAGTCGCATAAATAAGTAATAAAAGCAAAGGGACTGAAATATATTCATATCCTCAGTTGAGAATATAATGCATTCATAAGGGCATAGGGAATTTGATTTTTCTTGGGAGAGGGAAAAGGCACAGGATTTTTAAGCTTCCGACTTCAGTTATAAACTAAAATGCAATGCTAGGTTGCAGCATTAATAATTTTATGTCCCATTTATGATTTTTATTTTGTAAGGATGACCATTTCTTTGAAGCAAGTACATGATAATAATCTTGCCTGTTGTGGACCAGGAGTAACTAAGACAGCTGCACTTCCATCAGAAAACAAAAGATTCAAACTGCATGGACCATTGGCAAGATCACATTTGTAGAAAGCATTCGTTGTATTATGCAAGGAGGCCCTTATACTGAGGTTTAATGCTACCTACTCAACAAGAAGAAATCAAGGAAAGTAACAGCAGTTGATCAGTTAATAAATAACTACAATGCTTAATAACATTTAAGCCCATTGAAACATTAATAAGGATTACAGAAATACCTCCACATCCTCATCCAAATTGCCCAATGCCACATAATAGCTCGACGACCAGAATATGTCCTGTGTGATCATACCAGTTCCTATAAAGAAACAAAGCAACATCAGTATAGGATTGACATAAATACAGATATTGTTTTTGGTTTGTCTTACCATGGATCACATTCCATGACAGAGTTGTATTAGGTTCTGTTGGGTCCTCCAGCCACCGTGTGAGGCTCACGTCCCCTGTAAGTAAGGCCATCAGAGTAACATGTTCACTCAATAATGTATATGCTTGAGTTTCATGATAACTAAAACCAGGGATATTAAGAGCTGTGGCAGGTCATGTGCAAGTTGTGTCTACTTCTTATAAAAGCATAAATTACAGCCAAAAAGAAACTTAATAAATACTATTAAGGAAAAAGAGCCAAAACAAATTTTAGTGCATCACACTTGGCAAAATTAGATGGCGAAACCAAAGGAGTTTCTTATTTTTACTTTTCCTACTAGGTTAAATTACTAGATAATGGTTATTTTCATACTATATATATAACTTAAATTCACAAAATTTGAGAGGAGAAACCACTGAAATCTCATACCTTCGGCGATTATAAGGAAAACAGAAGAGCTCTTAGAGCTCACGTGATACGAAATATTTATTGAAGACCCACAATTCAGATAATATTTCCATTCCTGTGGAAGACATAACAAAAGAGTAGTATCAGTTTCTTTTGCAATATCTGAATTTAAAAGTGTATTACCAGAATTTCTCTTAACTTAAAACTCAAAAAACAAAGGAGAAAAACACACATACTTGCCTTGTATGAGCCAGAGGGAAGAGAAACATTAATACTTTCTCCCCAAGTGGTAACAACATCAAGTGGGGGATACCGATATGTCCCATAAAGAATGGGTCCTGGGCCAGGGTTTGCCTTTAAGTTTTCTACCTAATCCAAAAAAATCCATTTTACAAAAGACACTCACTGACTACAAATCCAAACACAGATAAGTATAATAGCAACGATTACTAACTGACCTTCACAGATTGAACGAACACGGGACTAGGTTGGAAAACAATTGAAGATTTTGGACCCAGCACGATGGTCATGGACCCATAAACCCCCAGTATCATAGTCATCGACACTGTAGATTAGATTGCAATGTGAGTTTCTGAAATCATAATTCTAATAAAACAAAATGAAAAATTATACACAATCAAACAACGGTCTCCCCAACATGCAGCAGTAGTTTCAAGTAGTACATAGATAAAAATATTATTTTTTTATATATTGTAAGGATCCCACAAAATTATTTTTATAAATGCGATAAGTGATGAAAATATAAAACTTTTTTTTTAAAAAAGAATAAAAGAGAAAAGAGAAAATTAGAATAAAAAAATATTATTACTCAATTTAGAAATAAGGTCTTACTATTAGAAAATTAAAAAAAAATGAAAAAAAACTTAAATGTAATTTATTGTATATTTTATTATTATTTTCTAATTATAATTAGAGTTTTATCTTAATTTAAACTAAAAATCAGCATACCTTGTCCAAGTAAAATTCCAATTTTAATTAGAAAATACCATTAAAAAGAACTCTTAACAATAAGTCATAATTTAATCAATAAAAAAATAAAATTACACCGTGAATGCTTAAAAATCACGTTAATGATAACAGAGTGTTACTGTTAGTAACGATTTTGAACAATTCTTTTCTACTTGTAATTCCTTGCTTATGCTACACTTCTTAGAGCACGATTTTCAATCTGTAATTTGGTGCTTGAAAGTGTAATAAACTAAATCAAGCGCAATTGAGTGTCTAATGATTCAAATTCTATAATAATTAACAACTAAAGATTGAAGGTTGTCCCTTACCGAAGAACCACAAGCTGAAGACGACGACGAAGCAGGAGCAGGTATTGTCCCTAACAATGGCGAAGGAGCCATCGACAATACTCCAGCCGCCTCTTCCGGAGCGGAGGGGAGTCTGAGAGCTCCCGGACGGAGTTTCCTCCAACCGGGCGGTGGAGGGAGGAAGAATCGCGGCGGTGGAGTGGGGCTCGGCCATTGAAGAGAGAGAAACAAGTGTGACTGTGTGAGGAGTGAATTAAGAATTAAAGAAGAAGGTTCATATTTCAGTTAAGTGAAGCGAGACATGATATTCAATGCAACAACTAGTCAACTACGAGTCTTTTCTCTTGTTGTTCGCGGGAATGGTAGTTAGGGAAATGATGGTGGTTGCAAAGCGCGCGCGCGAGTGCTTCACACTTATTTTTTCAACGTGAGACAAGATGTCATCAAAAGTAAATTATTGTTTTGCTAAAATAAATTGAATTGAACACGTGTGATGATGCATTAGAGGGATATTTTATCATCAACAGTGAATTATGAAAACAATTAGTTAGAAGATTACTGTTTATTTTATAAGCATCTCCTTTTTAAGCTATAATTAAATGTCTCATTGTATCTGATTGAGTTATTTTTTCACAAATTTTATTATTCAAGTTTTTTTTTTAATTTTTCTGCATGTTATTGATGCTGACCTGCCTAGAAATGTTCATAACTAGGATTGAATTGAGTTTCAGGTTGAATTTAGATTTGTATATTTTTTCTACACAATTTGAATCGAACAAACTAGATCAATAATAGGTTGGGTTGAGTTATGTCAATAGATACCCAAAAATTAAAAATGTTATATTGATAGATTGGGTTCATGGGTTCAACACCAAACATAATACCCAATAGATTAAAAATATGATGGATTAATGGGGGAGTATATTTTTTCGAAATAAGATATTTAAAAAAAAACAAATTGAAAAAGGGAGTGTGTAGGCCAAAATATAGGGAGTGGAAATAGCAACTGCCAAAACCAAAAAACTTTTTCTCCTAAAAACTATTGGAAATGGAGTATAAAATGTCGTTGTTGGTTTGGGCTGGATTAGATATTTTAGGCCCGAATCCAACCGCTGATAGTCTAGTTGGTGTCTTGAAAGTTTCCTTTTGCAACATGAAGTGAATGGAGTGTTGCTAGGTGCACCCAGCATTATTGCTGGTGCACCCAACATTTAATTAAAATACCAAAACTGACTCTGCGCTTTTTTCGCATTTGTGATGGGTGTGTGTGAGAATGATCCGTAAATCGTACGGATCAAGTTGATCCGTAAGATTGATACGGATCAACTTGATCCGTAAGCCTTTTACGGAACAATACGGATCAACATGATCTGTAAAAGTCTTACGGACCAAGTTGATCCGTAAAAAGTTTACGGATCATGTTGATCCGTATTGTTCCTTAAAAGGCTTACGGATCAAGTTGATCCGTAAGGTTTCTACAGATCAAGTTGATCCGTAAGACTTTTACGGATCAACTTAAATGGCTTACGGATCAAGGATATTTTTGTTATTTTACCTTAAGTGCTGGGTGTACCAGCAATATGCTGGGTGCACCTAGCAACACCCAAGTGAATGCCATATGACAACAAACAATATGGATTCACTCACTGCCCCTTGTATTTGAACACCTCTTATTGATTCTTTGGGATATGCTAGGTGCACCCAGCAATATTGCTGGTGCACCCAGCAATTCAATGAAAGGTCAATTTTGCCCTTCATTTTAAAAAATAAAAAGCATTTTTTTCCCTCTTTCGGAAGCACTCTCTCTTTTTCACTGAGTCTCTTCCGCAAAAGCTTCTTCTCTTCTCTCTTCCCCGACAAGCTTCTTCTCCGCGAGCTTCTCCGACAGCCCTTGGACCCATTTGCTTTCGAGGTAGGTGGCCTTCTTCTTAGCTTTGGTTTTGTTATGCACTACATTAGGGTAGGTTAGTGTAACGTTAGGTTAGTGGAACCTTAGGGTAGAAGACGGAACCTTAGGGTAGAAGACGAAACCTAGGGTAGAAGACAAGAGGGGAGAAGACGAGAGTACGCCGGAAAAAATGGCGGAAAAGGCTGACGGAGAAGTCTTCCGGAAGACCCGTTAGGGGTTCTTCCGGAAGTTCCGGAAGAACATTTTCCGGAAAGTTTCCGGAAGAAGTGTTCTTCCGGAAGTAACCAAACGTCTTCCGGAAGAACCCTTCTTCCGGAAGACTCCCGGAAAACCTCTTCCGGGAACTTTCCGGAAGAAGTGGTTCATCTGGAAGAATTCCGGAAGACACACTCTTCCGGAAGAACTTTCAAATTTCCGGAAGACCTTTCCGGAAGAACCCCTTCTTCCGGAATGTTTCCGGAAGAACCACTTCTTCCGGAAGTGGTTTTTTTGTTTTTTTTTGTGTTTTTTTTTATAAATTTTTTTAAACAGAAATTGTTTTTATTTTTTTTAAATGAATTATTTTATTTATTTTGGTTATTTTGTTTTTTAGATTTTATGTAAAATGAAGTTTAGGTTTTTGATGTCATATTTTTTTTATAATTTAAATTGTGTATTTTTACTAAATATTAATTTGTAAATTAATTTTTTTTTATAAAAGTAGTTGTGTTTGTTTTTGTTTATTGTTTATTTTTTTAAATTAGTGTTTTTTCTTTAAAAATGAAGTTGTCTATTTTTATAATTAAAGTTGTGTGTTTTGGAAGTTTTATAAAAATACTAATTTTTTATAATTAATTAGTTTATTTTATTATAAATGAAGTATTTTATTTACTAAACAAATTGTGGATGTTTACTAAATAATTTTTTTTACATTAGTTGTTTAATTTTTTTTTAAAATTAAGTTGTGGATGTTTAGTAATGAATTATTTTTATATTAGTTGTGTTTTGTTTTTATAAATGAAGTTGTTTATTTTTTTTAAAAAAAATTAACTTGTGGATGTTTACTAAGTAATTTAGTTGTGTTTTTTTTTAGAAATGAAGTTTCTTATTTTTTTTTTAAATTAAGAGTTGGATGTTTACTAATTAATTTTTTTTACATTAGTTGTGTTTTTTTTTATAAATGAAGTTGTTTAATTTTTATAAAAAAATTAAGTTGTGCATGTTTATTAATAATTTTTTTTTACATTAGTTGTTTTTTTTTTTATATAAATGAAGTTGTTTAATTTTTTTTAAAAAAATTAGGTCGTGTATGTGTGAAAATAATTTGATTTAAGTTATTCTTATTTGTTTATAAATAAAGTTGATTTTTTATAAAGAAAATTGTGTATATTTTGACCGAAAAAAATACGTGTTCGACATGATTTACAGATCATGGCCAGAACACGAGGTTTAGGTCGTGCCATAGGTAGAGTTGTAGGCAGAGATAGAGCTGCTGACGAGGATGCTGGCGATGTTCCCGAGAGGCGTAGGCCTACTGCCTCAGCCCGTAGGCTACGCGTTCATCAGATGACTACGGAGGGACGTGATATGGCTGAGGACGTCGCTGACATGACTGATGATGTCCCTGAGCAGCCTATGGAGGCACCTGAGATGCGTGCGGACGCACAGGGTGCTGATAGTGGTGAGGGGTCAGATGGTGATGATGCTGCAGAGGGATTCCCTGGTGGTCCACGTGACCCGTCAGTGCTCACATCATTTGCCGAGCATGTTGCACATGCCGTGTGGAGTGGACAGGTATTTTAATTTGTTAATTATTTGTCATTGTTTATTTATTTGTTTATGATTAATTTTTTTTAATAATTGTATAATTTGTACTTCAAATCAGGAACGTCCTGATTTGAAGTTAGTGTCACATGGGAGGAAGGTGACACTGATTGGGAGGCCAGTGCCTGAGATTGAAGGCCTAGTGGCTGCCACAGGATTAAGTCCACTGATAGATTGTTCAGTTATTACTGGCGATCCTGGACTTATATCCGCATTTGTGGAGAGGTGGCACAGTGAGACTAGCACCTTCCACCTTCCAGTAGGAGAGCTGACGATCACATTGGATGATGTGTCGTCCATTCTACATTTGCCCATCACTGGCGCCTTGCACAGTTTCCACGCTCTTTCTACGGAGGAGGCCAGATTCTTGCTCATGGAGTTGCTGGAAGTGTCTATGGAGGAGGCCAGAGCCGAGACAGCACTCACACGTGGAGCATATGTACGATTAGGATGGGTTCGTGACATTTATGAGACCAGATGTCAGGCCCGGCGGTGGATTGTCGCAGCTCGCGCTTATCTGCTGCATCTTGTCGGTTGCACTCTTTTTGCTAATAAGAGTGCAACATACGTGCATGTGGTCCACCTTGACGCTTTCCGGGACCTCGCTCATAGTGGTGGTTACGCTTGGGGGGTTGCCGCGCTGGTTCATATGTATGACCAGTTAGATGAGGCTTGTAGGACCACCACCCGACAGCTTGCGGGGTACTTGACGCTACTTCAGGTAAATTTTGTGTTTATTAATATGTTAGGTTCGATTATGATTTAAACATGTTTTTATGTTATGTTAACCTCAATTATTGTGTAGTGCTGGATCTATGAGCAGTTCCCTATTGTGCATCAGTGCGTGACTGACGATACATACCAGGAGACGTCCCCACGTGCTTCCCGGTGGTTGACGTCGAAGGCGCACATGAAGGGCATCACAGGAGCACCCTACAGGGCACGTTGTGATGGTTTGACCGTCACAGATGTGTCCTGGTTGCCGTACACGGAGCATCGGGGTGTTAGGGCGTTTCAGGAGATTTCATCGTTCCAGAGTCAGGTCAGATGGGGTCCTATGATCGTCACAGTTTGACCGGAGAGGGTGGTACGCCAGTTCGGTTACATCCAGAGCATCCCTCCGCCGCCTGTTAGTGCACGATTGTCACAGGATTAGATAGATGACAGGTGGATGGAGTTTGCGGATCACTTACTACCTGCGGGTCAGCCTTGTCTAGTGCCTGGGCAGGTATCTACGGATTACATTGAGTGGTTTTTCCGCATATCTCACCCTTTCATGACACCGACCCAGGCAGCTGACCAGCAGAGGGATGCACCAGCTGCAGACCCTGAGGACTACATACAGCCGCCCAGCCCCCAGGTTCCAGTGGCATTTGACCCCCCCTCCATATGTGGTAAGATTATTTGCGCGTTTAATGTTTTATGAGTTGTTGTTTATTTTGAATTTCATAATAAATGTTTTTACTGACTTTGACAGGATGATTACGAGGGATATGAGGCGATTGCACAGAGGTTGGAGCGTGTGCTCAACCTTAGGATAGTCACTACAGGCACAGAGTTATATGACATTATGCAGGACTGCCTGACGATCGCGAGAGGGGGACCCAGTGCTGATGGGACGGTCAGGGCTCGTCAGAGACGCCGCACGGACCATTGATCATTGTATTTATTTTGTTGTGTTGTAGTTGACATGAATATTTGTAATTATTACAGTTTTTGTTTAATATAGTTGACGTGTTTTGCACAGTTTATTATTTTATAATATAGTTTGTTATTCCGATTGTTTGTGGTCCTTAAGCGAAGTTTACGGTTGTTTTAAATTTATTTTTAAAAAAAGGGAACCTAGAATCATGAGTTTTGTTTGTCAGAATTACATAAAAAATAAAAGTTTTTAAAATGATTAATAATTCATAAGTGAACCCTTTTTCCATGTTCAAGTACCCATGTTTGTAAGAATTAAATAAATGAACCCTTTTTCCATGTTTGTAAGAATTACATAAAAAACATAAGTTTTTAAAATCATGAGTTTTGTTTGTAAGAATTACATAAATGAACCTTTTTTCCATGTTCAAGTACCCATGTTTGGGATTTTTTTGCGTGGGTGTGCCAGTGCCCTGAGACAACGGAGGGCGGCCATTTCTCATGTTTGGACGTCAAAGAATCCAAAAAAAATAGTCTCGTTCCATGGTTCCGTCAACTAACACGTCAAAACAAAGCCTCAAAATCCAAAAAAATACGAAATGAACCCTTTTTCCATGTTCAAGTACCCATGTTTGGGATTTTTTTGCGTGGGTGTGCCAGTGCCCTGAGACAACGGAGGGCGGCCATTTCTCATTTTTGGACGTCAAAGAATCCAAAAAAAATAGTCTCGTTCCATGGTTCCGTCAACTAACACGTCAAAACAAAGCCTCAAAATCCAAAAAAATACGAAATGAACCCTTTTTCCATGTTCAAGTACCCATGTTTGGGATTTTTTTGCGTGGGTGTGCCAGTGCCCTGAGACAACGGAGGGCGGCCATTTCTCATGTTTGGATGTCAAAGAATCCAAAAAAAATAGTCCCGTTCCATGGTTCCGTCAACTAACACGTCAAAACAAAGCCTCAAAATCCAAAAAAATACGAAATGAACCCTTTTTCCATGTTCAAGTACCCATGTTTGGGATTTTTTTGCGTGGGTGTGCCAGTGCCCTGAGACAACGGAGGGCGGCCATTTCTCATGTTTGGACGTCAAAGAATCCAAAAAAAATAGTCTCGTTCCATGGTTCCGTCAACTAACACGTCAAAACAAAGCCTCAAAATCCAAAAAAATACGAAATGAACCCTTTTTCCATGTTCAAGTACCCATGTTTGGGATTTTTTTGCGTGGGTGTGCCAGTGCCCTGAGACAACGGAGGGCGGCCATTTCTCATTTTTGGACGTCAAAGAATCCAAAAAAAATAGTCTCGTTCCATGGTTCCGTCAACTAACACGTCAAAACAAAGCCTCAAAATCCAAAAAAATACGAAATGAACCCTTTTTCCATGTTCAAGTACCCATGTTTGGGATTTTTTTGCGTGGGTGTGCCAGTGCCCTGAGACAACGGAGGGCGGCCATTTCTCATGTTTGGATGTCAAAGAATCCAAAAAAAATAGTCCCGTTCCATGGTTCCGTCAACTAACACGTCAAAACAAAGCCTCAAAATCCAAAAAAATACGAAATGAACCCTTTTTCCATGTTCAAGTACCCATGTTTGGGATTTTTTTGCGTGGGTGTGCCAGTGCCCTGAGACAACGGAGGGCGGCCATTTCTCAAGTTTGGATGTCAAAGAATCCAAAAAAAATAGTCTCGTTCCATGGTTCCGTCAACTAACACGTCAAAACAAAGCCTCAAAATCCAAAAAAATACGAAATGAACCCTTTTTCCATGTTCAAGTACCCATGTTTGGGATTTTTTTGCGTGGGTGTGCCAGTGCCCTGAGACAACAGAGGGCGGCCATTTCTCATGTTTGGACGTCAAAGAATCCAAAAAAAATAGTCTCGTTCCATGGTTCCGTCAACTAACACGTCAAAACAAAGCCTCAAAATCCAAAAAAATACGAAATGAACCCTTTTAACAATTAATTTTTTGGACCACTGAAACAACGCATTCAACTTTATTATGGGAATTAAACATGCCGTAAACATATAAAGGTTACATCAACGAAAAAACAAAAAATTAAACAAGACATTCAGTTCTTTAGCGACGTCCCACTGACCTCGTCTTCAACATATTTAGTAAAGACAGCTAAAATTTCTATTGGTCCATATTTTTTCCAGTAGTTAGATTGTACTAACACCTTCAGCAGTTCTTCGTTGGTGATCAGCTCATTTATTTCATATTTTATAACCGTATCTGAATACTCAAACCGAGCTGGTTGGCGGAAAAACAATCGTCTTACCGTTTGTGATTCGTGAATTCCAAGAAGGGGAATCCCTTTAGGTGCAACTTGCTTGATTAAATTCTTCAGTTCATCGATGGTACATGTTGAAGGAATTTGAAATTTCTTAGGATTTTTTCCTGTGAACGCGCAACCAACAAATTTGTTCTACGGTGGCATGTTCCATTTGCCGTTGTAATACAGGATCACGTCATGAATACGAGGCATAGTGCGTTCAAGTAAGTTTATTATTCCATCTGGTGTTCTTCCAACGGTGCATAATAACTCAATCGGACCAACACAAGAAAATTGATCATTACACATTAACATTGTGTTGACATCGTCATCATTTATCAATTTGATACACTCAAAGCGAATTTGGTTACCTGTATCGGTGAATGGCTTCCGGTAGTGAATTTCATCCAAAAATTGTTTGTCGGATAGCTGAAGGGTATTGTGTATTCTGGTTTTTAGGCTTGCAAAATCACACCTATTTGGTACTCGAATGGGCACCGGAGTTGAAGTTTGGAAGTAAACCCCAGTATCATTGTGAATAATCGATCCATTTGGATAAATGAAAGCCAACCTTGAGTTGACAATCATCTGACTGCTAGTTTCTCCTAGAAATGCCATAGTTTGTGTATCAGTTGGGAGATTATTTGAAAGCAAGATAATGTGTGATTTAGTAGCCTAGTCTGCCATATATATAGATGGTTGTGACCGAGCCTTTGTTTAACTTTGTTTACAAAAAAATAGACACGCGTAAATGTGTAGTCAAGTCAGCCAATGTGTTGTCGCTAATGTGTAGTCAAGTCAATCAATGTGTTGTCGAGCGACTGCTAGTTTCAAAATGTGTACTGAAGTCAGCCAATGTGTTGTCACGCTCAAACTGTAATACGCATGCATGTCATTATGTGTTGTCAATTATGACAATGATGTATGCTGCACACGTAAATAATTTTTGTTGGACCAACAATTTCCTTGCTTAACCAAACGAGTAGTTGATAATATTAATTGGTTAGTAACGGGTTACAACGAATTATATCGCATAATGAATACAATTAAATAAACAATGCATGTTTAGTCTTCATTTAGGTCTACATAGTGTGTTTTGAATGACATCAAGCTTGTGTATTGCTGCATTCTACTAATATATGGAATTGCCCATTGCTTTGCCTGAGAATAACAATTGGTTGACCACAACAGCGCTGGGGGCGGCAACGGACAATGGTCTTTCAAATAAACCTGTTGTACATGAACAAACATTATATCATGCGCTGACCGTGCCAAACGAACCAGCGAAGTCATTGCATAATTGTTACACTAACTATATTCAATGTACCTGAACAAAATGATTTCCAAACACGTGACCGACACATATGATGCGGTGGCCAGAAGAGTCAGGTGGTGGTTGACTTCTAAGAGGGAAAAATGTCATGCTTTGTTGCTGGGACAACGATACAAGGATTACGTTATACCGTGAAGCAATCACATATCCCATGTCTGTTATATCCATCCACTTGTCCACACTAACCTGAATGAACCAAACATACACATGTAAGTAATTTAAACATTGTTATTAAAAAAAAGTAACCTAAAAACATACCTTTGAAAATCCATCAACAAGTAGGGACAACTTTAATTGTTCAAATCTCTCTGTGCCACCGAAGAGGTTCATGTACTCATGCGACCACCTGCCAAGTTCTTTAAGCAATTCATTACGCACTAACGGCCACGAATCTTCCCCCATACCTAATAAAGCGCCAATGGACCGATATCCACAGTTACCGTCCGCTTTCACATCCACAACGTCACGAATGAAACCTTGAAAGAATGACGCAAATTGATCCAACATCGGGATGATCCTTGTTGGCTGACACGGTTGAGAACATGATGCACTTCGTTTCACTGGAGAGTTGCTGCTTTGAACAGAATGAAAAGCATCAACATACTCCCAGTAAGACGGATCACGCTTTGTGGATGTTTGACTTCTTTTCATCGGTTTCTTCGGTGCACCTTTAGTGTTCACCTTTGATAGAGGAGGGCACATAGAATTATGATCAGGGTATGCGATTTCTCGAAGTTTACTCTTCAGATTTACTTTGCCAGCCACATCAAGTTTATCAAACCTTTTAGATATGACCTCTATTTCTTCCTTGATGGTGACTTCCGTCTCACATAACCCTTGGTCTGAAAAGCAAAGTCTCCTCCAAAAAAGATGGACTGACTCCAATGGGATGCTGCTAGCAGTATACCTAGAAAGCTCACATGCACAAGGAAGCCCGTGCGTGCTTCTCATCACACAACCACAAGAAGAGAGATTGTTGCCGAGATAACGTAGACGGTCAATCTCAGAAGCAATCTGATTTAAAGCATCCCTCGAAACCATCCCAAGAAGCCTCTTGTATAAGGTTTTTTTATATACATGGCCAACCACATGCGTACTGGTTTCAAAGGATACTTTAATTTCGACGTGTTGCAGCGTGATCATGTTGTTCATGGCATCCCAAACACTACATAGGTCTCCAACGCTATTTTGTAGTACTCTTTTGAGAGCCCAATGAGCTGATTCAACCCTACATTTAAAATACACAACAAACATGAAAATATACGACAATTAAATACCATTTAATATTAATCGTTACTAACAAATAAAATCAGTTGTTAATACCTGTTTGTTGTTGTGTTGCCTAGGTGCATGACCTTATTCGTCCATGCTGTAATAAATTTTTCCTTGTGGGGGATAATCCATGTGTCGTTAACATAGTCAACGAACATCGGCCAAGGCGAACAAGCAACTTGAAACTTCTGATATGACTCATGGAACTCGTATTCGGACGGACAATCAACCAAAGTACCCCAGTTATCCATTACATAGTCCCACACATTTTTTTCCCCGATTAAAGATTTGCACTTCGCCTTCACATTCTTATCGATATGAAACCTGCACAACAAATTAGTAGACTCGGGAAACACAGTTTTCACTGCATTCATCAGTGCTAGGTCTCTGTCAGTGACAATAACAAGAGGGAGGCGATCGTGTCTTAAAAATAGGCCTCGAAATCGTTCCAAAGCCCATACAATATTATTAACACGCTCAGCCTCCAGATATGCAAACCCAGCAGAGAATGTCATCGCCGTTGGTGTCACTCCAACAAAGTCAAGTAGTGAGAGTCTGTACCTGTTTGTTTTGTAGGTACTGTCTATAAAAAATACCAGATGACATGCATTGCATAACTTTACTGCATCTGGGTGACACCAAAACAGATCACGCACCACAACTTCATCCTTCAATCTATGCCAATGAATGTATTGATCACGTTCGAGAAGCTTCATCAGATGCTGCATTTCGGTATCAGCTCCTCTTATTGAAGAACGATATGCACTTCTTGCATTGTAAATTTGCTTTATCGTGGTGTAACTGTCGGCATTGTGTTCCTTCAACGTTAGCAAGATGTTTTTCGGTTTCACCATCGACTTTGTCATATCAGCAATAATTTTCTTTTCTTCCTTAGTCAATCGCCCGGCGTATGGATGTCCAACTAAGGACTTCGCCAATTCATGATTATGAATCCCACAGATCAACTTCACCATCCAACCTTCCCCTCCACGCACTGGTTTCCCACGAAGCCTGAAGGGACAACCACATTTCCTACTCCCGGTGTCTTTTCTAACGAATTCTTTATTTCTACACTTGTACGTACCACTCCTTTCACACCCAATTAACACAAATGAACTTCTTCCTCTGCTACCGGTCTCTGTGTCAGATTTCATAATCACTGCAACAAATCCATTTTCATGGGCAACTGTTCGAGCCCATTGCAAAACATCATCTCGAGTAGCGAATACCTACAACGCAACCCTAACACATTAATTTTCATACAAACCATCAATTCAACCAATGACTCAAATTACCTATGATTACCTGAGATGTATTAAAAGCATTTGAACAATCGACATGTGGTTCATTCACTCCACATTCTTCTTGATTATCATAATCATAATCCATATGAACTTCTTGTGACATCGCAAAGTCATACCTCCATTGATCTTCGTCCATCTTAAGGACATACACAAGTACATTCAAATTATCATATAACCACATCCAAAAATTTACTACACCTTAAATAACAAACATATTAATAGGACATATGCATCATACACGACTATATTAAAATTATCACTATATTCTAAATTTATAACTACATTATTTACTTAAACTAAACTTATCACTATAATAAACAACTAATAAAACATTTTTGTACCATTATACATTTAAGTTACCTAAATCATTTAATATTATACCATTATACCTAATTAAATCAATAATCCACAACATATATAAAACAGAAATAAAAAAAATTATAAAACAGAAATATATATATATATATATATATATATATATATATATATATATACCATTATAAAACAAAAAAATTATAATCCACAATATATATCATTATACCTAATTAAACCAATAATTCATTATTAACTAACAGAAATATATATATATATATATATATATATATATATATATATATATATATAAATTATAAAACAGAAATTAAAAAAAATTACTAATAATTTAACATTCCGGAAGAACTTCTTCCGGAAGTTACGAATGCAAATTCCGGAAGCACTTCTTCCGGAATTGGCCTTCACCACTTCCGGAAGAAGGTCTTCCGGAAGTTACGAAGGCCAATTCCGGAAGAAGTGCTTCCGGAAACTACTTCCGGAAGACCTTCTTCCGGAATTTGCAGTCGTAACTTCCGGAAGACCTTCTTCCGGAAGTTACGAAGCCCAATTCCGGAAGAAGGTCTTCCGGAAGCACTTCTTCCGGAATTGGCCTTCGTAACTTCCGGAAGACCTTCTTCCGGAAGTGGTCATTCCGGACCTTCCTCCTTCTGTGCCTAAAATTTCTTCCGGATACACTTTTTACTGTTTTTCTTCTCTAAAAACTAACCGGAAAACGAAATAAACGCGTACCTCCGACAAAATAGGAACAACAGCCACTAATAAAACTTCAAATACGGAACACGGGACCACCAAATCTTCAAATACTTCACTTCACGGGACCACCAACAGACTGCTGAAGGGACCACCACCGAAACAACAGCAAACGGAAGAAACAAACAAAGCAAACGGAAGAAGAAAGAAAGCAAACGGAAGAAGAAACAAAGAAAGCGCAGTAAAACACAGCCTCAACACGTTAATTTAAAGAAATTTACACAAGGGCAAAATCGTCATTACATACGCATTAAATATTATTTTATTTTTACTTATTATTATAAAATGAAAATTCTTTTTTCTTCATTTTGTTATAAAACAATAATCACGTTTAGGAATTAATTAATTTTTATGGTTTAAATTAATATTTGACATGCGCGTAAAAAACAAATTATAAATATTAGTCATAATTATGTTCACTAATTATTTAATTATTTATGCATAATAATATTAATTATTTTATTAATTAATTATTTATGCATAATAGTATTAATTATTTTATAAATTAGTTTATGCAATTAAAAGTAAATTATTACAAAATAAAATATTTGTTAAAAAAAAAAACTAACTTCCGGAAGAAGCTTCTTCCGGAAGACAATGGAAATCTTCCGGAAGAAGCTTCTTCCGGGAACATTCCGGATGACGTTCTTCCGGAAGTTGTCTGTGAATACTTCCGGAAGACACAAATTATTCTTCCGGAAGAAGGTTCTTCCGGAAAAGTTCCGGAAATAATTTTTCCGGAAAGTTTCCGGAAGAATCTTCTTCCGGAAGAATAATTGCTGAAGGGCAATTTCACCACTTCACTGTTTGCTGGGTGCCCCAGCAATAATGCTGGGTGCACGTAGCAACTCCCTGATTCTTTGGCCAAGTAGGACTAAATGATTGGGTTTTCTATGTTTTTTTATTTAAAAAAAGAAATGGTAGTAGAGATGCAACTTAACCAAAAAAAAAAAAAGAGTTAATAACTAAGAGTGTAATAAATAAAGGAAGAAATGGGGATACAAATTAAATGGATGAAAAGATATTTAATGACTTAATTATTTTATTCTTTTTACTTTTTTTAAATAATAAAAAACGATTAAGGAAATTATATATACACGTTCACAAACTTTCGGAAATGTCCTTATTCTCTTTTTAGTCTAATTGGAGAGAGAAGCTAAGATTTAAACTAACATATGTAGCACACTAAATGAACACGTTATTTACTCATTGTGACCAAAATTAGATAACAAGTCAATATACTAAACACAAAAAGGAGACTATAACACACTAAATACGCGTAAGGCTGCAACAAACAGATGAAATTTTCCATAATTAACTTACCAATTCCCACGGTTAAAATAAATTCACCTCTAAACCAATGAACAGGCGTTAAGATCTGTTACCTTGGTCGTAGTTCAAAAAATACATGTAATGCTGCAACACATGAAATTTTCCATAATTAACTAACCAATTCCCACGGTTAAAACAAATTCACCTCTAAACCAGTGAACATATATGCTTCAAGATTTGTTACCTTGGCCGTAGTTCAGAACAATCTCAAAATGCACAATGTAAAAGACAACCACATCGTACTAGAGGTAATTATAGATCAAGATTAACTAACCAGGATTCATATACAATCAAGAGAATCATCATCAAGACTTTAATTTGACCCCCTTTTGTCACTTAATTTCATCTAATTCTTTGTTAGTTAATTTTGTTGACTGGATTCAATATGTCGAAAAATTCTTTAAGGCCAAAAGATCACCAAAGGGAGGTTCATAAAACGAGAAGATTTGAAAGTACCAGAATAAATTTTGCCAAGAGTGGATGGATGTTTGTGGGTGCTTGCAAGAAAGGGTGGTACAAGATCAGGATGAACCTCAACTTCTGATTTCACATTAACCATTATGCTTTGTTCTCCAATGTATCCAATGAGAAAACAGTAGCATTAGAAAGCTAGCTAGATAGACTTATAGCTCCTCACATTTTTCATGATTAAAATGTTAGGAAGTTTATACATTTTTCGCTTCTTTGTTAAAGATAGCTATTATCTACGTATAGGCATTTGGGCTACCTAATGCTCATTCATTTTTATTGAAATAATGAAATGATAGAATCTGAGTTCACGTAAAAAAAAAAAAAAAAGTACATTTCCAACGGTTATATATCATTCTCCATGCCATATCTGTTTGCATGTTTGGATTTTTCTATTTTTTTTATACCTAATTTAAAAGTTCATAGACTTTAGAGTGTTTGAGACTAGAGGAGGAGCACTTGTGAATAAAGATTGTTTGTGGGTGAGTGACAAGGGATATACTTACTTAGAATGTTCCACTACATTTCTCATTCATACATTTCTCATTCATGCATTTCTCATTCATACATCTTGTGTCAAACAGAGGGAGATCCTTCGAGAGACCCTCCATGGTTGCTTCCTATGCGCAACTCCTTGGACAGAGTATTCTTCGAGAGATTCTCATGATTGCCAGGTAAATATATACTCTCTTCTTTTTACATGATTTTTACACAGACATAAGAAATATAATTAATTTATTAAATTTTAAAATTTTATCAAATAACTTTTTAATATATTATTTATTTATCTAATTAATGATTTATTTGATCTTCATATATGTTGCTTTCACTAAGTATTGATCATTATGTCAAAATTAAGCATAAATATCACCTATTAGATGGAACATAAATATACCACTTTTAGCTACTTAAAAAAAATATTTAAAATCGACTTTGAATTAATGTTGAAGGTGTGACACTTTCAACAAATTTTTAAGCCAATATTAAAAATAAGTCTTTGACATTGGTTTACGAATAAACTAATGTTGAAAGTGCATTATATAGGTGTATTTTTATCAGATTTTAAAGTTGATTTTGGTTAAAACAGGTTTAAACCTTTACAACATCGGTTTTGAAACAAAATTAAGTTTTAGTAAATTAATTTGATATCAGTATAGTTTTGAATTATTTTTTTTCGAAAATTGAAGTTACTAAAAGAAATAAAAATAAATAAATAAATGTATTATTATAAATATGAAACAATATTAAAAGTTAATTATTTTTAAAACATATATATATATATATATAATATTTTAAAATATTAATAATAATATTTGTAATTATTGTCATTGTCAAAATAAATTTTAAATTTTTTTATAATTCATCGTGTCATAAACTATGTTGTGAGATATTGATTGAATGAATGGGGTAAGATATATTAATTATTTGATAATTAAGTTTTAATTAATAAATTTAGAGTTCAAAATGTTAGAAAAGTAAAATAAAAATTGATAAATTATATTAAAGTAAGACTAGAATATAAAATTTACTAAAGATATCGAAAATTTTATATACAGTTTTAAAGATTTTAATAGTGGATAAAAAAATCTACGGCTAATATATATATATATATATATAGAGTGTTTGATAAAGTGAAATGAAATAGAATAAAAATAAAATTGAGATATTTTTTAATTAAAATATAATATAAAAATGTGAATCTCACTATTTTATTTTATAATATTCATTTCACTCCTTTCAGTTCCTTTTTACTTCAAACAAACGAGAGCTACAAGTGAACAAATATATTTTAAAATCTAGGGCTTTGTTAAAGCAAATTTAAGTATGATGTAAAATTGCAAATATCTGCAATGATACAAATGCTTTGATATCCTATATATTCGGACGTGTATTACTATTACTATCCTTTTTCACATGAAAGCTAGTCTAGCTGTAAGGAGTATGTAAAGACAAAATATCTGCAATTATTGTTGTTCCTATTTATGGATTTCTCAAATTCTCCAGATTGAAATTAGAAAAGAAAAATGTCATTTCACCAGTTTTCATATATTCTTCACGCGGTAGCATGCATAAATCTTCACGCTAGCTAGCATATAATTGCCCCAGTTTATACTCGTGCAGTGGCATTAACTTTAAAATATAGATAATACACGACAACAAGACAAGCTATATATGCATATAGAATGGACCAATAATTGTATATGTGATTCATGTTAACGTATGCGTGATAAGCATGTTGACATATCTTAATGTAGATATGACAAGGTCTTTTGGATTTTATATATAGCTTACACGCATGTTAAGTAGTGTTACTAACAGATTTTGGATATAACTGGAAGAGACTAATCACAGTGTCTCAATTAGAATTATCTCGTCAGAGAATATTTGTGATGAAAAAAATGATAGTATATACGCGATAAATTTTGAAAAAGATAACACAACATTATTTAGAATATACTCTTTTTAAATCATCCAAAAAATACTAAGATATTTTTATTATTTTTAAATAGTGTATAACTATTATAAATTTTATACATATTTTTCAATTAAATTCCCAAAAATAAATCATGTAAGTAATGTCTTAAATAATTATATGTTAGGTAGTGTATAGATTAACTATTTTTTACGATAAAAAAATGGTTCACGAAACTAATTCTCTGTTAGTTTCTTTCGGAGGAAAGAAAACGAAATAAAAAAATGTAAGTTGAACTAATAATAAAAAAATTATTTTCTTAAAAGTATTTTTTTCGTTTAAAATTTTGCTAACTAAATAAAGATTTAAAACATACCTCTTTATTTATATCTTTTTCTTCGCTTTCTTTCTTCATTCCTTAATATCGGTAAACTAGCTAGAGCCACATGACACTAAGATAAGTACTAGTACAATTTCCATTCCTTTTTCATTTGCTCAAATAGAGCATGTGGCTATCAAGGGTTTAAACTTTAAACTTCAGACTTCAAACATGCATTATGCATACCTGAATTGATTGAGTGATATTTGATTAAGATGAAATTTTAATTAATATGTTATCTGTGAATATTGAGCTGAAGGTCATCAAAATTATTGTGAAGCAAATCATTATGACCCCTCAGAAAGAATGATTGGAACCCACCGAATATTCCGAAGAAGATTCACCCCAAGAATCACTATGATCAAGAGTCTTTGCAAAATAATAATAATTATTAACCATTTAATCTTGGTTTATTAGCATGCACGTTTGTAAAAAATAAAATAAAAACAGGAATTTTGAATGGAAGGGCACGAGACTCAAGAGGCCGCATCACAATACAAACAGATGCAGATAATTAGACAACGCTTCACAATACGGAACAGACCCTAAACAGTAAACGACTTCTCTCACCACAAAATTGTTACATCCATCTCTTTCCACATTTGGCATAATCAATAATCAATTTTGTTAGCTACTTGTGTCAGATTCTGAAGCTGTCCATGTCAATGTATGTGTTCATTATTCATTTATGTCTTCCTTAATTGGGCAAAAATACCAAATAAAGTTCTTTTTACAAATTTTTTATCAAAATGGATCTGCTTTGAAGTTATTTATTTTATGGGTTTTTTTTTTTACTACAACGCATCTACCTGAAGGGTGCGTTCCACGAAAAACTGACACGTGACATGGTGGGACGGGGAGTCAAAACGGTGCTAACAGGGATTGGAGGCGCCGCAGGTGAGGCGCCACGTGTCATGTTGGGCCTGCAGGCGTCACACCGCAAGTGAGGCGCCACGTGTCATGTTGGGCCTGCAGGCGTCGCGCCCTGCACGCAGGCGCGTTGACCTGCGCCCTTGCCCGAGGCGCCTTGGTTCGCGCCCTAACCCCAAGCGCCCCCCCTCAACAGTTGGATAGTTTTTTTTGGTGCTTTTAATTTATTTAATTTATATAAATTGTTATATTTTAGTATTTATATATTTTATTTTTTGCATATAGGCATTTTGTGTTTTTTAGTGGATTTATTTGTAGAGGTAATTATTGTTAGTTTTATAGTGTGTTAGATTTGGATTTTTTTTTTATAATAATATAAAATTGTTAATTGTTGTTGAAGATAATTATAGATAATAATATTGTTATTTATGATTTGTCATTTAAATATTATATTATTGTTTTTGTTAATATTTAATGATATTAATTATGATTTATGTTATTTATGATTTGTCATTTAAATAGTTAATATTGTGATTAATGTTAAAATAATTTATTTAATATGTATGATTTGTGTCTGTATTTTTTAAATATTTTTTTTATCATATTATTATTATTATTATTATTATTATTATTATTATTATTATTATTATTATTTATTTGTGATTTTTATAGTTTTTGTTTTATTATATTAGTATTTTTAAAAATATATTGGATATATTTTCATTGTCGCATTTAATGAAATTATTATTGTTAATATTAATTTATATGGATGCCTTGAATTTATGTTCTTTTTTATATACATTTAATGATTTGTCATTTAAATAGTTAATATTATGATTAATGTTAAAAATACGTGGTTGTTATCGATTCTGTGTAATTAACAAGTTAATGGCATTTGACCCATATGGATAACATCTCAACAACCAGCCGAAAAGAAAACTTTCCATTTCAAAACCCATCCTAACATAACATATTAGCACTTTTTAAAATTTAATTATCAATATACTACATTATTCTGATAACAAAGTAATATGATTTGTCATTTAAATAGTTAATATTGTGATTAATGTTAAAATAATTTCTTTAATATGTATGATTTGTGTCTGTATTTTTTAAATATTTTTTATCACAATATTATTATTATTATTTTTTATTTGTGATTTTTATAGTTTTTGTTTTATTATATTAGTATTTTTAAAAATATATTGGAAATATTTTTATTGTCGCATTTAATGAAATTATTATTTTTAATATTAATTTATATGGATGACTTGAATTTATGTGTTTTTTTTATATACATTTAATGATGTTAATGTTTTTAATTATTTGAGTATTTATGGATATCATTTTTGTTATATTAAAATCATTAGTAAAATGTATTTAAATATATCATAATTTTTTATTTATTATTTATGATATGCGTGATTATTATTTTTTTTTATACAGGGGTTTTAAGATGGCAATTTTAAAATTATTGGACGGGTATTGCATTTCCCACCCCCGACTTTCTGACTAATCTCCGACCCCGCCCCCGATCCTCGCCGGGATTAAAAAATACATACCCACCCTCGTCCCCGTTGGAGGTCGGGTTTTCCCGCCCCGCCCCACCCCCGTTAGAATTGATTAAATTTTTTTTAAAAAAGAGAAAAAATATTGAAACTTATTGAAAAAAAAGGCTAAAAAATAGTTTCATAACAAAAAAACAATAACAAAGCCAAATTCAAAATATAGGATCATTATCATAATTTAAAAAATTACTAAAACAAATCAATATATTCAATTAAAATCATAAAATTTGGGTATTGCATGAGGAATTAAGGACATGCATATTTATTCCCCCCCCCCCCCCCCCCCCCAAAAAAAAACATTACCATCTAAATATATGTTGTCCCAACAATAAATAGCATATGATTCTATTTAGCAAAAAAGGAGATATTAATATACTATGTTGGTTGTCCTTCAACATGTTTCATTTTGTTTAGCAACTTAAACATGTATCATTCTTTCAAATTACATAATAAAAAAAAAGAAACAACTTAAATTGTTCAACAAATAAATGTTAATCATTCCTCCAAATTAGTGACACCAGCAACACCCATCATTTCACCTGCATAAAAGAAATAAAAAATTAGAACAAAAGCTTATATTATATAATAACAAAAAATGAAATTTAGAACATTATTTACCTTCATCATCTGAAACCATTTCATTCATTACATTAGCACTTTCAGCAACAACTTTATAGCTCGTAGAACCTATAAAAATACATTACTAGTATTAGTTCTTGAATAAACACAAATATCAATTTAACAACATATATGAATAAAACTTTACCCATATTTTCAGCACTCCGCAACCAACTTCTAGCGCATATTAAAGCCTCTAAAGTAGTTCATTGAAGTCTACTACGATGTGGGCTTAATACTTGACCACCAGTGCTAAATGCAGATTCTGAAGCTACGGTAGATACTAGAATAGCTAATATATCCTTAGCAATTGCTTGAAGTGTTGGATACTTGACACCATTAAACTTCCACCACATCAAAATATCAAAGTCAACAGCTCTTGGATATTAATTTATATGGATGACTTGAATTTATGTATTTTTTTTATATACATTTAATGATGTTAATGTTTTTAATTATTTGAGTATTTATGGATATCGTTTTTGTTATATTAAAATCATTAGTAAAATGTATTTAAATATATCGTAATTTTTTTATTTATTATTTATTATATGTGTAATTATTAATTTTTTTTTCTTTCTATACAGGGGTTTTAATATGGCAAGTTCGTCATCTTTTAATCATTATGATGTGGCATCTGGACCATTAGAGGATGATTTATTGTGGATGCAAAAAAATCATATATCACAACATATTTGGAATGGTGCTAATGAAAGGATGTTTAAAATCCGACGAGCTACCACTGTACAATCATAGAGAAGCACCACAAGACGAAATTATTCCTCTATTACAAGTTTCAGGTTTGTACCCAATAATGAAATTGGCGCATTTGAAAGTAAATGGAACATTAGTTAATGCTTTTATTGAAATGTGGAGGCCAAAAACACATACATTTCATTTGAAGTGTGGGGAGGCAACTATTACACTTCAAGATGTTTCTGTGCTACTTGGTATTTCTATGGATGGAAGACCTTTAACTAGCAATACAAATATTAACTGGTTTGAGTTGTGTCATGAATTATTGGGTGTCATGCCTGACAATGATGCAGTTGATGGGAACTCACTTTTATTGAGTTGGCTGGCTTCTCAATTTGAAAATATTCATGATTTTACAAGCAACCAACAAGGGCTTGAAATATTTGCTCATTCTTGGATCTCAAGATTCATATGAGGGGTGATGTTTGTTGACAAAAACAGCAAAAGGGTGCCAATGAGATATTTGCAATTTTTGAGAGACCTTAGAGAGTGCAGCACTTATGCATGGGGAGCTGCTCTTTTGGGTAACCTTTATATAGAGATGTGCATCGCAACAGACTATAATGTTAAATCAACAGGCGGTTTCACTCTCTTGATTCAATTATGGGCATGGGAAAGATGCCCAACGTTAGCCCCGTTGTTTATTCCTCCACAACAACAAAATGCACCACTTGCCTACAGGTATACTTTCCTTTACTATTTTGGATTGATTATTAATAAATACGCTTAGTTGATGTTAACCATTATTCTATGTAACATTTTATTTTATTATTTAATTTTTTGTAAAGATGGTTGGGAGGTGAATTTCATCACATAGGCAATGACAATTTACTTGATTTTCGTCGTAAATTAGATGTCATGAAACGCGACGAGGTAACAATTTTGACATTTATTTATTAAATGATGTTGTAATTCTTAATTAATTTATTAAATTTAACTTTTATATGCAGTTTGTCTGGATTCCTTATTCTGGACATGTGGAAATGAATTTGAGCCAAGTTGGTTTTATTGGGTCTGTATTATAGACATAAATCGTACCACTTATTTGTTTTCAAAAAGTGGAATGACACCAGCCAACGGATAGAGTCATGAGACAATTTTGAATGCAATAACCTATTTCGGGCCCTGTAATGTGACTTGACATTAAAGGGAAAAGAAGGAAAAAATTTGATGCGACTAATGCAACCCGCGCTTAATGGATGGAATAGTCGCTATGAAAGGAGAGTAGAGCAAACGCCGCCACAAACAGGGACCCTTAGTCTGAACTCTGAATATATGCGGTGGTACAAACGTAAAACAAAAGTTTATGTCGATCCAAAACATGCAAGAAGAAGACTATTGGTATACATTGTTCATTATAATTTAGAAAAGAATGTTGCACTTATTGAAAATTATTTTACTTACTATTCCATTATTTTATATGCAGGGTGAAATCGCCGAAACACTATATTTTATGGTGTCGCCTATTGGGAGAAGGGTTTGTACTTTTGACGATTTACTGGCATGTATCGAGAATATCACTCTTTTGTATGACGAAGAGGATAGGATACTTGAGGCACATGAAGATGCTCCCCCTTCTCAGCCACAATTTGAACATCAACAGTTTAATATACTACAACGAAGTGTGGAGACTCGAGGCTTAGCGCGACGTCGGGAAACTGTTGATGCAGCACCGTATAGTTTGCCTCCGATGCCAGAATGACAACATGGAATGTATTACACACCGCTGGCATTCACCCAAGAACCGTCACAGATACCGCCGATGTATTCATACCCACATGATTTACAACCAGGGTACAGTATGGCAGGCATATTTGGGTCCTCTCCTTCTTCAGGGGAAACTCCTTTATTTACCCAAAGTGGTGAACTATCAACCCCAAATGCCCCACTTGGTGGTCCGTGAAATGTACCTGAAATATACCCGACATGGATGACTTATTAGGGGTCGATTTACGTCATGATTTCTCTACCGAGGCTGACGAAGTGGATGAAAGGGCGAATCGTAGAAGAAGAAATCCTGATAGGGCAGCTAGGAATTGGGACCGGCCATGTGGGACTTCGTCGCGGCATCACAAACATAGTCATGATTGATTAATAATGGGTTTACATTTTTTTATGTTTTAACATTTTCATGTACTTTGTATTGTTTTTTTTTCATGTTTTAACATTGTCATGTACTTTGTATGGTTGTTTCCATGTTAATTTTATATTATTTCCACTTTAACGTTTCAATCTTATTGTGCAATGCTTTTAAAATAAATAATGATAATGTCAATGACACATAAATGTGTTTAAGAATAACAAAAAATGAAGTAAACATTTCATTATCAGATGATCTAATACATGACATCAACAACTGCCTTGTTGAGATTGCAATGGACAATTATGCCGGTTGTGTCCTACTGTCCCACATCTCCCACACTTATATCGAGTTTGTGATGGCTCCCTCCAATCCATTTCATTTCTTAACCGTGTTGATCTTGGCCTTCCTTTTTTGTCACGAATAAAACTTGGATCAGGCGGCTCATCAGATGGGAGAATCGCATCGTCATTCCCAAGAGGCCACCATTGTGCGGAGTAAGCACGTAATATGTAGTCATTTGTGTACACAACATCTATATATTGATAGAAGTTGATGTTAACAGTACCGCACGCAGCAATTATATGAGAGCATGGATAGTGGTAAGTAGTAAATTGTCCACATTGACAGTAGCGCCCATTCAAGTTAACTACACATTTATGTCCACCTCGTTGAGTCATAGGGTCGAAAGCCTCCTCAACCTTAAATATTGTTCTCTGAATATCATATATCCAAACAATGTGAGAACAAGCCTTTTCTTGATTTTCCCAAAGTTTTTTCATGACGTGTGAGCAATATATTTGACCATCGCGTATTTCCCTTTGTGCTTGACGACCGCGATCAACAAAATACTTTCGACACCTACTGTATGTTGACTTCACAAGGGCAGTTATTGGTACATTGCGACATCCCTTAAAAACTTTATTTACACATTCCGATAGATTGGTTGTCATATGACCGTATCTACGGCCTTCTTTGTCATATGTCATTGTCCATTTTTCTTTTGAGATCTTCCCAATCCATGCTTTTACAGGGGGACTCAGCTCACAAAATTTATCAAAATTTCTATCAAAAATATGCTTACACGGGGTGTATCCTGCACATAATTAATTATCCACATTAGTAAAATTTGCAGAAAAAATAACATGTTATATATGAAATAATATATGTTAGATAAGAAATGTTACCTAATTTTTTTTAACATTTCTTTTTGTTTCCCATTCTTAAACTTGTGATTAAAATTGCTTGCAATGTGGCGCACGCAATACACATGATACGCATGAGGAGGTTGCCACCCAAGTGCTTCATTCTTGAGTGACGGATCTTCTTTGATCATCCCTATAAAAATAAGTACGAAAAATTATTGTAGACCAACAAACACAAAAAAAGGATAAATAAGAATGAAAATTTATAATCATACCTAGTACACAAGTGGCAATCAAATCAGAATCCAATTTATCATGGTCTTGAGTTATACTCATATTCAAGCAATTGTGTGGTCCTCCCCATTGCGTAACTTTCCATGTATAATTTTTTTTAGATAAAATTGCCCTCATATAAAAAGGGCATGGGATGTCATCGCTTCTATTTCCACAACACACGACATATTTCTGCGATTTAGATTTAACAACTTTGAAACTTTGATGCACTTTCATTACATATTGTTGTAATGCATTTTTTACTGCGCTTTTGGTATCAAATTCCATACCAACATATAATTCTTGACCCATATTAAAATTTGATCCCATATCTAAATCGCAAATTTCTACTTGGTCAGGATGACTCTAATTAATATTACTATAGTGAGAAGCAGAATCCTAGAATGGAGTCTGACTTCCACCTACAAAAATAATATACCAAAAATTTAAAATTCAAGGGTAGTGAATTATTTAAATATTATAATATTTATTTATATATAACAATAAATATACCTTCTTCTAATTGCACAATTGTAAGTGGTTCGATCAAACGGGTAGCTTCATCATCTGTGTCAGATATTTCATCAATATCTTCATCCTCATCTAATGAGTCCTCAACGTATGAATTAGATATTAAATAATCATCATCATCAAAATCTTCTTCTGAATTTGTTCCAGCTCTTGCACTACCCGATTCATTGTGAGACATATTATTTCCGCATGATAACAATGAATTTGTGAAATTAATTGCAGAAGCACCCGCAACATCAACTTCAACACATAATTCTATGACAGACATTTCTTGTTGTTGTTCAAAACTTTCAATCATTGTTTCAACATCTTCATCGTCACAAATTTGCAGTGCAATATATTTACCTGCAACTAAAAATCTACAAGTGATAGTAGATATACTTTCATGTTTTTGTAATTTTACCTTGTCGTGTATCCTTTTTTTTTAAACTCTCAAAACTAATACCACGCTTTATTTGAATAGCTTTTTTAGGGCCTTCAAATGTGATACCATCATCAGTTTTATACATCTTACCATTTAAATAGACGAGTGTAATAATTGAACTCATTTTTCAAAAATATACCTACAATAAATAATTAATGTCGTCAACAAACAAAAATATAAAAAATATATTAACATAACATAAATTATTAACCTAAAATAAATTAACATCAACAAATTACTCAAAATAAATTAAATTATTGTGAGAACAAATTACTACTTTGCACACTCATGATGCAAAACAATCAGCATTTATTTTTAACGTCTAAGTAAATTTTGGCTATTAAAAAAATATACCAACAACATCAATAATTATGAGCTTAACTAATAATAATAATAATGTGGTGGACATAAAAACTACTACAATAAATAATTATTGTCATCAACAAACAAATATAACATATATAAACACAACATAATTATAACCAAATATTAAATTATTAAGTTACAAAAAAATTATTATTTATCACACAAAAAATATAAACAAAATTACTATTTAATTTTATAGTCCGTGTCAATTTGTTTATGCACCTACAAAATATAATCATTATTATCATCAACAGAATAAATATTACATAATGCTATAATATATCGAAGATAAAAAATATTTACTAGTTTTGAGCAAAATTTCTAATCGATATAAAGCACTTCAACAATGATACATACAACAGCAAGAAGTCAGATTCAACTGAGCTCACTTCAACGATTTCGTAGTGCAAATGAAACGGAGGAAAATAGGTTTTATAGGGAAAAAGGAAGTGTCAGGCTGACCAGCACGTGTGGTCGCGCTTGGCATACCACCACTTCTTCCCCCTGTCACCTAGTCATGTCATGCCACGTGTCAGTTTTTCGTGGAACGCGCTTAATCCAGTAACACGTTGTAGTAATAAAAGAGACTCATAAAGTAAATAACTTCAAAACAGACTCATTTTGATAAAATTTTTATAAAAAGAATCCTATTTAGTATTTTTGCCCCTTAATTGTGTTCTCTTTTGCAAACCACATGCAGCTACCACTCCACCACGGTTACCCACTATTGTGAATGAAAATAGTACTACATTGCGCAAGTGCACACCCTTATGGGACATTTGATGATATTAAGAAAAAAGTAGCCACCTTGGATGCGTCAAAGTTACAAATATTAGGTTTTTAGAAAGAAAAAAAATGTAAGCTAGCTCATGAATATCTTTAGCAGCTAGCATATAGGAACTAATGTAAGCTCACAGGATCCAACAAAAAGTAAAATCTAAAACAGATTTTAAGTAAAATTATTTTTATATGTTTTAAATAAGAGAATTATATGTTGAAACATTTTTGTTGATATATGTGGTTTTTTTGTCAACATCTAAAATCTTTTTGTACTAAATCATAATCAAGGACAAATACCTACAAACATATATTCAAAAGTTATGGTAGCCTACATGATTGCATCCTTATGCACTCACACAAGAGACATCACCCTAACAACGAAAGGAGATTAATATAAACAAACACAAATAACATCAAGTGGACATTCATTCATTATCCACTATGGATCACTGCTTTTACTTACAGACTAGAGTGTGTCAGAATCCTTATAAGTGACAACACTTTAATTTGACTTCAAGAATTCATTGAAGACATCGATCTCCTAAAGATTCTTGTGACTCCAACATGAATATTTCAATATGTTCTCATGCTCTATGTACCTACATCACTACATGCAAAATGTAAAATTATCGTGCAATGAAGGTACATTGCAGAGTTTCTATGTTTAAGAGACAAGTGAAAGTTAAAATAACTGACAAGAAAAAGAAGATTTTTTTTTAAGCAACTCCTCGCAATTATTGCACAATAATATATATAGCCCCTACAGGCTCTACCCTGTCCAGCAATATAAAATATGGAAAGGACAATAATTTTCCAAAATAATTAATTTACGATCCATTTAATCTGTATAATTAGATATTGCTAGATATCAATGTTAACCTAGCTATCTTATGTACTATTAATCATCATGTGAACGTATTGGTTATTATAATGAGTCTATATGGGTCTGGCCATCTGATCATGATTCATGAGACTTTAGAATGATATTATTCACATAAAGGATTAGTTAGGGTATATCATCACTCTCCCGTAAGCTCCAATTGCTTTATCAGGATCTAACCATTCTAAAAATAAAATATTACCAAGTTTCATTCTTCAACTTAATTTAGAAACGTGCAGTAGTAGACAATATAATAGTGATATTTTTTTATTCCCACGTTGCCTGCAGGGCCTTGTTTTATCATATGACTGAAATAATTAAAAAACATGAAAGCGTAAATATTTCGAATATACTTTTTGTCATGTGTTGTATTATTAGGAAGTTTTAGGTTTAAAGGATGTTTGCTAAGTTCAAGTCATACTTTCAGCAAAGCTTAAAAGACTTTGTTTTATAGTACTTTTTTATAAAATTATTTTGGATGCTATTCGGTGGATCGAGATTGGATCATGCTGACATATATATTTCTATCTTGCTTAAATAAAATAGAATCATCGTGTCTGTTACACCAAGTGAAAAATTAAGAGACTTATTTGTCAAAGACTTTGTGCTTTTGTTTACTACAGCAGGGTCGATTTAACTGAGATCTGAAACAAGTTTTGAAAAATTATTTTGTCTTTTGCTTACAGAAGAATTATTATATGGTAAATAAGAAAGTAATATGTTCAATTTTTTGTTTTATAAACTAATGGTAAAAAACAGAAAAAATATATAGCATATGAAACTATCTATATATCATCACTCTTTTGTGATAATTTTGGTAACATCATGTGACTGAGTGAGCCCAGTACAGTACGGTTCTCTAGGCTTATTGTGAAATATAAGATAAGACTTTATTTTAACAAATACTACTATAAAATATTGATTAAAGTTAATTATAACTTTATTTAAAATTTATCCTTTTAGATTTATTAAATTAAAAACAATTTAATAAAAGTGGTATGAAATATTACTATATCATACAAAATTAATAACTAGACTCAAAAGTTATGGGAATGATCCTCTGTGCAGTGAAAAAATATATCTTTGTTGAATTCTCGTCGTTAACTTGTTAAAATTTTCATTTTATAAGTACGAATTATTATAATAATAAAATTGAATGAATGATTCGGATCCTATGCTGACGGTGATCTTTTCTAAGGAGAAACACGTTATTTTTAGACACATTCAATAAATAATTTACACATTATTAAAAAAGAAAAAGAAAATTTTCTCTCTCCGTTCATTCCCTTTTTTTGGCACTCTCCATTACACCCCTTTATGGCTTCATCTCTTTCTTCCTCCATTGACACCGGTTACCATCACGGCACAACCCACCATGAAATTTCAAAATATTTGTTGTTTCATTTACACCCCCATCATATTTTCTATTCTATTTTGCTATAATACCTATTTTCTTTTTTCAAGTTGTGTCAAAAGCTATATATTTATTTGCTATTTGATAGTTCAAAGCAGAGCCAACGACGAGAGAAGTTTTTTGTTTTTTTTTTTAGATTTTGATATTTTTTCCATTATTTTTGTTTTGTTACAATAAGTGTTATGCCTGTTGGTTCCTTGCAATTGCATCCGAAAATGACGGGACTATTAATTGACATCTTAGAATCTTAAAAATATAAATTTAGATGAAACTCAACTCCAAAAAATAATTCTAAGGATGAGAATTGTTCCTCATTTTTATATTTTAATTTGATTTTATTTTTTTTATTGATATGAGACTTCAATTTTTTCTAACATGACAATGTGAAAGAAAATTGAAGCTTATGTTTTTATTTATTTTTAGGTTAACTGGGGTTACTATTTCATGTGAGTCTGAAAATGGCTGTTTTGGGAACCAATGACAGTGTGGGGAAAAAAATGATTTTTTTTAATGGTCTCGTTGTTGTCCATTATCAGTGGAGGAAGATAGACATGAGACCATAGGGTATAAATGAAAGTAGAAAAAAGGGATGAATGGAGAGAGAAAATTTTATTTTAAACCTTTTAACGATGTGTAAATTTTTTATTGAATATGGCTAAAAAATAATGTGTTAAGGTTTATCCTAGACTTTCTCTTTTTCTAAGTACATAACGATTAATAATTAACATCTGAACACACTCATACTATAGATACTTTTATTAATCTTTACTATTATTTTATCTCTTTCTTCTTAACTATTACATTTTTTATTCTTTCACTTCTCTTTCTTTATCTTTCAAGTGTTAAATTATATATGAATGTTCATTTTTTCCAATCCTAAAGATTAAATAGTACGATGTAAGTTCCTTATTAGGTGAGTGAATAAACTAATGAAAAACGTTTAGTGACGCAGGAATACAAGTTCAAGGAGAAAATAGAAAGAGAACTATAAAATGACATTTATCAGTTAAAAGTGTTGGAAATAAGGCTTTTTATGTTTAGGAAAAGTGTTTAGGAATATTGGAGACTTTGAATAGAAACTTGATAGGAAGGAGAATTCTTTATGGAGGAGAGAACTTTGTATTTTTGCTTGATACAAATGTGTAGGATTACATCTCTATTTATACTACTCTAAGGAGAACTCTAGACACACTAATTCTAGAGAGTTCTCAACTCTAGAGATCCAAAGAGTATTCTAGAGAATATTACAACCATAAGAAGTATCTAGACACTCCAAACACTACAAGAATTTTCTAGAAACATGACCCACAATTACTTAAGCCCAAAATAACTAAGTCCAAGGAACCAAATAATTAATTTGGGCCCAAATCAAGTTTATATTTCAACATCCCCCCTTAAACTTGATTTGTGACTCCAAGCATACTCCTTAGCTTCACGAAAGTTTCCAACTTAAGTGGCTTTGTGAAAATGTCGGCAGCTTGATCTTGAGACATCACATACTTCAACTTTACCTCCTTCTTCTCAATGCATTCTCTTATGAAGTGGTAACGGGTGTCGATGTGCTTACTTTTTTCATGAAAGACAGGATTCTTTGCCAAAGCGAGTGCTGATTTATTGTCAACACATATTTCCATAGGTTCTTCTTGTGGCATTTTTAACTCTTTCAACAAGTTCCTTAGCCAAATTGCATGACAAACGCATGATGTGGCCGCGACATACTCGGCTTCACAAGTTGATAGTGTGACTATTGGTTGCTTCTTTGATATCCAAGTGAAAGCAGTATCTCCCATAAAGAACACAAAACCAGTAGTGCTCTTTCTATCATCCAAGTCTCCACTCCAATCGCTATCACTATAGCCAACAATGTTATAATTGTCAAAAGAGTAATAGTGCAAGCCAAAGTTTGTTGTACCTTTGATGTATCGAAGGATTCTCTTTGCCGCCTTGAAGTGAGTTGTGGTTGGAGCTTCCATGTAGCGACTTACTACTCCTACAGCATAGAGAATATTCGGCATTGTACATGTCAAGTAACGTAAACTTCCAATCAAACTTTTGTAAAGAGTTGGATCCACATTCTCTCCTTTTTCATGCTTGCTCAACTTGCTGCCACATTCCATCGGGGTGCCAACTGGATTGGCGTCATCCATCTTGAACTTCTTAAGGACTTCTTTGGCATAGCCTTCTTGGGTGATGAAAATTCCTTTGTCTTCTTGTTTTACTTCGATGCCGAGATAATATGCCATGAGCCCCATATCCGTCATCTCAAATTCATTTGACATATCTTTCTTGAACTCTTCGAACATGCTTGGATTGTTCCCTGTAAAGATCAAGTCATCTACATACAAACACACAATCAAAATATCTCCACTTTGCGCTTTGATATAGAGTGCATGCTCATATGGACACTTGATGAAGTTCTTGTCTTGAAAGTACTTGTCGATTCGAACATTCCAAGCTCTCGGTGCTTGCTTGAGACCGTACAACGCCTTCTTCAACTTCAAGACTTTTTCTTCTTGCCCTTTTACTTCATAGCCCAATGGTTGCTCAATATATACTTCTTCTTCGAGAAAACCATTCAACAAGGCTGACTTCACATCCATTTGATATATCTTCCATTTATTTTGGGCTGCCAAAGAAATGATCAGTCTAATAGTTTCAAGACGAGCAACAGGAGCAAATACCTCATCATAGTCAATTCCTTGTCTTTGACTATAGCCTTTAGCCACCAATCTTGCTTTGTATCTCTCCACTTCTCCTTTAGCATTCTTCTTTGCCTTGTACACCCATCTTACTCCAATTGCTTTGTGTCCTCGTGGAAGTGTAGTAAGTTCCCACGTATCATTCTTCGTGATTGACTTGATTTCTTCGTCCATGGCGTCTTTCCACTTTATGTTTTCCGCCGCTTCTTGATAGCTTAGAGGCTCACAATCACCAAAAAGACAAAAGAGGTTAATGTCGTTTAGGTTTTTGGTTACCTCATAAATCTCTTCAATGCTCCTTAGTCGCGGTGTCCTCTCACTTGAACTTGTTTCATCCAGCCTTGGTGTCGGTGAGGCAGGTGGTGTAATATGTTCCTCTATGATTGGTTGTTCAATTTCATCATCTTCTTCAAAATAAGGAAGAAAATCATACTTATCTTCTTGAACACTCCAATCCCAACAATCTTCTTCGTCGAACTCCACGTCGCGACTTATGAAGATCTTTCTACTATTTGGATTATAGAGCTTGTACCCCTTGGATCTTGAGTCGTAACCCACAAACACGTACTTCTCACTTTTATCATCAAGCTTTGTCCTCTTTTCGTCTGGAACATGGGTATAGGCAATGCTTCCAAACACTTTGAGGTGAGAGATCCTGGGCTTCCTTCCACTCCATGCTTCTTGTGGTGTCTTCTCATGCACGCTTCTTGTTAGAGAACGATTTGTTAGATAAACTGCACATGCCACTGCTTCAGCCCAAAACTCCTTCGGCATCTTCTTGCTCTTGAGCATGCTTCGCACCATGTTAAGTATGGTCCGGTTCTTTCTCTCTGCTACTCCATTTTGTTGTGGTGATCTTGGCACTGTCAGTGGGCGACGGATTCCATGGTCTTCACAATATTTGTTGAACTTATTTGAAGTGAACTCTCCTCCTCGATCAGATCTCATGGCCTTGATGGAAAGACCACTTTGTTTCTCCACAAGGGCTTTGAACTTCTTAAAGTTTTCAAACACTTCTGATTTCTCCTTCAAGAAATAAACCCAGGTTTTTCTGGAATAATCATCAATAAAGAGGAGAAAGTACTTATTCTTACCAAATGAATTGGGTTTGATTGGTCCACAGACATCGGTGTGTATGAGCTCTAGCGGCTTTGTTGCTCTTGTTGTTGATTCCTTTGGAAAACTTTTACGAAATTGCTTTCCAATTAGACATCCTTCGCAAAGTTGGTCTGGGTGGTTGATGCTAGGCAAGCCTCTCACCATCTCCTTCTTCGCTAAACGTTCTAGACCGTCGAAGTTGAGGTGCCCGAACCGTAGATGCCATAGCCACGAAGAGTCGGTATAGCAAGCCTTGAGACACTTTGCCACATCATTTTGAATGTTCAAGAGGAACATTCTATTCTTTGACATAGGCACCTTAGCAATCAAGTTATGTCTACAATCTCTTAAGAAAAGACTATGTTCTTTCAAATGGATGTCATAGCCTTTCTCTAATAATTGTCTCAAGCTCAAAATATTATTCTTCATGTTAGGCACATAGTAGACATTGGATATGAATTGATGACTCCCATTCTTCAAACGTATGAGAATTTTACCTTTGCCTTTGACTTGTATCTTTGAGTTGTCTCCAAATGAGACATCGTCAGTTGCCGCTTCATTGATCTCCACGAACATGCTTTTATCGCCGCACATGTGGTTGCTTGCACCGGTGTCGAGGTACCACTTGTTTCTTTTCTCTTCAAATTTGTTTTGGCACGCGAGTAGCAAAGTTTCTTCTTCTCCGCCTTTTTCTTCTACAAAGTTAGCTTTCTCTTCAACCTTCTTCGAGAATCTACACTCGGATGCGTAGTGACCAATCTTGTTGCAATTGAAGCACTTGATTTGTGATTTGTCATACCTCGACCATGAATTTCCTCTTCCACGACCTCTTGTTACTTTTGGATTCCAACTTCTTTCTCCATTGTTGAATTTGTTGGAGTGGTTGTTGTAACCACCTCTTCCTTCTCCTCCATGTCCTCGTCCACGTCCACGATCTTGGCCGCGACCTCGTCCTCTTTGGCTCTTGTAATTTGCATAGTTTGCTTCCTTTACGTTGAGTTGTAGTAGTTGCTCCGTAGCCTCCTTTTGTTTAATTTTTCTTTTTTGTTTTTCTTCGTATGCTTGTAAGGAACCCATGAGTTGCTCAATAGTCATGGTCTTTAAATCCTTGTTTTCTTCAATGTTGGTAACAATGAAGTCAAAACTTGGATTTAAAGTTCGAAGTATTTTTTCCATGACCTTCACCTCATCAACATCTTCACCATTTCTTTTAAGTTGATTGACTACGGCCAATACTCGAGAAAAATAATCAGAAATTGACTCGGACTCCTCCATAAACAAACGCTCAAAGTCACCTCTAAGAGTTTGAAGACGAATCTTTTTTACCTGCTCAACTCCTTTGTTGCAAGTTTAAAGCTTATCCCATGCTTCTTTGGCCGTCGTTGCGTTGGATATCTTCTCAAATGTATCTTCATCCACCGATTGATAAATGAGAAAGAGAGCTTTCTTGTCTCTCTTTCTTGACTCCTTTAACGTCTCCTTTACACCTTGGCTTAGCGAGGCTTCATCTTGCTCCTCGAAGCCATTCTCTACGATATCCCACACATCTTGAGCTTCTAGTAGTGCCTTCATCTTGATACTCCAATTATCATAGTTGTTCTTTGTGAGCATCGACATTTGGAAAGGAAAACCTCCATTCGTCATCTTTTGAGGATCTTGAAGCTCTGATACCACTTTGTTGGAAATAAGGCTTTTTATGTTTAGGAAAAGTGTTTAGGAATATTGGAGACTTTGAATAGAAACTTGATAGGAAGGAGAATTCTTTATGGAGGAGAGAACTTTGTATTTTTGCTTGATACAAATGTGTAGGATTACATCTCTATTTATACTACTCTAAGGAGAACTCTAGACACACTAATTCTAGAGAGTTCTCAACTCTAGAGATCCAAAGAGTATTCTAGAGAATATTACAACCATAAGAAGTATCTAGACACTCCAAACACTAAAAGAATTTTCTAGAAACATGACCCATAATTACTTAAGCTCAAAATAACTAAGTTCAAGGAACCAAATAATTAATTTGGACCCAAATCAAGTTTATATTTCAACAAAAAGAACTAACCAATACAAGAAACTTTCGATTATCAAAGAAGAAATGGTTACAAAGATTAGAAGCTTCACGAGGACTTAAAATAGAATATTTGGTGTGATCTTTGGGATTATGGGTGCCAACATAGTTAGGATGTATATCACCCTCCAAGGTTTCCATGCTAAGTTTATTTTATATATATATATATATATATATATATATATATATATATATATATAATAAACTAATATTATTAAACGTCCAAAGCAAAGACTTTAGCTGCCTTTGGCTTGTTCACTCACATTTAGACCTGTCTATATCTTTGATTTTATCAAAAGAAACTTATTTTTATCGAACATGAATATTCATCGTTTAAATTTTTATGTATCACACACACAGACACATTTTCAAATAAGAAACCTTACTTCTGTAAGTAATTATAACTACACGTAAACAAGCTATAAGATTGTTCTTAAAATTAAAAGAATAATTCTGTAAAATACAATTAAAAGAATAATTAATAAAGTATCTCACTTTAATTAAAAAATAACAATTCATTTTTTTAGCGAGAGACATCGTGACACGCTTCGTGTTTTTCTGTTAATAAAACGTAGTACCAGGAGAGTCCTACGGCCATATAGCCACATCAGAAAGGTAATTATTGCATCCAAATCAATAATTGATGTTCTCTCCTCTCACTTTCATCTATATATATATATATATTCGTGTTTTTCTGTTAATAAAACGTAGTACCAGGAGAGTCCCACGGCCATATAGCCACATCAGAAAGGTAATTATTGCATCCAAATCAATAATTGATGTTCTCTCCTCTCACTTTCATCTATATATATATATATATATATATATATATATATATATATATATATATATATATATTATACACCAACATCAAATAAGAAACGTTTTCTTCAATAATTTATAACTACACGTAAACAAAAAGAAAAAAAAAAGTCAAGGTAATAACAACCCATGAAATGAAATTATTCTTAAAATTAAAAGAAAAAAATAAAAATAAAAGTATATCACTTTAATTAAAAAATGAATAATTTTTCAGTGACAGAGAATTGTGATATGCCTCATGTCTTCTATTGAGCTTAAATAACCTTTTATAATTATAAAATATGATATTTTTATTTAATTTAAAGTTTTTTTCTTTGCTTTAGTCTTTTAAATATTTAAATTTTTATTTTAATCTCTGTTATCAAATAATTAATATCGTTAAATGATAACGTAATAATAAATTAACAATTTAATAACATGTAATGTCATTAAAAAGTCTAACGAAATATTTTTTATAAACTTTATTTTTAATTCTCTTATCAACTACTACAATATCATCAATTATTTTAAACATACAAAAATTTAAAAACACGGTTTAAAAATATATACGTGTGTACTATTTAAACCTTTCTATTTAATAAAACATAATACTGCAAGGCCAATGCCCCACCATGATAAAACCACCTCATGAAGGTTCACACGTTGAAAACAAAGTTGAATTTGTTGAAAAATGTATTTAAAAGGCAATTATTGCATCCATTTTTTTAAAACATTATATTGCATCCAATTAAGACTAAGGAAATATTACTATTAGTTAAGAAATTAAGGAAAATCTTTTAAATATAATGTAAAATATTTAATGTTAAATTATATTTTAAAAATTATCAATGAGATTGGATCTAACAGAGCTTATTCCTCGTAACTTAACCAATCATATTCGAATCTCCATTATTGCAGGAGATGTTCGTATTTAATTTTTTATTGTACCTTAAACAAAATTGTTTATGAAAGAAATACATGTGTGAAATTAAAGAAATATATTTTTAAAATTTAATTAAAATAGTGTTAGAATTTTAATATCGCCATTTAATCTGTAACAAAAAAATTATCATTAATGATAGATTGTCATATATAATAATATTGTTGACTATTGTAATATATAAATATTCTAAAACTTATATTTAAAATTATTTTTAATTTATTAATAGCATAAGAATTTTTACAATAATAATGTATGTCTCAATATTAAATTTATATCTCTATAATTTAATTTTATAGAGTAAAATTCTCTAAAGTTTTTCAAATTCAGTTTTAGTTTTTTTTTTTTTTTGTCTTTTTACGTTCCTCTAATTCTTTTAATCCTCAATGTACATTTTATAAATGCTAATTATAACTACTTAATTTGAAGATAGAAGATAAAAGTGAAGTAATATATCCAAATTAGAAGGATAAAAAAAGGACAATTTTTTAAAGGATTAAAATTGAATTTGAGACATTTCAGAAGAATTAAAATCGTATATATTTTTCTGTAATTTTTTTCACTGTAAATGCAAATAGTTTAACAGTATTAATTACTTAGAATTTAACCTTAATATAACTTTTAAAATAATTATTACATAATTAAACAATCATAATATGCATTATAATCTACAGTTAAATAACAATGTACGTAATATTTCTTTATACTATAAAATTATAATGAAATTTATTATATTTGTAATAATTATTAATCAAATTATACCATTATTAATACTTTAACTAATATTCTTAAAACTCTATGCAGTGCACAATCGTGAAGTATCATTTTGTATTACCACAATCATGAAGTAGTTGAACAAGAGTTAACTTCGTACCAACCATCTGAATATTCCGTGCAATATTTTTTCTTTTAAATGATTAAAATTATTACATAATTTTTTTTATAAAAAAACATTAGTAAATATTACTCATACAATCTTACAATCAATGTTTTATATGCGTGTTTAATATTACAGAATATTCTTATACATGCATACACACACACACATATATATATATATATATATATATATATATATATATATATATATATATATATATATATATTATTTCTCTTACTCTTATACCAAAAAAATTTCTCTCACTATATATGTTTCGTATATATTTTTTCTATTTCAAAATGACCGATGTTTCAAATTTTTGTCACACATTAAAAACAACAATAAATATGTTATTGAAATAATTTTACTAAGCTTACTCTCTATAAATACATTATTTGTAACTATTAGGTGATAGTGGTAGTGATTGAAAAATTAATGGACACACTCAAAAGTCAAAATTATTAGATTGATGTAATATATTTGAAATAAATTCGGAACAGTTTTAATGTTTCATTAAAACCTTAAAATATTAATCAGTATGAATTTTATTTAAATACTAAAATTAATATCAGTCATTTTAATTAAAATGGAGGAAATATATAAATAAAAGTTTAATATAAGAAGTTTCAACATGGTTAATTGGTTATTAAAAAAATGTAAACAGTTGATGAAATTCAAAAAACAAAATGATAAATATAAAAAAATAATTTTTAAAATAATAATATAAGAAAATATCATCCATAGTGTGGTGTTGAGAAATAATTGATACCACTTATATTTTATCGGATTGGATCATGCATTGTGACGAAAGGGCAACTTGTGAACATAATATAATATATAAGACAAATGACAGCTATGCATTGATTCAGCTAACTATGCAAATGTAACGTGGTGGGGTTGGAACAAGGAGAGAGAGAGAGAGAGAGAGAGAGAGAAATATGCAAGAATATTCACTATTCCACGTCTATAAATCGAAAGATCCCAATGTCTTAGGAGCAGTGTGCTATAGTGAGTCTACGTGTTTGAGAGAAAGGTTGAGCTATAGCCTAAAGGGAGAGACACATAAATAGTTTCTACTTTCTATTCATAGATAGATGGCTGGCCCAATTATGAGACCTCAGATTGTGCTATTTGGCTCCTCCATAATTCAAATGAGCTTCGACAATGGTGGTTGGGGTGCTATTCTAGCTAACTTGTACGCTAGGAAGGTGTTTTTCTTTATCCTAATTCATCATTTTATGTATGGTCATTTAATTTGATTCTATATACCAGAGTTTCATCATAGTTTTGCTTCCTCAACAGCCTGAAACTCTTAGCAGAGTTTTCTTTGAATATACACCACAATTTTATTTCTTTTGAAAGGAATCGCACCACAAATGGTCATTTCTACACCTCAAAATTAATTAGCGATGATTAAGCATATCTTGATGCACACAAAAAGATTAGTAACACTTATGCATACATAAAACAGTGAAAACATTTAATTACTATGATAAGGATGTGATACTCGCTTTATATATATATATATATATAACACTTCCACGTTTTTTTCATTATATTGCTTATTATATAAATCATTTTTATGTTTTTTTTCTTTTTTCCTTATTTTCCACCTATTTTATCCTAATATTTCACCCCTAAATGGTGTGGATAAATATCAATATTTATTTTTCTTTTTGTTAATAATATAATAGATCAAATATATATTTTTTGTCTTCTTATTTCTGTTTTTTTTTTCTTCTTTTTATTACATTACTCATTTACATGAGTCACTTTCTCTCTCAATCCTTTTTTCTTTCTTCCTGTTTTTCTCCTATATATATCTAACTCCAATGTTCCACCTAAGGATGAATAATATCATTACTTCTTTTTTTTTAAAATAATGATAGATCAAATTCAATTTTTTAATTTAGTGTATATTCCAGTATATACTTTTTTTGTCAATTTTCATGGATGAATGAACCTAAATTATATAATGTTTAATATATATGATAACATAGGCGGACATCATCTTAAGAGGATACTCTGGTTGGAATTCAAGGCGGGCTTTGGAGGTTTTGGATGAAATTTTCCCCAAGGTATGGACACAACGGCATGTTGAATGCTTCATCAGCAGATTTCATTTGCTTTTGAATATTTTTTTTCTCTGGCATTGACCAATTAATGGAGGCATGCAACATCTCTCTAAAAGAGACATGAAATTTGACATGGTCTGTGGAGTGTTGGATTGGATCCAATTACTATTTTTTAGTTATTTTGAAGTTAAAATTTAGAATAAGAGATTTAATAAACTAAAAACTTAAAAGAAAGAGTGACAATAAGGAAAGAAAGAGGAGGAGACTGACAACAGAATGAGTAGAGACAAAAGCAAAGAGAATAAAAGTCATTTTTTATTTTCAAAAACTCTTTCACGTACTTTGTTTTTTTTATAAATTTTAATTTATTAAAAAATTAAATTACTTAATTTTTAATTAATTTTAGTGGAATGTTTTTATGTAAGTTTTTTTTAAATCTAGAAACTGCGACACGAACAACTAGTAATTTGTATCATTTAATTTTTTTCTTAATTAATTCTTTACGTTTAGTAAAAAAATATTTACAATCAATATAAAAAAACTAATTCTTTACATTATTGAGAGATTAATCTAATGACTTCCAGTAAAAAAAAAGTATCTTGCTTTAAAAAAAATCTATTTTTAAGAAGAAGAGAAGCCCTAACAAAGTCAAGTCAAATATTAATTCCCAAATATGTCTTGACAATTATATAACTTGAGGAATCCTGCACATGATATCCTGAATGCCTTAAATGGAAAAGTTGGACATGTTAAGAAGTTCTATTTGTTTTCAATTGTTTAGATTTGTACTCATCCTTTGCACAATGTGGTTGGTGTTAACTTTTCATAAATGTGATTTGCTTTGATTCTTGCTCCGAGTGAGACATATATATGAACAATGACCCTTATATATGTTCTGTTATTTTCTTAATTAAACTCAGGATGCTTATGTGCAACCATCATTGGTAATTGTGTATTTTGGTGGCAATGATTCTATTGATCCTCACCCATCTGGCCTTGGTCCTCATGTACCCCTTGAAGAATATGTTGAAAACATGAGGAAAATTGCTAATCATCTTAAGGTAATAAATAATTAATCTTCCACATCAAACTTTATTCATCATATCCACCCCAATATATTAATATAAACCTTATATTATTCGAATATTATTATTGTCTTTACTTGTACCTAATATTTAATTTGTTGGTGGCATTAATGTTTGACACAAATCATAATGCTTGACAGAGCCTCTCGGACCATATTCGCATTATATTTCTCACTTCTCCTCCGATCAATGAAGAACTAATCCGCAAAAAGCTCAGGTTCATAAATACGCTTCCTATTTGCTTATTATAATGTTTTTACTCACTAGCTCCACACTTACACATACATTTTTAGCTACTAAATGTAACACATTAAATTATAACTACATATATATCTCATCTACCCTTAAATTAACTAGCTAGAATGCATATCAGAATCCATAAACTCCTTGTACTCCACCAGTTTTCTAATGAATTTTTGGCTGCACCGAATCCAGTGCAACGCAATCAGGAAGAACCAATGAATCCTGTGGAGAGTATGCAGATGGGTTAATGGAGCTTTGTGAGGAGATGAATATCAAGGCCATTAATCTGTGGTCTGCAATTCAGACAAGAGAGGATTGGTTAGACGTTAGCTTCACGTAAGTATATAATATATATGATCTCTCTCCTATATATGCATGCATTATTATAAATTTTTTTAGTTAGTATGATTTCTAAAATTAAAAAGAAATTATTATCAAATTGTCATGCGTATGATAAATTTATTAATTTTTATAATAATTATATTTTGAATAATTGTTTTGTTGATTGACAGTATGAAAGTCTTAATAAAATTAAACTTTTGTTTTTTTAAATGAGTAACCATGATTAAAAGTGAGAAATTAAATAAAAAATTATAAACTTTTTAAGGATAAAACATGAGGGACCACAAACTCCCTGAATTGGAAATAACTCAAAATCTCTGCATTTCCTTCATCCTGATAATGGATTTTGGTAATTTCTTAGGGATGGAGTTCATCTATCAGCAGAGGGAAGCAAGGTAGTGGTGAAGGAAATATTAAAGGTTCTAAGAGAAGTAGATTGGAAACCTAGTCTGCATTGGATGTCAATGCCAACTGAATATGCAGAAGATTCACCATATTATCCTCCAAGTCCTGATGGAACAACAACCATAAATGTGTCTCATATTATCTCCCGAAGGTGTTTGCAGTGGGATATATAGTACTTTATGTATTTATATTGCGTACCATATAAGAGGCTCAATTATGTTGTGTGGAGTGGAGCTCTTGGAAAAGTGATATTTTCCCTACCCCATACGTTTTGGGGGCGCTTTAATTATTCTATTCTAGTTTTCATTTGTTACATGTACTTAAATTTGTGTTAATAAATTAAAATTCCACTCAATTTACACTTTATATTCTCTCTTGTTTTCAGCTTTCAATCTCATACACAGTAAGCTCTTTAATTGCCACTCTCATTTGTTATGGAGAAATTATTAAGTAACTCTGAACCATCTTTTAATTTTGATGTCTCACTACACTAGTTACAAAATTAACTTAAGAATAAAAGTGTTGATGTTTTTATCAATTAAATTAATCAAATACAAAAGTGTACATTTCAAACTCATTGGTATCAGGTTAATTTGGAAGCATCAGAGTCTAATGCTTAATAAACTTAGCTGCAAGAATGTGGGTCAAAAAGCTACTAATTTGTGAGTTAATTTCAATATTCCTTAGTGGAGTTTCGCCTTCGAATAACATTTTTTCCATTCAAAAAGTTCTAATTTAAGATATTGTTTAAAAAAAATCAACTTCAATATGACTCAGACGAATAATTTTTTAATTGGCAGAAAGTTTTATGCATATATAATATCCTCTGCTATTGTACTTCCAATGAATTCTGACTCGTAAATACATCACACACTATAATATGGGTTAAGGATTGAGATCTTCGGCACAGTTTAATTTTTAAACTGAATATATATTAGTAAGTTTTATAAATAAAAAAGTAAATAAATAATTAAATACGTACTCTCAGTGAATTCCGTTAGATCAAACTGCACCGGGTGTACGTAATTTATTTTTATAATCTTCAGAAGATCCAAAACTGGTTAATTATTCTTTTTTGAGAGCATCCTTTTCATCACTGTACGTTTGTAGGATCTATAGCAATGTGACGCGAGCGAGTTAACCGCGAATAAAAAAGACAAATAATTAAGTATGCGTGATAACTATGATAAGCCTTTTAACCTATCTAAATATATATGCATGCACGAGGTTGGTAGCGCATTATCCGTGGGGTTTGGAGATGGTGAGAGATCCACATGCCTTCCGTGGACGAGGTTGGTAGCGCATTATCCGTGGGGTTTGGAGATGGTGAGAGATCCACATGCCTTCCATGGAGTCCACAAAAAGGTGTGGAGGTGAAAATAAACACATGTATACTATGATAAAGTTTTTTGTATTAGCAAGATTAAGTTTCTTATGTATAGACAAATACACTTCTTCTATTTGTTTTAGCATCTTGATATAGGTCTTCTTGTATTAGCACTTTTGATTTTCTCTAACTGCGGGGTATGTTCCATTTATTGTTGTATCATTTTGGGTTTAATATAATTTACATTTTTCTACCTGATTCAAAGGGACTATGTAAGACACTGTAACATGTTCTTCTCATTTCTTGGTATAGTTTGTCACGTTGCACACACCTTGTGTGCTCCATACTACTAATTACAAGTAATATATTGTCTTTTGTCTATAAAAAAAGAAAACAATGACAGTAAAGATTATGAAGCAGATGTGTATATTTGAAATAATTAGTATTTTCTTGATTTATGTAGGTAGAATAAGTTGTTATTATTGTAACATGTTAGGAGAATCTTCTGTCATTTAAATTCAACCAAAATCTTGGAGTTAACTTTCTTATTTTCAACATTACTATTTATTGATAAAATCAGAAACACTTCAAAAAAAATATTTCAAACATACTTTGTATGCCACACCTTCAACATGTGTTGGTTATCATGTTAAAATAAAAAATATATTTTTAGATTTAGACATCTCTTTTGCCACGACTTATACTATGAATATTTTTTCAATATATATGACTCGAGCACGAGTTAATTAAGAGAGTAAGCCGACACCTTTTTTTGGTTAAATAATCCCAAACAATCTTATCATAAAAAAATATAAAATTGAAAATTATGTCAACTTATAATATAAATATTGCAAGGTTGATAACATTCTTTTTGAGATTAACTAGTTATTTTAACTAATAAGGAATACGTCTATTGGTATTTTAACTGTGAGGCAGACATATTTTCTTACCTACTGAATACTATTAAGGAAATTATTGGGAATATTATGCAATCAATATTATTATACTGATCAACTATTTCAACTACACAAGTATCCTACTTGTCGAAAGCAACTTGAAATAGGAATGGGAAAGTGTTTATTAAGACTAACATTATCAATTATATCCAAATATCATGCCAAAAGCGAACCTGCATCCTTTGGAATGTTTTAGCAAATTGAGCTGACTTTGTCAATCTCTGTCTGTTTATACAAAGAGCTTTTATTTGATTATATTGAATTCGCTTTTGTTGGTGTGGTCACATTTCGTGGCCATTAGCCTTAATAAAATTCGTTTTGCTGTTAAAAAAATATGACAAAGTTTCATTCGGTAAAATTAATCATGGAGAAATTACCAACGAAGATATATATATATATATCCGTCACTTTCTCATATGTTGCCACCGCCCGCAATGGAGAAAGAGAGAAGGAAGTTGTTTAGGTGTTGTTTAATTTTTTGTTCAGATGTTAGGTCACACTATTTGTTTAAATATAAAATTGTGACATAAGATGATAAGATTCGGTATACAGGTATAAAATTTAACACTTACTTTACACGAGAATGTGACCTCTATCATATATTATTACCTCCCGTCTTATATACAAATAATAAATAGTATTTTTTCCTAATTATGAACAATAATGATTAGTTTTTTAATTTATTTAGAGTTAAATATTTTTTTATCCTTAATTTATTGCTAATTTTTTTATTAGACTTTCACTTATTGAACTATAAGTATTAACATTAAATTATCACTTATAATATTTAAATTTAAATTTAAAAATACTTTTAAAATAAAATTTGAATTTATAATAATATTAACCGTGATTACCAGTTTTTTAGTCTTTTGATAATTTATTTTAGGTTTATTGTATATGGTAATAGGACCGGAGTAGAAAGGAAAGCTTACCAGAAAAGAATGCTTATAAAGTGCAATAACTGCACCGAGACAAGAATATTCAGAATCCAATTATGAAACATTTAATATTATGCTGGATTGAATTGCCGAACATGAAGTGGCAATATAATATGCCATGATTGGCAGCTATCCAGCCAGCCAGATAACGTGAATTTACCATTCGATTAGGTTGATTAAAAACAAACAAGCACTCCAATAATGCTTTCTTTAAATAAATAAATAAAAAGACAAATGAATGGGTAAATATTCTTGGGTCCCACATCTCAATTAGGGTTGGGAATAGGTCAGGTCGACCTACAGGGGCCTACGACCTGATCTACATAAAGTCTGGTTTGAACTGACCTATTTAATTAAAAGGTTAGGCTCAAGCTTTTTTAAAAGTCTATTAAATTAAATAGATCAGGCGTATACTTGTTAAAAAGTCTTATAAGCCTGATAGGCCGACCTATATATATATATATATATATATATATATATATATATATATATATATATATATATATATATATATATATATATATATATATATATAATTTTTTGGTATCAATTTAAACTTATATTATTTTTTGGGTACAATTAATTTTTTTTAAAACTAGCAGACTTTGATTACACATTTATGCTCCATAATTTCCATTCCTATACTCAAGTAAGACTTTAATTACAATTTAGGTGTGAGTCCCTTTTATATTACTCATTATTTTTATTGACTTTCCTATTCTAGTTAACATTTCCTTTTTCATTAACTTTCCTATTACGTTCCTACCCCAAAGCAAACAAATATAAAAATGCTTTTAAAAAGGCTATTCAGGCTAGGCTTTTAAAAAGGTCAGGCCGAGCCAAAATAAAAGCCTTTGATAGGCTATAGGCCAGGCTCAGACCTCAAAAATTCATCGTATGCTAGGCTTAGGCCTTTTAAAGCCTAGCCTAACCTATTTTCACCCTTAATCTCAATTGATTCTCTTTTGTCCTTTAGTTATGTTTACTCATCCTAAATTAGGGTTTAAAGTTAAGTATATAAACATGAAAATGACTAATGATAGATCATTTAAAGTAAAACTTAATATTTATGCTAATAATGTTTTTTAATATTTTTCTGTTATTATAAATTAGCATGAGATGGGGTTTAAAAATAAAAAGTGATTAATGAATATTCTAATAAATATATTAAGAAAATATAAAATGAAGTCTTACAATATAAAATTCATTAATCCAAAACAAATCACACAATGAAAATGACCATAAAAAACTTGAGAAAATGTAAATAAAGTCAATAAATAATTAATGTGTTTGGAACCACACATGTGTGACTCTCAAATAAGAGTTAGAAATGACAATAATAATTTAGTATAAAATTCATTAATTCAATGAATCAGACTGAAATAATAATAAGAACCTTGAGAAAAATGTAAATAAAGTCAATAACTATTAATGTGTTTGGAAGCACACTTGGATGGTGCAATATTTTTTATTTTATTTCAAAAAAATGTTTAACTAAAAGGCCTATATTTGTGAATAGATGAAAGGTCTTTATGGCTATGAGAAGCAAAACCTTTAGTCAGGGACTGACATGTCTAAAAAGCCAAAAGATGTATTGTACATTAGGATAATTCTTAATAGAAATACAATGAAGATTTTGCATACATCTGTTCTAGGAAGTAGTCACTCGACAGAAGGTAATTTCTAATAGAACTAAAAAGAAGGGATATCTTAATAAAATAATTGCTAGAAATAAAGTGATTGCATTATACTCATGCATCAAAGCAAACATCTAGAATTAGAACTTCATGCATTTTATCTATTGAATCGTTGCAAAGACATTTAGGAGATATATAGGTAAAATAGGCTTGTTATCATGAGACATTAGGTGATGTGAACCTTACGGGGAGGATCGCTTGATACAGGCTGTAGAGTTTTTGGACGACGCCACTTCCAGTGAAGGAAGATAAGTCAGGGTAGACGCCACTTCCGGTGAAGGAAGATAAGTCCGGGTAGACGCCACTTCCAGTGAAAGAAGATAAGTCAGGGTAGACGCCACTTCCAGTGAAGGAAGATAAGTCAGGGTAGACGCCACAAGGATTACCTTGATAAGTCTGATAATTGGTTCAACAAGGAACCCAGAGAGAAACTCTCACCCAATTTTATGAAAATGCCAAAAGTTTTTCTTTTATTCAAAACAAAAACCAATACTTATAGTGTATCTGAACAAAAAGATAAAAATAGACATGAGCCTTCTAAATAGTTTGGGCCAAAATTACAATAAATAAAAATTATAACTAAAAAACATATTTAACTTGGGCCTTCAAATTAGTTTGGGCCTTCAGCAACAGTTAATTGTCTTGATAGTGTCTCTGCCTCTGGACCTTCATCCTTCTCCACTTGGGCCTTCATCCTTCTCCACTCGGGGGCTTCGTCCTTCTCCACTTGGGCCTTTAGCCTGTATTTGGTCAGTTTCATGATTCTCATCATTCCCTCCTTCTTGGAAAACATTTGTCCTCAAATGTCCAAGATCATCACCGGGTTCAAGTACCACTTCCTTCCTTTTCTTGTTGTCTTGCTTGGCATAGCTTTCATTCTTCTTTGCAATTTGCACCTTCACTTGGTCATACAATCTTTTCAAATACTCAACTTTGGCATGTGCATCCTTACGTTGAGTCTCTTGAGGATTGCTTTTGTAAGTTGGCCTGTTAGGCAATGAAGCTTCGGGGAAGAGATCAACTTGATGTTCTATGCCTCTTGAAGGTGGCAGTCCATGAGGAATCTCCTTAGGAAAGACATTTTTAAATTCCTGCAATAAGGGTTGAACACTAGGAGAGATAGAAATAGTAAACTCATTAGAATTATCAGTAGAAATTTTACTGTCTTTGCAATACTGTAGATTGAGTGGTTCATGAGCAGGTAACACTTTCCTCACTTCACTCGCCTCTGAAAAATAATTAAATTTTCTCTCATGTGTATCACTCTCTCTCTTATGTGTATCACTCTTTTCCTCGGGTGTATCACTCTTCTTTTTCATATTCCTTTGTGGTGCCTCACTATTTTCTTTCTCTTGTTCTCTCTTTTCTCTCATTCTGATTTGGTCATCACACACTTCTCTAGGGGATAGAGGTTTAAGAGTAAATGAGGAAGATTTGGCTATTCGTCTGTAGGGCTCTTCTTTGTTACGGTTCAACAAACGTTGCATTTGTGTAGTTCACGCGTCCAGAAATAAGCGCTGAGATTCGTCCAATTGATGATATACACCACCATTGTCACCAGCTCTTGCCATGATTAAGGAACAAAGAATTTTGCAGTAAATTAGAAAAAAAATTCAGGACCTCACCACACTCTACTCACGTGTTTCTCTCTTTGATGGTAGTTCACTCATGTTTGATGCTCTCAATATAGGCTTTTGTGTGATTTTTTCACTCTTGCCTTTTACCACTCACTCCCTCTTAAGTTCCTAGATGGATCGAATTAGACACACAAGGTAATATAAAATAAAAGGAAAGACAATATAATTATCTGAGTAACAAATTTGATTTGGGATAACAACTTGGACTTGATTTGGATAGCAGATTGGATTTGATTTGGATAACAGATTATATTTGATTTGATTTGGATAAAAAAATTTGATTTGATTTGATTTGGATAATAGATCAGATTTGGATAACAAATTAGATTCAATTTGGATAACAGATATGATAACAAATAAGATAACAGATAGGATAACAGATAAGATAACAGATATGATCAATAAACTTTAAATGCTCATAACTTTTGCTACGGTTGTCCGTTTGAGGCCCACTATATATCAAAACGCTCAGAATTCAAAGGAGAATCTAGATAAGGGGATTTGGTACACGATTTTCTGCCAAAAAAAAGCCTCTAACTTCCTCAATTTCGTGTTCAAAGATCAAACACCCCACTTTCTTGTCTTTTCTTTTCTTTTTTTTTTCTTCTCTTTTTTTTAAATTTCTGCAACTTTTTTTTTTAACTTGAAATAAAACTCAAACAAATTTTTTTTTACACAAAGTCTGAAAGACACAAGAAACAAGAACAAGAACAAAAACGTGACAAGAACAAGAACAAGAACGAAACAAAGACACAAGCAAGAACGCAACAAGACGCAAACAAGAAAACAAATAACAGAACAAGGACAAAACACGAACCTGGACAAATTACAAAGAAAAATAATAGGATAGGATAGAACCTGTATCAAGAGCCGAAGCTCTGATACCAGATGATGTGAACCTTACGGGGCGGATCGCTTGATACAGGCTGTAGAGTTTTTGGACGACGCCACTTCTAGTGAAGGAAGATAAGTCAGGGTAGACGCCACAAGGATTACCTTGATAAGTCTAATAATTGGTTCAACAAGGAACCCAGAGAGAAACTCTTACCCAATTTTATGAAAATGCCAAAAGTTTTTCTTTTATTCAAAACAAAAACCAATACTTATAATGTATCTGAACAAAAAGATAAAAATAGACATGGGCCAAAATTACAATAAATAAAAATTATAACTAAAAAACATATTTAACTTGGGCCTTCAAATTAGTTTGGGTCTTCAACAACAATTAATTGTCTTGATAGTGTCTCTGTCTTTGGGCCTTCATCCTTCTCCACTTGGGCCTTCATCCTTCTCCACTCGGGGGCTTTGTCCTTCTCCACTTGGGCATTTGTCCTTCTCCACTTGGGCCTTTAGCCTGTATTTGGCCAGTTTCATGATTCTCATCATTAGGAACAAGTAATCTAATAGATGTGAGTAAGATAAATTTACCTGATTGATAAAAAAAAAAAAAATACATCTTAGACAAATAAGACATGTCAGGTCCTAACATTCTCATTTTATTGAATTCCCTATTAATTCTTTTCTTTTCTACTATTTTCCTTGTTTACTAATATATGTTATTACTTATTGTTCTTATTACCCATCCTTTATGTCATTTTTTCTCTTCTCTTATAAATTAAAAATTATACAATACAAGTACAAAATAAAATTCATATAAAAATCGTCATTTGAACTTTCGAATCTTAACTATTTAAATATTTGGTACACTTACCAAATAATTAACACAGTGGGGTTCTATTCTAACTAATATGTATTGTAGAAAGGTTTTTTTCTTTCTCTTTTTCATCAATTTTAATTCTAATGGTTACAACTGCTATTAAACTAGTTCCATAAGCTGGCAAGCACACATTATATATTATGCTTCTCTTTATATATAGTTTTCTTTCAACTAAGGGTTTAGATTCAATGTACACTTCAAGAGACGCTTAATTATTACCAAACTTAATTTATAAAACTGTGAAAAAATGTTGTTACTATATATAATGAATTTAACCAGGTCTAGTTCTAAATAAACATTTGGATTTCTAAATAAACATGTTGTCAATGGTTCATTTTTTATTATGTGTAAGATTTTGTTTAAAGAAATAAAATTCACTTCAATCATCTCTATCATTAAAAAAAAAAGGTGGAAAATTTGAAGTTTGAGTGAAAATATAGTAGTTAGAAAAGAAAAAAATAGCCAAGTAATTTGATTTTAGTAGTGCTTATCGATATTAAAGTGAATGAACCTGTTTTTTATATCTTGCGGATGTGGCCATACAGGCTGACATAATATTGCGAGGATATTTATTTAGGTTGGAATTCAAGGCAAGCTTTGGATGTTCTGGATAAAGTTTTCCCCAAGGTACGGAGCAAACATGTTCGTTGCCACGTAGATTTCGTTTGTATCCATTGGAATCTATTTTGTGTCTCTTAAAATCATTCTGTTTTATTTATTGTCATTAACTAAACAAGAATTGAATTGTTAGGATAAAACTAAACGTATATTCCAAATTTGAAATGTATGCATGAGTGTAAGGAGGAGGGAAATAGATATACCTAATATATGATGGGATAGGAAATGTAAAAAGGGATAAGAAAAAAATTAAGGAGTGAAAATAAGATGAAAGAAAAATTGATTGTTATAAATAATAATTTCTAGTTGTTCAATTTCAGTGCACCATTTAGAACTATATCACATTTGAGATAGGATGAAATATGATGAATTCAGACGATATTTTATAACTACATACTTATCTTGAATAAATTTATTATTTCTTTATTTTTTTATTGCCTAGAAAAAATAAAATGTTTTTTTTTTCTTTCTTCAATAACTTCTGATCTCTAATAAATCTCTCAGTAGGATTTAAACTCAGATGAAGTTCTGATCATCTATCAAAGAAAAAAGAAAGAATAACTCTTGCAAGATTTTTAAGAAATTCTTCAATTTCTTGTGGAAGCATATGATTATTCAGTTGGAGAATTTAAGGAAGTAAACATCAGATAAATTTATACCAATAAGTTATAAACGATCACATAAGAGAACTTGACATTATATTTTCATCTAAAATCTTTAAAAGTGAATTATTTTTTTTCCTGCTATCATTTATTTTTAGATAATATGTGATAATTTTATTTATTTTTTAGATTCTTGTTCATGTATTATATTGAAATGTAACTAGTGACTCTTGTTATTTTCTTGAACTTAGGAATCTCCTGTGCAACCATCATTGTTAATTGTGTATTTTGGCGGTAATGATTCGGTTCACCCTCACCCATCTGGCCTTGGTCCTCATGTACCCCTTGAAGAATATGTTGAAAACATGAGGAAAATTGCTAATCATCTTAAGGTAATAAATAAATAATTTTCCACATCAAACTTTATTCATCATATCCACCCCAATATATTAATATAACCCTTATATTATTCGAATATTATTATTGTCTTTTGTGCGTAATATTTAATTTGTTGGTGGCATTAATGTTTGACACAAATCATAATGCTTGACAGAGCCTCTCGGACCATATTCGCATTATATTTCTCACTTCTCCTCCGATCAATGAAGAACAAATCCGCAAAAAGCTCAGGTTCATAAATACGCTTCCTATTTGCTTATTATAATGTTTTTACTCACTAGCTCCACACTTACACATACATTTTTAGCTACTAAATGTAACACATTAATTATAACTACATATATATCTCATCTACCCTTAAATTAACTAGCTAGAATGCATATCAGAATCCATAAACTCCTTGTACTCCACCAGTTTTCTAATGAATTTTTGGCTGCACTGAATCCAGTGCAACGCAATCAGGAAGAACCAATGAATCCTGTAGAGATCGAGTATGCAGATGCTTTAATGGAGCTTTGTGAGGAGATGAGTATCAAGGCCATTAGTCTGTGGTCTGCAATTCAGACAAGGGATGACTGGTTAGATGATAGTTTCACGTAAGTACATATGCTCTTAAGGGAGTAAAAGAAGAAAATACACTCTCATGATTTTTAATAAAAATCCTTAACCATTATCCTAAGACACTAGTTAGTATATATGACCTTAAAAGATTAAATATTTGACCTCTTAGAGTGGATATATAACTACTAACTTCCTTTCTAATTTATAAATTTTTATAGTGAAGATTTAATTATCGTATTTTTTAACAAAATTTGTTCTCATATGTATTACTACTGAAAAACATAAATTCTACAACATCAATACGACGTCGGTGCTTCGGGGACCGTCATTGAATACAACGCGGTGACATTTTTGTAAATACCACGACATGAACAATGACATTTTTGGTCAAAACCGAAGTCGTATTTGACGCGGTTCATAAAACGACGACGTTTCAGTAAAAAAAAATGTTATCGTATTTGACTACAGGCAATGAATACAACGACGTTTTTTAAGACATCATAGTCATTGTTTCAATTTTGCAAATTAAATTTTATCTCAGAAAAAATCGTGCCGCCGTTACCTTTCGTTGTGCCCTTGATCTCTGTCGTGCCATCCCTAGCCTCGTAACCTCCTTCATCTCATAAAAACGTTTTTGGTTCTTTGTGTTACCTAGCCTCCTCCGTCGAGCCCTCCCTCATGGGCTTTCGCGTTTCGTCGGTCATGCCTTTCGATAACTTGTCCGGGCTAGGTTGTGGATCCAACTTTGGTGAGGTAAGTAAAATTCGTTCGTTAATTACTTGTCAGTTTTGCTCATGTACCAGTTCCTTATACTCTGGCATTAGGCTTGGTATTTAGAGTGACCTCGAACTCTAGGCTCTGTTGGACTAACTTCTGCATAAGCAACACGAAAATATAAAAACAGTAAAATGAACCTAGCTTGTCTATAATTTAGTGAGTGCCATGGTAAGTACTGTGTTCAAAAGTCAAAATAATTTTTTTAATTGGAGTTGTACACTTTGAGGTAGCAACGTATGTATGATAAAGCTATATAGGTGAATCATGGTTTTGAGGGACAAAGAGAAGGCTTCATGGGGTGGGAATGGTAAATAATGATGATGATGGTTTGTGGGGTTTTCTTAAAATATGAACATGAAGGTATACAGGGAGAGACGGAGGAGAGATGATGTTGAAGTAACTTGATACTTTGGAATCATTATATTATCTCATGCTTCTTTATTTCCATAATCAGTTTATTGATTAACAATGTGTGTACCAGATAATGACCAATTGGTACTGGTGTGGAGATTACTATTTTTTTTTTTTGTTTTTACAATTAAAAGATGTTGACTTTCTTACAATCTATTTTGTTTATGCTGCAAATCAGAAACCTTTTCCAAATACTTAGATACCTATATTTGTTTTACTTGGTGGTTAGTGAAATCCCATAATGCATCGGAATGTAGGTAAGATAACTAGCATTTTGATTTTAGGGATAATTTAATTATTATTTTTTTTGGACTCTGGATCATTATATGTAAATACAAATTATTTTGTTTGATTTCAAGCAGATTGGTGCTCCTTATTAAGTAGAGATCCATAGAATCTACTCCATTCATTAATTAGATTATTATTTTAGGACTTGAGATATATAATTTGTTTCCTTGCCTTTTTTTGTTTTTGTAAAGTATTTTTTTTCTATTTTTTATTTTTTTTTTCTAAAATAAAATATTTTAAGACGATCTTTTAAATAACCATTTTAAAAAGTGTATATTCTAAGACAACTGTTAACTTAGAAGAATACCCTTCTAAGACGATTTTTAAGGGTATTCTTTTCTAAGACGGTTTTTATGAAACCATCATAAAAAATCATGACTTTTGACAACGTTAACTTTAAAGACGGTTCGAAACCGTCTTTGAAAGTGATTTAGAACTATCATTGTAGGGTCTTTTTGCATTAGTGTTTCTTTCGTTTGATTATTGATTAGGTGATCTTTTGCTCATATTGTTGACTTTCGTAAGGATGAAGTTCATCTATCAGCTGAGGGAAACAAAGTAGTAGTGAAGGAAATATTAAAGGTTCTCAGGAAAGTAGATTGGAAGACTAGTCTGCATTGGATGTCAATGGCAATTGAATTTGCTAAAGACTCACCATATTGTTGGATCGAGTGGCCTTAGAATAATTAAGAAGGGGGGTTGAATTAATTATTCCTAAACCTTTACTAATTAAAAAATTATTCTTCTAAGGCTTTTACAAAATTCTTAAGAGAATGGGGAGTAGAAGAGAAACTTAACAGAAAGTAAAAGCAGAAATTAAATGCACAGCGGAAAGTAAAAGAGTAGGGAAGAAGGAAACAAACACATAAGAGTTTTTATACTGGTTCGGCAACAACCCGTGCCTACATCCAGTCCCCAAGCGACCTGCGATCCTTGAGATTTCTTTCAACCTTGTAAAAAACCTTTTACAAGCAAAGATCCACAAGGGATGTACCCTTCCTTGTTCTCTTTGAACCTAGTGGATGTACCCTCCACTAGAACTGATCCACAAGAGATGTATCATCTCTTGTTCTCAGTCAAACCCAAGTAGATGTACCCTCTACTTGTACCACAAAGGATGTACCCTCCAATGTGTTAAGACAAAGATCTCTTAAACCTTTGATACTTTGTGAATGGGGATACAAAAGAATTCTCAGGCGGTTAGTCCTTTGAACACTTTTGTATTAGGGAATGTGAAGAATCAAAAGAATTCTCAAACTGTGTCGTTTTGAATTCTTTGACAAGGGAGAAGGGAATGAAAAGATGAATAGCACAAGTTGTTTTCAAGGTTTGGAAAACCAGAAAACTTCAGAAAGCTTTTTGTACAAAGAAGAAGAAGAAGTTCAAATAGATTCAAGGCTTGTAAAAGATTGTATGAATATGAAAAGTATTCAAGATTATTGAAATGCAAAACAAAGTCTTGCTTTTATAGACTCTCCATGTCTGGTCAAGAAGACCATTCAGAAGAGTTATAACTTTTAGACCATTCAGAAGAGTTATAACTTTTAGAAAAACTTAAAACCCATTTGAAAAAGTCAAAACCTTTTTGAAGAGTTACATCTTTTGATTTTTTCAGAAACAGTCACTGGTAATCGATTACCAAATTAGTGTAATCGATTACACAAAGCTTTTGAGTGAAAGGATGTGACTCTTCACACTTAAATTTGAATTTCAACGTTCAAGGGCACTGGTAATCGATTACCAAAACATTGTAATCGATTACAGCTTTTTGAAAATAATTGGAACGTTGTAAATTCAGTTTGAAAACTTTTTCAAACTCATTTTGCTACTGGTAATCGATTACACCAATATGGTAATCGATTACCAGAGAGTAAAAACTCTTTGGTAAAGGTTTTGTCAAAAACTCATGTGCTATTCAAAATTTTGAAAAAACTTTTTAATACTTATCTTGATTGAGTCTTTTCTTCATTCTTGAATCTTGAGTCTTGAATCTTGATCTTGATTCTTGAGATCTTAAATCTTGAATCTTGATTCTTGATTCTAGGCTTTCTTCTTGAACTCTTGACTTGTTCTTGATTCACTTGAGATGTTCTTTGATCTTTGAGCTTTTTGTTCATCACCTTTGTCATCATCTTTTATTGTCATTATTGTTATCATCAAAACACCTTTGAATCACATTCACCATGAAGCTTTGCTTGAAGCTTTGCTTCTACACTTATTATCCTCCAAGTCATGATGGAACAACAACCATTAATGAGTCCTATTGTATCTCGCAAAAATGGTTGCAATGGGATGATTTGTAGAAACTATGTAGTATTAATTTGGAATTACCTTGCAGTATGTCATGGAAGATATGCTTTGTTATTATTCAAGCACCAAGCAATAGTCACGAAAGGACAAGGAGTATTTTTTTTAATGGATAGGGCAACACACCTCTACAAAGATCAATTAAAACCTTCACTAGAATAGCAAGGAGTATGATTATATAATAAGATGTTTTTTAGCATGTATTAATATTATAAATCTATGTATCAACATAGTTCGATGTTAACTCGTTGGCAAGTGTACCAAATCGTCACAAGTAGTAAAGTTCTCGGAAGTTCGAGTGTCGAATCCACAAGGACTTTGTTTGTACTTAAATTAATACAGACCCAATTTAAAAGCAAGAGATAAGAATTTAAAATAAAAGATAAAGAAAGATAGAAGATAAGGTAAAGAAAAGATAAGATATTTAAAGATAAAATTAGAAAATAAAAGAAAAGATAAGATATTTAAAGATAAAATTAAAAGATAATAGATTAAAAGATCAAAATAAAAGATAAAATATTTAAATTGGGATAAAGATGACTACTTCTACGAAATTCAAATAAATAAAATCTAAATCTACTAAATCTAAATACTTACTCCTATAACCCAACAGTAAAATAAGGAATAATTACTTCTAAGAAAAACCAACAATAAAAATAGGGAATAAAATCTATATATTAAAATCGCTAAAACCTAACAAGTATAATTAGCCTAGATATATGGATTCTGGATTTGTCTGTTATCAATACCAGTGAATTAATTATGTCCCACATCTATCCATCTACTTGCCCTTGATGCCTCACGATGACAAGCCTACCTTAATTACCTATCTTCCAAATGTCATTTGCGAAGACTCAATAACTAAGATGTTTTAAGATTACATTCTAGATGTTTGCTAAAGCATGGGCATTGAGGCATTAAGTCATGATAACCCAATGATTTCTTTCTTTAATTGTTCTATTAAGCGTTACCCTCTTCCGAGTGGCCTAACCCTTCAAACCGATTCACGCATTCATTCCTTATCCCTAATTAGGCTTTACCCTCTCCCGAGTGGCATAAAGACTAACAGAAAACAAGGTCCGAGATGCAGAATAAGCAAGAAAGAAAAGCAGATAAAAGAAACTGGAAGAAAAACCCTCTAAAAGATAACCCGATAATTTCCTCATTTTAGTGTTCTCTTAAGCGTTACCCTCTCCCGAGTGGCCTAACCCTTAAAACAGATGCAAGTATTCATTCCTTACCCCTAATTAGGCTTTACCCTCTCCCGAGTGGACTAAACCCTAACAGAAAGCAAGTTTAGAGATACAGGATGTAAAAAGAAAGAACGGTAAATAAATAAAGAACATGGAGGGAATTCCTCTTTTTATTGATAACTCTTGAAATGCTCCATTGGCTTTTTAGGCCTGTCAGGCCCTAGCTAGGGGGATTAGCCACTCATGGTCATGAGGGCTTTACAATGAGAAGGGTTGAAAGAAAGAAAGGGAGTAAATGATGGGGTTCTGTTGTCGTCTCTGTCCCTTAGACTAGCTTTCTATTTATAGCAACTAAAGTGAGCTTTGGGCCTTCATAGGCGCGCTTAGCGCGCGTGGTGGGCTGGGCCTGCTTCAGATTTTCTACTTTTCTTCAATTTTCCTGCCCTTTTTGCTTGTTACACCTCCAATTTTTATATCTGCAACCAAAAATTCAATTTAATTAATTTTCTAACTTTTAATCACAAATAACTGCTAAATAATTAATTTTAGGCCAATATTTAACTAATTTTCTACTATCAAAATACAATTATTTAGCAGTTATCATTCGACACAATTAGTGGATTGATGAGTCTCATAAGTATAATAATAGAGATTCAATACCTAATCATGTGTAGGAAAAAACTTCGTTAAAAGAGAACATATTTAATTTGCTCTATTTTAGTCTATTATATATTTAGTTAAGAGAGACTCAATACCTAATCATGTGTAAGTTTTTGCTTGTTTATCTCATATATTTTAGTCTTATGATCATTTTTATCAAATTTATTTTTCAAAATAGATTGTCTACTGACCTGGGGTCCTAGATGTGTCGTGAGTTGAAATGTTTCCTAAAAAATGCAGTTATTTTCCTCCTTAGCTTTAATTTTAAATAAAATAAGATGAGAAAAATTATAAGTGGTTGGATTTGGACAAAAATGCCAAAAGGGGACAATAATTTTTTTAGACTATCAAACAAGGATAAAATTTAAATTAATATCTACACAGAGATAAATCATAGATATCTCATGACTTCTAAATACAAAATCATAAATTAATTTATGACTTATATTTTTCATTTTTTTTCTTTTTTTACTAAAGTTGTAAAAAAGTAATTTTCATGATTTTTTTAATTATGACTTAGAAGTTGTAAATATTTAATGTTTAAAAATTTTTATTAGAAGTCAATTTGGGATTAAAAGTGGATTAAATTGCCACGTTCATTTCGATAGGGGTTCAAAACTAAATGGAGGAAACTATTAATTTATTAGCCCAAGTAATAAAATTATATATTTAGTCATTAAAATATCAAAATGACTAAATATTTATGAATTTTAATCCTTATATTGATATATTTTACTTAGAGACTAATTAATTTTTTTTAAAATATTTTAGTAAATTACTTAATGTAGTTTTTTATACTTGAAAATTTACTTATATAATTTATTTAGTTTAAGGATTATTCAGAAAAAGTATTATTTTAGAGACCAAATTGATGTTTGTTTTCCTTTTAATTAAATTTAGTATAATTCATTTTAGATGGATCGGGCCGTGAACAGTTTTGAAGTAAATGATCTACTACTTCATAGGCATAAATCATTTAAAAAATTTGTTAATAATTAATTTTTAAAAAAAATTGTAATTTTAAAATCATAAATCATATACAACTTCTAATAAAAAATTTAAAAATAAAATAAAATATTTACTATTCAAAGCTGTAATTAAAATAAATCAAAATTTTTTATGACTCTAGTAAAAAAATAAAAAAGTCATAAATTAATTTATAACTTTGTATTTAGAAGTTGTAAGGTATTTTAGCATCTATTTTTTTTTTGTAAGTATTAATTTAGAATGTATCCTATTTAATAATTTACAAAAATTATTACTTCTTCCGGTAGTTTGGCCTTGGATTTGGTGTTTTACTGAGGTGACTGTGTTAAACCCTAAAATTCAGCCATATTTGAATATATTTGATTTTATCCGTTGTTGTTATTATAGTCTGTTAAAAAAAAACAAGAATACATTATTGAGGTGGGTTCGGATCTGTTCCAAAACATTTGAGAGAGGCAGAAGAAGAAGAAGAAAAGATGGTGGGACCAGTGAGACCTCAGTTTGTGCTCTTTGGTTCTTCCATTGTTCAGCTCAGTTACTCTCTCCAAGGTTGGGGCGCTATTCTTGCTCATTTGTATGCTCGCAAGGTATGCTACCTTTCATTTCTCCTTAAAACTTTGAACTTTTAAACCTCTCTTACTGTCTCATACTCATTATGGTTTCAATCTGTGAATCAAACTGTGAACGACTATGTCTATTGACTATAGAGTTGTGATGTATGTGTGTGAGTAAATTTTTAAATTGTATAAGTTTTTTTCTTTGTAACTAGAGAGATTGGTATTGTATATTCAAATCATAACTCATCAACACTAAAAACTAGTATTTTAGTTGAGATTAGTACTTGCCGAAAAGAAGGTAGATTCATGAATTTGAATGAAATATGTAGTATTTACAGAGTATTTGGTTGGGGAAAATCAAATTATACTTTTAATGTCGAATTGGGATCAACTAGAACAGAAATAAAAGCTTTGGGTGGAAGTCTTCTTAGATATCAAAATAATAGCTATGAATTGTTGTACACTCTCTTGGTAAAGGGTAGATGAGTAGAATTGAGGCTAAGGGTGGCTTACAAACACTCTTCTGGCAATAATTGGATAATACGAAAATATGCTAGATAATGCAACTTGTTTTCAAGTGGAAGAAATATTAAAATGAAAGATAAACCTAAATTGTCGAGGAATATTTTTCTGCCAACAAATCACCTTATTGAGGAAAGTTTGTGGTAATGATGGTCCTACTTGGTTTCTACTCTCTACCAATCTTTCTTTTTCCAGTACAAGGCAATGGTATTAGAACAATATCTTACTGTTTCAAATAGACTAATATGAAAGCATTGCACATAAAATGCCTTAACTTTTTTAAATTTTCGGCCAGTAATTGAATGAGATAATTACCTTTATATATGCCTTTATGGGATGCATTATGATAGTCAATGAGTTTAACTTATTACACTTTGACATGACATAGGCGGATATAATTCTGCGAGGATACTCTGGTTGGAATTCAAGGCGTGCTGTGCAAGTTCTGGATGAAATTTTCCCTAAGGTATTAACAATGAGTGTTACCCCTGTTGATTCAAAAGCTCACCCTCTTTCTTCATTTTGAATCTTACGTCCTTTCATCCTGAATGACAGTTATTGGTTATTCTATTTGTGGTCATTGTCATTGAGAAACAAATGGAACCTCGGAAAAGAGTTAGGAAGTGACTAGGTTGTAGCCTTGTAGCTAAGGAGTGGTTTGAAGAATCTTTGCACATGATATCCTCAACTCGTGTGAAATGAACTTGGACATATTAGGAAGATTATTCTAAATTTTACAATCTGCAAAGTACTAAAATGAAGTACTTAGTTAATTATCAAAACTTGTAGCTTTTTTATTTGTTTATTTAAGATTCTTGTTTGCAAATCATGTTGAATCTGATTCTTGCTCAGACTGACAAACAAGGAATCACCCTTTTGCTCTGTCATCTTATTTAACTTAGAACGCCACTGAGCAACCAGATTTGGTAATTGTGTACTTTGGTGGTAATGATTCTCTTCTTCCACATCCAAGTGGTCTTGGTCAACATGTACCTCTCCAAGAATACATTGAAAATATGAGAAAGATTGGTACCCATCTAAAGGTAAACTTTCACACTAGAATAACGCCTTTCAACCTTAAAGTATTTCTTAATGCACTGCTTGGAGAATCTCCTTCTTTTTAGCTTTTATAGTTATTACTGCCAAGTTTGACACAAATCCTTATGATTGCTAGAGCCTTTCAAAGAAGACTCGCCTTATATTTCTCAGTGCTCCTCCTGTCAATGAGGCACAAATTTATGGAACCAGGTTTTGACTTCAATCTAATTGCTATTTAATTATTAAAATTTCAACAAAAAGAAAAAACAGATAACTATATGCTTTAGATTTCTGCACTTGGGTCAATACTATGATTATATGATTACTAACAAATATACCAAGAGTATCCAGAGAACTGATCCATAGAAGTCATGAACTAGATTTGCTTTTATATAAATAAAATCTGTTCCCAAAATTTTATCTGATTTATTTATTTATTTATTTATTTTGATCAGCAAAGATAATATTTTATATATTGAAAGAAGTACCAGAGGTACTTATAATACAAAAAGAGGCCATAGAGATGGTTCCACAGTCAGTCATTCATATTCTGAGGGGGAACCAAGCTATGGATACAATTTGCATATGAATTTACATGTATAGAGCTCATAACTATGCAGTCCCCTGCTGATACATAAAACTTTGTGGAAAATTACTTGACCATTGATTAAAATGCACTGTGAAATCCTTCTCAAAACTCCTAAGCCAAGACCATAGTTGGAATATTGCTTCTTCAAGCAGTTTATTAGCTTCGAAATTTGCATTAGAGAACACTATACTGTTTCTAAGCTTCCAAATGGACCAAGTTAAGGCTAATCACCAGCATTGCCATCTATTATTCCTTACACCAACAGCTTGAACACCCAAATGTTGAAGGAAATGCTGCTTTGGGCTTAATGGAAAAACACCTTTAATTTGCAGCCATGACATAGTTTCCCACCAAATGGGTTGTAATTTACTGCAGTGAAAGAATAGATGGGATGCGTCCTCTTCTTGAATTCTGCAGAGAGGACATAGTGTATCCGTGAGCTGTACTTGTCTCCTCCGCAAGTTTTGTCTTGTTGGCAATCTGTCTCTTATTAACCTCCACGCAAACACCGCAAACCTAGCTGGAATCCTTATCCTCCATAATTTCTCGAAACACTCCTCCTGACTGCCAGCTACTGCTTCTTCTCCTATCAAATTGTATGCGCTGCGTGTTGAATATTGGCCCGCTGGATCTCCAGACCACTCCCAAGCATCTGAACCCTGTTGCTGTACTTTCTTTTCTGCAATATCTCTGAGAAAGTTAGCCGCTGAGGTAACCTCATTGTCAAACAATGCCCTTCTCCAAGTAAGATTCCACTCCCACCCTATGTCTTGATGCATTCCCATGGACCTTATGAGTTGATGCTGCTGTAGTGATATTAAATAGAGTCTAGGGTATTTCTCTGCCAATGATTCCTCCTCCCCGGTCCACTTATCCTCCCAAAATTTGATTTGGTCTCCGCTTCCCACCTTCCACTTCAATCCCTTTTGAATAAGCTGTCTTTTATGTGTGCTGAAAAGAACCTTTTGTAAGTCCCTCCACCAAATGGATTTGTGGCCCACCCTATCCACTTCAGCCAAGCCTCTCCAACCTCCATATTTTGATTCCAACACCTTAGCCCATAGCTCCCCTTTGTGTTGCATTAGATTCCACTCCCATTTCCAAAGTAATGCTGTATTGAAGTTGTTGATGTCCTTTAAACCCAAACCACCCTTCTCTTTTGGCAGGCACACTGACTCCCAGCTGACCCATGCGATTTTATTTTGTTCGGGTCCTCCTCCCCAAAGGAATCTACGTTGCAATCGCACCAACTTATCCTCCACTGATTTAGGCACCCTGAAAAAAGAGAAAAAATAAATAGGAATCGAAGTTAGCACTGATTGTATGAGTGTCACTCTCCCCCCGAAGGATATATTTCTCTGTTTCCACTTAGCTAACTTTCGCTCGCATTTGTGGATGATAGGATCCCACATATTAAATCTCCTTGGGTTTGCTCCGATGGGTATTCCCAGGTAAGTGAAAGGAAGAGCCAACAAATGACAATTCAAATAGGTGGCTGCCTGCTGCTTCCAAAGATAAGATTGACTAAAAGCTCCGAAAGAGCTCTTGGCAAAATTGATTTTAAGGCCAGATACAAGTTCAAACGACCTTAGGATAACCTTGATTGTTTTGACATTCTCCATATTCGCCTCCCCAAAGAAAATTGTGTCATCTGCGAACTGTAAAATGCTGATCTTCACTTTATTGGAGCCTACTTGATAGGCCTTGTACATATTTTCCTCCCTAGCTTTTCTCATCAGACCATTCAACCCTTCAGCTACCACATTAAATAAGAACGGTGCAAGTGGATCTCCCTGGCGTAATCCCCTTTTCGGAAGAAACTCCCCCCGTAGGACTACCATTGACCAAAACCGAAATGGATGCAGATTTCAGGCACCCCTCAATCCATTTGATCCACTTGGAGCTGAAGCCTGTTCTTTCCAGCATGTACAGCAAAATTCCCAGGAGACCGAATCATATGCCTTCTCGTAGTCGACTTTGAATACGAGGCAGGACTTATTGCTCCTTTTGGCCTCCTCAATCACCTCATTTACAATAAGGACACTGTGCAGTAAGTGTCTTCCTTCGATAAATGCAGATTGGGTCTCGTCGACAATAAGAGCCATCACCTTCTTCATTCTATTGGCCAACACCTTAGCAACAATCTTATACATGCATCCAATTAGGGAGATAGGTCGATAATCATTCAAAAATTGGGGGGTCAACCACCTTGGGTATCAAGGCTATGAAGGAAGCGTTGCAGCCCTTTGGGAAAACACCATGGACATAAAATTCATCTAAGAAGCGTAGGATGTCAGGTTTAAAAAGCTGCCAAAATTGCTTGATAAATTTGAAATTCAAACCATCGGGTCCCGGGCTTTTGTCGCTCCCACAATCCCATATGGCTTGTTTAACTTCCTCCTCTTGGAAGCGGGTAGTCAACCTATCATTCTGGTGCTGATTTATTTTCTGAAAGCAAATGCCATCCAATGTAGGTCTGTGGTAATCAGATTCTTGAAACCTTTTTGAGAAAAATGTTATGACTTCCTCCTTTACCGTAGATGGCTCATGAACCCAAGTTCCACTAACCATGACACCCTTCAAATAATTATTCCTACGATTTGCATTCATCATCAAGTGAAAATAATGAGAATTGCAATCTCCTTGCTTGATCCATCTGACTCTCGCCTTTTGCCGCAATACTGATTCATGAGCTTGGGCGGTTGTCCACAGATCTTCCTGCAGTTGTCTCAATTTCATCTCTTCTTGAGTAGATAGCTTTCTTTGGCTTGTATCCTCTTCTAGTTTGTTTAGCTCCTCTTCAATCCTCTTGACCCTCTTGAGAATATCACCAAAATGCTCCCTATTCCACATTTTCAGTCTTTGCTTCAGAGTCTTTATTTTCTCTTTGAGGACATATCCACCCCAACCTGATTGCTGATTGGAGGTCCAACAGTTGATAACAGTTTCCTTAAAAGATTTGTCTAGCAACCAGCAATCTAGGATCCTAAAAGGTTTAGGACCCCAGTCCACTGATGTAGACCTGAGCAAAATAGGGTAGTGGTATGAAAAATTCCTAGGAAGGGTGGATTGAATACTTGCAGGCCATCTCTCTAGCCATTCAGGAGAGAGTAAAAATCTATCGAGCTTACTCCTGGATGTCCCGTTTGGTCTAAACCAGGTGAATTTTCTCCCCAGCCATGGCAGCTCCACCAACTCCAGATCCTCTATCCAATCATTGAACTCCTTGATGTCTTCGTCCCTGAACCCCTTTGGCAGATTCCAAATCTCTCAGCAAGATCCCTGATGTTATTAAAACCACCCAGGATGCACCAAAGGTCCCCTGATAAGGATTGTTTCAGCTGTTTAACCTGATCCCACAGTAGCCTCTTATTTTGTATTTCACAGGGGGAGTAAATTGTAAGTATACTAATTTGTTGAGCCTCCCTCACCCATTCTCCTCTCAAGAAAATAAAGTCAATGCCAACAACTTTCATTTGTAATTTAAATGTTTGTTCACTCCACAAGCATAATATACCACCTACTTTGTTAATAGCTGCCTGTATCTCCCAGCTGACTTCAGCATCTCCCCACAATGACTGACACATTGTTTTATCAATTGACTGACACATTCTCCTTCTTGATCAGTCCAAGAATAGCTGCCCATTTTACACCCCTCCCTAATCCCCTGACATTTTAGGATATTATATTCATGGATAACCGCTGCTATTTCCCAACCTTTCTACTTCCTTCTTATCTCTATCCTCCATTTCCTTTAATCTGTCAATAACTGGATGCAAATGTTCACCTTCTGTAACCCCTAGTTTTTTGGTCCGATTCCAGATGTCGGAAGCCTCTTGATAGTGCAATAATTCATCAGTTTCCTGGATGCCTTCGTTGAGAACTGCTTCCTGTGCTGTAGAGTAATTTGCTTCCTGTGTTGTGGAGTAATTATGGCTCATGGCAGCAGTCTCCCTTTGTACCTCTCTTTGGAGGTGCTGGGTTTGGGATTTATCGAGCCTCATGGGTGTCGCCTTAGTGGATGAGGGCTGACCCGCAGCAGTTTTCTTTTGGAACCATCTCTTTCTTGTATACACCATGCAGCTGCTTCCATATCCTCCAATATTATTTTGCAGATTTGGGCCGAAGGGGTGTTTGTGCTGTGGGGGGGTGCAGATAGAAAGCCCCTTATTATTATTTGGGTCTTCTTCCTGCATGTTAGTGGCCTCCCTCTCCACATGCACTGTTTCTTCACACACTTCCACCTGGGCTTCTTTATTTTTGAAACTGCCTGCCCCAGATTCATTAGCTTCTGCCACGTTGCTTGTAAATGCCACGTCACCATCTGCTTTATCAAATGTTGTGAAACATCTCTCCCCCTCCTGGGCCTCTTGTTTCTCCCTCACCTTTCTTTCCTTTAACGTGAAACATCTCTCCTCCTGCAGCGTTTACGTCCCCGACACACTTCACCATTCCCTGTGCAGTTTGCATGTCATCTGGGTATGTAGCCGTTGAGTTTGGTCCCACAATTTCTAGTATGTTCTGACAGGTGCTAGTTGTTGAACGTTGGCTAACACCATTGCCCAGTGCGTAACTGCAGACACGGGATCCGCTGGGTAATATGATTGTCTGTTGGACATCGTCGGCGTCGGCGTTCCTCAAGTCAGGCACCAATGTTCTGTCTGTATCCTGGTCGTTGGTTCCGCCTGACCTCGTCGGACTGGTCCACCCGTCGTCTCGGTGGTTCTAGGAGTTGCTTGATCTCGGAGTAAGATGTCCGAGAGAGCTATCGTCGAAAACAATTTCTTCCGACGACCCACTCAGGCTACAACGTCTTCGTCGACAATCGTGGCTTCCTCCTCCACTTTCCTCAACAACAAACACCTTAAAGCTTTCGCCATTTTCGCCACTTATGTGAACATCAACTGTGTGGTTGATTATCGCTCTCCATGGTGTCTTTACGAGCACCCTAGCCTTGTCAAGCCTCCGTTTCGCCTCTGTGTCATCGTCCACTTCCACCATGTCCCCCATTGCTGCCAGTATACTCCTAATGTACTTCAAGTTCCATGCCTGAAGCGGTATGCCCCAAACTTGAACCCATGTCAACCTGAAACTTGTGCATAAGATTGGGCTCCATTTTTCCATTGTATAGAACAGTGGTCTCCCCCCATGATGTCCGCCATTCATGAGTTGTTCAGCTCCGCTGTCGGTAAGTCCAAGTAACAGGACTAGATTGTCACCTATACTTAGGTGATATATCCAGTCCAGTTTCCTATAACAGCTCTCGTCCTCAATTTTGTCGAACATAGCAGGATTTGTTAGTCGCCCTACCCACGCATCCTTCAACCAATTGGTGTCGTTGGGGTCTATGTTTAGGTGGATCGGGGACATGGAACTTTGATGTCCTTGGGAATAGCTGTTGTAAGGCATCCGTGGCCCCTTAAGGCCCATATTTCTTCTCAGTGCCTCAGCGTATGATCCCTGGTTTGTGTGATGTTGTTTATCAATACGGTCAGCTGCAACCTGGTTACTGTCTTCTCGATCACGTAGCTTGTTCCCTGTTTCTCTCTGCCTTGGCCCCTCCCTATTGTACCTAGGGATGTTCACATACATCTTCAACCCCCCAATGATGATCCCGTCGAGTTGTTTTGCCAGGTGATGAGTGTCTTTAACCTCTTTGAATCTAACAAATCCATACCGCCTTCCATTATTATTCCTTTTGCTGGGTATAATGATTTCCCTCACGTCGCCCCACTTTCTGAAGTGATACCAGAGCTCCTTCTCCGTGATGTCGTCAGAAAATCGAGTGAAGTAAAAGGATGATATATCCTTTTTATCCCTCCAGTTTGAAATGTGAGTTTGCTGGTTTCTTCCTCTGTTTCCTAGGTCTTCCCATCGTGAGATCCCCTTAGAGCTTACTCTGTCTCTCTCTATTGCTTGACCTCTAGTCCTAACCCTCTCCCACCCAATGTTCCTCTCTCTCTCTGTCTCTGTATCTCTCTCTCTCGCTTGCTCGCTCTCTCTCGCTCTCTCTCTCTCTCGCTCGCTCGCTCTCTGTGGATCAATTATACTTTATGGTGCTATTCTCTCATTTCCTGATTGATTTATATTGTTCTTCAGACTTTAGATTCACCTTGAGTAACACTGCGTGGCTGTATTTAAAATTTGACATCTTCCACTTAAAACAAACAGCTTTTGAGTTTTGAATTTATATATATATATATATATATATATATATATATATATATATATATATATAGCTAGCATATCGCTAGTTCAGAGGATGACTGGTTGCTTTCCTAGAGCATTTAACATCCTTATTTCCTTTGTTCTTTCTTTTTTTGGAATTTATATTATTTAGATCTAAGACTCTGATGAACAAATTTTTTAACTTTAACCAGTGTGCCACTGGGGCAGCGATTAAGGAACAACGAATCATGTCAAAAATATTCAGAAGTATGTTTGAAGCTGTGCCACGAGATGAACATCAAGGCAATTGATCTATGGTCTGCACTCCAGAAAAGGGGTAACTGGAGAGATGTTTGTTTCACGTAAGTATATGCATTCATAGTCACACATCACATGCTCCTCAATAGACAAGGTTCAAATGTGCCTATTCTTCAATTTTTTGAGTGGTGTTTGATAGGGATGGAATTCATCTTACTTCTGAGGGGAGCAATATAGTGGCAAAAGAGATCTTGAAGGTCATCAAAGAAGCAGAGTGGGAACCTTGCCTGCACTGGAATTCAATGCCAACTGAATATGGAGAAGATTCACCTTATGATCCTGTTGGCCCTGATGGAAAGACAACTGTGAATGTCTCCAACTGGACCTTCCTTGAAACTAAGGAATGGGACTAGAGTGATGTGTATTTGAAAACTATAGACATGCCCCTATTCATAGAAGCCTAAGCAATAATCACAAAATAACTGGAATTTATATAGAACTGTGGCTAAAGAAAAATATATTGTTCTTAGTTCACATATCTGCATCATTTGTCACTGGTTTTTCACCATGTGAGTGGGATGATTTGGTGACTGTAATTGCACTTTGATTGAGCTAATTGCCTAGTTATTTTCACCATTTTATGGTTGTCTTTCACTAAGGTTATACACAATAGTTGGATAGGTGGGGGCACATTATAGAAACAAAAGTCACATGATCAATTGTGGGCCTGTATCTGTGTATGACAATATTTTTTCATTTTGTGCAACTTGTGTATGGCTTATATGCTTTGTAAATGACATTAGAATTGATAAATTTATGAAGTCAATTAATAATTAGAAACACTAAACATGTTACTATTATGTGAGATGATAACATTTTGTAAGGGGAAAAAACTAGTAAAAATACAAGAAAAACGACAACTTAGTTATTTAACAAAGAAAAGTTGGAGAAAAGAAGTATTCTAATAATATTTTTGTTGAAGCTCAGACCTGGTCCAAAATCTAAAAGGGATTTTTTGGTAGAGGGAAATTTAGGAGGAGAGAATACTGCTCTAGTCCGAAGCAGGAAAAACCTTTGAGTTCAAAGAGTGTTTACAACTATATTTAAGTTACCCAAGAAGACGAATGATGGTTTAAACCTGTGATATGACAGTGTCTTGCTCTACTCAACCTTTTGGAGTTAAATTCTAAATGGATTTTGTGAAACATTAATGATTTATTCAGTGCTACATTTTTAAGTCCAATTTTAACTTCCCATTTTCCTCGGTTTTTCTTTCATTTACTATCATATTGACATATGCCTATTAATTAATCTACTATTTTTTAATTTATTTTTTTATCTTCATAAGAAAATGTAATGTTAGAACTATAAGTGATAGTATGGCTGTTTTATTATTCTCTCATTTCTTTTTTAAAAAATATAATAATATAACCAAATTAGGTTATGCCAAGTCTTAATGTAAGAATTTTATTTTGTCCTTCTAAATGTCATTTTTGTTTTGTTCTTAGCCTCTATAAATTATATTTTTTGGTTTATAGTCTTTTTAATTTTCATTTTATTTTTCTTAATCCTTGTAAATTATATCATTTTTATTATTAGTTTCTTTAAATTTTTTTTATCCCTATATATTTTTTTTTGTTTAGTCCATATTGATGTGGCATTGGTAATATGATTTTTTTTTTCTAACTTGACACTTGTTGACGCAAACAATCGTTAGTTACGTCAGTCATTGTTAGAAATTTTTAGCAGCAATGACCAAGGAAAAAAACACGAATCCCATAATTTAATCATTTTTTGTGTTTAGTTCTTGTAATTTTTTTGTAGGAAATCCTTGGAATTCGTTTTTTTTACTAGACATTTTCTTATATATAGTGTTAGTTTTAGTTTTGAACACGAAGTATATAGATATGCCACCGAATCCCTGGAAAGAGCAGCGTATGCTCTAAGTAAGCCAAGTCTTTCTTTGATTGTGTTCCGCAGCCCTTGCAAATTGTTGCTTCACGGTGATAATTTGGAAGGTTTTGTCCTATGTGAGTCATCTTATCGAGTTGGCATATAATAATAAATTAAAAATAATCCAAGTTGATTTTTCTAACAATCGATTTATGCCATTCTTTTGATATTTGTTGGCACCTATTCATCGATTCTCACCATTCATTCATTTCGGATAAACTTTCGTTGAAATTTGTATGCACATTAAACCGACGTTAAGGAATAAAAGAAAAGGATTGTGTTTCTTGCCCAAACTGTTGTATTGACCAAGAAGAGCACTGTTATTGTTACCATTTTTTCATGTATGAATTTTATCAATACAAAGGTTAAATTTGGTCTGTGACAAAAATCATAGGTACCAATAGTTGAACATCTAGGGGTATTTGTGATGCAATTTTGTGCGATTTTAGCTTAAAATTAACTTGAACCAAACAAAAAAATTAAACGCGGTGTGTTTTAGTTTAATTTGGATTATCTATCAAATCTGAACCAAATCAATATTTTAAGGTTTGATTCCGTTCAATTTTTACAGTTTAAAAATTCAGCTAATAAATATTAAAAAATACTTAAAAAATTTGTTCTAATTGAACAAAACTTAAATAATAATTAATTCAACAATTAATGATATAAATGATTAACTTAGAGTTTCAACTTGAATAATAATCATTCAACTTAAATAATAAATTATTAAACTTAAAATTACAAATAATATGTAATACGTTCTTCCAAGTTTCAACGACTAAACTTAAAAAAAATAATAGTAAGTGTTGTCATTGGAGAGAGTCGTCACCCCAAACGCAAAGAGGACGGCATAGAGAGCGATTTTAAATTTTCAATTTAGAATTCCACTAGAGAGGAGAGTGGAGTGAGAGCCATTGGTGTTAAGTGTTTTAGTTTTAGATTTAGACTTAGAGTAAGTGATACTCTCATTAAGGTTAAAGTTACTTTGTAGTATACTATAACACTAATATGAATCTTATGATTTTTTATTTTCGCATGCTAAATTGAAAATTGAATTGAATTGCACGGTTCCAAAAAATCAAAAGGCAAATCAAACCAATGTCCTTTAATTTTTCTGTCGTTCTTGATTTTTTTGGGTTAATTTTAAGTTTTATGCTTGACTTGGTTCGATTTTAAATATCTTAATCAAAACCGTAATTTTTTTTTTACAAAAATAACATTTCTTTCTTTTTCATACAACTTTTTTTAATCAAACCCTTCGTATGAATTTAGGAAGGAGTATTTTCCAACCAAGATTGTGTCTGACGTTATTTTATTTTTTTCTTCCCTCTTCCTCACTTCGCACGCATTTTTTTTTTATCACATACTGTTTATAGGAGGCATAGGGTAAACGAATTCCAAGCATTAAACCGAGTCAAATAATTTATGCATGAAATCTTGCTGTATGATAAGTCCTTAGCTTGTTCAGGAATCGAATTAAACCCTTAAATTTCCTTTTAGTCTACGTGCAATTCTTTTTTCTTTATTTTTTTTTCAAAGAAGAAACTATTGTACTAACTCCCTTTTCAAAATTGTATGATAATTCTTGGCGTACAGATTTTGTTTTTTTTTTTTTAAGAAACCAAAAATATTATGTACACGTTAAGTGTATTTTTAATTTAAAACTGAGTTGGCGCTCATTGACAGTTCTGATACTTCCTTTGAATTGTTGTAAACATTGACATGGTAGTTTAAACAAACTACATATAATTAAATTAAGGTTGCGGTTTTGGATAAGAAAACTTTGACTTAGAAAAAGGAAAACGTGTGTAACTACTATATATATTCTCAGCCCCATTGTATTGGTGTGTATTTAATTTGTTGTGTTTTGTGTTTAAGAGAGAAAGATGTTAGGAACATCAAGGCCACAATTTGTGCTGTTTGGGTCTTCCATTGTTCAATACAGTTATTATGAAGGTTGGGGTGCTACACTTTCTCACTTGTATGCTCGGAAGGTATTTCTTGTTATCTTCATCTTGAATGTGTGACTCATTTGGTTTCTTTGGGTGAAAGAGGATGCTTGATATTAATTTTGACTAGTTTTATTCATACACTACAATATCTTACATCAATCTTTATTCATTACTTTAATCAGAGATAGCAACTCATTTTTCTGTTTAATTTTTCCTTTGGCAATAAAGTTGTGAAGAAATAAGGTGTTAGAGATTTTGTTGACCTTTGAAGGAGTTTTAATTAAGAATGTGAGATATTTTACTGAAAAAGAAATTAAATATAGCAACAAAAAGTATTAGTTGCTCCTTTCAAAATATATATATTAGTTATTGAGCTTATTTTTATTAATATTATTTGTATCAATCAAAAGATATTTTAATATAAATATTGTAAGACTACATACACTAAAATATATGATATCCTAATGATATAAAGTAATTCTTTATAACAAAATTACTTTTGAAAACAAGTTCACTTTAGGGACCGGAATATTTATTTATACTTTGAATGTAAAATAATTGTAAACTATCATCTAATTATAATTATAAATAATTATATATGATAATTTTATCTGATTTATCATTACAAAATCAATTTATAAGGTTAAGATTTTCCTCTACTTATAAACTTTTTCTTAACATTATCTCTAATCGATATGAGATATTTTTTAGATTTTTCTTAATATCCTTTCACCCTTAATACTTTTGGATTTAATGCATGAATAATATGGTAGATGATTAATTAATGGATTCAAGATAGATTTTGATGTCATCTTAAAATTTAGATTTAAGTTTGACTCAATTCTACAAAATTCTATCTTAACATTATTTATTGTTCTAGTTGATATAATAAGAAATTTTCTTATATGCTAGAGATCATGTCATGATAAATTCTCATCTTATAAACTGTTTTTTTTTCCTAAAATAATATTAGAGTCTATTTTAAATTTATCAATGATCATTCATCATATTACTCATACATAAGTCTATGTTGAGCATGAGCCATGAGGTAATGAATGAAAAAACTACATCACTAAAAATATGACCAAATTAATTAGTCTATATTAGAGGACAACCTTCACTCTATTTATTCATTAAAATATACACACTTTTAGTTCTTCTCATCATTATATTTATCTATTAAGGAATAACAATCAAAAGATTGACTTGTGACATATATATTTTTTAGGAACAGCAAACAATCTTTGTTAAATTAAGAAATGAGCATATCCTTTGCAATGATTTTGCATTGTGTATGCGTGCACTCTTGTTCGTGTAGATGAAACGCATGCAAACGGGTATTTTGTCCCTTAAAAGTCAAACAAAATGCAAATGGTGAAGCAAAAAATTTAAATGTATTTTTTCCGCCTAAAAATATGCAACTTAATCAACCCTGGTGGGGAGTGAAAATAATTTAAGTGGAAGAAGAAACTAAATTATTAAGGAATACTATTCTTATTTCCAGTCTGCAAGAAGACCATATTACAATATTTTTGGGGAAGTGGTGGTCTTAACGCACTCTCCATCACGCATAACTTCTATTTATTATAATATTAATAATTTTACTTATATATATATATATATATATATATATATATATATATATATATATATTTGAATTAGTTTTGACAGTAAAGAAATTATCTTAAATGTAATTTTTAAAGTAATTATTATAAAAAGAAAAAAATTGCTATACAAGATAATCCACGATTAAGAAAAGTATATATAAAAATACTACACAAATAATCTAGACTTATAAATATGCTTTTTGGGAGTAATAATGCATTGGTCAATGACTAAATATTTATCATCATATCCTACATGACATAATTAGGCGGACATAGTTTTGCGAGGATACGCTGCTTGGAATTCAAGGCGCGCTTTGCAGGTTTTGGATACAATTTTTCCCAAGGTATTCATCTAAGTGCTATATTCCAATCTTCAATCAGATTTTCTCCTTAAATGTTAACTCCACCACTTTCCCCCACCCCTTGTTTTGATATGGAAAGTTTATTACAAATGAACCTCACAAATTGAATATGCGTGTTACTGATATAGATGAGCTTGAAAATATTGCACATGATGTCTTCAACTTGTCTTAGAAGAAGTTACCATTGAAATATATGTTTGGAAGATTATATACTAAACGTACTATTGAATGAACTCAATTATCACAACTTGCAAGCTCATAAAACAAATTATCACAACTTGCAATGCTTTTTTTTTTTTTTTTTTTATTTACATTTAGCTCTGTATAATTACGATGATTCTTGTTGAGACTGTTAAACAAGGAATTGCCCTTTTGAAATGTATTTTCATGTTCATCTTTAACTCAGGATGCCAAGGAGCAACCATCATTGGTGATTGTGTACTTTGGTGGTAATGATTCTACTCTTCCAAATCCAAATGGCCTTGGTCCTCACGTACCTGTAGAGGAATACAAGGAAAATATGAGAAAGATTGCTATCCATATGAAGGTAAACATTCGCACTAGAGTAACTTTTTCTGTCTTAATCATTACTAGTACTATTTATCATGTGGAAGAAATCCTTCCTCATTCAAGAAATTCTTGAGCAGCGTGTGCTTAAAACTTGATCTTATGTTGATGGTTGCTAAGTTTGATACAAATCCTAATGATTGGCAGTGCCTTTCTGAGAAGACTCGCACAATATTTCTCACTACTCCTCCCATCAATGAGGCTCAAATCCATAACAACAGGTAATGACTGCAGTTGGTTATTTTAATTTCACATAAAGGTAGATAGATACATTATAGTATTAATTTTTTTCATGCAATGCTAGTATAAAGATTTTTAAATTGTAAACTAATAAAAAATCATGTCAAACATAACTTTTAAAATAATCTATAGTCTATAAAAACCATCCAACCATCACCACGTATTATCACCATTCTATGTTACATGGGTCCAGTGTCCTTTTTTTATAACTTTTTTTTCTCGTTTAACCTCTTTTTTTACTCTCTCTTTTTCATTTTTATTTTTGTCCCTGCATAACAAAAGTTGTTGCCTAATTATTATAAAAATCAATAAATTTATTATACATGATATATCAATTAGTGCTTAAGTGAAAGGATAACAATATATTCTAATTGAATTCATATAATATAGCATGGTTGATATGTAAGAATTTACATCTTGTTCATGGCAAGAAAATCGCCAATTAGTGAGGGATTATTTTCTCATATTTCTGTAGCTTCCCTTGCTATTCATGCTAATTCGTGACTAATAATTTACTCGCTATTTCGTTGTTAATCCCTTGCAATTCCCACGCTAATATGTCGCTAATCCCTCGCTATGCAGATCCAGACCCTAAGTCAATGAGATCAAATTATAAAAAATAAAATCAGTGAGTTCAATTATATAAATATAGATAAAATAAAATATAAAAATATAAGATTTTATTTACAAATTAGATGAATTTTAAAAAATAAGGAGATACAAATGCCTACCCTCACAACCATATAGGTCCGCCACTTCTCGCAATACCAATGGTTTAAGGTATACACAATGGCTACTCGCTTGTTTTGATGAAGGAAGAGGATAATGGAAAATATCATATGTAAAATGACATTTGATACAGAACAGAGTAGTAATAAAACATGGAGAAATCCATAGCACTGTCATAATGTCATGCAAAAAAATATGAATGTAAAACCCATAAAAAAAAAAAAAAAAAGACTACCTAGCCTCGTAACACTACGACCATAGAAGGTTGAGAAACATAATTCTTACTAATTAGTAAGGTCAAACATATATAGGGGTTGGTGCAGAGGAACTATACTATTCAATAAAGATATATATATTCACCTTAACTACTAGTAATTCATAATAATTTTAGCACTACCTAGATATACTTTCTTAGGTCAATCACACATCAAACACAGACAAACAGGATTATCATAAATCATAATAAATTATTCAGACTAACATGAGCATCTAAATAAGATACTGCAAAAATTGCTCTACCATCCTCACACCAAGACATAAGCAGCAGCAGTAACGTGCTTTCCATTACACAATATTGAAATTATTTTTGCTAAAATACAAACCACAATTTTGGAACCCAACAAAGAGCCAATTAGGGAAAAAGTGCGATAAAAGAATAAAACATCATCTGTTACATAATTGAGATGGCTACCTCATGGTTAGTAATTGAATTGCTTAAAGCCAAATAGTAATCCTAGCAACCCTTGCATCAACAGGGTCTTCCCTTTTAGAGCTGTTTGAAATAATAATTGAAACAACTATCAGTCATCCAATCAATAGTTTCAAATTACAAAATATAATTAGTTAAAAATTAAAAAAATAAGGTGAGTAGATGGGGAAGGTGAGTAGATGCCATAACCCAACAACTAATTACCACAGCCACCACAAAAAAAAAGGTAATGAATTCAGCATAAAATCTACAAGACCTTAATTAAATCTATTTTGCTGCCATATAAGTTTAGAGGATGACCGGTTGTTTTTATAATTAAAACCTTAACCTTTGACATTCTTATCCTAATTTCCTTTGGAATTATAATATGATTTTTAAACCTCTGATGAATAAATTGTTGGAATGAAACCAGTGATCCACATGGCCTGCTACTAAGGACAAATGAAGCTTGTCTAATATATGCAGAAGCATGTTTGGAAGTGTGCCATGAGATGAATGTCAAGGCCATTGATCTATGATCTGCTATTCAGAAAAAGGATAACTGGAGAGATGTTTGCTTCATGTAAGTATATATGCTCTTATGTTTCACTCAATTAAAAAGCTAAAGGTTCAAATTTGCATATTCCATTCAGTTTGATTAGGTGGCTAATTTGGTTTTTATTTCTTAGTGATGGAATTCATCTTTCAACTGAGGGAAGCAAGATAGTAACAAAAGAGATATTGAAGGTGCTCAAAGAAGCAGAGTGGGAGCCTAGTTTATATTGGAGGTCAATGCCAAGTGACTTTGGGGAAGATTCACCATATGATCCAGTTGGACCTGATGGAAAGTCAACTATTAATCTCTCCAACTTTGCATTTCCCAACAATGACCAATGGGACTAGACTTGTGTTTATTGAAAACTATATATAGACATTCCCCAATTCATTGTATCCTTAGGCATCAGTCACAAAATAGGCTTTAATTAATATTGTGCTTTAATTTGTGCCTAATGAAAGCATGATATATATTCTTTGTTGTTATATTTTCAATAATAAATGGGTGATCATTTGACCCTGGCTTTTCACCACGTAATGAACTTGTAACTTACTCTGTATGCGACATGTAGGTTTCATTTCATCTCATGATTTTATGTTTCCACGGAGTTCATTTTAAATAATGTAGTGCACGCCATTTGTATGAGAGGAGAATAAAGAAGTAAAATGAATGAAACTATTTTATGAGATAAAATCAATCAGTCATGATATTTAAACACTTAAATAATACTACAAATACTCTTTATTTTTTTTATATATCTCTTTCTCACTTATTACCAGTCAAATTAATTACTTATCTTTTCTCTTTTCCTCTCTAGGTATACTAGTATTCCAGGCATATCCACACTTAAATGAGCGGCCTTCTAAAAAGTTACATACAAATGCCTTGAATGTGTATGTTTATCCCTCCTATTTTTTATTATATTTTAACCCCTACCTATAATTTTTCCCTAATACTATCCGTCTTTAAATATAAAATTCTTTTTTTAATTTTGTTTATTCCTTTTTATAAGACTTTTTTTAAGTTATATTTTGTATTAATTATTTTTTGACCCCAATATCCTTAGTTACTTTATAATAAAGGTTATGTATTAATTAATAAGATAAATGTATTATCTCTTACAAGAATTGAATAAAAAAACTAACAAACATTAATTAATCAGGAGTGAAAATAATTAAGTGAAAAGTGAGCGATTGAATTCCAATAATTTTAAGGATAATTTTGAAATGTTATGAAGTATATTAAGCAACTTTCTTAAAAGATATGAAATAGTTAAAAAAAGTCTTAAATTTAAGAACAAAAGTAGTGCTTATTAATTTTTATTTTTTTAAATAGATTATCCCTCATGACTTAAGGTCCTAGATTTGTTGCAAACTAGTATACACACCTCTTAAGTGTTCAAGACTCCATGCGTGCATTTGATACACACTATTATACAAGACAAAAGAGAACATTGTGTACATGACAATTTTTATCATGTACAAGGATATGAACAACACAAAAACATAATATTAAATTTGTTAAAAATACCCTTTTTAATATTAATTATCTTAATATAATTTAAATTATTATATATATATATATATATATATATATATATTAGCAAATTCAAAATACATAATATATACAAGTAATTAGAAAAAAATCCAAGTCCCACATTAACTAGAGATAGTGTCAAGATAAAGCATATAAGGTGAGGTAATCCTCACTCTATGAGCTAGCTTTTAGGATTGAGTTAAGTCCAGATTTCTTCTTGCCATCAGAGCTTATCCTAGATTCATTCAAAAGGATCACGCACCAAGCCCAAAGAGTGTTGGGCATGAGAGGGTGAATTAGAAAAAACTCAAGTCCCACATTGACTAGAGATTGTGTCAAAATAGAGCATATAAGGTGAGTGCAACTTCACTATATGAGCTAACTTTTAGGGTTGAGTTAGGCTCATATAAACTGTATGATAAAGTGGTTAAAATTGGTAGATAACGTGAATTCAAAATATATGACATGATAAAGTTGTTGTAGCTAACAAATTATGTGTCTTTTGAATATTTTATAATTTGGATTCAAAATAACAAATTATCTCATAATTTTTTGAATAAAAAAATTAAATTTTTGTCATATCCTTATATGTTTCATTTGTGCCCTCCCATAATTATTTTTGTGAAAAAAATATTTGTCATAATGTGTATCTGTTAACTAATTGGCAAGTGCACTAATTCGTTCAAGTAGTAATTTAAAATGGTAAGATCGAGTACCGTGTCCACAACGATTTTCTTGCACTCGAATAATGCGTATTCAATTTGTATGCGATTAATAAATGACTTTATACTAAGTTAAGTAAATCATTTGTGTTGCAAGGCAAACAATAATGCAATTCCATGTTAAAACCTAGTAAAAGAAACAAACATCGAGCTTAGTGAAACAAGGAGAATACATGATTGCTTATGTTAGGGAACACCTTACCAGAACCTTTCTTGATGTAATTATAATGATTTTTCTCTATTTAATATTATTCTAAATGTCACTTACACCTATGAAATTACTTTTACTATGATTCCTCATATGAAAAAGTCTAATCCTTCCTAGTTTCGTTCTTGATTTCTCAAAAACCAAACTAAGTGAACAACATGACGAATGAGATGTAATCTATTACTAAATTACTTCACACTATACCTAGAAATGAAGAATTTTAGTTGCTCTTCCAAGTTCTAAGGATTAACCACATTTTCCAATGCTTAAACCTTAACACAACATATAAATGGATGATCAAGCAAAATACATGAAAATAAACACATGAAGAAGCAAAGGCAATAACAATAATATTAAATAGATAATGAGAGTTTTTACATCAAGAGAGTTCGGTGGAGATTCCCCAACAATGAAGTGTTTAGCCCTCCATTAACATGGAGAGCTCAACTATAAAAAAAGTGGAAAAAGCAAGGGAAGTGGATGATGTGATGTGAAATGAGGAAGAAGTGGGCTATTAAATGTCTTCTTTCAACCTATGCTCTAGGGTTTTTGTTCTTTCTCCCCAGAAACGTCATATCTTCCTCTTTTTTTGCCTACTTTAAAGCCTCTTGGGTTTCACAATCCGCGACTATTCGTTAAGTGCACAGGCTGAGCTAAGTGCGAGTAAGTGGCTAGGCGCTGAGCGAGCTAAACACACGCTAAGCGAGCTGACTGCACACTTAGCGCGAACAATGTTGGCTGCAAGCTCTCCAGGCTGCTTCTTCATGCTGGGCAGGTCTCTTCCCGTTGAGCAGCTAAACTGGCTAAGCAAGATTCATGCGCTGAGCGCGAGCCTTCAAACTTCACTTCTTAACTTCCCTTGCTCGAAATCTACAAAAATTCAAATCAAAATAGTATAAATTATCATGTTAAGATCTTCATTGTGTAAAACTCATAGGAAATCAACTTTCTAATGATTCACACAAAAAGAAACAGTAAAAGTGGAGGAACATTGCTAATTTTCATGTGTTTTAGTGCATATTTTACTTATGAATATCAATTATTAGTATCTTTCTTAATGAACATATACATCTTAACCTTTTCAAATAGTTGTTTAAAAAAAAAACACCATTACCCTTTTAGAAGTTTTTCTTGTTGCTTCTACAAAAGTTAAAATATATAGTTTGATTATAACTTTTTTAAAAATAAAAATACTAAAATCGTAAAATTTCAGTCGTCCCAAAGATTTAAACTTTATTATTTTTTGTATTTATACTCGTATAACTTCCTACAAAGAAAATTATCGGTATCCAACACAAAAATTATCTACTAGACAGCACAAAATAGAAATAACTAAAATTCTCGCTATAAATCCTAAAAAAATGCTGTCTTTTATGCCATCTTTGACATGTGTTTTGTGTTAAAGGATAATTACAGTACATCTTTATCCTAGTTTTGATAAATTTTATCACCTAAATTTTATTTTTATAAATTTTATCATTCAAATTTTTTATTTTTGTATATTTTATCATCATTAACAAAGATGAATGATTTAGATTTTAATATCAATTATAATTATATCCAATATAAAAATCATTTTTTTATATCGATTAAATTAGATCTAATAAAGAAAGTCATTTTTCTACGTCTATTAAAAATACAATCAATAATCAATGTACAAAATGTTAAAAAGTAATTTTTTACATGGTTTTATTACCAACATGATAATACAATATATAAAAAATGAAAATTTAAATAATAAAATTTATAAAATATTAAAAGTTGTATAATAAAATTGGTGAAAAAAAAAATTAAATTATAAATTCACAAAATTATTAAAGTTGGATGGTAAAGTTTAAAAAATAAAATTTATAAAATTAAGAATCTTTGTTAATAAAATTTGCAATTAAACTTTTATACTACTAAGAGAATTTACAACTTAGTACAACATAGGAAAAGACCCCTCTTGACGGGAAGGACCCCCGGTTAGTTGTATTCGACGACGTTGCCTGCGGCCTCTGTCTCTTCTGTTTAAGGGCCGTTGTTGTTGCTGGCAGCTCCTCTCTCGTGCTGCTAGGTGTGAGACAATTTATTTCTTCAGTGCTCCTCTTTTTTATGGCATCCTTAAGGGTGAGTAGTAAATTACTAATATGTTCTGCACCATAACACAACAATTTGGGAATTAATTATAAGGGTATTTAGGAAAAAATATTATAATGGAGGTATATATAAGGGTGTTCAAATTCAGACCCATCTAAAATAAAAATAAAAAATCACTAAATAAAATAAAAAATCAAACCAAATTGATTTATTTTGTTATGCATTTTATGCAAATATCATTGTGTTTTGTAGTGTTATGTTAATGTATACTACTTTTCTTTCATACCATTTTTTTTAAAGATATATTTAGTTTAAAATAGATGAAAATTCAGGGATTTAACATATTAATAAATATGGTAGATTGTTATCAACAATTTTTTTAATGCAAATTTATTTAAAATATGAAAAGAAAGTATATAAATTTTAATGAAATAATATTTTAATAAGAATCCCAAAAATTAAAGAAACCAAGTCGTAAAATATTAATTTGGTTTGATTGAGATTTTATTTTAAATGAAAATAAAATCAAATTTAACCAGATATGTTTTTTAAACTTGATTCCAATGATTTTTTCAATGAAAATCAAATCAAACCAAGCACACATACCTTAGGTATATTTGTTATATGGGGAAGGCATAATTATAGTGGGCCGTTAAAGGCTTAGTCCGTTGCCGCCACCGCTACAACGAGAGCAAAGCTTCGTAGCATAGCAGCAGCCAGCAGCACTTGGAGTTCCGACTTCGGCTTCTACTTCTTCCTTCGCTTTCGCAGCGAGGCAACGCATCGCAACGAGATTCTCCAAGCTCTGCATCCCTCGGCGACGCCGTCCACAACCTACTGTGTGAGCTTCTTCTTCTTGGTGTTGCTGTTGTGATTAATTTCTGGTTATGTTTTATTAACTGATGAAAAATGAAACCTTGGCGCGGCATGCATCGCATGTTCCCTATCATTTATCTTCACCCTTAAAATGATTCTTGCCCACAGCATTAGGTTTCAAGATGCTTTTTTATTTATTTTTTTTATTTTTTTGCATTTGGAGCTCACAACCCTGTTCTCCGAGTTTGGTCTGTGAGCGAATCTCTTGCATTCAATTTGTAATCCATCCCCTAAATGCTTTATAAGCATCGGATACTTTCATGGACTCAATTTTATTGTAGGCAGGGGAATTTCCCTAAACTTCTCTCTTTTTTCATTCCTTTCCTTTTTCCTTTCTTTTCTTTTATTTGAGCTGTATGGTTTGATACCTTTAAGTGAATTTGCCCCCAAGTGGATTGGATTTGAGTTAGGGTAATTCTCTCCGTGTCTTTGTTCATGCTTCATAGGACCGACCAAAACTTCGCTTTAAGGGATGCCAAGAAAAAAATATATGTGGTTTAGTAAAAAAAATTGAATTTGTTGCATTTATGCGGTTTTGTATAACTGAAATTGGGCCTTCTTTTGCAAACAAAACAAATAGACACTCATGCCATTGTGCTGCTACAAGGAGCATAGAGGCAGCAGCATTGTGAATACCATTAAAAATCAGTTACAGGTACTTCTTCCTTCGCTTTCGCCCTTCCTATGAATTAGTACATTGAATGGCACTAGAATCTAACTCAGCTTTTGCTTTTGCTTCTGCTTTTTTCAGTTTCATTATTAGTGCAAGATGCCTCGTTCTAAAGCCAACAACAACTCAAAGAAACTGAAGGGCATTGACTTCAAGGTTTCCCCTATGGCCCTAGCACTGCCCAACTCTATAATATGCATTTCTGCATGTGTAAAATTCTGTTTATGAGTATTTTGTAGCTTTTAAACATGGGTCACTTGTTCAAAATTTTCAGAAAATAAGGCGAAAGGTTGGGAGGAAACTGCCACCACCTAAGAATACAACAGATACTGAAATTAAATCTAAAGGTACCCCTTCTGCTCCAAAATTAAAATAGGTTCTGTTCATCACATGTTCATTTACCAATGGGTGTGCATGGTTATCCAAATTAAAACTAGATATATAGTTTGAGTTTTGAAACCATATCACTTTTTTTTTTTCCTGCAAAAATAGTATTATATTAATGAGTACCAGCGGTACTAAAAGTACATAATACAGGTCAGATCTGATCCCTTGACATTTGTTACGTCTATGGAACCATAATCTGATCTATGTGAAAACATTACAAAAATCTGCTCTGAAATTCTGTCCTCCTCATTTGAGGAATCCTACTCTAATTCTGTCCTCCTCACTTTTTTCTTTTTTAAATCTGGTTTGGTTTTTTGGCCAAATAGGTATATGGAGAAAACTGGATTTGGCTCAAAACCAGTTTTTGAACCAAACGTTATTCTAAAACCAGTTTTGAACTGATGTAAAATTAGTTATATATATATGAAGTTTGTAAAAAAATGGTTTTGAAACTGATTAACCGAACCATTTGTTAAGAAGTAATAAACCGGTTTGGTTTGAAAATCGGTTTACATTCTATGGATTTTTGGAATGTGGTTTGCGTTGGGTTATGGATTGGTTAAGTTTAATTGCTTCTTTTGCACACCCTAATAGTCTACTACCATTTTGTGTTAGCAAAGCAAAGTGCAAGACACGGTGAAATTTGTTGTACTTGTATTAACTTAATAACTTGTTTGATTTTGTTGATGCAAATAACAATCTGAGCTGTTTTCTTTTGCCATACTTCAAAGTTTTCACAAAAAATAACATAAAATAAAATTCTACACTATCCTGTCAAATTAAAATATATTTATATTTTGTCTGAAGTTTAAGAATGTCCATCTGCTTCTGCTGTTAATACTTATATAGTATAGAATCTCTCTTTTCCTCCCTCCGTATCTCTCTCTTACAACCCAACAAATGGAATTTCTTTTTAATTGTTTTACAACATTTATTTACAAATGACTTTAATGTCATGAAATAAGTTAACAAACATGTCTTCAACAGCAATTGTTCTTCCGGAACAGAGTCTTGCGGCAGAGAAGGCAGGTTTGGCTGTAAACAAGAAAGGTTTGACTTTAAAAGAACTTCTCCAGCAAACATCTCATCACAATCCAAAAGTTCGTAGAGGTATATTTATTTTTTTATAATATATTGTAATTATCTAATTGCCTTTAAATGTACTTATTAGTGTCATTAATCCTCTACATAACTATAGAACAAATTCTGTATGTTTTAAACCGATAAAATCTTCAAAAATATTATTCTTGATAAGCTGAGTTGAACAAAATTTTTCAGCTTAATAGAGATTAGCTTATTAAGCTATTAACCTTAAAAGTTAGAGGCCTGTTTATACTAGTGCACTTGCTACTAACATGTGATCATGTGGAGGGAATGTGACTGATTGAATTACGTAGATAATTCTAGCTATTTATTACAATTGTAATGTATTTTGTGTTCATATAATTAATGGAACTTTTTTATGAATTCAAATAACAATGAACCTTGGTTTGGAGCTGAAACACCAAGCCAAAACCTTGGTTTTGGTTTAGTTTTAAATTTTTGAGGAATGATAGCTCAAGTTGGTTCGAGTTTAAGCTTGAAGCCTAAAAATCAGTACCATGGATGCTGTGTCAATATTAGTCATTATTTCCAATCTGTCAAAAATAAAATTAAGCAGCCATTAATTATATTATTTGGATCTTATGAAAGTTAATCTAATGGCATGTCTTGATTGATTTAATGTCTTGGCTTGGTTTCTATTCCTAATATACTCTTAGTCTTTTTGAATTGTAATGTCACAGATTAATGTCATTGCGTTATTTAATCCAGTTAAGCATTCAAATTTTCATTTAAATTTGATAATCCTCATATTTAATACTCTTTCTTTTCCACCCTTTAAATTACAGATGCATTGATTGGTATTAAGGATTTATTCACCAGATATCCAGCTGAACAGAAGTTGCACAAATATGCTGCTGTAGAAAAACTTCGTGAGCGCATTGGTGATGATGATAAAGTGGTTCGAAAATCATTATATGATCTTTTTAAAGTAGTGATTTTACCTTGCTGTAAAGAGGTACTTTTCATTTTGTTTACTTAAATCACTTTTCTAATACATTGGGATGATGCACCATTATCATTTGGATGGATAAAATATTCTAGGCTGCAGCTTTTTTTCTCCTTTTTTGATAATAGAGTTCACGTAGAACAAAGAAAAAAACAGCAGGAGGATTAAGATTTTTCCTAAAGTTGGATAGGACACTATAGATATCGAAAAATAATGATAATGCACATCAACTCAAAAGAGCAGCCCAGTACATACTGGAAGCCCAGAACTAGAAGAACCTTTAAAATCTTATCAGCAAAACTGCAAAAGCCCAAAATGCCCAGGAATGGTGGGGTAGAAGAAATTTATGGTTAAAGGTTATGGAATCATGCTCCCACCAAATTAACCTCACTCCAGCTAAAAAGCGCAATATTTTCATCCTACTCCCTAAACCACTGATCCACACAAATGTTGAGCCATTCTAACTTCTTGTTGGCTTATGAAAAATATTTTGCAGAGAAAATTTCATCTGTTAGAAACTGAAATATATAGCATTTGTAAAGGATTTCAGTCAGGGATTATTAATTTCTGATTAGTCTAAAATTAGTTTAACAATATTTGATACCTTGACGGATTATTCATTGGCTTCCGGTTAAGGGATACCCCAGGTTCACAAAAAAAAAATGCATTTTGATAGTTATTCACCAAAATTTTATGCTTGATAAAGCCTTGGTACGCACTTTAGGGGAGCCTTAACAAGGAAAGGTGTAATATGGTGTTGGCTTGGAACATTGATATTGGATATTTTTTTCTCTTGTGAAAAAGTAAATAATGGTTTTTTTCTCATGATTTATGATTTGTTATATTGTCTCTGGTTATTGATCTATGATGCATTAAGATGTTTGATTGTAATACTCTATAACTCTCTGAAGCTGATTGCTATCCTCATTGTTTTTGAATTCTGATCGAGGATCCAATTATTTTTTTCCTCATGCACCCTGTAATCTTTATATGATTATATATCATTACAGTAAGGATTTGTAACACTTCAATTGCCTTATTATGTTACTTGGTTCTCCCTATATTTTGTAGGACAATCAAGAGCTGATCGTTTCTTTATTGATGCCTTACATTTTTAATGCAATGACTCATTTGGTGGTTGATGTTCGGATGATGGCATTTGATTTTTTAGACCTCATTCTTGAGTTTTATCCTCCTTCCTTTTCACCATCTTATGCAGAAAAGGTGATATTATCTGCCATATTTAAAATTTCTTTTGCCGACATGTTAGGATTGCTCCTTCAAATCATATTTTGTTTTAAGATGCAACTCTTTGTTCTATGGTGATTTTGGGGGGTGGGGGTGGGGTGAAGGTTATTTGCTCATGCAATAGCAGCAGTTGTGAGCTCTTTAAACTTCTCTGATGCTCTTGTAATTGGATTTTACTTCCACCTCTACGGATGAAGCTTTTAATAATTTATTGACACAATGTCAAAACCTTTGTTATACAGTTTCATGCTAGTGATCTTTGAATTTTATGATATTTTCTGTACTGAAATGTTGCCTAACAATAGGAAGAAAAAATAAGCCAATGCTTCAATATGTCTTTGGATTTTTTATAGAATTTTGTGTAGTGTTTAACCAGATATAACAATAGCTTAAAATTTACTTGAGGTGCAATTTCCTTGTTATTTTAAATATTCTTATTTCTGATATGTTGTTATTCTGAATTCCTATACGGTCAATAGAGTATTTTTTTTTTAATTATTAATACCGTTTGAATATTTGTCTGATGAATTTGGGAAATTTGCTTAAATTATTGCGGCAATTTATTTCGTAGTTCTGTTGGCAAAATACACTGCAATTCATTGCATTTCTATTTCCCATGGTTTTTCTTGATTGGTTTCAGTGCCTTCATTTTCTTTATCTATTTCCTAGCACGCTATTATATTCTTCATCTGCATGCTTTTATTCTTCAATTGTTGCTGAAATTGAGTTCTATATCTCTCCCGTTATTGTAGTTGTATTTTTGTATTTGATGCTTAGAATTCACTTATCTTGGTTGCATGGTTAACAGATTTTTCAGAATTATGAGGATATTCTAGTGAGGAACCAGTACTATTTACAGGACAAAGGAAAACTAAAGGATGCTCTTGCTGGGCTGGTTCGCTGCTTGTCACTCCTGCCATGGAATAAAGAAGAAACTGATTTGCACAATAAGGTATTTTATTTTCATTTGGCTGTGAAAATTAGTAAAGACTCTTTTACATGAATCGACAATACAATTGTAAATGCTCTGTTAGTCTTTTTAATTTAAGTTTTGCTATTTCTATGCATGACATAAACCTCTTTGCATTTTCATTTTAGCAATCTCTTTTGTCATTTCATTTCCACTTAGCTTTATGATTAAATTGGTTGATTTATGTGCATCTGGAACTTGTAACTTCTTCTCAGGATACATGTAGTACTTTGTAATCTTGCACAACTCATAATTTCACAATACTATTCGGATAAATACATATACTATGAATAGAGTGGGAGTTATGACTATGATTTATATTTTTGGCTTTTCAGACCTGGTAAGTTTCTGCTGTGTGAAACATCTCATTGTGATTAATGTTGACTTTATTTTATCTTTTGTGCATTCACCAATTTATTTCTAATACTTTTTCTAATTTTAATAGGATGCTACTGGACAAAGGGTGTTGCATGCCTTTGAAGTTGATGTGTCTATGAGCTCTAATGGTATGCTAACTTCAAAAAAAAAAAAAAAACAATTTGATTTTGAAACAAATAACTAATTGACTGCTGTTGCATGAGTTTGCATAATTTTCAAATATTTAAAAGTTTTGTCAAGCTTTTATGTTCTTAACAATTGTCTGACAGTCCTGTTCTATGCTTTATCTGTTTGTGTAGGTTTTTCTTGTATCATAAAGAATTTGAAGGATCTAGTGCCAGTATTAATAAATAGTTTCCTGGAATTTATTCCATTGGTTCATTCTATGGAAAGTCTTGAAGGGAAGTCTTTTGGTTGTATGATATCCATTCTTCATAGCATATATCTTATAGTCAGGTCTATTGCTTATGGGACTGATAAGGATTCAGAATCCCCAAGTTCTCAAGGTGGACCTGATGCAGCTGTATGGGATGTTAACATCTCTTCTGCATTCTTGAAGAAATTATTTCCTCGTTTCCCCCTCAACCCGGTTGATCATCTTTCTGAAAAGGTGTGTGATTGTGTGTGTCGATTTTACCCTTTAGTGGGGACTGGTGAGTAGAACAATAATTGTAAAATTGTGGTCTAAAGAGAAGATAGAACTATTCATATAAAATTGGCATGTTATGGTCAAGTATATTTCAAAAATAAATTAGTTTACCCCTATAAAAAGTTTGTGGTGGATTACCCTTTTTCTGCTGTGTTGTGGTGATCTGGTTCCATTTGTGACATGGAGTGGGGGGAAGCAGCAGGACTGTGATATTCCTCTAATTCCAAATAAACTAATTCTTTCTTCTTTTACTTTGCAGGATTGTGATAGGTTGTTTGACTTGAACATGATCGTTGCCAAAATATTTTTTGAATTAAATGAATGGACGAGTCTTCCTCCTAATTTGTTGGAGACATTTCTAGAATTTTTTGAAAATGCTTTGCTTGGGAAGGTTTGATACATAACATAATCCTTTTTAAGTTTCATTATCAGTTGAAAATAGTGGTCATTCTACATCTGAAATTGACTTGAATTGTTAGTATACAGTTCTGCAGGGCTACACAGTCTGGTAAGGCTGTCTGGGAAGAGTGTTTAGTTCAGCTCCTTTCATTTATTCCTAAATTTCTTTCACGTGGGGCAAGCTCTTGGACATCACGTCTTCTTCAGGTTTGACTTGACAGTTGCCACATGAATTCCAAATAATTTATTTTTGTTGGAACTTTGGAAGCCATTAATTTGGATATTCTGATTTTTTTTTATTCTACAGTGGCTTTTGGTTTCTTTTTAGTTTTTATTATATGTTGATATGGTATGTTTTCAATTACTTCAATAATTACAAAAAATGTCATCTTCTATTTTCAATTGTTTCCTGTTTCCAAGATGTTGTCAGAGATATGGTAGAAGCCTGATTTTCTTGTTTTCACCATCTCCCAGTCCCTTGTGACTTCTTGAAAATAATAAAGAAAGGGTGACCTTTTTGTTAATCAGTGAAAATATATTAACTAAACTGAAAACAGTAAATAAACTGAACACTGCATTAATTTTCTGGTTTTGTATTATTTTGTACCATGTTTATGGTAATTATGTTTTTCCTTTCCACAGGTTTTGATGTTGCTATTAACATGGAATTGTGGCACTTGCAGGCTTTTACCCAGACATTTAGGGAAAGCAAGCCAGGTTCCTTGCTGAAATTGGCCTGTGTTTCTGCTATTGAAGATATGCTAACTCCTGTAAGTTTGGCTTCATATCATTCTAGGAACTTCTTTGAAATGAAATTCTTGACTTTTGGATAATCTTATGATTTATGAAAGCAATTTATTTCCTTCCTCTTCTCTCCCTTTCCATATTAACATTTATTTTTGTCTTTGGTTCAAATCTAGATTGAAAGCATGCTTTCCATAGAGACAAGCAATCCAGAAAATTTAGAACTTCAAGATGCTTTACTCGCATGGATTAGAGAGCTCCCTCTGTTGCTTATCCAGCTTGGAGATAAACACCCAACCTGCTCCCAGGTAGTCATTATTTTGATTCGAAAAGCAGCTTTTTATGTGAAATTCCTGGATTTGACAGAATTTTGAGAGATCAATGTGCTTTAGTATTGATCTTAAATCTGCAATTTAGTGTCTTGTTTTACCTAAAATGTTCAATGTTCATCATAGGTTGTGTTACGCCTTCAACTTCGTATTGGACAATGCTCTTTGTTGAATTCATCACTTGTTTGTATGTATGACAACACACAGTACTCATTGCTAGATTTTTATTGTACATGTCAAGGAGGTAAACATGAACATGCTGTTGACATCAATATTAATTATACATTACCTGTGTGAGTTATTCTTTGGCTTCTAAGTTTTTGGCTTTTTCATCTTGCAGGACAGATATGTTATGGTCCTTTTCTCAGGCTTCCTAGAGAATCTCAAGAGCTCTCTTTATGTTCCCTTTACTATTTCTCTTATTTGGACCTGCCTATTTTAAAGTCAATAGCTTGTTGTTGCCTAAGTAAGCTTTTGCGCATGTTTTAAATTTGACTAACTTGATATTTTTTAATGAATTTTTAGTTCACCATATCTCTTCACTTAACATTTTACCTACTATCATTTGCATAATTAATATTAAATGTTATTAAATTTTACCATGATACATGATGGCAAGTTATTGAAAGGCTTATCATTTAAATTTAAACATTAAATATAAGAGAAAAAGGTTGTCTTTGAATTAGTTGAATGTGAGATTTTGTTATTTGAGGAGAATAAGTTTCCAACTTTGTTCTTTCTTTACTTCTAGTAATATTAATAAATGTGAGGTATAGCATAGAAGTCCAACTACTTTGATTTTTTTTTTTTTTGAGGAATTTTTTTTCGGAAGCATCTTAGTCTATGTCCTCAAAGATTTAAGTAATATTTATTTAATAAAAAAACATGTAATTGGTGTGTCATCAAATAAAAAAAATGAAGATATTTGTCTGACTTGGAAGCCTTATTTTTTATTTATTTTTATGGCCTCCAGTAAACAATGATGATGGGACTTTTCAATCAAGAAGTACATAATGTGGTTTATTTTTGTTAAAATCTTGTAATGTTGATTTTAAAATTGGGACTTTCCCCCCAAAGTAAATGTTACAGTGATAAGACATTGTTTCTAAGTTATCCGGGAGAGATGCCTACAAGGACTCTGATATTAACGAGAAATAAGTGTTTTGATAAGTTAAAGCAATGGAGGATACTTTTGTATGGTACTTTTTCCTCAATCCTCACTTCCTGTGTCAGTGCTTTTAATGTGCAATGTAGCCAATGCCTTTAAAGTTGGAATAGGATTCAGATACTAATTCTGTACAAGTTTCTGGCTTAAAGCTTATGAATATTAATTTTGTTTGTACTTATTGCAGGTGCAGATCTAGATCCCTATGTGTTATTTAGGATCATAGAGGTTCTCCATTCAGCCTATAGAGATGGACATATAAAAATTGCAGATTACTTGAGTGTTTTCATCACCTTGGTCTTGCGTTTCAAAGTTTCCCCTGGTAGCTTACAAAGATTTATTTGGACTACTTGTTTGAACTTGTAACTTCTGATAATATCCATTTCTTGTTTCACTTTTCCAATTTAGAGCTTTTGTACATTATACTCAGTAGTAGTGATCAGAAAAAACTAGAAGGGGTTGAAATTGGCAATGCAAAACAACATATTCCATGTAATAGAAATAGGACCCAAAAATTGAATAGGGAAACTGAACAGTATTGATACTGAAATATGACTAATCAGAGGGAGGGGAAACTTCTGTTACAACATGGAATTAAGGATAATTAAAAGGAAAACTAGACTGTAGGGGCAGAGCTCCTTGCAGAATGAAAATGAAGAAAACTGAAATAAGAATAATCCCTTTCATGAGGAAGAACCCCTTCACTCAGCCTATCCAGATATTTTTCACTCAAGAATCCTCATACCTCTCATTCTGCTACCTTCCCTCAAATATTCATTCTCTCTCCCCCTAGTATGATCCTCACATCTCCCTCCCCCACTCTCCTTCTAGCTATCCATTCTGTTATGCTCTCCTTCTCTTCCCTCCAAATCACATCTTACCCTTACCACTCCTCTTTATTTGTTAACTTCTAACTGCAGGCACAGTAAGCCCAATAGTTGGTTACCCTTCACCTTGTCTACATTGCTAATTTTCATCTGTACTTATCTATCCAATTTGCATTCCTACCACCTATATTTGGCTTCTTGGTAACTTGTAAATAACAATATTTATATAGCATTTTTTCCATGTTCTTGAGCTAGAAAAGCTACTGAATTGAGGAAAGTTGTGTTCATCCCTGGCCAAGAAAAAGCTAATTTAGTTATCTATGGTTATTGAAATAGCTATATTTATCAATCTTTTAAACCTACTTTTGGTAGTCAGTCTTCTGGCATCAGAAATGTTATTCTTTTTTAATTCTGCAGAAATCGGTTCTGCTGGTTTTAAGAGTGATCCACTCTGCCAAACTTTGAAGTCAATGACAACTGTTCTTTGCTCATACATGGCACAGATGGGTGACAATTCTCTTGTTCTGCAGATAGTAGAGAAAGTGATAATTGATCAGATAGTAAGTTGACACAATTGTTTGTTTTGAGCTTTCTTTTGCATTCAGATTTTTTTCTTGTATTTTTCTGGTGCTTGCTTGTTAGCTCATTTAGAGGTTTTCTAGAAGAATGACTCCTCCATTTCTCTTACTGATATTTTGTACCACAGCCACAAAAGCCTTCTTTGGATAATAGTTGCTCTCTCCTGAGAATGCTTGTTACAGTGGATTCCAAGCCCACAAGACTTTCTGAACAAAGCATTATCATTCTAGGCCAGCATCTTTCTGAATATCTGATGGATGCTGTGCAGGTGCGTATGCTGCCAAAAACTCTGACAAGCCATCAATATATGTTTGAAGCTATGTTGTTTCCTACATACATGTCTCCCTTAATTTTGTCCTTAATTTTGTTTTGAAAGTCAAATTGTTTAGAATGTCTTTGAAATATTATGATTGCTTGGTATGATATCTTACTATATAAAATAAAGATTGACAAGTTTTAAAAAGAAATGCAGAATCTGCAAAATATCTACGAGACATTATTATTTTATAGGAGATGGTGGGAATAATTTCTAAATCCTGCCTACTTCCCAGTTGATTGATTTTGGTTTATTTCCTTTGTTGATAATTGTTTTTGGAATTATCTAACGAGAGATATCAACATCACCCTTTTAACCGAAGTGAGAATTCTTTCAGAAAAATGTCGACTTGACCATTCTATGGGTGCTTACACCCTACTTTTGAGCTAGGACTTGATTCTTTTTTATTTTTCTTGCATTAATTTAGTGTTTTTTTTAATGGCTGAAGGTTCCATAGTTGAGGGTATATAAAACTAACCCTTCGGCCTCAAGGGTATTATTTGTAACAAATAACCAAGATCTTTTCATTTTCTCATCCTGCTTTAGAGACATCTATCAATTATTATTATTATTATTATTATTATTATTATTATTATTATTATTATGCTAGATCCCTATTATGTTTTCTGAAACTAGTACGTGCTTCTTGCAATTTATCATCATTTTCTTTTCTTTTCAAAAGCATTGGGTTTTAATTTTTGTTGACAACATGAATTGATTTAATTATTATATATATTTTAGTTTTTTGCTAGATTCCTAGTATGTTTTCTGATTCTAGTAAGTACTTCTAGTAATTTATCTTAGTTTTATTTTGTTATTTTTCCTAAAGCAACGGATCTTAATTTTTGCTGATATGAATTGATATTTTTCTTGATCATATATTTCACTGTACCACAGTGCATTCCAGAAGATGGTGATGAACAGGGGACTCCCTCCATTCAATTAAGTACTCGGCATTATTATCTCCTACCTTGTTTTTTCTTGTTTGATCGGTGCCATAAACTTATGAATCTTGTGTTGAAGAGAATGGGATCAGCTATAACTGAAAGTAGTTTGTCACCGATATCTGATAAATGCACTCAACATACAAGGAACTGTTTGGATAGAGTGAATGCTGTCACTTCTGTACTTTTTTTGATGCACAAGGATGCTAAATTGCAACCGATTATGTCTTTATTCAAGGAAGATATTGATAACGTCATACATAAAGTTTTTTCTTTAAAGGTAGGCTCAACCTTAGTGATCAAGAACATCTATTGATTGCTATTTTGAAGCTTGCTGTTCATAACTATTACTTATCTGCAAGAATTTCTTTTGGTTGGATAAAACAAAATTGTGAGTTTTAATAAAGGTTTTCAGTATTTTGTGATTGTCTATACTACTGTATGTAGATAGTTACATCCTCTACAGTGAGGCTTTGTGGCCTGCAACATACTAGGGATCATTTGCTTTTGGGATGTGTATCTGCACCAAATACATGCACACACTCCTTTATCATTTAATCCATAATATCACCTTTTGTTTTGGCAGCATAAAGTTCAAGTAGAGTGCTTATTGCATGCAATTATGCTAAATATATTGGCTAGCTTTCTGTAGGAAATAACTTCAAGGAAGATATGAAATGAATTACAATATTACATGGAAAGGTGTTCCTGTATTGACAATTTAGTGTAAAATGGGCTATTTTAAGACAAGATAATTCATTATCTTGAAAAAGGTTTGGTAATGGATTTGAAACATAACAATGTCTCCATTGTTGCTTCTATTATACTTAGATAAACTGTGGTAGGATGCCTTTGGTGCATTTATTTTAATCTGACCCATGAACTCTTGGGTGTTTATGTCCAAGTTACATCAGCACTCAGGCTTCTGCAGTAAAACACTGCTCAGGCCTTAATGGTTTCTTAGACAAACACATAGTCAAGCTAGTAGATACTAAATTTGGTTGGGTTGAAATCTGGTAATGGAACATTGCAAGTTTCCCAAAGAATACTTGTGCTGTGACATAATGATTTGATGTATTTTCATTTTTGTTTGTCTGACTGTTCTGTTAACTGTGGGATGAGTTTATTATTCTTGTTATTGTTCTGTTAACGTATTTAGTTTCCCAAAAAAAATTAATAGGCGTTCTTTGATTATTTCTTTTATTTTTTATGTAGACATCAGGGCGGATCAGTACGACAATTGAAGAAAGGCATGAAATACAATGTGCATTTGAACAACTGAAAATCTTAACGGGATAACAATTTTCAAGAAGGATGTTCTGAATTGAGAAACTGGTTCATGTATGTTTTTAAAGCTTGCTAGCAAATTTTTCTGACATATCATTCATCTTCATGTCATTTTATTATGTATCTGTTGGAATTTCGTATTTTGTTGTCTAGTGTGTACCATATAATACATCTTCAGGAATTTCAGAATAATTCTAGTGCTGTTTTTTGGTTTGTTCACTTGTCAGGGGTGAGGAGTGTCGTTGGGACATGTCTTCTAGTGTCTCTTGCTTTTGTGTATGACCTGTTTGAATTGAGCTATTCATCATAAAGATGACCCCACCTGCAATGTTGAATTTACAAACCAATGTTTATCATCTTCCTTCTCTGTCTTCGTCTTCCCTCCTCTTTTTTTGAGATATCATGTTTATCTTCTTTCTATCACTTTGTTCAGCTTAATCTTGCTAATAATTTTTTTTGCTTCATTTGTGTGCATTCAGCCTTTCAAATGAATCATACTATCCATGACTGCCAAGGTCACCAAAAAACATGAATAAAAATGTCATAAGTTGCTTAATCTATTATTCACCAAAAAAAAAAGTTGCATAATCTATCCCTGAATATAGCAATTGGGTAGTTCTGATATGCTCGAGTCCATGACAGGATATTTGCAGGCATCGTTGGCATAGAAGGGAGTTTTTTTTGTCAAATTGACAGGCAGAGGACATGGACTGAGCTCTGGGGTAGGTAAAATGTTATTCATATATATATATATATATATATATATATATATATATATATATATATATATCTTGTGAGGGAGCCTTTTTTATGTTAGAGTGAGTAGTAAATCTAGGTTATTAGATATATCATCATGAACGGTCAAGATTAATACACAGATTGTGTTAAAAGTTAAATGACTTTTTTAAGTGATCACAAACATTAAATTTTGACCATTTATGCATAATTGTACAATTCAAATTTACTTCACTCATTTAAAAATGTCTTTTCTCTAGATTTTCACTAGATATGCTCTTTCTCTCTTATTTTATCAAATTATGTTATAGTGTAAATTATACCAACTATGACACCATTCAATAATTTTTAATTGAATAATTTTATCTCAAAATTCACCATTATATCGAAAGCTCCTTTAAAATGGGCAAACTTTATTAGAGAGACTAAAATTAATCATCTAAAATTTGATAGGGTCTAAAAATGGGCCAATTTTTTGATAGGGACTAAAAATCGAATCGAAATTTGAAATAGTTGAGGGACAAAAAACTTAATTAATCCTATTTTTAAAATATATATAAACATGAAGCATTTGATCATCTTATTATTGTTCATTTATTTGCAAAGTTAAATTAATCACCTTGTGTAGTTATATATCAACAATTGAATCAAGTAAAATCACATTTTAGGTAAAGTTATTGACGGTGTAATATTTGGTGTTATGCAGGTGTAATTTGATCTCTCTCCATATGTGTGCGCCCTTTTTGTCTTAGATTGCTTCCGAGTTGTAACTTTTTCTCTCTAACTTGCGGTGAAGTCTGGATCAAAACTGGTAAACTTTGTTAGGGTAAACGCGGCATCAGTTTTATTACTCTCAGAGCATACTTGGCATTGGCATCCTCATCTACTAACCTACTTCTCCCGAGTTTAATTTGCAAGCAGTTTTGAGGCCTGCCTGCAGCAGGCACTTTATTTCACTTTGGAGAAATCTAAAGTTTGCATGCAGCCTCAGTTTTGTTTCACTGTGTTTCTATTAGCTAGCCTCGTGATGAGCGTCAATGGCTTAGACACAGTAGATATTATAGTTTTCGTGTTAATTTTCTTTCCTATACAAGTATACAACAATAGTGTTAAGACTAAAGATTTCTGACCAAAATTTTGATGATAGTATAACTTTATATGAGATTATTTAAAGTAATTTAACAAAGTCACCAAGTGTAAAAAATCAGAAGACGCTTGCAGCTAACAACAAATTTAAGCCTAAAGTCTCGTACTATATAATTATCTGCAGATCATTTGAAAGTTGCTCAAAGCAGTAACTTTCCTTGATACTGTGGTAGCTCATTTAAAATTAAACTTTGACAAAAATGGGTGAAGTATATAGGATGAGCAGTAAAGAAATAAGACAAAAGCATCAAATAAAATAAGATTGTTGCGCAAGAAAATATAGGTCACATGCATCAAATCTTTAAGAAGCTGTTGGTTTAATTGTTAAATTATACAAGAAGACAATTATTGTACAACGGCTTCATATATTTACTGAATCATGTTGAATAAATTCAAAAGCATGTTTGGAAGTTTGCCTCGAGATGAATAAAAATGTCATTGATGTATGATATAGGCAATAGAAAAAGGATAATTAGCAAGATGCTTGCTCCATGGATATGTCCCTGAATTTAGAAAAGTTTAAATATGCTTCCTTCATTTGATTTATTGGCAGCAAGATAGTGGTGAAGGAGATGTTGAAGGTCTCAAACAAGCAGAGTGGAATCAAGCCTTCACTGGAAATCAGTGCGATGTGTTGGAAAATGAGAAATGTATAGTAAAAGACGTATCAAATGACATTGTCGTTAAAGATTTATGTCGTTATGGATTTATGTCTCAAGGTACTACGAAAATTCCTCAAGAAATAATAGGCTCTTAAAGCTTAAGCAGAACAACTTTATCCTACGTTTAGATGGGCAATTAGAATTTGAAAGAAAAATATGATATTTGAATGACTTTCAATTGAATTTCCTACACCCAATGTTTGGATGGGTCACTTTTACAGAGCAAAACATTTTTTTATGAAATTTTGGCATTTTTACAAGATATTTAATTAACTAAAATAGTGAAATTTAAAATTCTACTAGAAGATATAGATGCATGTTCGCAATTAGAACTAGACATGCAAGTAAGCCCACTCGCGAAGCTTGCATTCAGCAAATTCCACAACCCGTAAAATCCATACAGTGAAGCGCATTCTAAACGTATCTAGGACGAAAACTGAATTTTTCTAATTTTATAGATAAGAAACATCTTTTAATATATATTTTTTTTCAATTGGATGTTTTCATCTAACTTCTTTTGACCATTAATTGTTAGACTTGGAGCTGACATTCCTATTAGATGCCTACGGATGTTTGGAAGAGTTTTGTTGCTGTTATGTAGTTCAATGTTTTTTCTAGGTAGCAGTCATGTCGGGTTATGATAGCAATCATTTCTTATCTAAAGTGTATGTTTAGATGGATAGCATATTCTCTGAAAGCTTTAACAACTATTCTATCACCATAGAACTTCCTCATTGATTGTCCTGTTTATTTTGTACTATCAACTGCATGTATTGATGTATAACCTTCGTTAGAAGGAAGACATAAAACCATATATAAGACATTAAAGAACAAATGTAGAAGTACAATCACAACAGTATTATGGAGAGAAACCAAGGAGAATTGAATCCCCATTTATGATTAAACAAACATAAATTATTGATGGGATTTTCGGATGGATCCACGTTTTCTTCTGTTTTTTTTTTCGTTTCAGTTTTTTCGGGAATTTGCTTTCTGAATTTGGTCCATTTTCCTCCCACGTTCAATCCTTATCTCTGCAAACGTTTAGTAATAAACTCACGTCTCTATCCTCAAACCCACATTCTGATCCGAATTGATTGAGCTATGTGATGGACAAATTCTATAGATAGGATGAAGTGCTCTCAGTTTTGTATCACCAAACCTACTTCTCTATTCAGAAAAATACATCATCTATTCAAAGTGAGTAAGGGTCTGGATAAACAAAGTTGTCTTTGGGTTCGTGCTTGTGCTGCTTCGTGTTTGATCTGCAATGGCTGGAAGTACACTTGTGTTGTTTAGCTTCTGCTGTTGGATCTGAATATGTCATTTAAATTCATTCACATGTTTAGATCAATATGTATATCTTTTACATTTGGTATCATAGCACTATATGTCTCTGTCTTGCTTCTATTTTGGAACTATATGTCAGTAATGTTGTTCTATTTAATGTGGCTGGAAACCTTCGAGTTCTCCTTTGTGTTGCTACTTTTTGCCCACGATGACATTAATGATTCACGAACCCATCTTATTGGTTGGAGGCCGGAGATGTTCGTGCATGTGACATCGTACCACTAGCATGGCGTGGCGTCGTCGTCGTTCCAGTTGGAGAAAGTGACGACGCTGGAGGCATCCACGACGGACTTCAGAGTGAAAAGCACGATGCCGTCGGAGGAGATAGAAACAGAGGGACGGAAATAGATGAGCAGAGTAACGATCATTTAGAATAAGTTATAATACGACACCGGTTTGGAAGTGAAAGAAATATCACGAGAAACCCGTCCCTGAAGTTTGAAAGCGTATACTGAAACATATATATATATATATATATATATATATATATATATATATATATATATATATATATATATATATGATATAATAAGGTCATCCTTTCACCTGTAGGAAAAAGTATATTAATTTATTATTTCTCTACTTATCAATATGATTTAAATATGAGTTGTTAAGTGCCTTTTTGTGTGTTTGAATTATTTATTTATTAAGATTAATTGTATGCTTATTTTGGTATTTAAGCATGCAATATTAAGTTAAATAATTTATGCACATTAAATTTAATGGTTAAGAGCTTATATGGTTTCAACTATTGGATAATTGTATGCATATATTATTTATTTACTTTTGAAGTTTTGTGTGTATGATTTTATGATTTTATACATGCGAAGTTATCTTGAATATTTTTTATGCAATGTTATTCAATTTATTTACATTATTTAGAATATTATGTAAATATTTAGCTCTTAATTAAGAATTAATGTTAAGTGATTAATATGATTTAATTAATTAGAGAATAGCCACAACATCTTTAATTGATTAGGTTTATATATTAAGTGTAAAAATCACATTTAAAAAACATTGGTTGTGATTAATCATACTTAATGTGATAAAATATACCCACAGGAATTTTGTTATGTTTGTATGATTAATTAGGATAAAATATCAAGTTATATTTCTTAATTTACCCACAGGAATTGAGGAAAATGAACATAATTTGATAGTTTTATCATAAGTATGAATCTAATTGAGTAGGACTTTGGCCCACAGGCAAGTTGTATGTCACTAGGTTCATGAACTAATACATATTTTACATTGGTAAAACATGACAATTTATTGAGTCTCAAATTACGAATAATGAGAATGTATTCTTCAACTTTGTAGTTAATCAATCCGCAAACATTTTTTATATTAAGTGTGATATTCCTGAATTGAAAAGGGACAATTATAAAGTTTGGAGGGAGAGAATTCTCCTTCATTTAGGCGGGATGTATATTGACTATGCTATTAGGAAAGACGAACCGTCAGGCATTACTGAAACTAGCACTCGAGACTCTGTTGATCTTTATGAAAAGTGGGAGAGATCTAATCGTCTATCCGTAATGTTCATAAAGACTAATATATCTACTAGTATCCGTAGTTCCGTCGATCAGCATGAAAAGGTCAAGGATCTTTTGAAGACCATTAATTATCAGTTTATTACATCTTATAAGGCCCTTTCCAGCACCCTTTTAATGCAGTTCTCATCCTTAAAGCTCCTTAAAGTTCTCACCCTTATAATGCAGTTTATTACATCATGCGCATGAGGGATATAGTGGCTCAACTAAAAGCCTTGGAGGTTACCATGTCTGATTCATTCCTAGTACACTATATTTTGTGTACTCTGTCCTTGCAATATGCTCCCTTCAAAATCTCTTATAACACACATAAAGACAAATGGTCAATTAATGAGTTGATGACCATGTGTGTTCAAGAAGAGGAAAGGTTAATTATGGAAGAGGGCGAAAGGGTGAACTTAACTGTTCATGGAAAAAAGAAAGGGGATCAACCCAAAAACAAGGGCAAAATTCCTGCCCAGCCAGTCATAAAGAAAGAGTCCATGTGTTTCTTTTGCAAGAAGAAATGACACATGAAGAAAGACTGCTTAAAGTTTAAGAGTTGGATGGACAAGAAAGGTACTCCATTTTCTTTTGTTTGTTATGAATCTAATATGGTTAGTATTAATCATAACACATGGTGGATTGATTCTGGTTCTACAATCCATGTTTCTAATACCTTGCAGGGTATGGAAAACCTAAGGAGGCCAATAGGAAGTGAGCAGCATTGAGAGACATAAGGCAAAACTTGTTGCCAAATGGGTTCACTCAAAGAGAAGGAATTGATTACACAGAGAATTTTTCTCCTGTATCTAAGAAAGACTCCTTTCGAATAATTATGGCATTAGTAGCTCATTTTGACTTTGAGTTACATCAAATGATGTGAAAACGACATTCCTTAATGGTCATCTAGAGGAAGAGTTTTACACGAAACAGCCTGAAGGATTCTCCTCTACTAAAGGCGAGCACTTAGTTTGCAAGCTTAATAAATCAATCTATGGCTTGAAACAAGCTTCCCGCCAATGGTATCTAAAGTTTCATGATGTCATCACTTCATTTGGCTTTGAAGAGAACATCATGGATCAATGTATATACCAAAAGGTCAGTGGGAGTAAGATTTGCTTTCTTGTGTTATATGTGGATGACATTTTGCTTGCAACTAATGATAAAGGTTTGCTATATGAGGTGAAACAATTTCTCTCGAAGAACTTTTATATGAAGGATATGGGAGAGGAATCTTATGTCATTGACATTAAGATCCATAGGGAAAGATCTCAAGGCATTTTGGGTTTGTCTCAAGAGACTTATATTAACAAAGTTTTAGAGAGATTTAACATGAAAGGTTGTTCACCAAGTATATAGCTCCAATTGTGAAGGGTGACAAACTCGTTTTGAGTCATTGCCCGAAAAATGATTTTGCACTAGACCTAACATTGCATATGTTGTTGGAGTTTTGGGAAGATATCAGAGTAATCCAGGTATTGACCACTGGAAAGCAGCAAAGAAAGTGATGAGATATCTTCAAGGGACAAAGGATTACATGCTCATGTACAAAAGGACTGATTGTCTGGAAGTGATTGGCTACTCCGATTCAGACTTTCCTGGTTGCGTTGATTCACGAAAATCAACATCTAGTTATATTTTTATGTTAGTCGGTGGAGCTGTATCTTGGAGAAGTGTCAAGCAAACCTTAATTGCTACTTCCACTATGGAGGCTGAGTTTGTTTCCTGTTTTGAGGCTACCTCGCATGGTGTATGGTTGAAGAGTTTAATGTCTGGCCTTAGAGTTGTGGACTCTATTTCCAGGTCATTAAAGTTGTACTATGACAAAGTAAGCACATCGATGTCAAGTACTTAGCCATAAGAGAACGTGTTAAAGAGAAGAAAGTGGCCATTGAACACGTCAACATTGAGTTGATGATTGCTGATCCTTTAACTAAATGCATGCCACCAAAGAATTTTAAGGATCATGTAGTACGAATGAGACTTGGTTCCATGATGTAATTTCATTGTACGTATATTTGTTATTTTCAATGAAACTCTTATTTAGTTAGATATTTTCTCATATGGATTTGTGCACATATTTATTTATTTCGAGAAAAATCATTCGGTTTAGATCTAGAATAAACATATGGTTTATTCATTAAGTTGAGAGACTTGATATATTGTGGTACATGGAAGATATTACTCATCATCAGAGGACCTATTGTCATGACTCATATATTATGTTTCTTGTTATGGTTGATGTTGAGTTAAATGGACCAAGTGGGAGAATGATGGAATTTTCGGATGGGTCCACGTTCTTCCTCTGTTTTTTCCCGTTGCAGTTTTTTTCGAGAATTTGTTTTCTGAATTTGGTCCATTTTTCTCGTGCCTTCAAATTGTTGACTGCATTTTATTTCTTCTTTTTGATTGAAGAACCTTTGGGATGCACATGACTAAAATCAGATATTAGTAGTGTTAGCATGTGCCTTTAAATTGTTAATTGCATTTTTTTGGAAAAAATAGTATTTATAACTAAAATTATTTTGATATCCTAACAGAATATGCTTATTAATTCGAAAATCATGATAATTTCTATATCCTAACAGGATATTTAAAATTCATTGTTAAGTACCTATTAATTTGGAATGAAAACTAACAAAAATACAAATAAAATATGCTTATTAATTAAACATTAATAAATTGACAACGATTACGGCAAAAACAAATACAAAATCGAAGCTGATTTGAATAATATGTTAAAATTGATAGTATAATATTTAAAAATCTCAAGCAGATGAATGAGAGGCTGCATAATGAATAGAAATGAATGAATTGATTGCATATATAGATAAGAGTAGTGAAGATTTAAAAATCTCAAGCGGGACGTTGCTACTTTATACAACAATACTAACCTAAAAAGTGGTAAATTTATATGAATATGCTTTAGTGGGAGTGATGTAATACAATCGTACACGTGCGCAGGTCTGTCCCGTAGACTTGTTAATGGTCATTGCAAATGAAGTCGTGAATGGAAACTGTCTTCCAATTAGTTTGAATGGCCACGAAGAATCAAAAGGAGACATATTCATTCTTGGTATAAACATTAATTTTTTTATCAATGGTGTTAAAATTCATTATGAAATGGATGAAAATTAAGTTTATTTGGATGATAATAATGTTTAAGTAGTCGTGTATGAAAATTTTCTTCTAATATTATGTTAAAATTGATGGTGTTATATTTAAAATTAATTGTTAAGTACCTACTAATTAGGGATAAGTCAACCTCTAAATTATGATTATTTCAATATCTTAACAGAATATGCTTTAATTTGAAAATTATAATTATTTTCATATCCTAACAGAATAGTTAAAATTGATTGTTAGGTGCCTATTAATTTGAAATGAAAATTAATAAAAATACGAATAAAATATGCTTATTAATTGAACATTACTAAATTGACAATGATTACGGCAAAAAAAATACAAAATTGAAGTTGGCTTTAATAATATGTTAAAATTGATACTGTAATATTTAAAATTGATTGTTAAGTACCTACTAATTAGGAATAAATCAATGTCTAAATTATGATTATTTTCATATCTTAACAGACTATGCCTATTAATTTGAAAATTATGATTATTTTCATATCCTAACAGAAATTTTAAAATTGATTGTTAAGTACTTATTAATTTGAAATGAAAATTAACAAAAATACAAATAAAATATACTTATTAACTAAACATTAATAAATTAACAATGATTACGACAAAAACAAATACAAAAAATAAGTTGGTTTTATTAAAATTGATATTGTAATATTTAAAATTGTTTGTTAAGGACCTACTAATGAGGAATAAGACAACATCTAAATTATGATTATTTCCATATCCTAACAAAGTATTACTTATGAATTTGAAAATTATGATTATTTACCTATCCTAATAGAATATTTAAAATTAATTCTTAAGTACCTATTGGTTTGAAATGAAAATTAACAAAAATACGAATAAAATATGCTTATTAATTAAACATTAATAAATTGACAATGATTACGGCAAAAACAAATACAAAATTGAAATTGGTTTTAATAATAAAAATTGATATTGAAATATTTCAAATTAATTGTTAAGTACCTACTAATTAGGAATAAGGCAACGTCTAAATTATGATTATTTTCATATCCTAACAGAATATGCTTATTAATTTGAAAATTATGGTGATTAAGTACCTATTAATTTGAAATGAAAATTAACAAAAATACGAATAAAATATGCTTATTAATAAAAAGTTAATAAATTGACAATAACTACGGTAAAAACAAATACAAAATTGAAGTTGGTTTTAGTAATATGTTAAAATTGATATTGTAATATTTAAAATTGATTATAATCATTTTTATTATTATAATAATAAATTATTATAAATGATTATTATTATAAATCATTATTATTAATCATAAAAAAAATTTGTTATTATTATTTTTATTTTATTATTGTTATCAGATGCAAGGGGAAAATCGAAAAGCCAACATGTCACACATTTGAATTCAAAATGAGATTGGAAGTTCAACATTATTTTTCTTGGAAACATTAATTCGGCAAAATAAACATAAAAGACAAAAAATAATAAATGCTGATTGACATTGACGGAAATAATAAATGCTGATTGACATTAACGGAAATAATAAATGTTGATTGACATTGAAGCAACAAAAACATAGAAGGCATAAAATAGTGGAAAATTGAAGGAAAGAAAACGCAGAAGCATTAAAAGTAATTTGTTTTTATTTTTAACCTGTATAAGCACAAATGCCAAGAATATCTACTTCAGGGATTTTGTACACGTTGATTCGTTACCTTAATAAGAACAGAGATATTGGAGAAGATTGAAAATGACTCGTGAACCTCAAAGTTAATCATAGTAATAGACGTCATTTTTTGCAAGTAATACAGAAATAAACACGATAAAGAAAGGAACCCAAACATGCAACACAAAAAAAAAAGATAAAAATAGGCATTTTCGTTCGATGCGATTCAGTGACTCGCCGTTAATGCACATATAAAGTCTAGTCCCATTTGTCATTGTCAGGGAAGACCCAGCTGGAAAGATTAATAGTTGACTTTCCATCAGTTGTAACTGGATCATATGGTGAATCTTCATCAAACTCACTTGGCATTGATTTCCAATATAGACTAGGTTCCCATTCTGCACCTTTGAGGACATTCAGTATCTCTTTCAACACTATCTTGCTTCCCTCAGATGAGAGGTGAATTCCATCACTATAAAATAACAAAAGCACCAAATCAAATGACAGAAAGGACTATGCAAATTTGAACCTTTTCAATTGAGGGACACTACACATGAGAGCATAAACTTACATGAAGCAAACATCTTGCCAGTTATCTCTTTTCTGAATAGCAGACCACAAATCAATGGCCTTGATATTCATCTTGCGGCACACATCCAAACATGCTTCTGAATATATTTGACAAGCTTCATTTGTCTTTGTTGGCTTCCCATCACTGCGTTCACTCCAACAATTTATCGATTTTGTGAGGACAAAAAATAGGAAATTTTTTTGTGAGGAACCAAAAATTTATAAGAACGAAAAACATACTTTAGCTACTTATTATAACAATTAAATAGAAAATCTATTGTAGTCAGAACCTGTTTGGCGTAATTGCTGCATCATTGAGGGGAGGAGTACTGAGAAGTAGAATGCGAGTGTTCTCTGAGAGGCTCTAGCAATCATTATTATTTGTGTCAAACTTTTGCAGCCACAAGAATAAGAAGGGGAAAAAAATATACCATTTTTCAAGCAGTGAACAAAGGTAAAAAGGTTTATTGGCACTGGATGAACATGTTTGATGTGGAAAATAAAATACCTTGAGATGGTCAACGATCTTCCTCAAATTTTCAATGTATTCTTGGAGAGGCACATGAGGACCTAGGCCAGATGAGAGGGGAGCAGAAGAATCATTACCACCAAAGTAGACAATAACCAATGAAGGTTGTATAGGGGCATCCTGAATTAAACAAGTTGATAGGGTCTTAGCAAGAATCGAAGTAATGATATTGTGCATGCTAACAATTGTCATAATTAAGAAGTTCATTATTGTACATTTAATATAAATAAATATCAGAATAATCTTCCAAGTATAGGATATATTTTTCAAGCTAATTGATGCAAATAAAATTCATTTGCTGACAGTAAAAAGGTTAATTTTGACAGATACGATGACTCTTTCTGAACCAACAATTATGCATTATTAGTAATATTAATAAATTAAAAATAACCTTGGCAAATCTATGATTGAATAATGGGGTAAAATTCTTTTATATTATCAGTATATTCTAATTAAATTCTGTAATCAATCAGTTACTACCACACTTTAGACAAACTAATTTTGACCTCTTTTGTTAAAACACCATCCCTCATCCCACCCAAAAAAGAAATTAACGTTTATTAAGAATGGGAAAACAAATTTCACTCTGAAGGGGAGATTTTTTATTGAACAGAAGCACTCAGATGGTGAATACCTTGGGAAAAACTTTATCCAGAACCTGCACAGCACGCCTTGAATTCCAACCAGCATATCCTCGCAAATCAATATCAACCTGTATCGTATCATTGAGCATTGCTTTATTAATCCCAAAAAGACATTTATAAATGTAAAACATTCCAACATTCTACTAAGTTTTAAAAAGTTAGGCACTTCATAGTTCATATTAATAAATATTAGTTTAATAAGCCCGTTGTACTGAAGAAAAAAGACTAATTAATCGAAGGTGTTCCCACCCTTTCCTCATAAAGTATTATATATTCCTTAATCCTTACTAATTTTGTTAACCATTGTTTTAGCTAGTTATAGAATCAAAATAATTTTTTTATTTAAGGCATAATATTTATTATTACAAATGCACTTCAATGTGATTTTTAATAAAACATATTCTATTTATTAATTTTTTAAGGAAAATGCTAAATGTTACAAAAATTCCATTGTACGAATCCACACGAATATACGTGGCTACAAATTATAATAAATGAACTGATTCGTGCATTTTGTGTTTATGTTTTTTGTACGGTATAGCATTGCTCATTTTTTTAACGAATCTTATTAATTAGTACTCTTAGATATATTGGTTGAAGAATTAAAATGAAAAAAAAATATTTTGTAAAAATCAAATAGCATAAATAAAATTATAAACAACATAATTTTATGTATTTTAATAAAAAAAATACTTTAAATTTCTTAACCAGATGCACTAAAGACACTGGTTGGTTAGTAGTATTTGTCTTTCTTAATTATGGCAATGACACCAAAATTGACTCCTTCCTTTATTAGTAATTTAGATCCACTTTTCCATTTTAAGATTTCTCCCACGTGGTGAAAACAAACAACATTGCCTCTCTATTGCTTTCAAATCTGGTGAGATTGTTGTAACATCCTAATTTTTCGTAAATAAATTGAAAAAAAAAATTTAGTATAATTAAATAAATAAATATAGAGCAAATAATAAGTTTACTACCCTAGGTAGTCAGGTGTCTTTTACACATCTGGTGTGGAAAATATTTTCTCTTTGATTGTCATCCAGTGGCTGCATTTGATTTCCCAACAGCCTTCTCACCATCAACATATCACCCTGCATAACTTCCTCCTCATACTCTTCTTCTTCCACTTCTTCTTCACTGATTTCAGACTCACTAGTGATTTCTCCATCAGCCTTCATGATCATGGTCCTCCTGGTTGGACATTCAGAAGCAATATGTCCTCTGCCTAAGCACTTGAAACATTTTATGTTTCTGGTTCCAGTATTGGATGAGGAAGTGGAGGTGTTATGTTTGCTTCCACCTACACTGGGCGTTGCTGACTTTCCATGTGGGGATGTGGCTGCAGGTCGGAACGAATTACCTCCCTCCTTCTTGGATCTGTTGGCCCAGTTTTGGTTGTAAGTATTGGGTGAGTTCCTCCTTGTTGCACTTTTTCTTTTAACTTGCTGTTCAACCCGAAGCGCTCTATGTAACAAGTCATCCAACACCACATACTCCTGTAATTCAACAACATCTCTGATTTCAGGGTTTAGACCATTCAGGAAACGAGCCATTGTGTCTTCAGAGTCCTCTTCGATGTTGGCCCTCACTAACGCCATTTTCATCTCTTTATAATATTCTTCCACGGTTAAATTCCCTTGGGACAGCCCTTGGAGTTTTTGTCGCATGGTTCTGTTATAGCTAGTAAGCACATACCTTTTTCTCATCACCCTTTTCATCTCAGTCCATGTATCTACCTCTCGCCGTTCCTCTCTCAACATTTCTCTTTGGTATTTATGCCACCAAACAAGGGCATAGTCGGAGAATTCAGCTGCTGCTAGCTTGACTTTCTGCGCATCAGTGTAGTCATTGCAGGCAAATACGTGCTCAGTCTTCATTTCCCAGTCCAGGTAGGCATCTGGATCACTTCTACCTTTGAAGGGAGGAACATTGAGCTTTACTCCCTCAACCAGGTTCTGTCTCGGTCCGTCATTACCGCCATTGTTACCTCTATTCCCATCTATATTTCGTCTAGCATTCTGATTGGCTTGGTTCTCCAAAGCTTCTAGTCGTCCATAGACCTCCTCATTGGTACGGTCCAGCAAACGTTGCATCTGTGCATTCATCGCATCCAGTAACAGACGTTGAGCTCCGTCCAACTGATGATACTCATCACCACCACCACCTGCTCCAGCCATAATTCAACAGGAAAAAAAAATGTGCAATAAAAATTATTAAGGTTTCAGGACCTCACAACACTCTACTCATGTGTTTAACTCTTAGATGGTAGTACACTCGTGTTTAATGCTCTCAATAGGCTTTTGTGTAATGTATTCCCTCTTGCCTTTTACCACTCGTGTTTCCTCTTAAGTTCCTGGATGGACCAAATTAGACACACAAGGTAATATAAAATAAAAGAAAAGACAATATAATGATCACAAACAGATTTGATTTGGGATAACAACTTGGACTTGATTTGGATAATAATATATTAGATTGGATTTGGATAACAGATGAGCTTTAATTTGGGTAACAGATATGATAACAGATAAGATATTAGGTAGGATAACAGATAAGATATTAGATAGGATAACAGATAAGATATTAGATAGGACAACAGATAGGACAAGTAAACTTCAAATGCTCATAACTTTTGCTACAGTTGTCCTTTTGAGGCCCACTATATATCAAAACGCTCAGAATTCAGAGGACAGTCTAGATAAGGGGATTTGTTCCACGATTTTCTTTCAAAAAAACACCTCTAAATGCCTCAATTTCGTGTTCAAAGATCAAACACCCACTTTTTTTTTTCAAAATTTTTGCAACTTTTCTTTTTGCAACTGTTTCCTTCTCTTTTTTTTTCTTTCTTTTTTTTTTCGTCTCTTTTTTTTCTCTATTTTTTTTGTTTTTTTTTTCAGACGTCCAGCTATTAGAATTCATTCAATAGGCAATCATCATTAGGCAAATTTGACAGTTTAGCAATTCGGCAATTAGGCAATTTTTACCCCAAACAGAATTCGAATAGGCTGAAACAAAAGTTATGAACAAAAGACAGAATACAATATGATAGGCACAAGAACAAGAAACAAGAACTCAAACAATTTTTTTTGACACAAAGTTTGAAAGACACAAGAAACAAGAACAAGAACGTGACAAGAACAAGAACGCAAATAACAGAACAAGGACAAAAACACGAACCTAGACAAATTACGAAGAAAAAAAATAGGATAGGATAGGATAGGATAGGATAGGATAGAACCTGTATCAAGAGCCGAAGCTCTAATACCAGATGATACGAACCTGAGTAGGAGCGGATCGTTTGATACAGGCTACGGAGGTTTTGGATGACGCCACTTCCAGTGAAGGAAGATAAGTCAGGGTAGACGCCACAAGGATTACCTTGATAAGTCTGATAATTGGTTCAACAAGGAACCCGAAGAGAAACTGTCACCAAATTTTATAAAATGCCAAAAGTTTCTTTATTGAAAACAAAAATAAATACTTATAGTGTATCTGAACAAAAAGATAAAAATAGACATGGGCCTTCTAAACAGTTTGGGCCAAAATTACAATAAAAATAAATTATAACTAAAAACTTATTTAAGTTGGGTCTTCAAGTTAGTTTGGGCCTTCAGCAACAATTAGTAGTCTTGGTAGTGCTTCTGCCTCTGGGCCTTCATCTTTCTCCACTTGAGCCTTCAATCATCATCAATGGCAACTATACAAATGACCAGCCTTGTCTCTATGACGTGTTGGGCTTGTTTAAGTCTGCCTCTGGTCATGGGACCTTCAAGTACTTCATGGTCCTTGCCCTTGGTTATGTCCTCATCACGTTTCGTTTCTCCCCTTCTCCTCTCAAAATCTTTTCTTTTTCACGCAGCTCACAAAACCTGTCTCAAAAAAATGATGATCTCGGACGCATTCACCGTTGGATCACCGTGAAATCTTAGTAGCGCGTTCACAACCCAATTCCAAACATTCTCACCGTTGGGAATTTTAAAACCATATCTGAGCTTAGAGAAAAACCCTTCACATTGTAGCCTTTTATTTTCCCGCAGAAACCCAAAACTGTCTCGGTAAAACTACGATCCTAGTTTCATTAACCGTTGGATTTTCATGAAAATTGGATATGGTTTTTGAAATTTAATTGCTCACACTTTCACCGTTGGGATTTGCGAGATAATATTCGTGGAGAGAGAAAAAGGAATCATATGAAGATAGTACAAGTGGAAGTTTCAATCTCTTCTCCGTCTCTCTGACATTTGGAAATTCTATCGGAGCAGTCGGAGGAATAACTGAAGGAATCTCAAGGAACCGCTAGAGATGCTGCTATCGCTAGCTAAAGACACATGAGTCCGCTCAGAGGTAAGGGATGAGTTATTTGGGAATTAGTGAAAATATATACAGGGATCCTTAGAGATATCAATTGGAACGAGTTTTGGGGTGTTTTTGCAATTTTCATTTTATCCTTATAATTATTACAGTGAATTATATATGTTTGCCAGACCAATTGTTGTAAAATTAATATGTTATTGTGTTGAGTGTGAACCCTATAAATCGAGTATTTTTTTCTAATTAATATGAATTGATGAAATAAAGTAATGAGAAATTTAGAGAGATATTGATTTTGTATTTTCTCTTTTTCTTGATTTTTAGGTTTTTATATATAATTTAAAAAATTAATATCATAATTGAAATTGACCAAAGTGTCCATATAATTATTTAGAATTTGTGCATTGAAAGCTTACTTTGTAATTTTTGATTCAATATGATGTATGCTAATTTATATATAGAGAGGTAGTTATTTATATTAATAATTTATGTAAATAATAACGGAGAGTGTTATAATATGATTCCAAAAATTATTAAGTGTTGGAGTTTGAGAATATTATGGTTAAATTTGATGAACATGTGTATGTTGTACCTTATGAATATCATTAGGAATGTTATGAGATGATTGATGTGATGTTATGAGATGTTAAAGTGTGAACATGATATTCGATTGTGAATAAGTGGATGTGTTTAACACTTGATGTTACATTAATTATATTGTGAGCTATGAATTATACAATAACCCGACTAGTGTTTATGCGCAGTGTTAAAGAGAAAGTGTAGGTTCCTAGTTAGGAACCAGTCTTAAATTGTAGCGCAATGTGTTAAACGTGTTTAAAACATGAGTGTGAGGTCGTGGGTATTGTATAATTCATGAGCAGTGTCTGCATGCGAAAATTATTTTAGGGGTTGGACCTGAATCAGGAGGGAGAAGCCATGACGGACTCTTAGGAGTGTAAGCCTTGGGGGTCATCGGGTTTGAGTGCTCCTTTAAGCCTATGCTTATCTCCTATGGTTGAAGCATTCTCGCAAAACATCGTGACCTTGACTGGTCTCCCTATGATCTTACTTAATGAGAGTGACCTGACAAACCCATTGTGTGGTGTGTCTTGTTATGTACTCCTAAGCGCCCCAGGGTGGTTTTTCACTGATATGGTACCACATTACATATAGGTTTGAGTCTTAGCATAACTGTTGCATACGCTTGCTAATTGTTTATTATGAAATTGATGTGTTATTATGTCTTGATCGGAGTGTGTGATTCTTGTATAATATGATTGATGATTGAAAAGTGTGATTGATGATTAAAAGGTGAATTTCGAATGACAAAGTGGTAGAATCATGTGAGTTATATTTAAGTAAGTTTTATTTTATTTATATGATATGTATATGTAGTTGTCTTGCTTCTCTATTAGTTAGGAATGTGATAACTCACTCTCTGTGTGTTGTTTGTGTTTGGATCCTGTGATGATCTTGAACTTTGTGTTCGGGGGAGCAGATGACTAGGTGAATTTCTTTAAGGAACCTTGTGCTGAAGGACGTCGAGACACAACACTCTAATAGGATGTGACATTGAGGTATATGATTTTGTATTAATTGTATAAAGTCTTAGACGGCCTTGTTTGAGCCGATGACTTTATTATTTATTTGGACAAGTTTGAATATGATATAGAAGAAAATGATTGTGAACCTTTTATCCCTTTGAAAGGCTTGTATTTAAAAATGTTTTAAAAAAATACTTTTAATTAATATTTGAATTTTTATTCCTTGTTTGTATATATGTGAGGGGTAGAGGGTGTCACAATTGTCCCCCCCACCCCCGCACTTTTTTTTTTTTTTTTTATCTTAGATGATCTTTTCAGAAAGAGCTCTTGTATTGCTTCATATAGGTTTCATTGAGGGACTTTTTATTTGTTAATCTTGGGGAAAGTGTGACGAGTTAATTTAAAATTAATGATCGAAGTAGAAGTTGAATATATGAATTTCAAGTTATTAATACGATACTTTAATAAGTTGAACTAATAGTATAATTATGTTATAAAATAAATAATGTTGTTATATATAACACTAAAAAATTCTAATGTATATTTAATGTGCATGTAAATTTAAATAATAAATTTTGTGACAATTAATTTTGATATAACTCATATGAATTATTTAATTTGTATATTTTTTATAAATAAAAAAATATTTACTATTAAAAAAATTAATTTATTAAAAAATTAAAAAATGCTTACGTATGACGTAATCCGTATGAGTTAATCCGTATGATTCATACAGATCACGTAATTCGTATGAGTAAATATTTTTTTATTTATAAAAAGATATACATATTAAATAATTCGTATGAGTTATATCAAAATTAATTGTCACAAATTTATTATTTAAATTTACATGCGCATTAAATATACATTAAAATTTTTTAGTGTTATATATAACAATACTATTTATTTTGTAACATAATTGAACTATTAATTCAGTTGGTTAAAACATTGTGTTAATAAGCTATGAGACTTACGGATTGACTGATCTATATTCTTTTACGGAAGAACAAAATGTAAAAAATGTGAAATTACTAAGTGTACCAATAAATTCATTGATAGTACGTAGCAATGTCCTAATCCCTGTCATGAATTTGGTTTGGGCCCCATTTTTTTTTATATGTTGTTTCTTTTTAATTCTATAATATCTTTCATTACAACCTCCCCTCTCTTATCTTCACGTTTTATTAAAATAAAATAAAAATTACATTATCTCTTGGAACTTTTTTTTTTCATCATCCAAATTGTTGGAAAATGAAACTTTAGACTCCCCCACCCCCTTTCCTAAACTAGGGAAATACCATATTAGGTAAACTCTTTTTACATATTCCTAATGATCAAATACAGAAACCGAGGATTCACATGCTCTTCCAAATGAAATGCAAAATGGAATAAGTCTAATATAGTCGTTTGATCGATCAACAAAAATTAAAAGAAACACATTTCTCTGAAGAAAAAAATCAAGCAAAAAAATGGCAGAATACAGCACTTTGAAGTTTGAACGAAATGTCTTACGAATACATATTCCTTTGATAAGTCCTAAAGTGTAATGGATCAGCTACAGAGGAGAGGTTCATAATGTAAAATGATTTCTTTTTCACTAAAAAAAAAGTTTATATTATTATAGATAAGACAGAGGTTGGCATGCCAAAACATGACACACAAAACAAAACAATGACTTGAAACACTCTTTACAAAAGAGTTATAACAAATAGCAAAGTGCTTTCATGAATTACAAGTTAATGATATAATATATAATAGAATATTCTATCAGTATTTTTAATTTAACTAATCAGTTTGTATTTAATAGAATATATTATCAAAATATAAGATAAGATATTTTATCATTATTCTTAATTTATCTTTAAACTTGTAATCTTTTATATAAGCTAATGATGTTTAATGAAAGAGGAGAAAAAAATATTTTTTTCCTCATCCCTGAATTACAAGTTAATGATATAATATATAATAAAATATTTTATCAGTATTTTTAATTTAACTAATCAGTTTATATTTAATAGAATATATTATCAAAATATAAGATAAGATATTTTATCATTATTCTTAATTTATCTTTAAACTTGTAATCTTTCATATAAGTTAATGATGTTTAACGAAAGGGGAGAGAAAAATGTTCTTTTCCTCATCCCTAAAGTTAACTTTTAGGATTAACAAACACATGATGAATATATCATATCATATTCTCTTTCATACAAAGAAACTAACCAAAATACATTAACACGCGCCAAGATTTTTAACTTGTTAGCAGAATGAGATTTTTAACTTGTTCGCAGAATGAGAAGAAGAAAAAAAAATGTACCTTGCGGGCATACAAATGAGAAAGAATAGCCACCCAACCTTCATCATAAAAACCAAATTGAACGATGGAAGAACCAAAGATAACAAACCGAGGCCTCAATGATCCTGGCATCGCTCTTTCTCTTTCTTTTCTATCTTCAACACCAATAATACTCTCATATAATGGGCTGAAAATTTATTATATAGTCATGTCATGTCTTCATCCCCAACCTCCGTATCCTTGATATTTAATACTTGCTAGTTTTTTTTTAACAAAAAAAACTGTTTACCCTTTTTTGAATGACCTTGTTAGTTGTTACTGCTTTTTTTTAATCTCTTCCTTTTCTTTTACCTTAACATTTTTTTTTGGATTAAATACGATTTTCTCTTTTAAATGATTTTTCATCTCTTAAGGTAAAACTAGAATATTTAATGTAGTTTTCAACTTCAAGCACGTTTTTCAGATGTAGTAGAGAGTTGGCAACTGTTTTTCTCTTTTCAACTTCCTTATTTATTGGTTACAAATAGAAAGTTTGATTTTTCATTTCTGTAGCGCTTTTTTTCGTAAAATCCCACATCCTTAATGTAAGTTGTTTTTGTTAGCTTCTGTTAGTCTCTTCTTCTGAGCACTTTTTGTCTCCGGTGGTATATGTGTACTGCTCGAGAGGATACGATGAAGTTATTCGTTATCAAAGAAGAAGAGATACATAAAAAAAATTAAAAACACACGAATTGTCAATTTATATGCCTCATACGGATTGATCTGTATGATTCATACGAATCAATAATCCGTATGTTTCTAATTTTTTTAAAAAAAAATTAAATTCACATGGTCATACAGTGATTACTAATTAAATTTTAGATCTAAAATTTTAGTTTCAATATTTTTTATAACTACCAAATTTAATATATTTTAAATTTGATTTCAATCATTATCTTAAACTAACAATCTTATCATATTTTAAATTTTAAATTTTAGTTTCAATATTTTATATAACTAATAAATTAAATATTTTAAAATTTGATTTCAATCATTATCTTAAAAACTAGAAATCTTATCATATTTTAAATTTTAAATTTTGATTTCATATTTTTTATAACTAACAAATTTATTGTAAAATTAAAAATTATGATTCAATATTTTTATAACAAATTTCAATTATTTAAAATTTTCATTTAAATATTTTTTGTAACTAAAAAATTTAAATTATTTTTAATTATGATTTCAATATTTTTCATAAGGAACAAATTCAATATCTCTTAAATACTTGTTCAATTTTTTTTAAAATTTAAACAAATATAATTTAACAATATTGAAAATTAAAATCTAATCTTAATTTTAACAATTTAATCTAATCTTAGTAATAACTAATATATATTTTTTATAAATAAAATCAATACTTAACATATAAATTAGAAAAAATTATAAAATTCATATGAGGTTTTTTTAGAAAAATGTCATTTTTGTTTACGACATTACTTCAAATAACAACATCAAACCAATATCAATAACATCCAAAACAACATCCAGCATCCACAAAGGAAGAAGAAGAAGAAGCATCAATGAAGTGAAACAACACAGAAAAGAGGAAGAAAAAGAACCACAATAATGTGGGAAGTGGAGGAAGAAGGAGGAAAGAAGAACCACAGTCATGCGGGAAGTGAAAGAAGAAGAAGAAGAACCACAATGAGAAAGAACCATGAACCACTTGGAGAATGAAAGAGACTACAACGTACTTGAAGGACGAAGAAGCTAAAGGAGAATGAAGAAAATCACCACAAGAAGAAAGAAACACAACACGTAGGAAGAAGAAACACTGCGGCAGAATTATACAGACGCGCACTGTAGCCGTATTTATATTAATAGGATGAAAGATGTTTTAGCCATTTTATCTAGGGTGTTGGGTGTCCCATCAAAATTGCTGAGTGTCCAAAGAAATACCCTAGAGAGTTTCTATTACCTGGTCCTTGCCGGGAAAAAATTGCTCTCCTGCGTGTGATATTAGTACACATGTTGCCGCATCGGAATGGTAACCAATCCAATTCACAATTATACTGCAAGATTATGTGTTTCTCAGATAACATAAGTACAACCCACTTTAATTTATTTATGATATGTTTGAATTACAGTTGCATCCAACTAACATTATTCTTTAAAGTGGGTTGTACTAAAACGTGTACACGGTTATTCTCAAATTCAATGAATGATGATTATTAAGATTTCCAGAAAAAATACTGATAATGACTAAAATATTCACGACTATGGTAAGATGTAATTGTTGAATTCATTATAAAAATACAATGATATACTCGAAGAAATTGAATATCAAATGTAGTGAAAGTATGTAGCTACTCCATAGAGAAGGGAGAGTATATAACCACTTCAGCTAAAAACAAAGGTGGCTACATAAACATCAAATGCAAAAGAACTTCAAAACGGTAATACACAATCTGAAAGCTCTACTAAGAAACCTATCACACAAAGAATGAATGAAGTACAAAAACAAGTATGATCATTAAAAAAAAAAAAAACTACCCTGCTCGTACAACTTCTATTTGGCAAGGGTTGTGTTACCTCGCAGTATTGAAGGAATCCAGTACTCTTTGCATACACGTAATAACAGTTTAATTACATAACGAGTGGGATGTAACACAATCAAAGGAATAATACATACAACGGCAACAGAAGAGGCAAAGGCCAAAGTTGCAGCACTAGCACCCAACTAATGATTCGACCGTATCAGATTATTCTACTCAGATGATGATCAGCTTGCTCTATAGCTTTCAACATAAAACAACTCTAGGCCAAAACACATCCAAATATTAAAAACACTCTAAAATGATGCAAGGAATCCCCGATGGCTCACTCCAGAAAGTGCTTTTCCAGGCTACGCCATACCTCATGTAGACAATTGGAACCTGCCACTAGGCTTTTTTCTTCTCCATCCCTGATATTTCCATATTAAAAACCTTTTAGTACCAGCAAGATATTAATATACATGAAAAATAAGCGAAAAAAACTAAGCAGAGGTAAACTTACAAAGGCAGCGTAATACACAAAGGTCAATCCAGCCAAAACAACAAATGCAATTTGGAATACATTGTACCTGTAATGTGATAACCAGTAAATCAAACTATATTAAACTGTTTCTACCAAATTATAGTTATGCGAAGTTTACAGGTCCTCATCTTAAATTCGCCAAGGATAACGATAAAGGAAACAACCTGGATAGGCAGGTTATGCTGCTTACACCCGAAAAATATAAAAAAAAAATAAAAAATCTACAATCTGTTGGATCTATAACATGTCACATCAATTTACTGCACGCATTATCCAATCCAACACCCTACTTATTAAATATTTTAGTTCGTCAATGATGAGTATGTGAAGCATGATTCCTCATAGAACTTCAACTGAAAATATGAGATTTGTTTGAATTCATATTGGAACAATAAGACGGTCGACCCATTGTGTGCTCTAGATCTACAACTTAGCAAAAGGAAGGGACCATTTTTGCCCCAGTATAAGGCAGAGCAAGAGAGGCAGAAGAAATCCCGATTGACTCACTTGTACAAATATTTAATTCCTCGAAGAGACTCCAAAGTGTGGCCAAATATTTCCTGGGCTGCAGTTGCTTGAGCATAGTAGGCAAATGCTGTGGAGCAGAACTGGATCACACTGAAAAGGTAAAACAATAGAACTTTGAGCTGTACAGCATCACATTATCATGACAACATAACAAGTGCCTTATGCTTTAAATAGAACACTATGCGCTATACTCCAAAGCATTTGTTATGCTGCACAAACAATGACTTAATTTTCCTTTCCACTACCAAATTTAATAATTTCAAAGGGGAAAGTCAAAGCCCAACATATAATAGTATCCCCATTTTAAATTTCCACTTTTGTGAAACTCTTCATACAATATGTAACCAAAAGCAATACAGATAACACTCACAGGTAGAAACTTTAACTTCAATACAGATAACATCCCATTTGGAATGTACAGTACAGACTATACTGACCTAATGGAACAAAGAAGAATAAGGCCCACATTAAACAGAAAAGAGTTCATGAGAGTTCCTCCCCACCTGCCAGAGATATGATCACATTATAAGATACAAAAGGGATAACAAACTACCAAAAATGGAGAGAAAAATGATAAATCTGTCAGCACAATTTTATTACTTCATGGGATGTATAGTAATGAATACTAGTCTCAGTCCAAGCATCATGGCACCAGCAATCACAGCAAGGAGAAGGTAGAAGCAGAAAAATGCAAATGCAGCAGTGCCAAGAAGACCTGATGAAAGAACAAATTGCATATATCATCTAGATTAACTGAATGAATATTACATATAATGTATCAATTATTATACATAACTGAAGGAAAGAAAAATAGCCTGAGCCTTCCAACATACCCCAGACATCATCTAGCTTAATGAAAACTTCATTCAAGAAAGGAGAAAGTGGAGGATCAATTAATAGGTAGATAATTATATGAGTGACCCACGCCACTGAAACAATCAACCTGTTACAATTTTAAAATTTTAGGTTAGATAAGAAACATAACACCTGTTAAAGTAAGCAATCTTTGTAAAACTATGTGCAACAGTTCAAAGCATCATTATTCATTATGCATCATACATTATAGCTTACCCTAAAATTCCCAAAACAAATTTTGCCAGGTAACCAAGAACTGTTAGAGCCCATGTTGTCTCAGCCTGTGTTCATGCAAGCTTAGTCAGAGGGAAAAAAATTACACATTGATTATGCCTGAATTAGAAAGTTAGAAATTTCATTACTGACCTTTTCCCCTTGTGGATACATCTCTTCAAGAAGCTTTACATCTTCTTCTAATTGAAACAACTCCTAGAAAATTATGTGAGATGGATTAGTAAATAACTACTATCACGCAACTATGAATACTTCAGCAACTGTATACTTTCTACCACAAACTATAACAGCATGCATCAAATTATTACATGGAAAGCCCAAGCTAACACCTGTTTCGGGAAATTTATATGATAAATCACCAATATTTGTTGTTTACCTTCTCAACTTCCTTCACATTTTTACGAAACTTTCTACCCTTTGAACCACTTCTTTCTTCCTGATGTAGTGCCTCAGCTGCTTTTTTTAGTTCTCTTGCTTTTTTACCCAGTTCAGTGGCTTCCTACAGTAACCAGCCAGGAGCACCATAAATATAGTATGGCATATCATGTAACCAAATACACACATAATCAACAATTTAATATATCTCCTTCAGTAACAATATAGCACCTTGATATACTGCGAGCGAGTGATAACAGCCTTTGGACGCCGAATAAATGAAAATATAAGTCCTAATGGAAGACAGGCAATACCAACACCACCAAATATCTGGATTGAACAGTGAGAAAACAATGGTTAAATATCAAGAATAGGACAACTAGCGCTTAATGTGATTTAGAATGGAAGGCTTACTTAAATAAATCCATTACGAGACTGCTTTCACTCAGTATTTTTATTTTATTATATCCAACAAAAGCTCAATTGCCAAAGAGAATAGTATAATGCAGTATTCTAATTCACTCAGTCTCACACTTAAAGAAAAAAGTATAGCCAGAAGAGTATTTATTCATCAAAAACAATAATGTTAACCAAACAAGCCTAAAAACCTATGCCAAATAAGAAGCAGGAAAATTGAAACAGTTAAATTAAATTTTATGAAGAATGAGCTTACAGCAAAAAGCACAGATCCAACAATAGTAGCAAGTGCAACAACATATTCTGGAAAGGTAGTACGCATGGTCCATGTTTTCTCTGATGAAGGACTAGCAGAGAATGCTGAACACTGGTTTGAGGACAATGGGGGAAAAAAGGAGAATGAGCAACAGCAAAAATATTATCTCTGACAACAACAAAACTAGCCAAAAGAAAAACAAAAAACTAGTGCAGAAAAACACCTGATGGGCATCACTTCCAATACAAGGTTGACCACTACTGAATGTCCATGTGCTAGGAAATGAAGTTGTGGATGAAGAGAGATGCCTAATAGTAAAGTCCACCTTACCAACCAGCCCTAATATATCAATCATGGAATAGAAGCATAAACAAACACAGTTTAAAGCTCATATTAAACCACATCAGATTTGACGTATTTACTCAAGATTGTAGGTGGATTGTATGGTATCTTTATCTTTAACAGTGTTGTTAAATGGCGGCCATGGCGGCGCCAGGGCGGATTTTCATGGCGGTTTTTCGAAAAAACGCCACCGAATAGCGGTGGCGTGGCGCGTTTGGGATGGCGGCCGCCATAGCCATGGCGGTCGTGGCGGTTATGGCGGAGTGGCGGAAAATGGCGTTTTTTTTTTGCTTTTTGTCCGCGGTAGGAGTTGGGCTGACCCGACCCAACCCTACCCGGTTATTCATCCAGCTAAAAGACCCTCCAGCACAGCTCTGTGATTCAGAACAACCTTCCATCTAAGAGAGAACCCAACCGCGAGCCTCCCCTGCACCAGCCGCGTCCCTCCCGCACCCCACACGCGCACGCAGCCGCGACGACCTCCGGCAGCGACTCACCGGCACGAACGGCGGCGACGAGCTCCGGCAGCGACGCACCTGTCACGAACGGCGGCCTGCAGCGAAAAGTTCACGCAGAGAAGACGAAGCTGTCGCGAAGAAGAAGACGTAGGTTTTCTTAGTTTTATTTTTGCTGTTTGACACCCCCTGTTTTCTGTCTGCAGCTTTTTTTTTCCTTTTGCTATTTGACACCCCTTTTTACTTTTAACAGTCCCATTTTTTTTTTCGTATTTGACACCACAATTTTTTTTTTCTGTTCATTCCTCTTTTAAATGGCTGAGTTTATTTGAACTCTTTAATGAGTTTATTTAGTGTTGGTATTTGATTATTGTATGAACTCATGAAACTTTTTTAGTTTATTTGAATGCAATCCTTTGTTTTTTTCAATTTCAATGAGTTTATATATATGTTTTTTTTTTTTGTCCGCCATGACATCCGCCATTTTCCGCTACGCCATCCGCCATATTTATATGGTGGATTTTTGACTTTCCGCCGTGAACCGCCATCCGCCATTAACAACATTGATCTTTAATAAATTTGAAATGACGAACAAAAATGACTAACCTTCTTGAAAGAATGACTAAATTCTGAATCATGACTTTAACTCTTTAAGATGATTATGAATTATATAGTATTGTTTACACCTATAAATATAATTTTCAATATTTTAATTGTTTATTTTATGTAGAAAGTCTTTACGTATGTGTTCCATTTCCAAGCCAACCTACATTAAAAAGTGAACATTGTCCAGGAAATGAAACAGGTTTAATGAGTTGAAATTTTCAATAACTTCTTTTTTTGTCTCACCAAGTCTGATTCTGATACAACCATTGGTGAAGAATTACGTGAGCCTTTAGTACACGAAGGCAACCAAGGAAGGTGGGGGCGTGTTTACGTGAGGAGAGGACATTAGAATGGTGATTTGGTCATAATTGTTAGTGAATGGGCATTTTGGGGTGTGGAGTTAGATATTTTGCCTTTTGTTATCTTTACGGTTATTAGTAACAGATTTGGAGAGAGAAGGGGGAGCATTTTCTGTTTTTTGGGGATTATTATCATTTTGGATAGAGGAGCTTGGCTCTAGGACAGACTGGGTACCCATTCCCGTCTGTTTTTTCTTTGTTCTTGTTATCTTTTTAATTCAATCAAGGTCTCCCTGTTTCATTCACAATATCTACGATATTTTGTTTTCTGGTTCTGCATCAATTTGGTCCGACCTGCCGGATATATTCTCATTTGTGGATGCCCACAACTAGGAATCAGAAAAAGAAGAATCAACGACAGGAATCAGCGGAAATGGAGGCACGCATGATTCACGTAGGAGAGCTGGATTGGGTTCGATCATCAATTGTGGAACTGCATCTTAAGGCAGCAGAAAGCAAATCGATTATGGACCAGCTGCAGAAACAATCGGAGCAACAGACAAAACTAATGGAGGCCATATCTCGAGGTTTTAGGAGGAATGGAGACGAAGATGGAGGTGAGATCTCGGTGGGACAGAAGGAGAGTGAGAAATCGAAGGCGAGTGCGAGCTTGAAGCCATTGGAGGGGACCGCTTTGGAGGAATTTCGTCAATCCCTCAAAAAGGTGGAGTTCCCCTCTTTATACTTGTCGACAACAGCACTTCCCATAACTTTATTTCTCGGAAGTTAGTGGAGGCTATGGGATGGAAGTGGGAGGAAACGAGGAGCATGTGAATCTTGCTGGGTGATGGTCACAAAACTCTGACTTGTGAGGTTTGTCACGAATTAACGGTGGAGGTTAATGGATGTTGTTTTGTGGTTGACGCTTATCTTTTTGATCTGGAGGACATCGATTTGATTTTGGGAATGGCGTGGCTAAGTTCTTTAGGGGAAATGCGTGTGGACTGGAGAAGGCAGATTATGAAGATTAATACTTCCAGGGAGAGAAAGTTTTGATGGGTCTCCAACCAGGAGAACTCAAATTTATTTCATTGTGCCATTTAATGGAAGGGACAAAAGAGGTTCAGGAGAATAGAGTGAAGGGGGAACCGCAGGCAGTTTTGGAGAGTATTCTAGAGATATTTGCCGAGGTTTTCAAGGAACCCACTGGTTTGCCTCCCCCACGAGCTCGTGAGCACAATATCACTCTCCAACCAGGAGTGGCTCCAATTAATGTAAGACCCTATCGGTATCCACACCTCCACAAGAATGAAATAGAGAGACAGGTGAAAGAGTTGTTGGCGAATGGTCATATCCGATATAGCCAGAATGCTTATTCCAGTCCAGTCATCTTGGTTAAGAAGAGGAACAATAAGTGGCGTATGTGTGTGGATTTTAGGGCACTGAATAGGGTTACAATACCTGACAAATTCCCAATTCCTGTTATCGAAGAATTACTGGACGAGTTACAGGGAGCTAAGTATTTTTGTAAACTGGATTTGAGCTCAGGATATCACCAGGTGTGTATGAGGACCAAAGGCATACCTAAAACAGCGTTTAGAACCCATGAGAGCCATTACGAGTACCTTGTAATGCCTTTTGGGCTGATGAATGCTCCATCTACCTTCCAAGCTTTGATGAATGATGTCTTCAGAGATTATTTAAGAAAAGGGGTGTTGGTTTTTTTTTATGACATCCTTGTGTACAGCAAAGGATGGCAAGAGCACTTGCAACTGCTTCAGCAGGTTCTGGAAGTTTTGAGGCACAACAAGTTGTTTGCGAGACATGAGAAATGCACTATTGGCCAAGAACAAGTTGAATACTTGGGTCATATCATCTTTGTGCAGGGAGTGGCGGTTGATCCTGCCAAAGTGAAAAGCGTTCTTGAGTGGCCTAGACCAAAGAATGTGAAGGGGGTCAGAGGCTTCCTAGGCCTCACGGGCTAGTATAGGAAGTTTATAAGGGATTATGGTAAGATTGCACGAGCACTGACTGTTCTAACAAAAAAAAAAATAGATTTAAATGGGGTGCTTTGGCTCAACAAGCATTCGATGCTTTGAAGAAGCGTATGACGAAGGCACCAGTGTTGAGATTGCCAAATTTTGAAGAACAGTTTGAGTTAGAATGCGATGTTTCGGGAACAGGAATTGGAGCAATCCTGATGCAAAACAGCCAACCAATTGCATATTTCAGTAAGGCATTGGGTGGGAAGAATTTATCTAAATCTGCCTATGAGAAAGAGTTGATGGCAGTCGTCCTTGCTATCCAACATTGGCGGACACACCTGTTAGGAAGGAAATTTGCTGTGTTTTCAGATCAGAGGAGTTTAAAACAGTTGCTAAGTCAAAGGGTTTTAACAGGTAATCAACAAAATTGGTTGGCCAAGTTGATGGGGTATAATTTTGAGATAATTTATAAGCCTAGGAACGAGAATAAAGGAGCTGATGCCCTGTCAAGGAGTTTGGAGGATGCCGAATTGACTAATATGATCTATTATCCTAAGTGGTTAGATTGGCAGCAGTTGACTCATGAGGTGCAGCAAGATACCCACTGGAAAAATGTTATTTCTGATTTGCAATAGGATAAAGAGGCCCATACTGGTTTCTCCTATAATCAGGGAGTGCTGCTTTATAAAGGAAGGTTGGTGATGCATGAGAAATCTCCTTGGATTCAGAAGTTACTAGAGGAATTTCATTCTACTCCTCAAGCTGGTCATTCGGGTTTTTATAGGACATATCGGAGGTTGGCTTCCAATTTATTTTGGAAAGGTATGAAAGAAGATGTCAAACAGTTTGTGCAAGCTTGTGACATTTGTCAGCGTCAGAAGTATAGTCCTACCTCACCTGGAGGATTGCTGCAACCTCTTCCTATTCCAGAACAGGTCTGGGAGGATGTATCAGTTGATTTTATCACAGGGTTGCCTCGCTCGAGAGGCTATGAAGCTATTCTGGTTGTTGTGGACAGGCTGACCAAATATAGCAATTTTGTTCCATTGAAACACCCTTATACTGCCAAGGGAATTGCTGAGATTTTCGTAAGGGAAGTAGTGAGGCTACATGGAGTTCCAAAATCTCTCGTGAGTGATAAAGATCCTTTATTTATGAGTTTGTTTAAGAAGGAAATTTTTAAGTTACAGGGAACAATGCTCAAGATGAGTACAGCTTACCATCCGCAAACGGATGGACAGACCGAAGTCACAAATAGGTGTCTTGAAACCTATTTGCGTTGTTTCATTACCGACCAGCCTAAAAATTGGTCCCTTTGGTTGTCCTAGGCAGAATTCTGGATCAATACCACGCACCAAGAGTCTATAGGGACTACTCCTTTTGCAGTGGTGTACGGTCGTGAACATCCCAAGATTATACCGTGCATTCCAGGGGAAGTGAGAGTAGAATCAGCTCAGAGGGAGTTAATTGATCGTGACGAGGCATTGAGACAGTTAAAAACACATTTAGTAAGGGTCCAAGATCGCATGAAAACCCAGGCGGATAAGCACAGAAATGAAAGGGAGTTTGAAGTAGGAGATATGGTGTTTTTAAAGCTTAAACAACACAGGCAGCATTCAGTCATGGCTAGAATTAGTCCTAAACTCAGTGCAAGGTATTATGGGCCGTTTAAAATACTAGAAAAGATTCGGAAAGTGGCTTACAAACTGCAACTTCCTCCCACTTCAAGAATTCATCCCATGTTTCATGTGTCCTTACTCAAGAAGGTAGTGGGAAATTATGAGGCAGAAGCAGACTTACCTACTGGGCTGGAAGATGATAGAGCTGACATCATCGAACCTGAAGCTGTTTTAGCTTCTAGGAGAGTGATCAAGCATGGAGAAAGATTGAAACAGTGGTTGATTCAATGGAAAGGGAAGTCAGTGGACGAAGCAACATGGGAGGATGAAATCTCAATCCGGAGCCAATTTCCTACTCTTTGTCTTGAGGACAAGACAAATTGCTCAAGGGGGAGGTATTGATACAACCATTGGTGAAGAGTTACGTGAGCCTTTAGTACACGAAGGCAACCAAGGAAGGTGGGGGCGTGTTTACGTGAGGAAAGGACATTAGAAGGGTGATTTGGTCATAATTGTTAGTGAATGGGCATTTTGGGGTGGGGAGTTAGATATTTTGCCTTTTGTTATCTTTACGGTTATTAGTAACAGATTTGGAGAGAAGGGGGAGCATTTTCTGTTTTTTGGGGATTATTATCATTTTGTATAGAGGAGCTTGGCTTTGGGACAGACTGGGTACCCATTCCCGTCTGTTTTTTCTTTGTTCTTGTTATCTTTTCAATTCAATCAAGGTCTCCCTGTTTCATTCACAATATCTACGATATTTTGTTTTCTGGTTCTGCATCAAAGTCCATGACTCCTTCCTGCCTCTCTGTCCTATAATAGAAACCACAATGCCTAACACAATTTCACTCACATAAACTTTTAAACAGATCCTGCTAGCAATGCAGTGTGCACTATTATTGCTACAAAGACAAACCAACAATTTAAGTTCTCCTTGCTTAACCCCTGCCCCTATTGTCTTACCAATAATCCACTACAAACCCTCCTAATCCATCATCACTTAGACATTACTCCTTACTTGTAAAGAACAAAACTTTGGTAAGCAGCACTTCCCTACTTCCTTTACAGAAAAACCCTGCAAATTATTCAGATTGATTTTCACTCTCCACTTCTATGTAACATCCCCTATTTTTCCACACAAAAACCACATCTTTTAAAGTTAAGAGATTGTTCTACAAAAATGGCCTTCAAACAAATCCAATCCATTATCCAACCACCCAATATTGACAATTGTAGCAAACACACCAAGTTTCTCACTTCCCATAATTTAGTTAGTCCAACAATCCTGGTCTATCATCCTACATCAAGAACCACAGCACCCAATACTGCTTCATTCACAAAATCTCGGAAACCTTCACCCTACCATCACTACAAAGAACAACCCAATAACTCCCCGCAAATGTGATAAACCCCACTCTCTCTCTAGTTCTAATTATTCCTCCACAAGCACTAATCACACGACACCCACCTTTCCTTTCCATTTTAAGAAACCGCACAACCAAAACACCCATCATCTAATCTAACCACCCAAGGTCCCCATTTCCAATTTTCCACAATCCCTAATCTTTGATAACACACTTCAAATAATAGTGTGTTTGGATTAGATTCACAGTGAGAAATAATCAATGACTTTTTTCATGGTAAAGGCAAAGCAAAAAATAGTTGCTTCTACATTTTCACGGCACCACCATGATTTTGAGGAATAGAATTGATTCTTAGGTGTTATCCAAACACACTATAAAGCCTAAAGCACAATGCGCGCACACAGAGCAAGTGAGAAGGAACCATACCATACAAAATTCCCAGAACGAGGGCGCACACTATAGCCGTGGTGACCATCCACATCAACGCACTCTTAATCCTCTTCCCCACACTCCTGCACACAACAAAGCCACAAACCAATACAACATTTCATTCAAATGGTGATATTTTGAAGCAACCAACGAAAGAAAAGAAAAAAAACTCGTACTTGTCCTGGTCGCCCTCGTAGAAGAACATGGCGAAGGGGATAACGAAAAAGACGAGGACAGCGTCGAGGATGTAGACGGCGAGCCAGAGGTCCTTCATGGGGAGCGTGAGGCTGCATGCGCCGTTGTAGATCGCGTGGCGGCAGGCCTGGCGATTCGCGACGTCGGCGGGGAGCATGAGGATGGAGATGGCGGCGACGGAGAGGCCCAAAACGACGACGAATTTGGGGAAGTAGGCCTGGTTGGCGTCATCGGGGTGCTGGTAGTTCACGAGGAGGTACACGTTCACCAGGAACACGATCACGCACACCACCACCGCCACGATCACCAGGGCGAGGTTGAAATCGCCCATCTTCGAAACGATCGTATCAGAGGAATGAGTGGGATTGGGAATTAGGGTTAGGGCTTGTTCGGATCTGGTTTAGAGAGAGAAAATGAGGAGAGAGGGAGAGGAGGTATTTGGTTTTGTTCCGGTGGTGGTTTTTTGCTACAGTTAGCGGTGGTGGTTTTGAGGTGTGAGGTCAAATTTACTGTTGTATCCTCGTGACCGTTGGCGATGGGAGAGGGGTGAGGAGGAAACTGTTTGGGGTATGGGAGTAATTTCGAATGGGGTGGTTTGCTGTTGCAAGCGAAATTCAAACCAGGCTGTACTCCAAATAATAAAGGGAGGGGAATTGGTGATGCTGAGTTGGACTAAGGTAAATATAAATACTTCTATAAATGTTTTCTTAGTCTTTGAGATCGAAACCCCATCCCTCTTCCTTAATTTTCTTACATAACAAAGTCTTGGTTAATTTTGTATTAAAATATAATTTTAGTTGAAAATTTGTGTTGAATTAAGCAATTGGATTATTTAACTTTTGAAAATAGAAAAACTAACTCCTTATAATTTATTAGTAATATTTAGATTTGTGAGCCGGACTAAACCTCTTAATACTGTATGGTTTACTAAAGGTAAGATTCTCCTAAATATCGTAACTTAGTGTCCAAGAAAGAATCAATCCCACAATCTAGTTAAGGAGCAAGGGTGACAAGCTTGTATGTTCTTTTCTTTTAGGTTGTTGTCATGTGCACCCAACAATTTAAGTGAAGTGGTAAAAATGTAATTCACTTGAATTTTAAAAACTCTTTCCCTCTCATTTCCCTTGCGCATTTCAAACATGTTTCCACCGCAATGCAGATTCTTCCTCCTTCGTCTCTACGTTATCGCTACCACGTCGCTGCTATCGTCAGCCTTCATTGACTTCGTTCAGGCCATCTACGCCACCTTGTGCTTTTCCACTGTCAAGGTAAGATTCTCTTCTTTGTTTTTCATGGTTTAAGATCGTATTTGACATCCATATAATACATACGGATTATAGGTGAGTTATACGAATTAGTTAATCCGTATGTTTTTCTAATTTATTAATAAATTAGTTTTATTTATTGTTTTAATAGTAAATGTTTTATTTATAAAAATATTATTTTGATTTTTGTTTTTAAATAGTTATTTTTTTTATTAAATATAAATATATTATTTTGTTTTTTTTTGTAAATAGTTACTGTTTAATTTTTATATAAAAAAGATTATTTTGAATTATGTTTTTAAATAGTAATTTTTTTTAATTATAAATATATTATTTTGTTTTTTATAATATTTATTTTTTAATTTTTAAATAAAAAAATATTATTTTGAATTATGTTTTTAAATAATAATTTTTTTAATTGTAAATATATTATTTTTTTTTTTTTATAAATAGTTATTATTTATTTTTTAAATAAACAATAACTAATTAATCCGTATGAGTTATACGGATTACGTAATTCCTATAACACATACTAATTAATCAATCTGTAAGTTATATAAAACTTACGAATTAATAAATCCATAAGTTATATAAAAAAATTACTTAAAAGGAAGAAAAAATATTTAAGGGCATTTTTGAAATTTTATTTTATTGCTAGATGCACAAATAACATGTCTGCACCTAAAAAACCCTTTCTTTTTTCAATAAATATTTATTGGATTCATCTAAACAAAACTACTCAACACAAAATCATTGGGCCCATTTATTATGTTAAATTGCTATTCTCACCTCTTCTTTTCCTATTTACATCCCATGGGTTTTAAAAATATTTTGTTCTCAAAATATCCTTCTTATACAATGGAAACATATTTCTATTGCTACAAGGGTAAAAAAAAATATATACAACAAAATGTGTCTCTCTTGTGTAAAGCACACAACAAAAACATATGTATGTTGTATATTTTGTTGCACCCTCTCTATCACAATTGAAATACTTTTCATTTTGTTATAATGAAACCCATTTGACTTAACGAATTTAGAGGTTGAATTGGTGATCCGATAGGTCATATATTTTTTTTCTTTAATTTATTTGCACCCACTCTATCACAATTGAAATACGTACTTAGCATTTTCTTTAATTGCCGCGCTCAACCTCAAGGTTGACTTGGCTGTGCCTAAACAGATGCACGCATGCATGCATGCATGGGAGATGGAAGATTTGTGCATGGCTTTTCCAAGCGCATAGGCAGAACTAACTCATTCATTGCTAAGTTGTGTTGTGGGGAGTTCTCCAGGGACACTTCGTATGCTTCAAGCAAAACGCTTCTATAAGAATAGTTTCAACACTTAACAGAATTTTGTTCAACAATAAAATATAACTTAACAGATTTTCAATGTCTACAAAATAACTCCTCTATTAATTTTAGGTTAAAATTTAGCATATTCGGTCATGTGACCTACATATAACTATTCTGGAATCTAGTCTAACTCAATTTATTGGATAAATTGTGTGAATATTACAAACTCTATAGTAACATGTTTTCTTACAGATAATTTTTTTAATATTTATGTATTGATAATATAAAATAATTTTATAAAATCATTTAATTACAAATATCATTTGAATTATTTTAATATCTATGTATTGCTAATATAAAATGTTTTTATTACTTATTATATGATAAGTTGTAATTAAATGACTGTGTACAAAATTTTAGGTTCTCAAGATATGATCCTTTTTCTAAAAAACAAATTGTTTCCAAAATTATTATGAGAAAAATATTGCAAATTGTCACTCTAAAATTTGAATCGTGCGCAACTTAATTTATAACCTTTAAAAAATATTTATTTCAATCGATGATATTTTGAAAGTGTGTAAGATGGCGTACCTTTTTCTTTTTTATGAATAGATAGTGTACCTTATAATTTAGAGTTATTCTGAATTATTGTTATTATTAATTAATTAATAACAAACGTCCGGCACGAGACATATGTTTTTGACAGTCTAATGTCGTCAAATAATGCATAATTGAATTGCTCTTTTTGAGACATGAGATTTCCTTTGAATGTAATTCTCCACGTACGCCTTTTTTATATATATAAAAAAAGTTTAATAACTCATTTTATTTATATACTTTTTAAATTTATTTTTTTAGTCCCTATAATTAATAAATTAATTTTTTAATCTTTGAAGTTTATATTTTAATTTTCAAAAAAATTTACAGTTTCAATTCAGAATTAAAAATATTTAACTGCAGGAACTTTTAAGAATTTAAATGTAAATTTCAAAAATTCACTTATTAAATTTTAAAAATTAAAATATTCACTTATTAACTATAGAGACAAAAATAGATAAATTTAAAAATTATAAGAACTAAATGAATAATTAAAAAAAATATAAAATTGAAAATATAGTTGCTCTACATCAATTCAACTCATTTTAATTTAAAAATAGACATATGTTTAATTCATTTTTACACTTTAAAAAGTTATCACTTTAGAAGGAACTTTCTCACTTGTAAAGGCCTAGGTTTAATGTAAATCCAACGTAAAATTAAAAAGGATCCTCATTTAACGTATATGTAAAAAAAGTGTGAATGAAATAAAACAACACACTAAGTGCATCTTTAAGAATCTATTGATGGTGCACCAAACGAAAGTTGGGCCAACGCATCTCCCCCTTTGCATTTTTGTTCATGCGCTGAATTTACATTAAAAAGCACACTGCAACAAAACCAAACGGCAAAACAAACATGCCTTAACTCTTCACAGAGTTGTAAAGTAGCTCAAGGCAGGAGAAACTATTAGATAGACACAACCCCAACACATCATTTTTAAGTATAACCAATAGGAATTTAATAACTAATAAAAAATCAGAATATTAAGTCAAATTAAATTTCATAATCTTTTTGTTTTATTATATAATCTTCTTCCTAATTTTTTGCTAAATTGCATTGAAATAGAAATATATAAAGGATTATAATTCGAATTTAGAAAATATAATATAAATTTTAAAATAATGTATTTTAGTGGTGTAAAATTGTGGAGTATTTTATTTTAAATAATAAATTTATTAATGCAAATAAAATACATTGGTTTTAAGCAATCGTAAGACTTTATTGCCGTTGAATTTATAATTTTAATTTTCATAATACAATTTTAATTAGGATTGATAAATATTACTCTAATATTAATATTCAATGTATTTATAAAAGAAAGACCTATTCAGTGTATAAAATATATCAGAAGTTTAAAACTAAAATCAAACTATAGTTATAATTAATAATTTTTAAAAAGAAAAATTATAAATAAAAAGTTAAAATTAAAAAAAATCCTCAATGTGAAGTGGCATGTTATTTAAGGTGTAGCGTGTTTAAATTTTCAACTTTTTATTTGTAATTTTGTCTTTTTAAAAATTAGTAATTAATTATAATTGTAAATAGAATAAAATTCACGCTCCACTTTTTTGAACCTGCTGCTATACATATTTTTTTAATCGTTTCTGCATGTCATGCACTTCATAAAATTAAATTTCTATGAAAATTTTTCAACTTACCTTCAACATTAATAGAAAACATGAATATATATTAACAAAATATTTTTAAAGAAATTTTTATTTCAATTTATTGTCATTATTATTAATTTATTTAAATTAGGTGTTTAATTGTTTCTATAATTTAAATTATGTATTCTTTTATAAGGTTGTTTGTGTAAGTGATTAAACTTTTTCTTATCATAAAAAGAAAATGTTACTAAAATACTTTATAAAATATTTTTGGCATGTTTTTATATTGATAAAAAATTACCATAAACATCAAATTTTGGTAGGTTTTATTTTTCTATTTAAGAAATTTTGCTCGTAGGAAGAAGATTAGAAAAAAAACAGAAAGAATATCAAAATTATTTTTAATTACTTGACATTCTGATTTTTTATTTATTTTATTTTATTTTATTAGTTGTAAAATTCTTCTTGATTATAACTAAGAATGATGTGTTGAGTTTGTGCCTATCCATGAGTTTCTCCTCAAGGTATTACTATTAATGTCTTTTATTTATAAAAATAAATAAAAAGGCTACCTTATTACTCACTTTGTTATTATATATATATATATATATATATATATATATATATATATATATATATATATATAAAAAGATGCATATACTTAATTTCAAAATTAATAAAAAATGATTAATTTAATTGATAATCCTAAATTTATTCTGAATTTATAATTTTTTTCTAAAATTATTATTGTCATTAATACTTTTTCTTTTTTAATGATTTATCTATATGTTTTGTTTCTTCTTTTAATCAGAAATATTTTAATTTAAAAATAATTAATATAATAAAAATTATAAATTAAATATTATAAAAATAAATAATAATCATTTTAAGTTTAAGTTTTATAGATATAAAATGATCTGATTATAATATTAGGCTTTTTATGTCACATGCAAATGGTAAGGTTTGGTGGAGCCCTCTCATTGGGACCGTTGTGGTGTTGCACCACAATTTAGATTATCAAGAGATACGCGATCTACAACTATTGGCTCTTTCAGCCACGTTGCCTTGTGGAAGTCATGCGTTTGATATTGAATTGCAGAGAAGATATTATAGGACATTTTTTAACATATTATTTTAAAAATATTTTATATTATCAGTTAAAATTAATTAAAAATTACATATTATAGGTTTCATTTTAATTTTGCAAGTTTCATTAAATTATAAACGATATTGAATTGTGGGTTAGATAGAGTGTACAAATTTGAAATATAATTTATATATTTAAAAATATTTGTTTTTTTTTTATAAATTTATAATATTAATTATACATCTAAAAATAAAAGGAAATTTATTTTCGACAATACATGCTAAACAATAATTCCGTTAAAATTGCGTTATGGTGGAACAGTGGTCGTCCCAAATAAAAGCAAACTTACCACTATAGTACGGAATTCTTTTGTGGTTGAATTTGAATGGTACGGATGTACTAGCTAAAGAAGACAACCATTGCGAGGAATTAATGTGGAAAATATGCGCAACTAAACCGAGTACTCGTTGCCTGATTTTTGTAACATAAATTTTCTTCGATAATTAATATTCTGTTTTGCTTGAATGCTCTCTGAAAATGAAAGAGAAAAGGGAAAAAATATGCATTGTTCTATTTGTTTGGTAGAGGATTTGCAATTATAATGGAGAAAGAGATGGAAATAAGCTATGCTTTTAATATTAATCTTAGAAGGTGAATTTTAAATCTAACTCAACCCCAAAAGCTAATTCAAGAGATGAGAGTTATTTCTCACTTATATATTATAATATGTGATTACTTTTAGTCGATGTGAGACTTGAATTATTTCCAACAATTAATCCACAAAGAAACAAGAATGAAAATACCATTATCCCTTACATAATTGGATATTGGTTTTGAGTTTTCACCGTTTAAAACCTCGTCTCTCAAACTTTGATGGTGACCAACATTTCTTTCCTTCACGTCTTCTACACATAGAGTAAATGACAAGTTCAGAATTTCATAGTATCGCCTAATAAGCACAAAGAAATTGAAAATAAGTATAAGGTAATTGGCTTAAAGACGACCAAAAATGCCAAACCCACCATGTGACCATTTTTCATCCACCGTCCATGCCGTGCTCTTAGAAGGAAAAGTCACTTTATAACAAACAAATATATGTTAGATTTCGACCAAGGTTCTTTGGGATTTGGCTAATGCTTTTGTGCTTCTAGGGTTTCCTGATTATCATTTTCATACAAGCATAGCATGATATTACTTTCAATTGTGTGTCTTTGGACATTAATTGAACCTTTCAGATGTATTTAATTTTTATCTCATCCAGTATTTTTTAATGGTTGGATTGTTAATTTGCTATGTAAGAAAAAATATAGTATATTGCTCAAGTGAATGTACAATTTTGATATCTCATTTCAATTATGTAAATTGAATCCTCAAATTTTCTCTCATTTACTATAAAACATTTTTCATCCTGATTTTATTCAATATTTAAGTTATTTTGCTAAAAAAAATATTCATTATGTTATTAAAGTCATAAAAACAATATTGACCTAAATATGGCTAACATAAAGGTCAAATTTTAATGCAAACTATTAAGTTATATGATTCATTACACCATTCTTTAGGGTTATTAGATACATCAAGATATATAACATTATTATTTTTTACATATAATTTTTTTTGTCTCCTTCCTCATTTTTCTGTCATTATTTTTATTGTCATCGTCATCAAACTAATGTTTCAAACTACACCACATCACTGCTTTATAGACATGAAAACTAATCAAGCTATCAACCACATGTGTTACCGCCGGAGATGATTTTTGGCAACAATGTTTAAGTTTTTTTTTTCTTCATTTTGTTTAACATTGACATTGTCGCGAACAAGTTCATCATAACCTACCCACCAATTACAACGAGTCCGTAGCGCACCCACCAAGTCCTGCTAACACACCCATCATGCATAGTACAAAATGAAACAAACACAATCTACAATGAAATCGTGTTAACTGAGGAATATGAATGATTTATTAATTCACTAAAATTTTGTGATTTTTAAAACAAAATAATACGGGAGATAAAAAAATTGTCTAACTTATTAATTTTTACAATTATGTTCATTAATAAACTAAGTACTGTGATCTAATAATTATTTTGTGATCGTAGTACTTTAGTTCATTAATTTTCAACTTCAACATAATAATATGTCAATCAACGTCAAGGAGTGCATCATTTTTTCTTGGTATATCATTATACTTAATTTGGACCAGTGTTTTTATTAATAAATATGATAAAGTTTTATTTACACGTTATTATTTTCAAAAACATATCTTATTAAAATCCAGCTTAAGATAAATATAAAAAGTTGAAGTATTAAACAGTCAAGTAAAAATATATCCTGGCTAATTCCTAGCTAGCTAGGTTGCATTCTTCTGTTGTGACGATTGAACTAGCTTGAACTTGTCAGTACTTGAATTGTGAGGTCGACCTCAGCTGGTCCAAGCTCCATGTCCATGCATACAATATTAAAATATCTACATGTACCCGCTTCAATAATGATTGTGGTCAAATTTATTTAGTTTTATCATATTGGAATATAAACCACATAAATATAGATGCATAATGCTCTATTGTATTATATGGTGACAGTGACAACGTCTAACATTGTATAAAAACAGACAATACTAAAAAAACTATTTTCGAGGATATAGTATTTATGACGGTCTTATAAATAAAATTTTTTTACATCGGTCCTTAAGTGAGCACCGATGTGAAAAAATACTTTTTTTTTACATCGTTTATGAATATAATACCGATATAGAAGGTGTAATTTTTACATTGGTGGTCAGGATAGTACCATTGTAAAAACTGCGATGTTCAACAAACGTCCGGCACGACATCAGTATTGGCATAGATAACATATTTTCTAAGTCGTTGATGACATCAGCGACGTCTTCAATAAACATTTTTCAAAGATGGTGGGTACATTAGGTCTGATGTGGAAAACATTGTCTTTCTACAATGGTGATTTGGGGATCGATGTTGAAACTTTTAACTTTCAACGACATCTTATTCAACATCGGTTGACCACCGATGTAGAACATCATTTTACACCGATGTAGAAACTGCGTTTTCTAATAGTGAGGTAACAATATATAGAGACAGAGAAAAGTTCAAAGAAACCTCGTAAGATATCAAATCACTATTTTGTATATTTGACAAGAGTATGTGTGGATGAGAAAAATAAATGTTATAATTAAGTTATATTTTAATTTTAACTATTTATTTAAATTATATGATTCAAATTCGTTTTTCTCACACTTCTATTGCTCTATCATTCACCTGAAATAATTTCTTATACCAAAGATGTTGGTTTATAAATTAATGTACATTTTTTTTCATAATTGATTATCTTGAAATTTGAACTTAAAATTAACTCAATTATATAGAATCAGTATAACAGATAATAATGAACTAAAGATATATCTTAATATTATCTTAAAATTTGAACTTAAAACCTAGTTTAACCCTAAAAAATCAATTTGTAAGATAGAAATCATTCAAGCTTTGTAAACTGCATTTAAGTTAATTCTCTGGTCAACGTAGGATTAAACAGTCACTTTAACCCTATGAGGGCATTTGGATAGTGTTGTATCCACATTCAACCGAAAAATGACACTTTCTAAAGCAAAAAAGCCAAAGTAAGTGTGTTGCGTTGGATACAACTCTTATGCAAACACCCTACAATTAAGTGTACAGTTGCATCTGACCAGCTTAATCTACCACTCACATAACTTTTCTATTAGTATATTGAAATATGTAAATTTTCAGTTTAATTAACATAGTTACAACGCCTATCTGAAGGTAACCCTAAAAAAGCCAAAACTCATGCTAGCAATAGACAACCGCAATTAAAGCGCCTTTTCAATAAATAATTATTTTCTATGGCTGAAAACAAAGCATGTACAGTTTTTGTAAAATACGGCTAAAACAGAGATATAATTGAAGAAAAAACCAGTTCCTTCCAGAGATTGGAGAATGTGACATATGTTGGTATATATCAAGTATCAACTACATATTTGAAGGGAAAAGAGGAAGCTTCCTCGAAGGTGCGAGCTAGCAAGAAACCAAATGCATGTGGGGGTAACACTTGCGGGTGCAAACATGTTAGTGGCTATTGGGAATGTTGAAGGGTGATGATGAGTGATGACCATTGGAAGAAGGAGGGTTAACAGATTTGGATGGGACTTCAACCCAATTGATGAGTGTTTTGGAGGCAAGTGATAATAATGTGATAGGGAGATATACGGTACTGAGTTTTGAACATTTCGAGAGGTTTCAGTTCTCATTATTCATTCATTGGCTTCCAATTTTCGTTGACAAAGGATAGACACAAAAAATAAAGCTAAACCAATCTGCCTCCTTCAGCATGTGATCCCCTCGTGGGTGAGCCCTTAGGACAGTTAGATCAATGTACATGCGACAAAGCAAATTACAAATGCTTGGTTATTATAGAACATCGATAATTGATTGTGCAATCTTGTGAGTCATCACTTCTTGGATATGTAAATGTAGTTTCCTATGATTTTCAAACATTTGGTGGGTTTTGCAGTTATTAGTAAATCTAAAGAATTGTATTCACATGTAAAGAAATATTTGAATTAATTAACATTATTTTTTTTAAAAAAATACTTGGTTAAAATTTTGTCTCTAAAAAGTTTGTAATTTTTGTATTTGGTCCTTTATTTTTAGTTTTTTTAAAAGAATATTTCATTAAACATTTGTTAATTATGAAATGACATTTTTTTCATTTCTCTGCATGTCAAATATGTATATATTTACTCTTTGGTTTCTTTAAAAAGGGGATGAAATGAAGAATCCATGATTTTTTTGGGTACATGAAAAAATCCATGATATTTAAAAGGAGCAAATGAAGAACTCATAATATTTAAGTTGTTTAAAAAATATAATATTTAAGGGAACTATAGACAAAAAAATAAAAAGTAAAATAAGAAAAGGGTTATTAATTTGATAAAAAAAATATTTTTTGAGAAATCATTTAAAACCATAATTTTTAACAGATTAAAAGTAAAAAAAAAAAAAAAAAGGTTTTGCACTTGTCTTGCAATGATGTACTCTTAGAAAAATATTTAAGGTTTTTCATATTCATCATAGGATCCTTCCCCACCTCTCTCCTTTCCCTTGAATTATGGTGGTTTTATTTCCTTTCTTTAACTCTATATGTTTTCTTTTTTGTCTAAAAAAAACTCTATGTTTGTGATGAGATTCAAATATGAGTACTTGAATTGCACAAAACGATAAATACACATAGATATTACTTGGTTAAAAAATCTGGAACAAAATAAAATATATATGATTGATTAGTCTTTTCCTACTCTATGTTCATATGGCTGAAGAGAAAAAATCAGAAATGGTTGAGCATGGGTACAAAATAAGCTTCAAATTCAAAGCCACTCTCGTACGTGTGGTGGGTGCAAAATTTGAGAAGGAGTACCGAGTGTTGTTTACTATCTAAAGTTCAAGCAATGCAGTACAGTTGAAACTTGAAAATATCTTCTGATCATATTTTATGATCCAGCATTTAATATATATATATATATATATATATATATATATATATATATATATATATATATATATATATGTCAGAATTAAATTTGAAATTAAAGAAAAAATCACAATGATTATAAAGACAAAAATGGTTGCGGTCCCTATATATAACTACGATAAACTCACGAGAGAGAGATGTTTGATCAGAACCATGTGCGTTTACAGAGCAAGAGAAAGAAAGAATGATGAATCTGTTGAAGATATGCATCAAATAATAGAGATATAGTATAGGGAGAGAAAAATGCATATAATATATGATATAGAACAACATTAATTCCCTAACAAATATATTTTCAGCAGGCATGTCTGCAGACATTCGTTATCTTGATGGAGATTATATATATATATTATTGCATCATTTGATTCTGGAAAACTAAAAAAAATATTTTAAAATACAGCAGTCCTCAAACAATGATTGAGATATGTAATTTATGTGTTTGCAGGGAAAGAAATAAAAATCAAATGAAGGAAAAATGTAGTTCAACTTATATATGGCATTGGTAGCTCCAAAAATTACAGCTAAAACTCCAGTTTCACTCATGGGTTTTCTATGTTATTAATTAATATATATCCTCCAAAAAATGAAAATTTCACATGACCATATATATAAAAAGTAATAATAATTTTACCCAACGTAAAGAAAAAAAAGGTTTAAAATGTGAAAAATAGAGTATTTTTAATTTTTAGATAGTAAGTCAAATAGTGAAGACTTTAGTGTGCTCGTGAAACTGTGAAGGACACAGTACCTTGTGGAATGTGCCTCTCCCCCATCTTGTGAAGTAAAAGTACGACCCTGCAGCTTGGTTTCGATCTTCACCAAAACTCTTCAACAATTTTTTGGTGCAAACTGGTTATGGCAATATATAGTGCAGATAACATGCAGCACTTTATTTATCACCTTGCTTAGGGAAATTTCTTACCACTTTCTCTGTCTGGGTACTTTCCAGCATTGAGTGCTGTGGATGTTGATGTTTGTTAGTTTCCTCTTTGTCTTGGCACAACGAAGACAGTAACTTCCATGCAAGCAGATTTGTATTCACAAATCTGTTGAGTAGTGCATAATTATTAAGTGAAAAATACAAACTAGCTAGAGCTAGCTCACTGGACTTTAATATCCAGTTCTTAATTCTGAATTATATTTAACTTAGTTTCTTTTTGGTACATATATGTCACATATATATTTTATAGGAAAAAAAATTCTAGACAAATAAGGCTACTAGCTATAACATAAAATTCTCTTTCTAAATATTTAATTAATCATTTTTTTTTCTTTTACATATTGACAAAACTCATTACATGACTAGCATCAGCTTCATTTTATTATTTCAAAATTACCTTCTATCACTTTAATTTGTCGATTTCCTAGGTTTCCCCTGTCCACCCCCTTTTTATTCACTTTTCGAAGAAAAAAAAAATTAATCCCTGATATTTTTCTTAAAACTCATTAACACTTTTCTACTTCCGTTTCTTTCTCGATCACTTTTAAGTTGGCACAAAATAGGCAAGGATGAGTGGATCCTAACCTCCCAAAAGCTTTTTTTTTTTCTTAAAAAAAATGTTATACACATGATTTTTTTATATAAACAATACAATCAGCACTTAAGCCAAATAAATAATGTGTTAACCAAGAAGTAAGATAATTATTTTTTGTTATTAATCATCCTATTCATCGGGTATAAAATCCTAATTAGTCTAAAGTTTAATCTGACGGTAAGTAAAGTTTGACTCATGATTATTTTTCTGTGAGATCAAACTTAAATAATTTTTAAATAATTTAATCTAAACTTTAATACATTAATCATTTACTCTTTTACATCTAATTTTCAAACATTTATATAATACTTTTAAGTTGATAAATAATATAGAAATATATTTCTCCATCAGGCCATCTTCTGAAGCCAAGCCTTCTGACAGCATGCTCATAAGAAAACCCCGTTATAATATTATATAAAAACTTATAAATTATAAACTCAATGTAAGACACGGGTTATTAGTAGTTTATTTTTTAAAAAAAACAATGCATTCATTTATACTATTATTTTATTTTAATAATAAAAGCGACAAAATAACTTATTTTAATAAATAACAAATTTATATATAAAAGTATAATTTTTGTGCATCTAGTCAAGTATTTTTAAATTTAATTTTTTTATATATATTAACAATTTTTTATGCATCTAGTCGAGTATTTTTAAATTGAAATAAATTTATAATAAAAAATTAAATGAATAATATTTTATTTATTTTATTAAACAAATAATTTAAAGACATAACATTTTAAAATTGATGAAAAATTAAAAAATAATAATTTTAATACATTTATATTAATATAGTGTAGTAAAATTTAAAAAATATTTTTTAGACTACAATAATATTCACATCTAGTTTATTTTAAAATATCACCAATCTTATTTAAAATTTAAAACATATTAAATGAGTATTTTAATAAAAAAATTCATAATTTAATAAAAAAATCTTCATAAAATTTAAATTTAAGAGTGAGAATTTTAAAATTATAATATATATATATATATATATATATATATATATATATATATATATATATATATACATTATTTGGCCTAAAGTATAGCCGTACAGTGGTTTGTACTTTGCGTTGTTGTTTTCTTTTTCTTTTTTCTTTTGATAAATGTATTTAATTTGCATTATTCAATGCCATAATAAAGTGCTACGTGTTTGGTTTGTCAGCCATTCTCGACTTCTGGTGGTCTTAGTTGTTGGTATCTTTGGTTCTCAGCATGGACAATGTGAGTGATTACTTGATTATGATATTTTAGTGTTATGCTATCGTACAAAACCATGAGTTTGTGGCTTCCAAGTTTTCTCCTCGTTCAATGATTGTTGAAACTACACATCTTTTTTCTATATATCATTTCTTAAATTCCATTTTATACTTACAGCCTCTGCCTTTGTTCTCATTTATAAGAAAAAAACTCAATTTCATACTTATTAAAAAAATTAGTTAATTTTATAATAAAATTGTGTTAATTTTAATAAAAAAATATTTTTTTTCCTAAATTATCCTTTATTGATATTTGTTATCAAACATAAATCCCATATTAAATAAAATTTATTTTAAAGGTAGTCTCATTAAATGAGACACAAGTAATTAAATTTTGTTTATATTAAAAAAATCATTGAATTTTTCCTTCTTATAAATGAAAACAGAGGGTATATGTATTTAGTAAAAGGTCAATTGATCATGTTAGATAACACTCTGCTAATGTATGCAGTACAATGTCCGAATGTGATAACCTCAAAAAAATAAAATAGTTATTTTAGATTTTGAAGGAGGAAAATCAAAGACAAAAAATATTTTATAAGAACCAAAACCAAAATTTGTTCATTTATAAGGACCAAAAATAATAATTTAAATTTTAGAGAATAAAAAAAAATAAGGACTAAAATCAAAACATGCTCATTTTATATGAAATAAAAATATATTTAAGTTTATATATATATATATATATATATATATATATATATATATATATATATATATATTACTATTCTTATTTTTAACAAATGAGAATTCTTTTTTAGATAACCAATAAAGTTTATTGAAGAAATTGAATTTGAGAGATAATTTGAAATCCTCTTATGTATATAAATGAGAAACTTCCCGGAAGGTTCCCATGATTATCTACATTTCAACTTCCATACAAGTTTATAAATATACATGACGTTCCTTGTTAATTTCATGAAGAAAATAATACGTGCATACATAGCTATCTATTTATCTATAGCAAGTGCGTCAAGAGACACGTGGTACCCTAGCTAGAGTGCCATTCTGTGGTTTCTTTCTTTCTTTCTTTCTGCATCACATCACAATTTGCATTGCCTCGTGTCCTTTTTCTTCTTTGCTCTCCAAAAATCTCACACACACAGGTATCTAGCAAATGGGTTCTCACCAACAAGAACCATGGCTATTGGAGAATGGGAAACCAAGGGTTTTGACCAAGGAGACCAGGCATGGCCGTTCTGCACACAGAATGTCCTCCACCTCTTTGCGCAAGAAATCTAGCCGAACTCTTGTCTCAAAGGTTCCATGTGCCACTCTCAGAAACTTTCTTTCAAATTTGCAAGAGGTTATTCTTGGCACCAAGCTTTCCATTCTCATCCCTGCTATTCCAGCTGCCATCGTTGCTGAGTGCTTTGGCTTTGGAAGAGTGAGTCCCTCTCATCATCACTCCACTTAATTAGTTGTTGTTGTTGTTGCACATGTTTGCATTGTTTTCTCAGTTCCAACTAACTCAATCATTCATCAACTCAACTAATTCAATCATTCAAAGTAATTATTAAAATGTGATAAATAACTTCATCTTTTAAATATAAGATCAGTAGGTTAAATTTTTAAATGGTATATGAACTGATAAAAAAAAATTATTAGAAAAAATCAGTTTCTTAAATGAATTTTTTTGATACTTCTACAGATTTGTCTTTAATTTTTATTTGAGAATGTCATGAGTTTACACTCAAGAAAAATCGTTTTCGTGTAATTATTACAAATTAAAATTCTAAAGAATTTTTTGTACATGTATAGCTACTCTCGTAATGGGAGTCTCTTGCATGAGGCTGCCCTTGAACTAATTCAACTCCCACACTTATTCACATTCAATGAGTTGTAGTTGGATGGTCCAAACCTTGATCTTCCTCGACCGTGACAATCTTTTATCTGTGAAAGTGAAAGCATGCATCAAAAAAAAAAAATCATGGTCAACTAAATTAACTAATATTGAGTTTAAAACTAACTTGGCCATATTTTGAATACGGCACTTAAATTAATTATGATAGAGTAGGGCGGTTCTTTTTTTTATCATTTAAAGTTTGTTTCGAACTAAGATGGTTACGTGAAAGTTGAAAATTCTATAAAATTTATGAAATGTTTTTCGTTAAAAACAAATTTTAATTGTTGCAGAATGATTTTTCTATTGCTCATTTGCCGCAATTACGCCACGATTATTGACGATCCTCTCTCTTTTTTTTTTAATATTATTATTATTATTATATCAAACAGCCTTGGATTTTTATATTAAGCTTACTTGGACTTACACCACTTGCTGAACGTGTGAGCTTCATTACAGAGTAAGGAACCTCGATGAACTTGTTGCACCCTTTCTTTTCTTTGGATGATTTGTTATACAACAAGCTTTTGTTTCTGGGTTGATTGCTGATACTTTTTCTATTTTCTCTGTTGGTGATTGTCCCTTCAAATGTCGCAGACAAGTTGCCTTTTACACTGGTCCCACAGGTATGAATCTAAACCGAAAAAGTGTATCAATTTTGGAGAATTTATCACCATGAAAATTTCCTTTAATAGCTAATATTTAATTTGGAACATAATATAATTAATATTTGATTGTTGTATCAATTTTGAAGTTTATAAACATCAAGAGTTAGGACTATTTTCACATTATTGCACCAATCGAATGTTCTAGACTATTGGTTTTCGAGACAAACCATGTGCTACTTGTGATCTTGGAAATAGTAAAATCAAAGGGTTAAAACTAGAATAAGAAAGCATGCTGCTACAAACTGCTGAGTAAAATTGATTATGGCATAACTGAAGCTAATTAAATGTTTTACATTTTCTCAATTACAGTTGGAGGACTTCTGAATGCTACATGTGGGAATGTTACGGAGCTCATAATAGCAGTATTTGCCCTTAGCAGTAACAAAATTGCCGTGGTCAAGTATTCTCTGTTGGGTTCTATTCTTTCAAACCTTCTTCTGGTTCTTGGGACCTCTCTATTATGTGGTGGCATTGCAAACGTTGGAGTGGAACAAAAATATGATAGAGTAAGGCCCTAAAAATCCCTTCACAGTTTCATCTAATAATGTGTGCACATTTTTCATAATTAGTCCTTTATGTTTTTTTTTAATAATGGAACAATGATGACTAATTTTAAGCATTGAATCTGCAGAGACAAGCAGATGTGAACTCACTTATGCTGTTGTTGGGATTGTTGTGCTACTTGCTTCCAATGCTGTTCAAATACAGTGGTGCCTCAGCTGCTCTCACTGTAGACCCTTCACTGCACTTGTCAAGAGCTTCTAGCATTGTGATGTTGATTGCATATGTTGTCTACATTGTCTTTCAACTGTGGACACACAGGGAGTTATTTGAAGAAGAAGATGTAAGGTTTCTTGAATTATGAAAATGGTTAATTAAGTTGGTTAGCAATTAATCTAATCCTTGCCAATATCGTAGAAGTAATTAATTAATTAATTAACACAATGAATTGTTCAGGACGGTAAAGATGGCGAGGATGGTTCAGAAGAACAAGCTGTGATTGGATTATGGAGTGGCATTGCTTGGTTGGTTGGAATGACTGTATTCATTGCTGTGTTGTCAGAATATGTGGTGGATACAATTGAGGTAATAATTGACATAAAATGCTTTTTTTTTCTTCAAAAAATGAAGTCCATTTAGTTTTGACTATAATAAATATTGATGGTAATTAATATTGTCAAACATAACAGGACGCATCAGATTCATGGGGTTTGTCTGTGAGCTTCCTAAGCATAATCTTGCTGCCGATAGTTGGCAATGCAGCTGAACATGCAGGAGCAATCATATTTGCCTTCAAGAACAAGCTGGTGAGAACTTGAGAGAGTGATAATATTATCATATTGGCCAAGCAATAAATTTATTTAATTAAAATGTTAATTTAGTTAAACTAAAGTAATTCCTTGAACACAGGACATCTCATTGGGTGTTGCATTAGGTTCAGCAACTCAGATTGCCATGTTTGTGGTAAGATACACACACCTCTAATATGTAAATGGACACTTTCATAATTTCATTTATAAGTTACTTTTTGTTTTTTTTTCCCTTCTTTTAATGAAAGCTTATGCAATTACACAATATAGGTCCCATTATGTGTAATCGTTGCTTGGATAATGGGTATCAATATGGACATGAACTTCAACCTCTTAGAGACAGGTTCCCTTGCTTTGGCAATAATAGTCACAGGCTTCACTTTACAGGTATATATTTAATTAACAATTTTAACTGGAAAAAAAACCCATATTTTTTTACCTCATTTTCATTCAATCTCTGAATAATGGAATATTATGAGAATTGACAAAACCACCCTTAATTATTCATAGGATGGGACTTCTCACTACATGAAAGGCCTTGTTCTCCTGCTGTGCTACATTGTTATTGGGGCATGCTTCTTCGTACAAAGAACACCCTTTAATAGTAAGTAAAATATGTCAAATTTCCAATGGTTACATAAATATAATAGTCAAAATCCGTGATGCCATTCTTATAAATTTGTAATTCATGCCTAATATTTGATCTCTTGTTTTTCACAGACCAAGCTGATGTTACTAACATCACACTTAAACCAGCCACTAATGCAGTTTTAAGCGCTTAATTAGTAGGTAAGTTACAAGTTATGTGTCACATAAATATAAATATAATCCTTCTTGTGAAATCACATAAAATTTGATATAAAGTTAAATTAATGTGGGAAGTTGGTTTGCAGGCTTTGGCCTATTTCTTGTCCTTTCCTGAGATGAAGAATGGTGGCATCGATCCAAACCCAAAATCAGATTCAAATTCAATGGATTGGTTATTGTTTCATTCTGATCACATTGTCATGTCCATAAAGAAGGGGGAAAAAAAAAGTTAGCACTTTGCAGAAGCATTGCAATTATTTTAAGTTGCAATAGCTAGCTGTTAGAAATGAACCACTACTGTGAAAGATGTTGAATCATACGTACGTGTGTTCTATCAGAGAAGCTGCTTTTGATCTTGTGTTACTACGGTAGATGCCAAATGAGTGGAAGTTGTTCTTGTTTGAGTTTGCTTTAGTAAGAATCCCTTTTTCAGTTTGCAGAATCTCTTGTATTTATTGTGTTACTATATATTGTACTAGGTCTCGTGGGAAATAAATTTTTTATAAATTTTAATTTTATAGAACTGAGTGCAAATATTATTATTGATCTAAATTAAAATGAAGAGAGAAGTTTTACGCATAAACTAACCACCCTCCAGCCAAGGTTCTATAGCAAATATATAAATGTATGTGCAAGTTTGTTCTCGTTTAAAAAATTCTCTAGAAAAATTGCCCATCAAAAATAATTATTTTTCTTAAAAAAATTTTTCTTATATAAACTAAAAGCTGCAAATTAATCAAAGATTTTTAGGAAATCCTCATACATTCGGGGGAGCACTGGAGCAAGTTGTGAATTTTTCCTTTGCCCATTCTATTTGCACCTCCTCTAATTCTCTTTAAGGTTTGACCCATCAAACCTGTGTTTCAAAAGAACAGAACAAATCAGTCCACCGAATAAATGGGCTTCTTTTAAGTTCACATTGTGTCTTTCAAATCCGCAGATAAAAGGATCGGTTCGAACCAGTTTGCAAGTCTAAAAAAATAATTTGAAAAAAAAAATATTTTTTAAAAATAAAAAATGTTTAAAATTAGAAGAATTTTTTCTCCTAATTTTTAAGTTAAAATCTATCATACTAAAATATACTAATATTTATAATAATATTAAAGACTAAATATTAAAGTATTTAGACAAAAATATACCAACATTTATTATATAGTCGATCTTTACTAAAAGCATCAAAATGTCTTAATAATAATTAGACGAATTTCAAGGATAGTCCGCAGATAACTAGATCCACGGATTTTGCAAGCCTAGCTAACTCAAAAACTCAATATGGGCAAATTTATGAAGGAAGGTTTCTTTTAGAAACTATTTACGGAATGGGGTCTCATCTATAACAAATTACGGAGGGGGTCGGTTTCTTACATGGGTGCCGCCATTGACACTGGCGGGAAGCTTGAACCGCCAGTGCCAATGGCGGGATAGGGGTGGACAGCGGTTGACTAGGAGAGAGGGGGAGAGGGTACCGCCAACAGCTTCTGCGGGATAGGGGTACCGCCATTGGGTGTTGCGGGATAGGGGAAGATAGGAGAGAGAGAGAGGGTGTCCCGCCCTTGGAGCTGGCGGGATAGGAGAGAGAGGGTGAAGCTAGTCCCGCCCTTGGAGCTGGCGGGATCATAAGGGAAAGTTGTTCACGTCAGGGTCCGGGGTAGGCTTCTTCATTGAGATTGGGTTGGTGTTCAGTGTGAATGCATTTCCAGTGAGATAAGAGAAAAGGAAGAAGGGGAAGAAGCTACTTATATTAAGAAATATTAATATACTTAATTTAATATTAATATGATCAATGCACTCACACACATTAAGGTATCTGTAGTTTTTTTTAACTAATGTAAATTTTTTTATGATAATGGTCTGTCACTTTGATAAACATGATGTATTAAAAATTGAAGTTTTAATCTTAAGCATCATTTTTTTATAATTATAATCTAATGATTAAAATTAATTTTTCTCATTTTTCATTTAATACATCTTTATCATATTATATACAACATGCATATAGGCACACATATAAAGAGAAATAGAGAGATAATAATGATTGTGCATTATCACTATAAAAACTCCTAAATGTTTGTTTTTCCAAAATGTGGAAACAGGAAAAGGCAAATCACGAAAAAGGTGAGGCTCCTTATCTTTTTCATGGTTTAGCTTTTTATTTAGAAGACTGAAAACATTTTTGTGGGAATCAAACTAAAAAATTATTCTGTTCAAAGAAGATGGAAAACAGAAAAAATATACTCTTTCATGCACAAATTAAACAATTTTTTTTCTCATTTTTTTATCTTTTTTGTTTTAATTTTTTTTATAATTTTAAACACATTTTTTATTCTTCTTTCTATACAACTAAACAAGAAGAGAACAATACTAATTTTCTTATCTTTTATTTCTTTCTTATCATACAATTTGAAAAAAAAAAGCATTTATATATTTTCTATTCCTTTTCCTTCGTTATTTTTCTCTTCTTACACTTTTTTCCCATAAATCAAACATACAGTTTTCTATATAATAATAATGATTTTAAACCACTCCAGGTGGACAGGTTTGATGGGACTGAAGCTTGGAGAGTGATGCTGAATGATGAGACTCAAGCCTGATCTGATGCAGCTAGGGTTCACATGATGCACTGAATTCTTTTTTATGCAGACTAGGGAGGAGAATAGGGCACTGTATTGGATAGGGAAATCAGAAATCACATGCATCTAGGAGGTGACTTCCATACAAAGTTACTTTAATAATGGTGTATAAATTTGCGTACGTAGCTTTTTGCTAAAAAATTTCTTTAAATAGAGCAAACTTCAATCACACTCTGCACTTGCATAAATTTGAGACTGAAGAGAGTATTGTGAAAGAGGAAGAAAGAGTTTTGAAGTTTGATTCTATAGTAAGGATGTTTTATATTTATTTAATTAAAGTTTTCTTTCATTTTGTTTATTTATGATGTACAAATTTTTTATTTTGAAGTAACAAATATTATGGTTAGAATGAAATTTGAAGCTCAAATTTAAGTGTATTAATTTTGTAAATGACATTTTAAATTTAAAAAATATTAGTAGTAATTATTTGTAAGCCTTTTTGTTAATGGTTTTTGCGTCTGAAGTATTATTTGACATATAATTTAATTTAAGACAAAAAATAATTACATGCTATTTCTTAAGTATTTTGTTGTTTGTTCTGAGTACGAAGTTATATTTTACTTGTAATAAAATTTAGTATAAGTTAACAAAAAGAAATTGTAATTTTAATTATAAAAATAATAAGAAAAATATTACCAATTTTAAAAGTCCCGTCATTTAAATTTACTAACATGGGAATAACACTCACTAATTTTGTATCTCTTTGTTTTTATCACATATTATAACCCTTCTATTTTGTGTCTGTCTGGAATTTTTTTGAAGTTAAGGAATTTTTCATAACTTATTTAATTAGAATACTTTTTTTTAGAATAAAGTATGAATGTGTAGTTTAAGTTTAATAGAGGAAGTAAATAAATATTTTATATTTAATTGAAGTAATGATTTTATTTGTTAGACTAATATTTGAAGGCAAAGTTTAAGTGAATTAATTTTTTTAATTAGAATTTTTATTATAAAATTAGTATGAGTAATTATTTATTTTAAAACTACTATTGTTATGATTAATTATTTTTAATTTTGATGATGTAGGTATATCATGAATTCAATTATTACAGTGTTGTATTTCAACGGAAGAGTATATGAAGACAATGATGGTGTAATATTTGAAGGCAGTAAAAAGGCCATTCAGATTAAACGCGGAATTAGTTTCAATGCTTTGAAAAAAAAAATTGGAGATAAGGTAAAGTTAGAAAATAATGAAATTATTTCTACTATAAGTTGTAGATTTTTAGTTTCAGGAAAATATGTTGCGGTGCAAATTTGTGATGACGAAGATGTTGAAACTATGATCGAAAGTTTTCAACAACAACAATAAATGTCAGTTCTAGAATTGTACGTAGAAAAGGATGTTGCTGGTGATTCGATGTTTCATGCTGCAAATTCTGTTACGTCATGTGGATGTAATGTATCTCATCATGAATCGAAACTGCCAAGAAATATAAGTAATTTACATGATGATGAAGATGATGATGATGATGATTACCTTGCATCTAACTCATACGTTGAAGAGTCTTTCGATGAAGATGATAGTGATGATGGAATATCTGATACAGACGATGAAGTTACTGACATCGTTGAACCAGTTTCAATTGTTCACCCAACCGAAGGTAAATGTTTGTGAAATACAAAATTAGTTGAATACATCTATCTTTTTATGAGAATTGTATTTAATGGTAACTAAATAGGAGTAGTTTGTTGACATGATTTTTTTTTAAATTATTAGGTGTACCACAAATTCAAAATCCATTTTGGAATGATGCTATGCATTATAATAATATCAATTGAAGTCATCCGGACGAGGAGGACATTTGTGGTCTGGACATGCCAACGACTTTTAATGTTGGACAAGAATTATATGTTGGCATGGATTTTGACAGTAAAGATGCGGTCAAAAATGCACTGAAACAATATGTGATGAAGGTGCATCAAACTTTTAAGGTTGTTGAAACGAAATCACACAAATATATCGTTTGTTGCCCCAACAACACCGAAGAGTCTCCTTGCCCTTTTTATATGAGGGCAATTTTATCCAAAAAAACTGATGCATGGAAAGTGACACAATGGGGTGGACCGCACACATGTCTAAATATGACTGTGACACAAGACCATGAGAAGCTTGATTCAAATTTAATTGCGACTTGCGTAGTAGGTACGTTTTTTATGTTCCTATTATCCTACTTTTGTGTTATTTGTTATTTTAATTTGTAATTTTATTTTATTATTTGAATTACAGGCATGATCAGAGAAGATCCCATCAATAAAAATTTCTTTGATTCAAGAAAGGATAAATAGTGAATTTTCCTATAAGGTTTCATACAGAAAAGCATGGATGGCCAAACAAAAGGCGATTGCAATTGAATATGGCGATTGGGAAGAGTCGTATGCGAAACTCTCGTCATGGCTAACACACATGCAAAATCATTCTCCTGGCTCTTACTTTCAAATACTACATGACGATTTTATTGTTGGTAATAGGGTAAGTCGCGAACATCGTCAGTTTCATCGAGTATTTTGGACATTTGGTCAATGCAAAGAGGTTTTTAAGTACTGTAAGCCAATCATACAAGTTGACGGCACACATTTATACGGCAAATACCGTGGGACCCTGTTAATGGCCACATCGCAAGATGGAAATGGTGGTGTTCTTCCTCTAGCATTCGCCGTGGTCGAAGGCGAGACGCTAACAGCATGGTCATGGTTTTTGGCCCACTTGCGTGAACACGTCACAGATAAGAATGGAATTTGTCTAATATCTGATCGTCACGCGAGTATAAAGTCTGCTGTCGCTAACGAACATCTTGGTTGGCAACCTCCCCACGATTATCATGTGTACTGCGTCCGAAACATAGCCAGCAATTTCAATCGCAAATTCAACAACGCGAAACAAAAAGAGATGTTCAAGAAATTAGGTAAGGTTTATTTTATACATTAATTTAATTTGAGTTTGATGTCTACGTACAACTTTTGATGATAACAAATTTGATGCAACGTACACTCCTTGCAAGCATGTGTTTGATCAAGACTTAGAAAAATTTTGTCAACTGAGTCCAGCCATAGCAAGATGGATTGATCGCATTTCAAAGGAAAAATGGAGCATGGCTTACGATACATCTGGACGACGATATGGTCACATGACAACCAACCTATCAGAATGTGTGAATAAGGTGTTGAAAGATTGTCGCAGCATTCCAATAACAGCGTTGGTCAAGTCAACATATAGTAGGTGCCGAAAGTACTTTGTTGATCGTGATCGCCAAGCCCAAAGACAATTAAGAGAAGGCCAAGTTTATTGTTCTAAGCTTGTTACAGAACTTAGGAAAAATCAAGAACAAGCTTGTTCGCACATCGTTCGCGTGTACGATATCCACTCGACAAGGTTTGAAGTAGAGGAGACCTTCAATCCTATAACGCAACGTGGCGGACAAAAATGGGCAGTTAACTTGAATGGCCATTATTGTCAATGCGGAAGGTATTCTGCGCTTCACTATCCATGTTCACACATTATTGCAGCTTGTGGTTACGTGAGCATGAACTACTACCAATATATAGATGTTGTTTACACCAATGAACACATCTTAAAAGCATACTCCGCACAGTGGTGGCCTCTTGGGAATGAAGCGGCAATTCCTCCTTCTGATGAGGCATGGACACTAATCCCTGACCCAACTACAATTCGTGCGAAAGGTCGGCCAAAATCAACAAGGATAAGGAATGAGATGGATTGGGTCGAACCATCTGACCATCGACAAAAATGTAGTAGATGTGGAGCTGAAGGGCACAATAGGCGCCGATGTCCAATGCAATCTGACCGTGGGAGTAATTCATTTAATTGATTTATGTATGTTACATGACTGACTTGTATTGCTTTAGGTTTTGTTCAATGTATTTACTTGTTGGTCTTCAATGAAATCGTCAGTTAGTTTTTGTTGAATGTGTGCTTCTAATGAAATAAAATTACATTTAGAAGTTCAAATAAATGGACTGGATCAATCGAGGTTCAGTGACATTGGTGTTGATCGTTAGTTAGAAACGTTAGTGTGTAAGTATTTTGTCTACCTTAGTTTTTTTTAACTATCTACAATGACAAACTATGGTCTTAGCCTTAGGTTTTAGTGTTTAGGGTCTTAGCCTTAGGTGTTAGTGTTTAGAACTATGGGATTAGGGCTAAGTTTTTTATTTGAAGGGTTAGGGTTAGTTCTTATTTTTTTAGGGGCTAGGGGTTACTTCTTATTTGTTATGGGTTAGGGCTAAGTTTTTTTATTTTAGGTCTAGGGTTAAATTTTTTATTTTGAATGGTTAGGGTTACTTCTTATTTTTTACGTGGTAGGGCTAAGTAATTTTTTATTTTAGGGTTAGGGTTAGGGCTAATTCCTTAGGGGTTAGGGTTAATTTTTTTTATTTAGGGGTTAGGGCTAAGTTTTTTTAAGGGTTAGGATTTAGTTCTTATTTTTTAGGGAAATACAATTACATTTAGAAGTTGAAATAAAATAACTTTTTTCTGAATGTGTACTTCTAATGAAATAAAATTACATTTAGAAGTTGAAATAAAATTACTTTTTTTAAGGGTAAGGGTTTAGTTCTTATTTTTTAGGGTTAGGCTTAGTTTTTTTATTTTAGGGTTAGGGTTTAGTTATGAAAATGTTAGAGCTAGGACTAATTTTTAGGGGTTAGGGTTAGGTTTTTTATTGTAGGGTTAGGGTTTAGTTCTGAACATTGAAGGGGTAGGGCTAATTCTTAGGGGTTAGGGTTAGGTTTTTTATTTTAGGGTTAGGGTTAAATTTTTTAGGGGTTAGGGCTAAGTTTTTTAAGGGCTAGGGTTTAGTTCTTATTTTTGAGGGAAATATAATTACATTTAGAAGTTGAAATAAAATAACTTTTTTCTGAATGTGTACTTCTAATGAAATAAAATTACATTTAGAAGTTGAAATAAAATTACTTTTTTTTAAGGGTAAGGGTTTAGTTCTTATTTTTTAGGGTTAGGCTTAGTTTTTTTATTTTAGGGTTAGGGTTTAGTTATGAAAATGTTAGAGCTAGGACTAATTTTTAGGGGTTAGGGTTAGGTTTTTTATTGTAGGGTTAGGGTTTAGTTCTGAACATTGAAGGGGTAGGGCTAATTCTTAGGGGTTAGGGTTAGGTTTTTTATTTTAGGGTTAGGGTTAATTTTTTTAGGGGTTAGGGCTAAGTTTTTTTAAGGGTTAGGGTTTAGTTCTTATTTTTAGGGAAATAAAATTACATTTAGAAGTTGAAATAAAATAACTTTTTTTTTAATGTGTACTTCTAATGAAATAAAATTACATTTAGAAGTTGAAATAAAATTACTTTTTTTTAAGGGTAAGGGTTTAGTTCTTATTTTTGAGGGAAATGCAATTACATTTAGAAGTTGAAATAAAATAACTTTTTTTTTTTAATGTGAACTTCTAATGAAATAAAATTACATTTAGAAGTTGAAATAAAATTACTTTTTTTAAGGGTAAGGGTTTAGTTCTTATTTTTGAGGGAAATACAATTACATTTAGAAGTTGAAATAAAATAACTTTTTTTTGAATGTGTACTTCTAATGAAATAAAATTACATTTAGAAGTTGAAATAAAATTACTTTTTTTAAGGGTAAGGGTTTAGTTCTTATTTTTTAGGGAAATACAATTACATTTAGAAGTTGAAATAAAATAACTTTTTTTTGAATGTGTACTTCTAATGAAATAAAATTACATTTAGAAGTTGAAATAAAATTACTTTTTTTTAAGGGTAAGGGTTTAGTTCTTATTTTTTAGGGAAATACAATTACATTTAGAAGTTGAAATAAAATTACTTTTTTTAAGGGTAAGGGTTTAGTTCTTATTTTTTAGGGTTAGGCTTAGTTTTTTTATTTTAGGGTTAGGGTTTAGTTATGAAAATTTTAGAGCTAGGACTAATTTTTAGGGGTTAGGGTTAGGTTGTTTATTTTAGGGTTAGGGTTTAGTTCTGAACATTTTAGGGTTATGACTAATGTTTAGGGGGTTAGGGTTAGGTTTTTTATTTTAGGGTTAAGGTTTAGTTCTGAACATTTTAGGGTTATGACTAATGTTTAGGGGGTTAAGGTTAGGTTTTTTATTTTAGGGTTAGGGTTTAGTTCCGAACATTTTAGGGTTATGACTAATGTTTAGGGGGTTAGGGTTAGGTTTTTTATTTTAGGGTTAGGGTTTAGTTCTGAAAATTTTAGGGTTATGACTAATGTTTAGGGGGTTAGGGTTAGGTTTCTTATTTTAGGGTTAGGGTTTAGTTCCGAACATTTTAGGGTTATGACTAATGTTTAGGGGGTTAGGGTTAGGTTTTTTATTTTAGGGTTAGGGTTTAGTTCTGAACATTTTAGGGTTATGACTAATGTTTAGGGGGTTAGGGTTAAGTTTTTTATTTTAGGGTTAGGGTTTAGCTTTTATTTTATAGGGTTAGGCTTAGTTATTTTATTTTAGGGTTAGGGTTTAGTTATGAAAATTTCAGTGTTTAGGACTAATTTTTATGGGCGAGGTTTAGGTTATTTTTATTTTTGGGTTAGGGTTTAGTGCTGAACATTTTTGGGTTAGGGCTAATTTTTAGGGGTTAGGGTTAGGTATTTATTTTAGGATTAGGGTTTAGTTCGGAATAGTTTAGGGCTAAGTGCTTATATTTTATAGGTTAGGGTTAGTGTTTCATATTTAAGGGTTATGGGATACTTTTTATGTTTTATGGGTTAGGGTTTAGTTCACATTGAAGTTCATCGTTACTTAGAAACATTAGTTTTTTCCTTTTGGCTACCTTTGTTATTTGGTTTAGGGTTTAGTGATTATTATAGTTTGATACGCGACATAAATTCTATCCATAAGTAAGCCTTAATAAACTGAACATTTTAGGGTTATGACTAATGTTTAGGGGGTTAGGGTTAGGTTTCTTATTTTAGGGTTAGGGTTTAGTTCTGAACATTTTAGGGTTATGACTAATGTTTAGGGGGTTAGGGTTAGGTTTTTTATTTTAGGGTTAGGGTTTAGTTCTGAACATTTTAGGGTTATGACTAATGTTTAGGGGGTTAGGGTTAAGTTTTTTATTTTAGGGTTAGGGTTTAGCTTTTATTTTATAGGGTTAGGCTTAGTTATTTTATTTTAGGGTTAGGGTTTAGTTATGAAAATTTCAGTGTTTAGGACTAATTTTTATGGGCGAGGTTTAGGTTATTTTTATTTTTGGGTTAGGGTTTAGTGCTGAACATTTTTGGGTTAGGGCTAATTTTTAGGGGTTAGGGTTAGGTATTTATTTTAGGATTAGGGTTTAGTTCGGAATAGTTTAGGGCTAAGTGCTTATATTTTATAGGTTAGGGTTAGTGTTTCATATTTAAGGGTTATGGGATACTTTTTATGTTTTATGGGTTAGGGTTTAGTTCACATTGAAGTTCATCGTTACTTAGAAACATTAGTTTTTTCCTTTTGGCTACCTTTGTTATTTGGTTTAGGGTTTAGTGATTATTATAGTTTGATACGCGACATAAATTCTATCCATAAGTAAGCCTTAATAAACTGAATATCATACATTACGCCATGAATGTCAAATTACAAATATACAACAAAGCCTTAATCAACGGAGACATGCAAATCATTCATTTTGGTGTCCGTCATGCCGTGAGGATGTGCCACATGGTCGATCCCATCTTCGTGCTTGGCGATTAGGATTTCTTCTGCCCCGATGCCTCCCCGCTTCTTCTTCGTCAGCCTCCGCAGAAAATGCGTGACGCAAATCAACACCGAATAAGTCACCCGTATTAGGTATTTGTCCCAGTACATTCCATTGTGTTCCTAACGGGGCATTAGGTGTTGGAATTGGCCCATGATATTGCTGTGAAGGGGTCATTGTGGGCCATGAAATATGAGCTTGTGTTTCCGCAAAACCATCGAACGATTGCTGGGTTGCAGAAGTATCAGTGTCATGACCCTGAAAAGGATACTGATACATCTGTGTTGGATACTGAGCAAATGTTTGTGGCGTGTAATACATTCCATGGCCACGCTCCGCCATTTGTTGGGAATATTCTTCCGCTTCAACAGTGTCCCTTCTTCTGTCTATCCCCTGAGTTTCAATACTTGACTGAAGCATGTGAAACTGTTGTGCGGAAAATTGACGCTCTGATGCGGGACCATGTGACACTGGCTCAGTGACTCTCTCTTGCTCTTCGGATAAAATTGTAATTTTTTCCACATAAGGCACGAGATCATCAAATGTGCATGTTTTCCTCCCTTGAGGAGACACCATGTATTGTAATGCCTCCGCAACTTCACCCTGCATTTATAAGGGTAAGAAAATTAATGGCCATCATTAAATAAAAGTTCAAGTTAAAATTTGAAAAAAATTAAAAAATACCAATGTAGCCGTCTTTGCATTTTCTGGGTCAACAAACATCTTTGTCTTTCGCCTATACCAGACCATGTAGTCCGAGTTAAAACTCAATAGGCCTTCTTGTCGGGGATAAGTGTCGACCCTAAATGCATGGCGATTATTCCACTGCTGAATCATTGGGGCGAACAATTGCCCCCAATTTTCGTCATGTTTCCCCTTTAATGTTATGCCATGAATGTTTAGGGGTTGTGAAGGAGACTCTGGAACTGGTTGCTGCATCCCAAATTGTCTCAAGACTCTGTCCGGTTGGTGCCACTCAATAACTTGGAAACAAATTAATGGCACCACCACGTACCACGCGAGACTTTTGACTAAACAAACGGGAGGCAACAATGACATAACGGTTGATGGGTAAGGCTCCCACACAAACTGCATATAACAACATAGTTGTGAACATTGTAGTAAAATAAGACATATAATTTTTTATTTTACAAATACAATATCATGGTTCTTACCTCATGACGTTTCATAATATCGAACTTGCGATGAAAAACTTTCACATCATCATTGCCGATATGTTGGTTTCCACGTCGCAGCCACCTACAAAGAATAAAATTTAATATACCCTAAAACCATTTATTCTATTAAAATGAAAGACGCTGTTAAAAATGACTGACTTGTGCCCTAGTGGTGTATTTTCTATTTGGGAAGGAGTCCTCTTTGGAGCCAAGGTGGGACATCGTTCCCATGCCCACAATTGTAGTAAGATGCACATACCTCCGATTGATTTAGTTTTATAATCGGTGGCACTGCACATCTCTCTGTATAGAAAACTAAGTACGGCAGCTCCCCATGCATATCTGCCACATTCTTCAAAGTCACGTAAAAATTGAAGGTACCTTATCGAAACTCTGTTACTGGTTTTGTCAACGAACAAGACACCTCCAATAAATCTCAGTATCCATGCACGGGCAAACCTTCGTACTTGTTCTTCGTCGTCGTCATTATTAATTTGATCAAAATGGTGAGCCAGCCAACTTAATTTAACCACACTACCTCTAGTTTCATCTTCTTGTGGTCTGACTCCCAATAATTCCTCACATAAATCAGCCCAATCAAGATTTGTTGGACCGATTAATGGTAAGCCATCCACACTTATACCTAACAATACAGAGACGTCTTGGAGAGTAATAGTACATTCTCCGCATCTCATGTGAAAGGTATGTGTTTCCGGCCTCCATCTTTCTATCAGAGCACTAATTAATGAGGCATTTATTTTTAAGTACCCCATCTTGATAATCCAGGCGAAACCAGATTGTAGAAGAAAAGGAAAAATTTGCTCAGGAATTTGTTCTTCCCCTTGATACGTGGGGACAGCTCGTCTGATATGTAATTTCCTTTCTTCTTCCCCATTCCAAACATGTTCTGAAACATGCTTAGGTTGCATCCATAATACATCAGTATCGATGGGGCCAGATTTAATTTAATATGTGATGAAGATGATGATGAACATGCCATTGCTGCTGCAAAATAAAATAATATTAAATTATGTGAAGAAAACTTTAATTTATTAGTAAACTTTAAATATATAACAATAAATTTGTAAAAAATCAAACTGGGCAATTTTTAATATATTCTATTAATAAATTAAAATATATGTGAAGAAAACTTTAATTTATTAGTAATTTTTTTTCTACAATTAACAAATAAATAATTGAATAAAATATGGACTAACAAATTATTTATAATACAAACAAATATTGAAATGCAAAAAATCATTTCAATAATATATATACAAAAATAATAATAATAATGTACAATGTATCATATATTTAATCACTTAAATTTTCTAAAACAAATAATATTAACGTACAAATTAAAACTAACAAATAATATATATACCATTCTAACTAAAAAATAATTAACTCAAATAATATTAAATTATCAACTCATTTATTTAAAATACAAAATTATAATACTAAAAAGATTAATTTACGTGTGTCAAGTGTCTAATATTACAATTATTTATTTAAGTGTCAAATATTTAATATTACAAAAACTAAAAATTTAGGTGTGTCTAAAATTTATAAATATATACCTAAAGCTAATATTAACTTGTGCCTAATACTAAAAAATCTAATATTATGTATCTCATCCTAAAGTATCATCCATGTATATATATTTATTAGACTAAACTATCATCCATCTAAATATATACCTAATACTACAAAGCTAATATCACATGTATAAAATTTAAGAATATACACAACAACTAAATATATATACACGTAATATTTTTATACTAACTAAACAAATATATAATATTCTTTTCAATTATACTTACTCATACAATTTTTTTACGAGAGATTAAGTTATAAAATAATTTCTTATTTAAAACTCATAAGAATAATTAGTTTGTCAACCCCTGCATCATATATTTTAATTCTACCAATAATTAAGAATACAATTAATTTAGATTCTATACAACATATAAACATATGTAGTATACAAATAAAATAAATTTAGAAAAATAATTGAAACAAGTTGATAAGAAAGAATAATTATTTTAGAAAACTTTATATTTCTTGAGTTAGAATATATTTTATTTTACAGATATTTCTAGAATTCATAATAAAATTCTCATTCTTTGATAAAAAAAATTAATAATAATATTCTATGCTATGTTGTAATTACTACTAATACTAAAATATTATATACAATAACCAAATAACATCTAACAATATATACAATAACAATAACTAAATAAAATTTTAATTCTAACTAACCAAATAATATTTTCATACTAACTAACCTAACCAAATAATATTTTCATACTAACTAATCTAACATTGGAATATTTATTAATAAGTAAAAAATAATAACACAATAGCTACTCATACGAACTAATTTAAACTTAGAACTTTTGTTAATAATAACTAATCTACTATTTACATACTAACTAACTTAGAATATTTGTTAATACTAATACTAACTAACTTAAACTTATAATATATATTAGTATATTTACTTTAAAAATATATACCAGGAATTTAAGGGCACTTGAAGCACACTTGAAGGATGAATGCACAGAAGAACACAAACACAATAATCTCTCAATCTCAAGAAGAAGAAAGAAAGAGAAAGCAAAGTAAGCTGTGTAAGCGTAAAGAATGAGTTGAACATTTTTTTTTTATAGCTGAAAACTTAAATCCCAACCCCAACGTTCAAATTTTTTTAACGTTAAGATGCTATATAGTATAGCCTTTTCAGAACCTGAAAGCTAAACATATTGCAAGGTGCAGACCATAACGTGAACCCTAGGTGCAGCTTTTCAGAACTGAAACAAAGCTAGCTAACACGTGAACCATGGGTGCAAAGCTTGAACGTGAACCCACAGTAGCCTATCCCACAGAACCCAGTGGCGACATCCCTCAGAACACCCTCTCTCTCCTGTCCCGCCAGCTCCAAGGGCGGGACACCCTCTCTCTCTCCTATCCCGCCAGCTCCAAGGGCGGGACACCCTCTCTCTCTCCTATCCCCTCCCATCCCGCCAGCAGCAATGGCGGCACCCCTCCCCTTCTCTCCTAGTCAGCCCCTATCCCGCCATTGGCACTAGCGGTTCAAGCTTCCCGCCAGTGTCAATGACGGCACCCACGTAAAAAACGAACCCCCCCTGTAATTTGTTATAAATGAGACCCCATTGTGTAAATTGTTTCTAAAACCAACCCTCCTTCGTAAATTTGCCACTCAATATGCAACTATGTCAACTTTAAAAAAAGAGACCTATTGCCACCACCCCACTCCTCGTTTTTCGTTTGGTGCATTGAGCCACTTTTTTTTACTGTTCACAAATAATCTTCCTGAAACTAGTTTTCAAAATGTTGAATTGCATTTTAAAAACTAGCTTCCATAATGTTATTTCTAGACATTTTTAACTAATTCACTTTTTTATTATTATGAATCTATAGATATATTCCCAGATGCATATTGTACAAGAGGTAATGATGGTTTGAGGGGTGCTAATTATTAATGTTGAGCACACAAGATCCACTACTTCAACTCGAAGAGAAAGAGTGACACGCAATTTTAATTATCACCAGAAACAGCTCATGATCTCAGGCTGATGATAATGTCCCTCCATAATATATGTATGTTTTTTTTAACTAGCTTGAAATTTTTTACGACTAAGTTATTAAATAACCTTTCAGGACAACACATAAGCCTGATCCCCCTTTTTTTTAAAAGAAAAAAAAAAAAAGAAAACACAAGCCTGATCCCAAAAAAGGTTTATACTGTATTATAAAAAAAATAGTTGAATAGATAAATCAGACTTAAGTCTAATTAAATGTCTGAAATAGATGAATTTTAAACTTATAAAATTTAGCATATAGTTCAATCCACTTTCACGTACCCTTAATTTTTTTTTTTTTTTTATAAACCACCTTCCACTAAAAGCAATTATCTAAATTTATTATAAACAAACATAATGAAATTGCGATCGTATAGACAAAAAGATGAAGTGTTGGGTTACATATCATTATGCATAAACTCTATTATAATCGACTTAAACAGTAAAAAATATTATCCATAAAGCTATTTTAAACTTATTAATTATTTAAGATAAGATTTTCTTAATAAATGCATTTTTTTCCATCTACTATATTCCAAGCATTGTGAATTAACAAGTGTCGGTGTAAATGATGATTTTAGCCTCTTGAAATTAAGCAACATGACATTAGTCATAAATGCTTTAAATTGTTTCTCTTAAAAATATAATTAAAGTTGATGTTGCACCATAATATTAGTATAGTATACTGCATATGATCGATAGTGTCGGCTGAGATACTAATGGGATTACTTTTCTTATTCTGATGCCTTTGCATATAATTGCATTAAAAAAAGATGCTACAAAATCATATTTTTATTATCTAATTAATCATGAATAGTTTGTTAAATTAATTTAAAGAGAAAAATCAATGAAACAATTGGTATGTGATCGTCAATGATTAAAAAAATGATATGATAATACATAAGTTTTAAAGATATTTGAAATGTTACTGTAATTAATGAAATTGTGGGTGTGAATCCTACTAACAAAATTATGATTTTAATCCTAACTTTATTCATTTAGCTGCTATTGTTGATGTAGCTTCGATTTCTTTCGCACGTGGATTCTCTTGGGGGCCTTAACCCCAAAATTGCACAAAAAAAAAAAAAAGAGAAACGAAAGACAGAAAGATGAACAGCAACACTCAAATTACATAAATATTGTGTATATAAAGTTAAAGATTTTGAAATTTGATTAACTGATTAATGTCCAAACTATAATTCATTAGTTAGTGCGAAAAAACATTTGAAAGTGTTTATTTTCTAAGCCCGAAATTGATCGATATTCTTTTGAAAAGTAGTTTAAGTTTAACATCATATAATTTAGGTATAATATTTAAAAAGGGAGATTTTCCCACACTTACACATTAGTTAAAGTAATGAAAAATGAGTACAAATTAATAATAATCACAGAATAATAATTTTCTATAATGATATTATTTTTATATCAGATTTTGAAATATGTTCGATCTTCTGGGTGAATAATTCATTAGTATCATATCATTGAATCTTGTAATCAGATTCGATTATCAAATTTAAATATTTATCAAGTTCAAGTAGTATAATAACAAAATACAGATATTTATCATTTAAAAAAATTCATAACATTATATATATATATATATATATATATATATAAATTAAGATTTTAAAAAATAAATGAAGATAAATGTTAAGTTCAGCAAGTGATTTAAGTTTTTTTTTTATTTTTTTATCATCTGAAAAACTTGTTTAATTATTAAATAAACATATATTTTTTTAATAATTTCTAATATTTTTTAAACACTAATTTCTAATTTTTATATTTTACTTTTTATCTTTAAAATATATTTTTAAATTTTTTTATTATCTTTTTAAAATATAATTTAATAAGATAATTTAAAAGTTTTCAATTACCAATTATCAAATATTAATTAAATTTTAACTAGTTTTATTGAGGCAAAATAACAATTAAGAGCATCTAAGTTTATTTATTTTTTCTCCACATCCCATGCCAAATCTTTACATGAAATAAAACTTATATTTTCCTTTTATGATGATTATTTTAAAATAAAACAAGGGATTGTCTGTGTTTTTTAAACTCATCGGTCATCACCCACCATTTCTTCCCTGAGCGCCTTATCTCCTCTCCCAATAATGCCTATTTCCGCGTCCCCCACAGAGGAGAGAGCCACACTCTCGTGGCGCAAAATTCCCCACTTCAAATACGACGCCGTTCAGCCCCGCCTCCGTCGCAACACCACCACCACCCTCACTTTCGCCACCGCCACCGGCGGCTCTAAATTCGCCTCCGTCTCCGTGGCGGAGCCCAAACTGCACCACGATTTCATGCCCACGCCGTCCCAGCTCTTCAAGAACCCCCTCGCCGCCTTCGCCATCGTGCCCCGTGACGCCGCTCTCTTCTCCGCCGGAGCCATCGCCGGCGCCGCCGCCAAGACCGTCACCGCGCCGCTCGACCGCATCAAGCTCCTCATGCAGGTGCACAAAATGCCGCTATATAGCACTATTTTTTTTCTTACATATAAACTAACGGTAACCAACTGAACTTGTACTTGCAGAAACTACTTCCTAGCAAACTTGTAACTGAACTTCGATAACTTGCTAATTGTAATTACGACTCAAACGCACCGTTTAAATGGATTTTTTTTAAAAAAAAAATAGTCAATGTCTCGGCATATTTTTTTTTAGTTTAAATAGCTTGCTACTGGAAATTAATGTTAAGGCGTGTTTGGATTGAATTTATTTTGCTATTTGAAAAGCTTATGACCATAATGTTACAGAGGGATTTCACAAATGAGTAATTAACCAAATGTTGAAAGCAAGGAAATTTTGTTCTGACTGTCTCTTTTGCAAAATGTTGGGAATGTAAAACGAAATGAAAATAAGATGGGAATGATAACACGATGACTAAAAGGGAAGACAAAAAATAATCCAAACACCCTTTTGTAATCAAAAGGAAAATATTTAACGTCAACCTCATTTTGAGGTAGATTGGAGTGGAAAGAAGAGAGATATAAAGAAAAAAAGTAGAGAGAGAAAATAAATGATGTGATGAGAAAGGAAGGGAGTAATAGAAAGAAAATGAGGTGGAATAGAGAGCAGGTGTATGTGTATAATAATCCTAATCAAAATATGTGGCAGGCAAGTTTCTAATTAGTGTAATCTGAGCACTCACTATGTATTTGCAGACTCATGGTGTGCGTCTTGGGCAAGATAGTGCTAAGAAGGCAATAAGTTTCATTGAGGTGATGTTCTTCAATCTTTTCCATCTTATTTTGTTAAGTGTTGATTGTTTGTGTGATATAATCTGCTTTGGAGCTTCTTATACACTCTTCCTTTGGTCTAAAACATGACTTGCTTTATGAATTGGGATGTGGGAGGGTAATTTGTTATTATTCACTTACCTGATATGATATGGTCCCATGAGCAAATATTATGCTAATACCTAGGCTATTTACTGACAGCTACTTATACCTTCATTATATATACCTTTAAAAGATGTATGGATGAGTTAAAAGAAAAAATATCACTATCTCAGACTGTAAGAGATGAAGTTTTGTAATTTGTATATCAAATTTTATTGATTACAAAAAATGGTTTCTCAAGCGATTGGTACAAGATGAGGCTGCAAGAATAGGTTCTTGTCTCTTTCAATCTCATCATTCATGGGGAGTGCTGTTGTGTTGTTTAGAACATAAGAGAATTCTAGCTTTTAGGAGTTATCTTCCCCTCCAACCACTTCATCATGAACCAACTATCCCAAAAGCTTAATTTGTTGGATAAAGCATAAGAATGTTTTTTATATTACATGTCTCCTTGCCCAAGAACTCATTGGGCTTTTAAGTGTGAACAATGACCCACCCTACTTTGCACTGAAATTTAGTTTTCTCTTATAAATTTAGAAGAATGAGGAGAAGGATCAAACTGGACCCTGTGGTTATAGTGGATTTGATATCATGGCATAAAACCAACTATTACAAAATCTAAAACTGTTGAGTAAAACACAGAATGGTTCTACACTTAACAAACTTGAAATAAAAAAATGAAAGGCACGCAGCAGAGAAGGAATTGCAGGAGATATGCCAAGGAGTTCTGTACCTTCTTGATAGACTCCATTGTCTTGACTCTTGATTAAATATTGTATCTATTACCAATTGGTGAAATTCCTTTTTAGTTGAAAGTGTAACAAAATGGTTGCATGATGTCAATTGTATTTGTAAATGTTATACATATTTGGCTGCATGTCTCTAGCTAGTAATTGATAATTCTGCTGTCTAGTAATGTAGCCATCTTCTAGTAAAGAAATTGTCTAGCTCTGTCTGTAAAGACTTCTGCCTCAGTAATAGTAATGGCTTAATTTCTTCACTAGTTAACTCATGTTATTAAGGATTTCTATTTACTTATTGCATGTTTATTTTTTCTTGGATCTTACATCATATAAATTGCAGGCCATAGCAGTTATAGGGAAAGAAGAAGGTATTCAAGGTTACTGGAAGGGCAACCTCCCTCAGGTCTGTACAATAAGGAAAGAATGTATTGGTATTTCTGTATTTATATCACATAATATTGACCAGTCTTTTCATTTGTGTTAGTGTTTCTTCTTTAATATTCCAGGTGATTCGAGTTGTACCTTACAGTGCTGTCCAGCTTTTTGCTTATGAAATTTATAAGGTTAACCCCTAATTATTGTATCAGAAGTTCTAATAGCAAATATTACCTGTTCATGTCTGAATATCTACTTTTTGAACTCACAGAAAATATTCAAGGGAGAGAATGGCGAGCTCTCTGTTGCAGGAAGACTTGCAGCAGGTGCTTTTGCTGGAATGACATCCACTTTTGTAAGTAATTCAAGGACTCATGCTTGTATGGTTTCATTGGTTTGTGTTGTTCTTATATTTTGATGCACATATTTATATAATTCAGCTGACATCTCTTTATATCTTGCTCATTTCTTTTACTAACATGTCCAATTATCCATCTATGTATCTAATGTTGTATTATATCCATGTAGATAACTTACCCATTAGACGTTCTAAGATTGCGATTAGCTGTTGAACCTGGTTATCGGACCATGTCAGAGGTATAACTGATTTAGTATTTATGCAAAATCTGCCTCTGTGAAGAATGAACATGAACCATATTGTGGCTTCTCCAGGTTGCCTTAAGCATGCTAAGGGAGGAAGGATTTGCATCTTTCTATCGTGGCCTTGGGCCTTCTCTAATTGCAATAGCTCCTTATATTGCAGTGAACTTTTGTGTTTTTGACTTGTAAGTTTATTAATAATCTTATATCTTTTAAGTAAATTGAGAGACACTGGATTTGGACATTGAAATTGAAACATCCCGACTTTTATGGATGACAGATTGAAGAAGTCATTGCCTGAGAAATATCAAAAGCGAACTGAAACATCTATACTCACAGCTGTCCTTTCGGCATCTCTTGCTACACTTACATGCTATCCTCTGGACACTGTGCGAAGACAGATGCAATTGAAGGGCACACCTTATAAGACAGTATTAGATGCTCTTTCAGGTGAGGATTGCTCCTTGCTTACTTTTTAGTATCAGCAATATATAGTCACTCGATACTTGATTTGCATGCACATTACAAATAGCTATGTTGGTTATTTGACGTCAGAATGCAGAAGTTTACAGGGGAAATATATTAATTATGCATTGGGTTTGTAGCTGCAGTAATTAAGTCACCATATTGGTGACTTAAATTTTTTACTCCTTTATGCTTTGCTTGGAACGGCTGAAACTAGAGTCTGGAAGGAGAGATTATAATGGGATGGAAAAAAACATGTGATATGCTCCTTCCATCAGTTTGGAGTGTTTTAAAAAGTGAAAGAAGAGTGAAAAAAAAAATTCAACTCAGTAATTTTTGTCATTCATCCAAAACCAGATGGGAAAGAGAAGGAAAGGCTGTTTATATTTTTAAATATTTTTAAAAGTTTTTCTTAATTTTACATACTTTTCTCTTTCATTAAGGATATTATGTCATTATATATATATATATTCACTTTCTACACAATCAAACAAGAAGAAAGAAAACTTTTAACTTTCTTTCCTACCAAATAATCTATAGAATCATTTCACTTTCTACTCTTTTTTCTCCTTTCACTTCCTTAAATCAAAGATACCATTAAGTACATGCAGAATAATAAGTACAATATATGAAGAATCTTCCCATTCTTAACTAAATCTATATGATTAATGCAGTAAAGTTGATCATTTGACTAATTGACTGTAAAATGATCCCTTGTATGTTTGTGAATTGGGAAGAATCAACACTCTTACTGAGGGCTACTTTAACAGGCTGAGGTCAACCAGTGTATTTATCTGTCTAGTAATTGCTTTTCTTTACTTTTTACATTGAAAGGTTACCCGATATGTTTAAAATCACTTTTTTTTTTATAATCATGGTTGTCATATGACTCAATAGTTTTATTGTACTTTAAGAAATGCTGGAAGGGTGCACTTGATGGTAAGTTATTCGAATATTTGTATTATAACATATGAGGGCAACTTTGTAGATGTTTGCTAAGGCATGCAGTTAACATGTCTACTTGTAGTTTATGGGAGTTATTTGGTACCTTCATTCAGTGAAGACAAGTACAATTTAATTTTTGTCCTACCAATTCCCTTCTAACTAAAATCAGCTAGCCACAACAATGGAATTTATTTAAACAATGGGAATTTTTTTTTATGCTTCTGTAGATCGCATAATGACCAAATTTATACTTTTGTTGATGCAGGTATTGTGGCACGAGATGGGGTTGCTGGTTTGTATCGGGGATTTGTGCCCAATGCTCTAAAATCCCTTCCTAACAGCAGGTTTCTATTGTCTGCAGAACTTGGATTATGATATATTGACCCTGTTTACCTTTTAGCAATGCTCATATACTTTAACTTATCCAGATTTTCCTTTTTAACACATAAAATTTTGTGCTTTCTTGTCATTAGTTTCTTATATCTTCCATTTCTTTCTCTGCAGCATCAAGCTTACCACATATGACATTGTTAAGCGCCTAATTTCTGCTAGCGAGAAAGAATTTCAAACAATTGCAGAGGAAAATCGCATCAAACACAAGAACACTAACAATCAATGATATTGAACTTCAAATTCGTATTGTTTTAGCCAGTTTTCTCCCTGAAAATTTTGTGGAATCAATGCAGTCACTATAGAATTTCTCATTATTTGTGGGTATTACTTTAGCCTATATTTGCGGATAGTGATGATGATTATCCATCTGCCAATGCTTCTGCATCAATTGGCTGAGAATTTTGTAGGATGTTTTTGCTTTGTGCAGTGCAATTGCTATATTCTTTTGATGAAATTCATTATTAGCTGTAATTTTTCTGGGATGTTTTACTTGGCTATAGAATATGAAAGGAATGTTATTTACAAACTCTTTTCACTTTACCTTCTACATCTGGCATATATGTTGATATCAGATTGGATTTTATCATGGTTGTCAGAACGGGGCCAATGGGTTCAACCTATTCTTTCTCTTTCCTAACTTATTCTATTACAATTGTAAAAAAATAAAAAAAAAATAAAAGATAAATAGGTAACAGAATAATTTTTTTATTCAGCGTGATTGTTTATTTTGACCAATCGGTTCAACGGGAACGGTGTATAATTTAACTGTTCATAAACCAACAACCACTAAAACCGACAATTGGACTGGTTTTGTTTTGAACAACCACTAAAACCGACAATTGGACTAGTTTTGTTTTGACCAATCGGTTCAACGGGAACGGTGTATAGTTTAACTATTCATGAACCAACAACCACTAAAACCGACAATTGGACTGGTTTTGGTAGTTTGACAAAAAATTATAATTTTTATTTTATTTTTTTCTAATTCATTTTATTTGTTATTGTTGAACTTAAATATATAATGTATTAGATTTGCTTTCACATGTAACATTTGTTATATGTTATAACTAATAACACTTTTAAGTGAATTTAATTTTTAATATTATGAATTTTTACATATCATGTTATTTTTTTGTTTAATATTGCTTAATATATTATATAAACTTTTTTTAAAAGATAGTATTCTATTAAAATTGGTTAGACTTCATTAATTCTGGTTGAACCATTGAACCCTTAAATCAGTGTCTTCATTGGTTCATTTTATTGTTGTGTAATTACAAACTTGTGTAGGACCTATTAGCGATTAAGAAGACTTTGTGTATTAGTTTTGTGAACGGTTAAAATTCATTTAACTGTAATTAGGTAATGGTATTTTTTCACGTTTTACCATTAGTTTAGTTTTGCCTAAGTGTTATAAATACACATTGTAATAAGTCAATTCATATACTAGCGAAATTCTTTCCCAGTTTTGCATTCACTTTCTTTAAAAAGCTGCCAAATTCACAAAATCTGTTGTTATTAGCTTTCTTTCCTCTCTCAAGATCTCACGTTCAAGTGTAGAATCAATTGTACAGTGATCAATTGAATTCCAGTAGTTTGGTATCCAGAGCAAGACGATCAACGGCCATGCACGAGGCAAACATGGCAGAAACTTCAAAAATCAGTGATCAAATTCATGCAAAATTTCTAATCTTTGACGACAACAATTACGAACGATGGACGATGCAAATGAAGGTTGTCTTTAGGTATCAAGGTGTTCTTGATGTCATTCGCAGTGGAGAGACACCACTTGATGCAGCACCAACGGAGACGGCAAGGGCAACTCACCCTGAACAATTGAAGAAAGACGACAAGGCGATATACTTTCTCCATCAATGTGTAGATTCAAATGTCTTGGAAAAGATAATTGGATATGAGACGGCCAAAGAAGCTTGGGATGTTCTTGCAACCACTTACACCGGCGATAAACAAACCAAGAAGGTGAAATTGATGGCTTTAAGGCGTTAATTAGGTCAATTGCAAATGGAACCAACTGAAACAGTAGCGCAATTCGTGAATAGGTTAACTGTATTAACCAACCAGATGAAGAGTTGTGGTGAAGCAGTTACTGATTCAATGAAGGTTGAAAAGGTTATCATGGGCTTAACACCCAAATTTGATAATATAGTTGCTGCAATTGAACAGTCTAAGAACCTAGACACGTTGAAATTGGAACAATTAATAGGTTCATTAGAAGCTCATGAATTGAAATTGAAGAATAGAGATGGTGTCAAGAAAGATGAGAAAGAATCTGAGAAAGCGTTGTTTACACAATCTCAGAAAAAAGGAAGTGGTGGTAATGAATCTTGGAAGAAGAAAGGTAAAGGAAAGTGGAAGAGTAACAAGAATGGGGGTGGAAATTCCAAGCAAGAATCTCAAAAGAAAAGAGGTGAGACTGATGGCAAGGGAAAGAAGAAATCCAAGGAACACATTCAATGCTATAACTGTAAAAAATGGGGCCACTTTGTAGATGAATGTGTGAATCCTAAAGTGCCTAGGAAGAGGAATGAAGAAGCCTAGTTAGCTCGTGACTCTGATGAAGAAGTTGTTGCATTAATGACAACAATGGATGAAGAAGTGATGGTGTTGATGACTGTTATTGAAGGTGGTGGAGTAGAATGGTGGTACTTGGATACATGGTGCTCTAATCGCATGACAAGCCATTTAGAATGGTTTTGTGAAATTGACAAAACTGTGAGAAGGAAGATTAGATTTGGTGATGGCAGCTGTGTCATTGCAGAAGGTATTGGAAAGGTAGCCATTAGAAGGGAAGAAGGAACAAAAGTAGTAGTGAATGATGTACTTTATGTTCCACAAATGAAGAGTAACTTGCTTAGTTTGGGGCAATTACTGGAGAAGGGCTACTCAATGAATATGAAGGGAAGTTACATAGAAGTTTTTGATAGCAAAGAGAAGGTAGTATTGAAAGTGTCTATGACAAGCAATAGAACTTTCAAGATTGGTGTGAACTCTATTGATAAAAAATGTCTAGTTGCACAAGTAGATGATATAGTGTGGAAATGGCATAAGAGGATGGGACATTTGAACTTCAATAGCTTGAAGATGTTGTAGAAGAAGAATATGGTTGGCTTACCTCAAATTGAAGAGCCAAAGAAAATATGTGGAAAATGCTGTGAAGGAAAGCAACCAAGGAAGTCATACAAGTCTGAAATAGCAACTAGAGCAACAAAGAAGCTTGCTATCATTCATTTAGATGTGTGTGGACCCTTTGAAGCCAAATCCATCGGAGGTAATTCCTATTTTGTGTCCTTTATAGATGACTATACTAAGAAGATGTGGATTTACCTTATACAGAAAAAGAGTGAAGTGTTTAGCATTTTTAAGCAATTTAAATTGTTAGTGGAAAAAAAGTGTGATAGTTCAATTAAATTGCTTAAAATTGATGGTGGTGGTGAATATACTTCACATGAGTTTGAAGATTTCTGTAAAAATGAGGGTATAGCTCACGAAGTAATGGCTCCATATACTCCTCAACACAATGGTACAGCTGAGAGAAGAAATAAAACTCTACTTAATATGATAAGATGTATGTTGAGAGAGAAGAATCTTCCACATAAGTTATGGGCAGAAACAGTATATACAACTACTTATATACTGAACAGGTGTCCAACCAAGAGACTAGAAGACATCACACCTGAAGAAGCATGGAGTGGTGTGAAACCAAGTGTAAAGCACTTTAGAATGTTTGGTTCACTGTGTTACATGCATATGCCTGAACAAAATAGAAGAAAACTTGATTCTAGAGCACAAGCAATGATATTGATAGGCTATCATAGCACTGATGCTTACAAACTGTATGATCCAATTCACAAGAAGGTAATAGTGAGTAATGACGTGATTGTAGATGAAACAAGAGAATGGATTTGGAAGGAATCAACTGAGCAAGCTACTAGTAAAGTAACAAGCATTCAGCTTGACAGTGACCGAGTTGAAGATGAGGAAGAAGTGAATGTGCCTGAACCAACTATTCCAGATGATGATAATGTGAACAATGTCAATGAAAACAATGTTGAGAATATGGATAATGACAATGTGGAACAATTGAGAAGATATGATAGGGTAAGATTCCCATCAGTGAGACTGCTAGGTTATGCCCTGTACCCTGCAGGCTTGTGTGAAGATGTTACTGATATAATGCACTTGGTTCTCATGGAAGAATCAGAACCTATATCACTTGATCAAGCACTTTCAAATCCAAAGTGGAAAGAAGCAATGGTGGAGGAATTAAGGTCAATTGAAAAGAATGAAACTTGGCAGATGGTGAATCTACCAAGTAATAAGAGAGTCATTGATGTGAAATGGGTCTACAAGACTAAGATGAAGCCAAATGGTGAGATTGCAAAATATAAAGCTAGGTTGGTCGCAAAGGGTTTCTTGCAACAACCTGGACTTGACTTTAATGAGATATATGCTCCAGTTGCAAGGATTGAGACTATGAAATTAATAGTAGCATTGACAAGTTTGAGAAAATGGAGTTTGAATCAACTTGATGTCAAATCTGCATTTCTCAATGGACCATTAGAAGAGGAGGTTTATGTGAAGCAGGCACCTGGTTTTGAGAAGAAGGGTATGGAAAACAAAGTAATGAAGTTGAAGAAGGCTTTGTATGGACTCAAGCATGCACCTCGTGCTTGGAATAAGAAAATTGATGCCTCATTGCAGAAGCTAAATTTCACTAAGTGTTCAACTGAACATGGTGCGTATGTAAGATTGAACATAAATGATGGCTTGATAATCATATGCTTGTATGTGGATGACCTGTTAGTGATAGGGAGCAATGAATAAGAGATAGTGAAGCTTAAGAGGCAACTGATGACTGAGTATGAGATAATTGATCTAGGAAAATTGTCTTATTTCCTTGGTATGGAATTTGTGTCATGTGAAAAGGGGATTTTTCTGCATCAGAAGAAGTACATTATAGATGTACTCAAGAGGTTTAAAATGCTTGAGTGCAAACCTGTATCTACACCAGTTAACACTATTGTGAAATTGCAGAAAAATGCCACTAATGAAGGTGTTGACTCTACCTTGTTTAGACAGTTGATTGGCTCACTTAGATATGTTTTTCACTCAAGGCCAGACATAGTCTATAGTGTTGGAGTAGCAAGCAGATACATAAAAGTGCCTAAGAGAACTCACATGGTGGCTGCAAAGAGAATAATTAGATATCTCAAGGGCACAATCGATTGGGGAATTTTATTTCCTAGTACAGAAGGACCTGCAACTACTGAGTTAGTCGGATACATTGATGCTTATTGGAGTGGAGATACAGAAGACAGGAAGAGTACTTCTGGTTACATTTTCATGATGGGTAAGGCTCCAATAGCATGGTGTTTGAAGAAGCAAGATGTTGTAGCATTGTCAAGCTGTGAAGCGGAGTACATTGCCGCAACATTTGGTGCAAGTCAGGCACAATGGCTACAAATGTTGTTGCATGAACTGAAAGTGAAGTGTGAAAGTGCTATGAGGTTGAAAGTGGATAACAAGTCAGCTATTGATCTAGCAAAGCATCCAATTGCTCATGGAAGGAGCAAGCATATAGAGATCAAGTATCATTCCCTAAGAGATCAAGTGGCCAAAGGGAAACTAGCAGTGGAGCATTGCAGTACAGAAGATCAGTTAGCAGATATGCTAACAAAGGGCTTGAAGACTAGCAAGTTTGAAGCTATGAGGAACAAAATAGGAATGCTAAGCCTTGCAAGTTTGAATTAAGAAAGAGTATTATTGTGTCATTACAAACTTGTGTAGGACCTATTAGCAATTAAGAAGATTTTGTGTATTAGTTTTGTGAACGGTTAAAATTCATTTAACTGTAATTAGACAATGGTATTTTTTCACGTTTTATCATTAATTTAGTTTTGCGTGTTAAAAATACACATTATAATAAGTCAATTCATATACGTGTGAAATTCTTTTCCTATTTTGCATTCACTCTCTCTAAAAAGCATAACTGTCAAATTCACAAAACTGTTGTTATTCGCTTTCTTTCCTCTCTGAAGATCTCACGTTCAAGTGTAAAATAAATTGTACAATGATCAATTGAATTCCAACACATTTAACCTTAAAATAACATTTAACCTTAAAATAACATTAATTCTTATTTTATCTCTACTAATTACAAAGCAGTGTTTTTTATGGGCTGCAATGAAATAAAGAAAAAGTAGCAGTAGAGGTACAGCTACAGCACACTATTATCAATTGATGGAAGGTGAACAAAGCTGAGTACACTTCCTCTAATTTTCTTTCTTGGATCCAGTACACTGTTCAAAAGCACCCCTGACATCTTTCCGAGAGTATTGCACATTATTATTTAGATATGCTCCTATTGAACAATTCATATCATAATTATCACATCCATTCTAAAAGGCATCTTTTCTTAGAAGTGCAGAAGGCATCTCAGTGACTTCCCAGTGATCAAAAGATCGAAGGCTTTGTCTATCTCCTCAAAGGGTAGCTCGTGAGTGATGAAATTATCCAGCTTCACCACCTAAATGATTAGTTAACGCCATAACAAATAAATATCAGTCCATGCACGAGTTCTGTTCAATTGAATAATATAATAAGAGAATAACATTATTTACTCATGAAAACTCATTGCATAATTTTATAAGAAAGAAATTGCAAGTAGTGGTGATCATTACTCCTTGTCCACATTCTTTGGCAAAGTGAGGCAATTGACTTCTCCCTTTGAAACCTCCAAATACACATCCTACAATGTTGCGACCGTCTAAGAGCTCCATTGGGTGGATGGGAAGCAACTTTGGTGACGCATGAACTCCCAATATTACAGTCAATCCCCAACCCTGTGTCACAAAAAATGACACCAAATTTGAAAGTATAAGGTAATGATTTTTAGCTAGTAAAATCTCATGTGATGAGTTTGAAATTGATCTTTGCTTTCAAATGAGGAATGAGTTTATAAAACATACACAGTTGAAATATTAACTATAATAACAATGAAACCATAAATAAAGGGGTTAAAAAACTAGCTTGAATATAGCAATATAGTACCTCATGGGATGACAAGAAGGCATCCCTTAAAACGTCCACGTTTCCAGTACATTCAAAACTGTAGTGTACACCTCCATCAGTTATTTCTCTAATTCTCTGCAAATACATTTGTTGGTCAAAAATCAAAATGCATATATGGATGGTATTTTCTTTTGAAAAAATGAAATGACACAAAATGCCAACCTCGTATACTGGCTTCTCTTCATCATCAGGGTTTATGAAGTCTGTCACTCCCATAGTTTGGGCTGAACACAAAGAATGCATTATATTGCCATTAAAGGGTTTTTTTTAAATAAAAAAAAAAATCCAAATTTTCAAAATCAATAAAAAAAGGACCAAGATAAAAAAAAAAATCAATAACAATTGAAAGAAGTTAATTACCTTTGATGAATTTGTCAGGATTGATGTCTACGCCTATTATTTTGGATGCACCTCTAGCTCGTGCCCCCTCAGCAACCTGAATTAAGTCCAATTTAAAATGAATCGTTTTCTTTTTTTTTTTTCTTCATATATTAGTAGGTTTAAACTAAATAGGATCATGCATGACAATTTTTTTTCCATGACAACATATTTATCCAAGGTTTTTATTTTGATTTATTTAGCCATCGTTTTTAACAAACTACTCATCAATAATTAAACAATTGAGGCACGTAAGCTCTGTGGAACTGTTTAAGATAAGTAGACAACATGAATCAGATAAAGTAGGTACTTACTGATATGGGGCATAAAAAGCGATTGAAGAAATTGTTATCCACACATGGAAGGGATCAAATAAAAATTAAATGAGAAAATGTTCCCTATCTTTAATCATTTTTCCTTTTCTGTACATGGCCACCTATTTTGTAGTCTAGCACCATAATTACTTGCTTTAAAAAGGAGAAATGCAGAGAATATAGAGTTAAAAAAATTAAACGAATTAAAATTAACATTAACAAAAAATGATAAAAGAGGGGGGGGGGGGGGAAATAAAAAGAAGAGAAAACTGACAGCGAGCCCAACAACTCCTAAGCCGAAAATAGCTACAGTTGAACCAGAATGCACATTAGCTGTATTCCAAGCGCCTCCAACCCCTACACATTTAATTTGATAACAACAAAAACTCACATTTAATTGGATTTTTTTATTAATGAGAATCAATACATAATAAGGGAATTTACAATTAATTGGAATTTCAATCCAACAATTCACAATCACACATCATTTCTAGTTTGTTGCATAGCCGACACTTAATTATCACCATTCAATTATGGCCAGCCATCGACTTGATATGAAAAGATGAATGAGTATTTGGTTTGGTTGTTTTTTGTTTTTATTTTAAAATGGTGATGAAAATGCGTTTCGTTGAATTTTTGAAAATATTTTCAGTGTAAATATTTTTTCTAAACAACCACTAGAAACAATAACATCTCATTTTTAGTTGAAATCATGAATCTCATTTTTAGTAAAATGAAAAGCGGTGACAAGACATGTAATATTATTAAGTAAATCTAAAAATATATTTTCTTTTGAAAATGCATTTTCAGTATTTTTATGTATTGAAAATAGAAAATAAGAAGTCAAATTAAATATATTTTCAAAATTCTAATCTTTTAAAAATAAAAATAATTTTCAAAAAATTAAAACAAAAAATAGAAAATGCAAACCAAATACAGCTTTATATTTTGATAACAAAATCAAGGTTCAGACAAATTTTCATAACAAAATCAAGATTCAGACAAAGCATTGAAGCAGACAACCATTAATGCCGGAGTCTTCTTTTTGAGTACTTTACTGAGTTTGTTAAGAATTATACATGTATAAATATAAATATATAGAAAATATATTTAGTTACCTTAAGAGTAAGTATTTTAGAATTATTTTTTATTCTCATCATTTATCTTCTTAAAATATAATAATTAAGATTAATTATTATCGTTAGATCTCAAGAGGTGTTTGTTCAGTGTTTGTTTTTTAAGTAAAAGAAGTGTTTATTTGAGAGAATAAGAAAGTATATTTTATTTATTGAATTCAATTATGAAATATCAAGTTTAAAAGAAGAAAAAAATATACGATTCTTTTAAGTGGTTATGAAATAACTTTTAAGTTTAAAAAATTAACATATAATTAAATGATTTAAATTTATTCTTCTCGTACAAAATTTTGCTTTCACTTGATATATATATAACATTAAATAAAATATCCTTTTCAAATATATAAAATTTAAATATTTATCTATCTAATGTTAATATTTTTTGTTTTAATAATTAAATTGATCCAATTTAATATTTATAAAAAATATTAAATGAAATAAATTTAACAACTCTTATTATTTCTTAGCTCTTCACCCATAATAATAGTAATGATAATAATAATAATAACTTGAATGTTTTGATTGGAACAATATACTGAATAATATAGTACATCAATTTTGTAATTTGTTTTTGAATGAGAAAATATATATGAAAAAATTAAGAAGAGATAAATGTGAGATACCAAAAAATAAAGTAATGGGAAAATAAAGAAAAATTGAATTATAAAAAATATTTAAATTGGTTTTGAGATTATATTCTGAGTTTGAAAGAGCCAGCAAAGTACCAATACCAAGACAAAATTCATTTTCTCAATGATTTGTCTTTGCCCCCTCTTACCTGGGCACCAGCGGCTTACAGATAGTTGTTGAAATGGAAATTTTCAGAAAATGACTTGTTCAATGTGAAAAGCTCAGAAACAGAAACGCAACAAAGAATGATAGATATTTTCATTTTTTTATAAATTCCAAATTTTTAAGTCAACGACTTGGTCAAGTTTCTTAAGTCTTTTACTTTGAAAGTTTGTTAAATATTCATCATAATAATGTCTAAATTATATACCTTTAGTAGTTATAGATTTACTAGCTAACAATTTCATGTATCATGTTCATTAATTGTTAATATTATCCTAAACAACACATTTTTAAAGGTTGAGATGATCTTGTACAATTTGTAATAAGTGATTGGATGGCTACCAAATCTTAAAATACCTATTACAATGCATCATTCCCAGAAGAAAATTCAGGAGTCATAGATCACATGAGGAGAGCAGTGATCACAAAACACAGCATGAAACGTGTAAACGTTGAAATTTTGAAAAATGAATACATACACAAACAATTATACAAAGCCCCCCGTAAGCAATGGAAGATGTCAAAAACAGAAGTGGGAGTCTGTGAAATCATGGAACAGGATTTATGTGTGTTCATGGTTACATACTTACATTACTATTTCAATACGTATTATCTTAATTTTCATTTGTTTTTTCTATACTTATATTTCAAAAATACTGTTCCAAAATTTTAAAAAAGGACAAGAAAATTTATTTAATTGTAATTGTCAAAAATATTTTTCATGCATGTAATCTTAAAGAAAAGATATTTTACTGTGTATTCACCCATAAGAAAAGGAAAAATACGAAAACAACAACAGTAAATGGGTTTTCTAATAAGTGTTTAAAAATGTTGATTTGAAAATATAAGATTACTTTATTGAATATTATTAATTACTTGAAAAATTATGCAATGACTTTTTTCTAATATTATAAATATTTAATTTTAATAAAAAAAACTTGCTATTTTATTTTCTTAACGACTACTTTTGAAAGAAAAGAAAAACACTTGTTTCAAATTTTTGCCAAAAATAAATGCTTGTTATACTTAATAAACTCAGGTAACGCTAAAATTTCTTAGAAAATGTTTAGGGTTTATCTCATTTTTTAGTGTATTTTTGCTTGGTAATTAAATATATATACTGTCATCTATATTTTCTTTGTTTTCCCTTTTTCATTTAAACATATCAACAAGGGGATGAAAAGCAAAAAGAGAAGAAAAAAAAATAAAGTAACAATTATAATAAGTAACGTCATCAGAGTAGAAGATAGAAATTAAAAAAATAGAAAAAAGCATTTATTTTTGGCAAAAAATTGAAGCAAGTGTTTTTCTTTTCTTTCAAAAGTAGTAGTTAGGAAAAAAAATAGCAAGTTTTTTTTTATTAAAATTAAATATTTATAATATTAGAAAAAAGTAGTCATTACATAATTTTTTAAGTAATTAATAATATTCAATAAAGTAAGTAGAGAAAAAAATAGATATATAAATATAATGTCTCAGATTAATGAACTAGTTTCAGAAATATATTGTTGCGATTATTTTTATTGTGGATATTAATTTTTAGCAAAATATGTGTGTGTAACTTGTAACATGAACGGGTGGTTAATTAGTTAAAAGTATGGGTACGTAGGGGAAGTTTGAGAAACCTGTGGAGACGCCACAGCTGAGCAAGGTGAGGTTCTTGTGGCTGAGACTGTGATCGGAGTCCAGAAACTTGACCACACAGGCCGAATCCACCACCGTGTACTCCGAGAAAGTTGAAGTGTTCAAGAAATGGAAAATGGGTTTCCCATTAACAGTGGAGAATCTTGTTGTGCCATCTCCTTCCATCACCTTCTTCATGGCATCCACTCCAAACCTCTCACACAAGTTGGTCTTCTCACACTTGCACATCGAACACTCTCCACACTCCCCATTGAATATTGGCACTACTATGTCCCCTTCCTCAACTTCACTCACTCCTTCCCCTACACTCTCCACAATCCTATATATATATCCATCAAATTGAAAATTAACATCCATACCCCAATTCATCTTAGTTAGTTCATTTTCTCACAATCATGTTGTGCATGCTTTGATCTTTAGCATGTTTGGAAACATGTTAAGAATAAAGGAACCAGATTTACCACGTTAAAGTTATAATTATTAAATTCTGAAAATTACATCCGAAATGTTGTACATATAAATTGACATCAATAACCCACTTGAGTTGACCTAGAGCATGTTTGAAAACACGCACCTTAAACAATGAAAAAAAAAATCATATTTCAAACTTTAAACTTATAATTATATATTATAACTTTTAAAAATTACATCTTAAATGTAGAAAATGTAGAAAATCGCATCCATAACTTGAAAAATTATATCTGAAATGCGAAATCAAACAGGATACTTACTAGCAATAGGAGACTTGGGTGGTTAAAATAAAAATTATTGAAAATATAAGATGAGTTAGATAGTTAAGCGAGAATAAAAGATAAAAAAGAAAAAAAAATATTTTGCAGAATCAATCTTCTCTTCTAACAAAATTAATATTATAATAAAATTAACATTAACCGATTTAAAAAAAAAAAAAAAAAGACTTGAGTGGTTTTCATAAAGTCTTACCCAGATGCTTCATGGCCAAAAATCCGAGGATAAGCACGTTGAGCCTCGTTCTTTGGTTGATCACAATCACAAGAGAGAAAAAACAAAACAAAAAACAAAATACTGAGACAAACAACTTAGAATATGGTTTTAATTGGAATAAACGATCATAGGTTACATATATATAAAGATAAATCAATTATATAGATTAATTTATACCACGCCTCGCCATGCGCTAAGATCGGTGTGACAAATGGAAGTGTAGAGGATCTTGATTCGAACCTCCATTTTCTGAGGAGGATGAACAAGAATGTTTTCCACCACAAAGGGCTCTCCAGGACCATATACCACGGCAGCTAATAAACACACACCCATATGAATTTACATTCATGAATATTCAATATGATGATGGAAAATTAAGATCAAGATAAGATGAGAGATTAAGGGGATCTGTTTTGCGTGTTAGTAGTTTTTTTTCTTTTTCTTTGCATCAAGTAATTAATGTAAAATATGATGATTATGCTATGTTGTGAAATTGAAGTCATATGGGTTTGCACTAACCTTTGCAAGTGATGGTCTTTCCCTTGGTGTCATTTAGCTTCAAGTTCTTCAATGAGCCGTTCCCATTTGCCATTGCTGGACATGCCATGTTCCTCTCTGTGGGTCTTTTTGTGTTTTTATGGAAGAATGGCCTAAAGAAGATGGAACGCAAAGAGAAAATTTATGGTTGATGAAACTGAACCAAAGGACCCTCACTACATACAGCGCAATTTACTGACACTGCACATCTGTTTGGTTTGGTTTGGTTTGGATATATGTTGAATACTAATTAAATTAAATTAAATTGTTTTTTGAGGAGTTGACCAGGATTTCAAAGTTATATTTTTAGATACAAGTTTTAATAGTCTCTTAAATTCAACAAGAAAAATAAATTATGTTGATAATAATTACTAAATTAAATTATTTTTTGAAGAATTGACCAGCATTTCAAAGTTATATTTAAATACAAGTTTTAATAGTCTCTTAAATGCAACAAGTAGAAAAAAGTCTCTATTAAGTCACCTCAGCTAAATTACAACGCGTGCATGAATGGTGGGTCGGTTTCATCTTTTGTAAAGGATTCTCTTGTGGTCTCTTTTTCATTTATTTTTTTTTTCTCTGCATAAGATTTATTATGAGTTTTTTTTTATAAAATGAAATTAAAAATTAATTTTATTTAAATGAAAAAATAAATTGAGACCATCAATATTAAAACTAGTATACCTTTATTTTTTCTGAGATGATAAGTGTAGGTCACTTTAATTCATAATTTTATAAAATATTTCCTCCATCCTAAAATAATAATTATCTTACTTGTTTTAGATAGACCAAAAAAAATATTAAATAGATAAAAAAATAATTTTATAAAATCAACCTTATATATTATTAATTTATTTATAAATTTTATTATTTGTCATTAATATTAAAAGAAATATAAGTAAAAAATATATAATTAATATTATATTAAAAAAATAAAATGATAATTATTTTGAAATAATTTTTTATATATATAATAATTATAATGAAATGGAATGAGTATCATTAATAGAAAACCCCGTTAGAGTTGTCGGCGTAATATTTTTCAAGTAAAAATAAATAACTGCTGAATATCTTCTCCTTTTATATAATAATAATTTTATAACTTTTTTGCTTTCTTAATTAATACATATACTATATATGATTTTTATATCAATTTATATTTTAAAATTATAAAATAATTCAAAATGAAAAAAGTTATGCGTATAAATGCGCCACACTGTACATCTAACTGGTGCCCCACCTTGTCCTGCCTAGTCTGTCAACGTGCATTTATAACATAAATAACTACTAGTAACTGATTAAAAAGTTATTAATGATGAGAGAGAACAAGAAATCAAAGCATTAAATATATTAATAATGAGATAGACTAAAGAAATTAAAGTAAATATAAATATTTTAAAAAAATTAAAGTATGTCTCATTAATGCTAAAAGTAATTTAAAAAAAATACTTTGTATAAATTTAAGACAAATTTAATAATATCAATTAAATTTAATTATTTCTTTAATCCCTATAAATTAATTATTGGTATTATAAAAGTGACCGAAAAAGATATTCCTACTTATTTGAATAATAATCAAAACACATCTCCTTGAGCAAAATCAGTTTTTGCGGTACTTATTTTATTTGAATAAATTCAAGAATTGTAAAAGTTATTTTGAGATGATAAAGTTGTTTTTATTTATATTTATAAATTTTAGGGATTATTTAATAATTTGTATTAAATATTTAATTGAATAAATAAAAAATTTCATTAATTAAATTAATTGTTTGTTCTGAAATATATATATATATATATATATATATATATATATATATATATATATATATATATATATATATATATATATATATATATATATATATATATATATATATATATATATATATATATTAATGCCTATCAATTGTTTGAAGCAAAAGACGGACATTTCATTATAAGAGGCGCCCAATTTTAAAATATCTATTATATTCAAACTAGTTTATTATCCGTGAGATGCGTGTTTGAGAATATTTATTTTGATTTTGTTGTTATACTTCGAGAGATAATCAAACAAAATGTTTGAGAATATCAATTCATTCCATTGTAATCAAATAAAGTGTTTTTTTACACATATTTTAGAGAGTAATAATAATAAAGCTTCTTTTTTAATAAATATAAAAAAATCTTAATTACATTTTTTCTCTCTTAAAATTTTACAATTTTGTGAATTTTTTTCTCTCAATTTTTTCGTGAATTTCACCCATAAATTTACAAAATTCACAATTTTTATCTCCTCATAGAAAATTTGCCATAATTAAAGTATTTTGGGACTGCTTTTTCATTAATTGAGGTGATTTTTCTATGTTAGAGAAAAAATCATGATGTTTTATAAATGATAAATACTAACCAATGGCTTTAAGTAGGGCTCTAAGTTAAGAAAATAAAAAAAGTATTTTAATTAAAATGCAAAAAAAAAAATTATATATAATTTTATAAATATTTATCCAAATACAGACTAAACAAATTAATTCTTGGGCCAAAGATGAAAAATAAAAAATGAATTAAACATTTGAAAAAAAAATATAAACAATCATAATTTTTTAATTTATCTTTTACAGCTTATTTGTTAATAATTAATTGAACTTCATGTTATGGTATATATTAATATATTAATCAAACACATACTAAATAAACTATGTATAATTACATCAGTAATAAAAACTATGTATAATTACAATATTCTTTATCATTACATAAATGATAAATTTAATTTTTTTAAGAAACATAAAATTAATCTTATAACAGTATACCCAATTATTAATAAAATTTAATTAATGATAAAGTTATTATTTTTGGTAATAATTAACTTAATATTTATATTTAAATTGATCTATAATAAATTTATAGTATAATAATATAAATAATCTTAACTAAAAAACTGGACTCCGTGAATTTCAAAAAGAATACTAGGCATTTATTTTTTATTTAATAATAATGACTGTCCCCATGTCCAACTTTGACAACTTTTAAAAAATAAATCGAAGTTCGACTTCTGAACCGATCGATGCCAGACATTTGGTTCCACGGTCGTATAGTACTCCTTTTCGGGTCCATTAAATATTTAACAATGTGACGCCAATAAATAAAGAAAGCTATGGAAACCTACATGTGTTAAATTTATTTATATTTTTTTCATTTAGATTACCATTATTAAAGGTAAATAGTGAATTTTATTTATGTATAATAATTTAGTCTATGAAAATGTAAAAGTACAAAAATATATCTCAACAGTTAATAAAATAATATATGTGATAGAGAAGGATAAATTTGTCACTGGAATAATTCGTCTGTCTTCCCACTTCACTAACAAATGCATCTCTAAAAGATGAAAATGTAAAATTTAATTCCTAAAAATATAACAAATATATCCGGATATTAATGATAAATTGCATAGGAGAGAGACTAGGAAAAAAGATATTAAAAAAACAGTAAAATAGTTTAAGATTTGAACTTTCATCGCTGTAATCCCTAAACTCCTAAATCAACGAGAGATACAACTCTATGTCACAAAGGCAAATAATAAACCTCTGTATTAATTTTTTGTTTTATTTTAAAGTTAATTTCTGTATTAGTTTGAACATTATTGTATTTTTTATTTAAATTTATTTGGGTTCTTTATTTGTTAGTAATTGTTTTCATTTTATATATATTATGTATGATAAGTGTTGTCTCAAGTAGAAACACATAAGGTTTATTCAAGGGATTCTTTCATATTTGAAGTATATATATATATTTTATTGATTAAGGAAAAAGATTTATAATTTCACTTTAGTTTTATCTAGTTTAAATTTTGTTGTGAGACTTTCAAAAAAATAGTTGATTAAATTCTTTTTTAAAATAAATAAATTTGATCTCACGGTCGGTTGTGTTTTTTCTACTCAAAACTCTCGATATATTATTTTCAATCTAAATATAATGGTACTTAAGTTGGAATTGAAATATGAAATAATTTTAAAGATTAAAAGTGAGAAATTTAATAGAAATTTGATAAAATTATAAAATACAAGATATAATTTTTTTTAATATCAAAGATTAAGGTTTGACAAGAAAATTAAAATAATATATATATATATATATATATATATATATATATATATATATATATATATACATATATAAAGATAATTTAAAAAATATATTACATAAATATTAAACAAATAGGAGCAATAAATTACAAACACATAATAATGATAATAATAATAATAATAATAATAATAATAATAATAATAGTAATAATAATAATAATTAGTCACAATCTATTATTAACGTCCAGATATATTTGTCGTATTTTTTATATATTTAAGGATTATATTTTACATTTTCATCTTTCATAGATTATTTATCAACGAAATGAAAAGTCGAAAAATAAAATAAAAATATTATGACAAATATACACGATCCACGTTGACAAGACTGAAGTCAATGATATATTTGTGACATTACTTATAATTTTAAAGACTAAAATTTTATATTTTAATTCTTATAAACTCATTTATTAACCGATTACACATCAAAGATAAAATTAACTATTTAAAAAAAAAAATCGAAGTTCTGCTTCCGTATTGATTGATGCCAGACATTTGGTTCCACGGTCCTAAAGTACTCCTTTTACTTTTAGGGTCCATTAAATATTTAACAATGTGACGCCAATAAATTTAGAAAGCTATGGAAACCTCCATGTGTTAAATTTATTTATATTTTTTCATTTAGATTACCATTATTAATATTAATTCTATAATAGAACAATAAAAAAATTAATTTTATAATATAACCTGAAGCCAATCATTCATTCATTCCATGAGTATCGTATTGTAAAATAACTTGTCTTGTACGAATGTACGTTAAGTTTATGATTCATATTTTTTTTATATTATTGTAATTCTTAATATGTTTTTAAAGTTATACAGATATATATGTTAATACTTGTGTATATAAATATTTAAAATATATGTAAAAAATTATATTATCTATCTATATATATATATATATATATATATATATATATATATATATATATATATCTCAGTAATTTAATATTCATAAATGTTTTATATCATTTTTATTTATATAAAAAATTGTTTTTAAAATCTTATTTTTATAAACATATTTGCTTTTGTATATAATTTACAATGTTTTGATTGGTGAATTCAAAATTTTAGTGAAAAAGAGTTTAAAAATATTTAATGGATTTAATTAAGAAAAAATGGGACATAAATGATAATTTAGGAGTTTTAATAGAAAAAATAATGAAATTGTTTATTATAAAAATTAAAAATTAAGGTACTTAATTATAATAATAATAATTAAATAAATTAAATTCGAGTCAAAATATTGAGGTAACATTATACATTAATATTAAAGGGGTTGAAAATTAATTTTATATTTAATAAATAAAGAAGGCTTAGTATTTATATTTAACTTAAGAGGAAAAATGATAAAAAATAATAAAACTTTAAATGAAAAGGGAATACAATTTTAATGAAATACTATTAAATATTAAGTGAAAGGATCCTAACAAGCATAACTTCATTCAAATACAATCATCATTCATTTTAATGTTTGTTAATCTAGGTGTTTCATTGTCTTCATCCTAGGGAGAAGTAGTACATAAGAACGTGTTATAAGCACATAAGCCTATCCAACAACATTCTCATTGAAATAATCCATTTTAAATTTTTAAATCATTTTTTTGTCTCATAATACTACATAGGATGTAAAAAAATTTATTATTTTTTTGCTTTAATTGTAGAATCTAATTTAGGTTATTGGATTTTACTTGAAAAAAATATATTTTTTTGAATAATATGAGTTTTTTTGAAATTTTTTTCTCTAGAATCCAACCTACAGCGACTCTTAAACAAAAATACTGATAGATATGATGGATAAGTGAGTCTTGAGCTCAAGACCCCTAATTTAAGAACCCCATTAAATATACTTTAAGAAGCTTTAGTTTCATCCTTCATTTGGATGCGAAAATCAAGTATCATATATTTATTAACTTTATACCAAAATACATACATGCAACAATAATAGACAAGACAACCTATTCAGATAATACAAATTACAAAGTATTTCAAGCCATAAAAAATCTGAATGATTCTATACTACGCAGCATTAGTTTTAAGGGGGAATTTGTTTCAACGAATGAAATTTTCTTTTCAAGAATCACATTTTTAGGAATATTATCTTTGAGGATATTATGATATGAACATGTTTATTATAATAGTAATTTTTAAAAAAATATTTAATAAAAAAATAAAAGTAAAACAACAAAATATAGGATAATGAAGTAAAGATATATAGTTATTGTAAAAAATAACTTTCATTTATGTAGGAATCCAAATACCCACCCTTCTTTCTCATGGGAATAGGAAGCCAAACAATTATGAAATTTTCTATTAGACAAATTCAAGTGGAATGTCATGATAGTTATATAAAAGTGTTCTCAAACTTGCTGAGGAAAATTATGATTTATTTTGTATTTAAAGATATACAACAATACTAACTAGAAAAAAAAATAGGTTTGTGTAATCGGATGTGCATTTTTAAGTAACAAATTTTTTCTTTAATAATGTGAAAACTCTAAGTATATCCACCTTGAAACTCGTGTTATCAATTCTTCAATGAGTGAAACTCTAAAGAACAAATCTTCTTTTTATTTCTCAGGTCTAAACCTATGTTTGAATTCTTCTAGTTTGTGTATAGTGCACTTTGCCTGGATAGATACTTCTTTTACAACGCTAAAGAGATATGGAGTTGGACATTTTACAAAGAAAAAAATTTTATTTAAAATAATTTCATATCTATTTATCTTTATAAAAATAAAAATTATCTTATATCTTTTATTTTAAGGAGTTTCATGATATAAGATAAAAATAATTCACAATTAATCACATGACTAATTACAATAATTAATCACATGATTTGATTCTGGTATGTAACAATAGAATATTATTCTTATTTTATGGACAACTTCCATAATTATAAAATAATACTCCTTTTCATATTATTTATATTCTTGGTGTTAGCACAAAATATAATAATATTCCACTAAAATATTTATTTGATTAAATTAAATTTTTTAATTTAATTATTAAATAAATTAGTTTTTTTTACAAAGATTGAAAAACTCATTTATGTGTGACCCTATAAGTTCAATACTAAATCGGTAGAAAATTAATTTGATTAATTTACTAATCTAAGTAGGCGTCTAACAACATTTCTTAACGTTTAGATAATAAGATATAATAACTTTTACCTTCAAGAAATGACTTAAGAAACTCTTTTCTTCTTTGATTCAATTGTTTTGACCAATGTCTTACTTCTATCATAGAGCTTAAACTCACTACCTAGAATTGATAGATTCTTGATTAATTATTAATTCTACAAGTATTTAATTATATCTAATATTCATCCAATTTGTGTCCTAAGACATTAAATGTCCAAAATTAAAATATAACAAATAACTTGTTAAATACTATAATAATCTCAAGTTAAAAAAAAATTAAAACTAATATATTTCTTCATGAAAGTATCCTATTGACATATCAAGAAAATATTAACTATTAAAAATTCTTAATTAAGTCAGTTCAACATGACATCTACATGTACATCATCTATATATGTAGTTTAATAAATGAAAAAATCTATTAATTTTTATCCAATAAAAATCATTATTATCTGAATTATTAATGTCTTATTCACAATAAACTTATGATAAAAAATAATTTAGATTAAAATTATAAAAGACTTGTTTTTTATCATCATAATCTCTATCATGATAACAAACTTCTAATTTTAATTAAAGATTTGTCAAATTAACAATTTAATAAAATAATAAATATAATAACAAAATAAAAAATATTTTTTTTACTAAAATTGATAACATAATGAATCAAATCTTCATTATACATATTTTTCACCAACATGCAAGGCTCAAGTTCTTCATCAAATCCCCCACGGCAAAGATTTGCGACCGCCACGACCAGACAAGTGAATGTTGTGACCAGATTTGCAACTGTCGGAACAAATTTGCAAATTTTGTGAATAAATCTATGACTAAACGGTGACAGTTTTGTTTGCTACTACTATCGACAATCTCAGTGGTAGTGTGGTGCAATGTTAGCCTCCATTTTTTCTAGAATGAGTTTGCAAATCCACACATGTAAAAGATCCTAACCATCCAATCTTTTATTCATAAATCCAACGTTATTTATTTATCTAATATACCATCATATAATATACCCCTCCATATGACAACATAGTATTATATTTTCATTTTTATTTATTTAAAATAGCTGGTTAACACAACTTGCTACTATAGCCAAAATTAACAGGTCTACCAATAGATCACTTCAAACTTCTTCACTTTAGTTCAACATGTTGATAAGATCCTTTTTATGAAGGCAAAATTACATTTTTGGTATCTAATTTATCTTCAATTTCGATTTTGGTCCTTCTTTAAAATTATTGGTGAATTTTGTCTTCCTATTTTATCTAATTACGCAATCTTGATTCCCCAATTCAGAATTGGACGTTGACTGTTACAAAGGAATATTGACTGTCACGTGTCACGTTCTTATTAAATGATGATTGTCACGTGTCATATTTTGATTGAATGTCGAATGCATGGAAGATATGAATTATTGTTGTCATTGGGCAATCAGAACATGATATCTGACCGTCATCATCCAATAAAAAACCCAATGACAACAATAATTTTAGAAGGAGACCAAAATCAAAATTAAAGACAAATTAGAGGACAAAAAAATATAATTTTACATTTTATGAAACTCGTATGGAACCAAAAAATATGATTTTCCAAAATCCACGTTTCCGAGAATCTTATTCCATAACTTGAAATAAATGCCTCTCAAACAAAGAAAAGGAGAAGAGTACTACAACATGTTTTATTAGTAGTAACTTTTACAAATTTAGTGGGTGAAGAAGGCATTAATTGCAACAATTAATTTACCAACATTCAATTCAAGAGAACCTTTTACGTGCTATATAAGTGCTTCCTTAAAAAATATACTCCGTATGTAACAAAAAGGAGTAATGAAATTATTGGTCAGCACTGTTATCATTAGCTTAGAATATAGTTTGTATGGAGATGCTTGTTTGACTATTCAAAAAGTGTAATATGTATATGGATGGCAACCAAATATATTAAGAGGAAGAATCCAAAAAAGACCTACAAAAATATTAATATAATATCAATTAGAATGCATGATTCCTTGAAGAAAATTCATAAATTAATGTTGAAAATTGTAAAAATCAATTCACAAACACACATGAATCACACAAAAGCCCCACAGGCAATGGAAGATGTCAGATACAAGAGAAGAAGTGGGAGTCCGTGAAATCATGAAACAGGATCAACGTGGGTTCAAGGTTACGTTATTTCAATAAAAACAAATTAATGTTTATTTACTATTTTGATATACTAATATTTTAACACCAACGAGATTAATGTGTTTAGAATAAATAAATAAATATATAAAGTTCTTATCAGATTCCTGGAGTCTGGTCCATAAAATTATGGGCCGGACTATCCGTTAAGCCCAAAACTAAAAATGAGCCTATTCAAAATATCTTTTCGGGTCAAATATGAATTCGGGTGAGAAATTAAGAACCGACCGGACCCGAATCGTGGCTCGTTCTTCTCTTTCGGTTTTTGGAGATAACTGATAACTGTGTCAGGCTTTCAGCATAGAAGCAAGGAACCAATCTCTTCAAACTTTGCAACCTTTTCACAATCCAAGCATAAGAATTAAGAACCTTGGAAGTTTGCTGTTTTTTTATTTTTATTTTTTTACCAATGTCTCACACCTTGCAATTTTCATTTGTTTCAAGTGCATTCAATTATTCAATGAAGATGGAGAAGATGAAGAGAGTTAGGCCTCGTGGGTTTCAATTTCTATGCTCTTCTGAGCATTCCAGTTTCAAAGATGAAGATGGTGCTGATAATGGGGGGTCTGATTCTGATACTTTTTGTTTGGTTGTTTTGTTTTGCTAAGGAAACTTCAAAGGGTGGATTTTTCTTGGGAAAAAAAATCATTTTTTTAGTCTTTTTTTTTTTCATTTCACCAAAAAAGTATATTAGTTTATGAAGGATAAGGGAATGTAGATACTAGATAACTTATCTATTGTAGAGAAGAAAATAGTGTAATTATCTTGGGGAAAGGGAAATTTTTACAAGTTGATGAAGCATTTGATTACATTGTCCTATTTCAATTTTCAATCAACAAAATTTGGATAATTTATCTGTGGTAGAGAAGAAAAACATGAATTTAAAAAAGAAAAAATTTAAGCGTTCACTTGACTTGATCAAACCTAGCTCTTGACTCTGGTTTGCTTCACTGTCTCAATAAACTCTTTCATTTTCTTGTGTTGTTTCAGAGGTCAAGTTTCATCGCGGGTGATATTGGTGGAGAGATATAGCAATGGTACTGCTAAGAGGTTTTTGCTAAACTATACCAAAATTTGGGTCCTTTCCTTTTTTTTTTTAAAAAAAAAAAAAATCTTTTAGTGTACATTCATGAAGGTTTCTGTGTTATTACTAGTTGTTGTGAAGTTGGGGATCATGGAATGCTAATACACAATCTAATTGATTATTACTTCATTAGAAAAGTAAATGAAATACTAAATCTAATTGCTTTGATAGATACAATTACTATGCCTACATTAGGAGTTATAAGATTGACTTGGAGGTAAAAGTAGAAAGGAGGAAGAGGAAAAGGTTGTGAGTTCGATTCCTCCCGCTAACAAAATACCAACAACTTACAACTAAAATTTTCCGATTTAAAAAAAACTATGCTTGCATCAATTATGAACAAAAAGGAAATAGTAGTCTGTGCTTACTAGTTCCTGGGAATATTCTAGCAACCCTTGTACTTTTTTGTTATCATCATTTGCTCAATTACATAAATTTTACAATGGATGTTTTCTCAAAATCAGGCTTCAACAATGACTTTTCCCCTTTTTGGCCTCTTATGAGCAGATATGTATTAGGTGATGATTCACAGTTGCAAGCCTTTCTTGTTGAGGAGGATAGGTCTACGCCAAACAGGTTCCAGGATTTGCATTCCTCTGATGAAAGCCTATCCTGGCTTCCAGAGATAATAAAAGATTTTGTTCTACCAGCAGGCTTTCCTGGTGATTAACATAAAAAACTTTAGTGGATGTTTCATAGAGAAACTTCTGGAGTTTTTGCTTCAGTGAATATGTATAGTTAGAGGAAACCATTTGTTTACTTAACTTTCTCTGTCATGATGCAGGATCAGTTTCAGATGATTACTTGGATTACATGTTATTACAGTTCCCTACCAATGTGACTGGATGGATCTGTCACACCCTAGTCACTTCAAGTCTTCTAAAGGTACGTCAATCTTGCTCAAACTGCTGATTTTTTCTCAAGGATCTTTTCACTGGGAATATTTGGTAAGTTATATGATTCTTGTGCATTTGGCATGTCTAGTGTTGAAATTTATAGTTAGTTCACAGAGCCTCGTTGTGTATGTCATTGAGGCTTAAAGTCAAATCTTGGAAATCATTAGAGATAGTTCTGTCATCTACTTGATACTCAAATACATTTTCTGATATTGATTAAAGTTTCCTGATGTATGTTTATAGCCATCTTCTTTACAAGTTATCTCTGTTCCTTTAAATTTTTTAATAAAAACTTTTACTTCTTGTTTCTATGTGATTGGGATGCGAAGTTTTGTGCAATTATATGTGCTCCATAACAGTGTCATCTTCTATTTAAAACTATTTGTCTACTACATGAATGCGAGGAATGATGATTGTGCTTCTGTCTTTTGTGTCAAATTTTCTACTTAACTACAGGCTGTTGGTATTGGCTCTTTCACTGGAACCACAGCAGCTGCTTCAGCTGCTGCCATCAGGTGGCTCAAAAATTTTAGAGCCTATGCTTTTGTAAACAACTACCGCATTTATATGCACATATTAATATCTTAAATACTTTCATGCTGCCATTATTTGTTAATTTGATTTTTATGAGATTGATTGTATGCTTTATAACTTTAGGTGGGTCTCAAAGGATGGCATTGGAGCTGTTGGACGCTTATTCATTGGTATGGCAATCATGAAGTAAGCTGAAGGAAGCAGAAGATGAAACTTCTTTTTAGCTGACTGTTGCTGCTTTTTCAGGTGGGAGATTTGGAAGCCTTTTTGATGATGATCCCAAGCAATGGAGAATGTATGCGGACTTCATTGGCAGTGCTGGAAGGTCTGTGTAGTATGCCTTGTTTCCCCATTGGAAATATGCAAATAAAATCGGGCTCTAGAGAGACCTCTTACACTTCTGACATCTCATGCAGCATTTTTGATCTGACAACCCAACTATATCCTGCCTATTTCCTTCCTTTGGCATCTCTTGGAAATCTTACCAAGGTAGCTTATTATGCATCTTTACTCTAATAAAGAACCACTATATCTTTTTTTCAGTTACTGCATATAGATGATTATTAGCTAATCTTTCAAAGATATGGAATGATTTAAAATAACATTGAATGAATAATGATTAACTTCGGATGAATGACATTTTCTGGCGACCTTTTTCCTTCTATTAACTTCGGATGAATGTCACATGGATGGCTTAATAGTCGATTTATATATGATTGTATAGTTTTCTGTGTTTGGCATTCGCACAGGCTGTAGCAAGAGGGCTAAAAGATCCTTCTTTTCGTGTGATTCAAAACCACTTTGCAATTTCAGGAAATCTAGGAGAGGTAGCTGCAAAGGTATACTCACTTCAGAAACTTATTTTAGAGTAGAAATGTGTGATTTCTGGTAAATGGTAATAGTATTTTCTTGTGATTATATATCTATGAAGCCTCGAGTTTTATGAAAACTGCATTGATATTTGTTATTTTCATGCTTTAAACCATTAGTTTTAATTTTTAACTCTCCTATCCATGAATGTATGTTTCTCTTATCAAGAAAGATTCTGTCTGTGTTGCTCTCTGTATTAAAGAAATGGTGGAGGCTTGTTTTTTTTCATAATTCACAATACCTTCTTAATTCCATCCAAAAACTTGAATAAGGCTATTCGGTAGGAATTGATCCACTGACCTGATGGGTAATATATAAGTTATGGGCCTTACCTGAGGATGTAGGCACTGGGATGCAGTCATTGACCCTTTTTTTTATAGGCAAAAGGAATTTCATTAATGGAAAACTGAGCTGTAGCACAAGAAATTCCACTATCCACTTATCCAGCATATAAGAGTCTGATACAAAGAATATACTAAAGTTGACCAAATAAAGCAAAGACCTCCACCAGTCATTGACCTTAAGCTGATATTATACTAATGCTAAGAAGCCTTCAATATACATAATCTTTATGATAAAATCACTACTAAATATTAATACTAGATGCTTGTGATCTCTCTTTTTATTTCTTAGTTACATATGCCTGGCCAGGTTATGCCTAAGCTTTTAATATGTTCTTACGAGTGAACTGGTCTATACAAATGTTATTCACTCAACAGTTGTGTCTTGATTCACCAATTGTCATTAACAAGTTCCCTTTAGGTTGAACATCTTGACTTCATTTGACTTTTAGAAATCTTTTATAAAGGCTTGCTATATATGCCGGTTATTCTCTGATATACCACTGGAAAATGTAAAGGGTTTTCCTCATATAATTGTTTCATCTAAATTTCTCAGGAAGAAGTTTGGGAAGTGGTTGCTCAACTGGTTGGCCTTTCTTTAGGCATATTGATTCTGGTAAAATACATAAATTTTCTGGATGGCTTTATTACTTGTTACCAAAACACTGTTAGTTGGAACTATACATTCTTTTAACTTTTTATTGCAGGATACACCTGGCCTTGTAAAATCATATGGTGTAATTTCGTTAACTTGGTTGAGTATGCGACTACTGCATCTTTGGCTACGTTATGAATCACTTTCAGTTCTCCAGTTTAACACAGTAAGCATGTAGTGCACAATCAAATATGAAATCTAATGCAAATAAATTTGTATGCATGCTGGTAGAAAGGCATTTCAAATCTGAGTTTGTCTCTCTCTTTTTGGGCGAAGTGAAGATATTGACTTATAATGTCATTAATAATGATTATTCTTTGTCCTTTTTCCTTGCTTTGTGGTTCATTTACGTAAGAATGATAGCAAGAGGGGAAAATTATTGGAAAGATAATGCATGGATTTGGAACCCATGCTGATCAGCAGGGATACTGTTTTGTGTTTTTTTTCTTTCAAAACAGAGTTGCATTCCATATATTTCTCATGTATAAGGCCCACATACTTGGGAACAAAAAGAACAATTTTACAGATGCATCCCTTCTATTTCCTTCAAAGTATAGGGGATGAAATCCACCAATATTTGTCCTAATGATTTGATTTGTTTATTTATTTTTCTTTTGTGTAACTCTTTTTACAGATAAATATAAAGCGTGCTCGCATACTGGTAAAATCACATGTGTTACACTCCACTGTTCCAGGTTACATTTAGACAAATTCAGTGCTATGCTGTATGAGTTATTTCCCTTCAATGATGTTCAATTTGCTAAATGGATTTATTTCAGGATGCACCGATTGCAACAGAGAAGAAAATATATTAGCCTGGTCTCAATTCATGAAGCCAAAAATAATTTTTGGCTTGCCCTTGGAGAAAATGGATGGTGTGGAGAGATCTTATTTTATGGTATAGGTTCTATTGCTGCCATTGTCACAATTTTATGAATTAAAGCAAGAGGTTTATAATTACTTTCTCTATTGTTCAAATAAAGCTATCTGGAAATTGTATAATTATTTTATAATGGAACAGGTGGAGGCACTTATAAAATTATATGCAAGTGAGAAATATATTCTTATGGTGAATCAACAGACAGAAGATTTGAGATTTTATGTTTCTTTCAAGGTATGCTATAATTCCCGTATGATAATTAACTGAAAGACAATTCTGATTTGACTGCTAGATGTAAAAACCATTCATGATCTTTCACCCAGCAACTTAAGCCACTTTTGAGGTAGTAGGTCATTCATAGTGTATTATGTACTCTTTGACCAAGTGGTTTGGAGTTTTATCACCAAGTGGTTAGGAGTTTGATCCTGGTCACCACCATTCTTTTAACTAAAAGTTGAATTTTTGCACAAGGTAAGCTCTCCTGTTTTTTGTCCATGCTTCTAGTTCAAAAGAGCTATTGTATGAGTGGACATGTATCTGCTGCATTGTCTTTGATTCCTCAAGTTGATGCTGCTTCAATTTTCCAAAGAGGACGGAATTATTTTCAAGAAAAAAATGAGCAGCTTCCACCTCAAGGACTGACTTGGCAACACTAATGAGGTTGTAAACAAACAGGGAAAAAACATTAATGCCATGAAGAAAAAGTACAAGAAATTGAAGAAGCAGCAACTTGAGGAATTGAACCAAAGTAGCAGTCTTAGGAAATGTTGTTTCTCACTGATGATTGGTAAGGTGTTTTGGAGATGGGAGTTTTAGGATTATCATGGAATTTAGGAGTGCCTGTGTTTTGAGGTTGATAGGTTTACTGTACCTTCTCATTGATAATCACACTGCAGGTTGGAGCTACAAATGTATCGGTATTGCGAAGTGTGTGGCAGAGTTTCTGGCTAAGTGAGAACTGGGATAGCGATGATAATGTTCGTGATCAAATTGCTACTAGCCTAATGGAATTGGAAGAAAAGTTTGAGGATTTCATTCAAAAGTTGAAAGATGCAGAATGGGATACCCAGCAATTAAATTTGAAGGTTCCCAAAGAAATCTTCATTGATGACAATACCAATTCTCTCTAAATTCTAAAATGGTGAAGCTGAGAATGTTGGGTAGTGCAAAATGATATGACCTCATAAAATGTGATCTACCAAATTGTAAATTCTGTAAGCAGTTTTGCAAGCATTCAGAGCAAGATATCTATTTTCACATGTAGATATTCAACAAAGGGAGACACAAAATTTATGGTGGCCAATTGGCTTATAGTCCTAACTCATTAAATACCAAATACTGGCTTTGATACTGCTTTCTACTTTCTGAGGATCCTATTGTAAAAAAATTGTTCTCAATTTTGTTTAAAGTCTTTCTTGTATGTAATTTTGTGGGGGGAAATTTTTTCATGCTTGGTATTCAGGACTTTTGTGGGTGTACAATTTGTTGATCATAAAAATGTTCATTTCTTTACCTTTTTAGAGAGACATTAATGCTGTTTTAATCAAATTAATTGCCCTATAGTGTTAAAGTCTAGCTTCATGGTTGGCTTGTGCATGTGGTACCATTTAACCATATATGTGATGCCTTTAATTATGCAGGTGCTTGTGGAGCTGTCGTACTTTAGAGGTAAAGAACTAGAGTTTCTATGTTTTCAGTAGTTGAAGTTAGGTTAAATTACTCATTTGGTTCCTATAGTTTCATGATTCTTATTTTTTTAGTCTCTATAGTTTGAAAGTGATCTTTTTAGTTCCTATGATTTACATTTTAATTCTCTTTTAGTCACTATTGTTTAAAAGTGTTCTTTTTAGTTCCTATTATTTATTTTAATTTTGTTTTAGTTTCTCTAATTTGAAAACGATTAAAAAAGTAAAAATCATGAAACTAGGACTAAAAAGATCACTTTCAAAATTATAGGAACTAAAAGAGAATAAAAATATAAACTATAGGGACTAAAAAAATAAAAATTATGAAACTATAGGGACCAAATGAGTAATTTAACTAAAGTTTTTATGTTTTCAGTTGAAGTTATTATATGCCAATTATTGCTCTTCATATTAATTCATTCCTTCCTTTTAAACCCAAATCCTTGTAGTTGACAACTTTTCTGGCTTGTGATCCTTTACTATCATTACACAAAATTGATATGATGAAGTATAAAATACATCTTCTCCCATGGATAAGTGCCCTTATGCGGAAAGATTCCTAAATAGCTAGCTTACACTTCAATGCTTAGCTCTTTCATGAGAATATGATGATAGATGCACACATCCACTTCCAAAGCTTAATTGTAGTGTAATGCAATTTAAATAGAGAAAAATAGTTATGTATTAACAGCGTAAAATTATTTTATATTATTATTTAATCACAAATTATTATTTATTATAAGTTAGGTGACTTTTACAAAATTATCTTAAAAGTTATGCAAACTGTAATTTATAATTAAATATCAATATAAATTTATTTTACACTATCAATTTATCACCATTAAACTCCTTTAAATATTTAATTAGGTGGTGTTCAATTTTGCATGCAATAGGATATCATATCATGCACTGATGATATTTTAGTAATAACAGTCCAAGTATTACCATTGGCTTTGGAATAATTAAATGGACAAAGTAGCTTCTCCGATTAGACAATACATTTAGATGAAGAGTTTCTTGGGTTGCTGCTACTTAATTCCAGGCTTGCCAAAAACTAACTACGTAGATATTGAATTTTCAGTTATCACCTTTTATTCTATGGAAGTAAGCAACAAAGCGTGTGTGTTTGTCATAAGATTGAGACATTTTAACGTCAATTCACTGTGAGAGAAGAGTGGCGTAAGCACACCAAAAGTTGTAGGTCAACATGAACTATATAATAATCAGTTAGATTTCATGTAATTAAATATTATTTCTCATTATAACAAATCATATTAATTTTAAAAAAAATAATCAGTTAAAAATATATTATATCAATCATCAAGTATAAACGTATTTAATTTTTTTTTCATTAAAATCAATCATTTCTAATTTAACTACAATCATATTTAATTTTTTTCGTATAACTTTTTTTCGTATAATTTTTTTTCGTTTAAATCAACCATGTCTAATTTTTTCCATTAAAATCAATCATCCCTAATTTAACTACAATAAATTACAACCGTATTTAATTTTTTCGTTTAATTTTTTTTCGTTAAAATCAACCATGCCTAATTTTTTTCGGTTAAAATCAGCCATCCCTAATTTAACTCCAATCAATTACAATCATTTTTAATTTTTTCCGTTAAAATCAACCATGTCTAATTTTCCCCCATTAAAATCAATCATCTCTAATTTAACTACATTACAATTGTATTTAATTTTTTCCGTTAAAATCAACCATGCCTAATTTTTTTCCATTAAAATCAATCATCTCTAATTTAACTACAAATCAATTACAATGGTATTTAATTCTTTTTCGTATAATTTTTTTCTCGTTAAAATCAATCATCCCTAATTTAACTACAATAAATTATAATTATATTTAATTTTTTTCCGTTAAATTTAACCATGTCTAATTTTTTTCCGTTAAAATCAATCATCCCTAATTTAACTATTATAAATTACCCCTATTTTGGGTGTTTTGCCATGACTCACCCGCATCTTCAACATGCATGGCAGAATGATTGAAAAAATAGATCCTCTCTAAAAATACTTTCAAAAAAGACCCTATTTAATAAATAATTTGTAAAAATAACCCTATCAATTTGCCCCACATCTAATCCCTACAACAGCAATTACAAAGTCAATTCATTCGTTCAACTTTCTTTGACCACTCCAGGGAGTATCCTGCATTGTCATATCTCCCATTTTATTCAAACGGGTGGCTCTGCATTTATTGCTGTCTTCCAAACCTTTCTAGTTGCTATCTGGAGTTGTGCAGACGTTTTGTTAGCCATCAGTGGAAGATACCAAACCTAAAACTGCCAAACTATTCTTTTACGGATAAAAATGGATGGCAGAAGACTAGGAGTTTGCTTGGATAAACTTTTTCACAAGTGCTTTAAGAAGAAAATAAGAAAAATAAAATGATCTTCTATGTTAAAGGTAATTTATGCATAAGCTAATTTGTAAAAATTCTCTCACATTAGTTTTGCCAAAATTTATTTTTTAAAGGCAAAAATTAATTTAATTATATTAGTAGAAGGATTTATAGAAGTCCTGTACATGCTGTACAGCATACATGTATATCAAAAAACCTATGTCTAGAAAGATCCAAAACAAAACCTCCCAGAAGAAGGAGCATCAAATCGGCCACATGCTTTTTACATTACACATTGAGCAACTAATGGATTGTCCAAAGCAAAGACGTCCAATTAAAACTTCAACTATAACTTCACTGATATTCCATATCATTCCACGAACAATAACATAACATAAATCCACGCAATTACAGGATATTAAAATTACGACTTTTAATATGCAACCATTCCACTCAAACTCACATATACAGACAGAGGATATACAAGTATGGCTAAGGTAAGGAAAATGCATGAACACAATCAATAGCAGTGGTGCTCATAAAAATCATCAACTATTGATAAACCCCCAACACTTCTGAATCCGATGACTTGAGCAAGCATCACAATCCATGAGGACATTCAAAATTGTAAACAAAAGCAGCAGCCAAAGTCAAAAGAACTTAACCAAAGTAGCCAGAAAGAACATAAACTACCATCATAAAATTAAAGAACGAAATACAAAAAAATAAAATAAAAGATAATGGGTGATTCAGTTTCTCTCTAAATTCCACATTGTTGAATCAACTCTACCACATTCTCCTCCAAGATGTTGGTAATCTGACCCTTCCTCACATTTATTCCAGCATTTATCTCACCCTGTGCATGACGATTCCTCAGCTCGGTAACAATGGCAATGGGGTTCAAACCAGCATTCTCAGCCAGAGTATAGGGAATAACTTGAAGCGCCTCAGCAAATGCCCTCACACAGTAACCCTCCATCCCATGCAACACCTTAGCCCAGGCACCCAGCTTCCTGGAGAGCTCAATCTCAGGCGCACCACCGCCGGCAATGAGAAACCTCTTGGCAACCAAACACCTAACAACACACAAAGCATCGTGCAAACTTCGCTCGGCCTCATCGAGAAGAAGCTGATTAGACCCACGTACAAGCACAGTGCTGGTCTTCCCCATCTCCTTAATCCCAGTAATCTTCACAATCTTCCCATCCCCAAGAGAAACCTCTTCCACAAGATCAGCGTAACCCAACTTCTCAGTGCGAAAATGCTCAATGTTAGCAATGGGCAAACAATTCAGTGTCTTGGTAATGAACTCAATCTCATCCCTCTCCACATCCTTAATGACCAAAATCTTAGCTTTGGCAAGGTAATGCAAGGACAAATCAGTAATGGCGTCCCTCAGAATACTCTTCTGAATCAACAACACGTTACAACCCGTGGTCTTGATCTTCTTAATCATGCCGAGAATATAACTACGCTCTTCCTTTAGAATCCTATCCATCTGAGAGTAATCACTCACCACAATGCTCTGTTCGATGTCGGTTTTGGGAGGCGAAATATGGAATTGGATAACTGCGATCTTGGCGTTCTCCATTCGGGTGGGTCCCCCGGCGGCGTGGCTGACCTTCTTGTCAAAGACGAGACCTTTCACGAGCTCGGTGTCGTCGACGGTGCCGCCGAGCTTCTTCACGATCTTCACATCTCGGAGGTCGACCATGTCGGGCTTGGTGCCATCGACGACGGAGAGAACGGCGTCGACAGCTAGGGGAGCCAGGAGCGTGGAGTACTGGCTGACGACCTTGCTGTTGAGGGATGTGCTAGCAGACTTCACGAGGGAGTCGCGGTCAGAGAGCTCGATGGGGACGGCCATGGCGGTGAGAACGTCGACGGCCTTCACGGCAGCCTTGTGGAGGGCGTCGGAGACGACGGTGGGGTGGATGCCGTGGGAGAGGAGGAGGATGCACTGCTCGAGGAGGGCGCCGGCAATGACGACGACGGTGGTGGTGCCATCGCCGGCGGCGGAGTCCTGGGACTTGGAGAGTTCAACGAGCATCTTGGCGGCGGGCTGGAGGACCAGCATCTTGTTGAGGATGGTGGCGCCGTCATTGGTGATGATGACCTCGTCGGAGGAGGTGGAGATCATCTTGTCCATGCCCTTGGGGCCCAGACTGGTGCGAACTGCGCTGGCAACGGAGCGTGCGACCACGATGTTGGCGTGGCGGATGTCCTCCTTGCGCTTGTTGTCAACGTAGGACTCCGTCTTCGAGGATCGGTGCTGGGGAGCTGCGATTGCCGCCATTGATGGTTGCAGAAGGAAGAAACCCTAGACGCAGAGGAAACCCTAGATTTGAAAAAATAGTGTGTGGGGGGAAGAGGAAGAAAGAAAGAGTGATAGGTTGCGAGAGAGAGTGGGGTTTTTGCATGCGAAGTCTAGGGGTTTTATTTTTGCATGCCAAGAAAGAAAGAGTGATTGGCTGTTGTATTTTTTATTTTTCTAAATAACTTTATCTCTTTATATATATGTGAGAAAAATATATTTTCACCGAGTATCAATTAAAAATAGTTTATAAGAAACGAAATGAGGAGTAAACTTTATAAAATTTAGATTTTTATTTAATTAAATGAAAAAACATTTATTGGTTTGAATGCCACATGTCATTGTCATTCCTTAGTGGTTTGTAATAATTTGTAATAATTTGGTTTGATTATTAATCAAAATTAAATAATAAAACATTTATAGTCATTAAAAATTATGTTTTAAAAATATTAAAATCGTTTATTGGTCATTTTATAAAGTATTTTTTTACAACAAAATTAAATATTAAAATATTTATTGACCATTTTATAATTTTTTTTATAATTTAAATTGTATTTAAAAAATAAAAATAAAAATAATGTTTTAATTATATTTGTAGATGTTAATTGTTATAATTAATTTCACAAAATGAAAATTTTTAATATATCTTTTTGATATACATTTTGTAATAATTACTTTTGTGATAAAAAGGTTTGAATATATTTATTAATATGAAAATTCGTTAATTTGAAAAATGTATTGTAATTAATTAATGCGAAATGGAATATTTAAGTTGTATTTACATTATGTACGTTGTAGGTCAATTATGTAATCCAACAAATGAGTATTAAATTTTGATTGTTTCCAATCAATTCTAATTTTATTCAACATAACCGTTCGAATATAACTAAAACTTAATTTGAACATATAATAATCCCAATCTATTATAAAAAAATTCGAATCAATTGAAATTTTAAGTAATTATAAAATATTCTATTTTAATTGTTCTCAATCAATTATAATCACGTAATTATTCCCAATCAATTGCAATCAACTATAAATATGTGACTAATATTTTTAAATATTCAAATCAATTATAAACACGTAATCTGACTAATAACTATTTTCTTACCTTGAATAGTATTACATAATTTGCATATCAGTCGTAAATATTCAAATCAATTAAAATTTTGTGAATATTTAAAAGATAAAAGGAAGCCCTTGCATTCTCTCCCCTGCAAATGAACAACCCAACAGTAGCAAGAAAGATCACTCATTTGCTTCTCCCAAATGTTCAAAAGAAATCATTGCTTCATTCTATTTAACGATGCATTCTTTTCCCTTTTTTATTTTTATTTTAGTTGTGTGTGTTTTTTTCTTCCTTTTTGTTGTGGTTTTTCCTGTGTATTGTTGGTATATATTTTTATTGGATGTGTGTGATGATTGTGAGAGCCACGAAAGAAATTCAAAGATGATGGTTTTTCTGTATAGAGACATGATAATAGTTTTTGACATTGTCGATGTAATTTTTTTATCAGGTTTTCTACTTTTGTTCTTTTTCTATTTTTGTCATTCTTTATTTCTTTCCTTTTTCCTTTAGTTTTCAACTGCAGGTGGTGGACATAGAAGGTGATTGTGCCTCTACGAAAGGAAAGAGAAATGATTATATACTTTGCAAACAAAAAAGTATTTTTAGAAAATCATTAGATGGTTTAACTCTACGCAAGAATACTGTAAAAATGTTGATTTTAACAATAGAGACATGATATTTGTGTAAATAAGGTAATTAAGTGAGATTCATTATTTTAATCAAATAAAAATAGTTTCTAATTAGTGATCGAATCAAAATGGTTTTAAATAGTTTATGATATGTAATTTGCTAAATTATTATGAGTATCAAAATGAGAAAATAGTGTTTATTACTATAATTTGTGAAAATTATTTTTAATCGATTAAATGATTGATTGTTATTGAAATATATATCTCTATATTTAAAGTTTTATCAATTTTTATAATTACCTAAAATTTTTTAAAAATTAATATATTTGACAAATGATCAATTAAATTTTTCTAATATATTATTTTGCATTTTGACTAATAATATGAAGCAAATTAAAATCTTTTATCTGAATAATCAATTTAAAAAAGGAAAAAAAAAGAGAAAGGTAGTGTGCATCAAATTGTTTGATCTAAATTAATACTAATACGGTGAAATTGATTATTTTAATTAAATGTAACTATCACCTAATTAGCAATCAAATGATAAAAGTTAACTGTTAAATGTAATTAGTTATTCTGGTTATCAAAATAGGTAATTTTCAAAAAAATACAAATTTGACTTATAAAATAGTTCCATAGTGTATATCAGTAAAATATAAATTGATATATAAAATATGTAATCATTCAAAAAAAAAATTAGAAAGTTTTAAAAATTAATGTTTATTGATAAAAGAATTAGTTATGATTTGAATATATTTTTCTATATTTAATGTTAATTTATAAAATATTATTAAATAAAAAAGGACCTTTATAGGATAATCAATTAAAAAAGAATTAGACCATATTATTTTCATTCTTATTTTGGCTATACAATAGGGTGGAGTTGGGGATGAAGGAAGGGTGCATAGAAAACAGAAAACACCATGACTTCTTTGGGGAGCTTAGTATTATTTGTCTGAATTTCTTAGAGAGCACTTTGAAGTGCTTTTAATTGTAACTTTTTTTTCATGCACTGAAAAGAATTTGTGTTTTCACACTTTGGATGATTGAGCTGCGAGCTCATCGGGCGATTATAACGATGTGATGATGTATTACACTAAATGTCTATATTACTTTTTCATGTTTTTTTGTCTTTCCTTTGTTGATGATCACTTTTACAACTTACAAGGTGCTTAGAAATTTAATTCTATATTTATATCTATTATTTCACATAAGCATGGCCCAATAGAGTCTGGGAACTGTTTGACTTATTCCTTTCTCTTCACACTATACCAGGAAATATCTACATGTTGGTGGTTTTTTTTTTTATTATGTTATTGTTATGAAGTATATTTTTTTCCTTTTACAAGATTTTAGCTCAAAATTTTATTTAATATTGATATATGTTGAAGGTTTCACTCAATGCTAATAAAGACAAATATTAATTCCAATGTTATTTCAATTTATTTATTTTAAATTTGAAAAATATTTATTAAATACCACATATGTTAATCTACACATGAAGAGAAAAAAAAAACAATAAAGAAAAGTGATGGATGTAATATATGTGTAGTTTGATGATATTAAATAAGAAATTCTGAATTTTCCAGTAAAAAAAGAAATTCAAACTTTTTTTATAGTTTAGAATTTTCTATTACTTAGTGATTTAAAATAAATAAAAATAACATAATAATATATTTAAATTTTCATCTTAAAACCAAAATATTTGATTTAATAACCATTTTTATTATATATCTTAAATCAAAATTCATTGAAAATATATTTGTATTGTCTTAATAAGAAACTGTTACAAAAGTCTTTATTTTTAAATAGTGAATTTCTCATAAAAAAATATTTGTATTGTCCTTTTTATATGTAACAATTAAATACATATAAAAAATTTTATAATATTTATATTTCATATTTAACCAACTGAATTAAATTTCCTTTATATATGTTTGGATTGTCTTGATCTTAAAATGAAACAACTTATCATAAAAAAATAAAAAATATCAAGATATTATAGTCTTTGATATAATATTTATACTCATATTTTAAGTCACTGAATAAATAAATACTAGTAATATTTTGATAATCTATATTAGTAATTAATTTTAATATTTTTAAAACAAGTAAATGTTTAATACTTTATCGTTTAATAAATAATAATATTAATACAAATAACTTAGCTTAATTTTAAAATGATTTTGGTCTACCTTATTTTAATTATTTTCATTTAGTTTTTATAGTTTTTTTAACAATTAAAACTGATTCTTTTTCCTTTAAAATTCATTTATAAATTAAGAAAAATCTAATAAAAAAAGTTAATAAGAATGTATAAAACGAACAATGAAAAGTACTTAATGTATTTAATTAAAACTAATTAAAAAAACAACTTTATTACTGCATCTTGTGTGTTCCATTGTTTTTTTGTTATATAATCTGTATATTAAAATTAATTTACAGAAAAAGCATGTAAATAGTTTACATATTACACTATTCAAACTAAAAATATATAAAATGATATAAAATAAAATTAAAAATATTTATATATTAAATATTTTTTATTTATTAATTTTTATGATTTTAAAAAAAATAATAATTCATATAGCTAATGATACATAAAGCATAATGTTAAATATTTAATTAAACAAAATAAGTGAATTAATAATTTATTGTTATATTTATGAATAAAAAATCAAAAAGTTCAATTTATTGTTTATTTTATTTAAATTTTTTATAATTATACAGAGAAAAAAATTATAATTTAATCTTTTTTAATTTAAATATTTTATAATTGTTAAAACTATTAAAAAATTAAAGTAACACGTAAATGAAAATACAGAGATTGAAAATATATATATATGTGGTAATTAGAATTATTGTAACGCTAACCTGAAGAAAAGAGTGTAAGAGTAGGAAATCGACAAACCCTACGCTGAAAGAAGAAAAAATGTCCGGCGTAAAGAGAGCACTGAGGCAGTTCACCTTCGGAACCGGCAAGACCGCCGGTCGCAACTCGGCGGGGCGCATAACTTCCTTCCACCGCGGCGGCGGAGCCAAGCGCTTGCAACGAACCGTCGATCACAAACGGAATACTGCTTCTTCTCTCGGCGTCGTCGAAAGGATCGAGTACGACCCTAACCGCTCCTCCAAAATCGCCCTCGTTCGCTGGATCGAAGGCGTCCATCACCGTCGCCGCCAAGCCGCCTCCGCCAACGCCGCTTCCCCCAAGCTCCTCCATCTCGATCCCGCCGCTACCGATGCTAACAGCATTCGCGGCGTTTTCGCTCTCAATTCGATGCTGCCGCACGCTCACGCTGGAACATCCTCCAGAGAGCTTTTTCTGTCTGCGTTGGCGTCCAAGGCCAAGGGATCGGAATCGGAATCGGTTTCATCGCTCGGAATTCCGAGGTTCGCTGTTGCGGCCGCGAGGGCTCCGTTCTTCGCGCAGCGTGCGATAGGGGAGGAGACGTTGGAGGTTCGGCATTGGAGAAGGAATAGCGACGCGTGGGCGCATAGGAACAAACGTAAAGCGGCGATTTCGTGGCAAAGCATTGCTCGTTGAGTTGACTGATGGTGTTCAGAATTGTAAAACTAAATGGAGGAAGTGAAATAACCTTTTGAATGTGATTTAAAATAACATCAAATGAATAATGATTAACTTCGGATGAATGACATTTTCTGGCGACCTTTTTCCTTCTATTAACTTCGGATGAATGTCACATGGATGGCTTAATAGTCGATTTATATATGATTGTATAATTTTCTGTGTTTGGCATTCGCACAGGCTGTAGCAAGAGGGCTAAAAGATCCTTCTTTTCGTGTGATTCAAAACCACTTTGCAATTTCAGGAAATCTAGGAGAGGTAGCAGCAAAGGTATACTCACTTCGGAAACTTATTTTAGAGTAGAAATGTGTGATTTCTGGTAAATGGTAATAGTATTTTCTTGTGATTATATATCTATGAAGCCTCGAGTTTTATGAAAACTGCATTGATATTTGTTATTTTCATGCTTTAAACCATTAGTTTTAATTTTTAACGCTCCTATCCATGAATGTATGTTTCTCTTATCAAGAAAGATTCTGTCTGTGTTGCTCTCTGTATTAACGAAATGGTGGAGACTTGTTTTTTTTCATAATTCACAATACCTTCTTAATTCCATCCAAAAACTTGAATAAGGCTATTCGGTAGGAATTGATCCACTGACCTGATGAGTAATATATAAGTTATGGGCCTTAGCTGAGGATGTAGGCACTGGGATGCAGTCATTTACCCTTTTTTTATAGGCAAAGGGAATTTCATTAAAGGAAATCTGAGCTGTAGCACAAGAAATTCCACTATCCACTTATCCAGCATATAAGAGTCTGATACAAAGAATATACTAAAGTTGACCAAATAAAGCAAAGACCTCCACCAGTCATTGACCTTAAGCTGATATTATACTAATGCTAAGAAGCCTTCAATATACATAATCTTTATGATAAAATCACTACTAAATATTAATACTAGATGCTTGTGATCTCTCTTTTTATTTCTTAGTTACATATGCCTGGCCAGGTTATGCCTAAGCTTTTAATATGTTCTTCCGAGTGAACTGGTCTATACAAATGTTATTCGCTCAACAGTTGTGTCTTGATTCACCAATTGTCATTAACAAGTTCCCTTTAGGTTGAACATCTTGACTTCATTTGACTTTTAGAAATCTTTTATAAAGGCTTGCTATATATGCCGGTTATTCTCTGATATACCACTGGAAAATGTAAAGGGTTTTCCTCATATAATTGTTTCATCTAAATTTCTCAGGAAGAAGTTTGGGAAGTGGTTGCTCAACTGGTTGGCCTTTCTTTAGGCATATTGATTCTGGTAAAATACATAAATTTTCTGGATGGCTTTATTACTTGTTACCAAAACACTGTTAGTTGGAACTATACATTCTTTTAACTTTTTATTGCAGGATACACCTGGCCTTGTAAAATCATATGGTGTAATTTCGTTAACTTGGTTGAGTATGCGACTACTGCATCTTTGGCTATGTTATGAATCACTTTCAGTTCTCCAGTTTAACACAGTAAGCATGTAGTGCACAATCAAATATGAAATCTAATGCAAATAAATTTGTATGCATGCTGGTAGAAAGGCATTTCAAATCTGAGTTTGTCTCTCTCTTTTTGGGCAAAGTGAAGATATTGACTTATAATGTCATTAATAATGATTATTCTTTGTCCTTTTTCCTTGCTTTGTGGTTCATTTACGTAAGAATGATAGCAAGAGGGGAAAATTATTGGAAAGATAATGCATGGATTTGGAACCCATGCTGATCAGCAGGGGATACTGTTTGTGTTTTTTTCTTTCAAAACAGAGTTGCATTCCATATATTTCTCATGTATAAGGCCCACATACTTGGGAACAAAAAGAACAATTTTACAGATGCATCCCTTCTATTTCCTTCAAAGTATAGGGGATGAAATCCACCAATATTTGTCCTAATGATTTGATTTGTTTATTTATTTTTCTTTTGTGTAACTCTTTTTACAGATAAATATAAAGCGTGCTCGCATACTGGTAAAATCACATGTGTTACACTCCACTGTTCCAGGTTACATTTAGACAAATTCAGTGCTATGCTGTATGAGTTATTTCCCTTCAATGATGTTCAATTTGCTAAATGGATTTATTTCAGGATGCACCGATAGCAACAGAGAAGTAAATATATTAGCCTGGTCTCAATTCATGAAGCCAAAAATAATTTTTGGCTTGCCCTTGGAGAAAATGGATGGTGTGGAGAGATCTTATTTTATGGTATAGGTTCTATTGCTGCCATTGTCACAATTTTATGAATTAAAGCAAGAGGTTTATAGTTACTTTCTCTATTGTTCAAATAAAGCTATCTGGAAATTGTATAATTATTTTATAATGGAACAGGTGGAGGCACTTATAAAATTATATGCAAGTGAGAAATATATTCTTATGGTGAATCAACAGACAGAAGATTTGAGATTTTATGTTTCTTTCAAGGTATGCTATAATTCCCGTATGAGAATTAACTGAAAGACAATTCTGATTTGACTGCTAGATGTAAAAACCATTCACGATCTTTCACCCAGCAACTTAAGCCACTTTTGAGGTAGTTGGTCATTCATAGTGTATTATGTACTCTTTGACCAAGTGGTTTGGAGTTTTATCACCAAGTGGTTAGGAGTTTGATCCTGGTCACCACCATTCTTTTAACTAAAAGTTGAATTTTTGCACAAGGTAAGCTCTCCTGTTTTTTGTCCATGCTTCTAGTTCAAAAGAGCTATTGTATGAGTGGACATGTATCTGCTGCATTGTCTTTGATTCCTCAAGTTGATGCTGCTTAAATTTTCCAAAGAGGACGGAATTATTTTCAAGAAAAAAATGAGCAGCTTCCACCTCTAGGACTGACTTGGCAACACTAGTGAGGTTGTAAACAAACAGGGAAAAAAACATTAATGCCATGAAGAAAAAGTACAAGAAATTGAAGAAGCAGCAAGTTGAGGAATTGAACCAAAGTAGCAGTCTTAGGAAATGTTGTTTCTCACTGATGATTGGTAAGGTGTTTTGGAGATGGGAGTTTTAGGATTATCATGGAATTTAGGAGTGCCTGTGTTTTGAGGTTGATAGGTTTACTGTACCTTCTCATTGATAATCACACTGCAGGTTGGAGCTACAAATGTATCGGTATTGCGAAGTGTGTGGCAGAGTTTCTGGCTAAGTGAGAACTGGGATAGTGATGATAATGTTCGTGATCAAATTGCTACTAGCCTAATGGAATTGGAAGAAAAGTTTGAGGATTTCATTCAAAAGTTGAAAGATGCAGAATGGGATACCCAGCAATTCAATTTGAAGGTTCCCAAAGAAATCTTCATTGATGACAATACCAATTCTCTCTAAATTCTAAAATGGTGAAGCTGAGAATGTTGGGTAGTGCAAAATGATATGACCTCATAAAATGTGATCTACCAAATTGTAAATTCTGTAAGCAGTTTTGCAAGCATTCAGAGCAAGATATCTATTTTCACGTGTAGATATTCAACAAAGGGAGACACAAAATTTATGGTGGCCAATTGGCTTATAGTCCTAACTCATTAATTACCAAATATGTGCTTTGATACTGCTTTCTTACTTTCTTAGGGAGGATCCTATTGTAAAAAAATTGTTCTCAATTTTGTTTAAAGTCTTTCTTGTATGTAATTTTGTGGGGGGAAATTTTTTCATGCTTGGTATTCAGGACTTTTGTGGGTGTACAATTTGTTAATCCTGCTATCTGTAATGTTAAAGCGGTTCATTATTCTGTCTTGATCATAAAAATGTTCATTTCTTTACCTTTTAAGAGAGACATTAATGCTGTTTTAATCAAATTAATTGCCCTATAGTGTTAAAGTCTAGCTTCGTGGTTGGCTTGTGCATGTGGTACCATTTAACCATATATGTGATGCCTTTAATTATGTAGGTTCTTGTGGAGCTGTCGTACTTTAGAGGTAAAGAACTAGAGTTTCTATGTTTTCAGTAGTTGAAGTTAGGTTAAATTACTCATTTGATTCCTATAGTTTCATGGTTCTTATCTTTTTAGTTCCTATAGTTTGAAAGTGGTCTTTTTAGTCTCTATGGTTTACATTTTAATTCTCTTTTAGTCCCTGTAGTTTAAAAGTGTTCTTTTTAGTTACCAAGTGATGGATTTCTTTCATAAGATTTACAGGGGAACTAAACTTCTTGGTTTATGCTTGCAAATCTTGGACTTTGGTATTGGCAGCATGTGGCAAGTTGTAATTCATTGAATCCTCCCAGAAGTTGACGCTCATCTCCTTGCGCATCTTTCACAAAAGGCTAGAAACAAGTGGGATTTTATGGAAGATTCCTTGCATAAATCAAGTGATTCTAGAAGCATCCCAACGAATGAAAGAATGCATGAACAACCAGAGCCCATAATAGTGTTGTCAAGGAGAAAATCCTTCAACGAAAAAGTTTGCAACTGCATCATCAGCAACAGGATTGGCAGGTTTGTTTGCCTTCCTAGTCTCAAGTGCATTTCATTTGCTGTTATAGTCTCAGCTGGCATTTCAGCAATTTTGTATTTGAGTATATTGACCTAAGTCCCATTCATTGTGTGGGTGTAAATTTATGAAAGCTATAAATTGTAAAAAATTTGTAGTGCAGCCACGTTTCTTGTGTATATATATAGCATTGTAAATTTTTAAAAATGGACATATGGCTCAACCTTGATCTTTATCACAACACTTGTATCTTTTAATTTGGTAATACATTTTTGATAAATAACAAAGCTATTGACAAATTAAATTAATTATGGTAATATGGTTTTGTTTGATTGCTGATAAATGGGCAATGATTGAATAGTCCACATTTTGATAGTTATATTACAGGTTATTTGGCTTCTGACATTGATGGAAGCTGTTTATTGATCTTTTCTAGCAATGAAATTTTCTGTACTTAGATGTCCTTTTTTGTTATTTTACCCTTTAAAGAAGTTGTAACAGATGCTGGTTTATCTATAGGAGTCTCCTGAAGGGTAAAAGATGCTTGAATTTCGTAGAAGTCTTCCTGCTTTCAAAGAGAAGGATGCATTTCTGAGTTATTTCAGAGTCAGGTGGAAAGGGAAAAATGGTGCCCTCTGTGATTTCTAATTTATTACTTCTTTCCTTCAATGATTTGTTTATACTTCTACAAAAGAAAAAAAGAAAAAAGGCTTGAAGCTTGTGTATGATCCTTTATATAAGATACAACTGTATAATTTATAGTTTCTTGTGAATAGAGTCAATTTTCCTTACTCTTGAAAGACACTGTTGATTGTAGATAAATCAGGATATTATCATCTTAAACGAAGTTTATATGGTTTACTAACATTGGTTATACCTCAACTGCTATTATTTTAATGTACTATTTTCATAGTGTGAGGGTGAGCCTTTATGCAACGGTAAGGTTGCTATCTTTTGTAACTTGGAGGTCATAAGTTCAAATCTTGGAAGCAGTCTCTCTGTTTGAGTGGGTTGGGCTGAATACATGTACTACATGTCTTGCAAAACAAAAATTAGTAGCGAGAGCAAATTTAAAAATAAATGTGAAGTAAATACTGTTAAAATTAATAAATACATATTAACTTAAATATAACTCTAATCTAATATGATAAATTTGCATAAAATATTATTTAGAATGTTAAGTTTGCATATAATAATTCCAAAGACAGCAGTGGTGCACTCTAGCAGCACTCAAATATTTTTTCAAAAAGAAGTATTGAAGATTAACCAGTCTACATGTAAATTGGCTGGTTCATGTCATCTGACCTCCAGTTCAACTGTTGTTTAATCACTGGGTTGGGGATGGACTGAACTGGTCAGTGGACCAGTTCCTGTTGAACCTTTCAGAGCGGCCGGTCCAGTTCAGTATTCTTACCTAACCCTCAGGCTGATCAACTCAATCATCCTTTTAGTTTTAGTGGGCAGCACTTTGAAATATGTGGAACTTTTGCATGAACTAGATTACATGCTTATTTAATCAAGTGGGCAAATGAAAAATTAAAGGTTTTCAAATACTTCAAGCTAAATAGTCCCAATCAAAAATTAAAGGACACACATGGAGAGAGAATATGACACTTTGTATGCCAATGCTCATATTTTTATATAACTTACAAGAATATAATCCTATTGACTAAATATGCTTTTTATATTTGGAGCATTCAATTCAAAAGCTAACAATCAAATTGATACTACTTATAGTTTGTAAAGCAAATAATAATTTTTAAAGGGTAACATAAATGGTAATATTTTCGTTTGCAAAGTTATTTCTTGTTATGTTAGTGATGAATGAAAATTTATATTAAGCGGTATCATAAATGAAATTGCAGGTCGTCGTTGTCTCAGGTGAAACTGGTTGTGGTAAGACCACACAACTTCCTCAATACATATTAGAATCTGAGATTGAAGCTGCACGTGGAGCTGTATGTAACATAATTTGTACTCAACCTAGAAGAATATCTGCAATTTTGTGGGGGCAAATTTTTTCATGCTTGGTATTCAGGACTTTTGGGGGTGTACAATTTGTTAATCCTGCTATCTGTAATGTTAAAGCAGTTCATTATTCTGTCTTGATCATAAAAATGTTCATTTCTTTACCTTTTTAGAGAGATATTAATGCTGTTTTAATCAAATTAATTGCCCTATAGTGTTTAAAGTCTAGCTTCATGGTTGGCTTGTTCATGTGGTACCATTTAACCATATATGTGATGCCTTTAATTATGTAGGTGCTTGTTGGAGCTGTCGTACTTTAGAGGTAAAGAACTATAGTTTCTATGTTTTCAGTAGTTGAAATTATTATAACTATTGCTCTTCATATTAATTGATTCCTTCCTTTTAAACCCTAATCCTTGTAGTTGACAACTTTCCTGGCTTGTGGTCCTTTACTAGCATTACATAAAATTGATATGATGAAGTATAAAATACATCTTCTCCCATGGATCAGTGCCCTTATGCGGAAAGATTCCTGGATCAGTGCCCTTATGCGGAAAGATTCCCAAATAACTAGCTTACACTTCAATGCTTAGCTCTTTCATCAGAATATGATGATAGATGCACTCATCCACTTACAAAGCTTAATTGTAGTGTAATGCAATTTAAATAGAGAAAAATAGTTATGTATTAACAGCATAAAACTATTTTATATTATTATTTAATCATAAATTATTATTTATTATAAGTTAAGTAATTTTTACAAAATTATTTTAAAAATCATGCAAACTATAATTTATAATTAAATATCAATATAAATTTATTTTACACTATCAGATTATCACCGTTAAACTCATTTAAATATTTAATTAGGTGGTGTTCAATTTTGCATGCAATAGGATATCATATCATGCATCGATGATATTTTAGTAATAACAGTCCAAGTATTACCATTGGCTTTGGAATAATTAAATGGACAAAGTAGCTTCTCCGATTAGACAATACATTTAGATGAAGAAATAGTTTCTTGGGTTGCTGCTACTTAATTCCAGGCTTGCCAAAAACTAACTCGTAGATATTGAATTTTCAGTTATCACCTTTTATTCTATGGAAGTAAGCAACAAAGCGTGTGTTTGTCATAAGATTGAGACATGTTTAACGTCAATTCACTGTGAGAGAAGAGTGGCGTAAGCACACTAAAAGTTGTAGAGCAATAGCCAATAGGGTATGAAAGCGACCAAAAACAGAAAGAATGGAAGAGAAATATACTAATAGATAGTAGTAGTGTGGAAGAGAAAGAAGGAAAATGATGCTATTGTTAGCACAAGTGGTACATTGGTTGCAGGGAATATATTCTATTTATTATATTAAATGATGATTATTATACTAACACAGTAAGTTTAGTTGGACATGTGTCAGTATCTATTTTTTTTTTGTTTTCCACTTTTTTTTAACATTTTCGTTTGTTGATTTCCCTCACTTTTTTAGTTGATGTTGTGCTTTACATTATTATTATTATTGGTGGCAATATATAAGAGACCTTTCTGTATTAGTTGATTTTGCTAAATCTTCAATTGCATGATAGCCACACATCCTAACCAGATATGACAACACGTGTATCATATATTTCTTAGTCATGAACTATATATATACTGATCTATTACCATATCTATAAACTATTTTGATACACATGTAAAGATAATTAAACAATACTAGTTCAAATTAAAAAATTGAACTTAGATAATGTTTCTAGCAGGTCATTCAATTCATGTTTGCCGTGTCATGTATACACGTGTAAAAGAAATGTACAGGTGTTAATATGCAAGAAAACATCTTGGCAAAGAAATGTCAGTTTTTTTCGATCTTTTCCAGTCACACCAAATTAATATGTTCTAGGCTTCTAGCAGTTTAGTGCAAGAAAGAATTAGCCTTTGCTATTCTTGACATACCACCTTATGTACCTTTTTTATTTTATTTTATTTCCCCTTTTTCCCATCCCTGATTGATTAATGGGGGGTTGGCATGTCCTCGTCCTCAAATAAAAATTGTTTAAATGATGACTTCTTTCAATCAATGGTCACTTTAGTTTAGACTAAGACTGAGCAAGATCCTATCCGTTCACTAACTCAACTAGGCCAAAGTTAATTTGAATGGGTTCGAGATTTGAAATTAGATTTGATATATTTTTAGAATGTGTTCAGGTGATGCTTTAAGTCGTTCCAACTCAATTCAGTATCCTCCATTCTTTTAAAAAGTGCAAACTTTTTTAACAATCTTGTACTGATAATAATTTTTTATATAACATGATATTATTTTTATAATAATATTAAAATATGTATCATTATATTAATGTAAGTTTACATTTTTTTATATATGATTTACTATATCGTAATATCGGATTAATCCAGTTTCGTTCCATATATTTCAAAACTTAATTAAGAATGAATTCATATAAATGACTCAACCAAAATTGAGTCTGGTAAGAGAAAAATAAATCATTCCCAGATTTTCCTTTGGTAACCCCTGCTTTTGATTAGCAACAAGGACGTCTAGAATTATGAACAACTTATCCAGAAGAAATTACCATGTGTTCATTCATGCTAAATTCCAACACAAATGGTTTATTAAAGATGTTATGGTACCACTTACCAGTAGTTGTTAACCACAAGAAACAAAATTCGAAATGTTCCATGGCTCATCAACAATCATTTTAAAATCCACAGGGTTAAGAAACGTAGCTTCTTCAACAACTGATTCACACGTTACTTGCAAGTATAGTCCAAAATTCATCTTTTTCTTTTGCCAAGGAATTCGTTAATCCATAATTGTTCTTGACAAAAGAAAACATTAGGATTAGATTCCGTCGTGGCGTGCGTGAAAATTAACTAACTAAAATTTTAATTAAGAAAGATGATTGAACATATATAAGAGATTTTGGCATTTTGCATCCTCTTCAACCGCTGTAAATAATAAAATTATCCAACAAAACCTTGTCCAACACTCCAATTTCTTATGGATAAAGGGAAAACTGACAACAACGAATATGGATAAAGAGTATTGTTAGAAACACCTTTTTTTTTAATACTTTCTTGAAGACATTTTTTAGCATTAGGTAAATTATATGTGGGGTTCTCACTAAATTGAGTGTGAACCCAAATTATTTAATAGGATCTAATCATTATTATTTTTAATTTCTAACCATAAATAAATTAAAAATAACATTAAACTAATTTAAGTCTGGTAAAATTGTGCTTTTTGTTTCTTAATTTATTTCTAATTTTGGATTTGATCTTCCGATAATTTAATTCACAAATTTGGTCTCTCAGTTTTATAAATTCTGTAAAATTGGTCCTGAAAGTTCGATTTGGACGTTAACTGTTAACCTCGGACATTGACGGTCACGTGTCAATGCCACGTGTCAACGTCTGAGTGGTTATATGTAAATGCTTCATTTTATGTAAATACGACAAAAAGGTTTGAATTGGAGGATGCGTTGGTGCAGATTGATTTTGATACTTCCATGGTGAGATTTAGTCCTTCGCTTCTGATGAAGCAAGCTAGTTGCTCTGATTTCAAACTATAGTTTTCTGGTGAATGGTGATAATAGCTTATTGTTATCCATATCACAGTTTTTCTTAGATTAAAATGAGTTTTATGGAGTTTTAATCGGTTCTATAATAACCCTTTTTTTTTTTTGCTCCCTCATACGGTATTATGTGTATACGACTGCTTAAGTGACCTATGTTTGACAATGGTATTTTTGTTTGAAATTTGAAATACAATTTTTTCATTAAGAAAATTTGGCTGAATTTGTAAAGAGATTTATAAAACTTGGGGACCAAATGTATGAATTAAATTATAGGTGGACCAAAATCGAAATTGAAGTAAAAATGGGGGGATTAAAAGTGTAATTTTACCTAAAAAAATGAAGCCTTTACAGGGAACCATTCAGACTTTGACACGTGGCAATCAACATCCGAGGTTAACGGTGAACGTCCAAATCGGACTTCCAAGACCAATTTTGTAGGATTTATAAAACTGTGAGACTAAATTTGTGAATTAAATTATCGGGGACCAAATTCGAAATTAAAAATAAACTGAAAGGACAAAAAGTTATAAAATTTACTATTATTTATTTAGTGGACTCTTCTTTGCGAATGATGTAACTTAAGCGACCGTGAGCTGAAAAACAAAAACAAATAAATAAATAAACACGAAGATTGGCGACAGATAAATTGTTAACTTATTTGAGATATTTTTAAGTCCTTTTATTCAATTGTTAAGCTTTGGAAGCAAGAGAAATCTTTCTTGCATTGCATCGCTAACATGTCCTATCATTTCACTTGTACTATAAAAAATACTTTAAAGAACACAATAAATAACTAGTAAATATCTTATCATTTTAATTACTTAATAACTAGCAAATAATTTTAAGTATTCTCAGTATAAAACTTATTACACTGTTAATCAATTAAAAACAACATAATAATTATTGTAAAAATCAATATTCTTACTATACATATATCAATTATAGTAATTAAATGATAATCTAAAAAAAATTATACTATTGGTACATAAATTATTTTCCTTTTATTTTTAAAAATACATTTTATAATAATGCAATCCATTGGGAAGTGTATAAGATTTATTTATTAATTTTATTATTACATTGATACAATATATTTTGAGCAAATATATATTTTAAATTTCAATCTTCACAATTTTAATTTTTTAAACATTATTTTTTAATATTTTAAATTTTAACTACTAATATTGATCTTACAAAAATTTAATGATTACATATATTTAATAATGCTACTTTACGTGTTATTTGAGAATAATTATTTTTATGACAAAAATAATATGACACGTCTCTATTAAATAATGGTAGTAATAAATATTACTTTTAATATGTAAACGTTTATAAAAATTATAATTAAAAAATAAAGTACATTTATAAAGATGAAAAAAATCTTTAATTATTTTTTAATCATAACAAGTAAAATACAATAATTGTGATAACGCTCCATATTTAAATTTTATGAAAGAGAAATAGAAAAAATGTAATGAAATAAATACTGTGATGAAAAACATAAAATAAAAATAATGAGTATGACTCAGTTGTATTGCAAACCAAGTTTGTGGGAGAGAATATTTGATTGTCACAAAACATTTACGATACAATTTAAATATTATTAAATTATGATTTGAAGATTAATTTTGTATTTTCTTATAAATAAATTAGTTCCATACATATTAGATTCAAAGAATTTGAAACTTTGAAAATATTTTGGAATTTAAAAGACTTTAATTATGGTAATTAAATAAAAATAAAAATACATGTAAATTGTTATAAAAAATGACTGAATATAGAATTTCTTAAAATACACAAATTGTTATAAAATTCTTAGTACCTACAAATTTTATGAATGGAGTATTGAGAAATCAAGAGAATTTGTCATCTACAAAGCGAAGTGTGCAAGAGAGCTTAAAAAGCAATTAAGAATTTCTCGTGGAAACGTTTATCACGGGGAAGCGAGCAAAATGAATCTCGAGGAAAGGAGGAAAAACAAATTCATGGCGTGGGGAATGGATTCTCTTAGGTGTAATTTTTACTTGGATCCTCTCGTCTAAGAAAATCTTCACCCTTAAAATCTTAGATCTTTTATTTTTTAGGGATTCATATAATCTTTAGAAATGATTTCACTTATAGATCATACATGATAACTTAGAGATAAAAATTAATAGATAAATATATCTGATAGATAATTGTGCAATTTTGTAAATAATTAATAGATAAGAGATAAAAAATTCAAATATCTTTATCATTAATTTACAGTGTATTGTTTGTAAAAGTTGTTGTAGTTTTTACAAATGATTTGAGTCATGGATATAATTTTTTTTATAGATAACGCTAGAAATAAAAGTTAATAAATAATTGTAACTGGTGGATAATTGTCTAACTTGTTAGATAATTAATCAAGAGATAAACAAATTTAAATATATTCAAATATTAATACATTAAAGATAATAGGAAGAGGATATTTCTCGAGGGAGAATCGGAACCATGACGATGACCTGAGATACATCTACTACTTATGGTCATGTAAAGTATACTATAGTGTACAAAATTACAAATACAAAACAAACGAGTTACGTGTAGCTCAAGCGAAAACCCAGCAAATTAAACTGCCCAACGCCTTTTTCACTTTCCCCATTCTCTCTCCACTGAAACTGCTCACTTTTTTCTGGTTAATTTGGTACGAGGAAGGGGTAAAACGAGGTACTTGTTGTTGGGTTTTACATAGTATTAATTTCCTATAGAACTAGGATTGGGAAGAAGTGTCACGGGATTTGTTTGTGGGTTTTTGTTTATCATGTAACTTTTGTTGTTGTGACTTGTGAGAGTTTGTGAATGGGGTTTGGTCTGAATAGGAGGACAAAGAGAAGAGAAGAACAAGGAGAAGGAAAGATGCGCAAGTCTTTCAAGGATTCACTCAAAGCTCTTGAAGCTGATATCCAGTTTGCCAACACACTGTAAATTAATCTAATTCTTCCTTCTTCTTTTTTTCTCTTTCCATTCTCAACCAAACAAGTTTTTCTTCTTCTTTTTTTTTTTTTCCTTTTTTTCTTTTGGGTTATGATTGTGTTGGATTATCGTTACGTCACTTTAAGTGCTACCCTTTTCCAAAGTATCTGCCCTTTTGGATAAAAGATGCTAAATTTAAGGTCTTTTTGGATGCTAAATTGTGGGTTGTAACTTATAATGGCTGCAATCTTGTATGGAGCTATTTAGATGTAAACTCTATTTTCTTTTTCATTATAGTTTGGTTCTGTTCATCCTTACATCTTCCAATGTCATGGTTTTGTTCTTCTTTTTATAATAATTTCCTCCTATTGTTAAGCTGGTGTAAATTGAAGACCAGTGAATGGTACGCTTGAGGCGGAGAAGAAAAAATAGGAAATTAATTAAGTTTTTTTATTGAACCTCTTTTTAAAATAAAGTTTTTATTTTGAAGGTTATTGAGCAATTGGCAGTTCAATTCTTTTGGTGTTTTCTTGTAGCGTGGCAGGGATACATCATTTTGTGGCAATGTTCCCCTCCTCTTTTTGTAAAGAGGAGCGCAATCATGTCACAACTAAAATCTGTTCCTTTTTTAATTTCTTTTTTGTATAATGATGGTGCTTTTTGTGCCTAGTTGAAATACTATTCAAAATTTTCACTTTATATTGGCAAATAAAATTTTCAATTTTTGAATGGGGTCTTTTAAAAGCATAGCAGATTACTGGGCTACAAAACAATGAGACATGCTTGAACTTGCCTGTGTCACTCCTAGCTTCCAATTTTATTTGCATTTTAATGCTCTGAGATGATCCAACCTTCAATTTTTTTTGTTTGAACACTTAATGCAGTGTAGACTTCTACTACTAGCACAACAAAATGAGATAAAGAAGCTTTTATGTGCCCACTTTAAATGCTTATCTACATGACTGCCCATTTCTTTCACTGCTTCATTCATTATTGAAATTTTCTCAACCAAAAAGTTGAAAGGAAAAATAAAATCATTTCGAAGTTTTAACCTATTGTTTGTGCTAAATATGGTTTGAATCAGAGCTTCTGAGTATCCAAGTGGTGGTGCCTGCTTCCAATTGAGATTGTCCTACAGCCCAGCTGCTCAATTCTTCCTTTTCCTGGTTCAGTGGACTGATTGTCACCTTGCTGGAGCTTTAGGATTCATCAGAATTCTTATATACAAGGTGTTTTCCAGCTTCTTCAGTTGGTCTATTAATATATCTATTTTTTCCCTTTAAGCATACCCTTTTAAAGCATACTTTCCATTATCAAATATGATAATGCAAAATGTAACCATAACCAATGTTACTATTTTGTTATGCTAGTGAATAATACATAGACAAAATAGACTATGCAATGATGACTGTGTAAAGTAGTTTTATATTGTCATCTAATTAGAAACCATAATGTATGTTGGGCATGTTGACTTTTACAAAATTACCTTAAAAGTCATACCAACAGTAATTTCTAATTGGTTAATATTGTGAAAGTTTTTACCTTCACAGTGCATATTCCTCAAACTCTAGTACATATTGGGTTTGTCACAGGCATATGAAGATGGGAAGACAACCATGTCCATTTATGAAAGAAAAGCCAGTCTAAGGGAGTTCTATGGTAAGTGAATAGCCATATTGAAATAATGCCATGATGCATTCATATGATAAGCTTTATTATCTTTACCTGACTTCTTTTGGAAAAGTGCTTCACAATCCAAATGTGATTACTTTTACACTCTGACTATCATAACAGGCGTGGTGTTTCCCTCTTTATTGCAACTTCACAGAGGAATCACCGATGTTGATGACAGGAAACAAAAACATCTATGTGCTACTAAGTATAAGCTTAAAGATTTGACAAGCAAAGGAAACCTTTCTGAAATTGACATGGAGAGGGAATTAGAGTGTGGTATTTGCTTGGAGATAAATAGCAAGGTTGTATTGCCCAACTGCAATCATTCAATGTGTATGAAATGCTATGAAGACTGGTGAGTGAATTGAGACAACATTTTAGTACAGAATAATTTTAAAGATTAAGGGTTGTGCTTGTTTTACATAGATTACACTTTCCGTGGCATGTTGAACATGAATCCTTGTCTCACATTAGATTCATGTTTGACATATTTTAATGTCAATACAAAAAGGCTCTAAATGGTAATAAGGCTAAAAACAAATGAATGAAGCATACTAGTTATCAACATTCATAATGTAATGATTATGACAGATGCCAAAGAAATCTTGAGTTTTGGTCTTGAGGAATAGAAGCAAACCTATATTTACTAAGGCCTAGAATAGAACTGAATATTGAAAAAGAATCTGCTGCTTGCCTGCATGGTTGATGTGGGTCATACTCATATTGCAATCCAATGAGTTGGCAAATTATTGTTGTATTTGTGGTTCGGTCTAAAGCAAACTTGAAATCTGGAGGCCTTGTCTAATCTAATGTTGCTCATTTTCTTACAGTATTTCTCACTGGTATATTATTCCAGATCATATAGCATTCTGTAGTCAAATAATTGCATTCATCCTCATGAAACTTTTTCAATGGACCAGAAATATCATGACACTAAATTTTGTTTTCTTATGTGAAATGTGATTGGTTTCTGGCAAACTCTGTATCAGCAAGTAAATCTACTATATACGTTATTGTATGATACCTTTTTTCACTTCTAACAAGGATTCTTGTTTTTTCTATTGGTTTAGGCATGCAAGATCTCAGTCTTGTCCTTTCTGTCGAGACAGTCTCAAAAGAGTGAACACTGATGATCTTTGGATCTACATTAGCAGCAGTGAGATTAATGACTTGGCTTCAATCAACAAGGAGAATTTCAAAAGATTATTTATGTACATAGAAAGTTTGCCTCTCACAGCCAGACCCTATATGCACCATGCCATATATCATCACCACTAGTGATTGCCAATTAGTAGAAGCTCATTCAAACTTATAACATTAATTATTTTATTTTTATGATTCTCAGTTTCTGCAGGAATTTATCCATTTGTAAATACAAGTTACCTTTTCATCACAGTCCATATTATATTCTCATTTCATTGGAATTAATTGAAGTGTTCACCACTTTTATTGCTTTGCATTCTTGGTTTTTGATTTATGGACAATATTCATCTAGGCCTAACCTAACACACCAAAAGACAATCAAGGAGCTATATCATTTTCTGACTTCTGAGGACGGGTAGAAACAAATCTTTGACCCAATCTTCGGTTATGTCCTCTTCAACTGAATTCCGAGATACTGCTGTAGTGGTTCTCCCTTCTGTTCTGACATGGCAAAGGCTGCTGGTTAAGACAATCTTTGTCGCTAGTTCTTAGCACAGGTTCTTATGTGCAAGAATTGTTCTTGATAGTATGTCACTAGTTCTTAGCATGGGTTCTTAATATTGAGATTTCAAAAAATTTATAACTTATTATCTATAGACATGCATTTCATCATAACTTTAATCAAGAAACTATAATTATATATATTTTTTCTTGAAAATTCATTTCCTCATTTTAAAATTGTCAAATTTTAGTTTTTATTTACCGTGTTTCCTTCTTACTAAGGCTCTTTTATTTGAAAATTATGAAAAAGGAATTTTGAGAATATGCAAAATGTAGTTTATATTTTAGAGTTTTTGTATAAAGTTATTTTTATATGGTTATAGTTATAAAGAAGCTAGTTCATGACAGGAGGATTCGCTTTGGTACATGGAATATAGGCACACTTACTGGAAAATCTATGGAAATAGTGGATGTTATGGTGAGGAGGAAGATCAATTTTATGTGCCTACAAGAAACTAAGTGGACAGGTGAAAAAGCGAAAGAATTAGACAACTCGGGATTTAAGCTGTGGTATACGGGAAAAATCAGATCAAGAAATGGGGTAGGGATTATTGTGGACAAGGAGTGGAAGAAGGATGCCGTAGATGTAAGAAGAGTAGGAGATCGTATCATAGCCTTAAAATTGGTAGTGGGACAGGACACCTTTAATGTTATTAGTGGGTACGCACCTCAGGTTGGGTTAGCAGAACACTTTAAGGTAAAATTTTGGGAGGATCTAGAAGGGGTACTTCAGGATATACCCCAAGGAGAGAAAGTTTTCCTAGGAGGGGATCTCAATGGACATGTAGGTAGCGTGGATAGAGGTTTTGAGGGGGTGCATGGGGGTTTTGGCCTAGGGGAGATGAATGGGGAGGGTAAATCCATCTTGGAGTTTTCGGAGGCTTTGGATCTTTCTATAGCCAATACATGGTTTAAGAAAAGAGAGGAACATCTTATCACTTACAAAAGTGGAGGGACATGTTCTCAGATAGATTTCTTCCTTATCAGGAAGTCTGATAGGAAGTATTGCTTGAACTGTAAAGTTATCCCGGGAGAGAGCTTGACTACCCAACATAGAATTTTGGTTATGGATGTAAGAATTAGAGATAGGGCAAAGAGAAGAAGTCCTATGGTAGCACCAAGGATCAAATGGTGGCACTTGAAGGGTGAGAAACAAGGAATCTTCCAACAAAAGATATGGGAGGGATGGTGTGGACAATCACAAGGAAGTGCAAATGATATGTGGAACAAGACGTCCCAAGAGATTATTAAAGTGGCTAAAGAGACGTTGGGTGAATCTAGAGGTTTTGGACCTAGGGGTAAAGAATCGTGGTGGTGGAATGAAAGTGTTCAGAGCAAAGTTAGAGTAAAAAAGGAGTGTTTCAAGGAGTGGTCTAGGTGTAGAAATTCTGAAACTTGGGATAAGTATAAGATAGCTAGAAATGAAATCAAAAAGGCGGTGAGTGAGGCAAGAGCCCAAGCTTTTGACGGACTATACCAAGCTCTAGGAACCAGGGACGGAGAAAGATCTATATATAGGCTTGCTAAGGGTAGAGAGAGGAAGACTAGAGATTTGGATCACGTAAAGTGTGTTAAGGATGAAAAAGGCAAAGTCTTAGTGCATGAAAAAGATATCAAGGAAAGGTGGAAGGTGTATTTCCACAACTTATTTAATGATGGATATGGATACGACTCTAGCAGTCTAGACACAAGAGAAGAGGACCGGAACTATAAGTATTATCGTCGGATTCAGAAACAGGAAGTAAAGGAAGCGTTGAAAAGAATGAGTAACGGTAAGGCGGTGGGGCCAGACAACATACCTATTGAAGTGTGGAAAACTCTTGGAGATAGAGGTCTTGAGTGGCTCACCAAACTCTTTAATGAAATTATGAGGTCAAAACGCATGCCGGAGGAATGGAGGAGAAGCACGTTAGTGTCAATCTATAAGAACAAGGGGGATATACAAAATTGTGCAAATTATAGGGGAATCAAGCTCATGAGTCATACCATGAAATTATGGGAAAGAGTGATCGAACGGAGATTAAGAAAGGAGACTCAAGTTACTGAGAATCAATTTGGTTTCATGCCGGGAAGGTCGACCATGGAAGCGATTTATTTATTACGGCGGGTGATGGAGCAATATCGCATGGACCAACAAGACTTGCACTTGATTTTTATTGACTTGGAGAAAGCGTATGATAGAGTGTCTAGAGAGATTTTGTGGAAAGCTCTAGAGAAGAAAGGGGTTAGGGTTGCATATATTCGAGCTATTCAAGATATGTATGATAGGGTATCGACTAGTGTTAGGACACAGGGTGGAGAGTCAGACGATTTTCTCATCACAATTGGTTTGCATCAAGGGTCAACCCTTAGCCCCTACCTTTTTACCTTAATTCTGGATGTCCTCACGGAACAAATCCAAGAGATAGCGCCGAGATGCATGCTATTTGCAGATGACATAGTCCTCCTTGGAGAGTCGAGGGAGGAGTTGAATGAGAGGTTGGAAACTTGGAGACGAGCTCTAGAAACACATGGCTTTCGCCTAAGCAGAAGCAAATCGGAGTATATGGAATGTAAGTTCAACAAAAGTAGGAGGGTATCTAACTCAGAGGTGAAAATAGGAGACCATATTATCCCTCAAGTCACACGGTTTAAATATCTTGGGTCTGTAATACAGGATAATGGAGAAATTGAAGGGGATGTGAATCATCGCATTCAAGCAGGATGGATGAAATGGAGAAAAGCATCGGGGGTGTTATGTGATGCAAAGGTACCGATCAAGCTAAAGGGAAAGTTTTATCGGACTGCGGTAAGACCGGCGATTTTGTACGGAACAGAATGTTGGGCGGTCAAGAGCCAACATGAGACTAAAGTAGGTGTAGCGGAGATGAGGATGTTGCGGTGGATGTGTGGTAAGACTCGATAGGATAAAATTAGAAACGGAGCTATTAGAGAGAGGGTTGGAGTAGCGCCTATTGTAGAGAAGATGGTGGAAAATAGACTTAGGTGGTTTTGGCATGTAGAGAGAAGACCGGTAGACTCTGTAGTGAGGAGAGTAGACCAGATGGAGAGAAGGCAAACAATTCGAGGCAGAGGAAGACCCAAAAAGACTATAAGAGATGTTATAAAGAAGGATCTCAAACTTAATGATTTGGATAGAAGTATGATACTTGATAGAACATTATGGCGGAAGTTGATCCATGTAGTCGACCCCACCTAGTGGGATAAGGCGTTGTTGTTGTTGTTGTTGTTGTATAGTTATAAAAAAAAGCATATTTTATTTTAAAAATAGTAATAATGTCAACCTTTTTATATTACATTCAACGTAACTTTTTAAAATAATCATATTTGTTTTTGTAAAAAAGTAAACACAAAATAATAAAAGATATTTAAATTCAAAATGAAATAAATTAACTTCTAATTTCTAAATACTTTTTAAAACATTTTTTTTATAATTATAAATAAAAAACTATCTTGCATAAAATCCCAAAAAAAATAACTTTCTTTTACACATTGTTGTATTTCTTTTTTAAATGTCTACGATCTATATCTACATAAACGAGTACTAGTGAATTAGGAAAATTGCTTCAACTGAAAAAAAAAATCTTCTAAGTCCAATTCTTAAAAGGTTTAATTATATTTTTTATTTTTATTTTTTTGTATTTTGGACTAAATGTTATTCCTATTTTGTCAAAAAAAAATTGAAACTAAAAAAATGTAATTATGTTATAAGTAAAATTTGTAAGTTTCTTAAGATTAAAAATAAAATATATCAAATTAATTTATTAAAAATAAAATTTGCTAAAAATTAAAAAAATTAGGTTAAAAATTAGAATTAACCATTCTTGAAAATGTTTTGAAGAAGCTAACTGAAGGTCTGGAATTAGGTCAGCATTCTGCGGAAGAAGTTGACGACGGCAACGTTCAAGGAGATCAAGAAAACCTCTGAACACTCACAATACCATCCCGTTAATAAAAACAAGTCTCTCTCTTTCTCTCTTCTTCGTTGCCCGGTAATTAAATCTCCCTCTTCTATTCTAAGCGTACCCATGTCTTGATATCTCAAGTTTTTCACTTTGATTCTCACCCTTTTGTATGTGTGCTTGCAAGGTGTTTGATCAAATGTCTAGCTCAATCTTGTTTGTTTTCTCGCGTGTACAAAGTATAAATATCACCCACTACCACTGCCCTCTTCAATTGGAACCTTGCAATTTGGCATTTTCAGAATGCCCAGTTGATGAACATGCTCTATGTTCTTCCAACACTGCAAGGCCTCTATTTGTGCCCATTATTAGATCACATTTCACGGGGTTAACAATCATACAAACTAGTTACGTGTAGAAGCAAGGAAATGTGCACCTCTAAGCTTTAGTACTCTGGAAATTTGAGGCTTGAACAGATATAAATACACAGTAACCGCAGCTTGATCCAACTAGCTAAAACAGAAGAGCCTAGAATGTCCACATACGTCCAATAACTACCCCCCGCCCCTCATCAAAGTCTATACAATTCAAAGCTACCACGCAGAAAATATCACTTAGTCGTGTGCCATTTGCCACAGAGCATATTATTAACCATTTTGCCAACATACCCCTTCATCGTAATCTGAATCTGCTGCATAGACCCAACCGATTTAATTTGAACCAAATCACCATCAGGATGACCATATGCACATAACCCTTAATAAATCACAGTGCTTGAATGCATTCTCCTGGACATTTTATCCACTGTATAAAGGAGTACTTAAAACCTTTCACTTTTGCTGTCATCCACGTCCAAGCCTTGAACATAACAGTATCGAGAATTATATCAGAATTTACCTCAGTATTCCTGCAAACAAGTCCATTTCTATGGCTTCAGAGTAAATTGGTGGCTTGCTTCCATGCTTTTTGTGTGTAAAATTTCTTGTTAATGCTTGATATTTTTTGGAATTTGAAACTGTGCTACAATATTTGCTGGTAGTTTGTAATTTTTTAGTGTGTTTTTCAGGTGTTTGACTTTCAGTTGCCCTTTTCCTATTGTTGTGCAGACGGTTGATGTTTGATATAGAAGTGCACCTAAACACATGGGGACAAGCAGTTTTCTATGGAACTGTACTAAAAAGTTTATCTCAGCCGGGATTGTCACTGTGACTGTGACTGATCTTTTTGTGACAGTTATTCCAGTTCGAGGTGGATCTATGTCTCCCACATTTAATCCTAAAGCCGGTTCTCTGATGGGAGGTGTTTTTGGTATTTTTCTTGCTTAAGGGGTTCACAAGAAAAAATATTTTACAATTTCAGATTTTGTTGTTTGACAATTAATTATACTGCAGATGACTATGTTTTGGTTGAGAAATTTTGCCTTCATAGCTACAAGTTTTCACATGGCGATGTGGTGGTCTTTCGGTAATATTTTTGTCCATCATTTACCTTTTATTGTACTCTTTACTTTAAGAATTAAATTTTCATTTATATGCCGTATCTTCCTTTTTTATATGATGTCTGGAAGATAATTTAGCAGGTGGTTGTAGAGCCTGGTGAACTAGCATGTCTTTGGGTTAGTATTGCATCTCAGTAGAAGTTATTGGCAGTGGATGGTTCATTGTGTGAATATATACTATCTGGCTTATAAACATTAATGAACTCTTGTTATGTAACTTATATTCATTGGTTGGCTCTTGCTCACAACGATGCTTATTTTGCGATCTTGAACCATACTAATAGGATAATTTGTGTTTTATCAGAATTTATAATTGAGACCTAAGATGCTGTTTTTGGAAGTTGTAAACTTGTAATTGACATTTTGAAACTTCTGTAGCTCCCCACAAAATCGCAAGGAGACACACGTAAAGAGAATAGCTGCATTACCTGGTGAATGGTTTGGCACTCATCAGAAGAATGATGTGATTCAGATTCCATTAGGACATTGTTGGGTTGAAGGAGACAACACAGCTTCTAGCCTGGATTCAAATTCATTTGGACCAGTAAGTTGCTATTATCACCAAGTTTCTGGCATGCTTCTCTTATGATATGCAAAATGAAGCAAGAAAAGCAAGTTTCGTGTAAAGGGATGATGCTTAAAATGAGAGTTGGGTGGCAAACTTTTGACATGTTTACCATTTTAGTAGTCTGGTTGGTTCAGGATATAAAATTGAAGTTGTTTATGAGGACTTCTCCCAATCATATTTTAGTATTATATTCTGAGAAAAACCTCAAGATTTCTGCCACAAATGGGCAAAAGATAAATCACGGTTCATAATTACCTGGCAAAACTTGACTAGTTGGACTTCTATTGCTAGAAAAGGAATGAACATTTATTATCCATTTTGTTGTCTTATTTCAAACCAACAGTGACTAGAAGATTTTCTGATTAATTCAGCATCATTAGATTGCATTGCTTATTGTATTCAAGCAAAATGCTGTTTGCTGTTGTTTCACACTACCACATCAACTTACTAATTTACATTCTTCTTGTTTCAACTTGCCTAGTAGCTGTGTCTTTTGGTACATCTAGGCAAACCTTGACACTAGGCTATTAATATATCAGTCAATTACTAAACAATTTTTTAAAAATTATTTTCATGTGCAAAACTTTGGTAGTTAACTGAGCCAAATGAAGTTGTGTAATTCTTGTAGCCGACCTCACTCTGTGGGATAAGGCTTTGTTGTTTTTATTGTTTTAATTTTCATGTGCAGCATCAACTCTTTGCTAAGTTGTTAGGAATGCTACATTTGACAGAAAATATTTACTAATTCGTTGTTGTGGTCTTTGTTTACGCTGTAATGTGGGTAATGGACTGATGGCTAATAATTTTTCTTTTAATTTGGTGTAACCTGGTAAATATATTTGCAGATTCCTTTGGGCATAATTCGGGGAAGGGTTACCCATGTTGTGTGGCCTCCTCAAAGAATAGGAGCTGTCAAGAATACTCCACCACAGTTGGATCGACTACAGGAATAACGCTATATTGTCTTTTTTGTATAGTTGGATCCCAACTCTATTGTTTGGCCTCCTCAAATAATAGGTGTGAAAGAACTACTTCAGAAGTGTTATCTTCTGATATCTGACGTTGTTTCCTTGGATGGGGAAAACCATTCTTTATTTTATTTTTCTCAGTGGAAAGGATAGTTACTTACCTTAGTTACCTATTTGTTGATTGGATTGTTAGTGTAAACCCTGAATCCCTCAAATGCTGGTTACATTGTAAGCGAGCTAAACCTAAAAGGTTACATATAAGATGAATGATATATGATATCTTAAAGCAGAAAAGGTGAAAAAAACTCAGCATAACAGTGTGTAGAAGGATGCTGGTCTGAATGTGATACTAACTCTCTTTTAAGAGATGTGTCAGGATGTGGTAGTTACTACTACCACAATTCTTTTAGCACTCATTCTTACCAGCGTTAATTCTTGAGGTGCTGTAATTTGAGATGAGGATGAGACCTTTGTGAACATCGTAATTATATGATTTTATGATCAATATTTACTATTTTTTTAAAAGTACATTATACACGTGAGAATCAAAGTTTCGGATTCGACTCTTGAAAATACAAAATAAAAACATGATTAGAAGGGAACATCTTAGTAAAGATAGTCCATCAGATTTTTTTGGGGAAAAAATTAATCATATAAAAAATTGGTGGATATTTCGTATTAATATCATGTGAAAAAAAAACTTAATGAAACATTAAATAATTTTAAATTTTTTTATTAAAAAATGATAGACTTGATCTATTTAATAAATTTTTTATCCATAGGAATTGAATTCAATATCAAAAGATTTACAACATTTAGATATCTTATTTAACTAAGTGAGTTATACTTATTTCATAAGAATATATACGTAAACTCTTTTTCTTTTTGTATAATCTTTTTAAATCTATTTTTGGTGGAGTATTATGTAAAAAATGTCAAAAATTATAAAAAAAATATAATTTTTTTGTTTTATTTCAATTTTTCAACAATTATAAATTTAAGGTTTAATTCTAAGTTTAAAACATGGTTAAAAATACAAAAATAAATCAATAATAATAGTAATATTCTAGGTTTAATTCTAAGTTTAAAACATGACCATAAATATGAGTCATGTAAAATTGTAAATGCACAAATCTGACTCTTATTGCTAGATTATAAATTTTAAACTCAATGAATCAACCAAACCAAAACATCACAATAAGCTAGCAATAGAACAGAGAATTGAAAATACAACAGAAATAAATAAATAAATAAAACAGAGAAAGAACATACAACAGAGGAAGAACAATTTGAAGTTATGAAACCCAGAAATGCACCATGCGACTCGAAGAAGGAAAAGGTGCAATGAAGACTTCTATGAGTTCACAGCTGAAATGAACAGTGAAGAGGAACGGTGAAACGAATGATGAAGAAGTGAAGAGGGTGAAGACAGTGTGAAACAGTGAAAACGAACGATGAAGAAGTGAAGAAGTAACGAAGGTGAAGCAGTGAAGAAGGAACAAAGGTGACGAAGAAAGTCAAGGAACGAAGTCTGAATGTTTGATGCGATGTTTTAGGGTTTAGGTAATGTTTGTGTCTTTGTGACTTGTGAGATATTACTTATATATATGATAATTTTATTTTGTATTTTTTTTACTAATAAAATACTATAATAATCCTTATATTTATGTTATACATATTATAAGTTATGAGGGTATATAAGTAAAATTCTATATACGCGGGGATACGAGGACCCTGCGGGTCGGGGAGCATAGTTCCCGTCCCTGTCCCCAAATTAGCTGCGGGTGGTTTTTCATCCCTATCCCCGTCCCCACAGGGAATTTTTCCTCGTCCGCAGGGTCCCGAATGGGACAGTCCATGCAGGATCCCCGAATTGCGGAGAGAATTGTCATGCCTACTTATGGCTATCCTTGCAAAAGCTTTGGTAGCTTCACAAGACGTTTAAACAAGTTAAAAGGAAAGAGAGATAACATGGTGTGTTCACTATGGTGTGATGATTGCGCTGGGAAATTCATGTGATGCTTAAATTTATTTTAGGTTACAATTTAATCTCTTTAAAAGTTGTAAAATGAACTCTAAACCTTAAGTAATGTATTTTACAACATTTTTATTCTTTTTGAAACATTGATCATTTTTAATTTTGGAACATGATTTTCAATAAAAAAAATTATTGACTCATGTGAAACTTATTTCATTAGATTCACTTACAATGATAACTATGAAACACAACTAATGTTGAGATAAAAAAAGATATAAATATGATAAAAATCGAATAAAAATAAGTTTCATAAGTAATTTTTCTGTCAATTTTGGGCTGGGCACACTTTTCGTATAATTTTCATCTTGTTTATGTCTTTTTTATATAAATATTAATTAAGTTTGATATTTTTATGTAGGTGAATATAATGTGATAAATGTCATTTCCTGAATAAATGATAAAAAAGTTATACAAAGATGCTCCAAAATGAAAATGATTAATATTACTTAAGTGGTCATTTTGCAACTTTAATAAGGGACAAAATTGTAACCTCAAATAAAATTAAGGATAATTTAGAATCAATCACTTGTGTAGATGAAGAATAATGAGTGGTGGGTAACTTACGGTACGACAAGTATGAAAGATGTAAATATTGATATTAAAGGTCTCTTGGATCATGATTGCCGCACAGATTATAATTTTCTTAGTCTGGCTAGCCTACCCTATATTAGATAACATGTAAAAAAAATATAATATATCTCGACAAATATATATATATATATATATATATATATATATATATATATATATATATATCCATCAATTAGATACTAAGGCATCTTGTTTCAACACAAACTCTTAACATATTATCCAAAATATCTACTAATAACGATGTTGGTCATAAATACTAATCATCAAAGTTTTTCAAAACATCAAAAGTACATCATCAACGTATCTGTAAGTGAGGGTCGTTTAAATTTCAAAATAAAGGAATTCTCTCTAGATCTATTATTACCCTTATCCCTATAGCTGCATTATATTGGAGTCACAAAAAAAAAATATCCATCAGATGCAATGAAGGTCTACCAAAATGTAACCAAATTCCTGGGTAAGTCAGCAAATCGTAGAAAGTAAGATACTCCACTATTTGTGTATTTGAAAAAATAAAATAAAATAAGGGGATAAGTCACAGAGACTTAGTGAGAGCATAAAATACTAAGCGGACAAGAAGGAGAGCACAACATCACACGAGTCTTAACATACAAAATGAATTTAAATAACATTAAATAAAGAAAAATAAATACAACTTGTTTTTAGAAACTATTGTATACTCCCTTGAAAAATTTTAGAACTACATATAAACTTGTATTCAATAATAATAACTCTATAATCAAACTTTCATTCCACTATGTGCACATAGACCACATTATCTCTTCGTTGTGGTGAACGGTAACTATAGAACTACAACATTTAGTTCGTAGGCTGCATTATCTCTTCATTGCAACGAATGGAAAATATAAATACACTATGAGTAATTTGATTCATAGGCTACCTATTATCTCTTCGTTGTAGCAAACGATAAATATAAATGTACTATGAGAAATTGACTCATAGGCTACATTATCTCTTTATTGTAGCAAACCACAAATATAAATATACTGTGAGAAATTGACTCATAGGCTACACTATCTCTTAGTTGTAGCAAGCGACAATCAATCATAAACTCACAATAAATAAGATAAACAAATAATCCAACATTCATTCTTATATATCTTATCAAAATCTCAAAATAAATTTCAATCAAGCGAAAATAATTTTTTTTTCCTTTATTCTCAAATACTCCTAAAATTTCAAAGATCACAAAAGAAAAAAAAAAATATATATATATATATATATATATATATATATATATATATATATATATATATATATATATATATATATATATATATATATATATATATATATATATTGAAGTTTACTTGTTTCTCCTAAAAGAACTTAAAAAAAATGTGGTTAACTAGATTAGCTACTCACATAAAAGAACACAATCAATGCCTTCCAATGTTGTTGGGAGGATCAACCACCATATTTTTCACAAGATCTAAACATTTAAAATAAGAGAACAAGATATTAGATAAAATCCCCAAATTTAGCAAACCTAGGGTTTTTGAGGAAACCGCAATAATCCCTAATACTTAATTTTCTAACCCTTTCCACACAATCCATAACTAAACAATGCTATAAAATACTCATCAAACACAATGAGTTATAAATTTTTGCCTAAAGAGATCAAACAAACAATTTAAGGAAATGAATGGTGTTCATTTTTTTCTCCAATCATATTCTCGTGTTTGGGAATGACACAAGGATGCAATAAACTTAATAAATTTTGGAACAATGAAAGAAAATGCTTTAAAGGTGAAGAGATGAAAATTTGGGAAGAAGAGATATGGTTTGAGAGATGGGGGTGGGTTATTGAAAAAGAAGAGGAAATTTGGATATAGGGGGATTTCGGGTGGTTATAAATCTAAGGGGGGTGGTTATTATATATATATATATATGAAACCATGCGTTTCATTCTCCCCCTCCTTAAAGAACAATTCGTCCTCGAATTTGATCTATGACTAATCTTGACAACCCTTCCTCAACAACTTGTGAGCTTTTACCGTCGAAATCATATTACTCAATGACCAATTTTGATCACCCTAAAACACAATGGTCGGTTCCCTCAGCATATCATACTTCACTTTATTCTGGCAATCTAAAGTAGCATGACAAGAAGCCAACCAATCCATACCTAAGATGACATCAAAGTCTACCATATCCAACTCTATAAGATCTACCATAAATGATTTTCCCTCTAATAAAATCTCACAAGATTTGTACACTAAATTTGCAAGCTTAGAATCACATACACTAAGACAAACACTCCAGTCTAACAATGGATTGTCATAGCCTCTTGCATGTAAGTTGTGCCTGGGTACACAAGTTACAAACAAGATTCCATAACAAACCAAATAATGCATCTATATGATCTATCAACCAGGCTTTGATACCAACTTTGTCACGAGACAAATATATATATATATATATATATATATATATATATATATATATATATATATATATATATATATATATATATATATCAATCCAACAATTAGATATCAAGGCCCCATGATTCAACACAAACCCTTGACATATTGTCCAAAATATCTACTAATAGCAATGTTGGTCATAAATACTAATCATCAAAGTTTTTCAAAACATCATAAGTACATCATCAACATATTTGCAAGAGAGGATCATTTAAATTTCAAAATAAAAGAATTCTCTCTAAATCTATTACTACCCTTATCCCTATAGCTGCATTATATTGGAGTCATGAAAAAAAAAACTATCCATCAGACGCAATAAAGGCCTACCAAAAGATAATCAAATTCTTGGGTAAGTCAACAAATTCTAAAAAGTCAACTACTCCACTATATGTGCATCTAAGAAAATAAAATAAAATAAAGGAATAAGTCACAAAGACTTAGTGAAAACATAAAATACAAAACAGACATGAAGGAGAGCATAACATCCAAAAGGAATTTAAATAACATTAAATAAAAAAAATAAATACAACTTGTTTTTAGAAACTATTGTGTACTCCCTTGAAAAATTTTAGAACTACATATAAACTTGTATTCAAGAATAATAACTTTATAATAAAACTTTCATTCCACTATGTGCACATAGACCACATTATCTCTTTGTTGTGGTGAACGGTAATTATAGAACTACGACATTTAGCTCGTAAGCTGCATTATCTCTTCATTGCAACGAATGTAAAATATAATTACACTATGAGTAATTTGACTCATAAGTTATATTATCTCTTCGTTGTAATTATCTCTTCGTTGTAGCGAACGACAATCAATCATAAATTCACAATAAATAAAATAAACAAATAATCCAACATTCATTCTTATATATCTTATCTTATCAAAATCTCAAAATAAATTTCAATCAAGCGAAAATAAATATTTTTCCTTTATTCTCAAGTACTCCTAAAATTTCAAAGAGCACAACAGACTATATATATTTTGAATTTTACTTGCTTCTTCTAAAAGAACTTAAAAAAAAATGCCGCTAACTAAATTAGTTACTCACACAAAAGAACGCAACAATCCACGTCGCTGCTGGGAGGATCAACCACCATATATTCTACAAGATCTAAGCATTTAAAATAAGAAAATAAGAGATTAGATAAAATTCCCAAATTTAGCAAACCTAGATTTTTTGAGAAAACCCTAATAATTCCTAATACTTAGTTTTTTAACCCTCTCCACACAACCCATAACTAAACAATGTTATAAAATACCCATTTGATACAATGGGTTATAAATTTTTACCTTAAAGAGATTAAATAGATAATTTAAGGAAATGAATGGTGTTTATTTTTTTCTCCAATCACATTCTTGTGTTTGGAAATGACACAAGAATGCAATAAATTTGATTAATTTTGAAACAATAGAAGAAGATGCTTTAAAGGTTAAGAAATAAAAATCTAGGAAGAAGATGCTTTAAAGGTTAAGAGATGAAAATCAAGAGAAGAAGAGATGGAAAATTTGGAAATAGGTGGATTTGGGTGGTTATGAAACTAAAAAGGGATTTCGTGTGGTTATAAATCTAAGGGGGTGGTTATTATTATTTTTTTATATATATATTTTAAAAAAATGAAACCATGCGTTTTAACTATAGTGATTTATTATTGAGTTTTTTTTTTTTTAAGGAATAGTGTAAGTAAAATTACTCGTGTCAAAATATGTGACTAACTAATAGTTAATAGTTATTTGACTAGACTTGAGCGAAGTTTAAAAAAGAAATACTAATATAATCGAAACTGATTTAGATTATTTTTTACGGAAAAACTGATTTATCTTTAAATTATATTTTCAGCCAAAATAACTGAACTGTATGAGAAAATCAATATAATTAGAGTATTAGATCAATTTACCCCCTTCCTAACCGATTCAACTGAATTTGCGAAGACCTCCAGCCAAATCCAAGTTTTAATAATTTTTAAAAATGGTCACAGTTAGGTGGTGTAGGATCTTATGGACATGGTGGACCGAATTGAAGATTTTTTTTAAAAATATTATCGTAACAAAGAAGATATGATTACATATTTTCATTATTTTTTAAATATGAGACATTTTCATTTACTGTTTAAAATTCATTCATAATTTTTACTTATAACATTTATTCAAAATTATAAAAAATGTATAACAACGTCCCGAATAATTCGTAAAGAATTTGATTTTAATATATTATTAAAATGTAACGGACGCGCAATATTCTACTGAGTCATAATTACATCACAATATATTTCAATTAAGTTTAAAATTTAAATTTTTACTTAAAGAAAAAGATGGATGTTAAAAACATGTGAAAAGAATGAAAATAAAAATAAAAAGCAATTTCGAATAGCAATTAGCAAGGTAACAGAAACATGTGTGCCTAAGAAGAATGCACACAAAGTTTGTAACGAGTGTCATCATTCCCAGGGCCAAACTCTAACCCTTTCATTTCACATTGTAATCGCCAAATTTCGGAGATCCATTGATTGCATTGCACACAATACCACCACCCTCTCTGCTCTTTCTATTTCTCGGTAACCGCAATTTCTCATTCACATTCACGCTTTTCTTATTTCAACTTTTTTTTTTTTGACTTGTTGGGTCGTTTACATTACATTGCATGTTTACAATTTCAGTTTCGTATTTTTACGTTACCGGGGTGATTTTCTGGGGCTGACACTATCTGGGTTCTCTTTGCTTTCTAATTTTCCTTTCTGGGTTGGTGATTTTTTTTTTCTTGTTTGGTGGTTTTTTGATGAGTTTGTCTTAACTGTTTTGTGGGTGGTTTCAAGTTGATAGATTGGTGTAAAGGGAGACATGGGAAGGCTTTTCTTGATCAACCTTGAAGGAAACTTCTATAGTTGCAAACACTGCCAAACACATTTTGCTCTTGAGGATGATATCATTTCCAAGGTTTTTAATCTTTTTTTCTCCTTGTTTTTTTCCTTCCATGCAACATTATTTTGATTTCTTAGTACTTGATTGTACAATTTTTTAAAGGATAATTGGGGTTTTGCTAGATAACTAGTTGATATATATGTAAGGCTTTTATGTGATGTTCCTTGCTGGTTGATCATGATCAGAGGGATGTAGTGATTCACCCCAAAGGGAGGGTGGCAATAGAAGAACATAGGATATGATCAACTCAAGTGGATAATAGTATCAGATATAACTTGCCAATTAATATGTTTTATTATGTTGGGTTTATGAAACAGTGACATTTCTAAATAGTGTCTCTGTCCAAACGTTTTCAATGCTAACACTCGGAATGCTAAAGTGCTGGTAGGAATCCACACACACTCATACATTTTAAGAATTTTCTTTTCAGCATTTTCAAATACATACCAAACATTTATATAACCATCAGTAGTACTTATACATTAGTGTTTCTTATATATAAGTACTTATACATTAGTGTTTCCAATTTTTCTGTATTGGTGTTTCGGTCAAATCACGTGTCATTTCATGTGTTCGTGCTTTTTTTGTTTTTTGGGGTTGTTGGGTTGATAAGTTATACTCTGCTGTTGTGTGATTCTTTGGCACCGGAAGGATTGGTGTTTCAGTGAAGTCACGTGTCATTTCATGTATCCGTGCTTTTGTTTTTTGGTTGTGTTGGGTTGATACATTATACTCTGCTGTTGTGTGATTCTTTGGCCGTGGAAGGACATTCTATTTGGACTAATTATAAATGTGTTTGGAAGGTGATAAAGTGTCAGTTGTTTGAGTTCTTTTTCGTGTGAGGCCGTATTAGTTCATACTAATCATAAATGCTGATGATTCTAAGCAACAAGTTTTCTTGCGTAGATGAATTTCTTGATTCATTGATGATGTAGTGTTATTCTTTTTTGAGGAAGATTGTAAATAAATGAATCAGAAACCACGATGTACAAATTTGAGGATGAAGTGTTTGAAAGACTTATTTTCAAATAAACCGAATATCTTGAAAGACTTCTAAAATGTTGACCTTTTGATTGAATTTCCTAATATGACTTTTCAATTATATTTGAATGGCCCAGCTCCCTGTCCCAGGTGACTTGGTAAAATCTTTTTGTCATTTAACAGATCTGAACTTGTTTAAACTTTAAACTATGGATTTTGTCTCTATCAGTGTATTCAAATTTCATAAATCATGAATTTATTGGTCTACTATCTTTTGATTTGAATTCTGTATAAGAATTGGTATAGAATGTTTCACATGAAACTTCTAGAGCATTAAAATTATTCTCTGCCCTGATTATGGCACCTGATTAATGCCTTCTGTGATATGTTTACTCTTGCAAATTCATTTTGTTAAATGAAAGAAACATTTTGGGAACGATGAGAATAGTAGCTGTTTCACTTCCAACTTCCCTTTGTTGCCACTTGCCAATATGTATCTGAACCCTTAATTGTACAGCTCATCATGCAAACTAAATGTATGAGTAAAATTTGTAACTTGCACACAAGCTAACCCTGCTTTTCTCTTAGTCTTTCCAATGCAGGCATGGGAAAGCTTTTCTTTTTGACAAAGTGTAAGTGTTATTTGACTTTCTCACTACCACATTTACATAAGCATTAGTATGTGCTGATGTTGAACCTTAATTCGCTTAAGAAAACTTCTTTTTCTATAAAAATTGAGTTATTTTCTTGTGGAATTTGCTATCTTTGAGAACAATTTATTTTTCTCTATCTTTCCTAAATCTTGAAAGCACCAATAGTGTAATTGCTACTGGATAAAAATTGAAAACTTAAGATCACTATTATTGTTATATATGAATGCTTCAAATAATATCTTGTTAATCTATGTTATGACAGTGTGAATGTCACTGTTGGTGAGAAAGAAGAACGGATGATGATCACCGGATTGCACACTGTCGTTGACATATTCTGTGTTGTATGTGGGTCCATTGTTGGGTGGAGATATGTAAGGACCAGTTTCTAAAGCTCATGTTTTGCGATTTATCTGTTTACTTATCAAAACGTCATTGGCATTGGGAAATTTTTGTTCTTAAAATATTTCACTTTATTTCATTTTAGGAGGCTGCTCATGAGAAGACTCAGAAGTACAAAGAAGGAAAGTTTATCCTTGAAAGGTAACCAGTTAGTTATTCTATGTGTTTATTGTTTAGGCATACTCTACAGCTTTTGTTTTATCTGTCTTTTGAGTAATTAAAATGACAAAAACTTAGATGTAGTTCCTTAGGTGCTTTTGATACTGTTTATCTAATCAGAATTGGAGTTTTACCTTGATAATTTGCATAATAAAGGTTTAACACTAATTCTAATTAGAGAACAACATAAAAAAAAGCACATAAGAAACTAAATCTAAATTTTGTCCCTTTTAAAAATGGTGCCAATGAGGGGGGTGGAGAAAGAATTCATTAGTTCACATTTTGATGGCAAGTGCTTTGTTATTGAGTAGGTTTAAGGTGTTGGGACCTGATGGCAGCCTCTACTTGGCAGCTCAAGCAGCTGGAAGTGATGCTGATGATTAATTTGCTCATTCCATGTTTGAATTGTACATTCTCCATGCTTCCACTTTATGAAAATCTGCTATCTTAGCTATTAGAAATGGTAGTATAATAGTATATTTGCAACTCAAAGAGCTTTGAAAGTTACAATTTATATTTCAATTCAGAGCCAACATGTCCTTTCTCTGCGTCTTTCTTGCCTTATCTTTATGCCCCATATATAATCTCTCTCTCTTTAGTTATGTACACAAAGTTAAACAATTATGAATGAAGGAGCTAGAAAATCAGGGCATTGGTAAAAATCCTAGGGGTGTTTGAAGCCGTTGATTTATGCATTATAAAAAAGTAGATGGTTATAACATTTGGGCAACAAAACAAGCACGTAAAAAATGAGCCAATTTAACGCCAAATGAAACATCAAACTGATCAAAGGCTAGTGGTTCCTTCTATGGTCTTCGTGGATATTCTCAAAAACTCTAGAAGGTGCCACCTGTGAGACAGTATTTATCTGAGTATTTAGTACGTTGCATCTTATATTAATTTAGCCAACTTACCTCTTTGAGCAAATTATATTAACAATTTTATCAAATTACACACCCATTTTTTTATTTTATTTTTTACGTTACACACACCCCTTTAAGGTTTACATTGTATTCTATTGTAAGGGACGTCATTGTAAAGGCAAAAAAAATAAATATATTTTGTGTAATTCGATAACATTTCAGGAAATGTCAGGGTAATTTATTCTTTTTGTTGGCTCAACTCTTAAATCATTTGTTATGATTTAGGTAAAAAAAATAAAAGGTGTTTCATTCATGTTTTAATTTATTTTATTGCAATGAATTAGACATGTTTCATTTAAAATAATCAATTGGTAGTTTTTTTTGAAAGACTTAATTCCTTAATTAAGAAAATACAAGTTTAATTAATTAATTTAGTGCATATTGAATATTTTTTATTCTTTTTTGTTTATCGATAAGTGATCTATAACACTTGCACATCACATCCAACTAATTAAAATAGACTTTTTTAGTGAATAATTATTTTAAAGGAAACTGCAACTGTTTGTTGTGAATAAAAAAAATAGTTTTCTTAAAAATGAATTGATCTATATATTTAAATTTTCGTTTTAGTTAAAATTACTTAAAATATAAAATGAAGTTAATTCAAAATTTTTAAAATAAACGAAATGATAGTTCTGGAATAAAAGCTGTGATGAGTTTGGAGTACTAATTGCACTCATTGTTTCCATGTTCAAACAGAATCTTTGTTCAAGTGATCCACCTCCCATAACATGAGGATATGGATATGGTGTAAGCTTTCGGAAATTGGCATGGCCACATTAAACCCGTTTGAGGAAAAGGTCATCATGTTTTCCTCTGTGATGCTATAAAAGACAATTTTTCATTCTCTTTTAATTATTTCACCCACCTTGTATCTCCTAACATGTTAAATGAAATATTATTCAATTTTTGTTATATGGTAAATATTATTTAATTCTATCATATATTTCCCTTCAAATGCCAAAACATTATTAATTGGCAGATTCAAGAGCACATTTTCCTTCAAGTTTTGTAAGTTTCTAAATGATGGTCTTTGTACAAACGGTGAATTATTCAAGCATTTGTGCACGGGATTCCACAATTGAAGAATGAACATGGCACGTTCATTCATGCTTTAAGAATTAATTTAGATATACCTTCTTTATAAAATGTTTATACTATTGATTTTTTTGAAAATAGATAGAAGTAATTGATTTGGAAAATTCTTTAAAATTCTAATCAATGAAGAATTCACACGTTTTAAGAACAAGCATGTCAATGCATGAGTGCACATCAAGAGGAGGTTTTTAAATTCATTTGTAGAAGACTTTATCATTTGAGTTAGTTATATATTTTAGTATTGCTGATAAAAAAAATTGAGTTAGTTATCATTTCATATTTATTGAAATGTCATCACATTATTTGATGAGTTTAATTAATTTATCGTATAATTGTTAGTACTTGTCAGTACAATAAAATTATTAAATAATTTTCTAATACATGATTCAATGATAATATCAACTTATCAAAATTAAACTCTTCTGTTAATATCATTATTACATATATGTCATTAAGTATTTTAACAAATTGTATAAAATCTCAATCGATCACATTTAAAAACAAATCGTTAAAAAATAATTATTTTAATAATATGGGTTGTTAGTAATTTGTTAATATATTGATCTTGAGGTGTTCTGTTGGATCAAGAAAAACAATTACTTATAATATTTTATTGATCATAATTATAAGAAATACGTATAAAACTATTTTCTTATTTTTTATCTCAAATTATTATGATATCTATTAATGATTACATTCATTTATTCATGGAGGTGAGTATATTTGTTGAATTATCAATAAAATAAGTTATATTTATTTGTTAAAATTTACTCTAAAATAATTTAATGTATGATGAATTCAATGGTGAACCATTTAAACATATGGTCCATGGGTGCACTAGCTAAATGACTAGGCATTAGAGGTAACATTGAACCGATATTCAACAGTGTTAAAGAAAGTTTTTAAAATTGCAGAATAGTCCTTTGAATTTTTGTTGAGACACGGAAGAAGTTGTTGCGCATCTGTTAGTGTAATCGAGATCCCAATCCATGACTTTTATTATTTATTTAGATCTACAAAATATCCATGTCTTAAAATATCAATGTTTTGATTTTATCTCTCCGTTGATCTTCTTTAATTATTATTGTGAAATTAAATTTATCATGTAAATATAAAAGTTAATTAATTAATCATGTTGAAGCCTCCAAAAATTCCTAAACATTAAAAAAAACTGTGAAGGGAACTAAATTGAATCAAAGAAAGAAGGAAACCAAATCAAATCAAAGAAAGAAGGAAACCAAATCAAATCAAAGGTCATTCACACAACGGATTAGGATCTGAACTTGAAGAGCTTCAAGAATAGCTGGAACATGCTCAAATGTTTCTTGAACGACGTATAATCAGACTTCTAACAAGATGTGTATTGCGAGACATAGTGAGTAGAAATTATCAATGGTAGAGGGTTGAGAAAATTTTCTTGAACATTCTTCAAAAGAGTGTGAGATGAATGAGTGCATTTTATAGAAAACAAAAGTGTGACATTAATGCTCGTGGATGGACTTCATTGGCAATTCATGGTGGAGTTGCTTCAGTGCATCCTTATGATGTTCATTCGCAGGTCTATATCTTTGATGTAGAGAGGATCATGGTGTCTCAAAAGGAGAATGGCGAAAACTTAGGATTCCAGACTGCCAAATCTGTCCAAATGTTTTTTTGTAAATTGGTCCACAAATTATAGATTTATACAAGGACTAAAGTGTAAATTGTATTACTAATAACAATCTCAATCATTAATTTTTGGGTAAATAATCACTTCCTTGTAACTCGCTAGATAAAAATAAAAAATTTAGTCTCTCAAGTGTAAAAAGTGCGACAAATATATCCGGCCGTTAATAAAATAGCCTGCATGACACAGAGAGACAAATTTGTCAATGAAATGATTGTCAACCTGGATTGTCAGCATAGAGACATATTTGCCATAATAATAATTTTTTTTTTTATTTTTCGTCTTCTCACTCCGCTGACAAATACGTCCCTTGAAAGATGAAAATACAAAATTTAGTCTCCGAAAGTATAAAAAGTGCGACAAATATATCCTAACGTTAATAATAGATTGTGACTTATTATTATTATTAGTTTTTAATTTACTGCTCCTATTCGTTTAGTACTTATGTAATATATTTTTAAAATTGTCTTTTAATATATATATTTTTATTATATTGATTTTCTTGTCAAACTTTAATCTTTGCTGTTAAATTTTTTTTATCTTATATTTTATAATTTTATCAAATTTTTACAAATTTCTCACTTTTAATCTTTAAAATTATTCCATATCCCAATTTCAACTTAAGAACCCTCATATTTATATTGAAAATAATATGTCATAGAGTTTTGAGTAAAAAAAACACAATCGGCCGCGGGATCAAGTTTATGTTTTTTAAAAAAGGATTTAATCAACTATGTTTTTTTTTTTAAAAAAAGTCTCACAAAATTTAAACTAGATAAAACTAAAGTCAAATTATAAGTCTTTTTTCTTAATCAATAAAATGTATATATATACCTCAAATATGAAAGAATTCCTTCAATAAACCTGATGTGTTTTCACTCGAGACAATACTTATTATACATAATATGAATGAAATGAAAACAATTACTAACAAATAAAAAAGCCCAAATAAATTTAAATAAAGAATATAATAATGTTCAAACTAATACAAATGTTAACTTCAAAACAAAATAAAAAAAACTAATACAGAGATTTATTCTTTGCCTTTGGGATGGAGAATTGTATCTTTGACTGATTTAGGGGTTGTAGTGACCTTACATTTCATTTAGCATACTTTGGTAGAGTATGTAATAAAGATTAATACTTGGTTGAAGAAAAAAAAAATTTCCAGAAATAAAAGGCTCTCATTTTTTTAAATGGTAACTCAATTTTTTTATATCATAAAACTAAAGAAATTTATTTTATTTTGAAAAATAAGTAGTTATATTGATTAATTAAAGAACTAATTAACAATTTGATAGATGGATAAATAGATAGATAATCAAAGTATAAGAGTTCAACTCTTAAGTTGCATTTTACTGTTTTTTTAATCTTTTTTTCCTATACAATTCATTATTAACGTTTGAATGTATTTGTCGCACTTTTTATACTTTGGGCGACTAAATTTTGCATTTTTATCTTTCAAGAACACATTTGTCAATGGGTGAGAAGACGGAAAGTAAAAAAAATATCATAGTAAATATGTCCCTATATTGGAAATCCATGTTAGCAATCATTTTAGTGACAAATTTGTCCCTCCGTGTCACGTAGACTATTCTATTAACGGTGATGAATGCAAGTTAGCGGTTGGATATATTTGTTGCATTTTTTACACTTTTAGGGATTGAATTTTGCATTTTCATCTTTGGGGAATGCATTTATCAACAAATTACACATTGAAGAACAAAAATGACTATTTACCCTTAATTTTTTTTATTAATATATCTAGCCGTTCAAATAAATGGTCCATTGGTGAGTCACCTAAAAGATAGTTCATAGTAGAATTTACCTTAATGTATAAATATTCTTAGAAAAAAATTAAAAATTATGAAAAAATAATCAATGTAATAATTTTTATTCATCTTGACTAATTAAATAATTAGTTTTTATCTATTTAACTGAAGATTGTAATAGTTAGTGTAAGTGTCATTTTAAGCCTCCCTAGTCCCCCGTGGATATATAATTATATTTTGAATATAATGTCAAATAAGGTATATTCGTTATTAGATATTTAAATAATAGAATTGAAAAAAGAATTCTTAAATTTTAGCTTAAGAGATTGAGACATTTTTAAGTAAGAAAAAGGGAAAAAAAATACTATTTATGATGGATGGTGAAACCTGGCAGAGTGTGGGGGCAGTGTGATTCAGTGATGGGTGAGCAGTTCAGAAGCAGTCATAAATGCTATTCGCAAAGTTAATAAGCAAAGATCCTTTTCAATGGGACCCTCACAATCAGAGAGGAGCGTGTTCCTCCAATCCAAATTTTGAACCGCACGATTTACGATGACCCTCCTCTCTCAACTCAGAACCGTTAGATCATTCTTTTCTACATCCCGAGGAATCTAACAGCCCACGTTTCATGTTTGTCCCATCACCATTTTTGAAAGGCAATGAGGACATAAGTAATTGTGATTGAGACTTTTATATGCTATTACATATAGGACAGAATTAATAATGTTTTTGTTCTCTTCTTTTATCACTTCATCGTAATTCACTTTTTGTTTCTCAGGTATATATGGCTATTTGTTCATTCTGTGAAGTCATATTTTTTATCTTGGAATGACAATGCCGTATATGATTCAGATTGAAAGATTCATCATTATCAAATAAAAATAAAAGACTCCATTGATTAATCAATGTGGTTTGGCACTTTAGGCAACAACTAAGAAAAAAGAATCAGATAGATAGATAAATTAATCTGACCCTAGTTTTTTTTAAATGATAATGCCATTTATCTGTCTATTTTTTGCAAGATTTTTTTATTATGTATTATTTTATATGTTTAAGATAATGTTAATTATTATCTTTTAAATTATGTTGTTATTTCTATATAATTTTTAAATATTTATATCTAATGAAATAATACTAAAAATCATTTTAAAAAGTAATTTTAAAATAAATGAAGATATTAATTTAATTTAATTTATTTTGATAAAGGGGGAAATATTTATTTTATTTTATTTTCAATCTTTGTATTATCTTCTCAGATAAATAGATAAAAAAGAATGGAAAATATCATTGAAAAAGTATATGATATGATCTTTTAAGAACATAACATTTCTCTTCTTTTAAGATATGTTGGTGCCTTTATATTGCTCTTGGACTTGAATTATAAGCATATCATATATTCCCAAGACTGGCAGCATCGTCATTCGCCTCAAAACCAATGGACAAACTTTCCAAGAATGAATTTTAAAGCAAAATATTTTAATAAAAGGCATTAACTGTGTCAGCGAAACAAATAAATAAACCGCAAAAATTGAATTCAAATCTTTTGTTTTTATTGTATTACTTATTACTTACTACTTGTCTTCCGTTTTCAAACATCTGAACGCTAACTAGACAGAGGTGCACAGCAACTGCAACTTCCAATCTTGTCAAGGCACTTCATCAATCACCAAATCAAACATTTCGAGCAAAAATAGTTTTTTCTTCTTCCAAACCAAACAAACACAACTCAATCTACCTTGTACTCGTGACTCAACTCTTCATCTAACACTAGCTGAGTTCTTAGCTTATTGAAGAAAATTTGTGTCGACCCAATTTTTGTTTCCTTGCATTTTCACCACATAACGGTAATTAGATCCTTGTTGGGTGGCTTTTCACTATACCCTTTTGGATCATCTTCCTTCATGACATTTTTTAGGCTTCCAATCATTAAGTTTTGGTTGAAAGACTGAGGCTTTGGTGATTTTTGCTTGAAGGGATAATCAAAGCTTGATTTTTGAATATTTTTTCTAGAGAGAAGAGAAGCTGAGGTGATGGTGATGAAGCAGAGAGATGAAGAGCTCTCTTTGTTCCTCGAGCTGAGGAGGAGGGAGAAAGAGAATGAGAAAAACAACCTTGTTCTGCTTCAAAACTCTGAGGAACTTCATTTGTCCAATTTGGGTATGTTTTTTTCTTTTCATGTTTTGTGTGGCACTTGTTATGTTCTGATTAATGATTAATTATGTTGCTTGATTACAGAATCCAATGATGGGGGCTCCATGATTTCCAAGATCGTGTCTTCGGTGCCACCAAGGAAGAATGAAGTTGAAGAGTTTTTGAATTCAGAGATTGACAAGTCTGACTATGAATGGTAATTTTGGACTTTAACTTTTGATTGCTGATGGGGTGTGCGTGATTTAGCTGTACGAGTTTATAGATCTTGAAAATTCTAATTAATTGAATTAAAGTTTTGTTGAGCATTTGGTTTTGTATTTAATCTGATGTTAGAGAAAATTCTTCTAGTCCAGATGGAAGCAGTCACAATAGTGATGTGAAACGCCATTTACATTGCAAAATGATTAGTGAATCTTTAATATGATTAAATTGCATGGTCGCCATTTGAGGTTACTTCTGAAGCTGAAAAGTGTTTTTTTCCCCCTTGAATTTTTGTCAATGACATTTTCTTGTCGCACATGTAGCTCCAACTTCCTCCCTTTATGTTCCTGTTCTTTTCTTATTAATGATTCGCGAGAAATGATTCATAATTAATTCGCTTCTCAAATGTTTTCTCTGATAATCACACTCTCCTTGCAATCAATGGAGCTTTTCAGTTTCCCATTTTTAATGGCGAGCTTGAGTATTGTGCTGAATGTTTTCTCCAAAGGAAACAAGCTATTAAGTTAACATCAAGCTTTACTTTTCATATATCCTCTTCCAAAATTGATGTCATATTCGCAGAAAAGAGAATCTATGATCACCTTAATCTTAATGAAAACCTTTAGTGTAGGTATCAGAAATGAATTCAATATTTTTTTCCACTGATTTGAAAACCCTTCATGCTGAAAAGAACCAAATTGCATTGCATAACACATACATAAGCAATAGATCCATGCCGTATGTCTTTTACCTCATTCCTAGTTTGCATCTATATTACATTACCATTTTTGTCCACCATAGTTACATACTTTATTGACATGAAGATTTCTGTTATCAGGCTTCTTGCACCACCAGATGCACCTCTTTTTCCTACTTTAGAGAAAGAGTCACAAATATCAGTAAAGAGTGAACAGGAGACTCGTAATGCTCGCCCTACAGCTTTAAAACCTAGGGTAAGAACCATTTAAAAGGAGATTTGGATGTTGTTGAACCAAATCAATTGGTTGGATGCGTATAGTGTACATAGCAGTTAGCACAGCACTTTGCCTTTATAATTCCTCTACCTGTACCAAAACCTTGAATTCTTTTGAATTTCAACTAGAGGAATGCTACAAACACACCCTCTAACACACTCCTTCTAAAACACTCTTTTATTGGTTAAAATTTATTGAAAACTACAAAATCATGAGTGAAACTTATTAAATAAGAAGCATGACCCATGATTTAATTTTTGAGATTTCCAATAAACTTCATCCTGTATAATAGAGGGTGTGTTCAAAAGAGTATGTTGCAAGCATTTCTCTTTCAATTATTAGTAATGGATTCTGTTGTTCTAGCTGGTTTAATTGATAAAATACTTGCAACTTTCTTGTTATGCTGTATCTTGTATTGCAGGTAGCAAATATCCAAGCAGATCCTGCTTTAAGAAGCAATGTAGTTTCCAAGCATCATGCATCAATGCCAGGACTAGGTTCTTCCACAAATGGTAGTAGGAGACCTTCATCATCTGGGGGTCTAACCCCAGCCACTTCAAGATCTTCAACTCCATCTGGAAGGCCAACATTACCTTCAACAACCAAATCCTCTAGGCCATCCACACCTACCTCCAGGGCCACCTTACCATCTGCAAAGTCAACAGCTCCACCAGTGAGATCATCCACTCCTACAAGATCCACTGCCAGGTCCTCAACACCTACTGCAAGGCCTTCCTTGGCACCTCCAAAGACATCTCAGAGATCAGCAACACCAACACTTAGATCATCAACCCCATCAAGGGCATTTGGAGCATCTGCTCCTCCTACTAGACCTTCATCAGCATCGAAAGCACGCCCTGGCCCTTTAGTTGCTAAGAATCCAGTGCAATCACGTGGCAGCTCTCCCTCGGTGAGATCTAGACCATGGGAACCCTCACAAATGCCTGGTTTCTCACTTGATGCTCCTCCAAATTTGAAGACATCATTGTCAGATAGACCTGCTTCAGCCACTAGGACTAGGCCTGGTGCACCGAATTCTAGATCATCTTCTGTTGATGCCAGCAGCAATGCAAAATCTAGAAGGCAGGCAAGTACCCCTTCCAAAGGAAGAACTTCAACGGGGCTGGTCCACAATAATCACACCTCTATGCAAGTTTTGAGTAGAGCTCGTTTCACTGATGGAGATGATGAAAGCCCAGTTATGATTGGGACAAAGATGGTTGAAAGAGTAGTGAACATGAGGAAACTGGCCCCCCCAAAACATGAAGACCACCATTCATCTCGTGAGAATTCTTATGGAAAATCTTCTTCCGGTAGCTCTGGATTTGGAACTACACTTTCAAAGAAGTCTTTAGATATGGCAATGAGGCATATGGTATATCCATTTATTCCATTACTCGTGTTTTTATCTGAAATCAATTAGATTATGTAGTTTTAATTAATGATCAAGAGAAAGATATTAATGCTTTCAATTGTTTAACCTTGGTACATGCCTTGAAGTAAAAGACAGTAATTCAAAAGGGTTATTTCTGTTCCTTATATGTCAATAACATGGCATGTTCATATTCCCATGTATGACATTAAGTAACAGAATGACTGTAGAAAGAATTTTATTTTATTGCTTCAGTAGATTGACATTAATTTTAATGTTGATATATAGTAAGTACATTTGAGATATAGTGGAAGTATGTTAGAACTTGCAACAATATGTTGACAAAGACAAAGATTTCTGAATATCTGGATTAGATGACAGTTTTAAACAGCACACAAAGTGTATCTGAATTCGAATGTGTATAATACATTATGCAGCAATAAATAATGTATACACTGATTTGACACAAGCATGGAATCATTCACTTGTGCTTCATATAGGCAACTTTACAAGTGTGTGTTTGGTTTCTCTTCCACAGGACATAAGGCGAAGCTTCCAAGGTAATATGCGGCCTCTTGTGACAAGCATTCCAGCTTCCTCTATGTACAGTGTGAGATCAGGTAGTTCCTCAAAGAGCAGGACAGTGAGTGCTTCTGATTCTCCACTTGCCACAAGCAGCACTACCAGCTCTGAACCAAGTGTTAATAACAGCTCCATATCTTATGATGGAAGTGAGGCTGAAGAAAATGATTTTGCAAGTGAGAAGGGAAACTCTTGATGGGAATCATCAATCCATGATGGGCTAGGCATGATCATCATCACTGCTCTTGCCACTTTTGCCACTTTATTTGTATGTGGTACAACAAACAGCACCCATATGTTCATGTGATACCATGTTTCCAAATAGAGTGCTAGTGAAGAAAGTTTGTAGTATAGTGGTGCATTGCCTCTGTGCCTGCTAGAGTTGTGATACAATAGAAGTGTGCCTCGAGACATTTTATGAGCTTTATTGTAGGAAAGCACTTAAGCATGTTTGTGTCACGAGGATTGTTTGTACCGAACCTTGAACTACCAATTGACAATCTCGTTCAATTTTTACACACTAAATCTACCTGATTCTGCTTTGTTGGTTAGGAAAATAAGTGAGGAAAGAAAAAGAACAGAAAAGGGATAAATTTCTAATTTGTTTGGTAAAAGAAAATAGATGTTAAAATGACATAAATATGCTTAATTATGGAATATGATATATTATATGACATAATCCTTGAGTGAACAATATTTCAAGAAAATCTTTTCGGTCATTATTTGTACTATTTTTGTTCTTATTTATAAGACTCACGTTTAAAATGATGTTTATTTTTTTTATAAGATCCAAATTTAAAGTATATTTTATAAAAGTCGATGTTATACTAAGTGAACACCAGTTTATCAATAAATTTTGTTTTGATAGCCATGTGGGGGCAGGAGTTTATAGCTTACTTTTCTCTTTGCCTTGTTTGTACTTCTAAAATTTGGCATTACTGGAATACTGGTGTTATGGTTCTTATCTTTATAAGAGAAAGCTGGGCCAAATATTTTTTATATAGAGTCTCTTGAAAAAAAATATGTAATATCTTTATGCATACGAGAATATGAAGTTTTTTAAAAAATTAATTGGGTGAGCTTTTGGAACTTGTGCAGCATATTTACAAGTTAACAATTCATGTATATTGCTCAAACAATTCAACTACATCCCTTGATGTTACTTTCTTTTTATCATTCTCTTATACCTTCTTGAACGTGTGGTCTCGATCATTTTCATTTATTTATTTATTTATTTTTTATATATTTTTCAAACAATTGAGCTACATGTATGTTTTTATGTTACTTTCTTTTTATCATTAAAATATTTCATGTAAATTTAATTAATATTTTATTTATAATTGTCCTTTGTATTTGACGTGATAATATATTTTTTTTTTAAAAAAAACTTTTATATTAAAATGTCTTTTTAAGCCAAAAAGAGAGGAGATAATTGACAAAATGTTTCTTCTTTTCTTCTTCAAATATTTTCAGTTTTAACTTAGAAATAGCTTTGAAGTTAAACAAAAAATCACTGGGCAAACATACGTTAATGTGTTATCAAATACTTACATAAAATTAAGAGCAAAACACATTAGACATAATTATTTTTTTTTAAAAATAGTTACTCTTAATAACTAGTTAATTTGTATTGATTTCTATTAACAAGTCAATAATAATCACTACTATCTTCTCAGAATTATATTTGCAGAAATATCAGTTATAAATAAAAAAGAAATGGATCTGGTCAATGAATATTTAATTTAAAATACTAGTGAAAGAAAATTAAATACATCGTATTAATATTATTTATCATCTTAAAAAACTAGCATTATTGAATATTTTATTATTATTATTATTATTAGTATAATAATACTTTCTTTTTTAATAAATTTAATTTTTTCATAATCAAAATCCTAATAATCTAACCTATAGGTTACATAGTAATATAAGATTTAATTATATTCACATGAGAATGAATGATTTATATAATGAGAAAATTTGTGTTTAATTTTATCTCTGTGTAAATTTTTTTGGAATCAATAATAATAGTCATGTAATGGGAGACTAATTTTATTTGATCCAGTCAACTAAGTCCTTATAATCTTTACAAGAAAAGCACTATCCATTTGAGGTCAACTAAATCAGTTATGTACTCATTAGAAGCTTTCCAGAACTTCCAAAGGGTGGAGCAACTTACCCCAGCAACCAATTTGCAACCGAATCCAATGTAAGCACGTCATGTTAGAATCAGGGGTAGGAAGGTTAACATTCCAAGCATCTGCTAAACTATTCTCACATTATTATTGCATTACCAAAATATGTGATAAAGATCCTCATCATGCAAACCACAATTAGGGCATATGGCATCTGTGAATAAGTGTCTACGAACAAGGAAAGTTTTTTGTAGGAAGGGCATTACGAGCCAGTTGTCACAAAAAGAATCTCACCTAGGGCATAATGCAAGAAATATTTCCATATTCCAGACAATATGCCAATATCATCCGGGACATTAGCATGCAAATTAATCTTCATAGACATAATTTTGTCCTTAATGTTATGAGGAATAATTGTGGATACATTATGCAGATACCGTCCCTCCTCATTCAGCACATCCTTAACCCTTAGGCCCAAGTCATTAACATGCACCTAAGCACTGTGTAAAGACAAAGCCTCAGCTTCAAACCAAGGATATCAAACCACATGCTGCAATTGTCATCTCCAATTTGAAAAGCAAACCAATTTAGAGAGGTAATAAAATAATAAGAACCTTTCAAAGAAAGCAAATGGTCATCATCAACGTCTTCCAGAGAATATTTTTCCTGCATATAAGCTGCACCCAAAGCTTAATTATTAGGAATGAAATATGTCCCAATTAAATAAGCTTTCCTAGAAGCGAGACATTTTGAAAACGCGCAATTCGAACACCGTACCTAAGCCACCATGCTTTCGTTCCTTAGTAATTGTGTTCCATTATTTCACCAAATGGATTCTCCTCTCCATATTACCACTCCAAATAAATTGACGACACAACCTATCTAAAGTATCACAAACATTCTGAGGGAGCCATTGCTTTTATGCATAGTATGCATCGAGATGGAAACAAGAATTGCATTGACTAAGGTAACCCTTCCAGGTCTATTGACTAAATAAATAATTTATAAGTTTTAATATCAATAAAAGATATATTTAGTTACCTTACAAATTTTTAATATTTAATTTATATTAATCAAAATAATAATTGAATGCTAGCTAATTTTCCGTGCATTACATGGCATGGCCTGCATACTAGTTTACGCGAATTTGTGTAGCATGAAACAGTTAAATAAAATCACCCCTCCTGATTTCCGTCAAAGTTCTTGTTTTCATTTTTTTAATATAATATTTATACAATGAAATTAAAACAAGGGGATTCGTACTGTTTCGTGCAAACACTGTTCGTATAGCTGTATTGAATGATTGGTACAACTTTGAATTGGCATAAATAATTATAAACTCTAGACCTGTCATTATCTTAACAACAATGCTATATGGGATGAAAACTGTTTATACGAAGACAGTACGAAGAGAGGTGTATATGACTTATATTGGTTGAATATTAGTTTTAAAAAAATAAACCCTTTGATGGAAATTAAATCAAAGGAGATTGGATGTATAACGGTTTTGTGCGTACACGAATTTGTACGCATTATTATTCTCCTTATCCTTATCCTAAACTGAGCGACTAAAAGACTTACTAGTTTTGGAAATCAAACCAAGAGTTTAACTCGATTAATTAAACAGAAACGTGTGAGTGTGATAAATCTTCTTATACTTATGAATAAAAAGTCTTAGAAATCATATGATTATTTTATTTAGTTGAAACATTAATTATTGATATTGCTATGATATATGCATGGGGATGCATGAAAGTTTGAAGTGTATCAGCAAATGAGAAATGAGAATTTGAAAATCACACCGAAATTACTGAAATGAAAAAGATCGAGGACGAACGTGAAATGAAATCTCAAACCAACCCAATAGAGCTATTGGTAGCACCCTAATATAAGAAGGCAAGGCAAGGGTATGTTGAAATAGAAAGCAACTTATTAATATTCCAGTAACAGAAGGAGAAATGAGCATATCATGAGGTAACAAATATTGTTGTTCTACTACTACATGACTTGATTAATTTGGAAGATGATAGCTGAGGACTGAATAAAAATTGGCTCAAACAATGCCACACAATTCTGGGGGACAGTGGGACACAATTCAAGGCATCAATATTGTTGCTGTAATCAGTTGAATCAACAAGGCCACGGTCAACTCCGTTGCGAATTGGATAATTTTATAAAAAGAAGAAATAGGCAAATGATATTTTGCTGTAGGTGTGTGTCTTTGTGTTCTTATTTTTTTCGAAAGAGGGAACTATATATAAGTAAAAAAAAAATAATCACAAAATGTGTAGCCTAAGTTTCCCGAAAATATATGTACTTTAAATTTTAAATTATAGGAAATATTTTTCAATAATCTTTCACTAATTTAAAATATAAACAATAAAATAATATAATAAAAACATTTTTAATGGAGCATAATACATTGTGTTTTCAATACAAGGAACCTTTCAGATTTCAGTCTTAATCTTATATCCAATACATATGGACTTTCACTTAAAAAAAATACAATGATTTGATTGTTTTGAACTACACAGCTTCTTTAATCTGGTTTTAGAACACAATGACACAATATAATATAGGTGTTTATCTAAGTTTTAATTAGTGGTTGCACGTTTCACAACTTGTTTTATTTTTTTTTGTAAATTGTTTTTAATTTTTTCCTTTTTAATTAATTATTTATATTTAAATTGTTTAAACTGAAAATAATTTTTAGTTTGAGAACACTCTTTATTGCTTTTGTTATTTTTTTTAATTTTATTTGTTGTTTAAAATCAAATAAAGTTGATTTAAGAGAAAGTTTTGTTAAATTTTTTTTAAGATGATACTTCTACTACATTATATTTTTGTTTATTTTTATGTATTTTAATCTTTATCATGTTTTGAGTAATGATTATTTTAATTTTTATAGATTATAGTTTGTTTAACATAGATTTTTTCTCAATTATTTATGTGTCTATTGTCCAATATAAAGAAAAATTAAACTTATATAAAAATTTTTAATATAAAATAGATCTATAAATAACTCAATATAACGAACACAAACAAAGAAATTATAAATCTCTTTTCAATATATATATCATCCTATCTCAACTTGATGAAAACGGTAATTCTCTGAGAATATAGAAAAGAATGTATAAAATGAAAATCTGGAAGACGAAATGATTATGGGATTAATCAATAAGATTAAGATCCAAAAATTTTACATAAACATTAATTAGAATCATTATTAGTGATTTTGTCTTGGATACAATGACCCTATTTGATACAGGGGCTGATTCAAATTGCATTTTGAAAGGATTAGTTCCTACAAAATTCTTTGAGAAAACTTCAGAAAAATTGAGCACAACAAATGACTCAAAATTAAAAATTAACTATAAGTTATCTAGCGCAATTATTGAAAATCAAGGTCTTAGGATTAATACAAACTTTCTTCTGATAAAAAACCTTAAGAACGAAGTAATCCTAGGTACTCCCTTCATTAGAGTATTGTTTCCCCTTTAGATATCTAAGGAAGGAATAACTACCATTCATTTGGGAAGAAAAATTACATTTAATTTTTCTACTGAACCAATTTCAAGAAACATAAATTTCATAGAAAAGAAAATCAACCAAATCAACTTCCTAAAAGAAGAAATATTTGTTTAATAATATTCAGGTACAATTAGAAAAACCCCACTTAAAAGAGAAAATTCAATCTTTATTACAACATATTTAATCAACTATTTGTTTAGACTTGCCGCATTCATTGTGGAACAGAAGAAAACATATTGTCGATCTCTCCTATGAGAAAGATTTTAGGAAAAAATAAATTCCCTCAAAAGTTAGACCAATTCAGATGAATGAAGAACTTTTTTTATACAGTCAAAAGGAAATTCAAGATCTACTTGAAAAAGGCTTGATTAGAAAGAGTAAAAGTTCATGGTCTTGCGCTGCTTTCTATGTAAACAAACAAGCAAAACTTGAACGGGGTACACCTCATTTAGTTATAAATTACAAACCTCTAAACCAAGCCTTGCAATGGATTATGTATCATATTCCAAACAAAAAATTTACTCAACAGATTAAATTCTGCAAAAATATTTTCCAAATTTGACATGAAATCTGGATTTTGGCAAATTCAGATTCAAGAATCTGATAGGTATAAAACTACCTTTACAGTACCTTTCAAACAATATGAATGAAATGTTATACCCTTTGATCTGAAGAACGCCCCTTCAGAATTTCAAAAAATTATGAATGATATTTTTAATCCTTATTCAAAATTCTTCATTGTCTACATAGATGATGTCTTAATTTTTTTCCCAAAGCATTGATCAACATTTCAAATATTTGCATACGTTCATCCATATTATCAAACAAAATGGTCTAGCGGTCTCCAAATCAAAAATTAATCTTTTCCAAACAAGAATCAGGTTCTTTGGTCACAATATACATCAAGGTACAATTATTCCAATAGACCAGTCAATAGAGTTCGTTACCAAATTTCCCAACCAAATTTTAGACAAAACCCAATTACAATGATTCCTTGGTTGTCTAAATTATGTAGGAGAATTTGTTTCATACTTGAACAATATTGTTAAACTATTGCATGATAGGTTGAAGAAAAACCCGGCTCCTTGGTCTGACATCCATATACAAACTGTCAAAGACATCAAACTCAAAGTCCAATCCATAAAATGTCTGTATCTCCCTATTCTTCAAACATTCAAAATTGTCGAAACCGATGCATTTGATTATTCAACAAAAATGACATGTTAGAAATTAGGAGATTCATTGATTATTAAAGCTCAAAGGGCAAAAAATAACAACAAAAAAGAAAACACTGGCCGTGGAACACAGTTGCAGAAAGAATCACTGCATACCCTTTGTTAAAACGATGAGGCCACTTGATTACACATTTTAGGAAATATATACAGTGTAATACGCTCTTTATTATTGCATAAACCAGATCTAGTTCTATTTAGCCAATAGTTGACTTAGTTTTTGTTACGCTTATATATCTTTCTTTTTTCTTAAACGGACAAGCTAATTAGGTATATTTGTTTAAAATAAGTTTTTTAAAAATTAATAAAATAAATGGGTTGAAGGAATTAAAAAATAAAACTAATTAACTTCCCTTTTCACTTTTTGGTTCTATCTCTCTGGCCTCACTTTCTTTCCTGATTCTTGGAACATGTAGTTTTTTAAAGGAGAGGGAGAAAAAAAAATTCAAACTATTGTATATAGCTAGGATCCAATAATGATGCGTCTCTTCATTTAATAATAAAAATGTGAATGACATTTTATATGATGTGTATTTGATTATTTTAAATTTGTAATAGTCTTGATATAGTTAACTATTGCATAATAAATTATACGTTTTGATTGTATAAACTATTTTATAATGGCATAGAAAGCTTAAACCTAAATTTAGTTAGACTTCTTAGCTGTGCATTACCTGGGGCCCACTGGTAATAATAATGCATTTCTACTGCATGTAATAATGCCAATGGGAATTGGTCTCTGTATTTAATTTTTAATTATAAAATAATCTTGAAATTAGTCAACTTTTACATAAACTATTTTATAATGACAAAGAAAGCTTGAATTAAAATTTTGACTTCTGTGCATTACGTGTGGGTGTTAGCAAACCTGCATTACGTGTGGGTGTTAGCAAACCCCATAGTTTTTAAAAGGATTTTTTTTCTTCTCAAACTACGTATTTAAAGAAGTAAAATGCCAACACAGGTATATGTACTGGAATTAAGCCAAGATAAATCAGATTTCTTTTATTCAATCTAAAGATCAACTTGTAGAGATATGTTGACGAAATCAACCAAAGTGTTTTACAACTCACTCAGTTACTCGACATGTTGAATATCAAAGATATTTATCCTTTACTCACTCAGTAAATTTGTTATTGTTTATTATTATAAAAATCCCTGTGATGCAGTGGTATCCCAATGTTTTAAGGCCATTCTATTTTACTTTTTTTTCGTATAAGATCTAAATTTAAAATGATACTTAATCATTTTTATAAGATTTAATTTATAATTTTTCTTGTATTAATTATTTTTAGATTAAAAATATTTTAAAAATATATATATTTACAAACAATCAAAAGAAAGAAAAGTATTAATTACATGGATAATTTTCAAAAAATTATAAATTTAAGATAAATTTATTACTATTAACTAAATTAACTATTTTTTTAATCTTGATTAATTAGTTAATTGGTAAGATCACTTTACAAATTTATTACTTTATGTAGATGAGTCATTAATTACTGTAAAGGTGCAACATCTCTATACACATCGTATTGTATTAGAAGCAATGCATATGAATGAAGAAAGCAACGTTTTTACCCTCCTCTATTTAACACGAAGATGAATCAATTAATTAAATCTATATCCAGAGTGATTGATTAATTATCTGTTGGCGGTCGCACTGTGGTGGTACGGTCCGTTTTATCGAGCCTCCCTTTATATTACCTTATTTTATACAGCTACTATGAAATAATGCATTTATCTATATTTTTATAGATAAATATTAGTCTGATAATTTTTATTAGTGAAACATTCAAGATTCGAATTCATCATCTTATCTTCATTCTCTTCGCTACTAAGTCACCATTATAACACAGGCATCTCTATGTAATAATATGCTAATGTGAATGGTATTTAATATAATCTGTATTTAAATTTTAGTTTGAAATAATCTTGGATTTAGCAAGATTTTCTACAAACTATTTTATACGCATAAAATTTAGATATAGATTCTTAATTGTTTTTAATGTTGTTATCCAACCAGCATGTGGATCAATTGGAGTCTAGACAAAAAAAAAAAATGATGTTGCTATCCAGAATTGGAGTTTAACATAGTCTTTAATTTCTCTCAATATCCATATCTTTTTTTATAAAAAAATTGTATAAATTTATTTTATCTATTTATCTAATCTATTAATATATATAAAGTTGTTGTGAGAGAAAGAACTATCACGTTATTTTTTTATTCTCAGGAAACTCTTTTATATATATATATATATATATATATATATATATATATATATATATATATATATATATATATATATTTAAAACTATTTAGGTTTAAATATGTTTTTTATTCCTCAAATTTGGGTATTTTTGCTTTTGGTTTTTAAATTTTAATTTTTTTTTCTATTTAATCTCTCAAATTTGAAAATTATTTTTTTTAGCCCCTCCTAGCTGATTTTTGATGATTTGGATGTATAATTTGTGGTCATTTTTAATTAGATGATGGACTAAAAAATGGAATCAGGATTCCATTGGATCCAAATTCGAAAAAAAAATGTATCTTGCATGACAAACGTACAGAATGCAAAAACTGTTGATTCCTTATGAATGCAGGGAAGTTGGTTGCTGAATAGGGTGAGATGCAAAATGAGGAGGGGAGCAGCAGGTGGCGTGTCATGCAAGAGTGTCAAAAGGTGGGGGAGAAGGGAAAGGGAAGGGTAAAATTGTCTCTATAATTTTAAAAAAGACATAATGAGTGAAAATAGCAAAAATTGGGTGAGAATAGCAAAATCATATGTTGTCACATCAACTTATTTATCTATATATCAATGTATGAAAAGTTTTATCTTCTATTGTATCTATCTTCTCCTAAAAGATATATAAATTCATCCCTTTCACTCTCCATTTAATTTTAGGTTAAGTTGTCATATGTAATATTTGTTTTCTCCGAATCCCTTAAATTGCATTTCTCATTTGATGCTGCAATTCTCACAAGAAATCTTATGTAGGTGATATTCACAATTCTTTATCTTATGTTATTCTTCATAAGTGTTTTCCTCATCAATATTTGAGACACCTTTTTGTATGAAAAATATTTTTTATTGAAATTTTCTTCATTGTCTACTAGAGTTTCTTAGGTACTCTGAATTTCTCTTTTAATGATTTGGATTTTGCTGGATTTTATATGATTCAAAGATCATTGGAGAATGGTGCTAAAGAAGCTATGAAAATAAACCAATTAAAGCTGTTAATTCCTAATGTAAGTTTTATTTTTGTTCTCCTATGATAATGTTGAATGGTTGGTTTTTTCTTATTGACATTAAGTTTCCCGTATTTGCTTATGTGAATCATCTTGATGGCTACTTATCTATATATTTTCATCCTATTTCAGAAGGTATGAAGCTTTACATTTCTAACTACAAGGTGATCTTGATGGTAGGTTTTGAAGGTGTTGTTCCACCCAAGTATTTTGAAAGATAGAATCATGACATGGCAGACAACCAATAATTGACATATTAATAAAATTTAAGTCTATTAATTACAAATTAATTAGCTATTGATTATAAAATCATAACAACAATATTGCAACATATTATTAAAATTTCAAGAATACAAGTTACTCAATAGTCAATACAACCGGCTAATTAATTATAATTTAAAACGATTAGTAACTCGTTACAAATTATAACATTATCATTTACTATTAATATTTTGAAATACCAATTACTCAACACAAATTCTAATACAATCATTAGGTTTGTTAGGACAAAAATGTCTAAATTAATTTTAATTAATAAAATGTTTATATTTATTACAAATTTTAATATATGATATTCTAGAAATATTTAAATTTATTTAAATCATTAGTTTTTTTAGGATATTTAAATTATTTGTTAAGTTTAAAAAAATTTAATGTTATTAACACCTGCATAATCTACCAATATAATTTATTAATATAGCACATCACATATATAAAATAAAAGAAAAATGTATTTACAATAAATGTAATTTTTTTTTTCAATATTAAAGATAATTGACCAAGTGAATAGTTATGAGAAAAATGTGATGGAACACCTCTTTTAAGTAATTAATCTCCTCTCATCTTGTAGTTATTTGATATAGTTTAAATTATACTTTTTTATAATAATACAAATAAATTGTTTAAATATTATTTAACTACAGTGAGCAACTGGCTGTCAATTTTTTATCTCCTATCTTCGTAGCAAGGTGATGTGTAGTATATTATATTTTACCATGACATTTACCAAACTTGCATAAATGTTACTTTTAAATGAATATAAAATATCATGGGTGTGTTTGCTAATATGATCTAATTTGATTATTTTGGCACATGATACCTTATGAGTGGCTATGTTCAAATGCTGGTTTGGCCTATTGGTCTTCCACTACTATCCCATGGACACAAGACTTTAGGGATATACGCTTTGTCAAAGGTGAATTTATCATTATTTTATAACTTTGTCTATAATTTGATTTGGACTCCAACACGCACTTTAATTGATTAGAGTGTAAAAGAAGTGTGCAGTAGTCACTTTGTTTATAATTAGTAGTAATGCTATTATAACATTATACCATATTTGATCATGTGGTATGCAACTTAGAATACATGCTCCTTCTGTTTTCTTTTTATTCTTGTTCTAGGGACAAGTCTCATCTTACCTTTAATTGTAAGACTGTTTTTCAACAAATTCAATATACCTTATGCTGACTTATTCATTTATAAAAATTATATCTATACTAAAATGATCAATATTTTATTTACAATCAATATTCTTTTCATCAATGTTTTTTATTATTTTTGTAAAACATATTTGGCAAACATGGCACTCAAGAAATTTTACTCTTTTAATAATAATTATAAATTTAATTTTCATTTGAATTGTCATCTCAGCATAAACACATCATTTAAATTATGTCATATTAGCCAAATTTCATTTATAATTGTTAAATTTCTCCTCTTGCCTTACAAAAGTAGTAAAAATAACTTTAAGATCATATGACAATGTACAACAAATAGTGACTTGTTCTACCCATTTCACTACTATGAAATAGTATGTTTATTTTTACTTTTCTTATCTAAAAATAAAAAATTATGTTCTTAGGGAAGTATAACTTTTATTTAAGTTTCCAGTTAAGGATGTAAATTATATTATACCTTTCTTATGTCTTCAAATTAAATTAAAAAATTAAAGTTCAAAGGTTGTGAAATACTAAGGACAACAAAGACAACATCAGAAATACAATAATATTCACATCCTCAAGAAATATTATTTCAAAGGTATTTTTTTTTACTTGAGTGTTTTGATAGTAGACCATAGATTAATTCTAATACTCATATGTGAAATAAAAATTTAATTTAATTGTTCACATTTTACTTTTTCTTTATGTATATTATATTTTAAAACGTTTCTCTCATACTTAGGTTTGTGTGATTGACATAAAATTTTAAAATTTAAGTAAAATTATAAAAACAATTATGCCATTTTATTCAAACCATGCCTCTATTTTTCATCAACAAGTAATTTAATTTTTAAAAATTTATTTTGTAAAATTTAATTTATATACTTAGGGTCTGTTTGGTTGGATGGGAAGGAAGGGGAGGAGAGGGAAATTTTTCTTATTATCTTCAATTTCCTGATTATTTTTTCCCCACATTGATCTTTAAAATCAATATTTGAAAAAAATTGAATAATCTTTTAAAAATAAAATATAAGAATATATTTATCATCATCTTAAATATATTAAATTCAAAAATATTTCAATTAAATTAATGAGGATTAAAAAATCAATAAATTAAAGAATAAAAATATTTGAAGATAAGAAAATAAGACAATTTAATAAAATTACATAATTTATTAAAAAATTCCCCTTCCCTCCTTCCAACCAAACAGACACTTGGTTAATGTTTTCTTTCAATTCACACTGGTGCATCAAAAAGTAACTAAAAATATTGAAATTTTAAGATTTTTGTATATTTATATTTAATATTATATACATTCTATATATATTTTTTACATTATATATTTTAATAAACATATAAGCCTCTCAAAATTAATTAACAATTAATATTTAACTGATAATTAAATACAATTTAAAAATTTAAATTACTCATTAACATTTGTAAAAAAATTATTACATTTTAAATTTTCATTAGAACACATTTTTTTATTGATTTTTCATATTAAAATACTTAATTCAGATTTGATTTTATGATTACTAATATATGATACACTTTTGAATTTTAAATTTAAATTTATCTCATTGTTATGTGTCATTATGACACAATTTGATTTTTGATTATTTATATTAATTATTTGATTCAGAATTGATTTGATTAGTAGCGTATATCACAATTTTAAATTTCAATTTCTTAACTCAATACATATTAAAATTATTTATTACCTTACGTATCATACTACTATATAATTAAAAATGTTTTCTAATTACATACAAACTTGACCTACTATATTCTCTTTCTTTACATAAGAATCCAACAAAGTAAAATATAATATGGTGTTGCGGGGTGAAAAGGTAACCATTTCCTTTTACATTTTACATATCATTCAATCTTTTCATATTAGTAATTTCTAAATTCTAATGTATTTTATGCTTTATAAGTATAAATATAAATAAATATTTCACATCAATAAAGTTCATGATCTAAAATTAGTTTTCAAACTAATATATAAAAAAATATGTTGGTTAAACAAAATTGAAATTTATTTATTTTTCACATTAATATGTAAAAATATATTTCACATCAAATTTAACTATTACAAATATAATTTTATTTACTATCTCTAATATTACATATTACAAAATGAAAAATAATATTCTACATTAAATTACTTCAAAAATATTTTATGCTGATTAAATTTATTTAATATTTGCTTACTACTATTGTCAAGAAAATCAATAACATATCCATTAGCATTCTTCTACACTATTTGAGTTTGGTTCAATGAAAACTCTAGCTCAAAGGGTGGATGATAGAAGTGTCTTAACATGTACAACATTAATTTTTTGCAAATTTATAACTAATTTATTTCACTCTAACATATCTCATATTTTATTATAGACATTATTGGTACACTTCATGCACTTAAATGACGAAGACTTAATTGTAAGCGGCAAATTAAACCAACAAAAATAAGGAGATTGAAATTTCTACTAAAAGAGTAAATAAATTATTCTTACTTTATCATTAATTATAAATTTTGATTAAGTAATAGATTTGTACAATTCACTAATATATATTTCTTTCCACGATAGAATAATATAAAACATTACATTTTCACATCTCTTTGTTATCCGTTATTTCCATAAATGAAGTTGTTAAAATTACTTTATAGACAAATATAGCCTCAAAATCCAAAAAAAAAAAAAACAATCAACATCCAATAAAAAGGTTCAAAGATAGTTACAATAACTTCTATAATGGATAAGAAATTCAAAGATTTGATTACTTTTAGAAATTTAAAATCCTTAACAAAATTTAGGCTTAAATATGTTTTTGATCCCTAATAAATACTCAATTTTTTTATTTGCTTCCTAATAATGTTTGTTTTGCTTTGAATGCCTAATAAAATAACACTTTTATTTTTAATCCTTGATATTTTATTTTAGTCCCTGATAAATTAGAAAATTTTGTATTTGCTTCTTAATAAATTAACAAATTTCATTTTTGTCTGTATTAATAATAAATGAGAAATATTTATTATAGAATAAACATAAAATTTGCTAATTTACCAAGAACTAAAAATAAGTGGCAAGGACCAAAAATAAAATTGTTGTCATTTCACCATGGAAATTGAAATTATTTTTCTAAATTTATTTTTTATATTAATTTTTAAAAATTAATATATATATATATATATATATATATATATATATATATAATCTTTAAATAAAAATTGATCCATAAATTCCTATCTCTTTATTTTTATATTAGCATGTTTATTTAATTTGATATTTATTTATTTATTTGAGATGTTTCTTTACTATCTTAAGTATTATTTTCAATTCAACTTATTTAATAAATAAATAATTTTAATTTAATTAAGTCTATATCATATATTTTGCTTACAATAATTTTTTTTATATTTTATTTAAGATAGTAATTTTAGTTTACTAACAATTATATTGTAATAATTGTTTTTTAAATGAGTATTCAATCGATTCAACTTCAAGTACAAAGATCTATATCAACTTATACCATCCTAATTGTGTAAAGTTCAACTTAGGGTAAAATGAACTTCCTTCTTTTATTTTATTTTTATTATACACATTTTGTATCATTCAACAAACAAAATTGTTAGTTTATTGTAATTCTTTGATTGATGTAACTATGTAGAAAAAAATTGGAGCAATAACAAATAAAAGAATTATCTTCTCCAAGTTCCGCCAACATTGATCTTGACAGAAAAGTGTTAAAAAAATAGAAGATGTTTGCAAGATATAAGGTCCATGATATGAGTATTAGAACCACATGTATGCTAACTTACCATAACCTTCATATTCATAATATTCAATCATACTTTATTTTTTCATAGTTTCAACATATATAAAATAATAGGATAATATTTTCACAATTCATGCAACAATCAATGAGATTGACTATACGTCTCGTTAGAATTATGTTACATGTGAGAGATGTCAAAAGAAAGTTAGAAAAGAAGAAAATGAATACACTTGTGGAGAATGCAAACAACCATCTAAGGTTAACATACCCCCAATATTGTATACACTTTGCAAATGCACTTTTATTTTTGAAATCAAGCTCACAACTCAGCTTGAAGGAAGGTCAAACTTATGCCGTCACAAGGACTTACATCCCAAAAAATATCATTCATCATGATTCTCACCTCAAAAAAATTAAAAAAGTAACCATATTTATGTTTTATTTACATTTTTGCTTCTGTACAAAATATTAATAATTTCGTCCACTAATTAATATTTTTATTAAAAAAAGGAGCACATTTCACCACAACAAATATCATTAGATGAGTCTATTCAATAACTAATTATAAGTCAAAGTCCAAAAATACAAACATTTAACAAGTCAAAAGGTACAACTTCATCATTTAATGAAGAAGTTTATTCAATCTCGTAAGTCCATTAAGGAAAAATAACCCACTAAATAACCTGTTCTAACATCATCCGATTAAGGATCAATCTTACTTCAATGTTTAAAAATGAACATACCAAAGAAAACAAAAGTCACCAACATAAGGAAATAAATACGTAAAAAAATCTATTTAAATAAATAATTTTTGATGTTTTATTCATATCATTTTTATGTGTTTTATCATTATGGTTGACTATTTTTCTTTCATTAAATATATTTCTTTGTCTGATTATGTCAATTTTACTTTATTCTTGTATTACTCTTATGAAATTTATTTATAATTATGTTAATCAACTTTAGTTGAGTGGTTAGTCCCCAATTTTAAAATATTACCTTATAAATATATTGACAAATAAAAAATATCTTAATTTATACACATAATTTAAAAATAATATAAAATATCATTAACAATTATATTTTTAAATTTAATTTATCAAACAAATAATTTATTTAAATATTTCTTTAATTATTTATAAACGGGTGCACTGGGTGGGTCTTTTTCTAGTTATTATTATTATTCATTGTCTTGGTCTATGTCTTCACAGCATCACTCTACTGTCTTATATAAAAAATATAAATCATAATACATTAATATTATTCATTTTGTCAAGCAAAGATCACCATATAAGTAGACAACAAAGAAAATAATAAAGACATGCAGGTACATGTCCCTTTCATAGTTTAACCCCCACTTCGTTTGATCTTTGCTGCCGTTCCTTTCTGTTGATAGCTGCTTCCTTGACCCTTCGTTTCATTTTTCCATTTCCTAACAATTTATGGATTCACACGTTCCTTCCAACCCTGCAACACTGCTACCTCTCATAAACTATCAAAGCTTTGGTTACTTTTCTCTGTACGAGTAAAAACCACAGTTTTTCAACGTTTTTAAACCCCCCCATCAGGTTGAAACCTCAGGCTAGGATTTTGGTTATAACAGTGATTCAAACCATGCTGTGAATTCTTTTAACCCTGCAGTGTATTCAAGTTTCCAACTTGCTTCGTTCTTTTCCAAAAGGTAGTTGGCTTGAGTGTCTTGTTTTCATCCTGGTTGGTGGTTGGTGTGTGTGATAAATTTGAGGGACAAATGTCGTTACAAATTTTAATAGGAGCGTAGGAGACTGGAGCTGGGGCCATAGCTATGTTTTGCAATTGCTTTGGTGCTTTGAATCGATGTGGAAGGAGGGATGATTCTGAAGACCAGCCACATGAACAAGGTATTAAAAAAGAATATGCATTTAAATTGTATCATGGATTAATTGTTTGTGTCTAAATGAACTTTTTTTATGTGTCATGTTTCTATATTTTCTGCTGAAATGCTAGATAAGTGTTGTTACAAAAGTTGGAATTATCTAATTATTGGTGGCAATAAACGGATGATTGCTTAATGAACAGACTGCATTTTCTGGCATTTTTTTGTTTTCTGTCTATTAAATCCCACAGATGAGAACATAGAGGCAATTTTTATAAATTGTTGCAGGTTCTTCAGTGAACTGTGTCTAGGATGTAGGATTGGGTGTTGCTGACAGCTAACTTTAGGCTGTCAAAAATCAAAATTGATTTTGATGTACTAACTTGGATAATTTGATTGATTTTTCCTAGAAAGAAAAAAGATTTAATCCTGGTTAATGAGGCTTTAATTCTCACCCTCATGGTCAAAATGTTGTCAACCATGGAACTCATGGTACACTTATTAAATATATTTGAAATTTATTGTGCCGGGATCTATATGTTGCTAGAAATAATTAATTGCATGTCAAACATGAGGTCAACCAGTTGAATTATCATTTATCTCTATTGAACCAACTTACTACTCCCAAGTCCCAACTTAATGGGATGCATTTAAATTCTGATATCCTATTTTAAATGCTTAAATATTAATATTGAAATTTGACTACTGAAGATGGCTGGCAGGGGTGGTTGGCCATGGTTTGGTTACATTATTTTTTGGTTATGTACTTGTGTTATATTTTATTGAATTCATCCCATATGGTGGAAATTATTTCAAATAATATAAGCAAAATATGCATGTATCTCTATTTCAGTTGAAACTTGTCTAGATCTACTGAGACATCTTCACTTGGACATTATCTTCCTAAAATTGCATTCTTGACTCTTTTTATTTGTATTTTAAATTTTGCATCCTGTGATTTATTTATGTAAGCTTTATATGTTTTTGACCCGACAGTGGTTGCAACTAAAATGTTTAGCTATAACTCATTGAGATCAGCAACAGGAGATTTTCATCCTTCAAGCAAAATCGGTGGAGGAGGCTATGGAGTTGTCTACAAGGTGAGAGTTGTGACCATCATTTTTTTCTTTCTGTTTTTATGGTTCCATTCTTAGATGGATTTCAGTACATTTCTTTGCTGGTTGTCATTAATCTTTGCAGGGAGTTTTAAGGGATGGTACTCAAGCTGCTATCAAGTCTCTTTCTGTAGAGTCTAAACAGGGAACCCATGAATTTATGACAGAAATTGATATGATATCAAATATACGGCATCCAAATCTTGTGGAACTGATTGGCTGCTGTGTTGAGGGTAGTCACCGAATATTGGTTTATGAATTTTTGGAGAACAATAGCCTTGCGAGCTCTTTGCTTGGTAAATACCAGAACAATTTAAATATGTATTAGAATTTGAGTGTTATCTAAGTTAGTTGGCTGTTCAACTTTTCCATTTTTGAAACCAGTTTATCTTAATATAATACTCACTCACTTGGCCAGTTTCATTGATCTGGGTTGCTCAAATATTGGAGCATGCTATAAACTAAAGATTTTGGGGAGGGAACACAGAGTTTTGGAGATTTTTAGTGCGACTTCTCTGTTTGGTTGGATTATCGGGAGTCAAGGGTTTGATATGCATATGCTACTAAATCAATGAACTGAAGTGTTATTTATTAATTGTTTTATGCTAATGCTGAGAGAATATCTTTACAGGTTCAAAAAGTAAATATGTTGCTCTGGATTGGCCAAAGAGGGTTGCTATTTGTCGTGGCACGGCTTCTGGTCTAACTTTTCTTCATGATGAGGCACAACCAAACATTGTTCACAGGGATATCAAGGCCAGCAACATATTGTTGGATGGGAACTTCAATCCGAAAATTGGGGATTTTGGTCTGGCAAAACTTTTTCCTGATAATGTCACCCATGTTAGTACTCGAGTTGCAGGAACTGTGTAAGCACTAATGTATCTACTAATATTTCTATTTGTCTAACTGGTGCCAGAATATTTCCTTTTGATCATTGCTTAAAATTTAGTCTACTTTTTCTGTAACTTTTTCAAATACTCATTCATGTCAAAGGAACCAATTATCAGTGTTCTTAAATTTTTTAGTTTCTTATGAATCTTTGTAGACAGCATTAATACCAATGAACTGCTTGATCAACAACTTTTGTAGCTTCTTATGAATCTTTGTAGACAACATTAATACCAATAAACTGTTCTGTGCAAAAATAAAAACTAAAAGTAATTGTTTGTATTCTCCTATGTTTCTCCGGAGGCAGATTAGCATCTTTGTAATATGGAGGCCACAGACAGTAGATCCTTATCTCACTCATTTTTTCAGTATAGGTACATCAATAATTCTTTGTACGAGACTTGGCCATAATACATAAACCTAGTTTACCTTCTGTTGCAGGGGATATCTTGCCCCAGAATATGCACTTCTGGGGCAACTTACAAAGAAGGCAGACGTGTACAGTTTTGGGATTCTTATGCTTGAAATAATCAGTGGGAAAAGTAGTAGCATAGCTGCCTTTGAGGATGATTATTTGGTTTTGGTGGAATGGGTATATTTCTTGATTCTTGAGTATGATTAATATTGATCTGATACAATATATGCTAGGATATTCTCTTAGCTTCTTTAATTGCAAGAGATATAGGAACACATAAAGATAAATAAAGTCATTAGTACAAGTAGGATGCTTGAGAAGGGGGTTTGATCGAGCCCTTCAAAACGTTTTTCTTGAACACAAACTTCAAACTGAAACTTGACAGAGAATAGAGTACTGATAAAAACTTTTAGTAGACAGGTAACTGATAAAACCAGAAAATCTGAGGCTTAGCATATCTATTAAAATAAAGAGGATAGAAAGCGAAGGAGCTTGCGCAGCTGGTTTTATACTGGTTTGACCTAGGATGAAACTTACATCCAGTCCCCGACACGAGGTGAGATTCTCACTACTCACTACTCAGCAGCAAGTATTCTGAGTTTTGGCCTCTTCTGGCTAGTTACAATATAGCAGTTCACAAACTCAGCTTATTGGTTACTTACTAACCTACAAATCTAAAACACAAGATAGAATTTTCAGCCTAACAGCATAGTTATGAATAGAGCACTATAGCAGTGTGGAGAAGCCATGAGCTACTGTAAGAGAACATTTTTTTTCAAAAGAGGATTTTATCCTCTAGAAAGATGGAGATTGCCCTTAAATCATTTCTGTTGGAAATTCCTCCATAATTAAGGTTGGTTCACATTCAAGTAAACATGCAAATTCGAATACATGGGAAATTGAAGAATACATTCCAAAGCATGCATAGAAAGTTGTGGAGCACTTTTCAAGGAATTGAAATTGGTTCCTTTGACCTTGAGACTTACACACTCCACTTAGGAAATTGAAGATTAGAATTACAAGGAGTTTTGTGAATGTAATTCATTTATTGACATCAGTAACTCACTCTTAAAGGAAGCCACACCCCTCTCCTATAAATAGGGAGGCTTGTGAAGAGTTGGAGTATCCCATCTCATTCCATCCAAAGAGTGATAGTGAGAAAGAGAGTTCTAATTTTCACCATACTTGGTGAGAGTTAAGAGGAATTATAAACCATCCTTGTTGGGTGAGGTCGAGAGATATTTTTTTTGTATTGAGAGAGTCATTATAATCCTACTTTAATAGTGAAGATATTTACTTCCGTGGTTTTTTACCTTTCACATTGAAAAGATTTTTCATGTTAAAAATTTTTGGTGTCTTTCTTCTATTCTCTATTCTTGTTTTTCCATTTTCGTTGAGTGCCTATTTTGAGTCTACAAAGAAGGAAATAGTGCTGGTATTTTCCAATAATTTTCGTTTTGTTGGCCATCCAATACATATCCTTTTGTTTGTTATGAAACCTTGCTACACAAGTTTTTGGATTACTGACTTATATAGAGATATTTTGCATCAGAAAATTTTTCAGATAGATTTCATATGTCTATCATCCTTGTTTGCTATCCGATCTCAGATTTATTTCAAAACTTGTCTGTAATTTTGAGTTTTTTAATTTTAGGCTTCCTAAGAAGCTCATTTATGTTTTGGTTTTTTCAAAATCATTTTATTTATACATGAGGCATTCCAATCTTTATGAATTGAACTTCTTTAGGAACCTTCAAATCACTTCATTAGTTGATATAAATGCATTCTAGATCAACTTGTTAACTATCATATTAATTCTCCCAACAGAATTCATGTATCAATAATCATGTAAAAAGAATTCATGTATCAAGCATACTTATCACAGTCATTTAGGACAAAATGTCTTGTATCATATTCATTGCAAAGCATACATCAAAAGGGGATTCTTGAACTAACAATAAATTATCAGTGGTAAAGTAGCTTTATGATGGCATCTTGTTTTCCTAGCCTAATGGGCCTCTTTGCGAAGTTGAAATTTGAGGCTTATCATTCGTAAACTTTTAAAATTTGATTTAATGTTAGGATATGGAAGATTTGGAATGATATTTGGAGTCTAGAGGATATTCTCTTACTTGGGGAGTACTTACTCTCATTTCTATTTGTGCCTTTTCTGCTATTTCTTTCTTTTGCAGCATCGTTTTGATGCAAAACGTATTAGGTTCATGTTCATTAAATGGTTTTGCATGTATATATTGAATGTTATTAAACATTATTGTATCCCAAAAAACAAAAAGCACAACAGAACTAAACAACAACATCAACAAAAGCTTTTTCCCATTAGGTAAGATTAGTTACATGGAACACAAGACATTATTATTGATTAGCTCAGTTATGAGCAGATCTTCAAAGATATTAGTTATCATGAGATCCCTCCTAACAACCTCCTCCCTGTTCTTTCTTCAGTTCTTGGTCTCCCTCCCTCTCTCCTTTTTCACATGACTAAAAACCATGCAATCTAATCTCTTCATGGGATTGAAAAGCACAAAGCAAACAAAAACAAAAACAAAATTTAATGCATCCTTTTTACTATTTTTGATCATAAAAAAAAAACAGCATTATCCTGTTTCTCCTTACTCATCATTCATGCGTGCAGGCTTGGAAGCTGAGAGGAGAAAATAGGCTTTTGGACCTTGTTGATTCAGAACTAAGTGAATATGATGAGAGTGAGGTGTATAGGTTCCTCATAGTGGCTCTATTTTGCACCCAATCAGCCGCTCAACATAGACCAAGCATGAAGCAAGTATTGGAAATGCTTTGCAAGGAAGTTCATCTCAATGAGAAGGCATTGACTGAGCCCGGAATATACAGATGGCACAGCAATGGAAAGAGGGGTGGTTCTTTGAATGAGACATCATCTTCTCAAGCAATCAAGTACAAAAGAACCGAAAATCCACATGAAGCACCTTCAACTCACTTCAGTGGTACAGATATTGTGACAGAGATGCTTCCAAGATGATCATGGTTACATGTGTATGTGGCGTTAGGTACATATATAAGTAGAATGTGGTCATATATATCATTTAGTAATTAGGAATAAGATCAATGTTTTTCCAAAGGGAAATACAATATCATGGGAAGAAAGGCCTTATTCGTCCGCATGTGTACGTAATATATGCGTGTGTATATACATATTTTCACTTTGCTAATTGTTTCTTTATGCTGTTAAAGATGTGATGATGATTCTTTTGTTGTATGTTCCTCAGTTCCTCTATTCCAACCTACATGAAGATTAAAATTGTTACTAACCTGGATATGATTTTTCAAATGTAAGTACGCGTCGGAGGTATTACAGTATCCAAGACCGTATCCATTGTCATAATAAATCTTTTAGCTCTATGAGAGAGAAGAATAATGCATTAATATGGTAGAAACTATAGAGAAGATAAAATAGGATTTTATTCACCATATGTGCGCAATAGATGAAATTGTTTAAGTGGTTTATATCTTGAATCAATTAGACAAATTCTTTTTTCTAAATTTTGTTATATATTTTTTTATACTACTTTTAATTCAGTTATTCTTGTTAATGATAAAAACTTCGTATCCCATTGCCCAGAGGCTCTTCGCTATGCGAAGGTATGCGGGAGGGATGTTGTACACAGCCTTACCCTTGCATATGCAAAAATGAAAAGAAAATAGAGAAATTAATTAATCTTAAAAGCCTATCAAAGAAATGATAAGATATTTTCATATATATATACTCTTTTTTACGTTGAGCACATTTAGAGGGTTTTGGATTTTTGCCACTCTTTCTCTGTAAGAGTTCCTTTAAATTTTGCTAATATAATGTCCGCATAGGTTCAGGAATACCTATAGATAAAGTATAAAGTAAATTATTATGTGATAACTATACCTGAGTGCTAAATGTGATATTTTTTTAATATATGAGACTTTTTTATTTTATAAAAATTAATAGATTTTTTTTATCATGTGGACCTAAAATTTATGTTTCAATCATTTTATTCTTAAATCGACTGCACATGTCATCATCAAATGGGAGGATGGAGAACAAGCGAAGCAACCCCAGTTTTTTTGTTGTTGTTGTTGAATGAAGCAACCCTAGTTGGAAAAGCAACTTAAAAAGTCGTTGGAGAAGATCTTGTTGCATTTTATATCTGTTGGCCAAAAAGAAAGAAGCGGGCACTATGAACTAGATAATTTTATATTGTTATTTAATAATAAATTATTAATATTATAATTTTTAAGAGAATTATTATAAAAGTTAATAAATTTATTATATAAGATAATTTATGATTAAATAACTGTAAAGTAATTTTACACTGTATAATTTTTTTCGTATATAATTATAAATTAATTAGTTTCAATGTATTATTTTTTTCATGTTTTGAAGAGTACCATTACATTAAATCCAAGTTTCAATGTCATATGATTATGTTTATGCTTTTAGTTATGACATATGTTTCAATGATTTAAGAGTATGTTTGTATGTTTTTAATGTTATGCTTAAATGCTTAAAGGTGAATTTTCAATTGTGATAATTTTTAATTAATATTTTTATTGATTTATTAATTTTAAAATTAGTAAAATGTGGGTATATAGGTACCCAATAAATATGTAAATTTCAAATACTAAATATGGGGATGGTACTATAGTATCCTACCAAGAACTTATCCATTGTCATTGTAATTTTTTTTAAAAAAATTTATGAGAGAGAAATAATAATGCATGCATTAAATATGATAGAAACTATGGAAAAGATAATATAGGATTTTATTCATCAACTCAGTATGTACCAGAGATGTATATATAGAGTACAAGATAATAAAATAACTCTAATTTATTTACTAAATTATCTATAACTTAAATTTGAATTTAAATGACAACTAAAAGATAAACTTAAATTACCATGCTAATAGTCTAATACGCACTCACGCGGGTGGTTGAAACAAGATCAATCTTATCAATAAGAAATTTGAGAATATATATAAGCTATCTATAAATTATATTTATCTAAATTAAGTTTAAATTTAAATGAAAACTAATGGATAAGCTTGAATTATAATGTCAATGGTCCAATAGTAACTACATTAATGATATAATTTAAAATAAGATAATTATCTAAAATCTATTGATTATTAAAGATGAAGTTGTTTAACCCATTTATATCTTGATTATTAAAGATGAAGTTGTTTAACCCAATTATATCTTGAATGAATTTGATCAATTCTTTTTTCGAAGTGTTGTTATATATGTTTCTATACTACTTTTAATTAGGTTATTTTGGTTAATGATAATGAAAATAAAATAGAGAAACTAATTAATCTTAACACCACTGCAAAAATGATATACAATTACATTCAAAGAAGTATTAAAACCGTTTTTGAAGCCAACATCATAAAATTTTTTGACTTTCCACGACGATTTCATAAAGAATCTCATTATAATAATTTATCCCGCCTCATAACTTGCACATCACACAATAATAATACTTGTATGATACAAAACACACACACACACACATATATAATTAAAATTACATCAAAAGAAATTACTACTAGGCATTAACTTTACAACTTTCTTTAATTTATGATTAATATATATATATATATATATATATATATATATATATATATATATATATATATATATATATATATATATATATATAACATGTTAATCATCATCGTGGAAAAATACATAACAAGACAATAATTTGTATAAAATAAGCCAATATTATTTAGAGTATAATTCACGTTAATAAAAACAATTTTTAGGATTCACACTCAACACAGGAACACATCAATTTCACAGTAAATTTTTATGGGACATCAATTGGTTCGTCAAACATGTATAATTCACAGTTATAATTATAAAGATAAAATCAAAATTTGCAGAAACACCCAAAAAGCTCATTCTGATTGATACTAAGGATCCCTACACATGTTCTCACTACTCCTCAATTGTGAATAACTCATCTCTTACCTCTAAGCGGGTTCACGTGTGTAGTTCGATAGTGATAGCAGCGTCTCTAGCAATTCCCTAAAATTCTTCAAGTTTTTCTTGTTTGCTCTGTTCGGATTTCCAAGCGTTAGAGAGGAGAATAGATTGTGGCCTCCACTTTACTGTCAAAGTGCGACACTAATTTCTCTCTGCAAAAATATTATTTCACAAATCCCAACGGTGAGAATGTGAGAAAATGAGTTTCAAAGGTGGTATCCAAATTTCACGACGACCCAACGGTTGATGAATCTGAGATTGTAGTTTTACTGAGACAGGTTTTGGGTGTATGTGGGAATAGAGAAAGCTCAGTGCAAAGGACATTTCTTTCACCATGAATATTATCTTAAAAATCCCAACGGTGGGTGTGCGGGGAAATTAGTACCGTACCTCGTGTTCAAATTTCACAACAATCCAACGGTTAGCTAGTCCAAAATCATCATTTTACTTAAACAGGTTTGAGTGTATGCAGGGAAAGATAAGGTTTTGGAGAGAGTGCATAGATGTGTCGTAAATGGAAAAATTGACCTATTACTTCTCTATTTATAGCTATAGCTAGGGTACTCTTGGTCTTTTATTTACTCCATTTTTTATTTTATAAAAATAAACTCTATTTTATTTTCTATCAAATGAATATATAAAATATTTTTTTATATTTTTCTTCAAAGCATTATTTTAATTAATAAATTTATTTCTCTTTATTTATTTAATTATAAAAACCTCATCATTTTTTCTAAAACCCTATTTATTTTTAAATAAAAAACATTTTTAATTTATTTACGAAAAATGGGTTGTTACATACACCAAAGAGAAGATGCTTTCAAGAAGTGTTAGTAGTAGTGAGGAGATTGACAATTAGTCAAGAAAACGCGAGAAGAGTTCATCCAAGAACTTCTAGAGAGTCATGTCTAGAAAGTATAGGATTTTCTTTCTTTTACATCAAAAGTGAGATATCTTTTGTTGTTCCATTTGTTCAACCCTAAAGGAAATGTGTATGTAAAATGTTTTAAGTCAAGCCTTAAGCAAAGAAATTATTCTTCATGAGCACATAAGCAAATAAAAATGGAAGCTCACTGAATGAAGACAATGACGCAGAGTTGCAGGTCACGGAGAATCAAGGCATGAGCGTCAGGCTAGGGCGCGAGAGTGAGGCCACAACGCGAGGCTGAGGCTAGGGTGGTGTAAGAGTGATGGATTTGTGGTTAATGTTACAACACAAAGTGGACACGAGAGTAAGGGATTTCTAAAAGAGAGTGAGCGCGACAAGGCAGTGTCGACATTACATATATGTTTAAACTTAAAGACGGTTTTCAAAAACCGTCTTTGTATTCATGTAATCTAAGACGATTTTAGCACGAAGTTGTCTTAAGTAACTTCTAGTTAATTTAAAAAATGTCACTGATTTTTTCATACAGTGGTTTCAAAAATGGTCTTATAAGTAATTATCGTTAAAGACACTACTAGAAATAAGCTTTTTAATGACGGTTCTAATAAGCTTTTAACGACGGTTGTAAAACTGTCTTCTTTGAAGGCAATGACGTTGAAAATGATTAACAACTACGACGATTCTAGAATAACCGTCTTAAAAAACATGCACATTCAAAGACAATTTTTATGTAACAACCGTCTTAGAAGAAGCACATTCAAAGACGGTTGTTACATAAGAATCGTCTTTGAATGTGCCTCTTCAAAAACGATTGTTACATAAAAATCGTCTTTGAATATATCTCTTTTAAGACGGTTGTTACATAAGAACCGCTTTTGAATGTGCCTCTTCAAAGACGGTTCTTATAAGTACTGTCTTTGAATGTGGTTCATTATGTAAAGACATTTGTAGAGAAACAGTAGTTTCTTTCTAATGAAATTATTTGCGTGTGAAATCAATAGGTAATAAGTGATTTGTAGATTTCACACACAAATAATTGTTAAAAAAGAGCCATTATGTTAAATTTATTACAGACAAAATTATCAAATAAACTTAATAAAATATACTCATTCCAAACAATGAAAACTTAGCATCAAGACAATTAACATACATAATCACTCAAATAGTATAGATGCAAACTCAACGACAACAAAATATTTATGGACATTAGTATACATGTATAGGTAACAAACTAACTGCATTTTGTAATTTGTGGTAAAAAGGAAAACTAATACAATAATCAAATTATTTAGTAGAGCATTTACCTTTTGACTATATTGTTTGATGAATGACTTCGATATTCTCTGATTTGATGCTTCAAACATAGTCTTCTCAATACCAAGGCGCCGATTCACATCTTCTACCAATTCTGCAGGGGAAAATTTAAAAGCAATGGTAAACCAATAACACAGCTCCACCATACACGTTAACTTTTTCTTGCATTTGATAGGAAGTACATGAATTATCTATTATTAGGCCACTATACCAGGGCAGAATGGAGGAACCAAAATGCTGAAGCAGCTAGAACAACCAAAAAAATGAGCATATTCACTTAAACACTCACAGGATTAAGAGCAAGAAGCTTCTGATTATCAAGAGCTACAACCTGCACAGAAGAAGTTGGAATACCATTAGCATATTCACTAGAATGAGCAAAATATGTGCTTTATTCCTTATTGAAAATGCTTCATTTATTTCATAATAATCGATTTGAGAAGCATCAAGACCAGCATTTGATATAGCTTTTGGTATTGCAAGGGAAGGAGCAGTTGTAAATAATTCAGGCGTCTGTAAAACACTGCCACTTTAGCTCTAAATGCTAATAATATTAATGAAGACCAAAACATGTTAACATTAACTTGTCAAAGCACCTTAGCTATATCCCCATATCCTTTTATCTTTGCAATTACATGCAATGCAAGCTCATGTGCCTTCTCTTCACTCAGTAGCTAGCACTAATGCAGTAGCACCATCACTAGTCAAGCCAATAAAACCAATCTATTATCAGCAGAACAACATGTAGTTTAGAACCATAACTATTGGAATGCATGAGTATTAATTTATTAGCAAACTACTTGCAATGACACAAGAGACAACCCCCACAGAATTCACATGGGCATCAAGGAATACATGTGTTACTATATGTATACCACGCATGCAAATACACATATATTTCTTGCTAAAACATTCATATAGACACACTAAATTTTTTTAACTATAGATTTTTTTTCAGAAGTATAAATATGTACATCTCAAGCAATAGGTAATAGCAATTTTAACACCAAACAATTTTCTGAAGAACTAAAAGATACCTTTCATCATCAAAAAATTTGCATATATTGCAATAGTACTTTACCATTGAAAACCCATTACATGAAGGTGTTATGCATAGGGGCCCTATTGGCTGTATATTCAAGCAGCGCATACACATAATTTCTGATGTTGTTTTTTTTGCAATGATCAAGCAGATGATTAGAAGTAAATACTATTATAAAATACAAGACATAAGAATTTCCATGAGAAATTTACCTATCCTTAGAGTGATCGCTGACATTGTCATGACAAAATCTGCAAGTAAATAACTTGCCACAACATGCCGCCCGAAGCTTGTAATTTCTCTTATAGTGCTCACACCCAAATACATGTTTATTTGGGTCCCAAAATTATGGTGAGAGTCCTTCTATTTCTACATTGTTAGATAATCCTTCAAATAAAGCTTTAGGTGATTTCTGCTGGGCAGCTATCCATTGACTAGTACAAGACAAAAATAACTAATTAAGAATTGGAACTTGACGACAATAGACTAAAGTGCTATCTAACAAATATAGAGCAAATTTTGCCCCTATTAAATAACACCAAAAGTATGATCACTGGAACCAACCTTGTCATCAAATTCTGCACAAGATATGCTTTTCTCCTTGGATCAAGAGTTGAGTCTCGATATACCTTGCGGATCTTTGACTCAAGTTCATTGTGATTCATTCAAAATATGTCTTTCCAACCTAGCTTGAACATCTGAGCACCTAGGAAAGAACAATAACATGCTATACTATTAAATATTCAATCTCACAATTTCCACAAAAGATGAAAGAAACTAAAATCTTATCACATACCTCTCTGAGAAGTGATATGATCTAATGTTTCTGTCTGTGTTGTAGACATTGGACTCTCTTTCTAGCATTCACTAAGCCATTAATTGAACATAGTGTTCTTAGTTGCATGCTTCCATGTATCCATCATTTTGTTTTGTTCATCCTGAGTAAGTGTAGACGTTACCCATGGTAACATTGATTGGAGAACTTCAGCACTTGTTGTTCCAATTATCCGACCCACTATCTTGTCTTGTTCCTCTACAGTGAAATGTCTCCCAAACAATGGCCATAGTTCACATTCTTCTCTGAAAAGATGCTAATCCAGGGTGATTCTTATGGATTTGCACATCCCCTGAACCTTAGTAGCAAGTTCATTATATTTTTTGATATCATCACTATTATTGGCATCAGAGGTTCCAAAATTACTCTGAGTTAAATTTTCTAACATATGGGTCATCTGCAAGACTTCATGAAGGACAAAAAACTCTGAAAGAACATAGGAAATATCCTCAAACAATTGTTCTTCCTGCTTATGGTCCAGCATATACGAATGACTCACATTATGAAGTGCCTCTTTTGATTCTAAAGCTGGAAATACTATCTCATCTTCAACATTACTATGAGCTCTATACAAATCCCACAAAAGACGAAATCTTCCATTAAATTGCCAAAGAATTGTCTCATCGCCATCATTCAACTTTCTAGATTCAACATCTAGATACTCCAAGTCTTTGCGTATAACTTTATGGAATTTAAAGATTGTATCAATTGGTCTTTGTGTAGATCCAACATTGCATGAGCTGCTCTCTATTTCCCATATGAAAAGATTGGAATTAAGAGATGAGGCAGAAGAGCTGAAAGACAAGGACTGTAAGGACTTGGCAGTAGAAAGAGAACTCAACCCTAAATTGTTACTACTTACAGCTAAACCTAGCACACAACAAGGTCGTGCACTACAACATTGTTTCTAAATATTTTCAGCCTCTGAAGTTTTAGGTAGATCTTCATTTTTGTGCGACTCTGATATGTTTCTCTTGACTGGTCTATTGTTCCCACCTGATTCAGCTAATACATGACTATTAGATAATGCAGATGCACAAGCACAAGATGACCAACCAATGTTTTCTTTAATGTCTGAAAGTCTTTGAGCAGGACAACAACCTGATGCACCTGAAGACAAACACAGACCTTCATTACGAACCTTGCAAGCCCATCCACAGAAGAGTGTGACAAGAGCAGAATCTATTGCTGGAGCTGAAGCAGATTAAGAAGTTGTCAAATGTACATTACACACAAATAAAATTCTCGGAGATATAATTTCTTTAAGTACTTCTCATAATAACATTAATAAGTACTTTTTCTTCATGTGGTAAAATAATATTGTACTAATGTATGTGGTTTTCAACAATTACTGGTTGCAGAGCATAATAATATTCAGCGTGCTAACCCTTCAATTAATTAGTGGCTTCATAAGTTTCATTGTTTCTTATTCAGTCAACGTATTTTGATGTCCATGTCCTTAATGTTTTTCATTATTATTCTTTCTCTTTGATTTGTATCCTCTATGTGCTTAACAACATTTTGTGTCCATCTTTGAATAGTGAGGGGTGGGAGGATACATTCAATTGTTAAGAGGAGTTTTTCATCCTCATTCATATATTACTGATCTTTGTTTATTAGTTTCTTTGATACTTGATATTTTCTGGCCTTGGCTGCAACATTTGATCTTTGACTTGTCAAAGTGGAATTGGCAAATATTTTAAACTCATTATTATGTTTGTTTTCCTTCATTACGTGTAGAGGCAGTGAAGGAGCACCCTGATGTGTGTATCACACATTATAACTTACTCTGTTTTTAGTTAACTTAAATGAGACTCTGAACTACTTCAAAAACTTATTTAAATTTTTCTTACATTCATAGACTAAAAACAAAATGATATATATTACTAAATTTATTATTTAATCACAGATTTTCTAAGATATAATAATAGATAACTATCAACACACACTGATGTATCACACCACCCAAGCTTCATTCACAGCACCATATAACGCACACGCACAGTAATCTATCACCCCACCAAAGCTTCTTTGAACCGCTGATTTTGGTTTTGGAATTTAGAATGATTGATCACCATTACCATTTAGGGAACTTCCTTTATGGAATTGCGATTCTTGCAAAGATTCACCATAAATGGAGATAAAAGTACAAGGCACAAGTTTATTCACTTGTGACAAATTTCATGAACTTGGGCCAAATTTATAACAGATTCTATCCATGTCTAAGGAATTTTGAGCTTTACAAATTGCACTATTGGGCTGCAGGGTTGACTGTTTTTGAACATGGGAGGAATCAGGAAAGCACTAGTGAGGCTGTGGCTGCTTACTATTATGCAGCGTTGGTGGGTCTTGCATATGGTGAATAAAGTCGTGTTGCCACTGGCTCAACGTTAATGGCGTTGGAAATTGTTTCAGCACAAACTTGGTGGCATGTGAAAGACAAAGACAACTTGTACGAAGAAGAATTTGCAAAAGAGAATAGGCTATAAGGGACAACTCAAGTTGTGATAGTAGTTGGAGGCTAGGCCATGTGCTAAAGGACATAAAATGGGAAAATTATGGATCTTTGATGCTATGAAAGTTGAGACCCTCATTCAGAAGGCTAGACATAGATTCAAAATGGCACGTTGTTGTTGTGTGTAGCTAGCTCTGTCACGAATTGGAAAAGAATATAGGTGGTGATGGCTTATGAATCCATAGAGTAAGTGTTGCTAAAACGAATGAAAAGGCTTATTGGTTAATATGGAAACATGGTGGTGCGGTGATGTCCTTTCCATCTATTCCCGTTTTTTTGTGCTTGTAAGGCTTATAGAAAAGCTTAATTGGTACTAGATTTTAAGTTGCTACATGAAGAAAAGTAGGAGATTGGAGGATGGGTGGCTTGATTGCTCCATTAATAAGGTGATTATACCTATTAATGTTATAAAATGAAGACAATTGGAAAATTCGAGGGTGGATGATGTGCTGACCTGTGGTGGAGATATAAGGTGTTTTATATAATTGAATTTATAGGTTACAATTAGAGCCTTTTTTTTGGGAAGTGGGAAGGCCAAATTTTGGTCAAGTTTGACGACTCTTAGACTCAGCAATGAGATAACAACTTCAGGAATTTCCCCTAACAAATTGTTGTTGGACAAGTCAATGCTTTATAGCAAACCAAAGTTGCCAATGTTGTTAGTCAATGAGCCACAAATCTGATTGAAGGAGAGGTTAAGGCTCTTGACAGTGATAAAACTCCAAAAATCTAAAGGCAAGTCACTGATTTTGTTGTGGCTAAAGATACAAAGATTATAGTTTTCCCAGCTTGCCTATGGTGTTATCAGCTATAGTGGCAGAGAGGTCTATACCAGAAAAGACTAAGTCAACAACATGTTCTCTATTGGCATCGGAACAAACACCTTTCCATGAATAGACAAAAGCAGAGAAGTTGTAGCCTTGGGAAGATGTTAAACCCGTCATCTTCTTCTAGAACTCAGACACAAAGAACTCATCAGTATTTGGCTGCTAAGATGCCAAATGGTTGAATAACGGTGCCAAAACCAGAACAGAACTCATCAGATCCTTTCTAGGGATGGGAAAACTATAACTTCTTCCTATACACAATAAAGAAGCGCTCAAAACCACAATAAATATGTTCTTCGCACTTACCAATCCTTAAATGTTGAACCACATGTCAGAGTAGACCCATTTAATGGCCTTGTACGCATAGGTGGAAGTGCCTTTTTTATCTACCTATACACTTTCTCTAGTATGTCCTAGAAACCTTAAGGTTTCACTACTTGCCACGTTGTGCAGCATTGCAGCTAATTAAGCACCGCCATCACTACTGTATATCGGGAAAAAAATAACAACTTGTCTTGTGTCTATATATAATAAGTAGTGAGGGGGTTAAGGTTGGTGTTCTTATCCATAGTTCTCAGGTATATTATACATACATAAAAAACACTACATATTCACGGATCTTTTGTACTGGCCAAAACTTAAGTATTAACATTCAAAATGCTTACATCACTATCTTATTGGATACTCATTACATATTCATTTTCCAGCTTTTTATTGAATTTTGATACCTTTCCCTATCTCAATTGCCTAAAGTTGAAGCCTAGCTCGGTAGGTTGTTCTTATTTTGAAAGGAATTCATATGAACGATTGTTAATTGATTGCATCAAATTAGTTCCTTTTAGTCTACCTAATTGATGAATCAAATGGAATTGTGAACACATATCACTACTTCCACTCCTCCATCAAAGGAGATATATTTGTCCTACATTTTTCCTATAGGAATCCAAAGTTCTCTGGTTTTGGACATCGAGTGTACAAAAACTATGATCCCAAGGCAAAGGTCTTAAGAAAACTGGCACAATTTGTGTTTTCCATTGTTTCCCGAGATCCTTTTATTGAGGTGTTTATCCATTTGTATTTCCTGTGTCTCTTGGCTGTTATATGTTTCATAATTTTGGTATGCTGGTTATGAGGCCTATGATCAGGGATAAGAATAAAGAGAAAAACTACTACATTTAAAAAATTTCTTCCTATTTTATATTTAAATGTATTTTTAATTTTGATTACAGAATAGTGTGCATATTGTATATGCTTCTGCATATAGTATTTACCTAAACATGTCCACACACATTTAAATGTTTGTGCATACAGATTTGCCACCTATTGTGTCTACATGCATAATCATTTGATGTCTTGTTTGGTTTGGGAAAAATAAATAGCATATCAACTCAAATGAAGATCTTTAGATATTAAAAATCTCTAGCAACACCTTTCATTTTCAAATTTAAAGTATTACTAGGGTTTCTGGCAGTAATTTTCCCTGACCAGCAAATTCTTACACATGTTATCAATCAAATTTTTCCCTTCAACAAAATACTGTTGTCAATCAAAATCACACATGTCCTGGGACCAATATTAAACAAAATCATTTCATAAAAAACAAACTAAAAAAAAGAATACTAAAGAGTATTTTCAAGAGAGCATAAACTTCATCTAAAAGAATTAAAAAATAATATCAATGTTATTTTTGTTTTCCTTTTCATCTTTCAATTAAAATCATACGATCAAGATAACTACATCACTTATTTCTAAACCTCTAGGGCTGTTTGGTTTGAGAAAATGTTTTCTATTTTTATTTTATATTTTCACTTACATAGATCATTTTCAAAAACCAGAAGAAATGGGGGCCAATGCAATTCTTTCTGAGTAATTTTGTATAAACAAAAACTAGAAGGAAATAAACTTATCTTATTTACCTTTGATAGAAAACTAAACTTCAAAGGAATTAAGCACGACTTTTAGAGTCTCCTTAGAAGTTTGCCACTGCTTGTCATTGGCACTAACTACAAACAAAACAACAGTGTTTCCCTTTGTTGTTGCTTTTGCAAGATTGTGTGTGCCTGTTAGAGCATATGGTGTTTCGAGCACGTATTTGTAGTACTGCAGACACCATTTTAGAAACGTTAGTTACTAATAATTGTCAACACTAAGTTTCTATACTTAACAATATTTAGCTCGGAAAATGAAAAGAAAATATTAAAAAAGAAGAGTATGCAATGCAATCTATAATTGTGTGAGTTTCAGTAGATAAAAAACTTGGTTTTGTGTTCTGTTTATCTTTTTCAATAGGAGGTGCACACCGCACATGGGGTTTCTTATTTAAGAATACACACATGGATAAAACTGCCATAAGCACTATATTGCAACACAAAAGAATAACTAAAATGCTACTAGTAAAAAGACACTCCAGAAAGCTCATAAGGCCCCATCCTCCAGAGATTTCAAATACTTTAGTTTTCTGAAATTTCTTATTGCAATTTATGTAATACATGTGTGTATAAACCTCTTCTACATTGCTCATTTTAGTGAAATGCTTCAACTGGAACATTCTTGTTCTCCCTGCATAGCTTATGCTTAGAGGATAAGAACTGAAGTTAATATCGTACATTTTGTTTTGTTTTTTGATCAACCAATGCTAGTTGTCAGTTTTGTTAGAATATTAGTGATGGAATTCGAACTCATGACCTCTCGCCCCCACCCTTCCCCCTTGAACCCCCATTTCCAATCACCAAGTTAATCTAATAACTCTTAAATCATCGATTTTGTGACAATGTTGAAAAAAAATATTAATTATTAAACTTATTACTTGATTATTTCATTCAGTTTCTTCATTTTCTAATAAGAAAAACCAAAAGAAAAGTGTTCAGACAACATAGGCTATGAAAAGAAAATTTACTGTCTGATCACAAAGCTTTTCAACTGAAGTCTCAAGGAGCTCTTCAGGATCAAAAGTGTTTTCAATGACAAATGGTCCAAGAGAAGCAATCATTTTTTCTGGGCTCCCAATGTCCTCAATTGTTGATAAGGATCCTTTTCATTCTTTAGGCATCATGATTACTGGGTAAAATAGGGATTTCTACCAAAAAGGAATTTCTACTAAGTAGATTTAGGGTTTAAAAAACACAAATTGATAATATGAAATACACAGAAATAAGGGAGCACAAAAAGACAAGAAATTAAACTTAGGAGCACTCTTCAAATATTGCTACTTACTAAATGAAGGCCAAAGCTACCCAGAAACAATATTGGCCACAACAGAGTGAAGGGGAATCCGCTAGCTATGGAGACCTTGGGAGTGCCGAACGACGAAGCTTGCGGCACACTATCGACGTCACGACGGAGGGAACGAGGTCACAACGGAGGTTATGGCACGGCAGAGGGAATGAGGTCAAAATGCAGACGCATCTTCAGCAACAAGATTAAGGGTTGGTGTAGTCATGCATGTTCAACAAGCCAGCTAGGTATGCACCTTCGAAAGCGAAAATAATCAAATAAAAATAATCAAATAAAAATGACAGTTCTTCAAAGACAAGTGATTAACAAAACCGTAGTTGTCTATATATGAAAAAAGACGGTTTTTTATAAAACCGCTTTTGTAACATACACATCAAAGGCGGTTTTATAAAAACCGTCCTTAACGGCTCTATATAGTTGGCATTAATTGCAAAAATGTCACCACGTCATGTACTACATCGGTTTTTAAATAACCGATGTAGATAGCGCTATGTGGAAGCCTACTTTTGTAGTAGTGAGAGTTCATTTGAAGATAATTTTTTAAAATCGTCTTCGTTGGAGAAGCGTTACATTTACAAAAATGCTATCGCCTAACCTACTAAGATGGTTTTCTTATAATTGTCATCAAAGGTGCGTCGTAACAAAATCTTTTTTTTAGTAGTATAAAAGCCTATCAAAATAAGGATAAGATATTTCCATATATTATATACTCTTCTCTTTACACAGTTGAGCATATTTAGAGGGTTTTAAACTTTTGTCACTTTTTACTCCATAGTAACTCCTATTACTTCCTAAACATACATGTATATAATGTCGTATCTTTTAGAATATCCTCATAGGTTTAGGATTTAGACATGTTGACTAAAAATAATTATTTAAATAGTTGAAAAGTGTAAAATTACATAAAATAATAAAATTATAATTTATTTGAAAAATAACAAAGAAAAATAATAAATATATCAAAGATAAAAGTGAAAAAAATATAAAAAGTTAGAAATTAACGTTTTAAAAAACATTAAGGCTAAACGTTAATAAAAAATAACTAAAAAAACTTGTTTATTAAATAAATAAATAAACTTTTCAATTAATAAAAAAATATAAATTAATTAAAATACATTTTCGAACATAACCTTTTATCTCTCATGTCATTCTATAATTAAATAATTTAATACTTAACACTTAGTAACTTATCAACTACACTCGCGAGATCGTCTAAGAGTAGATGATTGAGTGGTATATATGTTCTTAATAAATTATTATGTATGCTTAATAAACCATTCATTGGATTGTTGTTTTCCCTGGATGTTACTATTTTTTGCTCATGTCTGTTATGTATGTTTACACGCTTTCTAATTTATGCCTTCAATTATAATTGTTTCTATATGATAAAATTAAATATTTGAATTCTTTCAACCATTTTCATTAGGATGGGACATGCTCTACATCATTTGATTTTTGTTACTCACAAATATATAATGAGTTTAATAGGGATGTAATGATGGTGGTATAAAATAATTTTATATTATTATTTAATAATAAATTATTGTTATTATAATTTTTAAAAAAACTATTACAAAAGTTAACAAACTTATTATATATATATATGATAATTTATCATTAAATAATTGTAAAATAATTCCACATTATCAATATATAATTTTTTCTTGTATATAATTATAAATTAATTACTTTTTATGTATTTTTTTCATGTCCTTGTTAACGGTTTGACAAGTGTACCGATTTGTCTCAAGTCCGAGTGTCGATTTCTAAAAGGACTTTGTTTTGTACTTGTGTTAGAAAATTTTCAATTTATAAGAGGAAAAGATAAAATGAGGTATAAAAGATAAATTTAAAAGAAAAGGTATAAATAATAACTATTAATAGAAAACAAAAAAATAGTAGAAAATTCAATGAGATGAGAATGTGAGGATCTAACATGTCTTATTTGTCTAAGATGTATTATTTGAGATTTTTTTTATCAATTAGATAAATTTTTCATACCCACATCTATTAGAATACTTGCTCATATCTTACCTACCTATCTCTTAGATGTCTTTCCAAAGAATGAAAATTCTAATTCTAAATGTTTGCTTTGATGCATGGGCATAATGCAATCACTTTATGTCTAACAATGATTTTGTTAAGATATTCATTCTTTGTAATTCGATTAGAAGTTACCTTGGTCGAGCAACTAGTTGCTAAAATAAATGCGTGGAAGACCTTCTTGTATTTCTATTAAATGCAAGGATGAATAATGCATAAAATTAAAAGTAAGAAAGGATAATAGGAAAGAAAATACATATTTGCATCGATAGATATGAAATATAAAATACACTCTTTTGCTTGAATTTGAGCATGATGCCAAAAATCTTCCTTATTTATATTTTTTGATATTTTCTGAATCTTTTTTGCTTTTAATTCCTCTTTTTATATCTACAAACCATAAATAAAAAAAAATATCAATTCTTAACATTTAAGTAAAAAATAACGGCTAAATAAATATTTTTAAAAATATTTTCAATATATTTCTATTATAAAAAATAACTCATATTTAAGATTTATCAAGATACCATTACATTAAGTCCAAGTTTCTAATGATTTTGTTAAATGATTAAAATTTTATATTTACGAATATTTTGTCATGATTATGTTTACGCTTTCTAGTTATGATCTATGATTCAATGATTTAAGGATATGTTATAATGCTTTTAATGTTATGTTTAAATGATTTAAGAGTTAATTTTGTGATAATTTATTAATTAATATTTTTATTGATTAATTTATTAATTTTATAATCAGTAAAAAGCGGGTAATATGTGTGAGTATGAATATATAAATATATAAGTACGTGAATCGGAATTAAAATTATGGATATGAGAATAAATATGAATATTTTTTTTCCTCAAATGCAAATATGATGCCGAGTACTATCCTACCAATAACCTATCCATTGTCATCCTAGCATTTTTTGATTTATGAGAGAGAAAGAACAATGCAATTAAATATGATAGAAAGAAAAGATAGATTAGTTAAAATAGGATTTTATTCCGTAACTCAGTATCTGTACAACAAATATATAAAGTACAAGATATATAATAACAAAATTATAAGTTATCTCCTAAATTATATATAACTTAAATTAAGTTGGAATTCAACTAATAACTAACACATAAACTTGAATATATATATAAACTTATCTTATCTATTAGTAACTACATTAATGATATGATTTAAAATAAGATAATTATCTAGATTCTATTCGTTATTAACAATGAAGTTGTTTAATTATATCTTGAATCAATTAGACAATTTTTTTTTCTCTACATTTTGTTATATTTTTTCTATACTACTTTTAATTCGGTTATTTTTTGTAAATAATAATAAAAAGAAAATAGAGAAACTAATTAATCTTAAAAGCCTATAAAAAAATAAGATATATATATATATATATATATATATATATATATATTCACTTTTTCTCGGTAGGAGCTCCTATTATATATGTACTTCCTAAAGATGCATGTATATAATGTCCTATCTATGTGATAACTACATTTGAGTGTTTTTTTTTTTCAATATGATATTTTTGTAATATATGAGATTTTTTTATTTTATAAAAATTAATAGAAATTATTTTTTATTAATGACCTAAAATTTAAGTTTTAATTATTTTATTCTTAAATTCATGTAAATAAATGAATGGGACGATGGAGAATAAGTGAAGCAACCCTAGGGATGAAGCAACAACCCTAGTTGGAAAAGTAACCTAAAACGTTGGAGAAGATCTAAGATGCATTTGGAAGAAGCGGTAAGAGCATGAAGAACCACAGTCTTCCTCTGGAGTTGATAGAAGAAATTCTACTGAGGTTGCCTGTAAGATCCATCTTGCGTTTCAAATGCGTGTGCAAGTCATGGTTTTCTCTCATCTCCGAACCCCAATTCGCTGTTTCCCATTACGACCTAGCCGCCACACCCACCCATCGACTTCTTCTCAGATCAGACTATTATTTCTACGCTCAATCCATCGACACAGACACACCGCTTAACATGCACCCCACCACAGTGAATTTACTTCTCCCCCCTCCATCACCTCCACGCGATCCCGGCCCCAGCAACTTCAACCATTACTACGATTCTCGCTTTCAACCCGAGATTCTGGGTTCATGCAGAGGGTTTTTACTTTTATACTACATCACCCGCAGAGAAATCATTCTATGGAACCCCTCAATTGGTCTCCATAAACGAATCACGGACGTTGCATATAGAAACATAACCAATGAGTTTCTCTTTGGCTTTGGGTATGACCCATCAACAGATGACTATTTGCTTATTCTCGTTTCCACGTTTTTTATAACTCCTCCAGAAGTCGGGCTCCATGTTTTCTCCTTCAAGACTTGCTCATGGAAGGAATACTACCCTAGTCTTTCGTATGATGATTGCGGCAATAAATGCAGAGCTGGGTCGCTGTTGAACGGGGCTCTTCATTGGTTGGTTTTCTCTAGGGATAAGAAGAGGCATGTGATCATTGCTATTGATCTGATACAAATGATTTTATTTGAGATTCCACTGTTGGATAGTTTAATTTCCGAAAAATATCTAATAGATTGTTTAAGAGTAATAGGAGGATGTCTCGGCGTGTGTTGCTGGGTCCAAGAACGTGAAGTCACTGAAATATGGGTGATGAAAGAATACAAAGTGCAATCATCTTGGACTAAGTCCTTTGTTATTCCGAATTATGATGAATACATTCACTTTTCCCCCATATGCATCACCAAAGATGGTGGAATTTTTGGATCAAATAATGGAGGGAAATTTTTAAAACTTAATAAAGAAGGAGAGTGGCTTGAGGAACTCCTATATGGTCATTACGAATGGTCGTACTGTCATAATCTACAGTCTGCTTTGTATAGAGAGAGTCTACTGTTGATCCCTGGTGTCATTGGAGAAACGAGTGAGGATGATGACCAGAAATAACAAACAAGAAAATCAGGTTATGCATTGTTCTCCAATCCCTTTCACTGTTGCATTCTTATATAATTTGTTCATTTTGCATTATGCATGGGAAAAGTTACATGCTGAATGTCAAGTATGTGAAAAAGCATTCTTTCACCTATTTTCTACACTCCCCATCTCTGCTGATAATACTTCATTTTATATTTTTAAAATTAAATGATGCATGAAACTAAATGGAAATAGTTTTGTTTGTGGTGGATTCAATTTACCTTATTTGGATAAAAAAAAACAGATAGACCTCCATGTTGGATATATATATATATATATATATATATATATATATATATATATATATATATATATATATATATATATATATATATATATATATTAAAACTTGTTTGGATTCTTATTTATTTTAATATTTAATATTAAGACTAGATTATCAAATGAAATTTATTGTATTTTACTTGACTTACTTATTTTGTTTATAATATTTTGTTGAATATTTAAAGTATTTCGATTATAATTTTTACTTGGATTATTGTGATTAGTAAATTTTAATCTCATATTAAAATGTTTTAATTAATTTTAATTTATTTTTTCAAGCACAAATTAAAAAGAGAGTGTGTATTTTTCTTTATATTAAATTTAATAAAGTATTATACGAATTTTCAAAGTTTCACCGTATAGTCATTAAATTCTCTTTATATATAATATTTATTATAAAATATATTTTTTAATAGACGGGTAGTTCAAACCAGGCCAAACCTAAAAAAAAAATTATGCATTAGGTCACACCAAGGTTTATAACTTTAATTCAGGCTAAGGTTAGGCCTAATCAAGCCTAACCTAGCCTAAGCCACAATAATCAAAGGCGATTTGAATGAAAAATTGTATATAAAAAAAAAAACAAACTAATGTTTAGAGTAAAAAAAGAATAGGATTTCCCATGAGATTTTATAGTATATTCATGTTGCTGTTAAAATCCCGGAGAATTTCCAATTAATATTCTAAGATTTGCTAGTATTTCCTGCAGGCCACAAAATATTGAACTCACTTTTCTACAAATAAATGGTGACAGCGCTACCAGAAAGCATAGCACTTGGAAGAGAATGGCATGTGTCTATGATATTCAACAATCTTGTGTTAATAAATATGCAGAACTAGTGTTTATTTTAGTGTTGATTTCACTAGAGTTAAAGTATCAACAGACTTTACATTTTAATTATGCTTGGAAGTAGGGGTTAGAAATTCTTAGTTGGTGTTATACATGCTATGTAGTGCCTTTATCTTTATTTCTCTCTTAATGTTATGATGCTTGCAATTTGTTTCACTGAGGCTCTTTTACATAGTTTTCAGATTCAAACCATGCTTATTTGATTACTTCCCTCTATTTTCCCAACTCCATAACCAATCTCTCAGCCCTGATCTCACTAATTAATAACCCCATATATAACCAGGAGTTCCCCAACCATCCTTGGTATAATCCATACTTGAAAGATTGCGGTAATCTTTTTTACACTATAGAAAGGGGAAAGTGAAAACACCAATTCTGACTGTGGCTTCTATAAATTTAATAATTTTATTCGCTTTCAGTACATACATACAACATAATTTAGGGTTTAATTCTTTCACGGTTTCCTTAACCTCAAAATTGAGTGAAAAATTAAATGGTGATATTTAAATTCTTGAATTTTTTTCACTCATACAAAATCTCCATATGAGAAACCAAGATTGCAGTCAAATTGATAAATTAAAGTTGGCAAGTTATTTTCTCTTGAAAAATCAATAAAAATGGGGGAAATTAGATTCTTTTTTAGGTGGGAAAATTTGGTTGGTTTTTAACACCTTAATAAGGAATCGTCAATATGCTATCTGTTTAGTTTAATGCATCATGTTGTCTTCGAGGAAGTTTCCTTCTTGCCATATGTGATTTTGTTGCTAAAAACAAAATCTACGCTTCAACTTCCTTCCAATGACAAAACTCAATTATTTCTCAAAAAGCACATATATACTAAATAATTCGAAATTTGGTAAAATTTTGCTCTAAATCGAATTGAATCTACTCATTACCATACTCCACGTACGATGTATGCATATTGCATGGTGTTATTTTTTATGATAAACCTGTTGGCTTGTATTTCAAATCCGTACTAGTTAGCAGGAGATTCTATTATTGAATCTAGGGGCACTTCTAAACATCTATTTGTTTTGTTATTCACGTTAATTAGCTTCAAATAAGACATCTCAATCTACATCTCGGTATCATAATCAGAAATGATCATTTCTACAACTCCTCAAGGATTTAGAAAATCACATAAATAACAGCAATTGACAAGATTGAATCTCTAATATTACAAAATCACATTTATTACCAATTCATGACTAATGTGTAGACTTTTTTTTATTACAAACAATACAAATGATATATTGACAATGTCCAAGAAGATAAAGGAGATAACTAGCTAGGAAATCCTATATATATATATATGATAGCACTGAGAGCTGAATTTAAAATTTCATACATATCACTTCAAACCCTATCATTAAGCTGATTCTAATAATTTTTTTTAGAATGTGTTTGGATGAAACAATTTAAAATTTTAAAGGATTTTAAATTATGAGAATTTTAAATACTTTAATTTAAATTCTTTTATTTTTAAAATTCTGTGTTTGGATACAATCTTGCTCTTTAACTATCACAAAATTACCACTAAATGACAGTCCCAGATTTCAGCTGCTTGATCGCGATGTCATTTTGGTCGAGGAAGCTGCGGTAGACGGAGCCGAAGCCTCCCTCACCCACGAGGAGGGCTCGACTGAAGGCACACGTGATGGATTTCAGGTCGGAGAAGGAGAAGAGACAGAGATCGTTGGCGTAACGCTGCACCAGGAAGTGGTGGAAGTCCACCGTGTCGGAAAACTCCGTCGACTCAGAGTCGGAGTGGGAGCGGCTGCTGCTGCGCGTGTCCATTAGGCTCAGCGAACAAGCCCACGACACACGCGAGGTGGAGCCGCCGCGCAAACTCGCCACCGCTCCTCTCCCCACAAAATCCTCGTCTTCTCCATTTGAGAAATAGAAACACTTCATTTTCATCAGAAGAAAAACATTTCACACAGTAAAATTGCCACTCAATGTTTCATTGTTTGTTTCAAAATTAGACAGAGGAAGAGAATTGCCACTTGGGGGGTTGACCGGCTCACCGTCGTGGCTTTCACGGCTGATTCCAAACAATTTTTACCGCTGCGGCGAATGATGAACCATAGAGAGAGAAAAGTTCAAGAGTTAGGTCTGTTATAGAATTTTCAAATTCACTCTCTTGAAGATAGAATTTGAAATTATATTCTTTCAACTAATTAAAATTCTTTTTAAAATTCTAAAATTTTGAATTCCTTTTACTAAAATATCCAAACAGTTACTTTTAATAAAAAAAATTAATTCCCTATAAAAAATATATTACCTAATTAAATTACCTTATTTAAACACACTCGTAATGTATTTAGTTTAACGCTCTTCTTCCTCACATGTACAATACAGCAAAATTAAATCTTTAACAATTATTAGCATAAAAATCAAGCTATTGTAAAATTGAGATCATAAGTAATAGGTTAAAATGAAATTTTTGTTTCTTATTTTCTTAAATGTGTTATTTTAATCTTTTTATTTTTTTATTGAGATAATTTATTTTCACTCTTAAAAAATTTACAATTTTAATCTCTTATTTTTTAATTAAGATAGTTGATTCCTATTTTTAAAAAATCTATAACTTTAGTTGTTATGGCCAAGGGTGCTTCAAAACATCTATCCTCAAGTCATTTTTAATCTTCCACCTATGGCCTTCCCTCAACAAGATTTGGGAGCTGCAGATGCTACGCCACGAATACGACGGGTTAATGCGTTTCACTATGAAAAATAAAATAATACTCTACTATATCAGAGAAAGTCTAGCTTGGACACGACCTTAAATCTTAGGCGTTGGACAAACCCAATCAAAAGAGGAAACCTCATTACAACTTTATAAAATAATAAACAATAAAATAATAGCAAGCTAAAACAGAAACTATCAATTAAATCCAATATAAAAAGGGAACTTTTACGCGCCTTTTAGTTTTGCTGTGTGCCTCTCAAAGGTGCTACAGTGGGTCTCACTCAAAATCTTCCATTGACAATTGATTCTTCTACAATGGAAAATGAGTCTCCTTGCTGCCTCTCAACGCCACATGAATCCATTCTTGCCTCTTCATCAAAAGCATATTGGTCTGTTATAACAATCTTTCCTTTGTTTCTTCTACTTTTCTTTCCTCTTTTAGTATGTTATATTTTCACCGGTTCATATTTCTGAAAATTTTTGTTTCTTTTCAAATCATTAATTTATAATTATTTTTGCTTTATGCACAATAGGATTATCCTTTCTTAATATTTTTTTGACATTATTTCCCCTGATTTATCACTGTTATAGAAAAAAAAAGTTATAATATTTTTATATTTTGTAGGGCTAATATGAAGCCTAATGATTGTGATCCACTTGAAATTGATGAGCAGAAAGACATTTTTGTTTGTCAACTCTGCTCATAACACCTTTTAGTTTGTCGCTTGTTGAATTGTAGATGATCCTTCAGTCTAGTATACAAGAGTTAATCTGTCATAGAACACAATTTGCCCAAGTCAATGCAAAAGTTTGGTCTGTATTTCAGCACTTCAAAACATTTGAAAACTCAGTTATTTGATCAAGTCCTTCCCTATCACTTCAATTTGGAGAATAGCTTTGCTGCAACCTGCATTACAAGATATTGATTTTATCAGACAACCAAATTTACTAGTTAACAACGATACTTACACATTACGATAATGGCTTCCTCTCCTGCTTATTAGGTAAGGTCTTTCGGAAAATCGCATTGCAGCCAACTTCTCGTGTCACCACACCTTCATCCCTTATGCTCCTTTTCTCCGTCAGTAGGTCTTTCATAAACATGGAGTATACTGGCATCAACTCCAATGCCTCTGAGAATGGCATGGTGATGTTGAGCTGCCTAAAGATTTTCAAGAAGCAAGCATAATGCCTCTCCTTTTCTTTCTTTGTTGGCATGTGAGGACCAAGAAGCAAGCACAATGCCTCTCCTTTTCTTTCTTTGTTGGCATGTGAGGATAAGGCTTCCCCTCTCTAGCTATCTAAATCTTTGTTTTAGCTGGTTCTTGGACCACTTACTCTTAGGGGTGTGCAAAAAAAAAAAAAGTTTGGATTGAACCAGATTCAAATCGAACCTAAATCGAACTGATTTTTTTTTCAAACTAGTTTAAGAAAAAGAGAGTGCATTGTTTTATAAAATCAATTCAGTTAACCAAATTATTTCTACAAACCGAATTGATTTTCACTTGAATATTTTTTTATTTGGAAAAAATAGTTCAAAAATCAATTCGAAACTGGTCCAAGTCTTGGAATCAGTTTAAAACTAATTAAAAATCAGTTTAGTTTAGAGCTATTTTTTTAAAATCAGATTAGTTTTTAACCAGTTTTTAAATCAATTTCACTATTTAGATATTAAGTCGAACTGGTTAAAACAATTTGAAACTAGTTCAGTTTGGTTTTTTACCAAATTAATTTTTGCACACTCCTTCTATTTTCTGAATCTTCTCTTCCTTCTTATTTGTCTTTGTCTTCTATGCTACCACTCTATCAAGAATGACCAATTCACTTCTTGTAATTATAGGACTATAATTTGCTTTTGGGTTTTCTTCTGTAATGAAAACCCAACATAACTATTTTAGAGTTGCCAACTGCCCCGTTGGTATTTTTGTATTGTCCAGGGTCCACAAAATACACATGGCACCCTACTTGACACTCTAAAACAAGTGTCAACCCTCCATGTTAGCCCTGGAACAGGAGCACGGATGTTAATTGCTATTCATGAGCTTTAACTGCATTAAAAATAAGTGAAAATAGTAGTAATGTGCCTCTAATTTACCGTTTCTTTTGTGAGAATTGTAAATATTTTTTTCTTGTATGAATTTATAAAGTAGAAACTCCATTTTTGTTGACTAATGTTGAATTTAACTTGGTTTTTAGGATAAAGAAGAGAAGGTGTTGAAATGCTGCTGAAGGACTCGCTCAACAAGCCAGATTGGCTAAGCGAGGCTCATTCGCTTAGCGAGGCAGCCAGCTCGCTAAGCGAATGCAAAACCCTAGAAGATGTTGAGCTAGAGAGCAGCGCGCTTAGTGCGTAGCCAGCCCGTCCAGCGAGGACGTTGTCTCTTCTCGCGCTTAGCACGTTCAAGCCCGCTTATAGTGTTAGCGCATAGTCTTACTCTCGCTCAGCGAGACATGCTCGCTGAGCGCGCCTTCGTATGCTGAGAAGCCCAAGAGCCTTTTGTGGAAGCAAAGCTTTCCAAGTTTATTTTGATGATGCTAAAGACTCAAGTCAAGAATCAAGAGTCAAACAAGTTTCAAGAATCAAAGAGTCGTTCAATCAAGAATCAAGATTCAAGTGAAGATTCAAGAGAAGACTCAAGATATGCAAGAACTTCAAGAAAAGCATCAAGATAAGTATAAAAAGATTTTTTCAAAAGAAAAGATTGAATAGCACAATTTGTCCAAAAGAATTTTTCAAAGAAAAATCTTTTACCAGAGTTTTTACTTTCAGGTAATTGATTACCAGAAGCCCAAACAGTTTTATAACTGTTTTACAAAGTAGTAATCGATTATCATGGGCATGCAATCAATTACTAATGTTTTTAAACATTGGATTTCAAATTTCAAGAGTCAAAATTTGTGATAAAACATTTTCAAACTTGTGTAATCGATTACACAACATTTGTAATCAATTACTAGTGTTTCTAAACATTTTGATTTTTAAATTTAAACATGAAGAGTCACATCAATTGATGTGTAATCGATTACACTATGATGGTAATCGATTACCAGTGACTGATTTTGAAAAATAAATTGCCAAAAGTCACAATTTTTAAAGTGATTAGTTTCTGAAGGTTTTTTGAAGAGTCACAACTTTTAAAGTGACTAGTTTTCAAAAGAGTCACAACTTTTAAAGTGACTAGTTTTCAAGAGAGTCACAACTTTTAACTTGGTTTTTCAAGAGCCATCAAATGACTATAAATATGTGACTATGGCACGAATTTTAAAAAACAGATTCCTTTCATTCAAAAAGAGATTTTTTTTATTCACTTCTCATCATCTTTCTAAGAGTTTTTATTCAATACTTTCTTTGTCAAGAATAATTCATTGGTCAAAAACTTGTGCTAATTCTTTTGATTCATTCCTTCTCCCTCCTGCTAAAAGAATTCAAAGAACTAACCGTCTAAGAATTCTTTTGATTCATTCCTTCTCCCACCTACCAAAAGAATTCAAAGAATTAACCGTCTGAGAATTCTTTTGATTCACTCCTTCTTCCTTTTGCCAAAAGAATTCAAAGAACTAACCATCTAAGAATTCTTTTGATTCCCCAAACAAAGAATTCAAAGAACTAACCGTCTGAGAATTCTGTGTAAGAAGCGGGTAGCTTCTTGGTTGTAATAGTGAATACAAGGGAGGGTACATCTTTTGTGGTTCGCTTCAAGTAGAGGTTACATCTACTTGGTTGTTTAAAGAGAACAAGGGAGAGTACATCCTTTGTGGCTCTTTGCTTATAAATGATTTTACAAGGTTATTGGAAATCTCAAGAATCGTGGGTTACTTAAAGACTAGACATAGGCACGGGTTGTGGCCGAACTAGTATATATCTTGTGTTTTTTTCTTCTTCCCTACACTCTTTACTTTTCCGTTGTGCACTTTTTTTTTCCGCTTTACTTTTGTCTAAGTTATTGTTTTTGTTCTTTACTTTCTCATAACTTAGTAGTAAAGCCTAATTGAATCTAGTAATATTAAGAAGGATAAATTTTAATTAGTCAAGACACATTAATAATTAATTCAATCCCCCTTCTTAATTATTCTGAAACCACTTGATCCAACACCTTTAAAACAATGAGTTAGAGGGAAATAAAAAGACACTACGTGAAACAAAAGGAAGAAGGCACACAGGCTGGAGAGGAGACATTTTCTTCATCCCTTTACCATTTTCTTTCATTCAAACACCATTTCCTCTTTGTATTAAGTCCTCCTTGTTAATAGAGGGCTAGAAACTTCATTGTTGGGGAGTTATTCTACTAAGCACTTTTAATGTAAACTTCTAACTATCTATTTAATGTTATTTCTAGTGTTCTCTGCTTCTATCTGTGTTTATTTTATGTGCTTGTGACTTGATCATCCATTTGTATGTTTAGTTAGGTTTTGAGTGTTGGAAAATGCTTAGAATTCTTAGAACTTGGTAGAGCAGCTAGAGGTCTATTTATCTAGGAATAGAATGCAATAATCTAGTATATTGTGTACCGTGTGCCTACTACAACTCCCTTAGAATGATTTTGTTGAGGAATCAAGAACAAAAACTAATAGAGTTAGGCTCATTCATGTGAGGAATCATGGTTTAAGTAAATCGATGGTGAAAGAACGCTAGAGTAATGTTAAATAGAGAAAAACCTTTTAGTACGGCAAGAGGAAGTTCAGTAGAAGACTCCTCGACACTTTTACTTTGATATTTATTCCGTTTTACAACTTTGTGTTCATTTCATCATTTGTTTAAGTAGTATAATTAGTTACAGAAAATCAAACCATTAATGATTTCTTTATCTTTATTACCAAGCTAAAAATGTTTACATACTGAATATACAACATCTAAGTACAACAATTCCCTGCGGACATAATACTTCGACTTACCATTTTAAATACTACTTGTGCAAATTGGTACACTTGCCAATAGGTTAACAAGTTTTTGGCACCGTTGCCGGGGAATTTCTTTCCACTTAATACAGTTTGGAAGCATTTATTCTTTATTCATTGATTGTTTATTGTAAATATTTTCAATTCAATTTAATCTCTTGTCTTGGTTAACCGCTCTGTACTAGCTTGCTTCTTGTATGCGAGGTAAAACTCCAACATGAGATTTAGCTCCATTGGATTTGGAGATTGAAGCTACTTGCAAGAGGAACAACACAGAAAAAAAGAGAAGAGAGCTACAAGAGAGGATAGCTAACCCAGTGGCGAGAGAATTTTGTCGTTTGAATCTTCTTCATCATTTCCAGCTGATTTGAGAGGAACCGAAGTTGGTGCATCCAAAGCTAACACCATGGAAAATGATCAACCGCAGAGGGTAACTCTTGAAGATTATTCCAACTCCATTGTGTTGCAATTTTTCACCAGTATCGCGCGACCAGAAGTTCAAGCTACAAATATCTCATATCCACATTCCTTGATTCGGCTGATTCAAGGAAATCTTTTCCATGGCTTTCCCAATGAAGACCTATATGCTCACCTAGCAACATATATTGGGATTTGTAACTCTGTCAAGATAGCAGGGGTTCCTGAAAATGCTATCAGACTAAATTTATTCTCATTCTCTTTAGCGGGTGAAGCTAAGAGATGGATGCAATCTTTCAAAGGGAATAGTTTGAAGACGTGGGAAGAAGTGGTGGAGAAATTTCTAAAGAAATATTTCCCTGAATCCAAGACAGCCGAAGGAAAAGCAATTTCTTCATTCCATCAATTCCCCAATGAGTCCTTGAGTGAAGCTTTGGAGCGCTTCTGTGGTTTGCTTCAGAAGACACCAACTCATGGATTCACTAAGTCAATTCAGTTGAATATATTCATTGATGGTTTGAGGCCACAGTCTAAGCAATTATCAGATGCTTCAGCCAGAGGAAAGATAAAGTTGAAAACTCCAGGGGAAGCAATGAAGTTGATTGAGAACATTCCAGCCAGTGACCATGTTGTTTTGCGTGACAAAACACACATCCGCACAAAAAGAAGTCTGTTGGAGCTTTCCACACAAGATGCACGGTTGGCCCAGAACAAGCTGTTAGCTAAACAACTTGAGTCACTCACAAAAACCTTAAGCAAACTGCCAACACAACTACAAGCAGCTCAACCGACTCACTCAACAGTTATGCAAGTTAGGGGCTGTAGTATCTGTGGAGGGGCTCATAAATCTGGTTGTTGTATGGCCCAAGATAATGCAGCTAAAGAAGTTAATTATATGGAAAACCATAACAGACAAGGATTTCATACAGGTGGTTTTTCAGGATACCAGCAAGGAGGAAACTTTAATCAGAATCAAGGACAAGGCTGGAGATCACATCCAGGAAATCAGTTCAACAAGGACCAAGGAGGGTCTTCTAATCGACCTCCTAACCAAGGGACAAACCTGTATGATCGAACCACCAAGTTGGAGGATACATTGACTCAGTTTATGAAGGTCTCAATGTCCAATCACAAGAGTACTGAGTCAGCAATTAAGAACCTAAAAATCCAAGTGGGGCAGCTGGCCAAGCAAATAGTAGAAAATTCCTTAGGGAGTTTTGGAAAAAATACTGAAAAAAAATCCCAATGAGGAATACAAAGCCGTAGTTACTAGAAGCCAAAGGAGAGTGTTAGTGGGTGATGGGAGTCAAAGCAATGAAGGAGAGTTAGGAGCAGAGGAAGAGAAAGAGAAAGAGGAAGAACAAATGGAAGAAAAAGAAATAAGTGAGAACGAGGAAGCAGAAAATGAGAAAAAGAATAAAAAGAGAGAAAGTGAGGGAGCAGAGAGAAAAGAGAGTGAAGATAAAAAGACTAAAAGTAAGCTGGTGAGAGAAAGAAAGAAAGAGGTTGTCCCCAACCCAGGAAAGGAAGCACCATACCCTTTGGTGCCGTCCAAAAAAAACAAGGAGTGATACTTTGCTCGCTTCCTTAATATTTTCAAGAAGTTGGAAATTACTATTTCCTTCGGGGAAGGCTTGCAACAGATGCCACTCTACACCAAGTTTCTGAAGGATTTGTTGACCAAGAAGGGTAAATACATCAATAATGAAAACATCATGATGGAAGGTAATTGTAGTGTAGTTATTCAGAGAATCCTCCCACCAATGTACAAAGATGTAGGGAGCGTGACTATCCTGTGCTCAATAGGTGTTGTATCAGTAGGAAAAGCACTAATCGATTTGGGGGCTAGCATCAATTTGATGCCCCTATCTATGTGCAAAAGGATCGGGAACTTAGAGATTTCACCAACCAGAATGACATGGCATCTTGCTAACCATTCAATTACAAGATCCTATGGTGTGGTGGAGGATGTGTTGGCCAAGGTTCGTCAATTCACATTCCCTGTGGATTTTGTGATCAGGGATATAGAGGAAGATGCTCAAATTCCGTTCATCTTAGGCCGTCCTTTCATGTTGATGGCTAAGTGTGTAGTGGACATGGGAAATGGTAACCTAGAAATGAGTGTCGATGATCAAAAGGTTACCTTCAATCTATTCAATGCAATTAAGCATCCAAATGACCACAGGGCCTATTTTAAGATGAAGGCAGTTGAACATGAGGTGGCCATGGTAGCTCAAGCTATGGCATCACAATCCCCATTAGAGAAAGCTCTGACTAATGTTGTGGAGTGCCTTACAAAGGAAGAAGAAAAAGAATTGAAGAAATGTTTGGAAGAGTTGGATGGGTTGAAAGGAAGCCCTGCAGAAAAAGTTTTATTTGAAGAAGGATCCCCCTACAATGAAAGCTAAAGTGAACTTGAAGATCTTGCTGATGCATTTGAAGTATGTGTTCTTAGAAGATAATGAGGCAAGACCAGTAGTGATTAGCAACTCCCTAACTCATGAGGAGGAATCTCGGCTGGTGAAAGTCTTGAAAAAGCATAGGGCAGCGATCGAATGGCACATATCAGACCTTAAGGGAATTAGCCCTTCCTACTGCATGCAAAAAATCAATATGGAAGCTAAGTACAAACCTGTGAGACAGCCGCAGCAAAGACTTAATCCTTCTATGAAGGAAGAAGTGCACAAAGAAGTGCTCAAGTTGCTGGAAGCAGGCCTCATCTATCCCATTTCTGATAGTGCTTAGGTGAGCCCCGTACAAGTAGTCCCTAAGAAGGGTGGCATGACAGTGATAAGAAATGAAAAGAATGATTTGATTCCCACAAGAACAATCACAGGGTGGCGCATGTGCATCGACTATAGGAAGTTGAATGTTGCAACAAGGAAAGATCATTTTCCTCTTCCTTTCATGGACCAGATGCTTGAACGACTAGTTGTTCAATCATTTTATTGTTTTTTAGATGGCTACTCTGGATATAATCAGATTGTTGTGAACCCAAATGATCAAGAGAAGACTACATTCACTTGCCCATTCGGCGTGTTTGCTTACAAAAGAATGCCCTTTGGGCTTTGCAATGCTCCCACTACTTTTCAAAGATGCATGATGGCAATATTTGTCGACATGGTAGAGAAGTGTATTGAAGTGTTTATGGACGACTTCTCAGTGTTCGGCTCATCATTTGATTGATGTCTAGCCAATTTGGAGCTGGTGTTGCAACACTGTGAAGAGACGAATCTGGTCCTCAACTAGGAAAAATGCCACTTCATGGTCCAAGAAGGGATCGTCTTGGGGCACAAGATTTCTGTAAGGGGAATAGAGATGGATAAAGCAAAAATTGATGTTATTGAAAAACTGCCTCCACCAGTTAATGTTAAGGGAGTAAGGAGCTTTCTGGGATATGTGGGGTTCTATAAGCTGTTTATTAAAGACTTTTCGAAGATTGCCAAGCCGATGAGTAATTTTCTCAATAAGGATACTATGTTCTTATTTGATGAAGAGTGTTTGAAGGCATTCAACACTTTGAAGACCAACCTAGTATCCGCTCCCGTAATTACAACACCGGATTAGAGCTAGGAGTTTGAGCTCATGTGTGACGCAAGTGACTATGCCGTCGATGCTGTGTTGGGCCAGAGGAAAGGCAAGGTTTTTCATGCCATCTACTATGCAAGCAAGGTCTTAAATGACACTCAATTAAATTATGCCACCACAGAGAAGGAGATGCTTGCAATTGTCTATGCCTTAGAAAAATTTAGATCATACCTGGTGGGATCCAAGGTCATTGTGTACAATGATCATGCAGCTATTAAATACCTGTTAACAAAGACTGATTCTAAGCCCAGGCTAATAAGATGGATCCTGTTGTTGCAAGAATTTGATCTAGTCATTCAAGACAAAAAGGGATCCAAAAATTTGGTAGCTGACCACTTGTCAAGACTAGTGAATGAAGAAGTTACCTTCAAGGAACTGCAAATACGAGATGAGTTTCCAGATGAATCACTGTTAGTGGTGAACGAGAGGCCATGGTTCATTGATTTGACCAATTTTAAGGCAGCACGAATCCTTCCAAAGGATCTGAATTGGCAGCAGAAGAATAAATTCTTGCATGATGCTCACTTTTATGTCTAGGATGATCCATACTTGTTTAAGATTGAAGCTGATAACCTTTTGAGGAGATGTGTGATGAAAGAGGAATCTAAAAGCATATTGTGGCACTGTCATAATTCACCTTGTGGAGGTCATTATAGTGGGGACAAGACAACAGCCAATGTCTTGTAATCAGGATTCTTCTGGCCTTCACTTTTCAAGGATGATCATGAACATGCAACTGAATGCGATCAATGACAAAGAATGGGAAGCATCTCAAGGTGAAATGAAATGCCCCTGCAAAGTATCATTGAGGTAAAAAATTTTGACTGCTGGGGTATTGACTTCGTAGGTCCTCTTCCCCCCATCTTGTGGGAATGAATACATCCTTGTAGTTGTTGACTATGTGTCCAAAGGGGTTGAAGCAGTCGCTACCCCAAAGAATGATGCCAAGAATGTTGTAAAATTCTTGAAGAAGAATATCTTTTCTCGCTTTGGGGTATCGAGAGTTCTGATCAGTGATGGTGGCTCTCATTTTTGCAATAGCCAACTTCAAAAGGTGCTGGGGCATTACAATGTCACACACAAGGTGGCCTCACCATACCATCCACAGACGAACGATCAAGCTGAGGTTTCCAACAGGGAACTAAAGAAGATTCTAGAGAAAACTGTGGCCTCTACTAGAAGAGATTGAACTATTAAGCTAGATGATGCCTTGTGGGCTTATCGGACTGCCTTTAAAACCCTCATACGACTATCTCCATTTCAAATGGTTTATGGCAAAGCCTGCCACTTGCCAGTAGAAATGGAGCATAAGGCATATTGGGATTTGAAGTTCTTGAATTTCGATGAAGTTCTATCGGGGGAGAAAAGGAAGTTGCAACTCTTGGAGTTGGAGGAAATGAGGCTGAATGCGTATAAGTCATCCAAGCTATACAAGCAAAAGGTGAAGGCGTATCACGATAAAAAGTTGCTGAAGAAGGACTTCCAGCCAGGCCAACAAGTTTTGCTTTTCAACTCAAGACTCAATCTGTTCCCTGGAAAATTGAAGTCCAAATGGTCTGGACCATTTACCATCAAATAAGTAAAGCCATACGAAGTAGTGGAGTTAATGGATCCTCAGTCAAAGACTCTAGAGAGAAGTTGGATTGTGAACGGGCAAAGATTGAAGTTGTACCATCGTGGGAGTATTGAGAGATCAACCATCATCTTGCATTTACAAGACCCATAGAGGTGATATACGTCAAGCTAGTGACATTAAAGAAGCGCTTACTGGGAGGCAACCCAACTTTCCTACCTTTTCAATCTTTTATTTTTGTTTTAATGCATGTTAGTTAGGTTGTGTTTCCATTGATACTGCTAGGGAGAAGAGTGAAAGAGTATGAACTTAAATGAAAGGGGTTGGCCACAAGCTTCTTTGAAGCTGCTTGGCTGGGTTGAGTCTAGAAAAAAAAATCCAGTCATCCAACTCGCTCAACGCGACACCCGCGCTAAGCGAGACATAGCCTACATGATGAACGAGTAATACTCTTGTTAAGCGCACCAAGAAGAAGAGAGAAGAATGAAAAGACACACAAAAATTCCAAGAGAATACAATTCTTTATAGAATGCAAATGCTAGAAGAAGAAGAAACAAGCATTAGGAGTCATTCCTTCCCTCTATTCCCTTTCTTATCTTCTTCCCCTTCGCTAAATATTCCCATCTTGCAATTCTAAAACCTCTATGAGAATGAGAGGCTAAACCCGCTTTGTTAGGAACTTGGCAGCCAACTATTCTTGATGTAATTTCTCTTCCTATCTATTTAATAATATTACATTTTCATGATCCTTTCTTGTTTTTAATATTATTGCTTGTGGCTTGATCACCCATTTACATGATAAGTTTTAGGGGTAGCATTGGGAAACGTTATTTTCTAATAGAATTGGGAAATGGTATCTAAATAAAGTCATCACTAGGGATAGATTGATATTTGTTTAGCCTGTTATACATCTCTATTCTTAATGCAATTTACTATTTTAGCTTTCCAAAGGGATTTAGAAGAGAAAATAGATAAATTAGGCTCTTTCATGCGAGGGACCAAAGTTAGAGTATACACTAGTAGATGCAGGTGTAAATTGGAATAATTATAAATAGAGAAAAATCATTAACATTACATCAAAGAGTATCTCTGGTAGGCTAAGTTTCCAACATTCTCATCTTCTGAATTTCCTTCTACAAGAATATTGGATTTTCTCATCTCTTCTGTCTTTAATTAATCCATTTAAATTATTGTTTAAATTCCCCTCTCATTTGATTTAATTTTCTCTTAATTTAAATTTTTGTTTTTCTCATAAACTTTTTAAATCAATTTTCTTTAACTTCTTTTACTAATCCAATATTCATCTACCTAAGTACAAACAAAGTCCTTGTGGATATGATAATCGGACTTCCATTTTAACTCTACTACTTGGGATGAATTGGTGAACTTGTCAATCCATCAATAACCAACAACTATGATAGACATAGATACTCTTTCGCAACTCTAAAACTGCACTGCGGAGATGGAGCGATGCCGTGAGGAGGAGCTGAGAAAGCTAAAGGCTGATCATGACCAACTAGAGGCTCATGTCAGATGTCCCCACGACTATGGATATCAAAATCACATTTTAAATCGTAGAATCGTACGATTCCATAAAGCCTTGGTGAGTTAAAGCGGGAGCAGAATCAGAATCGAAGTGGACTTGATCGAGTTTGCATAGACTCAAGCGAGTTAAGGTAGAATCGCGAGTCTACGTCGAGTCTGCGGGTTTGTGAAAAACCCAAAACGGTGTCGTTTCATTTGCGCTTCATTTTCTATATTCCTTATGTGTGGGTTCATGTTGCAGTTGCTTAATGGTTTTTTCGTTTTCTTTGTAGTTTCTTCCTCCGTGCAACGCGCTTGCTGCCGGAGTGCGACGGTGAGGTGCAGCGGTGAAGGGATCCTCCGCGAGACAATGAGGTGCATTGTGCAAGTTCAACACTAGGTTTTTTCCGATCCCTTCACTACCTGATTAATGTTTGTTTTTGTTTCTATTTATGTGATTTTGTTTTGCTATTCATCTTCAAGATTAATGTTCCTTAGCATTTGGTGTGTGAGTTTTGTTGGTCATTTGGTGTGTTAACTTGTGTTTCTTACTATTACATTTTGGTATTATGTTGGGTTGTTGGCTACTATTTTTTCAACTTAGAGACTAATTGATTGTCATGTACTGGATTTTATCATTGTTGGGGAAATGGGAAGTTGCAAATTTTCCCATATTTGTCAAAATTCCAATATTTAAATATTAATTAAGTAGAATGACATATGAGATATGAATAAATGATCTTCTGTCAGTTATTTCTTAGTATTAATGTCTCTTGCATTTCTATAAATTGAAAATTAGAATCACTTGAGGTTGAGGGTCAAATGATACTTTAATTCCAAGCTAAGTGAGTTGTTAACTTACCACAGAGAAAAATAGAAACATGAAATTCTTCACTGCTATCATTAGTGTTCTGTGTTTCTTGGCTAGCCAGATTGTTTGGGAAGTTGCTTTTGCTATTGGAGCTTCTATTCAGTTCTTGTATGTCATATCAGTCATAGACATGTATTGGCCTCAAAGGAAATTAGTCTTGGTAAATGACCGAAAATACTACCTGTAGGCTTTGTGTATCAAGTGAGCACCTTATTTCAACCTATAGAGTTTAAATAAGTGAACACCTTCATTTCTTTCTTTTATGAAGGAACACCCTCATTTCAATAAGTTGTTCCATGAAACAGGTGATCATTTAATGACAACAGAATAAGAGAAAATAATATGAAAGTAATATACAACTTAGAGTGTTCAAATAAAGCCAGCTACTTCACGTAAAAAAAAAGATATAAATAACATTGAGCTTAACTATCGACTAAAGTAACTTTCAATACACATGGTCACTAAAACATGAATATTATTTACCTTGTGATGTGTCTGAAAACACATAAATGGGAGTGAAGTCTTTAGACATATCCATAACATAACATCTGGGTATATGTCTAGCTTTAGTTCCAACCAACTCCATTGTAAACTAAGTATTTATCTAAAAAATCAATATAAAAGGACAAAAATCACATGGAAAAGTGTTATTAATAGTTACAATCACTAACTATTTTACAATATATATGCAAACTATTGTTGTGATTCCAAAAACATTCTCATTCTGTCTCATTCAATTTAGTGTTAGACAACAGTACAACTAAAAAACTTCTTTGAACTAGTGATTTTTCTAGTTATTGATGTCATTTGAGTAAAGGATGTGCAATCAAACCTGAGGTCATTGAAGAATTACATGTTTGTTAACAAATACTTACAAAAGGTCCAAATCATATTTCAACTAACACATAGGAAGTCAACGTATTTATAGAAACAATAGATATGCAAACTATTATCAAGAAGAAACATATTAAATAGATTTTAAAGTACAATGGAACATGTTTACAATACACTAGTACATATAATGTAGTATTATTTAACTAATGAACTAAATTATACTTTTTCAACGAAAAGATGGCATAAGAATACAAAGACTTACCTGGCCAACCCATTGCTAGACTTGGTTCCAACTATATTTTCAAATGTTTGCACAACATTTTCTTGCCTGTCTTGTCTAGTTTCTTTCTCAATATTTATATTTTCAGGCCTATCTAAATTAGAGGTTCATCATATTTCACAGGTTCAACACTAGGCATTTTATCATCTGCATTATTGTTATCCATTTTCATCTCACTTAGTTTTTCATGTACCACATGTGTAGAAGCTTCAACCTTAACTTTTGTAAGCTTAGATTTGATTGAGATAGACTTCTCAACATTGGGATAAGCTTAGGGTTGAGACTGAGCATCCCTAGAAATATATTCTATTTTCTACTACTAAGGTAAAAATGGTTAAAATAAATTAAAATATGATTGTTAAGGTAAAAAAAAAAAATAGGATATAACAAAAATTATTAACAACCAAAACTATTGCCCGCATTAGAAGTGAACTATATTTTATTTTCTACCTTCATGCACTTTTTTCAATCTAAGCAAGGTTTAAAAAAAGGGTTTGACACCATGATTTCGGCCACAATATCAAGGTTTCTGGAGTGTCCCTAACAAGAGTGGCCAACGCATTGGTCACACTTGTCTGCAATTTTCTACATATCACTATTACATAATGTCCTAGTTTCAATATATTAGAGTTAACCATGTTTACTAAATATTAGAACCAATTTTCTGGTTGGTAACCTTAGAAATTGAGATTATTTAGTTTGCTTTCTCTTTATGAATTATGACGATAAGTGATATGCTACCAACATGCTTTCTACAATAATCCTTTAAAATGCTTTTTGTCTCTATTGATGTTAGTAATTTATGCTAATTGCTATGGCCTCAAACGCGTTGTCCTTTGTTATTAGTATGTTATAATGAGTGGAAGTGGATCCAATTCAAGTGGTGGAGATACAACTGCAGGTGGCTCTTCTTTGGTTGCTAGAAATAAATACAAAAATGCCTCTGGGAATAGGGCTGATATTGGGTGGAAACATGGGATTGATGCTGATGGCAATGGTAAGAAAGTCAAATGTAAGTATTGTTCAAAGACTGTGTGAGTGGTAGAGTTTTCAGATTCAAGCATTATCTTGCTAGGACTAGAGAAGATTCTAAGCCTTATGCTACGGTGTTGGATGAGATTAAATTATTGAATATGAAAATTGTTTTTGAATCTAAAGCAACAAAAGAAAAGAAAAAGGAGATTGAATAGTATTGATGAAGATGAAGAAAGTGTTGAAGGGGTGGAGGCAACCAACTTCCAGGGACAAATGGGTTTTGGTTCAAAAGGAAAAGAAGGTAGTGCAAGTAGTGGGAGTGTTAGTGTTCAAACAACTTTGAATCAATTGATGAAAAAAAAATATAAACCTTTAGTTGATGCTCAAGTTGCTGAATTTTTTTACACAAGAGTCATTCCATTCAATGCTATTAAAATCCTGCATTTTTAAAGATATGTGAGATGATCGGGAAATATGAACCTGGCTATAAACCTACATCTTACCATGATGTTAGAGAAAAGCTGTTGAAACAAGTAGTGAAAAAAATTGATGACGATATGCAAGAGTTTAGGGATGAGTGGAAGAGAACTGATTGCTCAATAATGCCTGATGGGTGGACGAATAAAAAAAGGCGTTCAATTTGTAACTTCTTGGTGAATAGTCCAAAAGGGACAATATTCCTGTATTCCTTAGATACTACTGACATTTCAAAAATAACTGACAAAGTTTTAAGATATTAGATGACGTTGTCACATTTGTTGGAGAAGAGAATGTAGTTCAGGTGATTATTGATAATGCTGTGAATTTCAAAGCAGCAGGAGAATTGTTGATGCATACTTGGTCGAATTTGTATTGGACTCCATGTGTTGCCCATTGTATTGATCTAATACTTGAGGACTTGGAAAAACATCCAAAGGTTCATGAAATTACTATAAAGAAGGGAAGAAAGATAATCACTTGTATATATGGTAGAACAATGCTTATCAGCATGCTCAAGAAATACGCAAATGGAAGGGACTTGGTTAGACCTGGTATGACTAGATTTGCAACTGCTTACTTGACTTTAGCTTGTCTCCATGAAATGAAAGCATCTTTGATGAGGTTGTTCAGTTCTGAAGAATGGGAAGAGAACTAAGTTTGGAACTTCACAAGAGGGGAGAAAAGTAGAAAATTCAGTTTTGGATAGTAGATTTTGGAAGAATGTATCCATATGCCTCAAAGTTATTGCCTTTTTTATGGTAGTCATTTGATTGGTAGATTCAGATAAAAAACATGTCATGGGTTTCATATATGTTGAGATGGATCGTGCAAAGGAAAGGATTAAAAGCAACTTCAATAATGTGAAGAAAAAGTAAGTTTTTTAAATTATATCATTTAAATTTTAAAATATAGTTTACTTTACTTATCTATGTCTAATTCTAAATATAATTTATTTTATTTATCTATATAGTTATGAACCTGTTTAGGAAATTATTGATAAGAGGTGGGAGAGCCAACTTTATAGGCCTTTGCATGCAATTGCATATTATCTTAATCCTCAATTGCATTTTGAAGATGATTTTAAAAAAGATAATGGAGAAGTGAAACAATGATTGTTTATTTGTATGATGAGATTGATAAAGGACATTGGGGTAAGGAACAAAATTATTGGTCAGCTTCTTGAATTTCATTTTGCTAAAGGCCTTTTTTCTATGGAGAATGCAATAAACTTTAGGAAGACTATGTCACCTGCAGAATGGGAAATGTTTGGGGATGGATGTCCAAAATTAAAGTAGTTTACTATTCGTGTTTTGAGCTTAGCTTGTAGCTTTTATGGATGTGAGCGTAATTGGAGCTCATTTGAAATGATAATTGAACTTCATGACTTTATTTTTTGTTATTTATAGGTTCATACAAAAAGGATAAATTGTTTGCATCAAAAGAAAATGAATGACTTAATTTATATGATGTACAACTTGAAACTAAAAAGTAGACAAATAAGAAAAATTATTGCTCTTCCATTTAAAGATATGAAATCTGATGATGAGTGGATAACAAAAAAGGGAGATGATATTTTTGATGAAGACAATGTTCAAGTTGAGCAAAAGCAACCTCTAGGTGAAAGTGGTAGTGGAAGCAATATTGACTTGGTTGGAGGAAGTTTAACTGATCTAACTTTGGATGCATTTGATATTGACAATTTGATTTTCAATGACAATGTGAAAGATCATTTCTCAACTGAGGAAGAGATTGAAGATGATAGAGATGAAGATGATGGTAGTGGTTGTGATATTAGGGATGATTTTATTAGAGGATTGATGGTCATTTGAACTATTTCTATGTTTTTAAAGTGTTTTTATTTCAAGAACTTATGTTTTGTATTTTATGAATTTATGTTTGATTGGGTGTGGACTATGGACTATGTTAGTTTATTGAATTATTGTTAAGGTTTGTTATTTTGATTTATTTTAGGGTTGAAATATTTAGTTATGATTTTATATATTGAAATATTAATAAATTTTTTAAATTGAGTAAACTCTTACGAGTTTACAATTCGATTCTACAAGTTGAATTTACAAAGTCTCCACGAGTGTACGCAGAATCGCGAGTCTGATAACCTTACCCACGGCGATGAGCACTCCGCTCACACATTGCCTGAGCGCACCCAAGGGAAATCACACCCCCGACGCACAGTCAACACTCTAGATGACTTAAGTCTCTCCCATATGTACCGTCTAGCAGGGCAGACTACTAGTCGACACCCTTTCGTCGATCGAATTATGGAAGCTGTCATACCCTTGGGGTGGAAACCACTCAACCTGGAGCAATATGATGAGATCACCGATTCAAATGAGATCTAGACGCCTTCCTGACTCAGGCGAATCTATATACCAATGACGATGCAATCTTATGTCGTGTCTTCCCAATGTCCCTTGAAGAGGTGTCATTGACCTGGTATGATGGACTCCCACCAAGATCCATAGACAACTTTGACACCCTTGTCGAACGCTTCAGTGTGCAATATGCAACCAGTAGATCTCACCGCATGACCTCGACCGCCTTGGCTAGTGTGGGACAAGCAGACAATGAGTCTCTTAGAAAATTCATGTACAGATTTTGGCGCACCACTGTCCAGATCTGAAATCTTAAAACAGAGGTAGCGTTGTATTCCATACTCCTCGCCCTACGGCTCAACAAGTTCATGGGCAGCTGTGCAAAAAAAAAACCCCGGTAGCATGGACGAGTTGCACAAATGAGCCAAGGGTTACATTCAGATGGAAGAAATGTCCAAATTCAGGATTGAAGTCAGACAAGCTGGACATAAGTGTGACAAGTGAGAAAGAAGCACCAAGATCAACTTACACAAGTCGAACAATAGGCATAGGCCAAACACATGCTAGCCTCTTTCAAAAGGGCCTAGTTACGAACGTTACACACCTCTGTCGGCTAATCACACTATAATTCTAGAGGACCTGTAACCCCTACAAACAAGGACCCACAGTTCCACTCCTCTCCTATAAATACCAGGTTCCATCAAACTCTCAACACATCCCACACGAGTAAACACGTCTGTGCATACATTATTATACTTGTTTTCTTATTCTTCTAACTCATATACTTAGTTGAGCGTCAGAGTCCTTTGTTTTGTAGGTCTCTCCTTTTGTCCTTTTAACAAAGATCACTCTCAAAGCTGACCTGCGAAGTCCAGAAACTCACTTTAGCCATACTCACCCTGATGTGTGCCTGCTTCGAATTTTGGTATATACAATTTTCATATTTTTTATGGAGGCATCCATGTTCTTCTTAACCTTGATACATCCCTCCCCCCCCCCCCCCAAAAAAAGATATAACCCATAATTTCATGAACCCAATTCCATAATTAATCGCAATATAGCAACAAAAAGGGTTTTAGCCTTCTGCTTTGGTGCAAATTTATTTCAACCCCAACGAACACTTACCCATGACAAACTCGAGAATTTAAACTCTTATCTGTGGAGTTTCAACGACGAACAAAAAATCCTCAAGCGGAATGATTGGTAACCAAATCCAGACGATAAGTGCAAACCCAAAGAGGCTCTAATGTGAATCCAGCCAAAGGCTTCAACGACCACGAAGGCGCACATCGAAGCAGTGGGTGTTTCTCCTTTGATTCATGGGAAGAAAAAATAAAGGCAAGCAATTAGCGTAGCATTACGTGTTTTATGATTTGGGTTGGCTCTTTCAGATTCAAACTAAAATGTATTTTTATTTTTCTTTCTGTCAATTTATATTATTTTATATTTTTTAATGACGTCACATCATTTAATTTGATGTATCTAACGCGTCATATTTAGGGAAGAGTATATGCAAGACTTTCTTATTATATCAATTTTTTCCCATCTCAATTAATGTAGTATCCGTTTTACTTTAGGGTTGACACAAAACTTCCTATGTGGATTCATCAAGGATTTACGGTTGCAACACAGAAATCGATATATAGTGGATCCTACATGAGCATAGAGGTAAAACTTTTTTGTACCCAATTCAAATTCATTTGAATAGACATTTAAATGTGTTTCATTATGAAAAATAAAATATTAATTTATTATATTATTTTTTTCACATCTCAATTAATGTAGTATGCGTTTTACTTGAGTGTGGACACAAAACTCCCTTCGAGGATTTATATGCAAGAATGTATGGTCACCGCACATAAATCGATACATAACTTTGATGATGTAGTATAGTGGCAACCTCACTAGAATTTGTTTTATCAACTCAATGAATTGAACTCTATTTTATTTATTAAAATTTATTGAAAATTAAAAATTCAGTGTTTTTCACTTATTTAATGAATCTTATACTTTTATAGCTTTCAATGAATTTTAATTAATACTAAAACTAAAAATAAAAAATATGTCAAAAAGAAAATATTAAAAACACATTACTAAAAATGAATATTGTCGGTGACTTTTTGCAAAATCAAAATATTAAATTGCCTTTAAGTCAACTATGCTAATTTCAGTGGAAGCTTATTTTTTTCCCAATGGAGTGAGAGTGAGTTGGATTTTAAGGTTCACAACATGCTTCAAAGCTTATTGAATGCTTATGGACATATTAACAGATTGTCTAGCAATAAGATTTTTATATTAACAATGATTCAAACTCACACTCTTGTAAGATTATGAGTCTAATATTTATCAACTCCACTCTTGTAAGATTATGAGTCTAATATTTATCAACTGTACCAATATTTGTCAATAGCTTCTACATTACTTTTCAAAGCTTATTGAATGCTTATGGAGGTATTAACTGATTGTCTACAAATAAGATTTTCACATCAACAATGATTTAAACTCACACTCTTATAAGATTATGAGTCTTATCTTTACGGAGTGCACCAATATTTATCAACAACTTCTACATTACTTTTTCTTTTAATGTTCTTGACATTTTAAATATAGGGGAGTAATAATAAATAGTAATACATTCTCACGACACATTCATTTAAATATACATTCTATGATTGATTAAAATTTATCAAAAATTATTACCTCCATTTATATTTATAAGATCCAAATTAAAAATGGTGTTTATTCTTTTTTATAAGACTCAATTCATAATGTCTTTTGCATTAATTATTTTTGAACTAAATTATCCCTAGATAAAAAAAATGTTATATCAACAAACATTTAGAAGAGAGAGAAAAATATTAATACCAATAATAGTAAAAAAAAAACCTAAATTTAGACCAAATTTATTACTACAAACTACTATCTTTGTTCCTAAATACTCTTTTAATTAATTTACACTCTTTATAAAAGTTCTTTAATAAAGTTAGTACAACATTAAACTTGTTATAACTTGTATTATTTTGCAAAAAATATCCTTCAAATTATTGAGACTCATAATCTCTCTATCTTTTCACTTAATTATTTTTTTTCACTTAATTAATGTGTGCTAGTCATTTTATGTAATCCTTTATAAAAGAGATAATCCTTATTAATCTCCGTTAATTAGGTATTTGAGTCTAATAAATAAAAATGAAATAAAAATAGTATAAAATTAGTTAAAATTCATCTAATGAAAAGTAAAAGTTACCAAATTTTATGATTTGTAATAAATTTTAGGGTATGGTCAAAAGTCCCTTAGGAAAATATATTGTTAGTTCCTTCTTTTAAAATATATTGTTAGTATTTTTCTTTATCTTATCTTATTTTTGCAACAAAGTAATAAAGATTTATTACTATATCTAAATTAAGATTTTTTTTTAATTTTATTTGTTTCTTTTTATAAGATTTTTTTTAAAGTTATTTTTTGCATTAACTTATTTTTTTACTCAAATTCTCTTAATTATTTATAATAAATGCTATGTACTAAAAAGATAAATATATTATTTCTCTTATAAGGATTAAATAAGAATATTATTACACATTAATTAATTAAGTGAAAAGATATAAATTATGAGTTTCAATAACTTTAAGGTAATTTTTGCAAGATAATATAAATTTTAAAAAATTTAATGCAAGTAACTATATTAATAAACATTTCTAAAAGATGTGAATTAATTAGAAAAAAGTCTAGAAAGGGAAAAAATACCTACCAACATGCACATTCATAGTTAAAATAGGATAAATGCTTTTTTTTTATTTTACTTTTTCTTCTCAAATAAAAAAAATTATATCTTTTTAGTTTCTCAAATTTGAACTGAAGATTAAAAAAAGTAATTTTTAATTTTTTGAGAAATTAAAAATTAAATTTTTTTATTTGAAAACTTTTTATTTTACCACATATATTTCTTAACTTATTATATCGAATTAATCCTTAATAGATAACGATCGTTGATGTAAAAAAAATAAAAAATATAAATTTTTTCACAGGAGCTAACCTTATAACACCAACTCTATGCAATTATTAATATGATACGAAAAATTAAGATGGATAACAAAAATATAACCCACTTCTTCGCGCGATGTAAAGTATTAGTAGATGCTATTCAATGTCTCATCATTCGTCCCCACCGTGTACTTAACATCACCCCAGGCAAGCCAATCGGGACACATCAGTAATCTCACACATCCTCTGTTCAACCGAACCCCCTTCCCGGCCTATAAATATCCAAGCACTGTAATGGTTTGAAATTCGCAGGCTAGAGAGAGAAAGACACGGACTGAGAAAGAGAGAATGCTCTGAGTTTCAGAGACACTGTAATAGAGAGAGAAAGAGAGTGTGAGTTTGCGATGATGAGAACCAGAGACCGAAAGAGCAAAACGACATTCACAAATCTGCGCAAACCTCTCAATCTTATTTCCTGAGCATTCTCTTGCGTTTTGTCTCCACCGTCGTCGTTTTTGTTTCTTGAAGCATTTCGCGCGCGAGGGAGGGTAAGATGAGTCGTTTAGGGTTCAAGCACGAGGTGTACGACGGCGACAAGCACATCGGCGAACTAGATTTGATTCCTCCGTCGTCGTTGACGACGACGACGCCGTTTCACAACAACTTCCGCTTCCCGAACAACGAGATTCGCATCCACCACTTCAGCGCGAAGAGCGAGCGCTGCCCTCCGCTCTCGATCCTCCAAACCGTTGCCGCATTCAACGTCCGCTGCAAGCTCGATTCCTCAGTCGCCACTGAACAGAAGGAACTAATCGCCATCCACGCCAGTTGCTTCTACGAAATGAAGGTTATCATCAACAAATTATAAACTAATTATTAATTAATTCACGAATAAACAAACGAATTGAATATATTTGTGTAGTTTTAGTGTTTTCTGATAAAACGGTGCGTTTTAGACGGCGGTGGTGGTGGTGAACGACGAGGAGATTCACCTCGTTTCGATGCCGAGCAAGAGGAAGAAGTTCCCGTGCTTCTGGTGCTTCGCGGTGCCGTTGGGGCTCTACGACGCGTGCTTGGGGATGCTGAACCTGCGGTGTCTCGCGATTGTCTTCGATTTGGACGAGACGCTCATCGTGGCGAACACGATGAAGTCATTCGAGGATAGGATTGAGGCCCTGAGGGGGTGGCTTTCGCGTGAGACCGATCCGTTGCGGGTGCAGGGGATGTCCTCAGAGCTTAAGAGGTACCTCGAGGACAGGTTGTTGCTCAAGCAGTACGCGGAGAGTGACACTGTTGTTGATAACGGGAAAGTGTATAAGGTTCAGATGGAGGAGGCGCCACCGCTGTCTGGTAGCCACGAGAAACTGGTTCGGCCGGTTGTACGGTTGCAGGAGAGGAATATTGTCCTCACGAGGATTAATCCTGAGGTTTGTGGTTATTGTTGATTGAGTATTAAGTGTTGTGTTTCTGTTTGATTTTGGTTGTTGGTTAGTTTTTGTGGTGTTTGGGTTTTTGAGGGAGGGTGAATGGTGGGGGGAGATTGCTCGATAGGGTTTTTAGGGTTTAAGTTTGGGGTTTTGGGAATTGGTAAAATTTGATGAGGTGAAGTTTGGGGTTTTGGGAATAGGTGAAATTTGCTGAGACTGAGCATAGTGGGGTGTTGTGCCTGATTTATGAAAATTGTTAGATGGGATTGAAACTTCGAAATTTGCTGAGGGCAATCTTAGTGTGGTGATGTGGCTGATTTATGAAAATTGTTAGATGGGATTGAAGTGATGAAATGGATTGCATGTGGCTGTAAGACTGCTGTAGCTGCATTTGGCCTCTGATTGTGGATTGCATTGGGCTGCATCTGAGCACAATGCAACTGCAATTTCTAACCTTTTAAAGAATGAAAGAGGAGCTGGGGAGAGTAGTAAATCTTCTGGAATAATTGTTCGCAAACCCCTCTTGTACTCGTTTATGGGTCGCACAATAACACTTCTGTGCGGGGAGTGAGTGCACAATCAAATTGAATGGGTATATATGGGTAAAGTACACACAACTTTGGCTTGGATAAACATAGGTTTTAAATTGGTTTGTCTATTCACTTCATTCTTGCTTTTACTCAGATATAAGGATTCACTTTTCAGAGATTTGGATTTAGAAGAGTAGAGTTTTACTCAGTAATTTTTGACTGAATTAGGAATGTGTTATCACCAACATAGGAGAGAGACAAAGAATGACATTATTTTGGGTTTTATTGATATGTGATATATTCTGCTTTCTATGATCTTGTATTTTGGATAATTAGTCATTTAAGAGTTTTACATTTTAACATCGTGTTGATTCTCTCTTGTTTACAGTTTCAGCTTTTGCTTGTTTATATTTTTTGCCTGTATAAATGAAATCAGCTTCATATACCTTCAAATTTTCTTTCAGTTGCGAAAAAATGTTGAGTTAATGTTGCTGAGTGTCAAGGGGGCTAACTATTATTGATTAAATTGCCCAGTGGTTACTGATTCTTGCATGTGCTTGTCCTTGTTTATGAATGTATATGCTATCAATTTACTTGGGCAGCTTTTTTGGTTTTCTTAATGGATCTATTATGTATAGTTTTGTTGTAGTTTAGCATTGTTATTCATCTTTGTGAGTTTGTTCCATGTCTCTAGATAGTACACAAATACTGTGTAAAACTTGTCATTTTTTTGTATGAATTTCTTGGCATGTAATGTGGTTATTAATTACACCTAAATATTTGGAACCCTTCTGATATGCAGAGATTTTGTGTCTCACTGCTTGTTTTTTCTCATAGATACGTGATACTAGTGTATTAGTGAGATTACGACCTGCTTGGGACGATTTAAGAAGCTATTTAACAGCTAAAGGACGCAAGAGGTTTGAAGTATATGTTTGTACTATGGCTGAAAGGGATTATGCTTTGGAAATATGGAGGCTTCTTGACCCTGGGGCACATCTTATAGGTTTAAAGCAAGTCCTTAATCGTGTGATTTGTGTCAAATCAGGTATTGTTTCTATTATTTCGTAACTATTTGAACCTTCTTTGAATCACCTTTAACGTGATACACAATTTTGAAATGAAACTTAATTTGAAATCTTATCTACCTCTTAAAACATTTTTTTTTATGGGGTCTTGTTGGTTGTGTAACAAATATAAAGGGCACAAGTTTGTTTTTGTAGGTAATTTGCTTTATTTTGTCTTATTGCTTCTTATAGTTGTAATTTCTTCTTGCTGTTATTCATTTCTGTATGGAATAATTTCCAGGCTCCCGAAAATCTTTACTAAATGTTTTCCAAGATGGTGTCTGCCATCCCAAGATGGCAATGGTGATTGATGATCGGTCAAAGGTCTGGGTAGACAAGGACCAGCCTAGGGTTCATGTGGTGCCTGCCTTTACTCCTTATTATGCTCCTCAAGCAGAGGTGCAGGTTTATGTATATTATTGCAATTTTTTTAATTTTATTTTCTAAATATTCTTGATAGAGACTTTAGTATATTCTTTTCTTTATTAGACAGCCAATGCTGTCCCAGTCCTATGTGTAGCAAGAAATGTTGCATGCAATGTCAGAGGTTGTTTTTTCAAGTAAGTTATATGATTGAGTGTTTTATTGGCTCAAATATTATTCCCACTATGGCTATAATTAATTTGCCACGTTCTCAGAGAGTTTGATGAGAGTTTATTACAAAGAATTGCTGAAATCTTCTTTGAAGATGATATTGGACTTCTACCTCATCCTCCGGATGTCAGCAACTATTTGATGTCTGAGGTATTACTGCATTAGATGTGTGCTTCATAATTTATTGATGATAATTAGCCATCCGTGATGATGTGCTATTATCTTCCTGTTTGTAGATGCTTGTTTATCTGTTGCTCTGATATCACCATGTTCACTGGATGACAGGATGTACCAAATGGTAATGCTAATGCCCCCTTCAGTGAAGGAATGAATGGTGCAGAAGTTGAACGGAGGTTAAGCCAACCTGTAAGTTTCCTTGGTTTTCAATGTGTTATTTCTGGTCTTGTTGTAGCAATGTATTTTCAAACTTTCAAGTAATTCTTGGTAGTGGCTTTCGTGTTGTCTCTGTGATGTGTTTTGGCCAGTAGTATTGTTTGTGCATGGAACATTTGTAGATACTACAATAATTTATTTTATTTTTTATATATTTTGTGTTATTCTTTTCAGGATGATAAGTTTTCTGTTGATTTATCCACCCGACCCATGACAAACAGTGTTGAATTCAGACATGAAACCTCTCAGCCAACTGCTGGTATTATTTCAAATGTCACCGGCCCTGGATCTTCAAGAACACTGATTCCTTCTCAGAGTACGGCACAGATTATGCTATTTTAGGGTTTCTATATTCTAGTTTTGCAAAAATGTGCTTTATTTTCATGGTATTTTTCCCATCCTTGTCTCAGAACCTGGTTTGCTTGGACCTCCTGTCAAGCATGATGGCAACTCTGTTGATCGTGATTATGACATGAGAAAAGGACTTTTAGGCATGAGGCATGGTCCAGATATAAGAGGTCAAATTTCAGCTGAACCTCCTCTGATATTGAGGCCACCTAATCAAGCATCACCATCTTTGATGCAGCCATTTGGAGGTGGGTTGGTAGAAGATGATATAGCCAGCAGAAGTCAGACCAATAGTTGGCCTTCTGCATCTGTTAAAGAATCTAATGTAATAAAGTCCGATAAGCATCAGGCTCAACAGAAACCATTTTCTAATAGTGTCATAGGTTCATCCCCCAATGTTTTACTCCCACAAGCATCACAACTAAAGGCTGAAGAGGTTTGTCAATGAGCATTTTGTTGCTTCCCATTTTTGACAATATTTGAAGTGTTTTTTTGGAGTACTGTAAAATTTCCTGTGTTGAAAATATTGCTTATATGCAGGCAACTTCTGTTTCTGATTTGCAGAGGCAGATTGTTCCATCTAAGTCTCAGCTATCATCAGGTAATGTTTATTTTCTTGATATATTCTTATTTAAAGCCTTTGAATCTTATTTGACACTCTTATTAAGTATGATGAACTGTGTGTGTGTGAATGGAATAAGGGCCAGTTTGTATTTGGCTACTATAAATATTTTCCATGATTATTTAATGAGTTTTTATATTGGTATTAATATAGTTTTGATGTACTGTTTGAAAGATCAAGTGTTAAATCAGAAATAGTATTACATAGTTTAGTAGCATGTATCTTGTACATGTTAAAAAATAGACCCATGAATGCTTTGTATTTCACCTTTTGGATGTCCCCACTTTCTATTTTTCCCTTCTGCTTTCTGTGAATGGTGTTGGAGCATCACCCTTCATGCTCTGATTTTGTGTTAACATAGTCCACTCTGTTTTGATTGAACTCAAAAAGAAAACCAACTGCTAATAATTGAATATTGAATATTGCAGCAAGATGTTACAAATTAACAGTGAAATATCCCTAAACAATCAAAAAAGACATGGGTGAAACAGAGAAAATATTCCATTGCTTTCAGAGCTTAGGGCCCAAGCCAGAGGCCAACCACGCCTTCTTTATGATTCACTTCCTTCCTTCAATGATAAAATTAGGAAATTGACTTTACAAGGAATACTCATTTTATACACTTTGGATTGGAGAGAGCTGAAGTTGTGCATGAATGCATTTTTTCTTTGTGGTTGTTTTCTTCCTTTTGCCTAGTGGGAAAAAGGCTATTGTTGTTGTTGGGTGTTTTCTTTCATTTTTCCTTTGTAACTTCATATCATTTGGTAGATTCTAATGTTGGCCTTGTTGAATTATCCAACCATATCTCCTAGTTTGTAGGGCTGGAAAAATCCCAGATACTGGGACAAGCTTGTTTCTAAGTTCTCGTTAGCATTTTATTTTCATTGCTGCCTATATAATTGCTGTTCTGTGTTGTGTTATTGACCTAAGTTTTTGCAGAGTATGGGATATCTCAGAATCATGCCTCTTCTAACAGCAAAGATTTTCAACATGAAGCTGGAAAAATGAACTTCTTATCCCCTCTATCTATTCAAGTGCTGCAAGAAATTGGGAGGCGGTGTAACTCTAAGGTATGCATGACTTTTGCACCTAACTGAATTTTTATCTGTTTTTCTTGAAGTACAATTTCATGTTTTTCGATTACAGGTTGAATTTAAGTCTATTTTAAGCACCAGCAAAGACTTGCAGTTTTCAGTGGAGGTCAGTGAAAGTTATATCTCTCTTTTTTTTTTTTCTTCTTCTTCTTCTTCTTATTATTATTATTATTATTATTATTATTATTATTATTATTATGCCTCTTTATGCACGCCTTATTTAACATTTTTGTTATATGATTGCATTACTCTTTGTTTATGTAGCATGAGTTGTATTATATGCATTATTTGATTATTGGTTTTGAACTCTTGAATTTTTGTTACTCTTGGATCTGAAATAAGTTTTGGTCTTCTCTGTTTTAATTGATTCATAACCTGTGCTGTAAATTTGTCTTGTGCCTGGGTTTAGGTACTATTCACTGGTGAGAAAATAGGTGTTGGTATGGGTAGGACAAGGAAGGATGCTCAACAACAAGCTGCAGAGAATGCTCTTCGTAGTTTAGCAGGTAAACAGCAATTGTTTGAGCCAATTCCAAAATTGTGTTCTGATTATATTGTTTGTATAGCATTTGTTCCTTTGTAATGAAGACAAAATTTTTGGAACATAGGGATATAAATAGTCAGTCAATAATATGATACGGATTGATAGGTAAGATATTGTTGCTGCATTTGGTGAGACATTATTGGTTAAGGGAATAGGTTGAAAATTTCCTTTCTTCATTTTGGTTACAGAGATAGCATTTACTTGTTGCTTGATAACAAGTATCTGAATATGGCTATGCCCTTCCAGCACTATGCATAGAACAGTTCTGAGATTCTTTATTTTGGTGATTTGTGAAATAGTAACTATTGAATTATGTAGAACAAATAGGAGTGAGTTCAAATTGAAGAGTATCTGTTGGTATCTTTCAGTTACTTTCTTGCATCCTTAGTCTTGGCTCCATGATTGTACATGATCACACATCTAGTAATTATCAGCAAACATGGCTCAAGAGGTAAGTATTCTTTTGCACTTTATTGTCTGGGCGTGAGGAAATGCTTCTGCGCATGCTACTGGTGATTGGTGAATGATGGCTAAGTAGTAACTATTGAATTATGTAGAACAAATAGGAGTGAGTTCAAATTGAAGAGTATCTGTTGGTATCTTTCAGTTACTTTCTTGCATCCTTAGTCTTGGCTCCATGATTGTACATGATCACACATCTAGTAATTATCAGCAAACATGGCTCAAGAGGTAAGTATTCTTTTGCACTTTATTGTCTGGGCGTGAGGAAATGCTTCTGCGCATGCTACTGGTGATTGGTGAATGATGGCTAAGTGTGTGATGGTTGATTAACAAAGATTGTTTATCTCATTGTTATAAATGTAACTAGCTTTTTGGCCTTTTCTTTATTGGAATTATATTAACTACTGAATGTGTTTTTTGGTGTATGGAATTACAGAGAAGTATGTGGCACATGTGGAGCCTCAATGTAGAGCTGTCGATAAAGATTTTGACAAGCTTTCTCTTGGATGTGACAATGGTTTCTTGTGGGATGTGATCAATCCAGAATCCAGTGAACCGCAACCAGAAGATGGAGTGTCTAGAGAAAATGCTTCTGAGGTGAGTATCTTTTATGTTTTTGGTAGTTGATTTGACTTGTTTGTTTAAGGAAATAGGTGATGCTTGGATAAGGGGTATGTGGACTAGAAATTCCAGATGGAAGTGGTTGTATAGAGAAATCACGTTGTTTATGGAATTGTGTAGCATCAATGTGAAGGCTAAATCACTGAATGGGGAGTGAACTGGCTTCACGACTGCTACTGCTGTCTTAGACAGGCTTCTTAAATTCCTGCTTATAAGGTAATGGCTTGGTATAATCAGTCCCTGGTATCTACCCATTATCCAAGTACTCCCTTGTTATTGTTTTAGCCATATTGCTATTGCATGCTTCTAAATTATATTGTTGCTTTCCAGTTCAATTGGGAATACAAGAAGGAATCAATTACTTTTTCCTTGAGTTTATGTTGTGGGTTGAATTATTTTCATAACAGCGGTCTCTAAGGGTTGATACATGGAATTTGTAAGGAGTAAAGACTCAAATAATTGGTACTGCAGGATATTACTTAAATTAGGTTGTTTTCAGGAATTTTTATTATGTGGTATGCTCTATATTCTACCACCTAAGAGTGTGTTTGGATGAAAGAATTTAAAATTCTGAGAAATTTTAAATTCTAAGAATTTTGAATTGAAATTTTTTTATTTTCAAAATTTTATGTTTGGATAAAAAAAAATTAAAATTCTGAGGGTGAAAGAAAATGAATACAAAGAGAAGAGAAGATATGATTGTTGTGTTTTCCAAGAGAAAAATATTGATGCGGCATGGGGAGTTGCAGAGGAACCGGGACATGACGGACGGTTGCTTTCCTGACTGACGGGTGCAGTTCTACGTGTTCCCTTACACATGTCCCCGATCGAAGCTCTGCGAGCTCAGACAGGATTTCTTGAAGAAGAGGAGGATCATCGGCACGAGGAAAGAGTTGCAAGTTCGAGAACGGGATTTTGGGAACTTTCAGGTGAAAGAGAAGATGAAGATTATAAAGGAAATACAAAAACGTTTTGGAAGGTTCTTCTATCAAGAAGAAAATTTCAATTTCTCACCTTTTAGAAGGAAATTAAAATTCCACATTTTTAGTTGTTTAAAATTTTATTTTAAAATTTCAAAAATTTAAATTTTTCATATAAAACATTCAAACAATAGATTAAAAAAATTTAAATTCTTTAATAAATTATTTTTTCAATTAAAATTTTCTATCCAGATTCTAAAGTTGATCTACTAGTGATATGTGAATTGCTGCCTACCATGTCATGAAGATGTAATTATTTGTATCAATTCACTATGATTTTCAGGCTTTGGATGCTGAGACTAGGTCAAGTACCCCTAACGCCACTAATCAGCAAATGGACAAGCGTATGAGCTCCCCGAGGTAACTTGAAATCGGATTTTATCTAGGCGTGTTAAAGCACGGATTTTTCATCCTGAACTCTTCTATTTATGTTATGCTTTTCCTCTCAATGTTCTTGGTTATTTTTTTTCCTCAACTTATACAATTTCTTTATGTTTTCTTCAATAATTTAGGATCCTGAAATTTGATGAATTTTTAATACCTTGAGCTTGGTTTTTGGCGCAGGTGAGTATTTCATATAATAGGGGGTGTCTATCTTAGTTTTCTTTTGTCAATTTCAGGATGCCCAATTCTAAACGATTGAAGGAATGAAAAAGTTCCAAGATAAACAAGATTTACCATTAGTGCAGCCAGCAACTGGAGAATTGGCCATCTGAATTCTTGGAACGGCATATTATCATTTTATACGTAAAAGGTTTTGATGTAATTCTCGTGTAATATCTCTGCCATAACAGTTGTAGATGTGACAAGGTAATTTCCCTTAGCTAAATTCTGTTATAGAGAAGGGCATTATTTTTATTTTGTTTTGCCCTACTATTTTCCTCATTAGGATGTTTCTCTAGCTTCCTGTTCAATGCCATATTAGTTGGAATATTAATTACAAGAAAATCATTTCTCCTTTGTAATTAATCCCTTTTGGTGGTCTAATTTGCTAGGATTGGTCCCTACTGATTTGACTGTTTTTTTTTATGATACTGATTTGACTGGTTCACATAACGTTGGCTTAAAGTTTTTTGAGTGTCAGTTTCAGACTAATTATCTACGCTTACCAGATAAACATGCCATATTGTTCATTAATAAAACTTGTCCAATGTATCCTCCACATGGTAATAATCAATTAGGACTGCAAGGAGGGCTAAATTTTCAGGTCTAGACCATGAATTAATTTGGCCCTTTTACATAAAACTATAATTTTTTGTTTTTTTACTGAACATAGAACTATAATCTTAAGTCTTAATAAATCGGAGTTTAGTTGTGTTTTCTGTCTTTTAAGTTTATGCTTGATTTTGGTCTTGAGTTATTTTAGTTCAAGTTTTTTAAAATAATCTAATTTGATATCTTAATGAAGTTTTCTATTTAAAATTTTAATTTGTCGATAAAGTACTTGAGAATTTATGATGGATTTTATATATAAAGTAATTTAAATGCTTACTCAGAAATTTATTAAAAAACAATTTTTTTAAAGGATTTTAGTATAATGTAAAAGCAGGATTTGAAAAGAGAAACAAAAATAAAAATTGTGATTCATAATTTTAACAAAAATTTGATGTTTCTTTAGCAAAAATAGACAGGTTTATGATGTGATTAATAAATTGAATTATTTTTTCTTTCTATCTTCTTCAAAAGGCATCATAACTGACGGATGTTTTATTTTTTTTTCTCTAATAGTCACTAATTCTTCAATTCATTTATAATCAAAATTATACGTAAAAAAATAATTAATCACCAAATTATTCCCTACAAATAAAACTTTTAAAGAATTAATTCTTTTTGGTAAAAAATAATTAATCAAAAAGAATTAATTCTTTTAGAGCTCTAAATGTTTAGTTTTAAATTACCAATGTAATTTGTTGTGAAAAATCATTTTTTTATGAAAGTATTTTTTCTGGTGTTGTTTTGCTTGTTTCGTGGCCTTATATTTTGAAGTCAACTAGTTTTTAACCTACCCGGTTTACCAACAAATAGGGGTGAAAATAGGTCAGGTCAGTCTATAGGGACCTAGGACCCTACATAAAGTCGGGCTTGAACTGATCTATTTAATCAAAAGGTTAGGTTCACGCTTTTTTTAAAAGCCTATTAAATTAAATAAACCAGTCTTAGGCTTATTAAGAAGCCTTATAAGCCTGATAGGCCGGCCTATATATATATATATATATATATATATATATATATATATATATATATATTATTTTTTGGGTATCAATATATAATATTATTTTTTGGATACAATTAATTTTTTTTTTGAAACGATCAGACTTTGATTACACTCCATAACTTCTATTCCTATAATCAAGGACTTTAATTACAATTTAGGTGAGTCATGTGTCCTTTTATATTTTTCATTATTTTGATTGACTTTTCCTTTTTTTTTTTTAACTTTTCTATTACGTTCCTACTCCATAAAATATTAGATATTTATTGTGAAGAAGACTTTTAAAAAGGCGATCAGGCCACACCAAACTTTTAAAAAGGTTAGGCCGAACTAAAATAAAAGTCTTTGATAGGTTATAGGTCAGACTCAAGCCTCAAAGATTCATCGTAGGCTATGCTCAGGCCTTTTAAAGCCTGGTTTGACCTATTTCCACCCCTACCAACAAAGTATACTTACGTGGAAAAGTCTTATTGAAGTTTGATGAGCTTGAAAGAAAAAAATGGTCTATATTAATGAGTTAAAGTAACAAATTACAAGAGTGACATTTTTCTAGTCAAAATATTAAGTGTATATGGCAGGAGAAAAATGAAATGGTAAGGAGGGAAAGGGTCAAAATTGCTCTTTTTTGCATTTTTTCTTCTTCTGCTTGATGGATTTGAAAGGAAGGTAAATTATTTATAATTTTTTAATTGTACTAGTAAATTTGTTCTGAGGTTTTATTATTTTATTCTCCTCTTAGTTAATGTTTATAAATTATAAGAATATAATAGTATATCTATTTATAATATATATTTGAAACACGAATTTTGAACTTAATATTTAAACATGACTTTAACTTCTTTTTGCCTTACCAGTGTAACTTTTCAAAAATTCTCTATCTCTTAAAAATTGATTTCTTATTTATTCCTCTAAGTAGAAATAAAATTTAATTTTTATTTTCTTCTATTTATACAGAACTGTTTCTAATTTTATGTTTTTGCTGTCAGTGTACATACAAAAAATTGTTTTTAAAACCTCCCGAGCTATAAAACCTTATCGTTTAATTGTTATGAATGGTACTGTTATTTGATTCTAAAATTTAAAAACCTCTCATTTGGATCAACCAAGGGAGAATCTTTTTATTTATTATTTATTTTACTACCCATTTAAATATTAATTGGAAATGACTTAATTATCTATGTCTAATTTGATTGTTTTAAGGACAAAAGAGTCCAACTATTTCTAATTATTGAATATTCAGATTAAATTATAGACAATGTTTTCTGCTAACCTTTTTGGCCATTATAGTTCTTCGATTTTTGAGAAATAAACTGATGAGCCATGGATAGGTAAAAAACTCATTTCATTGATGAACATATATGACCATACAATAGAAGTAACACATTTATTTTTACTAATAAATAAGTGGTTATACTATCAGCAGAATTGAAATGCCGAGCTCAAAGTAACTTGAGCTTTAATTCTAGTAGATCATACTTTGTTTATAAGGAAACAAAATTAAGCAATTTTGATTGGACGTGTGCTTTTTAGCACTTTATCAGAATTGATTTCAGCTTCTCCTTAGAATTACCCAAATTCTCGGCAAAATTTGGCATTTCTGACTCCATCTGGAATTCCTTGTTTGTGTTAGCAAGTTGATCTTCCTCCTTAATGTTTGGAACTCCATCATCTTCTGTTACTTTCTGTTGCTCAGCATTGTCCCAATCCTCACAAACAGTGATTCTGTTCATTGCTTCCCATGTGTGGAGATTTCTATCTGGCCCTGGCTGCCAAACAATCTCACCTTCTCTTGTTTTCAGAATGATTTTGAATTGGAATTTTCCAACAGGTACACCCTGATTGCATAAAATGTTGCAACACTCAATTCTTTTTTTTTTTTCCATCACACAACATTTTCCATATTTTGGAAAGATAATAATAAATTAATGATAATACTCACCATCTCTGCAGTCCACACATGCCCTTCTGACCATGTCATTGGTATGGCATTTTCAGGGTTCCATGAACCAAACATAGGATCATTACCAACTACTAGAAATTCTTCCCCAAAATTACAATTGCGTTGTAACTGAAATTTGACATTTATTGTCTTTGATTCCACTGCACAACACAAATTGACATTTTTAAGAGTTTTTATAGCCATAGAATAAAAATATTCTGTAGAAAGATCCTAAAAGATGTTAGAACTCACTTGGTTGTTCTTGAGATTGAAGCACCAAATTGTCCAAGTCCACCTGCATCATGTTACACAAAACACATTAAAGGCCTAAACCAATATATATATCTATCATTCAAACAATGAAAACAATGTAAGAAGCAAACAAAATAAAATAGAAAAGGACCATTGTTTTGGATGGCACAGCATGAAGTGGGAAAAGGCCCTTGTTGTTTTGAACAAGTTTGGGGAACCCCAAGTTGCAGCCCTTTTTGTCATTCAGCTGGGACAAGGAAAATTTGGGTGTGTTAGAAACATGAATAGCACATTTAGGAACATGAGTTCCTAGCATGTCAACAATGGCCATGGAGCAAGAGGTGTTGAGGGCCATCACTTGATGTTGATGGAGTGAAGTTTGGTCACAGAAAAAACCGTTTATTCCTTTGTAGTAAGCTTTTGTTGGCAAATTAAGCTTAATTGTGTGTTATTGAGAGTGGAAGTGGGGTACATTTTATATTGATGGGGTCATAGGAGTTTATGGTACTAGAACCATGGTAAAAGTAGAACACGGATCAAATTGCACGCGGTCATTTTGCCTTTTTTTTATCCCAAGTGAGAATCTCATCAACTAACTAATTCTTGGTTTGTCTATCTGAGTGGCTACAAACAAGTCTCGGAGTTTTTGTCTTAAAGACTATCTTGTGTAATGCACCAAAAGTCATAAACTAAAAAAAATGGTTTATGTATATACAATTTAAAGAATTTTATATTGTCATCTTTCATGATAAATAAATATCAAAATAATTTGAGAGATTAGTCCTCATTCTCAATAAGAAGCATCAGGTTCACACAAAAAATATTAAGTTATGAAATTAAGACACCAATCCAAGTGTTATATAACTGTTCTCTTTACTATTGTAATTTTCCACAATTTTCGATTCTTCCTCAATTTTTTTCTTATCTCCTATAATATTTTATTTACAAAATTTATTTAGGCATAAAATTCTCTTAATAATTGCCTGTATCATGTATGTTGTAATAATTACGTATCTCCTAAAGCTTTGCTTTGTAGCTTACACGCTTTTTTTATGATTGGAATGTGATTTTTTGCGTCACCAACTTATGTCCAAACAGATAAGCACTAAATTCACATCGCATTTCCGATTTTCTTTAAAACAACTCTTACAATAATAATGTAAAATGTGAAGTAATACCTAACTATACATACACTTTATCTTCTTAAAGGTATACCTAACTACTCAAATCACATATAGGTAACACAGTTTTTGCGTCCATACAACTTACTTGGTACTATGCTTATCCCTCTATCCTTTGTCGGAAAAGGTGTTTCTTATGAGTTTAGTTTAACCTTACAAAACTGGCTTGTAAGGTGAGGATTATTTTTCATTTATATAGTTTATCTCGACACTATCTTTATTCGATGTGAGACTTCAACATGCCCCGTCACCACACCTCCCCTCACGCTCATCATCAAGGCTACCTGCCTAGAGCGTGACAACCATAGGAATCCATTTAGGATAGGCTCTGATACTATGTCAGAACATGAATTTTTCATGAATTTAGCTTAACCCTATAAAACCGACTTGTAAGGTGAGGATTACTCCCCACTTATATAGTTTATCTATAGTTTATCTCGGCACCCTTTTCCATTTTCACCTATTCATTCTATTTTAACTATTTAGTACTAAATAGGAGCTTTTAATTGCATGCAGTTTGTTAACGACCTCAGTCATAGACACCCTTTCACGTGGTGAAGTGGTTGAGCATGACACTCCTATTTGCAACACTCTATTACTTCAGGTTCATTCTCCCTCAACATTGCTTTCTCCTTTGCCGAAAATTCTTCATCTCTATCATCAAATTCTTGCTTAGGGAGCAATAAAGGGTCAATTATTTCCATGACATGGTTTGGTAAAGCCAAGGCTGTAAAATGGTAAATTCCCATGCATGCTGACACCTTCAAATGCTTCATCTGTTGGTCTTTTTCCTGTGAAAATCTCAAGTAATAGTATCCCATAACTGTAACTATCTTCCAGTGCTGAAGGCTGGCCACCCATTCCATATTCTGCATCATTTGTAACTGATCAGTTTTTATTATATATAACTAAGGTTTAAAATTGTGACCGTGTTCGCGGTTTCATTGCAATTCTAAATATTGTGGGAAACTACAAACAAATGTGGCGGATATGACCTAAATGGAAGTCAGTGTAGTCATAGAGAACACAAACCTTGACGTTGTGACCAAAATCGCGGTCGTAAGTTATTTTTTAAAACCTTGAATGTAACTCACAATTGAACATTTATTGTTTGTTTGGATGAGAGGAAACAAAATAGAGTTGAAGAGAAAATAAAAGAAACAAAGGAAGAGTTGACTTATAGGAACAAAAATTCAATATTTTCTTTTCTTTCATCTTTCCTTCATGTCAAATTTTAATTTCCTTCAACCGTTCTTTTTGTTTACTTTCCTTTGAGACAAACAAAAAGGGGTTAAATTTAAGAGAGAGTGAAAGACATACCGAGAAGGATAACCCATTAGCACACTTGACATGGTTGATTGTTGGGGAGAACCGTTTGATTCTTCAAACAGAAATATAGCTAATCCAAAGTCACCAACATGTGCCACCATATTGTTGTCAAGAAGCACCATTACTTGGCTTTATATCACAATGAACAATTGGTGTATGACGAAAGTGGTGGAGATATTCCAGAGCACAAGCAACATCAATTGCTATATTAAGTCTTTGTCTGTTTATGCAGATTATCTACAGGATGCAACCACTCTTCCAAACTTCCATTTGGCATGAACTCAAACACCAATGCCTTGAAGTCGTTACCTTGATGATCTACTGATACACAGAGCAAGCTAACACAAGTGGATATGACAAGCAGACCCAAGAGGAAAATATCAGCACCAAAGTATTTAGCAGATTATTATTGAATAAGCCTGTTATTAGGAATTAGACTAAATGGGCTAGGGAGACATGTTGTCTGCCACCACTCCTATTAGCACTAGTATTTTGTTATGGTTTCTGTTATGAGAATATTTCAGTATCTTTTCGGTTAAGAGTTTGTTAGTGGTCTACTACCTCTATCATCCAAGTTCTATATATAGGATGATTAGTGTAATACAGAGGATATAGAAAATAATACTCAGTTTTTATTCATTTTGTTAAGGGAGGCCCTTCCTGGTCCTCAAATTCCTGGAACCGTAGTTATTAAAATTCTGAGAACATACCATCTACACTTGAGATAGCTGTTATGATCTTGCGAAGGTTGCGGGGCCTTATACTTCTTAGAACTTGGCACTCATCAATGAAGCTCTTCTTTGTTCAAGATTCAATACTTTAACTGCAGCACTTGATCCATCACTTGAAAGGGTTCCTTTGTACACAGAACCAAAACTTCCTGACCCAATAAGGTTATATTGGGAGAATCCACCAGTGCATTTTGCAATTTTCTGAGTATGAAATTTGCAATTCCAAATCCTTTGTAGTAGTTGATCTAGAAGATTTCTTTCTAGCTCTTTTTATCATAAAGATTGCAAGAAAACAAAATAGAAAGAGCACAAAAACAAGTGCACTAGCTAGAGGGATAATCACCTTGGGGTCATGAAATTTTCTGAAGGAAGAGGCTTTTTTGATGGTGCATGCATGTAAATCTAACTCTTGGACACCACCACAGAACTTGATGTTTCCATACATAGAAAAGGAAGTTGCATTCTTGAAGATCCTATTCCTCCCTACTTTTTTTTCCCTTGAAGCCATTGTAAGAAAGATTGAGATGCTTAAGCACTTTGAACTCAGCAAGAAATTCAGGAATCTGCCCAGACAAGTTATTGCATGATAGATCTATATCTTGTAAGCCTATCAAATACTGCATAGTTGAAGGAATGTTTCCCTCAAAAAAAGTTTCCCTGCAAATGTATCCATTCCAAATCAATACAGCTGCCAAGAGAGGATGGAATTATGCCAGACAATTTTTTTTTGAGAGGTCCAACTGAGCAAGATTGACCAACTTGCCCACTTCAACAGGCACAGATCCTATCAAAGCATTATGAGACAAGTCCAAGTAAACTGAAAGAGAAGACAAGGCAAAGACTTGTATTGGTATGGTACCATTGAGCATGTTATGGCTTAAATTTAGCATCAACAATCTTTAGCACTTTCCTAGACTTTCTGGTATGCTTCCCTCAAAGTTGTTCTCTTCCATCTGTAGCCTTATTAACCTTGCATATTTACAATGGATGAAGGGATTGCCCCAGAAAATTTGTTGCCATTCAATTCCAAACCATTTAACATTTGAAGCGTACCTATTGTATGAGGAACAAAACCACTTAGGTTGTTCTCTCCCAATCCTTGAACTGCTAAGTTAGCAAGGTTCTTGATCCCAATTGGGATACTTCCATGTATTCCATTGCTGCCTATAGTAAGTATAATTAATTGAGTTGAAAGATTTGCAATTGTGCTAAGTAGTTATCCTCCAAAACTATTATCAGCAAGGCCAAAAACTTCAAGAGCAGAACAATTAACCAGGGAAGCAAGAAAATTCAGATCACCAGTTTTCCTAGTTCCGAGTCTATTGTCATCAAAATTCAGTCTTATTAAATGGGATAATCTTCCTATATTCTTAGGAGGCATACACACTAGTGAGGCCATTTTCAGCAAAGTCAAGAATTTCTAGCCTTGAAGCATTTGACAACGATTCCAGAATTGTTACAGTGAAGCTGTTGACTCCACCAGCCCATGTTTCACGATTCGGAAGAGTGTAACCAAAATCAGCTGGTTGTTACCATGCAGGTGATTTTGAGAAACAGTGAAAAAGAACAAGGAAGAAATATTAAAAACAGTACCAGGAATTGTTCCAGACAAGTTGTTTCCATTTAGTGCAAGAAGTGTCAATCTTGATAATTTCCCTACCTCAATCGGTATGCATTCATGCAAGTTGTTCACAGCTAGGTTAAGTAAAGATAAAGATGAAGAGTTTTCAATCCATGCATGGAATTGTTCCTGTGAAGTTGTTATGACCAGCAAATAATATACTTAGTTCAGTGCAATGACTTAGATTGCTTGGAATACTACCACCAAAAGAATTATAACTTATGTTTATATGTTGCAAGAATTGTAGAAGTCCAACTTCTTGAGACTACTATTTCTGAGATTGAGTATAGATGGAGAAAGAGTGCCAGATAGTGTCATGTCTTGTCTGAAAGGATCAAATACATGACTCTTCCATTGGAGTTGTTGTAGATAATTCATAACCAATTACAGTGATGGATGAAATCATTCCACAAACTCATGATGTGGAATGGATCATGTGACAACCTCTATCCCTCACATATGTGTACTAATAATAAAAGGAATAAGAAATCAGAATTAATTAAAAACTTTTAAAACACATTTAAATACAAGCCTTTCAAAAGGGTAAAAGGCTCAAATTCATTTTTCTAACATCATAATAAAATTTTTCCAAATAAATAATAAATCATCTCGACTCAAAATAAGGTCGTCCAAGACTTCATGCAATTAATATAGAAACATATACCCCAATGTCACATCCTATCATAGCATTGTATTCTTGTGTCCTCTAGCATGAGGTTCTTCATAGTCATTCACCTAACCATCTGCTCTCACGAACACAAGGTTCGAGATCATCATAGGATCCAAACACAAATAGCACACGAGGAGTGAGTTATCACATTCCTAGTTCATAGAGAGAAACAAGACAACATGTATATATATATATATATATATATATATATATATATATATATATATATATATATCAGATAAACGAAATATAACTTACTTAAACATAGCTCACGTCATTCCATCACTTTGTCGAGTAACATCACATTATAACACAACACGTCTCATTCATTTTCACATCATTCATGTACTCAAGGATCAAAACACAATATCACTAAATTAATCAATATCGATCAATACACAAACGTTATACAATAGATACACTAAGACTCAATTCTATATGCAATTTGATACCATATCAGTGAAAAACCTCATCGGGTGCCTAGGAGTATATGACAAGACAAACCACACACTAGTAAGTCAGGTCACTCTCACTAGGTAAAATCATAGAGAGACCAATCGGGGTCACACTATTTTGCGAGAATGCTCCAACCATGTGGGATCAGCATAAGCTTAAAGGAGCACTCAAACTGAGTGTATTTACCCCCAAGGTCTACACTCCGAAGAATCCGTCAGGGCATCCCCTCCTGATTCAGGTCCAACCCATAAAATATTTTAGCACGCAGACTATATCTATGAATTGTATAAAACACACGACTCCTCAATTGTTCTCAAAATAATTATATCTCGTCGCACTTGTGATTAAACTCGTCGGGTCCCTTCAGTGATTCCCATCACAATAATCGTCGTGCATTAACTCATCGCCCTTAAAAAGTCTTGTAGTCATGTGATTGTACTATAATTCATAGCTCACAACTCAATGCACACAATAACTCAATGCACATATATATTACAAGTCAGTACATACTCAATTTATCACATACACTTGGTCTCAATCATAATGGTATAATCCCAATTAAATATGTTATCACACCTCATGAATCATATACACTTTACCTATGAACTATGCAATACACACGACTTCTCAATTATTCTCAAAATAATTTTATCTCATCGCGCTTATGATTAAACTCGTCGGGTCCCCACAGTGGATCCCATCACAATACTCATTGCGCAAAAATTTTTCGCCCTTAAAGGGTCTTACAATTATGTGATTCCACAGTTCATAGTTCACAATTAAATACACACATTTCAATACACGTGTCATTCATCACAAGTTCAATTTGTCACTTACTCACAATTTGAATCACCATTTCATAATCTCACTATAACAATTTATACAAAATGTTTCTCACAACATGGTGTAAAACCCCTTAAACAATTCCGCACAATCATATTAAAATCAATGAATCAAAATCATAAATAAAAAATACGAAAACACCAAGAGCACTCAAATTTATCTACCAATTCACATCAGAACATCAATTGATTCGTCAAACACAACAATATTGTATTTATAATCATAAAGGAAAATTATAATTCAATAAACATCTTAAAATAAACACCAATTTACTCTTCTAAGGATCCTTACACATGTTTACTCTAAGCAGACTCACGTGTGTATTCTGACAGCGATAGCGACATCTCTAGCAATTTTCTAAGATTCCTCGAGTTTTTCCTCTTATTTGCTCTGATAGGATTTCCAAGCGTTAGAGAGAAAGAGAATAGATTAAAGCCTTCATTTTGTATTGTCTTTGTGCGATTCACTTTTCTCTCTCCATGAATATTGTTTCGTAAATCCCAATTGTAACATTCCAATTTTCGTAAGCTAGATTAAAAAGGATTGTTATTTATAAATAAATAGAGTTTAAAAAAATGATGAGATTTTATAAATAAATAAATAAGGAGATATAATTATTAATTAAAATAATGATTTGAGAGAAAATAAAAAGAGTATTTTATTTAATTGTTTGATAGAGAATAAAATAAAGTTTGTTTTTATAAAATAATAAATAAATAAATAGAGTAAACAATAGGTCGTAAATGCCCCTAGCTATAAATAACAACATGCTAGGTCAATTTTTAGACTGACTCTCCTCTGCCTCACAATGTTGTTTCTTCTCTCTTCTCCCAAAACCCTCTCTTTTTTCCGCAGGCCACCTAACCTGTTTCAGAAAAACAACGATCTCGGACTCGTTCACCGTTGGATCGTCGTGAAATTTGAGCACCACGTTTGCAACCAAATTACGAGAATTTTCACCGTTGGGAATTTCGATATTATGTCTGAGATAAGAGAAATACCCCTCGCATTGTAGCATTTTTCTTTCCCGCAGAAACCCAGAGTTGTCTCGGTAAAACTATGATCCCGGTTTCGTTAACCGTTGGATTTTTATAAAATTTGGATATGTTATTCGAAATTCAATTTCACACGCGTTTACCGTTGGGATTTGCGAGATAATATTTGTGGAGGGAGAAAAATAAATCGCATGGTAACAGTACAAGTGGAGGCTTCAATTCCTTCTCTGTCTCTTTGACGTTTAGGAATTCAATCGGAGCAGCTAGAGGAAAAAAATTGGAGGAATCTCACAGAACCGCTACAGATGATGCTATCGCTGGCTGAAGACACGTGAGTCCGCTTAGAGATAAGGGATGAGTTATTCACAATTGGGAATTAGTGATGACATGTGTAGGGATCCTTAGAGATATCAATTGGAATGAGTTTTGGGGTGTTTTTGCAATTTTTCATTTTATCCTTATAATTATTACAGTGAATTATATATGTTTGACAGACCAATTGTTGTGGAATTGATATGCTATTGTGTTGAGCGTGAACCCTATAAATCGAGTACTTTTTCTAATTAATATGAATTGATGAAATAAAGGAGAAATTTAGAGAGAGATATTGATTTTGTATTTTCTCTCTTTTTTTTGTTGTTTATGTTTTTATATATAATTTAAAAAGTTAATATCATAATTGAAATTGACCAAAGTGTTCATATAATTATTTAGAATTTGTGCATTGAAAGCTTACTTTGTAATTTGTGATTCAATATGATGTATGCTAGCTTATATATATATAAAGGTTGTTATTTATATTAATAATTTATGTAAATAATATTGTAGAGTGTTATAGTATGATTCCAAAAATTATTAAGTGTTGGAGTTTGAGAATATTATGGTTAAATTTGATGAACATGTGTATGTTGTACCTTATGAATATCATTAGGAATGTTATGAGACGGTTGATGTGATGCTATGAGATGTTAAAGTGTGGACATGATATTCGATTGTAAATAAGTGAATGTGTTTAACACTTGATGTTACATTAATTATATCGTGAGCTATGAATTATACAATAATCCGACCAGTGTTTATGCGCAGTGTTAAAGAGAAAGTGTAGGTTCCTAGTTAGGAACCCGTGTTAAATTGTAGCACAATTGTGTTAAACATGTTTGAAACATGAGTGTGAGGTCGTGGTATTGTATAGTTCATGAGCAGTGCTTATAAATGAAATATGTGATGAATTGTGGAATAATATGTTGCCTTGAGATTATAATATTGTTATTGAGATTGAGTAAAAGTATAAAGTAGAACATGTGTTGAATTGTGAGATACGTGAAAACATGTGATGGTGGATTGTGACATTATGAGATGTGAAATTGTGAATGAGTTTTGGTTGTGAATAAATGTGTGATTAATTCTTGATGTGACATTATTTGTGTTGTAAGCTGTGAATTGTACAATAACCCGGCCAGTGTTATCTTGAGAAAAGTGTAAATGCGCAGTGTTAAAGAGAAAGTGTAGGTTTCCTATTTAGGAACCAGTGTTAAAGAGAAAGTGTAGGTTCCTATTTAGGAACCAGTGTTAAATTGTAGCGCAATATGTTGTACGTGTTTAAGACACGAGTGTGAGGTCGTGAGTATTGTATAATTCACTAGCAGTGTCTGTGTGCTAAAATGATTTTAGGGGTTGGACCTGAATCAGGAGGGAGAGGCCCTGACGGACTCTTCGGAGTGTAGGCCTTGGGGGTCATCGGGTTTGAGTGCTCCTTTAAGCCTATGCTGATCCCATATGGTTGGAGCATTCTCGCAAAACATCGTGACCCTGACTGGTCTCCCTATGATTTTACTTAGTGAGAGTGACCTGACAAACCCATTGTGTGGTGTGTCTTGTTATGTACTCCTAAGCGCCCCAGGGTGGTTTTTCACTGACATGGTACCACATTGCATGTAGGCTTAAGTCTTAGCATAATTGTCTCATGCGCTTGCTAATTGTTTATTATGAAATTGAGGTGTTATTATGTCTTGATCAGAGCGTGTGATTCTTGTGTAATGTGATTGATGATTGAAAAGTGTGATTGATGGATGAAAAGTGAACTTTGAATGACAAAGTGGTGGAATTACGTGAATTACATGTAAGTAAGTTTTATTTGGTTTATACGATATGTATATCTAGTTGTCTTGTTTCTCTATTAGTTAGGAATGTGATAACTCACTCCCAGTTTGCTGTTTGTGTTTGGATCCTGTGATGATCTTGAACTTTGTGTTCGGGGGAGCAGATGACTAGGTGAATTACTTTAAGGAATATTGTGCTGAAGGATGTCGGGACACAACGCTCTGATAAGATGTGACATTGGGATATAAGTTTTTATGTTAATTTTATGATGTTAGTCTATTTTATTTCACCTCACTGATTTAACAAAATATTTTTGTAAATTTGACGGTCTTATTTTGAGCCGAATATATTTTTGATGAGTTTATTTGGTAATTGAAATGAATGTGAACCTTTTACCCATTTGATTTTTGTTTACCAATATATTTTATTTATTTATATATATGTCGGGGTAGAGGGTGTCACATTTAGTGGTATCAGAGCAGGTCGAACCTTTCGGCCAGTGTGTTATGTGCTTATCATATTCTGGTGTGCACTCTGTGTGGTTACTTATGACTAGTTTTGTTGAACATGCTTGAATTATTATTTTTATTTTCTCCTACATGATTAAATGAGACTTAATAATAATGTTTGTATGTGTCTTGCATCCTTAATGTTTGTTATACCATAAATCCACTGTTGAGTCATGAGTTATGAGACTGGTCATCTCTATAATTTGCGAAGTGCGGTTGGACATTATGGCAAGCCATTGGGTGATTCAAGTAGTCTGGATATTGATTGATAATGTGTTAATGAACCTTTATCATCCTGTGTGTATGTTGTTAGTTAGTTTGTTTCTCCCTTGATGTGTGGATTAGTGTTGCAAGAACCTTTTGGACCATATACATATCTTGGATGAGTGTGTCTTTCTTGATGTGTAAACGCATGACTACTTAACTCTCTTTATTTTGTGTGTAATCGTGAATGTAGTTATTGAAGCTTGTGATTCTTTAATACATCCTTATTAATTGTTTAATTCTTACTCTTAAATGTACGTGTTATACTTGTTATAGGAACCTTATAATTCTAAGTATATATAGTTGTAGTATGGTGTTTTGCCTTAATTTCATAGATAATATGATTGTTTGTGATTTTTTGTTCTTAGTGATGCTAATATTCTATAGTTGGAAGACTCATTTCAAGTTATATTTCATAAGGAATACTCTTTTGATCGTACCTTCTAATTCTAGTGCAATCTATTCTTTGTGTTGCATGCTTAAGTCAAGTAATTTGATTACACTTGAAAGCTTGAGTTTAATTCATTCGTTGTGTTATGAGCCTACATCAAACAATTGGATTACTGATGTTTCTGTCACAATCAAGCGATTGTTAACGGCTTCATATGGGTGTACGTTGTGGTCATGTTTTCGTTTCTAGAATTCTTTGAGATATTGTTGTTGATTCTGAATAAGTGATCATTTTTTTTATTCAAAATTATTGTCTCCTAATCAATCGAGTGTTCATCTTGTCATTAGTTGCTCATCTTCCAATCATGTCTTGTTAAACTGCTCGATTTGTTGTCATGTGCTACTTCTGTTACGAATAGAGAGAGACTTCGCCCTTGTTAATCACGTTAAGGTGTTTTGAGGGGAAACACTTGAGTATGCATTTTCCTTGTTACCTATATACGAAAGTCAAACTTAGTAAGTCATGTACTTGTGTTCCTTGAAGATATGCTTAGTTACCACCTAAGTGCAAGATTGAGAATCTTATAAGTGTAGTACCCATAGAAACTTGTAACCGTAGTTCGTGAGAAATATCTAGTATAGAGTTGTTCGAGAACATAATGTAATTGGAAAAGTTGTGAAGAATAATTAAGAGGTTTAATGTGAAACCTTAAGAAAAGTGTAAGGTAGTTAGTAAGACATTAATTGTTACGCATGAAAAGGTTTGAGAGTGAGTGTTCTTGTGTAAGGTAGGTGACCTAAAGGATTATGGATGATAGTTACATGATTAGCAAGATAAATCTTAGTTCTTTTTACCTTAATCTGGAAAAGTTTGTGGATGCTTCAAGGAATACCTTAGTACCTATTGTGGCCTCTATGTGTACCTGGTCATGACCACTATGTGTTCGTGGAATGCGTGAGAGGATCTCCTACCCTGAATGTTATGGTTTCAATAATTAGTGTTTAGTATGTTTCCAGTTAAGTTGAATTATGGGGTATACCTTAAGGTTGTTATAGACCCTTGGGAATCATGTTCGTACTAAGAATTTCGTATGCATTTTAGTTAGATGAATATGACCCTTAGAGTATGCTACATCTAGGTGAAAGATAACTACAAATCCTTCTTGGGCAGAAGTTGTTTTGAGATGAGAGGAAACCTAAGATTAAGATGAAATGCTCTTAACTAGTAGTCGAACAAAAAGGTTATTTTAGGATCCATTGGATCAACCCTAACCCTTGTTAAAGATGACTCGAGTGAGTTTAAGTTTTCTAGTGAAATTTATATAAGGAGTAAAACTTAAGTTTGAACAATTTTATAGAAGTGAGAAGTGATTTGTTTTGCTTATTCAGTTGGTATTATAGTTGAACCGTTACGATTTCTTGAAGCAAGACTTATGAGTCAAGTATACGAAAGTGAGAAAGATCATGTTGAAGGAAGAGGCTTAGACTCGAGGGTAGGCAAATCATGTATTCTCGATAGTCATTGTGAATTAGGATTGGTAGAGCATGAGAGACTCGAAACTCATTATTTTTCTTGAACCGTCCGATGTTCGAAAAAGAGTCGACCATGTAATCAGTTCTGTCTCCTTGTGTTTGTTTGTTTGTTTCAAATTGTCATTAGCGTCTCCTATAGTATTATTATACTCCAAATAGTATATCATTCACATTCTATTATCATTGAGATGTTACTCTTGAGACACAACTTAACTCATGAAAAACTATCATTGAGGGAACGAGAATCACCAGATTTATCTTCAGGTATAGAAGACTCTTATGATCGAAGTCACAGATAAGTGTTTCAACAGAGCACACAACTTGATATTGAGAACTATATGTGTAATATCTTTTTCTTGATCTTTCGGCAAGTTTCGGGGACGAAACTTCTTTTAAGAGGGATGAAATTGTAACATCCCAATTTTCGTAAACTAGATTAAAAAGGATTGTTATTTATAAATAAATAGAGTTTAAAAAAAATGATGAGATTTTATAAATAAATAAATAAGGAGATATAATTATTAATTAAAATAATGATTTGAGAGAAAATAAAAAGAGTATTTTATTTAATTGTTTGATAGAGAATAAAATAAAGTTTATTTTTATAAAATAATAAATAAATAAATAGAGTAAACAATAGGTCGTAAATGCCCCTAGCTATAAATAACAACATGCTAGGTCAATTTTCAGATTGACTCTCCTCTGCCTCACAATGTTGTTTCTTCTCTCTTCTCCCAAAACCCTCTCTTTTTTCCGCAGGCCACCTAACCTGTATCAGAAAAACGACGATCTTGGACTCGTTCACCGTTGGATCGTCGTAAAATTTGAGCACCAAGTTCGCAACCAAATTACTAGCATTCTCACCGTTGGGAATTTCGATATTATATCTGAGATAAGAGAAATACCCCTCGCATTGTAGCATTTTTCTTTCCCGCAGAAACCCAGAGCTGTTTCGGTAAAACTACGATCCCGGTTTCGTTAACCGTTGGATTTTTATGAAATTTGGATATGTTGTTCGATATTCAATTTCTCACGCTTTAACCGTTGGGATTTGCGAGATAATATTTGTGGAGGGAGAAAAATAAATCGCATGGTGACAGTACAAGTGGAGGCTTCAATTCCTTCTCTGTCTCTTTGACGTTTAGGAATTCAATCGGAGCAGCTAGAGGAAAAAAATTGGAGGAATCTCAGAGAACTGCTAGAGATGATGCTATCGCTGGCTGAAGACACGTGAGTCCACTTAGAGGTAAGGGATGAATTATTCACAATTGGGAATTAGTGAGAACATGTGTAGGGATCCTTAGAGATATCAATTGGAATGAGTTTTGGGGTGTTTTTGCAATTTTCATTTTATCCTTATAATTATTACAGTGAATTATATATGTTTGACAGGCCAATTGTTGTGGAATTGATATGATATTGTGTTGAGCGTGAACCCTATAAATCGAGTACTTTTTCTAATTAATATGAATTGATGAAATAAAGGAGAAATTTAGAGAGAGATATTGATTTTGTATTTTCTCTTTTTCTTGTTGTTTAGGTTTTTATATATAATTTAAAAAGTTAATATCATAATTGAAATTGACCAAAGTGTTCATATAATTATTTAGAATTTGTGTATTGAAAGCTTACTTTGTAATTTGTGATTCAATATGATGTATGCTAGCTTATATATATATAAAGGTTGTTATTTATATTAATAATTTATGTAAATAATATTGTAGAGTGTTATAGTATGATTCCAAAAATTATTAAGTGTTGGAGTTTGAGAATATTATGGTTAAATTTGATGAACATGTGTATGTTGTACCTTATGAATATCATTAGGAATGTTATGAGATGGTTGATGTGATATTATGAGATGTTAAAGTGTGGACATGATATTCGATTGTAAATAAGTGAATGTGTTTAACACTTGATGTTACATTAATTATATCGTGAGCTATGAATTATACAATAACTCGACCAGTGTTTATGCGCAGTGTTAAAGAGAAAGTGTAGGTTCCTAGTTAGGAACCAGTGTTAAATTGTAGCGCAATTGTGTTAAACATGTTTGAAACACGAGTGTGAGGTCGTGGTATTGTATAGTTCATGAGCAGTGCTTATAAATGAAATATGTGATGAATTGTGGAATAATATGTTGCCTTGAGATTATAATATTGTTATTGAGATTGAGTAAAAGTGTAAAGTAGAACAGGTGTTGAATTGTGAGATACGTGAAAACATGTGATGGTGGATTGTGACATTATGAGATATGAAATTGTGAATGAGTTTTGGTTGTGAATAAATGTGTGATTAATTCTTGATGTGACATTATTTGTGTTGTAAGCTGTGAATTGTACAATAACCCGGCCAGTGTTATCTTGAGAAAAGTGTAAATGCGCAGTGTTAAAGAGAAAGTGTAGGTTTCCTATTTAGGAACCAGTGTTAAAGAGAAAGTGTAGGTTCCTATTTAGGAACCAGTGTTAAATTGTAGCGCAATATGTTGTACGTGTTTAAGACACGAGTGTGAGGTCGTGGGTATTGTATAATTCACTAGCAGTGTTTGTGTGCTAAAATGATTTTAGGGGTTGGACCTGAATCAGGAGGGAGAGGCCCTGACGGACTCTTCGGAGTGTAGGCCTTGGGGGTCATCGGGTTTGAGTGCTCCTTTAAGCCTATGCTGATCCCATATGGTTGGAGCATTCTCGCAAAACATCGTGACCCTGACTGGTCTCCCTATGATTTTACTTAGTGAGAGTGACCTGGCAAACCCATTGTGTGGTGTGTCTTGTTATGTACTCCTAAGCGCCCCAGGGTGATTTTTCACTGACATGGTACCACATTGCATGTAGGCTTGAGTCTTAGCATAATTGCCTCATGCGCTTGCTAATTGTTTATTATGAAATTGAGGTGTTATTATGTCTTGATCAGAGCGTGTGATTCTTGTGTAATGTGATTGATGATTGAAAAGTGTGATTGATGGATGAAAAGTGAACTTTGAATGACAAAGTGGTGGAATTACGTGAATTACATGTAAGTAAGTTTTATTTGGTTTATACAATATGTATATCTAGTTGTCTTGTTTCTCTATTAGTTAGGAATGTGATAACTCACTCCCAGTTTGCTGTTTGTGTTTGGATCCTGTGATGATCTTGAACTTTGTGTTCGGGGGAGCAGATGACTAGGTGAATTGCTTTAAGGAATATTGTGCTGAAGGATGTCGGGACACAACGCTCTGATAAGATGTGACATTGGAATATAAGTTTTTATGTTAATTTTATGATGTTAGTCTATTTTATTTCACCTCACTGATTTAACAAAATATTTTTGTAAATTTGACAGTCTTATTTTGAGCCGAATATATTTTTAATGAGTTTATTTGGTAATTGAAATGAATGTGAACCTTTTACCCATTTGATTTTTGTTTACCAATATATTTTATTTATTTATATATATGTCGTGGTAGAGGGTGTCACATTTAGTGGTATCAGAGCAGGTCGAACCTTTCGGCCAGTGTGTTATGTGCTATTCATATTCTGGTGTGCACTCTGTGTGGTTACTTATGACTAGTTTTGTTGAACATGCTTGAATTATTATTTTTATTTTCTCCTACATGATTAAATGAGACTTAATAATAATGTTTGTATGTGTCTTGCATCCTTAATGTTTGCTATACCATAAATCCACTGTTGAGTCATGAGTTATGAGACTGGCCATTTCTATAATTTGCGAAGTGCGGTTGGACATTATGGCAAGCCATTGGGTGATTCAAGTAGTCTGGATATTGATTGATAATGTGTTAATGATGCTATGATGCTAAGGACATTGTTAACAAGTCATTTTACTATGACATGTTTGAGTGTATACGAAAAAAGAGAGGATTTAGGAGGAAAAAAGAGAAGAGGAAGAAGAGGCGTAGAGTCTATCGTCACTCTTGGAAATTGACTTAACATATCTTTATTTATAGTTATTATTTAGTCTGTTTATTTTTTTTTTTATTCTATAAAAAAGAACTCTATTTTATTTCCTATCAAATGAATAAATTATTTTTTTTTATTTTTCTTCAAACAATTATTTTAATACAGTTATTTATCTTTGTTTATTTAATTATAAAAACCTCACCATTTTTTAAAATTTTATTTATTTTTTTAACTAAAAAATCTTTTTAATTTATTTACAAGAAAAAAGGAATATTACATATCATGAACTATCCTACTCTTGAAGTCAAGATCAAGTGTGTAGATCAGTTTCATTTCCTTGAAGGGTTGCTGCTGCAGTTGCTGAGTCTTGACATGTGCTCATGCATAACAAGAGAAGAATTCCACAAAGGAATTGGGATACATGAGAAGTGCCCATTTTTCTTCTCCGAAATGCAGATTCTGATGCCATTTCAAAAAGGACTTATAAATGATTGATTTTGTTGATTTGTAAAGAATTATCTGCTCAAGAGGATAAATATTTGACTCATGAATTAGAATTCCAACACATTATATTATTAGCGAATAATGATTTATATATTTTTATTATGATTTCTATTACTTTATACATGTTGAATAATTATTCATGTAGTATTTAATTAATAATTAGTCCTTTTCTTTCCAGGTTCATTCTGTGCAGTGGAATTTATTATGGCGGCCATTTTTTTTTTTTTTTACAGAAGGTTGGCCAATTTTTGTTTGGATCCTAAACATTTTTATTAAAGAAAATGCTGCATGCTTTTAATAAGACAATGAATGACTTATGCTCTATATAAAAAATTATTATATCAACATAATGGAACTAAGGTTAAATCTTTTGAATTTTCAAGTTTATATATTGTGAATGAAATAGAAAATATAATTAGAGGGATTAAAAAAAAGTAATCGGTTAAGCTTTCGATAACAAATTATCTGTAAAATTAATAAATATTTTATATGTATATCCTGTTAAAAAAAACATATTATAAAAAATAATATATATATATATATATATACGGAAAAAAAATAAAAAAATTGTTAATCAATATATCACGTCTTAAATGGCTACTGTCCCCTCTCACAAAAAAAAAAAAAAAAAAATTGGCAACCGTCAGAGCTTGCATTTAAAAGACAGCATCCATTTGGCCATTAGGATAGAAATTTCGCTAATCTTCAGATTTGTACTAATTTGAATTTGATATAATTAATGTTCTCTGTCTCTGATAAAATGCCATGGTTAGGGAGAGCCATTGCTACAAACTGGTGAATTTGATATAAAACTTTAAAGTTACTTACTTGGCATTGCTATAGTTCACGTTTCAGAATGTAAGTATAGATTTATAAATTATTTTATCGGTAAGAATTGAACACAATACAAGCAATTTATAATACTTCAACCAAGTGTGATTTAAATAGAGATAGATATACATAAAATCTTGTGGTGTTTACATATCATAATTCATTATCTTATTTTTTTTCCCTTCCTAAATGTTGTTCATATAGCACTATGCTTTATCTTTTTAAACGAGTTCTTGATAGCATGTAGCTTGTTGATCACCACTGTGATTGGCATTCTCTCACTAGGTGGATTTGCAGAGCAAGACGCTCCAATTTCCATCAGTGACACAAAGCAATCCTCCATCAAACCTTTAGCTGAGGCTTCAATCTCATAGTTCTTCCTTATTGCTTTCTCTTCATCCTCAAATTCTTGATTTTCCTCATCAAAGTCTTGTTCAGAAACTAATGAAGGATCAACTATATCCGTGACACGGTTAGGTAAAGCCATTGCTACAAACTGGTGAATTCCCATGCCACCTTCAAATGCTTCTTCATCTGTTGGTCTTTTTCCTGTGAAAATCTCCAGTAATAGTATCCCATAACTGTAGACATCTCCAAGTGTAGAAGGCTTCCCACCCATACCATACTCTGCATTTCAGCTATTTGTGAGTCATTTTTCTTTTTTAGATGTAATGCAACCAACTCTAAATTTTGATATAATGACCTAATCATGTTTTTATTCCTTCAAATTAAGAGGTCTAAAAATAATTTGAGGCACTAAAAAATACAAATTTTTATTTGGAATAATAAAAAAACAAACCCCTGATTTGAGGGACTAAAAACATAATTAACCCTTGAATAATGAATAATGTACCTGGAGGGATGTATCCAATAGAACCCCTTAGGCTAGCTGAAATAACTGATTGTGTGGAAAACTTGCTTGATTCTTCAAACAGAAATGTAGCTAATCCAAAGTCACCCACATGAGCAACCAAATCATTGTCAAGAAGTACATTGCTTGGCTTTATGTCACAATGAACAATTGGAGTTTCACAGAAGTGGTGGAGATATTCCAGTGCACAAGCAACATCAATTGCTATGTTCAGTCTTTGGATAAATGTCAGTTTCTTAGTCTGAGTTTGCACATTGTTTACTGGATGCAACCAATCTTCTAGACTTCCATTAGGCATGTACTCAAACACTAGAGCTTTGAAGTCATTGCCTTGATGATCAACACCTGAGATGGCGGTTATGATCTTGAGAAGGTTACGGTGCCTTATGCTTCTCAGAACATGGCATTCATCAATGAAGCTCCTTGAAGCTCCTCTCTGCTGAAGATTTAACACTTTAACTGCAACAATTGATCCATCACCCGAGAGAGTTCCTTTGTATACAGAACCAAAACTTCCTGAACCAATCAGGTTATCCTGAGAGAAGCCACCAGTGCACTTGGTAATTTCTGAGTAAGAAATTTCCAAATCCAAAGCATTTCCAGTAGTTGATGTAGGAGTTTTCCTTTTTGCTCTTTTTACTATGGGGAACAATGTAAGAAAACATGATAGAAGCAATAGTAATATAAGTGCAATAGCTATAGGGATAGCCACCTTAGAGGCAACAAGTTTTCTTAGCCGAGAGGCCTTCCTCTTCCTTATAGTGCATGGAGGGAAATTTAGTTCTGAGACACCCCCACATAGCTTGATATTTCCATATAATGAAATGGAAGTTGCATTCTTGAAGATTCCATTCTTTGGTATTTCACCTTCAAAATTATTGTAAGAAAGATTGAGATGTTTGAGCTCAGTGAATCCACCAAGAAACTCCGGAATTTTACCGGACAAGTTATTTCGCGAAAGATCTATGTCTAGTAAACCTCTCAAATCCTTTATAGTTTGAGGAATGTTTCCCTCAAAAGAATTACCCTGCAAATGCAGCTTTTCCAGGCTAATACAACTGCCAAGAGAAGATGGAATAACTCCAGAAAAGTTGTTCTCAGACAGAACCAACTCTGCAAGATTACGTAGCTTACTCACTTCAACCGGCAGGGTCCCTGACAAAGCATTATAAGACACATCAAAGTATATTGCTAGTGAAGAAAGACCAATAACTTCTGTTGGTATGGTGCCACTGAGCTTGTTGCTATAAAGGCTGAGTACCAATAACTTTTGGCAGTTTCCAAGACTAGAAGGTATGCTTCCCTCAAAGTTATTTTCCTCCAGAAAGAGTTTTGTTATTAAAGATAAATTTCCCAAGGAGGATGGGATTCTACCTGAAAATTTGTTGACATTCAGATACAATAATTGCAGATTTTGCAGCCTACCTAATGCATCAGGAACACCACTGGTTAGCTCGTTTCCTTCTAATCCTATAAGGGCCAGGTTAGCAAGATTTCCAATTCCAGCAGGTATATTTCCATGTATTCTATTAGAATTAAGGGCAAATGTGTGCAGTTGGCTTGAAAAGTTAGCAATTGATTTAGGCAACACCCCACCAAAATTATTTACGCCTAGACGTAAAACTTGTAGAGCTGTGCAGTTGACCAAAGAATCAAGAAAGCTAAGATCATCTGTTTTCCCAGTTCCAAGTCTGTTGTGCTCAAAGCTAAGTCTAGTTAACCTGTACAATACCCCTAAGTTCTTAGGCAGTGTTCCAGTGAGACCATTCAAGGAAAAGTCAAGAATTTCAAGTTTTGATGCGTTCAACAACGATGCAGGAACAGACCCTGTGAGATTGTTGACCGCACCAGCAAATACTTGAATGTTAGGAAGAGTAAATCCAACATCTGCTGGTAAGGTTCCATGAAGATGGTTTTGAGTAAAAGTGAAATAGTATAAGGAAGAGATATTATAGATTGAAGAAGGAACTGTGCCAGTTAAGTAATTCCCATATAGCACAAGAGATGTCAAGCTTGACAAAAGGCCTACCTCATGTGGTATGCGTCCAATGAAGTTGTTTAAACCGAAGCTAACGCGAGATAAGGAAGAAAGGTTTCCAATCCAAGTTGGGATTGTTCCTGTAAGATTGTTAAGACCTGCAGCTAGCACTCTTAGATTTGTGCAGTGGCTGAGATTACTTGGAAAACTGCCATCAAAGTTGTTTATGCTGAAGTTTAGGTATTGAAGGTATAGTAAACGACCAACCTCTTGAGGAAATTCACCATGGAAGCTATTGTTTAACAAGTTGACTGTGGTGAGGAATGTGAGGTTTCCTATGAAGGGTGTAAGAGTGCCTCCTAGTCTCAGTTGCTCAAGGCTAAGGTGTGTGACTCTTCCATTGGAGATGTTGCATGTGATTCCTATCCAATTGCAGTGATTGATGGAGCCATTCCAAGAACTCATAGTGTTGAATGGATCTTCAACTATCTTACTCTTGAAGTGAACTAAAGCTTGCAAATCAGTTTCATTTCCGGTAGGGATTGCTGCTATTGCTGAGTCCTTGATTAAGATCATGCATAATAGAAGACATCCATTAAGGACTTGTAACAGTAGGCTCTTAGAATTTGCACAAGGATGGTTCATATTTTAAGTGCAAAATTTTTATGCTAACTCTGAAATGATCCAGCTTTCTGTTTTCAGCTGATAATGCTATAAAAAAGTAACTGACACTATTAGATAACAGAAAAAGGATTGCCTATTCTTTTGTCACTAATCTTTGTCGAAAGTAACCTATAGTGGAATCCTCTCTTATAATCACATTTTTTTTCATCTACAAGACTTGTTGGTTAAGGATTGCCTACTTGTCATAATAGGTAAGAGACGGTTCGTTGCTATTAAGACGAAAGCAATTCTTAGGCTCTTAAGACATTTATTTTCAGTTAACAATAATCTCCATACACGAATTTATGATTCTGAGCTGTGTGTTAGTTGTTAGGTAAGAAAACAACTTGTGTATTATTTTTTATGCAACTATAATCCATACAATCTTATTGTGGCTAAGAAATATTATTTCAAATATAATCTATTTAATTTAACCGAGTTTAATATATTGTGTAAATATTAACATATTCAAATTTATTAAACGAAGTTAGCGAAATATTATATAACAGTATGGTAAAATCTGATCAACAACGCATCAAAATTAAATTTCAGCAAATTACGATCATACAATTGTGAAAGTAGTATTTATATAGCGTTTATGTATGAAATAAATGAATGCAAATAACTACCTAGATATATGATTACTGCTAGTTATTAATCAAGAGCCAAGACTATGGCATAACAGATGCAATTTTTTACTATATTATATTTATGTTGAATGATTGCACAGCATATAATTGGGAAATACATACGATTTTAGGGAACTGTTTCTGCGTTCTACTGGAATTTAATCGCAAGAACTGACACTAACCCATGGCCAATGAATATATAAAACTTCTTCCAGAGAAGGAACCTTCTTTTTCTATGTTAGTATCATTTAAGTCAAGCTCAGGCCTTCTGAGTTCTAAACAGTTTTCATGTGAATGAGATTTGGATTATTCTTTCAATACCCTACAAATTTATTATACACCCAACATTTTTTAAAAATTTTCAACTTTATCTTTTTTTTCTTTTTCTACATTCCTTCCTTGTTTTTTCTTTTCTTCGTATAGCCTACAAATTGACAATTCATAGGACCAATCTGGATGGTCCCATACGGATTAACAATCCCTAGTTCATGAAGATCTCAAACTTGTGACTTTTGTGTTATTAGCACACTGCTTTAACCAAATGAGATATGACTAATTATGTTAAAAAATAATTAATGTCGTTATATATAATACTAAATTTTTTAATGTATATTTAATACACATATAAGTTTACATGATAAATTTTGTAATAATTAATTATGATCTAATAATGAATTTTTTAACATATGTAAATTTTTATTAAATTTATGATTTTTATTTAAAATTTATATATGTAAAAATATATTATTAGATTAAAATTAATTATTACAAAATTTATTATGTAAATGTATATGTATATTAAATATAAATTAAAAAATTTAATGATATATATAACGACGTTAATTATTTTTTAACATAACTAATTTATTAGCTCAGTTGGTTAGAGTGTTATGCTAATAACATGAAAATCACATGTTTGAGACTTGCATGGGTTATTAATTTTAAATTATTTCATAAAACATATTTTTTTAATAACCCATAGGCTATACAAAGAAAAGAACCAAGAAGTAAAAAAGAGTAAAATTGGAATTTTTTAAAATATGTTGGGTGTAGGAAAAATAACCCATGAGATTTTTACACTACACAATGGGCTAGTTGGGCTGGCATTTAGATTGAATATAGACCGAACATATAGGGACATGCTAGGTGCACCCAACAATTTATTGAATGGGCCATTTTGCCCTTCATTTAAAAATTTATAAAGCTGCTCCTCCTCCGGAAGAACCACTTTTGTTCTTCTTCGCGCTGCTTCTTTTCTTCTTCCCCACAAGCCTTGTGCCTCTTCTTCTCCGCGAGCCCGGCTGCTTCTTCTCGTTGGATCAGACGTGATTTGCCTTCGAGGTAGGTGTCCCTAACTTCCCATTGCTTTTATTATGCAGTATAGTTGTAGTATTAAGGCTAGGATAGTGGAACCTTAGGGTAGAAGACGCTGGAAAAAATGGGGAAAGCTCGGTTACGGTGACGTTTTCTGGAAGAACCGTGAAGGCTTCTTCTAGAACTTCCGAAAGAAGTTCCGGAAAATTTCCGGAAGAAGGGTTCTTTCGGAAGTAACCAAGGGTTATCCGGAAGAACCTTTCTTCTGGAAATTTTCCGGAACACTTCTTCCAGAAAGTTTCCGGAAGAAGTAGTTCATCCGGAAACTTTTCGGAAGAAGGGTTCTTCCGGATGACCTTTGGGTATTCCGGAAGAACTTTCCGGAAGAACTATTTCTTCCGAAAGTTTTTTTTTTAAAAAAAAAATATTGTTTTGTTTTTTTTTAAATGAATGAAGTTGTTATTTTATTTTTATAAATTAAGTAGTGTATGTTTTTGAAATTTTATAAAAAAATGAGGTTTGGCTTTTTTATGACAAATGAATTTGTTTTTTTATAATTTAAATTGTGTATGTTTACTAAATATTTATTTTTAAATTATTTGTGTTTTTGTTTATAAATGAAGTTGTTTATTGTTATAAATTAAGTTGTGTGTGTTTTTGTTTATTTTTTTTAAAATTAGTGTATTTTATTTATAAATAAAGTTGGTTGTTTGTATAAATTAAGTTGTGTATGTTTTGAAATTTTTGTTAATTGGTTTTGTTTATTTTTTATATGATTTTAGTTGAGTATTTTACTAATTATTTATTTTTAAATTAGTTGTGTTTTTTGTTTATAAATAAAGTTTTTTATTTTTATAAATTAAGTTGTGTGTGTTTTGGAATATTTTTTTAAAATTATAATTTTTTTATAAATGATATAAATTAAGTTGTGTATGTTTTGAAAATTTTTTCTTCCATTTTTGTTTTATTTTTATATATAATTTTAGTTGTGTATGTTTACTAATTATTTATTTTTAAATTAGTTGTGTTTTTTTGTTTATAAATAAAGTTGTTTTTTTATTATAAATTAAGTTGTGGATGTTTACTAATTAATTATTTTTACATTAGTTGTGTTTTTTTTATAAATGAAGTTGTTGTTTTTTTATAAATTAAGTTGTGGATGTTTACTAATTAATTATTTTTACATTAGTTGTGTTTTTTTTTATAAATGAAGTTGTTTATTTTTTTTATAAATTAAGTTGTGGATGTTTACTAATTAATTATTTTTACATTAGTTGTGTTTTTTTTTTATAAATGAAGTTGTTTATTTTTTTATAAATTATGTTGTGTGTGTTTTGAAATAATTTTATTTAAATTAGTCTTATTTTTTTTATAAATAAACTTGTTTTATTTTTATAAAGAAAGTTGTGTATGTTTTGACCGAAAAAAATACGTGTTCCACATGATTTGCAGATCATGGTTAGAACACGAGGTTTAGGTCGTGCTATAGGTAGAGTTATAGGCAGAGATAGACAGGATGAGCATGATGCAGTTGATGTTCCGGAGAGGCGTAGGCCTAATGCATCAGCCCGTAGGCAACGAGTTCATCAGATGACTGAGGATGTTCCTCACATGACTGAGGATGTCCCTGATATGGCTGAGGATGCACCTGAGATGACTGCGGACGTACAGGGTGATGATGGTGCTGAGGGGTCACATGCTGATGATGTTGAGGGATTCCCAGGTGGGCCACGTGACCCATCAGTGCTGACATCATTTGCGGACCATGTTGCACACGCCATTTGGAGTGGACATGTATTTTAATTTGTTAATTATTTTTTCATTGTTGATTTGTTTGTCATTAATATTTTTTTATAATTGAATAATTTGTACTTCAAATCAGGAACGTTGTGAGTTGAAGTTGGTGTCGCACGGGAGGACAGTGACATTAATTGGGAGGTCAGTGCCTAAGATTGAAGGACTGGTTGGTGCCACAGGATTAAGTCCATTGATCGGGTGTTCAGTTGTAACCGGTTATCCTGGACTTATATCCGCATTTGTGGAGAGGTGGCACAGCGAGACCAGTACCTTCCACCTTTCAGTAGGAGAGTTGACGATCACACTGGATGATGTGTCGTCACTCCTCCATTTGCCTATCAGTGGCGCGTTCCACAACTTTCATGCTCTTTCTGTGGACGGGGCGATATTTTTGTTGACCGAGTTGCTTGAGGTGTCTGCCGAGGAGACTAGAGCCGAGACAACACGATCACGAGGGGCATATGTACGACTGGGATGGGTTTGAGACATCTATGAGATGAGATGTAAGGCCCGGTGGTGGATTGTAGCAGCTCGTGCTTATCTGCTGCACTTGGTTGGTTGCACTCTTTTTGCTAACAAGAGTGCAACATTTGTTCATGTGGTGCATCTAGAGGCTTTTCACGACCTGGGTCAGAGTGGTGGTTATGCCTAGGGAGTTGCCGCGCTGGTTCATATGTATGACCAGTTAGATGAAGCTTCTAGGACCACTACACGACAGATTGCGGGATACCTGACTTTATTACAGGTAAATTTTGTGTTTTTAAATATGTTACGTTGAATTATGATTTAAACATGTTTTTATGTTATGTTAACCTCATTTTTTTGTAGTGCTGGATCTATGGCACTTTCCTAGCGTGCATCAGTGCGTTACAGATGATGCATACCAGGAGACGTCCCCACGTGCTTCCTGGTGGCTGACGTCGAAGGCGCATATGAAGGGAATTATAGGAGCACCGTACTAGGCATGTTGTGATGCTTTGATGGTCACAGATGTGTGCTGGTTGCCTTACACTAAGCATCGAGGGGTTAAGGGTTTTGAGCTGATTTCATCATTCCAGGGTCAACTGAGATGGGGTCCTATGATGGTCACAGCTCGACCGGAGAGGGAGCTACGGCAGTTTGGTTACATTCAGAGCATCCCTCCACCGCTTGTTAGCGCTTCATTGTCATATGATGATATAGATGACAGGTGGATGCATTTCGCGGACCACGTACTAGCTGTGGGTGAGCTTTGTGTAATGTCTGGGCAGGTATCTGCGTATTACATGGAGTGGTTTTTTCGGATATCTCACCCATTCATGATACCGACCCAGGCAGGTGACCAGCCCAGACATGCACCTGCCGCAGACCCTGAGGAGTACATGCAGCCGCCCATCCCACAGGTTCCAATGGCATTTGACGCCCCTCCACATGCAGTGGTAAGATTATTTGTGCGTTTAATGTTTGATGAGTTGTTATTTATTTTAAATTTTATAATAAATGTTTTTAATGACTGTCACAGGATGATTATGACGGCTATGAGGCGATCACAGATAGGTTAGAGCGTGTGCTCAACCTTAGGATGGTCACTGCAGATACAGAGTTACATGATATTATGCAGGATTGCCTCACGGTCGCTAGAGGGGGTGCCAGTGCAGATGGAAGTGTCAGGGCTCGACAGAGACGGCGCATAGAGCATTGATTATTGTTTTTATGTTTTGTTTTGTAGTTGACATAATTTTTTTTATTTGTTACACTTTTTAGTTTAATATAGTTGACTTGTTGTGTATAGTATATTATTTTATGATATAAACTGATGTATCGATTCTGATTCCGATCCTGGTCCTTAAGCGAAGTTTTGGACTGTTTTGAATTTTTTATAAAAAACAGTGAAGCTAAAATCATGAGTTTCATTCGTAAGAATGACATTAAAATTAATTTTTTTTTAAAAAAGAGGCAGAAAAAATAGAAATCAGACCCTTTTTACATGTTTAAGTACCCATGTTTGGGGTTTTTTTTGGAGGGTGTGCGAGTGGCGTAAGACTTTCGAGGGGCGCTATTTCTCATGTTTGAACGTCAAAGAACCCAAAAAATTTATTGTCGTTCCCTGGTTCCATCAAATAACACCTAAAAAAGGAGGCAGAAAATCCAAAAAAATAGGAATCAGACCCTTTTTACATGTTTAAGTACCCATGTTTGGGGCTTTTTTTGGAGGGTGTGTGAGTGGCGTAAGACATTGGAGGGGCACTATTTCTCATGTTTGGACTTCAAAGAACCCAAAAAAATTATTTCCGTTTCCTGGTTCCATCAAATAACACCAAAAAAAAGAGGCAGAAAATCCAAAAAAATAGGAATTGGATCCTTTTTACATGTTTAAGTACCCATGTTTGGGTTTTTTTTGGAGGGTGTGCGAGTGGCGTAAGACATTGGAGGGGCGCTATTTCTCAAGTTTGAACGTCAAAGAACCCAAAAAAATTATTTTCGTTCCCTGGTTCCATCAATTAACACCTAAAAAAAGAGGCAGAAAATCCAAAAAAAATAAGAATCGGACCCTTCTAAGTATGCGTAAGGTCTGAAGGTCAAACAATTAAAATAAATTATCTTTGGACCATTGAAATAACACATTGAACTTTATTATGGGATTTAAACACGCCGTAAATAGATAAAGGTTACATCAACGAAAAAGCAAAAAAATAAACATTGCATTCAGTCGCTTAGCGATGTCGCAGTCACCTCGTCTTCGAATTCCACAACATATTTAGTAAAGACAGCTAAAATTTCTATTGGTCCATATTTTTTCCAGTAGTTAGATTGTACTAACACCTTCAGCAGTTCTTCATTGGTCTTCAGCTCATTAATTTCATTTTTTATAAGCTTATCTGAATACTCAAAGCGACCTGGTTGGCAGAAAAACAATCGTCTTACCGTTTGTGATTCGTGAATTCCATGAGGGGGAATCCCTTTAGGTGCAACTTGCTTTATTAAATCCTTCAATTCATCGATGGTACATGTTGAAGGAATTTGAAATTTCTTTGGATTTTTTCCTGTGAAAGCACATCCAACAAATTTGTTCTGCGGTGGTATGTTCCATTTCCCGTTGTAATACATGATCGCGTCATGAGTACGGGGCATAGTGCATTAAAGTAAGTTTATTACTCCATCTGGTGTTCTTCCAACGGTGCATAATAACTCAATCGGACCAACATACAAAAATTGATCATTACACATTAACATTGTGTTGACATCATCATCATTTATCAATTTCATAACACTGAAAGCGAATTTGGTTACCTGTATGGGTGAATGGCTTCCGGTAGTGAATTTCATCCAAAAATTGTTTGTCGGATAGCCGAAGGGTATTGTGTATTCTGATTTTTAGGCTTACAAAATCACAGATGTTTGGTACTCGAATGGGCACCGGAGTCGAAGTTTGGAAGTAAACCCCAGTATCATTGTGAATAATCGATCCATTTGGAAAAATGAAACCCAACCTTGAGTTGACAATCGTCTGACTGTTAGTTTCTCCTAAAAATGTCATACTTTGTGTATCAATTGGGAAACTATGTGAAAGCAAGATAATGTGTGATTTATTAGTCGTGTCTCATATATATACATGGTTGTCACCGACAGATTGCTTCACTTTTTTTACAAAAAAATAGACACGTGTGAACTTGTTTCGTGTTTATGTTTCCTTCAGAATGTGTAGTCAAGTCAGTCAATGTGGTGTCGCGCTCAAACTTTAATACGCATGCATGTCATTATGTGTTGTCAATTATGACAATGATGTATCGTACACGTGTAATTGATTTTTGTTGGACCAACTATTTTTTTGCTTAACGAAATGAGTACTTAATAATATTAATTGGTTATTAATGGCTTACAATAAATTATATCGCATAATGAATACAATTACATAAACAATGCATGTTTAGTCTTCATTTAGGTTGACATAGTGTCTTTTAAATGACATCAAGCTTGTGTATTGCTGCATTCCACTAATATATGGAGTTGTCCACCGCTTTGCCTGAGAATAATAATTGCTTGACCACAACAACGCTGGAGGCGGTAAGGGACAATGGTCTTTCAAATAAACCTGTTGTACATGAACAAAGATTATATCATGCGGTAACCGACTCAAATGAACCAGGGAAGTCATTGCATAATTGTTATACTAACTATATTCAATGTACCTATACAAAATGATTTCCAAACATGTGACCGACACATATCATGCGGTGCCCAGAAGAATGAGGTGGTGGTTAACTTCTAAGAGGAAAAAATGCCATGTTTTGTTCTCGGGACAACGATACAAGGATTACGTTATACTGTGATGCAATCACATATCTCATCTCCGTTATATCCATCCACTTGTCCACACTAACCTGAATCAAGCAAACATACACATGTAAGTAATTTAAAGTTTTTTATTAAAAAAAAAACCTAAAAACATACCTTCAAAAACTCATCAACAAGTAGGGACAACTTTAATTGTTCAAATCTCTCTGTGCCACCGAAGAGGTTCATGTACTCATGCGACCACCTGCCAAGTTCTTTAATCAATTCGTTACGCAATAACGGCCACGAATCTTCCCCCATACCTAATAAAGCGGCAATGGACCGATATCCATAGTTATCGTCCGCTTTCACATCCACAACGTCACGAATAAAACCTTGAATGAATGGCGCAAATTGATCCAACATCGAGATGATCGTTGTTGGCTGAGGCGGTTCAGAACATGATGCACTACGTTTGACTGAAGAGTTGCTGCTTTGAACAGAATGAAAAGCATCAACATACTCCCAGTAAGACGGATCACGCTTTGTGGATCTTTGACTTTTTTTCATCGGTTTCTTCGGTGCACCTTTAGTGTTGACCTTTGATGGAGGAGGGCACATAGAGTTCTGATCAGGGTATGCAATTTCTCAAAGTTTACTCTTTAGAGTTACTTTGCCAGACACATCAAGTTCCTCAAACCTTTTAGATATGGTCTCAATCTCTTCCTTGATGCTGACTTCTGCCTCACATAACCCTTGGTCTGAAAAGCAAAGTCTCCTCTAGAAAATATGGACTGACTCCACTGGGATGCTACCAATAGTATACCTAGAAAGCTCACATGCACAAGGAAGACTGTGCGTGCTTCTCATCACACAACCACAATAAGAGGGATTGTTGCTGAGATAACGTAGACGGTCAACTTCAAAAGCAATCTCATTTAAAGCGTCCCTTGAAACTATCCCAAGAAGCCTCTTGTATAAGGTTTTTTTAAATACATGTCCAACCACATGCGTACTGGTTTCAAAGGATGCTTTAATTTCAATGTGTTGCAGCGTGATCATGTTGTTAATGGCATCCCAAACACTACAAAGGTCTCCAAGGCTATTTTGTAGTACTCTTTTTAGAGCCCAATAAGCTGATTCAACCCTACATTTAAAATACACAACAAACATGAAAAATATACAACAATTAAATACCATTTATTAATAATCCTTACTAACAAAAAAAACAATTCTTAATACCTGTTTGTTGTTGTGTTGCCTAGGTGCATGACCTTATTCGTCCATGCTGTAATAATTTTTTCCTTGTGGGGGATAATCCATGTGTCGTTAACATAGTCAACAAACATCGGCCAAGGCGGTCAAGCAATTTGAAACTTCTGAAGTGACTCAGCGAACTAGTGTTCGGACGGACAATCAACCAAAGTACCCCAGTTATCCATTACATAGTCCCAGGCATTTTTTTGACCGATTAAAGATTTGCACTTCGCCTTCGCATTCTTATCGATATGAAACCTGCACAACAAATTTGTACACTCCAGGAACACAGTTTTCACTGCATTCATCAGTGCTAGGTCTCTATTAGTGACAATAACAACAGGGAGGTGATCGTTTCTTAAAAATAGACCTCGAAATCGTTCCAAAGCCCATACAATATTATTAACACGCTCAACCTCTAGATATGCAAACCCAGCAGAGAATGTCATCGCCGTTGGTGTCACCCCAACAAAGTCAAGTAGTGGGAGTTTGTACCTGTTTGTTTTGTAGGTACTGTCTATAAAAAAACACCAAATGACATGCATTGCATAACTTTACTGCATTTGGGTGACACCAAAACAGATCACGCACCACAACTTCATCCTTCAATCTATGCCAATGAATGTATTGATCACATTCGAGAAGCTTCATCTGATGTTGCATTTCGGTATCAGCTCGTCTTATTGAAGAACGATATGCACTTCTTGCATTGTAAATTTGCTTTATCGTGGTGCAACTGTTGGCATTGTGTTCCTTCAACATTAGCAAGATGTTTTTTGGTTTCACCATCGACTTTGTCATATCAGCAATAATTTTATTTTTATCCTTAGTCAATCGCCCAGCGTATGGATGTCCAACTAAGGACTTGGCCAATTCATGATTGTGAATCCCACAGATCAACTTCACCATCCAACCTTCCCCTCCATGCACAGGTTTCCCATGAAGCCTGAAGGGACAACCACATTTCCTACTCCCAGTGTCTTTTCTAACGAATTCTTTATTCCTACACTTGTACATACCACTCCTTTCACACCCAATTAAGACAAATGAACTTCTTCCTATGCTACCGGTATCTGTGTCAGACCTCATAATCACTACAACAAATCCATTTTCATGGGCAACTGTTCGAGCCCACTGCAAAACATCATCTCGAGTACCAATTACCTACAACGCAACCCCAACATATTAATTTTTATACAAAACATCAATTCAACCAAATGACTCAAACTAATCAACATGATTACCTGAGACGTATTAAAAGCATTTGAACAATCAACATGTGGTTCATTCACACCACATTCTTCTTCATTATCATAATCATAATCCATATGAACTTCTTGTGACATCATATAGTCATACGTCCATTGATCTTCGTTCATCTTAAGGGCATATGCATCATACACAAGTACATTCAAATTATCATATAACCACATCCAAAAATTGACTACATATTAACTAACAAACATATTAACAACTAATACAAATACATTTAAATTTATAACTACATTATTTACTTAAACTAAACTTAACACTATAATAAACAACTAATAAAACATTTTTCTACTACAACAAAATACAATTATTTTACCTAAATCATTTAATATTATACCAAAATCATTATATCTAATTAAACCAATTATCGACAATTTAAAATACAGATATTATAAATTATAATATTCATATACATACATATATATATATATATATATATATATATATATATATATATATATAAATTTTAAAACAGAATTCAAAAAAAATTTTAAAAACTAACATTTCAGAAGAACAACACTGAAATTCCGGAAGAAGTTGTTCCGGAATCACTTCTTCCGGAAGTTGCCACATCAACTTCCGGAATAAGTTGTTCCGAAATTTCACAACTGTTCTTCCGGAACAACTTCCTCCGGTAGTTCAATGTTCTTCCAGAAAAAGTTTTTACCATTTTACTGTTCATCTTCTCTAAAAATCTACCCAGAAAACACAAAAAAAACCCGATAAATGCGTACCTCCCACGAAATAGAAACAACAACGACTAACACATAAACGGTACCACCAATATTTAAGCTTCACGGAACAGCTACTTCACGGGACCACCAAATCTTCAAAAGCTTTTTACGGAAAAGGATAGCAATACCAAGAACACCGAGATGAAGGTGAAACCAAAAAGGTGTAAAACGAAAAAGCAGCGCAGTAAATTTAAAGAAAACAACACAGGAACAAAATCGTCATTAAATATGTATTAAATTTTATTTTATTTTTAGTTATTATTATAAAATTAAATTTATTTTTGACGTTGTTATAAAATTAAAACTATTTTTTTATTATATATTAAGTTTTGTAATACAAATTAAATGTTATCATAATAAATATTTTATATTTTTTATAAAATATACAAATTAATTAATTTTTATGATTCAAATTATACTAAATTGTCACACAATTTATTATTTAAATTTACATGCACGTAAAAAAGGAATTACAAATATTAGTCATAATTATGTTTACTAATAATTTATGTATAATAATATTATTTATTTTATACCGTAATTTATTTATTAGAAATGAAATTATTAAAAAAATATTGCATTTTAAAAAATCATTTACAAAATAACTTCTGGAAGAACCTTCTTCTGGAAGAAGAAGGTGGTCTTCCGGAAAAACCTACTTCCAGAAAAAATTCCGAAACACGTCCTTCCATAACGTATTCCGGGAGTTCTTCCGGAAGCCCACCTTCTTCTTCTGGAAGAAGGTTCTTCCAGGAGTTTTCCGGAAAGATCTCTTCCGGAATTTTGTCCGAAAGTAGGTTCTTTTGAAATAAGGAATCGCAGAAGGACAATTTCGCCCATTCATTGTTTGTTGGGTGCCCCATCAATATTGCTGGGTGCACGTAGCATGTCCCGAACATATATAGTTTGTATTTAAGCCAACGGGCATGAGATCTATTGGGATTTGCTATTCCCACCACTTTTTTCTCTTCCCATCCCATGGTTTATTTGTTATTTCCAAAAAATACCCTGATAGAAACGCGTTTCCCTTGAGCAATTGTGTTAGACAGGGTGCAAATTCAATTAACAAATGAAACATGTTCCATTGTGTATATTTGCTCAACAGAATTGGGTTTCATTGTTTATTGAGGTTACACTTCTCACACAACAAAAATATATTTTGATTAGACAAATGCATATCATAAACACATTTCTGATGTGTATTTCCTAAACAAGAACAATAAAAAAATGTTTTTGTTGTGTATTTGGCAGTCATACACAACCATTGTGTTTCCATCCACTGTGTATTTCTAAATTAATTGTTGGTATTTTTAAAGTTCTATTTTTATGGAGGAAGACACCTAATGTATTAACGAATCACATGATAATTCACTGACACGTGAACAATGTACACATTTTAATTGTGATTTGAACCCTTGATTAGTCATACAATTTTAACTATTTGTTTTTTTTTCTTTTTTTATGAAAATTATTTCTTTTTTTGACTCATAGGATAAAACTTTTAATCACTTCTAATCATTATTGTGTATTATGATGATCATCACTACTAGAAAAATCCCATTTTACATCAGTGGAAAACGTATTTCAAAGACGGTGGACGCCCGTCTTTGAAAGAGTGTTGTTGTAGAGGACGGATTTCTACGACGGTCGTAAAAGGACCGTCTTAGAAACACGTGATTTTCTACATCGGTGGTGTTGTAGACACGACTTCTTTTATGACGTGTTCTACGACGGTCCTTTTATGATCGATGTAGAAAGTTATGATTTCTACATCGCTGCCTGCATAGAAACGACTTTGTTTATCACATGTTCTACATCGGTCATTTTACGACGGATGTAAAAAGCTTTATTTTCTAGACATATTCATACATCGGTGCCTATTTATATATAAATTAACCAACATAATGACTTTGTCTCATCATTCAATTTTAAACCCAAAGGTGAAATGAAAAAGATAATGATATATCAATCAATGAAATGGAAAAGATTACTAACTTTTGGATGGATAATATCCCGGGCTGGCCTTTTCATGCAAAGACAACCCACTTTAACTCCACAAATTATAACTATTCCAGCTGAGGGGTGCTTGAAGCACAAGACCTTTTCCATTATTTCAACCCTTCTCTTTCTAGGCAGACAAATGCTTTAGAAATTTTCATAATTAATTGAACATCAATATATATATGAGTGGCTAGCTACAATGCATGTGGATGAAAGACTAAGGGCTTCTTTTGTCACAATGATGTTAGACAGAAAGATGAAATTCTCATATACAGTAGTATATTAATTACTTATTCTCTCTTTCAAAGCTAATTGTTTTCTCGCTCTAGTCGATTTAAATGCACTATAGAGAGTGGGGTAGACGATGGCATATGCATAATATATTAGGAGAAGATTATTTTTAAGTTTATCCTTAAAGTGTGTATTTTAGAGTCCATGTACTCTTAAATTTTAGCATGTCTGCAGATCAATTTTTTCACAACGTGTCCATGTCATAATGTTCTTTAAATTATACTATTAAATTGAAGATACACATATTTATACTTGTTCACGTATTTTTTATATTTTATGTTGATTGATTGGAGATCTTTTTGTTGAGCTATATAAGACGAAATTATAGACAACCTACTCCATTATTTTTTAAATTAAAAATTATGATGATTAAATGTTCTAGAACAAACTACGCAAAAACTGTGTGCTTTTTTTCTTTTTTCCTAGTAGTTGTTTAAAAAGAAATTAGAGAAGGAAAAAAAGATTTATTCAAATCAAACCCAAAGTCATGTATTAGGTAAAATTAAGTGAGATTTAAGACTTTGAGCGTGGAGACAAGGCAATTTACCTCTAGCACCAAAATATGATAGATAGCAGGTTTCCCAGTCTTAGGATAGCAGCAGGTTTCCCAATCTTAGGATAGCAGCAGCTCTGCTTTGTGTCACAGTATGCTCCTGGCCACTGCATGATACATGAAGAATTAATCAGAATAAAATGTGAACACACAAAGACATACATAAATGAATCCAGTAGAAATAAAAAAGAAAGAAAATGAAACACTAAACTATTCATGATCTTTGATGCTTTTTTCCCTTCTTTCTCTCTTAATATGAACTTTGGCACTTCACACAAGCAAAAGGAAATAATATTGTTGATAAAAAATATAAAAATAACAATACATCAAAATTAGTTTCCATAATTTTAAGTACTAGTTAATATAGTTTCTAAAATTATATAAAAATAGCTTTTCAATTTTTGAAATTACCAAATGCTAATCATTTTAGTCTTTATTGTTATAATTTCAAATACTAAAGTAATGTTTTTATAATTTTATTGATTAAATTGACAAATTAGTTTCTAGAATTAACACTTTTACATACTCATATACAAATTAACACTTTTACACGTAAAGAAAAACAACAATACATCAAATTAGTTTTTAGAATTTTATAAGTATTGATCGGTTAATCTAGTTTTTTTTTTTAAGTATAGGTTAATCAAGTTTCTGAAATTATATATAAATATCATTTCATATATGCAAAGTGCTTTCCCGAGTTCCTGGTTTGGTAGCATTATATTAAGCATGAAAATTAAAATAATAACAAAACACTGAAAGAAGATTCAAGAACTAAAAGGCATGGAGTTTCAAGAATGAGAATATACTTACATTGTCTTTCTTGCTTTTCGTCTTGATTTTTTTACCTAAAATTCACAACCATGTAAGTTTGCCCAAGTTTTATATCCAACGGCTTATTTTAAGACAAGTTTTAAATGCAGATTGGTACGTAGTCATCTAAAAAAGAAAATGTAGCTGGATATAAATTATTTGAAATATTTAGATAGATACTATAACAATATAGAAATCATGCAATAATCTTTTAGTTTCTTTCATTGATTTGAATTTTGATTATATGCATTGCTGGCAGACATCCCCATCAAAGCAGCCATATAGTAAAATAATTTAGAACTAATCCTTACTAGATCATTATATTGCTGATAATTTTTTATTTTTGATAAACATAGAATTCGTTGAAATTTGAATTACTACCTTTCAATAATGATAACACCACATAGCCATTAGAAGATACAGAGGAAGAAGGGAGAATACTCCAACATGAGCCAACTAAGGAGAATACTTTCAATAATGTTCTCATTCCCACTTGCTTGTAATTCAATCTGAAAAACATCAATAACTCTTATTATTCAATCTTCATAATCTTGCTTGTAATAATGTAAAAGAAACTAGAAAGAGTGTAACTTTACAAATTTGGGTGGGACAAAATGGGAGATTTCCCAAAGCATTATCTATAAAACTATGCCAAACTGTGAACTGGTGGGACCTTTCAAACCTTTTACTATGGACTTTATTAATTGGGGGCATAATACATGCATACAGACATTATACACTTACACAATATCATCCATTGGCTCTGGTCTTTTGACTGAAATTGGTGCCACATCTCCATCATCCAATCTCACTACTATAGGCCTGAGCTTTGTTTGGTTTGTCCTTTTCTTGAGAAAAAGTGATTGCTCTGTCAGCTTGACTAGTTCTGCAGCTTCATCATTTATATTATTGTTAAACTTTGGATCATTTGTAGGAAGATACTCATCTGAAACAATCTCACTCTTCTCCGAAGGAAGACAATATAATCCATCCCACTTACGGTGCTCAATCAAGGATGTGGATTCCTTCAATGGCCCTGAATCTTCATTTTTCAGAACATTGATATCAACATTGTGCTTCAACAGAGAATCTAAAAGGTAAAATTCTCCACATACAGCAAGAGTGTGGAGAGGAAGCCATTTATCCTGAAAATAATAGTAGTATTGAACATTAAAAAAAGCATTGAAAGTATTCACCAAAGACTAAGTGAATCAGAACCTTTTTCCCTCCCTATACCTTTATCATCATTCGCTTTCTCACACACACACACCAAAATAATAGTCTTAGATCTTATACAATTCAACGATTGTTAGTGCAAAATGAATGTCAAGTAGGTCCCAAACGAGTACCAAAAATTAAGTCTTACCTCAGTTTTCCAATGTAAGTACTACTAGATCTTGATATGTTATCTGCATTCATTGATATAATATACTCTGTGCAAGTTGTTCTTCTTGTCCGTTTTGCAGAGAGAAGAAACTTTCCATTTTCAACAAGCAAGACTGCAGGAGTAGAACTGACTTATGAGTCCAAAACAGGTCCAAAAGACAATAACAATAACAATAAGCAACTAAGCAATTAAGCATGATGTGGCATCATCACACCCAATACTAGAGTAACTTGGTAAACCATTAGCTATTATCATAAACTTCAATAAATAAGCACAAGAAACTCATAAGTGGGCCACAGAAAAGAATTTGACCATCATATGTGGCACTTGCCATATATCTAAATTGCACAAACAAGAACTTAGTTTCCATGAAAATTTAGTTACGACAAACAATTCCCACTATCACTTGGAAGCAGTTAGTAAGATGTAGTTAATGGTACCAAAGGTTGCAATTTATTGAGTAGATTTGCATTCAAGCGTCACGAGCTATCAATACAAGAAAGCATCCACTTGATTCCATCACTTTTCACCAATCCAAACATAGAAATGAATATCATATTCAATTTAGCAAAATCGAAAATCAAGTAAACATAAATAAATTCTACATTCAACCTAGATTCACAAGGAAAAAAATTCAACACATATATCAAATGCCATAAATACATAAATTATACGATAAAAAATCAAAGAAATCACAAAACAAGATGATTATATAAATCCATACAAGTTAGGTGTGAACAACAGAAAACTTACCAGGACTAAGGCAAAGGAAGAGGTGGTATGTCAGCTTAGATTTGTCTCTCTTGATGAAACACTGAATGGGTCCATCCCTATGCCCAGGCTGTAAACAAGAATCAACCAAGCATAAAAATGTAAACTTCAGTCATGGTACAAATTTCATATTTTAATTATTTTAGACATATTTTAGGCATAGAATAGAAGAACAAGAAAATCTTACCTGCTTCAAGGAAACAGGGAAAGTAATCTTCCCACAGAATTCAGGACTGCTGACAATTTCTTTGCACATTTCTCTCCAGGACTTGCACATGGCAGCACATGCAACCACATGCTTACAACCAGGCCATGTACTCTAGCTTGCTTCCAATCTATTAATAACATCACGAAGAAGCTCCAGAAGAAGGCTAGCCCACCGGCTGTTCTGTATAACCGGTGGCTGATCCTGCAACTCGTGGACTGAACTGTGCATAATAAGATCTAAGGCTATGCATAATTGTTAAATAACTGGTGGTAGAAAATGTCCAATAAACAAATGTAAGTGATGAAATTTCCCATGCAAATCAAACCAATTAACGAATAGAAAAGCAAGCGTTTAACAAGAGCCAGGGAAGACAGATCAAATGGCACAGATACAACAAAGAGCATCAAATTTAGCAGCAAAAACTAAACCCTAGCTAGATTCTAGAAAAAGCCTCAGAGAACTTGAGTTTTCAATAGATCAGTGCTAAGCTCCAATTAAATAAACAAAGTGAAGAAGAAACGCATGCGTAACACGAGATTTGCAAGGAGTGAGCAAAATAGGAGAATAAGAACCCTAGATTCTTACCCGAGTCGATAACCACGAAAAGGACTCATTCGAGATGATGAAAGAGGAGCTCATGGGCTGATTCCGTTACGGGCGGAGAGGGAGAAGGAGAGGGACTGAGTTACCTCCCTCCTTTTTCTTTTAGCGATGAGCGGAAGCTGATTGAGAAGAAGCAAGGCACGACTGAGAGCTCTCAAGGACAAAGCTAGGTTAACGTTATTATTAATTATTAAAAATAAGTAAATGATTCAAAGACGGTCAAAAGAAAAAAGCCGTCGTTGTACACTAATACAACTACGACGGTCTTTTCCTACCCGTCCTAGTAATTATGAAACTCACCTCCTGGGGCGGTCTTTCAATAACCGGCGTCGTATGCATTTCTTAAAATTACAACATTGCCACCGTGTTACCTTCAACGACATTTTTATTTAACCAGCGTAGTAACCCTGTCGTAAAATGCAATTATTGCAGTAGTGCATATGATAACTTTTAAAGGTGTCTTGTTTCAATGTCTTTATAGTTCAAAATTTCTTAGGACAAGTGAGGACAAGATAGTGTGCACTTTGGACAAGATTCTTAGTACTAATTAGCTAGAAAGGATTATTTTTTTTTATCTATAACAACAGATGATTTTTAATTAATATCCAATTAAAATGGTGTTCATACTTATAAATATGAATAATAAATTTGTTGCATGCAGCATGCAGTGGAGGATGAAGCAGTGCGATTACTTGACAATTGATGCAATAGCTTAGTTAGAATTACTCATGATCTTAATTAATGGCTGAGACGTCTCATCTAAGAGATTCAATTTATAATAATAATGTTATTTCAATGAGAGAAAAAAATTATGCAATAACAGTATAAAAAATTTTATATAATCGTTCAATTATATAATAAGTTTATTAACTTTTAACATAACTATAAAACATAACTATAAAGTAATTCAAGTGATGATTAGAGATTGAGTAATGATATAAAATTATTTTACACCCTCATTATATACTTCAATTAGTTGCACATGTCATAAAAGAAAATTTTGAAGGACCTAAAGAAGAGACTTAGGAAGTGGAATGCTACACATTTTGGCAACCTATAAGGAAATTGTGGTGGAGTTGGATGAGTCGGATAAGAAGGAAAAATACATGGCCTTAACCGTAGAGGAGTTCAATTTAAGATTGAAATTGAAGAGGAATTTTGGAAAGTAGCTTGAAAATTGGAATCTCTTTTAAGATAAAAGACAGGAACCAAGCGATGAGGGAGGGTGATAGTAATAGAAAGTACTTTCACTTGACTCTTAATTGGAGAAGAAAAAAGAATATGCTTAAAAAACTAGGGACCAAAAAATGGAAAAAAAAAACATTTAAAGACCAAAAGAAAAATTTGACTATATTTTGGAGATTAAATCATATTATTTGTCTACCTTGAAATGAATATTAGAGACCAAAAATGGTAATTGCAGATTTTGGAAGAATAAAAATCAGAATTTTAGAGGGACCAAAATAAAAATTCACTCATTTAACATGAATTAAAAGCAATGATTACACATTTTAGAGACTGAAAATAAAGATTCTTTTTTTTTTTATAGGCTCACAATCAAAACTTACTCATTTTATAAAAACTATAAACATATTTACGCTTTTTTAAAAAAATTTATATAAGAAACAATAAGAATAAATTTCCATTTTTTTTATCTTTACATCCTCTATAAAAATATAAAACAAAAAATAGAAATAGAAAATATTTTTTAAGTTCTCTAAGATCCTTGTAATCTCCATTGGCAAAGATACGGGAGGATATTTCCGAATTATACTATCACAAAGCATACCAAATGAAAATAAACTGACAAGATATATATGTAAAACAATATAACATCATGATTTCACATATTGAATTGGATCGATTTTTTTTAAAAAAATTATCTGATCTAATTACTTTAATTTTAATAATATTTAATTTAATTTAATTTAAAAAAATTGAATTAAATTGATTTTTTGGGTTTAACATTACTTTTATTTTTTTGAGAAAAATAATAAATAAAAAGTAAGATATTTTATTTATATATTGTTATATAACTTTTTTTTTATAGGATATAGCTTTTTTTTAAGATGTGTTATTATCTAACTAATAATAGTATAACTTTTTTAAATATAAACTATATAAAATAACATGGGAAAAGATGAGATTCTTATATATACTTGTTACCACAGTTACATAATAAATACAAACCCAATAATCCTCTGCCACATAATAATATTTGGTTAACTTCATAGTTTAATTTATACCATAATTGTACGCTTATCTTCGGCGGCTTTCGAGTTGTCGAAATTTGACATTCACCTCCACACTTTGAATGTTTCAAACAACGACCAACTGACGAGACCTTCCACAAAACTTAATCAAATAATAATAATAATAATAATTATTATTATTATTATTATTATTATTATTATTATTTTATTTTCATTTTTAATATTCTACATCACATGTTGAATATTCAGAAGAAAAAAAAACCATCACATGTTGAATTCCCAAGTCTTCCCCAACATGAGGGTTACATGGGGGGCGTTCTGCAGGAGAAAGTTTTTTTATTTCACAATCACTAATATAGTAATTTTAGATAATTAAAACTTTTCTTCAATTTACTAAAGTTAAATTTTCGACTTTCCTATAAGAAAGTTTTTTCGAAAAAGTGGACTAAATTGATTCTCGGAAATCTTGACAATCTTTTTTTAATAAATATATACCAAATATAAAAAACTTAGTTTTCCAATTTAAGATAGGTGGGAATGTAGAAACTTACCACACACCCAAAGGCTATTATATTGCTTCTGGCTTCTGCATAAGTTTTTTCCAATTTCAACTCTCACCGCAAAGAGAAGAAGAACTTGATCTTGTAACAAAATGCTTGATCACAAACATACCAAGATATCTATATTCTCTTTTATCACATTCTCAGCCATATTTTATCTCATGCTCTGTGATTTTCTTATCTACCACGATTCCCTACACCCTGGAACACTAGTAGAAGTGCTGCAACACAGAAATGGAGAAGGGATAAGGTCAACTTTGACTCTCTCACACACCCCTTTACGTTCCATGCAAGAAGAGAACGAAGGAGTTGGTGACAGAAACCATGGAGTACTAGTTGCTCCACTTAATGCCAATGAAGAAGAGAGAATTGCATGGTTTAGAGGGAAGCTTCGCGAATTCAAGATTCTCAATTCAGACAAGTTGAGCAGGCGATTCCATGCTCGGGTTCTGCGATTTTTCAGCCACGAATGCGAGTCTCGATTTTTCATGATTTGGGAGTCCCCTGCAGGCTCATTTGGCGCAAGAGAATTGATGTCCATAGATAGTGTTTTCAAGGTGCATCCCAAGGCATGCTTGGTGATTCTATCAAGGACTTTGGACACCATCCGTAGCTATAGGGTCCTTAAGCCAATTCTTGATGAAGGGTTCAAAGTTCAACCAGTGACCCCAGACTTGCAATTTCTCTTCAAGGGGACTCCAGCTGAAGCATGGTTGAATGAGTTGAAGAAAGGGAAGAAGGACCCTGGTCAGATTTCTCTCTTTCAGAATCTATCAAACTTGATTAGACTTGCAGTTTTGTACAAATATGGTGGTGTCTACCTAGACATAGATTTTGTAGTCTTGAAACCTTTATCTTTGTTGAGGAATTCTATTGGAGCACAAAGCATGGATGCTGGGAATAAGCACTGGACTAGACTAAACAATGCAGTTCTGATATTTGACATGAATCATCCACTTCTTCTCAGATTCATTGATGAATTTGTGTTGACTTTTGATGGGAACAGATGGGGGCATAATGGTCCCTACCTTGTTTCCAGAGTGGTTAAGAGACTAGGGGAAAAGCCAGGCTTCAATTTTACAATCTTGCCTCCTATAGCCTTTTATCCAGCAGATTGGAAAAAGATTGGTGGTCTCTTTAGGAAGCCAAAAACTAGAAGTGAATCAAAATTGGTTGATGCCAAACTGCTTCAGCTCAGTGGTGAGAGTTATGGGGTGCATCTATGGAACAAAGAAAGTAGGAGATTGAAGATTGAAGAAGGAAGTGTCATGGAAAGACTAATATCTAATCATTGTGTTACTTGCAAAAACTTAGGCTTCATTTCACCAACCAAGCTTTGAGTTTCTCTCCACAACCATTTTTTTTTTATTTTAATTCTTCTCATAGGAACACTTGATGTAAATCACACAGCTCAGCTAGTTGTAAAGGAATACTCTTTCAAGACAATAATAGTTTATCTACTTGATCATTCCAAAATTTTCAATAATGTTCAAAATTCAATGCCAATTTGATGGTTCTATCCGAATATTCTACCCCGAATTCTAAGTTTAAGCCGTCTAAATTTCAAAGGGAATCTAAATCTTCCACATCTCCACAAACCAAATCCTGGCAATCTCCTAAAGGACTCTTTCCTAGTCAACTTGCGCTTGCCACTTTTATCATTTCTATAATGAGAGCCAAAATCTCCTTCCACGTAACTACCCTTTGAGGCTAACTCACTTTCTCTCTCGGTTCCAGCAAAAGGGATGGATCCAATTTGCTTGATCATGGCCCAAGGATCCTGGAATTCATGCTCAGAATCACTTTCCCACAAAGATATGGACTTGATAATAGGTGAGCCACTATAAGAGTCAAAATGGGTTGCCAAACTTGTGTGCTCCATGTCAAATAATCTACTCATAGATATGCTTCCTCCTTTCATCAACTCCAACAAAGTGGTTGATTTATGGGGTGAGGAGAAGGATGATGAGGATGCTGCTGAAGATGACAAAGAAGATGATGGCCTATATAGAGATTTTTGGTACCGTATAATCTTCCTGATTTTTTCCTTCTGTTCTTCTGTGTTGATAAACCAGTGGGTATCTACATCTATTTCCTCAGTAATCTCTGATAACATGCTGTGTATAAGGATTCCAATAATATGCGTGATTCAAATAAATTTCCAAGATATAGGTCTTTTGATTTTATACAGAAGGGATAACACAATGGAAAAAATCATTAGAAATGAATTATGAAGCCGGCTGAACTTGACATTTGGTGCACGAATGGACATAGGACACAACAAAATTGAACATAAACTTTTATTGAACACTAAGGAGTTACTGAAAGGGATGCTTTTTTCTTCTTAAATTGATAAATGTTAATTGTAGAAAAAATCGAATATGTAATTTTTTTTTCTTTTTTTTAGTCGACCAGTTAATTTTATATCTCCTGGGATGATATATGTTTCAAGAGAGGGAGAACAAATCCTCCCAAATGCTGACAAAAAGAGACATTCTGACTTTTTAAGGTAATTTTATAAAATTCAACAAACTTATCCAAATAATAAGTTATAATTAAATAATAGGATAAAAAATTCAAAACATAACTTTTTTTCTCATGCAAAATAGAGCAAAATAATTTGACTATTTGTGTTGATCTCACTAATAATTACTCTTTTTCTAATTAAAATATACACATTAGTTATTTATGCGATAATCATTCGTACTGGTTATAAATTAAATTTTAATTTTAATTTTTAATTATTTATTTATCATTTTTGTCTCTTTATTTTTTTTATTAATCTTGGGATTCTAGAAATTTCATAATTACATATATATATAATTATATTTTAATTAATTAAATTATTTTTCGATGGTATCTTTGATAAATATGTTATAGGACTAAAAATGAAATATATCCAAAATTAAAGATTTTTAAAAAGTTAAGGACTAAAATGGTGAAAAATAAAAAAAAATAAAAAAGGACTTGTAGTGATCTATTTAGAAAGAAAAGAAAAAAAAAAAAAAAAAAAAGTGGCATTATATTCTAGACAAAAGAAGTCATTACCCTTGGGCGGAATCACAGCGATCCCTCCCCTTGTTGAAGTTCAACTCTCAAACCTGCAAATCCTAGTTACTCACACTGTCTACAATACACACAACAATTAACAAATTACAAATCCCATAAACTCAACAATGATCCCCAAGCGCCTCCTCAACAATTCCTCTTCAATCGCCCACACACAACCCCACTCACTATCCGACGCCGTTTCGCTCTTTCACCGCACCATCGACAACGACCCCACTTCCCCACCCTCCGAACCCGCCTGCAGCACCCTCATCGACAACCTCCGCAAGGCGCGCCAATACGACGCCGTTGTGTCGGTATACCACAAGATGGTGTCCGCGCTCGTCTTGCCCAGGTTCACCTCTCTCAGCGCCTTAACCGAAAGCTTCGTCAACACCCACCACCCAAGTTTCGCTTTTTCGGTCCTCAGCCTCATGACAAAGCGCGGTTTCGGTGTCAACGTCTATAACTTAAACCTCGTGCTGAAGGGTTTTTGCCGAAGTGGTCAATGCGACAAGGCAATGTCTCTGTTTTCTCAAATGAAGAGGAATTACGATTGTGTGGTTCCTGATTGTGTTACTTACAATACCCTTGTAAATGGGTTTTGTAAAGCTAAGAGATTGGTGGAAGCTAGGGTTTTGTTTGAGGCAATGAAGAAAGGTGGGGATTGCAGACCTAACTTGGTTACATATAGTGTTTTAATTGATTGTTATTGTAAGAGTGGTGAAGTTGGTGAGGGGTTGGGTTTGTTGGAGGAGATGGAGAGGGAGGGTTTGAAAGCTGATGTGTTTGTGTATAGTTCTCTCATTAGTGCATTTTGTGGGGAGGGTGATATTGAGACGGGGAGGGAACTGTTCGATGAGATGTTGAGGAGGAAGGTTAGTCCCAATGTGGTTACTTATAGCTGTTTGATGCAGGGTCTTGGCAGGACCGGGCGGTGGCGCGAGGCGTCTGAGATGTTGAAGGACATGACTGCTCGTGGGGTTCGGCCGGATGTCGTTGCATACACGGTCTTGGCGGATGGGCTTTGCAAGAACGGGAGGGCAGGGGATGCCATTAAGGTGTTGGATTTGATGGTGCAGAAGGGGGAGGAGCCGGGTACTTTGACGTACAATGTTGTTGTGAATGGGCTTTGCAAGGAGGATCGGATGGATGATGCGTTTGGGGTTGTGGAGATGATGGTGAAGAAGGGGAAGAAACCTGATGCGGTTACATATAATACATTGTTGAAAGGGCTGTGTGGAGCTGGCAAAATTCATGAGGCGATGGACCTTTGGAAACTGTTGTTGAGTGAGAAGTTCCATGTGAAGCCGGATGTCTTCACGTGTAATAATTTGATTCAGGGACTTTGCAAGGAAGGCCGTGTTCATGATGCTGCAAGGATCCATTCTTCTATGGTTGAAATGGGGCTCCAAGGTAACATAGTAACTTACAATTTTTTGATTGAGGGTTATCTAGCTGCTCGGAAACTTATTGAGGCGTTAAAACTCTGGAAATATGCGGTGGAGTCTGGATTTTCTCCCAATTCAATGACTTATAGTGTTATGATTAATGGTCTGTGTAAAATGCAGATGCTGAGTGTTGCAAGAGGACTTTTTTGTAAAATGAAAGATTCTGGGATTAGACCTACAGTGATCGATTACAATGCACTAATGACATCCTTGTGCAGGGAAGACAGTTTGGAGCAGGCTAGGAGTCTATTTCAAGAAATGAGGAATGTGAATCACAATGTTGATGTTGTCTCCTTTAATATAATAATCGATGGAACCCTCAAAGCAGGGGATGTTAAATCTGCCAAGGAATTGCTATCCGAGATGTTTATGATGGATTTGGTCCCTGATGCTGTAACCTTTTCTATATTAATAAACAGGTTCTCCAAACTTGGAATGCTGGATGAGGCCATGGGGCTCTATGAGAAAATGGTTTCGTGTGGTCATGTACCAGGTGTTGTTGTATTTGATTCTTTGCTAAAGGGCTATGGTTTAAAAGGAGAGACAGAAAAAATCATTTCCTTGCTTCATCAAATGGCTGATAAGGATGTTGTTCTGGACTCAAAATTAACTTCTACCATCTTAGCTTGCCTTTGTCACATGTCAAGAAATCTTGATGTGGAGAAGATTCTTCCAAAATTTTCACAACAAAGTGAACATACATCAAAAGGAACAACCATTAAATGCCATGAGCTCTTGATGAGGCTGAATAACTTTCATCCAGAACTAAAATTAATTGTTGCACAATAGTGTTTGTTTTCAAGAGCATGATGTCATGGTACTCAAAGTAAGTTCTTTGTCATCTTTCATTAAATTAGTTATGTTCCATGCTTTATCTTCTTTTATATCTAAAGTTAAATTGCAATAATTATCAAGATCATTTGATTTCATTTCAGAGTGCGGTATGCTTATGGTAGGAGACACTTGTTCAGTCGTGGATTTTGATCAGGTATCTGTTTTATTCCTGCTTAGATCTGGGTTTGTTCACCTTTGACTACATTGACATATATTCTGTTAATCTTAGAGAGATGTTACCTCGTGTATATATACAAGTATTATTCAAAGGTGTGATTTGGTGAAATTTTGGTTTTAATTAGATGCACGTGTTACCTTGTGTGTTCTTAAAAACTGGCATACTTCATTCTATTTAACAAATTATTGCTTAAATAGATCAAATAAACATTTTCCTTGGACAGAGAGATTGGCAACCCAACAATCATGGAGTTTGGAGGTCATTTCAACCAGTTGCCATTTTATGGCAAAGAGATGCAAGTGCAAAATTCAGTGTCATGGCAATAATGTCCCATTTGATACTGTGACTAGTCCATGAATGAGGTTGGCAAAAAGTCTTCTTACAGGTTTGCTTCTAGCCCAACTGGTTGTACTCAGTTTCAAACTTTCAATATCATCACTTTATTATTGAGATAAAATTTCTGCTTTTGTAGTAGTAAGAATCATGTTAGATTGGCTAACCTTAAGGCTTTCTTTCTCATTTTGAGACAAGGTTAGATATTGGATTATGTTAATTGGTCAAGCAATCTAGTGCCAGTGCCCACCCAAAAACAGAACAGGTCAGCCTGCCAGCCGAAGGCAGCACCAAACCAATGGTGCTTTCCAAAATGCAAATCTGATGGGGAATAAACCTAATAAGCTAAAGCCAATTTAAACCAAAACTAAAACCAATCACTAGCAGTACTCCTTCTAGCTTAAGGGCTAAGGCTACTTTTCTGAGATGTTCCCATGGCTGCTAATGAACTAACTAGTACCAGAACATTCATGAACAAGTGTTGATTTAGAACTAGCTTGTGTTTTGGCCGTGCCTTCCTGAAACACAAGACTTGCCGCACCCAGATCCTTGCTAATTTAATGTGTTTGAGTTCTGCTACCTCACATTGTCTAAAATTAAATAATCTCTGGTAACAATGATGCTTCCTACTTTGTTGTTATGAGCGTCAGGAATCCTGTATCCTGATTGGGGTGAGATAAACTGTCAATCTTCTACTGGAGGTTTGTACATTTACCAGGTGTTTGTTTAGCATCTGATTTTTCAGTCCTGCCTTTCATATTTAAACATGCTGAACTCTGTTAAAGTCTAAGTTCTCACCTGGAAGTTACTGTTAAAGACATTATCTTAAATGCTTAGTTGTTTTAGGTGGAGACTCAAGAATGATTTTCTATCTTATTCTTAGCACACCCATGCACACAAATGCCCTTAAGGCTTAAGCATGTTAATTCGTAGGACCTACTTTATCATATCCACTTGGTCGCTGAGGCTTTAGGACTGTTCTTTTGTTGTTTTATTTTATATATTTCTAGCAGTTAAAATGATAATGAATATGAGAAAAATTAATGGTATTTTTAGTTTGTGCCTTAGGAACCATTCAAAACTTGATTGGATTGAGGTTGAGGTTATAATATAAATTATAATTGTATCATAATTGAAATTAGTTCATATTCATACATTTGCATTTTGATTACAAGTTGAAATAGGAAATAAAATTTTCATTCTGGATTCTATTCTCTGCTATTGTTTGGATACGTGGTCTCTCTATGATATTGTTGGCCTAATTTTAATCTTTAAGGGTTGCAACTAACTATTTTATTATTATGATTGTTTCAGAGTTGGAGATGGTGATGGCGGCAGCATTGTAGTTGTGACATCTCGGAGCTGAGTGTTGTGATACTAGATTATGTTATTATATATGATTATCTTTAAGCATTTTTACCTATTTAGAGACAAAGTAAAGACAAATGTATAGTAGAAAAGACCAACTATAAAAACACGATTAGTCACAACTAAAATGTGCCAATAGCATATTGTGGAAAATTGCCGAAAGCTGAAGTCGTATAATGAATGAAATATATAATATACATAAACTTATATGGGCTTAAATATGTTTTTATACCTGAAAAATGGATTTTTTTCACTTTTGGTCAATTGTGTATCGGAAAAAATTTTGTTTCAATGTAGTATTTGTCAAGTGATGACGTGACAAATGAAGTGTCTTGTCATCAAGTCTAATCATTGACACTTACCCAATATCCCTTCTCTTTCCTTCCATTAACTTAGTCAACTTTGGTCTCATTATTGTCGACATCACCCTATTGGAATTTATCATCGTCGTTGTCACCTCCGTTGTCGGCAAAATCATCCTCCACCTCAACCCTGATTCCTTCTACGGTAGTCACTTTGCTTCTCTTTCCCTCAACGACCTCACTTCCACTTTGGTGGGGAGGTTGATGTCAGTGATAGGTGGGGGAAGTGGTTGTGTAAGGAGCAGAAGGGGCAATGTCAGATTGGTAATTAAGGCGTGCGTAAAGGTTCAAAACGACGTCGCATCGGGAGTAGAGGACAGGGTCATAACGGAGAAGAGGGAACCCACTGTTCAACAACATCAAGGGTGTGCACATTATGCTAAGTGGGATTATCATAATCGTCACATTTGTCACCTATGCATTTCACGCCCATCGAAGCCCTTCCATCGTCTCTAATACAACAAAGTCCTTTCCCCTTTTCTCTCACCTTCCCCTTTATGCCTTCTTTGGCTTCATCCACTTTAACCCTTCATTGCTATTGTTATTGCTACTCTCCCCATTCAACTTAATCTTGTTTTTAACTTATTGTTCCCTCTCTATCTCTTAATGGAAAAACCTATATACATTTTTTTTACTTTTTAAAAACTTAGATACACTATAACATGTCAAACAAAAAAATATATTAAATTGTCATCACACATTACTAAGGTGAAAAACTTCAATTCTAATAAAAAAAAACAGTACCAACAAGGGGTAAGTGAAGAGGACAAAGTTGTTGCAGCAGAGGGCGCATATACCTCCATTATGACACGGTCATCGCAGAAGCTGGAGAAGGCGAGCAATGCAATCTGCCTCGGCACAGGGATCGAGGTGGCGACGTTCGTGGTGGATGTGCGAAGCGTGGAGGAATTGTCTAGAGCGTCTGTGGCAGACATCGGTAGGCCCTCGACTGTGAACTTGGCGGACTTGGAGGGTGAGAAGAGGGAGAAGAAAGTATGGGAGAAAGAGAGGAGGGAGACGAGCTAGTTGTTTTTTTTTTTAAAAAAAAAAACAATTATTAGTTAATAAAATATAATAATTTGATTTAAAAAAAAATAATGATATTGTTTTAATTTGGCTACGTGTCAGTGATTAAACTTGATTATGTAACATTTCATTTATCACATCATCACTTAACAGAATAGGGTTAACCGTAGATACTACGCTGAAACATAAAATTTTCTAGGTAAGTAATTAACCAAAAGTTAATTTGAGGTAATAATAAGAAAATAATTTATTTTTTAGATGTGAAAAATATATTTAAGCCAATTATATAAGTATAAAAAGATAAGGTGTTGCACTAAAAAAAGTTAAGGTGCATTTTTTTCATTGGCAAATATTAATGGTTAGTTTTTTAGTTAGTGAAAAAATTCAAACTCATGACATCTATTTCCTCTTTTTTTCTCTTTAACCATTAAGTCAATAATATAACTTCAAAAATTAAGGTGTATGAAAAATGAAAAAATAAGTTGCATAAAAATTGGCTTAACACTGTCAGTTTAATTATTATTTTTTAATTTTTCAAATTTAAATTCTTTTAGTCTCCAAATTTTGAAAATAATTTTTTAGTCCCTCCCATGAGTGTAGGCCAAACGGGGAATAACATTAGAAATTTGTGATAATTTTTAGTGGTCAAAGTTGATTTTTAATTTTTCATTTAAAAATATGATATTTGACAGTTATATTTTGGTGGTTAAAAATTATCACAAAATGTTAATATGTCATTCCTTATATGACCTAGGGAAGACTAATTTTTTTTTTCAAAACTCGGTGATAATAAATTTAAAGTTGGAAGACTAAAAAAACAAAACCCCCAAATTGAGGGATTAAAAGAATAATTAAGCCTATTATGACTCAAACATAATTATTTTTAAAAGAAAATATCTGTAAAAGAAGTTAAATTGTTGAAGAGAAAGTAAGGATAACAACATTCAAATAAATTTATAGAAGTTAAACATAAAAGTATCTATTCATTTTTCAGTCATTTCCCCAATATAATCATTATTTTCATTGTCTGATATCCTTTTACTTCTCTTGTATTGTAAAAAAAAAAAAAAAATCCTACTATTTTACCAATTCTTCACAAGATAACATCTTCAACTTCAATCTACCCTTTTCTCTCTAGGGGTGAAGACTGCAGATGCTCTTATCTAACCTTTTTTCTTCTACTTTTTGTCTTAGCCATAACATCGACAATACTAGTGGGTCTATTCTTTCTTTAATTCTTTTCCAAGTATATGTTCTTTGTTGTCCAACTCCTAAAGCCTTAAAAGCAGTTTCACAAGCTCATCATCATTTTCATCTTAAAAAATCATCTTCTCCCCAATATCATTGTGATCGTCATCCTCATTTATTTTTTTCATTAATCACTTGTTATCACATAATGAGAATCCTTCAAGACATTAAGATATGATAGTTTTTTTTAATCACTTGCTACATTCATTAATGTCATTGAGTGAAATTGGATCAATTTTTTAAGTAGTCAATCTCGATTGGTGGCTAATCCCAAAACTTCTAAAGCAGTATGGCTACTATTGTCAAATCTAGAAAAACAATATCCATAATTGATATCATAAACAAATACTAAAATATAAATAATACATATTTAAAAATAAATTTAAATATATTTTTTATTCTAATATATTTAAATTTTTTATTTATTTTAGATCCTTATTGTCCATAAAATGATAATATGTCCGTCAAATATTTGATAATCAAATCTAAATTTTTTAGTTGTTAAAAACAACCAAAATCAAACATGAACCTCTTCCGAGTCATGCCCTAGCTTTTTACCTATCTTCTTCCTTCAACCATCATTTTCCAAAACAGATATGAATTTTTTTAAAAGAGAAACGTTGATGACAACTTCTTCAAAGATAGAGAAACTTCAAACTAGACTCCTCCGTGTTCAGCCATTGGCGCCAGAATATTTCCAAACAATGTGGGCACAATCAAAACTCCTCCGCCATCACCACCGGCTGATACTGTTCACATTTTCCTCTTTATGGCGCTGCCACAACTGTTCATCCTCACCTTCGCCTTCTTCACAGAACGACACCGAATCGACAGTGATCGAAGTCGTCCAACTTCTCCAACACCCAACAAATCAGTAGGACTATGACCAGCTCCGTCCCTTTCTCTTTGACGCTTCACACCATCTCTCTGCTTAAATTCCATTCCTAAAGCCATTGATTTTCTCAATTACCTCAAAGGAAAAACAAAGAACCACTAAGCCCTCTCTTCTAACTTGACACCCCAATTCGCATACAGAGCTTCTCATGCTTCACAGTTATCGAAATCCCAACTCTTGTGGTATCGCTCTCACTTCCAAATTTGCTTACCTTCTTTTGCAATGCTTAGGGAAGGCCTAAATGTTTGACGATTCGCTTCTTCTGTTCAACGAGCTCGACCTTTCTTCCAAATGTTCTCTAATTTTCAACTAGTTTTATGAGGGGGTTGTTTAAATCAGATCGTACTGTTGATGCGCTCCACGTACTTGAGGAAATGCTCGAAAGGGATTTTGATTTTCCTCCTGATGATTTCACTGGTGAAGTTATTTTTGGGGAGTTGGGGAAGTGGGAGCGCAGCGGAAGAAGCTTTGCTGACGAGGAAATTGTGGGGTTGGTTACCAAGTTGTGTGAGCATGGTGTTTTCCCCAATGCATTTAAGCTAACCCAGATGATAACCACGTTGTGTTAACCAAAAGAATGGTGTCGCGTGGGAGCTATTGCACGTTGTGATGAGATTGGGTTGAGACTTGTCTTCGAAGAAGTTGTTATATCACCCAGATCATTTTTTTAAAAAAAAATGAGATTTGTTTTGAGAGATGAAAGTTGAAAAGAGAAGAAGGCAAGTGAAGGCTATTCCATAATACGTGATTTATTTATTTTTTTATTTTAATTGATTTGGTGGTTTTTAATTGTTAGAAAATTTAAATTTGATTTTAAAATAAACTCGGGTGATTTTTGAATCATCATAGATAAGTTATGGAATATTTAATGCAAATGTCATCAATTAACTAACATGAATCTAAAATAAAGTTTTTAAAAAATTTTAAATATTAAGAAATAAATGTGAATTTTTTTTTTATCAAGAATCAAATATAAAATTTAAATATATATAAAAATTAAAAATATATTTAATTCTTAAAAATATTCATAATTAATGATCTTGGTTGTCATTGTGACTGACATTAAAATCCAATACTAATAATTAAAGTAACTATGCTATCTAGTGCCTGTTACAATTTATTTTTTGAAATCGAATCACTATCTCTACTTTTAAGTTCTCCCTTTTTTAAGAAATGTATTTCTTCTTCCTCGCCTTTAATAACCATAGTTACAGTGAGTCTAGCTGGCCCACTAGCCCTTATCGTATCATTAATAGCATTCCAAATCAAATTTCCATTGCCAAATATTGCTTCATCTTCATTTGCTTCTCCTTCTTCACCTATTTCTTCTACCAATCACTCATTATAATCATCAATATTAATAAGGAGAATGAGATCAATTAAACTCTTTGATGGCCGAGCTTGATTCTCTTCCTAGAATGAATATATATTATAATTTTAAAAAATATAGATTGTTTCATGTTGAGCTCACAATCTTGCACAAATATATTATAATTTACTTGCTTAAATGTACTTTTTCTTATGTAGCTAGGTGAACAAGAACATCAAAGAAGCCCCATAAATGCTAACTAGGTTGCTACCCTAGTTAGCACCTAGAGGGCTACTAATCACACATTTTCGAAACATTTATACAAACAGACGTTACCTCTTTTTTCTTTTTCTTCTGTGTCTATTGGGTATTGAAGATTTTCTCACTTCTGCCATGTTTGCTGGTATACTTAAAAATTACAAAAGATAATGTTACGATAAATTGTAATCAATTTTAGAAAAAGCAAAAGGATTTAAAATATTCTTAAGAAAAAGGACTATCTGTACTTAAATTTGCTCCAAAAATAAACTGAACATAATATATACCACATCACAAAAAATGAGATGTAATTGCGTTAAATGGAGAGAAAATTTGTCTTCCATAATGATTTGATAATATTCAAACATGATTGTCTTCTAGTTATCAAATATAAAAGAAAATTCTAATATACCTGCCATTAAATTTAAATTCAAAAAATAGATGAATTGAACGAAACTAAAAAAGATTCAACAATTTATAAGAATAATCTAATTATTTCTAAAACAATCGTTTTAATTCAATCAACAAATTCAGTAAATTATTCGTTGAAAAAAATAAAGGATCTTAATGCTAAAAAACAGTTATAAAAAAATTGAAAAAAAAGAGGCTTGTAATTTCAGAGACTTATAATATTCGTTCGAAACAAAAACAACTTATTATAGTAAAAGTACCTTGCAAGAAAAGAATAGAAAGAAAGAATAATAATAGTAAACTTGTCATTTTTTAATGGTAAAGCTTAGTAATCTTGTACACGAGTTCGAAAAAAAAGACCATTGCTTCAGTGTTCACATGAGTTGTCTACATTTTTTTAATATGTAAAAAGAATTAATTATCTATCTTAGTGTTTGGACTTTGTTGCCTCAAAAACAAGAAAAGAACTTCCAAAATCCATTGTTGTCTTGGCTGCAAGTGTGAGAGAGAGATCATGGAGGATTCTGCCACGACTGGTCATCACAACGAAAGAAAAAGAAGCTGTGACAACAATGCTTTTGCCAAGTTTGTTCCCTTTTCTCCACCATTAGAACACGACACCGAATCAATCGAGGCTAAATTTGGTGGTCACCATGACCATGGCCAAAAGAGACTCAAACCAAATTCTCAAGCTCCTTTATTAGAAACCACCACCAACTTCTCCCCCTCTTCTCATCTTCCTAACCAAAACATTGACACAAAGGAAACACCAGATTTTCCATCTCCATCAACTTCCTTTAAGCATTCAGATAATGTTGGACCATCACCTCAATCCATTGGTAGCAAGTCATCACACATTGAGTATGTGGAGAATGATGGGAAAATCAGCAAAACAGTCTCAGATAGTGAGTTCCAACACCTACTTTTTCTCTTTATTTGAAACATTAATAGGTATCATATAACATCATAGACACCCCATTTTTCTCTTTATATAAAATATTTTAGGTACTTTTCAATCAAAATTAGAGTTAGTTTTATCTAGGTAGTAACCTTAAATGCTCACCTTTATTGTGCAAGTTATTGAGCTAAAATTCTAATTTTAAATTGAAGAACAACACCAAAAACATGCTAAGGTTGGCCTAATAGTGAGAAGTTTGGGTAGTTTACATGAAGTTTTAGGTTTTAACTTTACTGTTATCATTATACACAAAAAATACCCTAGGAACTATTTTTTGTTTTTTGGAAGGCAATACCTTAGGAACTTCAACTAAATTTTGTCTTAATAGATATCATACACCACCGCTCCATCATTAATTTATTCTTGCATTTGCTGTGCAGGTTGTAATTGGAAAGAAGATCAGAATCAGAGTGAGCTAGAATCAATGATATCTATGGCAGCTGAGGAACTATCCAGGAGGCCTAAAACCGGGGGCATCTACAAAGAAATTGCGAATCAACGCGAGTGCACCGTGAAACGTTTGAAAGATTTGTCAAACAAAGAGCCTACAATAGATGTTGGACTTGAGATGGCTGATGCAGCACATCTTTTGAAACTTATGAGCTTCTCAAGCAATGAGATCGAGATGGCAGGGCAAAAGGGTCACAAAGGAGCTAAGTTGTTGCTTCAAGCAGAGATCCTACGCAAGAAAGGACAAGAACTCATTGCGGAGTGCCAGAACTTGCTGCAAAATGCATTATAACTTGTGGTATTTGGATGAGAAGCATTGGTTCTATGTTGTTGACGAGAAGGTTACAGGTTCATGGCTTAGTTCAGATCTCTCTGCCATCAAACTAGGCATTTCTGCATTTTGGTAGAGTTGAAACAATTTTAGGTATATTTTGCATTGGATAAAAAATTGTATACTGAATTTTAGTCCTAACTCACTTTTAGAACAAAAGTATCCAAATATTAATCATTTCCCTATAAAATCAATTTTAACCATACGGAATTCTGCAAAATCAATTTTCAAAACATGTATGTACAAACACACACTACATTTTTCTTCTGTGTTTATTAGGTATTGAAGATTTTCGCACTTCTGCCATGGTTACTGGTGTACTTGAAAATTACAAAAAATAATAATGTTACAATAAAATGTAATCAATTTAAGCAAAATAAAAGGATTTTAAATATAATAAAGAAGAAGATTTAACGGTACTTAAGTTTGCTCCAATAACTGAAACTTAATGCAATACAACCCCACAAAATATAGCAACTGAGTGTGAAAGCTGATATGAAAGAATCGCTCAGTCTACATGACTGTACAAGCCAATTTGGCCAACAAGTATTGTCGTTGAAACTTTTCATGACACTATCTTCGGTCTATCTTTATGCATGTGCTAACCAATTGCTACAGCACTAACACTATTTGCACAAAACCAAACTCAATAATTGTATATTATTAAAACAATTTTCTGGCTAGAAACGTGTAAACAATTGCAATGATTTTTCCCTGCATATTTTCTTCTCTAGTCTTAACCCGGGTATGGATAGCGGTGGGTTACTCATAGGAATTGAAGAATAATGTGGTCCAACCATAGTAAATTACAAGTAACAGTGTACTACCCACAGGGATTGGAGATTGTTATTGCAATAACTCGTGAAGCTATCAAATCACCTTTTTTAAGTTTCCTAATTTGTAGACAATAAAGAGTCAAATAATTTGTTAGAATTAGAATATTTGATTCCCTTTTTTTTTGCATCTGGTTTGCCAATCAATAGCAGATTTTACGGGATTCTGGTTTTTTTATTGTTGTAGAAATGCATGTTATGTTATTCAATAAAAAAATATAACCTTCTGCAGTTTAGTATCTTTCTTTTGTTCTTGCTACAACCCTATACATCTTTCTAAATAACCAACAAATTGGTAATCAAAGCAAACTTCTTACGGGACCTGAACCATGGATACTGAGGCAAGCTTTTCACAGGTTGTTCTTCCTGTGTTTAATGGAGAGAACTACGACCTTTGGACAGTGAGAATGGAAAATTACTTGAAGGCTCTAGATGTTTGGGAAGTTGTAGAAGAGGATTATGATGTTCCTCAACTACCAGACAATCCTACAATCGCCCAGATGAAAAATCACAAGGAGAGAAAAAACAGAAAAGCAAAGACAAAGGCTTGTCTATTTACTAGTGTCTCAAAAACAATTTTCATAAGAATCATGAAACTAAAAACTGCAAGTGCCATATGGAATTATTTGAAGGAGGAGTATGAAGAAGATGATTGGATACGAAACATGCAAGTTTTGAATTTAATTCGAGAATTCAAATTACAAAGGATGAAGGAGTCTGATACAATCAAAGATTTCTCAGACAGACTGCTTGACATTGCTAACAAGGTGAGGTTGTTAGACACAGAATTTGAAGATTCAAGAATTGTACAAAAAATACATGTAACAGTTCCCGAAAAATAGAAGCCTCTGTAACAACTTTGGAGAACACAAAGGATCAATCTCAGATCACTTTGTTAGAAGTTTTGCATGCTTTAAAGACGCAAGAACAAAAGAAGGCTTATGAGGTAGGAAGAATCTGTGGAGGGTGCATTTCAAGTAAAGTTGCAAATAAAAAATAATGGAAAACGCCATAGCAACAGACCTGAAGCTTTTGCAAACAACAAAAATCAAAACAGCAACACTCAGGTACATCCACCTTGCCCTTACTGTAAAAAAACTAATCACCCACAAAAAAAGTGTTGGTGGAGGCCAGATGTAAGGTGTCATAGGTGTGGTCAGTTAGGGCATGTTGAAAGAATATGCAAATTTCAACAACAACAAGAAGAAGTCAAGGTTGTTGAGGACCAATCACAAGAGGAGCAGTTGTTCGTTGCATCATGCTTGGCTTCCAGTAGCTCTACAAAAAGTTGGCTTATTGATAGTGGTTGTACAAACCACATGACCTATGATCGTGAGCTCTTTACAGAACTTGATGAAGCTATTTTTTCTAAAGTCAAGATAGGAAATGCAACATATATTGAAATAAAAGGCAAAGGAATTGTGTCAATTTAAGGCCACACGGGTTTGAAACTAATTTCTGATAACTGCTAAATATGAGTTATTTTGATAATAAAAATATATTGAAAATATCTTTAAAAATATTAATTTAGCAGTTATCTTTAGCTTAAATATTAAGATTTGATATTTTTCTTATTTATGACTTGCAGATATGAAAAGGAGAGATTAAAGGAGAAAAATATCCAAAAAAATATCCAAAATATCAAGAAATCTCAAGAAGATATGATTACAAGCAAAACAAATCCAAAGGATATCAAAAATATCAAAAAAGAAAGATTTCTAGCATCAGGCCCAAGTCCACTCCAACAATTATAAAAAGAGAGTCAAGCCAAGGAGGAGAAACACACAACAACCCCCCTCTCCAAGGGGTTTCATTTACTCTCTCTCTTTCTTTCACCCCCTTCTCATTGTAAAGCCCTCAATGACCATCAGTGGATAATCCTCTAGTTAGGGCCTCGCAGGCCTAAAAGCCAAGCGATGTATGATGTACTCACTATTTATCAATGCAAAGGTGTTTTCTATTCTATTATCTTTTCTGTTTTTATCTTGCATTATTCATCTTTATAGTGTGTTAGGGGTTAGACGCTCGGGAAAGGGTAACTTCTAAATAAGATTTAAAGAAGGTATGCATGCATTGGTTTTAGGGTTAGACACTCGGAAGAGGATAACTTCTAATAGAACAAAAAGAAAGGATTTCATAAGAAAGTCATTGCTAGGAATAGAATGATTATTTTATGCCCATGCATTCTTGCAAACAGCTAGAATTCATACTTCATGCTATTTGTTGAGTCTTTGCAAAGGAATTTGGAAGATAGATAAATAAAATAGGCTTGTCATTGTGAGGAATCAAGGGCAAGTAATTGAACAGATGTGGGTAGAACAAAGTCACCTAAATTGATAAAGAAAAATCATAAACTCATACCTCCTAGGCAAACAAGGTAGTAGGTCAGGTCCCAACCTTATCATATTCTGATTTTATTTTATTTTTATCTTCTATTTTTATCTTCTACTTTTCTTTTCTTATCTTTTATCCTCTATTTTCTTTATCATATCTTAATTTAAATATTTTATCTTCACTATCCTCTATTTTTATCTTTAAATCTTTTATCCTTTCTTTTAAATCTTTATCTTATCTACTATATTTTCTTATCTTTATTTGAAATTCTTTATCTATTGCTTTTAGATTGGGTTTGCATTAATCTAAGTACAAACAAAATCCATGTGGATTTGACACTCGGACTTCTGAGTACTTTACTACTTGTGACAAATTTGGTACACTTGCCAATGAGTCAACAATTTCCTATGTGTTATATGTCTTAGAAATTAATCAAAACCTTTTGAGTGTTCCTCAGTTGCTTGAAAAAGGTTATAAGGTGTTGTTTGAAGACAAAAATTGCATGATTAAAGACTCAGAAGTTAGAGAGGTGTTCAATGTTCAAATGAAAGGCAAAAGTTTTGCCTTGGATTTCATAAACAAAGAACATGTTGAATGCACAAAAAGGTTAGTAGCACAATTCTTTGGCACAAGAGATTGGGGCATTTCCATCATGGTGCTCTAATGTTTATGAAACAAACAATCTTGCAAAAAACTCGCTTGAATTAGAAGAAGAACTTCCTGCATGTGCTATCTGCCAATATGGAAAGCAAACAAGACTCCCTTTTCCACAAACTATGACTTGGAGGGCTACAGAAAGGCTGTAATTGATACACATTGATGTTGGAGGACCCATGAGAACACCATCACTAAATAGGAGTAAGTATTATGTTGTTTTCATTGATGACAATACAAGGATGTGCTGGATTTACTTTATGAGGTTTAAATCTGAAGTTGTTGACATCTTTTGGAAATTCAAAGCTTGGGTGGAAACTCAAAGCAAGTGTAAATTACAGGTAATCAGATCTGACAATGGATCTGAATATACCTGTGAAAAATTTAATAAGTTCTATGAACATGTGGGCATAGAACACTAGTTGACAACACCTTATTCTCCTCAACAAAATGGCACCTCAGAAAGGAAGAATAGGATGGTTATGGAGATGACTAGGTGCTTACTTCATGTAAAAGAATTGCCCAAGAAATTCTGGGCGGAAGCCGCAAATACTGCAGTTTTCTTGCTTAACAGACTACTAACAAAAGCTTTGCAAAAGAAGACACCATTTGAAGCATGTTATGGCTATAAACCTGAGTTGCTCAATCTAAAGATATTTGGTTGTTTGTGCTTTTCTTACATTCCTTCGGTTAAGATACAAATTAGACAAGAAAGCAGAACCTGAAATCTTTGTAGGCTATAGCTTAATTTCAAAGGCCTACAGGATCTATTTGCCACATTATGACAAGTAATTGTTAGCAGGAATCTGAGATTCTTGGAGCTGGATAGTTGGAAACTTGGAATTGGGAATATGACAAGAAGATTGAATTTCAAAAGGAGAATAAGAACGTAGACGAAGAACTTGTTAGAGGAACAAGATCACTTTTTGATATCTATCAAAGGTGTAATATTTCTATCATGGAACCTGCTCGATGTGAGGAGGCTGCAACCAATAAAAAATGGATAAGTGCAATGGAGGAGAAGCTCAAGATGATTGAAAAAAATTAGACATGGGAATTGGTGGACAAGCCTAATCATAAGAAAGCTATTGGAGTCAATTGGGTTTACAAAACCAAGCTTAATCCAAATGGTTCTATAAACAAGTATAAAGCAAGACTGGTAGTTAAGGGATATGCCCAAATCTTTGGGGTAGATTTTTCTAAAACCTTTGTTGCACAAAATGGTTGGGCTATACATCAAATGGATGTCAAGTCCATTTTTTTGTATGGGTACAACCAGAAGGTTTTGTTGTCCTAGGACAAAAAGAGAAGGTGTATAGATTGAATAAGGCCTTATATGGGCTAAAACAAGCACCAAGATCATGGTATAGCGAAATTGATGCACACTTGGTGAACTTAGGCTTTGTAAAAAGTCCAACTGAATTTACCCTTTATGTCAAAAAGGTTGATAATGACATACTTGTGGTATCTCTTTATGTTGATGATTTGTTTGTTACAGGAAGTCATGATGAGTTTATTGATAAGTTCAAAGAAAGAGTGAAAGATGCCTTTGAAATGACAGACCTTGGAAAGATGACATTCTTCCTTGGTATGCAGGTGCAACAAAAGCATAATGAAATATTTGTGTACCAGCAAAAATATGCGAAAGAAGTCCTTAGGAAGTTCAACATGGAAGAGTGCAAACCAACTCCAACTCCAATGAATCAGAAGAAATTTTTTTGCAAAGAAGATGAAGCTGAAAAGGTTGATGAAAGGTTGTACAAAATCCTAATAGGGTGCTTGATGTATTTGACAGCAACTAGGCCAAATATAATGTATGTTGTGAGTTTACTATCAAGGTAAATGCATTGTGCTGGTGAAATTCACTTTCAAGCAGCAAAAAGAATCCTTAGATATGTTAAAGACCTAGAATAAGGTTCAATCAAGTTAAAATTTTTAATCTTCTTAGTTATTCTGATAATGATTGGGCAGGATGTGTTGATGATATGAGGAGCACTTCAGGTTATTGCTTTACTTTAGGTTTTGGTATGTTTTCATGGTGTTCTAAAAAACAAGAAGTTATACTTCAATCAACAGCAGAAGCAAAGTATATGACTGTTGTTGCTGCGGTAAACCAAGCTCATGATAGACCTGCACACAGAACCAACAGAAAACACACAAGTATTTATTGACAACCAAGCTGCAATTTCAATTGCAAATGATCCATTGTTCCATCGGAGAACAAAACACTTCAAGATCAAGTTTTTCTTTCTAAGAGAAGTTTAGAAGGATGGAGAAGTACAACTTGTTCATTGTAGAACAGAATATCAAAATGCTAACATTCTAACATAGGTGCTTCCTAAAAACAGATTTGAGTTCTTGAGGAAAAGATTTGGAATAAGAGCTTCACTGTCAAGGAGGAGTGTTGATTGCAATGACCCATGAAGCTGTCAAATCACCTTTGTAAGTTTCCTAATTTGTAGGCAATAAAGAGTCAAATAATTTGCTAGAATTAGAATATTTGATTCTCTTTTTTTGGCATTTGTTTTGCCGATCAATAGTAGATTTTATGAGATTCTGATTTTCTTATTAGTGTATAAATGCATGTTATACTATTCAATAAAAATACAGCCTTTTGCAGTTTAATATCTTTCTTTTGTTCTTGCTAGAACCCTATACATTTTTCTAAATAACCAACAGCTAATGCATGACCAATGACCATAGAAAACCATTGAAGAGTACTGAGTACGTGTGAATGCTTGCCACCTTTGTAACTCTTATTAGGAGAGATTACATTTTTCATCACGTGCTTTTGAACTACTCCCTCAACAGAATATAAAATTATTCACTATATAAACAATACACGTCTCTAACAGTTGGAAGAATTTATTGTTACCTATTTCTTTTTCATAGCTGTTATGAAAATTACTGATATAATGGTAAATATATCTTGAAAAATTTCTCTCTAATGGGAGGTATAAGAAAGAAATTACTAACTTACTTTATAATAGTAATAAAATAGTCATAAACTATAGAAGTTAATATAATACATATCACCTGGACCTGAATTAGAACACAATTTAATGTACTACTATATAAATAAAAGAAAATATTTATTGCGTCCTTTCACTTTTTTTGCATTAGTACAATATTTCTGGTCTATCATGAATCATGGATTTCATGGTTACAGTTACACTTACAAAATTTACTTAGCCACGGGCTGAATAGTAGGTTTGCATAATGGTAAGAGCAAGCAGAGCAGCAGCTACCACAATCCCTATCAATTTCCACACATTTGGGATATGATCTCTAATCAAGATTTTATAGCTGTGTTTGCAAGAGTATCTGATGCATTCTACACAAAGGTTGCAACAATGCAACATCAGTATAGGGAACTTCCTCAAGGGGTTCACTGCTGAGTAAGCATTCAAGTCCTCACAAAGTTTGCTGTAACTATTGTCCATTTGGTCCACTCCCTTTGTGATTGTGCCAAACAAAGTGAGCAAATCTCTGTTGCTGATCTTAGTACCTTTCACCAAAACACCATTTTCCACAAGCAGCTCAATATCTTGCACAGAACACATCAAGCCTCTAAGAAACAAAGCATAAGAAGTGAATTGCCTGTTGATGCCAATTCTACTTTGCTCCCATGCAATGAAGTTCCTCAAATAGACCTCAGTTGTGTCAACTACATGAAGTGGTGGAATTTCAAGCACCCCTTTGGAAAATCTTATGTCAAAGCCAAACCAGTTAACCAACTTGCTGTGTCTCTCAACTTTCCTAATTGTTACACCAGCAGCTCTAAGCCTTGTCGCGCAACGCTTAAGCTCTTGCTGAGCTTGTTTCACCTTTTGTCCCTCATCAACAATGGAGGACAAGTGCATGAGGTGAAGAAAATGCGCCACGCTAGGACACCGGATCAAAGGGTAGCTGAAGAGAGACAGTGTGAGATCAGCAACAAGGTGATCAGCTTCACTTGTGAAGACATTGGGAAAAAGCATCCTAGCCAATGTCTTGAGAACAAAAAAGGGCATTTGGTTCTCTAGTAGAGTGAAATCGGTGAGAATAGATAAAAACACCTCTTTGTGTCCTAGTATTGGATCTGAAGAAGAACCATTATTATGGTTATCTTCTTTTGGAATTTGAGGAACCATGTTTGGTGGTGCGCATCTAAGAAGAAGTTCTAGCAAGAAGGAGCCATCAAGTAACATTATTTTGGCTAGCTCATGAGCTTCATATTTGATGTTACCTCCATAGCTTGCACGAACTGCATCGTCCAAGCCTAGAATGACAGTGCCACATTCATCCAAGGTTGAAACTGGATTTTGAGTTCTATGAAGGAGAGCCAGCATGTAACGCCATTTGTGCTCTTCCATGGCCAGAAGGTGGCTACTTGTTCCTCTGTATAAGGGTCCAATGCTGACAAACTTTGGTGAATAAGCTTCCTCATTTGATTTTCTAAGCTTGCTTGAAACACAAGGGATGCTGCTTATGAAGGACTTAACCTCTCTGTGATCTAGAGATCCTAGTGTCACTTTGATAGAATGCATCCAACCAGACTCATTTTGAGTTTGGTCCATGACTCTGAACTCTTAAGAAATGAAGGGTGTGGATATAGAAATAAAATGCAACTTGGTAAATACTCAAACCAGTGAAGGATAGATAAGGGTTTGCTGAAAGCAATCCCACACTCCCACCTAAAACTAAATTTCAAATAGGTTACTCTGATTGAGTGATTCTGTATAAATAAAAAATAGAAAAAAGCCTGATCAGATTCTGTTTGAGCTTGCTTAGGCACTGCCTAATGTCTAAAGTTGGATCACCCTTTAATGTAAAAGATTGAAGCATAACGTCATTTATTCAAACTTGAAAGGATCTAGGAACAGTCAGAATATATTTTTATTGGTCCTGTAGCCTAAAGTCATAAAGCAACTTTAGATTCGAGAAAGAATTTAAACAGACATGATTTATCAGGTTATTTTTAAGATATTATTATTTGAAATGAATGAAAATATTTTAAAAAAGAAATGTAGTTTAATTACGACTCTCATTGCTTTACATTATTAAATAACAATTCAAGTTGTTAAACTTGCATCTAAGAATGACCATTTGTTATGTAAACAAGGGACTAGTTGTTGCAACTACATGTACATATTGACTGTCTAGTGTGCACAATTTTTTGTCTTTTCTTTTGACGTGTTCTTCTGAAAAAAAAAATAAAGTGAATTTGAGTGCGTGTTTGGGGTGAGCCTATTATGGACCTCTTCCCCTAAAAACACGTCAAATGGACTTATTTACCTGAAAGTTAGGATTTGTCAATTCCACAAAATAGGAAGAGAGGGTCTATACGTACGTTGGATAATCGCTATCAACATGCGCTAGGTTACTTATGCCCGTTTGTCTTTAGCACCTGCTCAATAGTTAAGGACTTAATGGAATGAAATTCTATTTGTATTAGATTAGATTAGATGTCGGAATGAAGACGTGTTGTTGACGGAAGTTTCCCAGTTCCCACAAATATTATTGGTAGTTATTGCTTAATTTCTGAGATGATTTCATTTGTGACATAATGATCATGACATGTACTACATATGGCCCTTGGATTATAACATAATACCAACCAAGTAGTAAATTCTGACATTATTATAAGAGTATTTTTAATGAGAGGTGCTTTCATGATTTTTTTTATTAAAGAATGATGTCAAAGTGAGTTATGTTAAGAATAATTTCTTATATAAGAAACTCTAATATTTAAATTTTTTGTGATTTTTTATGATTTTTTATATTAAAGTAAAATTTTATATAAATTTTTTATGAATAATATGACATTATGAGAACCAAAAAAAATAATACAGAGATCAAGATGATTAAGAAACTCATAAAAGTTTCTTACAATCGAGATGCTATGAGATTCTTCCATTTCTTAATCAGTAATTCATGTTATGGAATTACCGTGCCAAGAAGGTTCTTCCTATGAATAAATTGATAAATAAGCATGTGTGTTACTGTACTAGGAAAGAAAAAAGTAAAGGTCTGCATAAAAGTAAAGTTGGGGCTCGAGAAAAAGTGAATAAAGTTGTTGAACATTGACAACTTTTGCACTTAAGACTGATAAAGTCCCTTGATTGGTGGTAGATGAAACCCAACCACTGAAATTTATTCTTACACAAATCTGTAAAGTTAATAAAGTTGTTGAACATTGACAACTTTTGCACTTGAGACTGATAAAGTCCCTGATTGATGGTAGATGAAACCCATCCACTGAAATTTATTCTTACACAAATCTGTAAAGTTACAATATCTCGAATCCTTAGGTGATTTATGCTTAACTAAAATGTTTAATATTATATAATAAAAGTGGCATAAGAAATTCTCTATGTAGGTACACACACCCCAAACCATAATTTTCCTTATCATATATTACCACATTTTTTGCCAAGAATGCCTCTAAATATATCCTTACAGAATAAAAAAATTGTGTCTTCGTCTTGAAGCATGGAAGATCATGGACAGAACCAAAGGAAGAGGCACAATGTATTTGGTGCGTTTGTGGATAAATCACTTGGTTACCCATCTTCTGGTGCAGATGACCATGACCCCAAGAAGCTTAAACCCAATTCTGAAGCTCCTTTATCAACCATAGACCAACAAATCCCTGCATTACCCCTTCCCAATATATTGGTTTCTGCATTTAAGGAGAACACCACAGATGGTGTCAAATTTCAACTGTTTGTGAGCAAATCTTATACACAATCAACTTCAACTTCCCCTCCACCAGGTCAGTATGCATCTTTATGAATTATGTTTGCATAATTACATGGTCAAAAAGTCAATCTAAGATCTTAGAGATGAGTGCATGTTTGATTTCATATTGAAAAATTGATTCCAAAGTCAAAATTTAATTCTGAATAAATTTTCACTATTTAGTTTCACATCCAAAAATAATTCAGGATTGATTCTAAGTCCAAAAATGATTTTTAAAGTTAAAACAACTTTAAGTAACTTTTGTGTTAAATTCAAAATTTTATAATGAGTTTTACTCTTAATTTAATTTTATAATAAAAACATTTAAAAATAAATCATATCAATTCAAAATCAATTTCATTAAAAAATCAATTTAGATGTGCAAAGAGTATTAATGAATTGATGAACTTGATCACATAACTAGACTAAATATGAATCATGTCATGGAAGAATATGAAACCATTTACAAGATAAGTGGTCTTATGCATTGTTCATACTTCAAGCCCAAATATAGGTAGTTGGTTCATGAACCTTGAATTCAACATTGAAATTTCCATTTTTCAATAGCTACCAATAAATAATAAGTTTGTGACTGGAAGTGCAACTTTCTTGGTGGTGCAGTATACACATTGAAAGTCACAAATGCTTCAACTTCGAATGCAGACGTTGAACCTGCAGGGAACATAGTTGATGGTGGAGTAGCACCAGTGTTGACAGAAACGAGACTAATAGCTGAGGGCCAATTTATGCTACGCTCTCGGCTCTAATATTATTGTCTTTGAAGCGTAGCCTAGTAGTTAGGCAGTGCTCATTTCATTTGTCCTTGAAGTGTGGTGTTGTTCCAAATTGAATCCAAAAGGATTGTGCACACTGCAGTACTTTCCAATCCAACAGTTACATTTTCAGTTTTTCCAATTTTACTTTATTTGTTTAAGTAATATGGATGTGTACTAATGTACTATGGACTAAGTAATGTACTACGGATTAAGTAATGTTCTGTTTCCTAAAATTGAAACTTATAATGGACCATTGAAATCGATGTGTGAAACTATATGCTCTCATATCAACTTATTTGTTTATCTGTTAATGTAGGAGGAATTCTATCTTTCAATGTATTTCTCTTCTATTAAAAGATTTATAAACTCACTCCTTCCATTGTCCATTTAAATCTAGGTTAAATTGTCAAAAATAATATTTGTTCTTTCTTCTCTTGAATCCTCTAAATTGTATTTTCCATTTGATGATGTAATTCTCACAAGAAATCAAATGCAAGTGATATTCACAATTTTTTCTCTTATATTATTCTTCATAAGCATTTTCATTATCAATAGTTGAGACACCTTTTTGTAAGAAAAATATTTTTTATTAAAATTCTCTTCATTTTCCACTAGAGTTTGTTAGATACTTTAAATTTATCTTTTAATGATTTGGATTTTGTTGAATTTTAGATTATTTATAGATTATTGGAGAATGGTGCTAAAGGAGCTATGACAATAAAAAACTTCGTACCCCATTGCTCAGAGGCTCTTCGCTATGCAAAGGTATGAGGGAGGGATGTTGTACGCAGCCTTACCCGTGCATATACAAAGAGGCTGTTTCCGGATTCGAACCCATGACCACCAAGGCACAACTTTACGGCTGCACCAGGGCTCGCCCTCTAAAGGAGCTATGACAATAAACCAATTAAAAACTAAAACAAGATTTAGGGGAAGTTGAGGTCATCAAATTTGAGACATATTAAAGTAGGAAGTTACTAACTGTTAATGCAAGTTTTATTTTTGTTCTCCTATGATAATGTTGAAAAAGGTTGATTTTTTTTATTGACGTTAAGTTTCTCGTATTTGTTTATATGAATCATCTTCGTAAGTTACACATAATCAACTAATAAGAGGTTATAAGTTGAACAAAAAATACCTTTTGTTCTTGTGCATAAAGTGTTCGCTTACATCCTTGTAGCAAATGGTCCCAATCCCGGATCACTACTCGGAGAATGAGACTGTGAATCGTATAATTTACAAATATATGCTAAATAGAGATTTTTCATACTATTTCTCTTAGTTATATACTAGGTTTTGGTATGAAAGTCATTCAAATGTTTATGTAGTGATATTTTACTTTACAAATTGTTCGTTAAATTATAAATTTCTTGTGTAGCATGATCTTTAGTAGTTTTCAGTTATTTCCTTAGTTGCAGTAAGTTTTGGTACTCTGATTGGCCTCTTGTGTACTGATCTTTCTCCAGGTATGATGATCTTTCTCCAGGTATGAGGCAGGATGTCAATGTTATTCTAGATGTTAGAAAAGCATTAGAAGGTATGATATGACAATATTCCAAACATGTTTTGAATTGATCGAATATGTACAAGTTCATCTTGAAATGATAAATTTTTTGTTATTTGTTGATACTGAGTAAAATCTACAACAAATAAGTCTACTAATCGCTACTTATCTATATTTTCATCCTATTTTAGAAGGTATGAAGCTTTACATTTCTGACAACAAGGTGATCTTGATGGAAGGTTTTGAAGGTGTTGTTTCACCTAAGTATTTTGAAACGATAGAATCATGGCATGACAGACGGCCAATAATTGACATAATAATAAATTTTAAGCCTATTACTTACAAAATAATTAGTTATTAATTATAAAATATATTACAATTTCAAGAATATCAGTTACTCAATAGTCAATACAAACGGCTAATTAATTATAATTTAAAACTATTAGTTACTGATTACAAATTATAACATTACCATTTATTATTAATATTTTGAAATACCAGTTACTCAATACAAATTCTAATACAATTATTATGTTTTGTTATGACACAAATGTCTAAATTAATTCTCATTAATATATTTATATTTATTAAGAATTTTAATTTGATCAATTTTAATATACGATATTCTAGAAATATTTAAATTTATTTAAATCATTAGTTTTTTTTTAGGATATTTAAATCATTTGTTAAATTAAAATAAGTTTTAATGTTATTAACACCTGCATAATCTACTAATTTAATTTATTAATATAGCACATCACATATATAAAATAAAAGAAAATTATATTTACAATCAATGAAATTTTTTCCCCCAATATTAAAGATAATTGATCAACGTGACAGAAGTCCTAGACATGTTTAACCATTTGGTTAGCCAAAGCCTGAATACCTTTTTCAAGTAATTAATCTCCTCTAATCTTGTAACTATTTGATAATTTAAATTATACTTTTTTGTAATAATACAAATAAATTGTTTAAATATTATTTAACTATAGTGAGCAACTGAGAGCCAATTTTTATCTCCTATTTTCATAGTAAAGTGATGTGTATTATTTTATATTTTACCATGACAACCTAACCATGATTAGCATGACATTTACCAAACTTGCATAAATATTATTTTTAAATGAATATACAATATCATGTTGTGCTCGGTAATATGATCTAATTTTAATATTTTGACATATGATAATTGATGAGTGACTAATGTTCCACTGTTGGTTTGGCCTATTGATCTTCCACAACTATCCCATGGACAAAAGACTTTAAGGATATATACTATTTCAAAGGTGAATTTTTTATTATTTTACAACTTTGTCTATAATTTAATTTGGACTCCAACATACACTATAATTGATTAGTGTGTAAAGGAAGTGTGCAATAGTCACTTTGTTTATAATTAGTAGTAATGCTATTATAACATTATACCATATGTGATCATGTTGTATGCAGCTTAGTATCCACGCTTTTTCTTTTTATTTTTTGTTCTAGGAACATGTCTCCTCTTACCTTTAATTGTAAGATTGATTTTCAACAAATTCAATATACCTTATGTCGACTTATTCATTTATAAAAATTATATCATACTAAAATGATCAAAATTTTATTTACAATCAATATTCTTTTCATTAATGTTCTTTTTTTTTTATTTTTTCAAACATATTTGGCAAACATAGCACTTAAGAAATTCTACTCTTTCAATAATAATTATAAATTTATTTTTTATTTGAATTGTCATCTCAGCATAAACAGGCCATTTAAATTATGCCATATTAGCCTAATTTAATTTATAATTGTTATATTTCTCCTTTTGCCTTACAGAAAGTAGTAAAAAAATTTAAGATCACATGACAATTTACAACAAATAATGACATGTCCTACACATTTCACTACTATGAAATAGTATGTTCACTTTTACTTTTCTTATCTAAAAATAAAAAAATCATGTTCTTGTGGAAGTATAACTTTTATTTAAATTTGAAGGCAAATTATATTATACTTTTTTTATATCTTTAAATTAAAAAAATTAAAGTTCAAAGTCTATGAAATATCAAGGACGACAAGGGCAACATCAGAAATACAATAATGTTCACATCCTCAAGAAATATTATTTGGAAGGTATTTATTTTTATTTGTGTGTTTTGAAAGTTGATCATGGATTAATTCTAATACTCATGTGTGAAATAAAATTTAATTTAATTTTTCACATTTTATTATTTTTTTCTTTATATATATATATATATATATATATATATATATATATATATATAACATTTTAAAATGTTTCTCTCATACTTAGGTTTGTGTGATTGGCATAAAATTTTAAAATTTAAGTAAAATTATAAAAAAAATTATGTCATTTTATTCAAACCACACCTCTATTTTTCATCAATGAGTAATTTAATTTTTAAAATTTTGTTTTGTAAAATTTAATTTATATTCTTAGGGCATGTTGGGTTGGATGGGAAGGAAGGGGGAGAGGAGGGAAAATTTTCTTATTATCTTTAGTCTCCTGGTTATTTTTTGCTCCACATTGATCTTTAAAATGAATATTTGACTAAATTGAATATTTTTTTAAAAAAATAAAATATAATAATATATTTATCATCAAGTTAAATATATTAAATTTAAAAATATTTCAATTAAATTAATGAGGAGTGAAAAAAATCAAGAAATTAAAGATAATAAAATATTTGAAGATAAGAAAATAAGACAATTAAATCAAATTACATAGTTTATTAAAAAAAATTCTCTTCCCTCCCTTCCAACCAAACCACCTTTGGTTAATGTTTTCTTTCAATTTATAGGAATGCACCAAAAAAGTAACTAGAGATATTAAAATTTTAAGATTTTTGTATATTTATATTTAATACTATATAAATTCTATATATTTTTTACATTATAAATTTTAATAAATATATTAGCCTCTCAAAATTAATTAACAATTAATATTTAATTGATAATTAAATACAATTTAAAAAGTTAAATTATTAGTTATTAGTTGTAAAAGAATACTGCATTTTAAATTTTCATTAGAACACATTTTTTGTTGATTTTTCATATTAAAATACTTAATTCATATTTTATTTTATGATTATTAATGTATGGTACACATTTTGAATTTTAAATTTAATTTTTTGTCATTGTTATGTCTCATTATAACACAATTTGATTTTTGATTATTTATATTAATGATTTGATTCAGATTATATTTGATTATTAATGAACAACACAATTCTAAATTTTAAATTTCAATTTCTTAACTCAATACATATTAAAATCGTTTATTACCTTACATGTCATACTACTATATGATTGGAAATGTTATCTAATTACATAACAGCTCGAGCTACTATATTTTTATTTATTTTTACACAAGAATCCAACAAAGTAAAATGAAATATGAATTTAACAAGATCTCAACACAAATCGTGATTATTGGTTTCTAAAAGTGTGTATTGCTCGATAATGGAATGTTGATAATAAGAAAGATGAGCAACATCCAATGTTATTGGAAATGATGTTGTTGGAAGAAAAATTAACTATTTCCTTTTACATTTTACATATCATTCAATTTTTTCATATTTGTATATAATGAATTATTTTTTTATAAAAATTAAATAAATATTAAAAAATTTAAAACCTTTTTTAGGTTCAGGATACAATTGAAAGTTTCTTATGACACTAGTATAGCAACATTCACAATGTTTGATTGAGATGCACAATAAATTCTAAATACAAAAATACAACAACATCTAAATTCCTTTACACCCAAAATACAAATAAGGACATACCTCAATATTGTATACATTTTACAAACACACTTTAATTTTTGAAATCAAGCTCACAGCTCACAACTTGAAGGAAGAATTTCAAACCTATATCGTCACAAAGACTTTTATCCTCTCTTCAAAGGGTAACCATATTTATAATTTATTTTCATTTTTACTTCTTGTACAAATTATTAATAGTTTCATCCATTAATTAATATTTTTATTAAAAATAAAAAGGAGCCGACTTCACCACGACAAATATCATCATATGAGAGTCACATGAATAACTAATTATAAGTCAAAGCCCAAAGCTATAAGCATCCAACAAGTCAAAACGTGCATCTTCATCATTTAATGAAAAAATTTATCAAATATCACAAAGTCCATTAAAAACAAGGCAAATGAACAAATTGTCATAAGTCAAAGTCCAAAGCTACAACTATCCAAAGTCAAAAGATGTATCTTCGTCATCAAAAGAAGAAGAAAGTCCATTAAGAAAAAATGTGAAAAAACAATCTGTCATAAGTAAAAGCGCAAAGGTACAAGCATCCAAAAAGTCAAGAGATACATCTTCATCATCAAATGAAGTTTATTCAATCTTAGAAAATTCATTAAGGAGAAAGGCGGATAAACAAATTGTTGTTTTAACGTCCTCAAGAGTCGGCCTTACTTCAAAGTTAAAAAAGAAGCACACAAAAAAAAAACAAAAGTCAACAACAAGTCACCAGCAAAAGAAAATAAATACAAAAAATCTATTTAAATAAACAATTTTTGGGGTCTTACCATTATGATTGACTTTTTCTTTCATTAAATATATTTATTTGGTTGTTTTATTATATCAATTTCACTTTATCTTTATATTGTTCTTATAAAATTTATACATAATATTTACTTTAATCAACTTTAGTTGAGTGGTCAGCTCCCAATTTGAAATATTCTCTTATAAATATATTGATAAATAAAAAATATCTTAATTTATACGTAATTTTTTTATCTCCTTTAATAGAAAAGAATATAAAATAGCATTGTAAATTATATTTTAATTTTTTTAAAAATATTTATAAACCCACACAACGCATGGATCTCATTCTAGTTTACATTTACTATTGTTAAAATCATTATGAAGTCAATAGTCTTATAATATGCAAAAGAAACATGACTACACCCAACTGAGTAAATTACAACACATTGAGTTGGTGACGAAAGAGTTGAATTGGATCCCCACAAATTATATCCTCTTGGGAAGGGAGAGAGTTAAATATGACTAAGTTAGGATTAGTCTTATAGTCGATCCAAAGAATCAAAACTTATAGAGATAGTATCATTAGTGAGCACAACATCTTAATTATGGTGGTAAATCAAGATCATAATTACTACAAATTATTTATATTTTATTAACTTAAAATAAAATTTTGGTCTGTGTCTCTTTATTTATTAAAGAGAGCTAGGATACAAAAGGTAAAAATAAAATTTCAGAAATTTTCAACTCATTTAATTTGTAAAAAAAAAAAAAGGAATTAATTAGGTTTGTAATCAATTTAATTTTCTACAATTTTAACCAAACCAAAGTTATAAACGAATGAATTCTCTCAGGTCATTTTCAACACAATAAGGTTAATTTCAATTCAAATCATTTATCTGTCATTTCCATAAAAGATATTTAAAGTTAGAAAATAGACTCGATAGTGGAGCATAATTTATCGTATACATCAAAAGGTCCATTCACAGAGAATAATAGTGAGGGTGTTACTTAGTGCACCCAGTATTTTTGCTGGGGCACCCAGCACCTGTGATGAAATGACAAAAATGTCCTTCACCCTAATAATATAAATACTCCTACATTTTCGTTCGTACAGCGCGAATCCTTTGTCTCTTCTTCCTACGACCGCTTCTTCCTCTTTCTCTCACCATTTACCTCTTCCTCTTCTTGTCACCGTTGGTGTTGGTGCTTGTTCCTCTTCTGCTCATCCTTCATCTTCCTCTATGCTAGTGGTTGTTGTTGTTGGTGGTTGTTGGTCCTTCGTCTTCTTTAGTTCTTCAATTCTTCTTCTCATTCGTTGGGTAATCTTCTTCAAGGTAAGTGGTGTTCTTCTTGTTCAGTTCTTCAGTACTTCTTCTTGTTCCTCTTCCCGCTTTCAAGTTGTTTTTGTTGAAGTGTTCAATGATTTCTTGCTATTGTGATGTTGTTGCTTGATTGTATTGTTTTATGTAATTGATTTTTGGTGTTTGTTGTTGTTGTTGTTGGTTTTTTTAAAGCTTTGTCGGAAAAAATGGCTTATTGCCGACAAAAATCTATACGAATTGATGATCCGTATGGGTCATACGGATTAGTAATCCGTATGACCTATACAGATTACTAATCCATATGAGTTTTTTTTTTTTTTACTTTTTAAATTTATTTGAAAATTTTTTTTCTTTTATTTTTGGTAAAATTTATTTAAGTTATTATTAAAAAAAATTCAGTGTCTTGTGGCCAATTGATCTGTATGGTATTTTTTTAAAAAAAATTAATTCAAATAAAAAAACTGAAAATTTTTGTTGCAATCTTTTAAAAAATCCTTGTGAATGTGAGTTATTTTTTTAAAAAAATTAATAATTGTTATGTATGGTAAAAAATATTTTAGTTATTTATTAAAATTTAATAAACATTATTGCCATACAGTGATCCGTATGGTATTTTTTATAAAAAAAAATTCAAATTAAAAAAGATATGTTTGAATATTTTTTGTTGCAATTTTTTAACAAATTCTTGTCAGTTATTTTACAAAAAATTTAATAGCTGTTATGCATGGTAAAAAAATTATTTTAGTTATTTATTAAAATTTAATTAGCTAATTAGCGTTATTGCCGTATACCATATAGATCACTGATCCGTATGGTTCATACGAATTATCAATCAGTATGAACATTCGTATGATATTTTTTTAAATTAAAAATAATTATGTATAAATTTTTTTTTGTTGCAATTTTTTAACAAATTCTTGTGAGCTATTTTTAATTTTTTTTAATAGCTGTTATGTATGGTAAAAAAATTATTTTAGATGTTTATTAAAATTTAATTAGCGTTATTGCCATACAGATACAAATTGTCAATCTGTATGGTACTTTTAAAAAATATTAAAATTAAAAATAATTATTTTTAAATTTTTTTGTTTCAATTTTTTTAAAAATTCTTATGAGTTATTTAAAAAAAATTAAATGTTGTTATGTATGGTAAAAAGATTTCTTGTATTTTATTAAAATTTAATTAGTGTTATTGTCATATGGATCAGTGATCCATATGGTTCATACAGATTGTCAATCCCTATGAACCATGATCCATATGGTATTTTTTTAAAAAATATTATTTTCGAATTTTTTTCTTAATAGTGTTATATTTGGTCAAAAAAATTATGGTTATTTTTGAATTTTTTTTATTTCAGCGATTTTGTTAAAAAAATTTAGTGTAATTATTTTTTAGTGTATTGTAATCATTTGTGAAATTTAATCATGTATTTGAATTTTATTATGTATGGACTTATTTGGTTAGTCTTGTTGATAATTTTTCTAATTTATATGTTAGTATCTCTTTTTATATAATTTGGCTAGTTTTTTTATTTAATTATGTATGGTAATATAAGATTACATTAGATTAAATTAGATTAGATTAGATTTCCCATATTAAGAGTAAGATTATATTAGATTTACCAAATTAAGACTAAGATTAGATTAGATAAGATTTCCAAAACTAATACTATATTTAAATTAATTAAAAGTTGTTAGTTATAAAAATAATTCAATTAAAAATTATAAATAATTATTATTATACAAAACATTGAAACAAATATTTTAATTGTATAACAAATTTGTAAGTTATAAAAAATGATTGAAATCAAATATTAAAATATATTCATTTTGGTAGTTTTATTACTTAAAAAAATTGACTTTTAATAGTTTTAAAAAAATTAAATTTCATTAGTTAATTTAGACATTATTGAATATAAAAAACACGATAATGGTTAGAACTAGAGGTCTTGGTCGGGCTTTAGGCCGAGCAATAGGAAAAGTCTTGGGGAAGAAAGACACGAGTGACGATGATGCCCCCCAACAGCGAAAGCCTACTGCATCGGCCTGTAGACAGCAACAATAAGAGCGTGTTGTTGAGGACCCTCCTATGGCCACAAAGGAATTGAACGAAGAGCAACTAGAAGCACCTGTTGAAGAAGTTGTTACTGATATTGAGGGTTTTCCGGACGGACCCCATGACACATCAGTTCTTAGAGATTTTGAAAATCACATTACTTTAAGAGTCTGTAATGGAGAAGTATGTAATTTTTAAAAAACATAAATAACGTAGTTTACTAGTTAATAATTTTTTTACATCATCGATATTATTGTTTGCAGGAACGTCCTGAGTTGAAGTTATCTTCCCATGGAAGGAAGATGGCTAAGTTCGAGAGGCCTACTTCAGAGATTGAAGATCTCGTGGCGACCAGTGGACTAAATCCTTTGATCGTCTGTTCCCTAGATACTGGTGTTTCACCTCTCGGCAACTGTGAAATTTATCAGCAAGTATACTGAGTCACAAGTAATATAAAACGGTAAGAACCGAGTATCGAATCATAGGGAGTTTGTTTCATTCAGAAAAGCGTTCATTCAATAAGTAGACATTTGTATACATCATGAAATGGAGATAAACACAGGATGCACTTGCAATTCTAAAGATAACTACAAAATTAACTATCTAAATATAAAAGATAAACAAATGAATTAAAAACGTTGGGTCCTTCTACTGAGTAACTTGATGCAATTAAAATTTTTTCTCTATCTAATGTTGTTTCTGTGTTTAATGCTAAGGACAATTGTCCCAAACAACGATGTCTCGCATGAATGGGCTAATTCTAATGAAACTTCGATCTTGGATCCCTCGTCAAACTTGGCCTAACCGAACAACATTAAGGTCACAACATAGTAAAAACTAGAGTCCCTACACTTTGTGTCCAAATAATACAGTTATCTAACCCTGCTCTATCCAGTTCTAAGGATTCAAAACATTTTCCAATGTTAAAAATCCTAACTTTACACACAAATGGGTGATTAGACCAAAAGCATGCTAGAATTAAATTCAGATAGAAGTAATGAACACATCAAAACAACATTAAATAGATAGTAAATAATATTTACATTAAGACTCGACAAAGATTCCCCACAAAAGCTTTAGCCTTTCATGGCAAGGTACCACCTTTCAGCTATAATAAGGTTTTTTTGAAGCAAAATACAGATTACACAGTGGTGGGGATGTCTCCTCCACCTCTAGGAACCTACAAATTACTCTAAAACCTAGAATCCTCTTGAAAGCTGGGGTTTTTGGTGCTCCCTTGCGTTGTTGCGTCTCTCACATAATAGTTCTATGTGTTTTTTGCCAAAGCTCCCTCCTTTTTTGCCAACTTCAGCTTTTAAGGGCTTTCTGTCCTTGAAGGCTCGCTTAGCCCGATTTTCGCGCTAAACGCGAGTTAGTGATTTTCTGCTGAGCGAGCTGGGAGCGCTTAGCGTGAGAGAAGACAATCGACTCCCTGAGCGAGCTGATGATGTGCTAAGCGCGTAGATGCTTGACAGATTCTCCTCCAGATTCTCCTGATTCGCTAAGTGGGCTGAGTGCCTCGCTTAGCAGATGATTCTCGCTAAGCGCACAAGCCTCGCTTAGCGAGAGACCAGCCACTACAACCTTCTATTTCTTCATCTTTTCACCTGAAACTGAAGTTGCAAACACATTAATTCACATGGAAGGAAATATCTCTGCATAAAAATCAAATTAAACCTAAAAATATGTACAAACCTACAAAAAGAACCAAAAATTGGGGGAAAGACATGATTTTCATAAAGCTTTTCAACACAAAAGTTAGTCATAAATGACGACTAACATCGGGGACTAATGTCTGCTTTTGTGGAACGTTGGCATAAGGAAACTAGCAGTTTCCATTTGCCCATCGAAGAGGTGACTATCACCTTGGATGACGTCGTGTCGTTGCTACATCTATCTGTTGTAGGGGCGTGCCACAGCTTCAAGCTACTTCATGTCGATGACGCTATCGAAATGTTGGTGGAATTACTCGAGTTCAGTGCTGTAGAGGTGAGAGTTGAGACGATTTAGTGTCATGACTCTTATGTTCGACTATCGTGGCTGCGTGAGGTGTATGAGATGAAGATCGAGGCATGTCACTGGACTGTAGCAGTGTGAGTATATTTGTCGCATCTGCTTGGATGCACCCTCTTTACTAACAAGAGTGTCACACACGTGCACGTGGTATTCTTGGATGCACTGTGTGACATGACGCAAAGTGGGGTTACGCTTGGGGCACTGCTTCACTTGTGCACATGTATGATAATTTAAATGACGCGTCTAAGAGCACGATGAGGCAACTTGCAGGATATATCACTCTATTACAAGTTAGTTAAGATGTTACGAAAAAAAATTTCATTGAAGTTGAATATTATATGTTGTCGTGTATTTTAATGAATATGCTTGCAAAATATATTAAGTGTTGGATCTACGAGCATTTCTCGTCCGTTGGTTCCGCTGTTCCTGCCGAGGATTATGATGAGAGGAGACCGAGTGCATGCCGATGGACCTCTGGCAAGGCACTGCCCATTTCCACGTATTGGAGGCGTCCGGATAAACTGATCCTTGACGCGATGTGCTGGATTCCGTACAGTGACCACCGTTTATTTAGAGAATTTGATGTCATCTCATTATTTTCCGGCCACATCCTGTTGCGTCTTCATTCTCTGTTGAAGAAATTGATGATAGATGGATGCAGTTTGGTGAATACATTGAACCTGTAGGGCAATTATGTGCAGTGCCTGGCCACTGCTCACCAAATTACATGGGTTGGTTTTACATGATCTCGCATCCATTCATAAGACCAGCACAACTAGGAGATCCTCCTAGAGTTCCTCCAGTTCAACAATATGAGAATTTGTTGAAGCAAATATGTATTAGCAATCGCTAGGGGCAGCGGCACCTAATGAGGCAGACGTTGATGTGCGTCATGTTTGACATGCAGTGGTAAAATATTTTTTTGGTATTTGTGTTTGTTGCTTTCTTTAGTATTTTATTACTAACAATTGTTATGTTTGTTTTTTTTCACTTACTAGGATGACTTTGTATCAATTGGTGATAAGTTGGAAAGGCTACTGAACCTGAGGATCCTGACCAAATTGTTGAAGAATGTGAGGGCATCGCAAAAAGCTACATTGGCCACCCAACTGTAGGTAACAGATCCAAGCGTAGGTGGCGTATGGACGGTCATTGAAGTTGTTTTATTTTTGCCTTGTATATGTCATTTATAATTTTTTGGATAATTTATTTATTTGGTGCATTTATTTTTTGACTGTGACATTTGGTTATTTATTTGGAATATTTTTAATTTTGTGGATAATTTATTTATATGGTTGATTTGGTTAATTTTTAATTTTAATGATTATGTGATATAAATTTTTGTGATGCGTTTATCGTTAATTAGTCGTTAATGTTGCGTCATGTCTGATGCAACATAAAGCGTGACACGACATTGTTGTACTTGACAACACAAACACGAATCTGTGCGCATGTCTATTTAAAAAAAATTCAAGAAGTCTTAGTGAACACCATCTATATATATCACACCAACACTCTAAAAAATCACACATTCTCTCCCAAACCAACTTGACAAACCAAATTTTACAACAAACTATTGCATTTTTGGGAGAAACAAGCAGTCAGGTGATTGTGAACTCCAGATTAGCTTTTATTTTTCCGAATGGATTGATTATTCACAACGAAATTGGTGTTTATTTCCAAAGTTCCACTCCAATACCCATTCGAGTACCTAACAATTGTGGTTTTCGAATGTTAAAAAGTAGAATGCACAATGCCCTTCAGCTAACCGATGATCAATATTTGGATGAAATTTACTACCAACGACCATTCACAGATGCAGGTAACCAATTTCGCTTTCAATCTATGCAATTGAAAAACGGTGATGATGTTAGCACAATGTTAATGTGTAATCATCAATTGTCGTGTGTTGGCCTGATTGAGTTATTATACACCATTGGTAGAACATCAGATGGTATATTAAACTTACTTCAAGCCACTATAACCCCTACTCATGATGTCTTGCTATATTACAACGGGAGGTGGAACATGCAACGCCAACACGACTTTGTCGGTTACTCATTCACAGGAAAAAATTCAAAAAAAATTGACATTCATTCCGGATGTACCATCGATGAACTGCAGGATTTGATCAAGCAAGTTGCACCTCAAGGGATTCCCCCTTACGGTATTCATGAATCACAAATGGTAAGGCGATTTTTTTTTCGACAACCTGGTCATTATGAGTATTCAGACAAAGTTATCAAACTTGAAATTATTGAGTTGAAAACTGACAATGATGTGCTAAAGGTCTTAGTACAGTCTAACTAAAGAAAATAATTTGGGCCAACAGAAATTTTTGTTGTTTTTAGTCAACAGGTAATGGAAATGGAAGACGACATGTCTCGGTCACAACATGATTCAATGCAAAATTAGTATTAGTTAATTGTAGTTTTTCATGCAATTTTTTTTTTTGTTTCAACTATGTTGAAGTTAATGGAATGTTTGAATTCGTGTCCATTAGCGAATGAAACCGTATGATTATTATTTTCAAAGCTTTTAATTATTTTCTAACTTTTAAAAATAATGATTGAAAACAAAATTATGAATGTCAACAAAATAATAATTTACACAAACGTCAATGTTAATAACATTTTATGTTCATAGTTCACCTAAATCAACAAATTCGGTTTTCGGTCTAGACAAAGTTGTGTAACGCTGCATTCTACCTATGTACAGAGTGGGTCACTGCTTTGCCTGAGAAATGACAATGTGTACTCCATAACAACACCACTGGTGGTAAAGGACAATGGTCTCGTAGCAAAACCTGTTAGATAACGACAAACAAATAGAACGTAAGATACCAAACTACAGTATCACCAGTTATACTAACATCATAATTATGTGATTACCTGTACAAAATGATTTTCATACACATGACTAATGCATATTACGCGATGCACAGAAGAATCTGGTGGCGGCTAACTTCTAAGATGAAAAAATGTCATGTTTTGTTATCATGAAAGAGAAACAACGATCACGTTGTGTCGTGAACCAATGACATATCTCATATCTGTAATATTCATCTATTTATCCATGGTAACCTACATGTAAAAAATAACAAATGACGATTACTTAAAGGTTATTTAAAGAAAAAGTGACATAACAATGAACTTATGCACCATAGATAATCCGTCAACAAGTAGGGAATACTTTAATTCCTCAAATCTCTCTATACTACCAACTAGGTTGATATACTCTTTGGACTAGCTTGTCAGTTCTTTATGTAGATGGTTGCGCACCAATGACCATGATTCTTTACCCATACCTAATAACACAGCTATTGTCCGATAACCATAATTACCATCCACTTTGACATGAATAATGTTTTCAATAGAATCCTGGATGCAATGATAAAATTGATCAAACATTGGAATATTCTGTCTCTGTATTGGTTTTGATTGACTTTTGTTGTTTGGTTAACGGTTTTTTGGTCTTCACCTTTTCTGGAGGAGGATACATGGAGTTCATATCAGGATAAGCAATTTCTCACAACTTTGACTTCAGATGTACTTTACCACAAACATCGAGCTGCTCAAAGCGTTTCGATATGGTTTCCATCTCCTCAGTTATGGTCACCTGCGTCTCACATAACCATTGATCTGAAAAACTAAGTCTCCACCAAAAAATGTGGATTGTCTCGAGTGGTATGGAGCTAACAACATATTTAAACAACTCACATGCACATGAAAGACCGTGGGTATTCCTCATGACACATCCACAACGTGAAGGTTTTTTTCCTGCATAAGCTACACACTCATACTTAGGATCAATTTCATTTAAAGCGTACCTTAATACCATGCCAAGTAGTTTTTTTGTACAAGGTTACTTTAAACACATGCCCAACCACATGCGTGCTTGTCTCAAAAGATGTTTTAATCTAGGTGTGTTGAACTGTCATCATATTATTCATTGCTTCCCAAACACTGCATATGTCATCAACAGAGTTTTGTAGGAGCCTCTTTAGTGACCAATGAGCTCTCAACTCTACAAATGAAATATACAACATGTAAACAACCGCACCATTTTCATTTAAGTCAACACTTAAACAAATGAACACAAACAAAAAACAATATTGATACCTGTTAGTGGTTGTGTTTCCTAGATGCATCACTTTGTTGGTCCATGCTTTCACAAATCTTTCTTTGTGCGGAATCACCCATGTTTGACACACATAGTCCACAAACATAGGCCACAGAGAGCAAGCCATTTCAAAGTTTTTAAGGTACTCATCAAAAGAACTCTCACATGAAAAGTCAACCAAACTCCCCCAAGCATCCATCACATAATCCCATGCATTCTTTTGAGCAACCAGGGTTTTGCACTTTGTCTTCACATTCTTGTCAATGTGAAACCGACACAACAAGTTCGTAGCATCTGGGAATACAGTTTTCACTGCATTTATCAAAGACAAATCCCTGTCGGTGAAAATAACCCTGGGGAGTGCATCAACTGTCATGAAAAGACCTCAAAACCGCTGTAAAGCCCAAACAACATTATTAAGACGTTCTCCTTCCAAGTAAGCAAAAGCGGCGGAGAATGTCATTCATGTTGGTGTAACACCAACAATATCAAGCAACGACATTTTGTACCTATTGTTTTGTAGGTATTGTCGATAAAAAAAACAAATTACAAGAATTGGTTAACTTTACTGCATCAGGATGACTCCAGAACAAGTCACGTACAACATTATCATCCTTCACCCTATGCCAGTGAATATATTGATCTCGATTAAGCAGCATCATCAGTTGTTGTATTTTGGTGTTACTCCCTCTTATGGAAGAACGGTAAGCATGTCTGACATTGTAAATTTGTTTGATTGTTATATAATTATTGTCATTGTGCTCCTTCAATGTAAACATAGTCTTTCTTGACTTCATCATGAACTTTGTCATATCATCAACAACAATCTTCTCATCCTTTGTCAGTCGACCCACATATGGATGCCCAACAAATGACTTTGTCATTTCGTGATTGTGAACCTCAGAAATTAACTTCACCATCCATCATTCTCCTCCCGAAACTGGCTTCGCACCCAACTTAAATAGGCATCCATATTTTCTACTGTCAGTGCATGTTCTTACAAAATTATATTTCTTAGGCCTATACTCCTCATTTCTTTCACAAGCTATCAATAGAAATAAGGCCCTTCCTCGAACACCGATATTGGTGTTTGACCTCATTATAACGACAACAAATCCAATGTCATGAGCCAATGATCGAGTCCATTGTAAAACTTCATCACGGCTAGCAAACAACTATAACACAATTCAAATTAGGTTTGACATCAGTAAACATTTATGTAATATAATTATTGTACCAACAACAACAAATTACACAAATACCTGAGAAGTATTAAATGCATCAGAACAATCAACGTGTTCTACTTTAACGCCAGCATCTTCCTCATTTTTAACATTCATATCAACTTCTTCAGACATCATACTATTATACATCCACTGGTCTTCATCCATCTTAATAAAACATTTAACAAATTCAATTCAATGACAACAAATTATACAATCACCTCATTTGTTATTGACACAAATATAGTTGTTTACAAAAAAAATATTTTACTGCACTTTTTCATTAAAATGTCATATAAATCTAATAAATACATCATTCAATAAAATACATAATCCAGTTAAACATGTAAATACATAATCATTGTCATATAAATTTGTTTAATTATTAATCATTAGTATATTAATTTTTAAGCAATGTAATGTTAATTAATTATTAATCATTAGTATTTCTTTTTTCACCATTCTAATTACTTAATACATTTTTTTATATCACTATCAAAAAATAATATCACCAAAGCAAATTTTTTGAAATTACTAAAACTAGTACAAAAAAATTACAAAATTAATAATAATTAAATTAACAATTATAATCTAATAAATAAAACAAAAAATAAATAAATCCGTATGGACATATGGATGTGGACATATGGATTGTTGATCCGTAAGAATCATACAGATTGAAAATCCGTATATATTTTGCGTACCTCTTCTTCTCTGATAACGAAAATCGACCAAAATTTACTGTATTCTCCTTAGTAATGTACTTACACCACCGGAGACCTAATACGTTTCGAAACTATCCTTAACAAAAGTAACTTACACTACGTGACGGAGATTTTACGGAAAAAAAATAACACTGCAGAAATAAAAAATTCCTCCTGTTATTTATAACCGAAAATACCATTCGGCATTTCGAAAAATTGTTAGGTGCCCTAGCATTTTGCCCCAAACAGTTCCCTAATAGTGAAGAGAAGAATTAATGTGTGAACACTAGAATCGTTACTGATCAGATTTGGAACCCACACTTGATAATCGTTTGCTCCGGTTAGATAATGACAAAATAAAACACATAATTGCTTACACTATGGAATTAATATATTAGTTCAATTTTTTTATACACTTTTGATATGAATTTTAAAACTTTATTATGAAAATAAATCAGTTTACCTATCAATTTATGATTGGACTACAATCATTACAATTTGATTAAATTTTAATTTATTATTACCTAACATCATCAATGGTTATTATTAAATAAAAGAAAAATGGAATTTTGAAGCCTTACCTTTATATTTCGATTAACTCTCCCTTGAAAGGTTTTTTTTACAGACTCCCTTGAAAGGTTTTAAAGAAGCAACTCTACCAAACACAACTTAATCGGGGGCTCTACAAAATTGTATTATGGACTAATTAATCATTATTACACTGAACCGTGGTCTTAATTTGTTATTAAGAAGCATAGATATAAAAAATAAAATGCTTACTGATACACATGATATTTCGTGCAATTGGCATGCATGAATGTCGTGTCTTCCTAACGTGGTGTCTTAGTGTCTCATTTTACTGGTGGTTTTTTTTTCAATTTTATAGATACACGATTTTAATTCCAACTGAAGAAGTTTGACGATTCCGATTCTGATTCCGATTTCAATTTTAATTTCGTTGCTCGTGGTGTTCCTAACATGGTGACTCATTTTACTCGTGGTCCTCATCCTCACTCTTTAGTGGCACTAAAATTTTAATTTCATTGCTATGCAATTTCAATTTCAATTCCCTTAAAAGATTCAGCTTGGCTCTCACTCGTGGTTCCTATAAAAAAAAGATTGATTTTTAATCTTCATTTCATTTTCTGTGTTTGAAATACAAGTTTTAGTTCCAGTGTTATTATTGGATAAAATTTTCCCCAACTTGCTGCAATTGAGTTTGTTGTTATTACTTTAGCAAAGCTTCCACAATTTGCGGGATACTACGATAATATTTTGGGTTTGATTTTAAAATCTCTAAACATTTTAATTTATTAATTTTAAAACTAATTTCACATTAACTTTTCGTACGTTTTTATATCTTTATCGTGACCACGCATCACATGTATTTTTACGCAATTTATATAATTCGATCTAGCCTTTTATGAATAAGCAAGTCATTATGGAGGATAAACTAAGTAATCTTAATCGTTTATGAAAAAATCATTATTTTTTTAAATAAACCTTGATAGGTGATTTCACAACAAAGTAAGAGATCTCAACTAGGTTAACACCCTTGCAGAATTGACCCCATGACACTCACCAAGAAAATAGATCCAATAATCCAAAAAAAACAAGAACAGCTTCAGGAGACAAGAACCAAAACTCAAGCTGAAGGAAGCTATGTGAAATTATAGTTAGGTAAACCTATTCTATTCCTATACATTTTTGCTGCAACCAAAAAAGGTGAGTGATTCCACCAACAGAAATCAAAAAGAGAAGAAGCATGTAAGGCAAGAATATATTCACCTGTTTATGACCAACTAAAGAATTCATACTCTTTGTAAAATCTATATAATTATACCACCTATTTGTGAGAGATCAGGGAGCTAGAATATGATTGGAGAAAGCTTGAACCACCAGGATTGGATCACATTTGCCATAAATTCTTCCAACCTTTTGAGGTTGCAAGCTCTATTGCAAAAATAGCACCACCCATTATCTCGACAAAAGAGTTCTGAATACCCAAAGAAGCCGTGAAACAACCAATAGCAGAGCCGGTGAAGTTTCTGAAAATTTCACCGCAACCAACTGAACCTGGATTATCTCTTGTGGACATATTACATGTACAAGTGTATAACAAAGCATGCATATATTAAAATATCAATACTTGATTTTGCTATCAACAATTGAGATTAGTTATTTTGACATTTACTTTAAAAGAGCCTAATCCTCTTTAATCATAATACAATTGAAATTACAACTACTATTATACTTTATAATCTCGTACCCAAGTAAAAACACTACTAAAATTCTATTAGAAAAAAGAATTAAAAGATCAACAAATTAATGATAGGTTTTTTCATTAACTAAAGAGATGCATATTATCCTCCATGTTATACTTGGGAATACCATTTTGACTTCTTTAAAGTAATTTTAGTCATTAAAGAAAAATTAACAGTTGATATATTAATTCATGTATAACATAATTTATTATGAATGTGCCTATAATCTTGACTATTGATTTTCTAATTATCAATTGAAATTATTTTACTTTATAATCTGAAGTTGGTTACTTACAACCCATTATCAAATTAGGGATCAAGTGTGTTGTAGGACTTAGACAGTCAAGTAGCTCCATCCGCAAGTAAAGCAAGATCCACAAAATCCCCCTTTCTTTGGGAATCTAGTCAAGTATTTTTCCAACCCAAGTTTCTGATGCGCTCACTCACATTTTCCATCAAAAATTATAATATAAAAAGGGACACAAAATAGACACATCCAATGACATGAAAATATGGGTGTTCGGCTGCTAAGGCAGAGGTTCATGCATTATGAATGATTAACGCACAGTTCTCATATAATATAAATACAAATAAATAATATTAAACACTAAATATCGCTCGCACATGAGGCAGAGAAGCATAAGAACGCACATGCATCCCATGTGAATATGCAACGGGTCCACGCTCTATTTATAAGATTGAATTGAAGTGTAGGATTAAAGTGGCATATTTTGGAAATATGCAAAGTTATAATGGGATAGAATCTATGAATACAAAGAAATTTGAAACAAGGTCTCATACTATCAAATTCCAAACCAAAACAAAAAATGGGGGAAGATACCAAAACATAAGCAATTTAATTAGCCGATGCATTTATAGCAAAGGAATCATACCCAGTGACCACACTATTTTTTTTAAAATTTTAATCAACTAATCTTAAAGGGAAAAAGAAAAGGAAAACCTATATAGTGTAACAAGAGAAAAAAGAAAAAGAAAAGAAAATTGCAGCAAAACACAACCGGCACACATCAAATTAAAGGGGAGTGTTACTAAGATTGCCCATGTATGATACAAAATATTAATGAAACTATGATTTCAGCTGAACTCTATTATGTTGTTGAAGTGGTGAGTCATGAGTGAGTTGTACTACTCAGTGATGATGTTGAGCATGAGGGGGTGGTGCTGCTGCCATGGGTGGTGGAGTTGGGGCCTTGCATTGGTAGCACTTGGCAAAGAGCCCAAATGTGTCAATTTGCCTAATGAAGTTGGTCATGCTGGCCCATCCTCCAAACCCAAACCCAACCACCAAAACCCACACCACAATGAATGCATTAAAGACATACATTGCAGTCCAGCTTGGCATAAAGAAAGGAGGCTTCTCAGCAGCATTCTGAGAAAACAAAGCAAATAATGTCACATTATTGAGGAGTACTGTGGAGAACCCTACTTATACGTCCATTGCATTATTCCCAAAATTCCCAAAATAGGAACAATAATGATGTCCAAAGTTTAATGACTATATACTATAATCTAAATTTTTACACCATCAACAAATCAAAAATTATCATTATTATAATTTTTAAATAATTATTATAAAAATAAAAAAACTTATTATATATAACAAATTGTGATTGAATAGTCCTATGAAACTATTTTACGTTGTCAATACATTTTTTATTAGCAATAATAATAATTTCATTAAGTCACCATAGGTACTAAAAATTACAAAAGAAAAAAGTACAAGATCCACATGTTGTCGGTACATAATCTATTTTTCCAATAAAATGTATAGTATAATAGGAATTAATTAAACAATATAATAACTGAGCATGACCAACATCAACACCAGGTTTAGGTATGAGTTTATGTTCCAATTTTTCCCCACTAATGTTGGCCTAATTTGAATTATTGGGGGGAGTTTAAGATATCAATCAACTTCGCCAGCTCAAGAGAGGCATAGTACGATATTCTTGACTGTTGCAAATAACTGAACGAAAATGACCTCTCACCAGTCCTCAATTCTTCTCCTAATGTTTCCAAATCCAAGCCTTAAATGCTTTTGTACATTTTCTGCTCTCTCACCCTTTCCATATGTCTCTCTCTCTCTCTCTCTCTCTCTCTCTCTCTCTCTCTCTCTCTCTCTCTCTCTGAGACTGTGCGTGCACAGGCCACTTTAATTTAATAGTGGGATACGAAGTCCCCATCCAAACGCGGATGTCCAGATGCACTATGACACTCATACCCTCTATTAGATTCAGATATTTACAATAATGCCACCAAAGCATTCAAAAGAGTTAATTAATATTGTTTTTCACATATACATTTCACCTATGTTAACCTCAGTAGTGCACTAACCTTTCAGCAAATTATGTACCAACTATCAAACTTTTGTTTTTCTTCATCATCTTAAAAAGAGTTCAATTTCACACTCTATCATGTATAAAATATTTTCACACATATATTCAATAAGATTTATCATATTGTCACATCATATTAATAAATAAGATAACATGATCAGATCTTTGTTAATGCCTGTGTAAGGGCAAGTGCTACAAGTGGAAAGAGGAAAGAATTTTATTGGTACCCGTAAAAATGTGATTTTTATGATTTTTAAATGTGTTCACATATACCTTTAGTATACTGATTAACAAGATCCTTGAGCAAAATAAAAGTGTTTATACTTTATAAATGAACCTGTGTTCATCTTTATGTAGTTAGCATAGACTTCATGAAGAAACAGCCTATGCAAGTGTCACTATACTCTAACATACCCTATGAATTATGATGTAAATAAGGTGAGTTAGAACTTAGAAGCCATAGAAGTGTACAAAAAATATTGAATGATTTTATACCTGTCTTGCTGAGGCTTTTCTGTAAGTGAGCATATGAGCTGTGGCGGGGATGATGTAGACTGTGAAACTAACGAGAAGAGCTCCAACTGCAGAGTTTATGGGCCCAAAGAAAGGGAAGATTATGGCCAAAAACCATATGGGTATCACCACTGGCAACCTTGCTAGTGCCCTTATGCAAATGCTCTTTGTGTCATGCATCCCAATTACCTTCTCCCAGACAAAGTACAGTGGAGTACTGGCAAAACCGAATGTGATGAACTGCATGCACCCACATTCAATATTTGGAGTTAGTTAGAATTTCTCTATTATTCATCCATACTCAAATGTTTCCTTTTTCTCCCGTCAATTACGTATTTAACAAAATCATCATAAGGGGGTGAACCATGGCATTTTTTATTTGCTGTGTTTTGCCACTTTTGTGACTAGTGGTTTTGGACAACATAGTTAATGCAAATTGATTTTGATATATACAAAGATTAGAGTAATTTCACATACATTAGAAAAACACGACACAAAATTGATTTGGAATGTACAAAGATCAGAGTAATTTCACATACATCAGAAAAACACGACACAAAATTGATTTGGAATGTACGGTATGAATTTAACATTGCCCAAAAGATCAGACTGGAAGTTTAATTACCCCCCAAAAGTCTATGATTCAACTTTATGCTCAGACATTCTTGCGAACAATAAAATAAACTTTACTACCGTTCAAAATAACATTTATTGCAACAAGACTTTACGTGACAAGACTTTTGTTTTGTATTTACTACATGACAGATTATAAATAAGCATTTATTACTAGTTTTCTAGGTAGTAGTAACTACTTATATAAAAAAAAAACATTAGTAGTATCAGAGGACTTATTTATAGCATCATTTACTTGTGCATTATTTTACCCGTTTAAAACAAAAAACAGCAATACTACTAGTAGTCATGACTTAGACTCTTGAAATGGCTATTACATTTTGTACCAAAATACAAAAAATTGCGTGAACGATAAAAATTTACCTGGTGAATGAGAGCATAAGGATTACAGTAACAAGGGTTTACATGACTAGTTTTTTGTTTTCTATTTTATTTGGTACATTTTTTTTTCTATTTACTCATGACAAATTATATAAAGTACCTATTGATTATTACAGTCCAAATAAGTATTTAATGTTATTTTATAATACGTGGCAACTAATAAAAAAGTAAAATAGTATCAGAGAACTTATTTATAGAGTCATTTAATTGTGCATTTTTTACCCATTTAAATAAAAAAAACAAAAATACAAGTTGTTATGACCTAGACTCTTGAATTGAAATGTGACTAGTTTTTTTGTTCTCTATTTACTACATGACAAGTTATATAAGAATCCACTAATCTATTAAATAATACAATCCAAATAAGCATTTAATATCAAATTCTAATACGTAAAAGCTGATAAAGTAAAATGGTATCAAAGGATTCATTTATTTATAGCTTCATTTACTTGTGCATCATTTTACCCTTTTTAATTAAAACAACAAAAATACTAGCATTTATGACTTAGGACTATTGAATTAAAATGGTTACATTATGTACCAAAATATACAAAAAATTGCATGAACGATAGAAAAATTTACCTGGTGAATGAGCATGAGGATTACAGCAGCATCACGAAATCGATTTTTGGGGAGGAGAGAGAATGCATTGGAATGATTGAGAAGTTCATCACCAAAAGCCCAGTAAACGGCAGCAGCAGAAGGAATCGTTAGTGTGAAAACGTACAAAGTGGCCAGCAAGTATATGTACTTGAACTTCTGTGGCTTCCACATGGCGTGCATAATCTCTCTGCAACATTTGTCACTCGTTTCTTCATTACTTTACACTCAACTCAAGGATCAAGGAATAATCATAATAATAATAATAATAATAGGGACATTGGAATTTCTAAAAACGGGTAAATAAATAAAAGTAGGTTGTGATTCTCTTGCCTCCATTGCCACTTTGTTTTACTAGACTGCTGTGGGGGCAGACAAAAGGACAATGTGAGCCACCCATCACATAATTTTATTTGAAACATCACATTTTTGCACAAATTTTATAAAAAAAAAAGAAAAGTATAAATTTATTGTGTGAATAATTAATATATCTTGTTTTTTGAACTTCGGAATTTTGGGGGCTGTAAATTTTTACTTCTACAAAGTTTAAAGGCTTTAGATAATTGGATTTAATAAAGGACAAAAGCAGCAAAGCAATGACCATTCAACTGTAGGATTTTCATAGTGGAGACATTATTTAATTATATCTTAGTATGATAATGTTCTTACACTCTGTCTCATTAGTAAAATAGGACACCATTGTCTTTTATAATCCTTTCAGCAACTGTGATTAACCATAAAATAAGAATAAGGAAACAAATGTTATGATTGAAAGACAATTAATGATGAGATGTATATTGGAACCTATAGTGATTCTTGGAGCCTAATGACACATGTAGCTCACAATACACATTTTTAAAATGAATCTTATAATCTAGTAATAGTAGTAGTATATCTCTTCCTTTCTAGTATTCTTTCTTTCAAGATATAGAAAGATGAATGAACAAAGCTTTCCCAAAAGGTGATTTTGCATCATTTTGTCCCAAGGTCTCGTAAACCAAAATGACCGGCAAAAAGCCGCTAATAGAAGCTGTGAAGAAACGAGTGAAAGAGATGAACAAAGCATTGTATGGATGATGAAAAGGGTAAAAGTGAAAGTGGTAATATTTAGAAACTTTCACATATCATATAATTTATCAATATTTATTATTTTTTATATTTTGTTTATGTATTATAACATCACTTATCATAATTATACTTATACTTATGTCTCTAAGTTAGGTGTTAATAATTAGACCATTTATTCCAAAGGGGTAACTTACACAGTAACTGCATGTCCACCAAACGTGTACAGTATGTTGGTGGCTCCTGTGAAGTACAGCACTAGCTTCGTTGGACCCGTGTGTGTCACATTTTCTGCCTGCCATAATATTTCCACACACAAAAATATTATCCTAGCATACAACGATGTTTTCAAACACTAATAAAATACTCATTAAAAACAATAATAAAATTAGAATCTAGTAATTTATACACACATGGTCAAGTATGTTTAAAAAGCCTATATTATGTTATTTATTGATGTTACACTAATATAAACTTTTAATACAAAATCATATAATAATGAGAAAAAATAGAATACCCACTCATAGTGTAAGATAATTTTATATTGAAATCTAATCACAACTTACCAAATATAATAATTTTATTGACATTTATGATAATTTCTTTAAAAATTATATAACAATAATTTGTATAATTTGTAATTGGATGGTTCAGAATTAACGATTTACCTGGCCATGAATAAGGGCTGCTATTGCCAAGTACCAAGCAGTGTAAGTGGTCATTCCAAGTCCCAGAAAAGACCAAATACGGTAATTGTGAAAAGAAGGTATGAACACAGAGGTGGCACAGCAAGCTCCAAAGATATAAGTCCAAGTTCGTTTATCCAAGTGGTCATTTATGTAGTAGATGTTACTGTTTTTGCAACAGGAACCAAAAAAAGTGCAAAAGATGTTGTGTAATCAGAACAAACCTATACAAGATTGCCCCCAATTTGATTATTTTGCAGAAATTAAGAAAGGTTCTTTACCTTGCACATGCTATAAGCTGAATCACAGATCCAAAGAGGAGGAAAGTACAGTTGAAGGCTAACCCCACCGCTTTCCAATACGGACCCAGTAACCCATCAAGCACTTCAAACCACTGAAATAATGAAATCCAGTGCAGTGAGTTTCAATTTAGACTATTTCGTTTGTGTTCGAAAAGCAGTTGAATCCAACGTCAATTAACTTTGAAACGAAAGTTATTACATAATTGCTTTAAAATTTTAGCATTGAAAAACACAATTTTTCTGTGATTTCAAAGCTAATTCAAACACATTGTAATTAGTCAGTGTGAAATAGTCCTATATACTTCTACCAAGGTCTTATCCTAAGTTTTAAATAACGGTTTGCAACTGAAATTTTGGCTGTGATTGTAGATTTTTGGACTCTTGTCAACCGCATCGCAACCACAATTGTAGCCACATTAGCTGTATTTGTCTGTAACTTCTCGCAATATCTAAGATTGCCATGAAACTACGAAGACAATTTAGAACCTTAGACATTGTGAGAAAGAGATTATTAGGAGGCAGTGGTGGCAGAATGAGAATACCTGAATGACATGGTTCTTGAAACTGACATTTTCTTTTTCCTTTCTGGTACGGTACTCCATGTAGAGGACACTGATTAGATACGCTGTCCAACTTCCCAAGATTCCATAGAAAATCTGAAGCAAGATTCCTGATAGCATGCCCAGTTGAGAGAAAGAATAGGGCAGTGTCAACAGCACTTGAGCCACCTAAAACACCAATTCATCAGACATCATCATAGAAGTTTAAAAAAAGACATTTTTTTATGAAGTTCTATTTTTTTTGTGGTGATTTTGAATTTACTTGATTTGAAGCACAGCTGAACCATGCGTCCCAAACAGAGCCTCCATGCCAGAGGAAGCTCTTGATGTTGAACATGGAGTGATCTTGTTGTTGCAACTCCTTCTCTTCTTCCCTCATACCAACTTCACTCTCTGTCTCGTTAAGGCTTGTTGTGACTATTGCTTCCTCTGCTTGGTTCGGAGGCAACATTGTTTCCATTTTTTTCTTCAACTTTCTTCGCAAAAAAATGGATCTGAGACACATAAAAAAAGTACACTTAATGAGACAAAAAAAAAAGAGAGAGATCAAACACTACCCCAGAAAACGAAAGCCAAGAAGAAAAAACACACACACCACACCACCCCAGATCCAGATCACTGAAAATTCCTTTGCAGCCTTTTTCACAAAAAAAAACAACAAATCCCACCACACAAAAAGAGACTAGGAAAATTACAAAGAAAAAGTGGCCAAACTATACAGAAGAAATTAGAAAATCCAATGCAGATATCTATCTATCACACTTTCCACTAACCTCGGTGGTGAGTGAGTATGTGAGTAATGTCTCTTTCTCCAAAAGGCTGAAAATTTAAGCAGCCCCTTTATCTCTCTATGACTCTGCCTATTTTCCAAAACCAAAAAAAAAAAAATGGTCTTTGTTATAATTGAATGCTGTGGAGCAGAGTCAGTGGCAGAGATGGGCTAAATGTTCATATGCCTAAGAATTCTCTATTCTATTCATGGAAATGGCAAAGGAAGCTTTAAATGCAATGAGATAGTGAATGAAGTTAAGTTACTACACAGTACACACTTGTTATTGTTGTTGTTGCTGCTGTGCTGCTGAGTAGTGGAACTTGAAAACTGGGGAGAGTTTTATATATAATAAAAGACGCACCGCTTTAATGCGCGCCACTAATTGGCGCAGAAAAAAGGCAGAACCAAACGGCAAAGGCGGCGAGAAGCCGCAAAAGCAGGAAAGAACAGAGAAAGAAGGAAAAAGAAAGAACTCACTCACTCAAAATTTGAGGCTTTTTTTGGTTTTGGTATTCCAAGTTGGCCTGTGTTATCTTTCTCTTGGTTCAGACTTCCTCAGAGGCTACTCTGATACTATATATAAATAAAATTTAAAGACCCTTTTACTGTTGAACCAGATATTGCATATATAAATGAACGGGGACCAATTTTTTTAATGTTGGAATGCGTGGACAAAACAGAAAAGGTGAAGAAAAGCAGAGGGAGATTGGAGTAACCAAACCTAGCTAGCAGGTTCTATCAGTGTGATTGGGAGAGAGAGAGAGAGAAATGAAACCCAAATTTGACTTGATTCTTGGGTTTCTGAAAAAAATTGGAGATCAAAGTGAATGAGACTTTGTGTTTGTGATTTGTAAGGAAGGAGTGAAGTGAATGAAAGGTGCTCTGTTTTTATAGGCCGAAAAGGTGCTTTCAACCTTAACGGCTTCAGATTATTATACTTACTTTAGTATAAAGAGTGAACCTGGGATTTGCCTGTCCAACCAAATTCACATTGAACATCGGGTTCGGGTTAACCTCGTTTGCATTACTTTATTTTTGTCACTTTAAGAAATTTTAAAAATATTGATTATTATTTTTTATTTAACCTTCTCTCTTAGGAACTTAACATTTTATGAGGGAATCATACATAGATTCAACCCAGTTCTTGTTAAAAACAACTTGGATAGGAGTAGTATAAGTATTTTTCTAATTTCCTCCTATAAAACCCAGTTCTTGTTAAAAACAACTTGGATATCAGTTAGGATAATTAAAAAATATTTATACTCCTGAAATAACAAATTCTTCCTTCTTTTATTTTATATTTTTAAAATATAATAAATTTTCAAAAATACGTTGCCAACTTTCATTAAAAAATAACCTAATTAAGTCTTTTCAATTTATCCATAAGAACCATAGGAAAGGAAGATATTCCAAAAGAGTCATGAGGTGGGATCTGATCCAAACACTTAATAGAGAATGGGCATAAAGCTTCAGATGCATAATTGTCTCATCACCGATAGGGATGTCACGTTGCAATAAATAGCTTCTCACAGTCACAGTTAAAACATTGTGCAGGACTCTCGAAATGAAAATCTTTAATTACTTGGTATCTTTATTTTCCAAAGTGAGTTCCACACATTCCATACATTATTTGCCGGGGACAATTAAAAATACACTCCCAATACGGGTGTTTACATGATATTTCTTTGGGTTATTTTCATTCCACACTTCAAACCATTTGGAGGATGAGTTCAGCATCTTTATTACAAAATATTGTTAGTTTGTACCAATCAGATCAGCATCCCGGTCACCTGAACCAGGCCTGATGAAATTAGGGGGAGGATAGTTTTTTTTTTTTTTTGTTCTTAGTTATTTTAAAAATTAAATAGTTTTATAGCTTTTTTTTCCTCATTTTAGGTATTCCTAACCAACTGACACAAAAATTAATTTTATTTATTATATTATGATTGTCGTTGATTTGAAGGATTTTCATGTAGGATGAGAATTCAATATAAGATTTTTTACTAAATACATCATCCCAATAATATATGAGTCCATGATGTCTAATCACTCCATAAACTTATTGGGTTAAATAATTTTATGTCAAGAAAAAAATAATAAAATACAAAACTTATATTTTGGGAAGAGGCGTGACTTTATTATCTGGCCCCAATAGTCGTTTAGATTTTGACCTGTTTGTTATAACTTTGTCTCAGTAGGGCACCCGTGTTTATTTTCATTTTCAAGGGAGGGATAGAGATTTATACTAGCTGTTACAAAAGAAAAAGGAAAAAGGGATAAGGGATAAGGAAGTTAATGACTAAGGAAATAAGGCATTGTTAAAATTTTAATGCACACATAATTTATATCTTACAATTAATTAATCAACTAAACTAATTCAAGAAAATTATACAATACATTTTTCAAATAATTGAATGGTTGAGATTATTGGGTATACATATCCCAACTATGTTAAATGGAAGGGGTATTTTTTATTTTGAATTTTTTCATGCTATATATTCAGTAATATGATACTATGAATTTTTATCAGACATATAATTTTGCTTTTAGTTCTTATAACTTTTTTTCGATTTGATTTTCATCCCTATAGTTTTATCGTATTAGTGTTCAACCCCTTTAGTGTTGCAGACATTTTGTTCAGATGGTCTAACTTGCAGGACACGTGTTTTGGCATGTTGCTTGTAGTAAAGATCACAATAAAACTTAAAATTATTGGAACAAAAATAAAGATTTTAAAATATAGGGTCTAAATCTAAATGAAAGAAAATTATGGATACCAAAAATATGCTTAAACATGCTAGCTCACCTAGCTGGGAGTCTACTACTATACCAAGACCTTTGGATCTCAATGTACATGTTTTTATCCTTTAATTATATAAACTTTACATTTTAATTCTTATACTTAAAAAATATCATTTTTAATCTGGTACAATTCCTTATAATTTTTACTGTTAAAAATGACAATGACTAAAGGTAAAATATGTGTAATGATAGGAACTAAGAAAATCTGATAATGTTTTTAAAAAAACTAAAAGAGATCATTTTTAAGTTAAGAAATTATAAGGTAAAATATGTGTAACTATAAGGATGAGTATTTTTTTTCTACAAATAAATAACATGGATTTTCCTTTCTATCATATTGTCAAGCAAGCGTACGAAGAAGCAAGGTCCAAGGCATCTAGCATATCGTTTGAAAGTATCGTTTTTTCTACACATTTGAGCATATCGTTTGAAAGTATTAAATCATAATGTTCAAAGCATCTAGCATATGGTTCTATTTTTCAAGGCTCGGGACAATTTAATTATAGAACATGTTCCCCAATCTTTGTGTCTAACATCTAAAAGGAGATGCGGCCTAAAGAACTTTGCTGTTGTGCCACTCATCTAAGCTAAAAATGGAAAGTTCAAAGCAAAAGGAAAAATAGGTTTTATAAGTGGCGATTTGAATTCAATGTCCATCTACCTTTCAAATATCAATTCGTCACTTTGGCATTCCTAAGATTTAATGTTTATCAATAGTTTATCCACTATAAATTCCACGGAATAAAGAGATAAATGTTCATACTAATAAATATATATATATATATATATATATATATATATATATATATATATATATAGATAGATAGATAGATAGATAGATAGATAGATAGATAGATAGATAAAGATAACGATCATGATAAATGATTATTTTAATTTCTAAATCGGTGACAATTTAGTTCGTAAGAAAATAAAAATTTTAATTTAATATTGAATTTGATAATTGTGTTCTATATAACTTAATGATAAATTGATGTTTAAAATTTATAATGTAATGATAAATTAATCTTTAAAAATATAATTTAATGTCAAATTGGTCATAAAACATGATAATTATTGATAAAATGATCTCACAAAATTTAATAGGTAAATAATCATTTTCTTTCTTGTGTAGAGTGTTGACAAATTTGTCCATGAAGGATAAAAAATTAAATTTTACTCTTCGAAAGTGAAAAAAATGCGACAAATCTGTATATCTGTTACCGTTAACGAAAGAGCCTACATGACACATTCAGAGACGAATTTGTTAGCACTCGACACATTCAGAGACGAATTTGTCAGCACTCGACACATTCAAGAAAGAAAATGGCTATTTACCAAAAATATAATTTAATCTTCATTTTTTTCTCATTTTTAATCGTTACAAGCATAACATTACAATATGTACTTAAAAAATATGAAAACAAACATGAGTTAGAATAAATATAATAATAAGCATAATATTGATTAATTAACATAATCTGTCTATTGCTTGGAAATTTCAGAGCAACAGACAAATTATGTTTATTAATCAATATTATATTTATCATTATGTTTGTTCTAATTTATACTTGGTTTCCTATTTTTTTGTGTTTATTGTAATGTTATGCTTACAACAATTAAAAATGAAAGAAGATGAAGATTAAATTATATTTTGGATAAATAGTTATTTTCGTCCATAAATGTGTAAAGCGCTGACAAATTTGTCCTTGAATGTGTCACGTGAACTTTTTCATTAACGGTAATGAACACAAGTTAACATATAGATGAATTTGTTGCATTTTTTTACTTTCAGAAAACTAAAATTTGAATATTCATCTTTCGAAAATGAATTTATCAACACGCTACACATTTAGGGATGAAAATAATTATTTACCTAAACTTAATTACCTATTGCAATTTTTACACAATCAAGGACTCAAGCTGAATTTTTTTTCTTTTAGAAATTAAATTATTATTTATACATTTAAGGACTAAAATTTCATTTACAAGTTTACACGGTAGATAATAACTTTTAACAAAAATATAGCAAAAAATTGTGAGTTTTAAGGACCCACACACAAGTTTTTCAAGTGAGTAATTATAACTATATAGTTATATATATATATATATATATATATATATATATATATATATATAACTGTTAAAAAATAAATCAAACTTGTAATTGATATGGAAGACATAAGGTTCACGGTGAAAAATAATCAATTATTATTTCATAATGAAGGTAAAACAATAAATAATTATTTCTACTTTTTAATGGCACAACCATGATTTTAAGGAGTGGAATTGTTTCTCAGTGTTATGCAAACACACTAAAAATTAGACAATTTCAGAAACTAGTAAAATTTGGTTATCGAGGTTAGGTTAGATGTTAGTTTATTTATTTTTTAATAGAAATACCCTCGCTATATCAACACCAGAATTGAACTGGGCGCCGCGCCTCCGCCTCTTAAGTCTTAACTTCTAAAATTAACATTAACCAACTATTTAGGTATATGTAGCCTGTAGGTATATGATTGATTATAAATAGTATGTTGCATCTTCAAAACCTTGTCTAAACTTCCAATCATGGAAGTTTGGGCATTGGAAGGAGTCTTTGCATTTTGACAGTAGAGTTGAGATTAGGAAAGACGTTTTCAGTGATGATTATTAAGGTATCACATATACTTTCAAGAGTTACTTAGATTTGCTATAATTTCGTGCTTTGCTTTTAGAATTTTTTACAGGGACACTTAAACCGGCATTCTTTAAGGTTTGTGTTAATTATATTACCATATTTTATTCAGAAAATTATAACTATTTCTCTTAATTATACTAAAGATATAGATTAATATTATTATTGAGTGGTTGATAGGGTAAAAACTTTTACACACTAGCAATACAATTTGTCCTCTTTATATTGTTGAAATCACACCTTTTATTCCTTATGAGGGCATGAGATTACTCATCAATTTGCCTGGTGAGTGGTGATCATTCAAGATATGAGAAGGTTAAGGTTTTGTTGTAACCTCTCAATTTTAAATGACGGCTCCTTAATTTTAAATGATTTTGTTTTAAGAAAAAAAAAAAAGACAGCAACTATTATGGGTAGAAAGGTTTTTCATATTTAACCTAACCTTTCTATAATTTAAATTTAAGATTATTTATTATTTTAAAATAATTTCAATTCGTATTAATTGATTTACACACTCGTATTAATACAAACTCATTCTATGCTGATAAAAAAAAAACTCATTCTAAAATTATATATAACACTGCTCTAAAATATTAATTTCATAATACATAAAAATACGAGCTTATTGATGAAATGGTTATATGCACTGAAGTTTCAAACTAGCCCCCCCCCCCCCCCCTTTGATTAAAAACACCTAGTTTTAAAGAGAAGATATAATAAAATTATACAACCAAGGAATCTCGTTATTTGCAAATTGAGAAGATATATATTAATTGTATGACAAGTAGGTGTATCCAAAAGGCAAATTGAACCGGTGGTGGCGACGGTGGAGCCACCCCACAAGCCACAATCTCCAAAGCCATTGTGGTTTTTTGGGCAGAGCATAGGAGAATTCATATAACGGAAATGTGTGTTACACGTAAATTGATCGACACCAAGGCACCAACTTCATGCTGTCCCGTTCAAACAGGGATTTGTCTGTTGGGTGATGGTTTGCCACTCGGTCAACACTGCCACACTCTTCATCAAACTCCCCATCTTCTATTGTCTAGCTAAGCCAAAGGGACTATATATATTTTTAGGGCAATAGCTGAGTTCAAGTAACATCAACCATTTTTTAAAATGTCTTCCCTTTCTTTTAACTTTTATTTGATATACATGAATATAAAGACTTTTATATTGTAAATCAATTTTTTTAAAAATAAATATAATTTAAAATAATTATCACCAAAAGTAAATAATTTTAATATATATATATATATATATATATATATATATATATATATATATTAACAATTCACGATTAAGAGTCAGTTTCTTATAGATTAAAAAATGTGTTTTTTTATGTAAAATAATTTATCATTTTTTTAGAAATTTTAAAAAATAAAAATTGAATTTATGCTATTTTAAAATTATAAAAAAGTTGATTATTTACGATAGGCTATTCAAAATAGCTTTTGATTTTAATAAGAATTTTGATTTTTTTTTCAACTTCTGATTATTTTGGAAATTTGAAATAAACAAATGAAGAACTTTTAACTGTAGTTAATTTTTGAAAAAGTTTTTGTTCTATGAAAAAACTATAATTGGCCCTAAATGACAACGTATTTATTTGAGCATTATTAATACATGCATTAGTTTTCAAATTTCATGGTTAAATCTCCAGCTTAATGGCTAATGTCAAGTTTAAATTTTATCAAGCATGTTTTACCTCAATTTCGGCAGACATTCCCTTTCTTGAAAGCATTAGTGGCTCAAGTGGTATCAAATCCCTCTAAATTACTTATTGATTTTCTTATTTTTATTTATTATTTTTACTTCAAAGTGATGTGGTGGTTTTGGCGAATGACCATTTGCCCCTATATTTGGTGGTCAAACCTAATATATATATTAGAAGAGTAAACCTAATATATATTAATACCTGTTTTTCACTAATCCACGTTTTAAGCTCCGGGCCTTAGTGGGGGAAGCAATGATTAGATAATGGATTTGACGCGACTAAAGTCCTTTTCCATGAGGATCAAAACTCGGAGTATGTTCCACTGGTGACCTTCAGCTGGGTCCTCGTTCTTCTCCATTTTCGCTACTCCTTTTTAAGTTTTAAATCCCATTTCATACGTGTGTTTTAACTTTTAAAGATCCACGGGGATGAGGTGGAAAGACAATGCTTTTATTATTATTATTTTTATTTCATTAGTTAAGGATTATTCAAGTGCATATGTGATGCTTCGTGAATTACATATTGATTAGTTTTATTTAATCATTAAATAAATTAACCTTTCATACTTATTTTATCTTAAATATTTGAAATTTCATGCATGTGTAAGCATTTTTAGCTTTTGTAAGCAATAGCAAAACGGCATTTAATCCCAAAATCTCTGCATGGCCACCTCGGATAGAACATTAACAATAGTACAAGAAAATTGCGGATTAACGTGGGAAATTAGTAAGCTGTTATGCTCAACCACAATATTCTTAGAATTCGAGGTCTAGGGCCTCCAGAGCAACAAAAAAGAGAAGGGAAAAAGTTTATATTATTTTTGCTTATCTGTTGAATTACATTCTTCCTTTATTTATAAGCTGTTTAGCTATGATCATTCTAGAATTTAATTCTAACAGATTTTGGCTTCTTCTGAGCCTTGGAGGAATTGAGAAATTGAGAAAATGTACTGATTGCCTTGAGGTCGTGGTACAACTTTTTCTAACGACAAATTTCTACAACCTTGCTGACGTGGCTGCTGTCCTCATTTGGGGGTGTGTAGTCATCTAGGTACCTTAGTCTGATGATTCTCCTTTTTGCCCCTGCTTCTTCTTATTCCTTGTGTTGCTCTATTCTTGGTGTTGGTTCTGCGTTCATAACATCCCCGTATGCTTCCAAAACGACCTTGTCCTCAAGGTTGTAGCTGCTTTTGAGTGATTCCCATTGTTCCCATGAGGTATCTTTCGGGGCTAGACCTGCCCATTGGACCAAGACTAGTAATCACCTATTGTTGCTGGTCGGTGTCTCTTCCCATTTTGCATCTAAAATTTCCAGAGGAGTGATGAGAGGTTCATTTCCTTCAGAGGATGCTGGTAGGTTAGGTGGGACTTCAATATCAGAAGGATGATATGGCTTATGTAGTGAATAGTGAAAAACTGGATGAATTCTAGAAGTTGGTGGCAAATTCAATTGGTAACCCACACTGCTAATCTTCTTAACAATTTTGAATGGTCCATAGTATCTTTTTGCGAGCTTGGAATAAGTGCCTCCTGTTGCTGACGTTTGGCGGCGAGGTCGTAGTTTGACCAACACAGTGTCTCCTTCTTCGTAGCTTACATCCTGGCGCCATTGGTCTGCAAATTCCTTCATTCGTAGCTGGGCTTTGGCTAGCTTCTTTGCCAAGCTTGCAAATATTTCATCGCGTTGTGTTAGCCACTCATCGACAACATTGACATTCGAACTTCCTTCGAGATATTGTGGCAAGCTTGGTGGTTGCTTGCCGAAAGTGATCTCATAAGGTGTCTTCCCTGTGGCGGAGTGAGTCGATGTATTGTATGACCACTATGCCCAGATCAAGAATCGTCCCTATGTAGATGGCTTTTGATGCACAAAGGCTCTTAAATATTGCTCAATAACGCGATTCATGGCCTCCGTTTGTTCGTCAAATTGAGGATGGTACGCTGAGCTCATTCGGAGCTTGGTACCACTCATTTTGAATAGTTCCTGCCAGAAACGGCTAACAAATAGTGGGTCCTTATCGGAGACCAGACTGTGTGGCATGCCGTGAAACTTGCCGGAGATTTCCATGAACAATTGAGCAACGTCGGAAGCTGTGTGATGTTGGGGTAGTGGTCCCAAGTGAATTCCCTTTGAGAAGCGATCCACAATTACCAAGATGACTGAGTTTCCACGATAAATGGGTAGACTCGTGATGAAGTCCAGGGAGAGATCCTCCCATGGTCTTGCCGGAATTGGAAGAGGGCACAGGAGTCCTGCTGGACGACGATGATCAACTTTGATTTGTTGACAAGTGATACAATTGGTGATATAATGATGAATGTCTTGCTTCATTGATGCCCAGGTGAAGTTTTCATGAACTTTAACCAATGTCTTCATGATCCCCATATGGCCACCAGTGGGGGTGGAGTGGAATTCGGCCAAAATTGTCTGTAGAATTTGAAGTCCTCGTGGGAGCCAAATTCGCCCATGTTGTAGTATCAGGTCATCCCGGAGAACGCACTCGGGGTGATTGTGTGGCTTCTCTTGAATTTGCTTCTTCCTAGTAAGGAATTCCTTATTAGAGGCAAGCTCTGCTTTGAGTTTCTGCAAGAAAACACAATTAGGAATGGTTAGCATAAAAGATTGACCCTGTGGAGGATCAGGCAAGCGTGAGAGGGCGTCAGCTGCCAAGTTATGTTTGCCGGCACGGTAATGGATAGTGTAGTCGTATCCCATTAGTCGTGTGAGGTAGACTTGTTGCTCTAGAGTTTGGACTGCTTGAGCCATGAGCTCTTTCAGGCTCTTATGGTCTGTGAGGATTATAAAATGATGGCCCAATAAATATTGCCTCCATTTCTTTACGGCCGCCATGATCGCAACTAGCTCTCGCACGTACGTAGACGCTCGGAGGAGTTTCGAGCAAAAGGTTTTGCTAAAGAATGCAAGAGGGTGGTGATGGTGATGTTGGGAGAGAACTGCTCTCATGCCGATGCCTGAGGCGCCAGTCTTAATCACGAATGACACTGAGAAGTCAGGTAAGCCCAGAACAGGGGCTTGGCATAGAGCTTCCTTCAGTTTGGAGAAAGTTGTGGCAGCTTCCGATGTCCATTGAAATTGATCCTTTGTCAATAGTGTCGTAAAAGGTGCCGCCAAGGTTGCATACCCTTTGATGAATCAGCGGTAGAAGCCGGAGAGCCCCAAGAAACCACGTAGCTGCCTTACTAATTGCGGAGGTGGCCATTGCTGTACGGCGGCGACTTTCTCTAGTACTGGTTCTATGTCACCTTGCGATACCAAGTGATCTAAATACTCGACCTGCTGGGTGGCAAATGAGCATTTGGATAGTTTAAGGACAAAGCTGTTGTCGGCAAGGGTCTGAAAGGTTTGACGCAAGTGTTCCAGGTGATCGGAGAAGGTCCTGCTATAAACCAGAATATCATCGAAGAAGAAGATAACGAATTTCCACAGGTGAGGCCCAAAAATGGTGTTCATAGTTTCCTGGAACGAGGAGGGGGCATTACAAAGCCCAAATGGCATTACCAGAAATTTATAATGGTCGTGATGTGTACGAAAAGCTGTTTTGTTGACATCCTCTAGTGCCATTAGAATTTGATGGTATCCTTGAAGTAGGTCCAATTTCGAAAACCAACAAGCTCCACCTAGTTCATCTAAGAGTTCGTCGATTATCGGTATAGGGAAGCGGTCTTTAATGGTTAACACGTTTAGGGCCCTGTAGTCAACGCAGAAGCGCCACGAGCCATCCCTTTTCTTGACAAGAAGAATTGGGGAAGAGAAAGGGCTTGTATTGGGACGAATGATGCCATTCTGAAGCATCGTGTTGACTTGGGATTCAATTTCCTGTTTCTGGAAGTGGGGATAGCGGTAGGGTCAGACATTAATGGGGGAGGAGTTAGGGAGAAGGTGAATGGAATGATCGGTGGGTCTGGAAGGGGGAAGGTGTGTTGGAGGTTGAAAGAGGGTGGGAAAGAGGTTGATGATGGAGAGCATAGTGGGGTGGGTGGGTTAGGTGGTCGTGGGTTGAGGGCACACCCGGATGTGGAAAAATTCATTGGCACTGCGTGTTTGGAGGAGATGCCAGAGCTGGGGAGTGCAGATGGCCGTTAATGGTGATTCTAATGTCCCTCTGAATTCAATCAACTGTCCCTCGTGAATGAACTTCATGGTGAGACTGTTATAGTCCGTTAGGACTGGACCAAGGGACTTAAGCCATTGGACTCCGAAGACGATGTAGGCCTCGCACAAAGGGAGGACATGTAAGTCAATAGAGAAGGTTCTTCCCTGGATATGAACGATGACATTCAGGCAAACTTAAGAGCATTCAACCTGATTACCGTTGCCAACAAGGACATGTAAGGTTGGAGTTGGTTGGGGGTTCAGGCCAAGAGACTTGACGAGGTGTTCTTGCACAAAGTTGTGTGTGCTGCCTCCGTCAATCAAAATGATGACACAGTGGTGAGAAATCCGGCCAGTGATGCAGAGTGTTTCCGATGTTGAATGGCCCGATAAGGCATGCAGGCTGATTTGGGCTTGGGGCGGTTCGGGTGGGGTTTGGGTAAGTGAAATGTTGGGTGGTGTTTCGGGCTGGTTCGGGTCGCTCATTGGGTCAGAGGGGTCTTTATAAGGGCTTAGGGTGTGGTCTGGTGGGTCTTCGTCTGCGAGGAGGAGTAAAAATTGCGAGGAGCAACAATGGCCCCTCGTGAATTTTTCGTCACAATGAAAGCACAACCCTCGCTCGCGACGGCTGGCAATTTCCTCTGGGGTCAGGCGATGGATGGGTAAGGGAGGGGGTTTAGCCGGAGAAGGGAGTAAAGGGATGTTGGGGTTAGGGTTGGAGGGTTAGAGTTGGTGCGGTGGAGAAACGCCTTGAGTTGTTCAAGGATCTTTTCCTCCTGAAGACGGGCCAAGCTGGCGGCATGGACCAAAGTTAACAGCTGAAGAGCTTGCACCTCGCGGCAGACGTCAGGATCGAGACCGAAAATAAAGCAGCTCAAGAGGGAAGCTGACGACAACCCTGTGATGTGATTCGTGAGAGCTTCAAATTGGGCCAGGTAATCTTTCACCGAACCTCTTTGTGTTAATTTGAAAAAAAGACCCGTTGGGTCCTCATATGGTGATTGCGCAAATCGGGCCTTTATGGCTTGCAGGAAGCCAAACCAGGTCGACAATTGATGGTTACGAGCCATCCACTAGAACCACGCAAGAGTCGGGCCGTCCATGTAAAAGGATGCGATGGTGAGTCTCTCGGCCTCGGGGGTTGAGTGGTATTCGAAAAATTGGGTAATTTTGAATACCCACCCCGATGGGTCCATACCATCAAAATGAGGGACATCCAATTTGAGTCTGTGTGGAATAACTGGTTGAGTTTGTGGTGTAGGTGTGGCTGAGGAAAAGGAGGGTGAAGGGTTGTGGGTGGCTATGGTTTCAAGGTTCACGACACGGTTGATGAGGTCATCGAGCTTCTCTGTGAGGATGAGATGACTAGAAGCAAGCTTGGCGATAGCTTCTTCTATTCGATCCATATTTGAGTTGGATGCCATGGAGCTCAATGAAAGCACCAAGATGTTATGATCAAGCACAATATTCCTAGAATTATTTCTGCTTATCTGTTGAATTGCATTCTTCCTCTATTTATAAGTTGTCTATGATCATTCTAGAATTTAATCCTAATATATTTTGGCTTCTTCTGAGCCTTAGAGGAATTGAGAAATTGAGAAAATGCATTGATTGCCTTGAGGTCGTGGTACAACTTTTTCTAACGACAAATTTCTACAACCTTGCTGACGTGGCTGCTGTCCTCATTTGGGTGTGTAGTCATCCAGGTACCTTGGTCTGGTGATTCTCCTTTTTGCCCTTGCTTCTTATTCTTCCTTGTGTTGCTCTGTTCTTGGTGTTGGTTTTGCATTCATAACATAAGGGAAAAAATTCATTATCAAATTATTCACTATTTAGCGAAGACATGATGTGGGATGAAGTTCAGTCACAAGCTCTTCGGTAATTAGCAAAGGATTTTTTAAGTATCAAAATTTTGTTGTCATTCCCTAAAAAAATGGATAAATTATTTAGCAAGGGGACATTTTCCTCGCAAAAATTTTCATGATAGTTATAAACTCGTAATTTCAATTTAGTTAGGAACTTATTCCGTCTCAATTTGCTCGCTAAATTTTCCCTCATGAATTGCTCGCAAAGGAAATTCACAAAATATGGATAGTCAAATTCAATTTAGTGAGGGCTATTCCTTTGCTATTCCATCGCAATTTAGCAAGGTAACATGTCCATCACCAATCCTTTGCCAAATCTAGAAAAATAGATTTGTGGTTTAGTGAGGGAATTATTCCCTAGCAAATTTCTCGCATAGAGACTTCATAAAAAAATTGAAAAAAAAGGTCAATTTAGCAACAATTGTTCCTTTGATATTCCATCTCAATTTAGTGAGGAAATATTCCCGTCATCAATCTCTTGCAAAATCTAGAAAATAGATTTTTTCCTTAGCCGGAGAATTAATTCCTAGCAAATTTGTCAGTATTTAATAAAAAAACAAAACTTAATTAATCTAAAATTTTATTTGATATCAAAATAATTTAAGAATTTAATTGAAGTACTCAAAATAGATAACATAAAAAATGGTTAGTTTGGGGCTTAATCACAGTTTAAGTTTTTTTTTTCATCTCCAAAAATGTATTATGTAAGAATCGAAAGTTCTACTTATATATTTGTATAGAAATAAGGAAGATTTAAAAAAAATAATAATTCTGAATGTAACCATTAAAAATTATATAATGTAAGGTCTAAAAGTTTAAAAGTCATGTCCTATACTTTATCAAGTGGCCCTGGTCATAAGCTTGGTGTGGGCCCTGAGTCATAGCGTGGTTAGGCAAAAAAATACAGATTCAATTTAGTTATTTAAAATGACCCTTAAACTTGATGAAATTACATCTAGTTTGTATTTGTGGTTTGGCCTGCAAACTTAGCTCAATTCAATGGTTTCATATTGTGACTAACCCAAACTTGGCAAACTAGAAGAAACAAGAAAATCGATGCTACAACCACGATCAATCCATCATTGTCAATGTCTTTTCCACCACCATTATTACTATCACCATCATCATTCCACCATGGTTTCTATTGTCATTGTCACCGTCACCATCATTCCACCATCATCGTACTTTGATTACTGCCACCACTTGTGGATATAAGTAAAATAAATAAAAAGGTTTGACCATTGGATATGTTAGGGTTCGAAAAGTGTTTTTTAAGGGTGGATAAGAGGTTATTCTTAGAAAAGGATTGTGCAAGCCCTAGTAATTTAAGTGTAGACCAAAGGTTTATTTGAACCTAATATAATAGGAGAATATTGTTTTAATAAGAGAAATATAAAGGTTTACTTGAGGTGGAAGTTAAGAGTATTATAGAGCTCTAGTAGTCTCAAACTCATATATAGTGGGCAATTCTAAGTATTGGAGGGAAGAAGGACAAGGTCTAAAAATAAGAATGGTTTAGTCAACTAGAGTTAGTTATGGAAAGAAGTTATTAATAACGAAAATAAAATCCTAAGATGATAAAGAAAGCAAATTAGTTTAATGCTTAAAAGAATGGATGAGGAGAAGAAAAAAGACGTTAACAATTGAATAATGTAGATTCAATCATAGATATGAAAGATTCACAAGAGATTTAGTGAGGGCAAGTCATGCCGGATAAGGAAAAGATTCTTTAGGTAAAAGAGCCTAACATAGCTATATGTAGAGTCCTTAGAAAACTCATTGGGGCATTATGTCTTATTATTTTAAGTTGGTGTTTTCTCAAGAAACAAATGAAGGTGTGTGATGCTGAACCTAAGATTGATGCGTGAAAATTGTGCTTAATGGTAAGTGTACCATATACAACAATAACAATTGACCTAGAGTGTGAATATAATACCCTAGAGATCACCAAATAAATAAAGTTAGAAGCGGTCCAATTGAATTACAATTGAGAATAGTTTTTTTTACCTAAAAGTAAATAGAAATTACAAGGTATAAAAATAGTGAGTTTTGACAAATAAGATGCCTATGGTTGTGACTACGAAATTATCTTTGCATTTAGGACCTAAGTTGGCAGGATAAGTGTAGAGAGGTTAATTAATTTTTGTAAATTTAATTATAAATTCTCATAACAAGGTTGTTCAAAATTAATGTCACAAGAATTCAATTACTGTGTGGGTCAATTAATTAAGAGTAGTGGGTTACCAACAAATAATTAATTAGGTTTTTGAATCATCAGTCCCAAATTAGAAAAATTCAACACAATAGTCCAATTGATTGAATAAACAAGAATTTAATTAAAATAGACAGAGTTACGATTCATAGATACATGCTACATCACAATCCTAGCTTAAAGGATTTATCTAGCCACAAACATGGGGAATCATATAATCACATAAGAAAGCATAATGAATAAAAAGGAGATAAATCTTTACAAATTTCAACCCTGCTAACGATCTTCACACTTTCCCCAATCTGTAGTATTCTCACTTGCTTTTGCTCACTCACAAAAGTAAATTTCGAAAACTAAAAAACAAAAAGGTTTAGATTGAAAAAATGTCGTTTCTTTCTTTTTATAGGCCTTTGGGCCTTCAGTGACTTAGAAGCTTGCACGCCTGTGTTTAATTAAGCATGATCATGCTTCTAAGTAGTTGTCTGCCTTTTGAGGTGGGGCCTTGGCTAATGCACAACCTTGCTAACCCACAAAAAAAATATAAAAAAAAATAAACGAAGAACACGTACAAACGACTATGTCTAAAAGATATTTTTAGAAGGAAATTTCAAGAAAAAGTTATAAAGATTTTTTTTTTTAAACTTCACAATTAAATCTCAATTAAATAAAGCTATTAAACGAGACAATTAAAAAGATGGTTGCACATGATATATAGGGTTTAATGATTTTTTATCAACGGATCAATGTTAATGACTAGTATTATTAATTTTTATTAGCAAGAGTATTTGAACCGTGATCTCTTCCTTTTTTTTTCTTCTCCATTCATGACTAGATTAATTTTATATTTTCATATAAAATTTAATAATGATGTATTAATAATGAAAAATAATTTTATATTATTATCTAATAACAAATTATCATTGATATAACTTTTAAATACTTTTATAAAAGTTAATATATTTATCATAGACATTTATTTTTAATTGAATGATAATGTAAAACTTTTTTATACTATTAATGCATAATCCTTTTTCTTTAATATTTATACTAATTTATCTTAAAACTAATTGAAGTGTCTAGTCATTAACCTGTAAATTAAAATTTCATTTTATTTAACAAATTGTACACCTTTTTTCTCTATACTTAGATTTCTCAACTATTTCGACTTATGTGAACGATCGATAGTCTGATTTGTTACATTACAAATTATTGTATGTATTAGATTTATTAATCATATAATTCAAATTTATATTTACGCTTGTCATGCAACTAAACCAATGAATTCTACGTACTTCAAGTTCAACACAGAATCGAAATCATATAATTTAGATGTTCAGCGTTGAGCAACGAATTTTCAGGTAGCTGTGGACCATACTTTAATTGTATAAGTTGTGTGAAAGTTGCATCCTTGCGAATGCCTCTCCAAAAAGTATATAGTTTTTTTTTTTAATTCAAATCCTAACAACACATGCATAGAATTTATTTGAGTTAGAGTTGACTTCTTTTTGCTGCCCTTCTTATAATTAAGATTAGTTACTCTTCACTTCTATTATAACTACCTTTATTCAATATTACTATTATCCTTTGCATAATTTTCTCCTATTTTTCAAATATTTCCCTTTCTTCTCAAATTATATACACACACAAACACAAACGAACAGGTTGAGGATTTGATTATAATTATTAAGGGAAAGAACAAAGAAGAGTATTGATTATGGTGGGGCGAGTTGGATCATTTTAATAAGGTGGCTAAGATTTTAATGTCTGTAAAAGAATTTTCATTAAATCTTAAATTAAGTTTTTGAATATTTTTTTTATCGCATTTTGATCATAATTCATTTTATTTACATTAATCATACTTACTTTTAATTTCCAAAATTAATTTTAAGATAATTTTTGAAGTCTCCATCTGCAACTACAATTAATAACAATAACAATTTAAAATCTAAGAGTCGAATTTATTTGGTTAGGGTTACCCTAAGGCTATGGTGTGGGTCCGTATCTCTTTTGGTTAATTATATGTGGCTGTGAGAATTTTGAAAGAAACAAAGTTACACTGCACACTTACAATCAATTATAACATTTGACCTAGTAATAAGGTTTTGATTTAGCAATAACAAGTGGAATTAGAGTAAATTGAAGTCATGAATTCAAAATCTTCACATGACACTTTGGAAAATATTAATACTATTTAAGCAACATTACCTCAAGAAATTGATGAGCTTAATATCATAACTCAAGATTGTATTAAATGCAATTCCTTACACTATATAACTTTTGATGGAAATCTTAAGAAAATAATATTACACCCTTATTATTAGTTATAGTTTATGGTATAAATACTCATCTAACACTCAGCGTCGAATTGTCAAAAGTTAACCATAATTTCTTTTAAAATAAAAACAAAAATTATAACTTTTTTTATAAAACAAATAAATATACAGAAAACTTACATTTCATGTAATCATTTATTTTCTTAAAATCTAATGATTATAATAAATAATTAATTTTAACCATTAAGTTTTAACAAAATAAATTATTAGAACGAAGAATATACTATAAATTGTAGGAACACAATTGATTAGAAACATCAAAGGTGAAAAGTGGGAACTGAAAGATGAACCATACGTGGGACGGGAGGGTTTTCAGATCCCCATAATGGTCTTTCTTAGGTTTTATATATATTGAATCAGTAGCCACGTGAAAACATGGATAAGTCTTAAAAAAGGGTAAAAAGCTAGGATATTCTGACTTTTATTCCTTCTTTAATTATTCTTTATTTTTAAGGTAGGTGGAAAAAAGAAAGAACTATAGAGACATGTTTTTCATTTTTTGGGATAATCAATTTGTGTTTTTTATATAAAAAAATTGGACAGTAAACCATATATATATATATATATATATATATATATATATATATATATATAATCAAATACTTGAACAATGCAAAGTAATTATTTTATTATACTTGAACAATATATATATAAAAATTTCTCTCTTTTGTTTTTCTTTTTCTTATTAGGTATAAATTAGTTTTGACTTTACATAAATATAATAAAATAATTTTTAACTAAAAAATCAATAGACAACTCAACTTAATCAAACTCGTCTCTTGACATGCTCAGTTGGAGGAGGATTATGTAAATTGAGTTATGCTTGTTGAATGGATTGTTATATACTTACATACTTGTTTAACTTCTCTAGATCGTGTAAGTGGTAAGTAATTAACTCGTTATTATCTTTAAGAGCAATATTAATTGTAACTTATTTTTGTATAATATTTTATCAAAGAAAAAGAAAGAAAGGAAGCGTTTAAGAAATAAATATGATAAAAATAAATAGGAAAGCATAATAAAAAAATATAAAAACATTTCATCAATAATATTTAATTATTTATCTTCCTTAAATTCTCGGTCTATAAATTCTCAGCAAGGTATATAGATTCATGCATTCCCATGCAGAAGTGGACCCTTTATAATTAGCAGGAATCAAATTGAGTTGTACAAGTTAATCATTGTTCAGAAGATGGGCCAAACATGAAAAATCATAGTCTATCATGCACCAAATTTCTTTAGCATTTTATGATTACGCGATATTATATAATAAGCCAAGTGGTGTGAGAGTGTCATCAAGAGATGTGACATTTTTTTAATATTGAACAAAAATAATTTTATTACAGGAAAGCATATTCAAATCAACTGAAAAATTCAGTATATTTATTTTTAAAATATTTAATTTAGGTTATGTTGGATAAAATTAATTGAAAGGTTAACTTGAAGATGATAGTTAAAAATTAAAAAAAATTCCTTATTAAATTATAAAATATTCAAAAAAATTAACTATTAAAATAAATGAAAAATATAAAATAATTAAAAAACAATAAATTTATAATTTATTTAAAAATGATAAGATGAAAAATTGATAAATATATTAAGAATAAAAAGATATAAAAAATTAGAAATTAGAAGCTAACGTATTATTTCAAGTAAATTTTTAAAAAAGTCTAGAAGTTATTTTAAGAAAATTATTTATGAAACAATGAGTTTTTCAACTTTTTAAAAAGAATTTGGAACTAATTAGATTGTGTTGTCAAATATAATCTTTATCTTAAATTTTTAAGAATATTTAATATTTTCCTTCCAATGATAAAACGTTTGAAACTTTAAGGTTTAAGTATATATATATATATATATATATATATATGATCACCAAGAAGATATCACACGATTCAATTGTTGGATGTTGTGAATTTCACATTAAAAGTTATTAAAGGAAATAAATATAAAAAATTCTTTGAATAAATTGACCCGTCTTCATACAAGGAGACTGAGCCTTTCTAAACCAATTTATAAGCATTTTGAGTATATCCTACTAATATATAGAACAAGATTCGAGAAATGTTAAGGAGTATGGGCAATGACGTACTGCTCAAAAGTTTGACTTAATTACCAAACATGATATTTTGAATACTTTAAACACATCAAGTTTCTTAATTATCACTTGAAATCCACAATAGTGTTCTAAAACTACCCAAGCTAATATTCTTGAAGTAGAAAGCTCTAGAACAGTACTCATGGCTAACCATGAGAAAGAATTGACCACAAAGATCTTCAGCTGCTTATAACTCAAATTAAGATTCTCTGGAATGAGCGATACATATAATATTTGCTGAAACACGTTGAGCTTTTTACGTTGTTTGATTGTGATCACTGGTAGTTGGAACTAAATGTTATTTGATCTTTTGTTGATGTAATTTGAAACGGTACTACTGGTACCAATATATACAATACATGAATTTTTAGCTGACAAAAAAAAACGTTGTTATCATATTATTGAACAATTTCAGAATTGGAAAGAATGTGCACCAACGTGCAACGGCTAAAATGACATAGCACGTACTCAACAAATACCATTATTTATAGCTAAAACTCACGGATTGAGAGAAAGCAGAAAGAAAAGAAAAGAAAAGTCTAAGAGGGATAATTCCAACTCCAAGCACACTATTTATCATTATTCCCTCCATCATTTTCTACCACTTCTCTTAATTTAATACTCACACTTAGTGCCTTATATATATATATATATATATATATATATATATATATATATATATATATATATATATATATATATAAAATTTCCTTTATAATAGAATTGAAAAAGTAAAATAATTTTCCATTTTTATTTTCAATTTTTTCTTAATTTAAATCTATTCAACTTTCTATACAGATCTTATTTATGTTAGTTACATTTAGATAACATACACAACTCACACACATAAAGAGAAGAAGGTCAGAGAGAGACAAATGTGGAGAATTCAATCTTGGAAAATATTATATAGTAGTAATATTTTTCTACTATGGTATTAATGAATAGAATTAAAGTGCATGTGGTTAGCACCCTCGGTCATGCTTTCGGGTGTTTCGTTTTCATTAGGTACTATTGAATGGCCAAAATGTTCACCTGCCCAAGTACAACTTTTTCTCTATCTAAACATACAAATATTGCTGCGATCTTTGACTAATGCTAAAGGATCTTCTTTTTCGAAGTATCGGTATGCATAAAAGGATTTAGATGCTTAGTACGTTAATTGGATCATGACGCAACTCATTCAAGCAAACCCACTAAATTAAGCTCACAGATTTATGTGATCGGAATCTAACTTCACACATGGGAGAAATTTGGAACAGAATCGTTTTAAGGTGGATTCTTGGATCCTAAATAAGATTTGGATCTTCTAAGAAGTGACTGATGATCACAACTCGAGGAACAGGGAAAAAGTCAAACATATAGATGATTATCAATTAATCACCACCATTGTTAATATTCAATAGATACATACGAGCCCCTTGCTCACTAATTGTTTAAAATGCGAGAAAATAAGAAAAAGAGAAAAAAATTCGATTATAAAGAGTTAATTATTTTTTTGAAAAAACTTATTTTTTATTTAATTAAAAAATTATCGTTATGCACAATTTTTTTTATCCTTCTTTTTCTTTAACTAATCATGATATTAGGCTATTAGCGTCTCTCTCAGACACAAGTTATGTGAACACCCAAAAGATATTCTGCTTTGGCAACTGGTTTCGATTCATATAGGGAACTCCTGCAGTCCCACATGCTTAGCTATATTATATAGTAAACAATGTCTTATAATTAAATACAGACGGATATATATATATATATATATATATATATATATATATATATATATATATATATATATATATATATATATATGTATATGTATAATAGTATGCATTTCTAGCAGTGGATTTAGGATTCAAAGTAAGTTAGGGTTTTTTTTAAATATATTTATTATTATATGTATATAGAAAATATAAAAAAATAAAATATCCAATCGAATAAAGTGTAAAAAGAATAAAATATAAAGAAAAATTAGTCAATAAAAAAAATCACAGACAACTAAAAAATTAAATGCAGCGGGATCAAATTATAAATACAGGGGGAAAAAATTAATTATACTACGTATATCTTTATATTTGTTTAAAGTCTGGTGCACGTACACACTCTCAATATATGCTCCATACATCAGTGTATATCTTATATTTTAGTTGTCGATAACTTGACAGAAAAAGAAAGAAATGAAAAATAAATAATTGATATGATTGATAATGTAATTCGATAGAAAGAAAGAAATAAAAAATTTATTGATTGAGTATTTAAAATTTTGAATATCAAAATATAATCATTTCTTTATTTTAAAGACTTGTTTTGTCATTAAAATTAAGATGGTTATCATTTGACCTTATATAATTAATTAATATAATTGATACTATGTCATATTTACGTGATGCAGATCTTTTTCGAGGCTTACAACTTGGATTGATAGCTGCTATACCATTCATTGACAAAGATAATAGGTCATCATTGGTTCAGGTTTCGGATAAAATCTTCCTGTAATATGGTTCAATGCTTTGTGACTATTGTCGAAAACCCATTAATTAAGCTAGCTCTAAAAACTTAACAACAATAAGGAAATAATTTACATGTAGTTTTTAAAATTTACCATTGAAATTTTAGTGACGCCAACATTAGTGACAAAAATTGCCATTGGTAACGAAAATATTTTTTTGGAGCTTAGTTATTGAGTTTTAATTATCGTGATTGACTAAATTTGCCAAAATGATCTAGAGATCGAGGTCCATCATAATAAGTTTTAAGAAAATGAAATTATTAAATGCATTTCTTAAGTTTATACTATTATTAATCTTAAATTAAATAAATCAATAAAATTATATAAAGAGAAAATTTGCCTGAGTAGTATTTCTGCATGAGAGTTGGTGAATGAACAAGGGTTACTGAAATGGGGTCGCAAGGGAAACAAATGCTCAGACGCTCAGCCCTAGCTGCACGCCGAAAAAGGTGCTGCTACACATCTTGGCAACAAACAACAAGCTTGACATGGTTCGCTAAACCCGTTTACACGAATAACGTGTTTGATGATTTGCCTCTGTGAAAGAGAGAGGTTCTATTTCTTTCTAGTCATCACACACAATGTCAAAATGATTCTCAAAAGGTTCATTCAGCTAGCGTTTCCATGTGGGTCATCCCAATCCACTACCTTTCCCTTCAACTCCCTTGTTTTCTCCACTAACGTGCAAAATAATTAATGCGTGCATGCCCCTTAACCCTGTGTCCCCTTTCTACACCATATGTTATATCAGTTCAGGACTCCTGTTCCCACCTTAGTTTGACCACGTTCAATGATTCCATCATTAATTATATATATTCCTTAGAATATAACTTGCAATGACTTGCGATTCCTTAGAGTATATGCTAAACAAATCTCAGTTTAGTAAACAGTGCTTGTAACGTGTCCACTTTCTACTCTATAGTTTGAATGTCACACCCGCAATTACCAATTACTTTATGATATATCATTCGATCCTTATCATATATAGCATAAATAATAAGCTATAAACAAAGTAACATGTTCTGTTTTTTTTTTTTTTTATTTGAGAATAAAAAACAAGTATCAAAGTTTATAATAATTTAAGCTCCTACTCAACTAACTAATTAGCTAGACTTCTTTAGTAGTAACGTATTTCGTTTCTAGTTGGAATATCACTGCAAGTACCGCAATAAGCAATTACATTATTGTGTAACTATAATTTTTTTTAATTAGAATTGAATAAGATTCAATTCAATACTTTATATTGACTTCTAATATAAACTTCTGTTATAAAGATTGAGGTAGAAACTCTAATTTTTATTTGAAAAAAGTTAAAAAGTACTTAAAAAAATACAGCTAAGTTTTTCCCTTAATAATAATGTAAGAGTTGAACGTTGATCATTCTCTCTCTCTCTAGTTGCATACTTGCAGGTTCTGAGGGATCAAGGAGTTTATTGAGCACATGTCAATTGATCTGACATCTAAAATCGTATAACGTCTTGCATATTGTTAACAGAAAACTGTCACAAAGTGCAGAAACATCTAAGGATAGTTAGGAGCCATATGCACAGATCGAATTAATATATCTGCTCAAAGAAGCATGTGGGTCCATTCTATGTTATCAGCACGTTGCTGCTGCTCCGCACAATCAAATATTACAATTATTTCATCGTTAGATATGTTAGAAAATGTCACCAACTTATGCTAGACTTAAAATCTTGATTAAGTTTTAAATTGATCAATAGTTTTGCATTTCTTGGACTTAGCGGTCTTAGCTAAATTTATATGATTAATTTGTTTGTGGACACAATTTTAAAATTTGAAAATCATTACCTTCTGAGAGTTGGAGAAATCATAGCCTATAATTGTAGGTCTTGTCAGAATTCATGGACATTGGCTAAGATGATGAGATCAAAAGAGACTAAACAGTGCATTTGCTATACCTGCACATGAAGCTACGTACTAAGCCAGAACAGTTTCATTGATAAATGTATGTTGTACTAGTTATACTTTCTGTGTGCTTATATTTATGGTGGATAATCATATAGGCTAGGTTGCTAGCTAGCCATGTGGATATGTCTTTTGCAAGACATTCTTCATATGCATGGAGCCCTCTTACCGTGGGTATACTATGCAAAGGTACAAGTATAGCTTTTCCTCCAAGTATGTTGCTAGAGATATTACCAACTATGAATGCTTGATTGGTTGTTAATTTGGTTGATTACCTTTTACTTGTGTGCTTAACCAAAATTTAACTCTTCACCCATATATATATTATATTATAATAACTAGCATGATTTTAAAAAACTGTCAGCAACTGTAATTTTGACTGCAAAGTAAAAGTTTTTGGTCTCATCACACACACATTGTGACTGCTTTGGCTGCATTTACTCGTAATGTAAAGGTCTTAAAGAATAACGACAAAATCACAATTGTTACTAAAATTTAAAGAGTTGTGATATTTAGACATTTAAAATTTTCAAACATCCCATGAACACTTCTATATATTTTGTTATATCTTTTTATTCTTTTTACATCATACTAGTAATTTTATCAATCATTTATCTCTCTTCTCTTCCTATCTCAATGTGAATTCAAGCAAAGTGAACTGAGTTTTCTTAACATGGACAAAGAGAATGTCAATGGAAAATGTAAACGCTGGAGTTTTGGTCTCCATGATGATTAATCACACACAATACTGTCGTAAGACTTACACAAGCATGCCAAAAAAGATGTTCCATCAACAAGATATATGAACTTAATATATTTCAGCATCTTTCAGGAAATTGTGCTTCTCATCCTCATCCTACTTTTTCTTGCAGCTTCAATGGGGTATGCCCCCCTATCTGTTTGCTGAAGAGAGTACTTTTTGCATATTGCTGTACAAATGAAATAATTCCCAGCGATGAGAAGCCAATTAGGTTTCTATAATATTTTATGGATACTATATGCCCAAATTTCATTTTCCATCAGTCTATTCAATTAATCCCTCGACCTTCAAAAACATCATCTTTGTTTAGTCATGGTGAATAATGAGATCACTTTGATTTTTTTTTTTGGGGTAATGTGGGCATGAGTCGTGTGTCGTGTAGCACTTCAATTTTTTCCATAGTATTGTGGGTACATAGGTTGTTAATTAATGGTCCATATATTACCTTATAGAAGAGTGTAATTATTGAGAGGGCACAGAAGCAAAATCAGAATTTTCTATGATCAAAGCAAAGAGTGCCTTTGTCAAAGTATAGTCTTTGACGCATGAAAGGAGAAGATTACAAGGACCCTTTTTACTTGAGGGAGCATAATACATGGTGGGTGCCACTTGGATATGAATTATGATAAGGGCAATTTTGGAGATGCGTCAACACTTCGGCCAACAGTAAAAATAAATAAATAAAACAAATAAATATTTTATGTATGCTTTTATGATGTAACAAAAATAGTAACTCAATCCAACTGCAACACGATTGTGTCCGATAAACTTGCGGTTTAAACCAAAAGAAACTTACTTTTCTCTTTCTTGACACCCTACGATTTAATGTCTAATATGTTTTCATGAGGAAGAAAAGTTTTGGTTAGAAATATGGAAAAGAAGAACTCCTTGCTAACAGTGTAACAGTACTATTTGACTCAATAACGACCTAGTTGGGTCCTCTAAGCTTAGCTGTGAATGGATAGCCATCCCTCACATAGGATCCATTACAGATTTATAGTTAAAGGACTGTTCCGACTATTGATTGAATTAAATTATTAAAGGTATGTTTGGGATCGGAGTTGGTTTTGATGGAAAATAGAAGGGGACAGTAAAATCTTTTTAGTTTTAAATTAAGAGAAAATAAAAGAATATTAAATTTATGCTAATTTGTGATTTTATCTTGAAACATTATCATATTAGAAAATATTTATTAAAAATAAAAAATTGCCTTCTTCTTTCTTTTCCTTCTCTCAAATTTCAAACGCACTCTAAGTAGCTCAAATGGTATTAAAAGAATAGCAAACTTCCAAACCGAAATCTCAGACTTAAAGCAGGTCAAATGGTATAAAAAAATTGCAAAATTTAAATCTCAGACTTACGAATTTGTCAAGAAATTGATAATTTAAATTTTGAAACACAATAATAAATATTTTATTTTCTTAATATATACTATTCTTCGTATATTCTTGAGTGTGTGGGTTCGGATATGCTATATGTAAACTTGCCAGAACACAAACTGATATTCATATGCATAGAAAGTGTGTCAAATTGTTTCGAGGCCAATTACAGTTACCACAACACAAAATTCTTAATTTTCTACTTTTCAACAATTGGAAAGTGAATTCTTAGTTGTAAAAGATAATATGGTAAGTAACATAGTTTATTTTGATTTAATATATATATATATATATATATATATATATATATATATATATATATATATATATATATATATATTTTTGTTAGATAATTATTAATAGGAACTCAATCTTCCTAAAGAAATTATTGTTAATGTAAATGACAATTTTTGTTATGAATTTACGAAGATTTTTTGTGGCATGTGAAATTGATGACCGACATTATAATCTTTTTTTTTATTAAATGTTTAATTTGTAAATATATATTTTTTTATTAATATTTTGATTTATTACTAATGTAATTAAAGTTTTAAAATATATGATTATAAAATTCTTGCATGAAATTTGTTGAATGTATATTTTGGATGAACTTTAATTTTTATACTTGACCTCCTCTATCATCTTGGTCTAGCTTCGATCCTAGTTTAGATATTTGTTTGTTAAGAGTGATATATTTTATAGTGAATAATATCTATGAAAGTGTATCTTTTAATTGAGTTTAACGTGTCATTAATGTAATTCATCTCATCTAATTAGATAAGACTTTTGTGATTGTTGTTGGTTTCAATCCACCATAAGTCTCTAAATATTAATTCTCATAGTGCTTTATGCCATGCAAAAGTTCATCTTCATAGTTGTGAATTTGACTTTGTGAAACATCTATATGTAGAAACCGAGGTACTATATAACTTGTGCTAATAGAACCTTTGAGAGGTTAAGGGAGTTCACAAAAAATTATTTGGATGGATCGAAAATTGACATTGAAGATGGTCCCCTTATGCTCAATTGACCCATTCCTAAGACAAAAGACAGCTGCCCAACAAAACTATACACTCTTCTTCACACACTCCTTGGCTCCACCCTCACACTCACACCCACTCTCACCTCAATGTCCTCATCCACTCTATCTTGTTGTCAAGCCTCACAATGCTTCACCCTCCCACGTGACCTTGTATTCACTTTTTGAGAGGTTATTTGAAAGAATTGGATCTTGGTAGGACCTAATTCTCTTGCATGAGAAGAAGCTCATGCTCGCTAAATCAATCACAATCTATTGTTGGACAAGTTTTTACAATTTCAATCTCTTTGCCTGCTTAGTAAAACATGTTGCTATTCTAGTGGCAGGAACTCTGATTTAGATAATCTCTTGAACAATTGATTGGAAATGAAGAATTTGGCATTATTAACTATGATTTCATTTTGACTATTTCACAAAAAGAGATGTCATCAAATTGTTATTTTCACAGAAAATCGAGTCTATGTTGAAATATTTATATTATGACATAAAAGTTCAGCTTCTATATAACTAGCAATAATATATTTCTTTGTATATGATTAGTGATTACATCATAATGATGTATCACCCCAATTTTGCATGCACAACTCAACTTAAATTGAGTTTCAATTCATTGAAGCTTCTTAAAGTTAGACACAATTATTTGTATTTTAGTATATACAATAGAAACCAACCCATTTTATAAAACGATGGAATGCACTTTTCTTTTCCTCTTTAACACTTGAATCTTAGCTTTACTTTTCACATGCGCTTGGCTATGATTCCATGTTCTTTTTATTTTACCTAGTTTGCTATAGCAGGCTTTAAACTCATTTGATCATCTTAACCTTTTCTTGTAGCTTTATGCTTGTGTGACTAGGGCACTATCTGATGATGCTGTGTCCAAAGATGCTACCTACCTTAGTGGAGAAAGATATTAACTCATTGCATTTTCCTAACTCCCATATTGCACACCAATGTCTTGTTTGCAATCAAAGTGTTTGGCAACATGAAAGCATCATCTAATGGAAGGTTGGTGAATTTTCCACACCTGCAGTCAACCATTGATGGGTAATCAAGCACCCTCTTGTCTCATGCACAAACCCCTAACTAGGAGCAAGATAAGAGAAAAGGCAAAAGGGAAATAATTAAAATAGTGACAAAGCTACCTTCATTTTCCAAAGATAATTAAAGCTGATGCACATCATCCAAGTTGGCAATAAAGCACAGGCCATGAGTTGAAAACAGGATGAAAGAAAAGAAAAAGAAAACATTTGTGTTTGAAATGTAAAAAAATGAGCTTTTTTATGTGTTCATAAAATATTTGATTTGATTTACAAATCAAAGTCGTGTTCAAAATGTTGAAAATAGGAAATGATTTAATTTTTTAAAATCACAATTTTAACTATTTTATATCAAATTCGATAAGATTTGTCATGATCGATGGAAAAGACTATTAAAATTAAAAAAAGCAAATTCTATTTTGACTGTCTTTATATTTTTGCAAGAGTGTAGTCTGTACTCGATCTATGCTTGTTAATCAGGAAGTGATCTTGATATATGCATACAAAAGAAAAAAAAGGTGAATCAACAACAATTTTAATAAATTAAACTAATGTGAATTTTCCTTATATGCATTGGCCGTTTTACTTTTGCTAAATAATTTAACTAAATAAATCCAAATTAATTTCATTTATAACTAATTCTAAACATATAGTGCTTGATTTCTAAGTCTATTTGAATGTATTTTTTCGGTGTTGATTTTCAAATATAGAATTTGATTTCTAATGATATCAAATCAATTCCCAGCAGATTTAAAGATTCCAAAAATATAGTGTTTCTCTTTTGTGAAAAGCTTAGGGTTTTTTTTTTTTCTTTCTAAAAGATGATTGGAAGCTCTTGAATGCTCAAGTGAGATTGTTCCCCTTCTCCTTCCAATTTCGCTCTCAATGTCTTCCCACCATCGTTTGCCTCCTCTCTTCTTTCTATTGCACGAGTGGATTGCACATATCGTGGCAGACATCAACAAGCAGACAAGTAGCCGCAACGAAAGTTTGGTTATTGCATAAATTAAAGAGATTCGAAATAGAAGTCAACACTGCACTTTATTGGATTCGAAGGATTTAATTTGCAGCTTCTATGCATTTCCATCGTCCTTTAATTATATAATCCCCAACGGGAAAGGGTCATATGAGAAATTAACGAAATATAACTTTGATTAATAAGTTGGTATGATCCTTTGTCCTTTTTATATTTTCTCAAACATGCTTTATTGCTTTGTCATATATATTTAAATCTTTTCCCAAAGGAATATTCTGCCAACATTCCGCAAATGTAAAGATCACGGAGATTTAGACATAACATAGTAATGCCAATGGCCTAGCTTGCAACCCACTAGCATCTATTTTATTAAGAAGCAGCCACACGATAGGTTCAAATTTTAGAATTTGAGACTTCTAAATTGAAAACAGAATCATTTAAAATTTGGAAAAAATAACTATGCATGTGCTAGGTGTTTTGCTTTAAAGGGAAGGGGAGTATATATAGCAAAAGTACTGATTTTTTTTTAATTATGTTAATTTAAAATGAATTATATTTACAAACTATTTTAATTTAAATCAATAATAGCTCTTATACGAATCTTATCATGGAGTTAAGTCCAAAAACACTGATTCACTGAATGGTCATGCTGAACTCACCATTTCTTTCTTACCAAATCTTAACAACTTATAATTTTAATTATAAATCTAATTGGTCCACACAATTAGGAAGGAAATTTTTATGTGATCACAAATAATGAACATGGATTTAAATAGTGAATTACATCACGTAACCTGTCCCTAACATTTTGTAATTGCATTTTGCGTCGGCCAACTGAAACTTGTAATTCACAACCATGTAAATTGCAAGTAATCTAAGATCTATCTTAGTAGTAATCAGATGAAGGTAAAGGAGTGCAACTATAAAGTATTTCTTTTCATAACTCTTGTCATATATCTTCACGAAAAAAAAAAAACAGCTATAAAATGAAATATTATAGGCAAAGCGTAGGCCCAATATGTTACGTTGGGTCACTCCATCACGAGGACAAATACTTAATGCACCTTAATTTTTACTTGGCGATGCACTCCATAATTAAAAATTGACACCCCAAATGGACTTAACTGCCCTTCATTCCCTATACCGCCCCCTTCCACTCTCTCAGTCAACCCTAGCATCCCATTGCCTTTTTTTTTTTTTTTTTGTAATCTCCCAACACACTCTAAAAAAGACTAAAATTTTTAGTCCTTTAAGTATATTAAACATTGATTTTACTCAAATTTAAAACTTCGTATTTTGGTCTCTTATTCTTATAAATATACTGTACTACTATTTGGTCTCATTCACTAACAATGTTAGTTTGATAGTTTGAGTGAATGGAAATAACAGGGTTATCTACTGCCACGTGTGATAATGGTGTTACGTTTACTCTAATGTAGCCTAGCTAGACACAAACTCGCGCTGTTGGGCATGTTTATAAATAGTTAAAGAAATATTTAAATAAATTATTTGTTTGATGAATTAAATTTAAAAATATAATTGTTAATGATATTTTATATCATTTTCTATTAAAGAAGATAAAAAAATAATGTATAAATTAAGATATTTTTTATTTATGAATATATTTATAAGGGAATAGTCTAAAATTGGAGGCTGGTCACTCAACTAAAGTGTTGAAATATAAACTTGATTTGGGTCCAAATTAATTATTTGGTTCCTTGGACTTAGTTATTTTGGGCTTAAGTAATTATGGGTCATGTTTCTAGAGAATTCTTGTAGTGTTTGGAGTGTCTAGATATTTCTTATGATTGTAATATTCTCTAGAATACTCTTTGGATCTCTAGAGTTGAGAACTCTCTAGAATTAGTGTGTCTAGAGTTCTCCTTAGAGTAGTATAAATAGAGATGTAATCCTACACATTTGTATCAAACAAAAATATAAAGTTCTTTCCTCCATAAAGAATTCTCCTTCCTATCAAGTGTCTATTCAAAGTCTCCAATATTCCTAAACACTTTTCCTAAACATAAAAGCCTTATTTCCAACAAAGTGGTATCAGAGCTTCAAGATCCTCAAAAGATGGCGAATGGAGGTTTTCCTTTCCAAATGCCGATGCTCACAAAGAACAACTATGATAATTGGAGTATCAAGATGAAGGCGCTACTAGGAGCTCAAGATGTGTGGGATATCGTAGAGAATGACTTCGAGGAGCAAGATGAAGCCTCGCTAAGCCAAGGTGTAAAGGAGACGTTCAAGGAGTCAAGAAAGAGAGACAAGAAAGCTCTCTTTCTCATTTATCAATCGGTGGATGAAGATACATTTGAGAAGATATCCAACGCAACGACGGCCAAAGAAGCATGGGATAAGCTTCAAACTTGCAACAAAGGAGTTGAGCAGGTAAAAAAGATTCGTCTTCAAACTCTTAGAGGTGACTTTGAGCGTTTGTTTATGGAGGAGTCCGAGTCAATTTCTGATTATTTTTCTCGAGTATTGGTCGTAGTCAATCAACTTAAAAGAAATGGTGAAGATGTTGATGAGGTGAAGGTCATGGAAAAAATACTTCGAACTTTAAATCCAAGTTTTGACTTCATTGTTACCAACATTGAAGAAAACAAGGATTTAAAGACCATGACTATTGAGCAACTCATGGGTTCCTTACAAGCATACGAAGAAAAACAAAAGAGAAAAATTAAACAAAAGGAGGCTACGAAGCAACTACTACAACTCAACGTAAAGGAAGCAAACTATGCAAATTACAAGAGCCAAAGAGGACGAGGTCGCGGCCAAGATCGTGGACGTGGACGAGGACATGGAGGAGAAGGAAGAGGTGGTTACAACAACCACTCCAACAAATTCAACAATGGAGAAAGAAGTTGGAATCCACAAGTAACAAGAGGTCGTGGAAGAGGAAATTCATGGTTGAGGTATGACAAATCACAAATCAAGTGCTTCAATTGCAACAAGATTGGTCACTATGCATCCGAGTGTAGATTCTCGAAGAAGGTTGAAGAGAAAGCTAACTTTGTAGAAGAAAAAGGCGGAGAAGAAGAAACTTTGCTACTCGCGTGCCAAAACAAATTTGAAGAGAAAAGAAACAAGTGGTACCTCGACACCGGCGCAAGCAACCACATGTGCGGCGATAAAAGCATGTTCGTGGAGATCAATGAAGCGGCAACTGGCGATGTCTCATTTGGAGATGACTCAAAGATACCAGTCAAAGGCAAAGGTAAAATTCTCATACGTTTGAAGAATGGGAGTCATCAATTCATATCCAATGTCTACTATGTGCCTAACATGAAGAATAATATTTTGAGCTTGGGACAATTATTAGAGAAAGGCTATGACATCCATTTGAAAGAACATAGTCTTTTCTTAAGAGATTGTAGACATAACTTGATTGCTAAGGTGCCTATGTTAAAGAATAGAATGTTCCTCTTGAACATTCAAAATGATGTGGCAAAGTGTCTCAAGGCTTGCTATACCGACTCTTCGTGGCTATGGCATCTACGGTTCGGGCACCTCAACTTCGACGGTCTAGAACGTTTAGCGAAGAAGGAGATGGTGAGAGGCTTGCCTAGCATCAACCACCCAGACCAACTTTGCAAAGGATGTCTAATTGGGAAGCAATTTCGTAAAAGTTTTCCAAAGGAATCAACAACAAGAGCAACAAAGCCGCTAGAGCTCATACACACCGATGTCTGTGGACCAATCAAACCCAATTCATTTTGTAAGAATAAGTACTTTCTCCTCTTTATTGATGATTATTCCAGAAAAACCTGGGTTTATTTCTTGAAGGAGAAATCAGAAGTGTTTGAAAACTTTAAGAAGTTCAAAGCCCTCGTGGAGAAAGAAAGTGGTCTTTCCATCAAGGCCATGAGATCTGATCGAGAAGGAGAGTTCACTTCAAATAAGTTCAACAAATATTGTGAAGACCATGGAATCCGTCGCCCACTGACAGTGCCAAGATCGCCACAACAAAATGGAGTAGCAGAGAGAAAGAACTGGACCATACTTAACATGGTGCGAAGCATGCTCAAAAGCAAGAAGATGCCGAAGGAGTTTTGGGCTGAAGCAGTGGCATGTGCAGTTTACCTAACAAACCGTTCCCCAACAAAAAGCGTGCATGAGAAGACACCACAAGAAGCATGGAGTGGAAGGAAGCCCGGGATCTCTCACCTCAAAGTGTTTGGAAGCATTGCCTATACCCATGTTCCAAACGAAAAGAGGACAAAGCTCAATGATAAAAGCGAGGAGTACGTGTTTGTGGGTTACGACTCAAGATCCAAGGGGTACAAGCTCTATAATCCAAATAGTAAAAAGATCGTCATAAGTCGCGACGTGGAGTTCGACAAAGAAGATTGTTGGGATTGGAGTGTTCAAGAAGATAAGTATGATTTTCTTCCTTATTTTGAAGAAGATGATGAAATTGAACAACCAATCATAGAGGAACATATTACACCACCTGCCTCACCGACACCAAGGCTGGATGAAACAAGTTCAAGTGAGAGGACACCGCGACTAAGGAGCATTGAAGAGATTTATGAGGTAACCAAAAACCTAAACGACATTAACCTCTTTTGTCTTTTTGGTGATTGTGAGCCTCTAAGCTATCAAGAAGCGGCGGAAAACATAAAGTGGAAAGACGCCATGGACGAAGAAATCAAGTCAATCACGAAGAATGATACGTGGGAACTTACTACACTTCCACGAGGACACAAAGCAATTGGAGTAAGATGGGTGTACAAGGCAAAGAAGAATGCTAAAGGAGAAGTGGAGAGATACAAAGCAAGATTGGTGGCTAAAGGCTATAGTCAAAGACAAGGAATTGACTATGATGAGGTATTTGCTCCTGTTGCTCGTCTTGAAACTATTAGACTGATCATTTCTTTGGCAGCCCAAAATAAATGGAAGATCTATCAAATGGATGTGAAGTCAGCCTTCTTGAATGGTTTTCTCGAAGAAGAAGTCTATATTGAGCAACCACTGGGCTATGAAGTAAAAGGGCAAGAAGAAAAAGTCTTGAAGTTGAAGAAGGCGTTGTACGGTCTCAAGCAAGCACCGAGAGCTTGGAATGTTCGAATCGACAAGTACTTTCAAGACAAGAACTTCATCAAGTGTCCATATGAGCATGCACTCTATATCAAAGCGCAAAGTGGAGATATTTTGATTGTGTGTTTGTATGTAGATGACTTGATCTTTACAGGGAACAATCCAAGCATGTTCGAAGAGTTCAAGAAAGATATGTCAAATGAATTTGAGATGACGGATATGGGGCTCATGACATATTATCTCGGCATCGAAGTAAAACAAGAAGACAAAGGAATTTTCATCACCCAAGAAGGCTATGCCAAAGAAGTCCTTAAGAAGTTCAAGATGGATGACGCCAATCCAGTTGGCACCCCGATGGAATGTTGCAGCAAGTTGAGCAAGCATGAAAAAGGAGAGAATGTGGATCCAACTCTTTACAAAAGTTTGGTTGGAAGTTTACGTTACTTGACATGTACAAGGCCGGATATTCTCTATGCTGTAGGAGTAGTAAGTCGCTACATGGAAGCTCCAAACACAACTCACTTCAAGGCGGCAAAGAGAATCCTTCGATACATCAAAGGTACAACAAACTTTGGCTTGCACTATTACTCTTCTGACAATTATGACATTGTTGGCTATAGTGATAGCGATTGGAGTGGAGACTTGGATGATAGAAAGAGCACTACTGGTTTTGTGTTCTTTATGGGAGATACTGCTTTCACTTGGATGTCAAAGAAGCAACCAATAGTCACACTATCAACTTGTGAAGCCGAGTATGTCGCTGCCACATCATGCGTTTGTCATGCAATTTGGCTAAGGAACTTGTTGAAAGAGTTAAAAATGCCACAAGAAGAACCTATGGAAATATGTGTTGACAATAAATCAGCACTCGCTTTGGCAAAGAATCCAGTCTTTCATGAAAGGAGTAAGCACATCGACACCTGTTACCACTTCATAAGAGAATGCATTGAGAAGAAGGAGGTAAAGTTGAAGTATGTGATGTCTCAAGATCAAGCTGCCGACATTTTCACAAAGCCACTTAAGTTGGAAACTTTCGTGAAGCTAAGGAGTATGCTTGGAGTCACAAATCAAGTTTAAGGGGGGATGTTGAAATATAAACTTGATTTGGGCCCAAATTAATTATTTGGTTCCTTGGACTTAGTTATTTTGGGCTTAAGTAATTATGGGTCATGTTTCTAGAGAATTCTTGTAGTGTTTGGAGTGTCTAGATATTTCTTATGGTTGTAATATTCTCTAGAATACTCTTTGGATCTCTAGAGTTGAGAACTCTCTAGAATTAGTGTGTCTAGAGTTCTCCTTAGAGTAGTATAAATAGAGATGTAATCCTACACATTTGTATCAAGCAAAAATACAAAGTTCTCTCCTCCATAAAGAATTCTCCTTCCTATCAAGTGTCTATTCAAAGTCTCCAATATTCCTAAACACTTTTCCTAAACATAAAAGCCTTATTTCCAACATAAAGTTGGTTAACGTGAAGATAAAAGTAAGCATTATGTATAAATTTTATAAGAACGATATAAGAATAAAGTGAAATTGACATAATAAAGTAGCCAAATAAATATATTTCATGAAAGAAAAATAGTCAACCATAATGGTAAAAAAACATAAAAATGATATGAATAAAACACCGAAAATTGTTAATTTAAATAAACTTTTTTAATTTATTTCTTTTCGCTTGTGACCTGCTGTTGATTTTTTTTTCTTTGTTATGCTTCTCTTTAAACTTTGAAGTAAGATTGACTATTCATCAGAAGATGTCAGAACAGTTTGTTTATTCATCTTTGTTCTTAATGGATTTTCTGAGATTAAATAAACTTCATTTGATGATGAAGATGTATCTTTTGACTTTTTGGATGCTTGCAACTTTGAGCTTTTACTTATGACATATTGTTTCTCCACATTTTTCTTTAATGAACTTTCTTCTTCTTTTGACGATGAAGATGCATCTTTTGACTTCTTGGATAGTTGTAGCTTTGGACTTTAACTTGTGATAATTTGTTTATTACCCTTTTCTTAATGGACTTTATGAGATTTGATAAACTTCTTCATTAGATGATGAAGATGCATCTTTTGACTTGTTGGATGCTTTAAAATTAGTTTTTTTTACCTGACTCATCTAATGATATTGGTTGTGGTGAATTGAACTCCTTTTTTTTTTTTAATAAAAATATTAGTTAGTGGATGAAACTATTAATATTTTGTACAAAAAATGAAAATGAATTATAAATATGCTAACATGTTTAATTTCTTTGAGGAGAGGATCATGCTGAATGATATTTTTTGGGATAAAAGTCCTTGTGACGGCATAGGTTTGAAATCATTCCTTTAAGTTGTGAGTTGTGAGCATGATTTCAAAAATAAAAGTGTTTGCAATAGGTATACAATATTGGGGTATGTTAGTCTTATTTGATTGCATTTTGGGTATGAAGGAGTTCAGATGTTGTTGTGTTTAGAATTTGTTGTCCATCTCGATTGGACATTGTGAATGTTGATACACCAGTGTCATGAGAGACTTTCAATTGTATCTTGAACCTAAAAAAGATTTTAAATTATTTATTTATTTATTTATTTATGTTATAAAAAGTAATTCATTATATATAAAAATTAAACCTTGTTGTTGGGTATTTGGCTATTTGCATTCTCTACAAGTGTATTAATTTTCCTCTTTTGTAACTTTCTTTTGGCATCTCTCACATGTAACATAATTCCAACCAAACGTATCGTCAATCTCATTGATTGTTGTTACATGAATTGTGAACACATTATCTTATTATTTTCTATATGTTAAAACTAAGAAAAAATAAAGTATTATGAATATGAAAGTCATGGTAGGTTAGCATACTTGTGATTCTCATACTCATTTCATGGACATTATATCTTGCAATGATTACATTCTCTTGTCAAGATCAATATTGGAAGAACTTTGAGAAGATAATTATTTTATTTGATAGATGTTGCTCCATTTTTTTCTACAAAGTAGTTATTTAGAATAAAATTTATAATTTTTTAACTGCATCAATCAAAGAATTAGAATAAACTAACGATTTTGTTTGCTGAATGTTACAAAAATGTGTATAACAAAATAAAATAAAAGAAGGAAGTTTATTTTACCCTATCTTGAACTTTGCAAAACTAAGGTTGTCTAGGTTGATATAGATCCTTGTATTTGAAGTTGAGTTGATTGAAAACTCATATGAGAAATAATAAAGGTTTGTGTGGCAATGTCTCCGACTTGGAACCATGCCCAACATCAAGTGACAAATCTCAAAATCATAAAACTAACAAAGGCATATTGGTATTTTTACCCATTGGTTTGGGTACTTTAATACTAGCATTGTTTGCCTTTGGAGTCTCACATCATCTTTGTCGAAGTTCAAAGACAAAAGAAAACCAGGATGCGAAATCACCAGTCCAGAATCTATTTGCAATATGGAGTTTTGATGGAAATTTGGTCTATGAAAACATAGTTGAAGCCACAAAAGATTTTGACAACAAATATCTCATTGGGGTTGGAGGACAAGGAAATGTTTACAAAGCAGAATTGCACACAAGTCAAGTTGTTGTGAAGAAACTCCATTAAGTCCAAATGGAAAAATGTCCAATATTAAAGCTTTCACAAGTGAAATTCAAGGTTTGGCAAAAATTCAACATCGTTACATTGTGAAGTTATATGGATTTTGTTCTCATTCAGAATTCTCATTTTTGGTGTATGAATTCTTGGAAAGGGAAGCATGGACAAGATTTTGAAAGATGATGAAAAAGCAATTGTGTATTGCAGGATCAGTGCCATTAAAGGTGTAGCAAGTGCTTTATGCTAAATGCATTATGATGGAACCCTCGAACCCTGATTTGCGGATCCAATTTTTAGCTTCAACAAGGGAGCCAATTTGGGGCTCTATGAAATTGGGAAAAATAAAAGGAAAAACGAAATTAGAGAAGAAGATGGAAATAACAACGCCATAATCTTGGGATATTGATAAATTGAGGATGATTCGCCACAAAGAATATAAGAATCTAAGGTTTCATACAAGAACCAAGAGAGATACTCTCTTAACTGTGTCTAATTTGAAAATTTCATAAAAAACTGTCAACAAAGTGTTTAAAGAGTTTATTTATAACTCCTATTAATAATCCTAAATTAGATCCAAGGTCCAATAATTAATCTAATAATTAAAAGACTTAGAAATAACAATAAAAAAGGTAGCAGCCCATTACAAGTCCAAAAATAGGCCCAAAAATATAATTAAAAACAAAAAATAAATCTTATTCTAAAATTTTGCTAAAATAAATAAACTTTACTTCTTTTTTTTTCCTCTATGAGAGAATTTAGTCTCTTGCCAAACTCTTCTTGAATTCTCTTACTCATTGATCAAGTGATTGGTTCATCCATGTTGAGTCCACCTGAGCTAAACTCTTCCTCCTTGGATAATCCTCTATCATACCCTCCTTCTTGGGAAAAATTCGCCCTTGAATTGATGGCAAAGGTACCTATATCATAAAAAGTCAAGTCAATAACATTAAAAGTGTTGCTCACACCATAGTCAAGTGGTAAACCAATTTTATATGCATTATAATTGATGCGCTTTAAAACTTGAAAAGGACCATCTCCCTTTTCTTGAAGTTTAGATTTCCTTTGGGAAGTAAACATATTCTTTCTCAAGTGAATCCAAACCCAATCACCTAGTTTGATAACCATTTTCTTTCTCCCCTTATTGGAATATCTAGCATATGGTTCAATCTTTTTTTCATTTTGTGCTTTCACCTTATGATGCAAACTCTTAACAAAATTGGCTTTAGAAAGCCATCCCTATTCATCATAGTAGAAGTGTTGGGTAAAGGTAACAAATCAAGAGAGGACAATGGACTAAAATCGTAAACTACCTCAAAAGGAGAATAAGTAGTAGAGTTTACTACCCTCTTATAAGAAAATTCAGCATTGGATAGGCATTCCTCCCAAGCTTTCAAATTCTTACCTACCACATACCTTAGAATTTGAGATAGAGTTTGATTTACCAAGATGACGGGCATAGCACATGGACTCAAGATTTCTCTCACCCATCCTTTTTCCATCAAGCTCTCCACTTGCTTTTGGATCTCTTTTGTCTCTTCCAAATTGCTTCTATATGTTGGCTTATTTGGTAGGGAAGCTCCTGGAATGAGATCAATTTGGTGCTCTATCCCTTTCAAAGGAGGTAACCCATAAGGGGTGTCTTTGGGAAAGACATCCCTAAACTCCTTCAATAATTCTTCCACACTTATAGGCAAAGAACTAGTAATAGAAGACAAACAATAATCATGAGGCATTAGTAAATACATAGGTTGCCTAGCTAGCATCATTCTCTTCACCTATTTCTCTCTCATGAACAAGCTTTGTATTTTTCTCTCTTGATTTTCATTTTTTGCAGTTTCACTCTTTTTTTTTTATCTCCACTCTGTTCTTTCTTTTCTCTCCTTTCATGTTTCTCTCACTTTTCATCACTTTTGTTTTTCTTTTATTTTCTCTCTCGTTCTCTTTTCACTCTCATTTTTATTTAATTCTCACAAACCTCACTTGGAAACAAAGGTTTAAGGGTAACCTTTTGCCCTTTATGTACAAATGAAAATTTGTTTGTGACACCATTGTGGACAACATCCCTATCATATTGCCAAGGCCTTCCAAGTAAGAGATGGCTAGCCTCCATAGGGACTACATCAAATAGTATCTCATCCACATATTTTCCAATGGAGAAGCATATCAAAACTTGTCTATCTACAACTAGCTCCCCATTCTCACTCAACCATTGTAGTTTGTAAGGCTTAGGGTGAGGGGAAGTTTTCAAGGCAAGATTTTCAATCAATTTTTGGCTAGCTAAATAAGTGCAAACTACCCTCATCAATAATCAAAGAGCATATTTTCCCCATGACCATGCAACTAGTATGAAAAATGTTATCCCATTGAGTTTCATCTTTATCCTTACACACACTCCCCATTAACCTCCTAATCACCTTCCTAGGACTGTACATCACATTCACTTTCACTTTCACTAGAAGAACTAGAAGAGCTAGAAGAAGATGCACTAGTGATATCCCCATTACCTAGCACATCTATAGTCCTTTTGTTAGAACTTTGGGATGCAATAAGACCCTTTCCTAAACACTTAAAACATTTAATAGAATTCGCCTTTGAAGAAGTAGTAGTAGGTTTAGAATTATTTTTACCAAGGGCAACACCTTTTTCATGAGATTTGAATGAAGATTCTCCATCCTTCTTGAATGTCTCCTTATCTTTCCAAGTTGAAGAGCCATAGGGGGACTTCTTGTATGATTGCTTCCTCTTTAATTGCTGCTCCACCTTGAGGGCTTGATGAATGATATCCTCCAAAGAGGCATAGTAGTGCAACTCTATGATGTCTTGGATTTCCCTATTGAGACCATGCAAAAACCTTACCATGGTGGCCTTTTGAGACTCCTCAATTTGAGCCCTAATCAAGGAAATCTATCTCTTTGTAATAATAATCCACACTCTTATTTCCTTGAATTAGTCTTTGGAGCTTGTTGTGAAGGTCTCTCCCATAATAGGATAACACAAATCTCTCTCTCAAAACTCTCTTCATGTCTTGCCAAGTATTAATCAACGGCCTTCTCATCCTCTCAACATCACTCCTCACTTGATTCCACCACACTAAGGCATATCCCTCAAACTCCAGGGAGACCAATTTGATCTTTTTCTCTTCATTGTAGTTGTAGCAAGCAAAGACTTGCTCGACCTTCATCTCCCACTCAAGATACACTTCTGAATCATAAGTCCCTTTAAAAGTAGGGATCTTCACCTTCACTCCCTCAATCCTTCCTTTCTTTGTCTACCTCCATATCTTCTATGATTTCTTCTCTCTCTATACCTCTCTTTCCTCCTTCCTCCTTCATCCTCTTCATACCCCTCATATTCTTCATTAGAAGACTTAGATGATCAATCCTCTCTTCTTTGCTCTATATTTTTAATCCTCGCACTTAAAGCTTCACTACTCTTGTGTATTCTTCCCAAACTCTCCTCATTCTCCTTTCTCATTCTCTCCATCCTTTCTTCATCTTCATAACTCATTCTTCTTATTTGCTCACCAAGTTTAATCATCTCTGTCATGAGCCTTGTGGTTTTTGGAGATGGTGGAGTAGCATCTCCACTTGTAGAAGCCTTACCTACAAGAAAAGTTAGTGCACAAGTAAAAAATAGAATAGGATCTCACCACTCAACTTAGTGTTTCACTCAAGTTCACTCGTGTATCACTCTTTCAAGGCTTTTTTTCTTTTGTAATATGCACTCTTGTCTTTTACCACTCTTGCTTCTTTTTAGTTCTTATGCAGAACCTTCAAGCTCAAAATCAAGAAGTATTCAATGTGAAATATGTCACAAATCAAAACTCAACTCAAGAAGCCAAGAAAAGAAATACTCTAAGACAAAACTAAGGAATTTTAAAGACAAACAAAAATAATGAAAGGAATGCCAAGGAAGACAAACCAAAAGACTCTAGAATAATCAAAAGAATTTTCCTAGAGTTAAACTATACTAGATGTAAATAACCAACAAAATATTTTTTTTTGAAAGAGAAGTATGTAAAAACAAGAAAGACTCTGAATGCAGATTTTGTTTTTCTTTTCTTTTGCTTTTTTTTTTTCATTTTTTTCTTCTTTTGTTTTTTTTATCTCTGCACTTTTCTTTGGCACACAATTCAAATTTGAATGCAAATATGTGATTGGGAAAATCCAAATCTAGACTGTAACATAATTTTCCCTCCAAATCTGAAAATTGGATTTCTTTCTTTTTTTAACTTCTTTCTTTCCTTTTTTGCATGAATTTTAATTCTATATTTATAAAAAAAAGGATAACAAGATATAGATACTAGATATAGTATAGAAAAGAAAGATAGACTCAAAGAAATAAAACAAAGGAAGATGAAATAATAATATAGAGTTAAACAAAAAAAAGTGACAGATCAAACAAAGGAGAAACCACACATGAAATAAAAAACACAAAGGATAGATGACACCTAATTTCAAGAACCAAAGCTCTGGTACCAATTAATGGAATCCGGATTTGTGGATCTAATTTCTAGCTTCAGCAAACTGGGAGACCAATTTGGGCCTCTATGAAATTGGAAAAAATAAAAGGAAAAAGCGGAATTAGAGAAGGAAATGGAGAGAACAACGCCACAATCTTGGGAGATTGACAAGTTGAGGATGATTCACCACAAAGAATAGAATTTTTTGATAAGAACCTAAGGTTTCACATAAGAACCAAGAGAGACACTCTCTTAACTGTGTCTAATATGAAAATTTCATAAAAAAAAATCATTAACAGAGTGTTCAAGGAATCTATTTATAAGTCTTACTAATAATCCTAAATTAGGCCCAAGGTCCACTAACTAATCTAATAATTAAAAGACTTATAAATAACAATAAAAAAGGTAACAACCCATTACAAGAACAAAAATAGGCCCAAAAATATAATTAAAAACAAAAATAAATCTTACTCTAAAAGTTTGCTAAAATAAATGAACTTTACTTCGTCTTTTTTTTCCTCCATGAGAGAATTTAGTCTCTTGCCAAACTCTTCTTGAATTATCTTACTCCTTGCTCAAGTGATTGGTTCATTCATGTTGAATCTACCTAAGCCAAACTCTTCCTCCTTGGATAGTCCTCTATCACATCATGACTATTCACCTGCAATTGTTTATCGAGATATATCAAGCCAGAATGTTCTTTTAGATTTGGAGTATGTGACTCATGTCTCAGATTTTGGAATAACCAAGCTTCTTAATCCTAATTCAACCAGTTAGACCTCATTTGTTGGCACTTTTGGATATGTTGCTTTAGGTTAATTCCTTTTCTCCTTTACACCGAGAATATAATGATTTTATAGGTTTTCTTTGGAGAGCACCCTCAAGATTTTATAACTTCTTCGTTGTGGACATCTTCGTCAAGTGCCATGGCATCAAAAACTTGATATTCCTTCATTGATGGGAAAGTTAGACGATCATCTCTCTTATCCTATAAATATGATGATAAGGAGGTCGTTTTGATTGTAAGGATAGCAAATGCTTGTTTGACTAAAAGCCCCGGTTCTCGCCCAACCATGAAGCAAATTGCCAACGAGCTTGCAATGTCAAAGTCATCTTCAATCCATTAACCGAATATGCATGAGCACAACTCCTCCCAAGTTGGCTTTTTAATTTGTCTTTTTATCACTGTACTGGAAGGTTAATGTAATTGCAGAACAAATGTATTCTATTTTTGCTAGTTACTCTTTTGATGTTCCATGATTATTCCTTGGTTCCCTGTATCTGAGTTTAGTTTGGTCTTGTTTTGTTTAATAAGTGTATTTCATTAACCATTGTTGTAGCTTTTCTTATTTTATTCTCTTCTTAGTACAACCTTTTTAAAATTTAATTTCATTGTACATAATCAATTTGGAAAGTTCCTTTTTGCTGTTAGTTGTGTTGTTTGGGGGCATTGACCAATTTGATTTCCTGAGATTGGCCTAAAGCTGTCACCTAGATTTCCTGTTGTACTCCTTTAAATTGAGCAATTAACTTGCCTTCAAATTAGAAGGTGTCATGGAGATATTTGATCTTGAGACTTCTACTTGGAATGATTTGTAGTCTTTGTTGTTGTGTGTTCTGCTATCATTCTTTCTGTGTGTGTTCTACTTTTCAGTTTGGCTGCAAAGGACTGTACTCGATATTTACTGTTGGTTAAGGGTGTGGAATTCAAGATTTTAAAAAATGACCCACGACCGTGATTTGGACCGCAACATCAAGATTTGTTTACATGTTTGCGACCGTAATTGGAACCCCATCGGCTGCAGTAGTCCATGATTTGCTGCGATATCAACAAATACGATGAAATTGTAACCAATATTTAAAACCTTGGTGTGGATACCTATATTTGTGTTGTGTAGTGTTTATCAAGTGTCGAAACATATTTTGAAGCATGTTCGCCTGTGTTCACTGTTGTCTTTGTTGAAGATTAATCTAGAAAAGTGTAGATGTATAATTGGTGGCTCATTATCTAAAGAGTTCTACACCTATGAAGATGTTATAGTGTGTAGAAACTTCTTGATGGATGTAGAAAAATATCTTATTATCTAAAGTCATAGAAGCACCTAGAACATTATAGAGATGAATAGTAGATGATAGATGAGTCTAGAAGACTCTAGGACTAAGTAATATAAAAGTGTGTAAAAATCACCTATATAACGTATATAAAAGTATAAGTTGTAGCAAACCATGTAATGTAAGTCAAGAAGCTGATAAACACAATTCAAGTTAAGGTGTCAATTTTCTGAAAACTCATCCTCTTCCTATTCCCATCATTTCTATCATACATTTCTATCATATCCTTCCATAGAAAAAGACATAACCATGTCCCACATCCTAACAGTCTTATGGTAATAATTGCTTGAGAATTCTGTTCTCTGCTCCCACTTTGATTTTTTCATTTCTCTCAACTGCTAGTTATAGACGCATAGATATTTTCTTAGTTATTCCTTTTTGTAGTTCACTGTTGTGGGCTTGTTTGAACACATTGTTCCCATACATGAGGCCTTGGTGTGGCAAGAGTTTGATAATGTGACATCCTTCAAGGTCGTGATTCATATTTTGAATTGGAATTTGTTTTGTTTTCACATTCAACTGGCCTTGATAGACTTCGAATTCCGATTCAGTATTTTCAGTTTGAGATCATCTGTATTCATTTTTTATAATTAGGAGCATTATGACAATTTGAGATGATCGTGGTTACTTTGGAGTTTGGAGTAGAAAGCCAGGGAGTGTGGAGAAGATGTAGATCCGTTCTGAATTTTTTTAAAAGAAATGAACTGATGTTCTGATGTCTATGTTTCGGTTTCCCGTCACTGAGTTTACGAATATGTTATTCCTTCTTTCATTTTAACCGGGAAAAGACCATATTCGATAATTATGTGTAAAGTGTTTTTGAATTTGCAAAAACTGATATGGATTTGAGAAGTTCTGTTTTTTTTTCCCCTTAGAAACGAGGCATAAAAATTTACGAGTAAAACACTATTTTGATCCTTAAAAGTCTAAAGCATTGTCACATTAATATCCGAAACAAAAAAAATTTAAAATAAGTGGCGAATGCGAGATGCAGGAAGGCCATTGAATCAAGGAGGGATTTGCAAGAGGGGTGGCAGCGTCAATTATTTTCTTTTTCAATTATTTAAATATTTACTAACTTTTAAAAAATAATTATTTGACAAATAATAACTTCTAAGAATGTAGTTTTTTACAAGATTTTTTTTAAAAAAACTAATAATAACTTAAAAAAAAGTAGTTATTGATTTACATATGCAATAATTATTTCTTAACATTTTGTTAATGTCGTAACTATATAGTATAGATTTACTAAGTTGTTGAGTAATTTGTATGAATATTTATGATTTTTATCTACTTGTCAATTTTGTTCATTATTTTTCCCGGATGGTAAATGAAATTAAACAGGTGCTTAACATTTCTAAAACTCCATAAAATAAAAATACACCAACTATTATTGTATTTTATTTATTCCCCCATTTTGTCACTAACACAAAAGAATTAGCTCTAAAACGTGATGATCTTTTTAAAACGGTTATTTCAAACCGTTCTAAAAAACTATCATTTTAGATTTATACCTTTAGATCATTGATGTAAAGTAAAAGTATATAATATTTATCTAACACGTTTTATTTATTCTAATCCATGTAAAAAGATATCACAACCACACAAGAGAATAATATATATCACAAACTTTGTTGAATTAGCACATACAAATGTAGAAAATTAAGTCCCTTTTGGGCTCTTGGCTATAGTCAAATACACATAATAAATCCTAATTATGTCTCCAACTTTGTGCTAAAGGAAGAAGCAATATGTACTTGTACAACTTTCAAATTAGCTTGTAGCCAATAAATTTTTTACCGTTCAAATTCTGATAGTTGCCTTGCAACCTGTAAAAACAAATTATGTCTAAGTAATACAACGTACATATCACAAATGGAAATTGGCTTCATGTGAATTTAAGACATAATGATCAAGCATGCATACGTCATGCATAACTTACATGACACTAGCAACTAGCTACAATGGTTACTTCTGCAATTGCCTCAAACCTTGCGCACACCTCTATTTTTAATTTAAAACAAACAACCCTTGACCCAAATGACCAGATAACCTAATAAACTGTAATCAGTGTATTATGTCTTGTGTTTCATTTCATGACTTGCACGGTGTATGAAGTAATAATTAAAGACAAACTTAGAAACAACAAGAAAGCTTAAAAATAAAGCCAAAATATTATAATTGTCTTTCACTTAAGGACAAAAAGCTTAAAAATAAAGCCAAGATGAACTTGGAGTTAAAGGCATACCTTTTTCTAAAGCTTAGAAATGGACTCTCGTACATGAGATTAGGGATGTTCAGAACAGATTCAAAAAAATAACCAAGAATGGATCAAAAAACTGATAACATATCAAAACCTTTTGAGTGTTGCTAAGTGCATCCAACATTTTAAAAAAATGGCGAAATTGTCCTTGTTTGATTTTCCTTTTACGGATTGTTCCGTAAGTTGACCCGTAAGTGACTTACGGATCAACTTGATCCGTAAGAGACTTCCGGATCAACTTGATCCGTAACTTCCAGATCAACTTGATCCGTAAGAAGAAGAAAATAATAATTTATTAACTATACAACATATTTAAAGATATTGTTTAAGGTTATTTTATACATATTAATAAAAATCAATAAATACATAAAAGATAATAATAATTTTATAAAATTAATATCATCATCATTAATTTATTTTTTATTTTTATAATTAATCATATCATTATTAATATTATAATGAATATAAAAAAAAATTAGTATTATATTAAAAATTAAAATACTAACTACTTTATAATACATTTTTTTACATGATCATTAGTATAAGTAGGAAAATAGTAATTATAAGAGAATTTAAAAATATTAGTATGTTATATAAAATAAGGATCTTAGATAACGAATGATGTCCATTTTTTGTTTAATTTTTTTTACACCCTTTTCAACTTCCTTATTTCAATTATATTTAAAGTTATATTTCAAATTATTTTTTATTAGTTGGTAAACTAAGTTAACTAGACCATTTATAATAATTTACATATACTATAACTAAGTTAACTAGACCATTTTAATAACACACGTGTATATAGACACAAATGGAATACACAATCAATGAAAATAAATAAAACTAACATTAGTAATGAAAATAAATAAAACCAACAATACTCATGAAATGAGTTCATGTACAATATCTGTATATACATGAAATATCAATATAAAATATGTACATAAACTATGCCTGATCAGTGCGCCGCCTGCGTCTACACCTAACGTATACTAGATGGTCCTGTGTCACACTCCTGGCTAATCTGAGGAATTCTTCGATCACCTCATGTGTCGATGAGCCAGGCATGACCACCCCTAGACTCAGATGGTGCTCCAACCTCTCAGCAATGTCATCACAAACTTTCTGTTACATACAAAACAAACTAATTACACAAATTATTATGCAAATATTGAGGTAAATGAAGTAAATTATTAGTATTACTTACCACTGCATGTCTAGGCTCCTCCGCAGATGTAGACGATGCTCCTGGCTCCGGCACGTGAGGGATACCCGTCTGCGGGGCCTGAGGGACGACTCAGGGCTGTGGGGCGTGACCATGAGGCAAAGGATCTAATGTGTGGCCTGATGTCATGAAAGGATGAGAGATGCGGAAGAACCAGTCCATGTAGTCACTGGAACACGCCCCTGGCACAACGCACACCTCACATGCTGGTACGATATGATCCTCGTAGTGCATCCACCTATCATGTATATCATCATACGAGACCCATGAATCGACAGAAGGATCAGGAATGATCTGCGTGTAGCCAAACTGCCACACGATCCTCTCTGGTCGGTAATAAATAGCAACAGGCCCCCAGCGCAAGAGACCGGAATAGCACGATCTGACGTGGAAGTCCCGGACCTCCCGGTGCTCCCCATAAGGGATCCAACAGACATCTGGAATCCGGAGTCGGTCCAGGCGATCCCTGTATGCCGGCGTACGAATGCTCTTCACGGTCTTCTTGGTCGCAATCCACCTACACGAACGTGGAGAATCCTCGTCGTACTCCTGATCAGCAGTGGAGTCCGCGACCGACGGAAAGTGCTCGTAAATCCAGCACTACAGATGTAACATCAAAATTATAAACATTAATAATGAAAGTGTAACAAAATTTAAAGTTGAACATTGTTGAGGTTGAACGAATAAAAAACATATTTGTTACCTGCAGCAATGTGATGTAACCGCCAAGCTGTCGGTTGTGGCTCATAGATGCATTGTTCAGCTGGTCGTACATATGCACTAAAGCAGCCACTCCCCTAGCGTACCTCTCCGTCATACTGAGGTCACGAAGGGCCTCCAAGTAGACAACATGGACATTGGTTGCACTCTTTTTAGCAAACAGAGTGCAACCCAGAAGGTGAAGAAGATATGCTCGAGCCGCAGTTGTCTAATGACCTGCCTGGCATCGGCGCTCATATATATCACGTACCCATTGCAGGCGTACGTACGGTCTGCGACACTGGGCTGTCTCAGCCCTAGCAGACTCTGGAGAGACCATCAACAAGTCCACCAACATCTAAACCGCATCATCCACGTGCAAGGGCTCAAAAGCGTGTAAGTCACCAATCACTGGAAGATGGAGAAGCGAGGAGACGTTGTCCAACGTAATGGTGAGCTCTCCCACTAGGAGATGGAAACTAGACGTCTCCCGGTGCCACCGCTCCACAAACGCGGACAAAAGTCCCCGATCGCCGGTGTCTACCGAACATGCGATCAGAGGACTTAGTCCTGTACCAGCAACAAGTCCCTCAATGGCAGGGGCAGGCCTGCCTAAACTGTGGACCTTCCTCCAATGAGAGGATAGCTTCAATTCAGGACGCTGCTGAATTGAAGTATAAAGGAATGCAAAATTCGTTAAAATCATTATTTAAAGGAAAACTAATTTCAATCATAAAGTATAATTTACAAGTAACTAAAAATAAATAGTATAAATACCTCTCTCATCCATACGCTGCAAGCAATGTGATCCGCATACAGGGTCAACACGGATTGCTCGCTCGGACCACCCAGAAATCCTTCATGCTCATCCTCAGCAGCCTTTGTGCCTGTGTCCATAGGAATGTTCTCTACAGCAGTTGGTGCCTCCATCGGGTCATCCTAAACTTCTGACGCAGGGATGACTGGCTCATCGACGTGATCCGTAGTCACAGTGACTCGCTGCCTCCGTGCGGATGCAGTAGGCCGTCGAAGCTGTGGAGCATCATCAGAATCATCACGATCTCCTCCGCCCACACCTCTGCCAGTTACCTGACCTAAGGCACAACTTAATCCTCTAGTCCTAACCATGATCTGCAAATGAGTACCGCAAAATCCATCACTCATTTCATTTTCTCAAATTTCAAGCATTTGGTTGAGTCAATTCAATTACTCTAATGGCCACTTGTTGTTTTATCATATGTTTTACTTATTAGAGAGAAACTTGCTGAGCTTTATGAATCTGACAAACAATGGTCAACAGCATCTCAAATGCTTAGTGGTATTGACCTTGATTCAGGAAGGTGTTGTTTTGTGGTTAACAACATCTCAAATGCGTGTGGATAAACAAACTAAGCATAAATAATGGTTAACAACATCTCAAATGCTTAGTGGTCAACAGCATCTCAAATGCTTAGAGAGAAACTTGCTGAGCTTTATGAATCTGAGAAACAATGATTCATGAAGGAATGATGTGTGTGGATAAACGAAATAGAATCAAACCAGGATTGATGTGTTTGATGTGTGTGGATAAATGAAAATTAGGAATTAATGCTAAGATAGTGTTTGATGTGTCTGGATAAACGAAATAGAATCAAAATATACCATTTCTCAACACAATATTGTGTTTTGTTCTATTTTTATAATTCACCAAAGCTAGAATAAAACCCATTAGAGGATTGAGTGAAGGAATAAAATAGCTAAATTGAACAAGTGCAGAAGAAGACTTAAATTCTTACTAAAATGTACAAATTTGGATGACTCTAATAGAAGTAACCCACTACATTAAACTAATTCAATTGCCATAACATGTTCACTTCATTATGATATCAATGTCAATTCCCTCCCTTGTTGGCTACCACAACTAGGACCATTCCTTGTTATACTGCTTGTGACAATTCCATCTAAGAACAATATATATTAATATATAGAACAATATTGATGTTCAGTCTGAAATAGAAATAAGAACAGCTAGTAAAAGTTGCAATCATTATAGGATTTGGATTAATTGTTCTCTGAACCCTCATAAAACTTTCTCTCTAAATGTTTTCTATATACACTAATTGATTGTCCTTATAGCATTCTATCTAGAAATAATCCACATTGACCAATATGTTTTTGTTGACCAGTTCTATAAAAAGCTAATAATGCTAGTCCTAAATATGTTGTGAACGTTGAAATTGAAGTTAGTAGTGTGACCACCGGATAATGAATGTTTTCTCCTTTTAAGACATGAATAAAATTCATTGTCTTTGTTCAAAGCAAAAGGAGGTTGGGCTGCTTTTTGAAGAATGAAATGATTGCAGGCCTTTGAGCTTTAGAGGGAGCAAAAGAAATTCATAGACATTAGGCAGGTGAGTTAGGTGAAGCAATGATTTCCCATTTTCCTTTTTCTCTCAAGGATCAACATTTAATCAAGTTTTAGGGATTTGTCCTAATCATGTTACTTTTGAACTTAATTTTCTGAGGTTGTCTAGGCATTTGAATTAGTTTTCCGATACCACATTCAATTCTAAGTGGCAATTACATCAAAGGCAATTACATATTCGCATTAAATCAAATTGAAACAGTAGATATTCTCCAAAATGACACTATTTATCAAATATTTAGCATACATTCAGAGGTGATCCTAATAACCAAAATTCCTAATTTAAAAAAAAGCTCACAATATATCAAATAATTGGCAATTTTTCAAATAAAATGAAGCTGTGAGTAGTTTACGGATCAAGTGATCCGTAAACTACTTAATATGCTTTACGAATCACTTGATCCGTAAGCATTTTCCAAATCAAGTTGATCCGGAAGATGCTTACGGATCAAGTGATCCGTAAACTACTAACAAATAGTTTACGGATCACTTGATCCGTAAACATCTTCCAGATCAACTTGATCCGGAAAATGCTTACGGATCAAGTGATCCGTAAACGACCCAGAAACTTCCCGACAGCGGTTTCTGCCATCGCCGACAAAAAACAAAACACGAACGACAAACTTACCTTGAAGAAGAAGCGGAAACACGAAAAGAAGCACAAACACGAAGAACAACCACAAACGCGAAGACCCACACCTTCCTCCTAAACACGGCAACAATGGCGGCGATGGCGGCAAAGAAGAAGAAGAAGAATGAAGAAGCTGCAAAGGGTCCGAGGAAGACTGAAGAAGCAGAAAACTGAAGAAGCAGAATAGTTGGAGGAAGAAGAAGACGCGTGCGCGGGAGAGAGAGAGGCGAGAGAGTTATTTTTTTAAAAATAACACTCAGGGGCTTAAAGGAATTTTCACAATAATTGCTGGGTGCACCTAGCAGCACTCAAACCTTTTTTTGAATTTGTTTTTCCCTGAATCGAGTGATTCGATTGGGTTTTCAGTTTGGGGCTCGGGAACCGACCCAATCCAAAGCGAATCGCAAAGTGTACAATGCATGTTGTACTGTATTGTATTTCCTATAGCCTTGTAAATAAACGACACACCCCTTCTCAGTGCCAACCCACTAAAGAAAACCTAAAATCCTAAATTATTAACTATTCAGTCCATTCTTCTCTGTGTCGTGAACCCCTACCTCAGGCTCACACCTCTCTCAGCAAGTCTCGCCGTCTCGAGCCTTTTCTCTGTGCCGCGAAACTGCATCATGTTCCTCTCTGTTTCGATCATCATTATATGTTGTGATTGTGGGTCTGTCAGAGTTTCCTTTTAGGACATGAGGTAAAGTGCTTAATTGTTATGAAAGCTCTCTCCTCAAAAGACAATTGAAGCATTGGTTTATACACAATTGGTGTTGATCCTCTCCATGGACAACTGATATTGAAGAGCTCATGGATGACATTGAAAAAATTGAAATATGTATTTTTTTATTGTGTTATAAACTTTTATTGTTGTTTAATTTTTTTTTATGCATCACGACTGTTCACTTGCAATTGTTCATCGAGATATATCAAGCTAGAATGTTCTTTTAGATTTGGAGTATGACTCATGTCTCTGATTTTGTAACAGCCAAGCTTCTTAATCCTAATTCAACGAGTTGGACCTCATTTGTTGGCACTTTTAGATATGCTGCTTCAGGTTAATTCCTTTTCCCCTTTACACCAAGAATATAATGATTTTATGGGTTTTCTTTGAAGAGCACCCTCGAGATTTTATAACTTCTTCATTGAGGACATCTTCGTCAAGTGCCATAGCATCAAAAACTTGATATTCCTTCATTGATGGGCAAGTTAGACGATCATCTCTCTTATCCTATAAATCATGATGATAAGGAGGTAGTTTTGATTGTCTTACGGGTATGTTTTACTCAGCTTACTTTTTAATTAAAAGTTACTTTTAAATTTAAGTTAGAAACTAGAGCTTAAAAAAATTAAGTAAAAATTGTTTGTCAATTTTTATTTTTTTTAGCTTAAAAGCTTAAAAATATTTAAAACATTTTATTTTACAAAAAATCATAATTATTTTAACTATTAGATTTTTATGTTAACGATGATTTACAAATAATATATATAATATTAACTAAATAAATTTAAATATTAAATAAAAAATCATGGACTTAAGTTATTATATATTGTTCAATAATCATGTGCTTGGACAAAATTAGGATCATGAGATTCATAGTGACATATATTTATAGCGAGGGCAACAACTAATCGGATAGATTAACAAATTATGAGGGTTCTAATGCTGGTATTTTTGGTGGGACTCTCTAGCACTTCTATTAGACTTGATTTTAGTTGAAATAGAATAGGTATGTTTAATTTGAGAGTTTGTTGATTGTACTTTCTTTCATGGGCTTGATCGGTTAGAATTTTCTATTCCAATAATTAATGTGGACTAATATTATAAGACAGTTATATTAATTATTTATTATTAGTGGATTTTGTTTTATTTGATCAAATTAAGTGAGTTGGACTCCTAAATGGGAACCATATTAGGTTAATACGCTATAAGAAGACTATGGTTCTCAATATACCGGCTGATCACATATAGTTTCTCTTCTCCCTGTTGAAGAGTTATGAAGGTCCTATTAAGGAATAAAGAAGTTCCGATTGAGGAAGAACCATGAAGCCTCCATTTAGGTTGTTAGTCGGTTATCCATTTCATACTAGATCCTAAGAATAGTACATATAAGAAATCACCTACAGATTCAGTTTTCGCCGCGTTTGTTTGATCAATCATTATGAATTCAGGTATTCCTAAAACTCTTCTTGATAATCTAATGTAATGTGTTCTTGGTGATTATATTGGTATTTCATAAGGATCCTCTAAAATTCCAACAAGTGGTATCAGAGCCGCCATTACTGTTAGATTATTGGGATTTAAAGTTATTTGATTCCAATTATACCTGTATTGCTTTGGTTATATGAACCCAATTTTTATTTTTGGAACAACACATATTAATTGTTGGTAAATTGGATATTTGATTTAAATTCGGGTGTATTTTGTTTTTTTGGCATCGCTATTTGGATTTGTGAACAACTTCTCTTCATGACTATTGTTCATAATATATATAAGGAAGTTATTTGTGCATGTAGTTTTTTGTTTTTTTTATTTGTTATCTTTTTTGTTAAAAAAAGGGGAGGGGAAAAGTTATATAAGGGAGTACATAATGAAAATGTCTAATGTCTAACTTGGCATCAAAACTAAAAGCACTTATGCTAGAGCTTGGTGAAGACCTGCTAGTGCATTTAGTTTTGATCTCACTTTCTGCACGCTTTGAACAATTCAAAGTGAACTATAACACTTAGAAGGATAAATGATCCATTAATGAGCTTATATCTCATTATGTGCATGAGGAAGAGAGTTCGTAGAAGACATATATGAAAGTACTCATTTAAGCTTGACCCCTCATAACAAAAAAAGAAAAACTAAGGGTGTTCTCAGCAAAAGAAACAAAATAAAGATGCAATATTTACTTGGGGTATTTTAAGTATAAATAAATGATAGCATTAAATATGATATTTACTTGTCGTAATTAATGTTTTATATATATTTTTTTTTGTGCTATCATGATTGAAGTTAATTTAGGGTAACTGATCCTTCCCATTTATTTGCATATCTAGTAATTTTTTTAATTAAGTTGATTGACACGATATATTGTTTAAGTAATCCCTATTGTAAAAATTGATTTGATTAAAATTACATAGATTTTTGTATAAAATTATTTATGCGAATTGTGTTCGGCCCAAAGGAAGACACAATTTGGCCAAATAATATTTTATACTTGTGATGATAAATGTGTGACAATTATAAGATGTTTTCATGTGAATAATAGTCGGTCGAAAGAAAGACTATTATTTGACAAAATTTATTATCAATATTTGATCATTGCGTTGAAAGTACCAATTTACAAATTAATTTATTCAGGAATTAATGTTGCGCTAGGTATCTTGCGATGAGCATGTTCCGCAAAATATTTGCATGTTTTGTTATATATATTTTTATATAACTAAATTATATGTGAAAGTGGTGTAATTTTAAAACCTCTCATTTATTATATTATATTGTCTTGTATTTTTTGGTTAAATTGATTGAAACAACATGTTGTCAAAGTAACTTCTATTACGTAAGTTGATTTGATTGAATTTACATGGATGTTGCATGAAATTATTCATGCCCCCATGTTTTTGTTTCTTTTTTATTTTCATGAATAAATTTTGGGTTAGCGGGCATAAAATTCTAGTGATGCGAACTTAACTTCCAGTTGCAGGTATATTTTTTATTTTTGTTTCTGGCAGTGTGGTGTACTACTTACAGATAGGTAGAGCGTAGGATTTAATTAGGAAAAGAAAAAAAAATGGAGCAGTGAACACAATTAGAATTTAAAAGCAAGTAAGAAGTAAAGAAAATAGCTACGGATGAGATTCGAAGTGGAGCATGGCAAGAAAGCTCCATGTAAGCTTATGAGAAGCTCCTTCAAGGAGTTTTTTTAAAAGATTTTTTAATCTCCTTATAATATTTAGAGCTTTTGTATATATTGTTTGGCCTAGCTTCTACTTATAAGTAGGAAAAAAGTCACAAAAAAGTTAAGAAAAACACATCCAACATTGATTCTTTTATGAATTGATATAAAATGACTCATTTTACATCAGTTAAGATAAAAACTGTTGGATCGAGTGACCTCAGAATAATTAAGAAGGGGGGTTGAATTAATTATTCCTAAAACTTTACCAATTAAAAATTACTCTTTCAAGGCTTTTACTTTTGTTGTTTAGAGAATATGGAGTAGAAGAGAAAATTAACAGAAAGTAAAAGCGAAAATTAAATGCACAGCGGAAAGTAAAAGAGTAGGGAAGAAGGAAACAAACACACAAGAGTTTTTATACTAGTTCGGCAACAACCCGTGCCTACCTCCAGTCCCCAAGCGACCTGCGGTCCTTGGGATTTCTTTCAACCTTGTAAAAATCCTTTTACAAGCAAAGATCCACAAGGGATGTACCCTACCTTGTTCTCTTTGAAACCCTAGTGGATGTACCCTCCACTAGAACTGATCCACAAGAGATGTACCCTCTCTTGTTCTCAGTCAAACCTAAGTAGATGTACCCTCTACTTGTACCACAAAGGATGTACCCTCCAATGTGTTAAGACAAAGATCTCAGGCTGTTACACCTTTGATACTTTGTGAATGAGGATACAAAAGAATTCTCAGGCAGTTAAACCTTTAAACGCTTTTGTATTAGGGAATGGGAAGAATCAAAAGAATTCTCAGACTGTGTCGTTTTGAATTCTTTGACAAGGGAGAAGGGAGACACAAAAGAATTCAAGCGGTTAGTCCTTCCTTCTTTTGGAAAAGAGAGAAGAGAGACACAAAAAGAATTCAGGCGGTTAGTCCTTGGCGAATTCTTTTTGGCAAAGGGAGAAGAGAATGAAAAGATGAATAGCACAAGTTTTCAAGTTTTGGAAAACCAGAAAACTTCAGAAAGCTTTTGGTACAAAGAAGAAGAAGAAGAAGAAGTTCAAAGAGATTCCAGGCTTGTAAAGGATTGTTTGAATGAATTGGAAAAGTGTTCAAGATTGGAATGATTGATTAAAAATACAAAACAAAGCCTTGCTTTTATAGACTCTTCATGTCTGGTCAAGAAGGCCATTCAGAAGAGTTATAACTTTTAGAAAAACTTAAAACCCATTTGAAAAAATCAAAACCTTTTTGAAGAGTTACATCTTTAGATTTTTCAGAAACAAACATTGGTAATCGATTACCAAATAAGTGTAATCGATTACACAAAGCTTTTGAGTGAAATCATGTGACTCTTCACTTTTAAATTTGAATTTCAACGTTTAAGGACACTGGTAATCGATTAACAAAACATTGTAATCGATTACAACCTTTTGAAAATATTTGGAACGTTGTAAATTCAGTTTGAAAACTTTTTCAAACTCATTTTACTACTGGTAATCGATTACAACAATATGGTAATCGATTACCAGAGAGTAAAAACTCTTTGGTAAAGGTTTTTCAAAAACTCATGTGCTATTCAAAGTTTTGAAAAACTTTTTAATACTTATCTTGATTGAGTCCTTTCTTTATTCTTGAATCTTGAGTCTTGATCTTGATTCTTGAGAATCTTGAATCTTGATTCTTGATTGTAGGCTTTCTTCTTGAGTCTTGAATTCTTCTTGATTCTTGAACTCTTGACTTGTTCTTGATTCACTTGAGATGTTCTTTGATTCACTTGAGTTGTTCTTTGATCTTTTGAGCTTTTTGTTCATCACCTTTGTCATCATCTTTTGTTGTCATCATTGTTATCATCAAAACACCTTTGAATCATTGTTGATTCATCATGAAGCTTTGCTTCCACAAAAACCAATGTAAAATAGTTAATTTAAATTTCAAATATTTCATTGTGACACATTCTACATCGGTTATTAAACAACAAATTTAGAACGTAAATGTAGAATGTCATTTTTGTAGCATTTAACATTCTATATAATATCTCAATAATCACACCACTTTTTTTTTTTTTATCTCCTAACTCATTTCTTACTTGAGTGTCGGAATTCTTTATTTTATAGGTTCCTCCTTTTGTCCTCTCAACAAAGGTCATCCTCAAAGCCAGCGTGTGAAGTTCTGGAGTCCACTTTGACTACGTCCATCCTGACGTGTCATAGTTCCGGATTTTGGTAAGAACAAAATTCGAACCCACATCCATAAAGAAGGTAAAAGTTCGTTATCGATCTTTAATCATTTGGGTCAACCCCATGTTAGCTTATCACGTTACTCTTATTTAAGATTGTCGTTAATCATCATAATCACTATCACAATTGTTGTCACTATTATCAGCACTATCATAATTGTCGTTGTTATTACCACCATTGCCCCCTAATAATTGTATATGTGTGTGATTGTTTGTAGAATTTTAGTTAATGTCACTCTTCTAACTTATGGTTGACTTAAAATGTGTTTCACAAGTTATTTAAGCTAAATGAATTTATTTGATAAATGAATTTATATACAATTTTATCACACTTATAACATAATATGAAATATTAATTGAAATAACATTTATGTTTATAGTTTATTTTTTTCTATTTTATCCTCCATTTCATAATAAAATTTCTCATTTACCATCTCTTTAATGTTACACTGTTTATCGTTTACCAACATGGTGTGACAAGATTGAAAGATATTTAGGTTAGGGGTTCGATTTCCAAACCCATGTTTATTGAAGAGTGTCTATTGATAGAGGTGATGACTTTGAATGAATCTCAGTACCTCAATAAATTAGTTATTAATTAGTAGTTGGGATAGTGAGAGCTCATCCAAAAAACACTATTTATTTTAAGGGTAAATAACATTGACTTAGTAATTAGGCGTAAATAGTTAGGTCTCTTAAAGATGAAAAATCAAAATTGTCTCTAAATATGTAAAAAGTGCAACAAATTAGTTCTACTGTTAACTTAGTCAGTTGTGCCTACATGATACTTATGGTGATGATGTGACAATTGACGATTGCAATGTGTCATTCATATGATTGTTACATATCATCTATGTGGTTATCACTTGTCAAAAAATTAACTTTTCAATTTGGTATCTAAACTTAATAATTTGATGTCATTTTAGTCATTAAATTTAGTCACTTAATAATATTTTAGTCTTATAACTTAACTATGTAGGATCATTTTGATATATGAAAACACTTTTGAATTTTAAATTAAGTCTCGCGTTACATATAAACTATTAGCATAATGATAGTCAATTACATTTGTTTACAGTTATAACAATTATTTATGATGATAAAAATTAAATGAAAAATAATTATTAAGTATAGAAATAAAAAATTATATTTTATATTTGAAATCACTAACAATTATTTATTCTAATACTTTCATTCTTTTTTTCCTTTTGTGATTGTCAAGTTTTTTTAACTTTCTTTTCGTCACTGACATTATTCCATAAAATATATTAATTATTTAATCTCATTCTACACATATTGATAACATATAAGATAATAATTTGATTTAGATAGAAAATTTGATTTGGAACCTTATAAAATCTTGTCATTGGTGTCCTGAATTTAATGCTAACTATTGTTATATAATTATAAATTAGTTTCATGTTTATAGTATAATTTAAATGACAAAATTACAAAAAAAAATAGAAGTGAAAGAATACGATAATGCTTATGCTCATAATTCATACAATATAAGATTTAATTAAAAATTTGAAAGTACTTTTAGAGATTAAAATAACAATACCACTATGAAAATTTTCAATATATGACACTTTTGAAAAAAATGGTGTATATATAAAACATGGAGGTGATATACACAGCTTGTTTGGATAAGTGCAGTCTAATGTTCCTAATAGTGAGTTTATACACCGCTTGGACAAAAAGTGGTGTATAAGTTTTATGTTTAGTGACCCTGGAGTTTTGTTGAAACTCATCATTACACTTTTATCCCCAAATTTTAAACCCTCCCCGTCCTAGCAAAATTAAAATATCAAGTAAATAATTAAGTTAATGACAATAAATTGTTAAATTCAAGAATCAAATTAAAAAGTGAATTTTTTAACACATGATAATCATATAAATTAATGACACACAATAATTATGAAAATGACATGCGACAACAAAAAATTGATATGCCAATATCAAAAGTGTCACGTAGGTATAGTCATTTGACATAATTGAACAAAAAATTTAATGATATGATAAATTTATCGCACTTTTTATTTATTTTAGAATAAAATTTTAATTTTTTATTTTTCAGAGCATAACTGTTAGCGCTAATAAATTCAATAATAAAAATAAGTATTTTAATTATCAAGAAATCTTAGACATATTTAAGTCAAATATAAAATAATTATAGAAATTTTAATTAAATTTAATATTAATTTCCTAATTTGTAATTGTAACTTGTAAGTATGCTTTTGGAAAAAAATCGGATACACATTTGATGTGCGTGTTTGGGAACACATTTAGGACGAGAAAAATCACGTCATTGCCGAAGCTGTAGTCCTTGCAGCTTTCACATCCTTTCTTAATATTGACCTGAAAAATGGAGGTATAAGATTCACGCATTTCAGCCTCACGCTGTTGTAAAACGTGTAGCTTGCTCCTGTTTCGGTCTCTTCATCGTTTAAGAAAAAAGTGCTTCTGCAATACACGAGAGCTTTCCGTAATAATAACAGAAGTCTACGAAATCTGTCGGAAAACGGTGATTGGAGCGCTGAGTTTGTTGTGTCTGAATGTATTTGGTTTGTATTTTTATTTTTTGTTTTTATTTTTTGTTCATTTTTTAAAAAATATTTTTATTTTTAAAAGATTAGAATTTTGAAAATATGTTTGGTTTGACTTTTTGTTGTCTGTCTTCAAGAAATAAAAATATTGAAAATACGTTTTTAAAAGAAAATGTATTTTTAGATTTGTTTAAAATTACATTCATTACCACCACGTTTTCATTTTACTTAAAATGAGGTTTCTGATTTCAACTAAAAATGAAATTTTATTATTTTCAATTTTTGATTCGTCTGAGAAAATATTTTTACTGAAACTGAAAATAGAAATCCAACCAAACATATTTCTATCATCATTTTTTATTTTCAGGGAACATTGAAACAGAAAACAACCAAATCAAAGTTAATTTTCTCTTGCTTTTAAACTTGAAACACAGGTTAACTATTTAAACTTTTGACTAACTTATTATATTCCAAAGTTAACTTTCATTAAATTTCGAAGCTATTTACTATTTAATATAATTAAATTAAAATATAATAAATTTATACCGAGAAAAAAACAATATTCAACCAATATTTCATTCATAAAAAGCATTGAACACAATATGATATTAGGATAATTTCAGATGTGAAATTCTAGATTATGTCTACTCACTCCGATTTCCATTATAAGAAGAAAAAAATATTTTTATATTTATTAAAAAAAATTAGTTAAATTCATTAAATTGTTTTATTTTTAATAAATTAATCAATTTTTTAAAATTATTTTTCATTGAAATTTCATATGTATAAAAAAATATTTGATCTTATTAAATGAAAAGATAGTTTGAAAATAATTTTATTAAAAATGACAGAAATAATTGAAATTTATTTATATTTGAAATGAAAAATCAAAGGACCTAGTTTAATTGATTAAAAATGTTGTGGGAAGATTTTAAATTTTTTGATATTGTATTTACCATAAAAAATAAAATAGTATTTAAGAAAAAAGAAATAAAAAAGTTTTGTTACTTACATACCGGGCCGGAGAGAGTTTTTTTTTTTTTAATCTATTTAACCACGTAAGATGGGTGGATGGAGGCAGAACATTTCAGCGCTACTTTCATGACTTAGGTTCTCGTGTCCGTGACTTGCTGTGAATACGTACATGCAACATCCCAACGGCATGAACGGCATATAAATCTCTGAAAATTGAAGCAACTTCACGTACTTACAATAATTCACTCTATACCACACCAATGTTGTTCATATTTCCGACCCTTCAATCCATGAATCTTCCATCATTTTGGCTTCTTCTAATTGCAATGTGCTTTTGTGCATTCACTATGTCCACTTCTCTCCATGCAACTGCTTTCTCTGCTTCACTCACATTACAACAAACTGATGAAGCAAATGCTTTGTTGAAGTGGAAAGCCAGCCTTGAGAATCAAAGTCAAACTTTGCTATCTTCATGGGTGGCAATAGTTCTTGCAATTGGCTTGGAATTTCTTGTAACATAAATCTTACACATTTTGGAAGATTAAAGGGTACACTTCAAACTCTCAATTTTTCATCACTTCCAAATATCCTCATTCTAAATATAAGTCACAACTTCTTGAATGGAAGTATTCCTCCCCAAATTGGGGTGTTGTACAAACTCACTCATCTTGATTTAAGTGACAATTATCTCTTTGGACCAATTCCATCTCAAATAACTCAGTTAGTCAACTTGACAGAATTAAGGCTTCAGTTAAATGACATTTCTGGTTCCATTCCTCAGAAAATTGGGAAGTTAATCAATTTGAAGTATTTATTGCTTTCAGAAAATAATCTTTTGGGTTCTATTCCTCAAGAAATTAGAATGATAACAAATATGTATCAACTTGATCTTTCTGGTAAATCTTTATCAGGTACAATCCCTTCTACAATTGGAAATTAAATCTTAGCAATTTAGTGTATTTGTACGCTTATGGCAACTATCTATCTGGTTTCGTTCCTAATAATGTGGGGAAACTCCATTTACTTGTCACAATCCAATGTTTGAGAATAATCTCTCTGGACCAATCCCATCTTCCATAGGTAACTTGGTCATTTTGGAGTCTATTCGCCTCTTTGGAAACAAACTCTCTGAACCACTTCCTTCCACTATTGGAAACTTGACAAAGCTCACCAAACTTTCTTTGTCATCAAATAAGCTCTCTCGACCAATTCCTTCCACTATTGGAAACTTGACAAAGCTCACCAAACTTTCTTTGTTCTCAAACAAGCTCTCTGGACCAATTCCTTTCACTATTGGAAACTTGACAAAGCTTACCAAACTTTCTTTGTCAACAAATAAGCTCTTTGGACAAATTCCTTCTTCTATTGGTAACACTATTAGAAAGCGCATTTTTAACATCGATCGAATTGGGTATTCAACATCGGTGCATGACCGTTTTTGAATGTAAGGTAGTTGAAAATAAAAACTTTCAACAACGGTCCAAAACTGACCGTTGTTGAACGACAATAATTTCTACAACGCTGTCTTCTAAGGCACGACATAGTAACCTGTGGTTTTCACATCGGTGGCTATGCTAGCATCGATGTAGTAAACATGACTTTCTACATCGTTTTAGTGAAACCACCGATGTAGTAAGCTGCGGTTTCAACATCGTTTCTTGTGGCAGCACCGATGTAGTAAGCTGTGGTTTCAACATCGTTTCCCTTGGCGGCACCGATGTGAAAAAACCAAAAATTTACATATTAAATAATCAATCTGTTTGATCTAATAATTGTTTATATATATAAAAACTGAGAATCAGTGATTCAAATTATTTATATTATGCATAGTGAATACATATAATCAAGTAATAATTAATTAATTAATTAATTAAAACCTAATAATGAGTACTCAAAATTATCTATATTAGTAATAATGAATAAATATAATTATTAGGCACCTAAAGCAATCAGCTATAGATAATCTACTAGAATCATCACAGGATGAACATTGCACATTTGACAAGGTTTTTCATTTATAGAACATTCAGATACCATATTCATAAGGAATAAAAAATTATTTTCTTATTAATCAATTATTTAGACATCAAAATTCAAAACAAATAATTTAGAGCTTCTAGTGCAGTAAACCACCTTAAGCACCACGAAGTACCTTAAAAAACCACCTTAACAAATAATTTAGACCCATACACAGATATATCAATACCTTGAGCCTTCTCCTTCTCGATCTACTTCTTAATCCAGAAGTATGTGATTCTCAACCCATCCTACAACATCACAATTGAGATACTATTAAGTATTCATAGAAAAATTGAAAAAGAACAAGGTATAAACTACGAATATTTTCATCTAGAAAAGCTAAAACTTAATATACAAGTACCATAAGGGCGAATTCATTGAATAGTTTGACACATAATGGAGAATTGATTTATACAAGTACCATAAATTGAGCATGGTGCAATTGACCTATAAGCTATGACTGTTCCATAGAACTTAATATGACATGGAATAAATTATAGAGTGGAAATAAGATAATTTTCGCCCAATTCATGATAGTAATATTATTACCTTCAACCTCATAGTTGGAGCCCAACCAAGTTTTTCTTTTATCATTGTATTGTCTAAATTACGACCTCGAACACCCTCAAGGCCAGGAATGTGGTGAATAGGAATATTCTTGTTCTCAAAGCCAATAATAATCTCAGCCATCTCATTCATGCTAACCATCTCATCACTTCCAATATTTATTGGCTCTCGGAAGTTGGATTTAGTCAATCTAAACAAAACAATAGACCACAATATCAACTTTTATCAAAGATTACAAACTAACTCAAGAAAAGGATAAAACATCTCCATTATTGCTTGATAAACACCATATCGTGTTCCCCTATCCAACCAAATAAAGAAAATCCTATATTGTGTAAATGCAGAAATTCATAACTTAATGGGTTTTGCAGAGAAATCTACTAACAAATTGGCAACTCCTTAAAATAACTTAACATAAAGAAAAGTGCAAGTTCAGAATTTTAATATTAAACTACAACGTACAAACAATAGAAAGAACACAATAATTCAGCTATGAGCCACAAAATCAACCAAGACATACCTAAGCACATAGTGGCATTGCTATGCTTATTACTTACTCTTTATCTCAGTTATCTCATAGGCCATAATTGATTAGTCAAAAACTGCACCATAATAGTCACTTTCAGGTTAAAATATAACATTTTAGTAAAAAATAATAATAATAATAATTAAGAGAAAAAAATATTATTTTTAAAAATGAGAAAAAATTTGATGGTGAATAAGTTTTCAATTCAAGGGAAGACATACAGTGAGGGGATACATAAGATTTCAATCCCTCAATACCGTTAAGATATATATATATATATATATATATATATATATATATATATATATATATATATATATATATATATATATATATATATAATTCTTTTATTTTTTGGCAATAGCCTTAAGCCAATTCTTATAGTTTTCTAATTGAAATAAAATATATTTAAGTCTATAATTTTTTTAGTTGTAATTCATATAAATTTTTCATTTGTGTTTAGTCTTTAAATTTAGCAAATCTTCTCACTAGTAATTAATTATAAGCGTTATATATAAAAAAGAAAACTAGTATATAATTTTAAGGACATATTTTGTAACATTTAGATGAAAAAACTACAACTTATATATCCACATAGGCTTCCAGCGAATACCCAAAAAAAATGTGCAGTAAATTCAGAGCTCAGACATATAAACAAAAATAAAGAGGACATAAATATCTCCAAAGAGACAAGAGAGTCACCTCTTTGCATTTAAGAACAATGTTGTTGTTAAAATGCGGAACCTGAGTTAGTGAAATTTCTCTAGCTTCCTAACAGACACAGGAAGCAAGATAAGGTCAAAAATTAGCAGATATCAGACAAAAGAGCAGGTTTGAATACAATCACTCAGGCAAAATAGCACAATTTTTTTTTTATCAGTAAAATTAATTGTATTAATATGAAATGGAATACCAGAGGTACTAATTTACAAGGAATATGAAGTATTATATGTAGTGCAGAAGTAGTCGAAGACGTACTTGTGTGGTGTACATCTATTTCTGATTTGGTATAAATACCTGGAGAAGTATAACCCAATCACTCATAGGCAAAGTTGCTACTCTAAAATATCTGATTTGGTATAAATACAAAAGTAAAATTAGAGCATCTTTTTCTTAGCTTTTGCTTTTTGGTCAACTTCTTGAGAGATTTTAAAAAAAAAACCTTTGCTTCTCAAACGGTATAATTCTAAAACAGTTAATATATATATATATATATATATATATATATATATATATATATATATATATATATATACCTGTATAAGTCTGAATTTTTATAAAGATGCACTTCAATATATCCTAATTTTCATAAGAGTTTTACCTCAAAGTAACTGATTAAATGATAAGAATGATGTCGAAGTGGCCCCACATATATCTCTTGTCCTCCTCATTTCATTAGAAAAAGTTGCATTTAGTTGACAATAAAAATTAGAAACTTGTTAGTAGAAGAGAATAAAGATGTCACAATTTTTTACTCTGCATATTTACCTCATCAAAAGATTCAAATATATCAATGCTTGGCTGATGGATGGTGCAGACAACTGTTCTTCCAGTGTCCACTATTTTCCCGATAGCCCTCATAACAACAGCAGCAACTCTTGCATCTAGCCCAGAAGTTGGCTCATCCATGAATATGATAGAAGGATTAGCCACTACAACAACAACAACAACAACGCCTTATCCCACTAGGTGGGGTCGGCTACATGGATCAACTTCCGCCATAATGTTCTATCAAGTACCATACTTCTATCCAAATCATTAAGTTCGAGATCCTTCTTGATAACCTCTCTTATAGTCTTTTTGGGTCTTCCTCTGCCTCGAATTGTTTGCCTTCTCTCCATCTGGTCTACTCTCCTCACTACAGAGTCTACCGGTCTTCTCTCTACATGCCCAAACCACCTAAGTCTATTTTCCACCATCTTCTCTACAATAGGCGCTACTCCAACCCTCTCTCTAATAGCTCCGTTTCTAATTTTATCCTGTCGAGTCTTACCACACATCCACCGCAACATCCTCATCTCCGCTACACCTACTTTAGTCTCATGTTGGCTCTTGACCGCCCAACATTCTGTTCCGTACAAAATCGCCGGTCTTACCGCAGTCCGATAAAACTTTCCCTTTAGCTTGATCGGTACCTTTGCATCACATAACACCCCCGATGCTTTTCTCCATTTCATCCATCCTGCTTGAATGCGATGATTCACATCCCCTTCAATTTCTCCATCATCTTGTATTACAGACCAAGATATTTAAACCGTGTGACTTGAGGGATAATATGGTCTCCTATTTTCACCTCTGAGTTAGATACCCTCCTACTTTTGTTGAACTTACATTCAATATACTCTGATTTGCTTCTGCTTAGGCGAAAGCCATGTGTTTCTAGAGCTCGTCTCCAAGTTTTCAACCTCTCATTCAACTCCTCCCTCGACTCTCCAAGGAGGACTATGTCATCTGCAAAAAGCATGCATCTCGGCGCTATCTCTTGGATTTGTTCCGTGAGGACATCCAGAATTAAGGTAAAAAGGTAGGGGCTAAGGGTTGACCCTTGATGCAAACCAATTGTGATGGGAAAATCGTCTGACTCTCCACCCTGTGTCCTAACACTAGTCGATACCCTATCATACATATCTTGGATAGCTTGAATATATGCAACCCTAACCCTTTTCTTCTCTAGAGCTTTCCACAAAATCTCTCTAGGCACTCTATCATACGCTTTCTCCAAGTCAATAAAAATCAAGTGCAAGTCTTGTTGGTCCATGCGATATTGCTCCATCACCCGCCGTAATAAATAAATCGCTTCCATGGTCGACCTTCCCGGCATGAAACCAAATTGATTCTCAGTAACTTGAGTCTCCTTTCTTAATCTCCGTTCGATCACTCTTTCCCATAATTTCATGGTATGACTCATGAGCTTGATTCCCCTATAATTTGCACAATTTTGTATATCCCCCTTGTTCTTATAGATTGGCACTAACGTGTTTCTCCTCCATTCCTCCGGCATGCGTTTTGACCTCATAATTTCATTAAAGAGTTTGGTGAGCCACTCAAGACCTCTATCTCCAAGAGTTTTCCACACTTCAATAGGTATGTTGTCTGGCCCCACCGCCTTACCGTTACTCATTCTTTTCAACGCTTCCTTTACTTCCTGTTTCTGAATCCGACGATAATACTTATAGTTCCGGTCCTCTTCTCTTGTGTCTAGACTGCTAGAGTCATATCCATATCCATCATTAAATAAGTTGTGGAAATACACCTTCCACCTTTCCTTGATATCTTTTTCATGCACTAAGACTTTGCCTTCTTCATCCTTAACACACTTTACGTGATCCAAATCTCTAGTCTTCCTCTCTCTACCCTTAGTAAGCCTATATATAGATCTTTCTCCGTCCCTGGTTCCTAGAGCTTGGTATAGTCCGTCAAAAGCTTGGGCTCTTGCCTCACTCACCGCCTTTTTGGTTTCATTTCTAGCTATCTTATACTTATCCCAAGTTTCAGAATTTCTACACCTAGACCACTCCTTGAAACACTCCTTTTTTACTCTAACTTTGCTCTGAACACTTTCATTCCACCACCACGATTCTTTACCCCTAGGTCCAAAACCTCTAGATTCACCCAACGTCTCTTTAGCCACTTTAATAATCTCTTGGGACGTCTTGTTCCACATATCATTTGCACTTCCTTGTGATTGTCCACCCCATCCCTCCCATATCTTTTGTTGGAAGATTCCTTGTTTCTCACCCTTCAAGTGCCACCATTTGATCCTTGGTGCTGCCATAGGACTTCTTCTCTTTGCCCTATCTCTAATTCTTACATCCATAACCAAAACTCTATGTTGGGTAGTCAAGCTCTCTCCCGGGATAACTTTACAGTTCAAGCAATACTTCCTATCAGACTTCCTGATAAGGAAGAAATCTATCTGAGAACATGTCCCCCCACTTTTGTAAGTGATAAGATGTTCCTCTCTTTTCTTAAACCATGTATTGGCTATAGAAAGATCCAAAGCCTCCGAAAACTCCAAGATGGATTTACCCTCCCCATTCATCTCCCCTAGGCCAAAACCCCCATGCACCCCCTCAAAACCTCTATCCACGCTACCTACATGTCCATTGAGATCCCCTCCTAGGAAAACTTTCTCTCCTTGGGGTATATCCTGAAGTACCCCTTCTAGATCCTCCCAAAATTTTACCTTAAAGTGTTCTGCTAACCCAACCTGAGGTGCGTACCCACTAATAACATTAAAGGTGTCCTGTCCCACTACCAATTTTAAGGCTATGATACGATCTCCTACTCTTCTTACATCTACGACATCCTTCTTCCACTCCTTGTCCACAATAATCCCTACCCCATTTCTTGATCTGATTTTTCCCGTATACCACAGCTTAAATCCCGAGTTGTCTAATTCTTTCGCTTTTTCACCTGTCCACTTAGTTTCTTGTAGGCACATAAAATTGATCTTCCTCCTCACCATAACATCCACTATTTCCATAGATTTTCCAGTAAGTGTGCCTATATTCCATGTACCAAAGCGAATCCTCCTGTCATGAACTAGCTTCTTTACCCACACCCGTTCACGAAAATGTGGGAACCCTTGCTTACTTTTCACTACATCCGGGCGGCGATGCAGCGGCCCTTGCTCTTTTGACACTGTACTCGAGCCATACAGCGCGTTGCTTCCGGGCAACGACCTAGCATTCACATTATTACGTAATTGATCCATGTCATAGAGATTCGACAAAGTTTTACGTTGGCTGTCGAAAGCCTAACACAACCCTCTCCTTTTATCCGGGCTTGGGACCGGCTAAGAATAGCAAAGCTAACCTAGGCAGGATTAAGGATTAGCCACTAGCTCAACAGAAATAGTCAACCTTTTGCGTTGCTCTGTCGATAGTCCGTTAACACCTGGCAATCCAACAATTTCATGCTTTAGTGGGTTCAGTTCCACAAGTTCAATGACTTCCTCAATGAACATCTGCCACAAACCATTAATCATTTCAAAACTTAGTAAACTGATAAAACATTCAAATTTTTTTATAACATTCCAATTGACACAATATATTCATGAAGTGTGCAAGAAATCCCTATGAGAGGAAGATTGTGCATGGATTCAGGTAACTAATTCTAAAATTTGACTTCTCTAAAGTGACAATTGCATTTCAAAAGGTAAAGTATTAAAATATAGCTTCATAACTATTAATTGGAAAGTTAAATGTTGACATTGTGACAATAAATTACTTCTCTAATCTACAAATATGATGTAATAATTATATGCAGTAAAAATGAAACATAAATAAATTATGCCTAAACAGTAAATGCCAAATTATCAATAATCATCATCACCTCTAGTGCATCAAACAATTTTCGATGGGTTTTCAATTGGAAGAAGATGTAAGCAAAGTATGCTAGAAGCATAACAACGTTGCTTGCTCTTAACAACTGAAGAGTGCTAGTGACTATAGAATGATTGCCTCCTCCTAAGGTGTACTTGAATAGCAATGGAAGCAAATGGAACAGTAACCCCAGCAACAAAAGCAGTGAGTTTACATCTGCCTGCTTCTATTCATTCAATAATTAAATAACAAAACAATTTGATTAGGATGAACTGAAATTAATTCAATTTGGATTTTAATTTCTATTCAATGTGTGAAAGAATTATACGATCAATCAATCAAAAAATTAATGTTAATATAAATCAACTAAGGTTAAAGTCATTGCTTATATGCCAAGGAAACCTGACAATTAGTTCCTCACAAATTGATTACGGAAATTTCTTATCGGATCTCAAAAAGAAAGGGGGAATTACCTTCCATATCTACTTTATTAAAACGCTCCTTTATTGAAACTGGAAAATCAAAAACTCAAAATTGCAAATACAAATCGAATTGAAAAGGAAGCGAAATCGAAAGGGGAACGGAAAGAAGAGAAGAGTTACCTTTGAGTGGATTGCTTTTTCTCCCGAAACCTAACCCTTTCAAGTGGATATGTGTTCTGTCCCCTACTGTGTGTTACACTATTTATAAAAGACCACGATGAAGAGGAAGGTTCCAGAGACGGTGAGGAGAGGGAGGCAGTGGTCGTGTTGGAGGGAGGAGAGTTTGCGGAAGGTGGAGGGGACAAGAGGAGTGGAGTTGAGGAGGAGAGTGTCGTGGGAGGGGAAGGTGCAGGCGGAGAGGATGTCGAGGAGGGTGGATTTTCTGGCGCCGCTGGGGCCCACCGCGACCAGGATTTGAAAGGGGAGGGCGGTGAGGGATGTCTATAAGGATGTAGTAGGTTGGTGGGGTGGTGGTGCATGGGGTGAAGAAGAGAGAAGTAAATTAGGGTTTGGTGGTGGATTTGGTGTAAGACATTGAGGTGGCGCTTAGTTTAGGGGTGTTTGTGATGGTGGTGGTGGTGGGGAATCTGAGGGGTCTTCCATGGAGGGTTGGAGTGAGAGTGAAGAGCTATGGACGGAGGTTAGAAGGACGGAGGGTTTGGGACTTTTGGTTTTCCCTAAGAAGCGCAATGGACGGAGGAAGGCCAAAAATTAAAAATTTAATTTATTATTTAATTTGAAATCAAAGACGGTCACTAGTAAAAAAATGACCTTGTAATCGCATATACTTTTTATCAACTATGGTTTCTACCTAACCGCTTTTAAAACGTTGAATTTAATTTCAAAAATACCACCGTTCATTTGTCTACCTTGGTTTTTAAAAACCGACTTAAATCTAACGATGTTAAAAAATCTTTTTTTAGTAGTGTAACTTGAGAAAGCTCATCCGACTTCGTTTGTTCTCAAATAAGCTAAGCAGAAGCATGCCGGTTGAAATGAACAAGCTTAACAACCTTGAAAATGTTGGATCGAGTGGCCTCAGAATAATTAAGAAGGCGGGGTTGAATTAATTATTTCTAAACCTTTACTAATTAAAAAATTACTCTTTTAAGGCTTTTACTAAATTGTTAAGAGAATAAGGAGTAGAAGAGAAACTTAACAGAAAGTAAAAGAGGAAATTAAATGCACAGCGGAAAGTAAAAGAGTAGGGAAGAAGGAAAAAAACACACAAGAGTTTTTATACTGGTTCGGCAACAACCCGTGCCTACATCCAGTCCCCAAGCGACCTACGGTCCTTAAGATTTCTTTCAACCTTGTAAAAATCCTTTTACAAGCAAAGATCCACAAGGGATGTATCCTCCACTAGAACTGATCCACAAAAGATGTACCCTCTCTTGTTCTCAGTCAAACCCAAGTAGATGTACCCTCTACTTGTACCACAAAGGATGTACCCTCCAATGTGTTGAGACAAAGATCTCAAGCTGTTAAACCTTTGATACTTTGTGAATGGGGATACAAAAGAATTCTCAGGCGGTTAGTCCTTTGAACACTTTTGTATTAGGGAAAGGGAAGAATTAAAAGAATTCTCAGACTGTGTCATTTTGAATTTTTTTACAAGGGAGAAGGGAGATACAAGAGAATTCAGGCGGTTAGTCCTTCGTTCTTTTGGAAAAGAGAGAAGAGAGACACAAAAAGAATTCAGGCGGTTAGTCCTTGGCGAATTCTTTTTGGCAAAGGGAGAAGAGAATGAAAAGATGAATAGCACAAGTTTTCAAGGTTTAGAAAACCAGAAAACTTCAGAAAGCTTTTGGTACAAAGAAGAAGAAGAAGTTCAAAGAGATTCAAGGCTTGTAAAGGATTGTTATGAAATGATTGGAAAAGTATTCAAGATTGATTGAAATGCAAAACAAAGCCTTGCTTTTATAGACTCTTCATGTCTGGTCAAGAAGATCATTTAGAAGAGTTATAACTTTTAGAAAAACTTAAAACCAATTTGAAAAAGTCAAAAACCTTTTTGAAGAGTTACATCTTTTGATTTATCAGAAATAGTCACTAGTAATCGATTACCAAATTAGTGTAATCGATTACACAAGGCTTTTAAGTGAAAGGATGTGACTCTTCACATTTGAATTTGAATTTCAACATTCAAGGGCACTGGTAATTGATTACCAAAACATTGTAATCGATTACAGCTTTTTGAAAATAATTGGAACGCTGTAAATTCAGTTTGAAAACTTTTTCAAACTCATTTTGCTACGAGTAATCGATTACAACAATATGGTAATCGATTACCAGAGAGTAAAAAATCTTTGGTAAAGGTTTTGTCAAAAAATCATGTGCTATTCAAAGTTTTGAAAAAACTTTTTAATACTTATCTTGATTGAGTCTTTTCTTCATTCTTGAATCTTTATCTTGATTCTTGAGATCTTGAACCTTGAATCTTGATTCTTGATTCTAGGCTTTCTTCTTGAGTCTTGAATTCTTCTTGATTCTTGAACTCTTGAATTGTTCTTGATTCTCTTGAGTTGTTCTTTGATTGATCTTTGAACTTTTTGTCATCACCTTTGTCATCATCATTGTTATCATCAAAACACCTTTGAATCACCTTTGATTCACCATGAATCTTTGCTTCTACAATCTCCCCCTTTTTGACGATGACAACTTCTGAAATCAAGAAACACACACACACTTTTTCCTAGTCGATCACTCTCATAAATTCTCCCCCTTTGTTTTTGAATTTATGCTTATCTTAAAAATAAGTTGATTACTCATGTGAATTCTTGATTTAATCCCATTTCTCTCCCCCTTTGGAATCAACAAAAAGCCAAAGTGCGTATCAAACAAATTTAATTTAAACATCCATACAATGTTCATAAAAAATATCAACCAAATCATGAAGCAAGAAGCAAGAACCATAAAACCATGAAGAAAACAACCATGCATAGATTAATTATAAACTCCACATAGTCAAATAACATACTTAATATTGGTCCAAACATACCATGCAAATAAGGAAATAGTAAATTGTTCAAATACCATACTAATATAGCCAAAATACAAGGCTGAAAATCAAAGTACTAATATTAAAATATAAGTCTAAGATGATGGTGGCAGCGGTGGTGGAAGATCGAAGCTTGAACAAATGTAAGATACATCTTCTTCAACCTTTGTCATTCTTGACTCCATTTCATTGAAGCGCATATCCACTTGCAATTCCAAAGTATCAAACCTTTCACCAATAAAGGTTTGAAGACCATCAAACCTTTCCATAATCTTTGAAAGAAGAGATGAATCTTCTTCTTCATTTCCTTCTTCACCAAAATTTCTAGCACCCTTCTTAACCCAAGAGCCATCATGCTCCTTTATATAACCAAAGGATGCTATGACTGAAGTGCCTATAAGGAATGATCTCTTGATTGGAGCATAAGGTTCAGAATCAAGAGGGATGTTGAAGTGTTGAAGGAAAAAGGTAACAAGATGAGGATAAAGCAATGAGGCATTCAATCACAATGCCTTATGCATGCGATATCTAACAAGGTGTGCCCAATCAATTTGTAAACCTTTATGAAAGGCCCACATGACAATGAGATCTTCTTCAGAAACCTGAGCAAGGTTTAAAGATCTAGGGAGTAAGATGCGAACGATAAGGTAATGGAGGATGCGGCTTTCGAAAGCCAATGAACCGGCAAGAAGCCTTCCGGTCATATCCGCTTGGTTGGTGCAAACCAACCGGCGAGCATCATGCATAGAGAAATTGAATTTCCATTCATCAATCAGTGCACCCTCAAAAGGTACACCTTCACTAGGCAATTTTGTTAAATCATAAAATAGGGATTGGTCAATGACCATCTTAATCCCATAGATTTCAGACATTAGAATACCTTCATGAATTTCTAAAATAGAATAGAAAGCTTTGACTAATTCAGAATAGACAGGTAATTTCAGATACATGAATGGAATAAGATTGAAGTTTTCAAATGCTTGTAAGCATTCAAAATTCTCATTTCAGAAGAACTCCATATCTATGAATTTTGGGTCTATAATGAAACGAGACGAAAAGAGGTTTGTGTACTGTATACGTTGTTCCTCTGATGAGAATAATGATCCAGAGGGAATGGAGGGAGGAATTGGGGCTTCCTGTGACCCGGAATGCCGCTGACTCCGACTCGAAGTTCCTTTTCGCTTTTTAGATGGTTCCGCCATTTGAAGAGTTTTTTCAGTATTTTAATCGGTTCAAATGAAAGAGATTGAAAAAAGATGAAGTTTGGGCTTTGCGGGGACTGATTTGGACAAGAATTGAGTGAGATATGGCTGGAAGAAAAATTGGGGGCGAGGGTTTTCGAGAGAGTGAAAGGTTGCAGGTTTTATAATTTGAAATTTGAATATATAGGTGCAGGGACACGTCGTAATCGATTACACAAATATGGTAATCGATTACCAGAGAGCAACTTTGCCAGAAATAACTACTTGTAATCGATTACACTATTATGGTAATCGATTACCAGTGGTTATTTTAGCCAGAAAACAAAAACAGAAGGCTTTCTAGGAGAGAAGAAGTTTTGAAAACTATATTTGAAAATACTATATTTGAAAATACTTTATGAATAATTTTCAATCATGTAATTTACATATCATGTCATGCAAAAATATTTAAAACATGAAGATAATCAATTTTATCAAAAACAAAAAACAATCAAAACACAAGTATGAAGAATATTGATTTTACTTAAATAAATGAATGAATATTTCATGCAAATAGGATGAAATCAATCAAGCAAATATACTCATGATTTCAAAAAATCAAAAGACAAACAAATAAAGAATTGTTAGTCATCATAATCAAATTGTTTGAATAAAAATTTCAACTTTAAGAGAAATTTTAATAAGATAATGGTTTTGATATTACCTTTTTCAGGATTGAAGTGTCTAGATCTTCAAAGATGATGATCATTCTTTTTCTCCTTGTTTTTCATCCTTGAGAGATGTTCTCGTCACTTTCATAATCTTTGGTTAGAAGATTAATCTCCTTTTCTGAACCATCGGATGAATCATTGTCATCCCATGCAATGTATGCTTTCTTAGTTCTTCTTTCGTCAAAGCTTTTCTTTTCACTTTTCTCCGACCATTCTTCATTTGACGGACAGTTGGCCTTGATGTGACCAATTTGATTGCATTTGTAGCACATAAGGACTTGAGAATCATCTTGTGATTTTCTTCCATTATTAAAATTCTGACGCCTGTCAATTCTTCTTTTCTTGATGAATTTCTGAAATTTCTTAACAAAGAAAGAAAAATCTTCTTCATCATCTGAATCTTCTTCTTCGTTTTCTTCTTGTATTGAAGATGAGGCTTTAAGGGCTATGCTTCTCTTCTTTTTGTCATTTTCTTCATTCTGATTGAGGCGTTGAAGTTCCATCTCGTGTTCCTGCAATTTACCAAATAAAGTGGCAAGAGACATGGAAGATAGATCTTTGCTTTCAGAAATAGCAGTTACCTTTGGCTGCCATTCCCTACTTAAACATCTTAAGATTTTATTAATTAAATCTTCATTGGGAAAGACTTTTCCTAAAGATGCAAGATGGTTTATTATATGTGTAAATCTCTTTTGCAAACTATGGATATTTTCATTTGGGTTCATCCTAAATAACTCATATTCATGGGTAAGGGTATTTATTCTAGACCCTTTTACATCTGTGGTTCCTTCATGGGTTAACTGGAGAGTATCCCACATATCCTTGGCATTAGTACAATTTGACACTCTAAAGTACTCATCTATCCCTAGGGCTGAAGTGATGATATTTTTGGCTTTGAGATCATACTGGATTTTTCTTCTATCTTCTTTTGTCCATTGATCTCTAGGTTTTTGGGTTGTAGTGTTTGTGCTTACATCTACTATAGTGGGTATATGTGGTCCTAATTCTATTGCTTCCCATATATTTAGATCTATGGCTTCAATGAATATATGCATGCGGGTTTTCCAATAATGGTAACCTTCACCATTGAAAATGGGTGGTTTGTGAATGGAATTTCCTTCAGGAAACAAGGGATTTGAGGAGGCCATTCTAGAAGAAACCTGCTCTGATACCACTTGTTGGATCGAGTGGCCTCAGAATAATTAAGAAGGGGGGGTTGAATTAATTATTCCTAAACCTTTACTAATTAAAAAATTATTCTTTTAAGGCTTTTACTAAATTGTTAAGAGAATAAAGAGTAGAAGAGAAACTTAACAGAAAGTAAAAGCGGAAATTAAATGCATAGCGGAAAGTAAAAGAGTAGGGAAGAAGGAAAAAAACACACAAGAGTTTTTATACTGGTTCGGCAACAACCCGTGCCTACATCCAGTCCCCAAGCGACGTGCGGTCCTTGAGATTTCTTTCAACCTTGTAAAAATCCTTTTACCAGCAAAGATCCACAAGGGATGTACCCTCCCTTGTTCTCTTTGAAACCCTAGTGGATGTACCCTCCACTAGAATTGATCCACAAGAGATGTACCCTCTCTTGTTCTCAGTCAAACCTAAGTAGATGTACCCTCTACTTGTACCACAAAGGATGTACCCTCCAATGTGTTGAGACAAAGATCTCAGGCTGTTAAACCTTTGATACTTTGTGAATGGGGATACAAAAGAATTCTCAGGCGGTTAGTCCTTTGAACACTTTTGTATTAGGGAAAGGGAAGAATTAAAAGAATTCTCAGACTGTGTCATTTTGAATTCTTTGATGAGGGAGAAGGGAGACACAAGAGAATTCAGGCGGTTAGTCCTTCGTTCTTTTGGAAAAGAGAGAAGAGAGACACAAAAAGAATTCAGGCGGTTAGTCCTTGGCGAATTCTTTTTGGCAAAGGGAGAAGAGAATGAAAAGATGAATAGCACAAGTTTTCAAGGTTTAGAAAACCAGAAAACTTCAGAAAGCTTTTGGTACAAAGAAGAAGAAGAAGTTCAAAGAGATTCAAGGCTTGTAAAGGATTGTTATGAAATGATTGGAAAAGTATTCAAGATTGATTGAAATGCAAAACAAAGTCTTGCTTTTATAGACTCTTCATGTCTGGTCAAGAAGATCATTTAGAAGAGTTATAACTTTTAGAAAAACTTAAAACCAATTTGAAAAAGTCAAAAACCTTTTGGAAGAGTTACATCTTTTGATTTATCAGAAACAGTCACTAGTAATCGATTACCAAATTAGTGTAATCGATTACACAAGGCTTTTAAGTGAAAGGATGTGACTCTTCACATTTGAATTTGAATTTCAACGTTCAAGGGCACTGGTAATCGATTACCAAAACATTGTAATCGATTACAACTTTTTGAAAATAATTGGAACGTTGTAAATTCAGTTTGAAAACTTTTTCAAACTCATTTTGCTACGGGTAATCAATTACAACAATATGGTAATCGATTACGAGAGAGTAAAAACTCTTTGGTAAATGTTTTGTCAAAAACTCATGTGCTATTCAAAGTTTTGAAAAACTTTTTAATACTTATCTTGATTGAGTCTTTTCTTCATTCTTGAATCTTTATCTTGATTCTTGAGATCTTGAACCTTGAATCTTGATTCTTGATTCTAGGCTTTCTTCTTGATTCTTGAACTCTTGAATTGTTCTTGATTTTCTTGAGTTGTTCTTTGATTGATCTTTATGCTTTTTGTCATCACCTTTGTCATCATCATTGTTATCATCAAAACACCTTTGAATCACCTTTGATTCACCATGAAGCTTTGCTTCTACAGAAAATATGCAATTATTTAACAATAATTTCATAGGTCATTTGCCTCATAACATTTGCATTTGTGGAAAATTGACAAAGTTTATTGCTAATAATAACTTTTTCATTGGCCTAATACCACATAGTTTGAAGAATTGTTCCAGCCTTAAAAGAGTTGGGCTTGCAAGAAACCATCTGATTGGAAATATAACATGATTTTGGTGTCTAGCTATCCAAATTTGGAATACATAGACCTGAGTGAAAGTAACTTTTATGGCCATCTTTCCCCAAAATAGGGAAACTGCTATAATCTTACATGCTTTAAAATCTCCAAAAATAATCTATCAGGCAGTATTCCACAAGGACTAAGTCATGCAACCAATTTACATGTACTTCAGCTATCTTCAAACCATCTCACAAGAGGCATTCCAGAAGATTTAGGTAAATTGACCTACTCGTTCAATCTGTCTCTCAATAGCAATAATCTTTTAGGGAATGTCCCTGTACAAATAGCATCATTGAAAGATCTTGCAACCTTGGAATTTGGTCAATTTATTACATTTGAATTTAAGCCACAATGAATTTAAGGGAAGTATTTCATCTAAGTTTGGTGAATTAAAGCATCTCCAAAGTCTTGACCTCAGGAGAAATTTTGAGTGGAATAATACCACCCATGCTTAGAGAGTTGAACCGATTAGAAACGTCGAATCTCTCACACAATAATCTTTCAGGTGATCTCTCCAGTCTTGATGAGATTCTAAGCTTGATATCAGTTGATATATCCTACAACCAATTAAAGGGTTTACTTCCAAACATTCCAACCTTTAATAATGCATCAATTAAAGTATTGAGAGATAATAAAGGCTTATGTGACAATGTTGATAACAGTTATGTATAGGTATATTTTAGGATTAAATTATACAAGAATTAGTAATTTTTCTCTCTTATTTCTTCCTTTTTGTGCAAATAATTGAAATTTTAACATCATTTAAGTTTTTGTGAAGAAAATATTAAAAGTTGATGAATTTATGATGCTTAGTGAATAATTGGAGCATAAAAGTAAAGTAAATCCCAAAAGAGCAAATTGGTGATTGAAGATATGTGCTTACTGCGTCCCAAGAGCTTAGCACGATGCACAAGCTCAATGGGCACAACACGCTTAGCGTTAGGAAGCAGGGCTAATTTGGGAAAGCATACTAATTGAGGAAAGTGAAGGCACATGATAACTAGGAAATTTAGGTTTAATTGATAGTCAAATTAGAGAAGAATAGTTAGATTTCCTCTACTTTACTGTTGTTTTTAATAGAATAATGAGGATTTTAATATCATTTTAATTCTTGATGAGCAGCATTCAAAAGAAGGAAAATTACAAGTGCTTTGGAGGTAAATTGATGTAGAAACTTGAAGAAAAAGCCTTGAAGAAGAAGTTGAAGTTGGAACATCCTGCTTAGCGCGCAAGATAGGCCTAGCGCGACTCTCCGCTCAGCGGCTAGCCCAAGCTTAGCGCGAAGAAGGCCCACGAAGAAACCTGAAGGTGCACTTAGCACGAATCCCACGCTAAGCGTGTGATCACCGTTATACTCGTTAAGCCCAGATGTCGCGCTTAGCGTAAGGTCGCGTGAATTTTAAGCTAACTAAGGCCTATAAATGGAGTAGGAAACAAAGGAGAAAAAAACACCGAGACTCAGAGCTAATTACTAAATACACCCAAAGCCTGAGTATCTCAAATAGGGGAAACCCTTTTTCTAGATCCATTCTTCCCTTCTCTTCCCTTATTCATCCCTCTTCTTCTTCTATTCCCATCAACCCCTAAAGTGTAAAGTCTCTCATGGTAATGAGAGGCTAAACCCTCCATTATTGGGAGCCTAGCGGCCAACTTCTTGTAATGTAATATATCCCTACTATCTATTAAATGTAATGCCAATTTTTTTGTTATTTTATGTGCTCTATTGTTATTGATTGTGGTCTAATCACCCATATCCATGCATCTGTTTAGGAAGTAGGCATTGGAAAGTGTTTATTTTCTAAAGAACTGGGAAAGAGCATACAAATGAAATCATGTCTAGGAATAAAATGAGCTTGTTTAGCCTATCCATGCATCTCTATTCTTAATGCAATTTATTGTTTTATCTTTGCAAAGGAATTTGGGAAAAAAATAGATAAATTAGACTCTTTTACTTGAGAAATCAGGGTTAGAATATCAGAGTAAATGTAGGTAAAAATTGGGATAATATTAGATAGAGAAAAATTATTAACATTGCATCACAAGTAGTTTGATATGCTAGGCCCCAACACATTTTCATTCTGAATTCACCTTTCACACTCAAATTATTGTTTGTTTCTCTTCTACTTTTTCTCTTTATTTCACTTACAATTCCTTATCTCTTCTACTTTGTCTATTGCTTAAAAATTAGGTTTACACCAATCTAAGTACAAACAAAGTTCCTGTGCACTCAACACTCAAACTTTCATTTTACTTTATTACTTGTGACAACTTGGTGCACCTTTTAATGAGTTAATAGTGCGCTTAGCACGAGACATGCGCTTAGGATGAATACTGTCATACTCGTTAAGCACACAAACGTGCTTAGCGCGAAGGTTGAGCGAAAACTAAGTTGATCTGCATATGTAAAAGAATGAGAGAGAAGAAGGAAAAAAAACACACAAAAAATTCAAGTGAATTCAATTCCTTAAAGAAGGCAAAGGCCAGAAGTTAGAAAAGAAATCAGTAGGAGTCATTCCTTCCCTCCATTCCCTTTTCTTAATTTCCTCCTTTACTAAATATTCCTTTCTTGTAATTGTAAAGCCTCATATGCTAATGAGAGGCTAAACATCTCTTTTGTTGGGAACTTGGTAGCCAACTATTTTTTATGTAATTTCTCTTCCTATCTACTTAATAATATTACCTTTTGCATTATCCTTTCTTGTGCATAATTATATTGCTCGTGACCTGATCACCCATTTGCATGATAAGTTTTAGGGGTAGCGTTGGGAAGCGTTATTTTTTAATAGAATTGAGAAAAGGTATCTAAATAAATTCATCACTAGAGATAGGTTGATTTTTTTTAGCCTATTATACATCTCTATTCTTAATGCAATTTACTGTTTTACCTCTGCAAAGGGATTTGAGAGAGAAAATAGATAAATTAGGCTTTTTCACTTGAGAGATCTTAGTTAGAGTATATAAGTAGATGCAAGTGTAAATTGAAATAATTATAAATAGATAAAAATCATTAATATTACATCAAAGAATAGCTCTAGTACGCTAAGTTCCCAACATTCTCATCTTCTGAATTTCCTTTTACAATAATATTGGCTTCTCTGATCGTTTCTATTGTAATTAAGTAATTTACTTTTATGTTTTTTTTTCTTCCTTGTTTATTTTAATTTTTTTTAATTCAATTTATTTTACTGTTTTCTTCACAACCTTTTAAATCAATTTATTTATTGCTTGAAAATTATATATTCATCTACCTAAGTACAAACAAAGTTCATGTGGATTTGACACTCAAACTTTTATTTTAACTTTACTACTTGTGACAATTTGGTGCACTTGCCAATAGTCTTAACAAATATATTTGACTCAGACCCATGCTCAACATCAAGTGGCAAATCTCAAAAGCATAAAACTAACAAAGGCATATTGGTATTTTTACCCATTGATTTGGTTACTTTAATACTAGCATTATTTGCCTTTGGAATCTCATATCATCTTTGTCAAAATTCAAAGACAAAGGAAAACCATGATGCAGAATCACTAGAACAAAATTGATTTGCAATATGGAGTTTTTATGGAAAAATGGTATACGAGAACATAGTTGAAGCCACGTAAGATTTTCATGATAAACATCTCATTAGGGTTGGAGGACAAGGAAGTGTTTTCAAAGCAGAATTGCACACAAGTCAAGTTGTTGCTGTGAAGAAACTCCATTCTGTACAAAATGGAGAAATGTCCAATATTAAAACTTTCACAAGTGAAATTCAAGGTTTGATAGAAATTCGACATCATAGCATTGTGATGTTATATAGGTTTTGTTCTCATCCACAATTCTCATTTTTGGTGTACGAGTTCTTGGAAAAGGGAAGTGTAGATAATATTTTAAAAGATGATGAACAATTAATTGCATTTGATTGGAATAGGAGGATTAATGTCATTAAAGGTGTAGCAAAATGCTTTATGCTATGAGCATTATGACTGTTCACCTCCAATTGTTCATCGAGGTATAACAACCAAGAATATTACTTTAGACTTGGAGTATGTGGCTGATGTCTCAGATTTTGGATCAACTAAGCTTCTTTTTCCTAATTCATCCAATTGGAGCTCATTTGTAGGCACTTTAGATTTTGGAACAACTAAGCTTCTTTGTTCTAATTCATCCAGTTGGAGCTCATTTGTAGGCACTTTTGGATATGCTGCTCGAGGTTAATTCCTTTTTTACTTCTTTGACAGTCTTCTACCAAATAATCATGTAATATAGTTATCAACATTTTCTTGTTTGTTTCACGAATGTTATTTTATACATGATATCTATTAATTTTTCTACAGAACTTGCATACACAATGGAAGTAAATGAAAAATGTGATGTGTATAGCTTTGGGGTGTTAGCGTTGGAAATACTATTTGGAGAGCACCCTGGAGATTTTATAATTTCTTCATCATTGACATCTTCATCAAATGCCATGGCATAAACACTTGATATTCCTTCATTGATGGGCAAGTTAGACGATCGCCTCCCTTAACAAATGCTTGCTTGACGAAAGTCCTCGTTCTCGCCCTACCATGGAGCAAGTTTCCAAGGAGCTTGCAATTTTGAAGTTGATGCAATCCTACCCTCTAAGGGCATTGGATAGAAGACTCTAAGAAGATTGAGCCAAAGATGTAAGAGAAGACTCTAGGGTTCTCATGAGCCGTAGGGTAGATTTCGGGCCCATGGGCTAAGTATGAATCCACTTATCTTTGTACATATTAGATTAAAGTTTCATTATTTTTGGGTCTTGTATTTAGGGCTCCATAATATAGGTAGGGTACCCTAGAAATGTCAGATTTTTCAGCCCTTGTATTTTAGGGCACCTAGACTATAGTTTTTGTATTAGGGGTAGTTTTGTAATTTCACATACATTAAGTTAATATTTGATGTGTGTGTTGGGAAATAAATTTAATGGAATTGGGAGAAACCCAATCCAATTAAATTTTAGAGGGGGAGGTGAGCATTTGCTTGCTACACCCCATTGTCACATCATATAGTCATACTTTGTGCGTGTCCTTCATGCTTTACATATCTCATGACACCTAAGCACACTTAGTGAAAAATCTTGGAATTGATCTTGGATTAGTGGGTTGAGTCATAGCTAAAATTCACTAATCATAATTAGTGAAATTTTGACTCCAGAATTTGGCTCCACAAATTCAATTTCAAATTCAAGTAAAATTTGAATAGAAATTCAAATTTTTCTCCAATTTTGTGTAACACTTGGACTATAAATAGAGGTCATGTGTGTGCATTTTTTCAACTTTGATAATTTGAGAATTACACTTCAAAGTTCAGACTTCTTTTGAGGCACAAAATTCCGTGCTTCTTTTCTCCCTTTCTCTCCACTCATCTTCTCCTACCTTCAAGCTGTCTTATCCATGGCTTCCTATGGTGGTGAGTTTCTTCTTGACTCATCTTCTCCTTGAAGTTGTGTCTTCAATCATCTTTATTCCTTCTTCATTCTGCTGCCATTAAACTTCAAGAAGCACATGACTCCATTGATGAAGAAGATCTGAGGCCTACAAGCTCCACATGGAGATCTCCCAATTCAATTAAATTTATTTCCCAACACACATCAAATATTCACTTAACGCATGTGAAATTACAAAACTACCCCTAATACAAAAACTATAGTCTAGGTGCCCTAAGATACAAGGGCTGCAAAATCCTACATTTCTAGGGTACCCTACCTACATTATGAAGCTCTAAATATAAGGTCCAAAAATAATGAAACCTTAATCTAGTATGTACAAAGATAAGTGAGCTCATACTTAGTTTATGCGTCCGAAATCTACCCTAAGGCTCATGAGAATCCTAAGGTCTTCTCTTGCATCTCTGGCCCAATCTTCTTAGAGTCTTTTATCCAATGCCCTTGGAGGATAGAATTGTATCAGAAGTCATCTTCAATACATTAATTCCACTTTATCTTGTATATATATAGTTGAAAGATTGAATTTAACGTATAAGCATGATGTTCCATGATTATTCCTCAGCTCCTTGCATGTGTTTGGTTTGGTCTTGTCCTATTTAATTAGTGTAGTGGAGTCACCGTTGCTGTAAGTTATCTTCTTAGTACAACCCTTTTACAATTAAATCTTGAAATTGAAATGTCTAGGAGGTGTTGTGAGAAACCTTGACTCAAATTATTACTATCGTTGACTCATTGGGTTTTTTCTTGAACGTAGCACAATCAATTTGGAAAGTTACCTTATGTTGTTAGTTCTGTTGTTTGGGACATTAATCACTTTTCTTGCCTGAGATTGGCCTAAAGCAGTCACTTAGGTTTCTTATAGTGCTCCAATAAATTGAACAATTAACTTGTCTTCAAATTAGAATTATGTGCCATGGAAATATTTGATCTTGAGACTTCTACTTTCGAATGATTTTTAGTCTTTGCATGTTGTTCTTGCACGAGTTATTATCATCCTTCATGCGTGTTTTGCTTGTGTTATGCACATTTTACCAATCTCGGAAAATAGTCCGAAGCATGTTCGTGTGTGTTCATTCTTGTCTTATAATTGTATGAGAATTTTGTTCTCTGCTTCCACTTTCATTTATCTCATCTGCTAGTTATAGATGCATAGATATTCGTTTTGTATAGCCTTCTTGGTGTGGTGAGAGTTGGAATGTGATTTACACTTCGAATAGGAATTAGTTTAAATTTCATGTTCAACTAACTAAGCTTGATAGATTTTGAATTCTAGTTCAATATTTTTTCTGTTTGAGGTCTTTTGCTTTTCTTTTTGATAATTAGGACTAATATGATAATTTTATTTTATTTCTTTTAAAAAAATGCAGAGATCTGTATGGAATTACTGATGCCTATGTTCCCATCACAACGTTTTCAAATACTTTATTACTTCTTTCAGTTTAACTTCTAAAAGACTAGACCCGATAATTTGAAGTGGAGTTTGGGAATGAGCAAAAGTTGCTAAGGATCTGTGAATTTTTTTTTTTTTTTCCGTTTTAGAAATTAGGCATATAGTTGTTCCTTCAGATTGGAATATTGGGCTCATTGCATGTTCGCATTGTATTGGACAACTTGATAAATAGCCTAGCCATGACAATGGCTATTTGCACCCCCTTCTTCTAATGCAATCCCCTTTAATTATATTTCCCAAAAATTTTCCACAAAATACACTCTCGTTCAGGCCCTTCCCCAGCCAGTTTGGATTCACCATGGTTGGCTTCACTTTGTACACCCCTCATTCACTAAAGGATGGTGAACGATGCTCCCTTAAATCTTATTTCGACAAGTCATTTTATACCTTTGATTTTGTCAAAAATAAAGACTCATTCAATAGAAAAATAGGCACCGATCAATACAGCCTTGTCTTCACCTACTTCCACTCACAACAACTCAAAGTGACCATGCCCAATGTCTAACATCATGCCCAATACTGCCAATCAATAGCAACCCTAACCAAGCTAACGATCATTCATCCGTTTCAAGATGGTGATTCACAACTACGAGCAACAACCTCACCAAGGAGTCACAACACCAAAGCATCAAGGCAGCCAACAACCATGACTAGGTTACCTTGAAAAAAGTCTTCCTCCTTCTAGAGGGTGTGTTTTGCTGCGCTTTGCTTGACCCCACAACAAGGATTTGACAAAAAGAAACTTCCAAGGAGTGAACAAAGGGAGTGTATTTTTAGGGATGTTTTGCAAAATAAATAAACAGGAGTTTATTAGTATAAAAGGAGTGTGCAAATAGTAGTTCTTTATAGCCATTTTAATGTAGTCCAAGCTAACTCTTAATGACCGTGTTTGGTAGGGGAAAAATTTTAATTTTCCAGAGAATCTTAGATTTCCCTTGTTTGGTAACTCTTAAAAGAAAACATTCCTTGAACCCCTTACAAGAAAAATCTCCCTCCTTTATATAGGCTTCTAGAACCTCTTGGAAGCCAAGGGATGTGTCCTTCTTGACCATTGGATCATATCCCTCCATCGCGAATCAATGATTAGGTGCGACCTTTGAGTCCCCTAAGAGAGTCTTAAATTTCAAAAGTCATAATTATTTTGCTTTCCTAAGAAAACGTATAACAACATTTAATGTGTTTGAGTAAATGACTATTGACAAGACACCTTTTTGAGTGCTTGATCACACTCAAATTCATTTCCATTTAGATTGGGACAAACGTACTTGTCTAAAGAGAAAAATGAATATCACTCGACTCGCCCACCGTTAGGCTAGACTGTATAAACATGGACTCGACTGATGGGTGACCAATGACGAGACTGGTGTTAGAGTTTTGGCAAGCGTACCAATTGTCGTCGCAAGTTACAGATTTATAAAAAAGAGATCATTTTCATAGGAACTTGAGTTACTTAAGTCATTCAAATAAAGGTTATCAATTTAATAGTTATTTACAAATTTAATCAAAATTTAATGGGTTTGTCTAACTAACAGAAGATAACTTAAAGTAACAAAATAGCAGAAATAATGGAATTTAGTGTGTCGGAAATAAGTAAAGTTACGAAAATAATAATAATGATTTTAATTAATTCAAGAAAAACGTAGGATTGGATTTCATCATTCATACCCTTAATATCCTAAAGATTAACATATATGAATCATTTTCTAACATTACTGATGCACACATTAAGTTATCCTAAATCAATCCCTTACACTCGAGAATCCTAAGAATATTTACCAAATATCAATCCCTCACATATGAAGTAAATATTCCAGCATTATAATCATAATCTCGTGCTATTTGCAATCAAAATGTTATGCTCTATTCCTAGCAATGTAACGTAAAGAGTAAAATCATTCAGTTCAAATTCTAAGAATACTTTCCAATCAAACTTAAAATCCAACTTCATGAAACTAGTGATAAAATAGAATCAAACATTACGAACAGAATAAAATCACCAATAATGAGTAGAAAAGATTCATACATATATAATATCAAAAGAGATACATAATGGTACAAAGATTACATTCAATCCTTTGGAAAAACTAACTGATCATTACGTAGAGCACAAGATCAGCATGAGAAATGACGAAGGATGTGATCCACGGTCATAACTCTGCAACGCTTGGGCTCCACTTTCCACTTTCTTTTTCATTTCCTGAGCTTCTCATGTTTTCTCTCTGCTTTTGGATGTCCCTTTTTTCAACCAATGCATGGCTATTTATATAAAAGAGCCAAGAGGTGCAGGTCAATTCGCCTAGGCGAGTTGGTTACTTAAGCCTAAAGAAATTTGATTAGCTCATGTGAGTTGGTTGCTAGCATGAGCAAATGGATATCTGAAATCTTGGAAAAATAACCATTTTGCCCTTCCTTTTTACTAGGTTTCTGGATCCAACAAATAACCATAAAAACCTACATAATAATGGATGAATCTTCCATATTTAAACAAAAACATTAGTAAATGTACAATATATATATATATATATATATATATATATATATATATAACAACTACATTTAAGGAAAATTTATAAGAAAACTATTACAATCGAAAGATAAGTGCCTAACATTTTAATCCTAAAATAACTGAAATATGACACTTATCATCTGGTTCAAGATTTTATTGAACTCCTACAACCAACTTCACAGCTTAGGGGAATATGTATTACTTGGACTTGGTAAGCCTCTATACTTGATAGCTGACCTAGTAGTCTACTTAGTATCCAAAGAGTCTTCCAGGAATAATTAAAGTAAGAAGAAAACTCTATCTTTTATTAGAAAGATAAAGATATCCCCTAAAGATAAGGTAAAGTATTATATATTTCCTTAAATATACTCTCTATATAATGAGGGAATTGAGATCAAAGATTCAATCTTCACCTCTATAAAATTGGCCATCAAGGTTTGGGTAAACCAACCATTATTTCAACATATTATTGATACATGCTCTTACCTTTGTGCCACTAACTTAAGTGTTAGAGTGTCTTCGCAAGTATATCCTACCACCATTAATGGAGAAACTCACGGAGGAGCATCACCGTGAAGAGGTTCTATCAAATCTAAGAACTATTATTTTTTTGTTTTGGTCTCTCAATTAAAAAAAATCTCTTTTTAATACCTCAAATATGTGGAATGTTGTTTTTAGTCCCCCCCATAGTGTATTTGAGAGACTAAACCCCTAAAGTGAAATTGAGGGACTAAAATTGACATATTTTAAATTGGGGTGCCAAAATCAAAAGTGCCTCAAATTTAAGGGACTAAAAACATTTTTTTTTACGACATATAAAGAGTTATAATGGAGAACCGAGTTAACAAGGTAACACACAAAAAAATTATCATAAAATACTTTTGTTTATTATTAAATTAGAATTATATATAAAAATGATTTGTTTGAACTTATTGAATTTCAATAATTTTTGGAAATTTTATTTTAAAATTTTTTTTGAAGTGAAATGAAGAATTTTTATAATTCCTAAAATGAAAATTCCTTTTCTCGATCTCTCTTGTATAGTATCACTAAGAGCTTTCTCATCTTGAAACTTCAGTGCACTTTCTCTCTTATTTACTTCTCATTCTCCCCTCTCTTTTTATGTTTCTCTCATTTAATGATCTCTTTTCCTCATTTTTTTTCTCTCTCTCCTATAGTCTTTTCTTCCTATTTCTTTTGCACCTTCCTACATCATTTTTCCATTTGCATTTCTCTCTCTCATTTTTTCATTCTTTTACCTCTCTATTTTTTACTCTCTCACTTTCTCTGGCACCTAACTCTATCCCCCTTTTCTTTTGCACCCTCTCGTTGTCACTTCATCTCTATTTTTTTAAAACTTTTTTCTATCTTTGTCTATTTCATACCACTTTCTCCATCATTTTCTCTCTCATTTAATGATTTATTTCCTTTCTTCTCTCTCTCTTATACACCTTTTCTCTTCCTCTCTATACTGCACCCTTCTTTCTCTCTCTCTCTCCCCCTCATTCCATATCTTTTTTTAAACACCATTTTTGTCTTTGTTGTGCCTCTTTCTCCTTTAATGATCTTTTTCCCTCGTTCTCTCTCTTCTACACCTTTGTTTTCCACTCTCTACAACACCTCTCTCCTCATCATTTTTCATGTGCACTTGATAACTGCTAAATAATAATGAATTAATAGTGGAAAATCGGTCTGAAATTTACTTAGAATTAATTATTTAGCAGTTATTTATGCTTTAATTTGGAAATATTTTATTAATTTTGAATTATGATTGCAGACGTGAAAAAGGGAGGTACAACAAGCAAAAAGGAGCAGAAATAAAGAAAAAAAAGAAGAAAATCAGAAGAAGCCTAAGTCCAGCAAGACGCTAAGCGCGAGATACGCCCAGCGTGCAAGAAGGCAAGGCGCTAAGCGCATGATACGCGCTGAGCGCGTGGTAGCGCTGAGCGCAAGGCTTCGCGCTCAGCGAGACTACGAAGGCCCAAAGCCCAATTTTGCACCTATAAATAAGAGGGTCAGCCTAGGGAAATGAACGCACTTCCTTAGAGCTCAGTTTTTAGACTTCTGGCACTCAGTTCTCTCCTTTTCCTTCCCTTCCCTTATATTCTTATTACCTTTCTTTCACCCCCCCCACCCTTCTCATTGTAAAGCCCTCATGACTATGAGTGGCTAAACCCCTAGCTAGGGCCTGGTAGGCCTAAAAAGCCAATGATGTATGGAGCATTTCAAGAGTTATCAATAAAAAGAGGATTTCCTTCCAGGTTCTTTTATTTACCGTTCTTTCTTATTTATCTTGTATCTCAGACCTTATTTTATGTTAGGGTTTAGTCCACTCGGGAGAGGGTAAAGCCTAATTAGGGGTAAGGAATGAATACTTGAATCTGTTTTAAGGGTTAGTCCACTCGGGAGAGGGTAACGCTTAATAGAACAATAAAAGGAAGAAATTATCGGGTTATCATTTAGAGGGTTTTCCTTCCAGGTTCTTTTATCTGCTTTTCTTTCTTATTTATTTTGTATCTCATTTTTTATTTTCTGTTAGTCTTTAGTTCACTCAGGAGAGGGTAAAGCCTAATTAGGGGTAAGGAATAAATACGTGAATCTATTTTAAGGGTTAGTCCACTCGGGAGAGGGTAACGTTTAATAGAACACTAAAAGAAAGAAATCATAGGGTTAGCATTGACCCGATGCCCATGCTTTAGCAAACATCTAGAATTCAATCTTAATGCATCTTAGTTATTGAGTCTTCGCAAAGGGCATTTGGAAGATAGGTAATTAAGGTAGGCTTGTCATCATGAGGCATCAGGGACAAGTAGATGGATAGATGTGGGGCAGAATTAGTTCACTGGTATTGATAACAGACAAATCCTGAATCCATATATCTAGGCTGATTAGACTTGTTAGGTTTTAGCAATTTTACTATATAGATTTTATTCCCTATTTTATTGTTTGAAGTTTCTTATTTTATTGTTTGTTTTCTTAGAAGTAGTTATTCCTTATTTTATTGTTGGCTTTCTTAGAAGCAGTTATTCCTTATTTTACTGTTGGGTTTTCTTAGAAGTAGTTATTCCTTATTTTATTAGAAGTAGGTACTTAGGTTATTAGATTTTAGTAATATTTTATAGATTTTATTCTTTATTGCTTTAGTTTTCTTTAATTTAGAAGTAGCTACGTAGATTTAAATTGCCTTTAATTTTATACACTAAATTTACAATTTGCAAACTGAAAAGTACTTCACATAAGTGCAACAAAATCCCTGTGGTACAACACTCAGCTTACCGAGAAATTATTACTACGAGCGATTTGGTACACTTGCCAAAGAGCTAACAACACCTCTAGTTTTGGCACTTGTTTTCACAATAATTTTCAGTTGAAATTTCAGAACTAGGATTGGTATAAAATAGGCACCAATTATAGAACAAATTTTGAGCCAAAACAACAAGCACACTTTCCTTTCACTTTTCTTTTTTTTTTCCTGGACACTGATTTTTCTGCCAACTTGTGAGATTTTTCTTATTTTTTCCTTTAATCCAAATCACTTGGTTCTTTTTTTATAATTTTGGTCCAGATGTCTAGAAAATTCGGTAAAAGTTTCAGCTCAAAAAACGTAGTGACCAATTCCCAGTAATTTATACAAGTTTGTATGTTCAAGCTACCAGCACCAGCAATTTCAACCTAGAAATCAAGAGTAGTTTATGTTGCTTAAGGCTTGGATAGTTATAATTTTTGTTTGCTTATGCTCAATTATCTTGAATAACACAATTCAAGAGAGCTTAAGACTTATTTGATTCACAAATCCAGCCACAACTCAGCACCACAACTCGACTTCATCATAGGCATCATGTAGGAATCTTAGAAAACAAAAAAGAGTTCAAGAACAAGACTACTTCTAGGAATTGATTTAGAACATGTTATGAACTAAATAACATGCATGAATTAGACTCAAAATTCAAAAGATAGACTCAGAATGACAAGAATACATGAACAAATGTATCTAAAATTCAATCAACAAAATAAAATTCAACACAAACTTAGAACATAATGTGACAATTACTATGACTAAACATGACATTAAGACAACATGGATTAAGTGATTTACACTTAGATTTTTGTGTTTTTTTTTGTAATCAATAATTTTAACAAAATTTAGATCTAAAGGTTCAGCACAAGAATATTATGAATGAAAAATGATAGAACCTAAAATCAACACAAAAACAAGATTCAAGAGTAGATCTACAAAATTTGAACCATAGAAATGCAACAACAAGTGTAGATCTAAGATTTAATCGGTTTATTTTTTTTTTTTTAATCTACTCTAAACAGCACCAAACCACAAGACAATGGGGGATATACATGGAGAATAAGATGAAGAACAAGGAATTAAAGAGAATTCACCGAACAAAAAGATAGAGGAAGCAAAAGAATATCACCTAGATGAAGATGCTCTTGATACCACATGATGCAAGCTCCATTGGAGCTTGTAGGCCTAGGATCTTCTTCATCAATGGATTCCTTTGCTTCTTGGAAGATGAATGGCAGCGGAATGGAGAAAGGAAGAGAGAGAGGAGACGCCACTTCAAGGAGAAGATGAGTCTAGAAGAAGCTCACCACCATAGGAGGCCATGGATAAGAGCTTGGAGGAAGAAGGAGATGAATGAAGGGAGAGGGAGAGAAGAGCACGAAATTTTGTGCTCTAAATGAGCTTTGAAATTTGAAGTTTAATATTCAAATCATCAAAGTTGAAAAAAATGCACACACATGACCTCTATTTATAGCCTAAGTGTCACACAAAATTGGAGGGAAATTCAAATTTCACTTGAATTTGAAATTGAATTTGTGGAGCCAAACTTTGGAGCCAAAATTTCACTAATTATGATTAGTGAATTTTAGTTATGGTTCAGCCCACTAATCCAAGATCAATTCCAAGATTCTCCACTAAGTGTGCTTAGGTGTCATGAGGCATGAAAAGCATGAAGGACATGCACAAAGTGTGACTATATGATGTGGCAATGGGGTGTAGTAAGCAAATGCTCACCTCCCCCTCTAAAATTTAATTGGATTGGGCTTTTACCAATTCAATTAAATTTATTTCCAACCACACACATCAAATATCCACTTAGTGCATGTGAAATTACAAAACTACCCCTAATACAAAAACTAGTCTAGGTGCCCTAAAATACAAGGGCTGAAAAATCTTATATTTCTAGGGTACCCTACCTACATTATGGAGCCCTAAATACAAGGCCCAAAAATAATGAAACCTTAATCTAATATTTACAAAGATAAGTGGGCTCGTACTTAGCCCATGGGCCCAAAATCTACCCTAAGGCTCATAAGAACCCTAGGGCCTTCTCTTGCATCTTTGGCCCATTCTACTTGGGGTCTTCTATCCAATGCCCTTGCGGCGTAGGATTGCATCAATGGAGACTTTACAATTGCAAGAGGGGAATATTTAGTAAAGGGAGAAAAGATAAGAAAGGGAATGGAGGGAAGGAATGACTTCCATTACTTGCTTCTCATTCTTTTAATCATTTCCTTCTATAAGGAATTGTATTCTCTTGGAATTTTTGTGTGTCTTTTTCTTCTTTTCTCTTCTTCTTTTATAAGTGCAAACTAGTGGGCTTCTTGCACTAAGCCCGACTTTACTTTCCTTAATTAGTCTAGTTTTTCTCAATTAGTCTTCTTTCCTTAATTAGCCCTGTTTTCCTTAATTAGCTTTATTTCCTTAATTAGCCATGCTTTCCTCAATTAACTCGCTTTTCTTAATTAGCTTTGCTTTCCTTAATTGGCTCGTTTTCCTGGGCTTTATTTTAGTCACAAAGTATCATAAATTCATCACTTTTAATATTCTCTACACAAAAACTTAAATGATGTTAATTTAACATTTATTTGCTCAAAAAGGAAAAAATAGGAGAAAAATTACAAATTCCTATATAATTTAACCCCAAAATATACTCATAATTAGCCGTTATCAAACTCCCCCAAATTTAAATCTTTGTTTGTCCTCAAGCAAAAGGAAAAAGTTTAGAGTTTACCAATCACAATTCATAAGATAACTGCATACATTCCAAAAATAATGGTTTTTCTAGGATTCAAAGCTTAGGATCTAGGAGAGCATTCATTCCCCTAAATTATTTACAAACCACAACTTAGAATTTTTCACAACACCAACCTTATTGTTTTGCTACTCTTTTCAGCATCTTTATTTTCTTTGATGATGGTTTACCCCAACTTTCATTCTTTAAAATAAGATTTTTTTTTTTTTTGCAATTAACATTCATAGTGGGCTGGAGTAAAACCACATTTTGTGACTCAATTAAACTTGTGTTGTGTATTCATTTTCATGCAATAGAAAATCACCCAAAAACATTTCCCCAATTTTGGGACAAATTTCTTTGGATCCATGAGTACTCTCCTACAACCTAAGAAAGGGTAGTTAGTAAATACCACATTTTGGGCTTGGTTTAAGTAGCTGAATAAAATAACAAACAAGGCCTTGATCATCTCCACATCATACATGCATTTCAAGCAATCCAAGAATCATGTAAAATTAAGAAATTAAAACCAGTCATTCTCTCACAATTTAAAGTTCACACAACTTACCGGTTTTCATTGAAGTATGAAGGTTCTCATTTCATGCTTTTCTGTCAGAAATACTAACCTTTTCACTCTTGTACTGTTAATTCATAGTCCATCACTTACACTGACACCTACTTTCACGAGAATCAACAATTCACAAAAATATCCCTTAGTACGCAGTTAGTCTCACTCATGCAATTGATTCACTCAAAATATTGTGCTACCAACCAATAAATACCTATGTGACTATGTCTCTATCATGCCTCAAACTAAATTGAAACTATGAAATGATTAAATTTAAAATATTGAAATTAAACTGTCCTAAATGCAAGAAATTAAAATGAAAATAAAATAAAATAAAATAAGCGAAAATGAAAACAAAACAAAATAAATAAAGAAAAATAAAGAAAATTAAAGAAAAATCCTTATCAAAATAGGCCCCAATCCTATGTGGGCCTTGGATCCCAAGCTTCCTGAGCAGCATTGATGTCCGCAACATAATCATCATAAGCTCCATCACCACCCATGCCAGAGGTGTCACCCCCCCTCCCTTCCCCACCACAAAAGAGGGTTGGACTTTTGGCCAGGCAACCTGTTGTAGAAAAGCCTCTGGTGTCATTAGTGGAGGCTCCATAGAAAGGTGAATGGATAACTGGTGTAAGTTCTGGATAACAAGGCGATGGCCATGATGGAGGCTTTGCATCATCTAGACTAGATGCTCTTGCTGGGAAGAAGAGGAAAAAGGCTTACCGGTTGTAGAAGAAGTGGTTGGAGGATGGATTACCGGAGGTGGAGCTGGTGGAGCATTTGGAGTGGTTCGGGCCTTGACTCGCCTTGGCCCCGGGAGGACAATGGAAGTGGTTGTTGGATTCACAATTGGCTTGACTTTATCTTGTTCTAGATACACAGACTTCAGGTGCCTCCCAACAAGGTCAGCTTCTTTCTCAATTGCCTCCACCTTAAAGCAGGTTTTGTTATCACTAGGATGCTTTATTGCCTCAAACAAGTTAAAGATGGCTTTTTGGTCCTCTAAACTCATCTCCAAGTTGTCATTCCCCATGTCCACAACACATTTTGTAGTAAGCATGAATGGACAACCCAATATTAGAGGAATATTAGAATCCTCTTCTATATCCATCATCACAAAGTCTACCGGAAAAGTGAATTGGCAAACCTTGACAAGGACACCTTCAACTACACCATATAGTCTGGTGATCGAACAGTCTGCTAGCTGAAGCGTCATTCTGGTGGGAGTAATCTTTGGATTCCCAATCCTCTAGCACATAGATAGGGGCATCAGATTGATGCTTGCCCCCATATCAAGGAGAACTTTACCCATTGATACCTCTCTAATAGAACATGGGATGGTTACACTCTCTGGGTCTTTGAACTTCTATGGTAGAATTCTATGGATCACAACATTGCAAATTCCTTCCATTATGATGCTCTCATTATTGATATATTTCCCTTTCTTTGTGAGTAGGTCCTTTAAAAATTTTGTATACATAGGCATTTGCTGCAAGGCCTCTCCGAAGGGTATGATGATTTTCAGCTTCTTGAATATGCCGAGGAAGCAAGCAAAGTAGCATTCCCTCTATTTCTTTGATGGCACCAAAGGATAAGGATGTCCTTTATTAGGGTTGCGGGTGTCTCCCTTTTAGCCTCCCTTGCTAATTGACTCTTGGTCTTAGTGGGTAAGACCTTTTCACCTCTCTCCTTGTTCTCTTCTTTCTCTTCATCACCTTCTTCTCTCTTATTATTCTCTCCTTCCTCATTACTCACATCCTCTAATACTCCCTCAGCTCTTTTTTCTCTCTGCATTCTCCCTCCTCTGACTCCTAATGAAAATTATCTTGCACTTCTCCTTGGTATTCTTCTCCGTGTTGGCCCTAAAATTTTCCGTGGACATTTCAGCCAATTGCTTAGCAAATTGGCCCACTTGTACCTCTAGATTCCTGATGGCAGACTCAGTGCTCTTGTGATTTAATAGAGAAACCTACATAAAATGATTTAAAGTGTCTTCTAGTTTGGTGGTTTTCTCATATAAATCAGGCCCTTGATTGGGAGGTCGATTAGATGAAACTCCTTGATTTCTATTGAAGTTATTCCTAGGGTGGGATCTCCAACCTTGACCTTGAGAGAAATTTCCCCCTTGATTGTATCTTGGAGGTCCTCCTTGATGGTGTCGATTGGTCAAATAGTTTACTTCTTTGGATACATCATTTTGGACCATGCACCTGCCTGACTCATGGGCTCCACCACAGATATTGCATCCCCCAATGTGCATGACCGAAGAATGGGCAAGTTGCACTGCCTGCAACTGTTGAGGAAGCTTGCTCAGCATCTCTGTGAGGGTGTCTAGTTGCTTGGCTATGAGCTTGGTATGGGCTAGTAGTATGTCTTGTGATGTGAGCTCGAGAAGACTCTTCTTTGTAGGTGTGTAGGCTCGATCACAAAGTATGACATGGTCACTAGCTTCCATATTTTCAATCAACTCCATAGCTTCATTAGGTGTATTTAGTTTGATCTCCCCACCAGTGAAGGCATCAAGTAACTGCTTCGAATGGGGTCACAAGCCATTAATGAAGATATTGAGTTGAATCGGCTCGCTGAACCTATGGGTGGGAGTCTTCTGGAGCAAAACCATGAAAGTGGTCAAGAGCTTCACTCAGTGATTCATCGGGGAATTGGTGGAATGAAGAGATCTCCACCTTTCCCTTAGCGGTCCTGGACTCTAGAAAATATTTCTTCAAAAATTTCTCCACCACCTCTTCCCATGTCTGCAAGTTGTTTCCCTTGAACGAGTGCAACCATCTTTTGCTTCACCAGCCAAGGAGAATGAGAATAGGTTGAGGCGGATGACATCTTCAGGAACTCCAGCTATTTTCATTGTGTTGCAAATCTATATGTATGTAGCAAGGTGGGCATATGGATCTTCATTGGGTTTCCCATGTAAGAGATTGCCTTGAATCAACTGGATGAGAGAATATGGATAAGTGATGTTAGCAGCTTGAACTTCGGGCTGAGCTATGCTTGTGAAATACTGAGGTGTAGAGGTACTAGAGTAGTCCTCCAAGGTGATCCTTTGTGGCTGATCTTCTGCCATGATGTGTTTTTCAAAGTTGGGATGTGAAAAAGAAGAAGATGATATAAAGGATGATGGTTCTTGATTCCCTTGTTGTTCTTTCTTTCTTCTTGCAGCGTTGTTTCTTCTACACATTGTTTCAATCTCTAGATCTAATGGAACAAGATTGTTTCCTCGCATACAAGAAAGAAAAACACTATTGTGCACGTTATCACAGAAAAATAAAAAATTATAAACTAAAGATTAAAATTAAGAGCGAAAAATAAAATTTGAAAAATGATTTTTTTTTTGAAAAATTATGGAAAATTAAAAATTAGAAATAGAATATCCAAAATACCAAGTACAAAAAACAAAGTTCCCGGCAATGGCGCCAAAAACTTGTGATGGATTGGCAAGTGTACCAATTCGTCCCAAGTAGTAAAGTTAAAACGGAAGTCCGAGTATCGTATCCATATGAACTTTTTTTGTACTTATGTAGATGAATATTTGATTAAGAAAAAGATTTAGAAAGGTTGTAGGAAAACAATAATTTAAATTGACCAAAAATTAAATTAAACAAGAGGAGAAATTAAATAAGAATTTAAATTAACTAATTAAAGACATAAAAGACGAGGAAATCCAATATTATTATAAAAGAAAATTCAGATGATGAGAATGTTAGAATCTTAGCCTACTAGAGTTACTCTTTGATGTAATGTTAATGATTTTTCTCTATTTATAATTATTCCAATTTACACCTACATCTACTAGTATACTCTAACTTTGGTCCCTCGCATGAAATAACCTAATTTATCTATTTTCTCTCCCAAATCCCTTTGCAATGCTAAAATAGTAAATTGCATTAAAAATAGAGATGTATAACAGACTAAACAAATATTAACCTATCCTTAGTGATGACTTTATTTAGATACCTTTCCTAGTTCTATCAGAAAATAATATTTCCCAACGCTATCCCTAAAACTTACCATGCAAATGGATGATCAAGCCATAAGCAATAATATTAAGCACAAGAAATGATAATGCAAATGTAATATTATTAAATAAATAGGAAGAGAAATTACATTAAGAGTTCTTGACAGTCAAGTTCCCAACAAAATGGGGTTTAACCTCTCATTGTCATGGAGGTTTTACAATTGCAAGAGGAGAATATTTAGTAAAGGAGAAAAGATAAGAAAGGGAATGGAGGGAAGGAATGACTCTCATTGCTCGCTTCTCCTTCTTATAGCATTTTCCTTTTATAAGAAATTGTATTATCTTAGAATTTTTGTCTTTTTCTTCTTTTCTCTTCTTCTTTTATAGGTGCAGATTAGCGAGCTTCTTGCACTAAGCTTGGCTTTATTTTCCTTAATTAGTCATATTTTCCTTAATTATTTTCCTTTCCTTAATTATTCATATTTTCCTCACTTAGTTTTCTTCCCTTAATTAATCCTGTTTTCCTCAATTAGTTCTGTTTTCCTTAATTAGTTCGCTTTCTTGACTTTATTTTAATCACTAAGCATCATAAATTCATTACTTTTAATATTCTCTACACAAAACTTAAATGATATTAATGTAATAATTATTTTCTCAAAAAGGAAAAATTATGAGAAAATTTTTACAAATTTCTATATAATTTAACCCCAAAATATATTCTTAATTAGCAGTTATCATCAGTCTTCTTTATTTATATGTTGTTCAACTTGTCAATTTTTATCCAATGTGATACTTCACCTTCATACTTAAACTCTAACAATATTCATAAATTATTTTAAAATTGAAATAGTAATTAAGCACTTAATTTTTTATTTCATGGTTATTGGTTATCTAAGAAAAATGGTATTGTTCATCATTTAGTTATTTTTTAGATTTTTTTAATTTAATTCATTTAAAAAAGGAAATTTTTTATTTATTTTTTTAAAAAATAATTTTACATATGATAGAGATTAAATTATTTCATCCAAATTAAATAAAGAATATTTAAATTATTTTATATCTAGACAACATATTTTGATAAATAATAATAATAATAATTGAAGCAATTAATTAAATTTACATCCATTTCAAATTCCTTAACATTCTCTATCCACTACCTAAGTTTTTGTCAATATTTGAAGACCAATTAATGAGCTGTTGTTGACGTTTTTTGTTTTGTGCTTAATTGTACTGCCGCAAATGTAGGTGTTTTGCTTATGACACTTAACCTTTTTTTTAAGACTGTGATGCTACTTGGACTTGCACCCGCACACTGCCTCCAATTGTTTATCGTGAGATAGCCATGTATGTGTATGCCAATTGCCAACACGAGCTTTCTATACCTTCCCTTTGGCCATTTGTCCGAGATCACTCCATGGAAATGGACAAGATATCTGAGTTTCAATTTGCGGGGCCTAATTATTAAATTAATTAATGTCCTCCTTTGGTGATTGATGGCCCTGCATAACGTATATATGATTTTATGATAACCATGCATTTGTGAATCTTCTTATATATAATTAATGTCATGCATTTGGACATTTAGTCATTCACACAAATATATCTTTTCTAGAAAATACATTTTTCTTCATGTACACAAATATCGTATATGATTTTTATGTTTTTTTAAAATAAAACTTTAAGAATTTTTTTTATTGAAATAAACGATGGGTTCATTTGTTCTTGTTATTAACTGAGGGGTTGGTCTCTTGAAGTTGTTCTCTGATTTGTGAGAACAATGTGTGTGTTCGATGCATGAGAGAAAAAATGAAGTAAAATAACGGTACAAATAATTATATCACATGAATCCAACCTTTAAGAAATGGCCAGTTCGTTTCACTCACAACAATCCGGTTAGTTCACCAGACAAAAAAAAAAACATATATTAGACGTTATTCCATCTAATTTTGAAACCAATATTTTTTATGTTATTTGATGCATAATAATTTCTATATATTTACTAATATGAATGTGTATTTTTTTAAGTGATATTAATATGAATGTAAATTGTTTGGGATCGATAAACTTTTAAATTTATTAACCATAGCAATACAACTTTGTGTTATCATAAGCTCAGCACCAATCAAGAATCATCCAACAATGCCAAGATTTTTTTTTATTATACGCACATTCCAAGCAACTGAAGTGGGTTTTGTTTTTTCTTTTTTTTCATTTACATGATCAAGAATCAAATTAAACCACTAATAATATGCTTAAGAAATTCAGCTATTTTTCAATTGTGCTATACCTTCATTATGATTTGGTAGTTGATGCATAATATATAAACAGTTTTGAAAGGGAAGCAAGAGGGAATGAGCCCGATTGGGCTTGATAGCTAGTTGTCCTCATTCTTGTTGATATATATGGTTTAGTATACCTGATTGATTTTTTTAAAATATTAATATTTTTTTTTTGTTTTTTCAATGGTGTCAAGCATGGGGATAAGTTTTCTGTTTTACTGACTAAAAAATATTTAAACTTTTTCTTTCTTTCTATTTTTTGTCTTTTGCTATTCTGACTCGTGACTATTTTTAAAATTGAAGTTTTTTCATCCCATCTAAACAACTTTTTTTGTCAGATCAAATGCACTCTCTAGGTATGTATAAATTAATGAAGAGATTGTAGAATTAATCAAACCGAATATATATATATATATATATATAGGGACAGGGCAGTGCTGGGTCATTGCCATAGCCTTGGTTTGAATTAATTAAGTCTTTGTGCATAATATGCACTCATTTATAAGACTATAATAGGCCGTAATAGTAGCTGAGTATGGACCTGTTGATATTGACAAAAGTGACATCTAAACCGATAACCCAAGGGTGGATTAAGGAATTAATGCCGGTTGAAAAGTAACAACAATCTAGTTAATCGAATTAAAGCTAAGTTTTTTTTTATCTGCAAAACAAATTTTACCTGTTTTGTTGCATTTGTTTGTTTAGTTTAATTTTAAACGAAAACAACAAAGCCTCTATACATATCTACATTAAATTGAAAAAAATGTGTCCAAAAGATTACTACACATTGATGTTTATTATGCTACATTATATATATGATCTTCTCGTACCATTCAGCGACACAGTTAGAAGCTGTTTATGAACATGTTAATATATAGAAAGATCCTCAAAAAAAAAAAAAAAAAGATGAACACGTTAATAGACTAAATTAATTTGTATGTTTGGCAGAAACGGTTTCAACTAACTAAAGCTCTTTGCTGTAATACCTTATTCAAGATAAAGAATGAAAGTTGTTAGACTGTTGAGTTGGTGAGTCGGCCTCAATTCTCAACCCCTCACTAATATAGTAGGGTTAGAGACCTATACCTTTAATACTGAGATGTTTATGTTTAACTAGTCTCAATTAATTGCCACTGTTCATCTCAACAAAAGTATGATAATGAAAAATCTAGTCTATTTATTATTATATATGCTTTGGATATTCTACTTAAATATGCCCTTAGTTAGTTCTTATTTTTATTTAATATAGTATTTTCTTAAACTGGAAAAAGGTAAACTAAAAAAATGAATAAAGACTGAAATGATGATTTTCTTAAACGGGAAGAATTCCTAATCAACTTATACGTGTGTTCCTTCGGTTGGCTGAGGAAATAATGATTTATTGTGGCTGGAAGCAAATTCACACTTCCCACCCTCCGTGGCCAAACCCACAACTTGCGAGCAATTTTTTCGTCTTGGTTTCATGCATTCTTTAATTTGACTTTTTATTGATTGTTTTTTTAGTGTATATAATGGCAATAATAAATTTAAACCTATAATGATCTTATGGAAACTACTCAAATTTCATACTATTAGACAAACCTAGTGAGTTTTTCTTTATTATTTTAAAGTTTACTAAACTGACTGTGTGCATGTAAAAGTTTTCAAGTTAACGGTTTCTTGCGGGTGAGAGAGAGATGCAAGGGAAGAGACAATTGGTTGATGTGGATATCCAACTCTTGGAAAATGTTGGCCGTAATTCGTAAAGTCTATATTTTAATTTTTATATTAATATAGATGACGCAAAACAAATAGCTAGATCAATTAAGAGAAATATAAAATATTTCTTGTCGGATTTTAGGGTTTTGACTTTCATATCTACAAAAGAGACAGAAATAAAGAGCCAATTTAGTTAGCTTGCATGCATTAAAGAAGTCAAGCATTTAACTAATTGATCACTCGGCTACCCGAATGAAGCTTCAAAACTCAGCCTAGCTGTAAGCCAGACTATTTTTTTTTTTCAATATTTATAAGAAATACTTCAGGTAATAAAAGGTTAAAATAAATTGGAAATTAAGATAATTATGATTCTCATGGAAAAGAAAAGGACATAACCGCAGCATAGCTTGGATCTAAATGTTCTATATACTATTATTTTAAATTATATATATATATATATATATATATATATATATCATACATACATGAATAATTAATGCAAAAATTAAGTGTACAAATAAACTTAAATAATACGAAATATATAATATTTTAATGACTGAAATCAATGAAAATTATTTATTTTTTTATAAACCTTTAAATAATTTTAAAATAAGAGATTACTAAACCCATGGATCGCATAATACAAAATATACTATACTATTATAATAATATTTACATATGGTATGGAAGCAAAATACTTATATATAAATATTTATATCACACATATTAATGTCAAACTTATGTTAATCTTAACATTATATTATAAATTGTAACATATTTTTAAAATGATTCAAAATATTTAATTTATATAAATTTAAAAAACAATAATATTAACCTCATGGATTGTATAGGCTTATGAATCTATACAAATACATATCAAATTATTTTTAAAAAAAATAAAGCAGAAAATATGTTGTTTTAGTAACTATTAACGACCCCTGATACACTCCAAAATGTACAAGTGAGTGTAATCCTAATCAGTAGTAATTAACATACAACAACTATTTCAAACACAATAAAATATTACACCTCAAAATGCTAAGTGTATATAAAGAAACATCTCAGCTATATCAACACTTCTTTGAAATCTTTTATGAACATTCAAGTAATACTCACTCGTGCAAGAGTCTAATTTTCATAAGAGCTAGCTTGTTTGGGATTAATTAATATGCATGGAAATTTCTTATTTGTATTGTGTTTTTAAGTATTTCAAAAGATTTCATATCCATTGGTTGGTTTAGCTTATCTTTATGATAAAAAATTTAGAACACTCACGAATATTCAACGCACACGTGATTTGTTAATGCAAAACGATAGTAACAAGAATTGTGAAAATGTAATATGATTGATAAATCGCTAAAACATGAGAAGTGTTATCAATTCTGATAACTTGCTACATAAGATCTAACGCATTAATGCAAAAAATGTGAGAGCCTTTCCAGGATTTCTTTCTTTCTCATTCTTTTTTTACTTTTGACATATGCATGTGGGAAATTGTTGCTTTTTTTAAGTATTTCAAAAGGTTCATATTCTACATTGGTTGGTTTAATTTATCTTCAAGGCTCTCTCTCTCTCTCTCTCTCTCTCTCTCTCTCTCTCTCTCTCTCTCTCTCTCTCTATATATATATATATATATATATATATATATATATATATAAAATTAAACAAACAAAAAATAGAAGTGGGCTATTGTGCAAGAGATTGGCCCATATATAGGTCAGTGAAATGCAAATTGTCTTATTCCCCCTGCATGCCCAATAATGGGACCTTTAGAATTTTCTTATTACATTTTTAAAAAAATATTTTGAATTGGTTTTAATATATCTAATCAAATAAATTGTATAACTTAAAGTTAAAAGGTTTAATATTTCTTTTATATTTTGTCCTTGCATAATTATTTTTTATTCTTAGTTCTTGTAAATTATATTTATTTTATTTTATCTCTAAAACATTTTAGATAACACTTTAAATAATAAAAGTGCTAGTTAAAACACTATAAGAAAAATAAATAAAATAAACATTATTTGTAAGAACTAAAAATATAAAAAAATTACAAGGAAAAAACATAACATTAAATTATAAGGACTAAAATGATATTTAAATTTAATTAAAAATATAAAAGATTCAGATATATAAAAGAAGTGGAGTGCAAACAAAAAAAATTAAAATATTTATTACTAACTTTATCAAAGTGAGAGAGTGAATTTGTAAACTCAACTATAAACTATAAATAGGTCCGCCACTGTGTGATGGGTTTTTCTATTATTCTTCTATAGCTAATAGCTCGGATCACTTTCTTCATCATGGTAGTTTTTTTGACAGGTAGGTCTTCTTCGAGTTAGGATTTTTTGCCCCTTAATATGGATTGACAGTATTTGCTCCATTTGAATTTTATGTGATAAGATTAATTATATTTTAAGAGAAAACTTTTGACCTCATTGGGTCATTGGATCTTATCAAAGTATGATCATGGTCTTGGGGTTGAGGGGAGATAGATACTTATTTTAAGGTTGGTGCACATGTCCTTTAAAACATGTTCAAACTCTTGTTTAAATTGATGACTTTTCCCTTTTTGTATACGAGTTAGAGTATTCCTAGCTTGCACTCTATTTAATAAAATTTTTGCTTTATTTTTTTTTAAATACTTTCGCACCATATACTGATATACATATGGGCTCACAATACAGATACCCGACTCGTATTTATAATCTTTTTAATAACATTTACCCAACATTATAGTTTTTTGATAACTTGTTAAATTTTCTTTAATTAATATGTGCAAAGTACGTGCACTTTATTGAACTTTATGAAATAGAAATTACAACTCAAGGGGATTTAATTTTGCGCATTCATTTTGATTTTTCACTACTTTTTATCCCTCTGTCTCATAATAATAATCAAGTAAAAAAAATCCAAAATAATTACTATTTTATCTTTTTAATGTAACATTATTAATTACTCTTTTTCATTTATATTCCTTATAATATTAATGACATGAATAATAAAAATTAAAAAAATTAATAATAAGATTAATTTTATAAAATTGATATTTTTTTCATCTTTTTAATAATTTTTCTTATTTTATCCAAGACGAAGTTATAATGGAAGGAAGGGAGTAGTTTTTACCCATGGTACATTATACTACAATACAATAGTGTCATAAATTTATTGATGTGATGATCATGTGATCGATGCTGGTTGTTTCTGCTTTAAATCCCTCAGATCCCACTAGGTCACTTACGAAATGTAACATGCGTGTCGTCTATCTAAAGAAGAATTAATAATGGCTGAGGGGCACACAAAATTAATGTAATATCCATTTTAGCACGGCATAAGTGACTAAATTGGTCAAGCAAGCGCTATAAATTAATGTTATTTTTCGCTGCATGCCAGATTCATAGTACCATCTATTTGATTTTAGTAGACAGATTCATAATATCATTTGAATTTGTTCAATTACCCTCCCCTCAATCTCTGCCCAACCAGCAACGCCAAAAACGTTGCATCTCCTAGTAACTTTAAGAGAAACTAAAATAGGGAAAGAGGAGGGAACGCGTTTATCAGTCATTCAACAACTTAAGTAGGGGGTATGGCATTTGATCTTTTTTGTTCTGTTTTAACTGCTACAATGAAGTAATATAAAGCAAGCCAACAAACATTGGTTTGGTTATTTATAAAATGAAAATAGAATAGGAAAGAAAAATTAATTCTGAGCTACTGAGAGAATTTTTAAACTCTAGCCATACTTCTTTTCTTTGAAAACGAGTTCGAGTTATACACTGAATCATCTCAATCCAATCTAATGTTATATGTTCTTTTAAAAGTATTTTTTTTTAAACAATATATATTAATAAAACAATGTCTTGACTTAATAAATAATATTTTATAGGATGTTACATTGTACTGATATTATATATCTTGAAACATATTATAAAATGTACCTTAATCGTACTTTTATACCTTTTAAATTTCACAATTTAAATATATAATATTAAGATTATTAACAAATCAACTTGACTCAGTCTTAATTAGGTTGAACTTTGGTTCAAATAAGTTATCCGAATAAAATTTGAAGTCAAGTAGGCATACGAATAAACTCATCCTAACTTTTATTATATGAAAATTCCTAATCCTATATTTGTGTTTGATTTTTCTTTTATGCACTTTGATAATCTTGAAAAGTAATTTCCGAATTATTGTTGCCACTGGTTACATTATAAATTTAATTTTGATACATTATTATTGTAACAAATTTATATTGTCAGTTAAATGTAATATTATTTTTTATAAACTCAAATTCTAAGTATAATTTTTAAGATGATTTTCATATAAATTAACAATATATAATTAATTTAAAATGTATAGAAATTTATAATTAATTAATAACATACAAAATTTATACTATCTATACATTTCAAATAAATCCCTATTATATTATGAAATGATATGAAACAATGTGACACACAACTGCATGCTAGCTAAAGTATTTAAATCCTATATCTCAAGATTACCAAAGCTATAAATTGAGTCTTTAATATATAGTTGGCCTAAACGATTTGGAAAACGTGGTGGCTAAAGCTAAACACTAATTGTCTTTGAAATCATTGTTCTACAATAGGTGAAACACTAATTAGTATGGTGCTGAATTTGTTTAACGGTGGTGTGTGTTGTGAAAAAATTAATTATACACCCACTTTTGTTGTTTTGGAGCCAAGCTGCAAGAACCTAGATCTTATGAATAATTTCATGCATTTTCATGTCAGTGTACTAATGTTCTCCCATCACGGGTTTTAGACTAATCAAAGTGCTTTCTTGCCCAATATTACTAAAATTTACGTGGTTGTTGCTTGCTATAAGAAATGTACATGAGTAAGAATTATGACAAGAAATTAAGAATGGATTTATGGCATCAGAAGTGCACGATTATGAAATCATGACAAAAATGGTTTGGATTACTTAAAACACTGAACGGAGTCTAATCTTTTTTTTTTTTTTTTTTGCGCCCTCTTTAAATTAAATCATATGTTGAATTTAAATTATACAAAGTTTTATATAATTATGCTGACAATAAATGAATTTATATAAGTACGCAAAACAATATAGGTAATGTTTTTTTTAATACCAGAATATAAGTAATGTTTGAAAAAAATATGGTCGTTGTATACAAAATATACGAATATAATTAAGCATTAACTGATATAAGATTGACCAAAAAGGAATATAATATGTAATAACAATTTTTTTTCTGTAAAAAAAATGTTGATGTGATTTTGGAGCATGTTATGCATATATGCTTCATAGGAAAAAAACACATAAAACAATAATAGAATTTTAGGATATAAAAATAAGGTTTCTTATTTGTAACATCTCCAAAATCAGAGAAGTATAAAAGAATTATTGTCGTGTGAATAATCAATGGCTAGTCGACTGTAATATGGATAACTTTTGTTCCAACACGATTTTAATATTTTATTTTGTGATCAAGCAATTTATAAGTCAAAAAGAAAAAAAGATAATTGTATTGATTGATGAGTCAGAGGTCCCTATTGATCATGTTTGAGGGCCACTATTTGACTTTTTAACTATCAACTCGGATAAACGAGAGAAAATACATACAATGTTTTCTATGTATGAATTGGGCGTATAATATAGAATTGCCTTGTGTTTAATGGGAGTGTTTTGTGTTATATTGGAGTATGTACTAGGACAGATCTATGTTAGATTTTTGGGAAATGACTGATTTGGCTCAATGAGGGCGTAGGTGCATGCCCTTCTAGATCACACACATACAACTAAAGAATAATGAAGAGAGAAATGAGGAAAAGGAAGAAAAGAAAAGGAAAAGAATAGGAAGAAGAGATCCCCTCCCCCGTAGGGGCGGATACTGAAAATTTATTTTGTAAAAAAGATTATAAATTTTTATAAAATACAGGATAAAAATATCCAAATTACTTAAATAAATTTCTACTAATTACTATTGAGTTAAGTTGCGTGTTCGTATCATTGACTTATTGCATGTTTAGTATTATAGGACCAAAACGATAAAAAATTGAAGAATAAAATCGTAAAATTAATATATATTTATTCTTTTTTTATCTCTTAATTATAACTTTCTATATTCATTTTAAAAAAAAATTCTACGGACTCCACACCTGCTTTTTTATGGAGGCAATTTTTTTAATCAAATATTTATAAGTAAAAAAAAAAAAAAAATCTTAAGACAATTGTCTCATAGTGTTTAACCTGCATCCGACCTTGCACTTAGAGTTTCTTGTATTTTTTTTATAAATAGTGGAATTTTTTCTTAATTTGGTCTTAACTACCCATGATTTTCTCTTGTTTTGAGAGAATTTTTACGTTAAAAAGATCTGTGTACTTTTATTTTTATTATAATTTTATTGATTATAGCTTATGTGTTGATTATCATAATTGGCATTGAACAAAAAACTAGCAGCATATATAGATGATGGTGCATAAAAAAGAAAGATACATGATAATAAGTATAAAATATGGGACAATGTACACAAAATAGAATGCAGTTCTTTTAAAAACTGAATTCTACATGGCTTCTAACAAAAACTAATGCAGTATGTGAAACTTTCAATATTGGTTTTGTCAATAAATTGATGCAGGATGTAGCTTGATTCACATACATGACCCACTTCATACATTGAGTTTGTGAAGCATCAATATTGATTTGTGGATTCTACATCAATTTAAAACTGATACTGAATATGCTTATATTTAACATCATGCTGATCAAATTGATATAGTATGTGCCCTAAAATCGATGTAAAATGAATTTGATATAGTATTGAAGGGCTTGAGAGAATCCAAATGCGTGCTAGCCCTTTGAAGGTGTTGGCTTGTTGTTGGAGATTTTATTAGATCGGTTACCTACACGGATACACATTTTCTATACAGATATTATTTGTTTTATTGGTAAGGAAACTATTTTTTTTTTTTTTCTTTATTGAAGAAGAGGATATATAATCCACATATTCCTTTACATGCTCATTTTCAAACTATATTTACGGCTGTGCTACATCATGAACATTTTGCTAATTTCTTTCTTCACAGTAGATTTACAAGGTAAGAATTATTGGAAGGTTTAGACTATTATTTGACATTATATTATTTGGGTTGTGCGACTGTCCAGGAACAAAATATTTTTTAAAAGGGCTATATTTTATTTTATTAATTTATATTGAAAACATGAGTAAGAGAGTGTTTGATTTTTATTTATAAAAATTGTATTTATTTTTCAAAATACAAATAAACAAGGGTTGCTCAGATGTACTGATGGGGGTGTGGTGCAAGACACAAAATAAAATAAAATGTGAGGTTGAACAGGATGAAAATAGAAAAACATCTCTCCAGCTATTTCCGTTTCTCTGTTTTTTAAAACACTTATTTGGAAAATAATTTTCAAAATTTATTATATAGATTTTGGATTTTGGATAAATATTGATTAATATGATGAGTAATATAGAATTATAATTTAAAACAGTTTTATTTAAGATTAAAAGTGATGAGGGAATCACACATGCCCTAAAACTCTGTCTTAGAATAGGTTTTCTCAAGGGAGATTATATTTTATCTGACTGGTACATGAATCAAGTGCTTTGCATTGAGCAGGTTTTGTAATTTGACCGATAATATATCTTATATATATATGAGTTAGTGCACCCCTGGGGTCCTTCTAATATATATTTTTTTTGCTTCTTACAAAAATTAAAAACCAACAATAGATTTAAGAGTTAATTGAGATGGTTTAATCAGTCCGGAATTAAGAATAGGAATCCATCTATTAAATTCTATGCAATAAATTAAATCACATACTAATACGATTGATTTTGGTACCTTATCATGTAGATTGCAGCTGCTCTCTGTTCAAGTCCCAAGGGAAGAGAAAAAAGGTTAGGCTAGGTAACCAAGTTGGCTCTTTATATATAGGTGTCATTTGGCTTGCATGCAGATTTTTGAGAGGATATGAGTGCACTTCACCCTTTAGAAGAAAAAGAAAGGAAGTTGCAGGTCTGGGGTAACAAATGCATGCATGTCCTTGCCCTCTCAATCCACTTTATGTTGCTATATATGCTACTTTGTCGGGGGAGCAATGGGAGTGGTGGTTCGAATCCTTGATGATGATTTTGTAGCTAGGGTCCAAGAGTGTGGATGGAATTCTTGACGTAGACAGCTTTAAAAGATGTTTTCAATATATATATATATATATATATATTGCAAGTTTGTTAAAATGCATGTGAGGCAACCAAGGTGGGAGTTATGCAAATTTGTCTTGGAATCAAATGAAAAAAAAAATAATTATGATTTGATTATCCCTCCAATATAGTTTTGTTTTAGAGTATACAATTTGCTTAATTACACCAAGTGTGTAGATGAGTCCGAAATTATTTCTGTTTAACGCGTATTCTTGAATTTGAATATTGGATATGAATTGTGTTAAATACTTTTTTTTATTATTATTTATAATATTTCTATCTTGTGTAAGATTGTCTTATATAAAATATATAACTATATCATCTATGCTAAAATATATGTAGATACAATGTAGTACTCAATCTCTTGGTTTGTTCCTGGTGATATGAAAATCATTTTTTTAGTCTATGAAGGCTAGTTATTAGTTTGTTAATTAGTTTTTGTTAGTGAAAATAATTCAAATTCAGGATTTTTCCCCTCATTTTTCCTTCAACAATTAAATTAATCTTATAATTAACTTTGGTGATATGAAAATCATGAGTAGTTTAGTTTCTAAAAAATGTGATATTTTCATTTTAATCCTCAGAAAGCTAGCTTATATGGTTGGGCCTAAATGATAAAATTATAATTTAATGATAGACTATATTCCTAATAGTATTAAAATTTGTATTTTAATATTTTATTGAAATTGAAAAACATGTAATTACTAATTTTTTTATGCTATATATAGTTAATTACGTTGCAAGGATGATCATTTTCATTATGCAATTAATTAGGGTGAAGTGAGGTGATCGAGCTATAGTTTGTACAAATCTTATTTTTTTTTAAATTAAATAAATTCTAATTTCTACCTTTATCTCTTTTATTTCTTTCTTTTTCATGAATTAATATTTAACATTTCATTTTTCTTTACTTGCTACCTCTGTTATCATATATATATATATATATATATATATATATATATATATATGTATGTATATATATATATGTAGGTGTAAATTAATCCTCCTAGGATTTAAAGAAACATTATTCATTTAGCATGCAGCCTAAAACATAAAAATAGGCCAATAGGGAAATAAAGATCAGTGTACGACAGATATAGAACGACAGGCTGTGGATATAGGTAAAATACGGATGGAGATAAACTTCTAAATATAATTAAAAACTTTAAAATTAAGACAAATATATGTAACTAATTTAAAGAAAAAAAAATCCGTTGTTCAAATAAAAAATAAATTTTCAATATTTGATAAATTAATTTATAATCATTTAATTTTTCTGTCAATCCTTTCCATATAAAAATAGTATAATATGTATTTGTTATACTACTCTTTTCGTTTATTATGTTAGAAAATATAATTAAGTACCTGTGAAGAGAAAGAAAATTCGGTTAAAATAAAAGAGGACGAGACATGACAAATTTTCCTAACATTAAAGTAAGGAGTATATAAAATTTAAGTTCGGTGATTTTAATGTTTTTTACTTAAAATGATAATTTTTTTTATAATTAATGCTAACTTTTCATATTTATTGTTCTTTTTTATTATGTAAATTACTAAAATAAAACTTTACTTTTTATAAAAAAAAAAAATCAACATTACATTAATCTGAAGGTCGAATTTCGTAAGTCAAATTTTAGTTAACTTTTTATAGATGAAAAAAATGATATTAATTAAAAATTAAGATTCTAGTAAAGATGTGATTAACTATTTTTTTTTATCAAAGATTAACTATTAGAATTACTTTTAAATATTTTCCACGTATGACATCATAACAAAAAGGATAAAATAATCTTTAATTCTTGATTTTTGATAAAATTTATATTAGTCTTCTTATTTTGACTTTGATCAATTTTATTTTTGAACTTTAAAAAAAATAATGAATTTCGTATCTCATAATAAACGGTTTTCACCGTGAGAGGGCAAATATCACTTTTTTTTTTTTGTAAAGTTGAAAAACTAAACAAATTTTCTTAAAAAAAAAGAGAGAAGAAACTAAACAAATCAAAGTTAAAAATGGAGGACTAAAATCATGTTGGACCAAAAGTATAAATACTAAAAATATGTTTTACCCTAAAAAAAGAATATATTATTAAAAAACTTACATGATTGCATTTATGTATTTTTTTTTCTTAAGTGAAATTTGACTTGGTAGCTAAAAAGTCTTGTCCAATTGTCAGCCAAATGAAAGACTTGAAGCTAGTCGAAGCCGAGCCTAACTAAGCTAGCTTTGTGTTTATGAGGCCGCAATGGCGGCGTCAATAAACTAAAAAGTAGGCTAATTGAATGTAAAGAAGCTGTTGGTATCGACTTCCAACTACTCACACGCCTCCTCGCAACCACTAAATACAACAATCAATCTTTTACCCTTTCCATTAATTCATCAGCATTCTTACCAATGCTAACTTTCTCCAACAAATCACGCTATTAGTCATTACGTAAGTTACTTCGCATTCTCTTCCATTGCTTATGAATTATCCTTTTGTTATTCTCATTAAAGCAATCTTAGTTTTCTAAATCACATGACATGGGCTAACTAGTATTATATGTTGGTTCCAGTAGAATTAACTTTAGATTTTATAAATAATTTTTTGAGTTTGGGTAATGTAAAGGAGAAAAACATGATTAAGAAATAATCTAGACTAATTAAATTTTTTGACAAATATTAATTATCGTAAAAATAAATGTTTTACGCTTATATTATGTTAATAAAAATATATATTATATATATATATGACTTCTGTAAAAAAATAAAAATAATATATATATATATATATATATATATATATATATATATATATATATATATATATATATATATATATATATATATATATATATATGACATGGGTTAGTTTTTACATTAGGTGAATCTAACGATTTTAATGAAATATCTTTGCTACTTCCAGTTGAAGATGCCTTTTTGAATAAACGTTATTACAGACAAGAAAAAGTTTGACGGTCGTTGAGAATAGTACATCGACTCAATTAAAAATATATAAGGTTGTCCTATACGCCACACAATCGATGCAGAGCCATTTATTACTACATTTTAGCACGTACTCCGCTGTCAATTCTATTTCCTATTCGTTTATTTTGATACGGTTATGTTAGTTCAACTTTATATTTATGTGATACTATTAATTATCACCATGAATAAAGTAATTAAAATTTAAACTTTTAAGTTTTGGATTCATCAATAAAAAATATTTATCATTAATTTTTATAAAATAAAAAATCACATATTTTTATAAAAAATATCATATATATTAACAAAAAGATCCAACATATAATTCTCTAATTTAAAGTAAAATAATTTATCTTCAAATTTATTTTAGGTCACATCTTTTGTTGTTCCGACCTTGTAAACTATACGTCAATTTTTTTTCCAAAAAATAATAATTTTCAAAAAGCTATATAGTATAAAAAATTTAACCTCAACATAAATAATTAATTCAAACATGTGTATATTCTTTCGTTTTGGGAAATAAATCTTTTCCATTTTGAGATATTATTATGTTATGAGATTAAGTTACTTTTGTGCATTGTTTTTCTTTTGGCCAATATTTTTGTACTTTCTATTTTTTTTTTATATTTTCAACCACTTTAATTTAAAAATTTATTACTTTCTATTCAGTACTTGAAATCACCCCCACTCCATTTTTATAAATTTTAACGTTTTGTATTCAAAACAACTGTTACTAGAACTAAAACGTACTCAGTTTCTTTTTTATTGTTTTATATAAAATTTAGATGGAATTCTTTATATATCATTTTTATCCTTTCAAATAAAAAATTATTTAAAGTATTAAATAATTTCTTAAATATATGTGTTGTAAAATTGAGAAAAAAACATATACATGTCTTGATTTGATTAACGAAGATGATAATATAGTTGAAAAGGATATAAAGAATTCTTTATATCCTTGTCAATTATGTAATTTATAAGCATTATCAAACTATTTTCTTAAATATTATTATAATTAATTAAATATCTCTTTACAATTATCCTATCCAAAATTTAAATTTGTCAACTCCCTTACTTAATCACCACAAGGATCATCAAATTAAATGTACCCTCTTAGTTAAATTATACAAAACAATTTATATTCTCTTAAGTCTTACTTTGATAAAAACCATATATCCATCTCATTTTCAATTTTCCTAACAAAATATTTCATGCAAACAGTAAAAACAAAAGCCTATCAATAATGTTTAGAAACTCACTGTTTAATGAGTACTAATTATAACATATATACCGATAGTATATCTGCTTATCATTAGCACTGTATAATAATGTTGGTTTTTTTTTTCTGAATGATGAAACAGGGTATTTACCCCCATTAATGTTAAGAGTGTTTTGCCATTTTACCACTTTTCTTTCATAAAAGAAAACTAGCTATATCAAAGTTTTGACAAAAAATTAATGGCTATTAATTTCTATAGAAGAAATAAGAGAGAAACTGGTACATGAAGTCCTAACTCCCTTGCTCATTTAACTCCCCCATTTTTAAACTATATAAAGTATAATCACTGTAGCCCATATAATATTTCATCATGATCCATGCTAAGAAATGTTTCAACAACATGACCCCCTCTCCTTTTAAAACCCCCACTTCTCCCTCCCCTCTCTCCTCATAACATTTCAAAGCTGGCTACCCTCTTCTTCCCCACCATCACACCAACCAAACCTCACTCTCCCTGCCATGGTCATGGGAGCCTTTCGCCACTTCGAACCGGTTTCCAAATGCAGCACCGAAAACCGGTTTAACCAAACCGTGGCCTCGGACTTGGACGGCACCCTCCTGGTGTCCCCTAGCGCCTTTCCTTACTACATGCTCGTCGCCATCGAAGCCGGCAGCTTCCTCCGTGGCCTTGTCCTCCTTGGATCCGTCCCTTTCGTGTACTTCACGTACATATTCTTCTCCGAGACCGCGGCCATCAAGTCCCTGATTTTCATTGCCTTCGCGGGCCTGAAGGTTAAGGACATTGAGATGGTCGCGTCCTCGGTGCTGCCCAAGTTCTACACCGAGGACGTGCACCCCGAGAGCTGGAGAGTCTTCAACTCCTTCGGGAAGCGTTACATTGTCACTGCTAGTCCTAGGGTGATGGTGGAGCCGTTTGTTAAGACGTTTCTTGGGGCTGATAAGGTGCTTGGGACTGAGCTTGAGGCCACGAAATCGGGGAGGTTCACTGGGTTTGTTAAGGAGCCTGGTGTGCTTGTTGGGGAGCACAAGAAAGTGGCTGTTGTGAAGGAGTTTCAGGGTAATTTACCTGACTTGGGACTAGGAGATAGTAAAAGTGATTATGACTTCATGTCAATTTGCAAGGTTGGTCTATATATTAATCATTCTTTTCTTTCTGTTAAATATGTCTAGAAATGATGTTAAACTGTGTTTTTATATATTCTTAGGACTTGAATGGATAAGCAGAAGCACTCACAAGATAAAAGGAATTAATAAGTTTATTCATGAAGAAGTTAAACCAGAAAACTTATATAAATGTTTTTATCTGATTTTTAATTTATTTTATCTTATTTTCTTTCCCTTATAAATGTTTTTTTTATTAGTTTATTCAAATAAGACCATGATAGTAACTTGGTGTTATGTGTTGATGATTCTTAAAAACTGTCAAAGATAGGTTGCAAAAAATGAATCTCAGAATACATGAATACATAATAATACCGTATTACCTATAGTGTGGTATACTCGTGGAAAGAAATGAATTAGAAAGTATCAAGAAATAAAAAAAACTTCGTACCCCATTGCCCAGAGGCTCTCCGCTATGCAAAGGTATCAAGAAAATATGTAAATAAAAAAAATAACATGATTGCATAAATATTAACTCAACATGTTCTTTCATGTGTCTATATGTTCAACTTTATTTTTGGAGGAGGGAGCCAGTTTTGGGTTTTGGGACATTTTTTTTTTTATCTCAATATATGGAGCTATAGTATTTGTAATTATTTTTTTCTCAATGAAATTAAATAAAAAGATACTTTAGTTAATCTAAAATTGAATTGATGTTTGGTGAGAGCCTTAATGAGCGTGACATGTTGTTATCACCTATAATGAGCCTCTCTTCTTGTTCCTGTTTCCGTGTTTCTATCTCTGGCGGCACTTGTGAATCCCTCTCATTGTTTGGTTTTTATTCCTTCTTTTTCCATATATTTACTTACTAACGTGTAAGTGGTCCCCCCTACATTCTATAGCCAATTTATGGACACAACGTACAGCCTCAGTTTTGAGCTGTCTATGCCTCCACTTTTAAACACTAGTCATAACCCCTTAACTACTTTTAAACACTAGTAATTATGAGTTTCCCCATTTGTTATTTTGCCTTCACAAACCAATTTCAATTTCCTAATTGAGGAGTATAGATTACCATGAATCTCTCATGCACAACCCACTTCTAACACAAAATCCAAGCCATGTTGTTTATAGCTCATGTAAAAGATATGAAAAAGTGTCAAACACATACCCTCCTGCATAGCTTATCATCATTTATTCAGTAAGCACAATCCTTGTGACATTCCCTTTCGACTTAATATATAAAAATTTCAATTGTACTTGGATTTTTTCCCCTTTAAATCTGGGATTCATGGGAATAATTTTAACCCTTCAGTAATTTTAGCAAAGAGCTATAATGAAATCTTGACAGTACAAAGATATCCAATACCCTTAATTTAATAGATCAAAATAGTGATAATTTCCAGAGTAAGCAAAACCATCATCAGAAACTTAATTAATATTATGAAAACATTACCAATGATTACTTTCAATATATGTATCAAAGAGCAATGTCCTCAACACACTTTTTCTAACATATACGGTTGGGTGATTTCATATGGGCTCCACTAAAGGAAAAACTCAGGTCCACTCTCTTTTTCTTTGTGGGACACACATGACATTAACCAAGCAATCATAATTTTTTTTTTCATATCTCAATTTTTGCACCTACCTTTCTGCTCTCTATCTTTTTCTTCGTTTTTTTTTTCTCTCCTCTCTTTGTCTTTCTTCTCCTTCCCAAACCCCTTGAGGGAGTTAGAAAATTATCATTTTTTGGTAACCAAAAATCATGAAGTGTCTCAAACAGTGTTACTACTTATTAGTATCATTTCTCATGTGTCCAATCAAGTCATTAACTGTATTTTCCCTTGCAGGAAGGGTACATGGTGCCAAGGACTAAGTGTGAACCACTACCAAGAAACAAACTTTTAAGTCCAATTATTTTTCATGAGGGTAGGTTTGTTCAAAGGCCAACTCCTCTAGCAGCCCTCTTGACCTTCCTATGGTTGCCAATTGGCATCATACTCTCCATCTTAAGGGTCTACCTTAACATCCCTTTGCCTGAAAGAATTGCTTGGTATAACTATAAGCTATTAGGAATCAGAGTTATTGTGAAGGGTACCCCTCCACCACCCCCAAAGAAGGGTCAAAGTGGTGTCCTATTTGTTTGTAACCACCGCACAGTTTTAGACCCTGTGGTTACTGCAGTTGCACTTGGAAGAAAAATTAGCTGTGTCACATATAGCATAAGCAAATTCACTGAAATAATTTCACCAATTAAAGCTGTGGCACTCTCAAGGGAAAGAGAGAAAGATGCTGCCAATATCAAGAGACTACTTGAGGAAGGGGACTTGGTGATTTGCCCTGAAGGCACAACTTGTAGAGAGCCTTTCCTCTTGAGGTTCAGTGCACTATTTGCTGAACTCACTGATAGGATTGTCCCAGTTGCTATTAACACAAAGCAAAGTGTGTTCTACGGAACCACGGTTTGCGGACACAAGTTGTTGGACCCGTACTTTGTGTTCATGAATCCAATGCCAACATATGAGATCACTTTCTTGAACCAGCTTCCCAAGGAGCTCACATGCAGTGGAGGGAAATCAGCTATTGAAGTTGCAAACTACATTCAAAGGGTTCTTGCAGGGACTTTGGGATTTGAGTGCACAAATTTGACTAGGAAGAGCAAATATGCCATGCTTGCAGGCACAGATGGGACAGTTCCATCTAAGGAGAAGGCTTGAAAAGGGAGAGAAATTAAGTTCTCCCTTTTGATTATTCTGTATTGGTGCCCAATGTGTTTCCAAAACACTTAGAATTATGATAGAAATAAAATCTGATCACTGGCTGGAAAAAAATTACAGTTTATGTATATTTTGTTGTTCTGATATATACAAATCATAACTACTATTATTGGGTCATTCCTGAAATCTAGTTAGAACATGTTTTTGCCTTAAAGGATTTATTACTTTTACATATATAGTCTGTGTCAGTATGAATATGAGATAGGTATGGAAGATGTAGAACAGATAGACATGTGACACATGGTATCATAAGGTGCATTAATTTTCGATAAAGCAGTAATGTTATATTGTTGTAGTATCATTAACTTGCAGGCAAGTCCAGCTAGAACACTGACAAGTATGTCTAAACCAAGATAAATTTGCCTTAATGGTAGAAAATGTACATATGACATAACAAGTTAACATAATCCTTATATTACGGAGAGGGGTCTTATACACAGCTAAATTGGTACGGGACTAATCAACTGAGGCAACATGACGCACTCATTTCACTTAGAAATAAGACAGTGTCCAATAAAACACCAGCAAAGACTTGGATCCCAACAGCAGTAGAGCTAACATGCATGCACAATTGCACATTGATCATTGATGTCCTCATGAACTAAACGTGCTTGATTAATCAGACAACACTGTGGTCATATTTAATATAACAAATGATTGTCAAGTACAAATGATATTTGAAAATGAAAATTTGCAAGTGAGGGGGAAGAGAATCACGTTCCAACCTTCCTAGGTTGGGATAAAACTAAACTAGTACATAAATAAGAAGAAAAATTAACTAGTCAAATTATTAAGTTTTCTCTGCACTTTGTTCTCATTTACCAAAAAATCCATTCGGTCCTTAGCAATTATCTTTCGATTTTCTCTAGCCACTTGTTTAGGGGAAAAGACAACATGGGTGACCACATTAGCTGCTTGAAGCATGGAAAAGAAGAATAATGTGTAGTGGAGTGCTTCTTTCACAATGGATCCGGAGTCGTTGCACAAGAGATTCAGCAACGAATTTCATCTTTTAATTAATTAATCTACAAGTACATGTGTTCTTCTATTCATTTTTTTACTAGATATTTTTTTTTTTTACTTCTATAAGTTAATTACTTTTTTTTTTTAAATGTTTCACTTAATTTGAACATAAGAACGAAATTTTATTAACAATACAATATGTTATTCCCAAAAGAAATTAAATGGTATAAAACAAGAAACAATTTCTAGCATGAAGTTGAGAAAATGAAAACTGCAACGTAAGTGCCATATATATATATATATATATATATTCATTTATTTTACAAGTTGATATATGTCACATCAAAGGAATCCCCACTCCAGGAACAAGAAGCACCAGTTCCCCGTGATAGGCATAGAATTTATGAGGGTTTTCAAATTTGGTTGGAACTAATCTTGATAAATGTTATGGCATGTATGATAACAGAGAAAACACATGATGAAAGGTTGAAGTGGTTGCAATGCACCATATATGCAAAATAAGTAACAATCATGTGGAGTCTGATAAGTGTTAACTGTAGAATCAATGCACTCACTGGAAAATCATAATACACTGTAATACAGTAGTCTTAGATCAAATATATATAGTGAGAAAAAGCCTTTCCAAATACATCATGTGGTACTAAAAATGTGTGTGCCAATTACAAGCTGAACCTAACTTGATAGGGAGGCTATTTATGGATGAGATAATGTTTAACTAAATAATAGGTTGTGGTCCTTTCTTCTTCAGAGAAAGTTGGAGGATTAGGGTCCATTTTGCCATTGTCTGTACTCTTTAATGAGTAACAAAACTATTGAGACAGTTCAATGAGCGCGTGGATGTGCTGTGGCACATTGACAAAGCGGGACTAAAATTTCTGATATCATATATATGGTGTTTGATTGGATGTTTAGTTTTTCAGCTTGGATCTATGTAACAGACACAATTTGGAGGCAAATAAAAGTGTATTTGGACACTGTTATTTACTCGGTACATTCTTACGAAGTGTTAAGTGGTTTGATCCTTTTGTAAGCCTCTGTCTATTATTGTCAACTCAAAATTGGAGTTTTAATTGATCTACCCACTTTCTAGTATTCATTTAAATTTATGAAAAAATTATTCTAACATTTAATATTATAATCTTCACGATTTATCGCATCTCACAATTCGCAAGTTTGAATCCCCATCCATCTTGAAATGAGGCTTAATTATTCTAACATTTAAATCTGAAGACTATTTCTGTCTTGAAGTTCCGAGTCATCACCTTATTTGAAATTTTGATTAGTCTTCATATAAGTTTAATAATTCTTTTCTTTATATTATAATGTTAAATTCTAATACCAACATTACGTTAGTCTGAGTAAAACTGCATTCAGATATCTTAAACAAGATAAAATACGCGTGTAAATTTTTTATCCTTAAATATAAAAGGCTTTCACATGAGAAAACTGTTAGGAAGAGAGGGATTTGATCTAGGTGAGATTGAATCATGTTCTGTAAAACAAATTCTGCCAAAACAAGCCAAGAAATTTGATGTCAAACACCTTCCCTGTTTCAACTAACAACTCAAAAAATTGCATTCAGCATTCCTAGGCACCAACACAGATTCAAATCTACAATATGATTACACAATGATGGGATTTTAGGAGTATGAAACTCAAAAATCACTGCAAATTAATAAACTAAAAAACAAATGTTACAACTAGGAACCAAAGGGGAGATTATAGTTGCCTCTAAAAACTAACAAAATGCCATCTTCAATAACACTTCTAAACATTATGAGAGATTTAACTTAATTGATTGAGTAGGTGCATGAGTTGTCTTAAATTTTCTTATATATGTCTTTGATTCTTATAGATAAAAAAAAGTAACACTTTTAAACACTGATGAAACAGATCAAAATTGTAGGTTAACAATCACTAAACTAAAATGCCCATAATTGACGTGCAGATCAAAACTTCAATTAAAAGAAGTATTAAGCAATTAATATACCAGTAGTGGCACAAAGTTTTCCAACCCTTCCAATAGCAATAGCCTTTTCAGCCCGATAAAACATCAAATGAGCATTTAACAGACAAGCCACAGAAAATGGCATGGCCTCATCTTAACACCAAAATGCCTCCCACAAGCCCTTTATACTAAGTCGTTGCTTCTACAGCATCAGATGTAGAAGCATGAATAGCATTAGCTAGGCATGCATGTCTACAGGCGAAAAGAAATCTAATCAAATCATAATTAAAATTTTAACATGCAATCAAATCAAATGAAACATCAAATGCTTGGGGTTTTAATGCACATTTTTTCTGTTAACAGTGTCAAACCAGTCTATAAGGTTTGCAATCAAGTGTCACTTTCAACAAATTTATAGAACTCCTCTTGATTGTAAGGCCTACCACCAAATGATTCACAAGACCTGTTTATCCCAGACCAACTGATTCCTGGTCTGTGGATCTACATCTACCTGCAAGCAAGTATCCAAGTTCATTAATACCACTATAATTATTGCTTTCTTTCCATAAAGATAGTCAAATCAGGCATTCAGTAGTTTAAGTTGCAAAATTGCAATAATTTTCAGATAATCTGAAAATTCAGAGATAAAAAAATAATGCATAATCTGACATTAGAAATTCAACTTAGGAGAAATCTTATATAATTAGATGTGGATCCCACAACCACTATATCTTTTATTAAAGTAAGATCAAAATGATCAAACATAACGTATCCCTGAGCGAGGGAGTAAAAGAACCTCTTTTCGTTTAGACAGATAAGATTGACAAATGATTTTTTTTAGGCTTAAATATATTTTTATTCTTAATAAATACTCAATTTTTGCGTTTACTTCGTAATAAATTTTTATTTTGCATTCAGTATCTAATAAAACAACAATTTTATTTTTTGTCCTTGATATTTTGTTTTATCCCTTGATAAATTAACAAATTTTATGTTTACTCCCTATAAATTAATAATTTTTTTTATCAAGGAGCAAAGACAAAATTTGTTGATTTATCAAGGATTAAAAAAAATCTCAAGGACAAAAAAGATTGTTTCATTAGGGATTCATTGCAAAACAAAAATTAATTAGAAAGAAAACTTAAAATTAAAAATTTATTAGAAATCAAAAACATATTTAAACTTTTTTTTTATCATATGGTCAAAATTTAACATAGATCAGTTTATCTTTTTTGAACTTCCTTCAAGTCACAAGTTTCAACCATATGTGGTTCCAGATGAAAAACATTTACCTACTACATCCAACAATAATGGTTTTTCATAGCTTCTTTTTCATTGAAAGGTTTTCAGCAGACCAATAGCAGAATATCAATGCAAGCAAATTCATTAGACATATTAGGCCAAGCCTAGAATTACCAACAGAGTAAACAATAGTAAAAACTTAATAATAGGAATCATACGATGCTCATCCCGCATGAACAAGACATTCACTTTCTCAACAGGTAACGTGTTATCCAAGAAATTTGAAGCAGCTGCATTTACATAACTAACAGGCATAAAATTTGATGAAAAACTGAAAATGAAATCATTTCTTTAGAACAATGTTTCATCCTATTTTCAATTTTCAATTTAATTTAATCTCTTGTCTTGGTTAATTGTTCTGTGTAACATCCTATTTTTTTGAAAATAAATTTAAAAAGCTTTTTAGTAAAAATAAACAAATAAATATAGAACAAATAATAGGCTGAGTACCATAGGTATAAATAGCTATGTTAAGTCAGGTGTCTTCTCTTCGCCTCATTTTCGTTTTTCTCTTTTCTCCTCTCAAAACCCTCTTTTTTTCCCGTAGACCACCAAACCTGTCTCAGAAAAATGACGATCTCGGATTTGTTCACCGTTGGATCGTTGTGAAATTAAAGTACCAGGTTCGAAACCCAATTACGAGAAATCTCACCGTTGGGAATTTCGATATCATTTTTGATCTGAGAGAAATACCATTCGCATCGTAGTCTTTTCCTTTCCCGCAGAAATCCAAAATGGTCTCAGTAAAACTACGATCCCTATTTTGTTAACCGTTGGATTTTCATGAAATTTTGATATGTGGTTCGCGATTCATTTCCACACACATTTACCGTTGGGATTTGTGATATAATATTCACAGAGAAAGAAAAAGGAATCGCACGAAGACAGTACAAGTGGAGACTTCAATCCCTTCTCTGTCTCTTTGACGTCTGGGAACTCTATCGGAACAGTCAGAGAAAAAAACTGGAGGAATCTCAGATCTCAGGAAACCGCTAGAGATGCTGCTATCGCTGTCTGAAGACTCGTGAGCCCACTTAGAGGTAAGGAATGAGTTATTCACAATTGGGAATTAGTGAGAACATGTGTAGGGATCCTTAGAGTATCAATTGGAATGAGTTTTTGGGTGTTTCCGTCATTTATTATATCCTTATAATTATAATTGTGAATTATATATGTTTGACAAACCAATTTTTGTGAAATTGATATGCTATTGTGTTGAGTGTGAACCCTATAAATTGAGTATTTTCTAATTAGTATGAATTGATGAAATAAAGTAAGGAGAAATTTAGAGTGATATATTGATTTTGTATTTTCTCTTTTTTCATGCTTTTTAGGTTTTTTTTATATAGTTTAAAATTAATATCATAATTGAAATTGACCAAAGTGTTCATATAATTATTTAGAATTTGTGCATTGAAAGCTTAATTTGAAATTCGTGATCCAATATGATGTATGCTAGTTTATATATATAGAATTAGTTATATATTTATTTATATTAATATTTTATGTAAATAATATTGTAGAGTTGTTATAGTATGATTCCAAAAATTATTAAGTGTTGGAGTTTGAGAATATTATGGTTAGATTTGATGAACATGTGTATGTTGTACCTTATGAATATCATTAAGAATGTTATGAGATGTTAAACTGTGGGTGTGATATTTGGTTGTGAATAAGTGGATGTGTTTAACACTTGATGTTACAATAATGGTATTGTGATCTGTGAATTATACAATAACCCGACTAGTGTTATCTTGAGAAAAGCGTTGATGCGCAGTGTTAAAGAGAAAGTGTAGGTTCCTAATTAGGAACCCGTGTTAAAGAGAAAGTGTAGGTTTCCTATTTAGGAACCAGTGTTAAATCGTAGCACAATTCTGTTGAACGTGTTTAAAACATGAGTGTGAGGTCGTGGGTATTGTATAATTCATGAGTAGTGTCTGCATGCAAAATTATTTTAGGGGTTGGACCTGAATCAAGAGGGAGAGGCCCTGACGGACTCTTCGGAGTGTAGGCCTTGGGGGTCATCGGGTTTGAGTGCTCCATAAGGGATGTACCCTCCAATCCCCAAGCGACCTGCGGTCCTTGAGATTTCTTTCAACCTTGTACAAATCCTTTTACAAGAAAAGATTCACAAGGGATGTACCCTCCCTTGTTCTCTTTGAAACCCTAGTGGATTACCCTCCACTAGAACTGATCCACAAGAGATGTACCCTCTCTTGTTCTCAGTCAAACCCAAGTAGATGTACCCTCTACTTGTACCACAAAGGATGTACCTTCCAATGTGTTAAGACAAAAATCTCAGGCGATTAAACCTTTGATACTTTGTGAATGGGGATACAAAAGAATTCTCAGGCGGTTAGTCCTTTGAGCACTTTTGTATTAGGGAAAGGGAAGAATCAAAAGAATTCTCAGACTGTGTCGTTTTGAATTCTTTGACAAGGGAGAAGGGAGACACAAAAGAATTCAGGCGGTTAGTCCTTTGTTCTTTTGGAAAAGGGAGAAGAGAGACACAAAAAGAATTCAAGCGGTTAGTCCTTGGTGAATTCTTTTTGGCAAAGGAAGAAGAGAATGAAAAGATGAATAGCACAAGTTTTCATGGTTTGGAAAACCAGAAAACTTCAGAAAACTTTTGGTACAAAGAAGAAGAAGAAGTTCAAAGAGATTCAAGGCTTGTAAAGGATTGTATGAAATAAGTGTTCAAGATTGAAAGAATGAATTAATTGAAAATGCAAAACAAAGCCTTGCTTTTATAGACTCTTCATGTCTGGTCAAGAAGACCATTTAGAAGAGTTATAACTTTTAGAAAAACTTAAAACCAATTTGAAAAAGTCAAAACCTTTTTGAAGAGTTACATCTTTTGATTTATTCAGAAACAGTCACTGGTAATCTATTACCAAATAAGTGTAATCGATTACACAAAGCTTTTATGTGAAAGGATGTGACTCTTCACATTTGAATTTGAATTTCAACGTTCAAAGGCACTGGTAATTGATTACCAAAACATTGTAATCGATTACAGCTTTTCGAAATTAATTGGAATGTTGTAAATTCAATTTGAAAACTTTTTCAAAACAATTTTGCTACTGGTAATCGATTACAACAATATGGTAATCGATTACCAGAGAGTAAAAACTCTTTGGTAAACATGTTTTGAGAAAAACCATGTGCTATTCAATTTTTGAGGAAAACCTTTTCATACTTATCTTGATTAAGCCTTCTCTTGATTCTTGAATCTTGAGTCTTGAATCTTGATCTTGATTTTTGAGATCTTGAACCTTGAATCTTGATTCTTGACTCTTAACTTTCTTCTTGAGTCTTGAATTCTTCTTGATTTACTTGAGTTGTTCTTTGATTGATCTTTGATTCACTTGATTGTTCTTTGATTGATCTTTGAGCTTTTTGTCATCACCTTTGTCATCACCTTTTGTTATCATCATTGTTATCATCAAAACACCTTTGAATCACCTTTGATTCACCATGAAGCTTTGCTTCTACGTTCACTGACATGGTACCACATTGCATATAGGCTTGAGTCTTAACATAATTGTCTCATGCGCTTGCTAATTTTTTATTATGAAATTGGTGTGTTATTATGTATTGATCAGAACGTGTAATTCTTGTGTAATATGATTGATGATTGAAAAGTGTGATTGATGGATGAAAAGTGAACTTTGAATGACAAAGTGGCAGAATTACGTGAGTTACGTGTAAGTAAGTTTTATTTGGTTTATATGATATGTATATCTAGTTGTCTTGCTTCTCTATTAGTTAGGAATGTGATAACTCACTCCCCGTGTGTTGCTTGTGTTTGGATCCTGTGATGATCTTGAACTTTGTGTTTGGGGGAGCAGATAACTAGGTGAATTGCTTTAAGGAACCTTGTGCTGAAAGACATCGAGACACAATGCTCTGATAGGATTTGGCATTAAGGTATAGGGTTTTATATTAATTATATGAAGTCTTAGATGACCTTGTTTGAGCTGAGATGACTTTATTATTTATTTGGACAAGTTTGAATATGATGTAGAAGAAAGTGAATGTGAGCCTTTTATCCCTTTGAAAGGCTTGTATTTAAAAATGTAAAAAAAAAATACTTTTAATTAATATTTGAATTTTTATTCCTTTGTTAGTATATATGTGAGGGGTAGAGGGTGTCACACTCTGTAGTAGCTTGCTTCTTGTATGCGAGGTAAAACTTTAGCAGGGGACTTAGCTCCATTGGATTTGGAGATTGAAGCTACTTGTAGAAGAAACAACATAGCAAAAAAAAGAAGAGAGCTACAGGTTAGGACAACTAACCTCAGTGGCGAGAGAAATCTTTCATCTGAATCCTCTTCATCATTACCTACTGAGCTGAGAGAAACTGACGTTGGTGCATCATAAACAAACATAATGGCAGAAGATCAACCACCAAGGGTGACTCTTGAAGATTATTCTAGTTCTACTATGCAGCAGTTTTTCACTAGCATAGTGCGGCCAGAAGTTCAAGCAACAAACATTTCATACCCGCATTCCTTGATTCAGCTCATTCAAGGAAATCTCTTTCATGGTTTGCCAAATGAAGACCCCTATGCTCATTTAGCCACATACATTGAGATATGCAACACTGTCAAGATAGCAGGAGTTTCGAAAAATGCCATCAAACTTAATCTATTTTCATTTTCACTAACCGGTGAAGCCAATAGGTGGCTGCAATCATTTAAAGGAAACAATTTGAAGACTTGGGAAGAGGTGGTTGAGAAATTTTTGAAGAAGTATTTTCCTAAATCGAAGACAGTTGAGGGAAAGGCAAAGATTTCCTCATTCCATTAGTTCCCTGATGAATCTTTGAGTGAAGCCTTGGAGCGCTTCCGTGGTTTGCTTCGAAAGGCTCCCACTAATAGGTTTACTGAACCTATTCCACTTAACATCTTCATTGATGGTCTATGCCCCCAATCTAAACAATTGTTGGATGCGTCAGCTAGGGGAAAGAAAAAATTGAAGACTCCTGAGGAAGCAATGGAACTGATTGAAAACATGGCAGCCAGCGACCATGCCATATTGCGTGATAGAATGCACATTCCCACAAAGAGAAGTTTACTGGAGCTCACATCACAGGATGCTTTGCTGGCACAAAATAAGATGTTAGCTAAATAGCTTGAATCACTCACTGAGACTTTAATTAAATTGCCAGCACAGTTGTAGGCAGCTCAACCTACTCATTCAGCAGTCATGCAAATTGGAGGTTGCAACATATATGGAGGAACTCATGAGTCTGGTGCATGTATGACTTAAGATGATACATCCAAAGAGGTTAACTACATGGCAAATCAGAATAGGCAAGGATTTCATCTAGGTGGCTTTGCAAGGTATCAGCAAGGGGGAAACTTTTCTCATAACCACGGTCAAGGTTGGCGGTCTGTTGAGACTTTGGCAAGTGTACCAAATCGCTCTAAGTAGTAAACCTCGGAAGTCCGAGTATCGTTTCCACAGGGATTTTATTGCACTTTATCGAATACTTTTCAATTTGTAAGAGTAAAATAGTAAAAACAGGAGTAAGTGCAAGAATAGATTGCTATTACTAGATCAAATAGTTTTAGAAAGACAATTAATATAAATGCCAAGACCGGACAAACCCAATTGGCCTACGATGCATGTAAATATGATATTCATTACCAATGCATTTGTAACAGTTCTACCCACATCTATTAATTTTACTTGCCCCTGATGCCTCACGATGACAAGCCTATTTTAACTACCTATCTCCCAAATGCCTTTGCGAAGACTCAATAATTAAAATGCATTAAGGTAAAATTCTAGATGTTGCTAAATGCGTGGGCATTGAGTTATCATTCTATGCCTAGCAATGCTAACCCGATGATTCTTTTCTTAAGATGTTCTATTAGGTGTTACCCTTTCCCAAGCGTATAACCCCTAAAACTGATGCATGCATTAATCCTTAAACCCTTATTAGGAAATACCCTCTCCCGAGCAAATAAAACCCAAAAGAAATTCAAGAAATGAATGCAAGATAAAAAGAAAATAATTAGAACAAAAAAACCTGGAATGAATCTTCTTTGCATTGATAACTCTTGAAGTACACCATATATCGTTGGCTTTTTAGGCCTGCCAGGCCCTAGCTACTAGATTAGCCACTCATGGCCATTGAGGGCTTTACAACTGGGGGTGAAAGAAAGAATGAGGATAATAAAAACAAAGAGAAAAGGGAGAGCTTAGGCTTAGAATGCTGAGGGAAGTGCTCTGAGGCGAGATGTGTTGTTTCCCTTGGACTGACTCTCTATTTATAGCTGCTAAAGTGGGTTTTGGGCCTTCGTAAGCGCGCTTAGCGCGACACCTCGCGCTTAGCGCGTTCAGATCGCGCGCTTAGCGCGAGATGCAGGCTTAGCGTGTGTTTCTGTTGGATCGCACGCTTAGCGCGTGGCCCTTGCTTAGCGCGCGTAACGGATTCTGCATCTTCGAGCTTAACGCCTCGCTTAGCGCCTGTACTGCCTTGCACGCTTAGCGCGTGACACGCGCTTAGCGTGCGTGTTGGGCTGGGCCTGCTTCAGACTTCTTCTTTTCCTTCATTTTTTGTTGCCTTTTTTGCTTAATGTAACTCCAATTTTCTTATCTGCAACCAAAAATTCAATTTAATTAATTTTCTAACTTTTAATCACAAATAACTGCTAAATAATTAATTTCAGGCCAAAATTTGAATAATTCTTTACTATTAATTCACAATTATTTAGCAGTTATCAAAATTCCCCAAATGAAACTTTGCTTGTCCCCAAGAAAACCAAAAACAAGTAAATTCTCAAGCAAGTTCTTAAATATTCCAACACTATCAATGGCTTCAGTTCCTCCTTCTTTCACTGGTCCTTTCTGCATCTGTCAACATCTTAAAATGAAAGCATTACAACAGAAGAATTGAATCAGTTAGTCATCTGGAACTCAATCAAATTTGGCTTGCCTTACTTTCCTCACAAGGCTGGTGTTTCCCTCTGCTCACAAGTGCCTAGTTTAGTGTTTGCAATTTGATAACAACCTGCAAGTAACACTTCAAAATTTTGCATTTCATCTCAGTTACAGTTATCTCTAGTTACCTTTGGTGGATCACTAAGGACTTTATTGGCTTGTATCGGGGCCTGGCTTACAAAAAATCATGGTTTTTCTTGGAAATTCAAAGTTAGGATTAAAAGAGAACAAAAATTTCCAATTCTGCCTAGGCCTTTTTACTTAGCCCTTTTATTTCCCCACAACACTTTTCTTTTGACACCTCTCTTGCTCTTTTGTTTCTGCCCTTTATTAAATTCTTTTCATTTTTTTTTCGAAATTGGGCCTACTGTTTGTAAAAGGTGTCCTACTTTGTGTGCTGTACTTATTGTCTTGGCTACCTATTTCCCAAAATCCCCCAAATTAAGACCTTTATAACCCATTTTTACTCTCTTAAAATCCTAAAAGGTCAGGATTTTGTTTAATTGGCTCAAGGTTAATTCAAAATAATCAGTTGGCTCAATCATGGGTGCAAGGGGTAAAACTATGTTAGGTTGGCTTTTTGGCTAAGTAGGTAAACAAACAAACATGGCCTTGATCATATCCACCTTAAGTAACTATTCTAACCGTCTAAGAATGATGCAAAACCAGGAACTTAAAAATAGGCATTTTCTCTCACAATTAAGTTCACACTCTCATCGGCAAGGTTATCGATATCGAGAGTCTACGCAGACTCGTGAGAGTCTACTTCGTAAAAAAAAAAAAATGGATAATAAGTAAATATATTCAAAATGCACCAATTTGCAAACAGATGACAATAAGTTCATAGTTCATACTTCATACTTCATATTAGTCTATTACAAAACACAACAACTGACCTTACAATGTTGGAGTTGGATCAAACTTGTTACTGAAATTCAATAGAATTATGCTTTTCATATGTGAGGAGATGGAAAATGCAAAAGAGAAGATAAAATGAAACTTTAATAACACCAAGAAAAGGTATAATTTCTGAACTTTCTCATATTTAAAATTTGCTTGTGTATTATTTTAAGTTTTAACTATTTCTAATATAGCATATTTGATATCTATTTTAAGCTTTTGATCTAGATAATTTAATCTTTGTGGAACCTAATGATGATGCACAATCTGAGGAAGACCTTGATGATGATGATGGAGATGGAGATGATGATGAAAGTGATGATATTCATGAAGATGATCCTATTAGAGGATTGAACATGCTTCTTTGAAGACATTTGTGCTTTTTTTAATTATTTAAATGCTTTAATTTTGAACACTTATGCATGGTTGTCAAACTCTAGAGTCAACTCGTAGACTCTTACGAGTTTACATGAGTTCACTCCGAGTCCACGAGTTTGCTCAAAAGCGAGTTTGCTTCCGAGTCAACTCGCGGGACTGAAGTAAACTCTTAAACTCATGAGAGTCTATGAGTTGACTCTAGAGTTTGACAACCATGCTCACAGGGACTTAAACAAGTATTCGGCGTACCAGTTATGACCTTGTTCCATCAAGCTAACCTTTCCACTCTGTGCTATTCATGTTCCATTTCTTGACCTGACTTTTGCTTCCAGAACCAGTGTTTCTCCAAGGATCAGTGGCATCTCAAGTGTTGAACCTTTCTGAACAAGCTAAAGAATTATGATTGCTTGAGTTATCATGCACTTATTACTCAGAAAACACATACTGAAATACTAATATTTTTACTACTACCTCTTTTTAATTACCAAACAGACTACATAAAAACATAACATAAAACATAAAAGAGAACACAAACATAATATAAAAGAAAACATTAAAGCATAAGATCAGCTGCCTCTGCCCAAGTCTGCCCATGGGCTCCAATCAGCGCCAGCCAAGTCAGCTATGAGGTCTTCATCAACGGCAGGATCCTCAGTAGCAGCGGCTCCAGAAGGCTCTTCCCCCCTGTCAGTGGAGGGCTGGTCTCCTAGCTAGGCGACCTGCTGACGATAGGCCTCCGGAGTCATGAGTGGCAGATCCATCTGCAAATGTAGGGACAATCGATACAGGTTCTGAATGATGATCTGCTGACCCTGGTACAAGGACCTGAGCATCTGTCCATGCATGTATGGAGGTGCTGAGGTGGATAGAAGTGGAGGCCGTGGTCACTGGGAAAAAGGCTGAGAAGGATGCTGGGATGGAAGAGGAGCCTCAGATGCCGACGCCGAAGCTCTGGTGCGCGTGCGGCGGGTCCCCTGAAATGTGATAGATGGATCGGCAGGGTTCCAGCAGTTCTTCTTAATGTAGGCAAGGTTGATCACAGGACTGAGTGACTCAAAAATCAGGGTATCAGAGACAACCCCCTGAATCTCACACAGTGTTGTGATCAACGCTGGGAACCCAAGCCTGGAAGTGATGGACTGGGCGATCTGACTGATCTAAAGAGAAATGAGGCTGCCCACGTCCAGGTCCATCTTCATCACCAAGCCATAATTGAGTCGGGCCCTGTCAACATTAATATCAGAAGTGTGAAAAGTCAGTGCAAGGTTAAAATAAGAGAGCACACTCCATGTCTGCGCGAGCGTCATCAGATCCTTCCGCAGCAGCTTCCAGGGGGCACTATCAACATTCAGAACAAATCGTCCCCCTGGAGTACACAGAGCGGAAAGGATGGCATCATGGTCTGGAGGAGTGCTGAGGTACTGAGAGTAGGCTGGATAATCCTCTCCCTCTGCCAAGATGACCGGGGTGTCGAGGAAATCATTAATCGTCTCAGCATCAAATCTCACAACCTGTCCTCGAACACTCCAAAACTTCGGACTGTGGTCCTCTGGATCATATAGGTTGGAGTAAAACTCCTTCACCAGAGCAACATCAATCCACTTCTCTGGAAGTCGGGTCAGAACCTGGTCCCATCTGAGCCTCTGGAGTTCCTGCAGGAACTCATCAAACATCCCTGGTCCAAGCTCTACATTCCTCTCTGGAAGGATGTTCCGGAGCTGAATGCTATCCTGGTATCTGTGCCAAGCAATCTCGAAAGTGAAACGTGAAGAGTCCCAGTTGGACGCTTCCCCGGGTGTGGGCACAGCTCGGTGTTTACAGGAGGCCATCTGAACAAAAAACCAAAAAAACAAAAAACAAGAAAAATAGTCTGAAGTTAGCAATCAGGGGGGTGCAAAAAGTAATCAAAATAGAGGTGCAGTCAGTAAAGAAGGGGGGTGCAAAAAGAAATTAGAAGGGAGTGGGAATAGTAGAAATAGGGGTGCAACAAGTAAGGTGCGAGGGTTGATGGGCCCTGAGGCCCAACCCCGCGCTTAGCACCATCCTGCTGTGACTAATGCACGCGTTTAGCGCCTCTGGCACGCGTTTAGCGCCTCTGGCACACGTTTAGCGCGTTCAGTGATGTTCATGAGCGCGCTTAGCGCGGAAGTGCCGGCTAAGCGCGCGCTTTGCTTTCTCGTCCTGTCAGGCGCCTGCTTAGCGTGCTTCGTCACGCTTAACGAGCTCGTCGTTATGGCCTTCAATCCGTCTTCATTGGCTAAGCGTCGAGCAGGGCTTAGCGTGCTGTTACCTGTGCATTCATAACAACATCCATACAAAGCAATTCTTTACCTTCGTTAGTGATTGTTTTGTGTGAAAAGACCAAGAATTCAGGGGTTACAGTAGCAGAGGTGCAAAGAAGGGTAGATTTGCGAAAGAAAAGAAGGATAATGAAATGAAATGGTTGTAATTTAATAACGCGGAGGAGGCAGCTGAGGGGTTGGGCAGTTTCGAAAACTGTCCAGTAATTTATGACTTACGCGCTTAGCGCGCATGTGGCCGCTAAGCGCACCAAGGAAAGCGTCCCTTGGTTGCCCATCAGATTTTAAAAACATACCTGGGCGCTTAGCGCGCGGCTTCATGCAGCCCACTTCAGTTTTGCTATTGGCACCCTTCCTATTGTTGTCTTCACCTGTTGGGCCTTTGCTTTTTGCACCTCCTGTTTGCTATTTGCACCTATTGGGCCCTCTTGTTTTTTTTTACATAAAATAAAAATAACTACATTTTTACAAAAATATGTTGGGTTGCCTCCCAACCAGTGCTTAGTTTATTGTCTTTAGCTAGACAGTAGGCCTTCTCAAGGATCATTTAAGTAGATGATGGTCGTCAATCGCTCGAGTTGTCCTCCGTTGTAGGGCTTCAAGCGCTGTCGATTGACGATCCATTTCTTCTTAAAGTTCTCTTCTCAAGGGTCCACCAATTCTACTGCTCCATGAGGTCTGACTTCTTTTATGATAAATGGCCTTGACCACTTGGACTTCAGCTTACCTGGGAATAGCCTTAGCCTCGAGTTAAAGAGTAATACCTGCTTCCCTGGATGGAATTCTTTCCTCTGTAGCTTTTTATCATGATATGCCTTCATCTTTTGCTTGTAAATTCTGGATGACTCGTAGGCATTCAGTCTCATCTCTTCTAATTCCAACATCTGTAGCTTCCTCTTTTCCCCGCATGCGTTGTTGTCGAAGTTGAGCAACTTGAGAGCCCAATATGCTTTGTGCTCTAGCTCCACTGGTAAATGGCATGCCTTCCCATACACTAGCTGAAATGGCGATAAGCCGATGAGAGTCTTGAACGCTGCCCTATAGGCCAAGAGAGTATCATCGAGCTTCAAGGCCCAATCCTTTCTTGATGATGCAATTGTCTTTTCCAAGATTCGCTTGAGCTCCCTGTTAGAGATTTCTGCTTGGCCATTTGTCTGAGGATGATAAGGTGTGGCCACCTTATGTCGGACATTATAGTGCTCCAAGACTTTCTTCAACTGATTGTTGCAGAAGTGCGTTCCCCTATCACTAATCAAGGCTCGTGGGACTCCAAAACGGGAAAAAATGTTCTTCTTCAGAAATTTGATTACTACCTTGGCATCATCCTTTGGCGTAGCTATGACTTCCACCCATTTGGAGACGTAATCCACAACTACCAAGATGTAGACATTTCCATATAACGAAGGCAGGGGCCCGATGAAGTCTATGCCCCAACAGTCAAAGATCTCTACTTCCATGATATTTTGCAAAGGCATCTCATTTCTTCGAGATATCCCCCCTGTTCTTTGGCATTTATCACAACAACGCACAAACTCGTGAGCATCTTTAAAAATAGAGGGCCAGAAAAAACCTGATTGTAGCACTTTTGCTGCTGTTCTGTCCCCACTGTGGTGACCGCCATAGGGTGAACTGTGGCAGTGCCAAAGAATGCTCCGTGCTTCCTCCTTTGTGACGCATCTCCTTAGTAAATTATCTGCTCCTGCCTTGAACAGATGAGGATCATCCCACACATAGAAGCGTGCATTGTGCAAGAATTTCTTCCTTTGACTCCAATTAAGCTCCTCTGGAATGACTCCCGTGGCTTTGTAATTGGCCATGTCTGCAAACCAAGATCTAGCGGTAACCTGCAAAAGAAACTCATCAGGAAATTCACCTTTTACCTCTGGTTCTTCCTTGGTGACTTCTTCATTCTTCAATCGAGATAGATGATTGGCTACCACATTCTCGGATCCTTTCTTGTCCTTGATGATGATGTCAAATTCTTGTAACAGTAGGACCCATCTAATCAACCTCGGTTTTGAGTCTGTTATGGCAAGCAGGTGCTTGATGGCAGCATGATCTGTGAAAATGGTGACCCTCAACCCTATCAAGTATGACTTGAATTTCTCCAAGGCAAAGACAATGGCTAGCATCTCCTTTTCTATGGTTGCATAATTCAACTATGCTTCATTCAGGACCTTGCTAGCATAATAGATGGCGTGAAATACCTTGTCGTGCCTCTATCCCAGAACTGCTCCTACTGCATAATCATTGGCATCACACATTAGTTCAAAATCTTTATTCCAGTCGGGTGCAATCATTACAGGTGCAGTGGTAAGCTTATTCTTCAATGATTGGAATGCTGTTGAACATTCTTCATCAAACTTGAAAACCATGTCTTTATTCAACAGGTTACTTAGGGGCCTGGCAATCTTTGAGAAGTCCTTGATAAACCTCTTGTAGAAACCTGCATGCCCTAAGAAACTTCTAACCCCTTTAACATTCAGTGGTGGTGGCAGCTTCTCGATGACGTCTATCTTTGCCCGATCGACCTCAATCCCTCTTGCTGAGATCTTGTGGCCTAGGACGATGCCCTCTTGAACCATGAAGTGACACTTCTCCCAGTTCAGTACCAAGTTAGTCTCTACTCAACTCTAAAGTACCATCTCTAGGTTCCTCAAACTGTTAAATGAGGGTCCAAAAACCCAGAAGTCGTCCATAAATACCTCAATGCTTTTCTACACCATGTCTGAAAAAATGGCCAGCATGAACCTCTGAAATGTGGCTGGTGCATTACATAACCCGAATGGCATCCTTCTATAAGCAAAAACGCCAAAAGGGCATGTAAAGGCCGCCTTCTCTTGATCTCTGGGGTCCACCGCGATCTGATTATATCCCGAGTATCCATCCAAGAAATAGTAGTATGCCTGCCCTACAAGTCTCTCTAGCATCTGATCCATGAAAAGTAAGGGGAAATGGTCCTTTCGTGTGGCTTCATTCAGCTTGCGATAGTTGATACACATTCGCCAACCAGTGATAGTTCGTCTGGGTATCAAGTCATTCTTCTCATTTCGTACCACTGTCATTTCACCTTTCTTGGGAACCACCTGTACTGGGCTTACCCAAGCACTGTTAGAGAAGGGGTATATGAGCCCAGCCTCCAAGAGCTTGAGTACCTCCTTTCTTACCTCTTCCTTCATTGTTGGATTCAGCCGCCTCTGGGGTTGTCGGACTGGCTTGTAGTTCTCTTCCATCATTATTCTGTGCATGTAGTAAGCAGGGCTAATTTCCTTGAGATCCGATATATGCCATCCAATTGCTTCCCTGTATTTCTTGAGGACATCAACCAACCTATTTTCCTCCTTTGTTGTGAGTGCGTTACTGATTACTATAGGTTTATCTTCCTCCAAGAACACATACTTTAGATGATCAGGCAATATCTTTGTTAGCTCTTTGGCAAGTGTACCAAATCGCTCGTAGTAATAATCTCTCGGTAAGTCGAGTATCGTACCATAGGGATTTTGTTGCACTTATGTGAAGTACTTTTTAGTTTGCAAATTGTAAATTTAGTGTATAAAATTAAATGCAATTTAAATCTAGCAAGGGATAAGAAATTTGAAATAAAAGATAAAGAAAGATAAAAGATAAGATAAGGAAAAGATAAAAGATTTAAAGATAAGATTAAAGGATAAAGATAAAGTAATTTAAATCTAAGCAGCTACTTCTAAATTAAAGGAAACTCAAGCAATAAATAAAGAATAAAGTCTATAAAATATTACTAAATCTAATAAGCCTAAATACCTACTCCTAAACAGGGGATAAGTACTCCTAATAAAACCCAACAGTAAAATAAGGAATAACTACTTCTAAGAAACCCAACAATAAGGAATAACTATTTCTAAGAAAACCCAACAGTAAAATAAGGAATAGCTACTTCTAAGAAAACCCAACAATAGAATAAGAAACTTCAAACAATAAAATAGGGAATAAAATCTATATAATAAAATTGCTAAAACCTAAAAAGTCTAATCAGCCTAGATATATGGATTCAAGATTTGTCTGTTATCAATACCAGTGAACTGATTCTGCCCCACATCTATCCATCTACTTGCCCCTGATGCCTCATGATGACAAGCCTACCTTAATTACCTATCTTCCAAATGCCCTTTGCAAAGACTCAATAACTAAGATGCATTAAGATTAAATTCTATATGTTTGCTAAAGTATGGGCATCGGGTCAATGCTAACCCTGTGATTTTTTTCTTTTATTGTTCTATTAAGCGTTACCCTCTCCTGAGTGAACTAACCCTTAAAACAGATTCACGCAATCATTCCTTACCCTTAATTAGGCTTTACCCTCTCCCGAGTGGACTAAAGACTAACAGAAAATAAAGACTGAGATGCAGAATAAGAAAGAAAAGCAGATAAAAGAACCTGGAAGGAAAACCCTCTAATGATAACCCGATAATTTCTTCCTTTTATTGTTCTATTAAGCTTTACCCTCTCCCGAATGGACTAACCCTTAAAATAGATTCAAGTATTCATTCCTTACCCCTAATTAGGCTTTACCCTCTCCCGAGTGGACTAAACCCTAACAGAAAATAAGGTCCGAAATACAGGATAAATAAGAAAGAACGGTAAATAAAGAACCTGGAAGGAAATCCTCTCTTTATTGATAACTCTTGAAATGCTCCATACATCATTGGCTTTTTAGGCCTGCCAGGCCCTAGCTAGGGGTTTAGCCACTCATAGTCAAGAGGGCTTTACAATGAGAAGGGGGTGAAAGAAAGGTAATAAGAATATAAGAAAAAGGGAAGGAGAAGGAGAGAACTGAGTGCCAGAAGTCTGAAAACTGAGCTCTCTGAAAGTGTGTGTGTTTTGCTAGGCTGACCTTCTTATTTATAGGTGAAAATTTGGGCTTGGGTCTTCGTCTGATTTTCTTCTTCTTTTTCTTTATTTTTGCTCCTTTTTGCTTGTTGTACCTCCCTTTTTCACATCTGCAATCAGAATTCAAAATTAATTAAATCTTTCCAAATTAAAGCATAAATAACTACTAAATAATTAATTCTAAGTTAATTTCAGACCAATTTTCCACTATTAATTCACTATTATTTAGCAGTTATCAAAATCCCCCAAATTAAACTTTGCTTGTCCCCAAGCAAATAAAAAGAATAAAATTATTCCATTCTTAAGCAAAAATTTTCTCAAGCAAGTTCCAATCATTCCAACACTCTCCATGACTTCAATTCCTTGATCCTTTGGCTGGTCTCTTTGCATCTGTCATGATCTTGAAATAAAAGCATAAACACAAGAGCAGAAACAAGTCAATTATATGGAATTCCAACAGGTCCGGCTTGCCTTACTTCCTTACAAAACTGGTGTTTCTCTCTACTCACAAGTGCCTGGTCAAGTGTTTGCAATTTTAACAACCTGTAAATAAAACTCAAGAGTTTTGTACTTCATCTTGGTTAAGGTTAGCCTTAATTACCTTCGGTGGGTCACTAAGGACTTTCATGCCTTGTAATGGGGCCTGGCTAACAAAGAATCATGGTTTTTCTTGGAAATTCAAAATATAAGGTTATAAGAGAGCATACATTCCAAAAATTTAAGGTCTTGCCAAGACCTATTTCCCACTTAGCCTTTTTTGCCTTCAGCACTTTCCACTGAAACCTCTCTTTTTCATTTTTTTTCTTTGCCCTTTCTCTTCTTATTCTTTCTCTTTTTTTCTTCTTTTTTTTATAACAATAATAATAATAATAATAATAATAATAATAATAATAATAATAATAATAATAATAATAATAATAATAGTAATGGGCTCACAATTATTTAGAGGTGTTCTAATGTGTGTTATTACCTTGGCTACTTTACCCATTTGTTCAAAATCCCCCAAAATAAGGCCTTATAAGCATTTGGAACCCTACTGCTCTCTTAGAATCCTACACAAGGTTAGGAATATCAATTTCTTGGCTCAGGGGTTTACTCAAATAAATCATTATAATTCTTTTTGGCTCAATATGGGTGCAAGGGATAAAATTATGTTGGGTTGGCTTTTTGGCTGAGTGGGTAAAATAAAACAAACATGGCCTTGATCATATCCACCTTAAGTAACTAATTTTAACAGTCCAAGAATGATGCAAAACTAAGAGCTTAAAAACAGGCGTTTTCTCTCACAATTAAGGTCACACTCTCACCGGGATTAATTCAGTATTGGCGTACCAGATGTGTCTTCATTCCATCAAGCTAACCTTTCCTTTTCCGTGAATCATGTTTCATTCCTTGATTTGACTTTTGCTTCCAAGACCAGTGCTTTCCAATGACTAGTAGCCTTTCCAGTGTTGGACCTTTTAGAACAAACTCAAAATTGTCATTTCTCAAGTTATCATGCAATTTATTTATTCACGCATATGCTCAAATCTAATATTATTACCACTGCTTTTCATTTTGAACATAAAACTACAATTAAGACATAATAACTAGAAACCAAATAAAACATAAAGACATAAAACATAAACATTAAACATAAACAAAAACATCAAGAAAAATAAAACCAGTGTCCTGTGCCGCCTCCCAAATCTGCCCATGGACCCCAATCAGCACTAGCCAAGTCTGCTATGAGGTCTTCATCAACTGCAGCATCTCCAGAGGGCTCTTCCCCCCTGTCAGTGGAGAGCTGGTCTCATGGCCAGACGACCCGCTGACGATAGACCTATGGAGTGATCAGTGGTGGATCCATATGTAGATGAAAGGACAGCTTGTGCATGTTCTCCATAAGGGTCTCCTGTCCTGTGTGAATAGACCGCAACATCTGAGCATGAAGATCAGTAGGTGATGGAGCGGAAGGCTGAGAAGTAGGGGGTGCCTCAGATATGGACGTTGATACTCTGGTGCGAGTCCGGAGGGCCCCTGTTTTTTCTTTTAACCTGAAATAACAACTGCAAAATATAATAAAGACAGAATATAAATACTTATAAATACCTTACATAAGTATGTTGGGTTGCCTCCCAACCAGCGCTTAGTTTAATGTCTTTAGCTAGACATAGGGCTTCTTTCAAGAATCTTTTAAATGCATGATGGTCGTCAACTTCTCTAGTTGTCCTCCATTGTAAATTTTTAAGCGTTGTCCGTTGACGATCCATTTCTTCTCATAATTTTCTTCTCGAGGGTCCACCAATTCTACCGCTCCGTGAGGTCTGATTTCCTTAATAATGAACGATCCTGACCACTTTGACTTCAGCTTTCCTGTGAATAATCTCAACCTGGAGTTGAAGAGTAGTACTTGCTGCCCTGGCTGGAATTCTTTCTTTTGTAATTTCTTATCATGATACGCCTTTACCTTCTGCTTGTAAATCCTAGATGATTCGTAAGCGTTCAACCTCATTTCTTCGAGTTCCAGTAACTGCAACTTTCTCTTCTCTCCGTATGCACTGTTATCAAAGTTTAAGAATTTAAGATCCCAATATGCTTTGTGCTCCAACTCTACTGGTAGGTGACATGCCTTCCCATATACTAACTGAAAGGGTGATAAGCCAATGGGAGTCTTAAATGTTGTCCTGTAGGCCCAGAGTGTGTCATCGAGCTTCAAAGCCCAATCCTTCCTTGATGATGCTACTGTCTTTTCGAGGATTCGCTTTAGCTCTCTATTAGAGATCTCTGCTTGGCCATTTGTTTGTGGATGATAAGTTGTAGCTACCTTATGTCGCACATTGTATTGCTCCAGGACTTTTCTCAGATGATGGTTACAAAAATGCGTGCCCCCATCACTAATCAGGGCTCTTGGGACTCCAAAACGGGAAAAGATGTTCTTCTTCAAGAACTTGATCACTACTCTGGCGTCATCTTTTGGTGTGGCTATGGCCTCCACCCATTTGGAGACGTAATCCATAGCTACCAAGATGTAGACATTCCCGTATGAAGAAGGAAGAAGCCCCATGAAGTCTATGCCCCAGCAGTCGAAAATCTTAACTTCCATTACATTTTGTAATGGCATTTCATTCCTTCGTGAGATTCCCCCTGTTCTTTGGCATCTATCACAATATCGCACGAACTCGTGGGCATCTTTAAAAATGGAGGGCCAGAAAAAACCCGATTGTAGCACTTTTGCCGCCGTTCTGTCCCCATTGTGATGACCACCATAGGGTGAACTGTGGCAGTGCCAAAGAATATTTCGCGCTTCTTCCTTCGTAACACATATTCTTAACAAATTATCGACCCCTACCTTGAATAAATGAGGATCATCCCAGACATAGAAGCGTGAATCATGCAAGAATTTCTTCTTCCGATTCCAATCAAATTCTTCTGGAATGATCCCGGTGGCTTTATAGTTGGCCATGTCCGCAAACCAAGGTCGAGTGTCGGCCTGTAAGAGGAATTCGTCAGGGAATTCGCCCTTTACCTCTGGTTCCTCCTTGGTGATCTCCTCATTCTTTAATCTGGACAAATGGTCAGCCACTACGTTTTCGGATCCTCTCTTATCCTTGATGGTGATATCAAATTCTGGTAGCAACAGGACCCATCTAATTAATCTCGGCTTCGAATTCGCCTTAGCTAGCAAATGCTTGATGGCGGCATGGTCAGTGAAGATGATGACCCTTGATCCTATCAAGTAAGACCAAAATTTTCTAAGGCAAAAACAATGGCCAACATCTCCTTCTCTGTAGTGGCGTAATTTAATTGTGCCTCATTTAGGACTTTGCTGGCATAATATATGGCGTGAAAAACCTTGTCATGACTTTGTCCCAGAACTGCACCTACTGCATAATCGCTAGCATCACATATCAATTCAAAATCCTTGCTCCAGTCTGGGGCAATCATTACTGGTGCTATGGTGAGCCTATGCTTCAGTGTCTGGAACGTTGTTGAACAATCTTTATCAAACTTAAAGGCTACGTCTTTGTTCAGCAGATTACTTTGGGGCTTGGCGATTTTTGAGAAGTCCTTAATGAACCTCCTATAAAAGCCAACATGCCCCAAGAAACTTCTGACGCCTTTGACATTCAGTGGTGGTGGCAACCTCTCGATGACATCTATCTTTGCTGGGTCAACTTCTATTCCTTTACATGAGATCTTGTGACCCAAAACAATACCCTCTCGAACCATAAATTGGCACTTTTCCCAATTCAATACCAAATTGGTTTCGACACACCTTTGTAATACCTTTTCTAAATTATCCAAACAAGTGTCGAACGAGGGTCCAAAAACCGAGAAGTCGTCCATGAAAACTTCGATACTCTTCTCCACCATATATGAGAATATGGCCAACATGCACCTTTGAAATGTAGCTGGTGCATTACACAATCCGAATGGCATTTGCCTATAAGCAAAAACACCATAAGGGCATGTAAAGGCCGTCTTCTCCTGATCCTTGGGATCCACCGCGATTTGATTATAACCTGAGTATCCGTCCAAGAAACAGTAGTATGCTTGCCCTGCAAGTCTTTCCAACATCTGATCCATGAAGGGCAATGGAAAATGGTCCTTCCGGGTGGCTTCGTTTAACTTGCGGTAGTCAATGCACATCCGCCAGCCCATGACAGTTCGTGTGGGTATTAGGTCATTCTTTTCATTCTTCACGACTGTCATTCCACCTTTCTTGGGGACCACTTGTACCGAACTGACCCAACCGCTATCAGAGATAGGGTATATGAGTCCAGCCTCTAACAACTTAAGCACTTCCTTCCTTACTTCTTCTTTCATAGTTGGATTCAGACGCCTCTGAGGTTGTCGAATAGGCTTGTAATCGTCCTCCATCATTATTTTATGCATGCAGTACGAAGGACTGATTCCCTTCAAGTCAGATATATGCCATCCGATTACTTCCTTATGCTTCCTCAGGATGTCCACCAACCTGTTCTCTTCTTCCTGTGTTAGTGCATTACTAATTACTACAGGTTTGGTGTCACCCTTCAGGAACACATACTTTAAATGCTTAGGCAATACCTTTAATTCAACCTTCTTTTTCTCGGGCAGAGCCTTATTCTCTAACATCTGAAAACAGGCTTCCTTCTCAGGGATGACTTCTTGCCGATCCAAGTCTTCCAAGCAAGCCTTTAGATCCTCTTCTTCTTCACTGGTGAGACAGTCCATCTTATTTACCATTGCTTTCTCCAGTGAAGTGTATGTGGTTCCAGAATATTGACATTATCTTCCTTGTCAATTTCTTCTATCTTGAAGCACTTCCAACCTTCCCGTGGATACTTTATTGCTTTAAAGAGGTCGAAAGTTATCTTTTGATTGTCAATACTCAGTTCCAAGCTTCCGTTCCCCATATCTATCACACAGTTGGCAGTCAACATGAAGGGTCTACCTAGGATAAGGGGAATTTATGTGTCCTCATCGATGTCCATGATAACAAAGTCCACCGGAAAAGTGAAGTGGCGAACCTTGACCAAGACATCTTCTACCACCCCGTATGGTCTCGTAATTGAGCGGTCTGCCAATTGAAGTGTCATCTTAGTGGGATCAATTTTTAGATTCCCAATTCGTCGACACATTGATAGGGGCATCAAGTTGATGTTTGCCCCTAGATCAATTTGGGCTTTATCTACTGCTTCTTTTCCTATAGTGCATGGGATGGTAACGCTTCCGGGGTCCTTGAACTTTTTAGGTAGCTTCCTTTGAATGATCGCGCTACAGTTGCCTCCTACTACAATGTTCTCGCTATCTATATATTTCCCCTTCTTAGTGATGATGTCTTTCATGAACTTAGAGTAGAGGGGCATCTGTTGCAAGGCTTCCCCGAATGGCATGGTGATCTCTAGTCTTTTAAATATTTCTAAGAAACGCTTGAAGTAGTGCTCTTTATTCTTCTTGGTTGGCACCTTAGGATACGGAAGATCCTGCGGCAAGACTGGCAATTCTTCCTTCTTAGCTTCCCTCGCCTTTTGACTCTTGGTTTTATGTGGTGAGACTACCTTCTCTTCTTCCTCTAGCTTCTCTTCCTCTTTTGTTTCTTCCTCTTTCTTATCCGTAGTTCCCTCGTCTTCTGTCATCGTTCTTGCTTCTTGAGCGTTCTTTCTTCGGGTTTTTCTCTGTATTAGCCTCGAAAGTTCTAGTGGGTCGCTCGGCTTTGTCATGTGCCAATTGGCCCATTTAAACTTCCAGATTCCAAATGGCTGCATCCGTGCTCTTTTGATGTGATTGTGTCTCCTGGATGAATTGCAGCAGCAGTTCCTCTATATTGGTGGGCTTTTCTTGCTGTTTCGGACCTTTGCTAGGGTGCTGGTATGGTGCTTGGTATGGTTGTTAGTTCCTTTGCTCCTTATATTGGTTTCCTTGATTTCTCCACCCTGAACCTTGCGTGAAGTTTCTTTCTTGATTAAATCCCGGTGGCCCGTGATTGAATCTTGCTGCCCCTTGATGGAATCCGGATGAGTTCCCTTGGTTGTAGCCCTGGAATCCGTGATTTGGTATGCCCATATAGTTTACTTCTCGAGAGGTGTCCTGTTGGCTTACACATTGTCCAGGCTCATGGGTTCCTCTGCATGTAGGGCATCCTTCTACCTGCAAAACAGAAGAGTGGGAAGAACTTACCGCTTGTAGTTGTTGAGGCAGTTTGCTGAGGGTTTTAGTAAGGGCTTCTATCTGCCTCGTCAACAGCCTTTTTTGTGCCAAGGTTGCATCCTGCGTGCTGAGTTCCAAGAGGCTTCTTTTTGTGGGGACATAGGTACGGTCACGAAGAATTGCTTGATCGCTGGCCGCCATGTTCTCGATGAGCTCCATCGCTTCTTCGGGAGTCTTCAGTTTGATCTTCCCTCCTGCAGATGCATCTAGTAGCTGTTTCGATTGAGGCCGCAAGCCATCGATGAATATGTTTAGTTGTACTGGCTCACTGTATCCGTGTGTTGGTGTCTTTCTTAACAATCCGTGGAAACGGTCTAGTGCTTCGCTAAGGGATTCATCCGAGAATTGATGAAAAGAAGAAATCTCCATCTTCCCTTCGGCGATCTTTGACTCTGGGAAGTACTTCTTTAAGAATTTTTCCACTACTTCTTCCCAGGTTCTTAAGTTGTTACCTTTGAAAGAGTGCAACCATCGTCTTGCCTCTCCTGCTAGGGAAAAGGAGAAGAGGTTAAGGCGTATCGCATCTTCTGGGACTCCGGCGATTTTGATGGTGTTGCATATTTCTATGTATGAGGCTAGATGAGCATATGGATCTTCGCTTGGAAGACCATGGAAGAGGTTCCCTTGGATTAGCTGAATAAGGGAGTGCGGGTAGGAGATATTGGCTGCTTGAACCTCTGACCTTGCAATACTTATGAAGAACAGAGGAGTGGCGGTATTAGAGAAGTCCTCTAGTGTGACTCTTCGTGCCAGTTCCCCGTCCATTTCAGTGTAATGTGGAGAAAGAGGAGGTGGGGTGTAACTACTTCCTTCTGTGTCTTGTTCCCTTCTTCTTCTTGCAGCGTTGTTATGCCGACAAGTAGCTTCAATTTCTAAGTTAATAGGGACAACGTCTCCAGATGCAATTCTAAGTCGCATAAAAACAAAAAGTCACTACCCGTGCAATTATGGGTGAAAGAAAGAATAGAAGAGAAAAGAAAGAATACTACAAGAATAAGCCAAGAAAAGAAGAGTTGGGCTTACAAACTAATATAGTATGGCAATTAAGTGCGAAAATAAAATCCCCGGCAACGGCGCCAAAAACTTGTTGAGACTTTGGCAAGTGTACCAAATCGCTCTAAGTAGTAAACCTCGAAAATCCGAGTATCGTTTCCACGTGGATTTTATTGCACTTTAGCAAATACTTTTCAATTTTTAAGTAAGAGTAAAATAGTAAAAACAGGAATAAGTGCAAGAATAGATTGCTATTACTAGATCAAATAGTTTTAGAAAGATAATTAATATAAATGCCAAGACCGGACAAACCCAATTGTCCTACGATGCATGTAAATATGATATTCATTACCAATGCATTTGTAACAATTCTACCCACATCTATTAATTTTACTTGCCCCTGATGCCTCACGATGACAAGCCTATTTTAACTACCTATCTCCCAAATGCCTTTGCGAAGACTCAATAATTAAAATGCATTAAGGTTAAATTCTAGATGTTGTTAAATGCGTGGGCATTGAGTTATCATTCTATGCCTAGCAATGCTGACCCGATGATTCTTTTCTTAAGATGTTCTATTAGGTGTTACCCTTTCCCAAGCGTATAACCCCTAAAACTGATGCAAGCATTAATCCTTAAACCCTTATTAGGAGATACCCTCTTCCGAGCAAATAAAACCCAAAAGAAATTCAAGAAATGAATGCAAGATAAAAAGAAAAGAATTAGAACAGAAAAACCTGGAATGAATCTTCTTTGCATTGATAACTCTTGAAGTACACCATACATCGTTGGCTTTTTAGGCCTGCTAGGCCCTAGCTAGGGAATTAGCCACTCATGGCCATTGAGGGCTTTACAACTGGGGGTGAAAGAAAGAATGGGGATAATAAAAACAAAGAAAATAGAGAGAAAAGGGAGAGCTTAGGCTTAGAATGCTGAGAGAAGTGCTCTGAGGCGAGATGTGTTGTTTCCCTTGGACTGACTCTCTATTTATAGCTGCTGAAGTGGGTTTTGGGCCTTTGTAAGCGCGCTTAGCGCGACACCTCGCGCTTAGCGCGTTCAGATCGCGCGCTTAGCGCGAGATGCAGGCTTAGCGTGTGTTTTTGTTGGATCGCGTGCTTAGCACGTGGCCCTCGCTTAGCGCACGTAACGGATTCTGCATCTTCGAGCTTAACGCCTCGCTTAGCGCCTGCACTGCCTTACACGCTTAGCGCGTGACACGCGCTTAGCGCGCGTGTTGGGCTGGGCCTGCTTCAGACTTCTTCCTTTCCTTCATTTTTTGTTGCCTTTTTTGCTTAATGTAACTCCAATTTTTGTATCTACAACCAAAAATTCAATTTAATTAATTTTCTAACTTTTAATCATAAATAACTGCTAAATAATTAATTTCAGGCCAAAATTTGAATAATTCTTTACTATTAATTCACAATTATTTAGCAGTTATCACGGTCACACCCTGGAAATCAATTTAAAAAAGACCAAGGAGGTCCCTCTAATCGACCTTCTAACCAAAGACCTAATCTGTATGAGCGGACCACCAAATTAGAAGACACACTAACTCAATTTATGCAGGTTTCGATGTCCAATCATAAGAGCACAAAGTCAGCAATCAAAAATCTGGAAATTCAAGTGGGACAGTTGGCTAAACAGTTAGCTGAAAATTCCTCTGGAAATTTTGGAGCAAGCACAGTAAAAAAGGAGGAGTGTAAGGTTGTGATCACTAGAAGTCAAGGGAAAATGCTAGTGGGTAATAAGAGTAAAGGCAGTGAAGAAGAGCTAGGAGAAGAGGAAAAACAGGAAGGATAAGGAGAGGAGATGAAAGAAAAAGAAACAAGTGAGAAGGAGGAGATAGAAAATGAGGAGAAAAATAAAAAGAGAGAGATCGAAGGAGTGGAGAGAAAAAAGATTGGAAAGAGGAGGACCAAAAGTGAGTTGGCTAGAGAGAGAAAAAGATAGGCAATCCCCAACCTGATTAAGGAAACTCCATACCCTTTGGTGCCATCTAAGAAGGACAAGGAGCGATATTTTGCTCGTTTCTTCGATATTTTCAAGAAGCTGGAGATTAAAATTCCTTTTGGAGAAGCCTTGCAGAAAATGCCACTTTATACTAAGTTGTTGAAGGATCTCCTCACCAAAAGGGGCAAATATATCAACAATGAAAGTATAGTGGTGGAAGGAAATTGTAGTGCTGTTATTCAAAGAATTCTACCACCAAAGTTCAAGGATCCAGGAAGTGTAACCATTCCATGTTCAATAGGGTTGTGTTAGTGGGAAAAGCACTGATTGATTTGGGGGCTAGCATCAATTTGATGCCACATTCTATGTGCAGGAGAATTGGGAATTTGGAAATTGCACCCACAAGAATGACACTTCAGCTTGCAGACCGCTTGATCACAGGACCTTATGGAGTGGTGGAAGATGTGTTAGTCAAAGTCCGACAATTCACATTTCCTATAGATTTTGTTATAATGGACATTGAAGAGGATACAAACATTTCACTAATTTTACGTTCTCCCTTCATGTTGACAGCTAAATGTGTACTTGATATGGGCAATGATAACTTGGAAATGAGTGTTGATGATCAGAAGGTTACCTTTAACTTTTTCGATGCAATCAAGCATCCAAATGACCACAGGGCATGTTTCAAAGTGGAAGCAGTTGAGCACGAAGTTGCTATGGTGGTTCAAAGTATGACGTATCCATCCCCATTGGAGAAAGCATTGATAAATGTTGTTGATTGCCTCACAAAAGAGGAGGAGAAAGAACTGAGAAATTGTCTGGAGAAGTTGGATGGCTTGAAAGTAAGTCCATCAAAGGAAGGTCCATTTGAAGAGCCGAAAAAAGATTTCCCTACAGAGAAAGCCAAGGTAGATTTAAAGGTCCTTCCAGAGCATTTGAAGTATGTATTTTTGGAGGACAATGAAGCAAAACCGGTAGTAATCAGTAACTCTCTGTCTCATGAGGAAGAATCCCGATTGGTGGAAGTCTTGAAGAAACATAGGGCTTCTATTGGATGACATATATCAGACTTCAAGGGAATCAACTCTTCATATTGTATGCACAAGATCATGATGGAAGCTGAGTATAAGACAGCCACAACGAAGGCTCAATCCTTCAATGAAAGAAGAGGTACGTAAAGAGGTTCTCAAGCTGTTGGAGGTAGGACTCATTTACCCAATTTCTGATAGTGCTTGGGTAAGTCTGGTGCAAGTGGTTCCTAAGAAGGGTGGAATGACTGTAGTGAGAAATGAGAAGAATGATCTTATCCCAACATGAACAGTCATAGGTTGGTGCATGTGCATTGATTATAGAAAACTAAATGATGCAATGAGAAAGGATCATTTCCCTCTTCCATTTATAGATCAGATGCTTGAGAGGTTGGCTGGACAATCATTCTACTGTTTCTTGGATGGCTATTCAGGGTACAACCATATTGTTGTTGACCCCATTGATAAGGAAAAGACTGCATTCACTTGTCCATTTGGAGTATTTGCTTATAGAAGGAAGCCCTTTGGGCTGTGCAACGCACCAGCTACATTCTAGATATGCATGATGGCAATATTCGCTGATATGGTAGAGAAATATATTGAAGTATTCATGGATGAATTTTCAGTATTTGGATCATCATTTGATTGTTGTCTGACTAACTTGGAGTTGGTATTACAACGTTGTGAAGAAACAAATCTAGTGCTAAACGGGGAAAAGTGTCATTTTATGGTCCATGAAGGGATAGTTCTGGGGCACAAGATTTCTTTTAAGGGAATCGAAGTGGACAAAGCCAAGATAGATGTTATTGAAAAATTGCCTCCACCAATCAATGTAAAAGGAGTCAGGAGTGTTTTAGGACATGCTGGATTCTATCGGTGGTTCATTAAGGATTTTTCAAAGATTGCCAAGCCCTTGAGTAACCTACTCAACAAGGATGTTGTGTTTTTATTTGATGAAGAGTGCTTAAGGGCATTTGACACTCTAAAGGTCAGAATAGTACCTGCCCCTGTGATTACAACACCAGATTGGAGTCAGGAGTTTGAGTTAATGTGTGATGCAAGCGATTATGTAGTTGGTGCGGTACTGGGACAGAGAAAAGGTAGGGTGATTCACTCCATTTACTATGCAAGCAAAGTCCTAAATAACACTCAGCTGAATTATGCTACTACCGAGAAAGAAATGTTTTCTATTGTTTATGCACTTTAAAAATTTCGCTCATACTTGGTGGGATCAAAAGTCACTGTGTTCACAGATCATGCAGCTATCAAGTATCTTCTAACAAAGGCTGACTCTAAACCAAGGCTAATCAGATGGATCTTGTTGCTTCAAGAATTCAACCTAGTCATTAAAGACAGGAAGGGATCAGAAAATTTGGTAGCTGACCACTTATCAAGACTGGTTAATGAAGAAGTCACACACAAGGAGTTGGAAATCTGCATTGAGTTTCCAGATGAATCATTGTTGGTTGTGAATAAAAGACCATGGTTTGATGACCTCACTAATTATAAGGCTGCAGGAATCATTCACAAGGATCTTAATTGGAAGCAGAGAAAAAAAATTCCTGCATGATGCTCTTTTCTATATTTAGGATAACCCATATTTGTTCAAAATTGGAGCTGACAATTTCCTGAGAAGATGTTTGACCAGGGATAAGTCCAAAAGCATATTGTGGCATTGCCATAACTCTCCTTGTAGGGGTCACTACAGTGGGGATAAAACAACATCAAAAGTTTTGCAATCTGGCTTCTTTTGGCCTTCAATTTTCAAAGATATGCATGAGCATGTAACTCGATGTGACCAATGCCAGAGGACAGGAAGTATATCAAGAAGAAATTAAATGCCTCTGCAGAATATCATCGAGGTGGAAGTTTTTGATTGCTGGGCTATTGACTTTGTTGGTCCTGTTCCCTCATCATATGGGAATGAGTACATATTGGTGGTCATTGATTATGTTTCTAAATAGGTTGAGGCAGTGGCTACTCCGAAGAATGATGCAAGACTATGGTAAAAATTTTAAAGAAGAACATATTCTCCCATTTCTGCAATGTCCAAATTCAGAAGGTGTTGGGGCACTACAGTGTAACACATAAGGTGGCTTCACCTTATCACCTACAAAAAATGGTCAGGTCGAGGTCTCTAATAGGGAATTGAAGAAGATATTGGAGAAGACTGTGACCTCTACAAGAAAGGACTGGGCTGCCAAGCTAGATGATGCTTTATGGGCTTATTGGACTACCTTCAAAACTCCCATAGGACTATCCCCATTCCAAATGGTCTATGGGAAAGCCTGTCATTTACTAGTGGAAATGGAACATAAGGCATGCTAGGCCTTAAAATGTATGAATTTCGATGAAGTTCTGTCAAGGGAGAAGAGGAAGTTGCAGCTCTTGGAGCTGGAGGAGATGAGTTTGAATACGTATGAATCATCCAAGTCGTACAAGCAGAAGGTGAAAGCTTACCATGACAAGAAGCTGTTGAAGAAGAATTTTCAACCAGGCAGCAAGTCTTGCTTTTCAATTCAAGACTCAAGCTATTTCTGGGAAAGTTGAAGTCCAAGTGGTCTGGACCTTTCACCATAAAAAAGGTGAGGCCTTATGGAGCAGTGGAATTGGTGGATCCTCAATCAAATACTCTTGAGAAAAGATGGGTAGTGAATGGTCAAAGGCTGAAATTGTATCATGGTGGAAGCATTATGAGGTTAACCACCATCCTGCACTTTCAAGACCCATAGCGGGTTACATACTTCAAGCTAGCGACGTTAAAGTAGCGCTTACTAGGAGGCAACCCAGCTTTATTACTCTTTCAACCTTTATTTTTGTGTGTTTAAATTTATTAGTGTCAATTTTGTTATAGTTGATACTTCTAGGATAGAAGAGTGGAAGGGAGTGAACTTGAGGAATGGGGTTGGTCACAGGCTTGTTTGAAATCTCACTGGATAAGATAAGACTTAGCTAAAATCAATTCATCCAACTCGCTCAGTGCGACACCCGCGCTAAATGAGTCTTATCCTATGTGCTGAGCAAGAGACACTCTCACTAAGCGCACCAACACCACTGCACCCACCCTCACTTAATTCGCTAAGTGCATCATGGCTCGCTTAGCGAAAGTTGCAGACCAATCACAACTGCAGATCTCGCTAAGCGCATACTCTTGCCCTAAGCCCAAAAACTACTCTAGTTGTAAATTTGATAATTGGGCTAAGCGAGATGGTCTCACTAAGCGCGAGTTTTAAAATTTTAAAAATTCAAACGTCATAGAGTGCTCACTTAGCATGACACTCTCGCTTAGCGAGCAAATTGTAACTGCAAAAAGAAAACATAATTGCCTTAGGGCAGTTACTTTTGCCACTCTTATAACTGTGAATTTTCTCTCATCTACTCCTCATCATTAGCATGTCGCTAATCATTACACATTTCACTCTCTGGCTGCATTTCAAGTAAGTTATCCTTTCTTCTATTTTAAATTTTTGTCTATATGAAACCCTAGGATAGAAGCCATGTTTTCTGTTATTAGTATGTTTTGATTCTGTGTAAATGATTTTATCTGTGTTGATTAGTTAGTATTTCTAGGTTAGTATATGAATGTTTAGAGTTCTAGGCTCAGCCTTAAGCTGCTAAGCTTGTTTGGTGGCTTAAGGAGTTGAGGCTCGCAAGCCTCCATTTTTGGGATTGCGATGAACTCGCTAAGCGAGCCTGTGCTGCTAAGCGAGTTCATACGTTTCTTTGAATTTTTGGGTTTTGGGATGAACACGCTAAGCACGCCTTGTGCGCTAAGGGAGTTCATGAAGTTGATCTTTGTTTTCTGCATTTTGGGGATGAACTCGCTAAGCCAGTGCCTTAAGGCTTAGCGAGTCTATGCTGTTAGTTGAATTTTTCTGGAATTTGATGAACTCGCTAAGCTTGCCATCTGCGCTTAGCGAGTATACTTAACTTAATCTGACTGTTTGAGGCTTTCTGCATTCCAATAGTGGCTTAGCGCGACACTCGCGTTAAGCCCAATTTCCCATCTGTAATAAAAATTGGGCATAGCGAGCCTGCCTCGCTAAGTCCAAAGTAATTTGAATTTTTGAATGTTTATTCATGCGCTAAGCGCGCCATGTGCGCTAAGTGCAAATACTTCTCTGTTATAAATAAGGCTTAGCGAGCTGTTATCTCTAGTTAGTCTCGCTAAGTGCCTAGTGGCGCTAAGCCAATGTCTTTTTCAGTTTACTGTCGCGCTAAGCACAATTCCTTCTCTGTTTGAAATAAGGCTAGCGAGTCACACTCGCTTAGCCACCAATGTCTTTTGGCTAAGCGCATTGCTGGCCCTAAGCCATTGTTACTGTTATTGTGCTGTCGCACTAAGCGCTTTATGGTCAGTTCTGTAAGGTGTGCTAAGCAAGCTCATTTCGCGGCGCCCATCCTATGTCACTACTTGTTTTTGTTAGGTTATTTTCAATAAGAGTCTTGACTAATTTCAATTATTTTCTGTGTTTTGGTACATATGGCCTCTAAAAAGAGATGTGCATCATCTTCCAGGCCCCAGGAGCCCTATGACACATTCAGATTTGTGTCTGAAATTGCACAGGAGCGATATAAGACAAATGTTCACTAGAGGAACATCCTCCCAGAGAGGAATGTTGAGTTGGCTTACTCTCACTATGATGAGTTCCTTCAGGAGTTAGAGCGTCGTTAGTGGCATAAGAACCTTACACGCCAGACGGAGAACCACATAGACTTGGCACTAGTTAAGGAGTTTTACTCTAATCTCTATGATCCCGAAGACCGTTCTTCCAGGCAATGCAAGGTGCGGGGGAAGACGATTAAGTTCGATGCCGCCACATTGAACACATTTCTAGAAACCCTAGTGGTGCTTGAGCCTAGGGAGAGATACCCAACATACTCCCGTTACGGCCACACTCACCCTGACCATCAGGCTATTACAGCAAAGTTATGCTTACCAGGGCAGGGGTTTGTTCTAAATGCTGAGGGGGCTCCTTGGAAGCTGCTGAGGAAGGACCTGACCACTCTAGCTCAGACTTGGAGTGTCCTTTCTTACTCCAACCTTGCTCCCACTTCTCATACCTTTGACCTTAATATGGACAGAGCAAGGTTTGTTTATGGCTTGGTTATGAAGATGGACATGGACTTGGGCTCCATGATTTCATGCCAAATCTCTCAGATAGCCCAGTCCAACTCCTCTCGCTTAGGCTTTTTAGCTCTCATTACTCCACGATTCCCTGACTTTTGAGTCATTGAGCCCGACCATTAATTTGGCTTACATCTGGTAGAACTGCTGGAACCCTAATGATCCATGTATTGCATTTCCAAGGTCCCGCAAGGCCAAGGCCTAGGCTCCAACAGATACACCAACCCCTCCACCTCCAGCACTAGTACCAGCTCCAGCCGGTCCTTCCATGTCTAGCAGTGACCAGATCATGCCGATGCTGCAGAGTATCCATCATGGCCTTTTCCTGGTGATGCAGAGCATACAGAACCTATCCCAACAGCGACTGATCATGTCTATGCAGGAGTATCTGGCGCAGGTGGCTTGGCTCGGAGTTCAGCCTTCCTTTCTTGGGGGGGTGAAGCTCCTGAGGCCCAAGATGCTTAGGTCTAGGCTGCTAAGGGCACTCCGGAGGATGAGAAGGCTGCTGAGGACACCCTAGAGGCTCAGGATCCAGCTTAGGAGGCTGAGGAGGACACAGGTGCAACAGAGGCAGATACAAACATAGATTATGTAGCAGATGTCACTACAACACAAGGGACTTGGGACCTATGACCCACACTAGCATAGGACTGATGATTGACAGGATTCCTTTTAATTCCCTTGTTTTTCAGACAGTTTTTATTTAGTTATTTTTACTGTTTTTTTGTATTTAAATAGTGGTTTTGCTTAGCACTTTCATGATAGCTATATTTTGAACATTTTTAGTAAATGATGTTTATCTTGATATCTTGATCTGAACTGAATTGATTGCATGACATGAGTGACCTGCACTGTGAAATCATAAACCTCGAACAAGATTGCTTATGTAGAGAGATAGAGTGTGGAAATTAGGGGCATGAGTGAAAATGTTAGCTTGCATGACAGGAAAATAGCGAAGGGGAAACTAATTGTTGTAAATCGGTGAGTAGTGTGAATCGAGCCAAGCATGATTAAACATTATCCTGAGCCCTAGCTGAAGTAAATCAATTATATCACACCTTGTTCTAGGTTTTAGGATAACATTGTCTTGATGAAATTTGTTTGGTTCAATTTTTTTTTTTTTTGAGGGGGGGGGGGGGTGGTGATTCTATTAAAGCATGAAAAATGAGTATATCAGCATCATGCAGCTTGTGGAAAACTACAGGAAACGACATAATCATGCTTCTCTTCTAAAAAAACAATGAATTTATATAAATTGAAAGTAGATGGCAAATAATTCTGAAGCATGGATGCCTGTGTGATTATTGAATGATGCTAATATAGGGACAAGTGCAATATGAAGAAGTTAAAGGCATGACATGAAAAGTCTACATCTAAATAGAGAATGCTCTTCTAAAACCTAAGTGTTGCATCCAAGAAAAACCATGAATCTGTTCATAGCCCATCCTCATTACAAGCCAAATAAAGTCCTGCAAATCCACATTTTGTGTACATAGGTGTATGAAATGAGATGATATGCAAAAGTTTGGGATTGTGTTAGTTATTTATATGAAGAAATCACCTGAAACAATTGTGTGCATGAGAGAAACAGTAGCCATGAGGATAAAGATTGGTCAACCTTCCTTGATATTTGTCATGCTTGCTAATTTATTTCACTTTTGTTGCTCAATACACATGCTCATATCTCTAAATGTAATGCACTCTATTTCGGAGGGTTTGTTGGTTGATGCATGTTCAGTCATCTCTGTTAGTGTGATTGATTCTTATCAGACAAAAATTGATTTGATTGACCACTGTTATTTTCTTTTGCTTGAGGACAAACAAAACTGTAAATTTGGTGGAGTTTGTTAATTGTTATTCATGAGTAATAAATGCATTAAAAATAGGATAAAAAGTAGCAATGTTCCTCTAATTTATGGTTTCTTTTGTGAGATTTGTAAATAATTTATTTTTGTGTGAATTCATACAGTGGAAACTTCATTTGGATGACTAATGTTGAACTTATTTGGATTTTTAGGCTAAAGAAGAGAAGATTTTGAAATGCTGCTGAAGGGCTCGCTCAGCGAGCTAGATTGGCTAAGCGAGGCTTATCCACTTAGCGAGGAAGTCAGCTCGCTAAGCGAGTACGAAACCCTAGAGAATGTTGAGTCAGAGAGTAGCACGCTGAGCATGAAGCCAGCCAACCCAGCAAGGATTTTGTCTCTTCTCGCGCTTAGCGCATCCAAGCTCGCTTAGTGCCCAGCCACTAACTCTTGCTCAGTGAGACATGCTTGTTGAGTGTGCCCTCGTAAGCTGAGAAGTCCAATAGTCCTTTAAAAACTGGAAGAAAAGGGGAAATGAAGCGTCAAGCAGCATAGAAAGGAAGGAACATGGCACCAAGGCTGAAAGAAGACATTTTTTCTTCACATCTTTACTTCACCCTTTCATCCCCACATCATTTTCATCCTTGTATTAAGCCCTCCTTGCTAATGGAGGGCTAAACACTTCATTGTTGGGGAGTTTTTCCACTGAGCACCCTTTTTTTAAAAACTCTAACTATCTATTTAATATTATTGCTATTGTTCTCTGCTTCTATCTGTGTTTATTTTCCATATTTGTGGCTTGATCACCCATTCATATGTTTTATTAGGCTTTGGGTATTGGAAAATGCTTTTAGTCCTTAGAACTTGGTAGAGCAGCTAGAGGCTTGCATTTCTAGGAATAGTGTGTAGTAATCTAGTAAATATTGCATCTTTTGCATAATGCAGCTTGCTTAGAATGAGTTTGTTGAGGAATCAAGAACGAAACTAGAAGGGCTAGGCTCTTTCATGTGAGTAATTTAAAGGTGCAAAGAACATTAAAACAATATTAATAGAAAAAAACTTATTTAGTGACGTCAAGAGAAAGTTTAGTAGAATACTCCCCAACATATTCATCTTGGTAATTGTTCTATTATACAATTCTGCGTTTGTCTTTGTTATGTGTTTTTAAGCTTAGAAAAATTATTTTAGGAAGTTGAAACACGAATAAATTATTTCATTTTATTTCACTACAATTAAAATTGTTTACGAATTGAATATGTGTCATCCAAGTATAACAAATTCCCTGTGGACACGATACTCGAACTTACCATTTTAATTACTACTTGAACAAATTGGTGCACTTGCCAATCGACCTAACACTTAACTATGAGAATTAGCTCCTACACTTGCAATAAAGTTGTCATTTTATTCTATTCTATGTTATTTATGTCCAAGCAAAAATACAAATGCTATTACTCTCTTAAGACGTCCACTATGTATAAAATAATGTTAAATGAAGACATCATATACCATATAACCATAACAGAATCATAACAATGAGAAAAACAAGAAAAAAGAAGAGCGGAGAAGAAAGCAAAGCAATTTTCATATTTGTTGTATAGTCGTACACTATTCTTCATACTTCCCATTCATATTTGTGTAAAATACATGAGATTATGAGAAATTATGAAATATCAGCATTACATCATACCCACACTTGCTGTTAGCAGAAGGACATGTACCCACTGTCATTGGTGTACAAATTTACCCAAAATTAGACCAAACTCGTACCTACTAATTAGAACATTACCACAACAGTAAGCAAACATAATTACAGCGGGAAAAAAAGTAATTCAGAAAAGTTTTACAAAATTACAAGTCATTAATTTAACACTACTACTTAAATATTTTCTTAAAGATTCCGAGCTTGCTTCTTAGTTCATTGGACTTGGCACATAGAAGTGCCTTAGTTAAAATGTCAGCCACTTGCTCCTCAGACAACAATACATCAACTAAACATCTCCATATTTCTCAGTTTCTCTCATAGCATGAAATTTGACATTGAGATGCTTGGTTCTCCCATCTTGGATTGGATTTTTAGCAATAAAGATTGTTGAATTATTGGCCCACCATAGACAATTCGTCATCCACCGTTCACATATAGATTGTCCCCCAAATGGCATAAAGGTCAAGTATTTCCTTCAACACACAACACACTAAACCCCTTAACCATAAAATGCTATCAGATATTGCAAATGTGTTAAGTAAAACATTGGACCATAAAAAAGTTGCCTTTGCCACATAGAACCTACCTGAAACATTAATCCAAGTTTGACCTAAACTTGATATACCTCCAAATTAAAATGTACTATTGCTCGCTCCCTGGTACACAAGGCTTCAAACCTATTCTTCCAAAACCCACAAACTCACTCACAGAGCATTCTATTATTACTGTACAGTCAATTTCTAATCCTACATATACAGAATTACCCTTTCATACCACCTTCTTCTGTCCTTTCTATTGCTTCTTTGTCAAACTATGTTGTTCTTCCTCCCAAACAATGCACAGGATTTTAGTAAAACCTTTCCTCCTCACTTGCAACCGTCTCCAAGAGTAGCATTGTAAATCCTCCACTATATCTCCAACTTGAAGTGATTTTTCTATAAACACCATATGTTTCTACTTATCCAAATCACGTGCTCTAGAAAGAGGAGCCTAAGGGTGAAGGAAGAAGGGGGAGAGAGGTTGCAACTTCGAATCACTTCTACTAACATTTCTAACAAAACTAACAAACTAACATTTTCTGATATGTTTTTCTACCTATCCAAATTGCCCTTATCACTGCAAACAAGATAATCTCCTAAACCTCCCCTTTTATGCCAACCCATTCACATAGCCCCTAAAATTGTAGAAACTGCCTACTCAAGCCAGGATTCATCACAGACACCACTCCCAACAACCTTTGCCACTAGTGCCACTCTTGACCAAACCACTCAATCTCACAAAACAAATGATCAATAGTTACTTTCTTCTTCTTACAACCCACACATAAACCTTCTTCATTAGATATAATTCCTCTCTGCATTAAATTATAGCCTTTGACGGTATTCTATTTTGCAAGGCTTGCCACACCATAATCACTACTTTCAAAGATACCACTTTATTTTTCTTTTCATGATATTTGACTTGTCTCTACTCTCCCACCCACAAGCCGTATAAACTAACTAATCAATTAGTTTTTTCTTTGTTGAATACTAACAAATCAAGTTTACAAGTAATTCAAAGAAAAATAAATAAATGCATGAATGCAAGATGCCTTGTGTACCATTCCCGAATTCAAAAAGTGATCAACGTCGACCTATTAAATATAGTAAGCCTGTATAAATACGGACTTATACAATCTGATCCAGATAACCCTAAACATTAAACTAGCCAGGAACGACAAAGTTCAGCATAATTGGAAGATGACTAGATTTCTTAAGCATGTTGACAATAGTTCGATTTTTTGATTGTGTGTATGGAGAATACTTTGTTGGGAGAGACAAAATCAACTTCGGCGATCTCTATGCCTCTAGGATTAATCTCATGACTTTTGGCTTTGGGGATATCTTGCTTCCAAAAAAAATAAAAAATTGAACAAACAAGGATTGTATCCCAACGTTCAATAAATATTATTCCTATATTTATATAGTCTCAAACCCCATTTCATAATTTAGAAAAGTTAAGATGATCTCTTAAAAGGTCTTCTTCAATATGCAAAACCCCAGTTGGTAGCAAGGCATATTTTTGAATTTTTTAGTATTAAGAATTTCTTTTTTAGAGTATCATTAGGGTCCCCTCCTAGACCCTTTTCTCTCTTTACTCATTGGGTGATTCTTTACGAGCCCTCTAATAGTGTATAAAATTATTCGTATCCTTGTGTCAATTTGGTGAAAACTATCAGAATACTTCGAATTGTAATACCTTCTTTCCTTGACTTTTCTCGCTATTTCAAGAAACAAAATTACTTAGACCTTTTATTGATTAACTAATTACTAACCCGTGCATACGCACGAGCTGTTTGTTTTTTATTCAGCAAGCATCGAAATTTTGGATTTAAAGGTGGGAATAAAAGGAAATATAGGCATGAATGTAGCTGAAAAAAAAAGTTGGATATTTATAATAATATTGTAGTAAAATATAGCAAATATTGTTTGTAAATGAAACAAACTATAACCAAAATTAATCTGAATCAGTGTCTTTCCAATCTTTTTGTCTTCTGATAACCATTCCCACATTTTATCATAAGGTCTGAAGTAGAATGAAATTTCATCTCCATGGATGAAGTCACTATTTGCCAAAAAATGATACCAAGGTCGAGTGATGTATTTTTTTGCCATCGACAATAACATTCCATTGAAGAGCAAGGGCATGTTTTCTGAGGATTGTCATATGTTGAGCACAGACATCAACATAAGGTCCAACAGAGGGCGGAAGTACCTATGTAGAAATTGAAATAAGTAATACAATTTAATGACTATTGAAATAACAGAGTGCGATTATTAAATAAAGACTTACCAGTGGATAAGGGGCACCTAGCATAGATTGAGTCACTTCCATAGTCCATACATATTTTCTTGTAGTTAGCTGAGGTCTTCCACACGTTTGTTGTTCTAGGGGCGGCATGAAGTGCAAGTTGATATCCAGTTTTGGTCGCAAGCGATGTAAGTGATGGTAGTTGATTCATAAATATTTAGCTCCCTTATGAACTCTTTGAGTCCATCAGCAAAGAAAAATTTGTCGTGATGTTGTCTGACTTTGATTTGGTTAGTGCCTCCATTGTATTTGAAGAGGACAAATTACGGATAGTGTGGTGCCCACTGTATTTGAAGATTTGTAATATAAATACTCTTACGCTTCCATCATCTCTTCCAAGATTATGTTCCAATATCTTTAGAGTTGTTTTTTATGTAGACAATACAATATAGTTGTATAGATAGTTAATCTTACCTTGTCACAGTGGAACATGGTGACAAACTGGTAGATGATGGGTGATCGGTTAAATGTATGTCATATTTGCAGTGAGGCCCGCATCATAATAGTATAAATTTTTTTAAAAAAATAGATGAAGTTTATGAATGTGAGGCTAAAGGATGAAGGAGTTTTTTTTTCTCAGAATACAGAGAGTAAAGAAAATGAATGTGGAAAACATATACAAAAAAAAAAAAAAAGAAACGAATATGAGGAATTGATATACACAAAAAAAGTTACGAAGGACTTACATGGCTGGAAGCAATAGAGGATTGTGAGCTCATGTTGGTAATGGCGTTAGTGAGGAGATGAAGAGTTTGTGATAAGCAGCAGTGATGTGTTAAAGGAAAATTGGTTTTTGGCGTGTGCAATGGGACTGAGGGAGCAGTTAATAAAAAGATGATGAGTGGGTTTTGCCAAGCGTTGTAAGTGGCGGTTATTGGAGTGGCTCGGGAAGTGTGCAACATTAATTGTGCCGTGTGAAGACTGAAATGTAACTGGTAGGTGAAATGAAGAGTTTGATGTGCTTCTGGTGGATTAATGTCACAACCCTTTTTCCATGTCATATACTGAAACAATGATGTCATTATTGTTTATTCTAGCAAAACGAAGATTGTGTCATATTAAACCATTGTGTTTTTTTTAAATCATGTGTGTTGGGCTTGCTCATTCAAAAGAAGATTGCTTCTTGTATATGTTGTTAAAGGCGGCAAGAAAATATTGATATCACTTAACAACAAATAAAATTATCTCACCAACACTTCATGGCAACAAAAAATGCAAGATAGACATGAGAAGTGAAGCATGATTTAATAATTGAAAAACATACGGAGATGATGTTGCTTGTCCAACACAGCATGATGGACTTTTTTTATGCTCTACCCATGACTGTCTTTGCAAAATGGGGTTGTATTATTAGCAAATATGAAAAACCACTTAACAACAATAAACATGCACATTCCAACAGCGAGAAAGTAGGTGAAAGTAAGAAAATTCTTTAATTACATGGCATAGCAACACTTTGTTACCATTAGTAAAATTGATATTTTGTTTTTCCTGAACCATTTAATAGTATATTTTGATACACAATGCTAATAAATACACATCTAAATCTTGTCTAATGGTATAGAAAAACAATAAGTCAAATTCTTGTCTATAAATTTAATAGTTAACTGGTTTATTTTAAATAAATCTACTATGTATCAATTATATGAGATAGGTTAGTGTATTAAATATTACATGCTGAAAATGTATAGAATCAGGATAATATTTTTTAATATTGGAATTTGTAGGAAAACTGATAAGCTGGTATAATTTTAGTTTTTTTAGCATAAGTAATGAGTACGTTTTAAAAAGATCAACATCTAGCAACAATAATTTTTTTATGGATAATGATAGGAAAAATATAAAACACTAAATTAGTTTGGTAATTAGTGTTTTGTGCAATATTATAAGATGTAGAGGAAATGGTAACCTGATGACAGATGAGGCGATGACTAAAGGCTAGGTGAGTGGTTGGAAATTTCCCAATACTGCTTCTTGTACGAATCTGGACTTTGTCTCAGTCCTAATGGGGATGACTGGCGAAGGAAAAACTAAGGAAATTTTGGGCATGTTGAACTTCACATATGCTTGCACAATAAAAATGGGTAGCTTTAGAACATGTGGTGAGAATTATAGCTTAACATCAGGTCAAATGTAGTCGCATATAAGAGTGCAAATGAATGAGAGATAAATACAACATAATGGAGGATGGTATTTGTTAGTGTATAGTTATTATATTTACCTTGTAAGATTTTTTAAAACCTCTTTGAAAACCACGTTGGTGGTAGAGGTCAAGCTTTTTTTGTCTTTATCATGTATTAAAACTTTTAATCTAGTCTTTGATTTCACTCTTGATAGTGCAACATATAATTGGCCATGGCTAAATACTAGTTTAGGTAAGTAAAGTCCAACAGTAGATAGTGATTGCCCTTGAGACTTATTAATTGTCATTGCATAAGAGAGCATTATTGGAAATTGTCTTCTCAAAAGCTTAAACGGCCATGGTAATTGAGATGGGGACATAGACATTATGGGAATATAAACTTTGAGTCCTATATTTTTTCCATAAATAGTTTTAGCTGCAATGACATGGTTGGCTAGTCTTGTAACAATTAATCTAGTGTCATTACAAAGTCCTTGAGTTTGATCTAAGTTTCTTAACAACATGATGGGTGACCCAATCTTAAGTTTGATAGAATGATTGGGCATGCCAGATGTTGTCAATGAATTAAGAAATTCAATAGTTAATGAGTTGAAATGACAACTTTCTATGGTTTCTGACTTGTCTACTAAGTCGAAACTTAGATATTCCATATGTTCACCTATATAAATTAAACCAATAGATAAATAAAACGTTGATGGTAGGTTTGCACAATTGCCAATCAAATGTTAATCAAGCGTACAAAAGGTGAGATATAATTGATATATAAATAAGTGGAAGGGAGTTGGTTAGGTTAAAATTGGCCTCATTTTAAAAGCAATATTGTTATTACCTGGAATCAACGATAGTATGTAATCGTTGACTTGTTGGACAATTTCATTTGTTAAAGCTAGTATAGCTCTAGATTGGAAGAATTCTGTGTTGTTGTGGTTTCGGCATAAATATGGAAATGTTGAATTCACTATAGCATGGATTGGGTCATCATATTCTGTGATCAGTAGGTATTGTGGGATTTCAACTGTGGCATAAACATCATTTGGATGCCCGATAACCTCATCTCCAATGTCCAGAATCCACTATGCAAATTTGGCAGTTTCATCCTTATCTCCTGGTTCCATATATTTTTTGAAAGAATCAATACTTGGTAGTTATCCCATAGATAAGAAGAATTTATTGTTGCATGAACAATGTCAAAGCGGTTGCCTCTAGGAATGACTGGTAGGATTTGTCGAAAATCACCACCTAAGACAATGACCTTACCTCCAAAGATATGATCTGAACTTGATTTTCCTTTAATGATATCTCTCAAACTTTTATCAAGTGCTTCAAAACATAATTTGTGAGCCATGGGTGCTTCATCCTAGATGATTCGATTGCATTCATTTAATAATTTAGCTAGTTGAGTTCCTTGGTGTATATTACATGTCGAGTCTTCAAAAATAGGAACATGTATTTTGAATTTGGAGTGTGCAGTTCAGCCTCCAGGCAATAATAAAAAAGCTATGCCCCTGGAAGCAACCATAAGAACATTTTTCTTGTCTGCTCTTAATGAACTTGCTAGTTTTTTCCAAATGAATGTTTTTCCCGTGCCTTCATATCTGTATAGGAAAAACATGTCACCTTCTGCTTTGTTGACAACTTGAATAATTTTGTTGAAAATTAATGCTTGCTGATCTGTAGTTATAGATATGCATTTGATGAGTGATGAAAGTATGATAAATTTAAAATATTGAAAATTGAAAAGCAAAGGAATTGTAGTCAAGTATATAATTTTCATTTGTTATCTATATGTTGTAAGTAGGATATTAAATGTTTATTGGTCAGATGTAGGGATAACATATGGTTAGGTACATTACCTGTCATTTTAGTAAAAAGATGAAGAAATTCTGATTTGAGCTCATCAGTATTGAAGTTGAGTTCTGATAATATTAGACTATTGTCTAGTTTGTTTGAGCAATTTCCTCCTTCAGGGAATGGTAATGAAGGATAGTCTCTAAGTGTCTTTTGATTGGCTTGCAACAATTGTTCTATTTCAAGCAATGTCAAATTTTTCAAATGTTTGTCATTCAGATGAATCTCTAATAGGCAAGAAGTATTTGGTTAGATCATGATAATTATTCATCACATTTGATATTAAAATATTATTGTACTGACTTGCATTGCCTGTTGATTTCCTTAAATTATATTGAATGTCATCAGCTAACCAATGTCAAGTTTGGTGCCATACTTCTTCAGGTTTGCTCATGGAACCTGTTAAAAGCATCAAAACAAATAGGTTTATCAAATAATGTGTTGTGCCTCAGTTCTTTTCTTCTTTGATTGCTTCTACAAATTCTCGGTCATCTTATAAGAAACCCATTGCAAAGTATGCTTCTCTATATGCATGATATTGAACATTAGCAATTGTTCTGATATGCTCAAATGAGGTTGGTCCTTTGCAAACAGTAAGCATCATCCTTAAATAGAACAATTCTCCTGCAGTTGGTGGAACCCATATTAGCCTCCCAATAGTGCATCCTTTTTTCCTAAGTTTCTAGCATCTTTTCCTGTGAGCATAGACAAACTTACAAATAAATTCAGCATAAGTAAGATTTCTTGCTTCAGGAAAGCTTTTATTAGTGTTGATCCAAGAAATGAACTTTGAATCAGAAATAGTTGGTTTAGACAAAACATCATCAATATCATCATGGTCTTGGTAAAAAAACAACATGTTGTCCTGGAAGGTGAAAATGTAGTCTTTCAACAGCAGGCTTCCTGCCATGAATTGGAAAACCAAAGATCCTCCAAGTAGCTTCACAGGGAGAAATGCATCTGTTATTAAGTCAACCACCAATTAAAATGATATAGTTGATATTAATCGGATATAACAAATTAAGCATGCTTGCAATCTAGATATTCTCTGATCTCATCATGATGGCTTGCAACATGCACGGTTGCATCATTTTCATCATGAACTATAATAGCAGTAACTCTATCATATCCCTTGTTGACATACTTGAACAAATATTTGATGGATGTGCTCTGGTTACACCATTCAATATTGATATATGCTTGGTATTTTCTCAGCAATTTTGGATTGTAAGGTACAATATATCTATTATCAATTATAACCCAATGTTTGGAAATTATTTGGCCCTTGTCTCTTCTCCGATAGACTGGATGACCATCTGCATCTAGAAGAGTATGAGGCTGAAACATTTTAGGATAAAAACGGCTGCACATCCCTTCTTTCATGCATGAAGATTCTTTTCGTAGAATTCCGCATGGGCCATGAATCATATTGTTTTGGACTAACGTATATAGTTTGGGGTCATCTTGTTGTGAAGATATCTCTGCTGATATAATTTAATCAACATCATCTGGAGATGGATATTTATTGTTGGGATGTAAAAACAAAAATAAATGAATATGAGGAAGTCCTCGTTTTTGAAATTCTATTGTATACATATCTAGAATACAAAAAAAAAACCTATTAATAGACAACTGGATATAAAAATTCTGACTTAATGTTAGATGAGTTGCAAATAAAGATCAACAATTTGTCTAGTCAGTAAAAATGACCAGTAAACTATTTGTTGGAAAAAAAGTAATAAAAGTAGAGAGATTGTAAGATGTAAGTAGCATTGAAAATTATTTGGAATAACTTACATGTAACTACTTTCCCTAGTAGATGATTCTTTGTCAAGTCTGAAAGCATTTGTTCAAACTTTAATTTAAAAATCCGTGACATAATGTCAGGTCTATTGGTTGCTTTCAAATTTAATGGTGTTAGTAATCTACGGACTTTAGGCCAATTTGAATTACAGGTCAAAGTAATAAAAAGATCTGGGAAACCAACATGGCTGCATATGGCCATACCATCAAAGTATAGTTGATCCATGTATCGTGGGCTCCCAACAAATGTTGAAGGTAAAATGACCCTTTTACCTTTATGCAAGCCTCTGGTGGAACCAGTATCCAATGACTCTTGCAAATTGCAATACTTGTTAACTCTAAGTTTGTTTTGATTGTTTCTGATGAAGGAAAGTCTTTCTGATTCAACCATAGTATATCCTTCAACCACAAATTACTGGAATAGCTTCCTTGAGTGCAACAAAGTCTATGCTTCATTTGATCTGCATTTTAGTCTGAAAGCAAACCACTATCTCAGTGTAACACGATTCCGCTTTCTTTTTTCGCTAGTTGATGTAGCACGATGAAGTATGTCAGATCTGTATCCATCTTCGCCATAAGGAAACAATAGAGGGTATTGTAAACCTAGATAGCTAGAATGAAAGTCATCAATCCTTTGTAATTGACTAGTCTGAGTCTCAAGAATAATATCTCTTCTTGAATGTGTATCAACATCACCTACAATAAGGGCAGCAACTTTAGGCACAGTAGGCACATTATATATGCGACCATCCTTCTCACGGTTAGCAATCAATCTTAGTTTGATATCATGTACTTCATTTTGTTTCAGCCTATCTCTTGCCATCCTAAAACTTTTTGCATGTGTTATGTTCATCTAGCATTTGACTCAAACTTGAAACAATGTTTTCTTCAATTCCAAAATGTTAGTTGCAAAGTGAAACATTAAAATCTCAATTTCAGAGAGCATCAAGTAAAAAAGCAAGCATGGACCACTGTTAGGTTTAAAAGATGGGAACTAATTTAAAAAAAATGAGAATCAGTACCTCATGGCATTAATTCTATTTTGCACTTCATTATGTGTCAAAGATATATAATTGTGCAAATTTAGGTTCTTTTCCAGGCATTGGTAATAGGTTGCCTATCCTATGACATGGTTGTCCTTGGATTCTAATTGTAGGAGGTCCTTTTGTGTCATTAATTGATTTGTCTATCTTAATACCGGCGGAAGTAAAGGCAAACATCATGTTATATGTCCACGTATGTTGCTGATAATTCTTACTATCAGTTGTATTATGATCAAACAAAAGATGTTGTAGATGTTTGGGGGGATTTAGTAATAATGGGAGTTTAACTTTACCATCACTACAACATAAGTTGAACTTTGCGTTTGCGCTATCTTTATGTTTGGATATTCTTTCATCATACCACATCTTTGCATTGCAGTGCCTACATTGCATGACTTGATCACCAAGTTCAGAGTATCCTGAAATTGTTTTATGAGTTAGTTGTAATCTCATCTACGTTAGGGCACAAATGGTTTGAGCTAAAATTATTACCTTGTGCGATAATAAGAGCGTCATTGTTTTTGATGTGATAATGGTTGTTCCCAACAAAAGCAATAGAATCTGGTTCTGTCAAATTTGTAGTTAGATGTAGTTATTACATGATAATGCAGGGAAGCAAATTGGGTTTGAGAAGTTTTTCAGTAGTACCTTCTGCTGAATTAGAATTGTTATTCTCTGATGAATCAGAATCAATCACTTAGGAATAGGAATAAATTAAAGTTAAATGCAATATATAACCATAAATGAAATACAATTAGAAATCATATGTTGTTACCTATACCCAATTTTGATGTTTTGCTTATAAGAATATAGTTTGGAAATAGGGTGGTCTAGGTGTGAATGTGGTTTTTAATTGCATGCAAGTCTCAGTTAGTTTTTCCATAGTGTCCTAATATTACGGTTGTATTTGATTGAGTTTGTACTAATAAATTGATAAAAGAAATATTTAACCCCAGGAAAAACATTTTAAAAGATGTTAATTAACTAATGTAAGCTCATAATTGATTCTGAATGGCATATTGAGTTTCTTACTCTGATCTTCTGTGGCTGGAGCCAAATGATGTGCAGTTATGCTTCTATTTATATCAAGGTTAGTTGAGCATAGAATCGCATTTGGATATAGTTGGTTTTGTCGAGTAGGGTGTATAGTTGGTTGTATCGAGGACTGAAAATAAGTATGGCGTTTTTGTTGCATGATACATTTTCTCTTAATTCTGGCATTTGTTGCATCTGACTTCTTTGTATATTCATGGTCATCCATGTCGATAATGTGTCTTATTGCTGCAGTTGTGTGCTCAAAGGTGATAGATAACGGTTGTTGGAATGAAGTGGGAGATGAAGATTGGAAAAATATGGAACAAAATGAAGGAAGATAAGGGAAAGGATAAATGGCATGGGGCTTTGTATACATAAAGACATCTACAGTTGATAATGGATAGGTATTTAATGCACCATACATTTTGGTAATGATGGCTTGTTACTGCAGTTGCATATTCAAATGACATAGATGATTGTAGTTGGAATGAAATGAGATGAAGATTGTAAAAGTATGGAACAAAAGGAAGGAAGATAAGGGAAAGGGCAAATGAAATAAGCTATTGCATAGGTAAAGGTTGCTACAGTAGAGAATGGACAAGTATTTAATGCACTATACATTTTGTGTTCTTGATGTTGACATTGAAAGAAAATCTGATATGGTAGGTATTGCGCATGGCAGGAGTAGGTAGCCATAAATTTGTTTATCATATTCTATTTTTAGATTTTTGAAGTTTTTTTAAATATACAAATTGTCATTTTGAATAGGTGTATTAACAAAAATAGGCAACATAAAATTAATGAAGTAAAATTTTAGTTTTTTTTAAAACATAACATTGTCCAATTAATTTGCCCCATTCTTTTACAAACGAAATTTTTTTTATTGCGTATGATTGCATGAAAAAAACAAAAAAAAAACACATAAGGATATTTTTTTCCTTGTGTGTATTTTTTAAAAAAATTATGAGGTAAGAAATCTATTAAATCTGACCAAAGTTAACACGGTCTTGAACATGACAACAACCCAAATGATAAATTAATGTATAGTTATGGTCATCAAATCCAACACAATTTGGTGATGAACTCCTGGAATTTACTTGATAAGGCATCCAAAATACAATTTAAATTGCATAACAGTCACATAGTAATTTACATGTAGAATAAGAAGTAATCCATATATCCCACATTCACAAAGGAAAAATATGATAAGGTTTCATGAACGATAGGCAGGTATAGTACACAAAAAAGTATTTACATGATAAGGTTTTATGAACGATAGACAGGTATACAACACAAAAAAGAGGCTCCTTAGAGAGTGTATGGACATCTTGCAAGTAACCACCTTCATTCAATTTTAGTATGTTTTCCTAATTTGTTAGATGAATATTGAATAGGTGAAATCTGGGAACTTAGTGCTTCATCGTCACATCCCTGAGGTGTTGGTCGCTTCGTTGGTGTAATGGGGGATCTGAGAAGCAGATCATGATCTGCTGTTGCAGATAGGGAGGATAAAAGATGGATCAATTAATCAATTGCATTCAAAGTTGCCATTGGTGCATGTGGAAAATGTCACAATGTCTACAAATATGAGGTAAAAATTGGAACATCAAATTTTGCACTCATAGTCTCATAGTTGGGAGGATCATTGTAATCAGGGAGTGGAATATCGGTCTTGTAAGATGCCTGAATCATATATATGGGAACAGATAATAAGCATAGGTACAATATATGGGTATCCCAATGAGTGCTGAAATATGGGTCACAAAATAGTACCTCAGCATCAGGTAGTAAGTCTACTATGGTCTTAATCAAATCTAAGTCAGATGAGTATTTTAGAACAACAAAATTCTTGAACTTTGGCTGAACCTTAACTTTAAACACAAGTGAATATCCCAAGAGCTTATCAAGCACTTCGGGTGAAACATTCAAATCAACATCACCATCCTTGCATACAACATGTAAGATAGGTTAATTGTTGAATTCATAGACCACAGGGCAAAAAATCCAGGCAAAATAACATTTAGACTGAAGGTTTAATTATGTAGGAACTTACTGCTATCTTTAACCTATTAACTTCGTCAGCTGATTGACCAATTAGCTTAGTGCATTCATGGTCCCAAAGCAAGAATTTCGTGCATTCCTCCTTGTGGTTAACCATGACCTCAAGTCTATACCTGGAAACATAAATAATAGTCTTAAGTTGAAATGCAAATTAAGGAAATGTAAAGCAAAAATAGGCTATTAATGACCTAAGCACAACTTGCTGATTATATTTGCCACATGCACATGTGAAGGGAGCAGTGTCTACATCAGTTTTCTTGTAACAATGGATGCAAGCTGCATAACACAATGAATGATTTTCCATGACAATTTTGGTAATGGTCTCAACTATTACACAAACAATTTCCTGCCCAAAACAACATGGTAATTAGACTGATGAGTAAGTGGCTGGTGTGATGAATTATAGAAAGGATAAATAAGCCCAGTACCTCTAACATGTTGTTAATCTCAGAAAGGATCTTTGCCTCAACTTTATAAAAAAAAATGCATCCTTTGCTGACAATTGGCTAGAACCTGAAAGTTGTGAACTTGTTTGACTGTGAGGTGTCATAACTGAGTGGGCCTCAATGCCTAATTCGGTAAGCCTAGACATAAAGAATTCAGATGAAAGACTATGACAAAGATAATCAAACCAAGGGAACCTTAAACCACAATACCTTTGTTTGAATTCTTGGATTTGAGGGATTGGTTAATTTATATGTAATTTTGAAGCTTTTAAAGAGTTACTTATGGTTGGTGGGTAGGGTCCTACAAATGGTAGAAGAGGAACATAATATGGCATTTAAGCAGCAGAATAATGGACAAATTGCACATGACTCACTACCCTGGGCTTCTTTAATTCTAGCGTGGGTCAACAGAATAATTATTGGTCCCTGACTTTCACACTCATTTAAGTACTCCAAGAACTGCAAGCAATAATCTTCCTAGAGAGTGCACGATAGCAATTAGCCACTATGATAAACAAATGAAACTTTAAACATCACTATATAATCAAAGATGGATTTAACATTACAAAGATGATTAAAAAATGTTGGTCAATGATATACTATATAGTTTGTAAACATACACACAACAACAATTTAAAGTGAAGGAAAAAAATGAATGACACAACCTCAAATTCTTCAATTTAAAAGCAACCCTCATACTCTTCGATGAAACTTGTTGGTAGACGACCTCATCAACGACACCAATAATGTCTAATGAAGAATAAAATATGGAAACATGTTATAAAAAGATGGTTGCAATGTTTGTAATAAGGTTTGTTAAAATGAGAGGCAAGATGGGATCTACACTAACCTACCAACAGGCCATGCTGAAAGTCACCAGAAATGATATCGTTAAATTGAACGAAATTATGCATTCTTAAAGGCACGTCACCCAAATAAATTTGTCTAAGAACAGTTACTCCAGTAAACACTAATTTATACGGGTGTAAACAAACTTTGTATTAACCATCATTCTTGACAACTTTAAAATTGTGCATCATATAAGTACAATTCTCTTTCAAGATCGACTTCCAAGACTTGATTTGGTCTCGCTTACAAACCGCATGAATTTGGTCTCCCTGGTTATGGCAAAGAATGTGACAAATGGTTAGTTAGGAAAAGAATTTTAAAAAGGCAAAAATCACCCAAAGGAAAAAAAAAATAGTAATGATACATTGCAATCTACTATAATCATCTCTGCTTGTTCAGACTTGTCAGGCGTTCCCACAAACCAAAGATCAGTTATCCTCACAACAAGTTTCAGGGTTTCTTTGGATCCATTTATGTCCTGTATCTTGTCTGGGATGCGAGCCATTGCCCTGCTAAAAAATGCAGGGAAAAATATGCAACTTCAAGAGCAAAAGATTTAGAATAATGGTGCTTTTCCAAACGTCTGCAAACAAATAATCTAGAACCCATTTGACCAACAATGTAACTGCATGACAACGAACGTTTTCCAAAACAAAAATTATTAGCTTTGTTCATCACCACCGACACAGCAAACAAAATCTAACATGATCAAATCACAACATAAGCAATGACAGTATATGTTTTCCTAAACAAAAATTATTAGCATCACCAACACAACAAGCAAAGATTAGCATCACCAAATCACAACATAAGCAATGGTGGTTGAGCAAACATGTAAAAAATTGGAAACGAACAACAAAACCAACAAAAATAATCAAGATATGAACATTGCCTTGCAAACAAAACGGTATTATGGCCCAAAACTGACGCCCTGAACAAACAAAAGTTGTGGCTGCTGGATTCTTCTTAGTTGTTTGCCTTGTAGAGAAGGAAATCTTAAAATTTAAAATGGACAACAAAACCCACAAAGTAATCAAGAGAAGAACGTTGAATGGGAAAAGAATACCATGTTATAGGCCAAATCTGAGGTCGCTAACAAATAAAAGTTGTGGCTACTGCATTCTTCTTAGCTGTTTAAAATAGGTATTATAGACATCCAAAACTCAAGAAGCAATGGGGTTTTCTTCTGACCTCAGAGAAAGAGAGGCAACACTTTTTTTTTGCTCGTGCTTTGCATCATCGAAAGGACAATTCAGTGGGGAGCAGAGGTAGTGCACCTGCCATGCCATTGGTTTTCTCTCTGTCACTGCCATTGTCCACCACTAGAACGTGTAGACTGAAATGACCGGAGGGGATTGGAGGCAACGACACCTGGATTTGCCAAACAGTGGTGTTCGTAGGGAAAAATGGAGCAGCACAAAGACAATAAAACCAATAAATGAATGACGTGTCAACAAATTAAGCAAGGGTAAAAAAGACATTTTCCTAGACTACTCCTTTCATATAGATATATTAGATTACCATTTATATTTGTATCGATCTTACTTTCTTTATATATTTTAAACATTGAATTGCAGGGACACGCGTCAACATGGAATCCTTCTTCAGAATGCTCGGTAATTAATTAGTTTGATTAAATATTTTTTTATACTTATAATTTAAGGCAAAAGCCTGAATTAAAGATTATGCCATTTTCTTGTCTACATGCAGCTACGAACAATGCTGATCTTTCAGCTATTCTAAATTGCATAGTACGTATCAAAATCACAAATTATATATATTTTATGAATTGAATGGAGTCGTTATTAATTTCTCTGGTTCTGCAGTTGAGGTTGCAACTTTACAGTCATTCCAATGAATCCCGTGTAATCTCAACTACAATGCCATAGAAAACTCCAATTATGTTGTCCCTTATGGGTTTAAGACGTGCTTTTTTATAGGAGGTGGAAAATCTTAAAATATATGAAATGTTATTCAAAAGGTTTATAAATAAAGTTGCAATTGTTAAAATTAAAGTAAAATTAATATATACACTGATAGCATAATGAGTATTTTTTAAATTGTCAATAAATGAGAAATTATCTTGCATGCAAGCATGATAAAACTTTATCTTATGTTTTGATTTTGAGATCAATCTATCACCAGTACAAAATCACCTTTTAAAGATGGTATTTGGATCTTTTACATGCCGATTTTGAATCATCTTTAAATTCGTCATCGTACAAAATAAACACTTTTCACGATAATTTTTAAATAGTCTTAGACTGTAGATTTCTACGTTGGTTTTTGTAAAACCGTCTTAAAATATTTTTTTAAATGTTAAAAACGAATGGAATTAAAGATGATTTTTATTTGAAAATCATCTTAGAATATATATTTTATAAGACAGTTTTTCGAGAGCCGTCTTAGAAAATATATCTAAGTATTATTTCCTTTTTCAGTTTACAAAAAATAAGCATGCATAAAAACAACAATACCTAGATCATGACAATGAATAAACCACTTCATGAACCAAAATAAATAAACATTGATATAAATAAAAGCTATCAGAACTCACAAATTTGTTTTAATTATTATTGTTAAATTTACATTTTTAAGACTACACAAATTATTCTGTGCAAAATACATACTACCTAGAGAGTTATACAAGACTCTTAGCAGCATAATGCAAATGAGAAATAAAAGAATTCAAATCTTCATAATGAGAATAAATGAAAATAGCAACTTTCATTGTCAAAACTTAAAAACCAAGTTTTTATTAAACTATGTGCGCTGGCATTGTACATGTAATAAAAACTGAGATGCTATTTGGTAATCTACCTTCAAAGACATGATTTGGACTTTGCCTTTGGGATACTGCAATCCTAGCTTTGTTTTACTTATAAAGAACAAGAAGGTAGTGCTTCATACCATGCTAGCTCTTCTGTTGTTCCTCTGTTCTTTATGGGGATACAACCACAATTGTGTTGTTCAAAATTAATTCATTTTGCAGTGGCAATTAATTATGGTTCTAACACTTGTATTTTTTTTTTGTCTTCATGTATGTAGTGCTTGGTTCAAAGCAGATGTATGCATGAAATTGTTACAATTGTCATGGCTCTTAAATAAGTTGTCATTATTGTTAAACATCAAGCAATTGTTATACATCTATTTATTTATTGTAGTCCTGTTTCCCTTCTAACTAATGGTTTCCTAATAGGACAACCCCAATGATATTGCTTATGTCTTCTCTGGATATGCACCATTCAGCATTCGACTAGTCCAGCAAAACATTTCTGATATGGATGGTAAATCTAAATCTCTAATAGTGACAATTATTTCATCTCATGCATCTCATTGCCCCAAGTTGTCTTTTGTTAAATGCTTTTCTGTTAGAAATGGGTCTGTGCAGACCGTAAAGTCTAGTTAAAAATGTTAAAAACCTTGCTCTATTGTAAGGCATTAGTTTTTTGGTACAATTATGTCAACAATCACATTTCAATACATGCTACGGAAAACAGGATATTTTATGGGCTTTGTATTAGTATGTTTAAATTTGGTAACTTAATAGGCAAGTCTCTAAAGATGATATATCATTGTTTGTACATATTACTGTGCATGTTTTACATTTGAGGATAAATTCCAATGTTTACTTCATGCAATACCATTCCTGCTCAGCTCCTTACCATGTTCAAAAATTGAATAAACTTTGACTTTTTGTTTTTTTTTTTTTAAGAAATAGCATTTTCATTGAGAAAGCAATGGAAAATATAAAGATAAAGGACAAGACATTCTCACAATAAAATGCAAAAGAAACACCTACAAACAAAGATGAGTCATGTAACAAGGCATGTCAATCTCCCTACATATCTAGCAATGAAACACCTCTAAACAGTCCATATGATATGATAAAACTGAAGGTTGTTTGATATTAAGCAACTATTTATATACCCAATTACACTTTCTTAAAACTTAACATTTTCCCTTTTGGTATATTATTGCATGCAATACATTTGCTTTTTATTGAATATATCTATTGATTGGTTCAGTGACCGCACTAATTTTTGAAGTGAATTAAGCTTGGTAGTTGACCAACTGATACATTACTGAATGTCATTGATCTTTAAGGCGTCTTGTTGAAGAAATTTTGAAGCTATTGCCTGGACCTCATTTGGAAATGAAGAGGGTTAGTACTTGTCAACACTTACTAAATATGCTTTCTCATGTCATGTTTCCAACTTCCAAGTTCTTTAACTGTTTGAATCGAAGTCATGCCATCACTAATATTCAATTCACCTTTTTTAGTAGATATATTTTAAATTTTGCTTGCTCTATTGCGTGTACAGGGTGGATCCTCAAATAGCCCATCATTTGACACTTTATGAGGGGTTCAATCCAGCATAGCCAAGTATGTTTACATCCGTGCCAGTTTTTAAAACTCTGCATCTTTTCCTTTATCTTTAGTAAAATGCTATCAGAAAAGTGTTATAAATTCCAGGAAGTTCAATGCTTACCATTTCATGTAAAGGTTAAATCACTTAATCACAACTAGAAACATTTGAAAATTATGTTGTTAATAAGGTTATGTAAGATTTGGCTATACTATGGTTGTGGATGATATCAGTTATCCCCTAAGGTGTGGTTTAATGCCTTGCAAAATCTGCTAACTGCAGGGGAGATTTCAATACTTCTCATTTGTTTTTAGCTTTTGGTGATAAGTTCTTAAAAAGGAAAGCTATTAGAACCGGATGGTTGGCATTTGACATTGGTGTGCCAAAGTTGAGTGAATTTCTAAAAACACACAACTTAAAACGATTTCAAAATGAATTCCTATTCTATAACCTACTAAACACTATTTTTCTTAATCAAATTATCCTCAATTTTTCCCCAAAATTTCTAGACTCACTAAGGAATCATTGACAGAGCTCTCTATGGTTGACGATACTAAAGCAAAAGGTCTTAAATGTCTGAAACATAGTCTAGGAACTAGGAACATCATAGTTCTTAACTAAAAATGGTGAATGATTAGAACTAGAGGAAGGACAAATATAGTGGCTGCAAAAAACAAATGGGTTCTAAAAAAAAGTTGGACATTTTCTATTCAGGTTACAAGCTTTGGCTCTCAAAAAGAGATCAACTAAGGGATGGAGTATTAAATATGGATCTCATATGATCCATAATTCCAAGTCTGATGTGGGAGGACTTATAATGGTCCAACATAATGACAGGCCTGCCATTTCGATGGTTTATTCTAGTAGGAAAAGGCAGTATCCTAGTGTAGTTAGTTAGTAGTGGGGTGAGCTAATTCACATGAAGAGTATGTAAGGAGGGGTGCACACATCAGGACGGGGTTAACAGGGAAGAAATCAGTCTAGGTCATTTGGTTGGGCAGAGAGAATTACCTCTTTGAGGAGGGGTGTGTACTTACATTTGTTTCTTATTCAAAAATACTTCCTGAGATTATATCCTTTATTTTGGTCTCTATCATTGGGCCGAAGGAGGAGTTCATTCCTTAGTGATGATTGTCGTCCATGCCACCAAAAATGGCAGACCTTTCATCTTGCTAGCGCACTATAACTCCTCCCACATCAAACTTTAACATTTTGGGCCTTTGGGCCATACCAGGATCTCTATGGAAAGAATGTTTGAAGGTGATCAAATCATCGCTATATAGTTCACTGGAAGGATAGAAAAAACTGTTGTTGGGAGAGAAGCAAAAAATTAGAAGAGGGTTCATAAGGGATATATGGTTGTGGAGAAAGCAACGAAGAAAAACTAGAAATACTTTTTTGGATTCAAAGTAGAATATGTTATTGTTAGTATTTTAAAAAAATAGGATTAATATCTTATTACTTTGAAAACCAGAACCTCAACCTCAGGGACACAAAAGGTAGGGATAAAAATATATATTTTCAAGTGTACTATTGTTCAAATCTTATTTCAAATAGTGTGGTGATGTGAAACACAAAAACAATCGAAGTTGGTTTTCTATACGTTTATCATAGAGGTATTTGATTTGGTTCACTGTTTCACTGTTAGACCACCCCACGTATGTTTTACACTGGAGAATTTATTGTCTCTTCTTCCTTATATCCTGCTTTGTCCAATTGACTGGGCATTAGGAATAAATGTTCTTGATTGGTCTTTATCTCCTAATTCTTGATGTGGTTTACTTTGCAGGAGGGCATGGCATATTTGATTATTGCAACAACAAAAATAGTCAATGGCCAAACCTTGGTTGAAACGTTTATGGAAAAGCTAGGTTGATTAATGAGTGTAGCTTTGTCAGTTTATCATCCCAAGTATCTTTGTTTGTGGTGGTGAGTTTATCTTGATGATGCCTTACCAATGCTATGGCTAACGAGTTCTCTTTGAACGACACAAAACTGATGTTGTGATGAAAGCTTTATTTGTGCTATATATAAAATCCTCCAGTTATAAATTTTGATATCTATATATTTTTTTGCATATGATATCTCTAATTGTTGTTATGCTATATGTTGTTGGAAAATTTAATTCCTATTTAAATACTTCTCTTTCAATTCTTCTCAATAAGACAAGTATATCCTTTATTACTTGAAGGAATATATATTGTCCCAAAAATTTATCCCAAAAAAATTTAAGGGATATATTAGTAATTTTAAATACATTAGATAGACACAAAAACTTAAAATAAAATTAATAGAAAAATAATAAATGTATCTTTAATTATCATTTATGTACAAATAGTCAATATAAAAATAATATAACAACAATCTTGCAGGTAGATATGGAGGTGTGGTGGTAGCCTGCAGGTAGGTATCCTTTTTTGCATACTTAGTTTTTTTCCCCAAATTAATAGGGCTATTGATGAAATTATTGAGGGGATGCTTTGGTTAACATTTGATTATTGTAATTTCGTAGCCATTTAATATATTAATTTAAGTTGGAATGCATTTAGAAGTTCAGTATCAAAATCTACTGAATTTATCATGCATACTTTCTAATACGACTCTTATTTAAAAATCGTCTTAGAAAGATTAAGTTTTTTACGATGATTTTTGTTTGAACCGTCATCAATAGTATCGACTTTTAATGATATTGACTATAGAAATGATTTTTAACCATCGTTGAAAACCATTTTGAATTGTCATTAAATGATTTTTTTTCAATAGTGTTATCTTATTTTATTTTAATTATTCTATTTCTTTATTTTTAATTATCTCCTCAAACAAGGAAAAAATGTATATACAACAGAAATAAGAAAATGAGAAAAAAATAGCACAATATCTACATAAAATAAATCAAAAGTGTTTCCACACCGCATTTTAAGGGTTTTCTTTAAAAAAATCAGAATTTTAAAAAAAGAATAAAGCAAGAAGAAAATAATATAAACTTCTCTAGAAACTAAAACTAAAATTAGTTTATATATAAATTAATTTTTAATTTATACATTAGTTAATTTTAGTTTGTAAAAAAAAATTAAAACTACTTCAAGATAAACTTATCTAAAAGAATCCTAATTAAGGAGTTTAACTATTACTCCTTGCCACCCCATATATATTAAGTAATTTGTTCTTCGACTTTAGTTCTTTCCAATAGCAGTTAATTGCATGAATACTTTTAACATGTAATGAACATGCCATATTATAGGGAATGATCTTATTTTCACTTTCCTCACTGCCAATACTTTCTAAGGAGGTAAGCAACACCGAAAAGAGCCTATATTATATTGCCCTACCCTTCCTAGCCGTTGGATATGCTGGACATGCAGCTTCATACCGAAGGCCATTGGAGTCACGAATTAATAGACAAATCACATATGAAGAGCTGTGGGATAACATCTATTAGGAACTAAAGATTATATCTGTAATACTTTGTAATTACAGACTAATAATAGCGAATTATAAATTTGTGGGTGTCGTGGCCACTTATTTCCTCTCCCATGTTGGTGGCTTTGCAATTCAATTCGTGAAGTCATGGCCAACTCGTTTCGGCGTTGCCACGCTCTTTGTCACGGTAGCTACGCTTCTTTACTTGACTGGGATTGGTTCTTATAGAAAGGGGACTCCAGGAGGAAGCCCTCTCACGACGTTCTTTAGAGTCTTGATAGCATCTTGTTCCAAAAAGTCCTATGCCCTCCTAAGGAATGCAAATGAGCTTTACGATGAAAATGTTGATCCTACTATGCCTCGTCATACTAATTGCCTCAGGTAGCTTTCATTTGTGCATCTTTTCATTTTTTCTTCCTTTTTTAGATACATAAATAGTGAATCTGTATATATAAGTATATGGATCATTTGGTTTCCTCTCGTTGATGAGGTTTATCACCTGTCTTGACCTACTAATCATACCAGTTTAAAGTTAATTTTGACAAATTTGAATTTTAGGAATTAGAGATCTTATTTATTTTTAAAATTTATATTATAAAATATACTTGATCATTGTAGTTTTATATTTTAATTTCAATTTTCTGATTTAATTATGCATTTATTTATTTTGATAAATTTTCTCAATAAATCAAATTTGGTTACTCCTCTACTATATTGTTGATTTGAGTGAAACTAGTTTAGTTAGTTTTTTTTTTATGTAAAGTATTTGATTTAAGTTTTTGGATCAAAAAATATAATTAAAAAGAGAAATCTGATTAAAGATTTTCAACTAAATTTTTTAATAAAAATTCATCATAAGCAACATTGGTGGAATACTCCATACCAATTTTATAGTGATAAAAAAATTAGATAAATAATCAATTTCATCTTTAAAAGTATAAGGTGTTATCAATTTAATTCTTGAAAATAGTAAAATGATAAAAACATCATTAAAAATATATTTTGTCACTCATTTAAGTCCAAAATTTAAAAAGTTACATGATTTAAGTGACAATAAATGGTTAAGCTTAGGGATTAAGTTAAAGTATAGAGAAATTTGAGGACCTTTTTATCTTTTTATTATTTTCATGACTAAATCAATAGCACATCACATTTTTTAGGATGAAATTGATTGTTTATTAAAAAAATTACTTACTCTTATTATATATTATTAAGTCTCAATTAGTTGAATTCAAAGCCAAATTTTCAAATCAGATCAGTAAAAAAAATACGTTCAATTCCAATCCATGCCACATATATATGTACACATTTGAAAAAGTTAAGAAAAGTATATATATATATATATATATATATATATATATATATATATATTAATTTCTCCATGTAACACTTTAACCGTGTGACTATTTCTCATCATATGTATGAATGCAGGTGCCTGGACAGGGCAGCCATCATAGTTTCCAACTCAACCCTAGAAGAACAAAAACTTAACAGGTGGAAACTCTGCAGTGTAACAGAAGTACAGGAAACTAAGATCTTTTTTCTCATGATACCATTGTGGATCAACTTTGCAATGTTGGGTTTGTTACTTCCATGGGAGGCACTTACTTTATGAAGCAAGGAAACGAAATGAACCCATATCTAGGAAAATTGCAGCTCCCTCTTTTCACACTTGTTGTATTTCACAAATTAGCCGAGACCTTGATCTCCTTCATCTGGGGCATAGTTAGAGACAAGGTACGCGAAAACCGAAGAAAATACCTCGCCCCAATCGGAATGGCAGGGGCTATAGTATGCTCCATACTGTGTTGCATAACTGCTGCTTCAGTTGAGAGGAGGAGATTGGATGTTGTTAGAAAGCATGGGGTAATGGAGAAAAACCCTAAAGACAAAGGCACAATCCCTATGACCATGTTTTGGCTGATTCCACAATATGTTCTCCTCAGTGCCCTTAGTGCAATATCTAGTTTCTGTTCTTCCCGTTTCTACACTGATCAAGCTCCTGAGTCACTGAGAGATTACTTTGTGGATATCACACTTGGTGTATCTAGGGCAGGAATCATGGGGAGTGTGGTCACAGTTTATGCTATAGGCAAGGTTAGTGCAATTGGAGGAAATCCAAGTTGGTTTCAAGACACAATAAATAAGAGTCGTCTAGACAAATATTATTGGTCACTGGCTGTGTTAAGTTCTATAAATTTAGTCTTATATGGTTTGGTGACTCTCTATGGTTTCCATATAGAGATTCAACAAAGCCAAGGGAGGGACAACCAGACGATTCGACAATTGCTGAGAAACCCATATGTTTAGACGGCTTTAATTAGTATGTGTATATGCCAATAATCATCAATCCGTAGGAATTGAACATTTAATCAACATTATTATTACCTTGCCGGTGATTTAATATTTTTACAACAAACGTAGCGTAACAAAAAGGAAATGTGAAATAAATTATATTTATTATTACGTAAAAGCTGGTTTAATGTATGAAAACTTCATGCAAGCCATTGCTGTAGCCAAAATTAATATTTTTCTAAAGTTTTCTTAACCAAACTTTGTCCAAATTAAGTTAAATATTGAACGAGGGTTTTATGTCCAAGATTAACACCTGGTTTTAGCAAGTTGGGTCCGTCGTCCTCGCTATCGATCCAACAACTAGAATGGGTCTTAGGTCTAAGGTTCCATTTTTCAACTATAAAGCATGTGGAAATGATAAAAGTCAAAGCTTTATGGTTTAAAATCACAACATAACATAATAAAATCATATAAGAATGTTTTGCACAAAAATTCTATTTTTTTTTATAAGTAAACGATATATTATTAAATGAATCCAATTCGAGCACAAAATGTGTCAGGTAATACAGTACAAAAATTCAATTCAATTTCCATTTTATATTTTAAATTATTTTTTTACTTATAAATGATGTCAATCAAGTAAATTTGAAATTAGTAGAAATACAAGAGTTATAATCTACAACTAAATCTTTAATACAACGACATTATTTCACACGTGTTTCTTCATCTTTTCCTCTTGACTCCATTTCTAGATATTCTTACTGAAACTAATGCCCAACAAATTGAAAACTTTCCTTCGAAATGTGATTGAATGGCTTCTTCCAGTGCAAATACATATCCATGTGGTCCTTCATTTTATTTTTTAAATTAATTATTTAGTTATAAATTATGTCAATCAAGTAATATAAGATATTAGGAAAAATATGATTAAATTAATTTTTTAGATTCAATTTGATTTTTTAGTTTTTTAAATTGATTTAATTTAATTTTTCAATTTAAATGATAAGAAATCATACTTTATAATGATTCAAAATTGTTTATAAATGATTTTAATCACAAAATACATAATTTAAAAAAACAATTTTAAAAATTAAAAAATCAAATTAAACAAAAAAAAATTAAAACACTAAATTAAATTAATTTTAAAAATTAGAATACTAAATTTAATTAAGAAAATCAAATTAAACTTGAATAATAAATTAGAGGAAAAAAATTAATTTAAACTAAAAATATAGGTGTAATTATAATTACAACTAAATCTCTCATATAACTATTGCATGATTTACTTCTTAGTCCTGACAAGCATCTCTACCATCCCCCCACCCCACAATGGCTTTATTTCACATGTGCTTCTTCATCTGTTTTTTTTTTTTTTCCTCCATTTCAAAAGCTTCTTCTTTAAAATCGATATGCAACAAATGGAAAAATTCCCTTCAAATTGCTATTGAAAATCTTCTTTGATTGTGAACCCAAGTCCTTATATGATCCTTCATCGCCTTTAGTGTCTCCTCTACTTCCATGTTAGAGGAAGCAAGGTTGCGCATTTTGACTTTGGGTTCCTTTTGGGAATTTTCCATTTGTCATCTTGGTTGAAGAATGAGACGACGGTGTTGCAAGCTATGACGTCGTAGGATAAAGCTCACGGAGGAAGAAAGATGAGATGGGGAGGGAGAAGGGATCCATGTGAGGTAGTAATGAGAAAATGGAGGAAGTAGGGGGATTGCATAAAAAGGAGGAAAAGTTTTAATCGAGTACAACAAGGCATTCACAAAAGCATACAGGGGGGGAATCAATGAACTGCTCCTCAGGGTGGCATTCACAAAAGCAAGAGAGGAACGACGGCGAGGTTGGAGTTATCATTGGTGTTACAATGTTGATGGATGTAATGATGGCAAAGGCTATGATGGTGGTTGGGGTTGGGAGATTCATAATCATAAATGATGGTGTGAGATGGTTTAGAGTATGGTTTTGAAGAAGAAAATGTCAGGGTGTGTTTGTGAGTTACTTTGTGTAAGGAAAAGATGAAAGTGGAGTGAAGAATTGGTAGATGAATGTGGGAGGGTGGGTCTTTGACTACATATCTCTGTGTGTGATTGAGATAAAGAAGAGAACAATTAGGTTCCAATAAACTCAGAGAAAGTAAAGTGAAAGACAAAAGGGCCATGGAAAGAACTATAAAGTAGAAAAGTAAAACGTATATTGTAAGGTCATTAATACACAGATTATATTATTCCTTTTTATATTACTGTCATTATTATAGCCATAAAAATATAATAAATTTAATTAAAATATATTGATAATGTTAAAAAATTTATACATCATTAATTATGAACTGCTGACTAATTCTAAGGTGCACTACCACTATGCATCACTATTTAGAATTCTTAGAATAATCTAAGGTATATATTCTTAATATACATCTTCTACACCAGATCATCTTAGTATACACCCTCATTAATTATGAACTTGGTCAGAAACAACAAAAATCTCTAACGCAATGTTCCATCTCAATCCATTTCATTGACGACTCTCAAGCCCAACAACATGTTCCCTCAGTAGCACAACTCTTCCACCTAGGAGGATCAAACCAAGTTTTGGCTCAGACATGCAGCTTCAACAACCTTGACTCCCTCATTGATAACACCGTTCCCAAATTCATTCATCTCAATGGCATATTCAACACATTCCACGAGGTATGGGAGGGAATATATTGGAGCTTTGGAAAGTGTTGAAGAAGAAGTCACACCAGGCTGTTGGAGGAAGTAGAGCTGTCAAGCGAACTACGCAAAAAGGACAGATCGAGCGTGGGCAGCTGCTGAAGTTGCTATTGTTGATCCTTGCAACGCCACGCTAGTGATGGCAGAATTCTTCACAGATCTTAGGCTCAGTAATGGGATGTGTCAGCTTCCATTTCTTTAGGGTGTAGTGATTGGGCTCGACGGTGTCGTTTTGGTGGGTGGGGTTGGATGTTGGAGGATTTGTAAATCTGAAGAGGGGGAAGACTAGAGTGGAGGAGATTGGCGGTTGATGACAATGGTGGGTGGTGACAGGAAGCTGGAGGTGGTGGAGGTATCATCACAAATAGTTGAGTGGAAGGTAGAGTAAATATTTGATATAGAAGGTATATAATAAGAATATGTACCTTATATTAATCTAAGAGTTCTAAATAGTGATGTATGAGACCACATATGATAGTAGTCCATCCTAGAATTCAACTTAATTGTTAAGCCTTAAAAAAATTATTTTTATAATAATTATTTTAATTTAAATGTTTAAAATAATTTCAAAAGAATCAATATAATAAAATTAAATAAATCATATAAAATAAAATTCTATATTATTAAATCATCAATACTAAATTCATATAATATAATATAATAGATAATAAAATTACATAATTTGTGCTTAATTTTTCTAATAAGATAAAGAAAAGTAATATATATATATATATATATATATATATATATATATATATATATATATATATTTACTTGAGCACATTCAATGAAACTATACAACTCCCAGAAACTATAATATAAATTATTAGATATAAGATACATGCATACATAAGAAAATTAAAATGCTATGGATTTTAAAATTCATGAACATGAAATGAATCAAGGTTATTTACTATCTATACTCCCAATTTCAAACAATTCCCACCTGAATCCAGCTAGGTCATCTTGGAACAACTTGTTTATATTGAAAGACTTTTAAGTTTATTCACAATAGAGGTTTGTCGATCGTGGGGTGAGGTTTATATATGCAAAGATGTTAGAGTATAGAAAATACATAGATAAACATACTTAGGGTAGAAAATATATAAAGGATATGGCCCCCAAAAGTTTAAGTAGATCCTGTGCACTTCTAAAAAAAAAAAAAATAGATCCTCTGCTTATCAATAGACTTAGGCATTTCAAGGTTTTAAATGCGTAGTTGGATTGAGCCAAAAGATGAGAAGCTCAATCTAATCTTAAAGACCCTGTACGATACACAACCCTCAATTTGGAACCTAGAAAACAATTAAATTCAGCAAGTTATTTTATTTTTAAAAAATAAACATTTTAAACCAATACTTAATTAGAAATTTAGTCAAACTAGTAAATCAGCTAAACATATCTTAAACTTGTAAATTGCTCTGATGGGTCACAACATATCTTGTAATGCTAATTAAGGACCTGACTAAGGCATAGTGGACCGTGCCTTCTTACTTTAATGGCTTTAGTCTAAGTTATTATTATCAAGTCACTTAAAAAACTCACGTGGCTTTGAAGATTTTCCAAGTGACTGTCGTGCCACCCTCGTCGCCCCTACATTACGTAGTTCAAAAAAGCTTCCAGTGGAGGAACCCAATAACCTGAAAATCTCTCATTGCATTCTTGATCATGCCTTGCACTGTTTATTCATAATGTCATCTGGAATTTTTTGTTTTCTTCTTACCATGACATGATTAGAGAGGGTGATGATTATTACCAAACGTGTGAACATTAATACTTAAACTTTTTTTATTCTTGCACCATCATTGTCTGCTCCTAGCCTTTTTGTCACAATTTTGTTAAAGTATACAAATTGTTACATATAATCGTCCAATTGTCCAAGATTACTACTGTTACACTGGATGATGATCGTGATGTTACTGTTGCTTTAGTGAAATTATTTTATCAAAAATAAGGCAGAGAAAAAGGGAAAAAAAAAAAAAGGAAAGGTAAAATTGTCACAAGGAAGCAATGGTTGGGTCAATTCTTTTGTACTCTTTTTCATGGGGCTTCGGAATCACTGCACCATACCTGGTAATGGTAAGAACCAATTTTTACTAATTATTTTGGTGTATTACACTTTGTGCATGTTTGATTAAGCATTAGAAACTCTGTTCAACGATTTTGACCCTTATGCACCAAACGTGAGAGAGAAAAAATGAAAATTTTCCATTTACCGAAAAACTAACGTATATTCAAACACGCTCTTAATAGTGTACTTTCAATTTATAAATTTGTCCAAGAGTCATGTCTTTGTGTGGTTTTGGGTCTAACATACCCATCACCTATAGTGCTGAATTACATCATATGCAGTTCATATTTAATAACTGCTAACTGCACTGAGGAACATAGCTTGTATTGCAATATAGTTGTTGGATTCTTTTTGGGGAATAGGGAATTTGGGTCGAATTTCTTATGTTCTGGTCAAAGGGTTTGTTGTAAAGTTGATGTCAATAGGGATATTTGCTAATTTGCTGGATATGGTTGACAGTGGCTTTTCAAATGTTGGATAGAATAGAAGAGGCATAGATACAAGAGAATGCTCCTCTGTCAGCCATGTGGGGTAGTAGTGATGTACATGTCATAACAACAATTCTAAACAACTTGAGTGGCTAATAACTTCATCTTATGCCATGTACCAATTGAATATATCTTGTGGCCTAATTAATTGTACTCACTCGACAATTTCAAAGGTTATTCCATTTAAGAAAGCATCTTGGGCCTACCAAGTTCAACTTATACCTTACTTGTTTTACATTAGGTTTGTTATCTTCTTCGAAGTCACTAAAAAAATGAGGGAAAAGTTGTTTACGCATTAAGAGTATCACCATTCAATTGATACCCTATGACTAAATGCCTTTTAAAGTAGAGAGATTATTTAAGTAGGTACAATGTAACAAAGTCTTTCTATATTGCTTGAAATCAAACCTTAATTAACATATCTAAGAGAAACTCAATTATCTATATGAATTGGATATGAAAACATAGCCTTGTTGGTGGAGCAGCTGGATGTATATTGAAAACACACAAAGTGGAGCTTAAGATTCAGGTGAAATCCAACATACCTTGTGTCTTCTCATGATGCATTCATATTAGATACATATGGTTCCACAACATTTGAGAAAAAGTAATAACATCATTTTTTTTTTCGTGTAAGATCACAAACAATTGATTCATTTTTTTTTCTATTTGTCACGTTTTTATCACTGACAAACAAGAAGTACATAGCTAATTACGTTGACCGCACTCTGTTACGTGAAGAATTTGATCGTGTCATAATCTGCGAGAAATGTGATGAATTTTCTTTTACCACCTTTTTTCATCAAAAAATAAGCAAAGAACAAAAGTTTACAAATCAAATTGTAATGGACAAGAAATAAATATGGCGAATTAGAAAGTCCAACAATGTATTGTTAAGAATGCAAGCTACAATCTGCAATTCAAACTATGATTTGGGCTAATGTTAATATCAGAGAAACTCTACAGTCTGCACATACAAAACATGGCGCACAAAGGATCAACCTCTCTTTCCTTACACTCGAAACATGTTAATTGAAAATCAAAAAACTATAAAGCATACCCTTTTGCACCTAACACACACATCTGAATTCTCATGCAACTAGCAGCCTTAAAGAACTTGGAGAATTGACATAGAAACTCAACTCAACTTGGTCTCTCCCTAGATGAGGAGGAATGTAAGAACTCAATGCAATCTTCTACAGTTTCGGCTCGGTGTGAATCAGTGAGGTCTGATAATGAACGTGACCTAACCAAAGTGGATGAAGAAACCTTTCTGGAGGATCTCCTTCTCACAGAAACGTTTCTTATAGCACTTGCCACCTTTTCTCCTAGCTGCAGTAGAAACTTCGCAGGAGACAAGTTAGTGTCCATAGAAAATCTGAAAGTGCATGGTCTGGTGACCCTCTTCCCGTTTCTTGAAACTCTATTATCCTTGTCGTTGCCACCACCACCATTGTATTTGAGAAAGAGGGTTGGTTTGTCGTTGACATCAGGACTAAAGCACACCCTTTTGCTCTTTCTAGACATTTGAACAACTATAGGAGAATACTAATGCTACAAAAGATTGTTGTGTTAAATTTCCAATGTATGTTTAGTGAAGTGAAGGGAAAGAGAGAAATGGATTCAGAAAAAAAGAGAGGAGAAGCAGAGTGAGAATGTTTGTGAGAGTGGAAATTTGGATAGGAGTATATATAGATCAACCAATTCAAGGAAACAAGCTAAAACAAACTACCTAGTAAAACGGAAAAGATGCCATACTAGAATTATAATTAATCCTATGTCCTATTTATCTTAAAGTATATTAGTGTGACACATTGGTTTGATTATGAGACCAGTTATATAGCATTAAAAAAATTATAGTTAAATTAGAAATAATGTAACATCACATCGTTTGAGCAAGGTGCATAAATTGCTGTAAATTTCTTGATATATGTTTTTGTTTCTTAAAAAAAATCACAGCTTATTTATAGTATAAGAATTACATTACACTTTGTTTACCTAAGAATTTCTCTAATGAAACATTTTGTTTGATTGAGTAATTTATTGGGTGAAAACGAGAATACAGAGGACAAAGTGAAAAAGTTACTCGTAAGATTTAAAATTAAAGGTCAAAACGAGTTAATTATTGGATGTTAGGTCCAAAACTTATATATATTGTTTGAACTTTGAAGTAAATACAAAAGGCAAAACAATGTAATAGTATATGTAAAAAGAAGTTCAAAGGTAACATCACCCAAGATCAATCAAGTATCTACCTGAGGCTAAGGTCAATTGATATACGTGCATGAGACATGCACACATGGGGCTAATGTTGAATTAACAGTTAACATTAATGGAGCAGGTTTATCACTATTAAGGTAATGGTTGAGAGTTGGACAAAGCATGAACAGAAAGAAGATTGTGACAGAATTTCTCGGGGACCAAGAAGGAGGAGGGAAAAGAACAATAAAGGGTTTTGGTCAAAAGACAAAGTGGTGGTGGAGCAGTGGAGACTTGAGAGGGAGACAAAGGGTGAAACAGTTATGTGCTGAAAAAGGAGGCAACAACAGAGACAGTGAGGATACGGAACTGCTTATTAGTCTTCCAATCAACGTTGCTTTTTAGGTGGCATTGCAGGGCCAAGTGATGCTTTTTTGCTACCCCTTTGGTTCGGTTTCTGAAATCCGAAATCGAGATATCATATCATTGCCCTTATATCTTCTGCAACAAAGAGAATAAAGAGATGAAGAGGAATCTATTTGAATATTTATGTTGTTGGCTAAAACGTTGATGAGGCAAGTAATTTTATCCTCTTATTTTTGTGTTATTTTGCGTTATAGGGTTAGATTTTCCTTGGAACACACACCAAAGCAAAAGCAATGGAAAAACAAAATATCCTGTGTTGTTGGCGTGAATATTAGAGAAGTAAGTCGTTAGCCCTATTCTAATAGGTGACAACTTTTCCTTAGCTTCTTGTTGTACAAGGAAATTCATACACAGAAAATTGGTGCCTCTGCCTCTATTATGGCCTCCAGCAACTTTGTTTGCACTATAAATTCGTAGGCTTCTTTCCACACGCAAATCAACACTTAATAATATAGTAGTACTATATAATATCAAACGTTTCAAATGTTAATTGGAGCCCTTAATATAGGAATTAAGTTCTAACCTAAGTATTTCTCTGAATGCACTCATTTGGAGTCAGCTTTTTGGCAGAGCCATGTTGATTACTAGTCATAAGGCTTGCTCGAGGATAAAAAGATGAGAGGAAAAAGAGTTCTAAATAGCAAGGGTGGTAAGTTTATTATTATTATTAAATATATTCATTTAAATACACTTCGTTTTAAATTAAGTGTGACATTTAAAAAAGAATAACTATTTCAAAATAAGCGTTGTATTAATTTTTTAATATAATATTAATTATTTTTTATTAATATTCATAATAAATGTCACTTTAGCAACAATTTGGTGTCATAGAGTTAGGGTTCAATTTGGTGGAGATTTTACATCAAGTATTTCTTCATCAACAAGGACCCGATGAAGGTATATAGCACAATGAAGAACAAAGAAATTTTGATACTGTTTGAATTTGCGAGATAGTAAATTGTAATTTAAGAACTAGCACCAAAAAATTGAAAATTACATAGACTATTAAAAATTTAAAAGGACAAAAAAAAATGAATATGTTATAAAGATTAAAAATACTTTCAAGTCTTATTATTATTATTATTATTATTATTATGGATTTTTTTCGCATCTTGAGGACAATACCTACACTTCTATACCTTTTTTTGTACAAAAATGTTTTCTTCGCATATTTTTCCTTTATAGGAACGACACTCTTTTCTTTATACATAAAAAGTAGAAAGAGAAAAAAAAAATCATGTTTTCTTCTCTCTTATTTTATGAATAATCCAGGAAACATCGTAAAAGAAATATGATAAACATTAAAAATATAGAATTAGTCTAACGGTGAAGGAAGGAAGAATGAAAGATAAAAAAATGTCATGCGTTTGAATCTTTTTGTTAATAAAAAATGAATTAATTAATAATTAATATTTACCGAAAAAAAGAATGGACATAATTTAAAACTTTTCCAATATAAAGAATGACCAAAATTGACTAATTCTCCTTTTGTTATTGTCAATTTAAAAAATAAAATAAAATAACAGAAAAATATTCCTAAACTCCTTCAAATGTTGACCTTACTGAAGTGTTTTTTTTTCCAATATTCAAACAGAATTTTTAAATAATCTTTTTTAAATAATCTTGTGAGTCAGACGGATTATCTTTATGACGGGTTTGTTTTTCACTTTTGCTTTCATCAAGCGTGCGTTTAAACTGGTATAAAGATATGATGCGACACAAACAGCATAAATAAACAAAGCCTTATTATTAATAATAGTTATCTTGGTGAAAATCTTGACTCGTGGACCATCATGACTTATGGGTTTTGATATACGATAATGATTGTGATATCCTAAGTTTCACATTGGATGGGCTATTGTGGGAACCAACACGCCCCTTTGTCATATTGAAGAGGTCGGGGAATGTGGGACTACTAGATTTAGCTCAAGTTTGAAGTAAAAAGGGAACCGAGAGTGAACCTTGGAAGAGTAGTAGGGAGTGGAAAACTAATTAATAGGTAGAGACCCTCGTTAGAAAAAAATATATATAATGATAGCTAGGTGAGGCAATTGATTGGCTAGTTTCGTTATCTGAATGTCAGAAAATTATATATATATATATATATATATATATATACTTTACTATTATTTTTTAACTGAAATATTTATTAATAATGTAAAAGGATTAATCTTTATCGAAAATTTTAATAGATAATTTTTAGTGATATAAGATCTCGTTTAAAAAAGAATTGAATTAATGGTATTTTTATAAAATATTTTATAATTTCTATAAATTATTTGATTTTTTTTCACTAGTTTTTATTATTAAATATTTATGTTTTTTTATTAATAATAATACATATTACTTTAAGACTTTAATTTTTTCACATCACTTATAATAAACTATTTTTTTTTTACAGATTAATGGTTATTCATAAAGGTAAAATTGATATACTGATAAGTTTTTTTAAAAAAATCAATAAAATCAAATTAGTTTACTTTATTTTTATTAATCTATGTGATTATGTCCAAAATATTTGATATTAAGAGCGGAGAAAGTGCAATATTTGAAGTGATCTAAACCTAATTATACACGCATTATGTAACAATTTATATTCCACCTTATAGGAATTAATCTTTTATTTCATGTAAGATATTTTGAGGGATTTAATTATTTTGGTATTTAAAATAAAATTGAAATAATAATAGTTTTTAAAAATAAAATTGTTTGATGGGGAGGACTTCAAACGCACGGTTAATTACATTTTATATCTTATATATCTTGGTATTCGATATTTATTTTATTTTATTTATTTGGGATATGCATCACTTTATGTGATGTTTTAAATAGATTAGATGTTTAAAATAATTATCTAAGATGTTTGTAAATTGTTTTAGTCTTGTTAGTAAATAAAAGTTTGTTACTATTATAAAGAAGAGAATTAATTGGGCCCTAGATAACAAAAAAATAGATACTTTCACATATTGGGTTGTAGTTAGTAAAATGTGATGCTGTGAATAGTAACGATGTTTGGGCCTTTAATTTAAATAAAACATGTCTGTTTAACACATCATAGTGGGCTATCAACAATTAAATGGACTTAGGTAAAATTAGTTAAAGGCAAGGATAGTTGCTATTTACACACCTTATATTTACTTATACATTCCAATTTTTTGAACACCTAAGTTAATCTTGTAAGCATACACCAGTAAGAAAAAAAAATGTTTATTTTTGGTCTTTGAATGTATAAACCATGAAAATTTAGTCGTTGAAAGAAAAATTCTAATTTAGTGATTTAATGTGTAAAAAGAACACAATTAAATTCTATTTTGCAGATATGTCTCAGGGTACAAAAACCGGTTTCAGAACTTTATTAGATGCCTTCGTGAAATAGGAGATGAGGTAACTTTTTCTACTTTTTCTTTCTATGTATGCACATGTGTATTTACCTTTATATTTGGTACTTTTGTGCGTTATCCCAAAAATTCAGAGAAATTTTTCAATAGATAGCTTCTGCAGATTACAGTATAGTGTTTAAACATTTGTCCAGTACTTTTTTCTTTTTCCTTTTACATTGTGTACTGACTAGTTATGTTTATTTCTCACTTAAAGGTGATGGTTGTGACAACACATGAAGGAGTGCCACAGGAATTTTATGGAGCCAAATTAATTGGATCTTGGAGGTTGCTAACACTGATCTATTTTAGTTGCTTAGCTCTTTTTTGCTTCATCAACTCTTTTCTCTACTTGTACTTCTAATTTATTTGTTTTCAAAACATAAACTTTGTGTCTTTCTGTCACAAGGGTAATTCTTGTTTCTTATCTTCAATTATTGTATATATGCTGTGCAATTATTGCATGTATTTGTTGACTATATAATCGTACTTTTTATTTTAAATGCATTTTTGTATATTTCGTAAGATCTTGTGATTCATGTTTTGATCACACAATTTACATTTACAATATTTCACTCTCTTCTCGATCCTGGGTGCAATCTTAATATTGACAACCTTGGCTGTAAAGATGACATGGTAGAGGGAGATCAACAAACGGAGTTGTCAAATTGGAATGCAGTTTACTGGAAATTTCACCAGTGAACAATGGATTCATCAAGCACACATGGATTAGGATTGCTTCTCATTAGGATCTAAATACCGTGTGAAGAGGAAGAGAAAAAGAAACATATAATGAAATTTGTGTGTTAAATTACATAGGGGAGGCTCTATTATATAGAGTTAATGTCATAATTACACGATTAATAAACATCTAATTTCTGTAATTGAGAGATTTGGTTAGCCTTTTTACATTGTCTATCTATTTTCCAACAACTAGCATGCCCATATGTTTTATACTAAAAATTTTCTTTTATACCAAAAACAATTGAGAAATGCAGCTTTCCCTGCCCTTTGTATCAGAAGGTACCCCTCTCCTTGGCACTTAGTCCAAGAATAATTTCGGAGGTAGCTCGGTTTAAGCCTGACATAATACATGCATCGTCACCAGGCATAATGGTTGGTCTGCAATTCCTCTATCTCCTCATTTGTTAAATTTGGGGGTTATTATGGATAGTGTAGTGTAACTGTGTAAAGAATTATTTGTCACACTGCATATCTAATGCTGGCTTAATTTCAGATTTTTGGAGCTCTTACCATTGCAAAACTTTTGTGTGTTCCTATTGTCATGTCCTATCATACCCATGTACCTGTGTAAGTTTTATTCAGGTTACAGATTCTCTGAAAATATTTACCATTTTAGATTGCATGTTACTTCTGTTTACAATTATTCTGATATGATGCTATGATGTCAGAACTGCTTCAAGTTATACAAATCATGTATAGCTTATGGCTGATCTTGTTTAGTCTCCAGGTACATTCCAAGATATACCTTTAGCTGGCTGGTGAAACCCATGTGGTTGATCATAAGTATGTACACTTTCTTGCTTACACTTTTCAATTTGGACTCATATTGGTGAACATAACAAATTTTGGTGGTTATAGAATTTCTTCACAGAGCAGCTGATCTGACTCTGGTGCCATCTGCTGCCATTGCGGGGGATCTCCTAGCAGCTAGAGTCACAGCAGGTGAACATAGAATCCCCTTATCTAGTCTTTTAGCTATGCTTAATTGGTAATAGCATCAGAGAATATGTGTTTCCTGGTATGCCTACTACTATGCAGCAAAATTTTGACCGAGTTTTTCTCCTGTTGGTATCCAGCTAACAAGATTCGTCTTTGGAACAAGGGTGTTGATTCTGAAAAATTCCATCCCAAATACCGCTCCCATGAAATGCGATTAAGACTAAGGTATGGACCTTTTCTCATTTTTTCATATGCTCAAGTTTTGGTAATAATGACATTTCATCTTATTCTTAAACATTTGTCATACAGCAATGGTGAACCTGACAAACCCTTGATTGTTCATGTTGGACGGCTTGGAGTAGAGAAGAGTTTAGATTTTCTGAAAAGGTAGTGAACATCATTGTGAAATTTTCATAACTTGAAGTATTTGTATTCAAGTTTTTCAAGTCAATCTCAAAAATCTAGAATATAAACTGGAAAACAGCAAAAACTGCTTGTTGATTATTGATGTACAAAAAGCTGAAAAAACACTAATTGCTTTTGGATAGGCTTCCTGATGCCCGAATTGCTTTCGTTGGTGATGGACCATACAGGTGACTAATTCTGCCATCCCTTAAAAAAAAAGTATTTGGTGTTTGTTTCATGCTTTTTATCTTTATATTACTCCCCTCTTCCATATCTACATAAAGCAATGTTAATATAAAAACTTTGGCAACTTTTAGTAATATGAGTTGCTTTGCTAACTACTAGGGAGGAGCTAGAGAAAATGTTTGAAGGTATGCCTGCAGTATTCACTGGAATGTTAGTTGGGGAAGAACTGTCCCAAGCATATGCCAGTGGAGATGTATTTGTCATGCCTTCAGAGTCAGAGACACTTGGTCTTGTAGTTTTGGAGGCCATGTCTTCAGGGATACCTGTTGTGGCGGCATGTGCTGGAGGTATTCCTGATATAATCCCTGTGGATCAAGATGGTAAAACTAGCTATCTGTACAATCCAGGAGATTTTGAAGACTGCTTGAGCAAACTAAGGCCCCTTTTGCTCAACAAAGAGTTGAGAGAAACCATGGGAAAAGCTGCGCGTGAAGAGATGGAGAAGTATGATTGGAAGGAAGCCACGCGAAAGATTCGCAACGAACAATACAATGCTGCCATTTGGTTCTGGCGCAAGAAAAGAGCTCAACTATTGAGACCCTTCCAATGGCTGGCAAAACGTTTTTTCCCATCACCACAAGTCAACTAGAGGTGATGCAACTTCACACCAAGCTTAGGCTGGTTCCCTGCCAGCTTTATTTGGCTTCACAGAAGACTTCTATTGGATAAATGTGTGGTTGATAGTGTAATGCATTCATTCTTTTTGAATGTAAGGGTACATACAATATGGTGGCTTGCACCGTATTTTGTGCTATTATAAAGAGAATCAATGCCATAGCTTGAATCCTTCATGTCCCTATTCTATTAAATTAAATATTTGAATGCCAAATCAATTCAGACTATAGCATCATCATAATTCATAAAAAACAAAGGGATTTCACTTGGATGTATACTTCCCATTCCAATTTTTAAGACTTTTTTAATTAATTCACACCTTTTAAGAAAAGTAGTTATTATATTAAATTCGTCAATTATTTATACTATAATTTCAAAATAAAAACTTTCTTCTCTCACTCTATCCACTTACATGTTTTTCATTAATGTTTAGAGAGGGAATAATTAAGTACATTCTTCTCCTTACATCATTTGTCACATTCATAGTTACAGCTCTAACTCGATTATTTCCTAATAATTGTTGAACTTCACAAGTCACGATAATTTGTTGACCAATAGGATCTCAACCCTTAAGTATAAGAGCGTTATAAATATTAGGCATCTTCCATGGGAATAGCTACATCTAATACCAGACCAATTATTTGGGCGATATGTAGAAAAAAAAATTAATACATCTAAAAATTACAAAAAGATCTTATAAAAGGGAACAAACAAATTTTTAAAAATGATCTTTTAATTAGGAATAAAGGGAGTATATCATTTTATTTTAAAATATAAAATTACATTTTGGAGTAGTCTTTCTAGAATGTAAAAAGAATGTAATTTTACATAAAAATAATGTAATTTTACATTCTAGATTAAGTGGACGAAGCAAAAATGGAGATGCAGTAAGCAATCGGGTGCATAATAACATTTGCCTAGCCCACTAATACCACTATATCCCGGGGATTGCCCATGACATTTTGACTTTCATGTTATTAACACGACACTCTACCCAAATCAACTGAGTTAATAAATCAATTATGTTATAAAATAACTAATGTCGTTATATATAATACTAAAATTTCTAATGTATATTTAATGCTCATGTAAATTTACATAATAAATTTTGTGACAATTAATTTTGTTCTAATAATTAATTTGTTTACATATATATTAGAACAAAATTAATTGTCACAAAATTTATTATGTAAATTTACATGTGTTTTAAATATACATTAAAAATTTTAATATTATATATAACGACATTAATTATTTTATAACATAATTTACGTATTAGCTCAATTGGTCATGATAACTTTTATACATCTTTTACTACTCTCTTTTCTCTAAAAAAAGAAAAACTTAAATCCACCTGTGGTGCCTATAGTTCTACAATTGTGAAATTTTGGTCCACGAAAAAAAAATTAATTGCACATGTGATCTCTCAAAGTTTTTAAAATTTAACTATTTTGATCAAAATTGTTAAATTTTAGAAATATGAGGAACCACTAAATGTGCAACAAAATTTTTCCAGGCATCCAAAATTGCATAATTGTAAAGTTATAGAGACCAAAAGTGAATTTAAGGAAAAAAAAATAACACATCAAGGTTTCAGTGACACTCTTTTAAGTTATGATAAGTAAATAATTTTTAAAACTCTCCAACATATTTTTAATAAATATTATTTTAATATTAACGAAACATTCACATATTAACATTTGACTAGAGTAGGAGTAAGTATGACTCAACCTATCTAGTAATTTAGTTTGGCTGAAAGTAGATTTTAACAAGTTTAAGTTTTAAAATTAGAGTCGATATATTTTTAAGATGTCTTTGAATTATGTTTTGAGTCGTCCTAACCAAGTTTAGTGTTCAATATTCTTAAGTTTTTTTTTAACAATTATATATTATTAATATAAAAAATTATTCAATAGATAAAATTTTGTATAACGTGATATGTATTATTTACTTCAAAATATATATTTTAAAATATATCTGAATTTAAATTTTATATTTCATTTATTCTATGATTGAATTATATATAATGTTAATTAATACATTACATTAAAAAAGTCGGATTAATATAGTATTGTGATGTATATTTTAAATCTTGCTTGAGTCAGATTTGGATTTAAATAAATTATTTGATCAAATTTTGTGTAGGGCAAAGACAAAGACAAAACTCATTCATGGCTCACCCCAACCCCTAGACTAGAGAACTCGACGACAAAATTATAAAGAATTTGAAGTTGTGATTTTTTTTCAATACTTTCCTTTCATGATTATTAGGGAGAAGAAAAAAGAGAACCATTTTTTCTGCCTCCCTTTTCTTTCCTATAATAAAAGAGAAGAAAGAAAAAAGGTGCAAAAAAACCAAGGGTAAGAAGAAAGTTAGCATCCTTTTACTATAATAATGGGATCACTCTTTGATAAGTACATGGTTCTTAATCACATTCCATATAATTACAACCACTCTGATTATATTCAGTCAAAATGCAAATTAATTAGTAATTACACTTTTCTGGGGTACGTGTAGAATTTTACGTGTAAGAATATGGTGATATTGCTCATGTTGGTGACCACTGACCCCTGGATCATTGCGCGGACCTTTGCTAGTCTCAAGTGCAACAAATGAAGACTGGACTGGTACCGGTAGAACTTTGAATAAAAGAAATCATTGAAACCTTTGTAAATTCTTGGTTATTCACACCCTACAATCTTTATCAGCAATTTTGAATTTTATTTTATTTTATTTAAACTTCTTGTACCTGTTTTTATGATTAAGGAGCAAAAACCATGACAAAATGTACAACATAAGGAGAATTCTTTAATGCTATAAATTGAAGTCGCATATTAGTGACCAAACCAAAGTTTGTTCGTTAGAACAAATTTAGCAACCGTATAAATAAATTTGACTATAGTCATATAATAATTCAGCATAGTGCTTCAAAAGAAGTGTTTTCTTTTTATCAATAAATCCTCAAAAGTTGATAAATAATTGAGTCTTTATAGAGACATATTACGTATACATATTGTAATTAAATTGAACTTATTGCACCAGGAAAAGGAAGACCCAGAAAAGGAATTCCAGTCATATAATCATATTGCCTACGCAAATAAACCAGAGAACAACTCTTACTACCGTATCAGCTTTAAGCATGTCATGGTGTTCCCCAACAATCTATCACTTTGTTATTAAAATTAAAAACACCCTAGTGCATTATTATAGATTTTTCCCCCCATTATGTGTCATAGTTTATGTCTCCTCAACATAACAGCTTTCTCCCTTGTTGAAGTTTTTATACTAATGTCTAGAGTGGCATCTATGTTAGACGATCCCATTAACCACATACTGATTTTACTTTCTCATTTAGAGAGAATTCAATTTCTAGAGTGAATAGGTGTGGGTAAACGGACTCAGGTCCATGGACCGGTCAGCGGGGCCTGTGGTCTGCACGGACTATGGACCAATTTTTTTTTTAAAAAAATCCATGGCTATATAGGATTTTAGGCTCGTCCCGCATAATCCGCAAGTTATGAAGGTTTGGCCCGCGGATTGACCCGCAAATCCACAACCACCAATTAAACCCAACCCAAACTCAATTAATCTTATAAGCTCAGTCCAAAATTTCTTTGTGTTTATGTTAAAAATTTATTTGATTGTGTTAAAACTTTTGTAATTAAGTATTTGTTAGAAATTTATTAAGACTTTTTAATATATATATATATATATATATATATATATATATATATATATAATTGAGTGTAATTGGCTATTTTTTTAAGAGAAAAAATATATTTTTTAAAATTGCATTTTTTATAAATAAAAAAATAGGCTCACGGACTATTCTTTTTGGCCCACGGGGCGGGGGTGGAGCAATAATTTAGATCCTTGTAAGAGTGCGGGATGGGCTGGCCCGGTCCGCTGTCAATGCGAGCTTACACAGGTGGGCCGACGCACTTACCCACCCATAAGAGTGACACATATCTCTCTCTTACTACTAAATTTTTTTTTTAAAAAAAAAAACTTGTTTTATATGCTTTTACATCATTTGTAAAATATTAAATTTGAGAAACAATAATAATATTTTAATAAGTAAATAATAAATATAAAAAATATAAAAGAATCAGAGTTCTTTCTTTTCTATAAGGTGATGTATGTCTTATGGTCATTAATCAACCCGCGGTAATCACTAACTCAAATAGATAAAAGAGTAAACAATCATTTTTGTCAACCTATATGTTAACATTTGTTTGTTACTGTTAATGAAAGAACATACATGGTATAGAGAGGCAAAAATGTCATAAAATGATTGTCAACATGGTAGCTGAATAGATTATACCAACATGTCAATAAGTTTCTGTTGAACTAATTTATCAAATATCAAATTTCGTTTCATTTAAGGATAAAATATAATTTAATTTTCATTTTTTTTCCTTTTTTATCATTGTAAGCATAACATTACAATAAAAAATTTAAAAAAAATAGGAAAGTAAGCATAAGTTAGAACAAACATAATTTTGCTTAATAAGTATAATCTGTGTGTTGCTCTGTAATTCCTAATGTGACAGTACTTTACCCAAAATATGAGACTCAAACAAAAATGCACAACCATTAAGTTAATTCTTACAAAAAATGAGATTCAACTTGATTTTGTCACTACTTAATGTTGTCACAATAGAAATTTGAGAACAATAGACAAATTATACTTACACTACTAGAAAATGTAGATTTAACATTGTCAGTTTAACATCGATTTTTGACAAAATCGATGTTAACATAAACGCAGTGACATAATTGTAAATAATGTGCATTAGTTGACATCAGTTTGGGGGGAAATCAAAGTTAACGAGCTTACGTAACATTGGTTTTATGAAAAACTGATGTTAACTTATCAAATGTTAACATCGGTTTTTTTCAATAAAACCAATGTTAATGTTTGATAAGTTAACATCGATTTTATTGAAAGATGTTAACTTATTTTTTGTGACTCTGTCTTCTCTACATCTTTTTGTATTGGTCACCATCCCCAATGGCTCCAAGGTCATCCGCGCCCTCAAAGCCCTCACTGGTGTCGTCTTCCAACGTCCCCCCCCCCCCCCTTGATTTCTGTCATCAAGCGCCAGCTCCGGATTCGGACCATCTACGAAAGTTAGCTCCTTGAGTGTTTTCTAGATTTCCTATGTTAGTTTCATACTTCGTCAAATAAGTCTCATATTTCACATAAACCCTGATAGGCACTTGGTTGTTTTCTGGATTTCTTGTGAGGCTAGCACCTATGTCAAGACTATGTGTGTGCACTTATGCTTGCTTCTTGGTGTGGGTAGCCACATGCAGGAGCTTCGGAGGGTCAGGTCTGGGATCATGGGGGAGAAGGATAACATGGTCACCATACATGATCATGGGGGAGCTGAGTGGGTTTATGATAATTATAGGGATGGGACTTATTTGAGGAGGGTTGTTATGCCCTTGGAGATTCTTTTGACTAACTATAAGAGGTTTTTTGTCAAGGATTCTAGTGTCGATGCTATTTGTTATGGTGCTAAGTTCATGAATCAGATTAAATTTTGAAAGTTGATCAATCACATCCTCACCAACTATGGTTCTTTCACAGTTATATCTTGATGTTTAAGAAGGTTTTTTTTCTTCCTTATGGTTGTAAGTAATTTAGTGATCATGTTTGGTTCTCCAATGTTAGAAATTGAAATTAGAATTGTTTTGATTTTATAATACTTTTCTTTTTTACTTATGCTTCCATTTATTTTTGTTTAACTTCATAGATACATAGCTAATATTACCCTTCTACGTGGAAACCATGAAAGTAGACAACTAACACGGGTATGTTTATATTATATCACAAACTTGTCTATTGTACTTAACCTGAATTATTCTAGGCTAGTATAGAACAACTTATGCCAAAGAGGAGATTTTATTGAAGCTTTTTATTCCATCTCATTCTAACATGCAATTTTGATTCTTAAAATTCATTTTTTATGTGATTGTTTGATTACTTCATGGATTTTACCAGAACAATGACATAAATAACTCTAGACTTGTTGGATCTTATTTTTAGTAAACAGTGTGTACAAAATAAGAGGACTGTTGAAGGTTTCTTCTCCGTGTCATTTTAGCATATGCCAATTCTAAACTTGACAGCATTTGTGATGTGATTGTATGCATGACTTGATTGCATGTTACCTTTAAAAACTTTAAATTTGGTTCTTTTGAAATTTCTTAACAAGAAATAGGTAATCTAGAATAGTCTACCAACTAGGATTTTTCTAAAATTGCAATGAAGGTTAACAAATGCTTGTTTAGGTTTGAAAATGGCCTTGAGAACAAAAATAGTTTAGGATGCAAACCGAATCTAATTTTCCCTAGATTGAGGTTTGGGATTCAGTAAGTGAAGTGGAAATCTGGTTTGCTGTAATGCAAGGTTTGAACCATGGTAGTTACCCTTGATGGGATTTTGTTCATTGGTTCTTAATAGTGCATCATTACTGGTAACTTGACCCTTTTAGACTTATGAAAAGTTGTCTTTTATATTGCAGTGTAACATGTATGTTCTTGGATTTTGAATAGCAAGATGTATGTTTTGGTTATTGTTGTTCGAATAATGTAGTTCAAGTATCACATTTTAAATGGATTTTGTTTATATTGTAGGCAGTATAAAAAACCATCAGCAGCCTGCTGCTTATGGTCTAGAATGGTCATCTCTGGGCCAATGTTCATTTATATAGAACGTGTCTTTTGAAAAATTCACTCAATTCCTCTATTTATTTACCTAAACAATAATTTAGTGGCATACCGTTTTCAAGAAGCTAAGAGTATCAAATGGAGGAGTGCATGACACTATTTCTAGAGCAGCTAGAAGAGAATTAGAACGTCGAAGAAAATCCTCCTGGTCTGGTTGCCTTAGGAAGACTTTATGAGGGGTTGACAATCGTTCACAATATCCCTTTGCGCCATAATCAAGTCAAGGTTGGTGTTAAGGAAGTTAGAGATGCAGATGCTTTGATTTCTGTACTCACTCAAGAGGTTCAGTTAGTGGGACAGATACTTAACACATTCGTTGTTTGGCTGACACATCTTGTCAAGCGTTTATCAGAACAAGTATTTCACTGTCATTAAATGTTTTCTTTCCAATTAAAGTGTTCATTGTATATATATTATGCTAATTATTTGTGTTGGATAAACAGGGAGTTGTGGGACCGAAGAAACCTGCACATGCACTAGATGTCAATTGTAATTTTAGGAAGTTTCAAGAATAATTGAAAAACGGTAATTGTTTAATTCAAATGTATTTCATTTTCTTATAATTGGTATTATATATTATTGACTTATGTTTTATTATATCATGCAGTAGTGCAATGATGCTAGACCATTGGAACCAAAGTGATTGAAGGCGCTTCGCATCCAATGGGCAACTTATTATTTGAAAGTTAAAAATGAAATAATTAGTGTTTAATTTTGGAATTGTAGTTTAGTTAATTTACATTTTTTTACAATTCATGTTATATGCACATTAAATATTCTTTAAATTCATAGCAAATAATCAATTTTTTATGAAATTTCTCATAAAAACTGTTTGAAAACAAAATGAAAATTATCTGCTATGGTTCTGCTTTTAAATTTGCAGATTAATCTGAGGTTATTAAAAAAAAGACAGCACACTAAAAAAATCCAAAAAATAACATCGATTTTTACTAAAAACTGATGTTGTATGTATATATTAATATCGGTTTTTGAAAAACCCGATGTTAAGCTTCATTATAAAATCGATGTTGTTGTTGAACATACAACATCGATTTTTACAAAAAACTGATGTCTGTTATCAGAAAACAATATCGGTTTCTACTAAAAATCGATGTTGTTTGCTGACTACCAACATCATTTTTTGGAAAAATTGATGTTAATATACACATATAGCATTAGTTTTTACTAAAAATCGATGTTGTCTATATATATTAACATCAGTTTTTGGTAAAAATCGATGTTGATATTAAGATATATGACTTTTTTTCTTTTGATAATTTTTACTATATAACATCGGTTATTTAAATAATTGATGTTGACATTTTATGTTAATATTAGTTTTTCAAAATTGATGTTAACGCTATTACTTTCAACGTTGGTACTTTCAACATCGATTAATAACCGATGTTGATAGTCCTTAATAACCGATGTTAAAACCTTATTTTCTAGTAGTGTTATTAATCAATATTATGTTTATTATAATATTTGTTCTAACTTATGTTTTCTTTCCTATAGTGCATATTGCAATGTTATGCGGATAACAATAAATAAAGGAGGAAAAATGAAGATTAAATTATATTTTACCTTTAAATGAAATGAAATTTTGGGTCTAACAAATTAGTCAAATGAAAATTATTGATATTTTAGGTCAATAGAAATTTACATCTTAATCCAATCTATTGAGGAGTCATGTTGATAATCATTATTGAGATATTTTCGTCCATATGTATCGCATAAACTTTTTCATTAACGATAATGAATGTAAGTTAACGGATGAATAGATTTATCGTAATTTTTTTACTTTTGAAAACTAAAATTTAAATTTTCATCATGAATGAATTTGTCAAGACTTTACACATTTAATTAAAAGAATAATTATTAACCTAGATAAAATAAAGTAGTATGTGAAGTGCTCTGCTTTGCAACTTCAGCAAAGTTGCCTCTTCATTAATGAAAGGAAGTGGAATTTTGTCATTTATCATGGGGAAATTTTTTAGGTGCCATTATTGCTTCATAAGTTTTTGGTTTTAGTGGGTGGGACCAAAACTATAGGCGCAAGCAGAGTGATGAGCACTGTACCTTTAGCAAAGGTTGCAAAAGCAACAACGATTTTAATGCCAACAATTAGTAACAGCAATAACAAAAGCAAAAAGAAATCAATAATTTTGTGACTACCGTCTATTTTTTATTTATTTTTGGACCGTCCAAATGGTAGGATTTTGGAAAGTATCTTGCTAATCAATATCTTAAAAGTTCTAGTTAAGAAATTAAAAAAATATATTGATTATAGAAATTATAAGATGATGTAAAAAAAATATGAACACAACTTTATCATTTTAATTAAAAAAAAATCTTCTTTTAATTTCTAATCAATATCTAAGTATATTAATTAACATTTAACTTTAGAAAAGTATAACCAAATATGAGAAGCCATGATATTATATATGTGAGAACTTTTCTTTAAGCATGTTACTCACTCTGTTTTATTTGCTAAAAGTTAGACGAATAAAATATTACCTTGACAAACATTTTTCATGGAGGTCAAATATATTTTTTTAATTAGGCATCATGACTATAAGACTAGTTACTTTAGCTGAGAATGATTGAGAATGATTGTTCAGTGTTCTTTAGTATTAATTCCAAGATTTAAATTCTTAACTCTACGAATGAACGCTGTGGGGTCACAATTGATATGAAATTTTCAATATCGTTTAGCTTTTGTTAAATTTGGATGATAAATAATGAATAATTAAAATTAAAATATGAAATAATACAATAATAATATATTTGTAATTTTAGTCAATTGTTACATATTCAAAATGAGTTGGTTGAACACTTTTGTGTCGAATAAATCCTCGTGTTTGTCCTTGAAATTGTGGAATGTTGTTATAGTAGTATTTGAAATTAGAAAAATAAATATTAAATCCTTAAAATTATATTTTGTAACTAGTTAAGTTAGTTTGTCTCATTAGTCATTCATTAAGAAACTAAAAAGAAGATTTTTTATATATATATAAAATCTTACCATATAATTCGGGTCTAAAGTACAAATACAGAGCCGTTCCTAACCCACAATTTCCCGCTGGTTGATCAACAATATCCAATAGATTGTCCCACAGAAAGGCATAAGGTTCCAAGATAAAGAGATTAGGATTTGGAATTTGAGTAACAGCATGATCCTATGGTTTCTTGAGTAATGAATTAACTATTGATTAATGCAGGGGAAACAAGTCAAAGTTAAGTGCCAAAGGAAATGCCGAAACAGGGACATGCACTAAAGATTATAAAGTAAAATAAAATCCTAATGCCCAAAGAGACAAGAAGAAAGAATAAAATGAAAAAACTAAGATGCTTGGGAACACAATAAAGTGAAAGGTAAACAGAAAGCAGCATTTGATGCTCAAATTTGTGGCCTTTGCTTTCATCTACGGTCAAGATTCCGTAACAAAGTCGGTTTAGCCCTTAACTCTCATACAAGGCCTATATTGGAAATCAATCTCAGTCAACCCATTTCAATTATTATTTTACCAATGAAGTGCAGTGAAACAGCATAACATTCTTTTAAAACCAGCATAATATGGAGTTTAATTTTGATTATATTGTCAATTAATTAAAAAATATTATAAATATAATTTTTAAAATAATTATTGTAAAAGTCAATAACTTTTAATTATATAAAAATTCATGATTAAATGATAATATAAAAAAACTTTTATATCAAAATATCGTTTAATAAAATTATATTTAAATAAATACACAATTATCTATTAGACAAAACTACCTTAAACGATCTTTTTCTTCTGTGGAATCAACTAAAGCAAGGAAATACATTTATGTGTCACTTTGAAGGAATGCAGTGTGAGTCAGCAATTGCGAACCAAGCATATGATGACAAGGTCTAGTGCCCAAATCAACTGCTTCCACTTGTCTAAAAAAGCATGTGAGTGAATGATTTTTCCCTTTGATGATTCTACCCATTAGAATTATTCTTCAATCTTCTCTATAAATATTAATTCTCCACGTAAGATAACTATAACCAATTGTCACCTAACTGAACATTTATATAATCAAAAGTAACTCGTGGACTTAATGGTAGCACATAAAAGCAATGAATTATTGAAGAATTGTGGACTTTCAGCTTGGATCTTAATGACCACCATGTTGTAGACCCAATGCTTCCAAGACATTATGTTTCATATCAAAATGCTTTATGATCACATTTTTACATGAGGACCAAAGCTCTGTCCAACTCCTCACCACACTTGAAAAAGCTTTCTGGTATAATCATAACTTTTTTCTGGCTTGAAATACACTCCTAATATAGGGTTATAAAAATTAACAGTCCAAACTGCTTTGTATTACACCACTAGTACATCAACATGATTGATGCCTTTATTTAATTCTTTATGCATACTTAGAACTGAATATATTTATTTGAAGCATCTTTTTAAAAGGTAATAGATAACTCCTCTTCCTCAGAGGGCAATCTGCAGATAACTCCTGCCTATATAGGAAGATGAACATCAGATGCAAGCTCACTAAAACCTTCCTTCTAACTACAATCAAATTACAAAACATGTAATCAGAAAATCATATTACACATCACCAAACTCTTCTTCTCTGACAGACTAGTCCCAGAATCTTAATATCGGAACAAGATTCCAACTAATCTCTACACACATTCTAATTAAACATATTCACACAAAACCATCTATGAAGCAATCCAACATCACTGGAAAAAGGATTAAACTTTTGTACCTTCAAAACTCTAAACCCTGCATCAAATGCATAGATCATCGATATCGCATCAATTGCATATGCAAAATAGTATCACAAGGTGAAAACTGGCATCCATGAAGATTGTCTAAGTAAATTTTGCTCCTGTGGTCTAGATTCATATGAAGAAATGCCATGCAATGGTGCAGACATGAACATGTTTCCACTTGTGGAATTGAAAACAATTGGCATGCCTTCACACGGCAATTTCCACTCATATTCTTGCTTAACCATGCTAGACAATTTCTGGTTCTGAAGTGGAGAAGAGGGTTTGGTAGTGTCTGATGAAGCAGATTTTGTTTCTTGGAGATTGACCATTGTGATGTCATGGATACTGGATCTCCTCTTATCCTTCCCTCCTGTAAGTTGCCTGATGAAGTACTTCTGAGCATGACTTGCAACCTGAGTTGGTGTCCTTGTGATCACAAAGTTCCTAGAGATGTTTCTCCAATCCCCTTTACCATACTTCTTGAGACCCAGCAGAAATTGTCTGTGGTTGTTTAATCAAAGACATTAAAATAGGTTAAGAGCAAAAACCCTGAACATGAGACATATATGCAAATGCAAAGAATCAGCAAGAAAAGCATGTGACATGGCAAAATCACATAATAATCAAGAAGAACATTATTTATAAACACTCAACCAACCAAATACTTACACAAGCCATTCTAACCAGAATACCTATAAAAAAAGGTTTTAAATTGCAGTTACTATCCTGGTTGTAGTTTTGCCACAATTCTTGATAGAGTTGGAAATTACAGATAAATGCGATAGTAACTGCGGTTGCATATACCTCAAAAACCTTAATATTGCAGCTAAAATTGCAGTCACATATCATTCTTAAAACCTTGGATATAAAGAAACCTCTTGAGTCTTAAATATAGATTTTTTTAACATTCTAGCTAACCAATGATTATTCATTAATTAAATTACCCATAAATTTGAACATTGATCTAAATTGTGCTCGCTGCTGAAGGCATAAAACACACACACACAAAAAAGGTTATGATATGCAATGAATTACCTGTGCTCCTCTTCAGTCCATGGCACCCCTTTCTTCCTTTCCTGCTCTGTTGGCCTAGTGGATGCACCCCTTTTCCCCCCAACACTACAAAACTGCTTGAACTCATCATAGCCTTGATTGTTAACCCACTCCAATGTGAAAGAACTGGCAGTAGTATAGCCAGGAACTGGAATCAAACCTGCTTCAATGACACCCACATCTTCCTCAAGCTCCCTGTACTGTTTGATCACATCACCAACAGTCTTCCCTGGAATCATGGCTGCCACCCTCATCCATCTATCTGGGGTGTCCTTATCATAGTAAGCCAAAGCATTCTCAAACAACTTGTTCTCTTCTGCAGTCCACCTTGCTCCCTTGCTTTCCTGGAACAACCAATTGGAGCTTTGGAGATAGGAGGCTGGAGAGAGCACTTCAATTCCCCTATTCATTGATATCAATATCAATTGTACATACCAAGCATGTCAAAACAAGATTTTTTAATAACTCTCCCTCTCTCTCTCTAAGTTCAAAGAGAGAGAGATACCCCAGAGAGGAATGCAGAGGATAGGAGCTCCTTATGGACAAAGGAATCTAAAAGAGGCTTTATTTTCCAAAAACTGAAGAGAATCAATGATGGGCAAAGCAAAAACCTTTAAGAAACTCTTCAGATCTAAGAGAAGGTGAAACAACCACTATGACAACCAAAAGAGAAAAGAAAAGGCTAAGGAGACGTGACACTCAGTAATTGTATTGGACTATTGGTGTTAGAAACTTTGATAGAACAAAAAACAGTGAAGACGGGGGGGGGGGGGGGGGGGGGGGCAACTAAGGAAAAGCAAAAAGCTAAAAATTTTAAGAAGAATTGAAGTGGAAGAAGTGGCTGTGAGATGTGTGCAGTGCAGAGGGTGGTACAATGAGTGAAGAGAAATGTGTCAGCTCTGTGTGTGTGTTTGAAGTGATTGAAAGACAGCGATCTATGGAACAGAGAAGAGGAGAGAGAGTCAAAGGGGTTGAGTTGTGATTGGTGCTGAGGATGTTTGTGGGGGCTGAGAGTGAGAGAGAGAGAAAGACTAAGGTGACAGCGACACACTAACAATATTTTTTGGTTCAGGGCTTTGTGTGAGACGATGAAGGTGTCGTTGTCAACTCATGACCAAATGGACAATGGAGAAATGATAGTAACGTATGTAAACTCAACCGAGGTTGGCATAAGAGTCCAGGATCTGCTGTTAATTTTTAGCTGCATTATTCATGTTATATATATATATATATATATATATATATATATATATATATATATATATATATATATATATATATATATATTGGATTGAATAATATTGGTGCCGAGGATATATTGACTTATTGATATCTATTAGGAGGAAATCAATTTTAGTAATTCTTTTCTTTTAATGATATTATTTTATTTATAAGATTTGAACTTGAAATTTTATTTTAAAAAATGAAATTCTAATACTAGTTTGACCAACGGCTACTTGTTGATTGTACATGTGCATTTTGTTAATTTATTTTAATTTCTATGGTCCAAAATTGTAAAGACTCAATCAAATTAAAAAATATGTAAAAAATAAAACGGAGTTAAAAAAGTATATAGATGAATACTAAAACCATTAGTTTCTAGATATAGAAAATTAAAACATAAACATTATAAAGAATAAGTGGCTAATGGTTATTTTTTATTACTATTAATTATAACTCATTTTTCTCTCTATTTTCTATTTTTCTCTTTTTTCGTTGTTTTATTGGTTGTACATAATGTTATATAAATAACATTTTATCTTTAATGAATGTGATCAGTAAAATATTAAGAGTAAAATATTAATTTTTTCTTTAAGTATTTTTTTTCTTAAATAGGTCTTTAAGTATTTTTTTCTTAAATAGTTCTTAAGGTAATTAAATTCTATAAATAGTATTTAAAATATTAATATTCATTAGTTTAGTCCTAAGTTTATATATTTTAGTATTTTAATGTTATTAAACGTCAATTTCTTTTGGTTGATACAAATACATTAGCGTCAACTTTGTTAATGATGATCTTGAGATCGTCGCTTCGCCGATGCTAAAGTATCCAGTTGTGTTAGTCTTTTACTATTAGCAACTACTTTTAGTTATCTATTCGTACTCAAAACCTTGAAAGAGATTTTATTTTTATATTTTTTTTTCTTCTTTTAATCGATTTTTTTTTTGTTTTTTGTCACTTCCATATAATGTTAGTTGTAGATCACCACCAATGTCCTTTACAACTATCTCTTAATATGACTACTTGAATGATTTTATTTAATAAACAAAGTAGATTATATTAATGAAAAGAACAAGCAGTACTGCAGTTTAGGGAGTGACTCAGCTAGCAAAAAATAAAAAAAGCACAAGCAGTGCCTCGGTACAGTTTTTGTTGCTAGTTTCTCAACTGTTTCAATGACAGTAGAGTATCCTTATCTCCTACAAAGATATTCCATCAACCCCAACATTAAATGATTAGTGTTGAAACAATATCATCTTTATAACATAGTGAAGTTTAATAATACCCCAGAAGAAATTCAAACAACATTGTGCATCCAGAAGTCAATTTTTATTAAAGCAGATCGACTAAAAATGATAATCTCACGTCAAGCAAACTTGGAAGAAAAAAATGGAAAGCTTTTCATTTTCAGATGCCATTTCCTTTCCTTTATCCAAATTCTCTACGACATTAAATAGATCATAAGTAATCCCATGGTCTTTAGCATAAATCACTGAATAATACCGTTCAAATGAAATCCAAACATTCAACTAATGTAAAAACTACCAACTAAATGCGTAAGAGGGAAAAGAGAGACATAATACGAATATTTTAGGATAATATTAAAGTAAAAAAGAAAAAAAATTAAGGATTCACTTTCGACATAAACGTGTTGCATTGCCACCGATCATCCCAACCACAACATGTCGACCTCGTTGTTCATGGTTTACACGTGTACACCACTATCACACTTCTATTTATTTTTATTTTTCCTATTTCCGTATGTTATAATGAAGGAATTAGGTAAGAGGATGAGAAAGTCCTTTCTTATATGATCTTTATCCTCTTTCGACTAGCTTAGATGTCGAAATTGTGGGTGGCTGTTTGCCTAAAGGTTGATTTTTGGGGTGATTAATGTTTGAGTTCCTCTTACCACATGTGTGTATATATATATATATATATATATATATAGTATCTTAATCTAAACAATCCGTAAAAAAAATGAAGAGAAAATTAAATATAAAAGGGGAATAATAGAAAAAGATGTTTTATGAAAGAAAATAAAATATTTATGTTGTTTGTATAAAGAAAAACGAGTGAAAAAAGAAAATATGATAAAAGAAACCTATAAGAAGTAGTGAATGGTAAATTAAAATAGGTATTATATCATTTTTTTTCACGACTGGTAAATCAATTTTATATATTTCTATAATCAGTTCATATCGAAAAGAACTCCTACAATATAGGACATAAATGGATTGCTTAAGTTAAAAATTAATCATTGCAAATTATAACAACAAATTAAAGCACCATAGTTTAATCTAAATAATTAATTTGTTACTAATAAATTGAGTTTTTAGTTAACAAGGGCAAGGACCATTGACACATGAAATCGATTTTGGTTCTTAATTAACATTAATTAAGATATATATGATAAGCAAATAAGCATGTCTCTTAATATTTGGTCAGTATTAGGTCTCATCTTGCTAGAAGAGAATCCCTAAATAGATCTATGTGTATTATCAAGAACTTATTCTCACCAAAATTGAGGACATACAAAAAATATAAATTAAAGTCAAAGCATCAAAATTGCATATAAATACTCACAATGGAGATATCTCTTATCTTGTTTATCCCAATCTTCTAATTTCTTGACATATTTTTCATTAATGTCGTCATCATATTTTCAACACATTTTTTATAAGCAAGTTATTTTATTAAATATATTGATATTAGCACAAGTTGTGGACACCAAAAATGAAACATTACAATATTTTTATTTTTCAATAAATATCTTTAACATATCATTTATTCTTCTTCATTGAACACAGGTGAAATAAACAAAGTAACATTGTATCACTACCAAAAAAAAAATATTCAACGATGATTTTCTGACACATCCAATGACGATTTTAAGTTGTCTTTGAAGTCAATATTGTAGAAAGTTAAGATTTTTCACGACGATTCCTAAATAATCATCTTAGAAAAGCTATTATTCTAAGATAATTTTCAAGCAAATAACTGTCTTAGAAAGATACTGTTCTAAAACAATTTTCAAGTCAAAATCATCTTAGAATGACAGTTTTTCTAAAATGATTTTCAAGTCACAACCGTTTTAGAATGGTTAGTTTTTTAAGACAAGTTTAATTTGAAAATCATTTTAGAATGATATCATTCTAAAATGTTTTTACGTCAAAACCGATGTCTGAGTTAATAAATAAAGAGTGAATTATTAGGTTTCATGTATTTCATGCCTATGGCTCATTGCAACCCACCCCTTTTTCTGCAAGATTAGGACCAATGTTCTATAAGCCTTGGAAAGAAAACATGTCTCACACCAACCATTCAATAAAATAAATAAATAAAACAAAAAAAATTAAATACTCATTTAATTAATATGATATACTACTTTTACCAAACAGAAATCAGATATTGGAAATGTTAATATCATAACATATATAGAATACAAGTTATGACAAACATTTCATTTTCAAAGAATGTGATTAATTGGGACAAAATTCAGAACCCTTCTTTCATAATTGGTGTCAGTGCATGCATCAATCAAAAAGTCTATAGCAGAATATTTCAGTTGCACACATACTTGAAAAAAAATTACAAGACGGGCCCCTATATATATCGTGCCAGAAGACTAAAGCAATAAAAAATAATGTTTATTATCAAACGAAATAATATTTCATATTTTTTGTATGTTTGTGTATAGATGCACAATATTCTACTTAATGTAGATATCGATATCATTCCGGCTAAAGGACATATAGAGATATTAACAATGCTAATCAATATCCATGTAGTTTACATAGGTTACATGAAAAGTACGTGACACAAAATCCCTTTCACTTGTGTTCGCTTAATTGTCAAAAGCTTATAATAACAGCTTAGTGATAACAAATCAAATCCACATTGATTGGATTAATATCAAGCTTATTAGAAGAAGCATATAATTCAAGTCTCAACACAACATAATCATAACAATTGCCTTATTTCTTTTCTTATTTTCTTCATTGTATTTAGTGATTATTCTAGAATTAGTGACATGTTCAATAGTACAGGAATATGTCTTGTCTGTTATTTGATTCCTTCTTATCCTTTCTAGGTTTTAGGTCATTCTTTGTCATGTACATAGTATAAAAGGATGTAATCATTTGATGACAGAAAATATACAGAAATTCATTTTATCCTGCATACCTCTTTGTTCCTCTTATGGTATTAGAGCCTTTAAGGTTCCATGGCCACCACACCTAGCACTTCCTCTGGTGAGGAGGATCCCCCACCTCCTCCACTAGCTCCACCTTTCTCAGATCCTAGCCAAAACTCATCCAGTCCCTTTTATATTCACCCTAGTGAAAGCCCATCTTCCATCCTTGTTACTCCTGTACTCACAGGACCCAACTTTAAGTGATGGTCTCGTTATGTACGCATGGCTCTTGTCTCCAAAAACAAGATGGGCTTCCTCACTGGCTCCATACTGATTCCTTCAGAAATAGACCCTATTTACCCTCACTGGGAACGCTGCAACACTCTTCTGATGTCGTGGCTTCTCAACTCACTTTCACCTTCCATTGCTCAGAGTGTAGTCTTCTTTGAGAGAGCCATTGACACCTGGACTGACCTCAGAGAATGATTCACATAAGGAGATATCCTTCGGGTTGCTGAGCTCTAGGAAGAAATTTATTCCCTCCAGCAAGGTAATCTCTCTATTACTGACTACTATACCAAACTTAAGTCTCTCTGGGAAGAGCTTGATAACTTTCACCCCTTGATTACTTGCCCCTACTCTGCAAAGTTATATCATCAACAGGATTTCATCATCCGTTTTCTCAAGGGCCTCGATGAACGCTTTGCCATGGCTCGATCCCTTACCTTCCGCTACTCGCGTGTTCTCCATGATTATTCAACACGAACGCCAGCATCCTGCCAGCACTAATGCTTACTAGCTTCGTGGAAGCTGGTTGGTTCTTCATCATATGAAAAAGACATGAGGTAGTGATGATGAGATGGAGAAATTCGAGCATAGGAGAGACAAGCTTGGAAAGGATCTGAGCACATTGAAGACGACTGGTTTGGCTAGATTGAAGGAAGGACTATTCCATTTGCTAATCGAAAAAGATAGGTCACCATCCACAAACAACATTACTACCAACACCATCAATGATTCAAAGCTTTGACATTTTAAATTATGACATTTATCAAGAAATTGTCTCTATGTTTTACATCAACAATACCCTTTTATTTCAAAAGATTCTAATGAAATGTGTGATGTTTGCCACTTAGCAAAACAAAAGAAATTACCTTATTCTCTTAGTACAAACAAAAGTTCTAAAATTGCACAAAGGTATTTTCAGGTTGAAGGAATAGACTACTTTGAGACTTTCTCTCTAGTAGTTAAGATGACCACAGTTTGTACTGTTCTCGCTTTTGCCTCAATCAATCAGTGGCACCTTCAACAATTAGACATCAATAACGATTTTCTTCATGGTGATCTTTCAGAATATGTATACATGGACATCCCACCTGGCTTGCCTGGTTATTCTTCCAATTAGAGTTACAAACTATGCAAGTCGCTCTATGGTCTGAAGTAAGCAAGCAAAAAATGGTATGAGAAGATCTCTCAATTATTATTGTCTTGTTGTTACAAACATGTTCATGTTGATCATAGCCTTTTTATTAAAAATCATGGGTTTGATTTTACTACATTAATCATTTATGTGGATAATATAGTGCTGACGGGCAATTATGTTCAAGAAATAGAATATATTAAGCGCACTCTTCATTCCAATTTCCATATTAAAGACTCGGGACAACTTAAATATTTATTGGGAATTGAGGTTGCTCATTCCACAAAAGGCATATCTTTATGTCAAAGAAAATACTACCTTGACCTCTTAAACCATATTGGCATGCTTGGTTGACTCTTCTAGATTCCTTAGGAACACAATTTGTGAGGAGTGTGGATGCTTCTGAATACATGAAGACTGGTCAGAAGATCTTTGAGCTTTTGGATAGCTTTGTTGAGGAGATTGGAGAAAAGAATGTTATTCAAGTGGTGACGGACAATGGAAGTAATTATGTGTTGGCGGGTGAGAATTCAATCATGCTTAATGAAGTTTTTTTATAGTTATAACTTTTAATTGTTACACTACTCATACAATTTTATTGATTTTGGTCTTTTTAGGTAAAACAAGTCATGAGACCAAGAATATTTTGGACTCCATGTGCTGCACATTGTCTTGACTTGATGCTAGAAGATATTGAAAAGATCCCAAAAGTAAAAAGGGTTATACAAAGAGGCATCAAGCTTGTAGGCTACATTTACAACCATACATTGGCTTTGAACACCATGAGGAAATTCACACAAAAAACTGAATTGGTGAGACATGGAGTTACAAGATTTGCTACCACTTTCTTAACTTTGCAAAGATTGCATAAGCAAAAGGCCAATCTTAGAAGGTTGTTTACTTCAGATGAATGGTTGAAGTCTAAGGTAGCTAAAGAGCCCAAGGGGAAGCAAGCAACAGATGTTATTCTTATTCCATCATTTTGGAATGATGTTGTTTATGCTTTAAAAGCTATGAGGCCTCTTGTAAGTGTGTTGAGGTTGGTGGATAATGAAAAGAAACCTGCAATGGGTTTCATTTATGAAGCAATGGATAGGGCCAAAAAAGCAATTCAAAGAGCTTTCAATAACAATGAAGGGAAGTATAAGGATATCCTTGCAATCATTGATAAAAGATGGGATTGCCAACTTCACCACCCTTTGCATGCAGGGGGTTATTATCTAAATCCGAAGCTCTTTTACACCAAATGAAGTGGTGGATGGCCTCTACAAATGTATTGATAAGCTTAGTGAAGATGATGATTTTGTAGTTGAAGTTCACAAACAATTGGTAGTGTATAAAAGGGCTAGAGAGAGGTTTGGTATGACTGCAGCAGTGAAAGCAAGGACTGAAATATCTCCTGGTAAGTGGAAAAATTCACTTATAAATTTGAATGATTAATTAATAATTTGTGTAAATGCTAATGCATATGAATTGCATTTTACAACTGAGTGGTGGAAATTATATGGAGGAAAAACACCACATTTGCAAACCATTGTCATTAAAGTTCTAAGTTTGACTTGTAGCTCATCAGGATGTGAGCGTAATTGAAGTACCTTTGAGCATGTAAGTAACTAACATTCATGTTTTTTAAAATTATGAAACTTTAGAAGCTGAAATTGAAACTAAGTAACTAGCATTCATGTTTTTTAAATTATTATAGATTCACTCAAAGAAGAGAAGTAGGCTTGAGCACCAAAAGCTTCAAGATTTGGTTTATGTTAAGTATAACCAAGCTCTTCTAGATCGCTTTGAGTGTCATGATGTGATTGATCCTATTGCTTTAAATGATAATGATGATAGCAATGAGTGGTTATTGGGAGAATCGGAAGGAGAAGAAGCTGGTAATGATTTGGATTTTGATGATGATGATGATTTGAATTGGTTAGATGTTGCTGAGGCAACTGGGGCTGGTGAACCTTTACAAAACACAAGGAGTCAAACACATATAAACAAGGCAGCAGCTGCACTTGCACCTACAAATGAAAAAGGAAAAAAGGTGGTGGAAGTGGAAGAAGAGAATGAAGAAGAGGGGGAAGAAGAGTACAATTCTAATGCTAGTGAGAGTGATGGATTTCAACAACACAATGATTTAGATCTTGAAGAGGATAAAGATTCTGATTAGTAATTTAGTATTAAGAAACTTGTATTTGTCTATTTGAATTTTAATGTCTACTTGTCTATTATTATAGTTACTTTAGGCTTTATGTTAAAGGGACTAAGGCTTTAAGTCCTTTATTTGCTTGACTTTCTACTAACTTTTGTTTAAGTAACTATGTATTCAGTTATTTTTCTGTTCTTGAACTTATATACATACATATTATAACATATATAGAAAGATATTATAATAACGGTCATCCCGCGCTATCCGTTATCCCAATTTTGGGGTGGGCCGCACTGCTCCGCTACGCCCGTCTTGACAACTATGCAAAACCAACTGGCCAATGTGCTTTCAAAGAATGGGGTGGCTAGCAGAATGGCTTAATGCCAGTCTTAGCACAATTTTATGTTTTGGCTTATGTAGTATCAACAACCTTCGCTAGTGGTCTCAAGATAAAGATCTTTCTTTTGGGATGAAACACCTGTTGCGCAAAATAAACATGAACAACACTTTACTATATTTTTATTGTTTTGTACTTGCAATTATCACTTACAAGTTACCACCACACCACATAGCTAACCACCCTTACGAAATTTAGAAAATTGTAATAATGGTAGAGTCATAGTCATTTACTCAACTTTTCTCAGCATATACTTCAAAAATCTCATCTACCTAAAAATGATTTTTTTAAAATAAACTAAGTATTGAAAATGGAAAACCCCATGAAGTCACTACACGTTATGTTATGACACGAGTCACGCAGTTAAATGACCTCCAATGAGATGCTGAATGGTGTTGACAACATGCATGCTGATAAAGGGGATCAAAGAATAACTTGAAATCAAATATGATAATCTCAATCCCTGTGAAAGCAAATGTAGGGTATGACGTGTCTACATATTTTCTCCTAACTGATACCATATTCTCCACCAAGAAGACACTAGTATCTTTTACAAAATTCCTAATAAAAGACTGAATCAGACTCATCAACATCTATTTATGGGTAACTACTCCTCTGTTTAATAACGTATTCTCCATTGAGATAGTTACTTATCCCTTAACTAATTATTACATTTGAGTCTCACTCTTGATGTTTTATTCCCTCTTTGATTTTTTTTGTTAAAAGTAAGGAATGGGGTGGTATGTGAAGGTGTCCATTTTTGTATGGAAATTGTTAAAAAATAGATTACCATACAAAGGAAAGGAAATTCAAGGGGATATTGACAAATCATGAGGAGACATGGTGTATGTAAACTACCTATTAGCTCATGTGTTTTTTTCTCACTTGCGGGCGTACAGATAGAGTAGTGGATTTTACATATGTCATTGTTTGCAAACACTTTTATACATGTGTTATAGAAGGAAAATAATTTCGAAGAATTTTTATATTCCTTCATCCTAGAACTATATATATAGCTATAGTATAAAAGTCGTATAACTCAAATGTGATTAAGTTATCCTAGTATTACACTAACAAAAATTAATGTAGTTAGTGCTAACTGCTAACCATTTGAATCTTCTATGCTAGAATCCATTATTTTGAGTTTGTATAAATGACCAAATCTTAATGCAAACAGTTCTGAAATCCTCAAATGACCCAAAGATCAACCATATAAAGAATGAAGCATGTAACATTTTTATTTCAATAAAGTATGCACTCATTAACCTCGGTACATATGATTTGTATCGCTTTAACAAAGAAAAGGTGCATGTTCAAAGAAAACCAAAATGTTGTCTCCAATTTACAGAACGTGCAAGAAGAAATGCTCCCATTAGCTCAAAGAAGCAATTGGGACAACCCGTTTATTGAATAACCATCCTCCCTTCCATTCTCTTCTTTTTTTCTTTTTTTTTGCCTGGCTTATCTGTATCCTTCCGAAGTTTCTTTTATGCATAGGAAGGCCTCCCCTTGTTTGTGTGCACCAAGAATATCATCTTTAACCCCCCTGTTATATGCACCTCGAAGTGGCAGTGAAAGAACCATACTCCTATCAAATGTTAGAATAGTTAATATGAAAAGATTGGATGTGCAATATATAAGATCAACCCCTACCTGCCATATAGTCGAGTTTTTCAATTTAGAAGTTAATAAAACTCAGATTTTGTGCCACATGAAGATTAACTAACACTACGGTGATCTGAAACCATGTAATAATTTCTTCAAAGGCAAGGACGGTTATGAAGGAGAGAACGTGACTTTTACCTCTTTCTCCTCAAATATTTTTAATGGAATTATATATGTAGACTTAATATTTTATGTATATAAAATCATTTAGTAATCTTGTACTTGTTTTAATTGAGAGTTGTGACTTGCATTATTTAGTCTTCACTCACCATTAGTATTAGTATCGGTATAGTATATCCTAATAAGGAACTTAAGTACCATATTAATTTCTTATTCTATTCAATGTGACACTCAACATTTTCTGGGTCCGTTCCTGGCTTCCATAAAGATTTTGAGTATTTTTTTGCTTACCAAGGTATTGGATTTAAGAATTAGATTTTGAGTATGAATTAGATTTAAGAATTTTTACCTGGGTTATCTGCTCTGAATCTGAAAGCAATCCATCCTCCAGTAGGAACTCCAATTGTGTTCCTCTCAACAGGATCCACAAGGTTAAAGTTATTTTGATTCGTTTTGGGGTCATAGTTTCCCACACCAGAGCCAACAACGGAAAAATTGAACCCATGAAGATGAACCGGGAGGCTCTTAGGAGCAATAGCTCCAGTATCCTGCAAAACAACATGAACAGTGGAATTGAATGCCAGCCTGTAAGCCTTGGTGTCATTTGTGGTTTGCGAAGCAACCACTGGTGGAGTCGCCGTGTAGTTGTAAACCTGAGAAGGGTTAATCCCAAATGTTGAAGTAATGTGCCTGAAGCAATGCAGTGGTTGGCATCACAAATGTCACATTGTTGATGGCAGCCACTACTCTACTCCCATTTCCTGCTCTACAAGATGGACAATGGTTAATCCCAAATCCAACAGTGAATAATCAACTGTTTGTGGAACTTTTGATAGGTATTTCTTGGAATTAAGGCTCTTAAGAGACTTATTGAAGTCGTTAGCAATTTGTGTTGCATTTCTTGGGGGAGGGATGGTGAAAAGTGTGGGGGTGGTGGAAAGAGTGCCAGTGTACTGCAATGTGGCTATAGCAGTCAAGTTATCCACAGATACCACTGGAGAATCAATGAAAGTACAGGCTACAATTGTGTATTAGCCAGAGGTTTTGTCAGCAGTTAAAAGGGCATTGGTGGTTTGGCCAGGGGCTATCAAAAGAGTGTCTGTCTTGAAGGGCTTTACATATGAGGCATCAACTTCAACCAGTGAGTGAATGGCCAGCAATTTTGTAGAAGAGCTCCTCATTGAGTGCAGCATTGATGATTCTCAGTAAGTAGGTCTTGCCACTTTCCACAGGAAGCTTGTACACATCTACTTATATCAAACCAAGAAGGGAAACCAAGCATACCTATATTGTTTGGTTATTAGGTGAATGATGGAAGCATCCTTGGAAATTAAGGTTTGTTGGCTAGCGTATGGGGAAAGAGAAAGGATAAAACCATGTTATTAACTCATTATTAATTTCTTTCATGTCACATAAATTTTGTAATCGAAATTAATCCACGTACGATAAGTTATTAACCTCCTTATAGTAATATAGTTAGACACATTTTTATTTGATAAATACAACTGTTTGAGGTATATTTAGTTGATTGGTTGTATTCTGAGGTTCATATAAAGTTTTTACTGTCGCAACACCATTGGTCATTTTGGGGCTGACTGGCTGAATCAGCTTTTTAGCTGCAGCTGCACGCTAGTGCTGAAGCCTGAAGTTTTACGCAATTTAACAAAAATGATTTTCATTCATTATTTAGGGCATTATAATTAGGGCTACTAAAAAAATTAGTTTTAAAAAAATAACTATAATTATAACCAGTTATAAAACTATAACCAATTTTATAGTTAATTACAATGAACGGATAGAATGCTAGCTGGTATAGTCTCGCAGATAATTGGGTTTAGTTATCATGCGAGTGGGCCTCGTCGTGGCGACAGGAGGACGACGTTCATCGTTGTTAGAGGCGTGGGTGCTAACAATACCTCCTCCCTCGAACACCACCTTGTCCTCAAGGTGGTAGGCTTCTTGTAATTCAGGCCATGGCTCCCAAGAAGTGTCTTCGGGAGGTTGCCCGACCCATTGGGTTAGGACCAATTGAGTTGGAGGAGATGTAGAAGTATCGAACTTGCTGTCCAGGATGCAAAGGGGGCATTGCAAGGGCTTATGGCCCATGATCTCCCGGGGCCAAGGTTCCGTGGCGGAGGGCGGAGCTCCGTGATGATGGCGCAACAAGGAGCAGTGGAAAACAGGGTGAATGCATGCTCTCGCCGGAAGTTCTAATCGGTACGCGACCTCACCTATTCAAGCCAGAATCTTGAAGGGTCCGAAGTAACGTTTTGATAGTTTCGAATGGTTGACTTCGGCAACTGAGCGCTGGCGGGTTGGGCGGAGCTTCACGTAGACCCATTGGCCCACAGAAAATGTTATATCTTCGCATCGAACATTTGCATATTTTTTCATGGAATCTTGAGCCTTTTCCAGTCTCTTCTGCAACTTAGCGTGCATAACTTGACGAGATTCAACTAGGGACTCAACAGCTTCATTGTTGGTTAAGCTGGGAATGTAATGGGGAATTGATGGTGGAGGTTTGCCATACATGACCTCAAACAGAGTAAGCCCCGAGCTAGAGTGTAGAGAAGTGTTGTAGCACCACTCTGCGAAAGACAAATAACAGAACCACGTTGACAGCTAGGAGTGAACGAAGCATTTGAGGTACTGCTCGAGGACACGATTCATTACCTCAGTCTGGTCGTCTGATTGTGGATGATACGTTGTGTTAAGCCGAAGACGAGTGTCGTAGATTCGAAACAATTCTCTCCAAAAGGCACTCGGAAACACAGGATCCCTATCAGAAATGATGCTCCTAGGGAAACCATGGTGCTTGCAAATGATGTCGAGGAATACCGTGGCAACTTTGAAGGCTGAGAACCCTGTGGGTAATGCTCCAAGATGCACCCCCTTGGAGAACCTGTCAACCACGACCAAGATGACAGTGAAGCCGTTAGAGGGCAGCAGATGGGTTACGAAATCCATGGAGATGTCTTCCCATACCCCCGTCGGAGTTGGTAGCAGTTGCAGTAGACCTGCCATGCGCCTAGTACTGGACTTATTCTGCTGACAAACCTTGCACTCTCGAATGAATTGCTTAACATCCTGCTTCATACCTTGCCAGAAGAAGCTCGATTCGAGACGATGCGTGGTCTTGGCTATTCCCAGATGGCCACCAAGTGGTGTGGCATGGAATTCTAGTAATAAGGAAGGAATGTAAGGATTGGTTTTATTCAACCAAATTCGACCGTTGAACAGCAAATAACCCTTACTAAGGCTGAACTGAGGATATGCTGAAGGATTCGCCTTAATGTTGCGTACCAACTCCCAAAAACTGGGATCATTCTCAAGCGTTTGTTGAATATCACGCATGAAATCCATTTGCGGCATAGAGAGGAGGAGCAATTGGCCTGAAGCAGGTGGCCGTCGCGAGAGTGCGTCCGCGACAACGTTAGCTGCACCAACCTTATACTGTATAGTATAGTCAAAACCAAGCAATTTGGAGAGATAGTAATGTTGCTACGGGGTCTGGATCACCTGCGACATGAGTTCCCGAAGGCTCTTGTGATCGGTGAGGATAGTGAATGGACGACCGAGAAGGTACTGCCGCCATTTTCGCACTGCCGCGATGATAGCATGAAGCTCCCTCACGTACGTGGAAGCATGTGACAAACGTGGGCTGAAATTCTTACTAAAAAATGCTAGTGGGTGTCCTTGCTGTATGAGCATAGCCCACATGGTGGTACTAGATGCATTTGTTTCCACCGTAAAAGGCTCGTTGAAGTTAGGGAGAGCCAACACCGGCGCACTGGTTATGGAGGTTTTGAGTTTGTCAAAGGCATCCTGCGACTCTTGTGACCATTCGAATGCATCCTTACAGAACAGATGGGTGAGTGGGGTTGCGATAGCTGCGTACTTCTGAATGAACTTCCGATAAAACCCTGTGAGCCCAAGAAATGCTCGAAGATCCTTGGCTGATGTTGGAGTTGGCCATTGGATGATGGCTTGAATCTTGGACGGCTCGGGAGCTACACCATTGCTGGAGACGACATGCCCAAGGTACTCTAGTTGGGTTTGAGCAAATAAGCATTTCGTTTGCTTTAAGTAGTACTGACCTCGTAGAAGAGCTTGGAAGATTATGTCGAGGTGCTGAACGTGGGATGACAGTGAGTCGCTATAGACGAGTATGTCGTCAAAAAACACAGCTGCTAAACAACGCAGGAACGGCGCGAGGAGGTGATTCATGGCTACTTGGAAGGTCGAAGGTGCGTTACACAAGCCGAAGGGCATAACGAAGTATTCATAGTGCCCATGGTGCGTTCGGAAAGCTGTTTTCTCTATGTCAGCTTCGTTCATGAGTATTTGGTGGAATCCTTGCCGGAGATCGAGCTTAGAAAACCACGATGCATGGCCCAGCTCATCCAACAACTCGTCTATAGTAGGGATTGGAAAGCGATTGCGAATCGTAACAGCGTTGAGGGGTCAATAGTCTACACACATTCGCCATGTGTCGTCCTTCTTCTTCACCAAAAGGACTGGAGAAGAGTATGGGCTCGTGCTCGTCCTTACTAGACCCGCGGACAACATTTTAGAGACTTGTTTCTCGATCTCTGACTTCTGGAAATGAGGATAATGGTATGGTCGTACATTTACCGGCGCCGTGGAAGGGAGTAGAGTGATACGGTTGTTCACCTTGCATGAGGGAGGTAGATGTGTCGAGGGCTGAAAGAGCTTATCATATCGGCGGAGAAGCCTTGCAACGGGTTCAGCCACAAGAGGAAGATGACTCACGGTGGAAGCTGTGGCATCAGCAAAAAAAAAACGCGTAAGTGAAATAAAGTTGAGGTCGAACCTATATGGATTAGGCATTTCACTTGGGCTGCTGAAGCAGGCTTAGGTCCAAGAGCTACGTCGGTGTGCAAGGATATCTCCTGGCCCAAATGGGTGAACCTCATAATGAAGGAGGTGTAGTCAGTCGTGATGGGCCCAAATTGTTTTAACCAATCTATGCCAAGCACTGCGTCTGCCCCACTGATCTGAAGTAAGTGGAAGGTGACCGGAAAGGAGTGGCCCTGGATCGAGAGCTGAGTATCAGGGCAGTGTTGGTTGCAGTCTAGGACAGACCCATTCCCGATGAGGACCCTCAGAGGACGTGTGGTTTCGACAGGAAGGTTAAGGAATTGCGCAACCCGTGCTTGAAGGAAGTTGTGGGTACTCCCACTGTCTATGAGGATGGTGAGGCGTGTGTTCTTGATAGTACCATAGACGCGGAATGTCTCCGATGATGGTAGGCCAGACATGGCATGAAGACTGATGTGGGGAAAGCCGGTGTCCATGGCGGGTTCAGAGTCACCTCCATTGTCCTCCAGGCAAGAATTTGGTGTTATGGAGTCAGGGTCGCCGTCATCTGGTGGCATAGCCCCCATGGTGGTACTAGATGCATCTGTTCCCATCTGAGCAGTAGTATTCGTCCCTTACAGCAATGATTAGGACTCCACTTATCATCACAGTTATAACACAAACCTTTCTCTCTACGAAACGACATGTCCTCCGGTGTACGTTGAACGTATGGTGGCTTAACTTTAGGGTTGAGGCTGGTAGAGGAACTTGATGGGGAAGGCTGGAAGGGCCGTTGGAACGAAGAACGTTTGTCGCGCAACTTATCTTCTTGTAGCTTGGCGAGGGCAGTGGCCTGCAAAAGAGATATTGGCTGGAGAGCCAACACCTCACGTCGGAGTTCTGGATTTAATCCAGAGATGAAACAGCTTAACAAAAATGGTGGAGGGAGTCCTACCACGCGGTTAGCCAATCTCTCGAATTCTGTTAAGTAGTCGTTAACAGAACCGCGTTGCACAAGCTTGAATAAAGCTCCCTTGGGATCGTCGTAGAACGTCGGAGCAAACCGTGATTCCAGAGCTTGAAGAAATCCTTACCATGACGTTATGAAGCCGTTGCTGAACATCCACTGATACCAGCTGAGGGCGGCGCCATCGAGGTAGAGTGAGGCTACGGTGATTCTCTCTTCCTCCGGCGTGTTCTGATACTGGAAGAGTTGGTTAATCTTGAAGATCCATCCAAGAGGATCATGACCATCAAAGCACGGAATATCGAGCTTAACGGAGTTACGGTGGTTGTTCGAGCTGCTAGGGGAGGGCTGGTTCTGGTGCGCATCACGCATCCTGAGGTGGTCCAGGATCGAATCCACTCTACCAGAGAGGTCTGTGTAATGTTCGGTGAGATTTGCTTGGCTGTTAGTGAGGCGTGCGATTGCATCTTCCAAACGTTCTGTGGTTGTATTCCTGGTTCCGTGATCAGCCATGGCGATGGCCGCGACGGCAGGTCGAACCAGTTGTCAGGTTGCGCGATGGTGCAGTGGTGGTGCAAGTGAAGGAAGGGAGAAGAAGTAAGTGCCCAAGTTCGAGGAAGGGCTCATCCTGAGATCTAAAGGTAGTGCTTATTCTCATATATTCCAAATGGTAAGATTTAGTCGTTTATATACTGCAAGAGTACAAGCACGAGGCACCTTAACTGCCATAACCGAATGCGTAACTAACTATAACAAACTAATAGGCATGTGTCTTATTGCTACTAATTTGCACGTGTTACTCATGGGTTTATAATGAACGAATAGAATGCTAGCTGGTATAGTCTCGCAGATAACTGGGTTTAGTTATCGTGCGAGTGGGCCTCGTCGTGGCGGCAGGAGGACGATGTTCATCGTTGTTAGAGGCGTGGGTGCTAACAATTACTTATGTGTGAATTGAAGTATGTAGCATATATAGTGATAGAGGCCGCCAAGGAACTAGAAGATGGTTACTTGTGCAGTTATGCACGGATGCTTAGATCACAAAATATAGTCTAGCTGCGAAATAGCTTTTCGGTCGTGCATCAGAAAACAGCTTGTATGAATTGTAGAGATCAACCATCCAGTTTATAGTTGATAACACATTGAGTATGATTAAATTTTAAATTAAAAATTATTTAATATTATAATAAGTTTAAATGATCAACGTTTATAGAGAATTAAAAATACCTTGAATCGATCTCAACAAAAAAAAAAACAAAAAATTATAGTGATTATAAAAAATGTAAAAATCATGATTTGTTTGAATTTGAAACAAAGATGGATAAATTTAGGGGGTGTATTGGATTAGGATTTTAAAAGATTATTTTGGCATAAGAAATCTTATGAATTTTAAAAGATTTTGTAAGAATGTAATGACTTTTAAATTTTTTTTAAAAGACTTTAATGATTGAGATTTTGTAGTTCAGATTTTAATGGATTTATAAAATATAAATTCACAAGAATTAGATGACATTATAGATTTTTAAGATTTTAAAAGGATATGTGAATTTTTAAAAAACATTCAAAATTATTGATAAAGATCTATGCATGAATTTTGTCTACTTAACACTTTAAATAAAACTCATCTTATACAATCAACCTTAAACATGTTAAGTAATAAATCAATTTCCCCTAGCATATTTACAAGTACAATAGGTTCATTCCCTTCACTCAACAATCATGTTAATATTATAAAAATTATACACCACAATGTATGCGAGTAGCATAGATACTTATAGTCATTCACAAAATAACAATCTCACTTACCAAATTAAAAAATATGTCTAACAATTGTTTTCCACCTCATTTATATATTTATTCACTTATACATAAGTCAACTTCTCGTGCTCATTAAAATTATATGTTTATTATGTTTATATATATTCATGTTCATTTATATGTGTATAAGCGTGTAATCAAGAAGCCACAAATTCAAAAAATTAAAAAGATCTCTCATATCACATGTTTTTAGGACATGTTGACCATTGGTTGAAAGAGAAAAAGAATTATGAATGTCTCACAATTACATAAAAGGGTTTTAACATATGTTTTGGATGAGTTTCAACATCGATTGGTCTAAACTGATGTTGAAACGACCATCGTTAAAAGTAAGCATTTTTTAACATTGATTTTAAAATCGATGTTGAAAATCATTATCTGCATCGGTTATGGCTAAAACTGACATAAAAATATAGCCAAAATTATATATTCTGAAATGTTTTCTTACATTGTTTATAAAAAATTAATGTTAAAAGTCGTATATAACATCAATTTTTGATAAAATCGACGTTAAATGTGTTATACCACATCGGTTTTGGTCAAAACCAATGTTGAATACAACATTTGTTTTGGCTAAAACAAATGTAGTATAACACATTCAACATTAGTTTTAGACCAACCGATATTGTTTCTGCAAAAAAAGTTAATATTTTATTTGTTTTTATAATAAACCAACCTGCAAATTAAAACCAGAACCAACTCAAACAGTTTGTATAATAATAGTATATATATATATATATATATATATATTCAAATTATTATCAAATGAATAGCCTGCAAATTATATATAGAGACAAAAACTAGAATTTTGTGCAAGAGGGTTAAGTCAAATTATTTCCATGATCTCTTAATTAAACTTCATTGTCATGGTATCAACCACGAATTATACTAAAAATAACAAGGTAAAGTTTTTTTGAATAACCTAACTAGGATATTGAACAAAGCGATAAATATTTTGTAGTAGTGCTTACCGCTTTTAACAAAAAGATAAGTAATTATGTGTGATGGAAAAATAAAAACATGTCAATTGAATGGAAAAGAAAGAAAGAATGTCTCATTAAATCTCAAGGGTTTGGGTGTTGCTTAATGTGTATTGTCCGTTGAAAACTCTTATAAATCCATTAAAATTCATCCTAAGAAAAAATTCATCAAAATTTATATATTTTTGAATATTGGAAAGTCTTTTTAAGTTGTAAGAAATCTTAATTAAATACTATCAGAATTTATTAAATTTATTAAAAATATTAATAGTCTTAATTGAATATTACAAGACTTATTTCTATTATTTAAAAATTTTAATTAAATATCTAAAAAAAGTTTATAAAAAAATCTTTTAAAATGTTAATCGAATACAACATCTTAACTTTTAGGCCTCTTATTCTATATCTGTCTTTTATCCCCATGTTACTCTTTGTCTATCTGTTTGGGCATGTAATAGACTAACACAAATGTGACACATGGTGGTTTACTAAGTAATTAGCAATGTTAAAGAAAGTAGATAACTATGGATTTAGGTTTGTGGTCAACTTGGTTTTGAAATGAGTCTACGTCATGCACTTAGTTGATGGCACAAAGATAGTAGGTATTTTTAGTCTTTGAAGCATTTAAGAGATTGATTGCGGGTAAAGTCTAGACCAAAAAAATGAAAAGATGGATCATCTGTTATTTTTATTTTTCTTAATCTATAATCATTTTTATTTGGGTCATTCAATCTTAATTAGGCATTTAACTTTGTAGACGTTAGTTTTCTAAAATGGGGTTTGTCAAAAGTAAATAAGTGCACTGCTGAGTACATATAACTTATTTACTTTTGAACAAACCGATTTTAATTCACTACAAAAGGTAAAAGTAAATACAGTTTTACACTTTACCTGGTATCATAAATAGATTGTTTGGAAAAGCATTGCGGTCCTTAACATCACCTTTAGTTGAAGTCAAAAACATCACCTTTAGTAATTTTTCTTCAAATCAATTCTACATACATCTTAAATCATGATTTTGACTGAACCAAATTAATTTTGTTACTTTTGCAGTGAAAAAAACAACTCACTGTATACATTAAAAAATATTCCCTTAATTTAATATAATTAATGATATTATATACTTTAATATAGTATTTATATATATTTTTTGTAATTGCGTACATAAAAGTGACTAACACAAAAAAGAAGTTATCAACATAACTTTTATCAAATCAATTTACTTTAAATTCACTTTTAATCAAGGCAAATGTTAATATTAGAGCATTGATTAAAAAAGTAAAAAGGAAAAATATTTTTATTGAAATGCAAAAAATAAAAAGACCCTTTCCTATTATTTAAAAATGTACATTTATATGATTTTGAATAAAATATCCAAAATTAAGCTTTGACTAAAAATGCTAACTTATCTAACTTTTTTCGTTAGGTTGAGGTGTTTCCCTTGGCCTTTCCATACCAAGTCACCAAAAAAAGGTGAAGAAACATATTTTTTGTTTTTTGGATTTTAAAGTATTTGTTTCAAAAACAATTTTCAAAACGTAATAGATTTTGGATAAGAAATTAACACTTGAATGTTGTGAAACTACATTTTAAAGTAAGTATTTATTTTTCTTGTCCAACCAATTTATCTGTTTAACATATGGTTTCTTTGTTATACATTTGAAATATTCTTTCGTATTGGGTAATTTGAAACTTACACTACTACAAAAGAAACATATAACGACGGTTGTAAAGGATATTCAAAGACGATTTTAAATCGTCTTTAAAGTCAACGTCGTTAAATGTTTTAACACTCAAGGACGGTTCTATAAAAAACGGTCTTAGAAAATAATATATTGCTAAGATGGTTCATAATTAAAAACTGTCTTAGAAGAGTATCTTTTTAAAACAGTTCTTCAAATAATCATTTTAGAAAGATAGTTTTCTAAAAATGTTAATCGTCTTAGAAAAATATTTTTCTAAAACGATTTTTAGCTATGAACCGTCTTAGAAAAATATCTTTCTAAGACGGTTCTTTGACAAACCGTCTTAGATAGTCTTTTTTAAAGAAATTATGAAAATATTATTATTAAATAATTATATATATATATATACATTAAAAAATATTATTTTCTTTATATTTTTATATATCAAGAAATTTCATATTTCATACACAGCAACGTATAAAAATTTCATATTTTTAAATAAAAAATTTATACAAAACTGCAGAATAAAAAATTTCATATGGTAACCTTTGTTACTTACATACTCCATACTGAAATTGTCAAAAAAAAATTAATAACAATAATAAATGGTGAATATTGAATAAGCAGAAGTACTTGATATTGTGTTATTCACATTCAACTGCATAACTATGAGGGTTGCAATGGGAGCAGTTACTATGAGTCCTAACCTAACTATCATGAATCTATAGGCCACATTATAATGTCTTATAATACTTGTTATGGAGTTAACTTCATATTCCTTATACAATTAGTAACACTATTTTTTTTGGCTAAAAATTGATGGTGGGTGGGCTAACTACAATTATCGACATTTAAGCCTAGACATATATTTATTACACCCAAAGGAATTATAATTTAAAAAACATGTTTTTATAGTAATATGGCATGTTATTAAGTTTTGTGCTTAATTTTAATTTTCCAATTTCATTAAATAACAATCATATTTAAAAAAAATCGGTGACTTGATGAGAATTCAATCATAATATTTAAATAGAAAAATTAAGAGGTGCCAAAATATAAGGCTTCTTTAAATTGAAAAATCTAGAGCTTATTAACTTTGATAGAAAACTTAGAAGGGATAAAATTATGAGGTAGAAAGCTAGGTGTAGAGATAAAAATAAGAGGTGCCAAACCTTTTGCTTTACACTGTGTGTATGCATTAATTCCTCTACTCCAAGCCAACTATATGATCAGTGTATTAAATATGAATTGTGAAACTCAACCTTCACTTTACCTCTTCTATTCTCCCTGCACACAAAGGAATAATATTGTTACTGCACGCTTTCAATTTAGGGTTAAAGACATGCAAAAACTGTGCCTAGCTAGTGTGTAATAAATATATGCCTAGGCACTTTAAATGTTGAAACACTAGAGTGGCTACATGTACTAATAGAGATTTTGTTTTTTTTTATGTGAAAGTACTACTACTACACTAATAGAGATGCTTTATTGATCTATAAAATATCCTTTGAAATCACACTGCACTTTCAAAAGATGAATGACATAGACTAATTAAAAATGGTATTAAGTAACATGTTATCACATGACAAGCGTAAGCAGCAAACAAGTGCTATGAAAATTAAGTAACAACAAGGACCAAAGCTAAAATATTGAATATTGCAAGGACTATTTTAATTGTGAGTAGTGATTTAAACTAAGCATATATTAAGCTAGCAGTAGTCCCACTCCCACATCATGTTGAGGCATAAGAAGTAGTCCCACATCTATATCATCAGTTTAACAATGGCAGTTCTCTAAATAAGTCTCACATCGATAGATACCCTCATGTCCTGCACTGAGGCTTGAATTATCAGTTATTAAATCATTTTACCTATCATGGAGTCCCACGTCGATAGAAATATGAGGGGAATGCACTTTCCGCTTTATAAAAGGGGTATCTCTCGCGTCCAGGGATGCCTAAAAGCGAGCATAACATCACAGTAACTAGTCTAAAGTTTCTGAAAAATCTTATTTTTAAATCTTAATTATTTTTTAAAATTTTATAATATTATATCATTTTCAAAATCTATTTTTATTTTTATTTAATATTTAATATTATATCTTATTTTGTTATCTAAAATTATTTTTAAAGGTATTAGACGATTTATGTTCTAATATTTGTTTATAATTTATTTTAAAATAATAAATTACATGATTTTAATCATGAAAAAATTAATTCAAAAATAATTTTTTAATGATTAAAATATTTATTTATCAACACAACTTAAATTCAACATAGCACATAACATTGATACAAAAATAACATTGAGTTAAAAAATTTTATTTTTTTATTTTTATGATCAAAATTTTCTTAATTATGTTTCACTTGGTTTGTTTGAAATTGTTGATGAACTTTTCTTGTATGTATATTGTAAGTATGTAATTGCAAATTAAGGTTTGAGCACATCAAATACTCTCTTCACATCTTTTTTTGTCTCTTTTTGACATTTTATAAATAACTTTCTTTTATCTCCTTGTGGCATTGAGATTGAAGGAAAGGTTTGAGACTAGAACTATTGGGAGGCTTATGGAACACAATGGAAGTGTTTTGTGGCATTGAAGGAAAGGTTTGAGAATTTTGAGAATCTGGTGGTAGTGACAAGTAGGGAATGAAATGAGGAATTTGAGAATTTTCGTACATTGATGGAGGTGATAGTGACAAGAAAGAAAACAACGGCAGAGGATGTTTATAATTTATTTTAAAATAATAAATTACATGATTTTAATCATGAAAAAATTAATTCAAAAATAATTTTTTAATGATTAAAATATTTATTTATCAACACAACTTAAATTCAACATAGCACATAACATTGATACAAAAATAACATTGAGTTAAAAATTTTAATTTTTTTATTTTTATGATCGAAATTTTCTTAATTATGTTTCACTTGGTTTGTTTGAAATTGTTGATGAACTTTTCTTGTATGTATATTGCAAGTATGTAATTGCAAATCAATGTTTGAGCACATCAAATACTCTCTTCACATATTTTTTTGTCTCTTTTTGACATTTTATAAATAACTTTCTTTTATCTCCTTGTGGCATTGAGATTGAAGGAAAGGTTTGAGACTAGAACTATTGGGAGGCTTATGGAACACAATGGAAGTGTTTTGTGGTATTGAAGGAAAGGTTAGAGAATTTTGAGAATCTGGTGGTAGTGACAAGTAGGGAATGAAATGAGGAGGAATTTGAGAATTTTCATACATTGATGGAGGTGATAGTGACAAGAAAGAAAACAACAGCAGAGGATGTTTATAATTTATTTTAAAATAATAAATTACATGATTTTAATCATGAAAAAATTAATTCAAAAATAATTTTTTAATGATTAAAATATTTATTTATCAACACAACTTAAATTCAACATAGCACATAACATTGATACAAAAATAACATTGAGTTAAAAATTTTAATTTTTTTATTTTTATGATCGAAATTTTCTTAATTATGTTTCACTTGGTTTGTTTGAAATTGTTGATGAACTTTTCTTGTATGTATATTGTAAGTATGTAATTGCAAATCAAGGTTTGAGCACATCAAATACTCTCTTCACATCTTTTTTTTGTCTCTTTTTGACATTTTATAAATAACTTTCTTTTATCTCCTTGTGGCATTGAGATTGAAGGAAAGGTTTGAGACTAGAACTATTGGGAGGCTTATGGAACACAATGGAAGTGTTTTGTGGTATTGAAGGAAAGGTTTGAGAATTTTAAGAATCTAGTGGTAGTGACAAGTAGGGAATGAAATGAGGAGGAATTGAGAATTTTCATACATTAATGGAGGTGATAGTGACAAGAAAGAAAACAACGGCAGAGGATGTTGTGAATTTTCGTTTGAAGGAGGTTGTTGGTAGTTTTGCAAAAATTGATATAAGCTTGTCGTTTAATTCATTTGGATCCATATAACAAGGAACAAACAAAACAAGATTCAAAATAGGAATTGTGGGGAAATTGAGAAAGACAATGGGAATAAGAATAAGAATGTGAAAAATGACCCAATTTATATGTAATACTATTTCTAAAATCTTTTAGTGTGAAAAGTCCCTTCAAAGTCAAACTAATACTAGATTTGCAAATGCATTTGTGTTGTGTGTAAACGGTTAAAACATTCAACTAACATTCACTGAAACACCACCCCCTACCTCACCCGACCCCTTCTCAACCCCTCATCCTCTCTCATCCCTCATTTTTTTCCCTTTCCTTCTCTCCCCCCCCCCATCCTCTCTTTTTTCTTTCCCAGTCCACACCCTTCCTCCACCCTTTCCTTCTTTTGCCACCCACGCATTTTGTTCCCCTCCATGCACCATTTCCTCTTTGTGTCGCATCGCTCCTCCAAGCCTTACGAAGCCTTATTGTGGTGAATAGGGGGGGGGGGGGAATGGGCCTAAGAGGAATCTTTCTCCTTCCTTCAAAGCTCCATTTGTTTTTGTTGCTAGTAGTTGCTTCCTGTAGATGTTGGGGGGGGGGAGTAAAAAATCAATTTTTTAATCATTGCATACATTGGAAGTTCTTGTAGAAGAACTAGATCTCAATGTTCTTGTAGAAGAACTAGATCTCAATGTGGAAATCCAACAACTTGCTCCAATAATGGATCTTAGAAAGATAATATCTTGAAGTTAAGATCTTCTTAGAAGAATATTTATTGGAGATGCTCTTAGTCTAACCATTCAAAATCGAAGAATTGCTTGTTCATACTAATTATTGCAGTTTTTAACCAGTTGCATCGGTTTTCTGCCGATTCCATTATTGAGAGGTTTTATAGTCTTGTAAAATCAGAGGATAGGCCGATTCATGGTTTAACCAATTGAACCGGCCAGTCCGATTCAATTTTCAAAATCTTTATTGGCATCACCAAAAGAACCAAGTACTTTATAATTATACACAACAAAATATTAGAATGTACATTACAGAACAATATAAGATATATATCTCATGATTCAAAGTATGAATAAGTTAAATAACCAACCAGAGTTGTATAAGAACATCCATGATGTTTCATTTTAAAAAAAATCCATGATATGAACAAGAAATAAAAAAATAATCTTCAAAAAGTATTCCAAGAACACAAAAATAAGAGTCAAATTATGTCAGCAAAACAAGCATTGAGATCATAGGAGCATGGCTAATCAAAGTCACTTTCAGAAATAGGAATTGTATTTGGACTATGAAAATTGCAAAGCTTAGGAGGTGTAGTTTTTACCTCATACACTTGCCTTAGGTCCTCTCCAACCCTAGTTGTTCTAGATTAACTAATTGTGAATCAGCTAGTCTAATAAGGGGACTTGTTATTTTCACTTGTTTTATATTCCCACTTTTCGACTTTTTTTTGACAAAAATATCCTTTTGATAGAAAAAAGTTTATGTCATGTATCTTGAGAAGAATATACTCAACTGAAACTTAACATAATGTGAGGGTGGATAGAGGTAAAATAGGAATTTAACAAACAAACATAAGTTGGGGGTACTAAGAAAAAGGAGTGCGGGAAAACATTTCCCCCAAATCAGCTTAATTTGACCGATAGGCCTAAATCAACTAGCAGACCCAAGCGACCTAAATCAACAAATAGAAAGGACAAAATTAAAAAAATTCACTATATAAATTAAAAAAATGTTTACTACCTAGAATGGCTAGTTGACTAGTTGTATTAATTTTTACTTCTAGTGACTGACTTGTGAAACAATATATTTAATAGTCTGAATTAGTTTCTATATACAAAAGACAAAATATTTATGCACAGAACATATAAAGAGTTTTTAATATTGCTACCAAATCATAAATTATCATGTATGATTAGCTTATTAGATTTTATGTTAACTAGCTTAAAAGTCGTTTTTACCATGATTTACTATTGTTTGACTATATTGATAATTAATAAAAAAAAATAAAATGTATATTTATTATGTATTTCAACTTCTTAAATTTATTTACTACTTTTTACAAAAATAGAATAAAAACTAAAAAATATTTCATCTACCATTTTAGATTGAATTGTATGAGATCATCTTTAAATTTAAGCCAAACTAAATGCATATTAAAAAAAAAGGTGATCCCAACATAGTCAAATAAAAGTAATCACGTGAATCAAATCATATCACACGATGTTCAAGGACTCATCGATGACGGCAACGCCAGGGTTCTTGCCAGATTTCCTCGGCATGACAACAAAGAACTTCAACCTTAATACGTGATGGATCAGAGTAAGGATTCAACAACTTGTTGATTCAAAAGAATACCAAGAGGTTGATAAATTAAAAAAAATCTCAAATGTTCTAATTCAGTGTCAGTTGTCACAAGAGGTCTTATCTACATATAAATAAGAAAATTCCTAATGTGACAAAACATTAAAGTAATAAATATCAAAATAACAAAAAGGTTCTTACTTAATAAAAATTGCAAAAATATCCATAAAAAGAAAATGTCATTTTGACCCTTCAAATGATGAAATTTGACTAAAATATCATGAGAAATCATGCTTTCATAAGTGTACTTGTTTATCAAAAACAAACATTGTTGACTTTGTTGGTCAACTTGACTTAACTATATGCGCACTACATAAGATGCAAAATTCAGGCTTTCAAATAAGTCATGTGAAGCCTAAATCTTCTTTCTCTTCACACCCTATACTTCACTAAACTTACCACCCTTTTTCATGACCAAAGGCCCATCCACTTGAGTCCTAACAATCTAAAATTTATCAAAACCCACATAAAATATGACATACATAAACAAGCTACTAACATAACAAACTATCATTTCAAAATTAACTACTTAACTATAGACACTTAAAAAATTAATTAATATTATAATCTAAATAAAAAAGCTTAATCAAGCATTATGAAAATTATTGTGTTACAAAATTTATTGAAAATGACAAACTTTGGTAAATCCTCATCCTTTAATGATTTTTAATCCTATTTTTTAGTTTTTAATAAAACTTAATCAATTAGAAAGACTTTGTTAGAGAGTGTGTTCTTATTACTTCTCACAATTATTTATAACAAAAAAAAATATCTTTAAATATATAAAATATATTTTGAATTTACAATGAATAATTTAAATTAGAATTTCAAATTATTTTTAATTATAGACAATTTCTTAAAAAAAAAATAGAAAATTTTAATTTAGTGATGAAGATTAAAGATTGTAAACTGAAAGGAATAGATAGTTTAAAATATGATACAAATGAAGATAAAAACATATAATAATGGAAGATAATTCTTTAAAAAAATAGTTTGAGATAATTGAGAGAATTTTTTTCGGCTAGTTGGTAGCATGTGAACAATACTTATATACATCTATAAGAGACCAAGAAGAAGAAAAATTTAAAAATATCTAATTGAAAGAATGAAAAAATAGCAATTTTACTATTCAAATTTATATTATAGTATTTTTTGTTAAGAAAATACTTTTTGTGGTATTATTAAAAAATTACCTTTTAAATTTAAACAGACAAGAACACAATTTTCATTCTAATTTAATAATACTTTTTGTGGTATTATTAAGAAATTACCTTTTAATTAATTATTCATAGTTGTTTTTTTTATTGTAGTAAGTTATTATATACATGAATAAGGATGCATACTGGGTAAAAGGGGATGTTTCATTTTCATTCTCGAAAAGGAAAAAAATCAATGGGTATCTAATGTTATTACTCTTAGAGAGAGAAGATAAAAAAAATTTAGAAATATGATAAATGATTTAATATTTAAAAAAAAAACAAAAAATAATGAATATTAATGAAGTATTTGTCTATTTGATTATGAGTGTAAAAAAAATTGATACTGAAATGTACATGACTCTTATCGAAACGAAATATCCCCTTATACCCAAAATGTGTCCTTATTCATGTATATAAATAAACACTTACCTAAAAGAAATAAAGGACAGAAGATACACGAGACCACAGAAGACCATTATTGGACAAATCGTGACGTGATTGGACGCAGCTACTTTCGTGATATACACACACAGCACTGTTTTCGGTGATACATTATTTAGCGCTTTGGTGTCTATAGTATTGCTCGTATTTTGTGGTAAACGTTCACTCTCCAAAAAGGTGCAAACCCCCCCTCCTCTTTGTTAATAAGATTCCTCTTTGTTAATAATATTGTACTTTTCTGCACTTCCGTGCATTATTCTTCGTATATTCTTCTCCTTCTTTCTTCTCATCGTATCAGTTTTCGGTTTGGTGGGTCTCTTGAAATCTTTTAACTAATATTGAATTATTGGTTTCTTGATACATATTCATATATTATTGTAGAATATGAGAAAACTTAGATATAGTTTTTCTCTCTTATTTATCAAAAGATAGGTTATGCACACTGAGGGTGTAAAATAAAATAGTTTTATACGATTATTTAGTCACAAACCATCCTATAGGTGTTTCTTGTAGTGTTCTTCTGTTAGACCTTAGAAGTGTAATTTCATTTTTCTAAGAGTACAAAGACACACAAGTAACTCCATCTAATGGAATTGTATTTTGATTTTTCTTTGCATGTAATTGTTTCCATCGTAAGCATGGTCCACAAATTTAATCATCTTGACGTCAGTCTTAGTAGTTGTTTTTTGCTTTGAACTGTATGTTATTTGATTTTTTTTTGTTTTGTATTCAGTTTTTTTCATCATATGCCATGAATTTTTGTATTATGTGATACCATCAACTCTACCTTCATTCATGGCAGAAGGGGGCTTTTGGGGGGCGGGGGGATTGAACCCGTATGCCAAAAGCTCCCAATTTTACAAACTTGTATGCTATTAGAGATCTCCTTTTCTGTAAGTGTTTACACTTTTTGTTATAGTGTGAAAGTGGAATGTGCATTCCCACATATGGTGGTATCTATCGTTTCTGTTTGGTGTTGCTATCATGCAGCACTCTTTTTGGGTGATTGTGGTATCATTACGCGCATGCTGCAAAAAGGACCAAAAAATTAATGAATTTAGGATATCTTATTATGACACGCAATTTGTTGTTGAAGTTCTAAATTAAGGGGTCCACTACTCCACTCGTGTCTATATAAGATTCTATCGTTGTTCCTGTTTTTGTTAATTCCAAATAGCCCAATTGGCCAATTCAATTTACAATTGTGTCACTTGGTTTCTATGATGATTATCTGTCTATTCATTTATCTTAAGAAGTCAACTAATTTTTTGTAGGAGAGTGAGCCTTTGAAGATATAACACAGAAAAAAAGAACCAGCTAATAGGGAACTGCATCGACACTATGGCAGAAGATGACATATATACACAAGATGGGACCATTACCATCTCCAAAAAACCTGCCAACAAGAAAAAGACTGGAAATTGGAAAGCTTGCTATTTTATTCTTGGTATTGGTTTCTTTTATTTTATTTTTTTTGTTAATTTTTATCTTAGAAACTATGTTGTCTAAGCTTACATAATATGTCTGAAGTTTAGTACATATGCTTGTACTAAAATTTCAGGATCCTAAGATGTTGAGTTTTTAATTAAACCATGTGTGGCAGGAAATGAATGTTCTGAGAGATTGGCATACTATGGTATGAGTACAAACCTGGTGAACTATCTTCGGGAGCGTTTCAACCAGGGAAATGCAACCGCTGCAAATAATGTCACAACCTGGTCAGGCACATGCTACATCACACCATTGATTGGAGCCTTTCTAGCTGATTCATACTTGGGAAGATACTGGACAATTTCCAGTTTCTCAATTGTCTATGTTATTGTAAGTTTAGAGATTTTTTTTTTCTTGTTTGTTGAGTCCCCATGTTATGCTAAAGGCATTTAGTTTTCACTCTTCTGACCTCAGTTTATATTTTATTTTAATGCCTATTAAGTTCAAAGATGAAAAGAATCGATGTTTTGATTAACATGTAAAGCTTGTTTGGTGCTTATTCATGTCTTTATGTCCTATATTACTCTTGCAGGAAAAATCCAAACTGTTTAGGTTCTTGACTTTATTTTATTTATTGATTTTCCTGAATTTTAAGCCAATCAAATTCCATTCATGTTGCTTTCAACTCAATTGAGGGAACAATATGTTCAGTTTCACTTTGGTTTGAGAACAATCTGATATCAACAGTTTTATCTTCTAACTTTCTTTTCTATCTTTTAACAGATTTTATTTATTCCATTTGAAATTTTAAAGTGATTTCAACTTTTGCTATATTTGAACTGCCTTTCGAAGCCCTTTAATGAATAATGAATGGATAACACAGCAAGAAATAACTTTTTTAATAAATGTTTATTTACTATGCAGGGGATGATACTCTTAACATTGTCTGCTTCTGCCCCTGGACTAAAGCCATCATGTGATGCTAATGGTTGCCATCCAACATCTGCACAAACCGCAACTTGCTTCATAGCACTCTACCTGATTGCTCTTGGAACTGGTGGTATCAAGCCATGTGTCTCAGCTTTTGGTGCAGACCAATTTGATGATTCGGACGAGAAAGAGAAAATAAAGAAGAGCTCTTTCTTCAATTGGTTTTACTTCTCTATTAATATTGGTGCTCTTGTTGCTTCCTCAGTGTTAGTTTGGATACAGATGAATGTTGGCTGGGGATGGGGTTTTGGAGTTCCTGCTGTTGCAATGGTCATTGCAATTATATTTTTCTTTGGTGGTAGCCGGCTCTACAGACTCCAAATACCTGGAGGCAGTCCCCTTACAAGGATTTGTCAAGTAATAGTTGCAGCCTTGAGGAAAATCGGTCTTCAAGTGCCCAATGATAAATCTCTTCTTCATGAGACAATAGATCTAGAATCTGTCATCAAAGGGAGCCGCAAGCTTGATCACACAAACCGCTTCAAGTGAGTTATAAAAGAAACTTCTACTATTCATATCTTTATATTATAGTCATCATCAGTCATAAAATGAAATATTCATATGCTATTCATTTTCTTTTGTTTGGGCACAGTCTTCATTTACTATTCTAACTTTTACGTGTAGGATATAGATATTTATATTATAGTCAACAAAAAGTACTATCTTGTGATTGTCTCATTAAAATAATCAATAATCAAATCAACTAATAAGTAATAACTTTTGGAGTAAATTATATTGACATCTCTTGAGATTTCCTGTGATTGCACAAAACCCTCCTATTTTTTCTACCCCTGTACTAGCCTCCCTTAATTGTTTGAAAAATATTACACTAACACTCTTTCACATTACTCTAATCTCCTTTGAATAACATTACATTGTGTTCCACTATGAGGAAGGTTGTTGTAAAAGTTAAAAAAGCAGAGACAATTTTTGCAATCTTACGAAATCTGAGAAGGTGCAAGTATAATTTACTCTGACTTTTATTGTATAAGCATTTTTTATTAGACTTCACCATAAGCATTTGTTGTTACACTTTCACCCTAAACTTTGATTTATATTATGCCTCTTCTGATCACAAAATATGCTGATTCCATCTAGGTGTTTGGATAAGGCAGCTGTAGAGACCGAATCTGATCATACCAAAGACTTGTCAAATCCTTGGAGGCTTTGCACAGTAACACAAGTTGAGGAACTCAAATCAGTAATCTCATTACTCCCAGTTTGGGCATCATTGATTGCCTTTGCAACTGTGTACGGTCAAATGAGCACCATGTTTGTTCTCCAAGGCAACACAATGGACCAGCGCATTGGTCCTCACTTCAAAATCCCATCAGCATCCCTCACCATTTTTGACACCCTAAGTGTCATCTTCTGGGCTCCGGTGTATGACCGCTTCATTGTCCCATTTGCAAGCAAGTACACTGGCCACAAACAAGGATTCACACAACTCCAAAGAATGGGAATTGGCCTTGTGATCTCCACTATAGCCATGGTTGTTGCTGGCATTCTAGAAGTCTATCGCCTCGGCATAGTCAGGAAAAACAACTACTATGATGTTGAGACCATCCCCTTGTCAATCTTCTGGCAAGTACCACAATATTTTCTTGTTGGATGTGCAGAAGTTTTCACCAACATTGGTTCCTTAGAGTTCTTTTATGGTCAGGCACCAGATGCTATGAGAAGCCTTGGTATGGCTCTCTCACTCACAACTAATGCGTTGGGAAATTACATTAGCACCCTTCTTGTCATTATTGTAACTAAGGTTACCACAAGACATGGTAAGCTTGGTTGGATTCCAGACAATCTAAATAGAGGTCATCTTGACTACTTCTACTGGCTTTTGACCGTTCTCAGCTTTCTCAATTTCCTTGTGTATCTCTGGGTTGCAAAGAGGTACAGGTACAAGAAGGTAGCTGGAAATGCTCATTGAAGATAATAGCTTGAGGTTGGACAGCTCTGTTTACTTGCTGAAGATTTTTTTTTAGTATTTTTATATCCTGGGATTTGCATTAATTTGTATAGATTTGTGGGTGTATTTATTGTTTTAACTTTCATGTTCATGTTTGAGATTTGGTTGTTGCTACGCTCCCCCAGCACAATTGCTAGTACACCCAACACAACACATTTTGTCCTTTGTAAAATTGATACGGATTGGTCAATCCATAAGTCTCATACGAAGGCTTACGGATTGCCTAATCTGAAAGTGGTCCATATGATTTTTAATTTTTTTTTTCAAAAATATGTTTTACAATTGCTAGTACACCTAGCACAATAACGTGATTCTCGTTTTGTCCTTTCGTAAAATTGATACGGATTAGACAATCCATAAGCCTCATACGGATTGGTCAATCCATACGAGGTTTACGGATTGTCCAATCTATAAGTGGCCCATATGATTTTTAATTTTTTTTTTCCAAAAATATGCTTTACAATTGTTGGTACACCTAACACAATAGTGCGATCCCCGTTTTGCCCTTCTATAAATCTGATACAGATTGGTCAATCCGTATGAGGCTTACGGATACAAATTGACATATGATTTTTTATTTTTTTTTTCAAAAATATGTTTTATGAATTAATTTAAAATTAATGGTCCATGCAGAAATCAAACATATGACTTTCGGGTTATTAACACAACGCTTTAAGCAACTGAGCTAATAGGTTAATTATGTTATAAAATAATTAATGTCGTTATATGTAACATTAAAATTTCTAATGTATATTTAATGCATATGTAAATTTAGATAATAAATTTTGTGACAATTAATTTTGATCTAATAATTAATTTGTTTGCATATATAAATTGTAAATAAAAATCATAGGTTTATTAACATAAATCTACTAATTATTTTTTGACCTTATTACAATTAATTTTGATCTAATAATATATTTTTTACATATATAAATTTTAAATAAAAATCATAGGTTTCATAAAAATTCATATATGTAAACATATTAATTATTATATCAAAATTAATTGTCACAAATTTATTATTTAAATTTACATATACATTAAATATACATTAAAAGTTTTAGTATTATATATAATGACATTAATTATTTTATAACATAATTCGTTTATTAACTCAGTTAGAAAGTTGTGTTAATAACATAAGTCACAATTTTAATTCCTACTTGGGCCATTAATTTATAAATAAAAAATTTTAAAAAATCGAATGAATCACTTACGGATTGGGCAATCTCTTATGGAAGGGCAAAATGAAATTTTTGCAAGTTATGCTGGGTGCAAATTGCATGGTACGCCTACCCATGCCCTTGAGATTTGGTTCAAAATCTTTTGGGCCAATCCATTTAGTTTGTTCACGCTGATTCTGGGTCATTATTCACAAAAGTTACTTCTTTTGAATAAGTTTCTTAAATATACTTACAACTTACAAGAGAAGAGAAGAAAAATGAAAGATAAAATAAATTGAACTTGTACTGTTAGTTAAAATTAACTTAAGCATTTAAATTTGTATACATATAATATAATAGAATTAATTCAAATATCAAACATCTTATCTTCTGAGCCAATTCAACAAGTGTAAAATTAAAGATGAAATTATCAATAAACACCTGCAGGAAAAGAAAATAAGATAAAATTAAAGTTTCTCTTATAAGTTCAACTTATGTTTTTCAATAATAATATAATTTAATAGAATTAAACTTAAGCATTTAAATTTTTATAGATATAATATAATAGAATTAATTCAAATATCGAACATCTTATCTTCTGAGCCAATTCAACAAGTGTAAAATTAAAGATGAAATTATCAATAAACACCTGTAGGAAAAGAAAATAAGGTAAAGTTAATTAAGTTTCTCTTATAAGTTCAACTTATGTTTTTCAATATTAATATAAAATCTCATTTAATTTCGTCAAAAGATTAATTTAATTAAAAAAGTAATAATTACTAGAATAATAAGACAAATTAGAATAAAAGAAGACCATAGAGAAAATAAAGTAATAATTAATTAATAAGCATTTACTTATACAAGTATGAATAATATGATATTTGATGAAATCATAAGTTCAACCTAAATTGAAATAAATTGATTTTCACAGTCGGATCTAAAACAAATTTAATCCAATTATTTTTTTTCCCAACTTTCTGGCCTTTTTTTTTGGCTTTTAAGTTTGATTTTGTAGTATGCACGGCATCCGTAATTTCAAGCGTGAGACAATGTACCAAGTATCGTTCTATCTTTCTAAAAAAGATGTCTCCATCTTTGTTTCAAATAACGATAATGAACAGAAAACAAGAGGCCCAAAATACTTACAGCCAACACATAAAATTTCGTCCTGCTGCATCCCTTTTCTCACCGAGTTCCCTCTATTGTTTTCTAACCCAAGCATATACATGCTTGTTCTGTTATGTAAAGATGATTGCACTCAAATCCATTCATCCTTTCTTCACTCCTATCTATATCAAATATAACATCCACCGAAGCAGATGCCTCAACACAAAAGATTCTGTTTTGTGCCTCTGCAAGTCCAATCAATCTGAATCTCAAGCTCCCCAACCAGGAGATATTCGCAAACAAGAACTGCTAGCCCAAATTGCCATGCTTCAAACTCAAAAAGTCCGTCTTATGGACTATTTTGATGAGAGATCTGAATACTTGACCCAGTTTGGTGAAGAAGCGAAGGCTGAGTTTGACAAGATTGGAGAAGATGCCCTCCAAGGATTAGATGAAGCTAGTGCCAGAGTATGCTACAATTTTTTAGTTAACCATGTAGTGTAGTTTTGGTTTTTGCATTTGGAAAAGTCTCAAACCATGGTTTGGCAAAAGTTTGTCTCTTGTGCCAAACACACTTGCCAATCATCAAGCTCAGCATGAAGGAAAATCTACATGTAACTTAGTAATGACCTCTTATTGCGTTCATTTGTGTTTGGCAGATAACAGCAAACATAGAGAGCCAGATGGTGGAGTTTGAGGAATCTGCAGAACTTAACAGACAAGAGATTCAGGAGCGTGAAAAAGAACTAGACAAATTTGAAGTTCAAATGGAGGATGGAAGAAACGAAGGGCTATTCTTTAAGAACCTCAGAAAGAAGGCACCTGTTGACAAAGCGAAAGCTAAGGAAGAGGCAGAAAAAATCAAAGATGTAGCCAGAGAAAAAGCTGGTAGCAGAACAAGAAAAGGCATTTACCTCCTCTTTATTGGCTTACTGACCTTTGCAATAGTTGATTCTGTTGCCTCATCATCAACTGATTGGAGAAAAATAGCAGTTCTGGGAGCTATTCTAGTGGCTTTAGTTTCTCAGTTCATCTACGAACAGACAATGTCAATAGAAACTGGAAAAATAAGAAAGATCGATACCGAAGAGGAAAATAACTGAAGTTTAATTGTTACTGAGATTCAATGCAAGTTTCTGTGGAAGACAAAATTATAATGGATGTTGCGTGATGCAATAATCCCAAGTGGAAGCTTATAACTTGGGCCTGATATCATCATGCTACTTTGCTTTGGCATCAATAACAGCAGATATTGGTGATATAACTAGAATCACCAAAATCTGAGTAACTGGGTTACCAAGTGATGCTGATGAAACTTTTAACATCCTATGTCAATACAAAAAAAAAAAAAAAACACTCTTATTATCATACTAGTTTTTAGATATGTACATTTGGAAGCTAACTTGTATATCTGTGTCTTCTGTCATATATGCAATTAATGAGAAACTAATAAATACACAATGGCATTCCTTTCTGTACAGCTTAACGGTTAATCAAATAGAGAAGTATAGTAATTGCTGCCTAAAATTCCCTATGCCTTACAGAAAACAATCAACTCATGTAAAGCCTGAGGCAGATAAATATCTCAAATTTACATGACGCAGACAAATATCCCAGAAACCAAAACACCCGTCCGATTCTGCTTAGCAACTCCAAACTTTAGGTACCCTAGAGGCAAACTGTATTGCACCCAAGTACCTGATAACATAATGTTCCTGTTTGTACTATATGTAGTCCACCAGCCGTAGCCAAAAGCTATTTGCCCAGGGGCCTCAAATTTCCTTCAACAAAATAATATCAGGGAGCATAATATTGTATTGGCAATTTGCATCAAACATGAGCAGTTGAAACCACCAATCTTAAACAAACATGCTAAAAAGGGATGCTTGGTCTCAAACCTAAACATCACAAGAATCCCTTTTCTTGTGGGATACCAGCCAAATGCTTGTATTTTAGTATAACATTTGTAGTTGATGTAATCAACAAGAGGAAAAAGTAGAGGAGTTCAAAAAATTACTCGAATCTGTTAGGGCACAAAAAAATCAAGTTGAAGCTCCTTAAAAAATCACTGCTCTAACTAGTATGTTCCATGTAATGGCAGTTGGCAGAAAACCACGCACCAAAGCATCATCTAGAAACCCAACTGCATCTGTCACTCTACCACAAGAACACAACCCCTTAAGAGTAATATTATACGAGATGATGTCGGGCTGTAGTTCATCTTCTAAGATGTGAGCCCAAATCTTTGATGCCATTTCACAGTTCCCAACTTTGTAAAACCCCTCCATGATGGTATTGTGAGTCACAAGATTAACACACTTCTTCTGCCTCAATGTTGAATAAAGCTGCAGAGCATCCTCCACTTTGCCAGAGGAACATAGTCTATGGATGACAATGTTGTACATAATAATATCAGGCTTATGCCCTGTATCCAGAAACTGATGCCACAACCTAAGGGCTGCATCCATCATGTTGCTCTCATAAAGACCACCTATCAACGTACTGTATGTGATAATATCTGGCTTCCACCCTTTCTCCAACATTTCATTAACGCAATCATAAGCCTCACGAAACCTTTCAGCTCTTAATAATCCATTTATAAGAATATTATAGGACACAACAGTCAGTGAGCAACCTTTGCCGCTCATTTCCCTAAAGACTTTAACAGCACTGTCAAGTTTGGAATGTTTAACAAAACCATCAATCAGCACATTACAAACATGAGAGTTAAATTTGCATCCACGCTTATTCATAAGTTCTACAACTCCGTCTGCCTCATCTAATCTCCCTTCCTTGCACAATGCATTTATCAGTGACGAGTAAGCAAACTCATCCACATCCATACCGCCTTCCCTATGTTCAGCCTCTTCCAACACCTGCAAAGCCCTATTCACATACCCATTCCAACACAAACCATGAACTACCACACCATAAGTAGCAGAATCTGCCTCCAACAAACCATCCCACAACATCATCGCATCATCCACCTTCCCATTCTCAAACAACCCCTTGAGAAATATGTTATAACTTCTCACATTCCGCAAACTGCACTTCCCCATTTCCTCCCACAACTCAAAACACTCCTCAACATTCCCCGCCTTACACAACCCATTAAGCATCGCATTACACGTAACAACATCAGGCCTAACCCCTCTCCCAACCATCTCCTCATAAACCTTCCTCGCTCCACCCAAATCCCCTGCCTCACTCAACCCGTGAATCAAAGCACTATAAGTAAACAAATCACACTTCCTCTCATTCTTCTTCATCCTCTCCCATATCTCCAAACCCTCACTAAACCTCCCACACTTACATAACCCACTAATCATAACATTATAACTCACAACGCTGGGAAACACCAATTCCTCCCTCAACAACCTCTCCCACATCTCACCTGCCTTCACAAAATCCCCCCTTTTGAAAAACCCGTCAATGATCATGTTGTAACACACCACATCAGGCTCCACCCCTCGTTCACGCATTTCATCGAACACCTCAAGCGCAAACCCCAAATCCCCACTCTTCGCCACACCCCCAATCAAAGTCCCGTAGGTGATCCTATCAGGGCTCATCCCCGCACCCCACATCCACGTCAGCAACCCCCTACCCTTCTCGAACTCACCCTTCTTACACATCACCTTCATGAGAACATTATAGGTTTCAACGTTCGGCGAAACACGCGCGGCCTCGAAGTACTTGAAGAAGTTCTCCGCACGCGCCCACTGGTGTGACTCGACGAACGCGTTGAGGAGGGTGTTGAAGGAGCGAATGGTTGGGGAGCACCCGAACACGTGCGGCATGGTCTGAAACACGTGCAGGGCCTCGTTGGGCATGCGGGTTTTGGCGTAGGCTTTGAGGAGAGTGAGGGGCACATCCTCCGGGCAGGGGCAGTGGATCGCGGCGATGATGCGTGGTGCGTGGGCGAGGAGGAGGCCGGGGTCGGCGGCCACGCGGCGGAGGATGTGGTGGAAGACGGCGGAGGAGGGGCTGAAGCCAGGGCGGCGTACGGCAGCGTCGAAGACATTGAGGGCGGAAAGAGGGGATTTTTCGGCTTTGAGGAGCTTGAGAAGACGGTGGGGTGAGAGGGACTTGGGAAGCTCCACCATGACACTGGACAGTGAAGAGTGGGGCGTGAGCAAGTTTCACTACATTGCATTAATGTTTGGAAATTTCGAATACTTAGGAGGTGTTTGTTTCGCTTAGGGCAAGACACTCTCTAGCTGCCAAAGTGAAACTACATTGGCACCTTAAGTAAGTTTCCAATGAATTATGTCCATCCGATCTAATAATTAAAAAATAAAAAAGTTCAAATTTTGTCAAGATAATCTGTTGTAATGTTTTTAATAGTAAGATGTGCTGCTTTGATTTTGAAGCTACAAAGTCGTGTTGTTTCGATTTTGAAGCCAGACATTTGTGTTAATATCGATTTTTTATAATAACCGATGTTAATAAATTGGTCTTAATTATAAGTATGTCATCACATTTGATTTAACATCCATTTTTTTTAAAATCAATGTTAATCGAATGATATTAAATGTATTATTTTTAATAGTTTTTGTTTGTCCTCACATGTCATATCAGTTATAAAATAATAGATTATTTTATTTGGGTCTTACATCTTAATTTACATGTTTCTAAATTTATATTTTAATATTTTGCTTTCAAATATAATTAATTTGTAATTTTTTTCTTTCAAATCATAAAAATACCAAAAAAATTGATATATTCTTGAAGCTTAATTAATTTTTTCAAAAAATTAATTTTAATAAAAAGTACATTACATTAATTTTGGGTTGACAAAAAATTAAAAATTAACAAAATTACACAATAATAAATACATAGTACAAATTTCAGACACTATGATCGCTTTTTAATCTTCTATTTAGTTTCCATATATATTTTAAATTTATATTTTTAATATTTACATTATGTTATCACTAAAATTAATAATTTTGGTTAGAGTTATATTTTATCATATAATTAATTATAATTTCAACTATTATAAAATTAAAACAATCAAATTTTAGTTAGAGAATCTTAGCTTTTATTATATAATTAATTATAATTATAAATTTTTTTAAAAAATAATAATTAATATTATGTGATCTATATAGGTCATATTTAATGGAATAAAATTTTTTTAATTGTTATTATTTATTGTATTATAAAATTTAAGAATTGAATTTGATATGAAATTCACAAGTTAAGATATAGTTACATTAATTTCATAATTTTATTTAAATAGATAAATATAATAGATAACTAAACCTATACATTAATATAACTAATTTGTTGCCGCTAATTTAAAAGTTAGCATTATTTTAGTTAAATTAATGTTAAAATGATTTTATTTTAATGCATCTCAACTAATAAATTAATATACACTGAAAAATGACTCTCAATTGAAGTTTAGGGTAAGCAATTAAAAATAGATTATAAACAAATGTTTGGTTGATATTTTTTTAATTAAAATACAAATTGTATATTGTAAATATTTATTAGTTATGGATTTATTAAACATACTTATTATTACTTTTAATGATGGCATAATTTAAATATTTAAAATATATATTTATGATGCATTGTAATAATAATTGATCTTGGCAATTGTCGATCACGAAGTATCCCTTCACAGAAGGATTTCTAATTTTCTCTTACAAAACTTTTCGTCCATATTTCTCAAGTGATGTCTAAGGCAAAGAACAAGATTGTTACAAAACATATTTCGATAAAATGATTATCATATCTTTCAATGGATTAAAATAGAGAGAGGGTATAAATAGAGACATTAAAGAGGGTAAAAAAACAATGATAGTCTCTCAAATTTGAAGTATGTATTTTTTACTCATATTTTGTAGTTGGATATTGAATATAAACTCTAAAATCAATTTACATTCATATAAATATTTACATATAAATAAGACAACTACAAAAGATAGGAACCATTTGGTTTGAAAGACATGATAAATTTAAAAAACTCATTCACACTGTCATTCAATGTTATCGAGTTTTGGTAAACTTGCATGAAACTCGTGTAATTTTTAATTTTTTTATGTATATTTTTTAAATATTAGTTATATAAAAATAAAGTCATAAAATAATTAATAAATTGAAATTTTGCATTTATTATATGACCTTGTCCCTTCCTTGTCACATGCTTGCCTAAAATAAATAAGATAAGTTATAACATTTTCAATGATAATTTTTTTTATTAAAGATTATTTTATAAAGGTACCTGTAAGTTATGATTCAAGTTGTTCTATATTGGTCAATTCTAAAGCATGAGATACATTATTAGGTAAAGACTCATTCACTTCTTTAACAAGAGTCTTTACCTAATAATGCATCTCATGCCTTAAAATTGACCAATATAGAACAACTTGAATCATAACTTGCAAGTACCTTTATAGAATAATCTTTAATAAAAAAAAATTTATCATTGAAAATGTTATAACTGATCTTATTTATTTTAGACAAGCATGTGACAAGGAAGGGATGTGGCCATATAATAAATGCAAAATTTCAATTTATTAATTATTTTATGACTTTATTTTTATATAACTAATATTTAAAAAATATACATAAAAAAATTAAAAATTACACAAGTTTCATGTAATTTTATCAAAACTCGATAACATTGAACGACCGTGTGAATGAGTTTTCTAAATTTATCATGTCTTTCAAACCAATTGGTTCTTATCTTTTGTAATTGTCTTATTTATATGTAAATATTTATATGAATGTAAATTGATTTTAGAGATTTATATTCAATATCCAACTATAAAATGTGAGTAAAAAATATATACTCCAAATTTGAGAGACTATCATTGCTTTTTTATCCTCTTTAATGTCTCTATTTATATTTTCTCTCTATTTTAATTCATCGAAAGATATGATAACCATTTGTCGAAATATGTTTTGTAACAATCTTGTTCTTTGGCCTAGATATCACTTGAGAAATATAGACAAAAAGTTTCGAGTAAGAGAAAACCAGAAACCCTTTTGTGAAGGGAAACTTCTTGATCGACAATTGTCAAGATCAATTATTATTACAATGCATCATAAATATATATTTTAAATATTTAAATTATGTCATCATTAAAAGTAATAATAAGTATTTTTAATAAATCCATAACTAATAAATATTTACAATATACAATTTGTATTTTAATCAAAAAAATGTCAACCAAACATTTGTTTACAATCTATTTCTAATTTCTTATCCTAAACTTCAATTGAGAGTCATTTTTGAGTGTATATTAATTTATTAGTTGAGATGCATTAAAATAAAATCATTTTAACATTAATTTAACTAAAATAATGCTAACTTTTAAATTAGCGGCAACAAATTAGTTATATTAATGTATAGGTTTAGTTATCTATTATATTTATCTATTTAAATAAAATTATGAAATTAATGTAACTATATCTTAACTTGTGAATTTCATATCAAATTCAATTCTTAAATTTTATAATACAACAAATAATAACAATTAAAAAATCTTATTTCATTAAATATGACCTATATAGATCACATAATATTATTTATTATTTTTTAAAAAAATTTATAATTATAATTAATTATATTATAAAAGCTAAGATTCTCTAACTAAAATTTGATTGTTTTAATTTTATAATAGTTGGAATTATAATTAATTATATGATAAAAGATAACTCTAACCAAAATTATTAATTTTAGCTATAACATAATGTAAATATTAAAAATATAAATTTAAAATATATATGGAAACTAAATAGAAGATTAAAAAGCAATCATAGTGAAATTTGTACTATGTATTAATTATTGCGTAATTTTGTTAATTTTTAATTTTATTGTCAACCCAAAATTAATGTAATGTACTTTTTATTAAAATTAATTTTTCAAAAAAATTAATTAAGCTTGAAGAATATATCAATTTTTTGGTATATTTATGATTTGAAAGAAAAAAATTACAAATTAATTATATTTGAAAGGAAAATATTAAAATATAAATTTAGAAACATGTAAATTAAGATGTAGGACCCAAATAAAATAATCTATAAGAGTAAAAAGTTACTAAAAATTTTATAAAATGATCTGACACATGAGGACAGAAAAAACTATTAAAAATTATACATTTAACATCGTCATGTTAACATCGATTTTTGAAAAAAAATCAATTTTAACTCAAACGTGATGGCATACTTGTAATTAAGACCAATTTAAAAACGTTAACACAAATGTCGTGACTTCAAAATCGAAGCAGTACGCCTTTCATTAATTGCATAATGGCTTCAAAATCGAAGCAGTACGCCTTTCATTAATTGCATAATGGCTTCAAAATCAAAACAACAGGTCTCCCTATTAAAAACGTTACAACTGGTTGCCTTAAACAAATCTGAACCATTTCATTTTTTAATTATTAAATCGGATGGATGCAATTCATTATTTAATTTTTTCAAAACTTGCTTAGGATGCAAAAGTAGTTTCACTTTCGCACCTTAGACACCGTCGACAAAGTAAAAGATTTTTCACACAAATATAAATTTGAACTGTTGGATGTTTTTAATTTTTATTTAATGGTTCAAATTGTTTTTCTTATTTTTTTTTGTTTGTCTTTTTTTAATAACTTTTATTCTTCTCTATCTTCACCCTCTTTTCTTCTCTCTTCTTATTTGTTACCATGCTTTTTCCCACCTTTCACTTAAACTCGAGCAAACATTCTGTTTGAAACTTTTTATTTCTCTCATTCATGGAGCTTCAAAGGCACCAAGATCAGAGTCTTTTCCGACAAAAGGGACAAAAGAAAATGTTCGACAAGGAATAAATCTAAGATCAATGTTTGCCTTTGGAGTTGGATTTCACAATGACTCATGTTTTGCTTTTTTTTACTATTTTGATTTGGATCTGGTTCTTGAATATGGTATCTTGAATTTTTGTTGTTGGCTTTTTTTTTATATCAATTTCTCATATCTTACAAAATATTGAATATTATTTTCATAGATTATCTATGTTAGGATTTTTGTTTTAGGTTGGATTCTTAAAAGTCATTGATGGATATGAAGAAGCAATGGTTCAAGTGGCAAAGTGGCATGGAGAGATGGGTACTCAATGACAAATTGGGAAAAAAAGATAAAAGGAAAAAAGATTAATCATTGATTTAATAACCCTCACATTTAAACGGTTCAAATTTACTTTGGTATCTTGAAAAAATTCTTCACTTTTGCATGGTAGAATTTATCTTGTTTAAGGGTATAATCTTACATCATGCAAATATTATGTCTAAAAATGTTATTCATGACATGTTTGGTTGGAATTTAATAATTGCATAACATTTTCAAATTTATTTCATTAAAAAAATTTAAAAAGTAAAAAATAAATGTAGAAGTACAATGTAGTGGAAATAGGTCGGTATTGTAAAAAATAACTTAGTGCGTTTAGTTTGAAAAGTATTTTCTATTTTTATTTCTTATTTATATTTTCTAAAAATTGATTTCATTTTCAAGTTTTTACCATTTTAAAATATGTTTGTTTTTCAATTTCCTTTTCCAATTTTTAACTTTATTTACAAACTACTTTTTCAATTTTATTATTGGTTAGGGTGAGTTTAGAAGACGCTTTGGGAGAGAATTCAACTTGAAAGTCACCATTTGAAGAGAGAGAAAGTAAGTTGGAACCGTATAAAGTCATGAAATTTTCAACAATGTCATCGCAAGTTCAGCAAAAATAAAAAAAAAAGTCTTTTTGTTGTTTTCAGTATTTTTGAAAATACTTATTCATTTTCTGAAATTAAAAATGAAAATATCAAACTAGACATATATTTCTCTCGTATTTTCTTGTTTATTTGAAAGTGAAAACAAAAAATAATAAAACCAAGCAACCCCTTATATCATTACCACAAAAATTCTACATTGGTTAAGACAATTTTAAATTATTTTTGTAGTTAATATTGTATAAAATCAAAATTTTCTATGACGATTTTTAAAAAATTGTCGTAGAAAATCTACACATTCTAAGATAATTTTTTAAAAAATAATCGTCTTAGGATGCGATTATTCTGAGACGGACCTCTATAAATCTTCCTATAATATAATTTTTTTAAAAAAAAATTAGGATTGTAACACGGTTTTTTAAAAAATCATCTTAGAATATCTACAATTTAAGACGATTTTTTTAAAGAATCATTTTAGAATGTTTTTTTTAAACAAAAAACATTAAAATAATTTTAAGATTCTAAGACTATTTTTTTTTTTAAAAAAAAAACTTTCTTAGAATGTAGACATTCTAAATGGTTATTCTAAGACATTTTTTCATCCTTTTTAAAAAAATAAGAAATCCATACAACATATTCATGCAATTTAATTCTATAAAGAAATTCATTTGTCTAATTGTTTCTTTTGCTTGATAAATTATTTTATAAAGCAATTTGTTTCTTTTTCTTCTTCCTTTATTTATATATCTTCTCATATTATAAATTAAATCATAATTAATTTTTTTACAAAACATTATAATTAAGATATAAATATAAAACAACACAAACTAATAGAATATAAAACTACTATTATGTAATTTAATTTATACAAATTCCATTAATTTATTGTATTAATTTTTTATAAAATACTAAGAAAATGTATGCAAATTTGTTGACTGTAACACCACATTCAAAGCATCCATAAAATTCTAGCATGATCTTGCTCCTCATTTATTAATATTACCATGTGTGTTGCCGTATGCTTGAGTAGTTTGAGCATAATCTCACTGGGTTGAACAAAACTAGCAATTTTAAATAAGAGAAATTATTAGTAAACTAGGAATAATAAACATTTAATTGGTTAACTATGTTCAATGTTAAATAAAAATTTAATTAATAAACATTACCAATTAATATGTGATAATTTAAAAAGACATAATAACTAACCTTTAAATTACCACATATTTTCTTTGTAAGTGTCAAGTTGATGGTTGTAATCTTTACCTTCATAATCTTGGAACCATCCTTGCCTGTGCATGTGAATAATATAACAAAAAATATATGATATAAATAATATAACAAAATACACTATTAAAAAGTAACATGAATAGTTTTTATATCTCTTGAATGAAATTAAATGATACAATAATTTAGAAATGGATTAGGTTTGGCCTTCCAAAGAGCACGGTAAGGACTCTAGACAAAGGGGCGGAGAACCCCAACCAATGCCAAGAGCTGAATGATTTATAAATTTAGAAAATAACAAAGAGAAAAGAAGCACATATCCTTCTACTCCTATTGCTGTTGAGATACAAGGTCTTCCAGTTCATTTATGATAGCGTTATAACATAAAATATATTGGTCCTGATAAATTGCATAGTCACCAAAATGGTAATTAGAATAATAATAATAATAATTTAGGTTAATGGCTACAAAACTTAGGGACAAAGGCAAGGAATATTAGAATCTGGAGCCAAACTTATACACAAGTTACTTGTAAGTGTGTATATTAAGATCTAATGTTCATATCAGTTAGTCAATGTACGAAAATAATTTTCTTTCATCCTCTTCATTCTCTTTGATTCAATAACTTGTGTGGTACGACCTACCCAAGGCAAGCAGCATTAAAACCAAGAAAACAAAAAAATGGATTATATATTATTTGTTGATCAGTGGCTCACAACTAAGCAATATATAAAAAACACTTATTGTAATAAGGTTGATTGCATCATCACTAGGAGACGAAATCAAAGCAGAATGATGCACACCGACAAGCTGTAGAAATTAAAAGCATATAGTAAAAATGTTAAGTAAAATACTATTACGCCTAGCACATTAATTAGGCAAATAGCATCCTAGAGGCTAATTACCAAAAATAGCAAGATCGAAGTTATATATCTAACCTGTGGAAACTGGTAGTTAATATCCCTTGCAAGTTCGAGTCCACCCGCCCATGATTCAAAGGTTGGATTGCCTATCACACCACATATTTTGTAAATCTCATCCGCTTCACTGCATGCGTCATTATGAAAGAAACATAATTATTTATAGATCCAGTTTCTAATTAGGACTACTTTAGAGCATGATAGCAATATCAGGCCCATTTCTCCAGCACCAGGCACTATTGAACCAGCAATGCACAGACCCACACGTGCTACTAACAAACTGAAATATCTAGAAGACTATGCATGAGCACATGGACCCACTTGGTGATATTCTGTTAGTAATGTTGCTGCTTAGGGGACAGGCGTAGAATTATATGCTATTTTCTGTTATACCAAAATATTACGTAACTTTTGTAATAGCTATAAAAGGGGATATTCACGTAAGGAATAAAGCAGCTCAATATTTCTATCCTTTAGCTTCTTTTCTTCCATTTAAGTAGTCTGTAGCTAGCAGAGCATGATTCCACTTGATTTAAAGCAAAGAAAAAACATAACAATTTGAAATGACTTGGAATTCTTATTTGAAGAAAATTGACATAATGGATCTGCCAAACAAAAATAATTTTACATTGCTCTGTAAACAAGGTTATATACATTTTGATGACAAGATGGTTTGACAACTTGCTGACAAAATTTTAATCCTACACTTTAGCTTATATAGACAATTCACTGGTACCTGTTTGTCACAAAAAATTTAGCTCGTCCAAAATCTCTAAGCATTTTAAGCATGGGAACTATGGAGGTGTCTTCATTGATATATCGAATATTATAAGTTTTAAAAGAAAATGACCACTTCAGTATAATATCATCGAGAAACTAATATTTCAATGAGAAAGATCTCATATAACACACAAAAAATGTGCATTTGTTCATTGTGAAATACTGGCGATTTTACATTCATACCTTTTGGGATCTACAAAAACCTTTTGCTTTAATGTTCCATCTCTGTGGCACAAATCTACTTCATTTTGAACATCTTTGTATAGACGAGCATAACTAAAAGGACAACTCATAAAAAGTATTATAGAATAAGCACGCATTTCTATATCATAATCTATGATTTTCTAACATTTTAAAAAAAAACTGTATTCACTACCCAATATACATTTACTTTACCTGTTTAATATTAATGCAAGAAAATTCTCACTAACTATTTATTGTCCTCTAATTTTGCATAAATAAGTTTAGCAATAAATGACCATTGCCTTTCAATGCCTTATATGTTGTAAGGATGTAGAAATCAACATTCATTAATGATATTGTTCTAAATATGTCCCTACCCATAAAAAGCACACCTCTGCATGGAAGCTAATATATAATCATAAATGATAACCTAAATACAATACTTCTCAAGAAGCCAAGATTGCCTCCAATTTCAATGAAATAAAATAAAAAATTGCCTTAATCTTAGTATGCAATTATACTTGAAAAATGCAGGTGTATGGACTTCCTGTAGGAAAATGCAAACAATAATAGGACTTACTCAACATGCTCTTGAATCCTTCCAAGATTTTTGTCCTCAAAATCAACAAGCTAAGCAAATAAGTAGGCTTCCGCAAGTGAAAAGAGTGTATCAATGAGAGCATAGTCTGGCCCATCAAAAGAATCATGTACTAAAGTGTTTTCATACGTGCCAACTTTTTCTTCTTTTGACAACTCTTTAAATCCATGATAGGCTACTTTCACATACTTGTCGCGATCCATCTAAAAACATGAGGTAACAAAACCAACAATACAACAATCAAACATAAAATTTGGAAAAAGGAAAAAAGAAAAATTATTTCCCATGTGATCGTCTTATATATTTTTCCCTTCATAAGAGTGGATGTATAAAAAACATTTGTTCAATGTTAGCCTTCAAGATGTTGCCTCTCTTTTTGTCTAAAACCAAGCCCCTAATCATGCAATTTGAGTCAAATGACCAACTCAATAACTACAGGAAAAAAATTTAGCCAAAATAGTAACTAAACGATGTAACATTGACTATACCTACAAACAAAGTGGTACCAAATAAAAAATCCTTTATGATTAAAGAATATTATATTGCAAGGAGTTTATGGATACAAAGTGAACCAAAAAAAAGTCAATAAACCCCCAAAAATAAAATACAATACCTTCTTTCTATCATTATTAACACTAGAAAAATAATAAAAAATAATTACTACAAGCATAATTGTACAAACCTCTCTAGGGTAATCCAAATCATAAACCAATTTTTCAAATGTGTGTTGGTAAACAAGAGATTCAAAAGTTTTAGGAATGTATTGTGCCAAAGTATAATCCATGTCAAATCCCACAACAACAATGTTTTTCATATTAAGTGGCTGGTTACAGAAAATCTGCATGCATATATTAGTTGTAGGTCCTAAATCAGGAGATGATGACAATATGTGCAACTGTTTGGCACTATCACTATCAGGAAAACCGACTGAGTTTTTTTGACATGCACCAATCGCATGGATCCCAGAGGCTGTTGCATCACAGAGGATCACTCCCTTAAATCCCTAGACCGTTGAATCTCTCCATACTTCTCCTCCGACCACACAATCTGGGCCGACGCCGCCGATTCTGCTACCTTCCTCGACACCTTGGACGAGCTCATCGCTATCGTCACTGAGTGGAGCCAACTCTTCTCCGACAAGTTCATCATCGTGTGCCTCGTTCACATCGAGGACATGCTCCAACATGCCATGTTTTGCCTTGAGGACGAGTTTCGCTTGCTCATGGAGCACAGCGACGAGGCCTTCGGCCCACTCAAAGCTACCAGAATGGTGACTCAACAAGGAATTTGTTGTTCGAGTCAAACGAAGATGTTGACGACGACGAAGAAGAAGAAGCGCAAAATGGTGGAATAGGAGGAAAAGCATATTTCGGTGGCGCGACTTCTCCATTTTAGACACCTTAGAGGAGGAGTCAAAGAGGGAGAGAGGGAGAGTAAGAATCAGAGAGCCGCGAGAGTAAAGAAAGATATTAAATATTAAAAACAAGTGAAAAATCTTCTAAGACGGTTTTTATGAAATCGTCTTAGAATGATAGTCTTCTAAGACAAATTTCGTAAAACCATCTTTGTTGAAAACCCCTTATTTACAAAATTGTCACCACCTTATATACTAAGACGGTTCTTGATTAACCATTGTCGTTTTGCTATCGTAGAAAATACTTTTCCGAGTAATGTATTCTTGTGAGAATATCATATACCTATCCCTCCTTATGAAAATAGAATTTGCTTGAAATATGAAGATATGACATTTCTAACCTAAGAATAAATCTTCATAAACTTCTAACAAGCATGGATATATTCTCACCCTCTTATTCTTGGGAATAAAAAAACATAAGGTGAAACAAACATTCCCTTGTAGTACTGTGTGTTGGATTAAAAGGTAAATAAAAAAAATAAACATATAATTTAGTCTTGTATGTACCACATATCCTCAATTTGGTCCTAAAAGCTTGTTAAATCGGTTATTATATATGCAAATGTTATTGATTTGATCTTTGCCATTATACATTGATTGTTAATTCCTTACACATTTTTAATTTGATCCTTATACATATATGTATAACACACTAGTATTAGAGTCTATGTAATGTACGAACATACTGATTTATTGTAAACCATCACAAATTGTAATTATTATATAATTCAATTTAAAGAAAATTTAATTTTACATTGTATTGTTGTGTTGTAGTTGAGACTACTAACCGTACTTCAAAAACATGCTTCTTCGATACTATTGTGTTGCAACTATATAGAATAACATTCCTTTTATTAAAATTTATCTATTTACAAAGGGTATTGCTAGGAGGACTGAGGAGGTTGTGTTTGTTGATCTTGCACATTTTCTTGAGCTTCCAATGCCAGAAATCTTGCATGGACTATAGGTACCATGATCTTGTTGTTACTTCACCTGATATTTGATATATTATCTTGAATTTAATCTTCTTTGTACAAATTTCATACAAATTCAGTACTTGTATTAACTTGTTTTACAAAATTTGTTCTTATAGTCCAAAAATGAAAAATAACAATTCAATCTAAGTAAAACTACTTTGAATAATTGAAGTACTAATACATGAGTAACATAATTTACCCATTGAAGACCAAAGTTAACCTGATTGTTGAGACTGTATTTCATATTCCACACTATGAAAATTGTATCTATAGTTGACATATTTCTTCTCATAAATTAAGTATAGATTTACTTACTTGCTTTAAAAATAAATTTCATATATTTTTTTAATTTTATATGTTATTTCTGTCTTTAAGAAAAATATTCATCTCCATAAATTAAATATAAATTTTGTTACTTGTCTTCTTAAAAATATCATTTTCATATTGTTTACATAACTTGCTAGGAGAATAAGAGGAAAGAAAAATATCACCTCATCATTTTACATGTAAATTTTAGACATTAATTTTACTTATACTTGGTATTTTAAATAAAATAAAATATTCAATGAATTAGTTATGTGAAAAGACAATAAGCAAGAAATAAATAAATTTTTTTTACATTAATCCAATTAGTTATATTATATTCATATTCTTTCGTAAAAAATAGTTTATATCTGTATTAAATGAATTAAAATATATTCTTTTATCATAACAATTTATTTGTTCATTTGATTTCAACTAAATTATTCATGCCTGTGAATTAAGTATAAGTTTTTTCTACTTGCTCTCATTACACAAATTGTTCATCCTCGTGTTTTATATTTTACATATACTTTATATTTAATAAATTTACATGTACATAATATAAAAAAAGTTAAAATTTGTCCAAATACATTACATATGCATAGTTGTTAAGTTTAGAAATGCATGATTCAAGATTCAGATTGAATGATTAAATATAGTATGCATACGCAAATTCATAATTTGCATCATGCTATGAATCACAATTCACAAGTGACTTTGAATCATGTGATGCATATGCGAATTGGTGCGATAGACTCATTCTTAGTGTTAGCTGAACTTATACTAATTCACTTTTAAAAAGAATTATTCCAAAATATGAGTCTCTATCAAACATGAAGCAAAATATCCTTATAATTAACCAAGGAAAGAAAAACAACTCATGACTACAAATATAATAATATATTGAAGAAAAAAAATGTTTCAATTTAGGAAAAAATGGAACCGAAATTTACAAAGAAAAATGTTTTGACACTACAATGCATATTTAGAACTCCAAAACCAAGTTATTTCCAAGAGGACAACATAGTTTTTAATTGATAAATGCCAATGATAGACCAGTAGTGCCACCATCAAATTGTACAAAGGTGAAACATACATTAACTTGCTATAGCTCACTTAAAAATTCAAGTTAAATGACCTGTAAAGACTTTAATTATTTTTTGACTCTTGGTTTGTTAAACTTTATTCTTTTTCTTGTTCTCTTTTACAAAGAGGTGGTTGTTATTAAAATGATAGATGTAATTTCCTTTCTGAATTTGTTTGGAAAACCTACAAGGTGTTATGGCATATTTCTAGTCAACATAGAAAGAGAAAGTATTTGAAGAGATGTGAAAGGAATAAGATCAACCTATCCGAACTACCTTATAGTCTAGTTACATTGATTTCCTTTTTTCCATGTTCTTCACATGATTTTTACCAAAATGGCCTAATTAAAGCATCAAAACAGAAAAATCAGTGACCATAAGCAGTAAGTATACTTGCCTATTTTTGGGTAAGGCTTTTAGATCACCTTTTGTGTCTTTACAAACTTCTCTCCTCTCATGTTGATTACATTGTTCTAGAACATGACAACACAAGAAATATTAAAATTCTTAGGACTCAAAATTATATGTGCTTGAAGGTTGAAACATGCCACATCCACAAAATATGGATATGATCATCATGTAATGACCCTAAAAAAAGAACATTTTTTTTTATACTGATTGACTTATTGCAACTTATTTCAAAGGTGAAAAGCATTGCTTACAATCACTTGCTTCACAACCTGAAAGGTAACATGGTTTGGCATACTATATGTGTGTGTGTGTGTGTGTGTGTGTGTGTGTGTGTGTGTGTGAACTGATAAAACAAATGCAAATGTGTTATATTTATGTTACTATCACTCACTCTAAACATTGTTGTTTCATTGTTTTTATTTTTATTTTTATTTTTTTTTAGAAACAACACTTTACATAATCATTTGCTCACACCATATACTTCTTATTTGAATTTATATAAGATTGATATTTGCCATATAAGTAACCCCAATGATCATAAAAACAAATAAGGAGCGGAAGTTTAGTAATTATTTACTCTAGCAATTCTTGTATAGGAAGTAATTACAATGCTCAACTGTTTAGTGTTCCAACAAAAAAAACACAATTCTAAGAGGATAAGTTCTAAAAGTTGGCTGAGAATGAGTGACATGATTGTATATGTTACACAATCCATAACAATTCACCTTAAGACCACATTGACAACATGTTTGTTACATTTAGGACAAAAGAATATGTTGGAATCTGGATACACAACCTTACTACAGGTATAGGCTGTGTACCACCATTCTTCATCATCCATAATATGTTTGAATGTACATAAAATCATACTCCTATAACACCAACTATGCAACAACAAACTATTAAGAAAAGTTTATTTAATATGAAAATAACTTTCAAATGTTTATGCATATTATACTATGCATATATTGCACATTTTATCATATTATTACCTCTCTGCAATCTTTAATCCATTCAATCTTTTCTTTGGTATAACTTCAAGAAAATCAACATTTGTACTGATTGCACCATCACTAAGTTGACTCAAACTTACACGTAGTGAATCCATATTCTAAATCACACCACAATAACAGAATAAATAATAAAAACTATAAAGATTTGTAATACCTTGAAAACTCTAGACTTTGGCAAATTGAACAATGACCACAACATTGTCAACTTCTCTAGATGCCAAAAAAGTATTTAGTTCTTCCACAAATGAACCTGAAAGAGTACACTCAATTCGAGCACTAATTTAAAAGTAATTTATGAGTCCAAAAGCATTAAAATAGATAACATGAGAAAATAAAATGAAATATAGAAAACTAGTATCAATACTCGTCAGCCTCTAGTTGGATAACATTCATCTTACTCCTTCTACCATTTCTTTCATTTTCATGTTTAGTGCCCACACTAGTCAACATCCCTATCACATCTAAGTAGAAGTAAAGACATTAGCTAAAAAACTTTTCTCTAATGAATATTGACACATATTACAAACCTTAGAGTCCGCGAAGACTATTTCCATGGAAAAAGATAATTTGGGGGTTTATTTTTCCTTCTGGCGGGATACGTCAGATATCATCCATGTTCAAATTACCCTAACCAATATCCTCTAGCAATCCTTTTCAGCAGTAATTTCAGCAATAGAGTTGTATTTGTTAGCCATTTTTTCAAAATAAAAAAAAACATAGTGTGTTGCTAACACAAATTGTTTTTCAGCAAATGCAACATAAGCCATCTCTCAATTTTGAGTTATTTATAAATGAACATAACAAAGAAGGAAGCTCCAACCTTGCCAAAAAAAATAACACACATATAATCTAATCAGAAAAAAAATTAACTTATCCTGACCTCCAACCTTGCTAAAATTTGACCTTCATGATATCTGAATATGACTTTAGGTCCTATGGAAACTCCTTTCCTAACTTCTACATGAAAATTAGTATTAGTTGGTTAAAAACAATTTGGTTCACAAAGACCAATTTATTAGTGAACGAATAAAGACATAACATCATAAATGTAAAAAAAATGAAGAATTTATATAAGATTGGGTTTTATATAATATGAAAATAACTTTCAAATGTTTATGCATATTATATTATGCATATACTACACATTATATAATATCATTACCTCCTTGCAATCTTTAATCCATTCAATCTTTTTCTTTGGTGTAACTTCAAGAAAATCAACCTCCACAGTGACTGTTTCATCACTAAGTTGACTCAAACTTACACATGGAGAATCTATATTATGAAGCATCTGCAACATAAGACTGGTTAAAACAAATCACATTATAGTCAATACAAAACTCCATGTTAATATTCCAATCTTAGAATCTACTAATCTTACATACAATTTTTAGAATAAAAAAACATATACATGTTCAAGCAACACCAAACAAATATAGTACCTCTCTGCTAGAACCTGGCAGCCTCAAAATTTGCATTGTACACCACTTTTGTATCATATATACAGTTCTAGATATGTATTTTGTCTTTTTTGTGAAGTTAGTAAAATGAAAATAAAATATTAGAAACATAAGTGACATTATGATACAAACACTTCTAAAACAAATCAATGTTGTTAAAAGGACATGGACATTTACATCAATGTTGTTAAAAGTGACACTTTTGTTTTTATGTGGGTGGAGGCAATATTAAAGGAATGCAATTTTTAATGAACTAATGTGATTCTCAACCAAACTAAACCAAACACTAACATCAATTTCACAAAATAAAAATGCATCTTAGAAAGGAGAGAAGCACAAAGGAAAACAAAAACTTATCTAGTCCAGGGGGTGCATGCGGAGCTCCTTCATGAGCTTGTTGTCGATGTCCTTGTGCTTCTCCAACAATTTTTGCTTTAGATAAAGAAGAAGAATAAAGAAATGAGAATGTAAAAGATGGGGAGAAATCATAAATAGACTACAGAACCCATTGAGATCCAAATTCATATTTCTAAAACCTGAACTCAAAATATAGTGGGAAGACAAACGAAATTTAAATTCAAATTCAAAATAGAGCATATTTCCTTCTTTAATGAAACATATAAAAGGTTGGAGAAAAATATTCACCTATACTGACCTACAAAAATGCCAAATACATCATACCTAAAAGACTTTGACTCTCATTCTCTGCCAAATACATGAATCAAAACTTTTGGGTCATCCTCCCAAAAATTGCCATTTGTTGTGTGGTGTTACCCTGTTACACACAGAGTATCATCTGCATACAACCTGTTATGTGCAGTGGTCGTAGAGAGTAGCTCATTTTTTATGCATTTGGTTTGCTTCAAACTAACCAAGTTATGTGCATTTTGTGCAATTGTGCAAGCAGAAGGCTAACTCTGTTGGTTGTAGCGTGAAACCTTGTTCCTCAGATGAACAAAATTGTTTAAAAAATGTGTAGTTGGACGTGGTTCGTTTGTAACAGTGTAGTTATTCCTCAAGAAGCAAAATAGTTTCATTCCTTTTTTCCTCCAAATTCACCAAATGTTGGCACGTGTCTTTTTTTCCAAATGGAGCAATTTTTGGATCCTCAAATGTTAGTATTATAGTTTCTTTGTTTGATTCCTATATAGACTAAATTAAAATTGTGTTCCATGTATAAGGAACAAATTAAGGATGCATAAAAAGGATTAATGATGGTAGAGACAAAACGTGTAACATTTACATGTATAGAGACCAATTCAATAAATTTTTTATGTATAGAAACTAGAATAAATATACTTGGACACTCAAAGTGTTGTTCAACACTTAATGAAAGAGAAGAAAAAAATCTAGGTATGATAAGTGATATCAAATGATAGAAGAGAGATAAAGAGAGAAATGAAAAAAATGTTCGATGGGATGCTTAAAATAATGAGTATCAAATACCATTATTTTAGAAACTAAATTGATAATTTCCAACACATATATGTAGGGGCTAAATCATATGTTTAACCTAAACAAATAAGAATATAATTTCCATATATAACATAAGTGTAAAGATTTGTATATTATTTAAAAATTACATGGAAGTGTCTTGGGCAGTCTAGTTAAGCTTTACAAATGGAAATACAATCAACCAAGTTTGACCCGATTGAATTTGGTCAAACCTAATGACTCGGACCAAGTTGATTTGATTTGACGACCCAATTGAGAAGTTTTTTTTTTTAAAATATAACATGTTAAATTATTCATAACTAATTATTGACTAACATATAATATGCTCATATAATATATTTTTTTATCTTGATAAAAAATAATAACTCTAATTATTATCATATTGATCATAATATGATTTAATAATTATGTGTTTTATACATTTTTCACCGATTTGCTTATGATTTTTTTGGTGAATTTCTAGACTTGCTTATGGTCATCAAACAGTTTTTGTATTATTTCGAGAAAATAAGAGTTTCCTTAGAATTTAATGATAATATTTAATAAAATAATTTATAATAATAAATGATTATATAACATTTATATCTTAATTATGATATATATTTTATAAAGTATACAAATATGAATCAATCATATTTTATTAATTTATATATATATATATATATATATATATATATATATATATATATATAAGTTAAACAAACCTATAAGTGACCTATGGATTTAACCTACCGATCCAATATATCGACGGGGTCAATTTTTTGTCTGCAAGTGTTTTATAAATACTTTTCTCTCTCGCGCTTAGGGTTCACGTCATTCTAATTCTTCATTGTTAGTTAGAGCAAGAGTCATTGATAGTCAGAATGGGTTCGAAATCCTTTCCTTTGATTGTGTTCTAATACCTCCATAATCCATTCCCACACCTCCTTAGTTTCCTCAAAATCTTCAACTCACTTCAGATTGCAATCTTCTGAAAGCTTCAAGCGAGACAATGACACAAATTTGAGGCTGACTTTTTCGTTCAATCGACTTCTCCAAGAAGTAAGTCACGTCACCTTCTCATTTGGCTTGTCTAATTTATGGTATTTGGTGCATAAGATAAAATATATAATTATAACACGGATTAAAGTTAACATGTTGTTAACTCGTTGGCAAGTGTACCAAATTTGTCACAAGTAATAAAGTACTCGGAAGTCCGAGTGTCGAATTCACAGGGGCTTTGTTTGTACTTAGATTAAGGCAAACCCAATCTAAAAGTAATAGATAAAGAATTTAAAATAAAGATAAGAAAATATAGTAGATAAGATAAAGATTTAAAAGAAAGGATAAAAGATTTAAAGATAAATATAGAAGATAAAATATTTAAATTAAGATATGATAAAGATAAGAGAAAATAGAAGATAAAAAAATAAGATAAGAAAAGTAAAAGATAAAAATAGAAGATAAAATCAGAATATGATAAGGTTGGGACCTGGCCTGCCTTGTTTGCCTAGGATGTATGAGTTTATGATTTTTCTTTATCAATTTAGGTGACTATGTTCTATCCACATCTGTTCAATTACTTGCCCTTGATTCCTCACAATGACAAGTCTATTTTATTTATCTATCTTCCAAATTACTTTGCAAAGACTCAACAAATAAAATGCATGAAGTATGGATTCTAGATGTTTGCAAGAATGCATGGGCATAAAATAATCATTCTATTCCTAGCAATGACTTTCTTATAAAATCCTTTCTTTTTGTTCTATTAGAAATTACCCTCTTTCGAGTGTCTAACCCCTATGCATACCTTCTTTAAATCTTATTTAGAAGTTACCCTCTCCTGAGCGTCTAACCTCTAACAGAATATAAAGATGAATAATGCAAGATAAAAGCAGAAAAGATAATAGAATAGAAAACACCTTTGCATTGATAAATAGTGAGTACATCATACATCGCTTGGCTTTTAGGCCTGCCAGACCCTAGCTAGAGGCTTAGCCACTCATGGCCATTGAGGGCTTTACAATGAGAAAGAGGGTGAAAGAAAGATAGGGAGTAAATGAAACCCTAGGAGAGGGGGTTGTTGTGTCTTTCTCTTCTGCTTGGCTTGACTCCTTTTTATAGTTGTTGTAGTGGATTTGGGCCTGATGCTAAAAATCTTCCTTTTTGATATTTTGATATCTTTTGGATTTTTTTTGCTTGTAATCATATCTTCTTGATATTTTGGATATTTTCTCGATCTTTTACTCTTTTAATCTCTCCTTTTCATATCTGCAAGTCATAAATAAGAAAAATATCAAATCTTAATATTTAAGCCAAAGATAACTACTAAATAAATATTTGTAAAGATATTTTCAATATATTTTTACTATCAAAATAACTCATATTTAGTAGTTATCACATGCATCATCCAATCATTCCAAAATGCATACTTTCTCTAGTGGATGTTGATGCCAAGTTTTGATCTAGATATCTCAATTTCGAGGAAGATTTTTAGGGTTCTAATGTCTTTTTTTTTTATCTTGAATTGGGCATCAAGAAATTATTTCACATGTTGGATCTCAACAAGGTCATCCCTTGTCAAGATCATATCTTCAACAAACACCAAGAGAATGGTAAGATGAGAACTTGTGACCTTATAAGATTTAGATGGTGACCTTATAAGACGAGTTATGAACTTATTATTTGACTGTCTATTGGCTTGTTTGAGGCAATACAAGGACTAAAGGATCTTGCAAACTTGATTAGACTTGGGAGAATGAAATCCTTGAAGGATTATCATGTGAATCTTGTAACATCCCATTTTTTTCGTAAATAAAATTTTAGAGAATAATGATGTTTTATAATTAAATAAATAAATAAAAATAGATATAATAAAATAATGGTTTGAGAGAAAATAAAAAAGGATGTTTTATTATTCATTTGATGGAGAATAAAATAGAGTTTCTTTTTTTATAAAATAATAAAAATAAATAAATAGAGTAAAAAATAGGTCGTGAATACCCCTAGCTATAAATAGCAACATGCTAGGTCAGTTTTGAGACTGACTCCTCAACCTCCTCTACCTCTTAATTTCGTTTTTTCTCTCTTCCTCTCCCAAAACCCTTTCTTTTTCTCGTAGGCCACCAAACCTGTCTCAGAAAAATGATGATATCAAACTCATTCACCGTTGGATCATTGTGAAATTTAAACAACATGTTCGCAACCCAATTCTGAGAATTCTCACCGTTGGGAATTTCGATATCATGTCTGAGCTAAGAGAAATACCCCTCGCATTGTAGCCTTTTCCTTTCCCGCAGAAACTTAGAGTTGTCTCAGTAAAACTACGATCCCGGTTTCGTTAACCATTGGATTGTCGTGAAACTTTTATATGTTGTTTGAAATTCAATTTCGCACACTTCACCATTGGGATTTGCAAAATAATATTGGTGGAAGAATAAAAAGGAATCTCACGAAGACAGTACAAATGGAGGCTTCAATCTCTTCTTATTCTCTCTAACGTTTGGGAACACTATCAGAGCAACCAGAGGAAGAAATTGAAGACCCTTAGAAACTTTCTAGAGATGCCGCTATCGCTGTCAGAAGACACGTGAGTCCGCTTAGAGGTAAGGGATGAGTTTACTGCAATTGGGGGTTAGAATGAACATGTGTAGGGATCCTTAAAGAACTAAATTTGGGTTTATTTTGGGATGTTTAATGAATTATAATTTTTTCTTTATGATTATAAATACAATATTGTTGTGTTCTACGTACCAATTGATGTTCTGATGAGAATTAATTAATAAACTTGAGTGTTCTTGATGTTTTTGCGTTTTGACCCATGATTTTGATATAATTGTGTGAAATTATTTGAAAGGGTTTTATTGTCCATGTTGTGACAAACCTTTTGTATAAATTATTATATTGAGATTATGAAATGGTGATTCAAATTACGAGTATGTGATAAATTGAACCTGTGATAAATGGTGAAATAAATGTATATTGATGTGTGTGTATTGAGTTGTGAGCTATGAACTGTGCAATCACACAATTATAAGACCCTTTAAGGGTGACAGGTATTGTGATGAGATCCACTATAGGAACCTGACGGGTTAAAATGACTTTGAAAACAATTGAGTAAATGTGTGTATTGCATAGTTCATAGGTAAAGTGTATATGATTCATGAGGTGTGATAACATGTTAAATTGAAATTATACCATTGTGATTGGGATTAAGTGTATGTGATAAATTGAGTATGTATATGATTGAGATATATATGTGCATTGAGGTGTTGTGTGCATTGAGTTATGAACTATGAATTGTATAATCACACGACCATAAGTCCCTTTAAAGGCGACGAGTTAATGTTAAGTCCCTTTTAGGGCGACGAGTTGATGCTAAGTCCCTTTTTGGGCGACGAGTTAATGTTAAGTCCCTTTAAGGGCGACGAGTTAATGTTAAGTCCCTTTAAGGACGACGAGTTAATGATAAGACCCTTAAAGGGCGACGAGTTAAAATTATTTTGAGAACAATTGAGGAGTCGTGTGTTTTGTACAATTCATAGATAGAGTCTGTGTGCTAAAATATTTTATGGGTTGGACTTGAATCAAGAGGGAGAGGTCCTGACGGACTCTTCGGAGTGTAGGCCTTGGGGGTCACACGGTTTGAGTGCTCCTTTAAACCTATGTTGATCCCATATGGTTTGAGCATTCTCGCAAAACACTGTGACCCTGACTGATCTCCCTATGATATTACCTAGTGAGAGTGACTTGACTTGCTAGTGTGTGGTTTGTTTTGTCATGTACTCTTAGGCACACGACGAGGTTTTTCATTGACACGGTACCACATTGTATATAGGCTTGAGTCTTAGCATAACTGTTGCATACGCTTGCTAATTGTTTATTATGAAATTGATGTGTTATTATGTCTTGATCGGAGTGTGTGATTCTTGTGTATTGTGATTGATGATTGAAAGGTGTGATTGATGATTGAAAAGTAAATTTTGAATGACAAAGTGATGAAATAATGTGAGATATGCTAAGTAAATTGTATTTGGCTACTATATGTTGTCTTGTTTCTCTCTAGTAGTTAGGAATGTGATAACTCACTCCCGGTTTGCTGTTTGTGTTTGGATCCTGTGATGATCTTGAACTTTGTGTTCGGGGGAGCAGATGGATAGGTGGATGACTATGAAGAACCTCATGCTAGAGGACACGGGAACACAACACTCTGATAGGATGCGACATTAGGATATAGGTTCTATATTAATTGTGGCCTTGTTTGAGCCGAGATGACTTTATTATTTATTTGGACAAGTTTGAATATGATGTAGAAGAAAGTGAATGTGAACCTTTTACCTCTTTGAAAGACTTGTATTTAAAAATGTTTTAAAAATACTTTTAATTAATATTTGAATTTTTATTCCTTTATTAGTATATATGTGAGGGGTAGAGGGTGTCACAAATCTCTTTATGCAACCAAAACATTAATGCCATCCCTTGGTAGACCACATGAAGAAAGTTTCAAGTAGTCTACACCTTCCTATTGTGTGTAACATGTAGCCATTAATCTAGCTTTATGCCTTTTGATGATGCCATCAGGTTTGTATTTTAACTTGTAGATCCATTTGCAATCGATAACCATTTGGGAGATTTGTCAATTCCCAAGTATGATTTTGCTGCAAGGCATCAATTTATTGGTCCATGGCTTGTTTCTAGCGGTCATACTTCATAACATGTGCACAGGTTTTTGGTTCATATGATTAAGAGATAAATAATACAAAGGATCTGTAATTGGGTTAGAGTTGATTATAGGGTAGAAATTTAGATAAAGTATATGGTTTGCGGGTTGGGGAAAGAGAGTGAACAATATTGTAGTGGTAATCTTTGATGTAGTTGGTACGAGTTTGATTAAAGTATTTGAGTCTTGTTGAAGTTCTTAGATGAATGGAGGTGGTGGTTTGATTGTTGTCTAAATTAGGAGTAGTATTGGGAGTTTCAAGTGTGAGGTTAAGGTTGTCTACTTGAATGGGAAGGTTGGGAGGTGTTTAAGAAGGCTAATCTCGGTCAGATTTGGAAAAGGTAAAAGTAACATTTGTAGAGATAAACTATTTTTGTGAAGATCTAGAGGAAGAAAACCTTTGGTACCTTTTTTGTATTCAAGGTAGATGCATCGCCTAGCCTTGGGATGGAACATATGTTAGTGAGCTAATAGAGTTGGAGCATAGCATAAAGACTTACATACCCAAAGAGAGAAAAGATAAGGGGCTCGATGGTATATATAGTAATTGTTAAAGGAAGCATAATTTTGCTTGATGGTAGTAATTCATAATCATGATTGTCCAAATTGCGACTTTGAAGCTTAAGATCATACTCATTTATGATATTCTTCAGCCTCTCCGAGTTCGCGTCTGGTTTAGATCCCATTTTCGTCGAATCGTGCTGGATTTCCATTGAAGATCTATGCTCGCAGCAATGCGACATCCATCTGCAAGTTCATTTTTAGCTTGAAAATGAAAACTAAAAAATGCTGTGGCCCAAAAACCCTAGCCCACAACACTCTTCTTCCTTCTGTTCTGGATGTGAAATTACTGCCCCCTTTTTTCCCCTAAAACAAAAATTTACTGCGCCCCCTTTTATCCCCATAAAACAAAAACTACCTACTAAATTCCCAATTCCCTCAATTTCTTCCCCCGAGAACGAGACTCTTTTTCACGATTCAATTACTCCTCTATTCTCTTTCAAGTTTCAGCACCCACGATTCTCTTCTCATTTCCTAATTCCGTCTTTTCTTTCTTTTTCAGTTTCAACAATTCCTCTCATCCCTTTCAACACTCTTTCCTTCTATTCCCACTCATCCTTTTCAATATTTCAACACATTTGTTCCCTTTGCTGTTCTAAACCAAAGTTGAAATGACTTCAACTCCAATTCCAAACTCATCCTTTTCAGTTTTAACACATCTCAGTTTCACAAATCTCTTTGTTGTTTATAAAATTAGTACATTCCTCTAAAATGATTGAGACAACCTTGAATCTTGATAATCAATTAGTTCATCTGTATAAGAATGTGGTTTTGCTCATAAGTGTGAATTACAAAGTCTCACTTAATACTTAATCGTGAACACCTTATGTTTTCCATCTTAAACAACTAATTTGACTTGAAAATAGATTTTATTTTATTTTTTATCTTGGTATGCATGTTCTATCTTTGTCTGATATTATATTTGTGCTCAGTCGTTTGGGTCAAAAGACTTTGCTTTGGAACCTTGCAATAAGAAGTCATCCCATCAAAGACTACAGAATCAAATGCATAAAGACCACATACTTTTGAGTACAAATGCTAAATTTCCTCAGGTATATACATAGTACTTCAAGCTCTAATTCCTCTAAAATCTTTTACTAGCTATTTAATATAAGCTCATTAGTAATTTATATTTTTTATACATTCCTTTTGTTAAAATATAAGTAGAATTTGATATAGGAACAATAAACATGCTTATTGTAGTTTAAATATGATTTTCCTCTTTGTTAAGTGACAAGGTTATATACAAATTTTTTATATTATTAATTAATGAAAAGTTACTGTTAATATGACTTTTAAAATGATAACAAACTCTATATGAGAATTTGTAATTAGATGACACTATAAACTTATTTTACCTTGTTTATGTATAGACTATTTTTTTTTTTTAACAAATAAAAACTCATCATTATTAGTTATAGGATCTGCTAACTATATTTTACAAAAATAAATGTGTTTTTTTTCTTTTAACATGATAGACCATATTACTCAACCACTAAATCAAATATGTTAAACAATTATCATTTTAATTTTTGAAAACTTATAGTTATTTAATTTTTAAACTATATAAAATATTCTCAAGTTAATCTTTTTTCAATAAAAGAAAATGCAATATAAAACAATGTTGCCAAATGATGGCCTAGGAAGCACTATAGTGGATGATGGTTTTTTAACATACTACGATGACATGGAGGTAGCATGATAGATTTCAAATGGCGGCTTATATATGGCAGTGTGTGGCAGTTGTGTTGTGCTTGTGGCAACCACGATGCCTATGGCGAATGATGGTATATTTTTTATATATTTAAAAAGGAAAATATTTTTTATATATTTAGTTTTTTTTTTTTAAATATTAATGGCTCATTTTCTATCCTTTTCCTTTTACTTTCCCTTTTCTTTCCCAATTTACCTTGCTACGAACCTTACCAACTCCTCTTCGTCGCAACTTTTCTACCTCTACCATTGACTCCCCCAATGCATTGCCAAAAGGCACCAATGGGGTCCTTCCTTGTGATCTTCAGTGCCATACCAATTGCACTGCCGTCAAACTTGCGTGCGATAACATTCCATAACTTCTCAACCAACCAGAAGTGAACCACAACACCACCATTCCCAACCATGGTGACAATAACCAAAGAGGAGCATAAGAAATATATTCAATAATATTAATAACAAAAATTCTCAGTGACTTCTGTGCTCTAACTAAATAAACAAATTTACGGGGAGGGTTTTGCAAATTACAACTATAATATGAAATTAATAGCAACAACAACTAAAAGGTAATGAAAAAGAAATAAAACAATTAATTCCAAAGTATTAGTATAATTTGTACCTCCACCCGCAATGTAGTTAACTTAATTGTGTATTAGATTGCCACTTATCTTTTCAAAGCTTACTTCTTGGCAATCGTAGCAGCGACAACGATTCTACTGATGGCACCTGCAATAGTGGCAAATCAGGGTTCAGAAACAACCCTGTAGAATGCTTCAATGTCGAGTCTGATGACTGTGTCATTAAAGAAGTCATATGTGCCCCCTTAAATGGATCACCCCACTCTTGAAGTGCGTGGAGATGAGGCCCAGCATGTCGAGTGAGTTGAGTTTGTGACTTGTGTGGCTGCCCTAGTTGCTTCTCCATCGTACCTTCACCGCAACAACCCTAACAATGGAGAACGTGAAGACCATCGCTCATTGCACATATGTCCAAGTGCTTCTACCTCTATTGATTCCAACACACGCATGAATAAAACGAACGGGAGGGATTTATATTTAGGTCTAGATCTAGATGTAGATATCCAATTGCTTCCATCGTGCCCCATTTCTCCTTGCTTAACCTAAACATGCAACAAAAGGACCCAGGCCACAAAACAAATAAGAAAAATCAATATCGGATTGAGTTGTTGAGTTCTTTCGGACAACGTCATTTGGGTTGCAGAAGTCTTGATTTTTTAATGAATGCGACATTGATGGAGAAGTGGACGACAATGAAGAGGAGGATGAGGTGGTGTGAACAATAGTAGTTAACGGAGAACGAGGGAGTGGAAGATGAAAATGATAGAAGAAAAGGGCAATTAAGGAAAAGATGGAGAAGATAGTAGATTAAAAAAAAAATCATTGATTTAAATTAAGTATATTTGACAATGTAAAATACGTTTCTCATGGGGGACTTGTGAAGATCCCCCATACTAGTCTTCGCCTTCCCTACCTCCCTCACGATGTTGCCTCTAAGTAACCATCCATTGGCTACCATCATCCATGAATGCCCACCCTTATACGATAGCCATCCACCAACGACCTTCTTCATATTCTCCAACATACTTTCTTGCTTATTTTTTTGTCATCAACTCTTTTTTTTTTTTAAATTATTTATTTTTGTTTTCTTTATTTCTTTTATGCATCTTTCTATTTTATTAATTTTTTCTCTATTTGCTTCTTTTTTGTTTTTATTTTTAGTACTTTTAACAATATTTTTTAATCCTTGTTTTTAATTGTTTCTTTATTTAGATTAATTATATGAGCAATGTTTTTTAAATGTATTTTTAATTCTGTTTTTTTAATACTTATATTACTTTATTCACTACAAAGTGACCAAATCTTTTGAAAACCAAAATGACAAAACTTGCTAATACTAAGTAACCAAACATTAGTTCATGGAAAAAATGTTTTGTCCGTGTACTTTTGGTCGAACATGTTTAAGATCTTTATACTTTCACATTGATGAATTGAAGGACTAAACTAGAATGTTTTTTTTTAAAAAAAAAAATTAAGGACCAAATTCATCATTATAAAAATACATAGAACTTGACCATGCTTGACTAAAAGTATAAAGCCTATAAATATATTTTCCCCTTAATTCTCCTGTGTGTAACCTCTTAACAATATATACTCTAATGCCATACTAAAAAACTACCCTCTGAAAAGCTTAGACATTTATGGATATGTTCTTCTAATAGTAATCGTTTCCTTAACAGAAGAAGAGAAAATTTTACCAGTATATGAATGGTGATAAGTTCACTACTATTGCATTTATCACCAAAGAGAAACGTGGAAATAGAAATGCCATCCAAAATGAGAAAGTGGAATATTACAATATCTGTAGGCAAGATTATACTCAACTAGGTGACCCTGATGAGTTTGTTGAAGGGCTAAACCCAATGAAACAAGGACACTTGAAAGCATTAGAATCACTGGTCAATGAAGATTTTGACAATTCAAATGAGAATTCACATTCATCATGCTTAAAAAATGAAGATGTGGAACTCAATCAATCACAAAACAACCTATCCTTCGAGGATAATCATATTCCAAGGCCAGTTATTCCTATCGGACCTCGTTTTCAAGCTGAAGTTCCAACGTGGGAAGACAGAACCAATATACAACATAATGATGATAGTTTAAAGTTAATGGGCATCCAACTTTGGCCTATGCCTAATATTAGCGAAAACAAAACAAACGATGTTGGGGGAGGTAGGTGTGATTCATGCTCATGTGAATTTCCAGGATCAATTGATTGTGTTAAACTACATATTAGGGAAGCAAGAGAACTCTTGAAATTGGAGATTGGAGCAACTTTTTCGAGTTGGAAGTTTGATGAGATGGGCGAAGATGTTTCAAAGTCATGAACATTGGAAGAGCAGAAGGAATTTGAATCTCTGTCAAAATTAAATATGTTATCAAATGGCACGAATCTTTGGAAGCTCACCATGGTGCAATTTCCATCCAAATCCATGAAGTGCATGATAAATTACTATCATAATGTATACATCCCAAGACGTTTGAGCATGGAGACAAGATCTTAGTGCCCTAGTGACCTTAGATTTGGGCAAGGTGGCTAACTCTAAGTGTTTAAGTAAAGATTAAGGTATGATTTCAATAAATAGTAATGATAACATGACGGGTTAAGAACACTGATTATAAGTATTAAGAAAATAGAAAAGAGAGAGACTTTGAGATTCCTTTAAGTCTCATGTTTTTACATGTTAATCAGTTGAACATTATTATGGGAAGAACTTAGAGCTTAAAACATGGAGTTGCTTACATGGAGGAGGATTAGTGTGGTTTTGTACCTCCCAATGTTTGAAAGTTAGTTTATGTTTTATGCATCTTTTATTATGTTTTGTATGACGCATGTGTTAAAAGATTTGTATTGGATATGTTCATTTAGTTTCTTCTTAGTAAACTTTGATATTCTTATTCTTGATTTTTTTTCTATAATTAGTTATTTAAAATATATTTTACGAATAATAATAATAATAATAGAATGTGATGCTTTTATAAATATAGCAGTGTTATACTTTATAAAAACTCTTGACACGAAAGTGCACAAACTCTTTTTTGTCCCGTAATGAGTTTTTATTTTATTTATTTTTTTAAAAATGACAGACCCTTTAACAAAATTATCTTCTTCGTCATCCACACTACAATACAGTCACGACCAGTGCACCTTGTCACTTCTATCACCTCCATACGAAACAAGGCCATTGATGCCTCCACCAATTACCAACATGAGGCTTTATTTTTCCTTAATCTAAATTTGGAAGAATCATCACATTCCCACCTTCAAATGCATATGAATTTCTTTTCACCAAATGCTTTCTCCTCTGCTTTTGATATTCTGATTGAGGACATTTAATCCCATTATATCTATGAAAGTCTTTTTGTCTGACGAGCACACATGAATGATAGTGGGAGGTGAGAGCAAAGTTGGCTCGTTTATGATATGCTATACATTATTCGGTGTGAGGGGTTAGAGTAAAGTTGACTTGTTATACACATTATTCGGTGACACTCAAGAAAGTCAAGTGGGGAAGGGAATTCTGGGTCTTCAAGTGAATTGTAACTGATCTTCTATTGAAATGGAAACACAAGCCAATAAATGATTCTATTGAAATTGGAACACATTAAAAATGTGGCTTTTGTTGGAATTGAAATTGAAGATAAAGTTTTCGTCATTCGTGTCTAGGGGTGGGAATAGGTCAGGTCAGACCAGACTTTGAAAGGCCTGAGCCTAGCCTACGATGAATCTTTGAGGCCTGAGCTTGGTCTATAGTCTATCAAAGACTTTTATTTTGACTCGACCTGACCTTTTTAAAAGCCTGGTCTGGCCTGATAGTCTTTTTAAAAGTCTATTTCACAATAAATATTTAATATTTTATGGAGTAGGAACGTAATAGGAAAGTTAAAGAAAAAGGAAAGTCAATCAAAATGAGAAATATAAAAGGGCACATGACTCAGACCTAAATTGTAATTAAAGTCCTTGATTATAGGAATAGAAGTTATGGAGCAATAATGTGTAATTAAAGTCTAATAGTTAAAAAAAAATTAATTGTATCCAAAAAATAATATTATATATTGGTACCCAAAAAATAATATAATATATTGGTACCCAAAAAATAATATATATATATATATATATATATATATATATATATATATATATATATAGGCCTATCAGGCTTATAAGGCTTTTTAATAAGCCTAAACCTGGTCTATTTAATTTAATAGGCTTTTACAAAAGTCTGAGCCTATCATTTTAATTAAATAGGCCAGTTTAGACCAGACTTTATATAGGTCAGGTCGTAGGCTCCTGTAGACCGACCTGACCTATTCCCACCCCTATTCGTATCTTTCATACGAGATGGGCTCATAAGTCATAACATTAAGCATTTTCTTTATAAATATGTAGTTAAATTTAAAATGATTCATAATATTTTATTTTAATTAATAATTAAGGATAACATTAAAAAATTAATTATTACACACAATCAAAATTTGAAATAGTTGAGAAACCAAAAAACATGTTTAAGTATATGTGGGGGTGGGGTGGGGTGGAGGGTTGGCTAAAAGGAGTAATTTCTAGGTATAGGGACTACAAGCGTTATCCTTTATCGCCACTTCTTAGGGGAAGATAAATTTTCATGGACATTTATTCGTGATGGGATGTTCTTTTCCATTTTTTTTAGTCCTTTAATTTTTTTGTTTCATTTTTATTCTTATAAATTTTAGAATTTTTGTAAATAGTTCCTATCATAATCTATTAATGATGGACACATGTCACATGCCATCTTAGGACGATCTAATGTAACATGTCAAGATGTATGTCACGTTATTGCTAAATGATGATATAGATCATGTAAAAAAAGTTAAATTTTTGAGAATCAAAACTATTATTTTTTTAAGGATTAAAACCAAAATATCATGTTTATAGAAATTAAAACATATTTAAAAGTCACAATATACTTGTAACATTTGCTTAATTTCCTACGTAGGTATTTTCATTTCTTTTCATTGAATTTCCCTATGATCTTATAATTTATTGAGTCATAAGACAAATTAATACCTTCAATTATTTTGGTTTGATGCAAATAAATATTAAATTTTAAAGTTCATGTTTAATGACAAACATACCATAATGTGTTGAGTTTGCGTCTAATGGATTAAAAAATAATAAACAGAAGTTTGTAACATTTATTATCATTTTAATGCTCTAATCATTTGATCTTTTATGCAGGGAATGTTCATTCATTCTTCATAGGATATGTTGTAAAACAAAGAGAAAGAGTGAAGTCCAATGATAAGGCTACTTATTCCATTGAAAGATGTGCCCGAAAGCTAGTTGTAGCGTATTGATGTACAAAAGTCATTTGACCCCTGGTGGAGAAGATATGAAGTGCCCCTCAAGGAAGATATGCATAATACTTTATGATAATAATTGACAAGTTGGTGATAAACATTTAATGTACCAACAGACGATCAATTGGCAAAAGGAGAAGGCGATTTAGAGATAACAATTACTTCCTCTTCAAGTCTAAAAAAGATTTGAAGAGTTGAAATTACGAACTTGAACAAGCATTATTTCATAAGCTTTCAAATTCTTGTAATAGTTTTTGTGTTCTAAAATGTTCTCAATGCACCTTGAAAATATTGAGAGTTAGACTATGAGCTAAATTTGTATATTCGCTTGTAAGATGATATGATAGTCATCGTTCACTTGAGCTTTAAACAAATCCTTTGATTTGTGAGAGCCAAAAGTGACTTGGTAAGAAAAAGAAATATACTTGGTTTGTTAGATTAGAAAGACTAATGTAAAAATTACTTGAGTGAAGATAGAAGTAGCTTGCAAAAATAATACTTGTATCTTTGTGAAAAATAGTAAAACTTTGGTGAATTGTCAAGCATTGGATGTAGTATCAATGATTAGGACAAACTAGTAGTAAATCCTTGTATTTCTTTTGCCTTTACATGTTTTTATTTGACCTTGAATTGTGAAGTGTGTTTTGAAGTTGCTATAACAATGTTTTACTATAATGTTGTGTGTATTAGATGATCATGCATGATCCTTGCTTATAATAGAGAAACAAAATCAATATTGGTTATATGATCAATCAATTTTTGATTAATAGGAATTATAACAACTGATTTCTATCAATACTAAATAAAAGATTATGTAATGTAATCTAACACTCTCCATCAAGCTCGAACATATATGTCATATGAACTATATAAGTCTCGTATAATTTGTTTTATATTTTCATAGTCCAAGTCTGAACCTGTTATTCGTCACAAGCCTATTTATAGGCTGGGCCGACCTATGTATAAGCCTGCCATACCTATTAGCACATTTAAAGGTCTGTTTCATAATAATAAGTGTAAAAAATATCATTTTTTAAATAAAACCAAACATTTTCATTATTAACTCGTTGGCAAGTGTACCAAATTGTCACAAGTAGTAAAGTACTCAGAAGTCCGAGTGTCGGATCCATAGGGAGTTTGTTTGTACTTAGATTAATGCAAACCCAATTTAAAAGTAATATATAGATAAAGAATTTAAAATAAAGATAAGAAAATATAGTAGATAAGATAAAGATTTGAAAGAAAAGAAAAGATAAAAGATTTAAAGATAAGAATAGAAGATAAAATATTATAATTAAAAGATGATAAAGATTAAAAAAATAGAAGATAAAAAAATAAGATAAGAAAAGAAAAATAAAAGATGAAGAATAAGATAAAGAAAGATAAGAAGATTAAAAGATAAAAATAGAAGAAAAAAGAAATAAAACCAAAACGTGATAATGTTGGGACCTATCCTGTCTTGTTTAGCTAGGATGTATGAATTTATGATTTTTTTTTATCAATTTAGATGATTTTATTCTATCCACATTTGTTCAATTACTTGTCCTTAATTTCTCAGGATGATAAGCCTATTTTATTTATCTATCTTCCCAATTCCTTTGCAAAGACTCAACAAATAGAATGCATGAAGGATGAATTCTAGTTTGCAAGAATGCATGGGCAAAAAATAATCATTCTATGTCTAGCAATGACTTTCTTATGAAATCATTTCTTTTTGTTCTATTAGATGTTACCCTCTTCCGAATGTCTAACCCCTAAAACTAATGCATGCATATTTTCTCTAAATCTTATTTAGAAGTTACCTTCTCTGGAGCGACTAACTCCTAACAAAATATAAAGATGAATAATGCATGAAAATATAAACAGAAAAGATAATAGGAAAGAAAACACCTGTTTACATTGACAAATATGAAATGTACAATACATCTTTTAGTTTCTTAGGCCTGTTAGGACCTAACTAGGGGTTTAACCACTCATGGCTATTTGAGGGCTTTACAATGGATGGAGTATAAGAACTGATGGGATAAGAGAAATGAAAGAAATGGAGTAAATGAAACCCCTACTATAGGAGGTTCTGTGGTGTGTTTTTCTAATTGACTTGACTCTTTTTTTATAGTTGTTGTAGTGGACTTGGACATGATGCTAGAAATCTTCCTTTTTGATATTTTTTATATCTTTTGGATTTGTTTTACTTTTAATCATATCTTCTTGAGACTTCCTAATATTTTAGATATTTTTCGATCTTTTTCTCTTTTAATCTCTCATTTTCATATCTACAAGCCATAAATAAGAAAAATATCAATTCTTATCATTTAATATAAGAATAACTACTAAATAAATATTTTCAAAGATATTTTCAATATATTTTTATTATAAAAAAACTCATATTTAGCAGTTATCAAAATCCCCCAAATAAAAACTTTGCTTGTCCTCAAGCAAAAACAAGAATGAAAGCAGACTCTGAATACTCCAACACTTTCAAGAGTTGCAATTTTTTTAAAATTCTTTCAACTGGTTTTTTCTGCATTTGCCATAATCTCACAATGGAAGCACAAACAACATCGAGATGAAAATAGTTAGTATCGAAAATTAATCAAGTTGGCTTGCCTCACTTTCCTCACAAGGGTAGTGTTTCTCTCTACGCACATGTGTCTGGGGTGAGTGTTTGAAATTTTACGATCTGCAATTAAGATTCCTAAATTTGCACTTCATCTCAGTTAAATCTATTCTTACTTACACTTGGTGGATCACTAAGAACTTTTATTGGCTTGTAACAGGGCCTGGCTAAACAAGAAATCATGATTTTCCTGGGATTTCAAAAACTTAGTATTATAAGAGAGCATGCATCATTAGAAAAAATTTCACTTATTTCCTGCCTAGGCTTATTTATTTTTTAGCCTTTCTTCTTGGCACTTATGACACCTGTCATTTTATGCCCTTATTTCAAAGTTTTTTTTTTAACCTTAGCACTTATGGTACCTCTTTTTTTTTCTGCCCTTTGCAATCTTTTTTTTTAACCTTAGCACTTATGGCACCTCTTTTTTTCTGCCCTTATTTTGCAATCTTTTTTTTTTATAAGAATAATTTGGGCTTACAAGCTTTTGAGGGTGCCCTATTGTGTGCTGCTTTTTTTAGGCAAATTCCATTAGCAATCCCCCAAATTTAGGACTTATCATAACTTGAAACCCTTATGCTCTCTTAGAACCCTAAAACAAGGTCAAGGATATCAAAATTAGGCTCAGGGGTTTATTCAAATAAATCATTATTACTTTTGGCTCAACAAGGGTGCAAGGGATAAATTCATCACAGATTGGCTTTTTGGCTGAGTGGCTAAAATAAAAAGAAACATGCCTTGATCATATCCACCTTATGCAAATAATCTAAGAGTCTAAGAATGATGCAAAATTAGGAATTTAAAAACAGACATTCTCTCATAATTAAGTTCGCACAACTCACCGGGACAAGATAAAGTTATCGGCTTACCGGACCATGATCTCTTTCCATCAAGCTAACCTTTTCTCTCTTTGTGATTCATGTTCCACTGTTTGATTGACTCTTGCTTCCAGGAAACCAATATTTTCACAATTGTCATGCAGCATTTCAAGTGTCGAATCCTTCAGAAAAAGCCTAAATAATGACTTCACAAATATCATGCAATTTTTATTCAATGACTAGATTTAAACTACTGGAATTAAATTGCTGAAATTAAAATGCACAAAATCAAAATAAAGAAAAGAAATAACACAACTATGCTAAAAAAAAATACGATTAACTAAAAGCTAGATAAGGTAAGAAATCTTGGGTTGCCTCCCAGTAAGCGCTTCTTTAACGTCATTAGCTTGACGAGTCAAATGCCTTCAAAGTGGCATGAAGGTCACGTAGAACACATCCTCCTTGCATTTTCGCCTTTTAGCTAAAGACACCATGAAACTCGTGTATTCTGGAAGCATCTTCCACGTTAATGCAAGAGAAGTGGTAGCGATCAAGGAAAAAGTGACACTTAAGGCTTTCGTATGTTCTCTATGCCTTTCTTCCTTGACAATTAGTTGATGAGGAGGGGTATTGACTTGGAGAATACTTTCTTATTGAATTTCTACTTGTGAGTGGTTCTCCCATTGTTGTGCTTTCTCCTCACTTTTTTCTTCCTCTTCCTTCTTTTCTCCTTCTTCTTCTTTCTCTTCATCTCTGTTTGTCCTTCCTTCCTCAGATTGGTCTTCTTCTACTTCACCCTCCTCTTGTGCTCTCTTCTGGCTTCTAGTTAGAACTGCCTTGCTCTCTTCCTTTGGGTTTTTCTCTGTGTTGCACCCGAAAGTTCTAGTGGTCCTTTCAGCTTTTTCTTGAGCTAATTGGCTTATTTGAACTTCCAAATTCTGAATTACTACATCAATACTCTTCTGATGTGACCTTGTTTCCTGCTTGAACTGTATTAGCAATTCTTTTATGTTAGTGGGCTTATCTTGATGACTCGGCCCCTGGCTAGGATGCTGATAGGGCGGCTGACTCTTGTGCTCCTTGTTGTATTGATTCCCTTGACTCTTCCAGCTTGAGCCTTGTGTAAAAGTTCTCCTTTGGTTGAATCCTGGTGGGTCATGATTGAATCCTGACGATCTTTCCTGGTGGTACCCTTGGAATCCATGGCGATTTAGTATGCCTATGTAGTTTACTTCCCTGGAAGGATCTTGTTGGACTGCGCATTGCCCAGGCTCATGTGTTCCTCCACATATGTGGCATCCCCCTACCTGCATAATAGAAGAATGAGAAGGACTTACCGCTTGTAATTATTGTGGAAGCTTGCTGAGGGTCTTTGTTAGGGCTTCTATTTGTCGGGACAATAGCTTGTTCTGAGCTAAGGTTTCATCTTGAGTGGTGAGTTCTAGAAGGATTCTCTTTGTTGGTGCATATGTGCGATCACAAAGAATGGCGTGATCACTAGCCGCCATGTTTTCTTTGAGTTCCATTGCCTCCTCCAGTGTTTTTAGCTTGATCTTCCCTCCTGTTGATGCATCCAATATATGTTTTGATTGTGGTCGTAGGCCATCTATGAAGATGTTTAGTTGCATCGGTTCACTGTACCCATGTGTAGGCGTCTACCTGAGTAGTCCGTGGAAACAGTCGAGCGCCTCACTGAGGGATTCGTTAGGAAATTGATGGAATGAAGAGATTTCCATCTTCCCTTCAACAGTCTTTGACTCTGGGAAGTATTTCTTCAAGAACTTCTCTACGACTTCTTCCCATGTCCGCAAGCTATTCCCCTTAAACGAGTGAAGCCATATTTTTGCTTTACCGGCCAAGGAGAAGGAGAATAGATTGATGCGGATGGCATTTTCTGGCACTCCTGCTATCTTCACCGTGTTGCAAATGTCGATGTATGTGACCAGATGTGCGTACGGATCTTCACTTAGTAGGTCGTGAAATAGATTCCCTTGAATCAGCTGGACGAGGGAATGTGGATATGAGAAGTTGGCCGCCTACACCTCTGGTCTGGCTATGCTGGTGAAGTATTGAGGTATAATAGGGCTAGAGTAATCCTCTAGCGTCTTCCTCTGTAGATGATTTTCTGTCATGATGTGTTCTTCAAGAAGGAATATGAACTGTGTACAAAAGAAACAACTATCGTGCACGTTATCACAGAACAAAAATTAAACTCTAATATTTTTTTAAATTTTTTTTAGAAAGAAAAAAGAAATAGAAAAAAAAATAAAAAGCGAAAACTAATTGCTTTAAAATTGGAATATGCAAATAATCAAGTACGAAAAATAAAGTCCCTGGCAACGACACCAAAAACTTATTAACTCGTTGGCAAATGTACCAAATTGTCACAGGTAGTAAAGTATTCGGAAGTCCGAGTGTCAAATCCACAGGGACTTTTTTGTACTTAGATTAATGCAAACCCAATTAAAAAGAAATAGATAAAGAATTTAAAATAAAGATAAGAAAATATAATAGATAAGATAAAGATTTAAAAGAAAAGAAAAGATAAAAGATAAGAATAGAAGATATGGAGGATAAAATATTAAAATTAAAAGATGATAAAGATAAAAAAATAGAAGATAAGAAAAGAAAAATAAAAGATGAAGAATAAGATAAAGAAAGATAAGAAGATTAAAAGACAAAAATAAAAGAAAAAAGAAGTAAAATCATAACGTGATAATGTTGGGACCAGGTCTGCTTTGTTTACCTAAGATGTACGAGTTTATGATTTTTCTTTATCAATTTAGATGATTCTATTCTACCCACATCCTGTTCAATTACTTGTCCTTGATTTCTTAGGATGATAAGCATATTTTATTTATCTATCTTCCAAATTCCTTTGCAAAGACTCAAGTATGAAGGATGAATTCTAGATGTTTGTAAGAATGCATGGGCATAAAATAATCATTCTATCAATAACTTTCTTATGAAATCTTTTCTTTTTGTTCTATTAGAAGTTACTCTATTCTGAGTGTCTAACTCCTAAAACTAATGCGCATGCATATTTTCTCTAAATCTTATCTTATTTAGAAGTTACCCTCTTCGGAGTGTCTAACCCTTAACAGAATGTAAAGATGAATAATGCATGAAAATATAGACCGAAAAGATAATAGGAAAGAAAATACTTGTTTGCATTGACAAACTTCTAGAATTCATCTTTTGGCTTTTTAGGCCTGTCAAGCCCTAACTAGGGGTTTAACTACTCATGGCTATTTGGGGACTTTACGATGGAGTACAAAGAGAAAGGGAGTAAATGAAACCCCTACTAGACGGGGTTTTGTGGTATGTTTTTCCGTGACTTCCTCATATTTTGGATATTTTTTCGATCTTTTTTTCCTTTAATATCTCTTTTTCATATCTACAAGTCATAAATAAAAAAATATCAATTCTTATCCTTTAATACAAAAATAATTGCTAAATAAATATTTTTAAGGATATTTTCAATATATTTTTATTATAAAAATAACTCATATTTAAGAGTTATCATTCATTAAAAACAATAAAAAAAAATTAAACCACAAAATATGGGAAAATTTACATACAAACAACAAACATTACATGTGACATGCTGCCAAAGTCTTTTAAATCTCACCAAAAGACAAAAGTCTTCATTCCTACTACCCATCTATACTTATATGAATTAACATGTTCCAAACATTAATTAAAATGATTCAAATTGTTAAAATACAAAAATAATTTTGTAATTTAAATAAAATAATTATAATATTCTATATCATATTAATAATAATATTTTTATTACACAACATTATTGCTAAACGAGTCAGTCTCTCAGGCTTAATAGACTATTCTCAAGGTTTGTGACTTGACCAGAAATAGGGTGGACCATAGGCCCTTGATGGATGGCCTAACCTACTTCCACCCAACAAAGGCCCATGGTGATGACAAGTATTGTTCACTAGTGAAAAAAGCAGGAAGGTCCATCGGGGAATGCCTTGAGGCGGAGGGAAGAAGACCAGTGGCCTAGGAGGCTTGCCAAAGATGTGTTAGAGAGGAGAGCGTGTGTGAACTTCACACATCCAAAAGGGCCTTGCGTGGGGGCGCATGCTATTGTGTGTTGGTTGCACACTTGGATAATGTGGCAGTCTTCAGCGATTGATGACAATTGTCAAAGGTGAGCTACGATGAGAAGGCATAAAAAATTTGCCAAACAATGACACATCATCAATACAATACTGTTCACCGCAAAGATATAAGTTAGAGAAAAATTCTTTAGAATCTTATCATTAAAGATTTTTTCAAAAAAACTTTCTTGTTGAAATATAATTCTAAAAAATGCACTTATTTGAAGTCTAATTTATAAATATAAAGGGTAAATTAAAGATTTATTTTTCCTCTTTTCAAGATTTTGTTTTATTTTAACAAAAAGAATAAAACTCAATTTTATTTTTTATTCATAGGAATTTTGTTTATAATAACTCACACATACCGTTCAATCAATTGAGATGCCTCGTTAGGTGGAGTATATGGTGCAAGGAAAATGTTTATTTTCTTAGGAATCTTAAGTTGAGAATGTTTGATTTCCATATTTGGTTATTTTTTTATATAAAAAAATAGCATTCCCATTAAACAATGTTTTCTGAAAATTAATTTAAGTTTTTTTCTTTCACAAAAATATTCTCATGGAGGAGTGAGAATATTACTTTCTCAAGTAAAAATATCTTATTAAATCATTTAATATGGTAAATAATGAAACATTCTGGTAAAGATACTATTTTACTTTTTTATTTTAAAAAGAAACTTATACAAAATATTTATTATCAATCAAACATATTTAATTATTCCTAAAAATCAAAATTTATAATTCCTATAAATGGTGATTCTTAGGCACGAAAAACTATCTTATATCAAACGTTTTATCAATAATGAGAATCCTACCTTTAATAGTTTTTTTTTTTAAAAAAGAACTATTATTTGATTAGGACTGGTTTTATCTTTTTTAGACATTAAGATTGAGAAAATATTTTGAGATAATTATTTTTAAAATCAATAAATTTATTCTAAATACTGGTTGGGAGATCGTGTAAAATATTTTGTTCTTCTGTTAAGATTATTATCTACTAATCAGGATTTGATTGAATTTTAAATATTTTTGTTTGGTTATTAATACCGCTCCAAATGCTAAATAACTATCTCGCGTCTTTTGGGCTCCAGCTATTCTACATCATTTGTCAGCAAGAGTCACGGTGGATAGTTATTGTGGGTTGGTTATCCTTCTATTCAATTCTGATACCTCATTACCTCTCTCAAAATCTTAAAGCCGCTTCACATTGCAATCTCAAGCTATATAATTTCATCGACTCTCTCTTAGTTTCTTCTGTTCTACCATCACTATTCTCAAAGTCTCAAGCAAGATGAGCGCAGACTTGAGGCTGATTTTTCCGTTCGACTTCTTCAACAAGTATGTCACATCACTTTCTCATTTGACCTGTTTGATTATGGTATTTGGTTTATAGAATTAAGGATTTTTTTATTCATTTAAAAAAATTGAGACAAGTTTAGGGGTGTTTGGTTTGGTTGTTTTCTGTTTTTATTTCTCACGGAAAATAGAAAATGATAATAAAAATATGATTGATTGAATTTCTATTTTCATTTTCAGTAAAAATATTTTTGTAAACGAACAAAAATTAGAAACACGGAAACCAGGAACGAATATAATTTTAAACATATCTAAAGATAAATTTCCTTTTGAAAACATATTTTCAGTGTTTTTATTTCTTCAAACCAAACATGGTTTTAGAATTCTAATCTTTTAAGAATGTTTCAAAAAAATAAAAACAGGAGATCAAAACAAAAAATGAAAATACAACTCAAATACACCCTTATTTTTTTCCCTAAATTTAAAATTGATTTTTTATTCCATGAAAAAAAAAACTTTTCTGTTCAGATGTCGTTATAGACTTTTCTTAGGTGGTGGTTAACAAATCTTTTATAGGTATGACATTTTGCTTTTTTACTATTAGGCATCCTAGCACACATGTATTTACATTTCAAAGTATTCATTCTAAAAGTAATTTGGTAGAGGACATTTGTTTTTTTTTCTTTTTTAATTATAAAGACTTAAAGGATCAATTTTAAATTTGTAGAAACAAAAATTGGATTGTATCGATGGATGGATAATGAGTCTGGTAACTCATCTCTATAAAAGATCGTAGCATCCTAGATTTTGTGAGAAACAAAGATTAGGCTGTGTACAATGATCCTCAATCATATCTTTGCATAGTGAGGAGCCTTTGGACAAAGGAGTATGCTATTTTATTTATTTATTAAAAAATTTGAATATTTATTTTAAATAAAAAGTTTTTAGAAAAAATTTTTGTGAAAGTATTTTTAAGACCTTTTATTGTTATTGAGTAACATGTATCATATATTAAGCATTTAAGGGGGTGATTGGTTTGTCTGTTTTCTGTTTTCATTTTCACTGAAACAGAAAATGGTGATGAAAATGTGTTTGGTTGGATTTTTGAAAATATTTTCAGTGAAAATGAAAACAGAAAACAACTAAAAAATGAAAACAATAAAATTTTGTTTTCAGTATTTTCAGTTTCAATCGGAATCTCATTTTGAGTAAAATGAAAATGAGATGACAATGAATGTAATTTTAAGCAAATTTAAAAATAAAAAAGTCAAGAAATCAATATATCATAAATTTTCAGTATTTTTATTTCCTAAAAACAGAAAACAAGAAATTAAACCAAACATATTTTTAGAATTCTAATATTTTGGAAATGAAAACAGTTTTCAGAAAATGAAAACAGAAAATGAAAATGCAAACCAAACATATTTTAATTTAATTTTTTATTGTCTAAAATCACATTTCTTCTATTGTATCTCTTTGAGTATGTTTGTTTCATGGGTTAAAAGTGATCTCAGAAATGTATCATATGAATATTACATACTGTTAGAATCTCACTATATAATTAAGGGTCAATTCCTTTTATAGATTGGATTTAAATCCCATTATTAGGAGATTTGATTAGCGGCATATTTTGTATTTGTGATCAGGAATCATTGACCCTTAATTATAGGAATTAACAATGGATACAATGATGAACATTAGTTTAGGAGTTTCCTTTTTATGATTAACTTGCATTCTATTTTAGAGCACATGCTCTTATATCAACATGAATAAGAAAATTATCCTCTGACATGGTATCAATGCTCCAAAATCTGTGGGAGCCTGTGTAAACTCGTGGCTTGCACTATCACACGTTTTTTTTTTCTTCCGTTATGTGGCCTACATTGCCTTTTTTTTTCTTCCCCTCCCTTTTATCGGCCCATGCCGAAAATACCGGCCAGCACTGTTGAGCTACAAAATATTCAACCAACCTTCGTCTCAATGGCCCAAAATCCACAAATAGTACCTTTGGTGCATAGGATGAAACAGATGCAATAGTGATGTCATGGCTGTGGAATTCCATGGTGCTAGAGGTGAGTGATGCTTGCATGTTCATGAAGACTGCCAAGGATGTGTGGGATAATTGTAAACAAAACTATTCCAAGGTTGGTGATGCTGTTGAAATTTATGAAATAAAGATGAAGATTGCGACTACCAAACAAGGAGACTGATCCGTTAGTGAATATGCCTAGAATTTGCAAAATCTTTGGCTGGAGTTAGTGATGATGCTGCAGCAACAGACAAACCTTCCAGACCCCTTACAGATTATAATATAGAAGAAATAAAAAATTGAGAGAAGTCCTAGAGACTTTAGTCAAACCCACAAACACATGTAATTCTTCCTTAGCATTCTCAAGTACTTCCAATCTACTACACAAGGGGCATGGGTTGTTGATTATGGAGCTGCGGATCACATGACCTATTCCTCTACTAAATTTATCTCATATAAACCTTGTCCTAGCAATAAAAAAATTAAAACTGCAGATGACACATTTATTAAAGTTGCTGGAAAGGGAGGCATTCTCCTAAGTCAAGATTTAATTTTGAAAGATGTTTTACATGTGCCTAAATTATTTGCCAAACTGCTTTATATTCATAAACTTACAACAGATTTACAATGTTTAGCGACATTCTCTCCCACACTTTGCAAATTTCAAGATTAGGGAATGGAGAAAATGATTGGACTTGCTAGGGAGTAAAATGGACTTTACCTTCTTGAGGAAGCTTGTGGGACATGTAGCATTAAGAGTCCCATTGTCTTTGCTGTCAGAGTCACTTCCTTCCCACAATAAAGAATGTTTCCTAGCTTGTTTCAAGGACTAGACATAGGAGTGTTTCATTGTTATGATTGTGAATTTGCTAAACACAAACATGTTAGCTTTCCTATCAGTAATAAAAGAATGTCAATTCCTTTTTCCTTGGTACATAGTGATGTTTAGGGTCCATCCAACATTCCAAATATATTGGGGGTCCATTGGTTTATCATTTTTATTGATGATTGTACTTGGATATCATGGGTGTATCTTTTGAAACAAAAAAATGAAGGTAGTCAAATATTCCAATTTTTTTTTTCAAATAATAAGAAATCAGTTTGGGACAACCATCAAATGATTCCGTTCTGACAATGCCAAAGATTATTTTGACCAAACATTGTCTTCCTTCTTCAATGAACATGGAATTATTCATGAATCATGTGTCCACACCCCACAACAAAATGAGGTGGCTAATCGGAAAATTGGGCATCTTCTAGCTGTTACCCGAGCATCTTTATTCCACACAAATGTTCCAAAACAGTATTGGGGGAAGGCTGTCCTTACTGCTGCCTACTTGGTTAATCATTTACTCTCTCAAACTCTTCAAAACAACAGTCCCATTCAACTGTTCTCCAAGTTTTACCCATGCTATAAAACTTCAAATAACCTTGTTACTACAATCTTTTGGTGTGTGTCCTTTGTTTACATTCATTCTCCCCATCAAGGAAAACTTGATCCCCGAGCTATCAAATGCATATTTGTTGGTTACTCCCCTACCCAAAAGGGATATAAGTGTTATCATCCTACCACAAATAATTTCTTTGTGTTTATTGATGTCACTTTTGTTGAAACTGAATCTTTCTTTTCCCAACCTTATCTTCAATTGGAGAACTCATGCATGGAATATAAGGATGATTTGTTCAAGAATATTTCATTCATCTCCCCAAGCAAATCCAAAATACTTGAGTCAAGTCCTATACACATTTCTTCCAGTTCTATATACACTCCCCCTGCCTTTGCTTTGAGTCCAAAGACATCCAGAACATAGACTCCAAGTGCTGCCTGTCCACTACAAGTTTACACACGAAGGGCAAAACCTATTGTCCAACCTGTGCAAGTTCTAGATTCTAAACTAATACCTAAAACTGAAACTAATGAGACTGTCTTGAAAGAGCAGAATATACTCACTGAAACTGATGGGATTGTGTTTAGCAAAGAGTGGAGAGAAGCTATGAAAGTTGAAATGGATGCACTAGAAAAAAATGAAAATTAGGAGTTAGTAGAACTTCCTAAAGAAAAGAAACTCGTTGGCTGTAAGTGGGTATTCACTGTTAAATATAAGGCAAATGGGACACTAAAAAGGTATAAGGCAATGTTAGTAGCTAAGAGGTATACTTAAACATATTGGGTTGACTACCTTGAGACTTTTTCTCCTGTTGCAAAAATGAACACTATTAGAATATTGTTATCTCTAGCAGCTAACTATGGACGGAGTTTGCAACAATTTGATGTCAAGAATGCTTTCCTACATGGCAACCTTGAAGAGGAAATTTGCATGTAGGTACCACCTGGGTTTAAATCTGAGGAAGGAAAGGTTTGTAAGCTAAGGAAGACTCTCTATGGATTGAAACAGTCCCCTAGGGCCTGGTTGGGCAGGTTTGCTACGATGATGAAGGCAATAAGGTATAAACAAAGTCAAGGATATCACACTTTGTTTATTAAGTATTGAGCTTCAGGGGGAGTTACTGCACTAATTGTCTATGTGGATGATATAGTTGTAATAGGGAATGGCCAAGCAGAAATAGACATCCTAAAAGAGTGTTTGATAAGAGATTTTGAGATTAAAGAGTTAGGCAGATTAAAATACTTTCTTGGCCTTGAAGTGGCATATTCTCGTCATGGTATTTTCATCTCCCAACCTAAATATGTGCTGAATTTATTATCTGAATCTGGTAAATTGGGATGCAAACCAGTAGAAACTCCTATTGAGCAAAATCACAAACCGAGTGAATATGTTGAAGATGCAACTGAGGATAGAGAATCCTATCAAAAACTAGTTGGAAAATTAATCTATTTGTCTCATACCAGGCCAGACATAGCTTATGCAATGGGAGTGCTAAATCAGTTCATGCATAATCCCAAAGAAAATCATCTGAGTTGTTTATCGCATTTTGCAGTACTTGAAAGGTACTCTTGAAAGGGAATTTTATTTAAAAAAAAAGGGAGGAAATGACTTTGGAGGCCTATAAAGATGCTGACTATGCTGGATCTATAGATGATAGAAGATCCACCTCCAAATATTGCACATTTCTTAGAGGAAACTTAGTAACTTGGAGGAGCAAAAAACAAAACGTTGTTGCAAGGTCAAGTGCAGAAGCAGAATTTCAGGCTATGGCCTTAGGAATTTGTGAACTCCTATGGATGAAAATAATTCTAGATGACCTAAAAATTGAGTGGAATGGACCTATGAAACTATAATGTGATAACAAGTCAGCAATAAACATTGCACATAATCCGGTGCAACATGATAGGATCAAGCATGTTGAAGTAGACAGACACTTCATAAAGGAAAAGTTGGATAATGGGAAAATTTGTACACCATTTGTATCCACAAGAAATCAGCTAGCAGATGCTCTAACAAAAGGATTAAGTGGCTCTACATTTCAATCTATTGTTAGCAAGTTGAGAATATGGATAACATCCACTCACCAACTTGAGGGGTAGTGTCAGAATCTTACTATATATTTTATTTCCTTTTATAGATAGGATTTAAATCCCATTATTAGGAGATTTGATTAGCTGCATATTTTGTATTTATGACCAGGAATCATTGACCCTTAATTATAGGAATTGACAGTGGGTATAATGATGAACATTAGTTTAGGAATTTCCTTTTTTAGATTACCTTGTATATTATTAAGAGCACATGCTCTTAATCAATTTGGATAAGAAAATTATCCTCTGATACATACCCATATTTGTTACAAGATATATTTAATTCCAAGGAATGTTATAACATTTTTAACATGTTTTCCTTTACTTTTATTCCGATGAGGGATAATATGATATTCACATGGGAATAATAAAAGTTATTTCTTAAAATACTAATAACTTCCTTTATATATTTGAAAAAGAGAATATTTTATGGGTTTTACATCGTTCCTTCACATAGAGAGATGAGTGATCAACTTACTCTAAGAGTAACTAAAGAGTTACCCATCATCCTCACTATTTTTTTTGAAATCTAATGATTATAATGAGTAACTACTCTTAATCATCTTATATAAGAATGAGAATGTTCAATCTTAATCGATAGATTGAAATAAAAGACCTAGGTTACAAATATTTTAAATTCAAATTAAAATATTACATAACAAACAAAAACTAAAAGATTTTAATTATCACATCTTATAATATCTCAAACCCACCATCACCATCATGACCACCACCATAGTGATCGTCATTGCCCCAACTGCCATGACGATGCCAACAACAACACGACAATCATGTTGATGGTAGTGGTGGTGGTCATGACGACAACGGCAACGATAATTGACGGTCATGTTGGTAGTGGTTCCCAAAAACCAATCCAAACAATTTTAACATGGGAAGGAAAAGAAGTAAAAGGGTTTTAATTTTTTTTAGCATTTTGGTTCAACTCTAAATATTTCTAAAACTCTTTTCTTTTAATTCTCATATTTTAACTTATCCAAGCTTTAAAAAATTTCAATTTACATGAAAAAATCAAACTCCTATTCACATATAATATTTGATATTTTGTGTTGTTTATAATAAAAATTATTTTGTATGTAATATAATAAAATATTATAGAATATTTATTTATATTTTAGAATACTAACCCATTAAGGAAGCTTATTATGGTTTTGCCTTGGCCATAAAATGTTAGGATTAGTCTTGTCTTAATTCATTTGGTATTCTTAATTTTATCCTAATAATACCTGTAAAGGTATTCTTAATTTAATCCCTTTATAATATTTTTCAATAAATCTTTATAGATACAATCACTATCTGTTTAATTCCTACTGTCACGTCATATTTAGACGCTGACACATCATCTCTAACAGTCCTATATGGATTGTTAACTCCCTACCTGAAGTTTCACCCTTATAATTGACCTCTAAGTGGGCACCTTTAGCGACGGTACGAGGGGTGTGGGATAGTTAATCTTCATCATTTAAATCTTTGTTACAAGTTACAAATTTTAATTTGTTTTATCTTTAAATCTTTGTTTTATCTTATCTCTATCTCATTTTACATTTATTCTTTTCCATCTTATTTCAACAACACTCTGATGTAAATGTTTAATTTTCTTTTAGTTCTGCTAGGAATACTTTGCTCTCGGATGGAACGAATAACCAGGCATGAAAAAACAAGCTTTTGGGTCAGAAGACATTTTGGAACCTAACAAGTCATCCCACCAAAGACCTCGTAATCAAATGCATAAGATTGACACACTTTCGATTCCTAATGCAAAATGTGCGGTATGTAGTCTTTCAAGATCTAATTCCTCTCAAATCTTATCCTACCTATCTAATATAAGGTCATCAATAGTTTATAAATCTTGAGAAATGTTAACAATATACTGTCGAATATTCACTTTTCAACATCCTCTTTTCTATATTGAGTTGGTAGAGTTTGATCGATTTGATAGAGAATCAGTCTAGTGACTAGTTTGTTATCTCAAAACTAGTCCAAAACTGATCTAACTAACTCAAACTCACCATTAATTGTTGGTTAGAGTGGTATTGGACACAATCGTTTTTTTAAGTAAGATTTTGAATTTGAACTTATAGATGAAAAAAATGATTGAAAATGAAGAATCTTACTAAAGGCAATTAGCCAAATTCCTCAACGAAGATTCTTTATTGACAAAACCGATGTATACCTGTACTACTAATATGGCTGCTAAAGAAAAAAGCTAAACCAAACTCAATAAAATAACAATATCAACTAGTATTAAGATAAATAAAATAGATATTATTGGACTATTATCACACCACTCACATATATTTAGTTCTACCAACTTCTTGCATGAGATGATCAATTATTGTGTGATTGAAATTCACACCGTAATTGTGAGTTGTTGTCGTTGTGGCAGCTCCAAAACAACAATATTACAGCCGCAATTGCGGTTGCTGGATTTAAATCCATGTGCCAAATAAGGCAACAACTCTCTTGAAAATTTGGACATATGAATAGTTTTGTACTTGTTTAAACTTTTTTTTTCTATTACCAGAAGAGGAAACTTGACCAGTATATGTGTGGTCATAAAGTTGCTACTGACCTTGGACTTATCACTAGAGAGAAATGTAGTAATCAAAATGCCATCCTAAATGAGAAAGTAGAACAATGCAGTATTTGTAGGCAAGATTATCCTCAGCTAGGTGTCTCTGATGCGTTAATTGAAGGGCCAAACCCAAAACAAGGATACTTGGAAAACCATCGTAAGGATTTAGTGACAAGTTGTAATTATGTTACTACTACCGAGACATCAATGGAGAAATCAAATATGGAATTTTCGAAAGCATTAGAACCATTGTTTAATGGAGATTTTGACAATTCAAGTGAGACTTCAGTTTCATCAAGCTCAGAAAATGAAGACAAGGAACTCAGTCAGCCACCAAACAACTTATCTTCCGAGGATAATCATATTCCAAGGCCAGTTATTCCCATCGGACCTCGTTTCCAAGTTGAAGTTCCAAAGTGGGAAGGCACAACCAATGTAAGACATCATCATAGTGATGATGATTTAAAGTGGCTTGGCATCCAACTTTTTCCAACGCTCAATATTAGTGAAAACAAAACAAAAGATATTGGGGAAGGTAGGCATGATTCATGCTCATGTAAATTTCCTGGATCAGTTGATTGTGTTGAGCTACATGTTAGGGAAACAAGAGAACTCTTGAAATTGGAGATTGGAACAACATTTTCAAGTTGGAAGTATGATGAGATGGGGAAAGTTGTTTCAAAGTCATGGACATCGGAAGAGCAGAAGAAATTTGAATCTTTGTAAAATTAATTATGTCATCAAATGGCACAAACCTTTGGAAGCTCGCCACAAAGCACTTTCCATCCAAATCCATGAAGTGCATGATAAATTACTATCATAATGTATACATCCCAAGACGTTTGAGCATGGAGACAAGCTCTTCCTAGTTGATAGTGACAATGATCAAGATGAAAACCTGAATAAAAATGTCTATGCATATGTCCAGGTATAATTATAGTTCATGTTACAATTTTTCTTTATAGATGTTCAATTTTATGTGTAATATATATATATTTTAAACATGTCATGTTAAAGGCCATCTTAGTGTGGTGGTCAATGTGACATATGCATGTTACAGTAGAAACTCTTTAAACTAATACTGGGTAAATTAATAAACTCTCTAAAATAATAAATTTGTCCGGTTTCGACTTGGACTAATGTAAAAAATTAAAAAACTCGATAAAACAATAAGATAATAATTTTTTGTGAGATCCCTTTATAATTTTCGATCCCAAGAAAATCATAAATTAATAATTCATAGAAACTGGAAAAAAAATATTACACTCTATTGAAATATGATTCAATAGTGGACTGTTTTCCTTTAAAGTTCAAGTCTAACGCATTTTGGATGAGAAACCATCTTGTGAGATATGATTTGAATACTCTAACACATTCATGTAATTTATATATGTCAAACTTGCTTAAGAATTCATTGAACACATTCGTTCATCTTGTTTACATTTACTGTACTTCAAAAGTCATTATTGATTTTCAATGCATATGAACACAATAGTTACTAATTGTCCCAAGGTTCGCTGTAATGTAATTCTAAGAGGTATAGACTAATTTACCTTTTTGTTTGGTATGTACACTATAATTACTTAAAAACTCTTTAAATTAATAATTATTAATTTATCGATAAATTAATAACTCTCTAAATTAATAAATTTCTCCGGTCCTGACATTATTAATTTATAGAGTTTTAACTGTATTTCTAAATGGTGATAAAAGATTATTTTTAAAGAGAAAAATATTTTTTTTTGTCTGTGTATTTTTGAATCGATGAAATCAGTCCTTTAGCTTTTGAAAATATGTGATTTTAGTCCAATTCATATATTTCAAAAATTTGGAGGAATAGTTTCATCAATTTGAAGATTTTATCAAAAGTATATAGGAATAAATTCCCCTTTAAGGATGTTAAACTCAGGCAAACCAAAATCTATGTATATATAGTTTGGAATTGTTTTGATGCTTATGTTTCTATGCTTTTGAGTATTTGAATTATATACATACTTATGATTTAGAATAATTTGGGGGAAAGACTACTTCAATATTATATTTGACACGAATTGAAATATTAATTTGATACAACATGACTTATTTGCAAGAAGGAGCCTATGATCAATTTATCCTAGACGAAGAGTTTTAATTTGTCATAGGTGAGAGTAGTCTATAACACAAAATCAAGAGAGTATAATTCAGTTGGTTGAAATGAGTTGTTATAAACTCTTTCATATCTTATTTCATTCTTATAGTTAAAAAAGTCCAAGTAAACCTTTACTTAAGACACAACATTATTCTAATCAAGTGTAAGATTTTGCTTTATATAATTATTGGGGTTCAACTTCGAGTTTTTTTCATAATCATTTCACTTTATTATTTGATACAACTAAAATTTTATATATTGGATCCCTCTTTATGATATTTTGCTTTATTTACTCATTGAGTGATGATTCACATTATTTTTAAATCTATTTTCGAATAGTCAAACTTATGTAAGTTTAAGAAATTATGTTACACTTTGATATTTGATGTTTGTTTTTGCTAGGGATGACAACATAAAGGGTTTGAATATGATACTATAATAGTCATTCTCATACCAACCTTTGAAAAAAATACACATATGCAACCTTGTATTTATATGAGTAGCAACTTTAATCTCAATCCCTGTATATGCAGGGTATCCCCATACTATACTTGCTACCTGCTTTTTACTCAAGTGTAAAGGCAAAAAAATTTTGAGGCCTTATGTGAAAATAATATTCAAAATTTAATTTAATATAATTTGTCAAATTTCATTTTGTTTTTTTTTTATCAAGTACGCAATAATTAATTAAAGTTTTATAATTAAGTTTTTTTAACATTTGGTTTATCAATATACTAGTTGAAAAATAGGCTTTGTGTGCCTTTTGCCTTAATTGTCTTTTTTTAGTTAGATATAGTTGTAATAATAGTCATGTTAAAAAATTATTAGGGAATAACTACTTGTGATTGTTGGTGATTTTTAAAAGTAGTTGAAGGGTAAATTAGGAATAACAAATGTGTACATAAAATGAGGTAAATACTTTTATTAATAGTTATAGATGAAGGAAAATTTATTCAATTTATTTTTTAGCATAGTATGATGTAAAATTTTGTAAAACATTTTATTATTTAACATATTTTAGAAGCAATAATGCATGCATGGATTGTTAAATTCAAATCATATTATTAATATGATTCTTATTCCTTGGATCTTTGAACACACCACTTAGGGCTAATATGTTTTAATTTATTTTTTGAAATATTTGTTTATTTTAATAAAGTAAACATTTTTATGTTTTTTAGTATGTTTGTCCAAATTGCTTCTGCTTAAAAAAAAGATTTTTACTTATTTTAAAAATCAAATCATATATGCTTCTTTAAAAAAAACTTATTTTAAAAAGCACTTATTTCACAATTTTTTTAAGTTTAAACAAATCAGCCCTTAATCTAAGTGGTATTATCACAAAGATTAAGTATATACTTAGATAAAATAATGGAAAATAATGGAAAGCAGAAACCAATGAAATCATTAGATCAAGATTAGACATAAAATAATGTTTTAAATGCAAATTTATAAACTTAAACTCTCCACCCTTAGAAAATTTAAGAACTTTTATAGTATCATACTGTGTTGAACACAATCAACAAATCGTTGATCTCACTAAAACTAGACTTGGTTTTCTTAAATAACATGGTTGACAAGAGAGACCCCTTAAAAGGTAGCCAAACAACAATGAAATTTAATGATTAGCAAAATTGGTGCATATACTTCATAGTAAAAAATACTACGTTGAACACAACATTCAAGCAATATAACGGATGAAAATTGAAAAGGAAAGTAAGGTTAATGCATGCCTATACATGGCCTTAGCATACATATAGAAATCATCAATTAAAAGGATTTGATAATACATGCAAACTTATTTTGATGCATTAAAAGCATTTGCATCATAGTAGTCAATAACGGCCGCAAAACGACCCTTCCCTGTGGTGAATACACCTGCAACGAAGCAGATTAATGGAGTGACACTTTTCACCCCAATTGCGGCAGAGCCGGATGGCCTTTTTCGTAGATCCTTTGAGGCCAAACAAATCCGAAAATGTTCTCAAATTTTGTCATTAAGGAGGGTCTTTTTGGTAAATTTATTTTTGTTAGGGTTTTTAGCTTCTGTTTTCAGAAGCCATTCAAAGTTCAAACACAACTTAGAAACACGACCCTCCTCGGTGACCTTGTGTCTCCGATGACCTTCTATCTGTGGATTCCTCCAATCCTTTGATGAGGTTTTTATTTCTCTCTTCCCAATTTTTTTCTTCTTCGACCATTTTTCTTTTGTATTTTTTCTTCTATTTGTTTTTCTCCTTTCTATCATTCTTCTGTTGTCCTGTTTTTTTTTTTTTTTCCTTTTTGTGGGTTTTCTACTCTTTATGTAGTTTAATTCGGTTTTTAGATCTTGTTTTAAAAAATCGAATTAAATCAAACAAACCACGTATTATAATTATATTATTTTTTATTGTGGTAATTAATAATATGTATTAAACAATTTTTTACTTTTCCTTTGTTTTATAATCAAGATGCATATTTTACTTTCATATCTTAAAAAGGATGTACTAATTTTGTTAAAAATAATGTTAATCAAGTAATGCACAAATTATTATTATGTTACAAGAAGAGTTGATAATATCATTTATTTAATGGTAAATAAAAGTGAAAATAATAGTTTTTAACTAAAATATGTTAAACAAAATTTGGAAAAAATAAAATTCATTTTTAAAATATGACATAATAGTTATGTAAGTTTGGTTTATATATTTTAAATTATGACAATATATGTGTGTGTAAAAACCATCAAACCTAACTAAACCACTACAAAAAGTTGGTTTAGTTTGGTTCAAATTTGATGTTATATTTAAATGAACCTACATCGCACCATGAACACCTCTATTTCAACTTGCGACTATGGGTAGGGAGAAGCCGTGGAATGCTGATAAGCATTTTATGTTGAAGATAGTAGAATGGAAAGGGTGATGTTTGTGGGAATGAAATTTTAGTAGTGAAGAAAATATTTGAGAATGAGAGGGAATATAAAGTTTTGGAGGAAGAGGCTCTTTGTATAAATGATCACTTCTTGATTTGTGGCTTAATTTTGGCTTCATACAAACTTTAATACAACACCCTTATTTATACTAGTGGCTCCTCCCAAACCAATGGTTAGGATTTTGCCAACACACTTAATCTAATAATTGCAAATGACTCTCTAGAACTTTCTTCATGCATACAAAGTTACTCACACATTCTAGAATATTCTATAAACTACTCTAGAATTATCTTTTAAGGAGTCTTCTAGAACATTCTTCTAGAATTTTAGCTCATCATATCTTTTAGAATCTTCTAGAACTTGGACTTTCTTGTTTAGACAAATAAGGACCAAAATCAAGTTTACATTTCAACACCCCTTGTAAACTTGATTTTGTTACTCCAATCAAACTTCTTAGCTTGGTGAAATCGTCTTTCTTGACTTTAAATCCCTGTCTTCTTTTCCTTTGACTTCAGTGCCTTGAGGTTGTTCAATGTATACTTCTTCATGGGCTCCATTAAGGAAAGTGGATTCCACGTCCATTTGATGTATCCTCCAATTATTTTGAGCCACTAATGAAATAATTAGTCTAATTGTTTCTAATCAAGCAAAGGAAGCAAATTCCTCATCATAGTCGATGCCAACTCTATGATTATAGCCTTTTTCCTTGCCTTATATCTTTCAACTTCTCCTTTAGCATTTTTCTTGGCTTTGAATACCCATTTCATGCCAATTGCCTTGTGCCCTTTTGGAAGTGAAATTAGCTCCCACGTGTCATTCTTCTTGATTGTCTTGATTTCTTCGTCCATAGAATTTTTCCAATTCTTGTTCTTAATGGCTTCTTGGAAGCTCATGGGCTCACAATCAACAAATAGACAAAATAAAGTAAGATTATCCTTATTTTCAATTACCTCATAAATTTCTTGTGAGCTCTTGAAGTTGGCCAACAAAGGCAGTGAAACTGAGACAATCAATAAGAAGAGGGTTCAGTTAGGAATCTGGGTTCCATCCTATAAGTTGAAGGAAGGGAGCAAAGGAAGTTCTCTTTGCCCTAAGTCTTGGGTTCAGTGAATTGGTTTGACTTGAGCCTTCCTCTTGAGTATTTGCAATTAGTTAAGTTGGTAAGGGTAGTAGGCTCCTCTCTTGCTTGTTCTATCCTTGATTACTTTATGCCATCTTCTTCCAAACATGGAAAGAATTTGTAATTTCCATCATGGTCCCTAATCCCATTCTACTTCTTCATTGAAAATAACGTCTTGATTAATGATTGTCTTCCCCGAATTAGGATTGTAGAGCTTGTAGCCTTTAGAATTGGAGTCATAACCGATGAAGATGTACTTCTCACTTTTGTCATCCAACTTGCTTCTTTTCTCATTCGGTACATGTACATAGCAATGCTTCCAAACACTTAGTGTGAAACGTCAGGCTTCCTTCCACTCCATGCTTCTTGTGATGTTTTTCCCTATACACTTCTTGTTGGAAATCGTTGGAAAGGTAAACTACATAAGCCACTGCTTCTGCCCAAAACTCCTTTGGAAGTTTTTTGCTCTTAAGCATGCTCCTCACCATGTCTAAAATTGTTCTAATCTTCCTTTTTGCCACTTTATTTTGTTGGGGGAATCTCAACACTATTAAGGATCATCGAATTCCATGATCTTCACAATACTTTTGGAATTCACTTGATGTGAATTCTCCTCCATGATCAGATCTCATGGTTTTAATCTCAAGATCACTTTCCTTTTCTATAAGGGCTTTAAACTTCTTGAAATTCTCAAACACCTATGATTTATGCTTCAAAAAATGCATTGATGTTTTTTTATTGAAAAATCAATGAAGAAAAGGAAGTAATTACTCTTACCAAGTGAGCTTGGCTTAATCAGATCACACATATCTGTATGTATAATTTCCAATAGCTTTTTAGCTATTAAGCTAAACTCCTTTGGAAAGCTTTTCTTGAATTGTTTTCCAAGTAGACATCCTTCGCACACTTGATTGAGATGACTAATGCACGGTAATATTTTCACCATTTCCTTCTGGGAGAGAAACTCCAATCCTCCAAAGTTGAGATGCCCAAATCGAAGATGCCAAAGCCAAGATGCATCATTGTAGCACATCTTGAGATATTTTGCAAAATTATTTTGAATATTAGCACAAACATTCTATTTCTTGACATTAGCACCTTAGCAATCAAGTTACTTGGATTGTAATGTAGCTCCATGTAGAGCTTGTAGGACTTGGATCTTCTTCATCAATGGAGTCCTTTGCTTTTTAAAGATAATTGGCAGTAGAATGGAGAAGGAGAAAAAGTGATTGGAGACGCCACTTCAAGGAGAAGATGAGTCAAGAACAAGTTCACCACCATAGGAAGCCAAATTTGGAGCCAAAATTTTACTAATTATGATTAGTGAATTTCATTTATGGTTCAGCCCATTAATCCAAGATCAAGTCCAAGATTCTCCATTAAGTGTGCTTAAGTGTCATGAGGCATGTAAAACATGAAAGACATGCCCAAAGTGTGACTATATGATGTGGCAATGGGGTGTAGCAAGCAAATGCTCACCTCTCCCTTAGGCTGATCCAAAATTTAATTGGATTGGGCTTCTCCCAATTCAATTAAATTTCTCTCCTAACACACATATCAAATAGTGCACTTAATGCATGTGAAATTACAAAACTACCTCTAATACAAAAACTAGTATAGGTGTCCTAACATACAAGGACTGAAAAATCCTACATTACTAGGATACTCTCCCTACACTATGAAGCCCCAAATACAAGGCCCAAAAATAATGAAACTCTAATTTAATATGTACAAAGATAAGTGGACTCATACTTAGCCTATGAGCCCAAAATCTACCCTAAGACGCATGAGAACCCTAGGGTCTTCTCTTGCATCTCTACCCCAATATTCTTGGAGTCTTCTAGCCATAGCTCTAGTGATGGGTCCCCTCCTTGGGAGGATTGCATCATCCCCTCTCTCTTGAAGATGATTTGTCCTCAAATCTGTAGACCCCTCATCATCTGAATCAGCTACACCTACAAAAGGAATCAAATCAATAATGTTAAAGGTGTTGCTAACTCCATACTCCTCTGTGAGGTCGAGCCTATAAGAATTGTTGTTGATCCTTTCCAAGACCTGAAAAGGGCCATCACCTCTGGGCTAAGTTTGGACTTTCTCTTAGTAGGAAATCTGCCCTTCCTTAGATGGAGCCAAACTCAATCCCCTTCATTAAGCACCAACTCCTTCATTCCTCTATTGCCTTTAGTTGCATACACCTTTATTTGACTCTCTATTTGGTTCTTAACTCTCTCATGTAATTTCATCACAATCTCTGACCTAGATACTCCCTTCTTTATGCATAAAAAAAGTGTCAGGTGGAAGGGAAATTAGGTCCAAAGGTGTGAGAGGATTGAACCCATAGACAACCTCAAAAAGTAACTACCTGATAGTTCTATGAACCCCCCTGTTATAAGCAAACTCCACATGAAGAAGGTACTCATCCCAAGACTTGTGATTGCCTAACAATGTGGATAAAGATCTATTCACTACCTTTGTCTGCCCATCAGTCTGTGGGTGACAAGTGGTGGAGAAAAGGAGCTTATTTCCTAGCTTAGCTCATAAAGTTTTCCAAAAATGGCTAAGGAACCTAGCACCTCTATCAGACACAATAGTCTTAGGCAAACCATGAAGCTCCAATAACTTCTCTAAAGAAAAGTCTTGAGATATGACTAGCATCATCTACCTTATGAATTGATATGAAATGTGTCATCTTACTAAACCTATCCACCACCATAAAAATAGAGTCTACACCCTTCTGGGTCCTAGGAAGCCCAAGGACAAATTCCATACTAATATTTACCCAGGGTTCAAATGGAATGGGTAAGGGTGTGTATCGCCTATGAGGTATCACCCTAGAATTGGCTTATAAACAAGCCACACACCTAGTGCAATACCTATGCACATCTTTTTTTCATATGGGAACAAAAGAATTTTTCCTTGAGGAAGACAAGAGTTTTATCAATTTCAAAATGCCCCATTAGCCCACTCTCATGGCTCTCTTTGACCCATAACTTTATAATGGATCCTTGGGATATACAAAGTCTTCCCTCCTTGAACAAATACCCCTTAGCAATGTAGAATCTATCTTAGGCCTTGTGCCCACAACTAGCATAAATGGGAGAGAAGTACTCATTAGAAACATACAATTTCCTTATGTTATCAAATCCTAAAATTTGAGCTCCAAGAGAAAAAAACAATGTGTGTCTCCTAGAAAGAGCATCTGCAACCACATTGGTTTTTCCCTTTTTGTATTTGATAACATATGGAAATTGATCTAGGAACTTTACCCATTTTTCATGCCTCTTGTTTAACTTTTATTGTCTTTTAATGTACTTAAGTGATTTATGATCACTATGAATAACAAACTCCTCAGAAACAAGGTAATGTTCCCAAGTTTGGATGGTTCTAACTAAGGCACAAAGCTCCTTATCATATGTGGGGTAGTTGAGAGCGACACCATGAAGTTTCTCACCAAAGTAAGCAAAAAGGTACCTATCTTGCAACAACACAACTCCCACACCCACACAAGAGGCATCACGCTCTAGCTTAAATTTTTTTAGAAAAGTCAGGGATAGCTAGAGCGGGTGCCTTGGTGAGTTTTTCTTTAAGCAAAACAAAGGCTTACTTTTGTCTCTGACCCCATATGAATGTTACATTCTTCTTCATAAACTCATTGAGTGGCGAAGCAAGTGTAGAGAAATTAGGAACAAACCTTCTATAGAAACTTGCCAACCCATGGAAGCCCCTAATATCTCCTACACTTTTTGGGGTGGACCACTCTTGAATGGCTTGATTTTCTCAGGGTCCACATGGACCCCATTTTTGTTAACCACAAAACCTAAGAAGACTACATTATCGACACAAAAGGTGCATTTATCTATATTAGCAAAGAGAGTGTGTTTCCTAAGAACTAAAAGAACTTGCCTTAGATGTCCTAAGTAATCATCTAGGTCTCAACTATAGACTATGATATCATCGAAATAAACAACTTCAAACCTACCTATGAACTTTCTTAGGTCATGATTCATTAGCCTCATGAAGGTTCTTGGTGCATTAGTAAGCCTAAAAGGAATCACTAGCCACTCATACAACCTAAGTTTGGTTTTGAAAGCGGTTTTCTACTCATCGCCTTCTCTCATCCTTATTTGGTGATAACCATTTTTAAGATCGATTTTGGAAAATATGTTTGCACCATGCAACTCATCAAGCATATCATTAAGCCTAGGAATGAGGTGCCTATACTTCACAGTTATGTTGTTGATGACTTTACAATCTTTACACATTCTCCTCTTATAATCCTTCTTGGGCACAAACAACACAAACACAACACAAGGACTTAGGCTCTCTTGGACCCAATCCTTCTCCAACAATTCCTTAACTTGGGATTCAATCTCCTTGGTCTCTTGAGGATTAGTCTTATAAGCTAATGAAGTACCTCCATTGGAGCTTATAGGCCTTGGATCTTCTTCATCAATGGAGTCCATTGCTTCTTGAATTTTAATGGCAACGAAATAGAGAAAAAGAAGAGTTGAGAGGAGACGCCACTTCAAGGAGAAGATGAGTCAAGAAGAAGCTCACCACCATAGGAAGCCATGGATAAGAGCTTAAAGGTAGGAGAACATGAGCGGAGGGAGAGGCAAAGAAGGTGCACAAAATTTTGTGCCTCAAAAGAGGTCTGAACTTTGAAGTGTAATTCTCAAATGATCCAAGTTGAAAAAAATGCACACACATGGTCTCTATTTATAGCCTAACTGTCACACAAAATTGGAGAGAAATTTGAATTTCTATTCAAATTTTACTTGAATTTGAAATTGAATTTGTGGAGCCAAAATTTCACTAATTATGATTAGTGAATTTTAGCTATGGTTCAGCCCACTAATCCAAGATCAATTCCAAGATTCTTCACTAAGTGTGCTTAGGTGTCATAAGGCATGTAAAGCATGAAAGACATGCACAAAGTGTGACTATATGATGCGGCAACGAGGTGTAGCAAGCAAATGCTCACCTCCCCCTCTAAAATTTAATTGGATTGAGCTTCGCCCAATTCAATTAAATTTATTTTCCAACACACACATCAAATATTCACTTAATGCATGTGAAATTACAAAACTACCCCTAATACAAAAACTAGTATAGGTGCCATAAAATACAAGGGCTGAAAAATCCTACATTTCTAGAATATCTTACCTACATTATGGAGCCCTAAATACAAGGCCCAAAAATAATGAAACCTTAATCTAATATGTACAAAGATAAGTGGACTCATACTTAGCCCATGGCCCAAAATCTACCCGGAGACTCATGAGAATCCTAGGGCCTTCTCTTACATCTCTGGCCCAATCTTCTTGGAGTCTTCTATCCAATGCCCTTGGGGGGTAGGATTGCATCATTCCCTCTTCCTTAAAAAGGATTTGACCTCAAATCCAGAGGTTCTTGAAACTCAGGGATTCTTTCCTCAACACCTGTAAAAAGAATTAAAACATATGTACTAGTGATATTGGGTATGTTAGAGTAGGGTAAGGACTGAAATCCCCTTTCCTGGCCATCTTTCCATGAGAGAAGAAGGTAAAAAGATTGCTTGAGAAGAAGAACTCTCTGAATATCTCCTTTTGTTGCAAAATGAATCTTTTTCTTTACAACTTTCTGAAAGGAACACCTTCTGTTTTTTTCCTTCTCCTTGACCTTTGGAGCTAAGGCCTTACTATCCTTTTTTTTTTCTTTTGTTTTTCTAAATTTTTTCCTCATTCCTCTTGTCCTTCATTGTAAGTTGATCCTTAACTACCTATGAAGGTGTTTAAGGATGCAACACAAATTTAGTGCCAAGATGAGCAAGGGTAATCTCATTAGTTAGGCCGTTGTAAATGATCTTACTATCAAATTGCCATGGCCTTCCTATGAGAATATGCAATGCCTCCATGTGAACTATATCATAATTAACTTTATCCTTATATGTCTCAATGCAGAAAGGTACTTTCACTTGTTGGTTAACCATCATTTCCCCTTGCTCATTGAGCCATTGTTTTTATAAGGTTTTTGGGTGGGAAATGATAGTGAGGTTCAACTTGGAAACTAATCTTATGCTACGACAATTGCAAAAAGATCCACTATCCACAATGAGAGAACAAATTTTATCTAAAATTTAACATCTTATATGAAAGATATTCTCTCTTTGGGATAGCAATAGATTACAAGATTAACCTCAAATGAGCCTTCTAACCATTAGGAGGTCACCTTCTTAATGGGGGTAGACTTTCTCACTAGACTTTTCACCCCTTACTTACTTCATTTTCACTTCCACTAGAGAAAGGGAAAGAAGTAGTCTTTTCAAAACTACTATAAATGTCTTGACTCCTTATAATCATAATTTTCTTTGTGGGGCATTGGGAGGAAGTGTGACCTCTCCCAAGACATTTGAAGCATTTAATGTTACTTGTCCTTGCTTGGGAACTAGTCTTAGAGCTGAATTTCTCTATGGTCTTACCCTTATCTTCTTGGGGTTTTGAAGGTACAACCCTTAAAATTCCTTGGGCTTGGTCCTTGGATAAGAGTGAAAGCCATAATATTTTGAAGAAGACCTTCTTTTAAGTTGTTGTTTGACTCTTATACAAAGTTGGACTAGCTCATCTAGGTCCCTATATGGAAGGAGTTCAACCTTATCCCTCATTTCCATATTAAGCCCACTAAGGAACTTAGCTATGCTTGTTCTTTCCTCCTCCCTAAGTCCAATTTTTTTCATTTGTTGTCTGTATTTTTCGACAGTCATACTCCCTTGTCTAAGTCTTTGAAACTTTTCCATAAGCTCCCTTTCATAGTAAGAGGGAATGTGTCTCTTCCTAAGGGCACTCTTAAGATCATTCCAATACTCTACTGGAGGATCTCCATGAATCATTCTTTCCCTAACAAGAGAAGTCCACTAATGGGTATACCTTTGAAATCTAAGTAATGCAATGCTACCCCCCAAGGGCATTGAATAGAAGACTCCAAGAAGATTGAGCCAAAGATGAAAGAGAAGACCCTAGGGTTCTCATGAGCCTTAGGGTAGATTTTGGGCCCATGGGCTAAGTATGAATCCACTTATCTTTGTACATATTAGATTAAGGTTTTATTAATTTTGAGCCTTGTATTTAGGGCTCCATAATATAGGTAGGGTACCCTAGAAATGTAGGATTTTCAAGCTCTTATATTTTAGGGCACCTAGACTAGTTTTGTATTAGGGGTAGTTTTGTAATTTCACATGCATTAAGTGAATATTTGATGTGTGTGTTGAGAAATAAATTTAATTGAATTGGGAGAAGCCCAATCCAATTAAATTTTAGAGAGGGAGATGAACATTTGCTTGCTACTCCCCATTGCCACATCATATAGTCACACTTTGTGCATGTCCTTCATGTTTTACATGTCTCATGATACCTAAGCACACTTAGTGGAGAATCTTGGACTTGATCTTGGATTAGTGGGATGAATCATATCTGAAATTCACTAATCATAATTAGTGAAATTTTGGCTCCAAAATTTGGCTCCACAAATTCAATTTGAAATTCAAGTGAAATTTGAATAAAAATTCAAATTTTCCTCCAATTTTGTGACACTTAGGCTATAAATAGAGACTATATGTGTGTAGTTTTCCAACTTTGATCATTTGAAAATTAAACTTCAAATTTTAGATTTCTTTTAAAGCACAAAATTTCGTGCTCTCCTCTTCTTCTCCCTTCATTCATCTTTTTCTTCCTCCAAGTCCATGGCCTCCTATGGAGGTGAGCTTCTTCTAGACTCATCTTCTCCTTGAAGTGGCGTCTCCAATCATCTTTCTCCTTCTCCATTCCACTGCAATCAAACCTCAAGAAACAAAGGACTCCATTGATGAAGAAGATCCAAGGCCTACAAGCTCCACATGGAACTACATCATGTGGTATCAGAGCATCTTCATCTAGGTGATGTTCTTTTGCTTCCTCTATCTTTTTGTTCGGTGAATTCTCTTTAATTCCTGTTCTTCATCTTATTCTCCATGTATATCCTTCATGGTCTTCTGGTTTGGTTCTGTTTAGAGTAGATTAAAAAAAATCGATTAAATCTTAGATCTACACTTATTCTTGTATTTCTATGGATCAAATTTTGTAGATCTACTCTTGAATCATGTTTTTGTGTTGATTTTAGGTTCTATCATTTTCATTAATAATATTCTTGCACTGAACCTTTAGATATAAATTTTCTTCCAAAATATTATTAGAAAAAAACACAAAAATCTAAGTATAAATCACTTAATCCATGTTGTCTTAGAGTCATGTTTAGTCATAGTATTTGTCACATTATATTCTAAGTTTGTGTTAAATTTTTATTTTGTTAATTGAATTCTAGATACATTTGTTCATGTATTCTTGTCATTCTTAGCCTATCTTTTGAATTTTGAGTCTAATTCATGCATGTTATTTAGTTCATAACATGTTCTAAATCAATTCCTAGAAGTAGTCTTGTTGTTGAACTTTTTTTTTTTCTTTTCTAAGTTTCCTACATGATGCCTATGATGAAGTTGAGTTATGGTGCTGAGTTGTGGCTGGATTTGTGAATCAAAATAAGTCTTAAGCTCTCTTGAATTGTGTTATTCAAGATAATTTAGCATAAGCAAACACAAATTGTAACTATCCAAGCCTTAAGCAACATAAACACTACTCTTATTTCCAGGTTGAAATCGTTGGTGCTGGCAGCTTGAACATACGAACTTGTATAAATTACTGGGAATTGGTCACTATGTTTTTTGAGCTGAACTTTTTACTTAATTTTCTAGACATATGTACCAAAATTATAAAAAAAGAATCAAGTGATTTGGATTAAAGGAAAAAATAATAAAAATCACGCAAGTTGGCAAAACAATCAGTGTCCAGGGAAAAAAAAGTGAAAGAGAAGTGTACTTGTTGTTTTGGCTTAAAATTGTTCTACAATTGGTGCCTATTTTATACCAATCCTAGTTTTGAAATTTCAATTGAAAATTTGTGTGAAAAAATGTTCCAAAACTAGAGGTTTCTTGAGACTTTTTATTTTAGTTTTTTTACTCTACTCCAGAGCCATTATAAGTTTCTCTTTTAGTCCTAGCTTGTTTTTATGTACTTTCCATTGCTTTAATTGTTGAAAATCCATGAAAATTTGTCTTGTTAAAACTCTATTAGTTTAAATTTCATTTTATTTTTTGGGTCTTTGGTTATTGTTTGTCTCTTTGTTTCCTTATTTGTGAGTTGCCATATAGGGAATTGGAAAGGAGGATTAATGCCATCCCTTGAAGAATTTGAGTCAAGAAGCAAGGGGAAAACCAACTTAAGAGCTATTGGAATAAGAAGCACTCCAAATTAAGTGAATCACCAAAGAGAGAACAACCACCAAAATTGAGGACCTTGTTGTAATTTTGTAATTGACAATTTATTTACTTTCATTGCTTTCAAATTTTGTAACAAAAAGGAATTTTAGTGGAAGTAAGTTGGGAGCCTCCAATAGGTCACCCTACTTCCATTTGTGTGTAATAATTTTAGGCAATTTTCCCTTAGGATTGTGAGTGTTTTGTTGGGAACCTTAAATTTGGTCATCCAAACACTCTTAGGATTTGCCTAGTTTACATTTCTTGCTTACTTTCATAGCTTATTTCTTTTACCTTCCATTATCAAACCACCTAGATAGTTTGCCTTTTACCAATTAGTTTGTACCTTATCTTTCACACCTCTTTTAGTGTTTATTTTGGCTAGTTTCAACCATAGTTTCTTTTACCTTTTGTTTTCAAACCCCCAACAAGAAAGAATCATAACTTAGGAACCAACATAAGTCTTTATTCTTCATCTAGTGTTAATGGTGAGGGTTCTACTCCTAAGGACCCATTGTATAAGATATTGGATGAGTTGAGATCCCTTAAGTTGTGGAAAGAAAAACAAGAGAGAAAAGAAAAAGATAAAAAAAGAGCAGAAGAAATAAGTCAAAATGAAAGAGAAAAAATAAGAGAGGAAGAAAGAAGAAAAATAATGAAAGAAATGAAAAGAGAAAAATATGCCTCCTATAGTAGTCATGACTCTTGCAAGAGTTTAAGTGAAGAACTTAGCGACTATTATAGAGGGCGCCATAGTTCACATACTTAGCCTCCCATATCTCCATGGAAAAGATCATGTTGAGGCCTGCTTAGATTGGGAAAAAAAGGTTGAACAACTCTTTGCTTGCCATCATATTAGCGAAGAGAGAAAAGTTTCGTTGGCTACCCTTAGCTTTCAAGGGTATGCCCTCTATTGGTGGACTTCCCTTGTTAGGGAACGAAGGATTCATGAGGATCCTCTAGTAGAGTATTGGAATGATCTTAAGAGTGCCCTTAGAAAGAGGCACATTCCCTCCTACTATGAAAGGGAGCTTATGGACAAGCTCCAAAGGCTTAGACAAGGGAGTATAAGTGTTGAAGAATATAGACAACAAATGAAACTACTCTTTTTAAGAGCTGGACTTAGGGAGGAGGAAAGAACAACCATAGCTAGGTTCCTTAGTGGGCTTAATATAGAAGTGAGGGACAAGGTTAAACTCCTTCCATATATGGACCTAGATGAGCTAGTCCAACTTTGTATAAGAGTAGAGCAACAAATTAAAAGAAAGTCTTCTTCAAAATCTTATGGCTCTCACTCTTATCCAAGGAAGGACCAAGCCCATGGAATTTTGGGGGCTGCACCTTCAAAACCTAAGGAAGATAGGGGTAAGACCATAGATAAATACACCCTTAAGACTAGTTCCCAAGAAAGGACTAGCAACATTAAGTGCTTCAAATGTCTTGGGAGAGGTCACATTGCCTCTCAATGCCCCACAAAGAAAACCATGATCATGAGGGGTCAAGACATTTATAGTAGTCAAGAGGAAACTACTTCTTGTCCTTCCTCTAGTGGAAGTGAAGATGAAGTAAGGGGTGAAGAGTCTAATGAAAAAGTCTACCCCCATGAAGAAAGTGACCTCTTAATGGTTAGAAGGTTCCTTGGAGGTCAATCTTGTGATCTATCTCAATCCCAAAGAGAGAACATTTTTCATACAAGATGCAAAATTTTAGATAAAACTTGTTCTCTCATTATGGATAATGGATCTTGTTGCAATTGTTGTAGCACAAGATTAGTTTCCAAGTTGAACCTCACTATCATTCCCCACCCAAAACCTTATAAACTTCAATGGCTCAATGAGCAAGGGGAAATGATAGTTAACCAATAAGTGAATGTACCTTTCTCCATTGGGACATATAAGGATGAAGTTAATTGTGATATAGTTCCCATAGAGGCAGGACATATTCTTTTAGGAAGGCCATGACAATTTGATAGGAAGATCATTTACAATGGCCTAACTAATGAAATTACCCTCACCCATCTAGGCACTAAATTTGTGTTGCATCCTCAAACACCTTCATAGGTGGCCAAAGATCTATGAAAGATAAGAGGGATGAGTAAGAAAAACTAGAAAAACAAAAGAAAAAGAAGGATAGTAAGACCTTGTCTTCGAAGGCCAAGGGGAAGGTAAAGGAGGAAAAGGATTCCTCCAAGAAGATTGTTAAGAAGGAAAATCATTTTGCAACAAAAGGTGATATTAAAAGAGCACTCATTCTTAAACAATCTCTCTACCTTCTCCTATCAGGGGAAACATCCCTTAGTACTATACCTCTTGAGCTTGAGATTATTTCTCAAGTAAAGGAGTTGTTGGATGAGGGTTTGGTTCGCAAGAGCTTAAATCCTTGTGCTTTGTTAGTGCCTAAAATAGGTATTATTAGGCACCAATCCCTATGATAGGTGGTATGATGAATGTGTTGAGTGGTGCAACACTCTTTTGTAAAATCACTCATGCACCCAACATCTTCATGATTTGTGTACATAGAGACTCATTAGGTAGGTTTGTTCTTATTTTTTGTTTCAATGCAAACCTAGGTGCTCATGTGGAACACCTTAGGTTTGTCGTAATTTTTTGTAGGAATAATCAACATGAAAATAAAGAAAAAAGTATGTTTTATTCCATTACTTTCCCTAACTTTTTAAATAGTGATCAAGGACTTCCCATGGACCCTAAGAGAATAAAGGTCATTCCTGAGTGGCCTACTCCACCAAGTATAAGGGAAATTTGGGGCTTCAATATCTTAACAAACTTTTACAAAAGGTTTGTCTCATATTTTTCTATACTTGTAGCACCACTCATTGAGTTGGTGAGGAATTATGTTCTCTCATGGAAAGATGGCCATTAAAGGGGTTTTCAGTCCTTACCGTACTCTAACATACCCAACATCACTAATACATATGTTTTTATTTTTTTTACAGGTGTTGAGGAAAGAATCCATGAGTTTCAAGAACCTCTGGATTTGAGGTCAAATCCATTTCAAGGGGGAGGGAATGATGCAATCCAACCCCCCAAGGGCATTGATATAAGACTCCAAGAAGATTGGGCCAAAGATAAAAGAGAAGGCCCTAAGGTTCTCATAAGCCTTAGGGTAGATTTTGGGCTCATGGGCTAAGTATGAGCCCATTTATCTTTGTACGTATTAGATTAAGGTTTCATTAATTTTGGGCCTTGTATTTAGGGTTCCATAATGTAGGTAGGGTACCCTAGAAATATAGGATTTTCCAGCCCTTGTATTTTAAGGCACCTAGACTAGTTTTTGTATTAGGGGTAGTTTTATAATTTCACATGCATTAAGTGAATATTTGATGTGTGTGTTGAGAAATAAATTTAATTGAATTGGGAGAAGCCTAATCCAATTAAATTTTAGAGGGGGAGGTGAGCATTTGCTTGCTACACCCCATTCCTACATCATATAGTCACACTTTGTGCATGTCCTTCATGCTTTACATGTCTCATGACATCTAAGCACACTTAGTGGAGAATCTTGGACTTGATCTTGGATTAGTGGGCTGAATCATATCTGAAATTCACTAATCATATTTAGTGAAATTTTGGCTCCAAAATTTGGCTCCACAAATTTAATTTCAAATTCAAGTGAAATTTGAATAGAAATTCAAATTTTCCTCCAATTTTGTGTGACACTTAGGCTATAAATAGAGGCTATGTGTGTGCATTTTCCAACTTTGATCATTTAAAAATTAAACTTCAGATTTCAGAGTTCTTTTAAAGCACAAAATTTTGTGCTTTTCTCTTCCTCTCCCTTCATTCATCTTTTTCTCCAAGCTCTTATCCATGGCCTTCTATGGTGGTGAGCTTCTTCTAGACTCATCTTCTCCTTGAAGTGGAATCTCCAATCATATTTCTCCTTCTCCATTCTGCTACAATCAGACCTCAAGAAGCAAAAAACTCCATTGATGAAGATGATCCAAGGCCTACAAGTTCCACATGGAGCTACAACACTAAGGGTAGCCAATATAACCTTTCTCTATTCACTAATATGATGACAAACAAAGAGTTGTTCAACCTTCATTTCCCAATCTTGGTAGGCCTCAACATTATCTTTTCCATGAAAATATGGGAGACTAATGTTAACCTCTTTAGACCTTCTATTCTTTTCTCTTCTTTGGGAGTGATGTTTAGTATGTGACTTATGCCTCCCTATATAATAATCATTAAGTTCTTCACTTAAACTCTTACAAGATTCATGACTACTATAGAAGATGTACCTTCCCTTGTTTCTAATAACCTTGTAAAATCCTTTACAAGCAAAGATCCACAAGGGATGTACCCTCCCTTGTTCTCTTTGAACAACCAAGTGGATGTACTCTCCACTTGAACTGATCCATAAGAGATGTACCCACTCTTTTTCTCAGTATTACAACCCAAGTAAATGTACACCCTACTTGTACCACAAAGGATGTACCCTCCAATGTGTTAAGACAAAGAATTCTTAGGCGGTTAGCCCTTTGAATCTTTGTAAGGGGAAACAAAAAATATCTCAGGCGGTTAGTCCTTTAAAATCTTTTATTTAAAGAGAAGAGGAGGAATCAAAAGAATTCTCAGGCGGTTAGTCCTTTGAATCTTTTAGCAAGAGGGAGAAGGAAGAATCAAAAGAATTCTCAGGCGGTTAGTCCTTTGAATCTTTTGACAAGAGGGAGAAGGAAGAATCTAAAGAATTCTCAGACGGTTAGTTCTTTTGAATTCTTTTGGCAAGAGGGAGAAGGAAAAATCAAAAGAATTCTCAGACGGTTAGTTCTTTGAATTCTTTTGGCAAGAAGGAGAAGGAAAGAAGAAGAATAACACAAGTTTTTGGCCAATAAACTTTTCTTTACAAAGAAAGTATCGAACAAAAACTCTTAAAAAGATGAATGAATGAAAGAAATCTGTTATGCATGCTTTGAAATTCATACCATGGTCACATATTTATAGTCATTTGATGACTCAAGTTAAAAGTTTATGACTCTTGGCAATTTCTTCAAAACTAGTCACTTTTAAAAGTTGTGGCTTTTTTGAAAACTAGTCACATTAAAAGTTGTGACTCTTTTGAAAACTAGTCACTTTAAAAGTTATGACTTTTTGAAAAAAATCATCAGAAACAAGTCACTTTAAGAATAGTGACTTTTGGTAATTTATTTTTCAACATAAGTCACTGGTAATTGATTACCATCATAGTGTAATCGATTACACATTAACAGTAGTGACTCTTCATGTTTAAATTTGAAAATCAAAACGTTTAGAAACACTGGTAATCGATTACAAGTATTGTGTAATCGATTACACAAGTTTGAAATGATTTGAAAATGTTTTATCACAAGTTACAACTCTTGAAATTTGAAATCTAACGTTTTAAAACATTAGTAATCGATTACATGCTCATGGTAATCGATTCCTGCTTTGTAAATTAGTTTGAAAAGAATGTTGGCTACTAGTAATCGATTATTGCCTTCTGGTAATCGATTACTAGAGAGTAAAACTCTTGGTAAAAGATTTTTCTTTGAAAAATTCTTTTTGTGTTATTCAATATTTTGAAAAACTCTTTTAATACTTATCTTAATTGAGTCTTCTCTTGATTCTTTACTTGAATCTTGAATCTTGAATCTTTATTGAACGACTCTTTGATTCTTGAAACTTGCTTTGATTGAACGACTCTTTGATTCTTGAAACTTGTTTGACTCTTGATTCTTGAATTGAGTTTTTGGCATCATCAAAATAATCTTGGAAAACATTGCTTCCACATCATGCTAATTCCTAAGTTATGGTTCTTTCTTGTTGGGGGCTTGAAAACAAAAGGTAAAAGAAACTATGGTTGAAACTAGCCAAAATAAACACTAAAAGAGGTGTGAAAGATAACGTAAAAACTAATTGGTAAAAAGTAAGCTATCTAGACAGTTTGACAATGAAAGGTAAAGGAAATTTAAAGCAAGTTAGATGGTTTCCTATGTGAAGGCTTGGATGACCCTTTGGAGGTCCCAATTGGCTTTTCACTTAGTCTACACGGTTTACACTAAGCTATTACACACAAATAGGGTTCTGGGTGGTCTCTTGGAGACTCCCAATACACCCCTGAAGAATGCTCAAATACAAGGAATTGCAACAGAAAAAATTCAGCACTCAATTGTTCTATCATAAAAATTTAACAAAGCAATTAAGGTCTTCAAATTTGTCTTCAATGCTTGTTTCTTTTCTCAAGTGTTTCACTCAAAATTTGGTGAGGCTTTGGTTGCTTCAAATCCAATGGTGCTCCTAGGATGGTTATTAGCCTCCAATTTCCTCTTTCAATCCTTATTGTAGGCAACACTTAAACACAAAAAAAGAGACAAACAAGAAACCAAAGGATGAAATGAAAGCTAAACCAAAAGAAAATTTAACATGATATTGACTCAATGAGATTCAAGGAAAAATAAAGCAAAAAGACAAGTCAAGGTGGAAGTCTTAGAATAACACTAGATTATATTGAGAAATTAAAAACAAGACTCGAAGCAAAATTCTAGTTATGTAAATTTGGCAATACATCTAAAAGATGAACAACTCCAAGAAGTCAAATAGGCTTGTAATATGTTAACTTATTGGCAAGTGCACCAAATTGTCTCAAGTCGTAAAGTATTTGAGAGTCCAAGTGTCGAATTCACAGGAACTTTAAAATAGAATATAAAGAGAGATATGGAATAAGATAAAGATTTAAAATAAAAGATAAGAGATTAGAAGATAAAATAAATAAGAGATTTTAATGTAAAAGATAAGAATAGTAAAACTTAAAAATGATGATAAAAAAAATTTAGAATTTAAAATATGTTGGGACTTAGCATGCTTAACTACCCTTGATGTAATATTAATTTGTTTTTCTATTTAATACTATTCCAATTTCCACCCACATCTAGTAAGGTGCTCAATCCTGATCCCTCACGATGAATAGCCTAATTTATTTATTCTCTCTAAATCCCTTTACAGAGATAAAATAGTAGATTGCATGAAGTTTTGAGATGTATGCAGAGGCAAAACAAAGTCACTCTATCCCTAGTAATGAATTGTTTAGATGTCATTTCCTAGTTCTTTAGAAATTACCATTTCCCAATGTATAACCCTTAAAACTAATGCATGGATGATCAGGTCATACAATAACAATAAAACACAGGAAAGAAACAATAAAAATTGGCATTGCATTAAATAGATAGTAAGGAAAGATTACGTTACAAAGACATTTGACTATTAGGCTCCCAACAATGGGGTTTTAGCCTCTCATTGTCATGAGAGATTTTATACTTTAGGGGATGATGTGGATAGAAGAAGAGGGATGAATAAAGGAAGAGAAGGGGATAATGGACATAGATATAGAGTTTCCCCTATTTGAGATACTCAAGCTTATGATGTATTCATTAGAGAGCTCTGAGTCTCGGTATCTCAGTCATTAGGTGTGTAGGGATTGATGTCTTTTTTCTTTTGTTTCCTACACCTTTTATAAGCCCAAGGTAGCTTAAATTTCACATGACCTCACGCTAAGCGCGGGCTTTCACGCTAAGCGCGCCTATAGGCTTCTTCATGGGTCTTCCTCACGCTAAGCGTGAACTAGCCACTAAGCGAGAAGACAGGTTGGGCCTGTCCTACGCGCTAAACGAGTTGTTCCAATCTTCAACTTTTTCTTCACGTTTTTGCATCAATTTTTCTCCAAAGCACTTGAAATTTTCTTCTTTTGATTCCTACTGGTAAAAAATTACAATGATATTAATTTTTTCATTATTTCATTAAAAACAAAGGTAAAGTAAAGAAATTTAATCATTCTTAGTCAAAATTGACTATTAAATTAACTCAAATTTCGCAGTTATCATAGTACAACTCAAAATAAAGAATAATTTTTAAGTAAATCAAGCATGCACATTTTTTTGTTATTGTTCTGGACTTGTATTTTGTCGTTAATCTTTATCACACTTTCTTGCTTATTTATTTTTCGACTTCATTCTTTTTCCATTATTTTCATCTAGATGTCTATTTTATCCAATTAAAATTTCAACTCAAAACTCAAATTATTCAAGTCATAGCAGAGTTAATTAAGAAGACAGTGTGCCAGAACTGACAACAACCAAAATTTCAACCTAAAAATCATGAGTAATGTTTATGTTGCTTAAGGCTTGGATAGTTACAATTTATGTTTGCTTTTGCTCAATTTTATTAGATAACACAATTTAAGAGGGCTTAAGACTTATTTTGATTTACAAATCCAGCCACAGCTCAATTTCTTCAGAGGCATCATTTAAAAAACTCAGAAAACAAAAAAAGTTCAACAAGACTATTTCTAGGAATTGATTTAGAACATGTTATGAACTAAATAACATGAATGAATTAGATTCAAAATTCAAATGATAGGTTAAGAATTACAAGATTACATGAACAAATGTATCTAGAATTCAATCAACAAAATCAAATTTCAAAACAAACTTAGAACATAATGTGACAATTATTATGACTAAACATGACTCCAAGGCAACATAAATGAAGTGATTTACACTTAGATCTTTGTGTTTTCTTTTATAATCAATATTTTACAAGAAAATTGAGATCTAAAGGTTCAACACAAAAAGATTATGACTGAAAAATGAGAGAACCTAAAATCAACACAAAAACAAGTGTAAATATAAGATTTAATCGGTTTATTTTTTGATTCTACTATAAACAATTTCAAACCACGAGACAATGGAGGAGATACATGAAGAAGACGATGAAAAACAATGAATTAAAATGAATTAACCGAACAAAAGATAGAGGAAGCAAAAGAACATCAGCTAAATGAATATGCTATTAATACCACATAATGTAGCTCCATATAGGTTTGTAGACCTTTGATCTTCTTCATCAATAGAGTCATTTGCTTCTTGAAGATCAATGACAGCATAATGGAAAAGGAGGAAAGATGATTGGAGACGCCACTTCAAGGAGAAGATGAGTCAAGAACAAGCTTATCACCATAGAAAGCTATGAATAAGAGTTTGAAGATAAAAGAAGATGAGTTGAGGGAAAGGAAGAGAGGTGAACGAAATTGGAGGAAAAAAAGAGGGAGAATGAGGATTGAACTTTGAACTTTGAACTTTAATTTCTCAAATGATCAAAGTTGAAAAAATACACATACAAGACCTCTCTATTTATAGCCTTAAGTGTCACTTGAATTTGAATTTGTGGAACTAAATTTGGAGCCAAAATTTCACTAGTTATGATTAGTGAATTTCAGCTATGGTTCAGTCCACTAATCCAAGATCAAATCCAAGATTCTCCAGTAAATGTGCTTAGGTGTCATGAAGCATGTAAAGCATGAAGGGCATGCACAAAGTGTGATTATATGATGTGGCAATGGAGTGTAACAAGCAAATGTTCACCTCCCCCTTAGGTTGGTCCAAAATTTAATAGGATTGAACTTTTCCCAATTCAATTAAATTTCTCTCTCAACACACATCAAATAGTGCACTTAATGTATATGAAATTACAAAACTATCCCTAATACAAAAACTAATATAGCTGCCCTAAAATACAAGGACTGAAAAATCCTACATTACTAGGGTACCCTACCTACACTATAGAGTCATATATATAAGGCCCAAAAATAATAAAACCCTAATCTAATATGTACAAAGATAAGTGGATTCATACTTAGCCCATGAGTCCAAAATCTATCTTAAGGTTCATGAGAATCCTATGACCTTCTCCTGCATCTCTAATCCAATCTTCTTGGAGTCTCCTAACCATGGCTCTGGTGATGGGCCCCCTCCTTGGGAGGATTGCATCAGATTGTCTCTTATAGAAAAGTTATTGTCTTTTAAGCAAATATCATAACCTTTTTCTAAGAGTTATCCTAGGCTCAAGATATTACTTTTCATATTTGGCACATAAGAAATATTTGAGATGAATTAATGCTCAAGATTCTTCAAATGAATAACAATGTTACCTTTTCTTTTCACTTATATCTTGGATTCATCTCCAAAGGTCATATTTCTGCTCATCGATTCATCAAGTTCCATAAACATGCTTCTTTTTTCGCATATATGATTGTTTGCACTAGTGACTAGGTACCATCTATTGTCTTCACTTCTCTCTTTACCCATGCAAACCATCAATCATGTGTCACCTTCTTTATTGATTTCTTCAACATAGTTTGCCTTCTTTTCAACTCTATTGTTGCTAAGAGCTCTAGATTCAGAAGCATAATAATCAAACTTCTCACAATTGTAACATTTCACATTTGACTTGTGATACCTCGATCTTCAGTTGCCTTGCCCATAACCTCTTTGGAAGTTGTAGTTGTCGTCATAAGGCCTCCAACCTCATCCTTTTCCTTGTCCATGACCTTGTCCTCTTCCTCGATCTCCATCACGACCTCGCCTTCGTTGGCTTCTATTATTGTGATTACTTTCTTTGTTGATCGAATTAACTTGCGTCTTGAGTAATTATTGTGACTACTTTCTTCTTCTTCATTCGGAGATGACTTCACCTTCTTTCATATGTAAAGTTTGAAGATGTACCTTCTTGACCAGATATGCTCCCTTGTAAGAGGTTTGAAGCTTCTTCTATGCTTCTTTTGCTGACTTTTCTTATGCAACCTTTTCAAAAGCATTGTCATCTAATCCATGATAGATTAGATAAAGAGTCTTCTTGCCTATCTTTCTTGAGTCTCTTAAACTATCCTTTTGAGTTTGAGAAAGACTACCCTCATTTTCTGGCTTGGGGTAACCTTTCTCTACTATCTCCCAAATATCTTGCGTGCCAAGGAGAGCCTTCATCTTGATGCTTCAATTGTCATAGTTGCTCTTGTAGAGCATTGGAACTTGGAATGAAATCATGTTGTTACTTGTCATTTCCTTAGAAAGGACCTTTTAGCTCTGATGCCAATTTGTTGGAATAAAATTTTTGTAGTGAAGGAAATATTTGAGAATGAGATAATAGAAAGTTTTGGAGTAAGAGACTAGCTATTGTATAAATGATCACTTCTTGATTTGTGGCTTGATATTGGCTTCATATAAACTCTAATACAACACACCTATTTATACTAGTGGCTCCTCTCAAATTATTAGGTTTTTGCCTACACACACTTAATCTAATGGTTACAAATGACTCTAAAACTTTATTCATACATACAAAGTTACCCACACATTCTAGAATATTCTATAAGCTACTCTAGAATTATCTTTTAAGGAGAGTATTCTAGAACATGCTTCTAGAATTTTAGCTTAGTATGTCTTTTAGAATCTTTTAGAACTTGGACTTTCTTGTTTAGAAAAATAAGGTCCCAAATCAAGTTTATATTTCAACAATGTTAACATTGATAACTCAGTTCTACATTAGCAGTCAAATGTGGCAAATTAAGGAACTACTCAATTACCAATTTTCTTAAATAGTATACCAATGCAAGTTATGAAAGTAATTATAATTCAAGAATGATAGTTTTATACAGAAAAGTTAATGTTTCTATTTTGTTTTGCAAGACAATAAACAAACTAGTTGGAATAAACAATAGTAAGGGCTCTTCTAACTGAAGAAAAAGGTCAGGTTTGCAAATTCAGTCATTGCACAAGAAGTTTCCTCACCAACTCTAGTTAGCAGACAGCAAATGGTTTAGTCACATAGCATGGCTACTTCACAAGTCCTCACAAAGCAATGACCTACTCAGTCATCATCACAGACTGACAGCCTTCATCAACACCAAGCATAGCTAATGAACAACATTAATGCAGTAGATGATAAAGGGTAGAACAGTTCTGCACAACTTGCACTACATCAAAATTCACTTGTTGCAGCCATTGTTTATCCCTTTACTGGTATATAAATGGCCACTATATCTTTTACGGACACTGTATCCAAGACTGTTAAAAGTATTGCTTGCTTTTATATCGAATGCTGGTAAAGGCCCATTTAATGGACAACAAAACTGAAAAGTGCAAACCATTAATGGCAATTCTTGCGACCATTTTACAAACGATAATTATCCGATTGTTCTTTTTCACTCATTTGCTGACCTTTATATATCTCCAGTAAAGCTTTAAACCATTGTTTCTCTGCGCATGCCATGGAATTGACTTTTTATCATTCGAATGATTTTCCGATTTGAAATTTTAAATAGAAAATCCAGAACCAAACTTTATTAGATTGAACAGTGAAACTATACATTGACAAACAGAAAATTCTATATCTAATGAACAAAGTTACAACCCTACTATGCCTCGTTCCAACATCCCTCTCTAATTCATTTAATGACATTGTGCCTCATGCATACCCACAGAACCCCAGGTCCGCAAAGGCTCCACTAATCATCATATGGCATCTCACTAGTAGGAGGCTCCACTGTCTAGTAAAAATACTTGGTCATAAGTGAATTTGTGTATAAATTAATTAGTAAGAATTAGGATAACATAAGTGAATTTGTGTAATTATTCGTCATCATCTTCCTACTTTAAAATTGTTAAAATAATATTACTACTAAATAAATTAGAAAAGTAAAAACCTATTCATCTTGATTCCAGTTTCCAACATCAATGAAAATATAATATACCAAACAACAGTGGTTAGTTTTGACAGAGAGAAAGACAAGTCACAAATTAGAAACAGATAGAAATTGTTGTCTAGAGGGTTTTTATCAGGCTTATACCTCATTTGGATTTAGAATCAGCATCGGCATTAGGAAAATCCTCACTGTCCATGGAAACTTCAATTGTATCCGTTGGGCTGCAGGCAACTGAGTATAATCTCCCTACACAAGAATCCAAGCACTAAAATATCATAAACTATTGGTAACCCAATGCATGCTTATGACATACGTGGAACGATTTCAAAAATATAAATCTAACTGGCATGAGCTGTGAAATTTTGTATAAAATCACCACCACCTCCCTCCTATGAAATTGTTAAATAATGTTACATTCAAATATAATAATTAATAACACACTGAAAAGATATCAATTGACAGTTTGGACGACTCACAAAAAGATATTGAAATTGTTGTGTAGAAAGACTAAGGCATGAAGGACAATTAATTTTCTCTACTAAAAAAACTAAGAAAAATAACACTAGAGATATCAATCACAACATTGTACTAGACTTGGGATGCAATTGCACCTTTCCTTCCTTGACAATTAAACCATTTGAAGATGCCTTTGTCATAAGCAAGTTTGCATATGATAGCATGATCACCAGGCTTTCTCAAGGAACTGAGCACATGCCAACAGGTTATAGCCTTTTAAAAATATAAACATAGCGGTACAACACCCTCATGAAAGAAGAAATATAGTTCTAGACTTCTAGTTTTGTTTATACTCTTCTATTGTAAAGGAGCAAAAAGTTACGGACCTTCACTATTCATGCAGATAGAAGGAAGAAAGTAAATGAATTCATTTGAACCATTAGTCTAACTTTCACAGAGTAAAGCCACTCTTACAGCTTGTTTTTTCATTCCGTCGAAGGTTTGGCAGAGGGGCTGACAACTTATTATCGAGCAAGTACATGGGTGCCTGTAGCCAGAAAAAGATATTTGAGCATTGGCAAAAAGAAACGAAAACATACCTGACTTGTAACCAGTGGAAAGATATTTGGAAACATTCTAGGAAGTTGCAAGGATTTGCCCCAATGATATGACTGCAAACAAAGTTAGATTGCATCCCAGAACAAACCCCCTTTTTACACTTTTTGCAATCCTAATACATGAAAATAAACTTAGAATTTCCAAACTTCTAACTTTTTTGTATTCAAAATTCAATAGAGTAGAAAAAGGCACAAATTAAGTAACTCCTACTTCTATCCCTATATTTCCCCTTCAAAACCAAATAAATTACAAATTACATAAACACACAAGCTAATTGAATGAAAAATCGAACAAAGCTGATGGTAAATGCATAAATAAATACCTGTGCAGATTCCTGAACTTCTTCATCAGTGTTAAAGAAATGATCCTTTTCCCGGCTATCAAAACTTGATGCCATGAATGAAAATGGTTCGCTTCATATTTCGAATAAAAATCACAATAATTAAAAAAAATTGTGAATTAATGAACCGATGTATAAAATCCTAATTGAGGAAATTTCTGCTGCAGTCAGCAATTCAGATTAAGAATAGCGTTAGAGAGAGAAAGAAGCAAGAGAAAGAGAGAGAAACCAGTGATGGTGTTGAGGAGGTGAAGCGCAATGATGAGGTCATGGGCTCTGCCACCTTAGCTACCTTCTAGCCACCATCTTTGTCGCCTATTGACGTTTTGTTCTTCTCTCACTTTCTCTCTCTCTTTCTCCGATATGAATTAAACGCAGAAAGGAAAAGGAGAAAAATGAGGGATCCGTGAGAAGATTATGATTACTTGTTTGTTTGAACGCAAATGAAGCGGATCCAATAGAGGAAGCGAATGAGATTGGTGATCTGAATCGAAGTGGAATACGACTTCCAAAATCTAGGGTTCATAGCAAGTTAATTTCAGGGTTCAGCACAACAAATCTAAGTTGAAAAGAGAAATTTTATGTTCAGTGGTTCAATTAGGGTTTTGCAATAAGAGGGAAATTACAAATAACAGAGGATATAAAAATATAAAATCACCAACATGCATTTGGGAAATAATTGATTCTATTTTACTGTTTTTAATTTATATTTATGGTCATTAAATGCTGGTTAGCCACTAAAACTCTATTTTACAAAAAGAACTAACGGCGTTTGCTCCATGGCCAGTAATAAAAATGTAAGATGCGTTTGACTGCTAAATACAGAAGCATTATCGATATCTTGACCATGTTCCTTAAAGATGAGAACTCTTGTGCTAAAAGCTTTGCCTTAAAGCTTTGAATCTGAATAAAACATTAAGATTGTAAACATATAAACCACACATTAAGATTTTGCCTTGTACAGACCAATAATTTTCTCATAAGTTTGTTTGATAGGAGAAAAATAAGCACTAGCATACAAGACATATGCCCTTATGTTTCAGACTGAAGAAAAGTTAGAGGAAGACAGCAAAAGAAATGAGAAAAAAGTAGAAATGGAGAAAAGTAGTTAATTTATTCAGATTTTCATGCAACTTATTGACAGAATGGACTATAATGATATAAAGATAAATGTTTACTTCCTTGCTAGTTTCTTAGGTTCTTCACTGTATCCTTCTTAGGTTGTAGGTTAACAGAAAATGCACAATCCTTTCATAAAATAATGTGTCCCTAAGAATTACATGCACGGGTAATGATGAAGTCCTAAATGCAATGTCCTCAGTTTTTACTTTAATTTCAAACCAAAAGAATATGTAGTTTCTCTCTTTTCCCTTAAAAATAATTAAATCCAGCCAAATTTTTACCATCCCTTGTATCTCCTATACCAGTAAGTTATAAAGTTGTTTAATTTCTTTCCACCAAAATTGCTAAGACAATATAAAGTTAAGCAAATACTGACAATCAAACAAATTTAAACGTGAAAATAAATATCAGGGTGTCATTATTTAGCCTGGAAAAAAAAACTAACAACCTACATAGGGATTTCAAGCTTTGATCTTAAGGTAGACCATGATTTCCTTCCTCGCCTTCCTCCAAAAGCTATAAAAAGGCATTATTAAGATGTTATGAAGAAACATAGCAACACAAACTAGTAACATTTAAATCAACGAAAGTAAACCAAAATATATTATAGACATTGCAAGGCCAAATCAGAGAAAATTAATCAGCTGCCTACCTGAGCTAAAATAGAGCTCAATAGTAACCCGACTCTACATCAAATATGGAGAACTAGGTTCAACGCCCTAAAGACAAAAACTGAAAAGAGTTTCTTTATCAAAAAGCACCATTATAAAGTTTAAATTCGTTTAACAGAGAAAATGTTTTAGGAACAACTTCAAACCAAGGATAAAACAATCCAATGATATAAAAAAATATGTATGGGTAAACATGGTGATAGGTGTGACACCTTCTACCCTGATTTGCATATTTATATAATAAAATACACGAAAATACGAAATTACATAAAATGAGATTTTATTCAATAAACATAAAAGAACTCACGAGAAACATAAGAATCAAATTCACTTCACTATTATCAAATAAAACGTGTCAGAAATATTTTTGGTTCATAACATCATGTAATTAAACAAAAACTCATGCCCCAAAGTCACATCCTATCAAAGCATTGTATCATGACGTCCTGCGGCATAAGGTTCATTAAAGCAATCCACCTAGTCATCTGCTCCCACGAATACAAAGTTTGAGATCATCACAAGATACACAAATAACACATGGGGAGTGAGTTATCACATTCCTAACTAATAGAGAGAAATAAACCAACATGCAGATATACATATCATATAAACGAAATATAACTTACTTATACTTAACTCACGTCATTCCACCACTTGTCGCGTAACATCACATCACAAAACACGTCTCATTCATTTTTACATCATTCACGTACTCAAGGATCAAAACACAATATCACTAAATCAATCTATATCGATCAATACACAAGCATTATGCAACAGATATATTAAGACTCAATCCTATATGCAATGTGGTGCCATGTTAGTGAAAAACCTCGTCGGGAGCCTAGGAGTACATGACAAAACAAACCACACATTGGTAAGTTAGGTCACTATCACCATAGGGAGACCATTCAGGATCACGTTGTTTTGTGAGAATACTCCAACCATGTGGGATCGGCACACGCTTAAAGGAGCACTCAAACTAGGTGTATTTACCCCCAAGGCCTAGACTCCGAAGAGTTCGTCAGGGTCTCTCCCTCCCAATTCAGGTACAACCTATAAAACATTTTAGCACACAGACTCTATCTATGAATTGTACAAAACACACGACTCCTCAATTGTTCTCAAAATAATTTTATCTCGTCGCACTTGTAATTAAACTTATCGGGTCCCCACAATGGTTCTCATCACAATACTCGTCGCGCATTAACTCATCACCCTTAAAAGGTCTTATAGTCATATGATTGTACGATTCATAGCTCACAACTCAATGCAGACAACATCTCAATGCACATATATATTACATGTCAATACATACTCAATTTATCACACACATACACACTCGGTCTTAATCACAATGATATAATCTCAATTTAACATGTTATCACACCTCATGAATCATATACACTTTACCTATAAACTATGCAATACACACAACTATTCAATTAGTTTGAAAATCATTTTAACTCGTCATGCCTTAAAGAACTCAAATTGGGTGTATTTACCCCCAAGGCCTAGACTCCAAAGAATTCGTCAGGGCCTCTCCCTCCTGATTCAGGTCCAACCCAAAAAATATTTTAGCACACAGATTCTATCTAGGAATTGTACAAAACACATAACTCATCAATTATTCTCTAAATAATTTTATCTCGTTGCGCTTGTGATTCAACTCATCGGATTTTCAAAGTGGATCCCATCATAATACTTGTCGTGCAAAAACTTATCGTCCCTAAAGGATCTTACAATTGTGTAATTGCATAGTTCATAAATCAACTCAATACATACAACAACTCAATACGCATGTATCTCACCATTCATCAGAGATTCAATTTGTCACTTACTCACAATTTGAATCACAATTTCATAATATCAATATAATAATTTATCATGTCAATCTAGCAAATCTTGTCCAAAGTATAAACAATTTAAACAAAAATGTTTCGCACAACATGGGGAGTAAAAAAAAATCACACAATTATATAGGAAGAATTTCAATACAATAAACATACAAAAATAAACCTTAATTTGGTCCTCTAAGGATCCCAACACATGTTCATTCTAATCCCAATTACGATAAATTTATCTCTTACCTCTAAGCGGGCTCACGTGTGTAGTTCGATAGTGATAGTAGTGTCTCTAGCAATTCTATAAGATTTCTCGAGTTTTTCCTCTATTTGCTTTGTTAGGATTTCCAAGAATTAAAAAGAAGAGAAAAAGATTGTAGCCTCCCTTTTACTGTCAACATGCAAGGCTAATTTCTCTTTGCACAAAGTTTATTTCGTAAATCCCAACGGTCAAATGTGCGAAAAGAGGTTCCAAAGGTGGTGTCCAAATCATGGTTGAAGAGTCCGGGATTGTAGTTTTACTCTGATAGATTTTGGGTGTTTGCGGGAAAAGAGAAAGCTCAGTGCGATGAATATTTTTTTCACCACAGATATTATCTCAAAAATCCCAATGGTTGTTGTGTGGCAAAATAATTTTCAAACCACGCATTCAAATTTCATGACAATCTAACAGTTAAGAATTACGAGATAGTTATTTTACTGAAACATGTTTGAGTGCAAGCGAGAAAAAAGAAGGTTTTGAAAAAGAAAGAAGGAGAAACAAAATTGAGAGGAAAAGGAACATAAATATGTCTATTTTTATAGTTAGGGTACTCTCAGTCTATTATTTACTCTATTTTTATTATTATTTTATGAACAAGAACTCTATTTTATTTCTTCTCAAATGAATAAATAAATTTTTTTTTTCATACCGTTATTTTAATTAACAATTTTTTATTATTTATTTAATTATAAAAATCTCATTATTTTTTTAAAATTATTTATTTTATGAAAAATGAGGTGTTAAAATAAGAAAAAAAAAATAGATCACGTATTTAGAAGGAATAGGTAAAATCCCTTATCTGCAGTTGATATAAGAAAATAGTTGTCTTCAACAGTGACAACATGCCCATGCCATGATAAAATAATGAATTTTCTCACACTTATATGTTCACTTATAAATAGTATATCTTATCAATTAACACACATACTGCATCTTTGTAACTTGGTTATCAAACAAGATATCACATGGTAGAGCTATTAAAGTTAAACTACACTAATGTCCAACACTAGAAATAGTAAAATGCTGAAAGTAATATACACTTTATACATTTATGGAATGAAAGGATAGAAAAATGAAGTCCTTCAATATTTCTTGAATTATTTTTACTACACAACATTAATGTAGGAAATGCCTTTAGATTATGCATGTCATCATGCACGCAGACACTCAACAAAACTACAGGAGGAAAATTAGCAACAAATAAGTATGGCCTTGTTTGGTAAATCTTTAATAAAAACGAAGAAGAAAATATGAAGGTACAATAAATTAAGATTCTCATAAATTAATTCATGTTACTTTTTTATTTTTTATTCCGTAAATGCTTATCAAGAAGTTTATTTAAACCAGACTTAAACCATATTGTTGGCTTCTTGCCATGCATTTATGCATTTTAACTTGATTACTATACAAAAGCATGCTAAGGAATACTGAATAGTTCATATCTACATTTCTACCACAAAGTTGTATCAAAGTAGTGTCACGAATTGAATAATGAAGGGAAGAATTCTTATCGATTGAAATAAATAAACTGAATAAATGGTTTTATGTTTTGACATATTGTATGAATATTTTCCGTTTCTCTTGCTATCTCTCCCTCCTGTATCTCCACTTTGCACTTGCTCTCCGTGGTCTTACCCATAGAACTCAGAAATCAAAACTCATAATAAACTCGTAACAGAGCTCCTACCTATTGCGAACGTAGAAAAAGAAAGGTAAGCCAACAATGCAAATGGCAAACGAAATTCTGCAATGCCAACAATTGCAGGGTTAGTTTTACAAGGGTAATCTATACTATATCTATCTATCTATACCATATCTTCTATCTGTACCATATACAAATAAAAGGAACACGTACACATGGAAACTTTTGCCATGTGTCAAGCTCTTAGACCACTACTAAAGATTGAAGTTAAAAAACTTTTCACTATTTAGGGAAAACAACTATAGGGAAAAGAAATGGTTTCAAAAGGAAAAAAAATGGTGGCCCACATTACTTAATTTAGTGAGTCTGAGAGGTTACCGCAATAGAGTAAACTTGCTGCTGGATGACTTTTGTAGAGTTGAAAGCATCAAAATTAAAAAGCACACGAAGAATCTAACTTGAAGGTTTCTTAAAACAATGTATAAGAGTGTAAAAACCGAAATTGGCCCCAAAGGAGCTTTTTGCCTTCTCTCATACTTTTCATTCCTATTGCTCATTTTTATTTTCTCTTCTTCCCTCTTCTTTCTGGAATCTTCCATCTCTAGCTTCTACCCAAAATCTCTCAACCAATACCCTTTCGGTCACTGGCTTAATTCCGGCCTCCATAGGTAGTGGTTTGAAAAAATAAACTGATTGATTACCACGCTTCTCACCCTTTTCTCTACATTTTCCCTTTTTTTTTTTTTACAAACCCCCCAACTTAGTCAAACCCTAACTGGTGGTTGTAGTTGTTGCTGTCAAAATATGAAAGGCATCGTGTCCCTTACCAAGAATGTAGGTGTAAGATGGCTGTTCCTGCTGCTCTTGACAAAGTGGAGTTATATGAAAAGCTAAATCCACATCGATTGGATAGAGTAAGTTCTTCTCAGAGTATCAAGTAAAATATTATATTAATTACCAACACATGAGAATCATTAGAAAGCTATGAAGTTAATTTGGTAATGTCAGAGTCGGATCTATAGGGTTGCCTTACTACTTTTTTTTCCTAAATAAAATTCTGAAAAATTCATATTCATCAAGTTTGGGATTGGTTAGCTTTTATTCTAAAAAGTAACAGCAGTTTAGCCTTTCGTTGGCCAATGAAGTTTGAAGTTCTAGCTCATTGGATCTAGAGAAGAAGAAATTATCTAGTTTTTGAATTCGAATGGACTTTAAATTCTTTAATGCTGAGGGAAAAAGATACCATGCTTCCTGATATGAGAACCATGTAGCTAGAAGTGAGGAAGCTCAAACCTCTCCAATGGAACCGTATATTAGATTTCATCTTAAAACCAATTGGCTTTAAGATGAAATCTAATATGGTATCAGAGCAGGCTTTGACCCTGGGACCTCGCCTTCGCTTTCGCTGCGACAAGCACCCACCATTTGTGGTTCACGCACCAAGCCCAATAAGTGTTGGGCGTGAAGGGGGTGTATTGGGAAAATACCCAAGTCCCACATCGGCTGCCTCAATCCTTGGAGTGCAGCTTATATACCTGTTGGGCAACTTCACTTAATGTCAATTGATTTTAAGATGAAATCTAACACCGTATGCATTTCCATCTTAAAACTGTGATGGATCTTACTCTTCCCACGGGCAAAGATCAACCTACTTGTCCTATCGTGTGGTTTTAGGAGAATTAGGGAGTGTTTAGTTTGACTATTTTTTGTTTTCATTTTCACTGAAAATAGAAAATTGTGATAAAAATGTGTTTGGTTGGATTTTTAAAAATATTTTCAGTGAAAATGAGAACAGGAAACAATAGGTCTTCAAATCTTTCATTTGAAAAAATGGAAACCCTTATTATTGGATGACCAAGATACTTCCCAAAAATCGAAATTCTTGATCAATGGAGGAACAATATCACCATTTTTGTTCAATAAGATACCAAAGTGGATGATTGACTCATTCCATACTAGAAAGAATCGCAGGAAATCTTTTGATAACACAGATTCCTATTTCTCAATGATATCCCACGATCCAGACAATTGGCTGAATCCCGTGAAACCATTTCATAGAAGTTCATTGATATACTCTTTTTATAAAGCAAATCGACTTCGATTCTTGAATAATCAATATCACTTCTGCTTCTATTGTAACAAAAGATTCCCTTTTTATGTGTAAAATGAAAATATGATGGCAAGGCATCTAATTTTAAACAAATCTAAAAATACAAAAAAGACAAGAAGTCAATATATCATAAATTTTCAGTGTTTTTATTTCTTGAAAACAGAAAACAAGAAGTCAAAACAAACATGTTTTTAGAATTCTAATATTTTAAAAATGAAAATATTTTTCAGAAAATAAAAACAGAAAATGAAAACAATGCAAACCAAACACATCCTTAGAGATTATGAATTCTCAAGTGGCCATTTAAATGTGAGGGGAATGGTTGTTGTTAGTTCTTCTCCTTGTTCCTCTACCAGTAAAACATGCAAGATCAAAACAAAAACAGAAAACACAGCAAAGCAACAAGAAAGGATCTACACCATGAGTTTACGTGGTTTAGCAATGTGCCTACATCCATGAGAAATGGCAGCTCATCATCATCACATTGATCATGAAACATTACAAGTTCAATACAAGCAGTAACTAGCTTGATCTCTCTTGGTTTCTCTTGGCAAAACCTCCCTCAATCTCCTAGCTCTCTTTCTGTTGAACTCTCTCTCTATTTCTTTTCATAGAAAAAAAAACACTTCATGAATAACATGATCAAATATATATATATATACTCTAGTTGCTAGCTCTAGGAACAAAGGCTATACTTTGGTGTCAAGACCAATTTAGTTATGAAAATTGAATTCAGTTATAATAACTAAATTCAATTGACAACACCACTTGAATCCTTCCCATTTGTGCCTTTAGTGATTTTGAGTCACATACCACAAAACTCCACCTTGACTCCAAATCAGCAAGTGTTTATCTTGTGATTCAGGGCTGCACTTCTACTAAACTTCCTTAGGCATCTTCAAAATTGATCAAGTTCAGGCAGTACTTGAACTTGACACTAGATAAGGACTTTGGGAACATATCAACAGGGTTTTCTTCTGTTGAAACCTTCTTTACCTTTACCTTTTCAAATTCAATCACATCTCTGATGAAGTGTAGTTTCACATCTATGTGCTTTGTCCCCTCATGGTAAATTTGGTTATTTCCTAAGTGAATGGCACTTTGACTGTCACAATGAATTGTGACACAAGGTTGTGCTATTCCAAGTTCATTTACCATTCCTTTTAGCCAGATTGCTTCCTTCACTCCTTCAGCTAGGGCCATGTACTCTGCTTCAGTTGTTGAAAAAGCAACAACATATTGTTGATTTTCTTTCCAATTGATTGTTGTTCCAAACAAAGTAAACACATATCCAGTTAAGGACTTTCTTGTGTCTACATTTCTTGCAAAATCTGCATCTACACAGCCTGTGATTGCTGCCTCATGTGTTGTCTTCTTGTACCTTAATCCAGCTTTCAAAGATCTATTTAGATACCTCAGTGTCCATTTCAAAGCTTCCCAGTGTGCACTGCCAAGATCTCCCATAAACCTACTTATTATGCTTACTGCATGAGCCAAGTCAGGTCTGCTACAAACCATTCCATACATTATGCTTCCAACACCATTAACATAGGGTGTTTGATTCATTTTAGACCTGTCTTCAGCTGTCTCTGGTGCTTGAGTAATAGATAGCTTTGTATGATGGACAAGTGGTGTGCTAACAGGTTTGCTTTGATGCATCATAAACCTTTCCACCACTTTCTTGAGGTAATTGCTTTGGGACAAGAATAGTTCACCCTTTGCTATATCCCTATGAATATCAATCCCGAGTATCCTTCTAGCTGACCCTAGATCTTTCATCTCAAATTCTGTGTCAGGCTTTCTTTGAGTTGCCTAATCTCTTCCTTGTCAGCACTTGCTATGAGGATGTCATCCACATACAAGAGAAGGTAGAGAACACATACTTTCTTCCTTTTCAAGATATATACACAATCGTTATATCTGTTTCTAATGAAGCCATATCTGATCAAGAACTCATCAAATTTCAGATACCACATTCGAGGGCTTTGCTTCAATCCATACAGAGATTTTTTCAACAAACACACCTTGTTCTCCCCTTCTTCGAAACCTTCAGGCTGGTTCATGTAGATGGTTTCCTTCAGATTTCCATGGAGAAAAGCAATTTTAACATCTAGCTATTCAAGTTCCAAATCATACTGATTTACCAGACCAAGTATGATTCTTATCGAACAATGCTTCACAACTGGTGAAAAAATCTCATTGTAATCAATTCCTTCAACCTGTGTAATGCCTTCTTTCTTCTTGAAAATCCACTTACATCTAACAGCCTTCTGCTTCTTCGGTTGATCCACAAGTATCTAGGCCTTGTTCTTTCTCAAAGATTCCTTTTCTTCACTCATTGCCTGAAGCCACAACTGACTGTCTTCTCCTTCAATTGCTTCCCTCCAGGTCTTTGGCTCTGAATTTTGAATCTCCTCAGCAACATTCAAGGCATAACAGATAATATCAGCATGACCATACCTCTTTGTAGTCTTTGTCACCCTTTTTTCTCTATCTCTAGCCAATTGATAATTGGACAAGTCATACTGAGTAGCCAGCTCTTCATTATCTCCAGTTTCTGCTTGATCAGTGTGATCAATAGCATCTCCACTGCTATGATCTGAAATCTCAAAATGCTCCACCTTAAATTTGGTACTCTCACTACTTGAGTTGTTATCCTTCTGCTTCTTGCTTAGCATTGTCATTCTGCTTTAATCAAAGGTTACATGCCTGCTGATGATGAATCTTATCTCACCAGGTTCCAATTTCCACCACTTGTACCATTTAACTCCTTCAGGATAGCCAATCAACACACACTTTACAGCCCTTGCATCTAGTTTTTCTTGTTTAACATGAGCAAAGGCCAATGATCCAAACACCTTCAATCCTGAGTAATTAGGTGGTTCACCACTCCAACCTTCCATTGGTGTCTTGAAGTCTAAAGCTGATGAATGACATCTGTTAATCACATAGGTTGTTGTGTTTGCAGTTTCTCCCCAAAAGGTCTTTGGCAGTCCTGCACTTAGCAGCATGCACCTCACTCTTTCCAAAATGGTTCTATTCATTCTTTCTGCTAATCCATTATGCTATGGTGTGTGAGGGATTGTTTTGTGCCTTTTGATACCTACTTTCCTACAAAATTCATTGAATTGCTCTGAAACAAACTCCAGGTCATTGTCAGTCCTTAAAACTTTTAGTTTTGTACCAAGTTGATTTCCAATAAGAGTATGCCACTCTCTCTGAATTTTTGAAAAGCTTCTGATTTGTTTTTCAAAATATACAGCCATACTCTTCTTGAGAAATCATCTATGATGGTGAGAAAGTATGAGCTTGCACCATGAGTTTTCACTCTAGATGGTCCCCATAAATCAGAATGCACATACTCAAAAGGCCTAGATGAAACATGAATGTCAGTGCCAAAGTTTATTCTATGTGATTTGCCAAGCACACAATGATCACAAAATTCAAGTTTATCTAGTTTATCACCACCTAACAGATTTTTTTTTTCAAGTTCATGTAATCCCCTTACACTAACATGACCTAATCTCAAATGCCAAAGTTTAGTTTTATCAATCAATGTATTACTAGCTACTGATGCATGTCCAATAATAGTGGAACCTTCAAGAATAAACAAGCCATTACTTTTATTCTTGTTACCCTTGGCAATGATTAAAGATCCATTTGAAACCTTAAGAACACCATTCAAAGTTCTAGTTGAATATCCTAGATCATTAAACATGTTTATGGAAATAAGATTTCTTTTGAGTTCAAGAATGTACCTTACATGGTTTAGTAGGTGTTCTCTGTTATCAAACATCTTCAGTCTCACAGTTCCAATGCCTTGTACCTTGCAAGGGTAGTTGTCTCCTAGCAGTACAGTTCCTGCTGGTTTTAGTTCCAGGGTTTCAAAATAATCCTTTCTTGGGCTGCTGTGATATGAGCATCCAGAATCCATAATCCATTGTTTGTGTTTTGGTATTTGAAGCTACTAAAACACCTGCACTCTTATATCCTTGAGAGGCTTCAACTATGTCAGCAAACTCCATAGATCCATTTTTAGTCTTGTTTGGGCAATCCTTTTTGAAATGACCAGTTTTGTGACAATTGAAGCATTTGAACTTTGTTTTCTGGCCATTCTTTGAATCCCTTGACCTTGATCTGGACTTCTTTCCTCTTGGTCCCTTCTTTTCACTCCTCCCTCTTGAAATATTCAGACTTTCACCATTATCCTCAGATTTGGAGTCTTGTTGTTTTTGCATCTCCTTGGTCCTTATTGAGGTCTGGACTTCTTCTAAGGTAATGTCTTGATCTTTGCCATAATGGATTGCATCCTTGAAATGCTCAAAGGATTTTGGTAAGGAATTCAGAAGCAAAAGAGCTTTATCCTCTTCTTCAAGCTTTACTTCAATATTTCCCAAATCATCAAGGATCTTATTGAAATCAGCCAATTGCTCAGTGATTGTTCTTGATTCTGTCATCTTGAAGGTGTACAATTGTTGCTTCAAGCATTGCCAATTTGCAAGAGACTTTGTCATATACAAGGATTCCAGTTTCAACCACATTGAGGCTACTGTCCTTTCTCTTGCAACTTCTCTTAAAGCTTTATCTCCAAGGCATAGTATACTTGCACTTTTGGCTCTATCAATCATTTCTGATTTCTCCTTTTAGCCTAAAGATTCAGACATCCTTTCTTCTCCTTTAAGAGCTTCTGCACAACCATGTTGAATCAAGATTGCTTCCATCTTGATCCTCCATAACCCAAAGTCATTTTCCCCTGAGAACTTCTCAATATCATACTTTGTTGTTCCCATTTTTCTTGATCTTGATGTCCCCACAGACGACGCCACTTGTTGGTTCTTCTCCTTGTTCCTCTACTAGTAGAACCTACAAGATCAAAACAAAAATAGAAAACACAACAAAGCAACAAGCAATGACCTACACCATGAGTTTACGTGGTTCAACAATGTGCCTACATCCACGAGAAATGGCAACTCATCATCATCACATTGATCATGAAACATTACAAGTTCAATACAAGCAGCAGCTAGCTTAATCTCTCTTGGTTTCTCTTGGCAAAACCTCCCTCAATCTCCTAGCTCTCTTTCTGTTGAACTCTCTTTTTGTTTTTTTTTTCACACAAAAAAAAACACTTCATGAATAACCTGATCAAATATATATATATATATATACTCTAGTTGCTAGCTCTAGGAACAAAGGTTATACTTTGATGCCAAGACCAATTCAATTTTGACAATTGAATTCAGTTATTATAACTGAATTCAGATAGCACCACTTGAATCCTTCTCATTTGTGTCTTTAGTGATTTTGAGTCACATACCACTATTGTCATAAACAACATCCATGTTACCCTTTTATTGAAGTTATTAGTGTCATCAAGAACGATGCTCATTTCATCATGTGGATACATATTTTATTAGATACACTTATAGGTATAAATGCTCTAGCCAAGTATGGCATCTCTCTTCCTCTCGATCTTAGTGGATATTTTTTTTCATCTTTATGGATATTCCTATGTTAGTTGATGCCAATATATTCACCAAGGAATGTCATCTCAATACCAAAACCAGATAGTGCTTTTTAAGAAACTTCTATCTTCACTAATTTATTATTTATTTTAAAATATGTAATTTATGTATTTATAGTAGCACTATCCAAGAACTATGATTATTGAAATAATGTTTCTTTTCAAAAGCACTATCTAAATTAATGATATATTATTTGAACGTATTATAGGCGGTCTTTCCAGAAAAATTAATTTCACAGCAAACCTCACAAACAAATAGTAAAAATAGGAACGGATAAGATAATACTAAATATTTTATATCCTAGTTCACCCATAAATATTTTATATTCTAGTCCTTAACTACACAGCAAGATTTTTCAAGTACTCGTTTGGCAAGCCTTTTTATAGGCTTCACTTAGCAAGTGCTTTTAATAATAATTAAAAAAAAAAACTAAGCATATACTCCTCTAAAGGTTCAAGAATAAATGTACAAATTGGTAGCTATACAATCTAAAAAAACCAAAGATTCAGGGATATATGGTACCTGTGGTAAAAAGAAGGCCAAAAGAGAAGAAAACAAGGATAGCTCCACCGTTATTTACCTTAAAAATGCCATTGCGTTTGTGATACAAACATTTGGAATGGTCCTAATATGATAGTTAGATCTATCAAGGTGAAAAGGCAATGAAATTTGACCAAGAGTTTGGAAAAGGAATTTGTTCTTCTAAACCTACCAGTAAACCACCCAGTTTGAGAGACTTCAAGAGAATCTTTTCAGGACCTAAGATGTCGACTACGTATCAATGATTTGTCTCGCACATATAAAGTCACAGAGTAATCCTTTGGTGCGCCATCTACTCCTGTGATGTGAATGGCATATTATTTGCATAAACACAAACAAGAAAGGTAGGCATGCAGACATAGGTACTAAATTAGTAAAATGAATATAAGGCGGTGTAGACATTAATATCAACATATACAAATACTTCAGTCGCATCAACAACAAATAAGTAATTACAAAACAATCAACACATTCAGATGAAACTCAACGCTACGCTGGTGTAAAAACCACATTTTAGAACCATTTTTAATTGGGTCAGTTATACAAAAACTATTTTTAAAAAAATACTGTAGCAATTTTGTAATTAAAAGAAATCTTTTTAGAACAGTTATAAGAAAACCGATATAAAAAAAAACTTAAAAGTTTAACTTGGTTCTCGTCAGCCTTGCCCACTGCCAGCCAAACGGCACCGTCATTGTTGCGCACCATGAGCCTCCACCCTCACCGCATTGTCACCATTGTCACGCCAAGCCGTCAACCACCATTGTTTGCGGCGCCGCCACAAAATAGAACAGGGTCGCGTGCCACCACCATTGTTTGCAGTGCCGTTTGTTAGTGGTTCGTCTCAACTCAGTGTGCTGGTGTTTCCCGCTGTCGCTGCACCCTCTCTCCTCATCCTATAGCAGGTAACAATCCCTTTATTTTTAGGGATTTTGATTTCGCATTGGCAATTCAAGTCTAGTGTTTTTCTGTCAGAAATCTTGGTAAAATATTTGAGCTACTCTACTCAATGAAGTTGACATCTTATATTTTAGGGATTGGTCAGCTATGTCCCCTAACATGATAAAATATCATCAACAAAACCCTAAGTAGGTTTCATAACACCAACATTCTGTGGATTCTCACGTTTGTATATCCTCAACGTAAAAAATCTGGCCTCCTACTTGTCGAACAATAGAGTGTGTGTCTCCGTTTTAAATTTCCTCTAAGTGGACATCAATCTAATCTGGTGTGTCTCTAAGGCCACGAAAACGATACACTGGCCACAAAAAGGTCACTAACCAAGATATTGTTGTAACCTTGTGATCCTCCACTTAGGTCCAACCAGAATGACGCTTAATTTGGAGTATATTCTCAAACTTTTAACCTTCAACCTTGAGAAAAAACCAACAACGTTTTACTAGTACTTGAGCCTCACAACATCAAGTTACTGGCAATATAGCCCACTTCAGATTTCAACAACAATACCACATTACATATGACACTAAAATTTTAATCCACTTAATAAAGGTCTGGACAATTTTTTATTTTATTCTATTTTTTTTGTAAGTTTTAAACGTTAATTACGTGATTAAATCGTCGTTTACATGTAATACATGTATTATTAAGTTTTATGTATAACAAAATTCTTTAAGGCTCCACTTGAAAATATTAATTATTCAATTAATATTCTAATATGTATTTTCCATATAAAGTATAAGATTAAATAATATTGAACTTCTTTAATTTGCCAAATTTCCAATAATAGTTTCTTAAGTTCAAAAATCAATTCCAAGATATTTTAACTTATATTTTTTTTTACCGAAATTCTAAAATATCAATATATTTCAATATATAATATTTTGTAAGTATTTCCATATTTTTTGTTCCTAGTTTGTAAGAACTTGAATAATCATAATTAACTTAATTTAAATTCAAAAAAAGTTTTCCATTCAAATCTCACTAAATTAAAACTAATATGACTAAAATTAAATGTTTAAATTATGTTATTAATTTTAGTTGAATTAACACCTTAAACTTACATAAAATCCACATAAATATATTTAATCTAAATTTTATATTTTAAATTAACTTTTCACTTATAGGTGATATCTACCAAGTAAATAAGAAACTAAAACAAAATACAAGGGTTATAATCTATCACCAAGTCTCTCGAGATTGTTGTGTGACTAGCTTCTCCAATACTGAAAACTGTTGACCAGTTCACTCATGCTTCTTAATCTTTCGCTTCTTCTTGAAAATCGAAGCAACAAACCAAAAACACCCCTTCAAATCATGGCTAGAACTCTTCTTCACTTGCGAATCCATCTCCATGGGGTCCTTCATTGCCTGTAGTGTCTCCTCCGCTTCCACGTCAACTTTTAGTTCTCTCTCTGGTTCCTCTTCTACGATTTCTTGAACTCTATGCTGAATATAGGTCACTTGAGGTTCTGGTTGCGGCTTTGGCGATTCCTTTACTTCAATCACGTCATGAACGACGATGTTATCTTCTTCATCTTCTTGAACAACGAAAGAGGAGGAAAAATTGCAAGTTTTAACATTGCATAGTTTTCTCTGCTTCAGAAAGGCTCTAGAGAGGCCTTCATTTTTAAAAGTAGGGAAGGATGTAGAGCGGAAAAGCTTAGGTTGAAAAATAGGTTTATGGGGAACAATGATAGAAGAGGAAGAAGGGGCATTGGAGATGGAGGAGGAAGATTTTTTCTCTAGTATAGCTAGGCGTTCAAAAAGGCATTTTGGGCAGATGCCGGTGAATTCCTCCTTAGGGTGACGATCACAAGAGGTGGTGGAGGGGCGATGAGCTTTGCATGATTTTCGTTGCTTCTCAAAGACTCTAGATAGGCCTTCATTTTTAAAAGGAGGGAAGGATCTAGAGCGGAAAAGCTTAGGTTTATGGGCAGTGATGACAGTTGAGGAAGTGGGGGCCTTATAGACTGATGAGGAAGATTTTTGCTCTAGTATAGCCAGGCGTTCATAAAGGCATTTTGGGCAAATGCCGGTGAATTTCTCCTCTGGGTGACGATTACAAGAGGTGGAGGGGCGATGAGGATGCATAATCAGTTTGTTGGAGTTGCAACAATGGTGGGGATTGTGGTAGAGGTTGGGTAGCAGATTTATAATCGTAATTGATGGTGTGTAGTGATTGATATATAGTGTCATCATTTTACGTTAGAAGAAGGTGTGAACGATGTTAATTAATACAAGGATTATTTTATTCCTTATTATATTGCTATCATTATTATAGTAACAAAAATATAATATAAATTAAATTTAGATATACTAAAAATATAAAAAAAAAAGCATGCATCATTAATTACTATTTATAATGCATTAATATATTTATTTTTTATATTGTTTATTTAATTTAAAATAATTTCAAATGAGTTGATAGAATAATAAATTTATATTAATAATATATAAAATTTAACTCATGAATATAATAAATAAAAACACTAAAATAGAAAATGAAATTTACATAGTCGGTGCTTTAATTTTTACAACATTTAATTTTCTTTTAGAAAAATAATATTATTTAAATGAAAAGCATTCAGAGTGTTTTAAAGATTAATTAAACCAAATTTAATATAAAAAAATAGAACATTAAAAATAATTAACGTTAATTTTTTAACAGTCCTATTTTATTTTATTTTCATTGGGTGTCTTCTTGTTCTTGTTGTTCTCCCTCTTTTTTTAGTGGTTTTTCAATATATCTGAATATTTTAGTTTCTATCTATCGTTAAATGAAGTTTAGCATTTATTATAATTTTTTCAGATTATAGAATATATATCAATGAGTTTAGCTTGCTTGAGTAGGACATGTCAGCACAGTTAACTCTTTACTATTGTGTCTAATTGATACGTACAAAACAATGATTATAAAATATATTCCAAAGTATATATTTCATATATTTTAATATTTTTTATCTTGTATTATTAAATGTGTGTTACGTTAAATATATTAGTTATTGCTTTATTTAATTATGTTATTAATTATTCTTACGTATCTATGAATTGATAGTCTTACTTTTTATTAAAAAAATGAACGGTAGTTATTGCCATTTAAAATAAAATTTAAATAGACAATAAATGTTACTATTTTTTAAATAAGCTTAAATATACAATTATAATTTAAATATATTTAAATTTAATTAGAATTTTAATAACTAGTATAACTTTTCTTTTTACGATAATATTTGAAGATTTTAAAATTTATGCATTGTTAATGTAAAAAAATATGTTGTCAAAAAAATAATATATGCATTGTTAATTATAATCAGAAACTTTTTATTAGAATATATGTAATAATTTTTCATAATTTTAAAACTTCTTTTCATTGGGTGCCTTCTTCTTGTTCTCCATTCATTTTGTTTGTTTTTAATCTTGGGTGCTTTTTCTTCGAATATATCTGAATGGTTTAGTTTGTGTTTATTGTTAAATGAAGTTTAGCATTTATTATAGGATATATTCTAAAGTATGTTTCATATATTTTAATTCTTTTTATATTTTATATTGTGTTATTAAAGGCACGTGGCTGCATTAAGTAGAATATTAGTTATTACTATCTTTCACTATGTTATTAATTCTTATAACGTATATCTATTAACTATACTTTGACTTTTTTATTACAAAAAATGAATAATAATAAATGGCATGTAAAGTAAAATTTAAATAGATATTCAGTGTAACTTTTTTTGACAGAAATAATCAATGTTACAAAAAGTGCTTGAAATAAACTTAAATATATAATTATAAGTTAAATATATTTAAATTTAATTCTAATTTTAATAATTATAAATTTATTTTTATGGTAATATTTCAAGATTTTATTTTTTTATATATTTTTAATGCAAAAAATTTGCATTTTCAATCAATTAAGATTAATCTTTTTCTAAAGGTTAAAAATAATCTTAGATTTAAAAATATATTAAAATTATATTATTTTTTTAGTATTTATTATAAAAGTCAATAATTTTATAGTCGATAGTTTAGATAGAAATATAAAAAAGTATATTAATATTGTCAACGTATCTAAATAAAATTTATCGTTAAATATTTTAATGAAGTAAAATATTACATAGACTTCTAGAAAATTTTAAATTTAAAAAATAATTTTTAGTTTTAAAACTTTCTCAAAAATTTAAAAAATAATTTTTTATTTTACAAATAAAGTAAGATAAATGCACATTATGTTATATGAAATTTATCAGTCAAAATTTATTTTGATAATTTTAATATAAAGTAAAATGAATGCACATTATATTAATTTTTTGTTCCTCTATTAATTTGTTCAATATGTAATTTCGGACTCTCTATTTTAATATAGACACAATTTATCTTTCTAATTTAAAAAATTCACCATTTTAGTTTTTTATTTCAAAATATAGATATTTAATTTACATTTTTAAAAATTTATAATTTTAGTTCAATTCTCAATTTTTCTTATACTCTAGGTTATTTCATTATCAGGTGGGTAAATGCCATATAAAATATCTCCAACTTTTCACAAACTTCTTTAAAACAAACAATTAGCAAAAACAAATGAGATATCATGTCTTCTTTAGATATTTCGCAATTTCATCAAGTTGTCATGTGTTCTTGGTGCATGCCACGGTTGAAATTATCATAAATCATATAAAATATCATATGAGCACCAAATATATTATGTCAGATTATTATTGAGAAGGATTTTAGGAATATCTAGAGTCATAATATTTGATCAAACAAATACTATGAAATTTTTACAATGGTCACAAACAATTGATTTAATGATATTTTTCAATCAAATCAGGTTTTTAATCCTATTAGGGTTTTCATTATCCACTAATGGATCAAATTGGTTTTCACTCATTAAGCTCATATCAATTTTTTGTTGGCAGTTTAATGAACTCGATCACTAAGTTATACTACTTATATTAAGCTCATCTAAATGTAAATAAAAAATATAAATGATAATATAATATAATATATAACCCATATCAATTAATTAGGAATTATAAAATTCCTAATAATCTCTCACTTGAACTTCATATTAACTTTAGACATTTATACCACATAATTCTTTAGGCGCACAATCGTATGTTATTTATTTTAAGACTCCTTTAAATAATCTAGTCCATCTCATACAACAACAAGGAACCATTGTGGTTTTCATCGCAACCTTATGTGATTGAGCCACAATGATCACCATTGTCACTCATACTTGGTGACATAAATCAAATATGGATAAGCGACATGAAAATTACATGCAATGTGATCTTAATCATGTTTATTTCCAACTAGTCCAAACTTTATTTTTTTATAGAAATCAATCCTAATGCAACATATAAATATTGCACACAAAACAAAGCTCAAAATATAATGCTAAACATCAACTTTATTTTTGTAGAAAATCCAAGCAATACAAGTATCTGAAAAACATATGATATACTCCCATTAAACTAAGGTACTATTAGGGACTACACCCATATGAGGAGTGTGTTCATGAAAAACTTTAGGTACCAAACATTTAGTAAGTGGATCAGCTAGCATGAAATCAGTCTCTTTATATTCTATGCAAATATGCGTATTTTGAACTCTTTCTTTAACAACTAGAAACTTGATATCACTGAATTTTGACTTGGTTGTACTCATATTGTTGTTGGAGTATTGAACTACTGACTTACCATCACAATAAATCCTCAATGATCTTTCAATGCCATCGATCACACTCAAACCAAAAATAGTTTCACAGTCATATCCCATGGTTGGATGCCCCAAAACAAGCAACAAACTGTGTGGTCATGGTCAAAGAAGTTGCAAGAATCTGTTTAGCAGACTTTTAAGAGATAGCTCCTCCAGCAAACATATATATGTATCCAGATATGGAGAGTTTGCTATCTTGACATCCAACAAAATTAGAGTCTGAGTATCCAATGATCTCTAAATTCTTCGACTTCTGATAGTGGGCATATACCCTTTTGTTCTCTTCAAGTATTGCATCACATGTTTTGTTGCTTTCCAATGTTGCATTCGAGGATCACTCAAGTATCTGCCCAAAACTCCTATGACAAAAGCTATGTCGAGACGAGTACAAACTTGAGTGTATATCAAACTTCCTACTGTTGACGAATACACTACTACAAAAGCTTGAATTTACGACGCGCCACCTACGACGGTTCTCAAGAACTGATTTAGAATATGGCGTGGTGGCAATTTTGTAAATAAGGAAACAAAAATTTGTTTTTACGTCATACATTCTAAGGCGGTTATGAATAACCGTCTTAGAATGGGTGCTGTGGCAATGTTGTAATTACTATAAATTAAGACAACGTCGGTTTTTATCCTAGGACCGTCTTTGTATAACATAATAACCTAAGGCGCTTGTACTCCTGGCCCTCACCCATTCTCTGAGCCATCGTGTTGTTCCTGAGCCATTCTCTCCCCACCTCACGCAGATTTTGTCCCTCAACCTCAACTATCAATTAAGACAAAGCTTGTTCCTCAGCCATTCCTCAACCTCACGCACACTCTGAACTCAGTGAACCACACCACACAACACAGACAATATCTCAGTCTCAATGTCAGGTACGTATTTTTCTTATCTTTCTTCTTTCTTTTCTCTCCAACACCTTAATTACATTCATTCGCACTTTGTCTACACTTATTCTTCGAAATTAGCCTCTGCTTCGTTGAAACCCTTCTCTCTTAGTTTGCGAAAATCATTTTCCCCTTTTTTTCGCACACGCTCAACACAAAGTAAACCCTAATTACTTACTCGCATAAAGTATTGGGTATAGTCAGTTATGAACTCCTACAAGTTGCTGCTGCTTCTTTTAGATTTCCTTGTCTTTTATTTTGCACGCGTTGTTGTTAGGTTTTGTAGGCATCAATAGGTTGCACGTTTGGAATTGGATGGTAATGTATGCAATATTTTCTCAGCTATGATATTTTTTCAATAAAATTATGTGTTATATTAATTAGATTTGTGCTCTAGATTCCTTTTTTTTCGTGTACTATCAAAACTTGTGTGTTGTTTTCTTCTTGAGATAATCTTTGAAAGTTGATATGGAAGCCCCTGTTTATTGCCAATAAATTATTGATTGTTCTATTGGGATGGGGGGAAATTGAGTGAAACTAATTAGGCCTTAGAACTAAGCTGAATTGAACCACGTATACCCTAATCCTTTAAAGCCTGTTGTTTCTACTCCAATTTTTTATAACCACTGCTCGATACTGTTTATTTGTTACCTGTGCAGTTCGATGATTTTTTATTTGAAATGCCTTAACTGAATTATGTTTTTATCTGTTTATTTCCCTGGTTTTTTTGTAGAAAAGGAAGATTTAAAACCTACAACATATTTGTTTGCATCATGTGAGTAGTGTTAGATTTTAAAGTTGCTGATGTTTGCCTACAGGTCATTGCTCATAACTTAGTTGCGCTTTGCTTTCTATTTTCACTTGACTGCAGTTGAACACATCTATACTCACATCACAGGTGAGTAGCATATTTAATTTTGATTTTGAAACGTGATTTCTTTTGATCATTTTATTTCTTTTCTGTGTTTGGGTCCTTTTGGAAAGTGAATTTGATTTAATGTAGTCAGAGGAAGTGCAACCTTTTGACAAGAAAAAGAAAAAAATGAGAACCTCAAGAGAGAACACGTTTAGAAATATTGCCATAGTGGGAAAGAAGCTCTGGGGAAATTAAAAAGGGTCATTGGACATATGGCTAAAATAAGGGTTTTTGAAATATTATAATGCTAAAACTTTCTTTCTAAACCTAGTGAGCAATGTAGGCATAGAACTCCCAATCCCATAAAGTTCCACTTCTCAAAACAATTTCCATTGTCCCGACCCTATAGCACTAAGGGGGAACTATAAACAGAAGTTCAAGTGCTCTGCTTTTTCTTTCTAATAATGCAACAGAGGTTATGCATTATGTTCATTAAGTAATCAATTATAATGTGCATGCAGGGTGATTTTATCTTTGTATTGGGTTTGGGTGGTGGGTAGCATAATAATTTTCCAAATTATCTAAAGTTTAGTTTGTATTAAAGAACTTTCTGAAGTTTTTACTTGTTTTTTTTTATAGGTTGCTTCCTATGAGTTTACCACCTTAACTTGCATCCCAGGTGTCATCACATATTGTGGAGCTAAAATCCAGGTATCTCCACATAAACATATTATATGTTGATAAATTTATCACCTTACTGTGCAAAAGATATTCTGCTTGTGGGTTGATAAGCCTGGGATGCCTAAAGCTGAATTTAGTTGTACCTTTTTCTGATAATAGTTGAGAGAAGATTAAATGATATGTGAATGTTGCCTCTCTATATTAGTAGCCTCTGACTATAAGCTGCATGTGTGCTCGGGTCTAAGGAACATTGACATAGGTTTTGGCAAATTTTATATTTCATCCTCTCACTGTTCATATTTCATGTATTAGTAAGTAGAGTTGTTTGTGTTGGTTGTTGGACCATAATAAAGTGACACTGACACGTAGAGAATCTAGGGCTACACTTGGTTAATCTAAGACTAGGTAATAAAAAGAAAATACTTCATTCATTTCATAACCTTCTTACAACTGAAAAGGCTCCCTTTATAAGGCAAAGCTCCCAACGGGCTATAAAGCAGAACCATACAGATAACAGATAAAAGTAAATCACATTCTAATTGAAAATTCTAATAATTGGCAAAGTCAGTCATCTAGGATGGTCTACGTGCTTTTTGCTTGGGCCTTGCTGCGGAGTAGGCTGAAGTACTAGCTTTGCTTCCGGACCAGCTATCCCTAGATGATTTAAGTGATAAACACCTAAAGTTGATTAAAGCTTTGTCCTGTGTCATTTAATTGTTTGTGTTGATATTTTTATCCATATTATAAATGAATATATCTGGAGTTTTATTTTGATTGGGCTGAATAATTTCTTAAATTAAAAATTTGAGAATATCTTTTTAAGGTTCCTAATGCTTGTACGAGTACAATCTAGTCCGTCTGTTTCAACTGTCAAATTAGGCATCAAAACATTTTGAGGATGAAGTTTATACAACTATGCAGAGGAGTTTCTTTTTATATATATATATATAAATAATTTAGGCATTAAAGGGTTAATGTTGACTGTGTTTTCTAAATCTATTTTACCAAGAAGTCCCATTAATATTGTTTACTTCGAAATAAAAATTTTAACCATGAAAAAGCTTATCTTCAATTAGTTTGAACTTAGGTTCAGTTGGATATTAGTCATTTTATTGGTTCTCTTATTTGACATAGCAAGCACAATAAATTCCCACACTAACTGTTGGGTTCTTTGGAAGCATGTGAACCAACCAGAAAAATGATAATAAAAATATATTATTCAAATATTGCTTATAAGGTATTAAAAGGTAGGCTTCTATTAAAAAAAAAGGTAGGCTTCTAATCCAGAAGCATTATTATTCATCAATCGTGTTTTAGGAGTTTTTAAATTCTACGGGGATATATTTAGATGTGTTTTTAACTTGCTGTTTCTTTCAATTTCTTTCCTTTATCTCTATTTTTAAGCTGAATTTTAATATTTTTAAAAAGTATTAATATTTTTAAAAAAACCTTATATTATCATATAAATTATTTATTATAAATCTAAAATGTAATTTACTCCCTTTCAATCCTTTTTATAAGATCCAAATAAGACGTTGGACTTAGTCTTTGTACAATAACCAATCTAAAATATCTTATGCGTTTAGTTATTTTTACAAAAATACCATTGATTATGAGGGAGAGTATTGCTTTGTATTGATTATCACTCCTTGGGGAATTGGGTTTAGCTAAAGTATAGATGAACTATTCTGGGTTTTTTATTTTTTAAATGTATTACTTATTAAAACTTCAATTTAGACTAAATGTTTGTGAAGATACTCCCATAGTTTGTAGCTGTTAAAGTTTTAAAATAGAAATATGCATTTGATAATTTGTATTTCGATAGAATATTTTATGTTAAAACCAAGTTAATATATAATTTTAATATGGGCCTGGATTTGATGATCTAATAGGTCTTGCGGAGGTTAATTAATGTTCAAAAAGCCAAGTCACGTGAATCAAAAGAAGACCCCTTGGAGTTACGTTATCCTGTGACAAAAGATACTCTTGTGGCTGAGGTAATATTTTTTCTTTGTAGTTTAAATGTTTTGTTGATATTAGCTAAGTAACAAATTAAGAAATAAAAATATAGTCTGTAATATATGCACCTTTCTTGTCATTATTCAAAGCATGGAATAGAGAATAAATCATGTTAGAATACCTAGATAATCTGATTAATAATTTTATTTTTTAAATATATAATCTGAATTTGATTTGTGTATGAAAAAATATTTATAAAAAAATAAATTAATAAATAAATTTTAATACCATCAAAAAGTAATATTTAACTCTGGACTGAGAAATAGTCAGGTTCACATGTCCTTATTGTATAAAATGAAATCTTGAATTATCCTTACAATTTTATTTATTAACTTGGGCCTTAAACCCTTGTCTGGAAGGCACCACACCGCGCAAACTGACGCAACCATCAGAAATGCCCAGAAAAACCTAATAACTGTAATCAGAGAGGGAGAGTTGATTTACATTAGAGTTTAGACTCAAGATTAGGTCCAACTTATTTGTTTATTAAGTTAAGTTTTTTTAAAAATTATTTTAAAAAATAGAGTTAATAGATTAATTGAATAACAATAATAATAATAATTTTATTAGGTGCTAAAACAGTCTGTCTTCCAAATTTTAATCTGATTATTATATACACCACACCCTCTATTTTGTCGCTTCATATCATTTATTACACTATATCATAAGTCTAGTCAAGTAACATATATTTGGATTCCTTATTTTTCTTACAATTTAATTGTTTGGTACGAATTTAGGAGGGATATAAAATTCATTGATTCTAATCACCCTCTGAATATATAACTTGTTTCTTTTTACTGTGTGCATGTGAAAGTGTAATGGAATTTCCTGGCTATTAGTTGACTTAACATTTTGTTTTTACCCAAACGCCTGTTGCAGGGAAGTTGATGGAAATCTCCTGTAGCATGTTGTTGTTGTGTTACAAAACTGCAACACCTTGCAAGAAACCCTCCCAACATAGTCAACACCATCACTGCACAAGGCAGAACTGATCCAAACTAAAACACTGGAATTTCAATTCGCAATTCTTGAGTCACAGCTACCTCAGATTTGAGACTGGTTCAAAACCCGGTTAGGACTTATCTTCGAAGACCATGGAAGCAATATTCAAGAACAGTTTTAATGAAGGCTTGTCTTGATGGCTTTATCAATCCTCAAGGTTGGATGGAATGGAGTGGTAACTTTGCATTGAACACACTTTATTATGGAGAGTACATTGAACAGCTACAAGTTCTTTTTTCCTTTTGGCTTCAAGCTTGACTTGTCTTTAACTCAAGAAGAAAAAAATGCTTTAATATTTACCTTGTTGATCCTTTTATCCAGCATATACTTTTCACTTTTTATCAATTAGTAGGCCATTTTGATTCCTGTATACAATTTGTATTTTATTCTTTAGTGTTGACTCTTGACTCATTTTTTTATTCTAATTGTTGTTTCTCCATTATACTTCTGTTCTTTTAGAAATTCTCATAGATACATTAATTAAAAAAAAAGCCAATGCAATACCGAATTTTTTTTTAAAAAAAAGGCAAAAAAAAAAGCCAATACAATACCAAAAAATAATTAAAAAAAGATTAGAAAAAAGGCAATACTACGACGGTTATTGTATAACCGTCTTAGTATATTGCATCCATTACGCCTGTTATTTCACAACCGGCGCAAAAAGCCATTTTCGCATGTCATATAACGACGGTTCATTACCAACCGTCGTAAAAAGTGTGAACATACAACGACGGTTCATTGTTAACCGTCGTAAAAAGTGTGGACATACAACGACGGTTTGTTGTCAACCGTCATAAAAAGTCTTATTTACAACGACGGTTCACAAGACCGTCTTTAAAATACTTGCGCCTTCTACGACGACGGCTGTTACGACGGTTCAAAACTAACGTTAAAAGAACTATTTAACCGACTTAAAATGTCGTATTTGCTGTAGTGATAGAGAATCTTTTGCATCTCAGTTCTTTCAAGGTCAATATTGGGGCATTGTTTGAGATTGAATTTATCTCCTTTAGCTATTGGGGTATCTCCTGGTTTACTATCTTCAAGTGGGATTGTAAAACTTATAGCCCCGACAACGTTTAACATAGCCAAAAAAATAATAACTAATTGTTCTTGAATCCAATTTTCTTTCATGTGGCCTATAAGGCGGTGCCTCAACTGGACAACCTCAAATGTATAAGTGTTTAATGTTTGGCTTTTTGCTAGTCCAAAGTTCATAAGGGGTTTTATTAACTGCTTTACTTAACACCCTATTAAGGATGAAAACTATGGTTTGTAGGGCTTTTCCCCTAAGTGATTCTAGCAAAGAAGAATGAATGATCATACTCCTAACCATATTGTTAAGAGTTTTATTTCTTTATTCTACTACACCATTCATGCTAGGTTTGCCAGACATAGTGTATTGTGAATCAATTCCACATTCTTTTAGGAAAAGTGCAAAAGGGTCTGGACGTTGTTCTCCCAATCCGTCATATCTACCATGGTACTTACCACCACAGTCAGATTTAATAGCCTTAATTTTCTTTTCAAGTTAAAATTCAACTTCAACCTTGAAGGTCTTAAAAATGTCTAGGGAATGAGACTTCTCGTGTATAAAATATAAGTATCCATATTTAGAGTATTCATCTATGAACGTAATGAAATATTGTTGTCCATTCCAAGAAGCCGTAGGGAAAAAACCACAAATATTTGTATGTATTAGTTCTAAGACGACCTTAGCTCTTTCAACACCTAATTTCCATATGTTTGTTTGTTTTCCCTTTATGCATTCAATACAAACTTCAAAGTATGATAAATCCAACGGATCAAGAATCTCATCCGACACAAGTTTTTGAATTCTTGGTTTAGAGATATGGCCTAAGCACTTGTGCCATAGATGGCTAAATTCTCATTCAACTTTTGTTTTATACCATGTGAACTTGTTTGCAGTATTTCATTATAGGAACTAACAACATCAAGCATGTAAATATGATCAATTAAAGAACTAGAACCAACAATATTTGAATTTTGGTAAAGACTAACTTTATTATTTCTAAAAAAACAAGAAAATCCAAATTTTCCCAAACTAGAAATAGAAATCAAGTTCCGTCTAAAAGACAATACAACAAAAGTCTCAAACAAATCTAAATAAAACCCAGTCTTCAATTGCAATCTAAAAGTTCCAATAGCCTCTATTGCAACCCTTTTACCATCGCCCACAAATATTAATCTTTCATCATTACTTGGTGGTTGGCTCCACAGGCAACCCTATAAAGACATACTTATGTGAGTAGTAGCACCTGAATCTATCCACCAAGTATCCTTAGGTACAACAGCAAAATTACTTCAGAACAAACTAAAGTAAGAAATTTACCTTTGTTTACATGTCAAGCGGCATACTTGGGACACTCTTCATATGCCCTGACTTCTTACAGAATTAGTAGGTAAACTCCTCAACCTTCTTCTGTTTACTTTGCTGACAAGATCCTTCCATAACATCCTTAGTCTTATTTTTCTTATTCTGATGGGTCAAAGTCAAGTAAGAACTTTCAGTCTTATTTCTATGTAGTCTTTCTTCCTCTTACACACATATTTTTTCTTATGAGTATTATAACTTACTTTGAATTGTCCCAAAGTGTGCAGGAAGTAAAATCAAAACCAAGTGCATGAACAGGTCTTCACTAAGCTCTAACTTAAGTGACTTTAGTTTTGATGCAAGATTGTACATTTCCATAATGTACTCTCTGATGTTTCCTTTGCACTTATACTTCATGGAGATGAGTTTAGTCAAAATGTTACTTATCTTTTCCTTTTCATATTTGACAAAGTACTACCCAATTTTCTCAAGAAATTAAGCCCTAAAGCGTCTCTAGCATAGAGTTTTTCAAGATCATAAGGCACATTTGGTTAGACCAATCTCACTTCTCAAGTTTCCCCTCATTAGAGGTTTTTGGAGTGGAAATGGGTCATTTCACCCTTAGTGCCAATCCAAATCCATACAACCAAGAACAATTTCTACGACTTCCTTTTAGACCTTAAAGTTAGTCTCATTTAACATTTGGATAGAATTTACTTACTAAATAGAAAACGCAAAATTAATAACATGCTCACAAAAGCAAACAAGTCATATAAGATATATATAACAAGATCTGAAAACATTTTGCATAACAAAGTCATCACAAGATACTAAGCACAACATCAATTCCTAGTCTTAGGACACAAATTAATTTGTAATTGGTAGTCTCAACGCAATGATCAAATATTGACAATTAATTTTGTCAAATAATTGAATTGACTAATATTCACATGAAAATACTTTATAATTGTCACATATTTATCATCACATGTATGTTATTATTTGGCCAAATTGTATATTCCTTTGGATCGAATACAATTCGCATAAATAATCTCATACAAATATATATGTAATTTTAATCAAATAAATTTTTATAATATATATTACTTTGACAATTTATTGTGTCAATCAATTTAATTAAAAAAATTACTAGACATACAAATAAATGAGGAAAATATGTTACTGTTAAATTTTCACCCAATTATTATAGCAAAAAAACATAAAATATTAATTATGACAAGTAAATATCATATGTTTAAATTATATTCAACGTTATCATTGATTTATACTTAAATTACGATAAGTAAATATCACATCCGTAAATAACGCTATCAGAAATTCATGAAAGGAATTAAAAAAACAATAAATCATGTATTAATTCCTGAAAGAAATCTTTATGGATAACAACTTGTGTATCTGACATAGAGAGAGAACTGCATGCACAAAGCTTCTTCAAAAAAAAAAAAAACTAGCAATATGTAATCACACATGACATCATTGGATTAAGTCTTAGTGCATAAATTTGAAAGCAGTGCCAAAAAAAATTGCCACTCAATTGAAACCAAAAGTCGAGTATGATAGTATCTAAATTTACCGACGATTAATATGAATTGTCCCAAAATAAAATTAGGGTTCATATAACCAATTAATCGATCCAAGTATAATAGGAATCAAAGAACTTTAAATCTCAATAATTTAACAGTAACGGGGGCTCTGATACCATTTATTGAAATTATAATAAACCATATAAAATATCATATGAGCACTAAACACATTACGTCAGATTATTGAGAAGGGCTTCAGGAATACCTGGATCCATAATGTTTGATCAAACAAACACAACGGAATCTTGACAATGGTCATGAACAATTGATTTAATAATGTTCCTCAACCAAATTATTTTGTTCCTTACCGGACTATTGTTTAGACCTAATAGGATTCTCATTATCTCCTAATGTGTCAAACTAGTTTATGCTCATTAAGCTCATATTAACTTTCCATTGACAATCTATTGGACTCACTAAATTAGATCGCTTATATTAAGTTCATGTAAATGTAAATAACAAACATAAATGATAATATAACATATAGCCCACATTTATTAACAAGAAATTATAAAATTCCTAACAGCCACAACTTACAACAACGTTCTCAAGCCTCTTTCATGATGGTCAACTTCCCACACCTTCCATACATCTTTCATGGTGGCTAGAGCGGAGTTCTCATTCGGCGCTCTGAGATGACTCTATTTAGCTTTTGTTTTTAAGGTAGGGTTCAGAAATTGTAAATGAAAAGGTTTTGTGGCCGTGTATTTGGGTAGTTGAGCAAGGCCATACAAATCTTGAGACTTGAAGCATGGAAAGGGATATGGTAGCCCTAATACTCCTAATTTTGCATAAGTAAAAGCCACACATATAGTAGGTGAAAGTAAGGGATTGAAGACAAATAAGAAAGAAGGGTTTCAGGAGAAGGCTAGAAGCATCAACCAATAAGTGTATTTGTGGAATGGGTTAGGATAAGTTTATCTATGCTTTACCTGACTGATTAAGATTCGGCATCATATGAACCGAGTAAACTCTACTTGTTATCATGATATACTAATCGTAAGTTTTTAACTTTATATATAATTAAATCATAGAATTAAATAAGTATACAACTACAATGAACATGTCTTATAGTGACGACATCTAATTATTGTTCTAGAATAATGTTAAGCTGTTGTTGAGAGTGGCATCTACGTAATAATGGAAATTCAAGGCTTTTCTCCCACTCCTTACACTTAGGCTTGTTGATCTGCACCTCGCTAGCGAAACAACATGCTCTGAACAACTCGAGTCAGTGTGCAGTTTCATGATTGAATCTGACGGGTCTAAGTACATGCAATCTGTCTACGTCAATTACAGTGACAACATTAGTCAAAGACAACCTCCATTTTTCATAATCTCCAGCTCCTTGTCTTTGACCTCCGAGGATTAGATTTTGCAGCTAACAACAACATCGTTGCTTGGTTGTAGTTTCTCGATCGTGCCTTTCTTGTAAATACAACGAAGCACCCAATCATCCAACTGTAGAATCCGAACCACCATAAAATTAATTTTCATTGCCATTTTTTATTATAAGAGAAAAGTCTAATGGTGAGGAAAAAGGTTCAGTGATGGCCAACATTGGTGGACTTAACAATCAGCTTCCTCAGATGAATGGGAAGGAGTATTGGACTAATGCTAAAACACCAATTTTTTAAAAGAATGAAAGATTAAATGTATTAATTTAAAAATAAAAAAATTACGAATTTAAAAAAAAATAGAGAGACGGGAATTATAGTTTAATCTTTCTCTTTTGATAATTGTCTTGCATGAAAGAAGAAAAATGATGTTTTGATTACCAAGTTTAACCCATTGCTCTCTAGACTTTTGATACCAACGTAGCTTTTCCTGTAAAATAAGCTAAATGTATTCAAGTTGGAGATTTATTTCAAGGTGGATAAGTCCAAGGAGAGTTTACTCTTTCCAGAAAAAAATTGTTAAAAAATAGAGAATCCTTAATTGATTCATGATTTATATTTTTGTTTTTTCTTTTCTTTTTGTTTGTTTCGAGAGAGATATTCATCAATTTTGATTCTTTTTCGATTAAAATGTATGAATTCATGGGTCTATGTGTTTATATAGTTGGTATTCATGAATTAATAAAAATTGTGCAAAAACTCTATTTGTCTCAGTCATTCTATGAGACTCTAATCTCTAACCACTAAAAAATGACATTAAACAACCATCAAAATTGATCACAAAATTATTAAAATTGATCGCTAAACATCTTCACAAAATGGTTAAAAAAGGTTTTACTTTTCTGGTCTACTCATCATGGACTATCCAAGTTGTCTCAAATCTATAAGGTCAAGGTCCCCTTCTTTGAGGAAGGCCGCCTTAATGCATGAGTAGGATTATGATCAAAATGCATCTTACAAATAACTTCCACAAAGACCCTTGGAAAGGACATTCGCTAAGCCAAACTAGCAATGCCCCTATCAAGCTTCTTCCCAATGGGTCGGACCCATTTCCTTGACAAATCTTGTCACTACTAAAAAAAAGACTTTCTACATCGGTTCTAATGGCCATTTTACATCGTTATGACGCGTGGTGGTAGACCTTTGTCGTTGAATGACAACATCGGTTGAAGAATCATCTTAGAATTGTGGACATTCTACATCGGTTTTGAAGGTACAAACGATGTAGAATGTGGACATTCTACATCGGTTCTGCAGGTATAAACGATGTAGAATGTGGATATTCTACATCGGTTGTACTTTAGAACCGATGTAGAATGTTGTTTTTTTATTTATTATTTTCATGAAATTTTTGTGGCATCCTAGCTAGGTAATGTCTCATATGAGACTTAATTTATAAACTCATGTCAAATTTCAACTATCAAAATAGTTAATGAATAAGTACAAGAAGCTACCTTGCTTGTATATATGTTTTAATAGCTAACAGTACAATAGAAAATAAAAACTTATAGTTAAATAACAATATGTCATTTCACCCACACAAGGTATATATACAAATATGTAGTTATGATCTAATAGCTACATTCAATGATTTTATTACGTTTGTCCGCATCTATATATACTTGATTCCCATTTTCTCAAGCCATGCTTTGGTTAAGGATGCAGTAAGCTCTTTATTGACCCCAAAATGTGTCTCTATATGACGTGCTGGCTTAGAAGTGTCCCTAATTTGAAAATATTGATCAACCACAGACTGCAAATCATTTGCTTCCACGTGATGAGACTCAAAATTTGGTTCACCAGATCTAGAGCTTTTTATGATTTCTACCTTCCTGAGCAATTTTCTGAGAATTGTCATGGAAGGATCCTGCAAAGCAACATAAATACATCACTTACAAATGCATGCAAGTTATGAAAAGGAACTTCAATGATAAAAATATGTTTCCCCATAGTATCTTCAATGACAATGAAATTTTCAAATTCCAATAAACTTCACTTATATGTGAATTCAAAAAATTTCAACTTCCAGTGTATATATTAAATTTTCTGAATTAAAAAATTTGTAATATATGCTCATATAATGCCACATGGTAAAAACTTACACAATTATTGAAGACCAGTTGATTAAGCATCATGCAGTTCCAAGTCTGGCACAAATGTTAGAGATACTAAAGGGGAGTAACAGTGAAGGAAAAGAAAATATACCTTAAATTTCATTGTGGGTAACATTAAATTAAACGAATTGCTTGGTGTCTCCTGTAAAAAAAAAAAAAAGTAAAGAAAATGAAAGAGAACTCATATGCCTTAAAAAGAGAAGTGGCAACTTTTTTCATGTGATAGATAAAAATATTTATCATGAAAGCCAATTTACAAGTCATGGAGAACACAATTCAATAAATTGAAATATAAATTCTGTCAAGTCAATTGTTTTATTTATCGATAATTAAATTTTGACCATTTGACATAGCCAATTTGTAGTTTCATAGCTGACAAATTATTGGGCATCTCTTAATTTACAGATATTTAATATTTACTATAATTTTTTTTTCAAAAATAAAAGTAGAAAACTCGAGGTATTTTAAAGGAATAAGATATCTAGACTTTTGCATTTCTTTATAAATTAACCCAATAACTCTAAGCTTTGTTTCCACACCTAAATTACTGCTATAAACATCCAGACTATATCACGGTAACACTAATACCTAATAATAGTGTTTTTTAAATGTCCATAACATGATAACAATACCAATCAATCAGTACACAAACTAAGGATCTATTTTATGTTAAATTTATTGATTTTTAATTGTTTGTTTGAATAAACCACTATTTTTTACAACAATAATAAATCACTATTATTTAAAAACTGCCATAGATACAAAATAATTCCCATTTATTTAGTGATCCAATATAAAAATCTTCCCATTATTATCGAGAGAAAAACTTCCCATTAATAATTAATAATATATAAAAATTAAACTAAAAATACAATCTAGTTAAGAAGAATGTCTCAGTAAAGGGTAAAATTCAAAAAGCTAGAGTATATCTAGAGATACTCCTACACATGGCAAACAACTAGAGTATATATAGAGTCCTAAAGGGAAATTCAAAAACTACAGCAAGCAATAAATTAAAATTAAGTATAAGTTATAAATGTATAGTCAAAACTACTTAATTTTGATCTATTGTCAGTATAAAGAAATTATAATGTCAGTAAGCCATATTTGACTCCACCTACCATGACTGAAGAAACTTTTCTATATATAAATGAATCCTTAACACTCAAATGATTTAGAACTTTATTGTGTATAATTAGTATGAAGTGTTTTACTTTTACCTGATCCAATCAAGAGATAAGAGTTGTACAGTAGAAAAGAAACACCTCTACAACATTTGAATTTTTAAATTACACAGCGATTATTCTTTCACTTCTTCCTGAAATACCATATAGTTAAATAATTTAATTTCTGCATTTAATTTAATTTCTACACACCTGAAACACCCTTGAGAGTTGTTTGTCATCTTTAATTTTGACTAGGCAAGAAGATCTATGATCTGCAACACAATACTTGCAACCTCGAGCTATGCGACAGGGCAATCCAATATAATCTGCCAATCTCTACGTTCATAAAACCCAAGTAAAGAGTAAATAATAACTAATATGTAACAAGGTTATCAAGACACATTAATGCATCCAACTCAGTCCAAAACAACCCCAAGCAACACTAATGCAGCCTCTTCATACACCCAAGCACACTCGGCAATATAATTACTCAGCTCAACAATATTCTTACTCAAGTAACTCAACTAAAATGTTCTTTGATAATAGATACCACAAATAAATTCAGGAAAAACATGAACACTTCACCTTAAAAAGAATAGTCCGATGCCTACAAAGCCCACTAGACAAGCTGCCAATGGGAAGCACAACACACTTGTGAAAATTTCTCAACTTCATATTAACCAACTTCCAGCGCTTGTGAAGATCCCCTTGCTCAACTGGGAACATACCCCTTCACACATTCAAAAACCACAATAAATAAAATGGAAAAACAATATCAACATTAAAGCACTTCACGCTCCCTCTCGAAGAAGTTTATTCAAATTGTATTGAATCTTATTATCTTGGCAAGAAATTATTTAAAAAAAGAAAAGAAAAAAAGAATGACACACTCACATGAAAAGTGCCAATCATGATGATAAATATGACGGTGAAAGGCTATCAGTATTGGCACCTTGACATCTGTTTCTATGCTACTATCATCCTCTGTCCAAAGGAAAAAAAAGTACAACAATATAAATAGCCTTTTAATTTCTCAAGAAAAGAATAGTTGCTCAATAGAATAATTTTAAGGTTTAAACATAAATCTTTCAAAGACAATAGGCACAATAACCAGCAGAACGGTGTAGGCAGAACGGGAAATGCTAGGTACTAACGGCGTTACGAAGCTCGGTGCCGAGTTGGTGAATGACGAGGGTGAAACTTCAAGAAACCTTATGGAGCATTGTGTAGCAGAACACCCAGTGCGGCTCTGGCGGGATCTGCTTCTCAGCGTTCCTCGCCGCCATATTCAACTTCAGCAAAGGGTAAATGTCATCTAGAACAACCACAGCTTCGTCGGCCATAGCTTCAAGAACAATTGAACAGATACAATTACAGAAAGCGAGAATAAAAAAAAAAAGAGGAATGGAATGGAACAAATGCAGAGCAAAGCAGAGTGTTGAAACCCTTCGATGATTAAGAGAGATATCTAACCAATGGTGGAGCAGTAGAAAGAACAAGACTTTCAATGAAAAGATTGAACTAGTCGTGACTATACCTGAATTTAGTAGAGAGGAGGACGAGGTTAGGGTAGCCGCTGCTTACGCTTCTATCTCGCAAACAAGAACCACAACTGAAAACCCTAGCGGCAGGCCATGGAGAGGATTGCGAAGAACTGAAGAGAGGAGAGAGATAGAAAAGAAAATTGTGTTAGTGGATTTAAATTAGGGTGAATGAATGGCTAGAAAGAGAAAGGAAAAAAGATGCCTGCCTCTTAGGTTTTTGTGCCCTTCAACGGCGTAGATGGCCTAATTTTAAACACGGTCTCTTAAAGACCGATGTAAAACACTTTCCATTATTTACGAAAATGCCACCGCATTTATTTTACATTGTTTCTTCTTAAACCGACGTAGATACAACGACGTAAAAAGAGCTTTTTCTAGTAGTGTGTGTCAAGTAAAGAGTAAATAGGCATTTTAGTCCTTGTCTTTGTAGCCATTTTGCATATTAGTCCCTATCTTTTTAAATGTAAAAAATAGTCCTTATCTTTGCATAAGTTTTGCAAAATAGTCCTTCCGTTAAATTTTAAAGTAACACTGTTAGTGAGGTGCATTGTTGGCCATTTTAGTGTCATGTGGGCTATCCAACGTGGCACTACCCGACACTGTTTTAGAACTCGACAAAAGCAAAGCAACCTGTGCCTCCACCCTTCTTCTCACTTCTCAGTTCTCACTCTCAACCCAGTGGCTATACCCGTAATATAACCCAAGATTTTTCCTCTTCCGCAGCAGGTTCACTTCAGCTTGAAGGCGACCCGCAGAGAAAGAGAAGTGGGGGGTTGAGAACAAATCCGCATTGTTTGGGAATTTATATTTATTATGATTTTTGGTTGCTTTTTTTACACCTTTATTTCTTTTTTTAGGTTATCATAAGATTCCTGATTGTTTTAGTGCATAAGAATTAAAGTGAAACAAAATTTGAATTTTAACATGTATAAAACCTTCCACAATTAACTAGGCACCCCTTAATCTTCCTTACAACCCATCACAATCAAATCATCATAAAGCAAATCTTTGCAATCTTATAACATAGCGCAAGTCATTATGATTGATCAAATAAAAAGCATATCAAAGTGAAGGGGAAAAAAGATACTGAAACAGAAGCTTCATATTGAATTATTGACCACTAAAAGGACACTGGATAAAAAAAATTCCACAACTCTTTCCTTCCTTCAAATTGAACCTTCATTGTATAATAATTTATACACCCAAAGAATCCTATCAATTTATTCAATAAACAAATCTTTTCCACTTTACATAGATATATGAGGGGGTTGAGAACAAAACAGGTAGGGAGAGGAACGTGTGGAACAATCGAGGTTGAGAACTTGGATTTGTAGAGAAAGATAAGTAGGGGTTGAGAACAAAACAGGCGGGGAGAGGAACATTCCTGGTGCGTTGTTTAGGAAACCTCTGAAGCTATTTTCGTTTAGGATTTGCATAAAGAAAGATGGAGATCAGAGAAGATGACTGAGAATCTGATGGAGAAAGAGAGTGCCCTAGGAGAGCGTCTGAAAATCTGATGGGCCCTAAATCTCAATCTCTGCGATCTCATCAATGCCGACAAGCTCAGTAGCATCAAACTCATCCGCGGAATCAAGAAGAGGATCATCCTCAAGAGCCCTAGGGTTCAGTACCTCGCCCTTGTCCTCCTCGAAACCCTTGTCAAGAACTGCGAGAAGGCCTTCTCCAAAGTCACCGCCGAGCGTGTCCTCAACGAGATGGTTAGGTTCATCGATGACCCTTAGGCCGTCGTCAACAACCGCAACAAGGCCCTCATGATGATCGAAGCCTGGGGTGAGTCCACAAACGAGTTGCGCTATCTCCCTGTCTACGAGGAAACTTACAAGGTTCTTTTTCCAACTCTCTCTCTCTCTCTCTTTCCTTTTATTTTGTTGGGTTCTGAAATAGTGTCGGGTAGTGCCACGTTGGATAGTCCACGTGGCACTCAAATTGCCAACAATGCATCTCACTGCCAGTGTTACTTTAAAATTTAATGGAAGGACTATTTTTCAAAATTTATGCAAAGATAAGGATTATTTTTTACATTTCAAAAAGATGAGGACTAATATGCAAAATGGCTACAAAGACAGGGACCAAAATGCCTATTTACTCGTCAAGTAAATATGGCTTCTATTGTATTTAGGTCGACTAGACATCATTCATCCATAACACCTTGACCAATTTCATTCCTTCTGAAATGAAAAACTACCACACTTAGGTCTCTCAGAAGGATAATGTCATTAAAATTCACCATAAGTAGCCATGGGCAAGTAATATTAGATCCAACAGAACATAAATGGTTCCAAAGTTCCCCTATCTTGGTATATAAGGGATAGTACTTGCATAAAATTCAATGCAAATTAATCCATTGAAGACCATGCACCCCTTGCCAAAGTAAATTTAAAAGGGATAGAGTAACAGTCAATAACAGTGTAATGTTCACACTAAGCCTATCATCATCTTGAATAAAAATCCTGAGGACTCTAAAGTGTCATTGGGCTTCAATAATATGAACAAGAAAGTACATAGGCTAAACCGATGTAGATTAAACACAAACTATAAATTTACTTAATTGTTGACATTGATTCTTATTAGAACTAATCTAAAAAGTGAATGTACTACATCCATATATTTTAGTTCAAAACTAATGTAGTAAGTTGAATTTCTTTACATCGATTATAAGTAAAACTGATGTAGAATATTATTTTGTTATATCAAACATACATATTACTTATTATTATTTTCAATTCAAGATCCCATTAAGAATTCACACATCTATAGATCTACGAGCACATCTATAGATCTACGAGCAGTATAGAATATATATGGATTGAAAACTATATTTTGTGCCAATTTCATCGCCATGAAGATAAAATAAATTAAAAATTAAACAAGGTAAAAGATATTATTGTACCTCCACCCTAAGGGTTGTCATCTGATCCTCAAGATCAAGAAAAAGGACAATTAGACCACAATCCTAGACCACAAAAGGGAACAAAATTAAGATTCAAGTGATAAAATTTGATAAAATAACAAAAATGGGAATCCATGAAAGATTAAATATATACACTTACTAGCGAAGAAATAAAAATAATTCAAAGAAATAAAATAAATCAAACTTCTCTTTAAGTTATTAAGAAGATAAGAGAATCCATAAAATGGTTGAAGTACATAAGTTAATTTTAATTTATGATTGGAGCTTGATTCATTTTATTTTCTTTTCTTATAAGTCTTCATTGAGAAGTTTATTCAAACGGCTTCTTTTCATCTTTAGTCTCTATCCAACCATAGTTTTTATTTTCTATTCCTATCTTAATGAAAATAAAGCTAAAATGTGCTTCATTTAGAAATAAGAATAGACGAAGAAGTCGACAGTCACGAAGGTTTGTGAACCATCCCAGAGCTGCCCATGATTTTGAGTCTAGCTAACAAGATGTATCAATCAATTTTGATGGATGGGTAATACCAGGTCCAGTTTCATAACACAATAGCCAGTCCAATTTATGCATAAAAGTAAGCAAATTAAGGAATTATATCAGAAAATAACTCATTTCATAACATAGAACAACTACTGATAACTGTAATAAGACTCATTTCTAGAATAAAAGTTTCTGGAACAAATCAGACTCTAGAGTAAAACTAGAGTATATATATACAAGTTATTAGTTAGATTAATTCAGAAAATCAAATTACTCTCCACTGCAGAAAATTCTATAATCTAATTAACCCAACCTTAAGTAAGCCATTAGGCATTTTGTCTAGTATTTTTACCAAACGGAAAAGCTAAGGAATCTAGTAAATCAGATTGAACATCGGGAAATTAGAGTAAGTTACGTACGACTTCAACTAACAAAATCAATTTTCTGAAGTAAAAATCTCAATAAAAAAAATATGAAAATAGACTTACAGGCAATCAAGAGGGTTTCAACCAAGTCAAAATTATGAAAGTTTCTTTCTCAAAAGAAGTTGTAATCATTTGAAGGCATATATGTTTATCAAATTACTCACTGTGATTATGACTCTTTGAGAGGATTGTAGAAAGAAATAAATGAATATAAAGCTATTACATTAAAAATGGTGTTAAACAAGGTAGAATTCCCTTTGAATAGCAGCATCTTTTGATTGCCCTTTCCCAATGCATTCAATTCACGGTCGATAGATTGATCTAGATACAAACTTGCCACATATACCTTGACATGAATAATTGCAAAATCCTTCTCTGTATCCTAAAATAAAACTTATTATACATCAAAGTTGATAACATTGAAAAGGAAAACATAACTACTTAAGTTATTGAAACTTACTAAATTCCATTGGTCTTCAGGATGGCAATAATCACTGGCCAAAATGCATATTTGCAATACAAAACAAAGGGAAGACAATTGCAATTAGAAATATTATGCATTAAAATAATTGCAATACAATAATCAAAAGTTTTTCATATTAGTGTGATAGTAAGAATAAAAGAACAAAAGAAATATATACTCAGAGCAGGTAACACACTAAACCCACAATTTTGCTTTGGGCTTTATTTGAACTTATAGCTTGCTTTGAGCATGATGTAAATGCTTCATACTCCACATTCTCTGTTCATGTTAGTATTCACTTTATTTTTCTTGAGTGTTGTTCCTATGATGAGATGAATAAAAAAAATAAGAAGATGAAAATAGTTTGCTACTGAGATTTATAATAAGTTGATAAAGAAACCCATTCCTGATTTATACTCGATATGTGACTATGTCCTTGCTTGACTCATCCGAAGCCTTCACCCTGAAACACAAATAGCCCATAATCGAACTTTTGAAAACCAAAACCAAGCATAACAACAATCACCACACTCAAACCCAACCTATAGCCTCCAACAGTACCACACAAAAAGAAAGAAATTGAAGACTATCATGAGAAATAAACAATGTTAAGATGATTAATAACATCATTTATGATAAAACCAATGTTAATTGGATGACATAGAATGCATATTTTGTAATAGTGATAATTGATTTTAGTTTTATGTCCATGTAAGTAGCATTTCTCCTCATATCTAGAGTTATGCTAGCCTTCAATACATTAGCATCTTCTCTCTCTTGCTCTTGGGTTTCAACAATAGCTTTAAAATTATGGTTTTCAACATTTGGTAATACTAAAGATGAAGATTGATCTATTGGTTCAATTGAAAATTCATTAGAATGAATTTGTTTGTGAAGAAAGTTATGAAATGCACTGCATATATTTGTTTGTACAATTGTACTACCTTTTGATAAACGTCAAATTTATCGTATTTTTATATGTAATTTGAGATGTTTATTTGATACTTTAGGCCTTGTTTTGAATTAAATTCGTTATGTTTTCAGTTTTTGATATAATTTAGATAAAAATTATGAATTAAGAAGTTTTTAATATGGTTTTGTAAGTTTCTACAGAGAAATATGGTAACTTTCATGGGTAACCTCGCTCAAGCGAGATATAGGCCGCTGCTAACTCAAACAGAGGAAAATATGAAATTTTATAGAAGATATTTCACTTCCAAAAACTAAATTAATTCAAAACAGGAATAATTATGGAGATATAATTCAAAGATAAATGAAGAAAATCACTTGGAAGATAATTGCAACAATTAAAACAGATTATATCAACTAAAGAGATAATTTTCTTGTATAGATTATATTATTTTATAAATTAAGGAGATCATTTCTCTCTATTAAACACATCTATGATTTTGCAAATAAAGAGGCATAGGCAGTAGCAAAAAAAAAAAACACCTCTACACACCACCCTTCACTAAAAACCCTATTCTCTTCTCTTTTCTTGTATTTCATGGGTGACTAGTTTCTTTCTTAGCTAGGAGAGGAAAAGATTGAAACATATTTGATGTAACTTTCTCACAGTAATATATTCCTTGAGTTCATTATTCGTCTTATATACTTAATGTTTTGTGAGTCTACGCACCTCACAGATGATTCCAGAAATTAATGTGCATTTTAGCAAGTCTCGTTGAAACCTGAATTGAATTGGATACTTAATTGAGGTTATCTCTAGGGATAGAATAATCTTTGTTAAGTCTCGCTAATTCCTAAACGATAATGTTGATTGCTTGTGTTGGTTTGCCAAGGGATTAGGAATCAAGGCCAGTGATTTAGGGTCTATCACCTAAGGGATTATGGATAAAATAGATTAGTGAATTCAGAATGAACAATATAACAACGTAGAAGTATGAGGAATTGTAGCAAATAGGGGGATTTCAAGTACAATCATAGCATCTCAACGTTATTGTTTCTGTCTACAATTATTATCGCGTCAACAAGTAACTTCTTACCTTTTTCTTTTAATTTCTGTTATTAAATTTTCAACACATTAATCTCTCTAGAAAAGTATATCTTTTATTTTCTTTTTTGATTGGTTTTAGTTTTAGGTAGTTTAAAATATAAAAACACAAAAATTTCTTTATCCAAAAAGTTATAATTTGAATATTAATCCTTGCACTATTCCTTTGAGAGACGACTTGAACTTTGGTTCAGTACTACAATTGGGATTCAGTTACACTTAACTGACATAAATCCTAATGTAATTAAAATGTTAACACCTTTTAGTGAAGACATGATAGATTTCCTGTGATGGAAGGAAGAAAATCCTAACAATCGGCAAGAAAAGAATAAAAAAATGATATAGAATTGTATCAAAGTTTGTATTGTCTTTAACAAAAAGAATACAAATTATGTGTGATGCAAGAATAAAAAGTCTAACAACAAAGTCTCATGAATTTGGATAGGATTGTTGGATGGGTGTGAAACTACTAGAAAGTCGTATGAAATACATTGAAATTCATACTAAAAAATAATTCATCAAATTTATATATTATAAAATACCAAACGACTTTTTATAACTTAAAAAGTCATAATTGAATATCATTAGATTTTGTTGTCTTTCTTAAAAAATCATAATAATCCTTTTAATTGAATACCACAAAATTGATTTGTATTATTTAAAGTTTGGATTGAATACAAGATTTTTTTTGGGGTTAAGGGACATTTACAAATAAAAAATGGTTTGGCTCCACTTGCACTAAATTTATTAGTGTCAAAATAATAAAGGGATCAAGGTGAGGACATACATGTTCCTTAGTCGTGGTTGTGTGCGAATTATAGCCAAGGGGCCTTCATTTGCAAATTGTAGGTTAATTGAATTGTAGTCATATCCATGTTGTTGTACTTGTTCAACGCCTTCATTTTACGTTAGGCCTAAATTAAATTTTGAATCAGAGTAGGGGAGGGTCCGTCTTTCATAACCATTTAATAGGGTTAGTAAGAAAATTATTTCTTGAACATCCCATATATATGCTAGAGAGAAAGAAATAATAGAGAAACATGATAGATTATAATAGGTATTTGATCTGATAAGAATTGGGATTTCCAAGTATCACTACTCGATTAAATAAAGTTGTTTTTGCATCTAGCTTTTGCTTGACCCAATTCTTTGGGTAGTTGACCTTGGTTTGATTAGACACCTTAATTTTATATGAGGCCTGAATTAAATTCTGAATCAGACTAGCTATTGCCCTCTCCACGCCATGCTCCTCTAACTTTTTTTGTTGGGTGGAAGCTTGATCATTGTTTTTCATCTGGTTGGAACTACAATTTCAAGCCAAATGCCCATAACAACCGCATTGTGTAACATATGATACCAAATTGGACCTTATAGTAATGTTGGTTTAGAGATACTTTCCCCCACAACTACATGAATTAGATATATCTCTACACAAATACGCGTAAATCTACCTCTAGTTCTCTAACTTTCATTGTATTTGTATTAACTTCAATTGATTTCCTATTAACTCTTTAGCAAGTGTACTAATTTGTCAAAGTAATATTAATCGGTAAGATCGAGTGTCGAGTCCATAAGAACTTTGATTGTGTTCAAAGTTTATATATACCGAATTTTAAGGTAAGGTATGACTGAAACGAGTATTTTTAGAGTAATAGTGCAGAAATGAAAACTTCAACAATGATAAAAGACATAAAAACAAAGCAAGATGCAAGAGACAAGAAAAATAAACACTTGGGTGTGGAAAATGATATTTAGTGCATATTTTTGTATAAGTATTTGGTGTTTGGCCTACCAAAAGTATTCTTGATGGAATGTTAAGGATTTTTCACTATTTAAAGTATTACATTCGTCAACTAAACTACTCTAACCATAATCTCTCATGTGAGAGAGCCTAAATTACTTGATTTCACTCCTAATCCCTTAGAAAGTTAAACCAAGTAATTTCCTTTAAGAATAAAGATACATAAATAAGGCTAAATAAACATCATTGCATTCCTAGACATGAGTTACCTAGAAGCTCCTTCAAGTTCTTAGAGTAAAAACATTTCCCAATGATTAAAATCCTATAACATACATGTAAATGGGTAATCAAAACAATAAACATAGAAAGATTAAATATCATTACATCAAAGAGTTTTTTGTATTCAAGCCCCCGACATTGGATAAATTAATCTTTCATAGTCATGAGAGACTCAAAAACAAAAGATGAAACAAAGGAAATGGAAGAAAATGGAAGAGGAAGTGAATGTTTTGCTTCAGAACATGCCCTTGCTGCCAATTCCCTCCAAAAAGCATAGTGCAACCTTTTTATATCCTTCAAAACTCTACACAATCATACTTTTCAAAAATCATTGTGCATTGCATATGCGCACTTAGCGCACATGCATAGTACAACTGCCTTAAGTGACAATATGCTAAGCCTCCAAACACACGCTTAGCAAACATGTAACTAGCTTCCAACTTGGCTTCTCGCACTGAGCATGCATTGGTGCACTGGCACGATGCTCCAATTCTTCAAACAACTTCCAATCCTCTAATGATGTATCAAATCCCTACAAAATAAAAAAGGAAACCATTGTCAATTCACTAACTTTAGCATTCTTAAGATAAAAACTTAAGAATCTAAGTTCCTATCTTTTTAAGTCAAAAGGAGCATTGAAAGAGAATAAATTAGATAATTGTTATACAATTTAAGTTCACAAATTAAATATGCATAGCAATTATCATTTTCTTACCGTGGAAGTCGTTGCAAGTTGGAAATTAAACTTTCATCATAACAAACAAGGTGTAATCCTAGAAAATGTATCTAGGCCAATGTTCATTCAATAAGCACTTGGAGACATGAAGTTTTGGCTCCAATTTGTAACAAGATATATAATGGTCGAAAATCAATCATAGACCACAGGGGATTACCTTTTCTTTGACCTCTTCCAAATCAAATTGATGAAATATCCATTATTAATATCCTTGATGTCAAAGACCCTTGATAAACACCATGAATGATTAAGCTTATCTTTCATAACACCGCACCCTATCTTCTTCCCTAGCAACTTAATAACTAATTCATCCTCACATCGCTGCATAAATCCTTAAAAAATAAATTCATTTATATACAACTTAGGCACCACACAGTTTTCGTTTTCATGCTCTATATACACCAAATTTTTGTGGCAATAAGATTTTTTTTCCTCTATGAAACCCTAATTTGTTTCAAAAAAAAATTATTGTGACACACGATTGAAGGCTATAAGACCTTAATCATATGATTAGGTACCTTGCTACTATATGATTTTTTCAATGTCAATCGTTGTTCACAATTCAATACAGAGAAAATGGGATCCCCTATCTCCATGTCTAAAATGGAAGAATTTTTGTTTACTGAATTGGGCCTAAGATTTTATAATTAAAAATAGTAATTTTCATTTAATGATAAAAATCCACCACTCTTCAACAATAATAATTGAATGATGAATTCACGGATACCACTTCCATATCTCACCTATGTCTTCCTTTATTGTTAGCCTACATTTTATGACAAGTTCCAGTAGTATTTTTTTCATAAGCCACCTCTTTTTCATGTCACTCTCCCACACATTAATTTAACTCTTTTTTCACCCTTCCTCTCACCACAACTTCCCTTGTTCCCACAACTTACCTCTTCTTCTAACTTCCATAACGTTTCGTTGCCATTTTCTTCTCGCTTCTTCTCTTTATCTTGGGCTTGTCACCCTTTCTTCTTGCTTCATGTTCCTTTTTTCCACCCCTCATATTCTTCTCACCTTTTCTTCTTCCTTTCTTGGGTACTTTTTAAATTTTCTTCTATGAAAAATGACAAGCATTTCATGTTTACATAATAGTCTAGAATAAAACAATCTTGAACAAGACACTAAATAAATAAAATTGAAGTCAAGAACTTTGAACTTTGAAGTTTTAAAATAATATTATAAAATATTAAAAGTCTAGAACTTTGAAGTGTTAAGACAATATTACAAAATACTAGGTTATTTTTTAGGTGGACTAGGTGGGTCAATCCAGCCTACCTCGGGTTCAGCTCGGGTGGGCCAAGTTGTAAATGGGTCAAGTCCAATTTCTCAACCAATTACAACATGTGTGTAATTTTTTATTTGCCTCAACCTGTGGTGGGCCTGATTGGCCCACAGATTTGAAACCAAATTAACTATTGTAGATTTAGTTGGAAATAATTGAGTTATACATTGGCTTTTGCTAAATTCACTCCCTCTTTTTACGCTATGCACTCCCTTATTTCTTTTTTTACTGAAATCTTTTCAAAACTATCGTCATCTTCTTTCAACTCCTTTTAGCTACCTAAGTAACAGTCATGCATACTTCTTCCACTCATACTAGCCAAAAATTAAAAACATTTTTTTATAAATGTGAGAGGGGGTGGGTGTGACTGGTATCTTGGTTGATAAAAAAATATAAAGGGAAGTTTTGGAATAAACTTAAATTAAAAGGAGAAGGGGATTGTAGAAAGTATAGACCGGGAGTGGATTTAGCATTTGCCGTTATTCATTTTGTGATTTTATCCCGGTTATAGAAAGAAAAAAAACTTATTTTGACACTCATGTTATATATTTTTTTCAACGCTCGTTTTTAACTTTTACTAAATGCATATTCTTATAATATATTTTTATTTGTAGAAATTGAACACAATATTAGGAGATTTACAACACTTATACATCATGTTTAATCAACTGAGCTAGACTCCTTTAGTATATTCTTATAATATGAGAAGAAAACAAAAATGTCAAAATCTTCGTTCAAAGTAATTATTAATGGCATAGTATTGAATAAAACTAACATCATATTCTACAATTACATAGTGTTATTAATAATATATACTATCTTTGCAGTAAAAATTATAAGGACGAGGTAATAAGACCTAGATGGGACTCTAAGGCCCATTAGCCCACGCACACATCTATAAGAAGAGCAAGAAAGAGAAAAGAAGAGAGAGAGAGAAGGAGAGAGAGAGAGAGAGATGGAAGAAAAAAGATGAGGAGGAGATCTTGAGGCACCCATTCTTCAAAGCTCGTCTCCGCTTGTTCATTATTCCCTCGTTTAACCTTTTTTAACCCTAAGTTTGGAGATTCATGAGTTTTTTATGATTTCACTTGATCAAGAGGTTGTTTGAAAGCTAGGTTTTGTAATAGAAGTGTTATGTGAGTGATTGGCATGCTTGGTTCTAGGTTGGAATGTCATGAATGATTGTGGGAAATACTTTGCAAGACTCATGAATATTGGCATATGCATGTATGTTGTTGTGGGGGCAAGTTACCCCACCACATTTTTTTTTATTTGTTAATGTGTATATAAAAAAATTAGCCCCAATAAAAACAAATTATATATTGCCCCGTTGGATTTTTTTCCCAAACCATTTAGCCTAGTTCTCATTATTGTTATAGTAACAAAAAAAAATCACGCACTGCATAGAGCACACCATTTCACACACTAAATTAGTAATTTATCACATATGTTTGATTACAATGTGAATATTCCCTCACTCCCTTTGACCCTCCCAATTCTCAAAATGGTCATTACCATTGTCTCTCACCCTAAATCACTATGTCACTCAAAATTGCGGTAAGACTTTTATATAAAAAAATAGTCTTACTCTTTCCAAAATTTTAATATAAATTATTGATGAGGCTTAACATAGCGTAGGGGTTTTATTTGCAAGCAATAAGGAGATTAGCTTTATTTTGTTATTTTTTTACTTTAATTAGCTTTTTTTGTAGTGTGCTAAAAATGAAGAAACTTTTAAAAAGGGATTCCACAACACCGTTAAAGTCATCTGCGAAAAAAAGATTCGTAGAAGTTAATTTGAAAAATCTCTCTGTTGATCCAAGAGAGAGGAAACAAATATCATGTTATCATGCTAATGATCATGATAACATTCGAAGAGTTTATTTGCAAAAAAGACTATGTCAATCAAGAGAGCATGATTTTCCAGAATGATAATTAGGGACTCTATTTTAAAAGTTTAATCCTGATTGGTTTTCGGAATTTAGCAATTGGTTAATTGGAATATAGTGTATCAAAAGATATTGCATTTTGTTTGTATTGTTATCTTATGAGGCTTGACAATGGAGAACAAAAAAATGTCGCAGCATTTTCACTCGACGGTTTTTTAAATTGGAAAAAATTGATAGATTGAAAACCCATATTGGAAAATTTGATGGTGTTCACAATCAAACTTTGAGAAGTTGCCAAGCATTAATGAATAAAAGAAAACATATTGAAGTTGTTATCATCAGACGATCAGACTTGGTGAAAAGAGAATATAGGATTCATTTGAATATAAAAGTTGTTCCCACAAAATGTGTACGAATTTGTTTTTTTTTTTGTTAATGAAGGAGTGGCTCCAGTGATTGGATCCAGAAATTTTTCATATTGAATTTGTCATAAATTATTTATTGCCTCCACTAAGAAAATTTTTAAGATTCGTCACTACTCACAGAGTTGTAGATTTGCCACGTACTCACACTAAGTGTGGGAGCTCCCCACGAGTTTTCACTTTAAATTTGACTTAATTAAGTTTGCTCAGATCAAATTAATTATTTTAATATTGTTATTAATTTCAATTGAATTGACTATTGAAAATGACAATTCACACAAAAAATATTTAATTTAATTTATATTTTAAATTTAAGTTTCACTTATAAATCATGCCAATCAAGTAAATAATAAATTAGCAAAATATAGGGATTAAAATTGAAAACTAAGTCTCCCAAAATTGTACTCTAGACAACTTGTTCGCAATAAAAAGTGTTCCAGCAGTGTTAATTCACTCACGTTTCTTCATCTTCTGCTTTTGCCTCCACTTTCGAAACTTCTTCCTAAAGTTTGTCGTATCAAACCAGATGCATTCCTTTAAATCGCGGCTAGAACTCTTCTTCCCTTGAGAATCTATATCCAAGAGATCATCCCTCGCCTTTAGGGTTTTTTCTGCTTCCACATCAGCTTCAAGTTCTATAATGGAAGACGAAGTGAGGTTGCACGTTTCAACTTTGGGTTCCTTTATAGGAATTTCATGTTTGTCGTCTGGGTTAGAAATGGAAAAAAGGGGGCTATAGGGGATGACGTCACATGATTTTCGTCGTGGCTCTAAGGCACAAGAAAGCCCTTCATTTTTTAAAGCAGGAAAAGATTTCGTGCTGCAAAGCTTAGGGTTGAAGGTGATGGAGGAAGACTTGGGAAGGTGGTTACCATCAAGCGTTGTGGTGAAGGGTTGACAATTAGCTTCGGGAGAAGTAAGGGAGGTAATAGGGCGCGTGTCAATGGAAGATGAACCGTCATGCTTAAGAATGGTTAAGCGCTCATACAGACATGACGGGCAAAAGCCGATGAAATGCTCCTCGGGATGGCAGCCACAAGAGTTGGCAGGGCGATGAGGATGGAACAATGCCGGTGATAATAATAACATTGACTTGTGAAAAGAGGATAAAGACTTGTGCCCAAGTATGATTAGGCTTTCACAAAGGCAAGATGGACAAAAGCCGATAAATCACTTCTCTAAGTCGCGATCACATGAGGTGGAATTACGATGACAATGATGATAACAATATAATATATCATTTAAATAAAGTGAGTAAAATATATAATGTAAAAGAAAAATATAATTCAAGATATTAATTAATACAAAGACTATTTTATTCATTATTGTATTATTGGTATTATTATAGTAAAAAAAAATGAGATTTTTTAATTTTTTATCAATGCATATTACATATAAATGGATAGTTTGACTTTTTTATTAAAAAATTAAACCATAATAAATAGAATTTAAAATAATTTTAAATAAAGGATCAATTAATGTTAATAAATGTGTTTGAATTAAGTTGAAATATATAATTATAAGAATTTCCTATCTGATTATAATTATCATTCTAAATTATTTTACACAAATAAAAATTAATAATTAATAAATGAAAGAAAGAAAATAAAAATTTTACAAAATTAATCTTATTATCACTAATTTATTTATTTTTATTGCTCATCATCAATACTACCTTTATTCTTATTTATAAAATTTATTTACGTAATTCACTATCATTACGAAAAGTGTTTAATTAGTTGATAGCAACAAATTTGTTCTAAATTTATATATTTTTCCAAAAAAAGATCTTACCAATCAATGTCCTTAGAGTATTGGTTAAGAAACTAAAAAGATGAAGTATTTACTATAGAGATCATAGAAAACCATTAAAAAAAAGTCATGGGTAATATAATTTTATGCATTCCAATAAAAAAATTATTTTAGTTTCTTAATCAATGTTTTATTTGTCTTTCAAAAATATCATTCTCATTAATATTTTTTTCTCACTCTTCTAAATACATGTCAATATAACTTCTCTCCTATTTAATTATGATTATTTTAGTCAATAAATAATTAATAAAAAAACATAATGTATTGGATTTTATATAAACGAACAAACAACTTTAAAAAAGTTTGGTCTTATAGGAACAAAGGAAGTATTATAAGGGATATAAGTGAAAAAAATAATTAATATTATTACATTAAAAAGCTAAAATAATAATTATTTAGAGACTTGTTTTTTCTATACGATAATTATTGTTAGACAAAAAGGATAACATATACTTAAATTCAATTGTAATTGTGTTCACCAAAAAAATTATTGTAATTGAAATAATTATAACTTTACTATTTATTTTAATCTTTAATTAAAGAGTTTACTTTTCATGCAATGTTAAAGAAACAAATTTACACTGTTAATCAATTAAAAATAATATTTTTATGACTTTTCAAGAATTTTTTTATAAAATTTAATAGTTTTAAATATGGCAATTTATTATTAAATGATACTATAAAAAATTACATCTATAATATCAATATATTTGGCGAAGGACCAGAATTTGTGAACTCAAATTTTTCCACTAATAAAAATGAATAAATTAACAACTAACATTTTTTTATAAAATATATCAACGTATTTAGATAAAATTTATATATAAATGTTTACGATGAAGTATTACATACAACTTTAGAAATCTTTAAACTTAAAATATGTTATTTATTTTTAAAACTTTCTCAAAAATTAAAAAGAAATAAGATATTAAATTTCTAAAATTAACTAAATAAGTACAAATAGTGTTATATGAAATTTATTAATCAACAATGCTAATGAAAATTATTAATGTCTCAATTACTATTCTCGTTGTTTTTACTCTCTAATTTATTAATTTTATTCATTAAAATAAAGACATTAAATTTTTTGCTTGTCGTGTGGGGTCGTGCTAAAAATGGATTTCACTCTATATAGGTTAAATATTACTTTTACCCTTCAAATATTGACTCATTAATTTTAGACCTTCAAAAATAATTTCACTACATTTAATATCTTGAAATTCTTAAAATTTTCCTTTTAACTCTGTTAATTTTTCTGTTAAATATAAGCTATATGTCCACCTGATGTAAATAATATTGTGACTCAGACTCAAGTTATTACACTCATGCACATGTTGATATTTGTTCCCAGAATCAAATTCGACCAAAAAATCTTTTAATGAGACTCATGTAATTTATTTTTTACCCTCATCATTTTCATAGTTTAAAATAATTATGCAATATGTCATAATTTTTTTTTCTAATTTACTAATCTCATAATAAGGATTAAAATTAACCTTTTATTCTACAATTATGAAACAAGAAGTGTTTTTATAGAGAAATGTAACAATAAGTTTTGGTAGCTTTCCTATTATACTTATCCAATTGATAAATTTTAACTTAAATTGTAGAAATTAAATATAGTTTGTGTTTTTCTCACGATTTATTCGTTTATTGAGTTTTCTATATAGTTTTAAGAAAAATATCTTTTGATGGGATTCATGTAATTTATTTTCCATACTCATTCCTTAGTTTTAGGGTTTAAAATAACAATGTAATATGTGCCTATCCTTAAAGTATGAAAAGTGAAGAAAAATATGTCATAATCTTAGTTTTAACTCATTACCGCCACCTTCTGGAAGGATAAATGAGTCAAGCTACTTGTAAACTATTTAAACTTAATTTAAGCTCATGTGTTTAATTGTGTGTGTAAATGCTAATGCATACACATAATTTTTTTTAATACGAGTGCAACACTATAAATATTTGAACAAAAAAACTATTGAATTTCTTTGTGTCGTCAAGTTTAATTTATAGATATTATAGCAATTTATAATTCAATTTTAAAATAATTATTTCTTTCTCCCCTTTTCATCTCTATCCCCATTAAATTTTCAAACAACCTCATATTTCTTGCCTGGTAAACATTAAATTATCAATCATCTTTTTTCTTTCATAATAACTACATTAGATTACATATTTGTTTAAAAAATAATAAGTGTGACTAATTCAAATTTATTTAAAAAATAATCATGTTTATTATATTTAAATGAATTTGAAAAAATAACTATTTTCCAAAAAATAATTTATAGCTAAAAATAATGATAAATTATGTTGTTTTTGTACTTTTAATGAAACAATTTATAATGTTCTTGTCTCATAATAATTTTTTTATGAAGAACATTTTTTAAATGTTAATCAAACAATTATTTTTTATTAATTTGTTAAAAAAATAATCATTTCTTTAAAAAAATTTACATTATCATTTTTTATATGTCTTTATATTCAATTGTATGTTTCTTGTATATTTTATAAAAAAATTAATCATTCCATATTAATTTGATTTATTTATGTTTACTGTGTTTCTGAAATTATAAAAAATACTATATATATAATACAAAATTTCATAATACAGTTATATTATGGTGATAGATGAGAGAGAAGAGAGATTGATAATTTAAGGGTAAATAGTCATTTTTGTCCCTCAATGTATAATTAGCTGACAAATGCGTCCCTAAAAGATGAAAATACAAAATTTAGTCTCTGAAAGTGTAAAAAGTACGACAAATATGTCTTGCCATTAACTTCTGTTCGTCACCGTTAATAAAATAGCCCATGTGGCACGGATGAACAAATTTGTCACCAAAATAATTGTCAACAACGTGGATTGCCAACATAGGGGCATATTTATCATAATAATTTTTTTTCTACTTTTCGTCTTTCTATTCTGTTGACAAATATGTCCCTGAAGATGAAAATACAAAATTTGGTTCCTAAAAGTATAAAAAGTGCAAGAAATATATTCGGACGTTAATAATACATTGTGACTAATTATTATTATTATTATTATTATTATTATTATTATTATTATTATTATTATTATTATTATTATTATTATGTGTTTATAATCTACTGTTCTTATTCGTTTACTACTTATGCAATATATTTTTTTAATTTTCTTTTAATATATATATACATATATATATATATATATATATATATATATATATATATATATATATATATATTATTTTGATTTTCTTGTTAAACCTTAATCTTTGTTGTTAAAAAACTTTATCTTTTATCTTTTAATTTTATCAAATTTCTACTAAATTTCTCACTTTTAATATTTAAAATTATTCCATATCACAATTCCAACTTAAGTGACCTCATATTTAGATTGAAAATAATATGTCGAGAGTTTTGAGTATAAAAAATACAATCGGTCGCGGGACCAAATTTATTTATTTATTTTAAAAAAAAAAGAATTTAATCAACTATTTTTTATAAAAAAATCTCACAAAATTTAAACTAGATAAGGTTAAAGTGGAATTATAAGTTTTTTTCCTTAATCAATAATATATATATATATATATATATATATATATATATATATATATATATATATATATATATATATATTTCGATTCATACTGCATTCTTACTTCCCATTTGTCCGACTGATCCCTATCCGCTGATCTCTAGTATCAGAGCCTGATGGGGAAGTAGGAATAATATCCGTAAGGGCATATGTTAACCAAGTTCATGGATCTGGACGATGTACAATTATTTTAATTTAAACAGTATACGTTTGAACAATAATTTCAGGAAGTATAGTAGTCAGATATTTTAAATTGAATGATACTGTAGTAGTAAGTCCCGTGGATGAAAATGGCAGTAAGGCTAACGTGTATTGTTCAAATAAAATATTGAGACATAATATAATGGTGGCTATAGGGATATGTTCAAACTATATTGTTCGTAAAAAAAAATTCTTAAAATTTTATCCAGATCCAAGAAATTTAGTTACATATATGCTTACAAATGCATTTATATGGAACCATATGATGGCAATGATATTAGAGGATGTATCCAATATGTCTCACCTTTTATGTTCTTTCTCTCGCATTTCTTTTAGATCAAACTCGTCTTCATCCTCTTCTTCAATGAATTCACCCAAAAACAATAATTTACTCAATGAACAAGATAACCAGACACAAGAGGTTGCCCCAAAACACAATCTCTTCGATGAGAAAGTCTGATTCGAAGATATAAACCAAAACATGGATGACTGGAACATTCCAGAAATCCCTCAGGATACTCTGTATGTTCCTGAAACAATTAAAGACAAACATAATTTTGATTACATAATCAAAACAATAGAAAATAATATTCCTCAAGGACAGGACATAGGGGAAGAATTTCATCTCCTTTCAAAAAATTCAATTTATGAACATAGTCGTAAATACAAGTATTTACATATCGGTTGTGTCCAAGTAGCCATCAAGCCCTTAATTGATTTGGGCATAGATGCTGCAGTTTTAATGTGCCTTAGAGATATTAAGCATAACAAGTTTGAAGATTCCTTAATTTGAACAGTAGAAACAAGCTTAGGACAAGGTCCAGTATACTTCAACTGTTATCCAAACAAAACGGTGAGTCTGATGGATAGAAACATTCTTGACTCTCTGTTTTTAAATATCCACTTTCATGGCCTTGACATGAAAGAAGGATCAATTCTAGCAGCTTTGATTTATAGGATTCAGTACAAGGTCATGAATACTTGTTCGTCTAGAATCCTGTTAAAACCTCAAAGAGGAGAGACAACTTTGTTTATCACTGATATGACAAAGGCTAACGTTTCTCTCCCAAGAACAATAAAATTGGATGAAGTAACTCTTCCCGAAAAATGGGTTATGGATAAGGCCACACCGTTTGTTCCCCGACCCGCTCTACCATAGAGCAAATTAAGCAAGATAACTCTGGCAAGATAGAAATAACCTTCAATAGGAGAAATTCTTTTTCATCAAGAATAGAAGCCTCTAGGTCTGAATATGAGTCAGCCAGAAGGTCTTTTTCGGTTAGAACCCGTTCAATTCCAGTAGGACTAACCAGATCTGAGTCACACGACTAGTTCCCTACTGTAAACCTCCAAGGATTAGATACTACTTCAAGTATACCTAGAACAACTTACAACCAAGAGTAGGAGGACGACCAAAAGTCGATCCAATCCCTAACTTATTCTTCTATGGAACCTTATGATGTTATCTGCCAACTTTAGCATTGATAAGGAAACACTTAGGAAATACTTTTACTCTCCAAAGAATGAACTTCAAAGGAGATGGTTTTTCCAACATTACAAGGGTGCAAACAGAAAATAGATCCAAGACAAGTTCTATGAATTTGTCAAAAGAGTCAAAATTAATGTCATTTTCTTTGATTGGTTCCATGCTTATACCATCAGAAAGGATATAGATTACCCATGGAAGCAAGACATCATAGGTGATCCAACAACAAATGTCATAACAAACTAGCAAATGAAAGATGGTGAGTTAATCCAATCGGAATTACCTCCCGCAACACAATATCAACTACCAAATGTCAAAGACAGTAACAATAAGCTTGTCATGGCAGTTCCATTCAAAAACAAAGATGTCAATGAGAAAGTAACCTCCAAAGACATTAAGAGCCTAATGGAACAGGCAAATTACACCAACAAATATTTACAAGTTTTAGGAGAAACCATTAAAACTAAGGTCGTTCCTAAACAAAAATCAGTTGAGGAAGCTTCGCCGAGCATTCCCATTGAAAAACCATTATTCAAACCTTTCAAAGTTAGTGATAAAGCTAAACGAAAAATTAGGGAACTTAGAAAAACTAAATCCTTAAATGAAGGAGTAGGAGACAACCATAGTGAATTACTAAACAAAATTGGTAGTTTACTTAAGGTCATTCCAGAAACTCCCCAAACTTCGGAAAATACTTCCAAAATGGTAACAAGAAGTACCTCAAAATTAATTAATGTTATTAATGAAGATAGTGACCAAAACTCAGAAAATGCAACTGAGATAGGATCAGTATCAGAAAAGAATATAAATCCAATTAATTCCAAACATTGGAAAACACCCTCTAAATTATATTATCAATGTCCAACTGCCCCTGACCTTCCATTAGAAGAAAGAGGTGAAACAATTTTAAGAGTTTTAGTGCAAATAACATCTATGAATGGAACATAGATGCACAAACGGAGTATAACATCATGAATACACTCCAACATATGACCATGGTAGCTACAGCCTACCAAACTTCCCATGAATGTTCGGAAGAAACCATTATAGATATTTTAGTGGCAGGATTTTGCGGACAATTAAAAGGTTGGTGGGATAATTATCTCACGAATGAAGAAAAATAAAAAATTTACGGCGCAGTTAAGACAGATCTCAATTGAAAAGTCATTACTATTGACGAAGATAAAGAGATTCCTGACGCTGTTAATACATTAATTTTTACAATAACCCAACATTTCATTGGAGACCCATCTCTGTGGAAAGATAGGTCTGCAGAATTATTATCAAATCTTAAGTGCAGAACCTTAGCAAACTTTTGGAGGTACATGAATACTTTCCTAACTAGGATTTACATTAGAGAAGATAGTCAACAACCTTTTTGGAAAGAAAAATTTCTAGCCGGTCTTCCAAGATCATTAGGAGACAAGGTTAGAGATAAAATTCGTAGTCAATCAGCTAATGGAGACATCCCATATGAAAGCTTAAGTTACGGTCAATTAATTTCTTATGTCCAAAAGGTAGCCTTAAAAATTTGTCAAGATGACAAAATTCATAGGCAATTAGCCAAAGAAAAGGCTCAAACAAAGAAATATTTAAGTTCTTTCTGCGAACAATTTGGTCTACCAGCCTGTCCAAAACAAAAGAAAAAACAAACTTCTAGGAAAGAAATCCATGAGAATAAACCAGTCAATAAAAAGAGATTTGAAAGAAGGAAATACTCGCACAAACCCTTAACCAGTAAAGAAATAGAAAATCCTAGACAAAAAATAAAATAAAAAATAACATGCTACAATTGGGGAAAACAAGGCCACATTAGTAAATATTGTAGACTAAAAAAGAAGTTAAGAAACCTTAACTTAGAACCAGCTATTGAAGAGCAAATAAACAATTTGCTTATAGAAACCTTGGAGGAAGAAACAAAAACTTCATCCTTCGTACTCTCCAATGAAAACCTCAACCTAATCCAACAAGATGACCAACTATCATCAACAAATGATGATGGGAAAATCAATACTCTAACAAGAGAACAAGATCTCTTGTTTGAAGCAATCAATTCTATACCTGACCCCTAGGAAAAGAAGGTTTTTCTGGAAAAACTCAAGAAAACATTAGAAGTAAAACCTAAACAAAAGGATTTTATTACAAATAATAAATTTGACGTAAGTAACATATTCAAAAGATTAGAGAACTCTTCAGCCAAACCAACAATAATCCAAGATCTCTAAACAGAGATAAACAATCTAAAAAGGGAAGTGAAAGAACTTTGCCAGCAACAAGAAATCCATCAGATCATTTTTTCTCAACTTGAGGAAAATAGTGATTCTGAAAGCGTCAACAACAGTGAAGAAAACCAACCAGAAAATCTAGAATTTGAGGTGCCCTTGATGTATTCTTATTTCAAAATCAAAGACACTCAAGATTGCTTGCCATCTGGCAAAAATTTGTTTTGATGCAAGATTTTTAACATCCTTTTGAAGAATGTCTTTGGCTGATTTGCAATCAACCCTTATTAAAAAAAATTATTTAGTAGTAAATCAGATTGAAATTTGGAAATGCACATAACAATTGCTAAAACCTCTTTTTTAACAGTTGAATATTTTTCTTGTGCAGAATTCCAATGCTTTGATGTATATGTAATGACATGTTCTAGGGCATGGACTCTTTGTTTGAGGATGCCACCATAACCTATGTTTGATGCATCGGTTTCGACAATTATAAATGCCTGAGGAATGGGAAGATACAGACATTTTATAGATCGAACTTTGAGCTTGATCTCTTTGACTGTTTGGGTATGGAGATCAGACCAAGGAGGCAGATTTTTCTTCAGCCTATCATGTAATGGTTTGACAATATTGTTTAAGTAGGGAACAAATTCTCCTACATAATTTAGACAACCTAGAAATCTTTGTAATTGGGTTTTGTCTAAGATTTGGTTGGGGAATTTGTTAGCAAATTCTATTGATCTTTCTATTGGAATGATTGTACCTTGACATATGCTATGACCAAGGAATAGAATTCGGGTTTGGAAAAGATTGATTTTTGAATTAGAGACTGCTAATCCATTTTGTCATGATATTGATAAAAGTTTGTATGTGTTTAAAATGTTGATCAATATTTTGTGAGAAAATCAGGACATCATCTATGTAGACAATGATAAACTTTGAATAAGGATTGAAAATGTTGTTCATAATTTTTTGAAATTTGGAAGGGGCATTCTTCAGTCCGAATGGCATTACATTCAATTCGTATTGCTCAAAAGGTACAGTAAACACTGTTTTGTATCAATCTGATTCTTGGATTTGGATTTTCCAGATTTCATATCAAATTTTGAAAATATTTTTGCAGAATTTAATCTATTAAGTAAATCTTTTTTGTTTGGAATAAGATACCTAATCCATTGTAATGCTTGATTCAATGGTTTGTAGTTTATGACAAGGCGGGGTGTTTCACACTCAAGTTTAGATTGTTTATTGACATAAAATGTCATGCAAGACCATGGGCTTTTGCTTTTCCGGATTAAGCCTTTATCGAGCAAATCCTTAATTTCCTTTTGACAGTATTAAAGGAGTTCTTCATTCATTTGAATCAGCCTGGCTTTTGTGGGAATTTGTTTTTCCCTAAAGTCTTTCTCATAAGGGAGATCGACAATATGTTTCTTTCTATCCCAAAATGCATGTGGCAAGTCAGAACGGACAGTTGATTCAATATGGCTTAGCAAGGATTGAATTTTTTCTTTTATTTGGGGTTTTTCCAGCTGTATTTGAATATTATTAAAAGATACTTCTTCTTTTAAGAAGTTAATTTGGTTAATCTTATTTTCTATAAGATTTATATTTTTGGAGATTGGTTTGGTAGAGAAATTAAATATAATTTTTTTTCCTAAATGATTTGTAGTTATTCCTTTATTAGATATTTGAATGGGAAATAGGGCTCTAATGAAGGGGGTTCTTAGGATGACTTCGTTCTTGAGGTTTTTTACTAGAAGAAAGTTTGTGTTAATCCTAAGGCCTTGATTTTCAATGATTGCATTAGATAGTTTGTAATTGATATTTAATTTAGATCCATTTCCGGTGTTGAGTTTTTCTGAGGTTTTTTCAAAGAATTTTGTAGGAATTAATCCTTCTAAAATATAGTTTGAATCAACCCCTGTGTCAAATAGGGCCATAGTATCTAAAACGAAATCATTAATAATTATTTTTATGTTTGTGTAAAATTTTTGGATTTTGATCTTGTTGATTAATCCCATAAACATATCATCTTCTAGATTTTCTGGTTGGTTTTCTTCATTGTTGTTAACGCTTTCAGAATCATTATTTAACACAAGTTGAGAAAGAAGGATCTGATGGATTTCTTGTTGCTGACGAAGTTCTTTCACTTCCCTTTTTAGATTATTTATCTCTGTTTAGAGATCTTGGATTATTGTTGGTTTGGCTGAAGAGTTCTCTAATCTTTTGAATATGTTACTTACATCAAATTTATTATTTGTAATAAAATCCTTTTGTTTACGTTTTACTTCTAATGTTTTCTTGAGTTTTTCCAGAAAAACCTTCTTTTCCTGGGGGTCAGGTATAGAATTGATTGCTTCAAACAAGAGATCTTGTTCTCTTGTTAGAGTATTGATTTGCCCATCATCATTTGTTGACGATACTTGGTCATCTTGTTGGATTAGGTTGAGGTTTTCATCGGAGAGTACGGAGGATGAAGTTTATGTTTCTTCCTCCGAGTTTTCTATAAGAAAATTGTTTATTTGCTCTTCAATAGCTGGTTCTAAGTTAAGGTTTCTTAACTTCTTTTTTAGTCTACAATATTTACTAATGTGGCCTTGTTTTCCCCAATTGTAGCATGTTATTTTTTATTTTATTTTTTGTCTATGATTTTCTATTTCTTTACTGGTTGAGGGTTTGTGCGAGTATTTCCTTCCTGGAAATCTCTTTTTATTGACTGGTTTATTCTCATGGATTTCTTTCCTAGAAGTTTGTTTTTTCTTTTGTTTTGGACAGGCCGATAGACCAAATTGTTCGCAAAAAGAACCTAAATCTTTCTTTGTTTGAGCCTTTTCTTTGGCTAATTGCCTCTGAATTTTGTCATCTTGACAAATTTTTAAGGCTACCTTTTGGACATAAGAAATTAATTGACCGTAACTTAAGCTTTCATATGGGATGTCTCCATTAGCTGATTGACTACGAATTTTATCTCTAACCTTGTCTCCTAAGGATCTTGGAAGACCGGCTAGAAATTTTTATTTCCAAAAAGGTTGTTGACTATCTTCTCTAGTGTAAACCCTAGTTAGGAAAGTATCCATGTACTGCCTAAAGTCTGCTAAGGTTCTACACTTAAGGTTTGATAATAATTTTGCAAACCTATCTTTCCACAGAGATGGGTCTCCAATGAAATGTTGGGCTATTGTAAAAATTAATGTATTAACAGCGTCAGGAATCTCTTTATCTTCGTCATTAGTAATGACTTTTCCATTGAGATTTGTCTTAACTGCGCCATCAATTTTTTATTTTTCTTCATTCGTGAGATAATTATCCCACCAACCTTTTAATTGTCCACAAAATCGTGCCACTAAAATATCTATAATGGTTTATTCCGAACATTCATGGGAAGTTTGGTAGGTTGTAGCTACCATGGTCATATGTTGGAGTGTATTCATGATGTTATACTCCGTTTGTGCATCTATGTTCCATTCATAGATGTTATTTGCACTAAAACTCTTAAAATTGTTTTCACCTCTTTCTTCTAATAGAAGGTCAGGGGCAATTGGACGTTGATAATATAATTTAGAGGGTGTTTTCCAGTGTTTGGAATTAATTGGATTTATATTCTTTTATGATACTGGTCATATCTCAATTGCATTTTCTGAGTTTTGGTCACTATCTTCATTAATAACATAAATTAATTTTGAGGTACTTCTTGTTACCATTTTGGAAGTACTTTCCGAAGTTTGGGGACTTTCTAGAATGACCTTAAGTAAACTACCAATTTTGTTTAGTAATTCACTATGGTTGTCTCCTACTCCTTCATTTAAGGATTTAGTTTTTCTAAGTTCCCTAATTTTTCGTTTAGCTTTATCACTAACTTTGAAAGGTTTGAATAATGGTTTTTCAATGGGAATGCTCGGCGAAGCTTCCTCAACTGATTTTTGTTTACGAACGACCTTAGGTTTAATGGTTTCTCCTAAAACTTGTAAATATTTGTTGGCGTAATTTGCCTGTTCCATTAGGCTCTTAATCTCTTTGGAGGTTACTTCCTCGTTGACATCTTTGGTTTTGAATGGAAGTGCCATGACAAGCTTATTGTTACTGTCTTTGACATTTGGTAGTTGATATTGTGTTGCGGGAGGTAATTTCGATTGGATTAACTCCCCATCTTTCCTTTGCCAGTTTGTTATGGCATTTGTTGTTGGATCACCTATGATGTCTTGCTTCCATGGGTAATCAATATCCTTTCTAATGGTATAAGCATGGAACCAATCAAAGAAAATGACATTAATTTTGACTTTTTCGACAAATTCATAGAACTTGTCTTGGATCTATTTTCTGTTTGCACCCTTGTAATGTTGGAAAAACCATCTCCTTTGAAGTTCATTCTCCGGTGAGTAAAAGTCATTCCTAAGGGTTTCATTATCAATGCTAAAGTTGGCAGATAACATCATAAGGTTCCATAGAAGAATAAGTTGGGGATTGGATCGACTTTTGGTCGTCCTCCTGCTCTTGATTGTAAGTTGTTCTAGGTATACTGGAAGTAGTATCTAATCCTTCGAGGTTTACAGTAGGGAACTGGTCGTGTGACTCAGATCTGGTTAGTCCTACTGGATTCATACTGATTCAAGAATTCCATCTGTATGAAAGAATTCCTTAGATAAATCTCAAATATGTACCTCCATTATTATATATATGTGTATATATATATATATATATATATATATATATATATATATATATATATATATATATATATATATATAGGTGTGCCCTTGATATCTGTTTTACAAGTTTATATTTTCATTTCCATTTATCATATTGCATTCTTACTTCCTATCTGTCTGTTTGGTCCTATTCCGCTGATCTCTGGTATCAGAGCTTGATGGGGGAAATAGGAATAGTGTCCGTAAGGGCATATGTTTACCGGCCTCACGGATCTAAACTATGTACAGTAATTTTAATTTAAACAGTATATGTTTGAACAATATTTTCTGAAAGCACAGCAGTCTGATATTTTAGTTGAATGATACTGTAGCAGTAAGTCCCGTGGATGAGAAAGGGCAGTAAGGCTAAGGTGTATTATTCAAATAAAATATTGAGACATAATATACTGGTGGCTATAGGAGTAGAGTTCAAACTAAGTTATCTGTAAAAAAAAAAATCTCAGATCCAAGGAGTTCAGTAACATATGACCTTATGGAAATATTTCTATGGAACCAAATGAAGGCAAAGATATTAGAGAATGTTATAATCATGTCTAGACTATTGCGCTCTTTTTCCCAAATCTCTTTTCGATCAAATTCTTCCTCATCATCTTCTTCAAGAAATTCCAATTTATTAAGTGATCAAGATAACCAGAACCACGAGGTTGCCCCCAAACACAATCTCTTCGATGAGGAAGTCCGATTCGAAGATATCAATCAAAACATGGATGACTGGAACATTCCAGAAATCCCTCAGGATCAACTATATGTTCCTGAAACAATTAAGGACAAACACAACTTTGATTACATAATCAAAATAGTAGAAAACAATATTCCTCTAGGACAAGATATAGGGGAAGAATTTCATTTACTTTCAAAAAATTCAATTTATGAACATAGTCGTAAGTATAAATATCTACACATCGGTTATGTACAAGTAGCCATCAAGCCCTTAATTGACATGGGCATAGATGCAACAGTTTTAATGTGTCTAAGAGATATTAGGCATAATAAATTTGAGGACTCCTTAATTGGAACAGTCGAAACCAGTTTAGGACAAGCTCCAGTATATTTCAATTGTTATCCGAATAAGACAGTGAGTTTAATGGACAAGAATATTCTTGACTCTCTGTTCTTAAATATCAACTTTCATGGCCTTGACATGAAAGAAGGATCAATCCCAGCAGCTTTGATCTATAGGATCCAGTACAAGGTCATGAATACTTGTGCATCTAGAGTCCTATTGCAACCACAAAAGGGAGAAACGACCTTATTTATCACTGATATAACAAAAGCCAATGTTTCTTTAAAAAGAATAATAAAACAGGATGATGTAACTCTCCCCGAAAAATGGGACATGGAGAAGGCCACACCGTCTGATCCCCGACCCACTCCAATTATTGAAAAAATCAAACAAGACAATTCAGGAAAGGTAGAAATAACCTTCAATAGAAGAAATTCACATGAATGGAACATAGATGCACAAATGGAGTATAACATCGTGAATGCACACCAACATATGATCATGGTAGCTACAGCCTACCAAACCTCCCATGAATGTTCGAAAGAAACCATTATAGGCATTTTAGTGGAAGGATTTTCCGGACAATTGAAAGGATGGTGGGATAATTATCTCACGAATGAAGAAAAATAAAAAATTTACAGCACAGTCAAAACGGATTTCAATAGAAAAGTCATTACTAATGGAATGTAAGGTCGCTGCAACCCCTAAATCAGTGAGAGGTACAACTCTACGTCCTGAAGGCAAAGAATAAACCTCTGTATTAGTTTTTTTTGTTTTCAAGTTAACATCTATATTAGTTTGAGCATTATTGTATTTTTTATTTAAATTTATTTGGATTCTTTATTTGTTAGTAACTATTTTCATTTTATTCATATTATGTAAGTGTTGTCTCGAATGGAAGCACATAAGGTTTATCTAAGGAATTCTTTCATATTTGAGTTATATATATATATATATATATATATATATATATATATATATATATATATATATATATATATATATATATATATATACGGACAGATAGGAAGTAAGAATGCAATATGATAAATGAAAATGAAAATATAAACTTGAAAAACAGATATCAAGGGCACACCGGAGACCGGCTTACAAATCTCAGGTTTTCATAAACAAAGAAACCGAAGCGGCGACAGAGCCGCACAGGATCGGTAAAGAGAGAGAAGAGGGATGAAAAATAGAAATTTATTGAAACTTGAAAGAAGCGCTTACAAAAGTTTTCTTTCAGAGCACCTCCCTTCAGAAACCTAAAAAATGGCCAAATGAAAGGGTGCCTCACAACATAGTTGAGGACTCCTTATATAGCCAAAAATCTGAGACCAGTAGTTCTCGGTAGTTTTGACCGGAACTATTTAACTGTTTGTTACAAGACAAGTAGTTTTGACCGGGACTTTAATGGCTACAGGACAAGTAGTATTGTCCAAAATTAATTACACATTAATTACAAAAAGACGGTTTTGTGACCGAAATTAAATTTAATCTAAACAGATACCAAAACAACCATCCTCGTTTTGGTAAAAGGGGTCTTCTTCTTCTTCTTCAGCAGAACTTGTTTCTTCCTTCTTTGAGGATGAACCTTCTTCTTCCTGCTGTAACATTTGCAATACTTCCTTTAGATTTTTAGTTAGGATCTCCTTTGATTTTGTTCCTGCTAAAAATGCTGCCAAATGAGACTTTTGGTTCAAAAACAAAGAAGTTTTTGGATCAGCTGCTTTGAGGAATTCTGGATGGGATTGGAACCAGAGTTTCACTTGTTCTAGATCTGCTTTGGATGAGTCAAATTGTGTCCACCATTTTACAAATGTGTGTCTTTGTAGTGATGGATATTGGCTTGTCTTTTCAGTCTTGCTGTAACGATATTGCCATGAGAAGATCCATGACAGTGCAAAGCTTGAGAAGTACTTAAGATCTACAGGAATTCGTGATTCCTGCGAATTGTATTGTCTCTCAAATTGAGCAAATCCTTGTTGGATTATTTCTGGGAATATCTTTGGAATTGGTCCAAAGAAGTCCCACCATTGTAAAAACCAATTTGGAAAATTGTAAATTGTATTGGTCTTGAAATACATCAGCCATGAATGCTTGAAGCGAGTATTTTGGTGCCAAAACACCTTAGTCCAAGCATCAACATAATCCCAATAGGTATAACCTACCGGATCAAATGGAACTGAAAACCTCTTTCCTTTGTTCAAGTCCAAACCAAAGTGTCTTGGTTGAAGAACTTTTAGTATTTGGATTGTGGAGTGGGTGTTAAATGTTTGGTTTTTTGGGTCTTTGAAATATTTGATAGATACTGAATTTGAATCTACCAAAATCAATTCATAAAAAGTTCTTGTCTTCAGGATGGTCGTTGGTTTGTAGTGAAATCCTGATGGGAAAGCCTTGGTCGTCGCCTTGAAGGGATTTTTGTCCCAAAATTCAGGTTCCATATGCAAAACAGTTAAAAAATTATTTTTGTAAATATAGTTGTTAGTTTGATTGGTAGGTGGTGTTTGTGCTTTGGCTAAAGGTAGTTTCCCTTTAGGATTGGTAGTTGTTTTGGTCATTGATGCATTTTGGATCATTGTTTGTAAATTTGATTCAGAATCATCATCAGATTATGAGGCAATGTCTGCCCAAGATTTTTTGATTATTTTTGGAAATTTTGTTAGACCCATGTCTTGAAGGGCCTGAAGGGTTTCAATTGGCCATGCATAGTCGCCCAATGTTTGTTTGGCGGTTGCTGGTTTGGGAGATTCCTGAGTGGATGGCTCAGGTTTGATTGAGGTAATCTGGGTTGATGACCCTTCTAAATTGGTTTTCTGGGTGGATGACCCAGCCTGGGTTGGTGACCCAGAAGAGGTTGATGATTTCTTAGTGGTTGGCTATGGAAGAGCCAATCTGGGTCCTTAGCCTGTGCTTCGTCCTCCCCTTAGGGAGATTCCTGATGCCTTAGGAGGCATTACCACTTTTCTGTAAGAATTCACGGGTAAGGTAGTCAAGTAACGAGTTTGAGGTGCCCTTGATATATTCTATGTCAAAATCAATGACAGTTAGAATTGCTTGCCATCTTGCAAAAATTTGTTTTCAGGCAAGGTTTTTAACATCTTTTAGTAAAATATCTTTGGTTGATTTACAATCAACCCTGATTAGAAATTTTTGGTTTAATAAATCCGATTGAAACTTGGAAATGCACAAAACAATTGCTAAAACTTCCCTTTTAAAAGTTGAATATTTTAATTGTGCAGGATTCCAATGTTTTGATGTATATGCAATGGCATGATCTTGGCCATGGACTCTTTGTTTGAGGATGCCACCATAACCTATGTCTGATGTATCAGTTTCGACAATTTTAAATGCCTGTGGAATAGGAAGATACAAACATTTAATGGATTGGACTTTGAGTTTAATTTCTTTAACTGTTTGTGTATGGAGGTCAGACCAAAGAGGCAGATTTTTCTTCAGCCTATCATGTAATGGCTTGACAATATTGTTTAAATAGGGGACAAATTCTCCTACATAATTTAGACAACCTAGAAATCTTTGTAACTGGGTTTTGTCTAAGATTTGGTTGGGAAATTTGCTAGCAAACTCTATTGAGGTTTCTTCACTTCTTTTTTAATCTACAATATTTACTAATGTGGCCTTGTTTTCCACAATTGTAACATGTTATTTTTTATTTTATTTTTTTGTTTCGAATATTCCATTTCTTTACTGGTTGAGGGTTTGTGTGAGTATCTCCTTCTTGGAAATCTCTTTTTATTGACCGGTTTATTCTCATTGATTTCTTTTCTAGAGGATTGTTTCTTATTTTGTTTTGGACAAGCCGGTAGACCAAATTGTTCACAGAAGGAACCTAAATCTTCCTTTGATTGAGCCTTTTCTTTGGCTAATTGCCTCTGAATTTTGTCATCCTGACAAATCTTTAAGGCTACCTTTTGGACATAAGAAATCAATTGACCATAGCTTAAACTTTCATATGGAATATCTCCATTGGCATATTGACTACGGATTTTATCTCTAACCTTGTCCCCTAATGATCTGGGAAGACCGGCTAGAAATTTTTCTTTCCAAAAAGGTTGTTGACTATCTTCTCTGGTGTAAACCCTACTTAGGAAAGTATCTCTGTACCACCTAAAGTCTGCTAAGGTTCTACACTTAAGATTTGATAATAATTCTGCAGACCTATCTTTCCACAAGGATGGGTCTCCAATGAAATGTTGGGCTATTGTAAAAATTAATGTGTTAACAGCGTCAGAAATCTCTATATCATCGTCATTAGTAATGACTTTTCCATTGAGATCTGTTTTGACTGCACTGTAAATTTTTTATTTTTCTTCATTTGTGAGATAATTATCCCACCATCCTTTCAATTGTCCGGAAAATCCTGCCACTAAAATGTCTTTAATGGTTTCTTCCAAACATTCATGGGAGGTTTGGTAGGTTGTAGCTACCATGGTCATATGTTGGAGTGTATTCATGATGTTATACTTCATTTGCGCATCTATGTTCCATTCATAGATGTTATTTACACTAAAACTCTTAAAAAAAAATTCACCTCTTTCCTCTAATAGAAGGTCAGGGGCAGTTGGATGTTGATAATATAATTTAGAGGGTGTTTTCCAGTGTTTGGAATTAATTGGATTTATATTCTTTTCTGATATTGATCCTATCTCAGTTGCATTTTCTGACTCTTGGTCACTATCTTCATTAATAACATTAATTAATTTTGAGGTACTTCTTGTTACCATTTTGGAAGTGTTTTCCGATGTTTGGGGAGTTTCTGGAATGACTTTAAGTAAACTACCAATCTTGTTTAGTAATTCACTATGGTTTTCTCCTACTCCTTCAATTAAGGATTTAGTTTTTCTAAGTTCCCTAATTTTCCGTTTAGCTTTATCACTAACTTTGAAAGGTTTGAATAATGGTTTTTCAATGGGAATACTTGGCGAAGCTTCCTCAGTTGATTTTTGTTTAGGAACTACCTTAGTTTTAATGGTTTCTCCTAAAACTTGTAAATATTTATTGGTATATTTTGCCTGTTCCATTAGGCTCTTAATATCTTTGGAGGTTACTTCCTCGTTGACATCTTTTGTCTTGAATGGAATTGCCATGGCAGGTTTATTGTTACTGTCTTTGGCATTTGGTAGTTGATATTGTGTTGCGGGAGGTAATTTCGATTGGATTAACAAACCGTCCTTCATTTGCCAATTTGTTATGACATTTGTTGTTGGATCACCTATGCTATCTTGTTTCCAAGGGTAATTTGTATCCTTTCTGATGGTATAAGCATGAAACCAATAAAAAAAAGGACGTTAATTTTGACTCTTTCGACAAATTCGTAGAACTTGTCTTGGATCCGTTTTTCTGTTTGTACCCTTGTAATGTTGGAAAAACCATCTCCTTTGGAGTTCATTCCCGGAGAATAAAAATCTTTCCTAAGGGTTTCCTTATCAATGCTAAAGTTGTCAGATAACATCATAAGGTTCCATAGAAGAATAGCTTAGGGATTGGATCGACTTTTGGTCGTCCTCATGTTCTTGGTTGTTCGTTGTTCTAGGTATACTAGAAGTAGTATCTAATCCTTGGAGGTTTACAGTAGGGAACTGGTTATGTGACTCAGATCTGGTTAGTCCTACTGGAATGAAACGGGTTCTTACTGAAAAGGACCTTCTAGCTGATCGATATTCAGACCTAGAGGCTTCTATTCTTGATGAAAATGAATTTCTTCTATTGAAGGTTATTTCTACCTTTCCTGAATTGTCTTGTTTGATTTTTTCAATAATTGGAACGGGTCGGGGATCAGACGGTGTGACCTTCTCCATGACCCATTTTTCGGGGAGAGTGATTTCATCCCATTTTATTATTCTTTTTAAAGAAACATTGGCTTTTGTCATATCAATGATAAATAAGATTGTTTCTCCCTTTTGTGGTTGCAATAGGACTCTAGATGCACAAGTATTCAAGACCTTGTATTGGATCCTATAGATCAAAGTTGCTGGGATTGATCCTTCTTTCATGTCAAGGCCATGAAAGTTGATATTTAAGAACAGAGAGTCAAGAATATTCTTGTCCATTAAACTCACTGTCTTATTCGGATAGCAATTGAAATATACTGGACCTTGTCCTAAACTGGTTTCGACTGTTCCAATTAAGGAGTCCTAAAATTTATTATGCCTAATATCTCTTAGACACATTAAAACTGTTGCATCTATGCCCATGTCAATTAAGGGCTTGATGGCTACTTGGACACAGCCAATGTGTAGATATTTATACTTACGGCTATGTTCATAAATTGAATTTTTTGAAAGTAAATGAAATTCTTCTCCTATATCTTGTCCTAGAGGAATATTGTTTTCTACTGTTTTGATTATGTAATCAAAGTTGTGTTTGTCCTTAATTGTTTCAAGAACATAATGTTGATCCTGAGGGATTTCTGGAATGTTCCAGTCATCCATGTTTTGATTGATATCTTCGAATCGGACTTCCTCATCGAAGAGATTGTGTTTGGGGGTGACCTCGTGGGTCTGGTTATCTTGATCACTTAATAAATTAGAATTTCTTGAAGAAGATGATGAGGAAGAATTTGATCGAAAAGAGATACGGGAAAAAGAGCCCAATAGTCTAGACATGATTATAACATTCTCTAATATCTTTGCCTTCATTTGATTCCATAGAAATATTTCCATAAGGTCATATGCTACTGAACTCCATGGATCTGAGAATTTTTTTTTTTACAGACAATATAGTTTGAACACTACTCCTATAGCCACCAGTATATTATATCTAAATATTTTATTTGAACAATACACCTTAGCCTTACTGCCCTTCCTCATCCACGGGACTTACTGCTACAATATCATTCAACTAAAATATCAGACTATTGTGCTTCCAGAAAATATTGTTCAAACATATACTATTTAAATTAAAATTATTGTACATAGTTCAGATCCATGAGTCCGGTAAACATATGCCCTTACAGACACTATTCCGCTGATCTCTGGTATCAAAGCCTGATGGGGAAGTAGGAATAGTGTCCGTAAGGGCATATGTTTACCAGACTCATGGATCTGAACTATGTACAGTAATTTTAATTTAAACAGTATATGTTTGAACAAAATTTTCTGGAAGCACAGCAGTTTGATATTTTAGTTGAATGATACAATAGCAGTAAGTCCCGTGGATGAGAAAGGGTAGTATGGCTAAGGTGTATTGTTCAAATAAAATATTGAGATATAATATACTGGTGGCTATAGGAGTAGTGTTCAAACTATATTGTCTGTAAAAAAAAAATTCTCAGATCCATGGAGTTCAGTAGGATATGACCTTATGGAAATATTTCTATGGAATCAAATGAAGGCAAAGATATTAGAGAATGTTATAATCATGTCTAGACTATTGCGCTCTTTTTCCCATATCTCTTTTCGATCAAATTCTTCCTCATCATCTTCTCCAAGAAATTCCAATTTATTAAGTGATCAAGATAACCAAACCCACGAGGTCGCCCCCAAACACAATCTCTTCGATAAGGAAGTCCGATTCGAAGATATCGTACAAAACATGGATGACTGGAACATTCCAGAAATCCCTCAGGATCAACTATATGTTCCTGAAACAATTAAGGACAAACATAACTTTGATTACATAATCAAAACAGTAGAAAACAATATTCCTCTAGGACAAGATATAGGGGAAGAATTTCATTTACTTTCAAAAAATTCAATTTATGAACATAGCCGTAAGTATAAATATCTACACATCGGCTGTGTACAAGTAGCCATCAAGCCCTTAATTGACATGGGCATAGATGCAACAGTTTTAATGTGTCTAAGAGATATTAGGCATAATAAATTTGAGGACTCCTTAATTGGAACAGTCGAAACCAGTTTAGGACAAGGTCCAGTATATTTCAATTGTTATCCGACTAAGACAGTGAGTTTAATGGACAAGAATATTCTTGACTCTCTGTTCTTAAATATCCACTTTCATGGCCTTGACATGAAAGAAGGATCAATCCCAACAGCTTTGATCTATAGGATCCAGTACAAGGTCTTGAATACTTGTGCATCTAGAGTCCTATTGCATCCACAAAAGGGAGAAACAACCTTATTTATCACTGATATGACAAAAGCCAATGTTTCTTTAAAAAAAAATGGGATGAAGTAACTCTCCCCGAAAAATGGGTCATGGAGAAGGCCACACCGTCTTATCCCCAACCCGCTCCAATTATTGAAAAAATCAAACAAGACAATTCAGGAAAGGTAGAAATAACCTTCAATAGAAGAAATTCATTTTCATCAAGAATAGAAGCCTCTAGGACTGAATATCAATCAGCTAGAAGGTCCTTTTTAGTAAGAACCCCTTCCATTCCAGTAGAACTAACCAGATTTGAGTCACATAACCAGTTCCCTATTGTAAACCTCCAAGGATTAGATACTACTTCAAGTATACCTAGAACAACGTACAACCAAGAACAGGAGGACGACCAAAAGTCGATCCAATCCTAAACCTATTCTTCTATGGAACCTTATGATGCTATCTGACAACTTTAGCATTGATAAGGAAACCCTTAGGAAATATTTTTATTCTCTGGAGAATGAACTCCAAAGGAGATGGTTTTTCCAACATTACAAGGGTACAAACAAAAAACAGATCCAAGACAAGTTCTACGAATTTGTCGAAAAAGTCAAAATTAACGTCCTTTTTTTTATTTGTTTCATGCTTATACAATCAGAAAGGATATAGATTACTTTTGGAAACAAAATATCATAGGTGATCAACCAACAAATGTCATAACAAATTCGCAAATGAAGGACGGTGAGTTAATCCAATCGGAATTACCTCCCGCAACACAATATCAACTACCAAATGTCAAAGACAGTAACAATAAACCAGTCATGGCAATTCCATTCAAGACAAAAGATTTCAACGAGGAAGTAACCTCCAAAGATATTAAGAGCCTAATGGAACAGGCAAATTATACCAATAAATATTTACAAGTTTTAGGAGAAACCATTAAAACTAAGGTAGTTCCTAAACAAAAATCAACTGAGGAAGTTTCGCCAAGTATTCCCATTGAAAAACCATCATTCAAACCTTTCAAAGTTAGTGATAAAGCTAAACGGAAAATTAGGGAACTTAGAAAAACTAAATCCTTAATTGAAGGAGTAGGTGACAACCATAGTGAATTACTAAACAAAATTGGTAGTTTACTTAAGGTCATTCCAGAAACTCCCCAAACTTCGGAAAATACTTCCAAAATGGTAACAAGAAGTACCTCAAAATTAATTAATGTTATTAATGAAGATAGTGACCAAGACTCAGAAAATGCAACTGAGATAGGATCAGTATCAGAAAAGAATATAAATCCAATTAATTCCAAACACTGGAAAACACCCTCTAAATTATATTATCAACGTCCAACAGCCCCTAACCCTCTATTAGAGGAAAGAGGTGAAAATAATTTTAATAGTTTTAGTGCAAATAACATCTATGAATGGAACATAGATGCACAAATAGAGTATAACATCATGAATGCACTCCAACATATGACCATGGTAGCTACAGTCTACCAAACCTCCCATGAATGTTCGGAAGAAACCATTATAGACATTTTAGTGGCAGGATTTTCCGGACAATTGAAAGGATGGTGGGATAATTATCTCACGAATGAAGAAAAATCAAAAATTTACAGCGCAGTCAAAACAGATCTCAATGGAAAAGTCATTACTAATGACGATGATAAAGAGATTTCTGACGACGCTGTTAACACATTAATTTTTACAATAGCCCAACATTTCATTGGAGACCCATCCTTGTGGAAAGATAGGTCTGCAGAATTATTATCAAATCTTAAGTGTAGAACCTTAGCAGACTTTAGGTGGTACAGAGATACTTTCCTAAGTAGGGTTTACACCAGAGAAGATAGTCAACAACCTTTTTGGAAAGAAAAATTTCTAGCCGGTCTTCCCAGATCATTAGGGGACAAGGTTAGAGATAAAATCCGTAGTCAATCTGCCAATGGAGATATTCCATATGAAGTTTAAGCTATGGTCAATTGATTTCTTATGTCCAAAAGGTAGCCTCAAAGATTTGTCAGGATGACAAAATTCAGAGGCAATTAGCCCAAGAAAAGGCTCAAACAAAGAAAGATTTAGGTTCCTTCTGTGAACAATTTGGTCTACTGACCTGTCCAAAACAAAAGAAGAAACAATCCTCTAAAAAAGAAATCCACGAGAATAAACCGGTCAATAAAAAGAGATTTACAAGAAGGAGATACTCACACAAACTCTCAACCAGTAAAGAAATGGAATATCCTAAACAAAAAATAAAATAAAAAATAACATGTTACAATTGTGAAAAACAAGGCCACATTATTAAATATTGTAGATTAAGAAAGAATTTCATAAACCTTAATTTAGAACCAGAAATTGAAGAGCAAATAAACAATTTGCTTATCGAAACCTCAGAGGAAGAAGAAACAGAAATTCATCCTCCGTAATTTTTGATGAAAACCTAAACCTAATCCAACAAGATGACCAACTATCACCAACAGATGATGATGATGGGCAGATCAATACTCTAACTAGAGAACAAGATCTCTTGTTTGAAGCAATCAATTCCATACCTGACCCCCAGGAAAACAAGGTTTTCCTGGAAAAGCTCAAAAAGACATTAGAAGTAAAACCTAGACAAAAGGATTTTATTACGAATAATACATTTGATGTAAGTAACATACTCAAAAGATTAGAAAATTCTTCAACCAAACCAACGACAATCCAAGATCTCCAAACAGAGATAAACAATCTAAAAAGAGAGGTAAAAGAATTTCGTCAACAACAAGAAATTCATCAGATCATTCTTTCTCAGCTTGAGGAAGATAGTGATTCTGAAAGTGCCAACAACAGTGAAGAAAACCAACCAGAAAATTTAAAAAATGATATGTTTGTGGGATTAATAAACAAGATTAAAATCCAAAAATTTTACATAAACATCAAAATAATTATTAATGATTTCGTTTTAGAAACAATGGCCCTATTTGACACAGGGACTGATTCCAACTGCATTTTAGAAGGATTAATTCCTACAAAATTCTTTGAGAAAACCTCAGAAAAATTAAGTACGGCAAACGGCTCAAAATTAAAAATTAATTTTAAGCTATCAAATGCAATCGTTGAGAACCAAGGTCTTAGGATTAACACAAACTTTCTTGTGGTAAAAAACCATAAGAACGAAGTGATCCTAGGAACCCCCTTCATTAGAGCCTTGTTTCCCATTCAAATATCTAATGAAGGAATAACCACAAATTATTTAGGAAGAAAAATTATATTTAATTTTTCTACTAAACCAATCTCCAGAAATATAAATCTTATAGAAAATAAAATTAATCAAATTAACTTCTTAAAAGAAGAAATATCTTTTAATAATATTCAGATACAACTGGGAAAACCCCAAGTAAAAGAAAAAATTCAATCTTTATTAAATCATATTGAATCAACTGTCTGTTCTGATTTGTCACATGCATTTTGGGACAAAAAGAAACATATTGTTGATCTCCCTTATGAGAAAGACTTTAGGGAAAAAAAAATTCCCACAAAAGCCAGACCAATCCAAATGAACGAAGAACTCCTTAAATATTGCCAAAAGGAAATCAAGGATTTTCTTGAAAAAGGCCTAATCTGGAAAAGCAAAATCCCATGGTCATGTGCGGCTTTTTATGTCAACAAACAATCTGAGCTTGAGCGTGGAACACCCCGCTTAGTCATAAATTACAAACCACTAAACCAAACATTACAATGGATTAGGTATCCTATTCCAAACAAAAAAGATTTGCTTAACAGATTAAATTCTGCAAAGATATTTTGAAAATTTGATATGAAATCTGAATTTTGGCAAATCCAAATCCAAGAATCAGATAGGTACAAAACAGCGTTTAATGTACCTTTCGGGCAATATGAATGGAATGTGATGCCATTCGGACTGAAGAATACCCCTTCAGAATTTCAAAAAATCATGAATGATATTTTTAATCCCTATTCAAAAAATTCCATTGTCTACATATATGATGTTTTAATCTTCTCCCAAAACATTGACCAACATTTCAAACATCTCCAGACTTCAAATCAAAAATTAATCTTTTCCAAACTCGAACTCGATTCCTTGGTCACAATATATATCAAGGTACAATCATTCCAATAGAAAGGCCAATAGAGTTTGCTAGCAAATTTCCCAACCAAATCTTAAACAAAACCCAGTTACAAAGATTTCTAGGTTGTCTAAATTATGTAGGAGAATTTGTCCCCTATTTAAACAATATTGTCAAGCCATTACATGATAGGCTGAAGAAAAATTTTCCTCTTTGGTCTGACCTCCATACACAAACAGTTAAAGAAATCAAACTCAAAGTCCAATCCATAAAATGTATGTATCTTCCTATTCCACAGGCATTTAAAATTGTCGAAACTGATGCATCAGACATAGGTTATGGTGGCATCCTCAAACAAAGAGTCCATGGCCAAGATCATGTCATTGCATATACATCAAAACATTGGAATCCTGCACAATTAAAATATTCAACTTTTAAAAAGGAAGTTTTAGCAATTGTTTTGTGCATTTCCAAGTTTCAATCGGATTTATTAAACCAAAAATTTTTAATCAGGGTTGATTGTAAATTAGCCAAAGATATTTTACAAAAAGATGTTAAAAACCTTGCCTGAAAACAAATTTTTGCAAGATGGCAAGCAATTCTAAGTGTCTTTGATTTTGACATAGAATATATCAAGGGCACCTCAAACTCGTTACCTGACTACCTTACCCGTGAATTCTTACAAAAAAGTGGTAATGCCTCCTAAGGCATCAGGAATCTCCCTAAGGGGAGGACGAAGCACAGGCAAAGGACCCAGACAGGCTCTTCCAGAGCCAACCACTAATAAATCATCAACCTCTTCTGGGTCATCAACCCAGGCTGGGTCATCCACCCAGAAAACCAATTTAGAAGGGCCATCAACCCAGATTACCTCAATCAAACCTGAGTCATCCACTCAGGAACCTCCCAAATCGGCAACCGCCAAACAAACATCGGTCGACTATGCATGGACAATTGAAACCCTTCAGGCCCTTCAAGACATGGGTCTAACCAAATTTCCAAAAATAATCAAAAAATCTTGGGCAGACATTGCCTCAGAATCTGATGATGATTCTGAATCAAATTTACAAACAATGATCCAAAATGCATCAATGACCAAAACAGCTACCAATCCTAAAGGGAAACTACCTTTAGCCAAAGCACAAACACCACCTGCCAAACAAACTAAAAACTATATTTATAAAAATAAATTTTTAACTGTTTTGCAGATGGAACCTGGATTTTGGGACAAAAATCCCTTCAAGGCGTCGGCCAAGGCTTTCCCATCAGGATTTCACTACAAACCAACGATCATCCTGAAGACAAGAACTTTTTATGAATTGATTTTGGTAGATTCAAATTTAGTATCTATCAAACATTTCAAAGACCCAAAAGACCAAACATTAAACACCCACTCCACAATCCAAATACTAAAAGTTATTCAACCAAGACACTTTGGTTCGGACTTGAACAAAGGAAAGAGATTTTCAGTTCCATTTGATCCGGTAGGTTATACCTATTGAGATTATGTTGATGCTTGGACTAAGGTGTTTTGGCACCAAAATACCCGCTTCAAGCATTCATGGCTGATATATTTCAAGACCAATACAATTTACAATTTTCCAAATTGGATTTTACAATGGTGGGACTTCTTTGGACCAATACCAGAGATATTCCCAGAAACAGTCCAACAAGGATTTGCTCAATTTGAGAGACAATACAATTCGCAGGAATCACGAATTCCAGTAGATCTTAAGTACTTCTCAAGCTTTGCACTGTCATGGATCTTCTCATGGCAATATCGTTACAGCAAGACTGAAAAGACAAGCCAATATCCATCACTACAAAGACACGCATTTGTAAAATGGTGGACATAATTTGACTCATCCAAAGCAGATCCAGAACAAGTAAAACTCTGGTTCCAATCCCATCCAGAATTCCTCAAAGCAGCTGATCCAGAAACTTCCGTGTTTTTGTACCAAAAGTCTCATCTGGCAGCATTTTTAGCAGGATCGAAATCAAAGGAGATCCTAACTAAAAATCTAAAGGAAGTCTTGCAAATGTTACAGCAGGAAGATGAAGGTTCATCCTCAAAGAAGGAAGAAACAAGTTCTGCTGAAGAAGAAGAAGAAGACCCCTTTTACCAAAACGAGGATGATTGTTTTGGTATCTGTTTAGATTAAATTTAATTTCGGTCACAAAACCGTCTGTTTGTAATTAATGTGTAATTAATTTTGGGCAATACTACCTGTCCTATAGCCATTAAAGTCCTGGTCAAAACTACTTGTCTTATAACAAACAGTCAAATAGTTCCGGTCAAAACTACTGGCAACTACCGGTCTCAGATTTTTAGCTATATAAGGAGTCCTCAACTATGTTGTGAGGCACCCTTTCATTTGGCCATTTTTCAGGTTTCAGAAGAGAGGTGCTCTGAAAGAAAACTTTTGTAAGTGCTTCTTTCAAGTTTCAATAAATTTCTATTTTTCATCCCTCTTCTCTCTCTTTACCGATCCTGTGCGGCTCTGTCGCCGCTTCGGTTTTTTTGTTTATGAAAACCTGGGATTTGTAAGTTGGTCTCCGGTGTGCCCTTGATATCTGTTTTACAAGTTTATATTTTCATTTTCATTTATCATATTGCATTCTTACTTCCTATCTGTCCGTATATATATATATATATATATATATATATATATATATATATATATATATATATATATATATATATATATATATATATATACCTCAAATATGAAAGAATTCCTTAAATAAATCTTATGTGCTTCCATTCGAGACAACACTTACATAATATGAATAAAATGAAAATAGTTACTAACAAATAAAGAATTCAAATAAATTTAAATAAAAAATACAATAATGCTCAAACTAATATAGATGTTAACTTTAAAACAAAAAAAAAACTAATACAGAGGTTTATTCTTTGCCTTCAGGACATAGAGTTGTATCTCTCGCTTATTTAGGGGTTGCAGCGACCTTACATTCCATTTGACATATTGTGCCAAATTTCGTAATAAAGATTAATAATTAATTGAAGAAACAACAAATTTCATGAAATAAAAGACTTTCATTTTTTTTAAATGGTAACTTAATTTTTTTATATCATAAAGCTAAAGAATTTTATTTTATTTTGGAAAATAAATAGTTGTATTGATTAATTAAAAAACTAATTAACAATTTTATAGATGAATAAATAGATAGATAATCAAAATATAAGAGTTCAAATCTTAAACTGTATTTTACTGGTTTTTAATCCCTTTTTCCATGGCTTCTCTCCTATACAATTCATTGTTAAGTCCGGGTATATTTGTCGTACTTTTTATACTTTCAAGGACTAAATTTTTTGTTTTCATCGTTTTCATCTTCCAGGGACGCATTTGTCAGTGGAGTGGGAAGACGAAAAGTCAAAAAAATATTATGACAAATTTGCCCTTATGCTGACAATCCACGTTGGCAATCATTTTTGTGACAAATTTGTCCCTCCGTGTCACGTAGGCTATTTTATTAACGGTGATGAACGGAAGTTAACGACAAGACATATTTGTTGCACTTTTTATACTTTCAATGACTAAATTTTGTATTTATCTTTCAATGACGCATTTTTCAGCGAATTACATATTAAGAGACAAAAGTGGCTATTTACCCATAATTTAATGACAGAGGAAAGACGAAGATGTTTCAAAATTTAATGTTGATAAAGATGAAAGATGAGAGAGAAATGATTATTTTAAAATAAAATATAAATTATTATAATATTCTTTTAATGACACAAATGAGTTGCTAATACACTCATACTGTATGTGTGTGCATTAGTGTGTGTGTGTCTATATATATATAGGATATTTAGTATTGAAATATTTTATTAAATATTAAATTGAATAAATTAAAAAATATTTTTTCAAAATTTTTAAAAATGAGTTTAATTGTTATATACTATGACTATATTTGACAAAACTAGTTTAAAAGTTAGCTGAAAGCTAAAAAAATTACCTTGTTAAATTATATGTATGTGGTAAAATTATCTGTTGAAGTAGCTGAAAAGCTTAAATCACAAAAAAAATAATATCATTATTTATTTAAAAAAAGTAACAAGGAAATTAATAAATATATTGAGGATAAATGTGGAAGAAAATATAAAAAGTTAGAAGCTAACATTTTGAAAAAATGCTACTTCAAGTAACATTTTTAAAAGCACAAAGTTACTAAAAAAACTTGTTTATCGAACAACCAAATTAGTTTTTTAGCTAATAAAAAAAGTTAAAAATTAGCTGAAATGTTTTACTAAATATAGTCATAATTTCTAACTAGCTTCTAGTGTGTTTACTAACCGAAAAACTTATTTGGTTGTTTGGTAAGCAAGATTTTTTTATTAGCTTCTATCGCTTCTTGAAACGCTACTTAAAGTCGTATTTTTTTAAAACTTTAAGGGGTGTTTGGTTTGGTTGTTTTCTATTTTCATTTTCACTGAAAACAGAAAACGGTGATGAAAATCTATTTGGTTGGATTTCTGAAAACATTTTCAGTGAAAATGAAAACAGGAAACAACCAGCAAATGAAAACAATAAATTCTCATTTCCAGTGTTTTCAGTTGAGAACAGAAACCTCATTTCGGGTAAAATGAAATTGCGGTGACAATGAATGTAATTTTAAGCAAATCTAAAAATACAAAAAGACAAGAAGTCAATATATCATAAGTTTTCAGTATTTTTATTTCATGAAAACAGAAAACAAGAAGTCAAACCAAACATGTTTTCATAATTCTAATCTTTTGAAAATGAAAACAGTTTTCCGAAAATGAAAACAGGAAATGAAAACAGAAAATGAAAATGCAAACCAAACACACCCTAGTTTCTACCTTCTAAATTTTATATTTTCTTCTATTTTTATTCTCGATATATTTATTAATCTTCTTATGACATTTTTGAAATAAATAATGATATTATTACTTTTTTTCATTTACACTTTCGAGTTACTTCAACATTTAATTTTATTGAATATTTCTAATTTAATAAGCTATTTTTTCAACTTTCAACTACTAGTTAGCTTTCCAGCATCCAAATAGCTTTTTAGCTAGTTTTGCATAACATGGCCTATGTAAAGTTTTCTAAATTGTCAACCAATCATAATAAGATGAGGCATTTTGTGATTGATTGATGGTATAAAAAATCTTAATGCCATTATTGTATACTAATTAAATTCTTAAAAATTATAAATAAGTTAAACCAGGCAAGCTTCAACTTCAATTTTTTAAACAAATCAAGCTTAAGCTTTAAATTAGGCTTGTTTAAATAAATGAGTCAAGCTTAAGCTATCTATTTTTTCACAATTAGAGCCTAAATTTCTAATACTCCATTCGGTTTGACTTATTTACACCCCTACTTCCTCTATTCCAAAATAAGTGTCATATTTAGCTTTTCAATGTAATACTAATTAGTTTTTCCACTAATACCCCTAATAAGATCATTTTAATTTTTCAATAATGTAATATTAATATTAAAGTTACTTCTTGTAAAATTACTACTCTTTATCATCTTTTATAACTATTCTATTTTATATATTTATCACCTATGACGATACTTATTTTGAAGCCGAGGAAATAATGTCTTAACAACAAATAAACGCTTTATTTTACAATTTATACTAATGTAACAATAAGTTCTTAGGAAGAAAAACATGTCATAATAATGAATGAAATTAACCCGGACTAGTTGGAAGAAAATCTTAGTGTGTAGTTTTCTAATCATATTTATTCTTTTGACAAGTTTACTCCTAACTTATAGGGGAGAAAATCTTTTGATGGGACCCATGTAATATATCTTTCATCCTAATTCCTTATTTTTAATATTTAAAATAATTTTTAAGGATATTTTTATTTTTATAAAAAAAAATCCATTCTTACAAAATTATTATTTTTTAGTCCTTATAAATTATATTTAATTTTTTTCTTATAGCGCTTTAAAAAGTGATTTTTTTTATTATTCAAAGAATTTCAAAAACACATACTACTTTTGCCCTTAAATATAAGACTTTTTAAAAAATTTAGTCCATCTAATTCACATCATTTAAGAAAGTGGGTTAATATAGTTAGTAGCATTAATTAAATTTGTTAACAATTTGTGTTATTTTGTCAAAATTATCCTTCAAGTTATTGAGATTCATAAACTCTCTTTTTCCACTTAATTATTTTCCCACATAATTAATTAATGTATGCTAGTCTTTTATTGAATTCTTATAAGAGAGATAATGTATTTATCTTCTTAATAAATAACCTTTTTTATAAAGTAACTACTGGTATTTGGGTCAAAAAATAATTAATGTAAAAGACAACTTAAAAAGAATCTTATAAAAAGAGGCAAATAAAATTAAAAAAAATAGTTTTATATTTAAGGACAAAAGGTGATAGTTTGTAACATTTGAAGTCAAAGAACAATATTGAAAATATCAATCACATCATAAAATAAGAATTTAATTTTTTTTACCTCTATAGAAACAAAAGGAGAACTTTGTGAAGAAGGAGGAGAAAAGAATGAGCTTAGGGTTCAAGGGGAAGTTTCCTCCGCTCCAACAACAAACTTATGATAAAACCCCAAAACAACCACAAATAGAATTAAAAACCTAAAAATAATTTTATTTCATGAGCTCACATGAGTATTTTATGAGAAAAACAAAAATAAAATTTAAGAGAGGAAGAAGAGGTACTTACCACTCAAAGTAATAACCAAATCTTAAAGTGTATTCCTATGCTCCTAGCTTCAATCCGTGGAATCAACATCCATCTTTCTCCTCCATTTGAAGTCCTAAAGCTAGACAACCTTAAAACATGAAAATACCAAAAGCGTAATTGGTTACAAAAAGAAATAAAAACAATTCAGATGTAAGGTAAATAAGTCTTAAATGTAAGAATATGTAATATTTCCTGAATAAAATGTTATGAATGAATGATGTAAAATGCAACGCATCAATACCAAATGTAACAAAGTTAAGTTTTACATTTCCAAGATATGACAAAAAAACGATTTTTTTTTCATCTAAACTGAATGACACAAATAAGAAAATGAGACAATTAAGCATAAAAATATCAATATAGCCTTCCCTTGGAACCTAAAAGCATTATAGTTCTAGCATACTTCAATCCACTAATTAAAAAGTTTTAGATCAACAAGCTATCAATGTTGCATTAAAAAAACATAGCACTTTTGCTCAAATCATTCAACATTGACCTTCAACCCATATACAAAACTTGAAGAATATATTTTCTCTACAAAAAAAAAAAACAAACTATCTTCTCTTCTAGTGGTCAAAACAACTTCACAAACAATGCAAACACAAATGAGCAATAGTGGTCAAAACAACTTCACAAACAAATTGCTCGAGCAATATTTTGAACACAAATGAGCAATACCCTTGTTTAAACCCTCTAAAAGACCAAATAATTTTATCAGTTTATTTTTAAAAAAATGCAAACACACTAGATAAACAGGATTTCATGTGCATGATTATTAATTATTATTTAAAAAAAGGGTTTCTTTCTTGTGCTAATTAATGACTAATGCACATCCATGGTTTCCAAATCCCAAATCACATCCCAACCATGGCGACATGCTAAAATATACTTTAAGATAGAAAAATTATACGCAAGGTGCCGAGACTACGGTTGAAGTTCTGTTTGATGGTCATGTGTTTCTCTTTCTCATCTTTGTTCCTTTCTCCTTTACGGTACCTTCTTTCTCCTTCCTCTCGCTATGAATCTCTCCTTCTCTTTCCGAGTTTCTCTTTCTCTCTTTCTTTTATTTTTTTTAATTTAGATTTTCTTTTATTTTTTATAACAGTAATGACTTAGCAAAAAAAATTAATAAAAAAAAAGGATGTTGGAGGGGTGTTAGCAGTGTGCGGATGTATTTATGTATCTTTTTCCTTATCATTTGTACATGTGCAAAAATAAGAAATAGTTAATTATAATGTTATTATTTTTTATACATATTTACGATATCATTAGATGCAAATAATTAAAGTCAATATAGTTATATGATTCAAAGGTTTAAATTGGTAAGATTCTATGTAAAATTAGGTTTTATAGCTAAGAATATAAGATCTACTGTAAAAAAAAATACTTGGATCACATTGATTTGGAAGAAGGAAAATTAAAATAAATAGGTTGCTTTGGTATGCATTGAATGGGGTCAGCACAGACCACCAGCGATCGAACTTGAGAATGACAAATATATAGAACCATAACAAAGCAATACAAATATTATCAGCAATAATAAAAAGGATAAAAAAAAATATGCAACATCCTTACAAGCATTCTATTACGTTACGTTATATTGTATCGTTTTATGTACTGCACAGCGGGTTCTAATTTTGTTTTCATTTTAACTTCACAAAATCAGTCCAAAAAAATTAATCAAATGAGTACTATTCCCTGCAACCGTTATTGCAACTCAATTGTTTGGGCTTTTTTTTTTTGTCTTTATTTCCCATGGATATTCACACGGTCATGCACTAAATGTGATGTAAACACCTCTTCTAAGGGGATTCAAATCTAGGTTTGTTACCTTGTGGAGGATTTAATTGTTCAGTTAGATGCAGCTGTATGCCAAGTCAATAAGAAGTTCAAATTTTGAACGAAGAAAATGTTGAGAGAGCTATCTATGTAAGACTGTCAATGAAATAATCTTAGCAACAAATTATATAAAATTATCTTGACAACAAATAACCTTAATAAAAATGTTTCTGCTGATTTGATTTATTAATTCATAGAGAAACGAAGTAGAGAGAGCATATGAAAAGCCAAATATTTAAGCTGATTTAATTAGTAGCTAGGATTGTAAATTGAAAAATAAATAAATAAATATAGTTCCATGGACAACATAATGAAATAGCATGCATGTGAAATTAGGAATCAACACTGCTGCTTACTATAGCTAATACACACACAGTGCATGAAGTTGAAAAAGAAAATATATGAAACTCTTTAGTAGAGTAGAGAAAGAGAATCTGGGAATTGGAATGCGTATCTGCTTTTCTTCTGAGCTTTTGAAAAAGGGAATGCACGTAGCATAAAAACAGTACCTCATTGAGAAGCAAAAGGGTATCCCTATATAGTTCTGAAAGTTAACATTAGCAATCCTTGGAGGTTTTGGGGCATATAGTGCGTTGAAGATCTCAGATTCCTCTCTCTTCGGTTAAGATTCTTGGTTACTGATGCTGAGGTCTCTACATTATAACGGGAGAAATTGAAGTCATGCAGTTGTTGGATTATCTGATACTATGGGAGTGCTACTTGAGTTGAGGGCGTCTCACAATATAATGCTCCAAATCAAGGAAACAGGCGTATGAAAAGTATCTGCATAAAACAACAATAAGTTTTTGAGAAATTAAATTTATACAATTTTTTTTATACAAGAAAGAGAGAGATGGGAAGCAAAGAGAGCAAATCATGTAATAAGAAAATTGATGTAATAGAAAATGCAAAAAAAAAAATAGTGTTTGGAAAAGTATAATAAAAGAATATGACCTAATTAATATAACTTGTGTAATGTCTTGGGAGAGCCTTGTACGATCTCAATAGCTCTAACATGTTTCATGTTAAAAGGAAAAAAAAAAAAAAAAAAACTCGTAAGGACGAACATTAGTTTTTTTGGAACAAACCTCGATCACTTTTAAGAAAATATGTCAATTTAGTAGTTCTAGCTTTAAGACAATACTAGTTTTCTCGACCATAAAAAATATTAAATTGTAATTGTTCTTTTCGTACTTTTTTTTATAGATTCTTCTTTTCGTACTTAAAATAACTGTAAGAACTAATTAAGTTGGTATAATTTTTGTTATTGTTAGTTTAAATTAATAATAATTCTTTTATGAATAAGTGACTTGATCATATTTAATAATTGAATAATTCGATTTATGTAAAAAAATTAAATGAATAAATTATCATCACTTTCTATAATATTTAAAGATTAAACTTAAATTAAGGTCTCAGTATCAATGATTAAAGTGATATCACTTATATCTTCAAACAAAGGATTTATTCTTATAATCTTATTTTATGTTGCAACATTTTTCATCAGTAGAGGTTAATAAGCTTCATTGCAGTGACAAATTAGATTTTGTGTAGTATCGAAAGATTTGGATAGACACATGTTATATTGTGTTGGGGTATACACCAAATGCAAATTCTATTTGGATAGGCACATCAATTAAGTCAAATTCTGTTAGCGTATACACCAAAAAAAAAAATCTATTGCGAAAATTTGCTGCAGTTAGTAGCGTAATAAACATCATAAAATAAATTAAAAAATATCAAGGTTCAACTTAAATCCTGAGTCTGATTGACCTATATATATTGCTTTCAGGAAAACTTGAGCAGTTCACGAACAAATACATTGCATAATTTTCTCATGATATATCATACGTTTTAAGATAAAATTTATTTTGTAAAAAAGGATAAGATTTATAGTCAACCACCTTTCAAAAGAAAAATTATAGACACATGTCTCAGTATTAATTAGTAGATTAATTAAAATTTCCACCGCTGCAGATGCCATGCTCGTGCAGTCGTGCCCTTTATGAGATTGCAATTAATTTCCCTTTTCTCTCTTCCATTACCAAAAAGAAAAAGAGAAGTAATTAATAATTTTATTCAATTTTAAAACAGATGGCCGTTGTTAAAACAAATTATACAATATTATAAAACGGCAACAAGTTTTACTGGATAGATTATTGTATTATTATGGAATATAAACATTATTTGATCAATTCATAAAAAAACCAACAAAAAAAAAAACATTACTCTCATATGTAGCAATAAGTTCCACCACTTGAGATATTAGCATTATTTGAATATGTCATAGTTAATTTTTTAAAATTAATATGGAACAACCAAAAAATCAATTTACCCCCCAAAACATTAAAGACATTTTGGGGGTTAGAATTACCTTAAAACAAATGATTACATCTCCAATAACCAAAATCCAAATCGAGGCCTAGTCAGGTTATAGACAAAGCATTGGGTTACGAGCCTCCTTTTTTTTTTGCATCACTTACTTTCATTATCTCTTATCTTCTCCACCGTATAGCAACATGCTGAGATGTTTTTCCCTTTGCTTTTTTGACTTTTGCGGCAAACTCGGTGATAATGGATCTTTACAAACTGTATTGAAAAGGGAGAAAGCACAAATCTCTCAGACTTGGTAATTGAAATGGGATAAATTTGATTGATTCTTTCAATATAATCCCTCTGGGATAATATATAATGATCTTATATGTGTTTGTTGAGTAACAATCATTAGCTTCTAATAATTTCTGTCTCTACCCGATGGGATTTGAGCTTTGTAGGGTTCAAAGTGCTTCCGTTTTGGACTTCTTACCCAGCTTTGCTAGCTAGGTTTCACTTGAAAAACTTCACCTCCACAGATTTTGAGCACAGATCGACCTTCATTCTTCCCTTCTATTCTTTTTGTCCATTTTGTGTACCGTTAATTGAATATTGATCATTACACATCTTTCTTATGCCTAGCATTTTGTTTATTTTATAATTTTTAATTGGCAAATGTTTGTTTCATGTATTATTTTAAAAAATAACTACATTGATACGCACAATATTTTAATGATGAAATTTAAATGAGCGAAAGTACTAAAAATAATGTATAAAGAATATTTTATGAAGAAAATATAGTTTATTTAAAGAGACATTATATCTTGCTAATCTTAGGAACCAAACATGATAGTTACTCGTTTTTCGTAATCTCTTAGCAGATATTTTTTAAATTAAATAAATTTAAAAATATAAATTAAAAGAAAATATTTCAAATTATAGCAAAACATATTATTTATTTAAATGATAAGGAGAAGAATAAATTTAGAAAGTATAAAGGAACTAAATCGGAAATTTAAATAATTGAGATTTAAAAAATAAAACTAAAACTTAAAGAAAAAATCTTAATTTAAAATAATAAAATAAACATTAAATAATGATGAAATGTACTATAAGAAGAAAATTTATACCACATAATGCATTGTTTATGAAAATAATCAAATTATTTTGTTTTTTTTTTAACGGAACAAATTATTTTGTTATTCATATATAACTGCGGATAATTATTTTTTTTACAGAAATAACTGTGGGTAATTATAGCATTACACTACCGAATTCAATTACAGTTTCTTTTCATCAAAATCTTGTTTTGTGTGTACTTCAAAACAAAAACCCTATGCTTTGGTCCCATCTATTTCCTTATTTATTTTTTCGTAAGTTTGTCCTAACAACAAAGACAAAGTTTGGCCGCGTAAGGCACTCCCAAGTTATAAACCCAAGATAGAAAAAGCTACCCAAGCTATTATGAAACGAACAAGAATTACTATTAAGATTGAATTTGGTACGAACTTATTGTTTTTCTTTTACTTAAAGTGTAATTAAATTTAAAATGTCCTTGATTAATATGTGACAGCTAAAACAAATTATAGCAGACAGTTTTAACAGGCAATGTTAATTCAGTTTTAATAAAATTATTAAAATAAAATGTTAAAGTTTTTCATGTTAATTAAAATTTGGAGAGTTAAATCAAAACATTTAGGGATTGTTTGAGTAAGTTTCTTTTGAAGCATTTCTAAAAAAATAAAATAAGAAGAAAAAAAATTAGATGAATTTTTTCATAAACAAAAATAAATTTTCCATGAGTTAATTTTTAGAAGTTCACCAATATAATTTTTTTTAAAAGATGAGATGACATCTACAAATTAACTAATAAAAAAATTTATTTTATTTTATTTTATTCTTATTTTTTTCTTCTAAAAATACTTATAGAAAAATTTGCACCCAAACACGCCCTTAATATGATGCGAAGCTATAATTTGCACTGCAAACAGATAGAGATCCTATTAGGTAGGATTTGAAAAGCTGTTACTTGTTAATATACTATATTTGTACCTCAAATTCATAATTGTTCGGACTGTAATTTTAGTTGCCTACAGGTATCTTGAATGGGTACTTATATATCTAGATCTAGACCATCATGTTTTGATTAAATGAAATATAATATCATTTCAATGTCTTTCTTTATAAATTAGTAAAACAAAAATGTTATCTTAATACTAGAACTATTTATGCAAAGTTAGTAAAACAAAAAAATTACTAAAAGGTACATTATCTAACTCATTTCTTAATATCTATAACTGTCATTATTCAGATACCATATAATTCAACTAAATCGAGCTAAATAGCATTACTGTGAACAACAAAGTTATTACTCTAAATTTTTATTGCGGTTGCATTTTCAAGTACTCAAACTCCAAGACCTTCAACTAAGTCAAAAGAATTCCTGTTAACCAACTTATATGCTCAATGGTACTAGCATCTAACCCAATTTACAAATATCTTTTTCTACATTTTAGTTATAAACATAACAAATATATACTTTGTGAAATAATTACTGAAGTCTAGATTTAGTCTTATTTAATGAGTAGAAAAACCTCTATCGATTATGAGTAATTTTTATAAATATTCATTGGATTTGGATTTAATTATTATCCATTCAAATAAACACTTTGAATAAGAAAAACAATAATACTTTTAGTACATCATTTTTATTATACCGCTTCTTTGTTGACTAATGAAACAAGAAAAATACACATTTTAGCAGATACACTATCTTTTATTTCCCAAGAAAAGAAGTACAAGAATCACTCCTTTTGACTTCTAAGAGTTTAACTTTAGAGTCTATTATACTCAAAATTCAAGATTAAGTTTATCTTATCTATGCCTCACGCTCCAAATACATGCAAAAGTTGACTTAATTTGGTCGTCGACAAACGAATAATGCCAAACCAAGAATGCCATGATAGTAAATCTTCTTTTTAAGTATTTACACTTTTACAAGTTCAAGAGCCTCACTTGGATATATGTTAGACTGAAACCGCCATTCCCTTCCCTCACAACCTTTCCCTTTTCATAAAAATATATGTTCATGTTATATGATGTAATCCATTCATAGATATGAAACTCTGGACTTAAACTTTAAGAAACAAGGGATCCACTATAACAATGACAAATTGAAGTAAAACTTCGAGGCAGCTGATGAATAATTACTCATAATAGTAACACGTATGGAAAAGGGAACATAGAGCTAAGCACCTTTCTCTATACCAAATAATCTCTACATCAAGGAAAGGCATACCAAGCTTCAAATGATGGTGCTAGTTGCAATAATATACCTCTCGTTTTAAGTCAATCAATAGCTTTAACACAAAGAATGTGCAAATTTTTACTTTTATAAAAAACAAAGGCCTAGACCAACCCTATTTGCATTCTTATTTCTATTTAGTCTTGTCGTTAATCCTGCTCTTTTTTATGCAGATGTATTAACGTGTCCATAAACTTCCTTAACCATTAGTCACCGTGTATATCATTGAAAATATTTCAACTTCTTTGAACAGTTTCAATAACAAAACAATCTCTAAAATATCAGTTGACAGCACTGCAGAAAAAGGGTATACAGAAGAAGTGGCTCTGTACAATTCTTAACAACGGAAATATTAAAAGTTTCAAATTTTCCTATTACACCAGCATGGAACGGACATAGGTGTATCTATACAACACAAAGGTAATGTAACGTTTCATTGGGACCATGGTCTGTAGTGACTCACATGTAATAAAGTTAGAGTAATTGATATCAAGGAAAAGAAAAAGCTATCGTGTTGTACTCTCACTACATCTTATGACAAGCAGCAAAACCAGGTGGCACGAGCCCACCTTGCTACCACTTTTGCAGGAATTCATAACATGCCAAAAATTCAAGTTAAAATGCTCCCAAATTATAAGCCCCCCAACCCTCTCAACACCACCAATCAGCCACCCTTTTGCAGCATAAAGACAGAAAAAGAAAAACACGCCGTGTCCAAAGGCATACAAAGCACCAATTCCACTGGCGCCATATATCTATCAATCAAGCCTTTTTTCAGGCAACAAACGAAAACACCACAACACCATGAACAAAACCAATGCCATGATCAACATAAATATAACAATATCATCATGTATGTTTAAAAATTAAAATCCTTGTTTATTATTAGGAGTAACTGAAGAAAGAACCATGCTATTGACTGTAAAAAGAAAAAAGATATGCAGGTTCTTTTAACCAACTCCAACCAATTAACCAAGTAAACCAACCATCAAGAATACATAGGTTAACTAACTAATTAACATCATGAAACCATAGAACACCTTCAATTTTTCAATACAATCGAAGTACGTTTCTGGCGATAGAATGTGCCTGGTTCGACCTTCCTTTCCCGGACCCGTTTCTCCTGCCACCCAAGTAGAGCCTCAAGAGACCATTGTTATCGATGCTGTTCGGCGAGGAATACCTGGCACTACGGTTCCTCTCCAACCCAACAAACTCATCCCTCCCCTTCCTTCCACCAAGCCCAAGTCCAAGTTCATTCCCTTGCACATCACTCTTCCTCATACTCACATTCCCAAACCCTCCACCACCACCACCTATCATACTCTGCCCATTCCTCCAACTCACACTGCTATTACTCCTCATCAACTTAGGATTAAAACCACCACCCCTAACATCCCCATTCTTCTCCCCTCCTCCTCCTCCTCTATACTCCTGCCACGACTCCGAATACGACCTCTCCACCCCATTCCCATTCCCGTTCCCTCCACCCTCCTCCTCCTTACTTCCCCTCCGGTGTATCAATCCCCATATACTCCACGCCCTCCACCGGCTCGATGACTTCTTAGAACTCCCCTTCTCATCATCCCTCAACAAATTTGAATTCGAATTCGAATTCAAATTGGAGTCCCTCAAAGGATTATTATTAATATTATTATGCACATAATCAGCAGAAGCAGCAGGAGTAACCCTCGCATTAGCATTAGCATTAGCATTAGCACTAGCATTTGCAACAGCCTTCAACTCATCCATTTCAGCAACAACAGCAGCAGCAGTTCTCCTAATAGAACTAGACCGATCAAGACTCTTCCTTCTGCGCGAAGAGTCGGAATAATACTCCTTCGTCTGAGCAGAACCACCAGGGAGATTAGGATTAGGATTAAGATTGAGATTGAGAATGAGAGTGTCCTCATATTCCGGCTCCTCCACGGGGATAAGAGAATCGGTTCTGAGAACCTGAACCGGCGCAGGCGCGTCTTCAATCATAGTAGGCATCCTCGGAGGAACCGCCGCGAACGATGATGTCGTCCTTGCCATCAAATAACCGTCCCAGGAAGCACGCGGCTCTTCAAAATCGAACGACATTCGGGCAGCGTCGAGCGAGAACCGCGGATCGGTGTCGCAGGAGCGGCGCCCGAAGCCGTAGTCGGCGATCTCCGACTGCGTCTCGCGGAATTGCCGCGAGATCGGTTTCTCGACAGGTAAGAGGGTTCCGGAGCCCACAACGACGCCGTTTCGCTCGCGCTTTTTGTTCTTCTGCTTCTGCCTCCACTTCTGGAGCTTCTTGCTGAAGACCGAAGCTGCGGACCAGAAGCTGCCCTTCAAGTCGCGGCCGCCGGAGGGTTTCTTTGTTTGGGAGGAATCCAGATCCATGTGGTCCTTCGTCGCCTTCAGTGTGTCTTCTTCTGCAGCTGCCACGTCAGCTTCGGGTTCGAGTACTATCTCCGGTTCCTCTTCTACGATTTCTGAAACCGAAACTCTGTTTTCGGTGAAGGTATTATTGGTTGCTTCTGGTTGTGGTTGTAGTGAGTCTGGAACGCTGGTGTCTGGAACCCTAGTGTTGTTGTTGCTGTCGTTCACGTTGTGAACGACAATGTTGTTGTTTTCTTCTTCTTCTTCTTCTTCTTCTTCGGACTCGAGGACGGGTTTCTGAACGACGGAAGATGAAGGGAGGTTGTGGCGGGTTTCGACCTCGACGGCGACGGCGGCTTCTTGGTTGAAGAGGGAGAAGAGTGTGCTGCGGCCGCGGACGTCGCAGGATTTTCTCTGTGGTTCGAAGAAACCGGAGAGGGCTTCGTTTTTGGAGGCGGAGAAGGATTTTGTGCGGCGGAGCTCCGGGAGGAAGGAGGAGGGGGGAGGGCGGTTGCGGGCTGCAATGGAGGGGCGGAAGATGGCCTTAAGGGCTGCGGCGGCAGTGGAGGAAGTTGGCGGCTTGCGGGCAGCGGAGGAGGTGGAGGAGGAGTTGGGATCGAGCACGGCGAGGCGCTCGCAGAGGCATGAAGGGCAGAAGCCGGTGAAGTTCTCTTGAGGGTGGCGGTCGCAGGAGGTGGAGGGGCGGTGGGGCTGGAGCTGCGGCGGAGGCAACGGCGGTGGCGGCAACGACGGTGGAGGTTGGGTGGTGGGATTCATGAATGAAAGTATAAGATTTTAGTTAAGAATGTGGTCATGTTACACTCAAATTAACAAGAATAAGAAAAACAACAAGGTAGAGGGTTTCTTGGTCAGTGACTCTGAGAGTGAAAAAATGGAGTGTGGAGACACAGAGAGTAGTGTTTTGTGTGTGTGACAGAGAAAGGAGCGAAGGGAAAGAGTGAGAGAGAGAAGGGACCTGTTTGGTTCCAACGGACACAGAGAAAGTGAAGTGAGAGAAAGAGAGAGGGAGTGAGGGAAATATAAAATGGAAAAAGAAAAACGTATACTGCTGGGTGTTAATTAATACAAGGATTATTTTATTCCTTATTATATTACTGTCATTATTATAGGAATAAACTTATTATAATAGTATAATTTAGTTTAAGTCAAATATGTTAATTATGTTACCAAAAAAATTATACATTATTAGTATTTGTGAGTTACTTATTTCTTATAAATATTAATTTTATAGTAGTTGTTTTAAATATTATTATCATTATTATAGAAATAAAAATATAATATAAATTTAAGTTAAATTTATAGATTTACATTGTTGATTATGAGACATGAATTATTATGTAATGAAAAATATTTTTATTTATAATGCTTAGTTTAAAACCTATGTTTCAAATAGTTTTTATTTTATCAAGAGTGTAAAATATTCATAATAATATATTGAAATTAAACTCATAATATAATAAAAATATATAAAAAAAATTAACAGTGAAATCTATACAATCACGTCGGTGTTTCATATTTATTAGATTAAAATGCTTTTTTTTGACAAAAAAATATTATTTAAATAAAAATATGCAGTATTTTAAAGTTAATTAAATTAATTTGAAAAAAGTGTTCAAATTAATTTTGACTAGAAACTTTTCACTAAAATAAATGTATGAAACTAAAAGAGTTTCTTTTACGTAGTTTTAGAGAATTTACAGTTATTTTCTTGGGTGATTTTTCTTCCCATGTATATGAATATTTAGTGTTTTTCCTGATCTGTATCTATTATTAAAGGAACCTCAACATTTATTACTTAAGATATTCTTAAGTATGCCTTATATATTAGTAATTCTTTTTACCCAGTGTTAATGTGTTATTAAATGTATGCCACGTTGAGTGTGAGTTATTAATGTCTTTTAATATGCCACGTTAAGTTTTGTTTTTATTGAAAAATTAAAGAAAATAAATGGCATTTAAAATACATTTTAAATAAATAATTAGTGTTAATTATAAAAGAGTTTCAAATAACTTAAAATATATAATTTAATTAAAAAATAAATTAATTATCATAGCTTTACTTTTATGTTACTCTTTAAGTATTTTAATTCTTCTCCTAAACAAAGTATTTTAATTCTGAGAAACTGCAAATGCTCATCCTATTTTGTGATAGAATGGGATTAAGGACAGAAAAAAAAAATAAAGATAGAGAGAGAAAGTTATAGATATGATATAATATATAATGAGAAATTTAAATATATATATATAAGAAGAAAAATATAATAAAAATGAATTGTAAAAAATGTTAATAAGTATCCTTTAATTTTTATGTGATGTGATGATGGTGTAAAGATTTTTTTCACTTACAACTAATTAAAATATTTTTCAAAATAATTATATAAAATCAATAAGCGTATCATTTACAATAATTTATTATTAAATGGTAGTAAAAAAACTTCACATTATTACTGTATTTAAATTAAATTCATTTTTTAATGTTTAAATGAAGTTTCGAATTTTTTTAATTTAAAAATAATTTCATTTATAAAAACTTTCTTAAAAAGTTCAAAATAAGTTATATATTACTTTAAAAAAAAACTAAAATAACCACACGATGTATTATGAAATTATATACGTACACGTATACTTTGTTGGTGTAATGTATGTATGTTTACTTGATAAAAGTTAATTGTTAATAAATTAGAAATTGTTATACATGATAAAATTGTTGACATTAATTTTCTTAAAAACTATATGAACAATAATTTCTAATTAATCAACAATTAAGTTTTTTTTATATCGACAGTAAATAGAATTTAAACCCAATTAAGATTGACTATTTATACCAATTATATACGTACGTATACTTTTTTGGTGTAATGTATGTATGTTTACTACTTGCTAAAGATGCCTTGCAGTTAGGACATCATATTGTTATATTGGATGATCCTCTTCCTTGTATTGCTGCTGGTTTAGCTTCTGATGTTGTAGGCAATTTGCCTATGTTCTGGTTTGTTTTTTTCTGTTTCCTTGGGCTTTTTCCCTTATGTCAGCAAAAAATGTATGTATATTTACTTTTTTTGTAACGAGTATGTATATTTTACTTGATGAAGCTATTCATGTTCTAACTTCTTTTTTTATATATCAAGCATAGAGGTATTACTTAAACCGGCCAACTGGTTAGATTGTAATTTAGTGGTTGGAATGATTCAGGTCCTTTTTTTTATATTGATTTTGTCAAACTTAAGTTATATATAGATTTTTTGGATGATTTTCTTAGTTTATATTATGATTCAATCAATGAAATTTTAACATATATGATACTATTATGAGACCTAAAAAAAACATGATACTATTATCCTCACTAAGTTAATTACATTAAGTAATTTTATCCTATGAAGTAATTTTTAAAATGATGTTTTTATATAGTAATGTTTTTATATATTGCAGCTCAAGTTTATTCATATAATGTAATAAATACTAAATTTACTTATCATTTAAGGTATTTTTCTTCTTTTTTAAATACCAATTACTTTCCTTTGTATAACTTGTCCTTTGTATGAATATTACTTTAAGTAATTTTGTACATGATTTATGTACCTTTCCGTTGTTAAGAAATTTGAAAGTCGACTTGTAGAAATTATCTTCTTCTTTTTCTCTTATCTACATTTTGAGTGAGAGAAAAGAAGAAGAAAAAAGTCTTTATTTTCTTATTTTTCTCACACTTGTCTCTCTCTCCCTCTCTTTCTTTTTCTCGTATATTTTTAATCTATCTTTCACTTTCCTTTTTCTCTTTTTCTTTTTCCTGTTTCAAGTTCCTTTTTTGTTTTTCGGCTTTCTTTTTCTCCATACGACTCCCAATTAACCCTCCCACATGGTTCTGCTTCTTAAGCAAACAACTGTGCTTCCATCAGTATCCCAAACACAAAGGTACATAAACCAAGCCCCACCTCACACCATACCAAAAATAGTTTTAAAGTGAAACGGAGAATGATGCATTTAATTACTCAAAAGACTTTAATCACATGATCTAGACCATTCAAAAGATTAACTCTAGCGAGATTAAGATGGTTGTCACTAGTATTGGAGTATATGATAAGCTTCTAACAACAAAATCATAGCAAGTACTACTACTTAATTAAACATAAAGACATGATAAATAAACCTCAGTTGAAAAACACATAAGTTATTTTGAATAATATATTTTAACAATTGTGATTTTACTTAAAATTACCTATATATTTTTCAACGGCTTATATAGCCATATAATTCAGATGTTGTTATAGGTCAATTTTCACATATTTTAATTTGATGTTGAGGAATTAATTATGATTTCATAATTAATTTTGAGTTAAAAAAAATTTAGATAACTTTTTAATTAGTTAGATAAAAAAATTTATTTAAGTTTTACTACTGATTTGCTTTTATGATAAAAATGTTTAAATATAAATTATATCATTTCAAAATTAATATAAAATTCATTTCATTTAAAATCATTTTTTATGCTTGTAAAATTAATTTATCTATTTAAAATGTATTTGCAGAAATTTCCATAGCTTTGGTCAAGTGTTTTGTGTTTTGTCAAAGATGTTTTCCCCTGATTGGGTTGAAGAATGGGACATGAGGTGGGGATTGGCTATAGCTTGGCCTGCCTTTTTACATTTGGCAAGACAGAGTACGTAGGAGACCATAAAGACTAGACAAATTAATAAACCAAGTCCCACCCCTAAAAGACAAAAATGATATCCCTCAAAGCATAATGTGAAAGGCCACAACACAAGCTCCTCTCCACTATCCCTCGACTTCAAAAGGAAACATGCTTTATCCATAAAAATAAAACTCTAGTTTCCCTAATGCCAAACTCATCCATTTCAACTTTTGGGAATAGAAATTTTTCTGCCTAATTGGTTTTTTTTCTACTAAGTAGGAGTATTTTTTTAATAAATTGCCAAAATGGATGTAGATCGATTTTGAATTTAGTATGGGACATGAACAAGTTATACTTTAAAATACGATTTTATATCAAGAAGTCATGTTTTAAAATATGGTTTTATTTTTATCACTTTTAAAATAAATTGAAGATGTTATGTTTATAAAATTGACTTTAGTATTTTTTTATTTTTTATTTACTGAAATTATAAGAAGTTGTGTCTTTAAAGACGACTTCAACTTTTTTATTTTTTATATAAAATTTATTGTTCAAAGAACGACTTTGTTTTTAAATATATATATATATATATATATATATATATATATATATAAAGTCCCTAATGGGAATTGTTGTTAATTTAGATTTAAAAAATTTGTACAAAATCATTTTTTTAAAAACAAAGTTCTTTAAAACAACGATTTGTCTATACCCACTTAATTAATAAATTTAAAATTTATCCATTTTGGTAATTTAAAAAAAATCACCTAATTGTTTTCACTAGCATTCTAGCATTAACTCACGTAATCTTTTAGTGTCAAGCCTTCAGGCTTTTTATAACGCCAATAAGCTAGGAATTTAATCATGCATTTTATTACAACATAAATTTGGATACAAAGCTTTCACATTATCACAACTTTTACTCAGCTCACAAATAGAAAGGGAAAAGTGCTTAATTAATTATGCCTATTTAGTTATTAAAAATTTTATTTTGCAATTATACTTTATGTATTCATTTTTCTAATGAAAATATATATTTGCAATTATTATGTTATCATGCATAACATGGAGATGTGTACTATATAGAAATCAAGAAAGAAGAAAAGTCGATTGTGTAGGAAAATTACCTTTGTTTATGTTTGATCTTGTAGAGATTGTTGAACAACACATGTCAGCACCAATAATATGCTATAAATATAAAGATTATTATGACATCTATTTTATTTTAGTAACTACTTAAACTTTAAGTTTTCATATGATGATTGATATGGCTATATATTTTTAACATTTATTGCCAACTTAGTATATAGTAAATATTTAATAACCACATCCAATATAACAACATAGTAATTAATTCCCCTTTCCATAAAAAAATAATTATAATATGGTACTAATGATGTTTGCAACCAATCATAGAGAGGTTTAAAAATAGATTATGGATATCGTTAACATTTCTCTTGAATAAAATCAATTAATTTAATTAAATATTGAAACTATCGTTTTAACTTGACTTGACCTGATTTTTAAATTGAGCACCAAAACTAGTCTAGATATGTTTTTTTCAACTTAATTTTTTCGTAAGCTTGTTAATTATTTAAGAATGGCTTTTAATAATGAAAATTAAGTTAACAAATTTGTCTAAGGTCAAAAAATCTGGTGCAAGCCATTGCCTTAGACAAAACTCGCACTTTCCTTAAGTTTTCTTAACCAAACTTTCTCTTGATGAAGGGTTGTTTGATATATTAGGATTTTATGTCCAAGATTAACACTTGCTTCTAGCAACTTGGGTCCATCCTCACTGTCCAGTGTCTCAAAATGGGGTCTTAGCTCCAAGGTTCCATTTTTAAACTTTAAAGCACGAGTAAATATTAAAAATCAAAGCTTTATAGTTTCAAATCATAAGATAACATAGTAAGACTATATAAGCATTATTTACACACACAAAAAAGTGTCCCCGACCCCCACAACAACGTTGTTTCACCCATGCTTCTTCATCTTTTGTTTCTGCCTCCATTTTTTTGAAGCTTTTTCTTGAAAACCAAAGAAACAAATTGAAATATTCCCTTCAAATCATGGCCATAACTCTTGTTCGCTTGCGAACCCAAATCCATGGTGTCCTTCATTGCCTCTGGTGTCTCCTTTGCCTCCACCTCTAATTCCTCCTCTATGATTTCATTTCCTTTGATTTCTCTTGTTCCTCTATCTTCTTCAACTTCTTGAACGATAGAAGAAGATGAAGCGAGATTAAGCATTTCAACTTCTGGTTCCTCTCTGGGAATTTTGTATTCATCATCTTGGTTGAAGAGAGACAATAAGGTGTTGTGGGTTGGAAAGTTGTTGGATTTTCTTTGCGATTTGAAGGTGCCAAATAAAGACTTTGTGCGGCGAAGCATGAGGAGGAAGGAGGAGGAGGAGCAAGGTCGATTGGGTCCACACATGGCAGTGAAAGGTTGAAAAATAGCTTTGGTGGAAGAAATGATGGAGGAAGTTGCATGGGACTCCACTTGGGTGGAGGTGGAAGAGTTTTCATCATGAACTGTGAGCTCTTCGTAAAGACATTCAGGGCAATAACCGATGAATTGCTCCTCAGGGTGGCGATCACAATAACCGGAGGGATGGTGAGGTTCGAGACCAGGATCCATAAAGTTTAAAATTAAAATAAACAATTTTAAAATAAGTTTTTTTATCAAAAAAATTATTCAATAAATAAAATTTTCTTTTTAAAATAAATAAATAAAATTTATTTTTTAAATAAAAACAGTTTAGATAATCATACTAGAAAAATATAAAACTTAAAATAAGTGTTTTTCTTAACATGGTGTTGTGTTATGGTTTAGAGTGTGGCTATGAAGAAGAAAGTGTGAGGGTGTGAATGTGAGCTAATTACTTTGCGGGAAAGAAAGATGAAAGTCGATTATGGGCATGGCCTTGTCTGTGTGTGTTTGACAGAGAAAGGAGTGATCGATAGAGGGAGAGAAAGGAAATGCTTAATTACTTCCAACAAACTCAGAATGTGTAGTGATTGAAAGAGAAGGGGGTGGAGGAAAATATAAAATTGAAAAGAAAAACGTATTGTAGGGGTATTAATTGATACAAAGATTATTTTATTCTTTTTTATATTGCTGTCTTTATTATAGTAATAAAAAAATAATATATTAGAGTAAAATATATTAATAATCTAAAAAAAGTCATGCATCATTTATTATGGATTACTATGTATTCAAAATATTGTTTTTATAATAATATTTAAAAACTGTGTTTAAAATAATTTCTAATGATTTGATAGAATTAAAATTTTATATTAATAATGTATAAAAATTAAATTTATATAAAATAAATAAATAACTAATAAAATTTACAGAATCAGTGCTTATTTTTCTAAGATTAAGTTCATTTCAATATTATTTAAATTAAAAATTTGCAATGTTTTAAAGTTAAATTAAATTGTTTCTAATAAAATTATCTGTATATATATCATTAAAATCTATTTATATATAATTTTAAATTAATTTTAATTTTAAACATTTTATTGAAATTCATATTGAAACTAGAAGGTTCGATTTTAAGTGATTTTTTAACAGTTTTTTTCATTGGGGGCTTTTGTTCTTCGGATGTATCTGAATATTTTAGTATTTTTTTCTTGTTTGTAACTTTTTATTAAAAGGAAGATCAACATTTATTACAAAAGATATTCTAAGGCATATATATATATATATATATATATATATATATATATATATATATATATATATATATATATATATATATATATATATATATATATATATATACTGTGTTATTAAATGTTTGTAACGTTAAGTATATGAACTATTATTATCTCATTAATTCCTATTGTGTATATATCAATTGGTGGCTATTGTTTTTTTATTACAAAATGAACGACAATAAATGACCTTTAAAATAAATTTAAAAAAAATTAACAATTTTAATAAAGGTGTTTGAAATGAGTTAAAACATGTAGTTATAAGTAAAATTTATTTATATTTAATTGTAATTGTAATAGTAAAATTATCATAACTTTTTTTTAATATTTAAATAGTTAATTTTTTTATGCATTATTAATATAAAAAGTTACACTCACAACGAATTAAAAATAATCATAAATATAATTTTAAAATATTTAATATAAAGGTAAAAAAATTTAGTCTATCAACAATTTTTTTGACTGACTTTAATTCTTCAACTATTGCTCATCATTGTTATTAGTATTTCTCGTCAAGTATCATATGTGGTAACCATGTTGGTATCAACATGATTTGCTAGATGGACTATTAGTTTGTCATGAGAATTAATAAGGTGGTAAAATATGAAACACAAATTCGAAAGGTGACTTGTGAATTTACATGCATGTACTTCATAATGTATTATTTAATTTCAAATTATTCGTGAGAAATAAAAAAGAGTGCCAAAAAAATAAAACAAGTAAGGAATGCAACTTTCCAAATCCTTGATCTTTAAAACCCTTGATCTTTAAACCCTTTCAAACCCCAATCCTTAACCTTACTTCTCAAACAAATGCTAGGTGGCATTTGGTTTGAAACAAAATTTTCTATTTGTATTTTATTTTATGAAAATAGTCTAAAATCTGAACTTCGTCATCTTTGTCGCGAACCATTGTCATCTTTGTCGCGAACCATTGCCACCTGCCATCACCATTCACCAACCCATTCTCTCTCACAACACTGATACCACCTGTTTACAGTGGCATCGTCGCTATAAGCAGTTATACATGGAGCATTTCCCTCTTCTTTTCCTTCACGTCGTCGCATTCCCAAATGTAAGGGGTGGAAAAAAGAGAAAGAAAGGAAGTGGTTCAAATTACAAACCATGTCACAGCGTTTTCATTTTTAGAGAAAATATTGAAAACGTCATTTTTTTTTCAGATTTGGGCTTCTTTTTTAAAATATTTTCAAAATCTTAATCAAACATATTATAACTGCTATTTTCTATTTTCTTGGAAAATGAACATATAAAATGCATGCTCTCATAAAACCTTTTGCTCCACGGGCAACATCATGCATAAAAGGCAAACACAGGGTGGAAATGGAAGAAAGAAAGCAAGGTGACAACTAGGGAGATAGAAGCATCTAAACCAGAGGAGGAGAAGGAAGCTATAGAGTGAGAAGAAGCCATGCAAGGGAGAGGAAGGATCTTTTCTGTTAATGGAGATGGTGGTGGTTCGACAACAATAATTAGTTCATTAGAGAAAAGAGCGAATAGAGGAAGAGGGAAGACAATGATTTCGTGCGTGCAAGACGATTATGGTAGTGGTTTGGTGATGAGGGTTTTGATTCATGGGGTACTCTATTGGAGTGGATGCATGCAAGACAATTATGGTATTGTTTTGGTGATGGGGGTTTTGATTCATTGGATTTTAATTCATGTGTTTGGTGGTTTGTGATTTTGCTTACCTTGAGTTGTAGATTCTGTTATAGATCATGGTTCAATGGGCACTAATTTGTATATTGTGGGTTGTTTACTTTGCTTATCGCACCTCTTTCATCTTTTTTTTTTTCAAATTTTCAAACTCTTCTTTAGAGATTTTGCATCGCCAAAAAAACTGTACCAAGATCTTAGCATCGCACAATAAACTATTTTTAACCAAAAATAGTTTATCACGTAACTATCATGTCAAACTAGTAATCTACATGACAAATTTATTGATTTTAATGTTAATTACCTTAAAATTCAACTGAAACTGATTTTTAATTAGTTAATTATAAAAAAAATTACACAAAAAATATATATCCATTAAATTCTCATCATCTAAGTAAAACTTTAAAAACTCACTTTACCATAAAAGTGACCTAATTTGGAGGATTTGTGAAGTGCCCCAAAGAAAATTATTAATCGATGAGGGAGCATGGCATGAGGTTTCCGAGAGTCCGCGGCTATGTCACGAGAAAAACCCGACCACGCAATAGCAACTGTATTTCTGTCTACACACTCACTGCAACCTTCTGCTCTGTCTTACGTTACAAACACCACCAAACCAAAACTTACCCACCCCTGCCATACTCTGATCCCATGCCATTCACAGACATGTACATGTGATGGGTCCACACCACACACTTCTAATTCAACCATCACAAATTTCCTATGCTATGCTACTACCTATCTTTTTTATTATAATATTTTATTCTCTCTATGTGTGTGCTGGCTCTTCAATTCACTCTTCAGTGATTTGCTCATTTCAGCTTCTACCTTAAATCTATGCACAATGCAACCTCCTTCCATTTGCTTTCAGTTGCGTATCACGGGTTCTCATTAATATCCTCTTCTCTCTCTCTCCGTGTATGCAAGTGTGACCCTCCCTTTTCTACACTCACACGCGTGGCACATTATTTAACCAATGAATATTGATTGAATAAGAAGGTGGCCAGAGAGAGAAAGGACCCTTCGGGGCAGGTTTTGGCATCAGAAAAAAAGGTATGGTATTAAGTGCGTACGTGCATGTTTTGTATACATTTTGTAAGCAGTTCATTCTTATTAATTTTGTGAAATGGTGTATATAATAAATATACTAAATATTAATCCTCTCAAAAAAAATATACTAATATAAGTTTAGAATTGCTAAAATTAGTTTATATTTTGTAATCCAAAATTTAATTATAACCAAAATAATTCCATTAAAGTACTATCGTTTCCACCCATAAAAACCCAAAATCTTTTTTTTTTCTTTTGTTTGCGTGTGATTTATCTCTTCCAAAACTATTTGGTTAATCTGTCCCAAAAAAAATCTATTTGGTTAAAAACCTTAAAATTGATTCGGAAGAAATTCATTAATGTAAAATTGACAAGATTTGTTGGCTTATATTTGTGTTAAGAAAAATCTTGGCAACACTTTCTATCACTCTTTATGATTTACTGGAATTTATTAAATTCATCAATTTTGGTATAGGTCAAATTTTTTATTTAATGATTCTCTCTTGATTTAGAAATAAAATTTTATAAAAATTGATGATTTTTAATAAATTTTAGTCAATTAAAAAAATGTTAGAAATATAGTGTCAAAGAGATAATCACTAGTATTTTTCTTGTCCTAAAAATATTAGGTTGTTTAGAGTGGTGCTTAGTTATAAGTTTTTATAAAATTTTAAAATAACTAGTTTTTGGTTTAAAATTTTTTGTTTTAGTTTCAAAATAAATTTATTTTAAAAGATTTATATTCTATCAAAATTAGTTTAAGAGTGAATTTGTGTGTTACATCTATGACAACCATGTTGGTGGTGCTAGTGTCATTAATGGTGATGCCAATATTGATGACAACCTTAGTGATAATGATTTTGTGGTTGTGGTAGTAGTGATGATAGTGTTGAAGATTATGATGCAATAACAATGTTGGAGAAATGGAGATGTTGGTGTTGATAGCAACAATGATAATAATAATTAACAATAATGCGATAACAATAATGATTATGACACTAATGATAATAGTAATGACATTTATAATGGTAATGATGATCGAGTAATGGTAATAATGATGATGTCAATAATGATGATGATTGTAATGTTGGTATCAATGGTAATGATAAGTTATTATTTTAATGTCAATTTCAATAAAATTCAATAATAATTCAAAAAAATATCATTATAATTATAAAAATTAGATGTATTTTACAATAACCAAACATATATAAGATTGAATTTAATTAAGGTTAAAATAGAATTTTGATTTAATATTTATTAATAAGGGACTAAAATTTTATTTTATTCTTTAATTAAATTATATTAATAGTATAAAAGTTTTTTATATTAATATTATTATAATAAATTCATTAAAATTTAATAATAAATATTTTAAAATCATATCTAGTATAATTTCTAATTAATTAAAATTATTAAGATGTTGTAACGATAGTAGACAAAAAATAAATTCTTTCTGATTTCAAAGCTATTATGATAACATCAATTGTTTGGCAAACTAATTTAAAGGTGGTCTATAAAAAATTTAATGTTTTATAATAATAATAATATCCTTTATTAAAAATATGTGAGAGTGGAAACTGGCCTGACCAAAGACGTAATTGCCAACGTATGCATCTAGTGCGTTGATTAGATTAGACAGTATATATTGATTGGTACGTGTGGAATGGAATGAGGCGTAAAGTGTTCACCTGTCCTCTCTCTCTCCCCTTCCTTGTTATACCCTTTCTTTTTCCACAAAGAATAACAATTTTCACCAAACAAAACGAGTCTGTGATATTTTTTTGTCTTTCTCAAACCATGTCACACCCCAAGGTTGGGGTTTGGTTTGTCTGTCTTTCTTTCTATGCTTAATTATAGCTAATTTGGTTGGTTGATCCGAATAAGATAATTCCTATATCTAAAGTGGATAGAGCATGCATGTGTTGTAGTATTTGGTGGGATAGATATTATAAGTATTATATTTTGGGACAAAAATTCTTCCCTTTAGGCTGTGGCCCCATCTTTACTTTGATCTTTCAAAATTGCCACCACTTCTCTATCATCTATCCTCCACTAAGGAACACAGAGCCATTGTTTTCAACATGTTCACTTTTTCATTGGGGTGCATATTTATGTTTTGTTGCCTCCTTCCCATTTCAAACAATCCTTTCAAACATCAAAGTCTAGCTACGTACCAACGTTACATCTCCAAATATTTGTGTGCAATAATAGACTCGTAGTTTGACTACTTATGTACATGACCATGTGTATTATGAATATAGTTTAGAATTTTTTTTCATCATCATTCATTTATGATATGCACATAATCTCTCATATCACAGGAACTTTTCAATTTCAAATAATAGCTGTCACAGAACATGATAGTAACTGAGTTCTCTTACTTTTAAGAATATGAACCTACTTTTTTATGTGAGAGAAAAATAATTTACTTGATATAAAATGGGTAGATTCCTCGGAATGCTAATGATAACCCTTTTCAAAATAAATTTTGTATATTTATTTCATAATAAATTTTTCGTATATAATTTTAAGGGAAAAATTATCTAATTAATTCTTAAAAAAATGCTCAACGAGAGCGGAAACATGAAACACAACACAAATATTTAACAAATTGCAAATTTGATTTCACTTTTTTTTCATCTATTTGTTCTTCCATCACTATTAGATCGGACAATAATAGGTATGAAGTTTAACTTATATAACTCTAATTAATCATATAAGCAAATTAACACAATATTGAATTTTATACTGCCAATTTTTAAATAATGATGCCATTATTTTAAGGAAAATAATATATTGGCATAAGGAAACAGTATCTTACAGTAAAGTATAGTATGATAATTTTTTCAGAGAATTTGTGCGCATTGGAGGTTGGTGTGCTAATTTTTTATTAATTTGACATGGAAAGTGGTTGATTAGTACTATTCAAGCATGCAAAACAAAGATTACAGGAAGATAACTCTTCGTGATTTGGAGAGCCAAATTTATTAATCTTGTTTTCTGTTTTTTAGTGAGAAACTGAAGATTCGGTAGCAGACTAATGGTTCTGTCCCCTCCAAAGCCTTTATACAGTGAGAATGAGCTTTCCCATACTTCTTTAAGATTTTGTCATTTTCTAATTGAAAAGAACAACTGAAATTCTCAATGTTTCAATATTTTGAGCTTTGCTTAGAAAACTGGAAAATGAACAGGGTGTCAGAACCTTGATAGTTCCAAAACAATGATAAAATTACCGTGGTAACATAGTACTTTATAATGCCATAACATTCACTACATAATTATAATTAATAATGATGTTATGAAACTAGGTTGCAAGGAATCGATTGGTGTCAAAGGTTACTAGTGTTATTTATCATTTCATGTTGATCTTCCATAGCTAGTTTCTTCTTCCTCTTTTTTTAATAATTAAATTTAATCGCCTATACGTACATTGAATTAAAGGTCAGCCGTATTTTATTCAGGCTTAATGTTGGAATGATTTCTTGCCCCAAACTTAAAACCTAACTTGGTTTCAAATTTTTATGTTTTTTCCCCAATAAAAATTATAATTAATTATTAATAAAATTAATGGGCTATAAAATCTATCTGTAGCCAATACTTTATGTTATAAATATAGGTACTCTAGCTATGATCTGAGCATTTATAGCAAGTTGAATTTGGATCTTACGTTAGGCTTAAATCACAGTGACAGCACCTACATAAGTTATCTTTAATGCAATGTTAGAGAATGAAATGCACTCTCTTTTTATTATCAAGGTAAATAATATTTTTATCTTTAAATGGATAAAGTGTTAATAAATTTATTTTTGAAAAAAAATATTTGAATTTTAATCTCTGAAAGTGAAAAAGATATTATAAATTCATTCATCTGTTAACACTTATTATTATGTTTGTTTTATTTTATATTTGTTTTTCTATTTTTTAAATATTTATTGTAATATTATGTTTGTAACAACAAAGAAGAGTAAGATAAAGATTAAATTATATTTTGGGTAAATAATTATTTTCGTCCTTGAATGTATAAAGTGTTGACAAATTCATCTCTAAATATATCATATACACTCTTTCATTAATGATAACAGATGAAAGTTAACAGATCAATAAATTTGTCACATTTTTTTTATTTTTGAGACTAAAATTTAAATTTTCATTTTTCAGAATGAATTTATTATTATTTTACATATTTAAATATGAAAATAATTATTTATCCTTTTATTAATGGTAAACAGTTGTATTTAATTAAGATATTCTTCAGAATATTCACATGGAATAAGTAGAAGAGTATAATGGGGTAGCCTAACAATTGACTCATGGATAGTGTGTTATAAGTGTAAGATAAATTACTAGTCAAAAGTAGCAAGTGTCCTACTTCAGCTAATTAATGGAGGTTTTAGGCTATGAGCCATTGATTGGACCTAAGTATAGCATTTTAGCCGTTCAGGCAATAACAGCACTTTCGACCAATTAGTTCATGTTATACTAATTCTAGTTAACAATTTAAAGGCGTACTGTCATTTTATTTTTTATAGAAAAAACCTCTCATATTAACTGGTGTAATTAGGAAAACTAATACTTGTCTCAAATGTGTTTCCAAAGATCAAAATTTAGCATGAAATAAGGAAAACTTATGAAACTCCTAGTTTCATATTTGAATTTTGTTTTTTTGCTGAATTTCATTTTTGAATAAATGAAGATGGTGTGTGTATATATATATATTATCGGAAAATGTTTTAAATAATGATATATTTGATTTGGTTTTTTGCGAAAAGGATTAGTTATCTTACTTCAAATTTGACTTGTGCATTGTTTTACAATAATTTCGATACAAAATTAAATATAAATTCTAAACTTCCTTTCAACCACTCAATGTGAAAACAAGATTCTATTGCTTTTATATGAAGTAAAACTTCATTTATACCTATTGCTAAAATGAATAAAAAATAACTCTATTTTATATTGCTATTTTAATAAATTAATAATAAAATTAGTACATATTGTTAATTATATATCTACTAAAATTTCAAACAACATTCATAATTTTAAAACCACTTTTAAACAAATAAACATATATATAATAATTTTTTTTTATCTAAACTTATTTTTAATCAAAATCAAATTTCAAAATCAAATGTGCTTAAATTATGTTTATAAACTCTAATCCAAACACATACTGCTTTTTTTCTCGAAAATTGGGCATTACAATATATAACCACGTGTGATTGATATATATGTGAGAAAAATAACCTATTAAATATTAATCACCGTAAATTTAATCATCCAAATTAAAAATCAGCCAAAAAGAGTTGGACGGGCCCTTGTGTTTTTGACTTTTTGTCAAGGATGGGCATGCATTAAGAATTAATTGACTCCGTAGCTTATTTAAATATGACTTTGTTTTTCTTTTGGACTTGACTTAAAACTTAATGTTACTTCTGAAAGTGAGATTCTGAAAAATATTTATCAACGACTGATAAATTTTTTTAAAAATGAAGAAATAATATATATATATATATATATATATATATATATATATATAATCATTAATTTTATTTTAATTAAAAATATATAAAAAAATTGAAATACAATTTAAATATACTGATCGTATAAAAAAATTACACTGCATTCTAATTACTTTTTTTAAGGATCCTTACAATAAATTTGTTAATTTTTATAATAATTATTTTTAAAATCGTAAGTAATATAATTTTTAAAATGTTAATAATAAAAAAAATTACACTAACTATGCATAGAAATTAAAATCCAACTTTTCATTTTTAATAAATATAAAAAGAAGTTAAGAAAGTTAATCATGTATAAGAAAGGATAGAAACTTAATTCCCTAATGTATTTGTCTTGTAATAATTTTGTAAGTTAAATTGTGTGAATTTAACAACCACAATTGTCCTTAAAAAATTAAAAATATTTACAAATGTGTAAATAAAACTAAAATATGTTCAGATTGAGCAACAGAACCTCAAGCTTGTCGTATCTCTGCGTTTATGCTCCTCCCTTATACTGCTACTACTCCACTATACATATCATTCTACAACTCAAAAACACAACACAACACCTTTCCACATATTCATCCTTATTATTTCCCTTTTCTGGTAGATAAAAAAAAAAACACAAAGAAAGCAAGTAGACTGAGAAAACAAAAAAGATAAACACAACAACAGAATTGGAAAGCAAAATAACACTATTTTTGTTTTGGTAAAAAAAATGTTAAATTGATTTCCAAGACTTTCACCAGAGTCTAGACTCAAAAAAGATAATTAGATTTTACGTTCTTATGTTTTTATATAAGATATGAACTCTTTTATTGCTAATTACTAGATTAACTTTTGTTGGAAAATTATACTTTTTAATTTTAATCCATATTAAAGTGTACCATCACCTCCATAAGTTTCCCAAGAATTTAATCCATATTTTTTTTCTTGGCCGAAATGAAAAGAAAAAAGTCAAGGACATTCACACAAATATATACGGAGCCAAAACTCACTGACACTTCAATTGAGAACTTGGTAATTGAGATTTGACTATATAGCAATCGAGAGCTCCATAAAGCGACACTTCCAAATATTTTACCTGAGCATTTAACAAAAATTGGGTGAAGAACCTTGGGAGCTCTTGAAAGCAAGTGATTGCAGAAAAGGACATGTTTAAGGATTTTATGATTGTTTTCGACCAAAGAAAAAGGACTTTATGATTGTCCACTATTCAAACATGGCTTTAAGGTCATGAAGAGGCACTTCCAATCACAGTCATGAAAACGAAAAATAGAGCCACAAGAGGGTACAAATAGGGCCAGTTCAATACATACTTTCATAAGGGCTTTAACAAATCAATCAGTAATATATTTGAAAGTATGTGAAACATTATGTGAAATATTGAATTTTATATAAAAAAATTATTTCTTTCTCAAATGTATAGACAATTTATATAATATTTTTAATTGTTCCTATTTGTTGATGATGTAGTCTTAATGAAAAGAATTTAAGATTAAAAAATACTAGTAATATTTTGTTTACATTATAAATATATCATAAGAAAAATTAAATAATTTAACTATTTTTCAAATTAAAAATATTTAATTTCTAAATTTGGGAAAAAATTAAACTTAAAAATTAATCAAGTCCCAAATGAGTAAACAAATTAGATCCAAACATTAGAAGTTTTAATCAAGTCAAATTTAAATTTTAAATTTATCTCATTTAAATAAATGGATTAAGTTTTAACTTTTTTGTTTCAAAACAAGAAAGTTTTAACATTTTTTTTCCAAATTTAACCTACTTTTTTTATTCACACACAAAAAAAAAAAAAAACTTGTTTTTGGCTCCACTTGTTTACATCCTCAAGTATAAATATGCTCGCATGTCTTATAAAATCATACATACATCGATATGAAATTGATGGCTGCTATATTGCCAATCAATAGAATAGCGTAGATATAGACGTCAGCATCCAATCTACAGATTCCACTAATCTTCACCTAGGTCATTATATTCAATAATGTTGTCTATAATCTATGTATACGTTTGGATAATTATTGTCCATAGTAACAAACTGTTTGTGCTCTCACACGCACAAACTTATTCTTCTTAATTCAATAAACTAAAATAAAAATTGAAATAAAGGTTATCCTTCTTGGTTGCACAGCACTAGCTGAAATAGTCATTTTTCTTATTTTGTGGGTATTTTCTCTGACAACAAAACAAAATATTAAATCACTGTAGAAATCCATGCCTAAATGTGTGAACGGAAAGAAAAAAAAGGAAGGGGAAAAGGAAGAAACTCATCATTACAAAGGAAATTTGGATGCAAAAGGACAATCTAATTGAGGGTCCTTTACCCCACAAAACATATACATCACATATAAATCAGAGGCCTTTTGGTTTTATGAATAAAATACCAATTCAGAGAATGATAGACTACTTTAAACAAAGCCTCCATCTTGGACCCAACATGTCTACAAAACCTCTTTGCTATTTTGCCATTTTCTCCCTTATGATGGGGGTTGCATTATTTTGGGAGCATTTACTTGATAATAATATTAAAACCACGATAATGCTTTTTGTTACTCGTATATGGAAAAGTTTCCAATGCATGTGTAACATAATAATAGAAAATAAACCCTCTTTTTTTGCCGCTAATTACTCCACATGGCATCCATCAAACTCTAATTACCTCAAACTAATTGTCTTTGTATCGTTTGATTAAAGTTGAAGATTTTAGACAACTTCCTTAGCACCTATATATGGCCCTTGAGGCAGTGCCTCAAATGGCTATGATTGCGCATTTCTTGGCCAATTTGGCTACACTTGAAGGTTTGCTTTGGCTTGTCATGGAACACATTAGAGCCTTAGGTTATGTTAATTTTGATTAAAATTAGGAAAGCACTTTTGTGAAATCTAATGCATTAAATGAGAACGGAAGAATTTGTTATTTTGAAAGTAAAAATATTTTTGAGCTCTCCCAACTCAAATCTAAATATACACTTACAATATGTTTTGATCGATAGTAAAATCCCAAAAAACCACGATTTTTCACTACACCATAGAATATCTTTAAGGCTATCATGATTTTTTCAACGCGGTCCACCTCATTTCCAAACCCACACTTAATCCTCAAATCCACGAATTCATACTTATCATAGCCCTTGAGTATTGAGGGGGATATATATAGTTGTACGCACATGTATGTATAGAGTGAAGGAATCCCAATGGAGAATGTAAAGTTTGGCATGTTACTAAAGCAAGACAAAGAGGGGCAAAGGGAGCATACCAACAGGGAGATATCTAGGGATACTTTCCTAGGGATTTATAAAATATTCCAATAACAATTAGGGTATATCTATTATTTTAAGTGTACAAGTGCCACATTACTTAGTGCTTACCTTGAAAATGCAAAAGAGAGAGGGAGAAAAAGAGTAAGATGAAATAAACAAAGGAGGGAGTATACTTGTATTTCAGTTTTGTATTCAAATTGCATGAAAATCATCAGTGAAATTGGTTTTTGAAAGTTGAAAGGATAAGGAAAAGAAAAGATGATCTTTGCTTTTGGTCCTGCCTCTTTTCCTTTTTTTGTGATAAAGTGGAGGGAGACTGGTGAAGATGTACTTGAAAGGATTTACAATAAAGCGTTTCCACATGGAGAAATATATATAGCATATCAAAGACCAAGGTGATTCGGCTAAAATTAAGCTTCACACAGCTTCTTGTCTTGAGACTTGTGTTCCTCGTGAATTTTGCAGCACATACAATGTAAATTAAATATTAGTTTTGCTACAATTTTTAAAATCTGTATAAGTATTCAAAGCAAAAGGGCAAAAAGAAAATAAGAACTGCATTGTAACTTAATTTGCATAATTATGCAAGTCATTTTGTAAGAAAAGAAAAGGTATGATTGGACTAGCAAAAATCAAGGTAATTTAATTTGCGACTTCAGTGTATACTTTTTTACTTTCTTTCTTTTTCTTTTTTGGCTTTCTTCCTAAGCATGATATATATAGGACCCGGGTAATCGAAGAAAATCAAAGATAAAGTGACATAAATGGGAAGAACTTTCTTCATTTTATGAAATCGTTTGCTATCCTTTACTAAATCCATGTTCAATGTATGACAATCACTTTCTTGCTCTAGCGGCTCTTTGTTTTGTTTGCTTTTTTCTTTTGGTCACAATTTTGTTTTGTTTGATACATGATGTTACATGGAGAAAGGCTTGTAACATACTCTCTATTACGTTGATTCTAATATACTCTATAATTTGTTAAAATCTATTAAAAAATACAAAATGATGAGTAAAATTTATTGGATAACGAGACCCACAAAATGTTATATTTTTTTAATAAATTCATCAAAAAAAATGTTCAAAAAATGTGTTAAATAACGTATTGCTGACATTAAAAAAATTACTGTTAACATTTCTCGAGTTATATATATCGAGGATTGTATGGGCTATGCAATTGGGAACTAAGTCCAACAAGCAAAAGCCACTGCCCTCGAATGGAGAAATTCCTGGGTTGGGATAGGGCCTATTCACATTGTGGGCCAAATTCCCAAAAGCATATAGACATCATCAATACGGAAATTGCTTTATGCACCTCCAAAAATTTTAATGTCCCCATCTTCCCCTTCTCCCCTCGCTCACTCTCTTCTTCTCTCTATCTTCCTCTTCACCGCAACACCCGTTCTCGTTGCCGCCACCAATCCTTTCCCTTGTGCCTCTACATTGCCAACACAGCCTCTTCACATTTTGGAATTATGGTTTCATAATTACAGATTAAATAATCCAAAATACATTTGTATTCTATATTGCTCAATCCAAAAACAAATACTTAGTACAGATTACTCAATTTAGAATACAAATATGTATTACAAATTACTCAATTCATAATACACATAAATGTATCTTGGATTGAGTAGTTCAAAATACATTTGTTTTTCATTTTAATTTTTTTCTTCTATAAATACTTATGGACTTCAACTTGCTTTTAAGTGGATTAAAAAATGCACTGTTGAGGTACTACCTTGCCCCTGTACGGTGGAACAGAATCTATAGAATTTCCTTCTTTTTTATATTATTCTTCACAATGATCTTCCTTTAAAAAACCCCGCTCAACACATGATTAAATATTAAATATAATATATAGCTCCCAATAAAAATTCGAACCATGGATTGGTGACCAACGAAACCCTTCTGCTAGAACCAAACCCCGTTAGCATGTAAAATTTCATTTGAAAAGTGACAAAAGCTACTCACCGTGATAATTTCCAGTTTGATAATTAACATATCCACTTGAAGTAGAATGCTGACTTGTTAACCAAAGCAACATTCTATACTTTGGAAAAGAAAATAAATGAAATATATTTAATGAATGCTGGTATCGTCCTTTGGTGTTTCCATTATTGTATCATACCTGCCTGCGGCAAATCTACCAAACTGGTCAATTTCTTGGACACTTGGTCTACTAGTTTCACACTTACTGTTCTTCCTACATTGCACCAATCTAGCAACAGCATTAACTTTATTAACAACTAGGGGAAGTAGCTCAGTGGCCTCGTCTAAAAATTGAGCTCCAGCTCCCGTTGCGACCTCTTTGCCGTGAACATTTTCCAATTTTAAAAATAACTGCAGCACACTCGCAGCTGCTGCATCCAAGCTACCGAATGCTTCCTTGCACGCGGCTATGGTTTCTCCCAGTTCACTCCCTTTATCAACTGAATTTTCTTTGACTGGAAATTTAGTTAGTTCACATGTTGAATCTGCAGAACAAGGTTCTGAATTCTTGATGTCCTACAATAGGCATTTTGAGCAGCAAATATTTGAGTTAACTGTTAAGTCATTGATGGCGCTACTTTTCATAATATATTAACAGGTTTTTCAAATTCCATTATCAAGTATTAAAACAGAAAGGATTACTTAATGAGTCAGAATGCATATAAGGAAACAGGTTTAAAGTACTACTGCTTATGTTAGTATATTTATTATGCAACTTAAAATGCCTATGAACTATGTTATTGTGTGGACTCAATGCTAAATGGAGCATGACCCCATAAAGGATAATTGAAAGAACAATAACTTTCTTTTTACTACCAAACCTAATATTCTTCACAAAGTGCTTTCATCATGTTCGATTGCAAAAGGAAGGGCATAGTTTTAAAGTATGTCGCCCTCATACATACCTGTTCAGAAGAATGTGTCACTTCCTCAGTTTCCTTAACCTGCAAGGATCTGTCTTCTGATACAGTATGAGTTGCACCTTTATCCTCAGAGCTTTTTCTACCACTTTTATTCCCAACAGGACTGCTAAAAAGTTTCTTGCAATCCCCTGGGTAATCCCATTGCACAGTATATCTTGCAGAAAACCTTCTAACTAATGAATTCCTCGACTTTTCCTGCACAGATATAAAAATCTGGGTAAGATTAAGAAAATGAACAATTACAAGCTCAAGAAAATCTAAGTAACTGTCGCCTACATCAATTATATGATATCTTACTCCCTTAAAACTTAAGTTTGGAGCAATTCTGCCTCATCTAGGTATATCTTAATTTCCATAAATTGTCACATTTCCTCATTAAGACTTTCTACTTTTGCAAGAAATTAGTTTTTACTACTTTAATAATCAACTTTTCTTGAATCCATGACATGTTCAATACTGTCAGGTCCTCATCTGATCCATTGGTCGAGGACATCTAAAATACTATTCTAGTACATTTTTGAAGCAAAAGAAAATATTTATTTTTGAATGAAATTAGCATCATAAATCAGCTTTATTGCGAAAATTATATTCTAAATTTCACAGCAGCAAGCTTACAGGAATTTTTCCAAGAAAAGTAGGACAAACAAAATCATGAGATTAATTCAAAGTTGTAGAAACAAGACTTGCTCATTATTTAATTCCTTTACACTTCCGAGCATACAACACTAACCTTGTGTGTATTTGATAAGCTACCAAAATGTTGCTTAAACATGACACTGTCTTCTTCAGATGGTAGACTTCCCAAATTGCCTTCAGTAGTTGTTTCTGACACACTTCCAGATTCACTTAAATACAACTGCTCTGCTTTACTCTCAGAAACTTCTTCAGAACACCAAGAAACATCATTATTGTTACAGCCAACATGTTCTGGAGCAACACCCCTCTTTTCATTCTTGCTAAGGTTATTAGGCCCAAAGGAGTTCTGGTCCTCACAAATCACAGCCTTATGTTGTCCTACAATAAGCCATTATTTAAAAGGTTAGAGCATATTTTTTTATGTTTATGTCATGGATTTATTTTTATTGAAATTGTGGGGTTTTAAAAACCAAACCACAGATTGAATCAGAAAGACCTCCATGGTTTGATTGATTTCACCAGTTACATTTTTTATTCAACTGTGATTAAACCATATGATTGAACCAGAGACAGTTAATTCATGGTCCAATCAGTTCAACCAGACAATCTTGTTGAGTTTCCAAAATATTCCATCAGCCACTTTGCTTGCAATACCAAATACCAATTACCCAGGTGCGTTAAAAAGTACACACAGAAAATAGTGTATAGCCTGAAGATTTCTGTTAGTTACACTAGTTTTCGTCAAAATCATATTCTTCAAACCAAACTTGAAAGGAATTTGGTTGACAGATTTGGTCTTCTGTGCTATCATCAATAAAGATGAAAATTGAGAAAATAAAATTATGTGAGAACAAGGGTTCAACTTACTTAGACTCAAGGGAATCTCTGGAAACTTTGTCTCACATAAATTCTGCATCTCTGGGGAGGAAAGTGCTTCCATACAAACAGTATAAATAGAGTGCCAATGGTTGTCCAATGGAATGTTGCTGAAATTTAGTGACTTAATGAGCAAAGAACTGATATGCCACCACCAAAAGTTCATGATTGAGATTTGAAATTCAACAGTTGTGACTCACCTATAAGTTCCTCCAAACCTTGAAGAATCTTGAGAGTTCAGAGTATCAGGCAATGGAGAAGCATGATCGGATGGAATTTGAACTTCAGGGGATGAAGGAGCATACTCCTAATCATAAATGCAAAAGATATTACAGTTGACTTATAAAATCCTAACACTATTATGTTGTAATTAAGAGCTAAGAGATTTTTGCGTTGTATTGTAGCACCTATGTTATAGACACCAGTACAATAGACTCCTAATTTTTGAAACCTTGATACTTTAACAGGATAAGCTTCAACTGGAGTTGGCTGTGCTCTCATGCAATGCCATCATGACATCCATGGATTCTCAGCCAAAAAAGTAAGCCACAGATGTGGCTTTGGGCTTAATATCTTGTTACACCAGAAAGATAACAATAACCATCAGATGCAGATGCAGATGCAGATTTTGTAAACACTCCAATACCAGAAACTTTAATTACCAGACACAGTTTGACAGTGACTAGATTTTCTCTCCTACAAATGACAAGGAACCTGGACAACTCTTGCACATTCTGAAACTGAAACGTCCACTAAAACACCAGTTTCTGACCAAAAATAATACCTGTACTCTTCAATGATGGAGATATATCTGTTCTTCAACATGCTGACCAGTACATATAGTTTTATTCAAGTATGGATCTCCATATTCCAAAGAGTTTTCCAATATGATATAAACAAGCTTCTGAATCTTCAAAATACTATTGTGGGTAGGGGTTCAGGATTAAAATACAAGAGTTTCTAAGAAATAATAATAAAAAATATTAGAGTACATGTACCTCTAATGAATTGCAATTAAGATTCTTGTTGACATTAATGGAACTGGTCACTTTTGCTTGAGCCCATTTGGGAAGTCTTGAAACACTAAATTTAAAAGATGAAGCCTCACTATGACTGCTTTCAGGATAAAGCATTCCATCCCCACTTTGGCTGTTGTTCCTTAGTGACCAAACATCCTCAGGATTGATCTTGGAATGTCGGCATTCTTCTTTGCAAAACGATAGATAATTATAAGCCGGACGTTGAACAGAACTTCTTGGAGACAATGGATTATTTTTTTCCATTATTCTCTCCAATATTCTAGCAGACAATGGAGCAGGCAATTTCCATACAAAAACACAACCATTACCGTCCACCTGAATATGGATAAGTTAATCAAAATATTAATTACAAAAGATAGGACATCAACAATATTAGCTAAAATATGAAAAGCCAACATTTTTAGCTGAAAATTGTTAGGCTAGCTTATTGAATTAGAAATGGTTGGTAAAATTAGTCATTGGACTAGTTGATGAATATAAGATAACACAAAAGGTGATGTTTATTTGATTTTTTTATATATAAATCTATCTTTATTTTATAGACAAATATATTTTTATGCAATCACTTAGTTTTAGGTTTTCTACTTAATTTTGAACTCTTTCCATTTTTTGTTAAAAGATCAAATATTTTATGAAATATAAAATAAAACTGTAAATTAATATGGTATATTTAAATTAATGTTATATGTACATAACTAACTTCATAAAAATAAATAAATAAATTATAAAGCATTCACTTTAAAACTGCATATTAACCCAAAGTTGTGTAGAAGAAACAAACAGTAAGCATGAAAGAAGCTCACCGAAACTATATGCTTGCAATCAGGCAAGAAGATGACACCAGTAACAATTTCAGCATGCCCTGTGGCCTTCGCAACCATCTCTCCAGTGATAAAGTCATACATGCATATGGACTTGTTAGAGAATGAGCAGACCACGTAAGTGCAGCTAGGATCCATTATAACCTGTTAACAATATTAGCTCCTGGTAGAGAAGGTTGACATCCACAATCTTTTTTAATAATGAAGCTCACCTTTATAGGTTCTCCAAAATTTTTATCATGATTGTAAGACCTAATTAGTTTCTGAGCAGCCATGTCAAACGTCTTTATCTTCTTATCCTATGAGAATGATAATGATATTAGTTTCTGAGCAGCCATGTCAAATGCCATTATAATCTTATCAAATTGATACGTGCACAGACTAATTGTTATAGAATTCACTTGGAAGGTCTTCCAGAACAGGCAACCCTCCCTTGAATTTTGAGGAGTCTCACTGTTAACAGACATCTACTTCACCTGCCCAACAGTGACAACAGTCTCACATGTCCGATCCACAGCCATGTCATAGACAGTTCCACGTTGTAAAGCCCTTTGACGATGTTGCTGCAAAAATTTATAGCCACTATCTGCTATCACCACATCACGAAGCACCAGGAAACTGAAAGAAGAATTATGTTATTGTCAATCATAGAGGAAAGCATTCAACAATGTCATACAAATAATGTTGGGTTCACTGGCTAGTGTATTATATAAAGTAATTTGAAAATCAGAAATGCGACAGCCGCATAGATTAAGCACATAACCATCAAATGATAAAACTTAACAAAAAATTACTTATTCTAAATAAATTAGTTGCCATTTCCATGCAAAGCATAGGATATCTCAAACTGCAGATTTTATAGGTCTGCATTTGGCATCTATGAAAACTGCTTCATAGAACAACATTCAACATTAGCGAGGAATTAATTGATTGTTCAAATGGTTTTTCCTAAAAAACACAAATTAGGATAAAAGCAAATGATATTTTATAGTTTGTAGAGTATGCTGCAATAGAAACTTTATGAACATATGTTTGAGTGCAAAAACTACTTTTCACTCTGTCTTTCTCAGCTTCATTTTTAAAGAGGTTGGATGCCTGGATCAGCTTTCAGATCAACTGAAAATTACAATCCTAATGTTCTTTGTAATTTGCATACAGAAATACAGCTAAAATTTTAAAATTTGAAATTATGACTACCACACACATTACTAACTTAAAAAAACTAACAAAACTAAAATACCCCATTGCCAGGAGGTTCCTCGCTATGCAAAGGTATGGGAGAGGGTCATTGTACACAGTCTTACCCTTGAATATGCAAAGAGATTATTTTCAAATTCAAACCCATGACCAACTCATTACCAAGACACAACTTTACGTTGTGTGCATTGGTCCAATATATAGCAAATGGGATACACAAACCAATTAAATTTGTTTTGGCTTCAATAACTGTCTTTCCAGTACATTTTGACTCCACTCCAGTAATACTTGTTAATTGGAAGGCACTGCTAGACAGTATTTCCTAATTCCAGTCATTTTCCATAAGAGATTGGTAATACTTAAATTAGATTTATTTAAAATTTTCTTCCCAAACAGAACCAGAACCTTAAATTTTTTCAGTTTTCTCTTATTCAATTGTTAAGCAAAACCTACAGAGCCCCTTACTCCCTTTTTGTTTAAAATTTGTTTGATGTTGTAATGCCAAATCTCTACTAGCATACCTATCAGAACTACAACTGAGGATCCTGCAACCATTGCTGCTAATTTTGATAGAAGTCACTGCACCCGAATGATCATCAATGCTGTCAATGAGATCAAAATTTCTGCCACATACAATCAAAAAGTCATTGAAATGCATAACCAATCAACTAGTTTATCCTTAAAAATTGCACAAGCACACCTTTTCACATCATAGAGATGGATCATACAATCTCGTCCCCCTGAGGCAAGAAGGTAATTGTCTTTTGCAATTTCCTTAGATATATCTTGGGTGGACAAGGTAAAGCTTAATGTAAGAATCTCTGCATCATGAGCACCCTGGAATAAAGTGCAGGATATAAATTACCATAAAAAATGTTGTGAACCCTCAAATGGTTTTACGGCACAGTAATTTCTAAAATAAACTCAGGTGCCTAAACTCACCTGGAAACATGTGTAATCTGATGTATGAAGGTTGTATATATGAAGGTTTCCTTTGCAATCACCAGCAGCAAGATAATTTCCATCTGAACTAACAGCAAGTGATCGAAACTCTTGATTGGTAAGATCTGCCTTAACTGCATCACGTTCAAATGTCCCAGCAGTTACTGCAACAGTAGACAGGAAGAGTGCAACTTGTGAGAAATAAATAACTTAAAAGAGGAGAATTGAGAATTTTTTTAACAATCTTGAGTTACCTAAACATGAAGAACTCAATAATTCAGTCTTCAACTCTTCAGCATCTTTTAAAAAATCAGATTGCAAAGCAATATCCCATATCCTAACTGTACCATCAGCAGAGCAAGTTGCAAAAGAAATTCCCCCCAAACAACCTCTAGCAGTGCATGCATGAGATGGATCATGCATGTTTTCACAACATAGATTCTTGATGTCCCATATGCATGAGGAATGTGAAACTAGCACAAAACACTTTGTGACCTGGAAAATATTGACATTTGTTTTCGCATTAACCATTGACAAAATTGTACAACACCTTATGGCCTAGAAAATATGAGGAATAAAGCTTGCTGCAACATCCAGTAATTTACAAGCAAAAGACTTGAGTAGCAACAACTTCATTAATCTATTATGAATAGCTAACCAAATTTATCAAAAACAAAAACCATTATAGAAGGAATATATCTGAATTTCTGTGTTGATGATCACACAAGTCGCTTATAATCACAAATTAGGCTAGGTTCAACAGAATCAGTCATAAATACACAACAACAACAACAACAACAACAACGCCTTATCCCACTAGGTGGGGTAATTGAATCCCTAATTTCTAGCAACAACTATTTACATATTTACCATGTTAAATGTGCTACTAACAATCATAAATACACAAGAATAGATCAAATCCCTAAATTGTGGTAATTGAATCCCTAATTTCTAGCAACAACTATTTACATATTTACCATGTTAAATGTGCTACTAACAACCATAATGAAAAACATATCAGATGTAGTATTTACCCGATTCACATCATGTATGTCATAGATGTAGAGACTATGATCTCCATAAATGACCACTGTAGAGAAAACATAGAGAATACATCAATGCACAACACAGGATTATGTTAAATGCAATCAAGTGAATTAACAAGACAAGTTGAAGATTCAGCACTCACCAATCTTTTCTAAGGCTGAAAACTGACAGGCAACTGCATCAGGCAGGGCAGGCAACTGTTCAAAATCCTGTTCAGGGACAATAGTATGGCTAACAGAATTGCTTTCTTCTTGAAACTTTTTGGTCTTTGAATATACTATACTACCCATGTATTCTAGAGAGATGGGGGTAAATAATTGGACTATTCCATTATTGCATGCACAAGCTATTAGCTTTGCAGATGTTGATAATGCAAAAGCTTTTTGAACCTGAAAATGAGAATTTGGGAATTATGAAAAAAATTCAAACAACTAACAGTCTAACACCAGAATAATTCCTCCAACAAGTAACAACTCATTATCAATAACCAGTACAGTTCATAATGGCATGATCAACTTTACTTTATGAGTTTGCCACTTAGAAACTACAAAGAATATAAGAATGTTCCATATTGTACTTAGAACATCATTTACTTTTACATGGAAAATATAATTTAGGGTAAAATATGTTTTTGGTAATCCTGCCTAGGGTAGCTTTGCTATTCTTAGCCGGTCCCAAGCCCGGATAAAAGGAGAGGGTTGTGTTAGGCTTTCGACAGCCAACGTTAAACTTTGTCGAATCTCTATGACATGGATCAATTACGTAATAATGTGAATGCTAGGTCGTTGCCCGGAAGCAACGCGCTGTATGGCTTGAGTACAGTGTCAAAAGAGCAAGGGCCGCTGCATCGCCGTCCGGATGTAGTGAAAAGTAAGCAAGGGTTCCCACATTTTCGTGAACGGGTGTGGGTAAAGAAGCTAGTTCATGACAGGAGGATTCGCTTTGGTACATGGAATATAGGCACACTTACTGGAAAATCTATGGAAATAGTGGATGTTATGGTGAGGAGGAAGATCAATTTTATGTGCCTACAAGAAACTAAGTGGACAGGTGAAAAAGCGAAAGAATTAGACAACTTGGGATTTAAGCTGTGGTATACGGGAAAAATCAGATCAAGAAATGGGGTAGGGATTATTGTGGACAAGGAGTGGAAGAAGGATGTCGTGGATGTAAGAAGAGTAGGAGATCGTATCATAGTCTTAAAATTGGTAGTGGGACAGGACACCTTTAATGTTATTAGTGGGTACGCACCTCAGGTTGGGTTAGCAGAACACTTTAAGGTAAAATTTTGGGAGGATCTAGAAGAGGTACTTCAGGATATACCCCAAGGAGAGAAAGTTTTCCTAGGAGGGGATCTCAATGGACATGTAGGTAGCGTGGCTAAAGGTTTTGAGGGGGTGCATGGGGGTTTTGGCCTAGGGGAAATGAATGGGGAGGGTAAATCCATCTTGGAGTTTTCGGAGGCTTTGGATCTTTCTATAGCCAATACATGGTTTAAGAAAAGAGAGGAACATCTTATCACTTACAAAAGTGGAGGGACATGTTCTCAGATAGATTTCTTCCTTATCAGGAAGTCTGATAGGAAGTATTGCTTGAACTGTAAAGTTATCCCGGGAGAGAGCTTGACTACCCAACATAGAGTTTTGGTTATGGATGTAAGAATTAGAGATAGGGCAAAGAGAAGAAGTCCTATGGTAGCACCAAGGATCAAATGGTGGCACTTGAAGGGTGAGAAACAAGGAATCTTCCAACAAAAGATATGGGAGGGTTGGTGTGGACAATCACAAGGAAGTGCAAATGATATGTGGAACAAGATGTCCCAAGAGATTATTAAAGTGGCTAAAGAGACGTTGGGTGAATCTAGAGGTTTTGGACCTAGGGGTAAAGAATCGTGGTGGTGGAATGAAAATGTTCAGAGCAAAGTTAGAGTAAAAAAGGAGTGTTTCAAGGAGTGGTCTAGGTGTAGAAATTCTGAAACTTGGGATAAGTATAAGATAGCTAGAAATGAAACCAAAAAGGCGGTGAGTGAGGCAAGAGCCCAAGTTTTTGACGGACTATACCAAGCTCTAGGAACCAGGGACGGAGAAAGATCTATATATAAGTTTGCTAAGGGTAGAAAGAGGAAGACTAGAGATTTGGATCAAGTAAAGTGTGTTAAGGATGAAGAAGGCAAAGTCTTAGTGCATGAAAAAGATATCAAGGAAAGGTGGAAGGCGTATTTCCACAACTTATTTAATGATGGATATGGATATGACTCTAGCAGTCTAGACACAAGAGAAGAGGACCAGAACTATAAGTACTATCGTCGGATTCAGAAACAGGAAGTAAATGAAGCGTTGAAAAGAATGAGTAATGGTAAGGCGGTGGGGCCAGACAACATACCTATTGAAGTGTGGAAAACTCTTGGAGATAGAGGTCTTGAGTGGCTCACCGAACTCTTTAACGAAATTATGAGGTCAAAACGCATGCCGGAGGAATGGAGGAGAAGCACGTTAGTGCCAATCTATAAGAACAAGGGGGATATACAAAATTGTGCAAATTATAGGGGAATCAAGCTCATGAGTCATACCATGAAATTATGGGAAAGAGTGATCGAACGGAGATTAAGAAAGGAGACTCAAGTTACTGAGAATCAATTTGGTTTCATGCCGGGAAGGTCGACCATGGAAGCGATTTATTTATTACGGCGGGTGATGGAGCAATATCGCATGGCCCAACAAGACTTGCACTTGATTTTTATTGACTTGGAGAAAGCGTATGATAGAGTGCCTAGAGAGATTTTGTGGAAAGCTCTAGAGAAGAAAGGGGTTAGGGTTGCATATATTCGAGCTATCCAAGATATGTGTGATAGGGTATCGACTAGTGTTAGGACACAGGGTGGAGAGTCAGACGATTTTCCCATCACAATTGGTTTACATCAAGGGTCAACCCTTAGCCCCTACCTTTTTACCTTAATTCTGGATGTCCTCGCCGAGATGCATGCTTTTTGCAGATGACATAGTCCTCCTTGGAGAGTCGAGGGAGGAGTTGAATGAGAGGTTGGAAACTTGGAGACGAGCTCTAGAAACACATGGCTTTCGCCTAAGCAGAAGCAAATCGGAGTATATGGAATGTAATTTCAACAAAAGAAGGAGGGTTTCTAACTCAGAGGTGAAAATAGGAGACCATATTATCCCTCAAGTCACACGGTTTAAATATCTTGGGTCTGTAATACAGGATGATGGGGAAATTGAAGGGGATGTGAATCATCGCATTCAAGCAGGATGGATGAAATGGAGAAAAGCATCGGGGGTGTTATGTGATGCAAAGGTACCGATCAAGCTAAAGGAAAAGTTTTATCGGACTGCGGTAAGACCGGCGATTTTGTACGGAACAGAATGTTGGGCGGTCAAGAGCCAACATGAGAATAAAGTAGGTGTAGCGGAGATGAGGATGTTGCGGTGGATGTGTGGTAAGACTCGACAGGATAAAATTAGAAACGAAGCTATTAGAGAGAGGGTTGGAGTAGCGCCTATTGTAGAGAAGATGGTGGAAAATAGACTTAGGTGGTTTGGGCATGTAGAGAGAAGACCGGTAGACTCTGTAGTGAGGAGAGTAGACCAGATGGAGAGAAGACAAACAATTCGAGGCAGAGGAAGACCCAAAAAGACTATAAGAGAGGTTATCAAAAAGGATCTCGAACTTAATGATTTGGATAGAAGTATGGTACTTGATAGAACATTATGGCGGAAGTTGATCCATGTAGCCGACCCCACCTAGTGGGATAAGGCATTGTTGTTGTTGTTGTTGTTGTTGTAAAATATGTTTTTGGTCCCTCAATTTGGTTTTAGTCCTCCAAAAAAAATGTCCTATTTTTGTCCTCTAATTAGGAAATACTCCACTTTTGATTCTCAAAGTGTACTTTCTGGCAGTTTTATAACCACCATTAAATGCTAATTATAACCACTTTACCAAAAGTGGAGTATTTCCAAATTATAGGGACGAAAATAGAACAAAAAAAAAATTGGAGGACTAAATCCAAATTTGAAAAATTTAGAGGGATCAAAAACATATTTTACCCTATGATTTAAGTCTCTACAGGTCAGTTACATCATAGCATTTCATCCATAAGGATTTCCTTTTGGAAAGGTACCTTTGGCATGCTAAGATTTATTACAAAAATGATAAAGAGCTGGACATACCTTCAAGGTCACAGACTTTTCGACCAACATCCCAGAATTAATAAGGTATAGAATGCCTGTAAACAGAAAGAAAATGAGTAAGGTGCAAAATGCAAGTAAACAGAAAGAAATGAAATTGAGCTAGTAGCCAACACATCATGCCAATCCAAGAAACATGAATGCCTCAAAATCTTAAAAACAAATATCAATCTTAGACTCTCTCTGAACTGCATCAAACCTGAATCAGTCAGTGTATATATGGGAAAGCAATCGCCAGCTTGTTTACAATTATCATGGCCACTACAGCCCCACATAGAAGTGATAGATGTAAAAGAGCTTCCTTTAAGAATAGAAAGATTGGCAGGCTTTTCATGTATCGCTAATGATGTTGTCCTGCTAATCCCTCCATTTAGTTGAGTCTTTCTAGAAGATCCAAGTATCCAGAATTTCAAGTGCTTCTTCCCAGCAGTTACAAAAAATTTTGCATCTGATGAGAAGCTAACACTTGAAATAGTTGAACAAGATGAAGTTGCTTGAAGCTTTGTTATCAGTTCACCACTCCGCCAGTCCCAGAGGTAAATATATCCCCCAACAGATACCAGATGTTTACCTTGGACAGAATACTATATAATGAGTAAGAAGCCGTGAGTAATAAAATTAAAGGCAAGCATATGGGTTGCTAAAGTGTAACCAACCATTGGGTGAGAGACAGATGCATGTAACTCCATATACATGACCTTTCAATTCAGAGACAAGGGATAAAGTAAAAGAATCCCATACTAGTACTGATGACTGGTTTCCTGCCTGCAAAACATAGTTAGATTACTGTGGAAAGTGTAAACAATGAACCCTTTTATGTGTTATTCAGTTATTCCCAATCTTTTCCATATCCATACAAGTACTGAATGCTCCAATCATGCATTAATCAAGTTCGTTTAATGAAGATATAACTATGAAAAAGATACATTTACTGTTATACCTCAACTTTGTAAAATTCTAATCATGATGGTTATTAAAGTATTTTGTTAAAGTTCAGCATTCACCTACTCCTTATCCTTACCCATAACCAATTCACACCCATTGAACCATATAGATGCAAAACAGATCAATACCTAGCCTCCTACATATGCATCAGTGCAAATATAAAACATCATCTTATGTATGATGTTTCAATTTCATAAAAATTTATAAAAATAAAATAATTATTTTCAAATGACATTAGTAATAACAAAAAAATCATAAACACAATAGCATCCTTTATACTTTGTTTGGATTAGAAGTGAGATAGAAATGATAGAAGAGAAATAAAATACAAAAGAATTGTTGCTAAAATGGATAGAAATAAGGAAAGAAGTAAATTAATTTTTCTCTGCTTACTTGAATGAGTGATTAAGAAAGTGAAAAGAAATATATAAATAGTATGAAAATGTTTGTATACTAATTAAAAAAAATTAACCCAGAAAATTATTTATTATTGGTTTGACTGTTTGTTTAACTTTTTATGTTATAAATTTTTTTTGGGATCCCAGAAAAAAAAAACTTCCTCCTTATTTTTGCCATCAAACAGTGAAAATTTAATACTTATCATATCTCCCTTCTCTCCATTTCCTTCATCTCTATTTACTCAAACTAACATAGGGTTGTGGAGGGTGGGAAGGAAGAGTCATGAAATCAGCTCAGCATATGACAACTCCATACGCTAACAAGAAACACACATATTCATCAATCTTATTCACTCAGGGTATGTTTGGATGAACTAGTTCGGAAGAAAATTTCCATTTAAGTAAATTTAGATATAAAACATTCATGTGCTTTCCACCCAACAACTTAAACTTTGAGAAAATTGGCTCATAACATAACATGGAATTAGAGCCTCAATGACCATGTAGTCTAGAGTTCAACCATTGCTTCCTCTATTATTCTAAATAAAAGTTGAAATTAAACACAAAATACAGTAGTTCAACAAATTTCCCACACCACAAACCCAAAAGGCTCTTTCAGTAGAGGACTTGGTAGACATAAAACCATTAATGTGTTTTCACCCAACAACTCAAGTTTTTCAAATAGTCAGTTCATGACTTCATAACAGTAAACATTTCATTTGTTTAATTAAAGGACAACTAGAATAAAGTTTCTTAGCTGCTTATAATGTTGCTCTAATAAAAACATAGGATAAATTATACTTCTCTCCCCTGAAGAGATGAAATTTATCAGGGGAGATATACAGGAAGATAGAACAATATGTTTTAGGGAGAATTTAGGGAATGCGGAAGCTTTATTATTGAAGAGAACGAAATGAAAAGCCATCCTCCCTTCCCTATCAGACTCCTCTATGCAGTTTCGAACCAACCCTTAGATATCAAATGGAATGAGTCAAATATTATTAAGAAAATAACAGCCAATATCCTCAAGAATTGATCAAAAATAAAAAATACAGTTCAAATCACCCTAAAAAATCATCATCCTTGTGCTCATTCAACAGGACGAAGTTATTTTATTTATAGGATCTAGAACTTCTTTCAGTGTGGTTACTTTGTGAATGTATAGAGCATTAATATCTAAATCCTAGTTACGAGAATTGACTCTTACCTCTCCAGCCGCAACAAAGCACCCATCTCGTGACAAAGCTACACAACTCAAAGGCTTTGGTGATCTATTAGACACCATGAGGTGTGACTGAGTGCCCAAATTCATGTCATATATCACCACCACAGAACCTGCCAAATAAGCACATTTGGAACTCAAGGCATTTGACGCTAGCCCATTGCCATTCTTTGTTGTCAACCCAATGACCTCCTCCAAAACCAGCTGAAAAGGGATGAAAAATCCGAACATTAGGATCACTGAGAAGTTGGCTAATAGAAAAAATCACCATTCAATATGCAAATTAACCACCATAATTTTACTTATCTTGCATTTTCTATCTCAATTTTCTAAGGAAACAAACAGTGTTAAGGTTTATGATCCTCAAAACCAAGATGCATATCACTCTAAAAAATTTCAAACATAATTAAGGAGCACCCAGAAGAGAAATTACATATTGATTTGGGGGCACTACACAAATTTACCTTGAACAAATTCTCGTTAGTTTGAGTGACTAAGAATTATATTCTCTTTGAACAAGGTCCCCTTTTTCAGACTTTAAATGAAACAAAAAACGCAATTTCATTGGCCATTAAGTTTTCCACGACTCTGAAGTATCTGGGGTCCAATGTGGCTTCTGGATTCGGTTCTTTATACCAAAAAAACCTTTCCTTTCGGAGTTTCTAGCTCGATTTTCTCGAGAAACAAACCCTTTTCAGGGTTTATATTCAAAAGGCGCATTGTTATGTAACACCCAGAAAACTCACTACTCGTAACTTCTCATGACACAAATTATCTGATTTTTTGCTTAACACGCAGATTCTAGCTCAAATTTAAACAACTATAGGTTTTATAGGTCGGAAAATGAAAATGCACTTTGTTTTAAAAATGAATAAATTAAACTAAAGAAAACCTTTGAGACGGTATGGGGTTTGTTGAGTCTGCGAGTGGGCTTCATTGTCGTTGGAGAACCAAGGAATCACCAATCAAGCAACCTTGAAGAACATCTTCAGCTTCACGAAGTTCCGTTGAATGATGTCACTGAATTTTGAGAGAGAGAGAGAGGCGGGAGTTTTGCACAAATGAAAATTGCAAATGTATGTACGGAAGCATTTTGACTTTTGAGGGAGGCAAAAAACCATGACTACTATTTACTTCCAAACTTAAATATTTATTAATAAATATATATTTTAAATTTATAATGAATTATTTATAATTTTTATCGTAATATAATATTATTTTTAATTATTGATAGTTTTTTGTTTAAAATATATTTTTCATCCTAAAAAATATAAAAATTTCCAAAGTTACATCCTAGCAAAATTTAAAATATGTTTTTTATTCTTACAAAATTTAAATATATTTTTTTAACTTGATCTAAGGTTGGAATACTTGAATCTTCGTGCATATTTTTTTTTACAATATGTATGAACATGTAAAAAATATTACATTTTATATGGATTATATACATAATTGATATAAAAACATCATATATATATATATATATATATATAAAAGTTATATTTATGTTATATATATAACTTAATGTAAAAAGTCATTATTATATGTTTAGATTTATTTGAATCTACATTCGAACCAAAAAATGATATATTTTAATTTTATAAAATAAAAGAATGTATTCGAAATTTTATATAGGCGAATTTCAAACATTTTTATATTTACGAGAATGAAAAATATATTTTAGTCTAATTTTTTTAAGAAAACATTGAAATTGAAGTTAGAAATAAGTTATTAAAAATTATAAATTCAAATATATAAGAAATCAAGGAAAAAATCTTTAAAACATTTTCTTTAAACAATGGCAGCTAAAAAATACTTTCGTGAAAGAATAATAGTTAAAAATACTCTCCACAAGCGGAGTTTCAACTAAAATTTAGGGGAAACCATAATAAGATTTAATACATATATCTAACATAATACTAAAATATTTAAAATTTAAGTTGTAGTGTAAACAAAAAAGTTATCAAGAATGTCTAACACAATTAGTTAAACAAGATGTGTGAATATACTTATATAACAAATTTTACAAAAAAGATAGAGAAAGGGAGAAAAGTGAGAAGAGAGAAAAAAAAATTGAAATGTAATAGATAATATGATAGACACATAAAATAATTTTGCATAAATTGTTGAAAGAATTGTTATACATGTATCATATATCATGTTGTAAATTTTTATATACCTTATTCAATTTCTACCAATAAAAAAAATATATATATATAAAGTTGAACAAAAATATTATTAAAATAAATGTTTAAAATTTATCTTAAAGCAATGTTCTAGTTTATAATATGGATAAATAACCATTTACGTTCCTGAATGTATAGAACACTAATAAATTTGTTTCCGAAAGATGAAAATTCAAATTGTAGTCACCGAAAGTGAAAAAAGTACAACAAATTTATCTATCCGTTAACTTTCGTCCGCCACTCTTAATGAAAGAGCTTATATGACACAAAGGACGAAAATGTCACAAAAGGACGAAAATGTCACAAAAATGATTGTCAACATGGCTGTTAAATAGATTAGACCAAAATGTTAGTAGGTTTCCATTAGACCAAAATGTCACTAAGTTTCTCTTGGACTATTTTGTCGGATCTTAAATTTTGTTTCATTTAAGTATAAAATATAATTTAATTTTTATCTTTTTCTTTTTATTGTTGCAAGCATAACATTATAATAAACACTTGAAAAAATAGGGAAGCAATCATAGTCTAGAATAAATATAATAATGAACATAATATTAATTAATAAACACTTACAATTTTGATCTAACTTATAAAAAATAAGAAGTTAAGTTAATCCTTACAAAAAAAGAGACCCGACATTATGCTTATTAATCAATATTATGCTTATTATTACGTTTGTTTCAACTTATGTTTGTTTTCCTTTTTTTAGTGTTTATTGTAATTTTATGCTTGCAACAATAAAAAAGAAGGAAAAATGAAGATTTAATTATATTTTATCCTTAAATAAAACAAAAGTTGGAGTTGGACAAATTAGTCCAATGGAAACTTACTAACATTTTGGTCCAATGTAAACTTATTGACATTTTGATTCAATATATTCACCAACTATGTTAGCAATCATTTTTGTGACATTTTCATCATTTGTGTCGCGTAGGCTCTTTTATTAACAGTAATGGACAAAAGTTAATGGATTGATAGATTTGTCACATTTTTTTTTTCTTTCGGGGATTAAAATTTGAATTTTCATATTTCTAGGACGAATTTGTCAGCACTCTATGTAGAAGCAAAGCTTCATGGTGAATCAAGAGTGATTCAAAGATGTTTTGATGATAACAAAGATGATAACAAAAGATGATGACAAAGGTGATGACAAAAAACTCAAAGGTCAATCAAAGAATGAGTTCAAGATATTCAAGATAGAATCAAGAACACTTCAAGATTCAAGAGGAAAGTTGAATTCAAAAATCAAGAATCAAGATTCAAGAGATCAAGATTCAAGACTCAAGATTCAAGAATCAAGAGAAGGCTTAATCAAGATAAGTATGAAAAGGTTTTCTCAAAAATTGAGTAACACATGGTTTTTCTCAAAACATGTTTACCAAAGAGTTTTTACTCTCTGGTAATCAATTACCAGATTGTTGTAATCGATTACTAGTAGCAAAATGGATTTGAAAAAGTTTTCAAACTGAATTTACAACGTTTCAATTAATTTCAAAAAGTTGTAATCGATAACAATGTTTTGGTAATCGATTACCAGTGCCTTTGAACGTTGAAATTCAAATTCAAATGTGAAGAGTCACATCCTTTCACATAAAAACCTTGTGTAATCGATTACACTGATTTGGTAATTGATTACCAGTGATTGTTTCTGAATAAATCAAAAGATGTAACTCTTCAAAAGGTTTTTGACTTTTTCAAATTGTTTTTAAGTTTTTCTAAAAGCTATAACTCTTCTAAATGGTCCTCTTGGCGAGACATGAAGAGTCTATAAAAGCAAGGCTTTGATTTTTGCTTTTCAATATACTTTTCCAATCAATCTTATACAATCATTTACAAGCCTTGAATCTCTTTGAACTTCTTCTTCTTCTTTGTGCCTAAAGCTTTCCAAAGTTTTCTGGTTTTCTAAACCTTGAAAACTTGTGTTATTCATTCTTTTCATCTCTTTTCCCTTTGCCAAAAAGAATTCGCCAAAGACTAACCGCCTGAATTCTTTTTGTGTCTCTCTTCTCCCTTTTCCAAAAGAACGAAGGACTAACCGCCTGAATTCTTTTGTATCTCCCTTCTCCCTTGTCAAAGAATTCAAAATGACACAGTCTGAGAATTCTTTTGATTCTTCTCATTCCCTTATACAAAAGTGTTCAAAGGATTAACCGCCTGAGAATTCTTTTGTATCCCCATTCACAAAGTATCAAAGGTTTAACCGCCTGAGATCTTTGTCTTAACACATTGGAGGGTACATCCTTTGTGATACAAGTAGAGGGTACATCTACTTGGGTTTGACTGAGAACAAGAGAGGGTACATCTCTTGTGGATCAATTCTAGTGGAGGGTACATCCACTAGGTTCAAAGAGAACAAGGGAGGGTACATCCCTTGTGGATCTTTACTTGTAAAAGGTTTTTTAAAAGGTTGAAAGAAATCTCAAGGACCGCAGGTCGCTTGGGGACTGGATGTAGGCACGGGTTGTTACCGAACCAGTATAAAAACTCTTGTGTGTTTGTCTCCTTCTTCCCTACTCTTTTAATTTTCGTTCTGCATTTAATTTCCACTTTTACTTTCTGTTAAATTTCTCTTATACTCTTTATTCTCTTAACAACTTAGTAAAAGTCTTAGAAGAGTAATTTTTTAATTAGTAAAGGTTTAGGAATAATTAATTCAACCCACCTTCTTAATTATTCTGAGGTCACTCGATCCAACACTCTGTACATTCAAAATTCAAAGACAAAAAATAATTATTTACCCTTATAATATTACCCCATTTTATCGGTGAGATTTGTTATGAATTTACACTTGTTAGTTTTATCTTAAATTTATATAATTATTATTTTTAAAAGCTCATAATACTTTTCTTTTATGAAAATATTATAAATTGTTTCTTTTTCTTCACTAAAATAATTTTTTTAATTTGTCACCAGCATCATACAATATATGTCATTTGATGTAACAATATAAAATATTTAATGAAGCCATTGATCGAAAAGGTATCCATTTTTTGTCTGTCTCCATATATTTAGTGATATCCCAAAATTCTTAATTGTTTAAAGATATTCATTTTTTATCCATAGGAATTTAATGTACTATTAGAAGGTTTACAATAACCACACCATATTCAAGCTACTGAGTTGGACTTTCTTAATTAAAGATCTCCATTTAAAAAAAAAAACTAATCTCAAGGTATTAATTGAAAATATTGCATTCACACCCAAAATAAATCTTAATTGTTGTAAAATAATAAGCTTATATTTTCAAAACATAAATATTTTGTTTCCTGAGATATTGTTATTTACATAACATCAAAATGTCATGGAAGTAAAAGAGGAAACATTTTAGTGGGATATGAAAATTTCCATTCTTCTATGATTTTTAAATGTGCTCTCATGTGAACATTTCTTCATTCACCAAAAAAAAAATCTTCTTTTAATTCCTTAACCAGTAACACTAATCAGTAAGACCCTTTCATTTATTACAATCAGTACTATGTAACTTATTGTTGCTTGTTGCCTCCTTTCCTCTCACCACCCTTATTGTCACCATTATTGTTGTTTCCACTGTTATTGTCATCGTCAATGCCACCATCATTGTCGTCTTCATTGTAGTCACCACTACCATTGTCACTATCACCTTTAGCACCAGTAATGTCATTGCTACGACCATCATCATCAATCACAATTGTCACCACCACCACCATTCATGTCACCATTGTTCTTGTTGTTGTCACCATCATTAACGTATTTGTCTTAACAATCATCACCACTACTATCACCATTAGCATTATCATTGTCACTGCCACTATTCCCACCATCATTGTTGGCCACCATTGTCACCATTAATATGACCACCGCCACCATTTTAACCACAATCATGTCACCACCATTACATCTATTGTTACAACCACCACTATTGTCATCACTGCAACTACCACTAATATTATCATTGTTGTTGTAACACTTTATTTTTTGTAAAATAAATAAAAAGAGTTTTATTAAAAAATTAAAAGAGTTTTTAGAAATTAAATAAATGAGAGGAAAAAAAATTTGTTACTTAAAATAAGAGATGTTTTAATTGGTTATTTATTTAATATAAGAGTCAAATAAAGTTTCTTTATAAAATAATAAAATAAAGGAAAATAGAGTAAATAATAGGCTCAGGGTACCATAACTATAAATAGAGACATACTAAGTCATTTTTTACCGTTACAATATGTCTCTACACTCTTTCTTCTTCCCAAAATTCATTTTTCCTTCTTCCTCTCTCAAAGTCCTTTCTTTTTCCTACATACACACAAATTTGTCCCAGTAAAATTATGATCCCATAATCGTTAACTGTTGGATCATACTAACATTTGGACACCGCCTTTGCAACTCATTTTCTAACACTTCCACCATTGAGATTTGTGAAATAGTGTATGTAGATAGAGAAATATCCCTTACTCACAGACAGTAAAATTGAGACTCAAATCCCTTCTCCTTCTCTTTAATCCTTGGAAACCTTAGTAGAACAACCCAAGAAAAAATCTTGAGAAATCTTAAGGAACTGCTAGAGATGCTGCTATCGTTGTTGGACTACACACGTGAACCCGCTTACAGTTAAGGGATGAGTTATTCACAGTTGGGGAGTAGTAAGAACACGTGTAGATCTTAGAAGATCAATTGGAATAAGTTTTGGGGTGTTTCTACAATTTTGATTATATCTTTACAGTTATAACTGTGAATTATATATGTTTTGTGCCATACAAATATTACTACTGTGTGATGTGTATATGATTCATGAGATGTGACAAATTGTTATATTGAGATTATGAAATTGTAATTGAGATTATGTGTAAGTGATAAATAGAGTATGTGTTGAATTGTAAGATACATGTATATTGAGATATTGTATGTATTGATTTATGAGCTATGAAATGTACAATCATACAACTATAAGACCCTTTAAGGGCAACGAGTTAATGCGCAACGAGTTTTATGATGGATTCTATAGTGGGAATCCAATGAGTCTAATCACTTTAAGACACGGCGAGTTAAAATGATTTTGAAAATAATTGAGTAGTTGTGTCTATTGCATAGTCCATAAGTAAAGTCTGTGTTTATGCCATGTATATATTAATATTGTGTGATGTATATATGATTCATGAGGTGTGATAACATGTTGCTTTGGAATTATAACACTGTGATTGAGATTGGGCATGTGTGATAAATTGAGTATGTGTTGAATTGTAGGATATATGTGTATTGAGATATTGAATGTATTGAGTTGTGAGCTATGAACTGTATAATTACACAACTATAAGACCCTTTAAGGGCGGAAAGTTAATGTACGACGGGTATTGTGATGATATCCATTGTAGGAACCCGACAAATTTAATCACTTTGAGGCGCGATAAGTTAAAATTATTTTGAGAACAATTGAGAAGTTATGCCTGCCAAATGACGACTATGCCTATAAAGTTGTTTTAGTTTTTTTTAGAAGTGAAGCTCATGACCTTTTAGAATTTTTCATTGAGTTATGGCTATCAAGATGATGCGTTTTTATTCTATTAATCCTTACAATAACTTATTTCAATTTTTTGTATTAGGAAATAAGCATAATGGTTTTTTGTAATAAGGTTGGAAATGTCTTGAGGCAGAGTGTTGCTCGTAGCACAAAAGCACCTGTTTCATGCATGCTTAATTACATTCGATGCATGTCTTCAAGCAAGCTTTTCATTGGAGGTATTCACTATTGTAGGAAAAACAGTTGTGGATACAAACCACACACCCAGTCGCCAGTTTTCTTATGGTTTTATTGTTTTGGACTTTGCTATTTTAGGCCTTTCATATGGAGTTGATGATTAGTTTCTTAAGGATGCATTTTATGGCTTTGGAGATGTGGTTGATGGTAAATTCGGCTTACTTTCATCATTGTCATATGTTGTTTAAATTTAGCCACCTGTCAGTCTCACTTTACCATATGTTCTTCAGTTTCCTTTGATGTCATAATAATTTTGCCATGGCATTATAATCATAGTAAGCATATCATTTGTATGTCATTGCTAAATAACTATAATTGTTTTTTGTGCTGGTGTACTCGATGGAAAATTTCTTGGTTTCATATTGACAAAACTGGAATAAACATAAACATGTGGCTGGTGAGATTTCATGCATGCATTAAAATAGTGAATTGTTAAAACAATGAATTGCATCAAGAAATCACAGGTTTGAGTAAAGCTAATTTAACATACCACAATCTCCTATATGTTAAAACAGTCACGAGGTGGTTGGGAGACGTGTTTTTACATGTTTGAATTCATTGATATACTACTTTGTATTGTCAAAATAATGAATTGTTTGAATATTTGCTTTGTGGTATGTTAAATTAGCTTTTTGTTAATTGCAAGATGTTCGTGATAGGGCCTTCAAAATTTATTAAATAATGTGAAGTTTTGTACAAAACTAACAATAATTTGATAGGGCCTTGATTCTTGACGATGTAACTAACAGTGAATTGTTTGAATATTTGCTTTGTGATTTGTTAAATTAGCTTTTTGTTAATTGCAGGATGTTCGTGATAGGGCCTTATTTTATTACAGGCTTTTGCAATACAATGTATCAGTGGAGTATGGTTAACCCTCCAAAGCAAACAGTTTCAATATTTGCTAGTACTCAGAGCAATGAAATCAAAGATCACATATTTGATGAATTTAACCGTTTGTCTTTTGTATACCAAAAGCTAACTAGTCTACTCACTTCCTTCCCAATGGCTTTAATGAAACAAATTATTCATTGAGTTTGGACTAATTTGAAGTACTCGACATCATTTCTAATTTGAAGTACAAAGCAAATACGCGGTAATTAACAGTGAAATGCTGTTCTTAGTATATTGTAATTTTGTTTTTCAGAAGAATTTTTTTTGCTTATATTTTTCTCTATTTCATTATTCTTTTGCATCTAAAACTTGTGTCCACAAAGTTAATCTAACCACACACATGGTAGTAATTCAATAATGTTATAATCATTTATGAGGTGGTTTTTTTGTTTAAAAAAATAGTAAAGCTTGAGAGCAATTTTTTATCCTCTTCTAAGTTTTTATACTCTTCTATGTCTTTAGGCAATTAAATTACTACTTTGGTTGCATTAATAATCTTTTATCATTTGAAGAGAATTATATTTTATCATTTGAAGAGATCACTTTGAAGTTCATTAGTGCTAGTGGAGAGATACTCTTAATGTTGTTGGTCTTTAAATAAGAATTATATGACTACAATGTTTTTCAATGAGTGAATTTCAGGAAGAGTTTATATTGTAATTTTTTTTTACAAGAAGAAAATGTTTTTGTGTGTATTCTTCTCTATTTCATTCTTCTCTTGCATCTAAAACTTGTGTTCACAACATTAATCCAACCAAACACACGGTACTAAATCAAATCAATAATGTTGATACTCATTTATGAGTTGTTTTTTTTTTTTTTTGAAAAATGGGTAGAGCTTGGGAGTAATTTTTTATACTCTTCTATGACTTTAGGCAATTAAATCACTACTTCAGTTGTAATCTTAATCTTTAGTTTTCCATGCTTTCCTCAGTGACAACAAGAATGTATTGGATGAAACAATTACAATGAAGCTTTTCAAAAGGTATTAGTTTATTCTTGATATGACTGCTGCATGTTTTTTGGTTAGACATTAATTGTTGTTGCGTACATGTTTTCTTCAATTTTATTTATAAAGTTCTTCCTGGTCTTTTGTGTATATGAAATTCTCTCAAGCACATTTGATTACTTAAAAGTTAATAAAGATTATCAATGTATATTCATGTGAGTTTATAGATATTTTTTGCATGCAAATTAATTTGGGTTTCCTATCTTGATCTTTTAGATAATTCGACTGCTTTTGGAAGATGACTCTTCATCAAAGAATAACAATTTTGAGTACCAACCAATTAATAGAGAGTTTTGTTCTTGTCTCATTGACAACGAGGATGTATTGGATGAAACGACTGCCATGAAGCTTTTAGAAAGGTAGTAGTTGATTCTTGATATGCCTGCTGCATATTTTTTTGGCTAGACATTAATTCTTGGTGCATACTTGTTTTCTTCAATTTACTTATAAAGTTCTGGCAGTTTGTGCATATGAAATTCTCTTGAGCATGTTTGATTACTTAAAAAGTTAATAAGACTGTCAATGAAGATCCATGTGAGTTTATAAATATTTTTTGCATGCAAATTAATTTGGGTTTCCTATCTATATCTTTTGGATAAATTGAATGCTCTTGGAAGATGATTCTGCATTGAAGAATAGCAGTTGAGAGGACAAATCAATTATTAAAGAGTTTCGTGCTATTCTTAGTGACAACAAAGGATGTATTGGATGAAACAACTAGAATTAAGCTTTTGGAAATGTAGTAGTTGATTCTTGATATGTATGCCACATGTTTTTTGGCTGGACATTAATTTTTGGTGCATAAATGTTTTCGTCAATTTTATTTATAAAATTGTGGTAGTTTGTGTATATGACATTCTCTCGAGCACATGTTATTTCTTTTGCACAGTTAAATTCAACGAAAGATGCAGGAAAGTAAAGGATGTGCTTTGAGGATAGAGTGAAGGGTCCCAATCCATGTTTGTTTGTGTTGATTAGTTTTGTAGTTCTTTGAGATTTTTAGATTTTTTTGGCTAGACATTAATTCTTGGTGCATACCTATTTTCTTCAATTTTATTTATTAAGTTGTGGTAGTTTGTGTATATGAAATTCGCTCAAGCACATGTTATTTCATTTATTGTACTTTATGTTTTTTATCATCTAGGAATTTGTGACAAAGGCAAACTGCCTAGCGAGGAAAAAATAATGGACATGATGAGGTTGTTGTTCATGTTGTTCGGACTTCTATCAGGAAGCTGCTGCAAATGAACTGAGATCAAAGTTCCTCAGCACAACACGACCATGGCTTGTTGTTTGAAGGGCTGAGATTATTAAATATCTCCTTCATTTTATGATTCTCCTCCTTGTTCACCTTTTTTTTCATATGGCAAATAATATGAGCTCAAAAGAAGGTTTCTTCTTTAGGAAGAAGTCATGCAACGAGAAGTAATATTTTTGTTTCTATACTTTGTTTTTGTTACCAATGTAACTATTACTTTTCTTTTCTATTTGATCACTATATTAATATTCTTTTCATGAGTATTGTATTGAAAATCATTGTCGATGTTGTTGCTTTTTTAAGTTCTTCATATTATTAACTCTTCAATTCCAAGAACAAGATGCATCTCCAACCAGATCCACTGATCAATCTTATCCTGAAGTTGGTACGACATAATCCGGTATTTGGATCAAAGCCCTACCTTTTTGTATAACTCTGAATGTTTGTGCATATCAATTGGTGTTTGATCACTTATTTATGCTATCAATGTATATATTTTTTACCGTAGTGTAATATAAATGAAATGGAATGCTACAGGTAGATAAGATGGAGTCATTCAAAGCATGGAAGAACAAAAGGTCCAAAGAAGAGAGACACCTTGCAAGTTGAATTAATTGGAGAGGAATAAGAAGTTGAAAGTTAAGTTGTTCTTACTATATATATATATATATATTAATTTAAGGCAAAAAGTTCATCGTACATGCACCATGTTGATTGAAAGTACTACCTATTTTGCGAACATTAAGTAGATTGTCTACTTAACTATTTAAAGTAGAAACCTTTAAAAGAAATCATAGACTTAATGAAGTGTACATTGTTGAAAACTATGTAGTTTTCTCATGGACATGGTTAAAGATTGAAAATGGGATTGTCATGGACATGGTTATGTGCAAAGATATGCATCTCTACATATTTATTGGGATGACAAAAAGGAAACTTGGAAGGTTGATATTCGAGTGATTAACATGTGGACCATACCAAGATCGCCTAAGTGTATTGTTGAGCTAATTTTAGTTGACAAAAAGGTCAGGTTAACTGATTTTTACTAGATATGTTGTATGTAATTGTTGTTGGTTGTTGTTTATAGCAAATGTTTTAAAAAATAGCATCGCTCATGTTAATTGTACATGGTAATAAAATTTTAGCACAAATGACGAATGTTAATGTTCAACTTAACAATGTTATTTTTGATGTTGATCACACATATGTTATTTAGAACTTTGAAGTTGAAAAGAATAGTGGTCATTATAAAGCAACATGCCATGGATTTAAAATAAATTTTGTAAAAGCAACTAAAGTCACACCTCACAAAATACCAGAAATACCTAAAACAATGTTCAACTTCACCATCTTTGATGGCATTGTAAGTGGCTCAATCAGCACTGACTTTTTTATAGGTACATTTTTAAAATATGTGTTTATGAACAACTTTAAATGTTTGTGTAGCTGGTATCTCTAATGATGGGTTTTGTTTGAAGATGTTGTTGGTGAGATTGTTGAGATTGGACAGTGGAATATGCATGACAAGCCAAAGAAAGTTGTATTTACTATGAAGGATGGATGATATTCATTATTATTTACAAAAATGGAAACCTGAGTCAGTTTGAAATGTTAGTTGCATGAATAATTTATTTTTAATGTGACACAGTGGAAGTATCATAAGTTGTACTTTGTGGAAGTCACTGGCTCTGGAGTTTAAGGATTGTTTTGATAGGCATGTTTCTAGTCCCGTGGTGTTGTTGCTCTTTAGCTAAAATCAAAGAAGGAAAAAGTTGTTGTTTCATTGTAAGTGCATTTTTGTAAATATACATTTGATTTTGAGCTAATATAAACTTTTTTTGGTTTTGTATAGACACTTATCCAATAGCAATCTAGAATTCAATGTATGGTTCTCAAATTTTTGTGAATAGTGACATGAAAGAAATTCTGGAGTTCAAGGATCGATTTGCCACTTCATTCATGATACTTCCATCTATGTGGTCATTTAGTTATGAGTATTCTAAATTTATTTATTGGTACATATGTTCACCTATTTCAGAATCGATCTACCAACAGTTTCATGTACCCAAATTGGCAGTCAAATTTGGGGATCTTCTGTGTATTCTATTGTAGATCGATTTCTCCATAATGCACAAATATGCATCTCTATTATTGGAATTGATCTGACACAGCTAACAACGGTTCCATGTACCCAAATTGGCAGTCAAATTTCGGGATATGCCTTCTTCCTTACGTGTTATTGGGATTCATATATCCTTATTACTTACTTTTGATACGAAATACTATATTGCAAAGATATGCATCTTTGCATCGGTCAGTGATAATGCTTCCATGCAAAAGTATAACGTAACATGTAATATGAAGCATATCTTATATGCAATATTTATAATATGATTTTTTTTTAGATTACATGAGTAATTTCCTTTAAAAACATGAATAATTGGTTTATCATTGTAAAGTGGTTTCATGATGATCTATTAGTAAAGGCATTTAGTTCCCAAAAATATTTGTGAACATAATCAATTTTTTTCTAAATTATTTTGATGTTTAATATATAAAAGTCATTCTAAAACATGCATAAAGATGAATGCAATCCTTTCTTATGCGTTGATTCATTGTACTTTTATAAAATTCATATTTTATTTATTCTAAAAATTTATATTGTCTGTTAAAGTTTAGAGTAACAATTAATTATAATATAGATGACCTAAGATTATAATTTTATGACATTCAATTTAATTACATTTAAAATTAGAGAAAAAATATGTAAAAATATATTGTTACAAGATAATAATCATTTTTAGTTGGCTAGAATGAAGACCGGACAAATATATACAAAGTCGTGGATGGATACAAAAATTTATCGTGGTTGAGTATAAGGGACGGGGGATGAATACGATATTGGGAAGCAAGAATGAGAAATAACCTACAATCTCGTAGTGTTCCATTGTCATGCTTATCATAACCACCACCATTTATATGATTGAAAAAAATTATATATAAACATAAGATTAAATACTTTTTTAAAATTCTTTGGGTTTAATTTTGTTTTCTAAAATTTAAAAAATACTTTGATTTGTTCTCATGTTTTTATTAAATCATTTATCACATGACATTGCCAAACTGATGCTCCAAATTAGTTTTGCGATTGTTCTTCAATATATTTATCATGAATGCATTTTAATATATTAGCAATTTTAGATTTTCACTTCATAATTTAGTTTTTTTTAAATAATATGCTAACAACATATCTAAGAATAATAACCTCAATAAAATTAAATATGTATCTCATTGTTTATAATTTTTTAAAACATAAATAACTATGAATATAAACAATGTTATTTTATAAAATATATTATATATTTCAATCATATTAGTTTTGGTTCTCATTAAATAAGTTTTTCACATATACAATTATATTGTGTAAGTATCTATAGTAACTATTATTGTTATTAATATTCATTTTCTCTCTTTTATGTTTGTTTATTATTGTCGTCTAGAATCAAAGAGGGAAAGGGATGGAGACAAACAATAAGAAATAACATACAATCTCGTAATGCCCCATTGTCATGTTTATCTTTATCATCATTTATACATTTTAAAAAAAATAATTATATATAAACATAAGATTAAATATATTTATTTATTTATTTTCTATTTTTTGGGTTTAATTGAGTTTTCTATTTTTTTTTTAAATACTTTAATTTGTTCTCATGTTTTTATTAAATAATTTATTACATGGCATTGCTAAGCTGATGCATCAAATTAGTTTTGTAATTATTCTTCAATGTATTTAGCATGAATGTATTTTAATATCTTCGTAGTTTTAGATTTTTTCTTCATAGTCTAATCTTTTTGTAAATAATATACTAACAACATATTTAACAACATTAACCTCAACAAAATTCAATATGTATTTCATTGTTTATTAAATTTTAAAACACGAACAACCATGCATATCATCGAAGTTAGATAGACTGTGTTATTTTATAAAATATAATATATATTTCAATCATATTAGTTTTGATTATTATTTAATAAGTTTTACACGGTTACCATTAAATGTATACAACGATATTATACGTTTAATTTTACAGCAGGGACAGTTCAAAGAGACAAAAAATGTGATTTTAAGAAATTCAAAGAAATGCAATTTTAGAAAAAAAATATAAGTGTATCTTAATTACCAACCTGTTGAATGTGTAAACTCCGAAAGATGTTCATTGAAAGAAATTAAAATATTGTCTCAAGACCCATGTATATGAAATCATTGAATATGTGAACTAGAAAGAAAAATTATAATATTATAATTATATAGTTAACACGTATATTGTAAATTGTATTTTTCACTGGTATGGTAATAGAAAGAATCTACAAATCGTGACGGGGAGAGGTTGGCGCTTGATGGCACGTGCTCACTCCCACACATGGTGCCACGCAATGCGTTAACCTTAGCAGTGAGCTTTAAATTAAATGGCTCAATACCCCTTCACACGTAACTCAAATGCACCGAATTTCCATGTCTAGTAAGAACTTAAAAGGCTACTCTTTCGTATATAAGTTAAGTTTATTACAAAGTTTAATATATGATTGTCGATTTAATCTAATTCCCATAAGTTCACGCGCTGATTTTAATATTTAGTATTGACTCATGCAATTCCAATTTTTAATATATAGTGCCTCTTTCAATTTTCTCACCAACCCCCAAAATCCTTCTTTGTTTAATCTTTCCTAACCTTCAATTCTTGCGGGTTGCTTATTCAACGCATTCTTTCCCACCAAACTCACCCTTTGTTGATACGTACAACGTTTCCAAGTTCCAACCATGTTGCTTAACACAACTCCTTTCACAATTTTCCATGCCACAACCCATTGATGATCAGTTTGTGACACTTTATTTTCCCTACAATGGCTTCTTTGTATTCAGCACCACCCCTCTTGCGTTTTTCCTCCAGGAGGTCTTCATCTTTGGCACCCGATTTGAGTTTGGTCAATTTGAGGAAATCCCATTTAAGATTTGAGTCCAAAATCTCACCAATAAAATTGCAATGGAAAAGTATAGAAGGGAAGTGGCAGAGAAAGAGAAAGATACAATGGGGTGTGAGGTGCACTGCAGATGGCATAGATGGTGGAATGTTTTTGGGTGGCAGAAAAGAAGGTGCAGGTGTTAGCATCCCAGAGAGGTTGAAGGTGGTGTCTTTGATTGCATGTGTTATGTGTCTGTGTAATGCTGATCGTGTGGTTATGTCTGTGGCTATTGTTCCTCTTGCTGCCAAACATGGCTGGTCCAATTCTTTTCTTGGCATTGTTCAGGTACCCCAAATGGCTATAATACAAACGTAGCAACATTTCTGACCACGAATAATAAATTCATCTCTCTCTCACACACACACACACACACATGGAAAAAAGTTTTTTTTTGGTATATTATTTGAAAATAAAAAAAATGATATTATTTCTGTCTCTTGTTTACTTTTTATCTTTTTGGTATACACATTACACATGTCTCAAACATACATCCCAGAATTAAAAAGGACAACTGTTTTTATTTTTGTCCTGTTTTGATGTTCTCTGCAAATTTTCCTATCAATTGTAGTTCTGTCTCTGGACTTTTATATAAGAACATATAATTGATGAAAATTCATCAAGACTAATGAAAATAGACAAGTTTGTTAGTTTTAATTAACAATGACACAAATTTAAATTTTGTTTCAGAAACACACATAAAATTAAATGATTTAAAGTTTGTTTTAAAATCAAACCAGTTTGTTATGTTTCCATTTGTTTGTGGTGGAGCCACTGGCTAACATAAAGCCTATATACTTCATGCAATTTCAGTCATCATTCCTGTGGGGTTACATATTCTCTTCAGTGATTGGAGGAGCTTTGGTAGATAGATATGGAGGGAAGAGGGTGTTGGCCTGTGGTGTATTTATGTGGTCTTTGGCAACTATTCTCACACCTTTGGCAGCCAACCACTCCACAGTGAGCTTGTTGGCCATTCGTGCTTTCTTTGGATTAGCTGAAGGAGTGGCCTTTCCATCTATGAGCACTCTCTTATCAAGGTGATGCCTCTAGAATCCTCTTGGACACAAATATTTAGCTATCTCTGGTCAAGACTTGGTAGATCAAGTATTAAACATTCAAGGATATCAATCCTGTTTTAGGTGATCAATATAAAGGAAAAAACTTAGATGCAATTCCGTAGGTGCTTTTGGCATTGTTTTCTAATAAGAATTTGAGTTTCATGCAGATAATCTGCATAACTAAGGTTTGCATTAAAGGTTAAGATAGATTACTGAGGTGAAACTCCATCTTGTTGTCAAGCTTGACATTTCTTGTCAATATTGAAAAAAGAATTCAATGGTTTATTAATTATAGGTTTCTCTTATAAGCATCTCATTGTTGTGGATGTAAAGCTAGTTCTCTACAATTATTGTAAAGCTGATCTAATCTTCATATGTGAATAGGTGGTTTCCAACTAATGAGAGGGCAAGTGCACTTGGAATGTCAATGGCTGGATTTCATCTAGGCAATGTCATAGGCTTGTTGCTAACACCAATTATGCTGTCCACTATGGGAATTTCGGGTCCTTTCATCTTATTTTCATCCCTTGGATTGCTCTGGGTGATAACATGGGCATATCGAGTTACAGATGATCCTACGGAAAGTAATTTTATCAGCAGATTAGAACAAAGGTTAATCCAAGCTGGGAAAACTGGTTCTCCAAAGAAAAGTAACAAGTTTCCTCCCATACGCCTTCTGTTATCAAAATTACCGTCATGGGCTATAATATTTGCCAATGCAACTAATAACTGGGTAAGTTCTATTGGCTTTTGAGTGAAGAGTAGGATTTGCTACCATGAATCCAAATTCAGGCATGCTAATCTTGGCATTTCTTAATTTTGCAGGGGTACTTTGTTCTCCTGTCATGGATGCCGGTTTATTTCAAAAGCGTAATTACTTTCTTAATCTGCTCTTAATTTTATAATAGAGAATAATTTATTTGTTTCTATGTTGTTTGAAAAGTATGGATAAGACTCTTCTAAAGTGAGCTTGATCATAAAGTACACAAGTAAAACTGTATTCGTCCTTGATTTTATATAAAGTACTTTGTGGTTTTAAACCGTTAAAATTCAGAGTAGATACTCCTTTACTTGTGCACTTTACATGTAAGTTAGTTTTATAATTTTTTTTTTTGGAAAAATATAATGGGATTACCTACAAAGTAAATATCTCAATGTTTCTTCATGCTTTTACATCATGTTTATATACCATTCTCAATTTAATTATTCTTAAAAATGATAGTCAATTCAGGTGGTTGGGATGCATTCATTGTAAAAGATGATAGTAAATTTGAAAAGTTACAACTAAACTAGTATTCCCTTTTTTACCCACTTTGTCTATCATGGGAACCTGGTATTTTAATTAAAAGAATATGGAAAATCTCTGCTTATAGCTACCAACTTGTAGAATTTTGAGGATCTTCACCAGCTTCTCTCAAAAGACTTTCCTCTCAACTACTCTCCTCCATTATTTTTATACAATGTGATACCCTACCCTTTCTAACCACCTCAGGCTAAATAAGTGCTTTATTCCTGTTTCTGAGGGTTGGACCCACGCAAAATTCATTGATATTTATTTTCTCATAATACTACAAGCCTGAAACTTCCAATCATGATTACTTTTTTTTTCCTTCTTTCGCAGGTATATAATGTTAACTTGAAGCAAGCAGCTTGGTTTAGCGCGGTTCCGTGGGCCACAATGGCTATGTCAGGTTATCTAGCCGGTGTTGCATCAGACTTCTTAATCAATGCAGGGTACCCTACAATATTTGTCCGGAAGTTCATGCAGGTAACTTTTTCTGCCCTTCCATGCAGAAGGATGTAATAATATTTATAAGCTCCTTTTCGGTTTTAAATATAAGGATAAACTGAAATGCTTGATCACATAACCATTGAAGGGCTACTAACTAGCCATAAAGAAGAAACATTGTTAAGATTGTGAGAACTCTAGATAGCATTTTATGTTTCAAAGCAATTATAGACCAGTATCAGAAGGAATTCATTTTAAGGGGTGGAAACTATTAAATCATTCATGTTGATTTTAGTAAGGCAAGTGAAGTACAAGAACATTCATCTTCAACCGCAATCTGATTGATTCGTATTTGGCAAATTACAGACAATTGGATTCATCGGGCCGGCAGTGACCTTGCTCTGCTTGAATTATGCCAATACACCTGCTGTTGCTGCTACACTCATGACTATTGCCTTGAGCCTGAGTTCTTTCAGCCAGGCTGGCTTTATGCTCAACATACAAGTAAGTTCAACTCACAAAATTTGAACATACCCTTAAAACAGTATATTTAAGACATTTTACATTAACTTACAAATACATGAGTAAGATCTTAACCTCGCACCTTTTGACATTTTACATGATCAGGATATTGCTCCTCAGTATGCAGGAATTCTACATGGTAAGAAGCTGAGCAAATGTGTTGTTGGGAATGTTTTCTTTTCTCTATTGCCTTTTGTTTTTCTCGTAATGGTTCTTTATTTATTTAACAATATCAAAACTATTGCAGGAATCTCAAATTGTGCTGGAACTATAGCAGCTATCATAAGCACAATTGGAACTGGTTATTTTGTACAGTGGCTGGGATCATTTCAGGCATTCTTGACTATAACAGCTTGTCTGTATTTTGTGACAACCATTTTTTGGAATCTTTTTGCTACAAGCGAGCAAATTTTGTGATCTTTTCCCTTCGAAAAATTCCTCAAACCTTGCGTTTCATAAAGGCGCTATCAAAAGCAAGGGAAATTATGAATTTTAAATTAGTTGTCTTATACAAGAAATGAATGAAAAACTATTTTTTCTTCTTGTTTCTTGCATAAACGGAAATTGCAATAATTTAAGCCTGTGATGTATATAATCAAATACTATAGTAGAATAATTCTGTTATTAAAGCCACATGAAACCATCCGAATAATGTATGAGCGTATATAAGTTTATTTAAGTATCATTGTCTAAAGATTATATAAGTTTATTCTCGATTTATTTCAAATAAATGTTCTCAATTTTTTTAAAAATCAATTTTATTTAGCATATTGATCTCTTGAAATTTAACACTTTCTCAACATACTTCTTTAAATTATTAAAAAATAACATTGACCTATCTAATACTACATCCATCCAAAAGTAGTGTCGGTTAGGTTAACACTACTATCAGAGTCATATAACACTGTAGTGTAAGCAAACCACTGCAAAGTTAACACTTTCATTTCATATGAAATGACAGCTAAACAATTCTTCACTCCAAAAGAAAAACTACATTTTTCTTTAAATCGTTAATATTTTTTTACAAAATAACTAATTATACTTATTTTAATAAAATGGCTATTAACTATTCTAACCAACGCGAATATCTGTACCAAAAAAAAACAACGTGAACTATTCCCCACAATTTTTTCAAAAACAACAAGCAAATCATTCGGCTTTTTTACCCAAAAGGGTATGTTTTTCTTCGTTTTTTCCATAGGAGTTATTTTTGAATTATTTATCAAAAGCGGTTAAGTTGTAACTTCTGAGTTAGAGTACTAAAGGATTTTTTTACGATTTTAGTGTAAATTATTTTATACGACTCATAACTTTTTTTTTTTTTTGCTTTTACAATTTTAAAGTCATAAAAGATTTTTTTTATTACAACTTAAAAGTTGTGATACCGTTTTTTTTTTTTTAATTATTACAACATATTAAAAGGTTTTAATTTTTTTTACGCAAACTTCTTTTTTTTTTGTTTTCAATTTTTTTAAATTATAAAAAAGTATTTATTTAATTATTAAATAAATAATTTTAATTTTACTTGTTATTAATTTTATTTAATGTTGTATATTTTTTATGGTTTTATTTAATATGTTATATAGTTTTTAATATTTTATTATTTAAAATATATTATATCTTTTAATATTATTTTATTTAAATATTTTTGTTTATTTAAAATTTAGATAATCTTTTAGTAATTTTAAATATGTGGCTTGGTTAACAAGTAATTACATGCACTGTCAAATTGAATGAATAATCGTGTGATTGTGAATAATTTTAAACACTTTGAATCCCTTGTTTGCATGCGATTACAACGTGTGCTTCTTGTAATTTAAATTATGATGATTTTGTTGATCATGTATAGAAGTTGGAAAATATTTTTGAAGTTTTCCGCATTGCTTTCATTCCCTTCGAAGTGAAAACAAATGGCTTTGATCCACATTTTATGCCCGACTTATGAAACGACGACAAACATAAAAAGGCATGTCATTACTGATATACATAATGAGATGAATGAAAAGAAATAAAAAAAATTGTGTAAAAAATAATTAAAACCTTTTAATATGTTGTAATAACTATAAAAAATAAAAAATAATATGGTATTAGAACTCTGAAGTTGTAATACCAAAAAAAAAATAAAAAAAAGTTGTGATTTCAAAAGTTGTAAAAAAAAGCTACAAAGTGATAAAATTATTTATAATTTTAGTTAAAAAATAAGTAAAGTCATAATAAATATTAGGACTTCTAAGTGATATCAGTCTCTTTCGATAAATTATTCAAAAACAACCCATCTAAAAAAAGGAAAGAAAAAATACCTCTTTAATTAAAAATGCCCAAATCATACAAAAGAGAAATAAAAAAATGAAACAAAGGAGGGTGAAACGGTAAACTGAAAAAGATGAGGACAAGCTTGACGTTGATGTATACCCAAACTGCCTGCATTCGACACAAGCGCATTCACACAGCAATCAAATTGTAGCCACTGGATAAAGATCAGATGATCATAGTTTACTTTTATATAAAAAATCAGATTTAAAATCTGAACCATTCAATCTTCATCAAACAATTATAAAGCATCAACTACATGAATGTGTGTGATTATCAAGTACACTGAATCTGTCCCCTCCAACACAATCAAACATACCAACAACTAGTCCAACAACAAAAGCTCATCAAGCTACAAAACCAATCCCTTCCCTTCCTTACTCTCCTCAACAACATCACAATTCCCAACACAACACAATCTCTGACCTCTTCCTTCTGTGGTCCCCACTATCCCCAACACACCATCATCAATACTTTGCTTCCAAAAATCCTCACTTTCAGGAATCATCTCTTTCACCCCAATCCCTTCAAACTCACACCGCCATATATTTTCACCTCTTTCCCCAAGTGGGTTCTCATCAAAATCTGATTTTTTTTTTGCCTATGCTGAAAGCCATGAATTTCAGGAGCTTGGAGGAGTTCTGGGCCTTCTACGTGAACCAGCATTCGATGCCTTCCACGAGGAGGTGGCACTTTGTGGGAACGCTCTTCAGCATTTTGTTTTTGTTCTTTTCAGTTTTCTTCAGCTGGTGGTTTTTGTTCTTTGTGCCCCTTTCTGGGTATGGATGCGCCTGGTACAGTCACTTTTTTGTGGAAGGGAATGTTCCAGCCACTTTTGGACACCCCTTTTGGTCACTCTTGTGTGATTTCAAGATGTTTGGGTTGATGCTTACCGGGAAAATGGATAGAGAGATCAAGAGGCTTGGGAAAAGACCTGTGCTGCAAGTGTTCTGATTTCCATGTTTGGATTGGTCCCTTTTGTTTGAGGTGAGTTTGCATATGAACCTTTGGTAGTTATTTTAATAGTCTAACAATCTTAGCATACATGACAGTTTGTCATTAGATGAGAGTGTAAAATGTCAGTATTTACTCTCTCTCTCTCTCTCTCTCTTTCTCTCTCTGTACAGAGTGGATATCATTGTTTTTTTCATTAACTTCATTGTCTATATGGATGATTTTGCTGAAATTTATTTGCTGAATTTTCTGAAATATATGGATGATTTCATTAACTGGATGAACACCACTTGTGCGAGTGTAATGGTGCAATTTGCTGGATTAAACGACTTTGGTTTAGATACCTGGATGTTGAAATTGTGTTGATAACGCCTGCATTTTCTGAAAATCAAAGGCAATAGCATTTCCTAAGTAGACACAATGCTGTGTAAAAACTTAGAAGCAGCATTAGTTGATATTCACAATTACATATTTCAATTAGAAGTTTATGAGAATCCATTGCTCAACAGTGCAACATGATTTAATCAAAGAATCTACTCTAGATAATTCCACAAGATACTAGAAGCTTATTCTATTGGATAGTGGCGACCATCATAACCTTGAAAAGATTGCACATGAATGATGTGCTAAGATTTTACATAACTTAGTTTCTACATTACTGATGGTATTTTCCTATGAAAATTCTTTCCACAAGAGGTTCAGAAGGGTGTAATTTTCAGCTTTATATCTCTCTTTCTATGAAGGTTTGGATAAATGCGAAAGTCCCTTAGTGCATTTTCTTCTGCTTAAGTATGCTTTTATCAATGAAACCTGAAGTATTATCTTTCTGGTATAGTTTTGTAATGACCTTGCAAGATTTGAAAGAACCCTCATTTTGAATGGCATTGCAGAAGACAAACAATTTGTCTTGTTACACTTCATATTGAGAACTTCTATATCCAATTAGATAAAACAACTGTTAGAGCTACTGAATTGTCATTGGATCATCTATTAAATAGATTTATTACCTTTAAATAACTTTTGGGTTAGGGATTGTTTTAAGGCCTCTCTTTGGTGTTCTTCCCATGATTTTGAATTTCCCTTACTAGTATGCAGAGATTGAAGAGATATTTTGCACTGATGACTTTTATTTGCTTATTATTGTGTGTATTAGAGTTTGAGTATCCAGAGAGAGTTGGAAAAAGAAATTGAATTCTGAAATTGTAATTCGTTCGATTACTACCTGAATGAGTGTAGGGCAAATATTTAGCAAGCAAGAAGCTTATCGTAGATGCTTTCTTAACTATAACAGATTACCAACTGACTATTGAGTCCTAGAATGTTATATGGACATTATGTATGTTGGTTCTCTAATTTATGTTATGATTTTGAAATTTGAAATGTTTCTGACCAACACCAGTACAGGAAATTTTCAAGTGCAGATGCATTTGTTGAAGCTCATCAGTGGGGATGATGGTTCTTTGTGATTGATTGGCTTGCCAATCTTGGAGAAGGCTGTGCTATGTTAAAAATTCAATAGTACGATATGAAGTGTGCATGACACCAATCAGGTAGACTACTTCACTGATCTGGGATACCACATGTGGTCATGTGACATGCCATGGTATTTGCATGGTCTATGTGTATAGTGAAAGTTGAAACATTTGTTGCTGTTTGCTAGCAATAATTACATCTCAATTCAATAACCTACCAAAATTTTGGAGTTTCCCTGCAAATTTTGCTTATAGATGTAGTTAGCAAACTTGTTTATTGGCAAATTCATATGAAATAGATAACTAAGCAAGCAAGGATGTTAAAATGTCTTGAGAACATCTAATAAGTATATGAAAATTGATTTAGAATGTATAACCCTCCAATCTATTGAATGTTTCAACATTTTTTTTTGTAAAAAAAGCCGTAGAATGCCAACACCTTTTTTTCACTGTTTTGAATTGGTAATTATATGAAAATTGATTTAGCATGTATATAACCATTCCAATCTTTAAACATTTTTTTACTGTAAAAAAAACCATTTTTCCACTGTTCCTTGAAATGATGGCAATGGCACAAAAAGAATGCCTAACATCCAAGAAGGGAGAGGCATCAAAGAAATTTATAAAAATGTTGATTTGACTGAAGCTAGGTTTGAATCTTTAAGTAAAGTTTCAATTCAATTGAGAGGATAAATTAAATTAGAAGTGACCAATCAGATTCTTTGATAGAAATTAATTATTGCCATAGACGATAAATACTTCACTTCTATATAAGTCTTAAAATCACTTTTGCATGTCCAAATAAATTCCTATTCACATTTTCATAATTTTCAGTTGATAATCAAATGACTAAAATATACTTTTAAATATGATGTTCTTTATTATATTCCATTTGACCCTTTATCTTTTTTAAAAGTCAAAATAAATCTTTATGTTTTTAAAGTGAGTTAAAGTGATTATTCGGAAATAATGATCATTTTTTATACAATTCGATTTTTTTTTTATTAATTTAAGACATAAAATTTATCCTATTAGTAGATTGGTTTACATACAAATTATGGTATCCAATTAATATTTGAAGAAAAAAGGTCACAAATATGATGAAGATTACATGAAAAATGAGTCACTCAATTAGAAAAGACTTTAATAATGAATTTTTCAATTTTCTAGCAATGATTTTTACTTTTCTCATAATTTTCATAATATTTGACTCTAATGAGACAAGTTTTTTTTCTCGAATCAGTAAAAGAAAAAAGATATAATATTGTGTTTTAAAAATGAAAACAATTATTGATTCACAAGAATCATGTTGACTCACTTAAAAAATCATAAAGGACAAAATTTAATATTTTAAAAATAAGAAATCAAACTAAATAAAATTGAAAGCATAATAAGATTAAAAATGTATTTTAGCTTCATTAACTTAATTGATACCAAATTAGGTTAGTTAGACCATTTTACTTCAGGCGTAAATTTTTTATTAAATTCAAACTTGAAAGTATTAGTCAGTTTAATATTAGAAACTACAAAATATTTTTCTAGTCCTTAAAACTATCAAACGTCAAAAAATTTAATCCTTATATTTTTGAGTTTTAGAATCTAAATTTTTATAGGGTTAAAATGACAAATGTCAGTAAAGATAGCCAATTAGATTTTTTAATAATCATTAAAATTAATGTATACTCTGCATTAATGTTTTGGTAAAAAAAAAAACTTAGCAATTTCTTTCTCTTTAATTAGAAGTGTGTTATATCTTCTTTTTTTTAAAAAAATAAATAGAAATGTGTTCTCTATAAATAATGTAGATGACATTTATTTCTTTTCTTTAGTATATTAATTTCAACACCTTCCATTATATTATGAAAAATTCATTCTAAAATACAAATTTATATTTTAGAATGCAAGAAAGGGGCATTGTTTTGTGCACCTAGCACAATTGTTTGTGCATTCAACAAAAATAGTGAAATTTTAATTTTATCCTTTCGTAAAACTGATATAAATTGGCAAATCTATAAACCCAATACGACTTAACATCGTTTGGGTCTCATATGGATTGGTGTAAATTTTTTCAAAAATATGTTTTACAAATTAATTTAAAATTAATGATCTATGCAGGAATTGTGACTTTCGCATTATTAGTCGGACATTCTAATTAACTGAGTTAATAGATAAATTATATTATGAAATAATTAATATTGTTATATATAACAATAAAATTTCTAATATATATTTAATACACATATAAATTTAGATAATAAATTGTAACAATTTTGATCTAATAATTAATATATAAGACTTATGGATTAATGAATCCGTATTGGACTTATGAATTTACCAATTCTTATCAACTTTATGAAACTGACAAAAATAAAATTTTACCATTGTACCAATAATTGTTGTGCTAGATGTACAAAGCAATGCCCTAATGAGAGATGCAAAATATAAATAAGGGAGAGGGAGAACGGGATTCAAATGCATGTATAGATTAACAAAGTCCATGGATAAAAAACAAAAAAAAAAAAAACAAAATTAACAAAGCGCCCACTTTCTGGTTACTTAAATACATCGTTTTTTAGACGATATACCATTTTAGTTTTTAAGAAATTTGCAATTTATTTCCCTTGCTACAAATGAAATTTGTGCATGTTTAGTTCAACTTATTTTAAAGAAATAATAACTCATTTTTATTAATTTTATAAAAAATGAAGTTTTTTAATATAAAAAAAAAATAAATAAAGGCAGCCAAATATGTACTTGTTTCACACTAGAATTTCATGCTCCACTTTTGATGTTAACGTTAGCCCACGAAAATCAGAATTTTTTTTCAGTAATGTCATAATTATTTAGAAAAGAATTGAAATGAGCATTTGATCCCTTTTCCACTTCCCCTTTTCTTAATCCCATTCAAATCTTCACTCCTGACAAACATTTTCAAAACCCAACTGCCTCCCCCTACACCCTTCCAGAATACTACAACTACAATAAGTTGCTAGAGAAGAATAAGCTGCAGTGGGTTTCAGCACAGCCTAACATAATTTACAGAGAAGGCAAAATGCAGAATAACATCCGCACTGGGGAAAATGGAAAGCTCGTTAGTATTTCCCATGTTTTTATATTCACATACAGGGAAAATTCTAACCAATGAAATGGAGCTTAACCCTAACAAACAGCTACCCTTTGAACAAGTTATTACTTGAAAGAAAATGTATAAGATGATTTACACTGAGATCCTAAGCCTAACTCTACATGCATGAATTTGAGCTTTACCAACTGCAGCATCAACTAAGGAGTTGTAAGACTAACTAATTACATAATGTGAAGAACCTTTGGATGATGGCCACAGGCGGACGTCAGTAGATACTAGATACATTTGATCTTGTTTACACCTGATGTAACACTTTCCACATGCAATTCTCCCACCAATCAAAAAATTACAGGCACAGAATTTCTGATTGATTACCTTCGCCGTGCCATATTGGTGTGGATATGGGCTTTGCTATCAATTCTTATCCTGTCTGCATACAAGGGAAGGCAAATTATCTCATTTATTTCATTCAACAGGACATCCTCTGTGATATTGTCTCTTATACTTCGCATCACCTGTAATAGATCAATCGAATGGTCCAATCAAGTACAGATTGATAGACAAGAGGGAAATTAAAATGTAAAGAAGTTGGCATAGAATAGAACCTTTCTATAAGTATTAAAGTCATTTGGTGTTGATTTATCTGTTCTGATTCGCTTGAATATCCATTCCTGTCTGTCAGAATCCCAAGAACACTCAATGATCTTTCCGGAATAATGCAAGGGATCCAAACCTTCAGCAGATTTTAAAATTCCATTAAGCATTTGCAATCAATGCAACTAACTGACGAAGAATTTCCAAACAAGATGCAGACATAAAAGCAGACAACAAAGCATTATCCTGCAAAACTGAGGCACTGCTTCAAATATACACTTTTTCTGGTGGATGCTAGAATTTGGTTATAGTGATAAGAAAATCACCAACCAATCTAGACAACAAATTGGCAAATGAATATGTACCGCCCTGAGAAGCAAATAAAGCCATTACTTGATTTTAATAGAATTTTCTATTCTACAATGACGCCTGAAATCTCATTGTTGTTTAGGTGAGGAAAGAAAGGAAAAAGATAATAAAGAATTCAAATAATATTCTATTACTTGAGATTAGGAGTTTCTGAGAAATATTGCTCAAGTGTTCTGTGCACTCAGAAATCTGCATATCTGAATATTTATATAAAGAAGTGTCTGAACAAAAGCATATAGGAATGGAAAGTCAACAATCAAGGACACCTGTGCATTAGGTACATACAACAAAAATCAGCTTCACAAAGCTGTGCAAAAGATATCAAGCAGCTGTCTTAACAATATTGGTATGCTGTATTATAATGCATTACAAAATACTGAACAAATGATTCTATTTATATAAAAATTTAGGTAAAGTACTAGTATAGTATTGCTAGTCAATAAGGAAATAAAAGGAAACATGAGGGAATAAAGAACTGTTTACACTATATTTTGAAGATCTTTTAAGATATTCTAACATATTCTCTCATACACTAAATATTTTGTAGATATTATTACATCAGAATTGAATGAGTTGGACAGGTATAATATAAGTGTCTGTCTCACTGACCTTCAAATGCAACCCTATAGCCTTCCAAGAGCTTCCTTTTTCCACGTTCATACAGAAGAAGTAGCTGACAATCGTTATCAATCTGTAAACACAACTAGAAATTAGTTGGGAGCATCTGCAGCAAACTAGTAGTTTGGAGCAAGAGACATTAACCAACAAGATATGTAATAAGTTGATAATACCACCTCAAAGAGAAAATCAACTGAATTCAGCTCAGCATATTTCCACTTCAAGAGGCCTTCGTGAGTGCGAGGTATGTAAGGATCATCCCATCCCTGGTTATACATATTGTCAGTAACAACCTCGATTCACTTCAATAAAAAAGAGAAAAAGAAGAAAAACTCAGTTGCTGTAGTAAGGAGGACTTGAAATAAGATGAATGGACCAATGTATCTGAACTATGAGCTAGTCTAGGTAACAGTGGTCCTCTATGAGCCACTCTTTTACCGGACATCATTTTAAGATCACTACAGAAACCAAAAGGATATTCATTTTTATATTGAATTAGTTGCAGTAGTATGTTGACCCTGGTATGAGAGAGAATTAATGGGAAAAGGAAAAATCTTAAAAGGCTACAAACCACATGACTGAAAATAGGTGAGTTGCTGGCATGACGTTGAGCCAGAAATAAGTTATTCAGCATATCAGAAGAGCTCAACCTCATGTTTAATATAATGAAGAAATTAAACCCACCTGAAATATGAGACCATCTGCATCATGTGAGAGTTTCGGAATGAATTCGCTTAAAAGCTTTGTGACAGTAGAGAGCAGCCAAAAATCTTTTCTCCTCACCTGATAATTTTAAACATTAATAGACAAGCTAGCAGCGGAAAGTGAAGCTTAATATATACTCAGTTTTAAGGGTAGAGATGCATACCCGGAATGGCTCCATGTCATATCTATAGTAAGGATTTCTACTCTGGAACCGTTCCTGATTCCTGGGTTCAATAACTTTCTCTAGCATCTTCCACCGTTCATAAAATGGTCGCTGCACCAAGTTTGGACTAAATCATACATCGCTAGCTACACTTTGTATCAAAGAATTGACAAAAGCATGAAAGAAAACAGATTATAGAGGAAAACAATAATTTAGAAAAGATATCAAAACATTTTAAGTAATGGTTAATTAGATAATCCAATGTTGAATCAATTTAAGCACATTTCATCTATTCAGAAAATGTGACAGAAATATTCACCATCTATATATAATATATTAATATATAAATCTTAAAGTGTGCCAAGGGGGACTAGTTCAGTTGGTTGAGAAGCATATGTGAGTTATTGTAAACCCCCTAGTAGTGGACTTCAACTCCTCCCTTTGAACCAAAAAAAGAAAAATCTTAGGCCCCGCTTGGGGTGTTTTCTTGTTTTTAGTTTTGAAATTTTTAAAAATCAAAACCAGTTTTGTTTTGAGTAGAGTTTTGGTTTATTCTTTGTTTTTTTATAGTTTTTAAAAAGATGTTGCAAATTGAAGATAAAATAAGTCAACTGTTATCTTGCTCCACTATGAAATAATGTCTGCAAAAAGTTGGGTTGCATTATAGTTTGAGTATTTTTCAACCATGCAAATAAATAACAGCTAAAGGCAAGCACAAGTGATTTCCTGTTCCCAAAGTCCAAAAAGAATGAAACAATGTAGTCAAAACCAAAGTAAAAGCATCCAGCATTATGTCGTACAACTACAAATAAACCAAACCTCTATTACTGATACTCCATTGATTGCCATCAGATCATATATGAGGTATCTCCTTTCCTGCTTTTTGGAATCTGGCAATGTATCAATAATCATCTCCCCATCAAGCAATGTGAAGTGGTGTGTCTTCTCAGCCATGCCCTTGGAAGCCAAGGATATATACATATCAGTTTGTGCACCATAAAATTAAAACAGCTTAACAAACACTCTCAGAAACTTTCACTATAGATTAGCATACATACATCCTTTGTAATCCTGCAAGGAAACCTCATTTGAACCCTTCGAAAATTGAAGCTTCTATCAATCAAGTAACATCCGTCCATAGTTATTAGCATCATATATCTTGTTCCATCAGCTTTCCATGTTGCATAATAATAACGTTGTCGTAACAGTTGTAAATTCTCCCTGCATACCAAGCAATTAAATTTAACATTTAACAAATACAGAAAAACAACAAATCAATAAGAAACTGTCCTGAAAATAACTCCTGCAATCAATAAATATAATCACTATAATCACAAAACTACAACGTGTATAAATAAATGAAAGTTTGGAAGCATTTATATTCAATACACTATGCAAAAAAAGTCACTAATTGGCATAATTCTGACAAATAACTTGTTGCTATGCCCACATCTGTATGAACTCTCCATATTCCCTCCTAATCATAACTTGATTCATTTAAAGACTTACATATATAGCTATAAAAATATAAATGATGGCATCCTCCCAACCCCAAAAAAAGACAAGTATAAAACATTAAAGTAGCAAATAGTATATTCTAAAATGACAACATATTTAAAGTACAGAGCATTAAGATCTTATTTCTCCTTGACGGATCTGGTCACTGTAGGTCATATAAGGATATAGATTTTAAATTTTCTGGAAGAATATGGACTGGCTGGAGGTATATAGTTAACCACTCACTTACCTTTTGCAATTAGGATGTGGAATGTAAGACTAGTTAGGGGTCACAAATTAAAGGTTAGCTTACTTAGCCTTATTTGGTATTTTTGTTGAATATTGGGCATGTCCCAGGTCACTGGACCAATTCTAATATTAGTTTTCATGGTTTTGGTAGAAGTATAGGCTAAATTATTGTAACAATGATAATCTATGCTACAATTTGTTAAATTTGTTTGGAGGGTAACTTGTATTTATAAGGATGTTTCTTTGGCACAGGCACAACATTTGACTTGGGATAAGATTAGGCATTTGATATCTTTTTGGCATTAAGTGCATGACCTTTTAATTTTTAATTGGGTTTCATTAACAAAATATGTTAGAGGGATAGTGAATCTTTGTACCATTGAGTTTCTCTGTTTCATTGGTTATCTGTTACATTTTTTTCTTTAGGAGGATTTCTTATCATCCTTTACTTTAATTTGTTTTTCCTCTCCATGTTAATAAACTTTAAACAATATATACATACATACATATATATATATATATAATACCTCACTTATGAAAATTCAGTTCTGGGTAAATCTAGGGATATAAAATTGATTTTAATAGTATCCCCAGTGGCAAGTCACAAGTATTCACTCTACTACAGATTCAATCTTAACCTAAAAGGGATCTTAGTCTGTCTCTTGATCTCTCAAGTGATCTATCCCTCCTACCCTCTAGGCTTCTATTTATAGTAGTTGAAAGAACCATATGAACTTCTCCCCTTCCACATGCATGTTGGGGCATCATTTGGCATTTGAGTAACCCCACCACCAACGTTGAGGATCACTTCTTCCCTCTGTGGTATCAGTAACAACAATTAGCTCCAAATTCACATAATAGGTGAGTTGTTCTGTTTGACTAGGAAGGATAAAACAGTCAAGAGAGAATGGCACAGGCTCACCAAACTGAAAGAGATGAATAGAATCCAACCAATAGGGACTAAATCTGACTGTGAAGCCTAAATGAACTGACTGTGTGTTTAATTGGACCTCATGAGGGAACAGGAAGCATTACTCATTATCATACATTAAATGAAAAGGACAGAAATGCATATAAGAACCCAATGCTAACCACCAACATAATCATATGTTTGGTTAGCATAAAAGCATGCTATATGAAAGTATAGTGGCTAAAGAACTAGCAGCCAGAGGTTTACTGCTTGGTTATCATAACATATCACAGTATAGTGCATTATTGGCACAGATAAGTTGGACCTGTTTAAAGAAACTGGGTGTGACCCTGGAAATTGCATGTGCCCTCTGGCCTGCACCATAAGAAATAGTAAGACGGCAATCTATAACAAACATCAGAGGTACATTAAGCAGGCAAAGCCAAACCATAAAAAGTGAAAATAGAAGCAAAATCATGTCATCAGCAACTAAGATAAATATAATATGAAGCATGATAGAACACAGAATTCAACAAGAATATATGTATCTGATTTATTTCATGAACAAGGAAAACTTTATAATGTTAAACCTAGAGAAAAAGAGAAAATTTACAGAACAAAGGGTTGATTGATTTGCTGTCTGAAAAATGGCTTCAAGCTGTTGTGTGACTTGGTCCATATTCACTTGCTGTTTTAGTTTGTTATCTTTTATATTAGGAGTTGTACTTGACACAATCTTATGCACAAATTCAAGTTTATATACAGACACACATAAATATGTATGCATGCATGTTTAAGTGTAATTTTGCATTTTAGCATGATCTTACAACCCGTGTCATGATCTTACCCCAACACCTAGTTTGAGTGTTCGAAAGCAGAACTGACGAAATGCATCTTGCTGATCATTAGGTATCTCATCTCCCAAAACATCATCATTTCTCATTATAGTGTCAGTCACATGATTCTCCTAGGAAAATAGGAAAGATATCAATATTTAATTAGCTTCAGAAAAAATCATCTAATGTAGAAAAACTAGTTAAACACTTGGTTCAAGAATTGATGGTATCACCGACAGACCAAATGAAAAAAAAAAAAGCTTCACGTTAGAAGTCTTATTGACAGACATCAAGAAAATATGTAGCATTGCCTTCTATGACGTATGAAACTTCAATGATTATAGTGCATTTGATAGGAGTGAAAATGGACAAGGAAAAGATAAAATGGTGGAAAAACAGGGGTGAATGACTTATTCGAAAATCACATAATTTTTCCACCGCCCATTTTTATCTAAAAGGAATTTACTAGACAGAAAAAGAAGGAAGTACAAATAAGAGGAGGTTAAGATAATCCCCAAAACAAAGAAGAGGACATGGAGAACAGTATAGAAGTCAAGAATGTAACAAGGTAGTCCAATCTCTCTGCAATGGAACGGGAAGAAACCATCTACAATGAGATGCTGCAAATACAAACTAGGGTAGAAGCTCAATTTCGTTCTAGTCAAATCAAGTACATCAAAGAACAACGCAAACAAGCACTGCCACCAAATGTTAGCCCTTGATTCTTCCAAAATCTTCAAAACAAACCAACAGAATCTGCTCAAAGTGAAGGGGACAACCAATAGGCATCCAACACATCAGATAACATATTTCAAAGGAACTTAACCACTCTACAACATCAGACCACTGTAGTGCAGTGAATACCCCCCACACAAAAAAAAAAACCTTTTGAAAGTTATACTTTTACATTTTTTTTTCAAAAGAAAACCTTCAAGTTGGTCCCTGAAACAACTTTTTTCCTTTCTTTGGTTGCCCCCAGGATAAATCCCAAGCTCCACCCAATTTGAATCAAAACTAGAGAATTGCTAACCACTTAACGAGGAAAAGGACTAGATCTGAAAGGAGTTTCGCATTTCTAAATTAGCTTCTCAAGAAGAATCCTTTCCTTATTAGGAGAATTAGTAAGAAATAGGAAACAAGACTAACATGAAAACACAACAGAAGTTCAACAACCTATTCATATAGTATGAGATATCAATAAATGCCAAAATATTAGAATTCACTTTCAATATTACCCATACATGCAAAGGAGAGCCTGGTACTCCATCATCATCATCATCTGGCATTGCTTCACCATTTAGATCAACAAGTTCAGGAGTTCTCTTCCACTCGGGGGTAGGAGGACAAACTATCATTTCAGGCTTTTTTTCATGATAAAATGCATACAATGCATCAATGTACTCAGGTTTATAGATTCCCGGAGGGCGTGCATCAGAAAATATTTTTATTGCCTGCAGAATAATCAAATCAAAAGTATAAATACTTGACTTAAATCACATCTTTAACAGAGATATTAAATCATATGGTAACTCCAACACTGACCTGAGTAACAGACATTGACATTGAGCGCATCAGATAATGGATGATCATGTATCCTGTACGATTATGACCATGTGTACAATGAACAAGTATATGCTTCCTCGAGTGTTTTTGACGTAATAGAAATTGCATAACCTGGAGTTGAAAATAGTTAAAAACTTGTGAATAAAATGATGTAGCTCTAATATAAAACATCTATTTCTCCTCTCCAAAAAGGACAAAGCATTCGTGATTTTTTTTTTTTTTTAATTTCAAAATACATATCAGATAAGCAGCCAAAAATCACATCACATGTGAGGATAAAAATATAAAATGATGTTAACCTTTAATAAGATATTCTCCCTCCAGTCCTTATCATAAGGCCCAAATTAGAAGTGATGCTTGGTTCTTTTTATATGACCCAATCCATAATGTCATATGCATTAATTATTTTTTCACAAACTACCCTTAATTATGATTCATTTTCTTGAGTTCAATAAATAGTAAATGAAATACATTAATGCCTTGGGTTCTTTGGAAGTTTAGCTTTGTCTTGTATAAAGAGCATTTTGGGAACCTTACTATGACTATTCACATGCATAGCCAATAAAAATTAAAGTAATAAATATATTAGTGGTGAAAGATATTAAAGGAATTAAAACTAATAATAATATTTATATAAAAAGAAGAATAAAAGTATGCCTCATTAATATTAGGGATAATTTTGGGAAAAAAATATATAATTTAAGACAAAATTAATACTACTAACAAAACTAACTAATTTTCTTAATTATTTATTAGAATCAGATAATAAAAAAGAATGATATTTTAGAAGGAATAAAAAAGGTGCAGATGGTATAACAATAATAATACTAACTAAACTAACTAATTTTCTTAATCTTGCTAAATTAGTTAATTGGGTCTTATAAAAAGGACCAGAGGGAGTATAAAATTAAGATATAAAATCAAATAATTATCAATTAGATAATAAAAACAAACAATATTTAGAAGGGGAAAAAAGAGCAGATGGTATAACAATGAAATTTGCAAGCATATAATATTCTACAGAAAATGTTAAAAAAGTTGTAAAAGAAAATATGAAATCAATACATCACATAGTTTCGAAGGTATCAGAAATATTCACTTCTGCAGCATGTTTATGAGGTAATGTAAGTGCTTAATCATGTAAAGAGTAACAAGCTAGCCTACCCGAGAAAAAGAAATAGATGCCACATTCTTAAAAATAACTCAGGAAGATTACAACAATATGATTAAGAAAGAAACAAACCTCATAGACAAAATGATTAACAGATAAATTATCAGGTACAGAATCACGGCCCTTGCATTGAATCTAAATCACAACAATGATCTTCAAATGTAAGGACAAGAAAGAGGAGTGACAGTTTTAAAGACATAATTAGAAGAATTAGTTGGTGAGCAAAGGTGCACTACAAACCTTAACATACTTGATACCCTCTTTCTTTAAATCTGCTACTGAATAGTATCGAGAAGTATTCGTCAAATCAATTACCAGATCAAGCTGCAAGGCAACACAATAGAGTAATAAACTGTACAAAAAGGAAAAACAAACAATGATACAATATATACTATGCTGCTGAAGAGGATTAGCAAAGATAGTAATTAAAAAAAAAACTAGATTGTATAATTCTCTTTTATCTTGTTTTCTAAGAATCTAGAAATCCCTTTCATTTAGATCACTCTTGCACTTAAAATTAAATAAAAAGGAAGAGGAAACAGATTAAACTATTAAAGTATTATGAAACATTAAACTTTTGAATAAAGTCTAGTTACCTTTCTCCCTAAAACTCTCTGTTGATGTATCACTTGTTTAAATGAGTATCTTTTACCAGGAATGATGTCATCATTGAATGATTCACCAAGTGGAACCTTGGATGGTATCATGCAATAAATTTCCTGGCCAAATGAAGGGCAATCCAACCAACCTGCAAGTAAATAATAAAATGATAATACTTTCCTTTACAGCCATCTTAATCTATCCCAAAGTATATTGTGAATATATCAAATGATTGAAGAAAAAATAGCAATCCAACAGCATTTCATAAATAGAACATGCTCTAATATAATGCATTAGCCATTTTGTTGTATCACAGAACCTCCACTCAGTACCATAAGAACACAGGCTGCTTGTAACTTTAACAAAATAGCATGCTAAATTTTATTTACCCTGAAACAAATTTTAGACTAAATTAAGCAAAAAAAACATGTGACATGCAATAAAATATCCTACAGAATAGTCCAACATAAGTATAGAAATGGAATAGTACTAAGAGCTATCTGAATTTCCCAATTCAGCAAACAATAGCATTATTTGAAAATATTGTTAAAATAAAATATGAATGAAATGCCATTATTAATTACAACTGGCAAAAGTGCGAGTTGACCACAGAAAAAAATCCTTACCGGGAGGAAGCTTACTTCTATCATATGATTTAAGAATCTTAGTATGAAATAACTGATCATGTCCAGGTGATTGTGATACTTGCACAGGTTTGTCATCTGAATGTTCTCTTTTCAACTTTCTTTTTCTTTCTTCACATTCCTAAAAAGAAGCAGGAACTCAGTAATTGTGTTAAAGGCGAGACTTTAAAACGTAAACTACATTTGATTACTTCTGGAACCCATAAAATCTGAGGAAAATGTGGCATAGATATGATTGTAAGGCTAAAAATAAATCTTGTCAAAGACTCCAACCAGTTCTGATTACAAATTAAGGTACCAAAGACCCAATTCCAGGATTGTAAATTTTTCTCTTTATTTTAATGTTTTCTATCAATAGGTCGTTGGAATCATATCAAATCATAAGAATCTAATAACTATAAACATCTACTAATGCGTCTATAGAATCAGCTTAGTTGATTTTCATTGTGGGCATAGTTATCAATCTCAGATAGCAACTCATAGCAGCTAACTTTGAAAACACTAGCAGGAAGCAGAATGACCACTATTTTAAATATTATAATACAAACTAAATAACTTATCCTACACATAAATACCCGAAAAACAAAAATTAAGGAAATTCATGAAAAATAATAGGTCACAATTTACACACAGTCACCATCAGCCTAGGAGCAATAAGGTCAAAGTAATCAAGTCATAAAATGAAGGATGATGGTAAAATTAATAGAAAAAGAACCTAACAATTGCAGTTCATGGAAAATGGCAGAAAACCAAAACATGCATGGCGACCACAAAAGTGGATGGAGTTGCAATCATGGATATGAGCAATTCTGCAACTAGTACTCCTACAGAAGCTATTTAACAACAGTGGAATATAGCATAAAAAATAGTCCTTGAAAGTGTGAAGAAATGTAATAGGAGTCAAAACAGAAGTAGCTTTCGTAGAATATTTTACCAAAAAAAATTATGTTCCAGGGGTAAAAATGGGTTTTTGAAGCCTCTGTCATGGTAGTGTTGCTATATCATGCGATAAGTGGCTATTTTGGCTGCTATTGAAAAAACCACTCCACTATTTGAATTCCATGGCTGCTCCACTCCATTATCCCGCTATGGCACACTATTGACTATTATGATTTCAAGATATATGATTTCATTCCTTCCAAGTTTCCAACAGCTCTTTACAAAAATTATAAATTATATAAATTGATCTTTGTATTCTTGTTTCATGACAAGGGATGGGTAGCATCCAATTTTACAATTTCTATCCAGCATCCCCAATATTAAAATTTAGTATCCAGCTTTGCATAAAAAATATAATTCTTCATAATTCATATAACCGAATACTATAATCAAGTCAATTTAACATTAAAATGACATGTCAAATTGAAATTAAAGGTCTCAAGTCTCAACGAAACCCAATAAAAATCCTATATGGAAGTAACGTTATATGAACTATAGCAATAAATGAGAAACTATCATCACAGCAGTCAACGACACCATGAATCAAAGCCAACTTAGACCACGATGACATAATCAAGTCAAAGAAGATGCATAAAAATAAAGGAGAGGATACCTGGTGAGCAATATCAACTGCAGATTCCACACGCTCTTCTGGTGTACGGTACTCTTCAACCTGGCGGCCAAAATCATCTTCATCGTCCTCTGGCACAGGTGAGGCATTCAAATCCACAGCAACTATCATTATGCAGCTCCAAGCAACATTCGCCCACCAGAGTACAATTCAAATAACACGTAACTATCTACATACGGTAGTGCCTATAATCCTCCTACCTGTACCACCATTAAAACAGCAACCCTAGTATTAAGCCAGCATGCCTCAACAAGATTTCTTACAAACAAATGAAAGGCAATTTCTACTAGCTTACTGTTCAAACATCACGGTTTTAAATTGTGGTCACAGTTTCATCATGATACTCGATGTTAAAAGAAATTGCAGACAAATGCGGCAAACACAACCACAATTTTGGCCACAGTCACTCCAAAATCCTTCAAGTTGCAGCCAAAATCACGGTTGCGGACTATTTTCAAAAACCTTGTCAAACATCATAATTATCTAATTCTCCTAACACAGCGCGAAAAAAAAAATACTCCAACTCAGTTAACCAAAACCCAATCTTTAAAAAAATAAATAAATAAATACTCTGCTTCTCTCTCTCTCTCTCACACACACACACACACACTCATTCTCACTCTGTCATATCCTCCCTACTCTGAGAAGCAGCACAGTTTCAACTCAAAGCTGGCGAAATTCAACTCAACATTCTCAACCGAAGCACAAGAACTCGCAAAATTAAACAAGAGCGTGGAAGAGTAGCAAACGCAACGCACCTCAGCAAGCAAACGAAATAAACAACGAATTCCCTTCGCAGAACCAAATTCCGCGCACGAAACAACAATCCCTACTTCGTGCGAGGGTGAAAACCGAATCTGGTTCGATCACAATGAGTGAACGGAACTCTCTCTGTTACGCAGTGAATGGAATTGGCATGAAGGAAGAGCAAAAAACCCTACAAGAATTATGGCGCAAAACGCTTCTCCCTCGTCATGGTGTCGAAACTCCAAACCCTAGAGAGAGAGGTGTTTGTTCGTTCATTGGATTAGTGAAAGAAGTAAGGAGTTAGCTTTGTTTTGTTTGTTGCCGCTGGGAGAAAGAGAGTGACAGACGAAGCCAACAGTGGACGAAGAAATATAAACTAAAAAGCAATTCGAAATTTGTCAGTTAGAAAGCAAATTTCATATTATATAGTAGTATAAAAAAAGTTATTATAGTACGTTAATTAATACAACTCGATTCACATGATGATATAAGATTTGGATGTTACAAGCCAACAATTTATTTAATAACAATATTTTATATAACTTTTTTTTAGTTCAGTTATCATTATTTACCATAAGCTACATTAATCATTTAATCTAATGGCTTAAGATATATTGTAATCTCTAATTCAGCATAAAAGAAATTAGCATATTAATATATTACTGTAATTTACCATATTATCCACAGAGGCGGATCCATGTTCTAGACTTTACAGGTAATTGTCCCACCAGAATTTTTTTTCTACATGAATATATTTAATAGTTTTTTCCATAAAAAATTATTATGCAAAACAATTTTTAAAATGAATGTACAAATTTATAAGAGAATCAAGTTGATATTAATTTTATCACTTTATCTTTATAATATTTTATTATATATTACAATAAAAAGTCATAAAACATTTTAAAAATACCTAAAAAAATATAATTTATAAAAAATAATTTTTTATTATGACATTATGAATTTTATAGAAACTTGTAATATTTTTCTTGTCTGAAAATATTTTAGTAAAAATCCCAACTAAAGGAATTTTTTTATCTGTCACTAATTATACCTATGTTCTTTCAGACGGCATACTATTATATTATTATGTATAATATTAATATTAATACCTAATCACTTTAAATATAACTCTAATACATATATTTTTGTTAGGTTAATTAAATTTTTAGTTTCCTAATTTTTTTATCAACTTTTAATCTCCTATTATTTCTTTTTTGTCAACATTTTTTGTCCCCTAAATTTTTATATCTAATAAATGCAATTTAGGGAACCCATTTTTGAGTTTATTTTTTCTTGTTAATTGTCCTTAATGTCACATTATAATTAAACAAGCCATGCACATTTTATTCTAATGTTATAATTTTAAGCAACCTTAAATGACTAGCCTTAAAATAACAAGATTTTTTTTAAAAAAAATAACAAGTAATTACTGCTTATAGCAACAACAAATCTTAATCTTAAATAATCCAACATGACACTCAAATAAATCTGCTTCAATGAAAAAAAAATTAAACAAAGATATCATAAAACAAGTAACTCGTATTTGGTCCCCAAATTTTTTTAAAAAATTTAATTTAATCCTAAAACTTTTTTAAAATAAATCAATTTGATTATCAAATTATTTTAAATGATTTAATTTTGTCTTTAAATTTTAAAAAATTTAAAAATCAAATTAATTTATTTTTAAGAATTTGAGAACCAAGTTAAACCTTTTAAAAATTTAGAGAACAAATTTTATTTTTAAGACTTTAACTATGAAATTAAACCTTTTAAAAATTAAGAAATCAAATTAATAATGAAGCCCTTTAGGTTATTTTTCTCTCACTTCCATCATTATAAATTAATATATGCTGGTGAGACCTGGTTGTGAGCAAACCTCACATATTTTCGTCCATTACCACTTCCACTTTTCCTCTCTCTCGTTTTGGTCACTCCAAAGTCCAAATCGATCACTCTTCACTCTCATTATTCCCAACCCAACAACAACAATGATCCCAGAACACTACTCCGACTCATCTCTCTTCCACAGCTCCCTCCTTACCCTCTTCCTAATCGCACCCCCCACCTTCCTCTCCCTCACCTTCCTCCAGGCCCCCTACGGCAAGCACCACAGGCCCGGCTGGGGGCCCAACCTCCCTCCCCCCTTAGCCTGGCTCCTCATGGAAAGCCCAACCCTCTGGCTCACCCTCCTCCTCTTCCCACTGGGCCTCCACTCCCACAACCCCAAAGCCCAGGTCCTCATCACCCCCTTCCTAATCCACTACTTCAACCGCACCATCCTCTACCCTCTCCACCTCCTCCTCACTCCTTCAAAGAAAACCACACCGGGCTTCCCCCTCAGCGTAGCCCTAATGGCATTCGCCTTCAACGTTCTCAATTCCTACCTCCAGGCCCGAACGGTCTCTCACTACAACAATCACTATGATGACTCGGGCTTTTTCTGGTTCCGGTTTTTGTGTGGGCTTTTGGTGTTTTTATTGGGGATGGGGATTAATGTATGGGCTGATAGGGTTTTGTTGCGGCTCAAGAGCGAGGGAAAGGGCTACGTGGTGCCGCGCGGTGGGTTGTTCGAGCTCGTGGCGTGTCCGAATTACTTTGGGGAGATTGTCGAGTGGCTCGGCTGGGCCGTGATGACTTGGTCATGGGCCGGGCTGGGCTTTTTTGTTTACACTTTTGCGAATTTGGGTCCAAGGGCCCGGGCCAACCGTAGGTGGTATTTGGAGAAGTTTGGGGAGGATTATCCAAAGGAGAGAAAGGCTGTTATTCCTTACTTGTATTGAGTTTTTTTTTAATGATTTTCTTTTATTGGATTTGGAATTGGGAATGTGGGTAAAATGATGAATAATTGAATGTGGTGATGAATGATGCAATGCAGCTCAACTTGCTTAATGTGAGGTCAAGGATTTTTTTCTTCTTCTTAATTATCAATTTGGTTTCTAAATTATTTAAAATGCGGTTTCCAATTTTTAAAATGTTCTAATTCCTTTGATTGTTAAAATTGTCTGATTTAGGTCCTTCTGTTCAATTTATTTTTTCTTTCTATATTGTTCTGTGTTGCTTATAGCTGACTAGCTACTTCATAACACTGCTACTTCAAAGGACAAAAAATGGATTAAAAAAACTCTTGAAGTTGTTTTTCAATCAAAATTGACAAATGATTTCATCAATCTTTCATAGTGCGTTTGAGGTGGCAGTGAGGAGAGGAGGGGAAATTAAATTAAAGTTTTACTGTGAATACGAAACAACCCGTTCCTACTCTGAAAAAATCCCATTTTCTTTAACGTGATTTTAAAGAAGTCACCATGATTTTTAGGATATCCAAACAGACTACTAAAATATGTTCCTACACTGAGGTTTTAGCTGTAACATAAGATTTTTAGGGTGTCCAATTGATTGAAATTTTTCACCATATCTAGAAATGTGATAAAACTGTCATTATGACAGAAATTTAAAACCTTAATTTTCTTATTGATATAATTGACAACGATTATTTAGATGAAATAACGATTTTAATTGGATACCAACATAAATACATATTTTAGGTCTAAGTTATGCCCTTCTTCAAAATTCTCAGCTTTTGTGTATCTTTAACATACGTGTAAGATTGTGGAAGATAGTATATTAGACAATAAAGTACTATTAATTCGTTTCTGACAAAGATAAATTAATGTTTGAGATTTTTATCAATATAGGACGAATGACATAATTTATGGATTGGTATTTCATTGATTTTAAGTATGAAGAGAAGGTCACTATCATAGTGTGTTGTTTTCTTTGTGCTATATGCAAATCTGACAGATTTGATTAACCAGCATGATGCCTTTACTAATGGAATCTGTAGTGTAGTCTGTACAATTTTTGACAATATTTGTAACACCATCTGCAAGTTGTAATTTGCACAATTCAGTGGCTGTAATATTCAATTTAAAAAAGAAATTAGTTAAGCATAAAAATATTATGAATTGGAAGAGTCAAAGTACTGGCATCGTATATGCCTTTGGAGAAGCTTTAGCGGTCTTCGACAAGATTGCTGCACATGCCTCTGGACTAAATCATGTAATGAATAAAGGTCAAACCAGCAGAACAGAACAGAACAGAAAGACTTTTTCAAGTAGTCAAGTCAACCATCTCTCTCACACACAGAGAGACCATTAAAGTTTATAAGAACTTGGCTTCTGCTGATACTGTTTTTATAATTTTTATGAAATAAATTTATAATTAAATATTAATATAACTGTTATAGGATATTATTTTAAATAGACAAGGAAAACTTAAAAAGTAACAACAGAAAAATCATTCAGACAGACCATTTGAGCGTATTTTTACTAATTGGTCAAAGTTTGTGTTGCTTTTTTAATTTTTCCTGTTGTGCACAACACACTGACCAATATCATCACTCATAGTCTCTATGTCTCACACTATCCAATGTTGTCAGTCACACTCTCAGTACAGCATACCTTTATAAGGCTTTAAGTGTGGCGGGAAAAACGATTTCACAGAGGAATTCAATTGCACTGGGCACACAAATTAAACTTTAATCCTTTGATATAAAAGCTTTTCACACAATTATCAATTTATCTTTTGCATAAAATTTGACTAGATTAAAACGGAAAAGTGACTTAAATATTATTTCTTTTACTCTCTAATTTTCTTTTTTTTAAAAATACATCCTCTTAATTCTAAACAACAGCTTCAATGTCATTAAACTAATATTAATTATTTGATATAGATAAATATATAATACCTTTAATATAAAATTTAAAATTAAAATAATTATTACAATATTATACAATTTGTGGAAACAGTTGAATTTGCATTTCAGAGACAAAGATATACTATAAGCTACCAAGTCACAGGATGTTTGTCGCAAAAGAATTGCCGACATGAATGACAATCAGGCTTAACTAATTTGACACAGCTAACTCAGTGTGGGCTAAAAATATGCTATATATTCAATCTTGCAAGTGACAATCAGAGAGAAGCATGATGGCAATTTTCTCATGAGAACTCTTATCATCATCAGTTTGCTCATTCAAGTAATCCAGTTTTCTTAAGAACAAAACTTATTTGTTATAGCAGCCAAACCTGCTGGTACTTAGTTTCCAATAAGAGAATCTGATCACTGAAGTCCTGTCCAGTTTCGTTCGCCATCTTCCGCACCTGTTTCCATCCATAAATACCATTCCTATTAGCCCATTAGCATTCAGCACAACCTCCATGAATCAGACAATTACAACATATTCATTCTCACTCAAGCAAACAAAGCACACACCAACACAACACACTGAGAGAGTAAGTTAGAAGTTACATCAATGATCTTCTTTTGCAGATCAACAAGAGGCTTTTCAAAATCCAAAGTGACAGGCTTTGGCTTCTCCTTGAGTGGCTTGAACTGGGAAAGGTGGCTCAGCACCTCACCTTTCACATTGGGATCAGGGTTAGCAGGCCAAAGATATTCATGCTTCTTCACCTTCCTCAGCTTAGCAGCAACTGTAAAATCCTCCTCTTCAAAACCAACTTTCCCTTCCCCAAGGTTCTCAAAGGAACACCATTGAAACTGCTGGTTGAACTCCTCAGAAAATCCGAAGCAGAAGCACCAGCAAGAGATGCCGAAGAAGCAGCCATGTTTCCCCTTCAAACTCAGTCCCCCAAATCAGAAAAATCTAAAAACAGAACCAAAAACACAAGAAACCCAGAATAAGATCACAAAAACCAACACTCAATAAGGAAATAAAGAGACAAAATCAACAAGACCCAGAAAGGGAATTCGAAAAAAGAGTGAGAGAAGACAACAACTTTATCTCGATTCAAAAGAAAGAAAGAAAGAAAGAAGCTAAAAAACAAATCTTGTCATGAACCCATTTAAGTTACTTAACTAATCCCCAGTTTCACAAAATTCAAGCAACATTGAGCAAGAGTTTCAAATTCCCACAATCAAAAGAAACCATAAACAATTCATTCAGAACTCATTAAACAAGCTCCTGAAATTAAGGAGACTAAACTCCATTCTCTAGGAGCAAAAGGGGGAGGGGAGTTTTGAAGGAAAATTACCAGGGAGAAGTTGAAGATCCAGACAGAGGGAGAGAAAGAGAGGACTAAGTGCAATCTAATCAGATCTAATGGTGAGAGAAAGAGAATGTGCGATATAATGGGTATGTTTGAGTGAAATAGCTTCGTAGAGATCGTCAATGAAAGAGAAGAGAAGAGGAAAAGGAAAAAGTTGTTGTTTGTTGCAGGGGAGTGGAAGGCAAAGGAAAGAGATTGGAGTTTTGTTGTTCAAAGGAAAGAGCCAAACACCACCAAAGTGATGGAGGCAATACTTAGTGCAAGTCACACAACACAACATGTTACACTATACACATAAAGCTATGGAAATTTTAAGTCGACCTATTTATTATTAAATTTGAGGGTTTATTTATTTTATGCGATGTGATTGAAAAATTTTATGTTGTAATTGAATTAAAAATGATTCTAAATTTAATTTTTAAAGTAATTACTATATAAATAAGCAACCTTATTAGATAATAAATAGTATATTGTTGGGCAATTGTATTCTTTTTTTAATGGAATTATGTTTTAGATTCTTCAATTTTATGTTAACTTTGATTTGTTATTACATCCTAAAAACAATAGTTTTGGTCTTACTTGTTGAATTTCATCTCTCTTTATAGAACTTAAGGCATATTTGGTGGTCATGATATGATATTTTTTTTATAATTATTATAATTAAGTTTTTGGCTCATCAATTGGAATTCCATGTATTACCACAAATTTTTCTGGAATTAATTCTCAGTCTCAAGCTTAATTAGACTTAAAGTTTATTCTCCATTCCTAAGGATATATTTTGCAAGAAGCAAACTAAGTCATTCCCATAAACTTAACATATGTTGTTAATTGAGTTACATCCATTAAGTAACTATGATATTAATAAGATAAAATACTTATTATATCTTGTTTTAATCATGATGCACTAAGGAAAAAGATTTACTTATCTTATTGGCTAACTTATAATATATTATTTTATTAAGAGATAGTTGAGTTAAAAAATAATATAATATGATAGTTGTCATCTCCCTTTATTGTCATCACCATTAGTGGTATTATTATCATAATTATTTTCATTGTGGTCATTATTGTCATCACTGCTTTGTTGTCACCATTATCATCATCACAATCACAATCACCACTATCATCATCTATTATTATCTAAAAGTAACACTAATATTATTCAATAGAGTAAATATTGGATAGGATTAAAATGTATTGAGATAAAATTATATGCGCTAAAATCAATTTTAACCAAAAACTAAGACACTCAAAAGTTTATCAAATTTTTACACTATCATAATATTTTAATGAAAATTTAAATTTAATTTTTTTTGGTTTAATAAATTTTAAATTTGGGATAAATTTAATTTTTTACACTATCATAATGTCTTAAAAACATCTACACTATTATAGCAAAATAAAATTTTATTAGTTAAATTAAATTTTCAAATATTTTAATTTTTATAAATTATGTGTCTTTTAAAAATTTAAATACCCTTCTAAAATATTAAATAATTTATATTCGGATATAAGAATGTCTCTGACCAGCATCACTACTGGATAGATTAGAACGGTTAATGTGTGTTTGTATAGTTGTGCTCATCTTCTCCGTACACGTGCCTGCTGTTCCAGTGCCTTCTTTTACTTACTTTTTTAATTATCAAAGTAACAACTTCATAAAAGGCAACTTATACCCACAAGATATCGTAATAAATTGAATTTATTAGCAACATAGATCGTGTTCTCTATTATACTCAGCAAATATTCATATATTGCAACAATGCTTTTAAATTTAAGAAAATATAACATAAATTTAGGGAAATGTTCAGGAAAAAAATATTTATAAGAACTAAAAAGAAGGAAAAACATTTAAAGTTATAATCTCTACATAATTAATTTAATTAAAAATTAAAAAAAATATGAACTAAAAGAAAATATTTAAAAGTATAAAAAGATATGTATTATCAATATGGTTGAGTGTTTATATTGTGTAATGTTTTCTTAAATCGGAAGCTAAGAGAAAAACTTGAACTGATGGGGAAGAAAAAGTTAATGAAAGTCAAAATACGTCGCTATGTTTGGTGGTCTGCTAATTCAGTCTCATTTGAACTGAAACTTCTTAGTTCTTAATGAATTGCAAATATTTTACTAATAATTTAAAAACTATAAACATCCAATTCCAAAGTTTGAAACCTTTAATTTAAAACTTTCTTAAAAACTAATTTAACTAATAAAATATTGTTTTAAATTTTAATAGTAATTTATTGAAAAAATAATTAATGTACCGAATATTGTCTTGGAAAGACATTTCATTCCGATTCTTGTTATCTTATATTGTTATTCTACTACCAAACAAGACATAAAACTTTCCATTACCTAAGGAAAATGATAATGGAAAAACTCAAAAATCGATTGAAATATACAAATAGAAATTGGACCAAAAGTAAAATAGTTTAATAGCTGTTTAGAGATTTGAATGATGCATGAGGACAAATATGCTAGTAAAAACATCCTCGGAAGTAACTAAACCTAATCCAAGAAAGTATCTGTTGGAAACCTCACTACTAGACTTGGTTACCAAAGTTATCACGGTTATCATGCTGCCACCCATAACCCTGACCATCATGCCCAACCTCCCCAGAATAGTAGTTCTGTTTCCCATGTGACATGTGGGATGGAGGTGGAGGTGGCGGTGGGAGGGGCATGGGCTGTGGTGCCAATATACCTTTGCCCTCCCTTGGATCCACGACCATACCACCCTGCGCTTGTTCAAAAGGCACACCACCCATTCCTGAATTCCAGGGCTGGAGATAATTTCCTGGAAAATTTGGGCCACTTGGGACACCTTGTGGGAAACCCAGTAATGAACTTTGGTCCCCACCTATATCAGAACCCGAGTCCTGCCTAGGCATATCATATGGAGCACCATAAAATGGCTGAGCTCGTTCGTTTGGGTATGGGGGATAACCAAATGGCATGGGAGGGTTCAGCATTGGGTTTGAAGTAACCAGTGAGGGAACATTGGAAGGTTGTGCTGGGTGCATTGTTGGATACTCAGGAAATGGGGTCTCTGGACCAACTGCTTGTTGTCTGTCAGCAAACTGGGAAGATTCTTGTGGGGGATGCTGTATGTCAAAACTTTGTTGATGAAAGCCCTGTTGTCCACCTCCAACAGAGCCAGACATGGTATCGGAAGGGTGTTGTTGTTGACTATAATATGGTGGCTTTGGCTGCATGGTTTGCCTTGAAGGTGGTTGCTCTCTAGGTGTCTGTCTACGAGATTTCTCTTCCAGATCATGTTGCTGGGAATTTGAACCAGGAGAAAAAACTGGTCTTTGGGGACCTCGAGCAGTGGAATCTGAGGCTGTCGATTGCCTAACACTCTGTGCCTCCGACTCATTTCCATCTTCTTTATCTGCATTGGGTCGAAGAAGGCTGGCGTGGCTGTCTTGGATATGAGATTCAAAATCAGCTTTCTTCAAGAAAGACTTGAGACAGTGAGGAGCTGCACAAATGAGGATTCCTTCCATCATTTTTATTGTTTGAATCTTCTGGATTCGATCATCACACCTGTGTTCCAAGGAAACCATTTTTTTTACATTAACATTAGATACTATAAAAAAAAGAGAACTTTTATACTTGACACGGGAAGCTATTAATTGACAAACAAATTCCCATGGGTCAATAATAAAGTCTTATGAACCAACCATCACGAAAGCTTAAGCCATTGGGTAAAAAAAGCACACGAACAGTTTTATACCCAACATGCCTCCTCACACACAAGTCTTTGAACTTGAAGTGTAAACTATACACAAGCCCACCTTGACTAGTGTTAAAATTCAATTTTTAATTCAAATAATGGGAGCAGTAAGAACCGAACACTAAACCAATTGGCCATAGAGTTGGTACTACCATGAATGGTTTTATCTAGCAGTGGTTTTATCTAGCAGTGGACATATCTCACTCCTCAAGTTACCAAAATACAAGGCAAACAGTAAAAATGAATAAATAAAGACACTTAGACATCTCTTCCATGCTTATTTAAATATTTCTAGCATCTCTGCTATTGCAAAAGTATTGCTACAAACTGCTTGCATGCACATCATTCAAACCTATTTAAGCTGGCCGAGTTTGAATTATGTGCAGCTGCCCCCACATAAATGTACAAATCAAAATATGCCCGCCTACCAACCCCATATTAGGTGCAAATGATGTGTGAGCAAGAGGTGCTTACAAAATATTTAAACAATGAATTCTTAATTCTAAAATCAGATTCCCATAGAACTTAAAAGTAATATCAAATTCATGAAAATCAAATAAAAAGAATAGGTTTAATGCAACCTTTAGAAATATAACTTTACAATGCACCTCATGCTTGAAAATTGAAAGGCATATGCAGGTCAACTTCAACTTAGTTAATATGTGAAAGACATTTAGTTAGGATGAAACCACTCCTAAAGTAAGTACTAAGCAAATATTAGGATCCAAAGTGAAGTCCTATATGAACCCAAACAATTAGTTAAATGTTAAAACATACAGTTAGTACTAAGCAAACATTATGATCCAAAAGCCACTGGTGTTCTTTGATTTACAGTCTGAAGATAAGAACTATCCTTACAGGTAGCACATTGAATCACTTCTAGCACAATCCAGACAAAAGGCATGCTCACAAGGGCTCTGCAAAACCATAAATCTGTTAAATTTATTGTAAGCAAACCTCAAGATATATTTAACTGGTTCTAGCACATTTTCAGTGGTTAAAATGACTTGGGAGGTAAAAATTAGAAAAAATCTCATAGCTTTCTAAATATTTGTTTTATGTGGTAACAAAGGAAAGACAACTACTATTTAGAATGAGTGATGCCTAAAGCATCGGACAGTAACAGAGAATTCATATCCGATGGGCAAACATCCCATTTCTGAAACTGAGTTGAAGAGGAAGACCATACCTTTCTAAGTATTTGGATCAACATTACAAAATTATGGAGAAATTAATGAACATGTCACACAAAGCATACAAGTTGGGTAGTTAAAACATGCAATGGAGAAAGACATTGAAAGTTATTTGTGACCACAAAGTACCTACCAAGTTCAAAGTATAGTATCATAATGCTAAATGACTAGCTATATTTTATGGTAGTGAAGGTTAGCCTTTGAAGTGACGAGAAAAAAGTAAGAGTAGCAAAAATGATAATGTTAAGATTAATGAATTGCAACAAAAGAAAGGACCAAATTTGGAATGATTGTAAATGAGAAGATATTGGTATGTAGGACAACTATCAAGGCAAATATGACAGAAAATTAGTTAATGTACTTTGTACATGTGCAAAGAAAACTACTGGAGACATTGGTGAAGAGAGCAAATTGTATGGTTTTTATCTCTATGAAAGGGATAGAGGGAGACCAAGGACATTGGAGGGCATTATTAAAAGGGATCTCATGGTGCATAATACCTCAATAGCATGGTGAATAATCTCATGATTCATGTAATCAACCTCCCCTAGTAGGATAAGACTGTTGTTTTAGCACAATTTTGGTGAGAAAAAGACAAACACTATGCAAATTTAAGCATGTCGGCCATGTAACTAAACAGGTCTGTCTCTGAAAGCATGTTTTACATCTAGAACCCTAAAATGCAAACATATTAGATAGGAAAAAATGTCTTTGGATGCATTTATAAGATATTTTTTGTTATTTGCAAGCGATTCCAGATAAAAAAAAAATGCAATGGCATCAATTAATAACCAGAGTGCCATGAAGAAATGCTAAAGAATAAAACCAAAATTACATCACATTATGGGAATATACTAAGAGGTGGATGATAAACCTATATAGCAAAAAAAAGAAGCCCATTCATAATCATAGCAATATAACACAACTTATATTCACATGAAAGATCTGGTCAAAGAATTATATGTATACGAAAAGTTTCCACTTAATAACCATTCAGCATTTCAGCTAGCAAACTCTCTTGAATAATTTCCTTTGCTCTTTCTTGCATTATATTTTTAAAAGAAGACACAGGCTGAGACTACACCAAAAATAATATATATATATATATTATAAAAAAAAAGCACTTTTGAAACAAATCCAAAACGAAAAAGCTAAATCGGAACCAAACAAGTTAGATCCTATCATGATCAAAGGCACCTAACAAGCAGAAATCTCAACTGAAAAACATGCTACCACGCATAAGTAGTTACCAGGCGTCCATAAACAGCGATCGGGAAATCACAGCGAACACAGAAATGGACTCGCTCGCCAAGCTGGCGGCGAGATCTACGGCCCAAAGTCTTAACAAGGGAGGCAACAGTGGCGGCGCCAATGCCCTTTGCAACTGGAAGATCAGCAAGGACAAGATGATCGGGGCACGCAACTGTAACAGTCTCAACCGGCGACAGCTTCAACCCTGCCGAACCTTCTGATGCAGGAGCCTTACTAAGCCGAATCTGAAGCATGTTTCAATCACACTTCTTCTTCTTCCCCCAACTCTCTAAATCTTTCAAATCACTGCTCCCAATTGGATATAGGGTTTTCACAATATATGCCCCCACCTCTTCTAACAAATCAATATCAATAATAATCACAAAAAAAAAAAAACAGATTTATAGTCTATTTATCATAAATAAAATAGAGAAAAATTATTATGCACGGGAAAAAAATTGTTTATTAGATACACTGTAAAATCATTTTTGATAGTTTTAATCTTCTTAGTGTGTAAATATTAAACTTTAATAAGTATACGAATCCAAAAATAAATTCAATATGCTGAAAAAATCAGATTTATAAACTATATAAATATATGCCGAATAATATATGTTAATATGCTGAAAAATATATTTATTCATGTTAAATTTTTCAATAATATATGTTGAAATAAACGGGTTAGTATTTTATTGTGTTCTGGATGAATATATGTTGAACATATATGTGAACAATATATGCTGAATAATTTATTTTTTCACGTAAGTTTTAATAAGAAGGTGAAATAATATTATATTTATTTGATATAATTTTTTTATCGTAGAAATTAAACATAATAATCAAGGTTTGTAACATATATAGTTTGTGTTCAACCAAAAGTTAGATTTTTTTATATATTTAATATAACTTTGGTATATGTATGCACATATATTTTTTATATGCAAACATTTTTTTATATGTAAATAGTAATTTATTAGAATAAAAAATAGATAACTAAATACTGGATTAAGAAATATCATGATTCAGCAAATTAGTCTCTTACATGAACCGCAATTCTGATTACTTTTATTTTTCTCCCAAAATCTTGCCATTGTCGATTATATACTTTTTGAATGATAAAAAAATATCGATTTTATATAGTTTCCTCCAAGATTTTAAAAAATATATTCAAGTGTTTTATAAACAAAGTTGATAAATAAATATTTTAAAATTAGTATTTTTGGGAGGAAAAATGTTTTTTATATAATTAAAATTTGCAACTAATAAATGTTTTTAAGTATATAAATTGTACTATGGTTAAAATTATAATAAGTAAACATTTTTTAAGATACAAATTATATTTAAATTTATAATAAAGGAATTAAATTGTAATATGAAATTATTTTTAAAAAATCATTCAAATTCAATTTAGAGATAAAGATTAAAAAACAAAAAATTAAAAGATCTTAATGCTTATAGAAAAACAAATCATTTTACTTACAAGAGTTCTTATGTATCTATTTTTTTGAAAGATTCTTATATTTTTGCTATTATTACCTTTTAATGAGGGTTTGTTTAAAAATATAAATACAAAGACATTTAATTTTAGGTCCAGGATGAAAAGTAAAGTACAGAGACTAATATCCAACTTTACCGAAAATATAGTGACTGAGAATATATTTTAGTTTAAAATTAAATATGTTTCTAGTCTTTATATTTCTTTTTATTAAAAAATAATATTGGTCTTGATACTTTAACTTTCATCAATTTAATCTTTGAACTTAAGAGTATGCATGACAATTCTTCCCGTAATTCGGGAATCCCGTGGAGATTGTCCCATTGTAGAACATGAGGTAGGGAAAAATTCCCCACACGAAAGGGAATGAAAAACCCCATAGCTAATTCGGGGTCGGGGTTTATGCTTCCTGCCCTGCAGGGTCCCCGCATCCCCGCTATATAAAATTTTACTTATATACCCTCATAACTTATAATATATATAATATAAATATAAAGATTAATATAATATTTTACTAATAAAAAACAAAATAAAATTATCATATATATAAGTAATATCTCATAAGTTATAAAGACAGAAACATTATACAAACCTTAAAACATTACACAAACGTTATCCAAAGATACAAACTTGTATGAAGACTTGTAATACTATGCTAGTTTTATTGTTTTTATTGTGTAATTTAATATGTACTTGGATATTTCTTGGATGCTTTTATGCTTGTGTAATTTTATTATTGTTATTATTGATTTATTTTAATATTTTTAATCATGTTTTAAACTTAGAATTAAACATTAAATTTATTATTGTTAAAAAATTGAGATAAAACAAAAAATTGTATTTTTTTTAATAATTTTTTAACATTTTTTAATGCAAAACTGGATTCTCACTCCGCGGAACGGAGACGAGAAACAGAATATGGTTCGGGGACTGAAAACGGTACTCCCTGCCCTCACCTCGCGCGGGTGCCATGCCTACTTAAGAGAATCATGATTTTCTTATCCCTCCTCACATATGATATTTATGGTGAAAAGGCACAAAAATCATTGTCTTTGTAATACTCAAAAATTAAATTTGATAAAATTTGAATTTTAAAGATTAAAACTAAATTTCACTAAAAAAGGTAAAAATACAGCGAATAGCCGAATAAAATATATTTTATCCAAAAATAAAATTTTGTAACTCAGTCAAACTAAAAGACAACTTTTTTTTTTTTATCAATGTGCCTTGTGCTGTAACGAAAATTTTGCACTAAAAAAAGCATATGCTAAGCTTATTTTCACTTGGATATGGAAACATACTGCTAGGCTTGGACTTTTAAAGGAAGTCCCTATGCCCAAGCCCAAGCCCAACCCCAGAACCAACTAATAAAATTTTAAATTGCAGGGGGATCGCATAGCTCTTCTCATTTATTACTACAAATTCCCCCGCCCCCCCAAAAAAAATTGTTTTGGTACGTTCCAATTAACAAAATGAAGACAAGTTTTTACTTGACAATTTCCATTGCATTTGGGGGAGTCTCCTCAAAAAATTCTACTGATAAGTTTTTTTGAGGTCAAGCTGATTCTAAACTTTTGACGAATTTTTTAGCCTGTCACGAGAAACAAAAGATACAAATGAGATACAAAACAGCCCAATTTAACAGTTTAAAGCAAGACGTGTTTTATGAGAATGTTTGTAGGAACAGAGTCAATCAACAATTTGATTTAATATGTTATAAAATAAATTTACGAAAATAATCATATTTTTTTTTCAAAAACTCAAATTCTTGAATACTAATCTAAACGTATACCTTGTCAAAAAAAATCCAAACGTATACAAAAAATATGCTTTTTTTGTTTCATAATATTAGTTGTTTAAAGAGAAGAAACATTGTTTCATTTTAATTTTCACTTTAAAAATAAAAATAGAGAATACTTTTCTTAAAAAAACTTTTATCCCTGTCACATTGTTAACAAAATTGTTTACTAAATTAAATGACATGTACGTCTAAGTCAAATTTAACACATAATGAAAGTTATAGGATAGGACAACGCAAGTGTGAGGATTTTGAAATATGAAGCCAAAGTTGACCTTAGAAAAGGTTAAGAAGTGAGTTTGGAGAAAGGGTTTTATCTTTGAAAGAAGCAAATAATAGTTTGTCAATATACTTACACTAAACCATTATCAATACATTAGCTATCTTTGATATTAAATAAATAAATAAAAACTGCTTTTGCAAATTTTGGGTTTTCTAACCTCTACCGCAGCAGACAAGTATGGTAAATAAAGTAGAACTCCATGAGATACTTGATAAGATAATAAGATAGGAAAAATGGAAAGCTATCACAAAGTATTCAACTTGTACCTGTTCTAGAGTTAAAAACATGATCACATTCCAAGATCCTAGCCGTCCAAAATTTGGTATGAACCCCATATAAAAGGCAAAAGGTCCCTGCAAATCATTACATTCCATAGCCAATTAGATGCGATCAATGAAATGATACCCACTGACAACATAGTTTCTTGTTTAACAAGTTCATACAAAATAGACAGAGACAAGCTATGTGATCATCTCCTATATTGACACATTCAACAGTATTGAAAGAGTTTTCTTGGATAATGCCTGATGCCTCCCCCTCTCATTCCCCAACAACTAAAGCCAAATAAAGGAAAAAAGGCATATAATGATGATGTCAAAGATCACTTTTGTTTTGGCATATTTGGGTGAAAATGAGAATGTATAATGATATCATCAAAGCTAAAAATTCACAAGGGAGTTTGTTCCGCACGTGCTTGTGGATTATGCATAATATACACCAGTCAACAACAGCTCACAATCAGATATGATCAAATTCTATGATGCATTTTGTTAAAAAACCACAGCAACGATGCTCAGATACAGTTAATATTTATAATTAAGGAAAATGGGGAAGAGAGAAAATAATAATAGTGGAGAACAACCATACATCATTTTTTAATGTCTTAATGAAACAATCAAGGGTGCTTTTGTAACTTGAATCTCCCATCATTCTCGACTTAACCTGTACATAGAAGGAAGATAGCACAATGGATTAAGGGAATGACAAGACTATTGAATAACTAAGATGCTTACTGAGCAGCCAAAAGAAGAAAGAATAACAAAAGATGTCATATAAATCCACCCCAATTGATCTCAAGATCAGCTTGTCAACAAGAAATCCTTATTATTATTAAACATTAGATGTATTTACTAATTCAACCATTTTTTAATATCCCTGGATTTATCAGTTTAATATAGTTGAATAAGAAAGTCTAAAACTTATAGAAAATTGTAGAATATTAGCACACTATGTATAAAATGATGATACAATAAAATGCAATTAACACTAATAATTTACCACATCAACAGGGGAGCCAGCACAGACTGCAAAAAATCCTGCTCCTAGACCAGCAAGAAGGTGAGTTACAACATTGTCGGTGAATCCAGGAATTTTCAAAATAGTCTGCAACAAAAGTAAGTTAGGTTATAAAAAAATAAAAGAGGAAAGATTACAAGGTTTTACTCCAAAATGCAGTCTAGTGTCTTTTTCATTACCTGTTTCACTTGATCATAGCTGGCTAGTTCAGCAGCATTAATAATACCATTCCTTGCTATGTTGGGACCAATCCCAGTCCAAAGTGCTCCAACTCCTTCCTGTGTGTAGGAAGCAGATTGAACAAAACTGATTATAACCTGAAAAGGATTGAATAGATCTTCCCATTTTCACAAATCATATCAAGTCATACGCAAATACCTGTCTCATAATTGTTGAATAAGCATTTAATGATCCAGAGTAGCGCTTGGGCACGCCAGGAGGCAATTTTCCTTCTGCTTGAAGTCTAACTTTCACAAGATCAGTTGGATTTGCCACTGCAATTGCCATAGCACCTGTTGATAACACAAGTTCAAGTGGCTCAATGCAGAGTTTTGCATAATGTATCAAGAATTCTTGACAAAAATAACGTATGCTCCAGCTAGCAAGAAGTTCACACTCCGCACATTAGGAAACAAATTCACATATTGGCATATAGAAAAAACCATCACTACAATACAATGTCCAGAATTGGGCTTTACCAGTTGTAAATCCAGCGAGAATTTTCTTAGACAATGGAACATCTCCAACATGGTCAGCCCCAACATAGAAATTCTTAACCTGTTAAGAACCCCATGAAGTTTAGGCCATCAGATCACAAGTAAATGGTAGAAATGAACTGAAATAAATTAACATTCTTTGATACAAGGTTCCAAACTCACAGGCTCATATAACGCAATTCTTAACCCCCCATTCAAACATTGACGATGTAGCCCTGGCACAATCCCCTTCCAGAGTGCTGAAAAACCTTCTTCCCTGGCAATGGTTCCAACCGTTCCCAGCAAACCCCTATATCTAGGTAAGGTCACTGCATCACCAAGTACTGCCTGTTTTTGAAGCTGAAGCCTAACTTTAGCAGTGTCCAAAGGAAGAGTGCACACCTACAACGAATTGAGATATAATTTCAAACATAGAGTTATATACAAGGATTAAGTACACGTAAAAGCAGTATTACATCTGACAAGTGAACTGAACAAGCAAAACAGTATAGTAAATAGTAAATAGTAAATATATAACAAGCAGAACCAATCTTCACACAGAGCAATTCAGGACCAAAATTCACAGCTTAGGAAAATTTTGGAATAATTCTATAACAGTTTCATATAAGATATTGTATGAAATACTATTTGATTCTTATGCAATATTTCCACTGCTGCCAAAGTTCAAAGACATAACAGGTTACCCTGCGAATACCACAAACAATGCTTTCAGAAATTTCCCAGCCAAACAGGTACTATGATTTTCAAGTACATCTATTTATCCCATACATCATTAACCAAGGAATAATCAAGGTTTTAAATTGCCGTTGCAGTCATGGTTTTGTCGCGATCCATGGCATTGTTGGAAATTGCATACAAATGCAGCTGATGTGGCCACAATTGCGGTCAGAGTCCAAAAAACCTCAACAGTACGGCGAAAATCACAGCCGTCGACCATTTTTTAGAAATCTTGGGAATAATCATCATCCGTGTTGAACCTTGAAAATCAAGAAGCCGATTGTAAAAAGTAAAGGCCTTTCATCTTCATATCAGTGTAAAATACCGTTCCTTTGTGACCATTCTCTATTATACTAGGCACTTATTAACATACAAGAAAATCATATTTTTTCACTAAACACAGTTGCACCACCCCACAATTCAATTGAATTCTGATCGAGCAAGAGGGTATCGAAATCAACGACGCACAAGTTAACCACCACCAAAAAAAAAAAACTCAGTTGCTCATCGCGTGCATGATTTGTCACAACACAAGCACAAACACATTCACCTAGAACTTTAAGAAAATGCATCAAACAAAGTCCATTGCAGTGAACACTGTAGTTGGACCCGTTACTATACGTAACAACAAATAACGGGTCTAAATTCAATACCGAAAAGACGGGGTTTTAACACAAGATCACGCCAAAGAGAGGTTACCCAGAAAACAGAACTTTGAGAAAATGAATGCCCAGATGAGAGTTTTTGAAGAGAGAGAGAGAGAGAGAGAGAGAGAGAGAGATGTTACAGTGACAGGTAATGAATACCTCGGCGAAACATGCAGCGAAAGCACTGCTAGCGTAAGTGCCAGCAAAGGAGATATCGGATTTGGAATTGCCACCCCCCACCATTGCTTCAACGAGGCCAAAAAAATGTTTACTACTAATTGAAGAGAGAGAATTGAAGAAGGAATAGGAAACAAAAAAGGAAGGAAGAAAAAATGGCTTCAGAGGAAGAGAAAAAATGGTGTTTGGCGTAACGGCAGTGAATGAAGCGCTCAAGACAAGGCAGAGGAATTCTTACATACTAACTCTGTAAAATAAGTGAATCTATAATAAAATTTAAATAATATATAAAAAATAATTTAGAATGCAATTTACCACATATCATTATCACGTATACTAATTTGGATAATTTTTTTACTATAATTACTTTAAAGTTCTAATTAGGAAGTCAATATAAAAAAATAGGAAGTCAGAATAATTTTTAATTAATTAACGGTCTAAAAAAATCTTAAGCAGATAGCGCATAAAAAGTAGATATTTGAATCCATGAAGTATATAGAGGTTTGAGCTTCCACTTTTGTGTATAGAGAAAATCTGATTGAATGAGACAGATTTATCTACGAGTGGCCAATTTATCATCTGAACGAGATTAATTAATTTACAAAAAAAACATCTAAAACTTATTAATTATAAGTAAACACTATATTTATTACAAATTGCTTTCTAATCCATTCATTTAGGTAGTATGGGTTGAAAATTTTCTATAAATCTTATAAAATATCAAATAAGCATCATAATATATTACGTCATATTATTAAGAGGTTTTAAGGAATATCTGGATCCATAGAGAGCTTGATCAACACACAGCGAAATATAAAATCTGACAGTGGTCACCAATAATTATTTTAATGATCTTCCTCAACCAAATCATCTTCTTCCTTATGCGACCTTCATTTTCTCTTTAGATGAGGAGAAGAGTAACTGTTTATTGATTTGGTGTATTAGGGACTATAATCATGCCTTATGTTTTAAATCTATTAGGGTTCACATTATCCCCTAATGGGTCAAACTGGTTTCTGCTCATTAAGCCCATATCAATTTTCTGACCGTCTAATGGGTTCACTTAAATAGATCACTTTATATTAAATTCATTTAAATGTAAATAACTAATATAAATGTTATAATATAATATGTAACCCATATTAATTAATTAGGAATTATAAAATTTCTAACAATCTTCCACTTGGGCTTCATATTAACCTTAGACATTTATATCACAAAATTCTTTAGGCGCACAACCGTATGTTATTTATTTTTAGACTTCTTTTATACAACCTGGTCCATCTCATATAACAACAGGAAATCATTGCAGTTTTCATCACAATTTAGCTTGACTAAGCCACAATGATCACCACTGTTACTCATACTCGATGACATAGATAAAATATGGATAAGCGGCATGAAAATTACATACAATGTGATCTTAATCATGTCTACTTCCAACTAGTCCAAACTTTATTCTTTATAGAGATCAATCCAAAATGCAATACAAATATTGCACACAAACAAACTTATAATGAAATGATAAACTTCAACTTTATTTCTGCAGAAAATCCAAATAATAGAATGTTTGCAAATCGTAAGATATAGAATATGAGTAAGACTCCCACTAAACTAAGGTACTATCAAGAATTACACCCATATGAGCAGTGTGCTCGTGAAAAAAAAAACATTAGTATCATACCTTTAGTAAGTGGATCAGCTAGCATGGAATGAGTTCCTATATGTTCTATACAAATCTATATTTTCTGGACAAATACTTTATGTCAACAACCTTTTATTTGGTTGAATCCTTAATAAGACTGCTAAGATATTGTCTCAATAAACACCTGATGGCTACTTAATGTTAGCGACAACAGGCAAACCAGTTACAATAATTTAGCAATAATAAATTCTAGTATGATGTCTCATAACAAAATATTGACTCCACCAACATGGTTAAATGTGGATCCTTATGTAGAGTGATTGCTATTAAGACATTCTGAAAAATCGAAGTCAAAATACCCAATTATCTCTAAACTTCTAGACTTTCGATATGAAAACACGAAGTTTCTTGTTCTCTTCAATTAATGCATAATGCGCTTTACTAATTCTAGTGTTACATACCAAGATTACTCATATATCACCTTAGGACTCCCACAAAATAATTTCAAACTCTAAATTTTATACATGCAGATTTGGGATTCACATATGAGTAATTTAAACCATAGTAGTAACAACAACAATAATTATAGAAGAGAACAATAAACATGTAATGCACAAATAATATTTATGGTAAATTTCAAGACCCAAACAAGATACTTGACACACCATTAATCATCAATCTTTGGATTGAAAAAGACTAACTGCAAGTGGTACTCTCAACGCATTGATCAAACATTGGTGATAAGTCCCGTCAAACAAAGGTTATCTTTGGACACTCCATTGCTCACATGGAAATCTTATATGATGATTATTTCGGTCAAATAATGATTGTCTTTGAACATTTCATTATTCACATGGAAAATCACACTATTTATAATCATCATATGTTTACCATTGCAAGCATATAATTATTCTGTCAAATTGTGTCTTCCTTTGGGCCGAGCACACTTCACATGAATAATTCCATGCAACATTCATGTAAATTCAATCAAATTAACTTACGCAACAGAGGTTACTTTGGCAACATGTTGTTTTAATCAATTTAACCAAAAAATACAAGACAAATTAATATAACAAATGGGAGGTCTTAAAATTACACAATTTAACCAAAAGAATCCTTTGAAGATACTGGAGAAAAGGCTTCTTTATAGTCAATGTCTTCCTTCTGAGTAAAGTCTTTAGCAACTAGAAGAGCCTTATATCTCTCGATATTACCCTTTGAATCCTTCTTGAGGTTGTTGAGGTTGCTCTAAAGGTATTTGAGGGAGAACCTCATTGTTGTCTTGTTCTGGAACAATGTCAATAGTTTGAACATTGTCTTCTATTACTAGAGTTATGTCTTGAACAGTAATAGGTACGAGGACTTGATTACTGCAAATAACAGGTTCTTCCTCAAAGACAACATTCCTTATGTTCTCTTCCGTCCCAAACTCAACTTCCTCAAGAAATCTCGCATTTCCCGTCTCGAAAAAGGATCTTAAGGTGGGATTGTAAAATTTATAGCCCCGAGAGCGTTTAGCATAGCCAACAAAATAACATCTAATTATTCTTGAGTCCAGCTTTCTTTCATATGGCCTATAAGGCCATGCCTCAACTGGACAACCCCAAATGTGCAAATGTTTAATGCTTGGCCTTTTACCAGTCCAAAGTTCATAAGGGGTTTTATTAACTGCTTTACTTGGCACCCTATTAAGGATGTAAACTGCGGTCTTTAAGGCTTCTTCCCAAAGTGACTCTGGAAAAGAGGAATGACTAATCATACTTCTCACCATATCCTTAAGAGTTTGGTTTCTTCGTTCTGCTACACCATTCATGTTGGGTTTGCCCAACATAGTGTATTGCGGAACAATTCCACACTCTTTGAGAAAAAACACAAAAGGTCCTGGACGTTGTTCTCTTGATCCATCATATCTGCCATTGTACTCACCACCACGGTCAGATTTGACAGCCTCAGCCTTGAAAGTCTTAAAAACGTCTAGGGATTGGGATTTCTCATGGGTCAAATATAGGTAACCGTATCTAGAGTAGTCATCTATGAACGTAATGAAATATTGTTGTCCATTCCAAGAAGTTGTAGGAAAAGGACCATAAATGTCTATATGCACTAGTTCTAAGACGTCTTTAGCTCTTTTGGCACCCAATTTCCTTATGTTTGTTCATTTTCCCTTTATGCATTCAATACAGACTTCAAAGTCTGATAAATCCAAAGGGTCAAGAATTTCATCCAACACAAGTCTCTGAATTCTTTGTTTAGAGATATGGCCTAAACGCTTATGCCATAAGGTGGCTAAATTCTCATTCAATTTTCGTTTTGTACCATGTGAACTTATTTGCAGTATTTCATTATAGGAACTAACAACATCAAGCATGTAAAGATTATCAATTAAAGAACCAAAATCAACCATATTTGAATTTTGGTAAAGACTAACTTTATTATTTCCAAAATGAACAAGAAAATCCAAATTTGTCCAAACTAGAAATAGAAATCAAATTCCGTCTAAAAGACGGCACAACAAAAGTCTCAAATAAATCCAAATAAAATCCAATTTTTAATTGTAATCTAAAAGTTCCAATAGCTGCCACTACAACCTTCTTGCCATCACCAACAAAGATGAATCTTTCATCATCACTTGGTGGTCGACTCCACAGGCAACCTTGCATAGTCATACTTATGTGAGTAGTAGCACCAGAATCTACCCACCAAGTATCTTTAGGTACAAAAGCCAAATTAACTTCTGAACAAACTAGAGTAAGAAATTTACCTTTCTTCACACGCTATGCGGCATACTTGGGACATTCTTTCTTCATGTGTCCCGACTTCTTGCAGAAGTAACAGGCAAATTCCTCATCCTTATTCTGTTTCTTTTGCTGAGAAGTCCCTTCCGCAGCACCCTTAGTCTTCTTCCTTTTCTTATTCTAAGAGGTCGAAGTCAAGTGAGCACTTTCAGTACTATCTCTTTGGAGCCTCTCCTCCTCTTGCACACAGTGAGATATAAGCTCATTCAGGGACAATTTGTCCTTCTGAGTGTTATAGCTCACTTTGAATTGTCCAAAGTGTGCACGAAGCGAGATCAAAACCAAGTGCACTAGCAGGTCTTCACTAAGCTCTAACTTAAGTGACTTGAGTTTTGATGCGAGATTGGACATCTCCATAATGTACTTCCTTATGTTTCCTTTGCCTTTATACTTCATGGAGATGATTTTAGCCAAAAGGTTACTCGTCTTCGCCTTTTCATTTTTGGCAAAGTATTGCTCAATTTCTTTAAGGAATTTCTTTGCACTTTGACCCTCAGAAATAGAGCCCTGAAATGCCTCTGGAATAGAGCACTTCATGATCATAAGAAACATTCGGTTGGATCAATCCCACTTCTCAATTTTTACCTCATTAGAGGTTTTCGAAGTGAAAATGGGTCGTTCCGTTCTCAATGCCAAGTCCAAATCCATACAGCCAAGAACAATTTCTACGACTTCCTTTCAGACCTTAAAATTTTTCCCATTTAGCATTGGGATAGAATTCACTTGGGCAGCATTTGCAACACTGATAATATTAACTAAAGAGAGAACAAAAAATAATAACATGTCCACAAATAATCGAGCAAGTCATATAAAGTATATATAACAAGACATGCAAATATTTCCCATATCAGATCCATCACAAGATACTTATCACAACATCAATTCTAATCTTTGGGTAGAGAAATTAATTTATAATTAGTACTCTTAACGCAATGATCAAATATTGACAATTAGTTCTGACAAATAATAGTCTTTCTTTGGACTGACTATTATTCTCATGAAACAAAAAATTTAATAATTGTCACATATTTATCATCACAGGTATGTTATTATTTGGCCAAATTGTGTCTTCCTTTGGGCCGAACACAATTCGCATAAATAATTTCATACTAACATTCATGCTATTTAATTAAATCAATTTACACAACAGAGGTTACTTTGGCAAGATAATGGTTTAATCAATTTAATTAAAATTACAAGACACACAAATAAATGGAAAGGATCCGTAATGGTTAAATTTGCACCCAATTGTGATAGCAGTAAATGCTTGAAAAACTACATCATGGTAAACTAATTACACACCTAAAACAAACATATCACGGTACTATTACAAATTTATACTAACCACATGAATAACATAAATTATCAGTTTATCACCGTTTCATAAAAAAAAACAGTTGGTAAAAAAATAATAAATTATTCATATAAGACAAAAGACCATTGTCTTATTACAGATTCATATAAACAAAAATATATATTTATGAAATTGTGCTACGTATTAAATGTCAATACCAGATACGTAGAACATTTATCCCAAATAGAATAATATGCCAGCAAATGCAACACAAAAAAAAAAAAATTGTACAATCCCGTAAATCAAATGCAGAGCCTTTTATTAATTCTAAAGAGGAGAAAAACTTTATGGCCATAACACATAAATTTAGGAGTTTTACAATTTTATTGATCAAAATAGTTTCTCCCCAAAATAAAAATTAGGGTTCATATAACTAAAAGGATCTAGATATAATAAATATCAAACAAAACTTTAAATTCCAATAATCTAACAGTAATGGTAGCTCTGATATCACTTGTTGGAAATTTTCTATAAACCTCATAAAATACCAAATGAGCATCATAACACATTACACCAGATTATCAATAGATTTTAAGGAATACCTGAATCCATAAAGAGCTTGATCAACCAATTGGTTTAATGACCTTCCTCAACCAAATCATATTCTTTCTTATGGGACCTTCGTTTTCTCTTCAGATGGGAGGAGGAAAAACTGTTTATTGATTTGGTGTATTGAGGACCATAACCATACCTTATGTTTTAAACCTATTAGGATTCCTATTATCCTCTAATGAGCTAAATTGGTTTCCACTCATTAAGTTCATATCAATTTTCTAGCCGTCTAATGAGCTTACTTAAATAAATCACTTTATATTAAACTTATTTAAATATAAATAACTAATATAAATGGTATAATATAATATGTTACCCATATTAATTAATTAGGAATATTATGAAAACCATATAGACATATTGATAGGATTTAGTGATCTACCACTTAACAGGAACGCAGGAGTATATCTCCAAATGTTGGCCGAAGCATCATTCGTTGTTGCAAGCATTTTTCAATTTACAACTTATAACCCTCTTTCGCTTACAGTAAAAAAATAAATAAAATTATACTCATTTACACATGTACACATCCATTATTACCCTTATATGAGTTTCATTGAACCCACATATTAAACCTATGTTTTATTATTATTATTATGATTAGTAGTAATTTGACCCATCTCTCCATGTTTTAAGCATGGTCATATTTTGTATGACAAGCTAGAAAATCCTTGATTTCTTTTACTTATTTTAGACAGAGAGATATGGATAAGGATACACTCATATTTGAATCAGATTATTCTAATTCCCTATATTTGCTTATGCATGTCCATCTGTCTACAGATAGGGGTTAAGAGGCATAAGTAAGATCGCCTGAATGTTTGACCCTCTAAAATTGAGAGGATGATGACAGCACACAACACAAGACACGTTCTAAAGAGTTTATTTATCCTTTTTAGCTAATTCATGATAAGGTTTAATTTTCAACAAAAGCGTGCTAAAGTTTTAGTGGGGCGAAGTGTTAGAAATTGCAAGTGACGGAATTTCACAGAGGTAAAAAGTAAATTAAGTGAGAATTATAAAACTCGTAGTAATCCTTCCAAAAAAAAAAAAAAAAAACTCATAGCAATGTTAGACATGTATTTATACCTACATAATCTTACGTTTTGTATAGATTTCTTTTTTGTTATTTTATTCATTTTGGCTCTTCTCATTCTCTTAACATATTTATATTTTTTTATTTCTATCTATAGAATAATTAAAAAAATGAGTGCATTATTATTGTGTAATGGACATTTTTTCGGTAAATTACAAAGTTATATATAGTTCTACTTAAAGATCAAATGACACTATCGTGTGTTAAACATTGTAGCTTTTTACTACAACTTTTTTTTTTTTCAATCCAATCATTAAATCGATCATGTAATGTTATATAAATTTAATTATCGTGTAATGATAGTATACTTTTTTATACTATATTTAATTATAGATTGAACTGTATCGTAAGATTGTTCCACTTATGTAATAATTTCTCAAAATTTTTTAGACTAAGAATGTATAAAAATTAAAGTCACATTATATATCATAACGATCATATATAAAATTTATATAATTTAGATATTTGTAGATATGAGTTAAATATTATCAACTACTTCATAATATAAGAAGAGTTTCAGTCAAACCCATATATATTTCAAATTTTTTAATTTAGTGGCTTTTGGGCAAAAATAAAAAATTAATTCGTCTCACTATAACACGTGTTCTAATATAAAATTATATGATCGAAAGTAATTTATGCACACATTCTAAATATTTAATAATTTAAATTAATTTAATAAAAAAAATTATCTATAAAAATTGGATATGGTACCAACAAATTTATAACATTCAATTCAATTAATTAAGTTAGATTCTTTTGTATCAATTTTTTTTATCAATCTTTAAATTATTTAATTATCAATAAAATCGATAAATATTGTTAATATATTAATAATATGATTATCCAAAAACTTTAAATTACAAATGTGTTGTTAAACTACTTTAATTATGTAAAATATTTAGATGAAAAACTTTATTACTTATAATAATATTATTTGATTTGAATATAGTTATCTTCTGTGAAGGATACATGTTATTTATGAAAAAAAAAAATATCTTGCATACAACTAATCCACACGTTTATTCAAATTAAGAAATAGATTAGCAAATAAAAAAGTTTGATTTCAATTACCAGCAATCTCTCATACGTCTAGCAACAGCATTATACCCTAATGTTAGAAGTGTGGTTAACCATACTTTAGGTACCAAAATGATCCCCTTAAGATATATTTTATTCCCATGATGAGAGCATCAGATCCAAAATGATTCCCTTAAAGGTAAAATTCCCATACGTTTAGAGAGCATTAGATACTGCAAGGACTAGACCTTTTCTCTAAAAATTGGGACATTATCGGCTTTTACATGAAGCTATTCCAATTAACGAAAGGAAAGGGTACGATTTGGTTTCAGCAAAACAAACAAATCGGAACCGCAGAAGAAAGAACATGGCATCCACATGCACTACTTGCAAGGAGGCAGCTAGTGAGTCGTGACGTGTGTCAATGTTTCAAATATTAGAAGAAGAAAAAAACTCAAATCTCACGTTAATTTTATTAAAAAAATATTTAATTGATTAATATATTTTTTTTGTTTTTGCAACGTCATTTTCCATTATTGTCATGCTTTTAATTTTCATAGCATTTTGATTTTCGCGCCAAAATTACCTATTTATAGGAGCAAAGGCCATGGAGATGAAGGCATGGTTCGATGAGGGAGAGAAGGAAGAGAGGCAATGGCCATGGATATTGAGAGTGGTTGGGATCGTTCGGATCTGACAGAGAAAGAAAATGTAAGTTCAAATTTCACCTGACATGTGTCCAATATATACTATTTACTGAACAAACATTATACAGGTAGATTTAGATTTATATCTTTCTAACTCTCAATAAAAAATAACACATTTTGATTTTTTTTTTTACATAAACTAAAAATGATTTATGAGTATTTTACTGGAATAAAAAATATATTTTAGCATATTTGATTATGTGTAAGACTCTGCATATGGTGCAAATATGTTGTTATTTTCCAATGATAATGCCTACTTGGTTTTATTATAATTTTATAAACTTGTTATTCTATATGTTATATTTATAAGACTTAAATCTTATTTTTTTTTAAAAAGTTATAACTAAAATAAATTTATTGATATCCAACTTGGGATGTACAAATGTGAACTTGACATCCAACATTATTATCATGAAGATGAAAACGAAGAGCCTACGAGTGATTTTAATGATTTTTGTTTCAATAGAAGTGATGCACTGTGAAGGGTGTTGGAAGGAACAGACAGATGCTCTTTTGGGCTTAGATCTCCGTTTTGAGTCTGACACAGATTGTTGTCAATGGGAACGAATCAAGTGCGACTCCTCCACAGGGAGAGTGGCCAGACTCAATCTTTATCACTTGTTGCTTGATGGGTATCTAATAAATTACTCAGATTTTTTTGCCTTCAAAGATTTGAAGAGTCTCAACTGGGGATAGCTGGTTGCGCATACAATGAAGGTTATTCTCGCACAAATTCCATGTCTTGATTATTGTTTACTTGGTAATCCTTTTTTTTTCGTCACCAAACGTTAGTTGCTAGTTTTATTAGAATGTTAGTAGGAAAAATTAGAACACAACCTTTTCTTTTCTTCTTTTCCAATTTTGATCAACCAACAAACCAACCTTATAATAACTCCATCTACTTTGTGAGCATGAGATCTGTTATATATATGTCATAATCATTGATTCCGCTTTAATTTACATACTTTGCAGGCTTGGAAAATCTGGAAGTCTCTACTTGAGTGTTAGGGGATAAAGGAGGATGCAGTGCTGACTTCGAGGACACCAACCTCCAGCAGAAAGAAGAAAAAGACAGAGGTAAGAAAAGGAAAATATCATTTCTCATATCCTCCTTCATTATTTACATAGCTATATATATATATAGGAATTCCTCTTAACAAAATTGTAAATTCTATCCAAAAGGAATCTAATAACGGTTTCTATTTTCATATGATTGCCTACGAGGGAGCAACCACTACAAGCAGGATTTGGGGATGATTCTTGCAATTCCATCTTCCAATTCTGTCCCTTACACGTAGTCAGCCAGGTAAGCCAGCTTTACCACTATTCTCTTGGTCCCTTCTCCTCTCTACACCATTGATGCTGGTGCTTCTTGTGTTTCTGGCATTCTATCATGCTTCCCTATCACTCCCTGCCCCATCAAAAATACCTTGTCCTCAAGGTGTTGGGCATTCAAACTGCAGCTTCCAAAAATAATACCGGGGTCCCAAGGCTTATTCCGATGAACCTGCAATTCCACAAAGTACCCGTAAGGAAGGAATTTCATGCGGAAAAGAGTTGGAGCGGTCTGACAAGGTAAGCGTAGAGAGATCGATAGTGGAAGCTGGAAGAAGGTGTGGGGACTTCTCCCATCAACAAGGAGGACTACTCGAATGCCGGAGAGAAGGCCGGTAAGGTGCAAAATCCCCGGCGTTAGATCTGCTGATAAAGAGTTCAAACCAATTTGGGCCGGGTCCGGTTTGGGTGTGGGGTTTGTGTCCGGGTCGTGTGTGGGTTTTGGCCTTGGGTCAGGTGTGGGTTTTGGGTCTGGGTCAGGTATGGGTTTTGGGTCTGGGTCAAGTGTGGGTTTTGGGTCAGGTCCTTTGGATACGGGTGTGGGTAGCTTTGGGTCGGGGTGTTCTATATTAGGACCCAATGGGTTTGCGGGTTCCTCATTCTCTGCGATGAAGGGATGAACCCTAGAGGCCTCGCGATGGCCGCTATGGAGCTTCTCCTCGCCTGTGAGGCATAGCCCGTGCTCATGGCGCGGGGCTAACTCCTCCGGGGTGAGACGACTAATGGTCGGGGCCTGTAGTGGTCGCGGCGGGGAGGGCAGCAAAGGGGGCAAGGTTGCGATGGGAGGAGGAACCAAAGGGGCTGACGGTGGAGCTACCCGCGGTGGGGTTCACAGTCGCGGTGGATGCAGAGGAAGGTGCGACGTCTGCTGCTCCTGGAGCTTCGCGAGGCTGGCGGCCTGGTCCACAGTCATAGGCTGATGGGCCTGAACTGTGCGGCGGATCTCTGACTACAAACCTGAGATGAAGCAAGGCAACAGGAAGGGGGCTGGCAAGCCGATAATTCTACTGGCCAAGTCTTCAAACTCCTGTAGGTATGTGAGCGCTGAACTCGTCTGAGTGAGTTTGAACAAGGCACTGACGGGATCCTCAAACGGTGATGGGGCGAATTGACCAGGGTGTTGCAGGAGCAAAAGTGGATTGATGAGGAACCGGTGGGGGTTTGAACATGGTGGAGGAAGGCACAGGAGCATGGCGGATGAAAAATGGGTCCAGGTGGCGGTTCATGGAGTGCATGCCGTTGTCCAGACGAGCACGGGCCTCGTCGAGGTTGGGGGAGGCCATGAGGATCAACGATGAAAGCACCAATTGTTAGGGGATAAAGGAGGATGCAGTGCTGACTTCGAGGGCACCAACCTCCAGCAGAAAGAAGAAGAAGACATAGAGGTAAGAAAAGGGAAATATCATTTCTCATATCCTCCTTCATTATTTACATAGCTATATATATATAGGAATTCCTCTTAACAGAATTGTAAATTCTATCCAAAAGGAATCTAATAACGGTTTCTGTTTTCATATGATTGCCTACGAGGGAGCAACCACTACAAGTAGGATTTGGGGCTGATTCTTGCAATTCCATCTTCCAATTCTGCCCCTTACACGTAGTCAGCCAGGTAAGCCAGCTTTGCCACTCTTCTCTTGGTCTCTTCTCCTCTCTGCACCATTGATGTTGGTGCTTCCTGTGTTTTTGGCATTCTATCATGCTTCCTTGTCATTGAGTTACAATCATCTGCATAATATTGCTGCCAGCATTTAAGACTTATATAATTAACCTGATCAATGCAACTACATTCTACGGTGAGGTTGAAATAATTAATGATAATAGTATTTCTGAATATTATTATTATTATGACGATATTGATGATGTTTATGATTTGAGACAATGTAAGATTTTGTTTTTAAATTTTTGGTACGTACTATATATTTTTTATGAAATTTCTTGGCTTCTTATACACAACCTTGCACTAATACGTACATACCTGAGTCTTTGGTGTATTGGTGCTCAACTTGAGGACTCAAAGTCTTTTCCTTCTCCTCTTAATTTGTTGTCACCTAAGTATAATTATTTTCCACAGTGCACATATCATTATCAAAATGATTTTCATTTAACATCACATAGAGAGGTCTTAACTTTCATGGACAAGAGGCAAATTCCTTTATAGTATGTTTGGATGAAGCAATTCAGTAGGAGAATTTATTTTTTTAAAGAATTTAAAATAATTCATGATAAAATAGCTTGTTTGGATAGAATATTTGAACGAAAATTTAATTTTTGATATTTTTATGAATAATTTTGATTGACTAAAACAGTAAGATTTTAAATTTTCTCAAAAAATATAGAATTTGAAACTTTTTTCCAGAGATGTTCACTCTAACTCACTTTCTTGTTCACAACTCTTTCTTGCTCAACACTTGCAACTACGGGTGACCAAAGTTTTTATGGTGTCTGGTAGGATTTTTTAGAACGACATTGGCTAAAAGTTTGTCTTGGTCAATGTCGTTCAAAAAGACTCTAACCAATGTCAGTCAAACAAACCCTAGCCGACGTTGGTAAAAAAACCTAGCCAACATCGGCTGAAAAATAGACTCAACCAAAGTTAGTTAAAAAATAGTCCCGATTGACGCTAGTTGACAAATATTCCCCGCATACTTTGACAAAAAAATCCTATTTGATGTCGACCAAAAAATAGTCTTGGCTGATGTCGGTTTAAAAATATCACTGGTTATGGTCAGACAAAACAACCATAGTTAAAATTATCAATATTTTATATTTTTAAATTATTAAAAATTGAAAAATATTTTTTAATTAATATTTTAAAATTAGATTGTGTTTGTTTTCTATAAAGTTTAGTATTAAAATTTTATCTATTTAAAATATAAAATTAAAATTTTGCATATGAAGAAAATTAAATTGCTCTATCCAAACAAAGAATTTAAAATGGAAGAAATTTGAATTGATTTATCCAAACAAAACATTTGAAAAATGAAGAAAATTAAAATCAAAGCATATCAAATTCTAGACATTTCAAATTCCTTAAAATTTTGAAATTTCTGATCCAAACACAGGTTAGTTTCACAATTCACATATATAAGGTTATTCTCATTCACCTCTTTCACTCCTACCTGGGTATCCAATGGCTTGCTGTCTCCATCTAAGTTTAGTGATCTTAGCATTATGAAACTTTTCTCCTTTTTTTTTTTCTGAAACTTTTCTCCTTTTTTTTTTCCAGTGACCTTAGTCTTTACATTAAGAAAACTTACAATTTTGTTTAATCTTTAATTTTACATATGTTTTATTTCTGTTATCCTAATCTAATTAAATTCTAGGCTTAACATATTTATTTAAAGTATTTTTAAGAGATAATTTAATTTATTAATAATTAAAATATAAAAAATAAATTATACAAATTGAGAATTGAATTAAAATTATTTTTTAAAATATGAAAACTAAAATGATTGTTTAAAAATTATAAGAAGACAAAAATTATAATTTAGCTTATTGTTTTATCACATTAATAATTTAATGTAATTTTTTTCTTTTACTTTTACTATCAATGGTAAAAATAATTATAGAAAGAGGTATACAAATGTAATTTCTTTGAAATAAAAGATAAGTCTAAATGGATTTCGTGTTTAAGTTTTCTTCACGGTTGTAGCGGCTGGAAATGACTGTCTTTGGGTTGACATGAAGTTGGTCTATGGGTTGACAGAGGCCATTGTTTCCTTTTATTTTTATGTTGTGGGGATTAAAAAGTTGAACATCTTTAGTGGTAGATCTCAACATGAGATTTTGAGACACTTTTTGATGGGTTCCATGATGTCACATGTGATTCAAGATTTTCTCCATGTTTTGCTCTAATGATATATCTCATTTTGAGATCTTAAGTCACTTTTTTAGGCCCCACAACAAATCCCACCACTTTTTTAACTTTTATTTTATTTAATTTTTTAATGTTTTTAATTTTTTTCTCTCAACTCAAATGTCAAGTTTCACAGGGACTTTGTTTTATACTTGAGTTGGATAATTTTCAATTTATAAGAGGAAAAAATAAGATGAGGTATATAAGATGAATTTAAAAGACATGATAATAAATATTAATAGAGAACAAAAGAAAATAATAGGAAATTCAATGAGATGAGAATGTTAGAACCTAACATGTCTTATTTGTCTAAGATGTATTGATTGAAAATTTTCTTTATCAGTTAGGTGAATTTTTTCTACTCAATCTATTAGAATATTTTGCCTTGATGTTTCACGATGACAAGTCTATTTTACCTATTTATCTCCTAAATTTCTTTGCATAGATTCAATAGATAAAATGCATGAAGTTCTAATTCTAAATGCTTGCTTTGATACATGGACATAATGCAATCATTCTATGTCTAACAATGATTTTATTAAGATATTTCTTCTTTTTAGTTTTATTAGAAATTACCCTCTGTCGAGTGACTAATTCCTAAAACAGATGCATGCAAGATCTTCCTTGTATTTCTATTAAAGATTACCCTCTGTTGAACACTTAACCCCCAAAGATGATGCAAAGAGAAATGATGCATGAAATTAAAAGTAAGAGGATAATAGGAAATAAAACACTTATTTGTATTGATAAATATGAAGTACATCATATATCTTTTGACTTTTTAGGCCTTTCAAGCCCTAACTAAGGGTTTAACCTCTTATAGCCATAATGAGTCTTACACTAGAAAAAGGGTATAGGAACTGATGGAAGAGAATGGATGCGAAAAGATAATAGAAAATGATGAGAGAAAAGAAAGAATTCCCTAATGAAAAGTTCTCAGGCTTTAAGTGTGTATTAGAGTGTTCTAAGATTCAATGTATCTTTTCTCCTTGTTCCCTTTTTATAGTTGTTGGAGTGGACTTAAGCCTAATGCCAAAAATCTTCATTGATCATATTTTTAATATTTTATGGATCTTTTTTGTTTTTAATCTTTCATTTTCATATCTACAAGTCATAAATAAGAAAAATATCAATTTTTAACATTTAATTGCTAAATAAATATTTTTAATTATATTTCTAATATATTTTTATTATAAAAAATAACTCATATTTAACTGTTATCATTTGTCCTCAACCACTATGACCTCCTCCTCTTCCTGCGTCCCTAACCACCACGGGCCCCCTATTTTCTTTACTCTTCTCTGCACATCTCAACACCACCACACATCATCTAAACACTGACAAGGGCCATCCCCTCTACCTTGGTGTAGCCACAACCTACATCTCTTCATGTAATGTTTCTTCTTTCCCTTTCCCTTGGTTCCCACCTAGGAGAGAGAGTAAACAAATATTTTATTTATATAAATGTGCAGATCTTCAGGGATCTTGTAAAAGACCTCATTCTCCATGAAAGAGATCTTGGCTCTCCCTTTAATGGAAGATCGGTTGAGGACCAAATGTTGAGTTCAATATCATTGCTCAAGATCTGTTGTTAAAGATTTCCAAGTTAAATTATTTTTTTTTCTTTTTGGTTATTTATTTTATTCAATTAGTTGACAATTTTATTAAATGTTTCAATTTAATCTTGTATTTTTTCAAAAATATTGTAAAATGTTGTCTTTTTCATCCAACAATGTTAATGTGTAAGCGAAGCTTCAAAATTTCTACTATTTAAAATTGAATTTAATCATTTTCAAAAGGTTATGAAATGATAAAATAATTAAAAAATATAATGGTGATTAGACTGTGATAAAACATTAAAAATATAGTAAAAATATTCAATTTCATATTATACTAAAATATTTTGTTATTAAATATAGAAAAAAAATTATATATTAATATTTATATACTAATGTTTTTAATATATTATAGTTATTGTCTTGATCTCAAATCAAAGGTATTGTCTACTTGGGTACTTGGTTGCGGTCGTCTGTCATGATTTTGTTCTTAGTAAAAAATGTTTCAATGAGTTGAGAAAAGATGTTATTTATAAGCAATCTATGACATCAACTCCTAAGCGATATAGGACCTAGTGACTACCAAAACAAACCCCCCAATCGAGATTAAGGGATAAAAGTGGTCTAGACTCTCTTTCTAGCATTAATGTTTCAACCTCAAATCCACATACATCGTTAGGATTCCTATATTTGAGGTATTATCCATTAAGATATTCGATAAACTGTCACATTCTTATTCTTAATAGACAAAATTGTAAATTTGGTCCTCCAGTTTGTCTCCAATTTTGAATTTTGTCACCCAGTAAATTAATTCACAAATTTTATTCTCCTATTTTCTAAAGTCAATTAATGTTTGTCCCCCAGGTCACAATTGGACGTTAACCGTTAGCAAATGATGTTGACTGTCACATGTTACGTTTTTATTGGATGATAACTTTTATGTGTCATGTTCTAATTGGTAAATGAAAACAACAATGCATTTCATCTTTCATGGAGTTGACATTCAATCAGAATATAACACGTGACAGTCATCATTCAATAAGAACGTGACATGTGACAGTCAACGTCACTTGCTAATTGCCAACGTCCAACTGTGGTCTGGGGGACCAACATTGCATGATTTTAGAAAACAAGATGACAAAATTTGTAAATTAATTTACTTGGGGACAAAATGTGAAATTGGAAACAAAATGGAGGACCAAAAATATAATTTTGTCTTCTTAATAAAAAACATCTTGATGATTGAGAGGAAAGAATATTTATAAATGATTTCTAACCTCAACTCCTCGGATGTGAGAAACTTTGTGATTATCAAAACAATTATTATTAAAAAAAATAATAATATTCATTTTTAATTTCATAATTTTACATATAATGAATATAAAATTTTAAATATTAATATTAATAGTGCAATAGATATGATATATATATATATATATATATTAATAAAGTATTTATTTTATTCTAATATATTATTTTTATCATATGTAAAAATTAAAAATAAAAGCAAATATATTTTCTTAGAAGAATCTAATGATTTTTATCTGCATAATTTCTCTCTGGATTTTAGTGAGGATGTTGGAGATACCAAACATGGAATAATTTTTCTTCAATACATGTTAACTTTTAAGAACAGCTTTTTGATGAAATTTTTAAGAATGACTTAACAAAATAGTAAGTGTTATTGTCCAACACTGTTTCACGGCTCCACTATTTGACTATCATGTTTCAAGTGACTCATTCACATACTAGAAAGCAAAGAAATAATAATAGCCAACAATTATGGATAAGCGTGCAATTTGGGACTCATAAATTATATTGTTTAAATTAAAGCGCATAATTTATTCATGAAATATATGATTTAAATTTAAATTAAATTTTGATGTTTATACACACAAATTATCATTTAAATTAATTTAAGATAATTATTTTAAAAATAAATAAATTTATCATACATGATATGATTATAATTATAATTAGATGATGGTATAAAACTTTTTACACTATTAGTGTATAATATTTTTTTCTCTTAAAATTAATATACAATTTTTTGTCTTTCAATGTAATTTGATGTGTTAGGTTTTAAAATAAAATTTCAATTTCAATTAGGATTGATTAAAATAAAAAATAATATTTGATAAAAATAAAAAGATATAGACACAAAAATAAATAGATATTTAGTGCATATAAGGGCACAACAATGAAAGTTGCTTAACAAATTTTATAACTTAAAAATTAATTCTTATGCACTTTTACTATTAGAGTTAATTAGATGAGTAGAGACTAAAGACACATATATTTCTTTTACATGAACCTGTTTTTAATATTAAAATACTTTTTTATTGACAAATTAAAAAGTATAAATGTGTAATAACTTGTGAAACCTATTTTAATTTAGATTTAAAGAGTTTCAATATTATTGAAGTGAAAAGTTGATAAATTTATTAATGTTATATAGAGCTCATAAAAATAAAGTTAAGCGACTCTTATGATCTAATGATGATCAATATTTTAGATGCTCATAATAAAGGAATCATGTCTCTTAATTACTTAAGCTATCCTAACCGATTTGATCCCTCAAAGAATCAATTCACTCAAGAATTTAAACCACATAATATATTAATGTTTGGTGGATATTAGTGGATTGTTTGACTAACTCAACACTTCATAGGACTAACTTGCACATCATCAGCTTAAGCACTTAAGCCCCTCATAGAATTGTAGATGTCTAATCGACTCAACCCCATGAAGGATCAGACTTACCCTTAATCCCCTTTATTTTAAGTGTCGATCATTAATTGACTGACTGACTTTAATAGTTAAGTGACTCTCCCTAAACAAGCTTTATATTATCAATTATATACCCCTAAAATTGTTGAGGAATGACAACAACGTCAAGCAACACACCACGTCTCTTAAACAAATCATTCGTCCTAGTACAAAGCTAACAAAATCATGTGTAAACAAACACATAATCTACAAAAAAAAAATGCTAAGAAGACATATGTAAAGGACTCTTGAGAACATCACATATAAATAGATGTGAGTTTTATGACTCTCCTCAAGTTTATGGTTAGATAGAGTTGGAATGAAGAGGCATTGATGGAAACTAAGCTAGTTAAGGGAACAATTTGTTCTCTCTCCCTAACACCCTCTAAAATATGAAGAACACCCTTTATTTATTTGAGTTTAAATAGAGAAGAAAAGAAATAAAGAACTCACGTTAAATAAAAATATCAAAGTTTCAAAGCTTATTTTGATAAGAGAAATAAGAATGAAGAAAATACATTGTGGGTTCACACAAAAACAAAATATTTTTCCATAATTTGTCACTATGGAAGACATGTAGGTTGCATATTATTATTCTTTTTTTCTGTTTTAAAATAAAAGATATTATTTAAATTAAAAAAAATTAATGCACATTAACATAATCTGATGTGGTAGATTTTAAAATAAAATTTAACATTTAATTTAGAATTAATTAAAAATAAAAAATATTTAAGAAAATAAGAAGATATAAATACAAAAATAAATAGATATTTAATGAGGACGGCCCAATGAAAGTTTGTTAAGAACATTTTAAACTTAATAATTAATTCTTATACACTTTTACTATTAGAGTTAATTAGATGAGTACAGAACTCACATACATTTTCTACATGAACATGTTTTTAATATTAAAATAATTTCTTACTAGACCAATTAAAAAGTATAAATATTTGTAATAATTTGGGAGATCTGTTTTGAGTTAGATTTGAAGAGTTACATTATTGAAAAGTGAAAAGTTGTTAAATTTATTAGAGATGATATATATAATAGAGCTCATAAAAATTGAGTTAAGCAACTCTAATGGTCTAATGATGTTTAACATTGAAGATGCTCATCATAGAGGAATCATGACTCTTAATTATTTAGATTATCCGATCAACTTAATCCCTCAAAGGATCGATTCTCGACTCAAGTATTTTACGTCATATATTATATTATTATTTGGTGGACGCTAATGAATTGTTTGACTGACTTGATCCTTTTAATTGAGGACCATTGTCGCACATAATCAACTTAAGCATTTAAGTCGCTCAAAGGATTGTGAATGTTTGATCGACTCAACCCCTCATAGAATTGAATCTTATCGTTAATCCCCTTTATTCTAAGTGTCAGTCATCAACCTACCATTTTTAATAGTTGAGTGACTTATTCTAAATAGGCTTTATAATACCATGTATATACCTCCCAAAATTATTGGAGTGCGACATGTGGTCTACAAAAACCAATGCTAAGAAGACAGGTGTAAAGGAAGGACTTTTAGGACGTCACTTACAAATCAAGATGTTCTAACATTTTAATAATCCTTTATTTATTTGAATGTAAATAGAGAAGAAAAGAAATAGAGAACTGAGGTAGAATAAAAATATCAAAGTGTCAAAGCTTATAAAGAAATAATGAATGAAGAAAATATTTTTGTCAGTTCCACACACAAAAACAATTTTTTTCTCTCCATAATTTATCACTAAGGAAGACATGTACATTGTATATTATAATTCCTTTTTTATATTTTAAAATTAAATAATTCTATAAAATAGAAAATATTAATTTTTAAGTTAAATTTAATTTTTTAATCAGCATAATTTTTTTTATTTAATTTATTTTTTTCACTCATTCTTCCACTTGTTCAAACAAATGCAAAAAAAAAAAAACATTTTCCATTTCTCTCATTTTTATCCATCCAAATAATAGATCTTATATATTGTATTTCTATTTTACTTTTATGTATCTTTCTTATTTTTTTTATTTTTCTGTATTTCACTTTGAATGCAAACAAATAAAAACACTGAAGAAATTAACAATATATTGGATAGCTGATATATGAAGCGTACAATTTGGGGCTTAGATGAAAAATAAATTATGAAGCAATTCATGACCGTAATGGGAACGCTGCACGTAATTTCCTTGATGTGGAAATCAAGGTGCTGCATTTTAATTTGTATGGTATTGAGAAAAGCAATAACAAGAGATCAAAATTAATTAAGCGCGTCAACCACGCAACTAAAACAGACTGTTTAAAAATTATAAAAAAACTAAAATTATAATTTATCTTATTATTTTATCATATTAATAATTTAATGTAAAATTTTTCTTTTACTTTTACTATTGATGGTAAAAATTATTATAAAATAGTTTTCAGAATGTAATTTCTTTGAAATAGAAAATAAATTTAAATGAATTTTAGGTTTAATTTTTCTCGAGGCCGTTAGAGATGACTTCTTTGGATTGACATGAAGCTGATATATGAGTTGACCTAAGTCAACTCGTCTTCTTTCCTTTTATTTTTATTTCGTCGGACTTAAAATAATTTAATTAATTTAAGTTAAATTTTTTGTTTATTTATTTTATTCAGTTAGTTCACACTTTTATTAAATGTTTCAATTTAATCCCATATTTTTTCAAAATTTCTGTAAAATATTGTCTTTTTCGTCCAATAATGTTGATCTGTAAGCGGAGCTTCAAAGTTGTTACTATTTAAAATTCAATTTAATATTTTTGAAAAAGCTATAAAATGAAAAAATAATTTTAAAAAATATAGTAGTGATTAGAAATATGTCATTATGATAAAAAAATTAAAAAATATAAAATTATAGTATAATTTTTTTTATATTATACTAAAATATTTTATTATTAAATATAGAAAATGATTTATATAATAATATTTATATAATAATATTTTTTAATATATTATAGTTATCATATTTTTATCATGATTATAGTTATCATTTAAAAATTAAAATATTCGCTTTTAATTTCATAATTTTTACACACAATGAATATAAAAGTTTAAATATTAATATTAATAATAAGATAAATATAATAATATATATTATATTAGTAAAGTATTTATTTCGTTTTAAAATATTATTTTTATTATATGTAAAAATTTAAAAATTAAAACTAGTATATTTTCTTAGAAGAATCTAACGATTTACCTACTTCACAAAAAAAAAATCTAACAATTTTTACCTGCATAATTTCCCTCCGGATTTTAGTAAGAATGTTGGGGACATGTAACAGTTTCAACTTTTTGATGAAATTTTTAAGAAGAACTTAACATAATAGAAGGTGTTATTGTCCAACATCGATCCACTATTTGAGCATCATGCAAGTGACGGGTTAATACAAGAAAACAAAGAAATAATAATGGCGAACAATATTGGATAACCGTATAATCTGGGACTCAGAAATTGTATTGTTTAAATTAAAGTACATAATTCATTCTTGAAAGATATTATTTAAATTAAAATTAATGCACATTTTTTTGTCTTTCAATATATCATGACGTGTTCGGTTTCAAAATAAAATTTAGCATTTAATTTAGAAATGATTAAAAATACAAAATAATATTTGAGAAAAAAAGAAGATATAAATACAAAAATAAATAGATATTTAAAACATATAAGGGCACGTCAATGAAAATTTCTTAATTAAGAACTTATTAAACTTAACAATTAATTTTTATACACTTTTACTATTAGAGTTAATTAGATGACAAGAGACTACACATATTCTTCTTTTGCAAGAACCTGTTTTTAATATTAAAATAATTCCTTATTAAAAAAATATAAACATCTACAATAATTTATTAGATCTATTTTAAGTTAGATATGAAGAGTTACATTATTAAAAAGTGAAAAAAGTTGTTAAATTTATTAAAGATGTTATATAATAGAGCTCATAAAAATAAAGTTAGGCAACTCTATTGGTCTAATGATGTTTAATAGCGAAGATATACTAATGTTTAACATTAAAGATGCTCATGACAGAAAAATAATGTCTCTTAATTATTTGGATTGTCTGACTACTTCATCTCTCAAATAATTGATTCTCAACTCAAGTATTTACGCCATAAATTATATTAATATTTAGTGGATAAAATATTGAACGTCGGATCAATTCAACTCCTCAAAGGATCAAGTCTTATCCTTAATCCCCTTCATTCTAAGTTCAGTCATAAGCTTGCATCAATGACAGACCATTTTTAATAAATGAGTGACTTGTTTTAAACAAGCTTTTATACTATCATGTATATACCCCCAAAATTATTAGAGTGTGGCAACAATGTCTTTGATAGTACAAAGTCAACAATATAGATAATATGTAAATAAATATGTTGTCTACAAAAATCAATGCTACGAAGACATGTGTAAATGACTCTTGAGAACATCACATATAAATAGAGATATTCTAACATATTTTTATTTATTTATTTAAGTGTAAATAAAGGAGAAAAGAAATAAATAAGATAAAAATATTATTTTTGGTCCGTCTACACACAAAAACAAAAAAAATTCCCATAATTTATTACTAAGAAAGACATGTAGGTTGTGATTATTATTCTTTTTTCTATTTTAAAAATTAAATAATTCTGTAAAAATATAAACATTAAATAATTTGTTGAAGAACAACAAAAACTTTAAAATTTATAAGTTAAATTTAATTTTTTAATTAGCAGAAAAAGTTTTTTTTATAGTTAATTTGTTTATTTTTTCCACTCATTCTTCCACTTGTTCAAACAAGTGCAATATATATATATATATATATATATATATATATATATATATATATATATATATATATATATATATATATATATATATTTTTTTTTTTTTTTTTTTTCATTTCTCTCATTTTTATCCATCCAAATAATACATCTTATTTATTGTATTTCTATTTTACTTCTATCTATCTTTCTTATTTATTTTATTTTTATATCTTTCTGTATTTCACTTTTAATCCAAATAGAACATTAATGGTAGCTAGCTAGAACACAAACAAATAAAAACACCGAAGAAATTAACAATATATTGGATAGCTGATATATGAAGCGTACAATTTGGGGCTTAGATGGAAAAGAAATTATGAAGCAAGTCATGATTGTAATGCAAACGCTGCACGCAATTTCCTTGATGTGGAAATTAAGGTGCTGCATTTTAATTTGTATGGTATTGAGAAAAGCAATAACAAGAGACAAAAATGAATTAAGCGCCTCAAGCACGTAATGGGAACGAAGGACTTGGTGATTACGCTGGTAATTTTCTTATTTAAAGGAGACCAAATGAATTGTGTTACAGAATATGATTATGATGAGGATAATGAAGAGTACTGTTGGCGTCTGTTTCTTGTTTTTCCTTTTATTGGAAGCCATTCGCTGTGAAGGCTGTTGGAAGGAAGAGAGAGATGCTCTTTTCGGCCTTGATTCCCGCTTAGAGGATCATTACTTCCCCTGGAACGGCCCAGATTGTTGTCAATGGGAAGGAGTCATGTGCAACTCCTCCACTGGGAGAGTGGCCCAACTCAGTTTGCGGTTCAGATGGGCAAACAAACTATATATTAATTACTCGGATTTTGTTGTCTTCAAAGATTTGAAGAACCTCGACTTGTCATTCAATGGCATATCCGGTTGTGCAGGGACTGAAGGTCAATTAATCTCTCATACAAATTCTCAGTCTTGATATATATAAATATGATTCTCGTACAAATTATATGCCATACTCATTATTTCAACTTTGTTTTACATACTTTGCATGCAGCGCCGCTCCAAAATCTGGAAGTCCTTGACTTGAGCAGCAACGATTTGGATAATGCTGCCATTCTATCTTGTTTGGATGGCCTTTCATCTCTTAAGTCTCTGTATTTAAGAGATAGTAGGTTCAATGCATCCTCATTTCACGGTGAGGCTACCTATATTTGTCTTTTTTATTTTAAAGAAATGACAATATAAAATAATATTTCTGATTATTATGATCATGAAGCCTCTTCTAATTTTTGGTACTATTTTCCCTCAATTTGTTGGCTTCTTCCACGTACAACACATGTACTATGTAAGTTTTTGAAACTCTGTCATCAAAGTTGCGTAATCTGAAGGTCCTTGACATAAGTTTTAACCCTTTGACAAATGACATCCTGTCATCCCTCGGGGGATTCACATCTTTGAAGGAACTACATCTGGCTGGTATTGATTTGGACTCAGATCTTCATATTCAAGGTAGGATCATTTGTCCATTTCATTATTAATTAATAAAGCTAAGGCATGCTGTTTTAATCGAGGAATTAGTCCATTGCTTCAGGTTAAGTATGTATACCTGAAATGTAACACTATATATTCAATTCCTTGCAGGTTTATGTTCATCATTGAGGAATCTTGAGATCCTTGACTTATCCAGGAACAATTTCAATAATACTGATATTACTTCTGTCCATAGTGGACTTTCATCTCTCAAGTCTTTAGATTTATCAAATTGTCAATTGATTTCAAGATCAATTTTTAGTAAGTCAAATATATTTTATATTAGAAATTTTCATGATTTGTTTCGGTTGAAAAATATATTTAACTGCTATAATTATGTATACTTATTTCTTTTACTTAATAATTTCATAAGATTTTTACTTTATTTCTTGATTCAATTCCTTGCAGGTTTATGTTCATCATTAAGGAATCTTGAGATCCTTGACTTGTCCGATAACAATTTCAATAATAGTGATATTATTTCTGTTCTTAGTGGACTTTCATCCCTCAAATCTTTAGATTTATCAAATTGTCAATTGACTTCAAGATCAATTTTTAGTACGTCAAATACATTTTATATTAGAAATTTTCATGATTTATTTCGGTTGAAAAATATATTTAACTGCTATAATTATGTATATTTAGATATATCAAGATTTACTTCATTGAAGATCCTCGACTTATCTCATAACTGGTTGGATGAGAGTATTCAGTGGCATCAAGGTTTGTTATCATCATTCCAAAATTATATTAAGATTAGACACTTATTTCTTTTACTTAATAATTACATAAGTTTTTTACTTTATTTCTTGATTTTGCTAAATATTATTTAATTTAATCTTTTTCTATGCATAATGATAATGAGAATAAGATGAAAACGATTAAAATAAATAACTTTTTTTTTTATAAAATTAGGAATTAAAAAAAATCAAAGTTAAGACTAAATAACCGATGATATCCATATATTAGATACTACAGTTAATGAATTACTCAATATAAATATAGCTCCAAGATACCATGCTTTTCATTTATTACTTATAATAAAACAATGTTTGGCTAGAAGAAGTATCATCATCTTATAAAAAAAAATCCTCTAAAACTTCTACTTCTTTCTAACTTTTCTCTCTCTTTCTTTTAACTTTTTTCTTTGTATCTTTTTTCCTTTTATATATATATATATATATATATATATATATATATATATAAAATCTTTATCATTTTATTAGAAAAAATTATTATATGTTATTGTTATAACATTGTATATTTTTATGTACTGTAATAAATATTTATGTACTATATCAAAACAATTATTGTATTATACAACAAGAAAATTAGGTTTTGTTTATAGAACACACATCACAATTTAAGGAAAAAAAATTACTGCTCAATTTTTTCTAACTTTTTTTCTCTTTACTTATCTTTTATTTTTTAAAAAATATTTCTCGCTCTTCTATTTTCTAAGAAACATAACTGCTATCTGGCCCAACTCCTTCTCACTTTTTCCCTCTCTCATTTTTTTTTCATTTCTTTTCCTTTTATTATTTTATTCTTACACATTTTTTTAATAACTACTCATTTATATATATTTTATATCCTTTATTTATAAAAATATATTCAATAATTTCAACTATCATGTATAATCATAAAAATAAAAAATATTATGGTTTTGTTGAAATTATATTTAAATAAATTTTTTAATATAAAAATATGTTATTATTATATTAATTAAACCACATATATTATAAAATTAATAATTTATAGACTATAATTATAATATATTTAAATGCTATTATTATTTAACATTTGAAAATTACAAGAAACTTTAAATTTAACAGAAGTTAAATCCGTTTAAATTTTAAACATCAATTTCTCGTATCATTTTATAAATTTTTAAATAAAATAAGAAATAATTGTGGTGATTATAATTAAATATATTTTCTATCTTTGATTTCTCCTACTATTTCTGTTTTTTAAAGTTTAAGTTGTTAACTATGTTTTCTAAAATTATATTTAATCTTTTTATGAGGACATTTTTTTATTGTAATGGGTTGACTTTATCTTGTAAATCATTGCATGTTTTATGGTTTATTCAATATAATGACATTTAAAATTAATTTTAAATTTTAAAATAGACAAAAAATATCCATAAATTTATTATTTTAATGTAATAGTCATTTTTGTTTTTTGGGGTACTTCTGATAAAATTAGAAGTAATAGTCACTCTTAGTGAAAAAAAATGGACAAGGGACATATATATATATAACCCCGAGAGATCGGGTGCATAAATTTTTTTACCTTTTGATAGAGATGCAGGGCGAAGATAAGAGTGAGGATGGAGATGAAAACGTAGGATGAGATATTTATCATCATGCTCTATTATGCATATTGATAATTATTACTTATAAAAACAGCTGAAACAATTATAAAAACCAAAACAATTAAAATGACTGAAACAAAATAACAATTGTTGTTCAAGGTAGTTTCTAATTTCTCTATATAAATTAATGCCCTTTATCTTAAACTAATTAAGCTTTGTATCATTTTCTCTTTTCTGCAGATTTTCATGGTTTAAGTAACCTAGAACATTTGATATTGGACAACAATTATTACCTGCAAAATGAGTTTTTAAAAAATATCGGGGAATTGACATCTTTAAAAGTTTTGTCTCTTCAACAATGTGATATAAATGGCACCCTTCCTCCCACGGGTAATTGCATGTATATTTGATTTTTACTCTTTTGTTATTCATCACATTTATTGTATACAAGTTTTTCTTAGTTTGGTCAATTATTATCGCCCTTTTTCATTATTTCACAAATAAGATGGATTTATTTATTTATTTGTCAAAATTTCATTTTTCAGATTGGTTTAAGCTAAAGAAGTTGGAGGAGTTAGATCTATCCGAAAACGAATTTGAGGGACCACTTCCCTCATCTTTTGTTAACATGACATCTCTTCGGAAGTTGGAAATTTCTTATAATCACTTTATAGGAAATTTTGATTCTAACCTTGCAAGCCTTACATCACTTGAATATTTTGGTTTCATAGGAAACCAATTTGAAATTCCTGTGTCTTTCACTCCATTTGCCAATCTTTCAAAGATCAAGTTCATCTATGGCCATGGAAACAAATTCTTATTGGACTCGCATCATAGTTTGCAAACATGGATTCCAAAATTTCAATTACAAGAGCTTTTTGTGTCTTCGACAACTGAGACTAAATCTCTTCCTCTCCCAAACTTTCTTCTTTACCAAAACAGTTTAACCAATATAGATTTGAGTGATTGGAAGTTGGAAGGAGAATTTCCTCTTTGGTTGTTGGAAAACAACACAAAAATGACCGAAGCTTTGTTTAGGAATTGCTCTTTCACCGGTACTTTTCAGCTACCAATGAGTCCTCTTCCTAACATACAAGCAATTGATGTGTCTGACAATACCATAAATGGCCAAATTCCTAGCAACAATATCAGTTCAGTTTATCCAAATTTGCAATATCTACACTTGTCTAGAAACAACATCCAAGGATCAATCCCTAGTGAGTTAGGCCAAATGAGCTTACTGTATTCATTAGATCTTTCTGGGAACCAATTGTCAGGAAAAATACCTGAGAGCATATTTGGAGATGGGCACCCACTCCAATTCTTGATACTTTCAAACAATATGTTTGAGGGACCTATTTTGACAATCCCTAATGGTTTGAAGACCTTGTTGTTGAACGATAATGGCTTTATTGGTAGACTCCCAAACAGCATTTTTCATGCATCCATCATTTCATTGGATGTAAGCAATAATCATTTGGTGGGAAAGATTCCAGGTCTAATAAAAAACTTGTCTGGGCTGGAAGAACTTTATTTGTCCAATAACCATTTTGAAGGATCCATTCCATTAGAGTTGGGAGAACTTGAACATCTAACTTATTTAGATCTCAGCCAAAATAATTTGACTGGTCATGTTCCATCATTTGCAAATTCTCCCGTGGAATTTATGCATTTGAGCAACAATCATTTAAGTGGATTGTCAAAAAGAATGTTGAATGAAAACTCTTCTTTAGTGATGTTAGACCTTAGCTACAATGAAATATCCAACAACATTCAAGGTTTGATACAGAACCTTAGTTATACAAGGTTGAATTTTCTCTTTTTGAAAGGTAATCACTTTATTGGAGATATACCAAAGCAGTTATGCCAATTGGCAGATTTAAGCATACTAGACCTTTCTCATAACAATTTTTCTGGTGCAATACCCAATTGTTTGGGTAAAATGCCTTTTGAGGTTGAGGACTCTCCCAGATTGTGGCGATATCTTCATGGTTGGCCAATGGGACGTTACCTGGTCCGTAATAAATATAGCAGATTTCAATTATTACCATATGTTCAAGAGAAAGCCAATTTCACTTCAAAGAAAAGAACATACACTTACATGGGGAGCATCCTTGCTTATATGTCAGGAATTGACTTATCCCACAACAAACTGAAAGGAAATATCCCATCTGAGCTTGGAAACTTGACAAAAATTCATACATTGAACTTATCCCACAATGATTTAACAGGGAAAATTCCAGCTACGTTCTCCCATTTGGTACAAACAGAGAGTTTGGATCTTTCTTTTAACATGTTGAACGGTCAAATTCCTCCTCAACTGACCACGTTAACCTCACTTGCAGTATTTAGTGTGGCACACAATAACTTATCAGGTCCAACACCTGAATTTAAAGGACAATTTTCCACATTTGATGAAAGCAGCTATGAGGGTAACCCGTTCCTTTGTGGACTTCCACTGCCAAAGAGTTGCAACCCTCCACCTACTGTTATCCCAAATGACTCTGACACTGATGGACACTATGATACTTTGGTGGATATGTATTTTTTTTTTGTGAGCTTTGTCGTGTCATACACATCAGCATTGTTGGTAACTGCAGCAGCTTTATACATCAATCCTTATTGGAGACGGGCATGGTTTTACTACATGGAATTGGCAAGCATGAATTGCTACTACTTTATCATGGATAATTGTAGCAAGGTTTTTAAAATTTGAAATGTGTAATATATTAAGTTGTATATCTAGAATGAGTTTCATGTTTGTTTGCTCTAAGTTTGATACAATATAATAAAGGTCACATATATGTCGTATGAAAGTAATATGAATTATAGGGCATTGGACATGTTCATCAATGTTTTTATATCACACTAGAAAGACCTTCTTTAGCAAGAAGTAGAGCTTTTCCTCTTGTCCATCGACTTGAAATCCTTTCACGTAATCTACATAAATATGCTATTTGGGATATGTGATAACCTTTCCCGGGAGATCACATTAACAAATATTAAACTTCTTATTAAATAGATTCAACTTGAAATTTTCAAACAGGTTAATTAATATGATTTCAATTCTGTAGTGGTTTTAAAAGATCTAATCCTAAAAACGTTAAACGATTTTAAACGTCAAATCTCAAAAAGATTAAAATATTGAATTATATATAGAGAGCGATTTTTTTTTTCATTTTAATAGTTTAAAATTTACAATAATTTGTATATTTAATCAAGGATGTGACAAACTAAATGTGAGGCGAACAAGTACACATATTTTATGGTGGTTGAAAGGCTTACAAGTTATAATGGAGAATGGCTGTGAGATTGATTACTTGGTATTGGGTGTGGCAGGCAATGTGGGTTCATGTCCACTCTAGGATGTTGTGATGAAATGATCCCTTTGTGCATTTTTTCATGCTACCATTGTGTGTTGTGCTCTCTCTCTTGATTACTTGGTATTGGTTGTGGCAGGCAATGTGGGTTCATGTTGACTCTAGCATGTTGTGATGAAATGATCCCTTTGTGCATTTTTTCATAGCTTGCCCCTCTTTTGAAGGTATGCGTTGTGTTTTAAATTTTCCGCTCAACCCTACTCTTTGAGCCACTTATGTCCACTGCAAAGAAATCTGGACACTCAAACATTCCAGTATTGGCGGGTCTCTGAAACCCTCCACATGAATTCCACTTTGTGGAATCATGATAGGGTTTTGGGGGACTTTCACCCATTCCCTTAAGAGGGGTCTGATGGATTGTTTGGCATATAGCCAATTTCTAAATTTTTTTGCTTATTATTGTATGTATATGGATATTCCAAACTCTCAGTAATCTCCTATGTTAGTTTTCTACTGCTCTTATATTCTTGTTTTGTTTAATGCCTTGACAACATTCGTTTAAATAAGTAAAACGAGACTTTGAAACTAGCTAAAATATTATTTAAAGAAGTATTATAACCTTTCATCTTTTATTTTCTGTTTGACAGGTCCTTGCCTTTAGGGACATAGATCCACAAGCTCCTACCCATATTCTAATCATTCCTAAAGTTAGGGATGCATGGTTAACTGGTCTGTCCAAGGTATTTGTTAATGACTTTTCTGCGTTGTAGGCATATTATGCTGTCTAAGATGTTCATTTGAAGATCATTTATATACATGTGCTCAGCATGCTCAATAACATTATTTATTAATTATTATATGAATTAAAATATATTTTTAAATTCATGTAAAAATTACATAACAATATAGGAAAGTTCACAATAGTGATAGATTTCCTTCAGTATGAGCATACTGGTAGTAAGAAAGGCTTAATTTTTCTGATGAAAAACATTGTGCAGCTTGTACACTCATTGTGGTTAGTCATACTACAACTACAACTACAATAATACAGCCCTCTGCTTCTTGGGTTGATCCACAAGTATCCAGGTCTTGTTCTTTCTCAAGGATTCCATTTCCTCACTCATTGCCTGAAGCCACAGCTGATTGTCTTCACTTTTAATTGCTTCCCTCCAGGTCTTTGGTTTTGTATTTTGAATCTCCTCAGCAACACTCAAGGCATAGCAGATAATATCAGCATGACCATACCTCTTTGGAGGCTTTATCACCCTTTTTTCTCTATCTCTAGTCAATTGATAATTGGACAAGTCATGTTGAGTAGCCAGCTCTTCATTATCTCCAGCTTCTCCTTGATCAGTGTGATCAATAGTATTTCCACTGTCATGATCTAAAATCTCAGAATGCTCCACCTCAAAATTGGTACTCTCACAACTTGATCTGTTATCCTTCTGTTCCTTACTTAGCATTGTCATTCTGTTCTCATCAAAGGTTATATCCCTGCTGATGATGCATCTTGTCTCACCAGGTTCCAATTTCCATAGCTTGTACCCCTTAACTCCTTCAGGATAGCCAATGAACACACACTTTATACCCCTTGCATCCAGCTTTCCTTGTTTAACATGAGCAAAAGCCAGTGATCCAAACACCTTTAATCCTGAATAATCAGGTGGTTCACCACTCCAAGCTTCCATTAGTGTCTTGAAACCTAAGGCTGATGATGGACATCTATTAATCAAATATGCTGTTGTGTTTGCAGCTTCTCCCCAAAAGGTCTTTGGCAGTCCTGCACTTAGAAGTTATGCACCTCACTCTTTCCAAAATGGTCTTATTCATTCTTTCTGCCAAACCATTCTGTTGTGGTGTGTGAGGGACTATTTTGTGCCTTTTGATGCCTATTTTCCTGCAAAACTCATTGAACTGCTCTGAAACGAACTGCAGGCCATTGTCAGTCCTTAAAACTTTTAATTTTGTACCAAGTTGATTTCCAACAAGAGTATGTCATTCTCTGAATTTTTGAAAAGCTTCTAACTTATTTTTCAAAACATACAACCATACTCTTCTTGAGAAATCATCTATGATGGTGAGAAAGTATGAGCTTCAACCATGAGTTTTCACTCTAGATGGTCCTCATAAATCTGAATGCACATACTCAAAAGGCCTAGATGAAACATGAATACCCGTGCCAAAGCTTATTCTATGTGATTTACCAAGCACACAATGATCACAAAATTCAAGTTTATCTAGTTTATCACCACCTAACAGATTTTGTTTCTCAAGTTCATGCAATCCTCTTTCACTAACATGACCTAATCTCAAATGCCAAAGTTTAGTTTTATCAATCAATGTATTACTAGCTACCGATGCATGTCCAACAATCGTGGAACCTTCAAGAATAAACAAGCCATTACTTTTATTCTTGTTACCCTTAGCTATGATTAAAGATCCATTTGAAATCTTAAGAACACCATTTAAAATTCTAGTTGAATATCCTAGATCATGAAACATGTTTATGGAAATAAGATTTCTTTTGAGTTCTGGAATGTACCTTACATTTTTCAGTAGATACTCTCTGTTATCAAACATCTTTAGTCTCACAGTTCCAATGCCTTGTACCTTGCAGGGGTAGTTGTCTCCTAGCAGTACAACTCTTGCTGGTTTTAGTTCTAGGGTCTCAAAATAGTCCTTTCTCGGGCTGCTGTGATATGAGCATCCAGAATCCATAATTCATTCTGTTTGTGTTTTGGTATTAGAAGCTACTAAAACACCTGCACTCTCATAACCTTCAGAGGCTTCAACTATGTCAGCAGAGTCCAAAGATCCTTTCTTGATCTTGTCCGGGCAGTCTTTCTTGAAATGACCAGTTTTGTGACAATTAAAGCATTTGAACTTTGTTTTCTAACCATTCTTTGAATCCCTTGACCTTGATCTGGACTTCTTTCCTCTTGTTCCCTTCTTTTCACTCCTTACCCTTGAAATGTTCAGGCTTTCACCATTATCCTCATATTTGGAGTCTTGCTGTTTTTGCATCTCCTTGGTCCTTATTGAGGTCTGGACTTCTTCTAGGGTAATGTCTTGATCTTTGCCATAAAGAACTGCATCCTTGAAATGTTCAAAGGTTTTTGGTAAGGAATTCAGAAGCAAAAAAGCTTTATCCTCCTCTTTAAGCTTTACTTCAATATTTTCCAAATCATCAAGAATCTTGTTGAAATAAGCCAATTGTTAAGTGGTTGTTCTTGACTCTGTCATCTTGAAGGCGTACAGTTGTTGCTTCAAGCATAGCCGATTTGCAAGGGACTTTGTCATATACAATGACTCCAGTTTCAACCACATTGAGGCTGCTGTCTTTTCTCTTGCAACTTCTCTTAAAGCTTTATCTCCAAGGCATAGAATGATTGCACTTCTGGCTCTATCAATCATCTCTGATTTCTCCTTTGAGCTTAGAGATTCAGACATCCTTTTTTCTCCTTTAAGAGCTTCTACACAGCCATGTTGAATCAAGATTGCTTCCATCTTGATTCTCCATAACCCGAAGTCATTTTCCCCTGAAAACTTCTCAATATTGTACTTTGTTGTTCCTATTTTTCTTGATCTTGATTCCCCACAGATGGCGCCACTTGTTGGTGGTTGTATAAGTTCTGTTTCTCTTAGAACCTGCACAAGATAAAAAAAAAAAAGAAAACACAGCAAACACGCACAGCAGAGCAAGAACCCAAAGATTTACGTGGTTCGACAATGTGCCTACATCCACGGGAAAGAGCAGCTCATCATCATCACATTGATCATGAAATTACAAGTTCAATACAAGCAACAACTAGCTTTGATCTCTCTTGGTTTCTCCTTTCAAAACCTCTCTCAATCACCTAGCTCACTACCTCCTTTTGAACTCTCTGAATTTTCTGCAACTCCTCTGTTTTGCAGTCTAAAAAAACTCTTTTTCTGCATTACAAGATCAAGAGTATATATACACTCTAAAAACTAGTCCTAGGAACAAAGGCTATACTTTGGTGCCAAAACTAATTCAGTTATAATAATTGAAAACAGTTATGACAACACCACTTAACACCTTTCCACTTGTGTCATTTGTGATTTTGAGTCACACACCACACCAAAAAAGGAAACCATGCAATTGAAATTTCCTTTATTATGTGGAAAATGGAAAGAATGCTTATCAGAGAATGAAAGTTGTAAATCTCTTAGACTATGTTATATGATACTGGCCACGAAGCTCAAGCTCCCTCCAACGTCATTTTCCATTATTGTCATGTTTTCATTTTCATAACATTTTGATTTTTGCGCCAGAATTACCTATTTATAGGAGCAAAGGGCTTCAAGGAGGATGAAGGCCATGGAGATGAAGGCATGGTTCAATGAGGGGGAGAAGGAAGAGAGGCAGTGACCATGGAGATTGAGAGTGGTTGGAGATAATTTTTTTTACATAAACTAAAAATGATTTATGAGTACTTTACTAAAATAAAAAATATATTTTAGCATATTTGATTCTATGTGTAAGACTCTACATATGGTGCAAATATGTTGTTAATTTCCAATGATAATGCCTACTTGGTTTTATTATAATTTTATAAATTTATTATTTTATCTGTTCCTATTTATAAGACTTAAATCTTTTTTTTTTAAAGTTATAATTAAAATAAATTTATTGATATCCAACTTGGAATGTACAAATGTGAACTTGACATCCAATGGTTGACCGTTGATATTATTATCATGAAGTTGAAAACGAAGAGCCTACGAGTGATTTTAATGATTTTTGTTTTAATAGAAGTGATGCACTGTGAAGGGTGTTAGAAGGAAGAGAGAGATGCTCTTTTGGGTTTAAATCCCCGGCCGTTTTGATTCTGACACAGATTTTTGTCAATGGGAACGAATCAAGTGCAACTCCTCCACAGGGAGAGTGGCCAGATTCAATCTTTATCACTTGTTGCTTGATGGGTATCTAGCTAATAAATTACTCAGATTTTTTTGCCTTCAAAGATTTGAAGAGTCTCAACTGGGACAGCTGGTTGCGCATACAATGAAGGTTATTCTCGCACAAATTCCATGTATTGATTATTGTTTACTTGGTAATCCTTTTTTTTTTTTTCATCACCAAATGTTAGTTGCTAGTTTTATTAGAATGGGAAAAATTGGAACACAACCTTTTCTTTTCTTCTTTTCCAATTTTGATCAACCAACAAACCAACCTTATCATAACTACATTTACTTGGTGAGCATGAGATCTGTTGTATATGTCATAATCATTAATTCCGCTTTAATTTGCATACTTTGCAGGCTTGGAAAATCTGGAAGTTCTACTTGAGTTACAATCATCTGCATAATGCTGCCAGCATTTAAGACTTAACCTGATCGATGCAACTACATTCTACGGTGAGGTTGAAATAATTAATGATAATAGTATTTCTGATTATTATTATGACGATATTGATGATGTTTATGATTTGAGACAATGTAAGATTTTGTTTTTAAATTTTTGGTACGTACTATATATTTTTATGAAATTTCTTGGCTTCTTATACACAACCTTGCACTAATACGTACATACCTCAGTCTTTGGTGTATTGGTGCTCAACTAAAGGACTCAAAGTCTCTTCCTTCTCCTCTTAATCTGCTGCCACCTAAATATAATTATTTTCCACAGTGCACATATCATTATCAAAAGGATTTTCACTTAACACCACATCGAGAGGTCTTAACTTTCATGGACAAGAGCCAAATTCCTTTAGTTTCACAATTCACATATATAAGGTTATTCTCATTCACCTCTTTCACTCCTGCCTGGGTATCCAATGGCCTGCTGTCTCCATCTAAGTTTAGTGACCTTTGCATTATGAAACTTTTCTCCTTATTTTTTTTTCTGTGACCTTAGACATCAAGAAAACTTACAATTTTGTTTAATTAATCTTTAATTTTGCTATCTTTTATTTCTGCATATCCTGATCTAATTAAATTATAAATTTAATATTTATTTAAAGTATCTTCAAGATATAGTTTAATTTATGAATAATTAAAATATAAAAAATAAAATATATAAATTGAGAATTGAATCATAATTGCATATTTTTTTTAAATATGAAAACTAAAATGAATGTTTAAAAATTATAAGAAGACTAAAATTATAATTTAGCTTATTGTTTTATCAAATTAATAATTTGATGTAATTTTTTTCTTTTATTTTTACTATCAATGGTAAAAATAATTATAGAAAGAGTTGTAAGAATGTAATTTCTTTGAAATAAAAGATAAGTCTAAATGGATTTTGTGTTTAATTTTTCTTCATGGTTATCATGGTTATCACGGCTAGAAATGACCATCTTTGGGTTGACATGAAGTTGGTCTATGGGTTGACACACACCCCTTGTTTCCTTTTATTTCTATGATGTGGGGATTAAAAAGTTCAATTAATGTGGTGAATCTTAACGTGAGATTTTGAGACATTTTTTGATAAGTCCTATAATGTCACATGTGATTCAAGATTTTTTCCATTTTTGTTCTAATAATAGATCTCATTTTGAGATCTTAAGTCACTTTTTTAGGCCCCACAATAAATTCCACTACTTTTTCAACTTTCATTATATTTAATTTTTTTAATGTTTTTAAATTTTTTTTCTCTCAACTCAAATGTTGATTTTTCACATGGACTTTATTTTGTACTTGCTTTTGATAATTTCCAATTTATAAGTGGAAAAGATAAGATGAGATATAAAAGATGAATTTAAAAGGACATGATAATAAATATTAATAGAGAACAAAAGGAAATAATAGGAAATTCAATGAGATGAGAATGTTAGAACCTAACATGCCTCATTTGTCTAAGATATATTGATTAAGATTTTTCTTTATCAATTAGGTGAATTTTTCCTACTTGCATCTATTAGAATACTTTCCCCCGATGTCTCACAATAACAAACATATTTTACTTATTTATCTCCTAAATGTCTTTGCAAAGATTTAATAGATAAAATGCATAAAGTTCTAATTTTAGATGTTTGCTTTGAGGCATGGGCATGATGCAATCACTCTATGTCTAGCAATGATTTTATTAAGATATTCATTCCTTTTAGTTTTATTAGAGATTATCCTCTATCGAGCGACTAATTCCTAAAACAAATGCAAGCAAGACTTTTCTTTTATTTCTATTAAGGATTACCCTCTGTCAAACACCTAACCCCCAAAGATGATACAAGAATGAATGATACATGAAATTAAAAGTAAGAAATGATAATAGGAAAGAAAACACTTGTTTGCATTGATAAATATGAAGTATACAATATATCTTTTGGTTTTTTAGGTGTGTCAAGCCCTAACTAAGGGTTTAACCTCTCATAGTCATAATGAGTCTTACACTAAAAAAAGGGTATAGGAACTGATGGAAGAGAAGGATGGAAAAACGGAATAGAAAATGATGAGAGGGAAGAAAGAATTCCCTAAGGGGGAGTTCTCAAGGTGTGTACTAGAGTGTTCTGAGACTCGATGTGTCTTTTCTCCTTAGCTTGACTTCTTTTTTATGGTTGTTAGAGTGGACTTAGATCTAATGTAAAAAATCTTCATTATAAAAAATAACTCATATTTCTAATATATTTTTATTATAAAAAATAACTCATATTTAACCGTTATCATTTGGCTCTCTCTTTAATGGAAGATCTATTGAAGACCTTACTCAAGATCTGTTGTTAAAGATTTGTGGTTAAGATCAAAATTCTTACTCAAGATCTATTGTTAAAGATGTTCTATAAGTTAAATTATTTTTTTTTGTCTTTTTGGTTATTTATTTTATTCAATTAGTTGACACTTTTATTAAATGTTTCAATTTACTCTTGTATTTTTTCAAAATTACTGTAAAATGTTGTCTTTTTCATCAAACAATGTTAATGTGTAAGCTAAGCTTCAAAATTGCTACCATTTAAAATTGAATTTAATCATTTTTAAAAGGTTATGAAATGATAAAAGAATTAAAAAATATAATGGTGATTATAAATCAACCATTGTGATAAAAAATTAAAAATATAGTAAAAATATTCAATTTTATATTATACTAAAATATTTTATTATTAAATATAGAAAAAAACAATTTATATATTAATATTTATATACTAATATTTTTAATATATTATAGTTATTGTCTTGATCTCAAATCAAATGTATTGTCTACTTGGGTACTTGGTCGCGGTCATTTGTCATGATTTCGTCCTTAGTAAAAAAATATCTTGATGAGTTGAGAGAATATGATATTGATAAACAATTTGTGACATCAACTCCTAAGTGATATATGACTTAGTGATTACCAAAACAAATCCCCCAATGGAGATTAAAGGATAAGAGTGGTCTAGACCCTCCTTCTAATATCAATGTTTCGACCTCAAATCCACATGCATCGTTAGGATTTCTGTATTTAAGATATTGTCCATTAAAATATTCGATAAACTGTCATAATTTTGTTCTTAATAAAAGACGTCTTGGTGAGTTAGTGGGCTGAGAGGAGAGAATATTTATAAATGATATGTAGCCTTAACTCCTAGCATGTGAGAAACTTTGTGATTATCAAAACAATTATTATTAAAAAATAATAATAATCATTTTTAATTTCATAATTTTACATATAATGAATATAAAAATTTAAATACTAATATTAATAGTGCAATAAATATGATATATATATATATATATTAATAAAGTATTTATTTTATTCTAATATATTATTTTTATCATATGTTAAAATTAAAAATAAAAACAAATATATTTTCTTAGAAGAATATAAGGATTTTTATCTGCATAATTTCCCTCTGGATTTTAGTAAGGATGTTGGAGATATCAAACATGGAATAGTTTTTCTTCAATCCATGTTGACTTTTAAGAACAACTTTTAGATGAAATTTTTAAGAACCACTTAACAAAATAGAAGGTGTTATTGTCCAACACTGTTCCACGGCTCCACTATTTGACGATCATGTTGCAAGTGACTGATTTACATACTAGAAAGCAAAAAAATAATAATAGCGAACAATTATGGATAAGCGTGCAATTTGGGACTCATAAATTATATTGTTTAAATTAAAGCGCATAATTTATTCATGAAAGATATTATTTAAATTAAAATTAAATTTTGATGTTTATACACACAAATTATCGTTTAAATTAGTTTAAGATAGTTATTTCAAAAATAAACAAATTTATCATACATGATATGATTATGAGTAGATGATGATATCATGGTTATCCAACTCTCAAGTTAACTCGCTAACTTTTACGAGCTTACGAGTCCACTTGTCCTCTGCGAGTTGACTCTTGAGCAAACTCTTTTTTTAGTAGAGTAAAATCTATAAACTCTAAGTAAACTCGGTAGACTCTCGAGTTTACCACCGAGTCAACGAGTTAGTAAGTTAAAAAAAATTAGACCAAAATATAAATAATTTTTTATTGTTTTATGTGTGTTTAGCATTCAACATATCTTCATTGAACATGTTATTTTCAAATACAAAATTCTCACCTTTAATAATATCAAACCTCTTGTTCTCTAATAACATCAAACCCTCGATAAGAATGATCTATCACTAGTATAACCTTTACAAGTTATTGTCTACTAGTGATGTATTATTACTAGACTTGGTTTAAATATTCAGAACTTTATGATTTACTGTTTTGCTTTATTATATTGTTGAAATGTTTAATTAGTATGTTTTTTTACAAATATTTTATTATTATTTTTATATGAAGAAGATTCTTACGAGTCTAAGAGTTGAGTCTATAGAACTTTCACGAGTCTGCGTAAATTCTCGAGTTTGATAACCTTGGATGGTATAATTTTTTTTTTACACTATTAGTGTATAATATTTTTTTCTCTTAAAATTAATGCACAGTTTTTTGTCTTTCAATATAATTTGATGTGTTTGGTTTTAAAATAAAATTTCAATTTCAATTTCAATTTAGAATTTGATTAAAATAAAAAATAATATTTGATAAAAATAAAAAGATATAAACCCAAAAGTAAATAGATATTTAACGCATATAAGAGCACAACAATGAAAGTTGCTTAAGAAAGTTTTTAACTTAAAAATTAATTGTTATACACTTTCACTATTAGAGTTAATTAGATGAGTAGAGACTAAAAACACATATACTTCTTCTTCTACATGAACCTGTTTTTAATATTAAAATACTTTCTTACTTGGCAAATTAAAAAATATAAATGTGTAATAACTTGTGAAACTTATTTTAAGGTAGATTTAAAGAGTTACATTATTGAAGTGAAAAGTCATTAAATTTATTAAAGATGTTATATAGAACTCATAAAAACAAAGTTAAGCCACTCTTTTGATCTAATGATGATCAATATTGTAGATGCTCATAACAAAGGAATCATGTCTCTTAATTACTTAAGCTATCCAACAATTTGATCCCTCCCTCAAAGGATCGATTCTCCACTCAAGTATTTAAACCACACAATATATTAATGTTTGGTGGGTATTAGTGGATTGTTTGACTAACTCAACGCCTTAGAGGACTAACTTACACATAATCAACTTAAGCATTTAAGCCCCTCAAAAAATTGTAGATGTCTAATCGACTTAACCCGTTGAAGGATCAGGTCTTACCCTTAATCTCCTATATTCTAAGTGTCGGTCATCAGTCTGCATTGATGACTGACCGACTCTAATAGTTAAGTGACTCTCTCTAAACGGGCTTTATACTATCAAGTATATACCCCCAAAATTGTTGAGGAATGGCAACAACGTCAAGCAACACACCCCGTCTTTTACACAACGCATTCGTCCTAGTACAGAGCTAACAAAATCACGTGTAAACAAATACATAATCTACAAAAAATCAATGCTAAGAAGACATCTGTAAAGAACTCTTGAGAACATCACATATAAATAGAGGTGAGTTTCATGACTTTCCTCAAGTTCATGGTTGGATAGAGTTGGAATGAAGAGACACTAATGGAAACTAGGCTAGTTAAGGGAGCATTTTGTTCTCTCTAACACCCTCTAAAATATGAACATCACCTTTTATTTATTTGAGTTTAAATAGAGAAGAAAAGAAATAAAGAATTCACGTTAAATAAAAATATCTAAGTTTCAAAGCTTATTTTGATAAGAAAAATAAGAATGAAGAAAATATATTGTCGGTTCCACACACAAAAAAAAAAAATTCCCATAATTTGTCACTATGAAAGACATGTAGGTTGTGTATTATTTTTTTCTATTTTAAAATAAAAGATATTATTTAAATTAAAATTAATGCACATTAACATAATATGATGTGTTAGGTTTTAAAATAAAATTTAACGTTTAATTTAGAACTAATTAAAAATAAAAAATATTTAAGAAAAATAAGAAGATATAGATACAAAAATAGATAGATATTTAATGCATATAAGGGCACCCCAATGAAAGTTTCTTAAGAACATTTAAAACTTAATAATTAATTCTTATACACTTTTACTATTAGAGATAATTACATGAATATAGAACACATATACTTTTTCTACAAGAACCTGTTTTTAATATTAAAATAATTTCTTACTAGACCAATTAAAAAATATAAATATTTGTAATAATTTGCGAGATCTATTTTAAGTTAGATTTGAAGAGTTACATTATTGAAAAGTAAAAACCGACATTGGAGTTACATTATTAGAGATGTATATACCTTCCAAAATCATTGGAGTGTGACAACAATGTCAAATAGCATATCACGTCTTTTGACACAACACATTGACTCTAGTACAAAGCCGACATGATCATGTATAAACAAACATGCGGTGTAAAAAACCAATGCTAAGAAGACATGTGTAAAGGACTTTTGAGGATGTCACATACAAATTGAGATGCTCTAACATATTAACCATCCTTTATTTATTTAAGTGTAAATAAAGAAGAAAAGAAATAAAGAATTGACGTGGGATAAAAATATTAAAGTGTCAAAGCTTATAAAGAAATGATGAATAAAGAAAACATTTTCGTCGGTTCCACACACAAAAATAATTTTTTTCTCTCCATAATTTGTCATTAAGGAAGAGATGTACGTTGTGTATTCTAATTCTTTTTTTCTATTTTAAAATTAAATAATTCTGTAAAATAGAAATTAAATAATATTTTGTGAAGAGCAACTGATGATGTAGTAAAACGTTTAAAATTTTTAAGTTAAATTTAATTTTTTAATCAGCATAAAATGTTTTTTATTTTACTTATTTATTTTTTTCCACTTGTTCAAACAAGTGAAAAAAAAACATTTTCCATTTCTCTCATTTTTATCCATCCAAATAATAGATCTTATATATTGTATTTCTATTTTACTTCTATGTATCTTTCTTATTTGTTTTTATTTTATTTCTTTTTCTGTGTTTCACTTTGAATGCAAACAAATAAAAACACTGAAGAAATTAACAATATATTGGATAGCTGATATATGAAGCGCACAATTTGGGGCTTAGATCGAAAAGAAATTATGAAGCAAGTCATGACCGTAATGGGAACGCTGCACGCAATTTCCTTGATGTGGAAGTCAAGGTGCTTTCATTTGTATGGTATTGAGAAAAGCAATAACAAGAGACCAAAATTAATTAAGCGCGTCAACCACGTCTCCACCTAAGTTTAGTAATGCAGAACCTTTGTGCATTATGAAACTTTTCTCCATACTTTTTTTTTCTGTGACTTTAGTCTTTACATTATGAAAATTTGCAGCTTTGTTTAATTTTTCATTTTTATTTCTGTTATGCTAGTTTAATTAATCTTTAGACTTAACATATTTATTTAAAGTATCGTCAAAAGATAATTTAATTAATTAATAATTAAAATATAAAAAACAAAGTATACAAATTGATAATTAAATCAAAATTATATATTTTTTAAAATATGAAAACTAAAATGACGGTTTAAAAAACTTATAATTCATCTTATTATTTTATCATATTAATAATTTAATGTAATTTTTTTCTTCTTTTACTATTGACGGTAAAAATAATTATAAAAGAGTTGTCAGAATGCAATTTCTTTGAAATAGAAGATAAATTTAAATGGATTTTGGATTTAGTTTTTCTTGAGGTGGTCCCTACTAGAAAGGATGTTTTTTGGATTGACATAAAGTTGATGTATGAGTTGACCTAAGTCAACTCGTGTTATTTTCTTTTATTTCTATCACGTCGGACTTAAAACAATTTAATTAATTTAAGTTAAATTTTTTGTTATATTTATTATTTATTTATTTTATTCAGTTAGTTCACAGTTTTATTAAATGTTTTAATTTAATCTCATATTTTTTCAAAATTTCTATAAAATGTTGTCTTTTTCGTTCAATAATATTAATGTGTAAGCGGAGCTTCAAAGTTGTTACTATTTAAAATTCGATTTAATATTTTTTGAAAAAGTTATAAAATGACAAAATAATTAAAAAAATATAGCGGTAATTAGAAATATGCCATTATGATAAAAATTTTTAAAATATATAAAATTATAGTAAAAAATCAATTTTATGTTATACTAAAATATTTTATTATTAAATATAGAAAAGAATTTATATATTAATATTTATATAATAATATTTTTTAATATATTATAGTTATCATATTTTTTATCATGATTATAATTATCATTTAAAAATAAAATTATTCGCTTTTAATTTCATAATTTTTATACACAATGAATATAAAAGTTTTAAATATTAATATTAATAATATGATAAATATAATAATATATATTATATTAGTAAAGTATTTATTTTGTTTTAAAATATTATTTTTATTATATGTAAAAATTTAAAAATTTAAACTAGTATATTTTCTTAGAAGAATCTAACGATCTACCTACTTCACCGAAAAAAAATCTAATAATTTTTACCTGCATAATCTCCCTCCGAATTTCAGTAAGGATGTTGGAGACATGGAATAGTTTATCTTCCATCCATGTTAATTATTAAGAACAACTTTTTGATGAAATTTTTAAGAAGAACTTAACATAATATAGAAGGTGTTATTGTCCAACACTGATCCCCTATTTGAGCATCATGCGGGTTCATACAAGAAAACAAAGAAATAATAATAGCGAACAATATTGGATAAGCGTACATTCTCGGACTCAGAAATTGTATTGTTTAAATTAAAGTACATAATTTATGTTGGGAAAACTCAGACTTTCCCACTTTGTGAATTTAGACACTTAGTAATTAAAGGTAGTAATAAGAACATACGATTGTAATTCTCCAATATCAAGATTCTTCCACTATACAAAAGAATAATAGGATTACAATGATATGTTTACAAAATTGACTCACTCCACGTTGACTCACCCAAGCTTTAGGATAAAGATTTTCCAAACTATTTATCTTCTCTCTCAAAGAGACTTACTAACTTTCTAGCTTTTTCATTCTAAGGAGTGGATTCACTCTTGTCTTGGATGGTTAGGAATGAACGTTTCTACCTTTATTTATACTACTTCACCTCCACAAAATTAATTCTCTAGAATACTTCACACATTCTAGGAGTTTCTATACTCTTCTACTCCCTTCCATATCCTTTCATACTCTTTCATAAAGTTTCAGAAGATTCCACACATCTCCAAAATATTTCAAGAGGTTTTCACATTCTTTCACAAGCCTTTAGAGAGTTCTACACTACTCTAGAGTTCTCCAAAACATTCTAGAAAATTCTACACTTTTCTAAAAAGCTCTAGGATTTTCTAGAATCTCTCCAATTAAAGAGGGATCCCAACAAATTATTCTTGAAAGATATTATTTAAATTAAAATTAATGCACATTTTTTTTGTCTTTTAATATATCATGATGTGTTAGGTTTCAAAATAAAATTTAACATTTAATTTAGAAATAAATAAAAATACAAAATAATATTTGAGAAAAATAAGAAGATATAAATACAAAAATAAATAAATATTTAATGCATATAAGGGCACGTCAATAAAAGTTGCTTAATTAAGAACTTATTAAACTTAACAATTAATTTTTATACACTTTTACTATTAGAGTTAATTAGATGACTAGAGACTATGTACACATATACTTCTTATGCAAGAACTTGTTTTTAATATTAAAATAATTTCTTATTTGGCCAATAAAAAAAATATAAATATCTATAATAATTTTTTAGATCTATTTTAAGTTAGATATGAAGAGTTACATTATTAAAAAGTGAAAAGTTGTTAAATTTATTAAAGATGCTATATAATAGCTCATAAAAATGGAGTTAGACAACTCTATTAGTTTAATGATGTTTAACATTGAAGATGCTCATAACAGAGAAATCATGTTTTTTAATGATTTAGATTATCTGACCTACTCGATCTCTCAAAGAATCGATCCTCAACTTAATTTACGTCATAGATTATATTAATATTTGGTGAATGCTATTGGATTATTTGATTGACTTGGCTCCTCATAAGATTCTAGACGTATGATCGATTCGACCCTTTAAAGGATCAAGTCTTATCCTTAATCCCCTTTATTTTAAGTTCAATCATAACCTTGCATTAATGACGAACCATTTTTAATAATTGAGTGACTTGTTTTAAACAAACTTTATACTATCATGTATATAGCCCCAAAATCATTAGAGTGTGGCAACAACATTAAATAGCATCTCGAGGCTTTAATAGAACACATTTGTCCTAGTACAAAGTCAACAAGATAGATAATATGTAAATAAACATATCGTCTACAAAAACCAATGCTAAGAAGACATGTGTAAATGATTTTTGAGGACATCACATATAAATAGAGGTGTTCTAACATATTTTCTTTATTTATTTGAGTGTAAATAGAGAAGAAAAAAAATAAATAGGATAAAAATATTATTTTTGGTCGGTCTACACAAAAACAAAAAAAAATCCCATAATTTATTACTAAGAAAGACATGTAGGTTGTGATTTTTTCTATTTTAAAAATTAAATAATTCTGTAAAAATATAAATATTAAATAATTTGTTGAAGAACAACAGAAAGTTTAAAATTTATAAGTTAAATTTAATTTTTTAATTAGCAGAAAAAGTTTTTTTATATTTAATTTGTTTATTTTTTCCACTCATTCTTCCACTTGTTCAAACAAGTGCTATATATATATATATTCCATTTCTCTCATTTTTATCCATCCAAATAATACATCTTATTTATTGTATTTCTATTTTACTTCTATCTATCTTTCTTATTTATTTTATTTTTATACAATATATTGGATAGCTGATATATGAAGCGTACAATTTGGGGCTTAGATCGAAAAGAAATTATGAAGCAAGTCATGACCGTAATGCAAACGCTGCACGCAATTTCCTTGATGTGGAAATTAAGGTGCTGCATTTTAATTTGTATGGTATTGAGAAAAGCAATAACAAGAGACAAAAATGAATTAAGCGCCTCAAGCACGTAATGGGAACGAAGGACTTGGTGATTACGCTGTTAGTTTTCTTATTTAAAGGAGACCAAATGAATTGTGTTACAGAATATGATTGTGATGAGGATAATGAAGAGTACTGTTGGCGTCTGTTTCTTGTTTTTCCTTTTATTGGAAGCCATTCGCTGTGAAGGCTGTTGGAAGGAAGAGAGAGATGCTCTTTTGGGCCTTCATTCCCGCTTTGTGAATCCTTACTACACCTCGGACGGTCCAGATTGTTGTCAATGGGGTGGAGTCAAGTGCAACTCCTCCACTGGGAGAGTGGCCCAACTCTATATTTCTTTGCCCGAATATAGAACTCTAAATTACTCGGATTTTGTTGTCTTCAAAGATTTGAAATGCATCCTCATCTCTTAAGTCTCTGTATTTAAGAGATAATAGCTTCAATGCATCCTCATTTCACGGTGAGGCTACCTATATTTGTCTTTTTTATTTTAAAGAAATGACAATATAAAATAATATTTCTGATTATTATGATCATGAAGCCTCTTCTAATTTTTGGTACTATTTTCCCTCAATTTGTTGGCTTCTTCCACGTACAACACATGTACTATGTAAGTTTTTGAAACTCTGTCATCAAAGTTGCGTAATCTGGAGGTCCTTGACATAAGTTTTAACCCTTTGACAAATGACATCCTGCCATCCCTCGGGGGATTCACATCTTTGAAGGAACTATATCTGTCTTATATTGATTTGGACTCAGATCTTCATATTCAAGGTAGGATCATTTGTCCATTTCATTATTAATTAATAAAGCTAAGGCGTGCTGTTTTAATCGAGGAATTAGTCGATTGCTTCAGGTTAAGTATGTATACCTGAAATGTAACACTATATATTCAATTCCTTGCAGGTTTATGTTCATCATTAAGGAATCTTGAGATCCTTGACTTGTCCAGTAACAATTTCAATAATAGTGATATTACTTCTGCTCTTAGTGGACTTTCATCCCTCAAGTTTTTAGATTTATCAATTTGTCAATTGACTTCAAGATCAATTTTTAGTACGTCAAATACATTTCATATTAGAAATTTTTATGATTTGTTTTGGTTAAAAAATATATTTAACTGCTATAATTATGTATATTTAGATATATCAAGATTTACTTCATTGAAGATCCTCGACTTATCTTATAACAAGTTGGATAAAAGTATTCAGTGACATCAAGGTTTGTTATCATCATCCCAAAATTATATTAAGATTAGACACTTATTTCTTTTACTTAATAATTTCATAAGATTTTTACTTTATTTCTTGATTTTGCTAAATATTATTTAATTTAATCTTTTTCTATGCATAATGATAATGAGAATAAGATGAAAACGATTAAAATAAATAACTTTTTTTTTATAAAATTAGGAATTAAAAAAAATCAAAGTTAAGACTAAATAACCGATGATATCCATATATTAGATACTACAGTTAATGAATTACTCAATATAAATATAGCTCCAAGATACCATGCTTTTCATTTATTACTTATAATAAAACAATGTTTGGCTAGAAGAAGTATCATCATCTTATAAAAAAAATCCTCTAAAACTTCTACTTCTTTCTAACTTTTCTCTCTCTTTCTTTTAACTTTTTTCTTTGTATCTTTTTTCCTTTTTTATATCTATTAGAAAAAATTATTATGTTATTGTTATAACATTGTATATTTTTATGTACTATAATAAATATTTATGTACTATATCAAAACAATTATTGTATTATACAACAAGAAAATTAGGTTTTGTTTATAGAACACATCACAATTTAAGGAAAAAAATTACTGCTCAATTTTCTATAACTTTTTTCTCTTTACTTATCTTTTTATTTTTTAAAAAAATATTTCTCGCTCTTCTATTTTCTAAGAAACATAACTGCTATCTGGCCCAACTCCTTCTCACTTTTTCCCTCTCTCTCATTTTTTTTCATTTCTTTTCCTTTTATTATTTTATTCTTACACAGTTTTTTTTAACAACTACTCATTTATATGATGTTTTATATCCTTTATTTATAAAAAATATATTCAATAATTTCAACTATCATGTATAATCATAAAAATAAAAAAATATTATGGTTTTGTTGAAATTATATTTAAATAAATTTTTTAATATAAAAATATGTTATTATTATATTAATTAAACCACATATATTATAAAATTAATAATTTATAGACTATAATTATAAAATAGTTAAATGCTATTATTATTTAACATTTGAAAATTACAAGAATATTTAAATTTAACAGAAGTTAAATCCGTTTAAATTTTAAACATCAATTTCTCGTATCATTTTATAAATTTTTAAATAAAATAAGAAATAATTGTGGTGATTATAATTAAATATATTTTCTATCTTTGATTTCTCCTACTATTTCTGTTTTTTTAAAGTTTAAGTTGTTAACTATGTTTTCTAAAATTATATTTAATCTTTTTATGAGGACATTTTTTTTTTTATTGTAATGGGTTGACTTTATCTTGTAAATCATTGCATGTTTTATGGTTTATTCAATATAATGACATTTAAAATTAATTTTAAATTTTAAATTAGACAAAAAAATATTCATAAATTTATTATTTTAATGTTATAGTCATTTTTGTTTCTTGGGGTACTTCCGATAAAATTAGAAGTAATAGTCACTCTGAGTGAAACAGAATGGACATGGGACATATATATATAAACCCGAGAGATCGGGTGTATAAATTTTTTTACCTTTGATAGAGATGCAGGGCGAAGATAAGAGTGAGGATGGAGATGAAAACGTGGGATGAGATATTTATCATCATGCTCTATTATGCATATTGATAATTATTACTTATAAAAACAGCTGAAACAATTATAAAAACCAAAACAATTAAAATGACTGAAACAAAATAACAATTGTTGTTCAAGGTAGTTTCTAATTTCTCTATATAAATTAATGCCCTTTATCTTACACTAATTAAGCTTTGTATCATTTTCTCTTTTATGCAGATTTTCATGATTTAAGTAACCTAGAACATTTGATATTGGACTACAATAACCTGGAAAATGAGTTTTTAAAAAATATCGGGGAATTGACATCTTTAAAAGTTTTGTCTCTTCAACAATGTGATATAAATGGCACCCTTCCTCCCACGGGTAATTGCATGTATATTTGATTTTTACTCTTTTGTTATTCATCACATTTATTGTATACAAGTTTTTCTTAGTTTGGTCAATTATTATCGCCCTTTTTCATTATTTCACAAATAAGATGGATTTATTTATTTATTTGTCAAAATTTTATTTTTCAGATTGGTTTAAGCTAAAGAAGTTGGAGGAGTTATATCTATCCAGAAACGAATTTGAGGGACCACTTCCCTCATCTTTTGTTAACATGACATCTCTACGGAATTTGGAAATTTCTGGAAATCACTTCATTGGAAATTTTGATTCTAACCTTGCAAGCCTTACATCACTTGAATATTTTGATTTCACGGGAAACCAATTTGAAGTTCCTGTGTCTTTCACTCCATTTGCCAATCTTTCAAAGATCAAGTTCATCTATGGTGAAGGAAACAGAGTCGTATTGGACTCACAACATAGTTTGCAAACATGGATTCCAAAATTTAAGTTACAAAAGCTTATTGTGTCTTCGACAACTGAGACTAAATCTCTTCCTCTCCCAAATTTTCTTCTTTACCAAAACAATTTAACCTATATAGATTTGAGTGGTTGGAAGTTGGAAGGAGACTTTCCTCATTGGTTGTTGGAAAACAACACAAAAATGACCGATGCTCTATTTAGGAATTGTTCTTTCACTGGTACTTTCCAGCTACCAATGAGCCCCCTTCCTAACATACAAACAATTGACGTGTCGGACAATACCGTATATGGCCAAATTCCTAGCAACAATATCAGTTCAATTTATCCAAATTTGCAATATCTAAACTTGTCTGGGAACAACATCCAAGGATCAATTCCTAGTGAGTTAGGCCAAATGAGCTTATTGTATTTATTGGATCTTTCCGAGAACCAATTGTCTGGAAAAATACCTGAGAACATATTAGCAGATGGACACCCACTCCAATTCTTGAAACTTTCAAACAATATGCTTGAGGGACCTATTTTGAATATCCCTAATGGTTTGGAGACCTTGATATTGAGCCATAATAGATTTACTGGTAGACTCCCAAGCAACATTTTTAACTCATCAGTCGTTTTATTGGATGTAAGCAATAATCATTTGGTGGGAAAGCTTCCAAGTTATGTAGAAAAATTCTCAAGGTTGCAGGGGCTTTATATGTCCAATAACCATTTTGAAGGATCCATTCCAATAGAATTGGCAGAACCTGAAAATCTAAGTCATTTAGATCTCTCCCAAAATAATTTGACTGGTCATGTTCCATCATTTGCAAATTCTAACTTGCAATTTATCCATTTGAACAACAATCATTTAAGTGGATTGTCAAAAAGAATGTTCAATGAAAACTCTTCTTTAGTGATGCTAGACCTTAGCTACAATGAAATATCAAGCAAGATTCAAGATATGATACAAGACCTTAGTTATACAAGGTTGAATTTTCTCCTTTTGAAAGGTAATCACTTTATTGGAGATATACCAAAGCAGTTATGCCAATTGACAGATTTAAGCATACTAGACCTTTCTCATAACAATTTTTCTGGTGCAATACCCAATTGCTTGGGTAAAATGCCTTTTGAGGTTAAGGACCCTGCCGAATTGTTGCAAGATTTTTATCATTTGATTCCTGAACCTGATAACAGAGATGGAACTGAAAGATATGAACTACCAAATGTTCAAGAGAAATCCAATTTCACTGCAAAGAAAAGAACAGACACTTACATGGGGAGCATCCTTGTTTATATGTCAGGAATTGACTTATCCCACAACAAATTGAAGGGAAATATCCCATCTGAGCTTGGAAACTTGACAAAAATTCGTACATTGAACTTATCCCACAATGATTTAACTGGGCAAATTCCAGCTACATTCTCCCATTTGGTACAAACAGAGAGTTTGGATCTTTCTTTTAACATGTTGAACGGTCGAATTCCTCCTCAACTGACCACGTTAACCTCACTTGAAGTATTTAGTGTGGCACACAATAACTTATCATGTCCAACACCTGAATTTAAAGAACAATTTTCCACATTTGATGAAAGCAGCTATGAGGGTAACCCGTTGCTTTGTGGACTTCCACTGCCAAAGAGTTGCAACCCTCCACCTATTGTTATACCAAATGACTCTGACACTGATGAACACTATGATAGTTTGGTGGACATGAATTTTTTTTGTGTGAGCTTTGTCGTGTCATACACATCAGCATTGTTGGTGATTGCAACAGCTTTATACATCAATCCTTACTGGAGGCAGGCATGGTTTTACTACATGGAATTGGTGAGCATGAATTGCTACTACTTTATCATGGATAATTGTAGCAAGGTTTTCAAAATTTGAAATATGTAATATATTAAGTTGTATATCTAGAATGAGTTGCATGTTTGTTTGCTCTAAGTTTGATACAATATAATAAAGGTCACATATATGCCGTATGAAAATAATATGAATTGTAGGACATTGAACATGTTCATCAATGTTGTTATATCACACCAGAAAGGCCTTCTTTAGCAATTAGTAGAGCTTTTCCTCTTGTCCATTGACTTGAAATCCTTACACGTTATCTACATGAATCTGCTATTTGGGATGTGATAACCTTTCCTGGGACATCACATTAACAAATATTAAACTTCTTATTAAATAGATTCAACTTAAAATTTTCAAACAGGTTAATTAATTTCATTTCATAAATCGTAAATTTATTCATTTCTCTTACAAATAAAATGTAAATAAATATCACATGAGAACAAGCATTAGGTGAAAAGGCAAAAACAAGGATATTGCACCATTAGTCATTAATTCTTAATGGAGTCTCACATGCTCCTGAAATAAAATAAAAAAAAGTGTAATAGATAAAACAAAATAGTATAGGTTTCTTGGCAAAATGCACAATATGAGCAAAATGGACATAATTAACCAGTAATCAGCCAACTAAGGTATCTATCTCACTGGCTCATGAAACACTACTCTAATCATATCATAATCTCAAAAGTCTTGACCCATTGAGATTCAAAAACTGAAGCTACAGCTACTTCCCCAACCGGGGAAGATAATGCTTTATCTCCCTCTCTTTAAAATTGCACATAATTAACTGATTGATTAATATTCACTTGTTGTGTGCATGATGATAATGGATCATTTTCACTGCAAATAGAGTTGGGGTGTTGGAAAATATAAATATTGACCAATTTATTTTGATTTCGGTTTTACTTGCGTGAAACATATTTGCAATGTTGAGCCATAAATCTCAAATTTTTCATTCACTCGTTAATTGCTTTTAAGCAACTTGCACAATGATTTGATTTTATGATAACTGTTCTCCATGCCACTTAATCTTTTAAATAATTTGCCTAACTGTTTTTAAGCATGTTGTGTGGGATTGATTTACTGATTCTAGTAAACCAAAGACAACCTTCAATTAGAACCATTCTGTCTAAAATTAAGATTTTCTTTTTCTTTTCCATTTCCTAATGTATAAACCACCTAAGTATTTGCAAATCTAGAAAATAATTGTAGGACAATAGAACATTTTTAATTCTCAAGGCAAGTCAAAGGACTATAAGTAACTATCCTGCTAAATATAGCATTTGTCCATGATGTGTCCTAAATACAGAACAATATTATTAATTACTCAGTTCTCCTCCTTAACGTGGGGTTAATAAGTGGCCGAGACCAACTGATAGGACTGATGTAGATGTCAAAGATGCTTGTAGTATGAGGACACCCTGCACCAACACAGCAATTCTAGAAAGTCTATTGGCAAATCAAGCTAAGGTAATACAAATTTCAAAAAAATAAAAAACATAAAAGGGATGTGATGTTTTTTTTTTTTTTTACTCTTCTTACAACGTTGATGCCAATGTTTACCACTTTCTCTTCCAAGTCATTAACATGAATGCACACACTGCTTAGTAAAGATATGACAGAAATGGAGGACATGAGTGTCACTACCAAATCATCTGTTGCCATGTACATTATTGGTCCTTTAACATATCCTTTACTATTAGCTGTCTCAGATATGCTATCAACAAACTCCAAAGCCGTACAGCTTCCTTAGCTGTTGTCAATTTTCCTTTGTAGAAGTTAGATAGCAAACAGTAAGGTTTGTTACGTGATTACAGCTCGGATATAATGAGCGTGGCTAAGATTTGTGTAGCTGTTCTCAGTGTAACAAAAATATTTTGAAACATCCTTATAAATTGATGTCATGAGGTTGCTTAATTTGAACTGTGGAGCAAGAACACGATCAACAAGATTATTCTTTACTTCCTTTGAAGTCCAATAACTTCTTCAAAATCAACAACACTCTTATACAATCCTTCAACGCTGCCCAAAGAAGAACAACCTTCTGTCAAGTGTAGCATTCCTCCTAAAGGAATAGTCAGCAAACTAGAAATAAAGTCAGCAAAATCTTCTTTTCCTTGAGCAAACACTATCTGGCCATTTGACTTTCTGTTTATTATTTCCATGTTGGTTTTGCTACTATCACTTGCATTAAAATCACTTTGACTCTATTTTTAATGAATTTTCTGGAAATATTTATATAAAAAATGTAAAGATTCTCCACACTCTGATAGAGTGAACTCAGTGATGCAACTTCAATTGGCTGCACATTTGGCTCCTTAAGCACAAGTCTTGCAACGGTTCTCAAAGGTAATTTTAGAAAGCTAAACAGAGCATCCACAAAGTCCTTCCCTGCCTCCACAAAGAGAACTTCATTTCTACCTATGATTACCACAAGCTTCAAGGTAACCTCAGTTTTAACATCAGCCATGGTAAAGCAGGCAATAGTTAAGTTTCTAAGAGAGTACAAATTATTTTATTCAAGAGTTGAAAATAACTTTCTTGTGTTGCCAAGAGCTTTTCCAGGCACCTCAAATATTTATATCGAAATGTAAAGTCACTTTGACTCTATTTTTAATGAATTTTCTGGAAATGTGCATCGTGAAGAGAGATTCAAGGATAGGAATTGGGAAATGAAGGAAGAAAATTAACGGAGTGTTTCAATTTCAACCGTGTCCTTTGACTTTTCAATTCGTATTTAATCTTGAAAATCTCGTGCCATTTAAGTCACTTGTACAATGAAACGATTTGATTAGGAATGTGCATTGATAGTCGTTTCCAAGAAAGGGAACTGGTAAAGGTTTGATCCTTATTTAAAATACTCTGCCCAATGGTGGTTAGATATAATAACATTACTCCTAAGGGATAATTTTTTAACAAATGGACGAGTAATGGTGTTAATAGTTCAATAAATATATCAATTTTAATTAAGAAAATTAATATATTTTTTCTGATCTGTGTTTTATTAGAACTTAATATCACAAATAAAAAAATCTGAAAATAAAATTAGAATTAAACAAATGATCTTTGAGAATTACATAATTAAATAGGATGAAATTAATTATATTTTCTTATATTTATATTCACTTCATGACATTTTTTAAATTATAATTTAAGTCTATAGTAGTGTTGATACTTCTTTCAAAACACGAATATAAGCAACAAAAAAATTCTTATATTTTGGTTTTAAATAAATACAAATCTCAAAATTAATTGTGCCTTATTTAGTCGAAATTCATTTGTAACAAAATATATTTGTCTCCTTCATAGTTGAGACTAATCTACTTTTTTAGCAGGAAGAGACTACTTATCTACTTTGTCACAATCTGCCTAATTAAAATTTATTTACATTTTTTTAGTTATTTCACATTACATTTTTCGGCTCAAAAAGTCTATGCAGATCGAAAGCCCTTTATTTAGATGAGAATATGATTGATGGAAACTAGCGAAGGAAGTAATTGCAAGTTTTATCATCTTTTAGGGTGTTTTCTATGAGGAGCAATGAATTTCTCTGGATAATAATATTTATGAATTTCTCTGGATAAAAATTTTGTCACATTTAGGCTCATAGTAAAATTTGTTTTGTATTATTGTAGATTTTCATGATTTAAGTAACCTAGAAACATTTGACACTGGACAACAATAGTAAATGACATCCTTCCTCTTGCCGATAATTACATGTATTTATTGATTTATTTTTTAGTTATTCATCAAATTTATATTTTATACATTTTTTTCTTTAGTTTGGTCAAACATTATCATCTTTTTCTTTATGTCACTAATAAGGTGCATTTTTTCCTTTTAAAATATTTGTTTCTCAGATTGGTCAAAGCTAAAGAAGCTGGAGGAGTTAGATTTATCCAGAAATGAATTTGAGAGACCCCTTCTCTCATCTTTTGTTAACATGAAATCTCTCAAGAAGTTGGAAATTTCTTATAATCACTTCATTGAAAATTTCAATTCTAACCTTGCAATCCTTCTTAAATCACTTGAATATTTTGGTTTTATAGAAAACCAATTTTAATTTCATGTTTCTTTAGCAACATTTGCCAATAATTCAAAGATAAAGTTCATCTATGGTGGAGGAAACAAAGTCGTATTGGACCCACAACATAGTTTGAAAACATGGATTCCAAAATTTCAGTTACAAGTGCTTAGTGTGTCTTGACAATTCAGACAAATTCTCTTCATCTCCCCAATTTTCTTCTTTAGCAAAACAGTTTAACTAGTCTAAATTTGAGTAGTTGGAAGGAAAATTTCCTCTCTGGTTGTTGGAAAACAACACAAAAATGAAGCTCTTTTTAGAAATTGCTCTTTCACCGGTGCTTTTCGGCTACCATTGTGTCCCTTTCCTAACGTAAGGACAATTGATGTGGCTGACAATACCATAAATGGCCAAATATCTAGCAACATAAGTTCAATTTATTCAAATTTGCAATATCTTAACTTTTCTAGAAACAACATCCAAGGTTCAATTCCTTGTGACCTAAGCCAAACGAACTTATTGGATAAATGAGATCTATCTGACAACCAATTGTCTGGAAAAGTACCTGAGTTGGTTGTCAGACAATTGGTTGAAGTTAAAGATCTAACTTATTTAAATCCCTGCCAAAATAATTTTATTGGTCGTGTTCCATCATTTGCAAATTCTCCCGTGGCATTTATGCATTGGAATAACAATCATTTAAGTGGATTGTTCAAAAGCATGTGCAATGGAAACTCTTTGGTGATGATAGACCTTAGCTACAATGAAATATCTAACTTCAAGATCTGATACAGAACCTTAGTTATAAAAGGTTGAGTTTTCTCCTTTTAAAACGTAATATCTTTATCGGGGATATACCAGAGCAGTTATGTCAAATGGTAGATTTAAACATAGTAGAACTTTCTAATAACAATTTTTATGGTGCTATACCCAATTGCTTTGGTAAAATGCCTTTTGAGAATAAGCACCGGATTGAATTGTTGGAAATGTTTTCTGGCTATGATGTAGATTTCAGTGATAGTATTTCGGTTGTTTCCCCAAGCGTGGCCCAACTATCAATTCTGCACGAGAAAGCAAATTTCACTTCAAAGAAAATAATAGACACTTACAAGGGGACCATCCTTGCTTATATGTGAGGAATTGACTTATCCTACAATAAACTGAAGGGAAATATCCCATATGAGCTTGGAAACTTGATAAGAATTTGAGTATTGAACTTATCTCATAATGATTTAACTGGGCAAATTCCAGCTACATTTTTCCATTTGGTACAAATAGAGTTTAGATCTTTCTTTTAACATGTTGAAGTGTCAAATTCCTCCAATCCTCAACCGAGTGTCATTTTCCCATTAACTTATGAGGCCCAACACCTGAATTGAAAAGACAATTTAAACAAGATGCTCAGTTTAGTCCAATTATAAGTTGTTTAGCTAGGAGGTTTTAAACAAATATCAATTAATATTAATTTGTTATAACATTTAAATTAAATTAGAGTTTAATATGTATAATGTAATATAATTTTATATCAATAATCATTTTACATTGTATAATTATTATTTTTTAAATTAATTGTTTCAAAATTATTTTATATATATATATATATATATATATATATAAATTAATTTTCAGATCACATCAATCGAATTTTACATATTTTAAATCTTCAAATCATTTGTACTGTTATTTAACGTACGCCAGAAACCTGTCAATTCAATACCACTTTATGATTAATTAATTTACAAATTAATATTATAATGACAGACTTTCTTAATTGATAAGGATCAATTTAATTGTTAACAAATTGAAAAATCATTTATAACTACAAAGAAATTATGATAACAAAAATGATATTCAAGATAAGATAAAGTACCTCTCTTTTGGTGATATCCACAGTTTGGTGCTCAATAGCATCATGTCTTTGATTCTGTTAGCAGCAGCAGTGAGAAGGGAACCCCACCACCTGCAACAACTCACGAAGACAGGCCAAGAAGGAACACTACGCGACCTAAGTATCTAGAAGAATACGTGAGCACGTGACTCCATGCATGCATAGAGTTAAGCCACGTGTTGATAAGCCACGCTTTGTATAAACAAGGGGTTAGTTGGTTAGGCCGTTGGGTAGTTAGTTACGAAACCGTTAGAGTCTGTAACTGTTATCATCGTTAAACTCCATTGTATAAAAGCTTGCTCGGGAATGAGAATAAACAAGGAATATACTTTCAAAAACTAATAGCTTAGCAAGGAGGCCCTTGACCTCGAATCAAGGAAAGTCTATCTCTCCCCATGACCTTCATCTTCTTCTTCCACTCTCTCTCTCTAAAACCAACGCATATCAATTGGTCCGACCTGCCATGGCGGAACATGGCACCAGGCGTACCATTACCGATCGTCTGGAAGAGGCCATTGTCGCCCTTTCAGAAAGACATTCAGACCTCGCTCACAAGGTTGAGGCTATGTGTGAACGACTCTCGCAGTTCACCACCCCCACGCCGCCGGCAACTCAACCTTCCTACCCCTCGAGACCACCAGTCAAACTCGACGTACCTCGATTTGGCGGCCACGATCCGCTTGGGTGGATCTTTAAAATCTCACAATTCTTTGAGTACCAAGGAACACTGGAAGAGGAACGTATTACCGTGGTCTCCTTCTACCTCGACGGACCGGCGTTAAGTTGGTTCCAGTGGATGTTCCAAAACGGCTTCATTACGTCATGGTCGGCGCTGCTTCAGGCAGTTGAAGCTCGTTTTGCCCCCTCCTTTTACGATGATCCACGAGGCACATTATTCAAGCTTGTTCAATGGAGCTCCGTCACAGAGTACCTCACTGCATTTGAGAAGCTAGCTAACCGAATCATCGGCCTCTCCCCTTCGATCCTATTAAGCTGCTTCATCTCCGGCCTAAGTCCAGAAATCCGACGAGAGGTATAGGCTTTTCAACCCATTTCATTACCCCAAGCTACTTCATTGTCACGTCTCCAGGAAGACAAAATAAACGATCGAAGGAGATACCATTCCAGAACCTCACCTTCCCTCCCACCCTCACAATCATCTCTTCCTCCTACCCACACGAGCCAACCACCCAAACATAAACCTCCCTTCATCCAAAGAACCCAGGAAGACATGGCCTACCGGCGCGAAAAAGGCCTATGCTACAATTGCGATGAGAAATGGAGCTCATCTCACCGCTGCAAGGGACGCGTCTTGTTCCTCATCGCAGACTCTGAGGAACCCCTTCCATCAGAAATAACCCTCGAGGACCCACCACGAACCTACCCACTTGAACCTCAACCCGATATCCACGAACCTGAACCCACCTTCGATCCTTCCACACTCCAACCCCACGTTAGCCTTCACGCCATGGCAGGTGTGCCAGCCACAAATACTTTCCGCCTTTATGGGTTCATTAATAAGACACGCGTCACTATCCTGATAGATAGCGGGAGCACGCATAATTTTGTCCAGCCCCGCGTTGCTAAGTTCCTAAATTTACCTGTTGAAGACACCTTGCCCCTTAGGGTAATGGTGGGTAATGGTTCAGTAATGACTTGCAACCAATTGTGCTCCGATACGAAGCTTCTCATCCAAGACCATACGTTCACGGTGACCTTGCGCATCCTTCCTCTCAGTGGAGCTGAAGTGGTTCTAAGAGTGGAATGGCTTCGAACCTTGGGACCCGTCATCACCAACTACGCTTCCTTCACCATGCAATTCTCATACTCAGGCAAGTCCATCAACCTTCACGCGGATGTTCAATCGGACCCCAACCCAGCCTCAGCAAACCAGGTAAAACGAATGCTCTCCACTAGTTCTACCTCAGGTTTATTCCATCTCTCTCTCCTCCCTGCAGACTCCCCTACACCATCGTCACCACCCCTCCATCATATCCCAGCCATTAACACCCTTCTTCACAAATACCAATCCTTATTCCAACAGCCTTCGTCCCTACCCCCTTCCCAACAACACGACCACCACATCAACCTCCTCCCCACAGCAAACCCCATTAACGTAAGACCATACAGATACCCTCACTTCCAAAAGACAGAAATCGAACGCCAAGTCTCTGCCTTACTCGACGCTGGTTTGATCTGGCTAAGCCGAAGTCCATTTTCCTCTCTGGTACTACTGGTTAAGAAAAAAGATGGGACTTGGCGGATGTGTATCGACTATAGGGCGCTCAATGCAATAACAGTCTGAGATCGATTCCCTCTTCCAACTATAGATGAACTCCTCGATGAGCTAGGAAAAGCATCATGGTTCTCTAAGTTGGACCTTTGGCAGGGATTTCACCAGATATTAATGGCAGAAGAGGACACTCCCAAGACAGCGTTCCGCACTCACCACTGTCACTATGAGTATCGGGTGATGCTGTTTGGGCTCTGCAACACACCCTTAACGTTTCAGGCCGCCATGAACTCCCTTCTCTGGCCCTTTCTGCGCAAGTTTGCGGCAGTTTTTTTTTTACGGCATCTTAATCTACAGCGAGACTTTCAGTGATCACCTTCATCATCTCGAGTGCGTCTTCAACTCTCTCTTACAGGCTCGTTATTACTTGAAGCAATCAAAATACTTCATTGGCCAGCAACAGCTTAACTACTTGGGTCACGTCGTCTCTGGAAGTGGCGTGCGACCGAATCCAACAAAGATTCAAGCCATCGTTGAATGGATCATGCCTCGTTCCCCTAAAGACCTTCGCGCATTCCTCGGTCTCGCCGGATTTTATAGAAAGTTCGTGCGGGGGTATGCCGCCATTGCAGCCCCACTCACGAAGCTTCTTTGCAAGAACACTTTCCAGTGGTCCTCGGAATCTCAAACTGCCTTCGAAAAATTGAAGACCGTCTTGACTGCAGCTCCGATATTGGCCCTTCCTGACTTTTCAATCTCGTTTATACTAGAGACGGACGCATCAAACATAGCCATGGGCGCGATCCTGCAACAAAACGGCCACCCCATAGCTTATTTCAGCAAACCGTTTTGTCCACGCCTCTAACACGCTTCAGCCTACGTTCGTGAGTTGCATGCTATTGTCACCGCCGTCCGAAAGTGGTGGCAATATCTCCTGGGACACAAGTTTACCATCTACACAGACCATCGGAGCCTCCGTGAGCTCATGTCTCAGGTCGTGCAAACACCGGAACAACAATTCTATCTAGCTAAGTTGCTGGGCTATGACTACGAGATTCAATATAAAGCAGGATCCTCGAATATAATGGCCAATTCCCTCTCTCGTATCGACCTTTCCCCCCTGCTCAATACCTCATTCTTTCAGCCCCTCACTCCGAGTTCATGGTCCAACTAAAGGCCACACTATTAGCTAACCCAGAATTCCAGAAGCTGCGAGAAGCCATACGTTCCCATCCTCACGAGTACCCCAAGTTCTCCATCTCGGTTGACCTTATCATCTTCAAAGGCGTGATATGGGTAGACTCTAAGAACCCATTCATCCCATCCTTGTTACATGAATATCACGCGACACCTATTGGAGGCCATTTCGGGATGAAGAAGACCTTGCATCGTCTCCGACTTTCGATGGCACAACATGGTCGCAGATGTTAAAAATTTCGTTCATCGTTGCACGGTGTGTCAACAAGTAAAGCACCTCACACGTAGAAGTGCTGGGTTACTCCAACCAATTCCGATTCCCACGGGCACTTGGGAAAACATCTCCATGGACTTCGTAACCCATCTCCCCGCCTCCCATGGGTTCACCGCAGTCATGGTCGTGGTGGATCGCTTCTCTAAAAGTGTTCACCTAGGTGCTCTACCCACTCACTTTACCGCCTTCAAGATAGCTACCCTTTTCATGGATACCGTGTGCAAACACCATGGTTTCCCTCGAAGCATAATTTTGGACCGAGACCCCATTTTTATCAGTTCATTCTGGCGCGAACTCTTCAAGATGACTGGTACAACCTTACGCATGAGTACCACCTACCACCCACAAACGAATGGTCAGACGGAGGTGATGAACCGGACGCTCGAGCAATACCTCTGCTCCTTCGTACATCACCAACCAGCTACTTGGTACAAGCTTCTCGCACTCATGGAGTGGTCCTATAATACCTCGCGGCACACGGGCACCGGTATGACCCCATACGAAGTCGTCTACGGCAAACCTCCCCCTTCTCTTCCAACGTATCTTCAAGGTTCATCCTGCAACGACGCCGTCGACACCGTACTTCGTACACGCGAAGAGACCCACGCAATCCTCCAACGTAAGCTTGTCAAAGCGCAAGAGGCTATGAAACATTTCGCGGATCAGAAGCACCGTGATGTGGTTTATGAGGTAGACCAACTCGTCCATGTCAAGCTTAGACCCCATCGCCAGTCTTCCCTGCGATCCCAGCCAACCAGCAAACTGACCAAGCACTATTTCGGACCTTACCCTGTCGTGGAACAAATAGGTAATGTTGCATATCGTCTGAAGTTACCCGAGGGATCCAAGATCCACCCCGTATTCCACTCCTCCCTGCTTCGACCCCACTGCCCCCGGACGCACTTAACAACCACCCCATAATGGAGCCCTTAGCCATTCTCGACTCACGTGTTGACTCCTCCCCACAGCCACCCACACGTCTCGTACTCGTGCAGTGGAAGGGCTTGGCCCCCGAAGACTCCACCTAGGAAAATTGGATTGACGTTTGCCACGCCCACCACCTTGAGGACAAGGTGGTTTTCCCAGGGGCGGATAATGCTAGCAGCAGCAGTGAGAAGGGAACCCCACCACCTGCAACAACTCACGAAGATAGGCCAAGAAGGAATACTACGTGACCTAAGTATCTAGAAGAATACGTGAGCACGTGACTGCATGCATGCATAGAGTTGAGCCACATGTTGATAAGCCACGCTTTGTATAAACTAGGGGTTAGTTGGTTAGGCCGTTGGGTAGTTAGTTACGAAACTGTTAGAGTCTGTAACTGCTATCATCGTTAAACTCCTTGTATAAAAGCTTGCTCGGGAATGAGAATAAACAAGGAATATACTTTCAGAAACTAATAGCTTAGCAAGGAGGCCCTTGACCTCGAATCAAGGAAAGTCTATCTCTCCCCGTGACCTTCATCTTCTTCTTCCACTCTCTCTCTCTAAAACCAGCGCATATCAGATTCCAAGCCGCCGAAGCAATTCCCACACTTGTTCCAAGAACATTAGGCACATAGGCATATCATCGTAAATTATAAAACTAGCAGTTTTATTGACAAAGCCATTTTCTAATGTAAAATTTGCTGGGGATATTACTCTGCTCATTACTTTTCCACAATGGCATCTTTGATTCCTGAACATGCTCAAAAGGCTCCCACTGTCCTTTCTAATGCATTCCTGGCTCTGGCAGAGAAAATACTTTGTGCTATTCCAGCAGCTGGCAATAGGATTCCATAGGGTTTCTTGGATGCAGTAGCATTTCTTTGCTTGTCTGTGTCCTCAGATACTCTTCTTCAAGATCTGACACACTTTCATACAATGAACTTAGGCTACCAAAACTTTAAATGGTGGAATATTGGAGTCCTTGGCCACGAGTCTAGTAATAGTCCCCAAAGGCATTGTTAAGAAACTCAAATAGAGCGTCAACGAAATCCTTCCTTGCCTCAGCAAACAATACTTTGTTTTTCTCTTTGTCCACCAAAACTTTTAGGGCAACTTTGTGAACTTGCTCATCTGATGGAGTTGCTGTTGCTGCAGCCATTGTAGAAAACCACACAGAACACCACCAAGTCACGTACACTAAACAATCACAGATAACCTTAGCCAAAATCTACTTATAAATGGTTAACTTCTTGAAGTGAACTACTTTTTAACTGGCCGTTTGTTTGTTTTCATTTCATGGAGTACCCGTATACCGAAAATCAGTCATAGTATTTGGTCAGAAGTTAGAAAAAATAACTTTTACAAAAATAGTAACTTTAAGAAAATTAGTAATTATTTTTCCTTTATTGCTAGCTATTACGTACTGGTATAAACTGTAATCGTTTGGTTTTTAATGGTTTATTAATTTATGGTTTTTATTAGAGTCTGCTCATGTTATGGAAGCTCTGCAGCTTCTCATGCCTCGGGGGAACGGAGTGGATGCTTCATTAATTAAAACCTGAAAAGAATAACAATGAGTATACTTTTGTCCAAATCCCAGTGATAAAATTTTATTGCATAAGAAAACTAAGAAAAGAAATAAAAGCTAACTCTTCGTTTTCTGTTTATCTTTCTGTTTTCGTAAAATTTAAAAATTACTCTTCGAGTTTTTTTATAATTTCTCTCTAATATTCACATTTTCTTCCATTCATTTACTTTGAAAAACTCAGGTAGACGGGGGAGTAAGATAGTATTGGCTTCCCTAAAGTAGGAGTAGGATTGGTAAAATGGGTCTATCCGGCCGCCCGATGTGTAGGTTGCTATTTTGATCGGTAGATTGTCATATTTTTATTATGATTGATAACTAATTGTAATTTGTAGTTGACTATAACCTTAATTGATTGGCAGATTACAATTATTAAGCATTAAGAAATTGTATCTGTTTTATTCTTAAATATAGCGGATAGGATATTTTAAATTTTTTTATATAGAATTGTTACTTTAATTTTTTTATTCGTATATACTTTCTTTTTGTCTATATTTTAAAAAGTGGATAATTGATGTCAAATTAAATCATTAAAGTAGATACAAATAATATCAACATATAATTCTTTTTCCCCTATTTTATCATTTTATTATTATTTTATTTACTTTTTCTATTTTTAAAAATATAATCATTTTTTTATTATTCATTTCTACATTAACTTGAATAGGTCCAATGGCCCAATAACTCAATCAAGAAAAGAATTACAATAGCTAAATGATGGTGTATAATGTCGATCAGTCATAGACCTCCAGGATTTAATCCTCCACGAAAAGTCAGAAATTCTGCGTATTTTGACCAATTCAAGGTAAAAAAGGGAGTTCCTCCCTCGACAAAACTCGGATAAAGTTGAGTCAAAAGATCCCGATTCAAGATAAATTCATGAGGAAGTGGAATCTCTTTGGGATCTATTGCAACATTTAGAAATTGGTTAATTGGTAAAGATACATGTATTTGATGTCCTGCCCAAGAAAGAGATCCCAACCCCAAGAGCCCTGTCAAATGGTGATTCAACATAGATTCTACATCTTGGAACCAAGCCAATTTTGGAGTAGCTTTTTGATAATAAAACCAACCAGTAAAAAGCATTAAGGCTACAAAGACCAATGCACCAATTGCGGTACATGTAGTGCTAGAGTAGGCTTAAAAAATTCCAATTCATAAGAATATGGATTGAACCTAGGCCACTCCAATTACATTGTTTGGCTTGATGGGCCAGGTGAGGCTAGCCAGGGCCATCCATTTTACTAGCCCTAAACAGGAGTAATGTAGTTAGTCCATGAAGGTCTGAGTCGGATTGATTGTCATTGCTCTCTCTCCTTTTGGATTTATTCATAGAACCTTCAAATTAGCTTGTCAATGTCAGGTTCCTAATGCATTGATGAATTTTGGGACTTGATTTGCATGCACTAAAAACAAAAGGTGAAGATCAAACACAATGAGAAATAAAAATAGTAAAGTAACAAGAAATAATAGAAAATTAAATAAATAATAAAAGAAATTCTATAAACAAAAATTATTTGGGAATTCCACCACTAGTCTCGGGCAACGGTGTCAAAAATTTGATGTATGTGTAAAAATAATACTCACACAAGGGAAAATGTATCATACGCAATAGTAACAATGAATTAAAAATATGGTTATCGAACCCTAAATTGTATTTTCAAATAGTCAAAATTATTAAACTAACTAGTTAGAATAATTAAAAAGAGATTGAAGTATTTTTTTGTTTTTTATTTAAGAGAAAACATATAAACTATCACAAGAACAAGATTTGAGTGATATTAAAAGCAACTGAGATTATAATTCCAATTCCTATGAAATTTCTGCCACAATTCATTATCAATTCCCAAAATCAATCAAAAGCATGTGATCAAGGTCTAATGATGTTCTTTACCTTAAATCAATACTGCAATAATCATAAATATATTGATTCAAGTCAAAAGATATAATTAGAACAAAGGATAATCAATTAAGGAATAATTAATTTATCAGAGATTATTCAAAAAAATTGATTATACAATTTGGTATAAAATATTCTCTACCTAAATTTATCAAACAGGCAGATAGTTGTCATAATATATTTGATTAACATAAAAATGATTAATTTTCAATTAAACAATAAAAATAAGAAAGATAATTAATTGACATAAAACATTATAAAATTTCATTAAAAACAAAAAAAAATATACAATTGAACAACTACGTGATAACCTCCGAACAGGTTAGCAAGATCTTTTCTTTAATTTTCATTTCATCAATTCTTATCCCAGCATAATGTAAGAGGAAGGAAAGTTTATATAGAAACAAAAAAAAAAAGTAAAGAGAGAGAGAACTAAAGCGTATTAAATGATCCCTTTGTGCATGTTTTTATGCTACCAGTCTCTCTGTTGGGTTCTCTCTATCTCTTTTTTATTTTTTCTTTGAGGATATGCAGGCGTACCTAATGTTTTGCTTATAAGAGGAAAAGATACAAAGAAAAAACGAAAATATCCAAGAAAGCAATTTATCCTCTTTCACGCTATGGGATGCACCGGATGCATGCATATACATGATTTTTCCTCACGTACATCTACAGTTTTATGTACTGAATGATATATGATATATATAGGTACGATTGTAAAATCCATGAGTTATTAGTATATATATGTAAGTATGGAACGATGCCAATTAAAATAGAAAACCCGTAAGAAAAATAATTAATTAAAGATTCAGTTTTTTTTTGTGTGTGTGTGTGAATAATTAAAGACTCAATTAGTGAAGAATTGGGTAACAAATTCAAATGTAACTAAATATTGGCCCGAGGCAAGCGAGCCAAATCAATCACACACTTTAGGAAACTTACAAGAGAATACACTACTACACTACAGTACTTACCAAAATTCATATAAAAAAAAGTCATGTTTATCATCAAAATATTGAACAGAAAGGTTAATTAGGTTTTTAGTTCTTAAATTATGGGATTTTCAATTTTCGGTTTTTAAATTATTTTTTTCAAAAAATTAGTCTCTAAAGAATTTATCATTATTAAAAATAGTTTTTATCGTTAATATTTTCTATTAAATGATAAAATGTCATGTGTATGTCACATACATTAGGTAAATAATTAAAATATTATGTTATTAAAATGCAAAAGGAAAAGCGAAGTTATTGATGAACCCTAATGCTCTAAGAACTTATGAACGTACAAGAATCACCCATGAGGAGATATGTGGTGCAGAGCAACAGTTCATTCTCTTCTTCTACAATCTATGGTGATATTCATGGTCACTTAAGTAAACAATTCAACACTTAACAGAGGAAATTAATGACAAAGACTATTTTTTAATAATGACAATTTCTTTAGGGACTAAATTAAAAAGAAATAGTTTAGGGACCAAAATTTCAAAACCCCATAGTTTGAGGACTAAAAACGTAATTAAACCTTGAAAAGAATTAGTAAACTAAGCCAAAATCGTATGATCCTCACTCACCCACACTCGATCAAAAACTGAAATTCGACAAGCTCAGTAGAAATACAATTTCTCCATGCATCCCACATAACACACCACACCAAACCAAGATCAAAACCACCTTCTCTCTCCCCCCCCCCCCCCCCCCCCGTCTCTCAATTTTCTCCAATCCACAACGATGTCGACAATAACACTGATAGAAGAAAACATCAACGAAACCCACAACTACAAGCTCTATGAAGTCACTGTGGATGACATTGACACCATCCAAATTAATCCTTGTCACCTCTTCCCCCTCCCAAGTCAACTCTTGGCTTTCCACCAACACACCCACTACCAGTCAGGCCTCAATGTGGGCCTCATCACGAAATTGAGGTCTGTCATACCCTAATTTCGTCTGGGGACCATGGTTTGTTGGCATGAGACCTCCGTTTGACCACTTCAAAATTTTTAATACCCATTGCCGTGAAATCCATAAAGTTTTGGGACGTTTCGAAAAGAAAATAGCCACAACCACAAAATGGGGGTGAACTTATCAAACATCAGGGTGCGCTCAGGAAACTTCATACAAAACATCCTAGAAGGGGGTGAACTTATTAATTCTCAGGTGCACTAAAAAATCTTCTTCAAAAAGCCTCTGGGTGGCAACCACCTCCATTTTGTTAAAAAATGACATCCGGGGCTTCCGTAAAATTTCTGAAAACCTTGGGTTAGCATATTTCACTTAACATTGGTGAAAGGGAGGAGAAAAAGAGGAAAATCAAATCCGAAACGCTTCCGTAATACTTCCATAATTTTTCGTAAAGCACGAAAAAGGGTAAACTTAGTAATTGGGGTGCACTCAGAAATCTTCCTCAAGAAGCCTTGGGCGGCAAGGACCTCCCCATTTTGGCTATAAATAGGGTAAGGGGGCTGTGTAAATTTATCCCTGACCCCTATGCTATGCATTTAAGCTATTTTGGGTGATTAAATGTGTTTCCGTGAAGAAAATCCAAGTCGAGATGCTTCTGTAATGCTTCCAAGACGTTTCTGTGATCAAATCCGTGAAGATTTTCCGTTGTTATTCACCGTTCTTAGTTCGTTCTTCGGTCTTCAACCGGTAAGTTTTTGAATCCGAGGCTTTCAATTCATTCTTGTTTTGTTCGCTTTCATTCCTCATTTCGCTTACTATCGGTATTCTTTTCTTCCACTTTTAATGAGCTTTCAACCGTTTATTTAAGCCGTTATCTCACCAAATAATTGATAAACTGAATTTCAACCGATCATTTGTGTTGTAATCTTGTTTAATCACTGTTAAAATAAAATTCAACTGATTGTTCATGCTATAACTTCGGTTAAATAAAAAAAGGCAAAAATAATAATAAAATAATCAAAATATCTAGAAAAAATAATAATAAAATAATTAAAAAAATCAATCAAACGTTTTTCTTTGAAAGTTTCCTTGAATGAATTGACTAATAATCAAAGTGAAACTAAGGCTAAAATCAACTCACAAACCAAGCTTTGTCTCAAAACCGTTTTAAGGTCCAACGTCTTAAAACGGTCATCTTTGTTTTTATTGGTTAAAATGGACCATTCAAAACATAAAATCAACACATAACTTTATCGCTTTTGCAAGAACTACGTAGGTCTGATTTCCTCATCGCAATTGAGGATACGTAGGAGCAAAAGCCCCGCTTTTGTCAACCACCCCAAGAGATCGTTAATGGTTCAACGTCTTAACGTTTCTCTCCTTTCAAAAACCAAGAGATCGTTAATGGTCCAACGCCTTAACATTTCTCTCCTTTCAAAATCAAGAGATCGTTAATGGTCCAATGCCTTAACGTTTCTCTCCTTTCCAAAAATCAAAAGATTTTTTAATGGTCCAACGCCTTAAATGAATTTTGTTTGATTAAAATATATCTTGCGAAAAAAGATAAAAAAAAACTTAACCAACATTTAGTTCTGAAAGAACTACGTAGGTCTAATTTCCTCATCACAATTGAGGAATACGTAGGAGCGAGAGAAACACCCTTGTCGATCACAAAAAGATAAGAAACACAAAAAGACCCATAAAAAGCTAAAAAAAAAACATAAAAAAGGAAAAATACATAATTTTGAAGTCATGTCTTGCACACTCGATTAAAGGTTGTCGTCCTTTGTGACGGACGCGTGGGGTGCTAATACCTTCACCGTGCGTAAAAATAACTCCCAAATCTTTCACACTTAAAGTTTGTAGACCACACATTTGGTTTTTTTGACGTTTTCCTCGAATAAACGTTGGTGGCGACTTTGCGCGCCTTCCTCCCTTGGAAGACGCACCCGTGAGCCCCGCGTCGCCCTTCCGCCGAAGGGTAGGTTGCGACAAGGCCCAACACCCAGCCTAACATGAACAATCTCGTGACCACCTTCCACCTCTACGTGGATTAGCACTGCCTCATCTTCTATATCCTCCATATGCCCTCATCTCCTTTCTCGCCAGAACCAATGTCACCTTCTTCGGGGTCTAAGATGACATGGACAAGCTTTTCAAAGACTACAATCTTCGTGTGGCCAATGTTTGCGACCTTCACTCCCTCATCGCGGAGGAGCTTGACGTGTCAAAACTGCATTAGGTCGGGCTCGACACGTTGGGCCTTTGCACAGTAGGATCTAAGGTTAGCAAGCACCACTATATCACCATGAGTCGTTGGGATGATTGCTCCCTCACTGGGGAGCAAGTTAAGTATGTTGTTGTTGATGCCTTTGTCTCATGTGGAATTGCTTTCACATGTCTAATTTCAATGTTTAGGATTAATCAACTACGTTTCCATGGATTTATGCTTTTTTTCTATTGTTGATGTGCATGTGGTTGTTGGTTACTATATTCATATTTTGTTTTTGCGTCTTACTTGTGATTGTGATGGATGACGTTGACTATTGGGTTTTAATGAATATTCATGATGTATGGAATAGAAATCGGTAATGTTCTTTTCGTTTTTGATTTTCTTTTTCTATCTTCAAGAAAGGAATGAAAAAGATTCTATAGTGATAATTGAACTGGTTACTTTCACTACTACAAAAAGTGCTTTCAAAGATGGTACTTTGTGACTTTTCATGATGGTTTTCAACTGTCTTTGAGTATGATGTCGTGAAAAGTCAAAACTTTTCATGCCGATTTCTAAATCCTTTTAGAATCTTGGTTTCTACATCGGTTTTCTTCAAAACCGTCTTAGAATGTGTTTTTTTAATTTAAAAATGTTAAACAATTAATGTTTCTAACATGATTCTTTCAGACAATCGTTTTAGAATGTAAATTTTCTAAGTTAATTTTCCTGACAACTGTCTTAGAAAGTAGCATTTTTATGACAATTTTCTAGTGCATGCACTGCACCATATTTGATAGTTTTCTAATGATTTTCCTTATAATTTTCCTATCATTCCTTAGCAATAGGGATATCATTTTGTAACAATAAATACTACCCAACTTTCTTTCCAATGCATTCATTCCTAATCTCATTTTGTGTATATAACAAAATAGGAATGATAATAAAGAAATAAATGTTTAATTAGTATCAAATTCATCAAACAAAATGAATAGATAAAAGCATATATAGACATGATTTCCCAAAAAAATATCATGATCCTTGTAGAAAAACTTATTTTTCTCAGTCAAATAAAATAGCACATTCCTCCCAAGACCATTACAACAAGTAAGAGTTTCCCCATGAACAAAAAAAAAAGGCATGAATAATGTAACTTCAATTACTAAAGAGTTCCCTAGAGAAAAATTGTAAATTAATGCAATCACCACTAAACATTAGTTATTAAAGAAGCATACCTTCCCACCAAATAATTCTCGGTTGGCAAAATAATTTGTGCATTCGGACAATCATATACCCACTATGGTTTAACATGTTCTCTTGTGAGAAACTGATGTCCTTGTGCTTCCTTGTCAAAAATCTAGCACATGAAAGCAATAGCTAAGAAAACCTAAACTGAAGATATAAAATAGAAGGACACCTAAATGGTATGCTTAGTCACAAACCTCATAAGAAATGCTCTAATCAAATTCCCTTAAAGGTGTCGTTCTCCCTCCCAGGAAACTATGCCACCAAAAGCAGGAATAACAAAAGGCATTGATTCCCTTGGTACTTGAATCATTAGACCGAAACAAATACAAATAATGTCAAATAATACACAACCACGAGGAAATTACCAAGATTTTTAACATGGAGTTAAAAAAAAAAGCAACACTTTTTTTTATAACAAAAGTGCAATAAGATGTATTGTGTGATGTGACATCAATGTAAACAATATAAATAAGTTGAAAATTTCTATAAATTATTCATGTCACAACAGTACACAAATTCACATTATAAATAACAAATTACAAATAATAGCAACTGCAACATTTACAAAACATTAAAATAATCAACTAATTATGTCAAAGTATTTGACTTATACCTCTATGGTTTTCCACAAAAATAAAACTAATTCTCTTTAAAAGAATTTTTCTTCTTCGTATAAACAGGTTTAGGAGAGAGGAAAAGCTTTAACAAGCATTTACAATGGGTACCAACATATAAGTAAATAACTTTACACTAAAAGTCTACCATTAAGAATCAAACCAAAGACCTTGTGAACAATATTCAATCTTAAAGATTGAGGTAGTTTGAGCCAACAATTTAATTGCCTATTTAAGATAATATTTACATATCAACCAAAACCATCTAGCAAAAATTCAACAACCTTTCATATTCTAAGAGAAATATACATATTCAGACAATATCCCTAGACTTTATTATAGTAAAAAAATGAGAAAAATGAATATACACAATTCGATTTTATTTGAGTGGTCAAGATTAAAAGTTAAATGAACTTGAATTTTCTAAATGATCATGTGATTACAAACTTTGAAGTTTGACCATCTATGTATAATTGTATAGTGCAAATTTAAAGTTCTTGCATTCTTAAAATGAGAATCATTGTCACTATAGTAAGTCCCATATATATACATGTTATTAGCTCTAATTTTAATTCTTTAAAACATGCTCCTACTTATTATCATCACTAATCCCTATCTCTTACTTTTCTTAAAAAACAATGAAATATGACTTAGGAAATACTATGAGCACAAATTCCCAACTATTGACTGACAATACTTTCAAAATAGTGATGATATAACCATCATAAGGTCTTGCCTCCCTGCTTACGAAGAATTTCATATTTTTAAAGAGCTTTTTACATTCCTTTGTATCCTAGTCCTCTTCATCTTCACCAGTAACTTCATCAACAAGGTGAATTAGTGCACCAGGTTCATTAGAAGGAAGTTGAGCAAGTCTTAGTTCAGAGATATTTCATTTCCAGTCTCTACCTCTTTTTGCTTGGTCTCCACTTGTTCAGATTTAGCTTGAGGAACTTTAGAAATCAGTACAGAGGGTTTGATATTGGTACTAGCATACCTTGACAAAGCATATAAATCTGCATGAGTTAAAAAGAAATTTAATCACGAGATACATAAAATATTTGTAGAGAAACAAATCTTTAAAGTTCCATTTGAGTTCGGAAAAATAGTACTCAAAGCTTCCAATCAAGGATCAAGTAAGGAGGGATACTTCAAATTTATAGAATGGTAGAGGCAAAAATTGACAAAACTAACAAGAAGTTCTATCGTTATAGAAGATTAAGAAATTAATAAAAAGTCAGCAATCAAAATAATGTTGTTGAATATGAAGGATTAGGAGATGTGCGTCTAATAAGACAACCGAGGGGGTAGGTAGCTAAATTACTTACATGATTAAAGTATACAGATCTATAATCCTATTAATTGGGATGACAATAATGTGGGCATATCATCGAATGGAAACATTAAATACAACATGAATATGAAACTAACCTCATACAATTGCAGAAAGTTTAGCATGGTAGTGATGTCAACATCATCATATACAACCTGTTGTGATGAATAAGGAGTTAGCCATGTTATTCTTTGGCCCTCAACCACAGCTTGCACAAACAACAAAAATCAATATATCTATTGATAGCATATATAGTTAAGATTACTGAACATTTAAAAATGTCAAATCGGTACCTAGTAGTATATGTCTTTCACAGATTCAAAAGTTTTTCTTAACTTGTGAGTGCGAGATACAAATGATTGTCATTCATGTGCTAATCTAGATGAATATATAGAAGATGAAAATCATATCAGCGTGAAAATTTTCATATTTTTTTATAAAAAATGCAAGATAATACCAATGAGATTTTACCAAAACATGTTTAACTCCTTATTTTCAAAGGAAATATAAATCCACAAAGTTGATTTTCTCATTACATATTAATCCAAAGTTATTCAAATTCCACGAATATACCTTGGACATTTATGGACACACTCCACATCAACTTTTTACTCTCCGATGTAGGTAATGCTGCAAAAAGATGAACCATTGTAAGGCAGTCATCCAATCTCTAAGTGCATCCACAAATCTCGGGTACCCGTAAATTCAAAGAATAATCAATTAAATTGGAAATTCATCACCGGTTACTATACATAAACTATAATGAAAAAATTAAAAAAAAAACCTTTGTCGAATAATCCTATCGATCTTGGGTTTGGGTGTTTTCTCACACAACCTATTTGCACGTTCAAGGTTTTTCTTTGCCTTGACTTTCTTAATTTTTCTCTCATGCACTCTTATTGCTCTACATATTTCAACCAAAGGATCATGACGAAGGAAGGAAACATTCTTGACACGGTAATAAGTCTGATGAGTTCCCTTGAACTTTTTCTTGGGCTCCCGGGGAATTACACCTTTCAAAATACGTAGTTTCCTAAAATTTCTAAAAGGAAATATAAGAATCAGTCTTTACCAAAATGTTTTAGAGTCACTAAAGATATGCAAATTCCTTCCAAAATTATATCAGACATGTATAATTCAACCAATCGAATTTCAACCCAAAGGAACCCACTTTTTTCCTTATATCCTTATTTTTAACCTGACATTTATGTAGAAAACAAACAAATAAACAATTAATTAAAAGCTAAACCAATAGCAAAATTGGGAAAAGTTTGGGTGGTGGCATGTGTGCATAATGCAGGTTTTGATGATGCTGAGAAGAATTCAATTGATAATGATTGTCATCATAAAAAAGGGAGAGATTGTGAATGTATTAATACATAAATTTGATGATGTCAATGAATAATCAAACAAGGTTGCTTTCAAGATCACTTCAACAAACATTCAAAGGTTAAGCATTGCTTCAAGAATAAGACAAATTTGCTTCAACAAACAAACATTGCTTCAAGATTCATTCAAGATCAGCTTTTGTCTCGAAACACATTGTTTTCAACATGTCAAGGCTCTGGTAATCAATTACCAGGCAGTGTAATCGATTACCAAAAGACAAGTTTGCAAATCAGCTTCTTAAAAGGGTTTGAAATTTGAATTTTGAATGTGTAATCGATTTCCATTGATGTGTAATCGATTACCAGCAACGGAACTCTTGAAATTCAATTTGAAAGTCATGACCCTTCAAAATATAAATGTGTAATCAATTACCAGAAACCTGTAATCGATTACCAGTGAAAAATTTCAGAAAAAGCTTTTTGAAAAGACACATCTCTGCAAACCATTTTGAAAAGGCACGAAGGGCCTATATATGTGTGTGTCTGACTTCAAAAAGTATGAGAGAGATATTCCAAGAGAACTTCATTATCGAATGATCTCTCAATAACTCTTAGTCAAACACTTGCAAATCTATTAAGAGTTCATCCAAGAACATAAAATTGTATTATCCACTCTAAATGAGAGAAATCGTTCTGTTCATCTCAGAAAGTAAATTGTAATCAAGAGACTGATTGTCTCTTGAATTATGAGTTTCCTGAACACAAGGAAAAGGGATTGCTTAGGTGTTCAGAAGTTGTAAAAAGGTTTTTTTTTACAAATTTAGTGAAAATCTCAAGTGAGTTGCTTGAAGACTGGACATAGGCACGGGAAGTGGCCGAATCAGTATAAATCAAGTTTGCATTTCTCTCTTCCCTTATCTCATTTATGTTATTACAATCAATTTTGTCTTGCATGTTTAACGAACATCATTAAATTGATTGTTGCTTCTTTTTCTGCATTCTGAGCCTATCATTTAGAAGGGGGGTTAAAAGTTTGTTAGTGGAAAATTTTGAAACTCACCCTCCTCTTAAGTTACTAAGGCCACTTGTTTAACAACATGTGCATATAGAAAGGGCATACCTAATTAATAAGAGTGCAAGACCTAGAAACAAGCTCAATGTCGTTTCCATCCAAAATCAACTCATCCTTTACCTTTCAGATCGAACAACGGAAATACCCTTAAGCATGTCAACTTTCCTCACCTAATGATAATACATATAGTAACTAAGCCTAATAACACAAATTTTTCCTAGTAGCAAATGACAGAGAAATTAAATAAATAAATTGAAAATGAAAAATTATCTTATTCTCGCTAAGGAAGTTTCAGATTTCAATAGACTTGTTGTTGTAGCCAATGCTAGCATTGATTGGAAAGTGAGCATACATAAACCTCATCTTATAACGGTAGCCCTTGGTGACGTCGATGACAAATTCTCAACATGGCTTAGGGTGGTGTGAATGGCAGCAAATGTTTTTTAAGAACAAAACCAGGCATCGATCTTTAGCTTCCTTTTACCATTTTTGTTAGTAATGAGCTAAAAATCGAGATTGAGATGTTTCAAGTTTCGCAGAAATTTTCCACGAAGTCCCTCATAAACCTAAGACCTTGGAGTGTTGAGATTTAAATAGAAGCTAATGTAAAAGTAGCATTGGAATCAGTTAAGGGAAAAAGTGGAAACAAAGATGATGAGTGATGATAGATACCTTGTTTGTGACTGACACCTTTGTCGATGGTGTGCACTGAGAGCACTTGGTCTTCTCGGTGTTCTTTGAGTTTTCAAGAGGAGCTTCATCGAACAATGGAGGTTGAAAGCAATAGAGGGCACGAGAAGCGAAATTGCATAGTAAAGGACACGAGACTAGAAATATAATTTTGTAGTAAGCTTAAAGAGGATTTTCATAAAATCGTTGTTGTCAGCTTAAAATCAAATACGTTTTTTTAAAAAAATTATCGTGATAACCTACAAATCAGAGACGATTTTATGAAAACCGTTGTTAACACCATCTAGCAAATATGATTTTTATAAAATCGTCTTAAAAGTTGGACTTAATTTAAAAAATGTAACTGTTTATTTTTTCTACATCGATTTTTCTAAAACCGACTTAAATTCAATGGCATTAAAACATGTTTTTTTAATAGTGTTTGGTGTGATGGTATAGTTGCTCTGCTCATACTATTGTTTGGACCACATTTGATGAACAATGAAAGTAAGGATTTTGGACCACATTTGATGAACAATGAAAGTAAGGATTTTGGACCACATTTGATGAACAATGAAAGTAAGGATTAGACTACAGAATAAATCCTAAAAGAATAATTAATTTTGGTTATAAAAAATGTGAATATGGTTATAATTAGCTTCTCACAATGAAGAACTTTGTTTTTGTTGCAGCCATGGTAGAAGCCACTGAAAACCGAGTCACTAAGTAATCACAGAACACCCAATTCAAAATCCAAATATGGGGCAAAGCGTTGGTCTCTTGAAATGGATGCTTCATTTCCTCTTTTTCATTTTTTTAACACTTCCCGTTTTGTTCGTATTAATTTTTTGAAAAAAAAATAAAAATATGTTAAAACCTTTTAATTAAATAGATTTTTTAAGAATATTATAACTAATTTATCATAAATTATAATACAAAAAATGAGTTATAGTATCTTATAATTCTTCTCAAAATACCGTGAATTTTGGTGAATGTATAGAGTATATATTTCTAAAATTATTAGGTTTAATGTCATTTTTTATTCTCAATTTTTTTTATTTTTTTACCCAACAAATTAATTTGGTCCATTTTTATCTCAAATTTTTTTAAAAAAAAACTTGCAGATTTTACATTTTGTCATTGAATTGGGTGTGGATGTTGACATTAACATGTGTAAAAGTTGAAGGTAAAATTTGATAATAAAAAAAGATTAAGGATAAAATTTACTAAAAATTACAAAAACCGATTGAAATCTTCAAAGAAAAGTAAAACATTTGGAGTAAAAAAATATAATTATGTAAACATATCACATCAATTTTTTAATAATAAAAGTTAAATTTATAAAATATTAAAATTAAAATACATTAAATTAATTTGTTGAAATTAAAATCCTATAAAAAATAAGAAGTTAAAGATAAAAAGTTAAACTAAGTCAAATTATTATTAATTTTTGTACCAAATAAAAATATTAGTATTAGTTTACACTTTTCATAACCAAGAACGTACGGTAGGTTTCACTTTTCCCCAATTCCAAAATAAACTATTACAAATCTTTTTTTTTTTACCAATCGTTTTGTAATTTAAAAATGATTAAATATTATGTTGATCTCTTAATTTTAACAATTTTCTTTTTTAATCTTTAAAATATAAAATATCTCATTTTAAATTTTGTAGTTGCAATTTTTTAAACTCTGTTGATTCTCACTATCTAAAATCACCTAACCTTATTATATTAAGATCCTTTAAAACTTCTATATAACTGAATTTGATGGTGAAAAATCACAAAAAAATTAGACATACAATTTCAATTCTGTAGTGGTTTTAAAAGATCTAATCGTGAAAACGTTAAACGATTTCAAACGTCAAGTCTCAAAAAGATTAAAATATTAAATTTATAGAGACCAATTTTTTTTTTTTCATTTTAATAGTTCAAAATTTACAATAATTTGTATATTTAATCAAGGATGTGACAAACTAAAACGTGAGGTGAACAAGTACACATATTTTATGGTGGATGAAAGGCTTACAAGTTACAATGGAGAATGGCAGTGAGATTGATTACTTGGTATTGGGTGTGGCAAATTGGGTTCATGTCTTCAAGGTGATTAAAACATAAGGGAATGTCATTGAAATTTTGGTAGAAAAGATGATGAACAAAAGCATCGTTATGCTCTCCACTCTAGCATGTTGTGATGAAATCTTTGTGCATTTTTTCATGCTACCATTGTGTGTTGTATTCTCTCTCTCTCTCCTTCATTTGAGGATATGTATGAGACAAAAATACTGCTACACTGAATTGGTTATATTGTTGGTGGAGTGCAGAAATGTATCATGCACGTACGGAGGGCTATGCATGTCGTACCTAATGATATAGATACATACATCTGTTCCTCTTTTCCTATGTTTGTTTTTGAATTTCTTTTTTGTTTTTTGTGACCTTTTATAAAATAAACTTTAGTAATAATTTTTATTTTTTCATATCCCCTTATTTTTTGTTATGTTTTTTTTAAAAGGATTAAATAGATTAAAGTACAAAGAATGCCAAAACCAGAATTGGGTGTTGGCATGGTAATTTTTGTTTACATAGAGGAAAAAAAACCGAGGATTTCATATATTACTTTTAGTGTCGAAAAATTAATTTGATTTTTTTTCTACTTTTCGCTTAATTATAAAATGGTCAGATTCTAAAGGACCAAACTTTGTGGGAGATAAAAAATGATGGAAGAAAAGAAATAAAAAAAGTAAATAAAGATGCAGTACTAGAAGAGCATGATAATCCAAAATGGATAAACTTTTACAATATCAAGATAAAATTTAATCAAAATTTAAAATGAAGATTAACAATAATATACTATTGTTGAAACAATATTAATCATCACATAAATCTACATTTTTATGTACTGAATGATGCGCACTTGTATGAAACGAGATGTATGAAGTAAAAAAAAAAGTATATGAAACGATATCAACTAAACTAGAAACCAGTAGGTTTATAAAGAAAAATAATTAATTAAAGACTTTTTTTTGGTGAAGAATTAAAGACTCAATTAGCTGAAAATTTTTAAAGTTTAATAAATCAAATTTTAATAGTTTTAAAAAAAATACTAAATACATTAAAAATAAATTTACACGACAAATATATTTATCATAAATTTTAATTATCAAATATAAGAGAAAATTAAGTTAAAAAATCCACAATCTTATAAACAACACACTAAATAAAAATCAAAAGATTGATCGAATCATTAAATTAATTTGAATTAAAAAAAATAAAGCCAAAAGCCAAATCCATCAAATCAATTCCATCCTATGATCCTACCAGCAACACCGTAAACTTACATGTAAGAGATACACATACACTATTACAATACTCGTCCAAAAAAAAAAAAAAAACTACAATGTACTCTCACTCCCAAAACTCACACAAAAAGTTCATTATTTATTTATCCCTAAAAAATTGAAAAGAATTAGCAAACTAAAATCCAAAATCGTACGATCCTCACTCACCCACACTGATCAAAAACCAAAATTTCCACAGGCTCGGTAGAAATACGGTTTCTCCATGCATCACGCATAACACACACACCAAGACCAAAACCCTCTCTCTCTCTCTCTGTCTCTCTCTCAACCACAATGATTACGACGGCAATACTGATAGAAGAAAACGGCACCGGCACCAACAACTACAAACGCTACGAAGTCACCATGGGTAACTACACCATCCAAACCCTCGTCACCGCTTCCCCCTCCCAAGTCGGCTCCTGGCTCTCCTCCAACATCCGCAACAACGCGGATGACCTCATGATTGTGGGCCTGGACGTGGAATGGAAGCCCAACACCCGGCCCAACATGCAGCCGCCCAACCCCGTCGCCACCCTCCAGCTCTGCATCGGCCACAACTGCCTCATCTTCCAGATCCTCTACGCGCCCCTTATCCCACGCGCCCTCTCCTCCTTCCTCAACAACCCCGACGTCATCTTCGTCGGGGTCGGCATCCAAGAAGACGCCGACAAGCTTCTGAGAGACTACAATCTCCGCGTCACCAATGTCGGAGAGCTTCGCTCCCTCGCCGCGGAGGAGCTTCAGGTGTTTCAGCTGCAATGGGCCGGGCTCGCCGCGTTGGGCCACTACGTCCTGGGCTTTGAGATTGACAAGCCCGAAAACGTCACCATGAGCCGCTGGGACAATCGCTACCTCACTGACGAGCAGGTTGCGTATGCTGCTATTGATGCCTTTGTCTCCGGTGAGATTGGACGCGCTTTGATTGATTAGTAAAAATAATAACTAATGACTTTTTTCACTCAGTTGCATGCGCTTGTTTTCGTGTCATTTGATAATTTTGTCATTTCTTTAGCATCCGAATGCTTAATCTGATGTTTCAGTACTGTTTAGGGCGACTATATACAGTTGATGACTAGTATTCTGTAATTAGCTACGTTTCCACGGATTTATGCCTTTTTAGTATTGTTTTTGGGTCTTATTTGTTGTGATTGTGATGGATAATGCTGGGTTTTATTGAATATTAATGAAGTGGATAGAAATTGGTAATGTTTTCGTTTTCAATTTTTTTGGTCTTTAAGAAAGGAATAATGAAAAAGATTCTAGTTCGTTATGGTGATGGATAATTGAACTTGTTTTTTCTTCTTCTACAAATGGTTTGTTGAACTTTTTGCTTTGGTGGCATAGCTGCTAGCTTATTAGATTATCGTCTGGACCACATTTGATGAATAATGAAAAGAATTTGGCTTCTTTACTGGTTTTTTCCTGAGTTCTCCTTTAAAATTATATAATTTTCATGATTTTTAAAATTAAATATCACCATTAAATATTAATACAATTATTATACATTGTTATTTTAATACAATAATACAAAAACAATATGAAAAAAGATAACAGAAAAATAATAAAAAATCAGGTCCTAATGAAAATTGGTTGATTGACATTGACTTGTATGAAGACTGTGTAAATGTTCATGCACAAATGTTATTGTATTAAAAATGTAAGGAGTCAAATGGCTGAATGTAGGTCCGCTAATGAACTATGAAGGGGCATTCGGAGTTATAATCAGTAATGATTATATTAGAGAATAAGTCCTAAATGAGTAACTAATTTTGATTATGAAAAGTGTGAATATAGTGTTGCAATTTGGTAGTTACGTACAATTAAGAGCTTTGTTTTTTTCTTTTTGTTCACCAAAACTTTCAAGGAAACTTTGTGAACTTGCTCATCTGATATGGTAGAACCCACTCAACACAGAGTCACTAAGCAATCACAGAGCACCCGATTCAAAATCTACTTATAAAGGTAAGGGTTAATTTCTTGAATGGAGGCTTTTTTTCCATCTTTTTTTTTTCCAACACTTCCCGTTTTGTTCGTTTTAATTTTTAGAAAAAAAATAATTCAAAAGATCGACGTTAAAATCGTGGCATGATATTTAGTTAATCACATAGTCTTTTTAAAATAATTATAAATTATAATACAAAATTAGTTATAGTGTGCCTTATAATTCTTTTTCTAAAAATACCCTGAATTTTGATAAAAGGGTAAAGTATTTAATTTTAAAATTATTGTTAGTTTACATGATCAAGTTAAGATGAAGAAAGAAAAATCAAGATAACTACCGAAGATTTCACCTGTCCCAATTCCAAAATACTACATTTCTTTTGTTTCTAATTTCAGACCAATCTTTTTGTAATTTAAAAAATGAAACATCTTTTGTGTCTATTGTTATAACAACTTCCATTTTTAATCCTTATAATTAAAACATTTCATCTTGATCCTATTTATACCCATTTTTTTAACCCTTGGTTGTTGTTGTCAATCACCTAACAATATCTTCAATGTTTTATGCTTATTTTTAGATATTGTTGCTTAATTTTTTTTACCATTAATTGAAAGTGATATATGTGTCATATTCGATTGCTTAAAATTAATTTAAAGAATTATTTGAGTAAAAAAAATATTTTGTTTCTGTTTATGGATCATTTAGGGGACATAATCAAGAGTTGCTTAAAATCATACCCGAACAAAAAATATGAGTTGTTAAATTATAATGTGATATTATAGGAATCCATTAATATAAAATAAATAATTCAAAATGAATTGTTTAAATTACACTAATTAGAAATGCTCTAATGCATTTATATCCGAATCCTTTACAACCGCTACAAAACTGAAACTGGTTGTGAAAAAGCACTAAAATACTACTAATTAGTTTCAATTTTGTAATGCTAAAATAGTTATGCGATTTTAAACGGTAATTATGACCAAAAAAATTATAAAATTTACAATTTACAATTATAGAAACCAACACAGAGTATTTTAAACTATAAGAATTCAAAAACATGATTGCACTCAAGGAGTTCTAGCTCAATTGAAATTAGAAAAAAAAAATTGTTTCAATTAGATTGGCCAAGAAGATAATTAAAATGATAGGAAAGGTTTACGCAGGATAGAAAATTAACGCTGGGTTCGTTTTAGATGGTTATTTTTTTTATAAAAAAAATCCGCTAAAATTAATTTAGTGAAATTTGAACCTTTTACTTGATCCTCTAAGAAAAAAAAAGGCCTTAATGGTGAAGCTGCTGAGAATGATAATCGCTTGGACCGCATTTCTTCAATATTGAAATTACGTAGATTGGCATTGACTTATATTAATTAAAAATCTAAAAGAAAATTATGGACACATCCCAATACTATTTAAGACCCAGGTTTAAATGTATGAGTATAAATAATTAGTTAAATTATGAGTATTAAGAAAATGTTTAATGTTTAATGTATACTTGTAGATGATTACTCTTAGTAACTATTAGTTATATTATGAATTATGAAATATGCTAATAGTCAATAGATCTAGTATCGAGGTTCCGTAATACATATAAACATGATCTGAATATATGCATTCTATTAAAAAAAATCATTTAAAAAATACATGAGCTCAAAGGCCATTGTATTTTTTATGCGCCCAATGTAAATGTTTTTTATCCTAAAGTTTTTTTTTTTTTAATTTTATCTTCTTATTGCGTATTTATTATAGACACGCAATAAGAAAATTTGAATTTTTTATATAGCATTTATATTTTACATTATAAATTACTTGCACTGTATTTATTAGTTTAAGTATAGTGGTTTTGTGGCTATTAACTATTATTTTATGTTTTGTTGGACAAAAGCAATTACTTGAATTTTGAAAAATTGATAAAAAAAAAAAACTTGAATGTTAAAAAATTAACTTGAAATTTGATTTAAAGATTAATGTCAACTAGCTCTAAAGTCTTAAACATGATATGTGGGACTTTCCATTTAAAAGGTGTAGCCACGTGATTTTCATAAATTGATTTCTTTTATTCTTTTGTTTTGAATAAAATAGATGTTTTTATTTTTTATTTTTTTGGTATGCTAAGAAAACGTTTTTATTTTACTTTTTTTTTTTATATAAAAAAAAATTAACGCAACAAGTTATAACATTCCTTATATATTATAAGGGTTTACACATAGTTAGATTATCATAGATTTTATGCAAGATATAACCACTAGTGTTGAAAGACCTAGTGGTTGTCGTATATGTATGAGGATTTGACTTTGATGTTTATTATTATATGCAAGGAGAATTAATTTTTAAGAAGCTAAAAAATTGCTTTCCCCTTTTAAGAAAAGTTATTGTAATAATTTATCCTGCCAAGTAACTAAAAAAAATTAACATTATTTAGAAATTCAAGTAAATTAGTATATAAATTCATTATTTGATATAAAAAATTACTTAATCTGTTGACGATGTGAAATAATGCACATTAGCATTACCTGAGCCCCCAATTGGCTCACTTAAAACAAAAATAGACCAAAATTGTACAATTACAACACCTGAAATATTAAAAGTGTAATTAAGCTTTTTCTTTTCTCAAACTTGTCATTCTTCAACTAGTATTTTCAAACTAATAGCATCAATATCTCCTTAACGTACTTCTAATTTTTTGTTACAAATTCTGTTTAGACAAACGTAATGCATTCCTTTTAAATACACTCTTTAATTAAGTGATATTCTTTGTATAGTTTTAATTTACTCTTAAATTTTCAGTATAGGTCCGTAAACAGCTTTTTTTAATTGGATGCTGATTTTTTTTTTTTTTGAAAGAAGTGTCTCGAACATCTATTTCTATTTTAAGAGTTATGGACTCTATTAAAGACAAAGACCTAATTACAAAATAAATAATCCAATTAAAATTAAAAATAATTCAAGGACTTAACTATATAGTTGTCAAATAGATTATTAGGACCTATATATTTATATAACCAGATTTAAAATATCATCTTAAATTCATATTTTATTAATATTTTTAAAAATATGTATCTAAGAGAGAGATCGGCAATAGTTATGATAAATGATAATAGTTTATGTTTTTTAATAAATATTTTAAGATTTATGTTTATTTAATTTGGATATAAAATAAATTATATTAAAAAAATAGTTAATAATAATAATAATAATAATAAAACAACTGTACTGTGGGAGGAGGATACATACCCGCAAAGTAGTAAACCGTCAGAAACCGCATGAATTAGTTCCAAATCTTCACGCCTACCACACTCACTATAAATACGGTTTCTCCCATCCATCATCACACATAACCAATACTCCAAAATCAAAACACCAAAAGCCCAAGTGATGGCTTAAGAAAGGGAGTTACTTGGTGCATTTAGCATTTTTGTTGGGGCATTCAACACGTAGGTTGAAATGTCAAAAATATCCTTCATTCTAATAATATAAATAAAGTTATAGTATTTGTTCATACGACCTTCTTTTTCCTTTTGTTCCTATTCTGGCTAGCCACTGCACGCGCATCCTTCTTCTTCCCATTCTTACAGTCGGCCATCGCGCATATCCTTCTTCTTCCTATTCCTACAGCCATTGTTGACCCATTCATCTTCTTCTTCCTCTTCCTATGGGCTTCTTCTTCTTCTTCCTACGACACTTCTTCTTTCTGTCACCGTTCGTGCTCATGGTTGTTCCTTGCGGTTCTTCTTCTTCCTCCATTTCCCGCATCATCGTGATTCTTCTTCTTCGTCTCCAACAAAAAAAATGACATTTTTCTGAAAAAAAAAAAAAACACACGGATCAACAATCTATATGGTTTTTTTTTTGTTGAATAATTTTTTTTCCAATTTTTTCTTCTTCTAAATTTGTTTTTTTGGAAATTTTTTATTTGTCAACTATTACTTAAATTGTTTCAGTGTAATGTTGTTTTGTAATGTTAATGAAATTTTATAATTTTTTCTTATTTGTATGTTAAGTATTGATTTTGTTTATAAAAAATATATTAATTATTACTAAGATTAGATTAGATTGTCAAAATTAAGATTAGATTGGTGAAATAATTAATTTTTAATAGTTATATTATATTTGTCTAACTTTAAAAAAATTGAAATAAATATTTAAAAGATATTAACTTTTTTACTTATGAAAATATTGAAATCATAATTAAAAATAATTTAAATTTTTTAGTTACAATAAATATTTAAATGAAAATTTTTAATAATTAAAATTTGTTATAAAAATATTGAAACATAATTTTTAATTGTATAATAAATCTGTTAGTTATAAAAATTATGAAACCAAAATTTAAATATGATAAAATTTTTAGTTTAAGATAATGATTGAAATGAAATTTAAAAATATATTAAATTTGTTAGTTGTAAAAAATATGAAATCCAAAATTTAAAATATGATAAAATTGTTAGTTTAAGATAATGAGTGAAATCAAATTTAAAAATATATCTGATTATGTAGTTATAAAAAATATTGAAATCAAAATTTAAAATTTAAAACATCATAAGATTGTTAACTTAATATAATGATTGAAATCAAATTAAAAAATATATTAAATTTTTTAGTGATAAGAAATATGAAAACCAAAATTTAAGATATGATAAGATTGTTAGTTTAAGGTAATGATTGAAATTAAATTTAAAAAATATTTGATTTTGTAGTTATAAAAAATATTGAAATAACAATTTAAAATTTAAGATATGATAAGATTGTTAGTTTAAGCTAATGATTGAAATCAAATTTAAATTAAATTTGGTAGTTATAAAAAATATTGAAACCAAAATTTAAGATTTAAAATTTATTTATTAATCCATATGTTTTAATTTTAAAAAAAAATTTAGAAATTTTTATTCATTTATTTTATTTACAAAATTTGATAATTAAAAAAATTTGATATTTAATTGATTGATGTATTTAGATGTTTATTATAATGATTAAAATTAAATAAATATGATATTTAATTGAATGATGTATTTAGATATTTTTTTATAGCAATTGGTAATTAAATAAATTTGATATTTTTTTACATCTCTAAATACTTATTAAACCTATCATTAGTCTTATATATAGGGAGACTATTTGTTTATAACATGATGTGTCTATTAGATCAGTTGGTTCGAGTGTTTATTAATAATGCAGGAGACACAAGTTTGATCTTTGCTTGGATTAATAATTTTAAATTAAATCATAAATTATATTTTTGAAAAAAAAATATAAAAAATCCTATGATCCATGTAGGGATTGGGAAATTGTAGGCCCAATACGGATTGACAATCTCTACAAAAAAAACTCATTCGTATGAGTAGTGATCCGTGAAAAAGTGAAGAACATTTTCGCCCTTTCACTGTTTTGCTAGGTGTCCCAGCAAAAATGCTGGGTGCCCCTAGAAATTCCCCTTAAGAAATTGGGACAGCACGTGATGGGCTTGGAGGTTCAAAAGCCCAAGTGGATCACCATGAGTAAATGGGATAATCGCTGCCTCACCGCCGAACAGGTTCAGTATGCCACCGTTGATGCCTTTCTCTCTTACGAGATTAGACGTAAGTTGACGGACCCTTCTGTAACTCTGTAATTTCTCAATGTCACCTGTTGTTATGTTAGCATCCGAATGCGTTTGGTTTCATAGGGTTTAGTAGTTTTGCGATTTCTAGTTCTCACTGTTACTTGTTACGTTATAGTGTCATGTTTCAGAATTTATGACCTTAAACTTATCACGACCACTTTACACTTTTTATGTAAATGCAGTCTCACTTTCAACATGAATTCGGATTGGATTTCATGAGTGAGAAATAAAAATTAAACACATGTAATATAGTTATACACTTGGTGTGTTTTGTCAATTTTAAAAAAGCTTATAATATGGTGTTTTATGACTATATTACACTTAAATCATCTCTAATGTCACCTAATTTTATTGAAATATCTAAGGTAAGTAAAACTGTCGCAATATACGTTATATGTTAAGCCTACATGCTAGGCAACATCTATATATTAGTATTAGTTAAATTATGAAATATGCCAGTAAGTCAATAGATGTAGGACCCTGATCGCGCGTGCCCTTGCTGAGGAGCATTATATACTTTGGAGTTGAGTTGAGTGTTGAGATTTTACAGATACATGATCTGAATATATACATTTTATTAAAAAATACACGTGTGTTTAACTACTGTTATATTTTTTATGTAATTGTAAATATATATTTTTTTAAGTAAATTACATCAATCTCCTGTGAGATTTACTTAATTACATCTGCCATCCTTGCTTTTTGGACATGACTTTTATCTTCCTTGATATGTCTATTTTGTCCCTTTCATTAGAGAGGTAAAATTAGATTTTTGGGGTATTATTACCCTCTTTCCATAACACCGTTCAACTCTCCTCGTTCTCATCATCACCGCTGTAAATGGCCACACTCCGCGATGCACATTTTCTAATTAACAAAATTGTTAAGATCTCTTTACATTTATATTCTCAACAGAAGTTAACTTGTTAGACACAAAAAAGGTCGTGCTACCACTACTAGCTCCTAAATTCTACAATTAGAAAAGATAAAGATAGAATTGATATTCTTCATTGATAATTGTTGTCCTTGGCATTCAAATTCACGGTGAATCACGAACCATGAACCGACCATATTTTCTGACCATATTTTAACACAATCTACAAATAAATATGACCATAAACAAATTAAACATAAGACATTTGTTAGACATATTATCCTTAAAGACTTATCAGCATAATATATTGAAATTAAGACAAAAAAATGTGCATTAATTTTAATTTAAATAATATATTTCATAAATAAATTATGTGATTTAATTTAAATAATATAATTTTCAAGTCCCAAATTGCACGCTTATCCAATATTATTCGTTATTATTATTTCTTTATTTTCGTATATGAACCCCTCACTTGCATTCTTGCAACATGATCATCAAATGGTGGAGCCGTGGAAAAGTGTTGAACAATAACACCTTCTATTTTTTTAAGTTGTTCTTAAAAATTTCATCAAAAAGTTGTTCTTAACGGTTATCATGGATCAAAGATAAACTATTTCATGTCTCCAACATCCTTACTAAAATCCGGAAGAAAATTCTGCAGTTAAAAATTGTTAGATTTTTTTTTCCGCTGAAGTTGGTAAATGATTAGATTCTTCTAAAAAAATATGTTAGTTTTAATTTTTTAATTTTTACATATAATAAAAGTAATATTTCAAAATATAATAAATACTTTATTAATATAAATATATATTATTATATTTATTGTATTATTAATATTAATATTTAAACTTTTATATTCATTATATGTAAAAATTATGAAATTAAAAACGAATATTTTTATTTTTAAATGATAACTATAATCATGATAAAAAAATGATAACTGTTATATATTAAAAATATTATTATATGAATATTAATATATAAATTATTTTCTATATTTAATAGTAAAATATTTTAGTATAATATAAAATCGATTTTTTTTACTATAATTTATATATTTTTATTTTTTTATAATAGTGTTAGATTTCTAATCACCGCTATATTTTAAAATTATTTTATAACTTTTTAAAGATTAATAAATTTAATTTTAAATAGTAGCAATTTTGAAGCTCTGCTTACGCATTAACATTGTTGGACGAAAAAGACAACATTAGAGAGTAATTTTTAAAAACTGCGAGACTAAATTTAAACATCTAATAAAAAAAGTGTGAACTAAATGAAAAAATAAATAATAAAAAAGACAAAAGAATAATTTAACAAAGAAAATATTTAACAATAGATCTTGAACAAGAATATTAAATTCAAGATCTAAGTTTTCTAAGATCTTCCACTCACTAAAGGAGTAGCCACGATCTCAAGAGAATAATATCTCTTCTCTAAGAGAGAATCATCTTTTTATGATTAAAAATTAAAGATCATATAATAATGTGTATTAAAGATAATTAATCAAATATATTTAGTAATTAATCAGAAAAATTAATTCAATTAAAAAACATAATAATTCCAATTAAAGCAAGGCATTAATTCACATTAAAATGGATGATATAATTAATTAAAAGGATGTATTAACTTTTGAAATATACTAAAATATACAACAATAATTCCTTACACAATGCATACCCTATTCCCTATTAAATAAGAATTTACAAACAATATCAATCACAAGTAATGCAATTCTTTCAAAAAGAAAAAAAAATACAAGTAGGACAATATAGTATTTTCTTAGAAAAATAAAGTAAAACTAACCAATATAAAAGATTAATATTTAAATCTTCTATCCTAGACCTATTTGGACTCTCTAGGTTCATTTCTATCATAACCCTTTATAAGTAAATTTTTGCTTATTAGGTGTTCTGTGATTGCTTAGTGACTGGGTGTTCTGCGATTGGTACCATGGCAGCAGCAGTCCGTTGTATGAAAGTGTGTGAAATTTTCAAGAAAAGCATATACGGACACAAACGTGCAAAGAAATGCTACTGCACGCAAGGACTTCTATGGAATCTTATTGCCAGCAGATGAAACCGAACATCGACCACGACACTGAACCAACAAAGTACTTTCTTTGTGAAAAAGTGGGTGTAGTAGAAGGGGAAGTGGGAGCCTCTTGTCCATTTTCAGAAATCAAAGATGCAGTTGTGGAAAACTAATGAACAGAGAAGTGCCCCCAGAAAATTTGATTCTTGAAAATGACTTTGTTAAGGAAACTGCTTCTTTTATAATTTGTGATGACCTTTCCGTGTTGCCCAATGTTCTTGTAACAAGTGTAAATCTGCTCCAGAAGCTTGGAATTAAAGACATGAATGCTCTTGAGGAACAAACTGTTGATATCCGCAAGAGGGAGAGGTACGTTATCTTATCTTGAATATCATTTTTGTTATTATATTTTCATTGCAGTTATAAATGATTTTTCAATTTGTTTCTTTAATAAATAAAAACAATTAAATTGGTCCTTATCAATTAAGAAAGTCTGTCATTATAATATTTGTAAATTAAGTAGCCTTTTAATCAAAAAGAGGTATTGAATTGACAGGTTTCTGGCATATGTTAAATAACAATGCAAATGATATGTTAAATAACAATGCAAATGATTTGAAGATTTAAAATATGTAAAATTCGATTGGTGTGATCTGAAAATTAATTTATTGATGTAAATATATATATACACTGTAAAATAATTTAAAATGGTTATTAATGTAAAATTATTTTATATTATCAATACATAAATATTAAATTCTTAAATGTTATAACAAATTAATATTAATTGATATTTGTTTAAAATGTCCTTGCTAAACAACTATAATCAGAGTAAACTGGAATGTGTCACACTGAATACTTTAAGCATGATTAACCTGCTCAACATGTTAAAAGATCTAAACTGTATTTGTACCAAACTCTATTTGTATAGTTGGAATTTTCCTGGTTAAATCATTACGAGACAAGTTCAATACTCGAATTCTTATCAAGTTTCCAAGCTCATATGGGATATTCCCCTTCAGTTTATTGTGGGATAAGTAAATTCCTGACATATAAGCAAGGAGGCTCCCTTGTAAGTGTTAGTTCTTTTCTTTGAAGTGAAATTTGCTTTCTCATGCAGAATTATATTGGTAGTTGGGCCACGCTTGGGGCAACAACCAAAATACTATCTCTGAAATCTACATCATAGCCAAAAATCATTTTCAACAATTTCATCCAGTGCTTATTCTCGAAAGGCATTTTACCATAGCAATTGAGTATAGCACCATAAAAACTGTTATTAGAAAGGTCTAGTATGTTTAAATCTACCATCTGACATAGCTACTCAGGTATATACCCAGTAAAGATATTACATTTTAAAGTGAGAAAACTCAACCTTTCAAAACTAAGGTTCTGTATCAGATCTTGAAGGTTGTTAGATGTTTCATTGTAGCTAAGGTCTATCATCACCAAAGAGTTTCCATTGAAGATTTTTTGGACAATCCACTTAAATGATTGTTGTTCCAATGCATAAATTCCACGGGAGAATTTGCAAATGATGTAACAAGACCAATAAAATTATTTTGGCCGAGATCTAAATAAGTTAGATCTTCTAGTTCTCCCAACTCTAATGGAATGGATCCTTCAAAATGGTCATTGGATAAATAAAGTTCCTTCAATCCTGACAAGTTTTTTATAAGACATGGAATCTTTCCCATCAAATGATTACTACTTATATCCATCGAAGTGATGGGAGCATGAAAAATGTTGTTTGGGAGTCTACCAATAAAGCTATTATGGTTCAACAACAAGGTTTCCAAACCACTAGGGATTGTCAAAATAAGTCCCTCAAACTTATTGTTTGAATGTTTCTAGAATTTGAGTGGGTGTCCATCTCCAAATATGTTCTCGGTTATTTTTTCAAACAATTGATTGTCATATCCAATAAATTCATTTGGTCCAAGTCACAAGGAATTGAAGTTTCGATGTTGTTTCTAGACAAGTTAAGATATTGCAAATTTGGATAAATTGAACTTATGTTGCTAGAGATTTGGCCATTTATGACATTGTCTGACACGTCAATTCTCCTTATGTTAGGAAAGTAATGCAATCGTAGTAGAAAAGTATCTGTGAAAGAGCAATTTCTAAAAAGAGCTTCAATCATTTTTGTGTTGTTTTCCAACAACAAGAGAGGAAATTTTCCTTTCAACTTCCAACAACTCAAATCTAGACTAGTTAAATTGTTTTGCTAAAGAAGAAGATTTGGGAGAGGAAGAGAATTTGTCTCTAGTGTTGAAGACACACTAAGCACTTGTAAATCAAATTTTGGAATCCATTATGTTGTGAGTCCAATACGATTTTGTTTTTCTTCCACCATAGATGAACTTTATCTTTGAATTATTGGCAAATGGTGCTAAAGAAACATGAAACTCAGACTGGTTTTCTGTAAAACCAAAATATTCAAGTGATTTTGTTGAGAAAAACTCAAGTCCTACCTCGGCTAAAAATAAAGCCACATTAGAATATATAAATGAGGAGCAACTCTCACCCCTTGAGTTAGCTTTTGGGGTTGGGTTAGGCCCAAACTCACATTCTAAGAAATTTAAAAAGGCTTGCAAGGTTATAATCGAAATTTCCATGAAATGATTATAAGAAATTTCCAATTTCTCAAGAGATTTCATGTTAACAAAAGATGAGGGAAGTGGTCCCTCAAATTCATTTTCGTAGAGATCTAACTCTTCCACCTTCTTTAGCTTTGACCAATTTGAGAAAAATCCCTTGAACGAGTAACCAACAAACTCATTTTGGCGTGACATGTTCCACCTCCCATTGTAATATAACAGGGCATCATGAGTAGGGGTCATCAATCGGACCAATACATGAAAATTGATGATTACACATTAACATTGTGTTAACATCATCATCATTTTTCAATTGCATACATTGAAAGCGAAGATGGTTACCTGTATCTGTGAATGGCTGCCGGTAGTAAATTTCATCCAAATATTGTTCGTCAGTTAGTTGAAGGGTATTGTGTATTCTGGGTTTTAATGTTTGAAAATCACAAATGTTAGGTACTCGAAAAGGTACTGGAGTGGAGGTTTGAAAATAAACACCATTGTCTTTGTGAACAATGGAACCATTTGGATAAATAAAAGCTAATGTGGAATTCACAATTGTCTGACTGCTTGTTTCTCCCAAGAATGTCATACTTTATTCAAAGAGTTTTGTTAGGAATAAAAGTTTGATTTTTTACAGTGTTCGAATGTGTGATATATATAGATGAGTTTCAGGATCATTGATTCAATTTTTAAAATAAATACATACACGTGCACATGGTTTCTGTCTGTGTTGTGAACTCACGCCAATGATGTGACATGGTAACACGCTTTATGTTAACATAGTTGCATTTTCCAATGTGTAGTAAAGTCTTACAGTGTCCTGTCACGCTTTATGTTAACACAGTTGCATTTCCCAATGTGTAGTCAAGTCTTACAGTGTCCTGTCACGTAGTCAAGTCTTATAGTGTCCTGTCACGTTTTATGATAACATGCTTACATTTCCCAATGTATTGTCAACTTAGACAATGATTTATCATAAATGCATTAGATAATGTATTGTTAACATAACAAATAAACAAAGACAAATAATTTTAATGTCAGATTCAAATTCAAAACGATCAGTCATTCAAAGGTACATTTTCAATCATCATTTAAGTCAACATAGTCTCTTTTGTACATCGTGAAGCTTCTACAGTGTTGCATTCTACTAATATATGGTGTTGGTCACTACCTCACCTGAGGATGACAATTGCTAGACCATAACAGTGCTACCGGCGGTAAAGGACAATGGTCTTTTAAATAAATCTGTGGACATTAAAAAAATATTAAATCAATCGTACATAATTGATTGCATAAATATAAAAAAGAAACTTTATATCTACAATGTACCTGAACAAAATGATTGTCATAGACGTGACCGATACAAATTATGCGATGCACCGAAGAATTTCCCGGTGGTTAACTTCTAAGAGGAAAGAACGTCATGCTTTGTTGGTGAGACAAGGATACAAGGATTACATTATACCTCGATGCAATCACATATCCCATGTCAGTTGTATCCATCCACTTATCCATAGTGGCCTGAATGAAACAAATATAGACGTCAAAGTTAATTTTAAAGCTAAGCCTTAAAAATCAAAAAACATAAATTAAATACCTGGGTTAACCCATCAACATGTAGTGACATCCTTAATTCCTCAAATCTGTCTGTGCCACCAAAGAGCTTGATATAGTCTTATGAGAATGTGCCAAGTTCTACAAGCAGATGGATGCGGATCAACAACCAAGAGTCTTCACCCATACCTAATAAACTGGCAACCGACCGATATCCATAATTTCCATCAGCTTCGACATCAACAATATTATCAATGAAGTCATGGATAAATGACTAAAATTGATCCAACATAGGCATCATCCTTCTTGGATTGGGTTGGTCAGAAGATGATGCACTATGCCTCACTGATGAATTGCTACTTTGTTGAGAATGAAAAGCATCTACATACTCCTAGTAAGATGGATCACACTTTGTTGACCTTGGGTTTCTATTCATCGGTTTCTTCGGTGCACCTTTTGTGTTAACCTTTGCTGGAGGAGGACACATCGAATTTTGATCAGGGTATGCAATCTCCCAAAGCTTAGTCTTCAGAGTAAACTTACCACAAACATCAAGTTCTTCAAATCTTTTGGATATAGTTTTCATTACTTCCTTGATGCTCACCTCGGGCTCAGATAACCCTTGGTCTGAAAAACTGAGTCTCCTCCAGAACATATGGATTGAATCCAGTGGGATGCAACTAACAACATATTTGGATAGCTCACAAACACAAGGAAGACCGTGCGTGGTTCTCATCACACAATCACAAGTGAAAGGATTCTTGTCAGCATAGTGAACACATTAAAATTCAGCAACAATTTGATTTAAAGCATACCTTGAAACCATTCTAAGAAGCCTTTTGTATAAGGTTTTTTTGAAGACATGTCCAACAACATGTGTACTTATTTCTAATGATGCTCTAATTTTCGTGTGTTGTAGCGTCATCATGTTGTTCATGGCATCCCAGACACTGCATAAGTCTCCAAGGCTATTTTGTAACACTTTTTTTAAAGCCCAGTGAGTAGATTAACCCTACATTTCAAATACACAAATAACAATAAACATATACAACAATAAAAATTCATCAATTCATCAACGTTAATAGAAATAAGTGAACAATTTCATACCTGTTTGTTATTGTGTTCCCTAAGTGCATCACCTTATTCGTCCACGCGGTAACAAACTTTTCCTTGTGTAGGATTATCCATGTATCCTTGACATAATCAACAAATATTGGCCAAGGTGAACAAACCATTTCAAACCTCTTTAGGCACTCATCAAACTGCTGCTCCGAAGGACAATCAACAAGAGTTCCTTAGGCATTCATGACATATTTCCAAGCATTTCTTTGACCAATTAATGATTTACATTTGGCCTTCACGTTCTTGTTTATGTGAAAGCTGCACAACAAATTTGTACACTCAGGAAATACAGTTTTCTCTGCATTCATCAATGCTAGGTCTCTGTCAGTGACAATAACTCCAAGGAGGACATCACATCTTAAAAATATACCTCGGAAGCGTTCTAAAGCCAAAACCACATTATTAAGACGTTCACCCTCCAGATATGTAAAACCGACAGAGAATGTCATCCCAGTTGGTGTCACCCCAACAAAATCGAGCAGTGGGAGTCTGTACCTGTTTGTTTTGTAGGTATTGTCTATCAAAAATACCAAATTACATGTGTTGACTAACTTCACTGCATCAGGGTGACACCAAAAGATATCACGAATCACGTCTTAATCCTTTAATCTGTGCCAATGAATATATTGATCCCGTTTAAGAAGCTTCATTAGATGTTGAACGGTATGCACTTCTTGCATTGTATATTTGTTTGATGGTCGTACAACTATTGGCATTGTGCTCCTTTAGAGTAAGAAAAATGTTTCTTGGTTTGACCATTGACTTCCTCATATCAGCAATAAGTGTCTTTTCATCTTTACTCTATCGCTCGGCATATGGATGTCCAACTAATGACTTGGCCAATTCATGATTATGAATCCCACAAATCAACTTCACCATTCAGTCTTGTCTTCCAACCACTGGCTTGCCACGAAGCTTGAAGGGACACTCACATTTCCTAGTCCCAGTGTCTCTTCTAACAAATTCTTTCTTCCTACACCTATACTCGTCACTCATTTCACAACCAATTAACACAAACGAAGCCCTTCCTTTACTACCTGTGTTTGTGTTAGACCTTACAATTACTGCCACAAATCCAGTTTCATAAGCAACGGATCAAGCCCACCTCAAAGCATCCTCTCGGCTGTCAAACACCTACAAACCGATCCAGATAATTTCAGTTTCCTACAACATATTCATTTTATTAAATCACTCACAATCATGAACATTATTACCTGAGAAGTATTGAACGGATTCGAACAATCAACATGTGGTTCATTCACACCACATTCTTCTTCATTTTCATAATCCATATCCACTTCTTCAGGCATTATACCTTCATACATCCACTGATCTTCGTCCATCTTAACAATAAATCAAAATTTTTAACACAAGCATAGAAAAACCCTATTCAAATAAAAATACGCAAATAACATAGTAATAATTTAAAAACAAATACACAAATAACATAGTAAAAAGCCAAAATCCTATTTCATTCTACACGTATAAACAATTCAATTAAAAAATGACAATACAAACAAAGTAATAATTTAAAAACAAAATTAAACTTTAAAATTTCAAAAAACAGAGCCTGGATCAACTTGATCTATGAATGACTTACGGATCAAGTTTATCCGTAACTATCAACTTGATCCGCAACAATGAAACCTACATGCGGATTAAGTTGATCCGTAAACTTCTTACGGATCAACTTGATCTGGACGAACTGCCGTACACCAAAACACACTCAACATTGCATACCTCGTATGTTGCCGACGACCACCGCAACACCTTCACCTTCACGGAACCTAACAGTTCACTGAACCAAACCGATCGCAAGGAAACGAACAAACTATGGGGAAGCACTGTACACTGAAGAGAGAAATGAAGGAGAGAATGCGCAAATGGAAGCATTGTGTCGTTTAAAAATGTTGGGTGCTGGGTGGAAGCACTATTCATGGAGGCACTGTTCGTGGAAAAGAAAGAAAGAAGCAGCAGTAGGGGCAGGGGCAGTTTGGGTATTTTTAAAAGTTGCTGGGTGCACCTAGCAACTCCCCTTTGACAAGTGAAAAAAAAAAGAATAGAGAAGTGATATTTTGATGTTTTCAATGTGCAACCTAAGGCTCTATTTATAGTTTAAGGATACAAAATTTCTTATCAAATCAAAATCATTATTGATAGTATCCTTTTTTAAGCTATATTATTTCTTGTTACCTTTTATTGCTAACCATTTAGCAATTAAAAATGAAATAATAATTGACCAAGTCAAACTTGTATCTAGCCGTCTTTTCAACCCAAATTCCAAATACAAAATTATACATGGTTGTTTCTCTTTTTTCACCAAATCTTTCATATTATTTATACTTTCAGTGCTAGCAAAAATACAATAATATTTCACCTTTTTGAAATCAATTAATCATTTGATCATATTAAATTTTCTAATTTAATTAATCATCAAATATTAAAATAATTTCTTTAACAGATATTAGAACATTTGTTTGTGTGTGACCCCGTAAGTTCAATACTAAGTCGGTAATATATCAATCAAATTAATATAGTAATCAAGGTAGGCGTCTAGCAACACTCCTTAACGTTCAGATAGCATGAAGTAGCATTTTACTTTAAAGAACCATTAGATGAGTAGTATAATAATTTATTCCATATTTACAGCTCTAGGTTAACTCTAGAATATGTTATTACTGTCAAACCCTTCTGAGTTAACTCATAATGACTTAAGAAAATCATTTTTTCTTTCATTTAATTTTCTTGGTCAGGATATAATTTTATTCATAGAACTCAAACTCATTATCAAGAGTTGATGGATTCCTTCTTGATTAATCATTAATTCTACAAGTATTTAATCATATCTAATATCCATTCAACAAGTGTTCTAAAGCATTAGGTGTCTGGAATCAAAATACAACAAAAAATCTATTAATTACTATGACAATCTCAATTCAAAGAAAGCTATTATACTTCTTCTTGAGAATTTTCTATTGACAGTTTATGGTAAATTTTAATCATTAGAAAATTTTCATTGAGTCAGTTCAATGATCACATCAAATGTGACTCATCTATATATGCAAATTAATAAATGATATCTATTAATATTTATCTAATAAATACTATCACATATATATATTAATCTATCCGGATTATTGATATCTTATTTATAATAATTCTATGGTAAAAAACGATTTAGATTAAAATTAGAACAAACTTGTTTCTCATTATCATAATCTCTATTATAATAAAAAGTCTTTAATTTTAGTCAAGAACATTATCAAATGGATCATTTAATTAAATAGTGAAATATAATAATAAAAATAAAATAATACTTTATTATTAAAATTAGAATTGATTACATGATGACTTGGATCATGTTACATACAAATTTATTCTCAATACAAATTTATTCTCAATATTATTAACCCAACGTCAAGGAGGAGAACTGAGTAATTAATAATATTGTTCTGTGTTTAGCACACATCATGGACAAATGCTATTTTTAGCAGGATAGTTACTTGTACTCCTTTGAAATTGTTTTCTTTTTCGTTTATTGTACATTCTCATTTTAGGTTTAATTGATATTGTGAAGTAATTGACTTGCCTTGAGAATTAAAAGTGTTCTATATATTGTCCTACAATGATCTTGCAGATTTCCAAATACTTGGGTATTTTATACATAAGGAAATGGAAAAGAAAAAGAAAATCTTAATTTTAGACAAAATGGTTCTAATTGAAGGTTGTCTTTGGTTTACTAGAATTAGTAAATCAATCTTACACAATATGCTTAAAAACAGTTAAGCAAATTATTTAAAAGATTAAGTGGCATGGAGAACAGTTATCATAAAATCAAATCATTGTGCAAGCTGCTTAAAAGCAATTAACGAGTGAATGAAAAATTTGAGAATCATGCCTCAACATTGTAAATATGTTTCACGCAAGTAAAACTGAGATCAAAATAAATCGATTATAACTCTATTTGCAGTGAAAATGATCCATTATCATTATGTACAAAACAGGTGAATATTGATCAATCAGTTAATTATGTGCAATTTTAAAGAGAGGGAGATAAAACATTCTCTTCCCTGGTGTTGGGGAAGTAGTTGTAGCTTCAGTTTTTGAATGTCAATGAGTCAAGACTTTTGAGATTATGATATGATTAGTGTAGTGTTGAGCCAGTTTTTGAATCATATTGTTGGGCATTTTGCCAAGAAACCTAACTATTTTGTTTATCTATTACACTTTTTTTATTTGAGCATGTGAGATTCCATTAAGAATTAATGACTAATGGTGCAATATCCTTGTTTTTGCCTTTTCACCTAATACGTGTTCTCATGTAATATTTATTTACATTTTATTTGTTAGAGAAATAAATAAATTCATGATTTATGAAATCAAATTAATTAACTTGTTTGAAAATTTTAAGTTGAATCTATATAATAAGAAGTTTAATATTTGTTATGTGATGTCCCAGGAAAGGTTATCACATATCCCAAATAAGCAGATTTCTGTAGATTACGTGAAAGGATTTCAAGTCAATGAACAAGAGGAAAAACTCTACTAATTGCTAAAGAAGGCCTTTCTAGTGTGATATAAAAACATTGATGAACATGTTCAATGCCCTACAATTCATATTACTTTCATACGGCATATATGTGACCTTTATTATATTGTATCAAACTTAGAGCAAACAAACATGCAACTCATTCTAGATATACAACTTAATATATTACACATTTCAAATTTTAAAAACCTTGCTACAATTATCCACGATAAAGTAGTAGCAATTCATGCTTGCCAATTCCATGTAGTAAAACCATGCATGTCTCCAGTAAGGATTGATGTATAAAGCTGCTGCAGTTACCAACAATGCTGATGTGTATGACACGACAAAGCTCACACAAAAAAAATACATGTCCACCAAAGTATCATAGTGTCCATCAGTGTTAGAGTCATTTGGGATAACAGTAGGTGGAGGGTTGCAACTCTTTGGCAGTGGAAGTCCACAAAGGAATGGGTTACCCTCATAGCTGCTTTCATCAAATGTGGAAAATTGTTCTTTAAATTCAGGTGTTGGACCTGATAAGTTATTGTGTGCCACACTAAATACTTCAAGTGAGGTTAACATGGTCAGTTGAGGAGGAACTTGACCGTTCAACATGTTAAAAGAAAGATCCAAACTCTCTGTTTGTACCAAATGGGAGAACGTAGCTGGAATTTGCCCAGTTAAATCATTGTGGGATAAGTTCAATGTACGAATTTTTGTCAAGTTTCCAAGCTCAGATGGGATATTTCCCTTCAGTTTGTTGTGGGATAAGTCAATTCCTGACATATAAACAAGGATGCTCCCCATGTAAGTATCTGTTCTTTTCTTTGAAGTGAAATTGGTTTTCTCTTGAACATTTGGTAAATGTAGGGTCCCATTTGTACTATAGGACCAATAATGTCTATTACCTAACCAACCAGAAAAATATCCCAACAATAAGTCAAAGTCCTCAACCTCAAAAGGCATTTTACCCAAGCAATTGGGTATTACACCAGAAAAATTGTTATGAGAAAGGTCTAGTATGCTTAAATCTGTCAATCGGCATAACTGCTTTGGTATATCCCCAATAAAGTGATTACCTTTCAAAAGGAGAAAATTCAACCTTGTATAACTAAGGTCCTGTATCATATCTTGAATGTTGTTAGATATTTCATTGTAGCTAAGGTCTAGCATCACTAGAGAAGAGTTTTCATTGAACATTCTTTTCGACAATCCACTTAAATGGTTGTTGTTCAAATGCATAAATTTCACGGGAGAATTTGCAAATGATGGAACATGACCAGTCAAATTATTTTGGGAAAGATCTAAATAAGTTAGATCTTCATGTTCTGCCAATTCTATTGGAATCGATCCTTCAAAATGGTTATTGGACATATAAAGTTCCTTCAGCCTTGATGAGTTTTTTATACGACTTGGAATCTTTCCCACCAAATGATTATTGCTTACATCCAATGAAACGAGTGATGAGTTAAAAATGTTGCTTGGGAGTCTACCAGTAAATCTATTATGGCTCAATATCAAGGTCTCCAAACCATTAGGGATATTCAAAATAGGTCCCTCAAGCATGTTGTTTGAAAGTTTCAAGAATTGGAGTGGGTGACCATCTGCTAATATGTTCTCAGGTATTTTTCCAGACAATTGGTTCTCAGAAAGATCCAATGAATACATTAAACTCAATTGGCTTAACTCACTAGGAATTGATCCTTGGATGTTGTTCCCAGACAAGTTTAGATGTTGCAAATTTGGATAAATTGAATTGAAATTGTTGCTAGGAATTTGACCATTTATGGTATTGTCAGACACGTCAATTGTTTGTATGTTAGGAAGGGGACTCATTGGTAGCTGGAAAGTACCAGTGAAAGAGCAATTCCTAAACAGAGCTTCAACCATTTTTGTGTTGTTTTCCAACAACCAATGAGGAAAGTCTCCTTCCAACTTCCAACCACTCAAATCTATATTGGTTAAATTGTTTTGGTAAAGAAGAAAATTTGGGAGAGGAAGAGATTTAGTCTCAGTTGTCGAAGACACAATAAGCTCTTGTAACTTAAATTTTGGAATCCATGTTTGCAAACTATGTTGCGAGTCCAATACGACTTTGTTTCCTTCACCATAGATGAACTTGATCTTTGAAAGATTGGCAAATGGAGTGAAAGACACAGGAACTTCAAATTGGTTCCCTATGAAACCAAAATATTCAAGTGATGTAAGGCTTGCAAGGTTAGAATCAAAATTTCCAATGAAGTGATTATAAGAAATTTCCAACTTTCGGAGAGATGTCATGTTAACAAAAGATGAGGGAAGTGGTCCCTCAAATTTGTTGTTGGATAGATCTAACTCCTCCAACTTCTTTAGCTTAAACCAATCTGAAAAATGAAATTTTGACAAATAAATAAATAAATCCATCTTATTTGTGAAATAATGAAAAAGGGCGATAATAGTTGACCAAACTAAGAAAAACTTGTATACAATAAATGTGATGAATAACAAAAGAGTAAAAATCAAATATACCTGTAGGAGGAAGGGTGCCATTTATATCACAATATTGAAGAGACAAAACTTTTAAAGATGTCAATTCCCCGATATTTTTTAAAAACTCATTTTCCAGGTTTCTATTGTCATCCAATATCAAATGTTCTAGGTTACTTAAACGATGAAAATCTGCACAAAAGAGAAAATGATACAAAGCTTAATTAGTGTAAGATAAAGGGCATTAATTTATATAGAGAAATTAGAAACTACCTTGAACAACAATTGTTATTTTGTTTCAGTCATTTTAATTGTTTTGGTTTTTATAATTGTTTCAGCTGTTTTTATAAGTAATAATTATCAATATGCATAATAGAGCATGATGATAAATATCTCATCCCACGTTTTCATCTCCATCCTCACTCTTATCTTCGCCCTGCATCTCTATCAAAGGTAAAAAAATTTTATGCACCTGATCTCTCGGGGTTATGTATATATGTCCCGTGTCCATTCTTTTTCACTAAGAGTGACTATTACTTCTAATTTTATCGGAAGTACCCCAAGAAACAAAAATGACTATTATATTAAAATAATAAATTTATAGATGTTTTTTTGTCTAATTTAAAATTTAAAATTAATTTTAAATGCCATTATATTGAATAAACCATAAAACATGCAATGATTTATAAGATAAAGTCAACCCATTACAATAAAAAAAATGTCCACATAAAAAGATTAAATATAATTTTAGAAAACATAGTTAACAACTTAAACTTTAAAAAACAGAAATAGTAGGAGAAATCAAAGACAGAAAATATATTTAATTATAATCACACAATTATTTCTTATTTTATTTAAAAATTTATAAAATGATACGAGAAATTGATGTTTAAAATTTAAACGGATTTAACTTCTGTTAAATTAAAATATTCTTGTGATTTTCAAATGTTAAATAATAATAGCATTTAAATATTTTATAATTATAGTCTAGAAATTATTAATTTTATAATATATATGGTTTAATTAATATAATAATAACATATTTTTATATTAAAAATTTTATTTAAATATAATTTCAACAAAACCATAATATTTTTTATTTTTATGATTATACATGATAGTTGAAATTATTGAATATATTTTTATAAATAAAGGATATAAAATATAATATAAATGAGTAGTTATTAAAAAAAAACTGTGTAAGAATAAAATAATAAAAGGAAAAGAAATGAAAAAAAAATGAGAGAGGGAAAGAGTGAGAAGGAGTTGGGTCAGATAGCAGTTGCGTTTCTTAGAAAATAGAAGAGAGAGAAATATTTAAAAAAAAATAAAAGATAAGTAAAGAGAAAAAAGTTAGAGAAAATTGAGCAGTAATTTTTTTCCCTTAAATTGTGATATGTGTTCTATAAACAAAACCTAATTTTCTTGTTGTATAATACAATAATTGTTTTGATATAGTACATAAATATTTATTATAGTACATAAAAATATACAATGTTATAACAATAATATATAATATTTTTTTCTAATAAAATGATAAAGATTATATATATAGAGAGAGAGAGACAGAGAGAGAGATAAAAAAAGGAAAAAAGATACAAAGAAAAAAGTTAAAAGAAAGAGAGAGAAAAGTTAGAAAGAAGTAGAAGTTTTAGAGGAATTTTTTTTATAAGATGATGATACTTCTAGCCAAACCTTGTTTTATTACAAGTAATAAATGAAAAGCATGGTATCTTGGAGCTATATTTATATTGAGTAATTCATTAACTTTAGTAACTAATAGATAGATATCATCGGTCATTTACTCTTAACTTTGATTTTTTTTAATTTCTAATTTTATAAAAAGTTATTTATTTTAATCTTTTTCATCTTATTTTCATTATCTTTATGCATAAAAAAGGATTAAAGTAAATAATGTTTTGCAAAATCAAAAAATAAAATAAAAATCTTATGAATTTATTAACTAAAAGAAATAAATGTCTAATCTTAATATAATTTTGGAATGATAATAACAAACCTTGATGCCACGGGATACGCTCATTCAACTGGTTAGAAGATAAGTCGAGAATTTCCAATGAAGTAAATCTTGATATATCTAAATATACATAACTATAGCAGTTAAATATATTTTTCAACCGAAACAAATAATGAAAATTTCTAATATGAAATGTATTTGACGTACTAAAAATTGATTTTGAAGTCAATTGACAATTTGATAAATATAAAGATTTGAGGGATGAAAGTCCACTGGGAACAGAAGTAATATCATTAGCGGACAAATCAAGGATCTCAAGATTCTTTAATGATAAACATAAACCTGCAAGGAATTGAATATATAGTGTTACATTTCAGGTATACGTACTTTGAAGCAATGACTAATTCCTCGATTAAAACAGCACGCCTTAGCTTTATTAATTAATAATGAAATGGACAAATGATCCTACCTTGAATATGAAGATCTGAGACCAAATCCATATCAGACAGATATAGTTCCTTTAAAGATGTGAATCCCCCAAGGGATGGCAGGATGTCATTTGTCAAAGAGTTGACACTTATGTCAAGGAGCTCCAGATAACGCAACTTTGATGACAGAGTTTCAAAAGCTTACATAGTACATGTGTTGTACGTGGAGAAGCCAACAAATTGAGGGAAAATAGTACCAAGTATTAGAAGAGGCTTACATCATCACAATAATCAGAAATACAATTTTGTATTATCATTTCTTTAAAATGAAAAAGACAAATATAGGTAGCCTCACCGTGAAATGAAGATGTATTGAAGATATTAATTCCTAAATACAGAGACTTAAGAGATGAAAGGCCATCCAAACAAGATAGAATGGCAGCATTATCCAAATCGTTGCGGCTCAAGTCAAGGACTTCCAGATTTTGGAGCCGCGCTGCATGCAAAGTATGTAAAACAAAGTTGAAATAATGAGTATGCCATATAATTAACAAGGTTCATTTTCACTAAGTAGATCCACAATGATATTTATATATTTCAAGACAGAGAATTTGTACTAGAGATGAATTAACCTTCAGTTCCTGCACAACCGGATATTCCATTTTCTGACAAGTTGAGGTTCTTCAAATCTTTGAAGACAACAAAATCCGAGTAATTTAGAGTACTATATTTGTTTCGCCTAACAGACCACAAACCGAGTTGGGCCACTCTCCCAGTGGAGGAGTTGCACATGACTCCTTTCCATTGACAACAATCTGGGCCGTCCCAAGAGTAAGGGAGGTCAAAGCGGGAATGAAGGCCCAAAAGAGCATCTCTCTCTTCCTTCCAACAGCCTTCACAGCGAATGGCTTCCGATAAAAGGAAAAACAAGAAACAGACGCCAACAGTACTCTTCATTATCCTCATCACAATCATATTCTGTAACACAATTCATTTGGTCTCCTTTAAATAAGAAAACTAACAGCGTAATCACCAAGTCCTTCGTTCCCATTACGTGCTTGACGCGCTTAATTCATTTTTCTCTCTTGTTATTGCTTTTCTCAATACCATACAAATTAAAATGCAGCACCTTAATTTCCTCATCAAGGAAATTGCGTGCAGCGTTTGCATTACGATCATGACTTGCTTCATAATTTCTTTTCGATCTAAGCCCCAAATTGTACGCTTCATATATCAGCTATCCAATATATTGTATAAAAATAAAATAAATAAGATAGATAGAAGTAAAATAGAAATACAATAAATAAGATGTATTGTTTGGATGGATAAAAATGAGAGAAATGGAATATATATTCCAATATATTGCACTTGTTTGAACAAGTGGAAGAATGAGTGGAAAAAATAAACAAATTAAATATAAAAAAAAAACTTTTTCTGCTAATTAAAAAATTAAATTTAACTTATAAATTTTAAACTTTCTGTTGTTCTTCAACAAATTATTTAATATTTATATTTTTACAGAATTATTTAATTTTTAAAATAGAAAAATCACAACCTACATGTCTTTCTTAGTAACAAATTATGGGAATTTTTTTGTTTTTGTGTGTAGACCGACCAAAAATAATATTTTTATCTTATTTTTTTTTCTTCTCTATTTACACTCAAATAAATACTTTAATATTTAAAATTTTATAATCATGATCAAAAAAGGATAACTATAATATATTAAAAATATTATTATATAAATATTAATATATAAATTATTTTCTATATTTAATAATAAAATATTTTAGTATAATATAAAATTGATTTTTTTACTATAAATTTATATAATTTTAATTTTTTTATCATAGTGGCAGATTTCTAATCACCGTTATATTTTTTTAATTATTTTATCAGTGTATAACTTTTTAAAAATTATTAAATTGAATTTTAAATAGTAACAATTTTGAAGCTCCACTTAGGCATTAACATTGTTGGACGAAATGGGCATCATTTTACAGTAATTTTGAAGAAATACGAGATTATATCGAAACATTTAATAAAAGTGTGAACTAATTGAATAAAATAAATAACCAAAACGAAGAAAAAATTAACTTAAATTAATTGATTTTTTTAAGTCCGACGAGATAGAAATAAAAGAAATTAACACGAGTTGACCAACATCAACCCAACCCATTGACCGACTTCAGTCAATCCAAATCCAAAGACCGTCGTTATTTTTGAGCATGAAGAAAAATTAAAGCTGAAATCCATTTAGACTTGTCTTTTATTTCAAAGAAATTGCATTCTTACAATTCTTTTTATAATTATTTTTACCACCAATAATAAAAGTAAAAGAAAAAAAATTACGTTGAATTATTAATGTGATATAACAATAAGCTAAATTACAATTTTATTCTCTTTATAATTTTTAAACAGTCATTTTAGTTTTCATTATTTAATTCTTATTTAATTCTCAATTTGCATACTTTGTTTTTTATATTTTAATTGTTAATTAATTAAATTATCTCCTTATAATACTTTAAATAAATATGTTAAGTGTAGATTTTAATTAAACTAGAATAATAGAAATAAAACATATGCAAAATTAAAAATTAAATAAAATTATAAGTTTTCTTAATGTAAAGAATAAAGTCACAGAAAAAAAGGAGAAAAGTTTCATAATGCAAAGGTTCTGCATCACTGAACTTAGATGGAGACGTGGTTGACGCTCTTAGTTAATTTTTTTATTTTTATGATTATACATGATAGTTTAAATTATTGAATATATTGTTTTTATAAATAAATGATATAAAATATAATATAATATAAATAAATGAGTAGTTATTAAAAATACCGTGTAAGAATAAAATAATAAAAGGAAAAGAAATGAAAAAAAAAATGAGAGAGAGGGAAAAAGTGAGAAGAGTTGAGCCAGCAGATAGCAGTTGTGTTTTTTAGAAAATAGAAGAGAGAGAAATATTTTAAAAAAAAGATAAGTAAATGAGAAAAAAGTTAGAGAAAATTGAGCAGTATTTTTTTTTCCTTAAATTGTGATATGTGTTCTATAAACAAAATTTAATTTTCTTGTTGTATAATACAATAATTGTTTTGATATAGTGCATAAATATTTATTATAGTACATAAAAATATACAATATTATAAAAATAATATATAATAATTTTTTTTGCTAATAAAATGATAAAGATTTTTTTATATAAATATAGATATAAAAAAGGGAAAAAGATACAAAGAAAAAAGCTAAAAGAAAGAGAGAGAAAAGTTACAAAGAAGTAGAAGTTTTAGAGGAATTTTTGTTATAAGACGATGATACTTCTTCTAGCCAGACCTTGTTTTATTATAAGTAATAAATGAAAAACATGGTATCTTGGAGCTATATATTTATATTGAGTAATTTATTAACTTTAGTAACTAATATATGGATATCATCGGTCATTGAGTCTTAACTTTGATTTTTTTTAATTCCAAATTTTATAAAAAAAAAAAGTTATCTCTATCTCTATCTTATATACAAGCAAGGCTTTGACGCCTGTTGTATCTCCTGTTGACACTGTCCAATAAAAAAATAATAAATCCTCTAATCTTCCTTTCTCACTTCAATTCACGTGTCCTGTCCATTTTTGCTTTTTTCCTTTTCCCCTTCCCATTATTTTGCCCATCCCTCCACGTGTCTTGTTCGGATTTTTCCATTTCTTCTTTTCCCATTCTCACTCTGTTCACTCTTTCTCTCCTTTGGGCTTGCTTTTTGAACTTTCAGTTTGTCTTGCATTTGCTTTTTTTTTTTTGCGATTGCGTGTTCATTCTCTGTTTTCCTTTTTCGGTTTGGGTTTTTGTTGATGGGTTTTTGTTTTGCTTCTTGCTCGCTCAACTTTTTGTTTTGTATTTTGCTTCCTTTTCATTCTCAGCAATTTGCATGTCATCGTTTTATTTTTGATTTGGTTTTTATGTATATTGCTTTGGATTGAAAAACTAAAAAAAAGGCGTGACCTTTGTCTGATTCTGATTTAGTTTGCTACTGTTTATCTTGCCTCCTCTGTGGTTTTGCCTTTCTGTTCGTTTTGATGTCTAAAAAATTTTGGCTTTGTATTTGGTTCCTTTTTATTCCCTCTATTCTTCTGCATTTTTCTTTTCCAGTTACACTTGACCTTTTTTTCTTGGGTTTTGCTGATGTCTGTTGCTATTTTGTTCTTCTATATCCAAGTCTGGAACTACGATTTTGTTCTTTTTTTTTCAGGTTTGTATTTGGTTCCTTTTGGCCTTTATGTTCGTTTTCATGCGTTAAAAGCTTTCACCTTTGTATTTGGTTTTTATGTATATTGCTTTGGACTGAAAAACTGAAAAAAGGCGGGACCTTTGTTTGATTCTGATTTAGTTTGCTACTGTTTATCTTGTCACCTCTGTGGTTTTGCCTTTCTATTCGTTTTGATGTCTAAAAAATTTTGGCTTTGTATTTGGTTCCTTTTTATTCCGTCTATTCTTCTGCATTTTTCTTTTCCAGTTACACTTAACCTTTTTTTCTTGGGTTTTGCTTACGTTTGTTGCTATTTTGTTCTTCTATATCCAGGTCTGAAACTACGATTTTGTTCTTCTTTTTCCAGGTTTGTATTTTGTTCCTTTTGGCCTTTATGTTCGTTTTCATGCGTTAAAAGCTTTCACCTTTGTATTTGGTTTGGTTTTATATTGCTTTGGACTGGAAAAAAACGTGACGTTTGTTTGATTCTCATTTTGTTGTCTACTGTTTGTTTTGCCTCCTCTATGGTTTTGCGTTTCTGTTCGTTTTGATGTCTAAAAAGCTTTTACCTTTGTATTTGGTTCCTTTTTTATTCCCTCTATTTTTTTGCATCCTTCTTTTTCGGTTACTCTTTACCTTTTTTTCTTGGGTTTTGCTAACGTCTGTTGCTATTTTGTTCTCCTATCCAGCGTGACCTTTGTCTGATTCTCATTTTGTTGTCTACTGTTTATTTTGCCTCCTCTGTGATTTTGTGTTTCTGTTCGTTTTGATGTCTAAAAAGCTTTTACCTTTGTATTTGGTTCCTTTTTTATTCCCTCTATTTTTCTGCATCCTTCTTTTCTGGTTACTCTTTACCTTTTTTTCTTGGGTTTTGCTAACGTCTGTTGCTATTTTGTTCTCCTATCTAGGTTTCTATTTTTTTGCATCTTTCTTTTCTGGTTACTCTTTACCTTTTTTCTTGGGTTTTGCTAACGTCTGTTGCTATTTTGTTCTCCTATCCAGGTTTGGAACTACGATTTTGCTCTTCTTTTTCGATTGCTTTCATTGACCAAGTTTGTATTTGGTTCCTTTTGATTCTCTGCCCATTTGTTGGTTTTTAAAAACGCCTCTAATCACCAAATGCTGCAGATACACTATTTTTGGGTTTGCGTATGTCTATGTCTTCCATTGTCAGTGGTATTTTGTCTCCTACTATTTCCGTGGTCTTTGGTGTGTATTATATCCTATTTTTTCCTATGGCTCTGTCTATGTCTTCCATTGTCAGTGGTATTTGGTCTCCTACTATTTCCATTGTATTTGATCTGTGTTTGTTTGTTTTCATTCTAAACAAAAAGGTTTTGGATGTTGGTATCCTTCCCATTATTTGTTCCTGTTTGCCACTTTTTTCAAGGTACCTATTTGTTTTTGTTTTATTTTAATTTTAATTTAACCAGAGGGTTTTTAATGACCAGGCTTTCACTTCAACTTTGGTTTTACTGTGTTACCCGAGTTTGTACATTCTTTGTTGGTTCATCTATCGAATGAATGTGCTTTCTATTTTCTCTATATTTGTCTATTTTTTCGTGATTTCCTGTGGTCTTCATTATCTGTGTTGTAGCCATGTCTCGGAAAAAAAATCTCATATCTGAGTTACACACCAGAAAAGGAACATGGAAAATAGTTATTCGTATCACTGATCTTTGGCAAGTTCAGAAGCAAAATAGTAAACAAGCAATTGAGATGGTGTTGATGGACCAAACGGTTATTGTTGTGTTCTTTCTGTTTGTTGTTATTAGTCATTTGTATTGTATGTGATGTCACTTCATTTTGTGGTTTAAGTGTTTCAGGGTACAAAAATTGGGGCTACTCTCTGGCAAGAATTGTTCATTGAGTTGCGGGACAAGTTACATTATGGTTCTTCGTATTTGATTAAGAACCTGAGGATTGTTGACAACCAGTCTGAATACAGAGTCAGCCCAATTCCACTTTTGGTTTATTTCCTGAAAACTACATCTGTCAAGGAAATCCAGTGTCCAGAAATTCCTTCTAATATTTACTTGATTACTCCTTTTGCTGATATAATCTCTGGGGTGGCACCCCACCATACTTTAATGGGTCAGTTTGTTTAGTTTTTCATATAACCAATAATTTGATATACATCTTTGTTTGGGACTAACGTTTGTGTTGGGTGGCCATGTTTGGCAAGACATCGTTGGCGTGGTTGTTGATCTCATTAATGTTAAGACAGTTAATCCCCCTCATAGGATGACAGTCAGGCTCAGGGATAACAGGTATTCAAATGTCCTAATTTAACATATATATCCTCTCAGACTAACCAAATCAGACCATTCCAGCTTCTCCTTATTATTTTATATGATCAATGGGTTAGCAACAACTAATATGCTAATTGTGATTGTCTGGTGATAGTAACTGCAAGATTCTAATGACTGTTTGGGAGGACTATGCTATTCAGCTCCATGATGCTATTGACAAAAACCTTCTGCTTCAGGAACCATTGGTTGTTATGTTGACCCTGGGTAAAATCAAGGATGCTACAGGTCAGTGTGGTGTTGGTTGGTCTTTGTTTTACAGATTTATTCACTTTGGTTAATAAATATATATGTTGTTGATCATGTTGACGGATATCAATATATCATTCCAGACAAGTATCCTCTAAGCGTCCAAAATGTCAAATTTGGATCTAGATTGTTTGTGAACACTGACATTGCAGAGATACAACAATTTCGTCAAAGGTTTGTCATTAATTTTACATTTTTAAAATGTTGTCATGCTGCAGCTCTCATTTTTCTAGTTTCTTTGCATTTTTTATATGTTGTAATGCTACAACTCTAACTTTTTTACTTGCGGTCCATTCATTTTGTGTGTCCCATTTTACTATGGTGGAATAACCCATGATAAAGGTGGTTCTCAGTCCTAATCTAGCCAGAGTAATCTGGTGGAGAAGTTTTTGCATAGTGCTCAGGTGGTCAGTATAGGTGAAATTAACAACCTCAGACAGGTTACTGATTGAACAATGCTTTCCTTTATGTGTGCTTTACCCCATCTTTGTTTCGTCATCTATTGTTTATCGTGTTTCAGGATTGTTACTGCTTGACTGTTGGGACAGTTGATGAAATCATCATTGATGCTCCATGGAGTTATGACAGTTGTCCTAACTGTACCACCACATTTGATCCATCGAAAGGTGGCTCAGCTTGCCGTTCTTGCCAAAATAGTGTGACCGATACAGTTCCACAGTTAGCCACGATTGTTTTTTGCACTAATTATTTGCTTACACGTTTAATTGAATTACCAAATTTTGCTGATACTGCTATGGATGCCAAGGTATAAGTTAAATGTTAGGATGAAGCATAATGGGGACAAAGGAAACTTCCTTTTCTGGGATGCAACATGTATCAAGCTGTTTGGTAAGACTACTGCAGAATGTCAAGATGAATTGATAGCGGTATGTTCTGCATGATACAATCATAGATTAAATAATAATACTGTGGTTTGTGATTGACACAAATTAACTCCCCTGTGTAGGCTGGGGACGATATTAAGGTGTTTCCACCCTGTGTTGATGAAATTCTGTCTAAAACTTGGGCTGTCAGATTTAAGTTTCGTTCACAATTGCACCAATCATCTGTGTTAGATGTCAATAAAGAACCCCATCATATTCAAACATTGACAGCCACCCTTGGGTTGAAGGTAATAACTAATTAAGTTTATCAGAATATAAGGTCAACAAAAAAAATGGTGTTTCTCCTGTGTTGATATTTTTCATACATGAAGAATCAAGTAAGGGAAAGGCAATAGCTGTTGGATCAAGTGGCCTCAGAATAATTAAGAAGGGAGGGTTGAATTAATTATTCCTAAACCTTTACTAATTAAAAATTACTCTTCTAAGGTTTTTACTATGTTGTTAAGAGAATAAGGAGTAGAAGAGAAACTTAACAGAAAGTAAAAGCGGAAATTAAAATGCACAGCGGAAAGTAAAAGAGTAGGGAAGAAGGAGACAAACACACAAGAGATTTTATACTGGTTTGGCAACAACCCGTGCCTACATCCAGTCCCCAAGCGATCTGCGGTCCTTGAGATTTCTTTCAACCTTGTAAAAATCCTTTTACAAGCAAAGATCCACAAGGGATGTACCCTCCCTTGTTCTCTTTGAACCTAGTGGATGTACCCTCCACTAGAACTGATCCACAAGAGATGTACCCTTTCTTGTTCTCAGTCAAACCCAAGTAGATGTACCATCTACTTCTACCACAAAGGATGTACTCTCCAATGTGTTAAGACAAAGATCTTAGGCGGTTAAACCTTTGATACTTTGTGAATGGGGATACAAAAGAATTCTCAGGCGGTTAGTCCTTTGAACACTTTTGTATAAGGGAATGGGAAGAATCAAAAGAATTCTCAGACTGTGTCGTTTTGAATTCTTTGACAAGGGAGAAGGGAGACACAAAAGAATTCAGGCGATTAGCCTTCGTTCTTTTGGAAAAGGGAGAAGAGAGACACAAAAAGAATTCAGACGGTTAATCCTTGGTGAATTCTTTTTGGCAAAGGGAGAAGAGAATGAAAAGATGAATAGCACAAGTTTTCAAGGTTTAGAAAACCAGAAAACTTTGGAAAGCCTTTGGCACAAAGAAGAAGAAGAAGTTCAAAGACATTCAAGGCTTGTAAAAGATTGATTGAATAAGTGTCTTGAAAAGCAAATCAAAGCCTTGCTTTTATAGATTCTTCATGTCTGGCCAAGATGACCATTTAGAAGAGTTATAACTTTTAGAAAAACTTAAAACCAATTTGAAAAAGTCAAAAACCATTTGAAGAGTTACATCTTTTGATTTATTCAGAAACAATCACTGGTAATCGATTACCAAATTAGTGTAATCGATTACACAAGGCTTTTATGTGAAAGGATGTGACTCTTCACATTTGAATTTGAATTTCAACGTTCAAAGGCACTGGTAATCAATTACCAAAACATTGTAATCGATTACAGCTTTTTGAAGTTAATTGGAACGTTGTAAATTCAATTTGAAAACTTTTTCAAAAACATTTTGCTACTGGTAATCGATTACAGCAATCTGGTAATCGATTACTAGAGAGTAAAAACTCTTTGGTAAACATGTTTTGTGAAAAATCATGTGCTACTCAATTTTTGAGAAAACCTTTTCATACTTATCTTGATTAAGCCTTCTTTTGATTCTTGAATCTTGAGTCTTGAATCTTGATCTCTTGAATCTTGATCTCTTGAATCTTGATTCTTGAAATCTTGATCTCTTGATTCTTGATTCTTGATTCTTGAAATCAACTTTCCTCTTGAATCTTGAAGTGTTCTTGATTCTATCTTGAATATCTTGAACTCATTCTTTGATTGACCTTTGAGCTTTTTGTCATCACCTTTGTCATCATCTTTTGTTATCATCATTATTATCATCAAAACTTCTTTGAATCATTCTTGATTCACCATGAAGCTTTGCTTCTACAATAGCTATTGAGCCTGAAAGTTCACTGCCAATTTTCCATCCTACGGTGGGTATTTTGTTTCAATATTTTTCTGGGTGTAGGATTGACAGATGTTTTAAACTATTATTATATGATGACAAATTTTTCCTTATCATATTGTTGTTAATATATATATTGCTAAATGGGTCCACAGCCATCGTTGTCACAGTCCGCTGATTACGATCCGGGAAACTCAACTTGTTTAACTCCAACCAAAAGGATTAATTGTCAGCAAACCAGTTCTGATTCGGATTCTGATGAGTATACACAGTATCAGCTATCAACTAACAAACATATCAAAGCTGAGTAATTAGTGGTTACACAATCCTGTGGTATCAGCCTGTATGTTTTGTTTTACATCAATTTGATTGTTTTGAATGTGCTAACTTAGTACATATGACAATATATTTTGTGAAGTTCACCATCATTTAATACCAATGATGTATAAACAATCAAATGTCAAATATATATGTGAATATGTATTTATCCTTTGACTTTTGTTTGTTTTTCATCCATCTCATACTCTTTACTATCGCCATTGCCATCATAATTATTAAATCAATTAAATTGGAGCATAACAATTGACTGTACATTTTACCATATAATAACATATAAATCGATTCGATTTGCTTTGTTTGGATGTTACTAGGTCTACATTGACTGTGTCACGAACAAAATACTTCCTTCGTTGCTTTATCCTCCTGTCATACTGGTGACAGTTATAAACTCATCCTTACTACTAACATTGGTTATTTCCACAAGATTATCAGAATATTAAATTAATATTATTACAATGTGTTATCGTCTTATTATAGATCCAAATATTGGGATATATCCAAATATTAGCTTATGTGATTTAATGTTTTTATTTATTTATTCTTATATTCATATTTATATTTTTATATTATACATATATATATATATATATATATATATATATTAAATATTCATATTTATATTATATATTATTATATTATACTATATTATATTTACTTTTGTTGTGCTTTAATGTCATAGATGCTTATTACTTTACGAGGGATGCAGCTTCCAGTATGACTTTGAAATAAATCGAAACTTACGGAAAGTATCAAGATCCATTCTTTGTAGTGTGTGATTATATTTCTTAGGAAATTTATATAGCAATTTTTGGGGTTCTGCCTTTGTCAGTGACCACAATAGCTATAGCTTGCAATCATTTCTCTGTTGCAGGTAAGATGACCATCATATCTTCACATGGAAATATTGATATACGAAAACACATCCATCCTATTATATTTAACTGCGTTTGTTTAAATATTATTGTTGCCAACAGATGGCGTGCATATCATTGATCACAGATCTCAATATCTTATTGTTGACCTGAGACACAATAACCTAATGCCTCAACATGAGGTTGTATTTTATTACCACCCAAACCGAGGTCTATGGCTGATCATCTTGAGGGAAGACATCGGATGTGATGAAAAGGAGTCTACCTAAATAAGAGGGATAACAGTTATAACAATGTTTCGTTGCTTTGGTTGTCCATTAGAAAATTTATATTTTTTTTTTGCTTTCATATGTGTTGAGATATTAAACAATATCATATTTGTTGTTCCACTTGAATCAATATTATATATGCTATAATAAACATGTTTCTTAATCGACTGTTCAATTTCTTGGTTTTTGTGATCTTAAATTTTAATTCAATTATTACTATTATATACCTGCGTAAAACATTGTCTACCGAGACACAGAATCAATTCTATTTACCTAGCCTATAACACAACACAATAAAAGTTCATGAATTCATCACATCAGTTATATTAATAATTAATATCCCATGCTTAAGCTATCCCAGGCATCCACAAATTATTAATCATATGCAAAACAGTTACGACAATGCCGTTAATATATGTCCATTGGTTTGTGAATTTTTCAATACTTAAAATTATTGTTATATTGTCACTAATCTCATTAGCTGCAAACACATTTAATGTGTACAACTAAAAAACGTATGGTATGATTGTTCTGCCTTTTATAGGCGGCTGTTTTTTGGGATGCCACGCTCCATGCATTTAATGAAGCAAATTTAGATACAGCTTTACCAGCAACACTGACTAACCTTGATTAGTTAGGTGGTTTCACCTAGTGTATAATCAATCACCACCCAAACTTACTTCCCTCATTCGGCGGCCTTTGTCAATCCTCCATTGATGTCAATCAATCAATATCAATATTAATGCTATGGAAACTATTCTTCAAAAACTTTTGTTACTTTCAATTCATCTGGCAATGCACCATTTAATTTCAAAGATTTTGTTTCCTCCCTCATCAAACACTGAATGTATTCAACTTCAAAAACAAGGACGATGATCATAAATGTTCACACATCAAAGAATTTGCAAACCATCGAGTATGAAATTTAATGCGAGTTTTACTACAAATTTTTGTATTCTTTTATGCTATTGTGTTTTTTCAATTGCAAATACATATCCCTTTACTCGCTCATCCAAATGGCTGTAATATTGGTATCATTTTAAAATCCAGCTACTACAACTACTTATTTAAGTCAGTTTCAACGTCTGATTTTCATGTTGTTTGACAATTATAAACCAGTTGTTGCAGAAATCAAACTTCTGATGGACAACTATACTAAATGAAGGAAGCGTAGAAAAATTACTTTACAACGAAAAACACAATGTCCAGTCACTAATGGTAACAATTAATACAAATTATTAATTCATTTATACATTATTCAAATTAACATTATACTTACAAAGACTATTATTATAGACAACTTGTAGTATACCTCACAATGTAGCCCAACCATTAACCATAATAATAACCCCACTACAAGCTCCCAATGTACACCACCAACACACAGAACTTTATCTATGAATCAATGTGGACATTGCTCGACAAACCATACAGTCAATCTTTCTTCCATCCAGAGGAATTTGATGTCATGTTATGACAATAAAAAAAATAGAACAACCCCTTCTACATTCACATGTTAAGTCAGTGATTATTATTCCAATATCACACAGTGTGACATTCATATAGGTAATTTTTATTGTTATGTTATTGTTACATATCTACATAGACACATTTTATTTATTATTGCATCATTTTCAAATCTTATTCTACAGTCAACTTATACATATGATGTCGTATTGTGTGTTTATTATGCAGATAAAAATCACACACCATCTAACACTACACAGGATCATCAATTTGTCAGTCATGACCTCTCAGATTCCATTGATGATGATCTGAATATGACACAGGAAAACATCGATATAGGTAATCATCCATTATTTATATTGTGCTTCTTCCATCATCAAATAAATCAATCAAATACTTTCGGCTGATGTGTTTTATACTAAATAAATATATATAGAATACTCATTGAATGACCCAACGATAGATGATCTTGATGATTATGATGAGCAAACCATTCTAACCGCCTCATCTGCATATCAAAATACAGGTTTTACTTTCCAACTTAAAAATGCATTCAAATGTGTTTGATATATATAATTACTGATAAGTTATTTTTAGGTGGTGCTTACATTGATATTGGAGATCCTGTAGGGAAATGCCCACATTGTAAAGCTATGATGTGGTATGATGAGAGGATAAATAAAGACAAACAAACCAAGAAACCAAGGTTTTCATTATGTTGTTCTGATGGAAAAATACAATTGTCTCTGTTGCAACAACCACCCCATCCATTGAATTACTTACTTTTCAATAACCAGGATCCTACAACTAAGAATTTTCAGCAGCACATACGAATGTATAATCTAATGTTTGCGTTCACATCACCCGGTATCAAAATTGACACATCCTATAACACTGGAAAGGGACCTCCAACTTTCCGTATACATGGTCAAACACATCATCTTATTGGAAGCCTCCTTCCTATGCCTAATAACCCACCCAAGTTTGCACAACTATATATTTATGATACAGACAATGAGATCAACAATACACTTTCACAGAACCCGTCAGTATTTATACTTATGTTACACCTATAAAAAATTACATTTTCAAATGTCTGCCTATTCTGCTCTGACTAAATGCTTGATGAACAAATTATCATTGCAATCAAAAACATGCTTGATCATCACGATCATTATGCCCAGAAGTTTAGGATGGCAAGGGAAAAATTGCAATCTGTTGCACTTCCATACCTAAAGCTAAAATTGATTAGTCAAAGACAAACAGACAGAAGGTTATATAACTTACCAACTACCACTGAAGTTGCTGCTTTGATTGTTGGTGATGAACACTCAGTTGATAAAAGAGATATCATAATAGAAAAACAATATGGACTTCTGAAGAGAATACATGAACTTCATCCTGCATATTTTCCTTTGAAATATCCACTTTTATACCCAAAAGGAGAAGATGGTTACAGAGTAGATATACCTCATAAAGATCATGCCAATATACATACTGCAAAGAGAAAAAAAGTTACGTTATGAGAATATTTTTGTTTCAGGCTACAGTCAAGAACCAACGAAGCTCAGACTATACTTCATTCCAGAAGATTATTTCAGCAATGAATTGTTGATGGATATTGTATGATTGAGTCTAAAAAATTGAACTATGTGAGGCAACATCAACAACAACTCAGGGTTGACAAATACATCAATTTAAGTGCCTCTAATGATCATCCTCAATCACTTGGTAGGGATAAAGGAAAGAGAATCATACTGCCAAGTAGTTTTGTTGGTAGTCAAAGATATATGGAGCAACTCTATTTTGATGGGATGACAATTTGTGGACATCTTGGATTTCCAGACTTATTCTTAACAATAACATGTAATCCAACATGGCCAGAAATACAACGCAAGGTCACACAATCCAATCTCACCCCTCATAATTGCCCTGATATTATCATATGAGTTTTCAAAATAAAACTCAATCAATTGATGAACGACCTAAAACATGGCAATATCTTTGGTAACATGATTGGATGTAAGTAACAAAAAGATCTATGACTTTTCTCCTACTTTGTAAATTGATGTTTATAGTATCATTGATCCAACTTTATTGCAGTTATTTATACAATTGAGTGGCAAAAAAGAGGATTGTCACATGCCCACATTTTAATCTTTCTGCACCCTTCAAACAAATTACCAAATCCAGAGGATATTGATCACATCATTTCAGCAAAAATACCTAACAAACACACCCATGCAGAATTATTTGAAATAGTCTCCAGCCATATGATGCATGGACCATATGGGTTTGCAAATAAAAGATCACCGTGTATGGTCAATGGGAAGTGTATTAGATGTTTTCCAAAAAAATTCCATGGAGCAACAATTGTTGACCAAGATGGATTCCCAATTTATAGGAGAAGAAATGATGGATGTACAGTGATGAAAAATTGTATTGAACTAAATAACAGATTTGTTGTACCATACAATCCACAACTGTTATTGAAATATAAAACACACTTAAATGTGGAATGGTGCAATCAAAGTACATCAATCAAATATCTGTTCAAATACATCAACAAAGGTTCTGACTGTATCACAACCACTCTTCTTAATGATCACACCTCGAATGGTGGCCACTCTCAGGTTCAAGATGAAATTAAACAATATCTTGATTGCAGGTATGCTTCTATTCTCACCTCACTAAAATAACAACATCATTTCACAAAACTTTATTTATTATAATATTATATATTTATCTCAAACTTACCTACATCCGACTGTATCTTTAAGAATATATCTATCCTTCTTGAATCATTAGGTATGTATCTCCCCCAAAAGCATGTTGGAAAATTTTCGCATTCCCGATGCACGGACGTTCCCCAATAGTGGAGCGGCTATATTTCCACCTTCAAAATCAACAACATGTTTACTGGACAGATGATCAATAAATTGGTGAAGTCCTATCAAAAAATACAATCAAAGAATCCATGTTCACAGCCTGGATGCATTCTAACAAAATATGTTCTTATGGACGGGATCATACTTATCATCAATATGTGTCAAGATTTGTTTATGTTTCCCGCAAAAGATTTTGGTAACCTAGAAAACAAGGGAATACAATAGGCAGACTCATATGGGTCCCACCTTCAGCTGGTGAATTGTTTTACCTCAGAATGATGCTATTCACTGCCAAAGGTGCACAATCTTATAGTGACATTAAAACAGTCAATGGTGTGGTATATGATACATTTAGGAAAGCATGTTTTGCAAAAGGCTTTCTAGGTAGTGATCAAGAATTTATTAGTGCTTAACAAGAAGCTAATAATTGGGGCACTGCACGCTACCTAAGGAAATTATTTGTCAAGCTTTTATTTATGAACACCATGGACAGACCAGAATATGTTTGGCAACAAACATGGCAATGGATGACAGATGATATCATATTCAATCATAGAAAACAAGGTAATTCTATATATTCTAAATAATTTTTGTTTACTCATAATCATTATGTTTATTACTTTACTAATCACAGGTATCCAACTTACTGAAAAGGAAACAATTCATTTATGCTTGATTGAGATTGAGAATATGCTACAAGCCAACAGAAGAAGCCTGCGAGATTTTTCATCCATGCCATACCCAATAGGATATGCACCCAACCAACACCATAATAAACTTATCCACAATGAAATGGCATATGAAAAATAAATGCTGGCAGCAGAATTCAACAGAACATACCATTTGCTCACAGGTATTCACAAATTATTACAGATTTTATTAAGCTACTCCGCAATCACAATAGTGAATGTTACTATTTCTTAATATGTCAATATATAAATACAAATGTGCAAAAATCTATTATCGATACCATTATTCGTGTAGTTAACACTCAATCAGCTGGAGTTTACTTCCTCTATGGATATGGTGGAACTGACAAAACATTTGTTTGGACAACCTTATCATCTGCTATACGCTCCAATGGTGGAATTGTTTGTACAGTTCCATCAAGTGGAATTGCTTCATTACTATTACCTGGTGGTCGGACAACATATTCCAAATTTGCTATACCAGTGTCTGCAACACAGAATTCAACATGCAATATTCATCAAGGCAGCGAGTTAGCTGAATTATTGAAGGTTACAAAACTAATAGTCTGGGATGAAGCTCCAATGTGTCACAGATTTGCTTTTGAGGCACTAGATAAAAGCCTTAAAGACATCATGCACAACAATATGCCTTTTGGAGGCAAAATTGTAGTTTTCGGTGGTGATTTCCGACAGATATTACCTATTGTTCCAAAAGGCAATCGCTCAGACATTGTTCATGCAACTATAAATGCATCATACATTTGGAACCATTGTCAAATTCTTAGATTAACAAAAAAACATGAGGTTGCTATCAAGTGCTCACGAGCAGCCCAACAATCAAGAGCTCAAACAATTTTCAGATTGGCTACTTGACATAGGAGATGACAAAATTGGACAAGGTAATGACAAATTTTTTGAAATCACCATCCCAGATGAGTTTCTTATAAAGGACTATACCGATCCTATCCATGCTATTGTTGAAGCCACATATCCCAACTTGATACGCAACTATAGCAACACTGATTACTTGCAAAAAAGAATTGTTCTTGCCTCTAAAAAAGAAATTGTTGACAAAATAAATGATTATGTCTTATCACTTATATCCAATAACGAAAGGGAGTATTGCAGCACGGATAGTATCGATAAATTAGACGAACTACTCAATCCTGCTTTTCGGATTATTGCCACCTGAATTTCTGAATTCATTGCAAACATCAGGCATACCTAATCATAAATTAAAACTTAAGGTCGAAACTCCAATCATGCTGATACGAAATCTCGACCAGACTGATGGACTGTGCAATGGAACTAGGCTCATTATCATCAAACTTGGCTCTAATGTGGTTGAGTCAGAAGTCATTACTGGGCCTAATACAGGAAATAGAACATACATACCAAGAATAAATATGTCTCCTTCTAAATCTCCATGGCCATTCAAACTTATTAGGAGGAAATTTCCATTTATATTTTCTTATGCTATGACTATAAAGAGGTCTCAGGGACAATCATTGCAACGCGTAGGACTATATTTGCCACACCCAATTTTTAGCCATGGCCAACTATATGTTGCACTTTCAAGAGTTAAAAGCAAATATGGACTTCATATTCTCATACATGACAATGATGGTAATCCAAAAAATATTACCACTAATGTTGTTTACAACGAAGTATTTGCCAATTTATAAACAAGTATCCTTTCATCTTACAATTCAATTACGTTGCATTTTAAAAACCTGAGCTGTCAATTATATCTGATTGTGACATGTGCAAAATTAAAAATAAACATTTTCTTTTCCCACTCCCTCCACCTCTCCTGCACATTTTCTATCCGTCCTTACTCTCCTATGGGTTTGCCTTCTGAACTTCCACTTTGTCTACAAAAAAAAAAATGAATTTTCCACTCCCAAATCAAAGTTAGACCACTCAAGCCGCGTTCCTAATGAATGCACTGCACAATTGCTGCTGAACGTTTTCTTTTCCCACTCCCTCCACCTCTCATGCACGCTTTCTATCCATCCTTACACTCCTATGGGTTTGCCTTCTGAACTTCCACTTTTTCTACAAAAAAAACCACTTCCCCCTCCCAAATCAAAGTTACACCACTCAGGCCCCGTTCCTAATAAATGCACTGCACAATTACTACAATTGTATCTCCCTATAATACATTAGATGTAATCATTATCATACATTTGTACTCAACAATATTAATATCGGGAACCGTCACTGTTGTTCACATCTATCAGTTGTGACTCTTCACAACTCTTTTTTGAACCGATCATCGGGGACTCACCATTTAATTTAATTGGTGTTTATATGGAACTAACCGTACCACCAGTTACAAGCCCAACAAATACTATATATATATATATATATATATATATATATATATATATATATATATATATATATATATATATATATATATATACACTACATCACCTATTCAACTTCTTCGCATTTTACGTCAACAAAAAAACATGACCACTTTCGGTTCCCACTCAACTATTGTAACTTTTTTCCTACGCTTTCTCATTTTCATCTTTGTTATATCTATTTGCTCTGTTCGTTTGGTTACTTACTATTTTTACATCATTCGTGTAGTCTCCATCCGATTGCATGGCCACCATCAGATTTACTGCACCATTCCGTGTTCAAAAGGTCAGGATTCACACTTAACCATCTTACACTTAACTTCATTTCCATTTATTATCAACTACTTTGGTTGACTTCTTTTCCATGCAGAACCTTTTGCAAGTTCCATTCTCTTATCATAGGCAATGGATGCGCAAATACCCAAACTATGTTTAATTCCACTTTGATGGCAACAAACATTTCATTCGAGTAAGGACAAATGGTAGCAAATGTTCCTTTGCTTATGGTTTAAAGGAATTTAGAAGGGTACACGATCTAAATGAGAGTGTCAAAAATACTACTTTCTCGGTTGATGTCATCGGACCTACACACCGCCAGTCGCGTGTAAAGCCCGTTATATCAACTAGAAGATACATTTTTACAACTGATATCACAAAAGACATGATACAAAGCAACCTCCCTTTGGTGGGTTTTACTGCACTTTTTATCATTTATAATAGTTTGTCGTTGTTTTTTTTTCCTTCCATTGCCTGATTATTCATTCCTCATCAAATTGTTTGACCATCCTTTGTGTTGTTCATATAGATACTTCCCGCAGCATCTTCCAGATTCGTCTATGGTTCAAAAAAATCTATTACCCTACAGCGCGACCTTCCAAAACGCACCCAGTAGGACATCACCATCCACAATGATGTCCCAGCAATTGCAGAACCGCAGTAGAGTTTAACCACCAAGTTCGGGATGGATTGGTGTGGTTCCTCTACGTCTAGGACACCAGAATATCGAACCATGAACGAAGAAAGGCATGAGATAAAAGCAAATATATTGGCTATTCATTGTGAGGCCCTAATTCTCGACTGGAGGGGACACCAAAGGCCTCTGCCCTTCCATCCCTTGGATAGATAGAGAGGAGGGGCAAAGTTTTTGGTTTTTTCATGTTGTCAAAGAGTTGAACAATGAAAATGGATGACTAGTGCCTGATCGAATTGATCGAATCATGTAGGAACAAGGTTCAAGTCTACCGGTCTGTTAGGTTGCCTCAGCTGCATACATCACTGCACTTCCACTTGACACCTATCATTAATTAGAAACGGCTCGTCTCGCCGTGACCTTCTCTTGAATTCTCAAAACTTCTTTCGCTCCATCCCCGCTGGGGCAGAGAACCCATCGTTGTCTCGGCTGTGCTACCGGAGGCTCTGGGGAAGTCGGAATAAGAGAGCACTCATCTTGGGGTGGGTTACACTTTCTTCATGAAAATAAATTGATACCCGGAGATGTGGTAGTCTTCTACTACCGTTTTGACGAACATGCATGGGAAGTGCTCATCAGAAAAGATATCTAATGGGACAACGAAGAGATCAACTTCGACGACTGAGTTATTTTATTGTTATTTTTAACAGCTTGAACAATTTTCCCTTTTTTAATCATCATTTTATCCCATTTCTTATCAAATCCGACAACATATTAACTATATCAGCTCCAATGGTATGCAATTTACTTTATTATGTTTTTCCTCATACATGGTTCCTATTATTTACCCAATCGTTGTTGCTTCGTCAATTTTAAACAAAAATCCATGGATCTTAACTTCCGCTTCATTGTCTTGCATTTGTTTTTATTTTTTCGTTGTGTGACCGCTGTGAACCTGATAATTTTGTTTTCCTTTTTTCCCCGTTATCCATTCGTTAATGATGCACGAAAATATGATAATAACAATAATGTTTATCTTTATGCATTCATTCTATTGATTATTGTTAAACAATACAATTGATGATTGGAACTTTTAATACACACTCAAACTTGGTTTATACATCCAGAAACATTTTTTATAACTGTCTATATTTATTGTTTGAATCTATCTCTTTTAATGGTCATCTTTGTTTATAATTTTTATTTAAAAGGTTCCAACACAATCAATCCTTTTTACAAACAATCTACATAGTGTTTATGTCACTTACAGTAAAATACCGCCTCGTGCATCGCACAGGCATTCAACTAGTTTATTTTAATAGTTTTAATCTTATTTTCATTATCATTATGCATAAAAAATGATTAAAGTAAATAATGTTTTGCAAAATCAAGAAATAAAGCAAAAATCTTATAAAATTATTAACTAAAAGAAATAAATGTCTAATCTTAATATAATTTTGGGACGATGATAACAAACTTTGATGCCACCGAATACTCTCATTCAACTTGTTTAAAGATAAGTCGAGGGTCTCCAACGAAGTGAGTCTTGATATATCTAAATATATATATATATATATAACTATCGCACTTAAATATATTTTTCAACCAAAAGAAATGATAAAAATTTCTAATACAAAAAGTATTTGAAGTACTAAAAATGAGTAAATAGGTATTTTGATCCCTGACTTTTGATGCTTTTTGCAAATTAGTCTCTATCTTTTTGAAATGTTGAAAATAGTCCTTTTCTTTGCATAAGTTTTGCAAAATAGTTTTTGTCGTTAAATTTGAAAGTAATGCCGTTAGTGAGGTGCATTATTCGTAATTTTAATGCCACATAGACTATCTAACGTGGTAGATTGTCTTAGATTATGACACCTAGGCTGGACTTTGATGCAAAATTTAAAAAAATTATCAAATATTTTCTTCTTCACTTGCTTCTTCTTTCTCAAATTAGGGTTTCTAAAGCTTCTCTCCTCTCAATTCCATTCTCTAGTTTAGGAAGTGTCAAATAAAATTTGCTCCTAGCAGTTTTCTGCTCAGGTGTTGGAGCTTTTATGGAGGCTTTGAAGCAATTTATGGTAGTAAATTCCTTTGGATCTATACAATTTCCATGACAGTAAGGAACTATTGATATGGACTAGGACCATTATTAAACCTTACAACAACTTGTAGAGTTTGAAAAATAAACATGATTTAATGTCCTGTTTCTTCTCTTTCTCTTATAATTTACACATTGTTTTGGAGCTCGAGCTTCATGTATTTGAACTTCGAATTAGATAAAGAACAAGGAATGACCATTACTAAAAACAATATTTCTTCATGTATTTCGAAGGAGACTGCTTGTAAGGAATCACTAACCATAACACAGGATGAGTCTACCAAGATATATGAAGAAATATTGTGAATACAAAAACTTGAGGAACTTCATTCACATATTTCTTCAGATATCTTGGTAGACTCATCCTGTGCTCTGGTCAGTGATTCCTTACAAGCAGTCTCCTTTTTTTCCAGTGCCTTTTTCATGCTTCACATTGTTCCAATTCTCTCTTGACACTTTCAATGATCTTTTTACTGACATATTTTTTTGCTTTTAGTAATGGTCATTCCTTGTTCTCTCTCTAATTGGATGTTCAAATACATGAAGCTCTAGCTCCAAAACAATGTGTAAATTATAAGAGAAAGAGAAGAAACCAAAGCCTGCATAAAAGCTCCAACACTTGAGCAGAAAACTGCTAGAAGCAAATTTCATTTGACACTTCCTAAACCAGAGAATGGAATTGAGAGGAGAGAAGCTTTAGAAACCCTAATTTGAGGAAAAAGAAGCAAGTGAAGAAGAAAATATTTGACAACTTTTTAAATTTTGTATCAAAGTTTAGTCTACGTGTTACAATTTAGGACAATTTGTCATGTTGGATAGTCTATGTGACATTAAAATTACCAACAATGCATCTCACTAACGGTGCTACTTTCAAATTTAACGGCAAGGACTATTTTGCAAAACTTATACAAAGATAGGAACTATTTTAACATTTCAAAAAGATAAGGACTAATTTGCAAAAGGGGTCAAAAATCAGGGACTAAAATACATATTTACTCTACTAAAAATTGATCTATAAGTCAATTAACAATTTTCTAAATATAAAGACATGAGGAATGAAGGTTCACTGAGAGCAGATATAATATCACTGTGGTTGAAATTGTTCTCAGACAAATCAAGGACCTCAAGATTCCTTAATGATGAGCATAAATCTACAAGGAATTGAATACATAGTGTGTTACATTTCAAGTATATGCACTTACCCAGAAACAATCATGAACTAATTCCCCCATTAAAACAACACGCCTTAGCTTTATTAATTAATAATGAAATGGACAAATGGTCCTACCTTGAATATGAAGATCTGAGTCCAAATCAATATAAGCCAGATTTAGTTCCTTCAAAGATGTGAATCCCCCGAGGGATGGCAGGATGTCATTTGTCAATGGGTTGCCACTTATGTCAAGGACCTCTAGATTACGCAACTTTGATGACAGAGTTTCAAAAACTTACATAGTACATGTGTTGTACGTGAAAGAAGCCAAAAAATTGAGGAAAAATAGTACCAAAAATTAGAAGAGGCTTACATCATCATCATAATAATCAGAAATATTGTTTTATATTGTCATTTCTTTAAGATGAAAAAGACAAATATAGGTAGCCTTATCATGAAATGAAGATGCATTGAATCCTATGAAGCACGGACGCGGCTCATCACCGGCGTGTCCCGTGTCGGACTCGCACCGGACACCCATGCGCGTACGACTCCGGTGCGACGCGGTGTCCGTCGCCGGCGCCGTCACCGGACGCGGTTGAATAGGAGGACACCTCTAGTTGGACGCGGCCCACCACGTAGACACGCGCGTCACGGCCCATTAAGAGCCTTAGGTTTTTTTATTATTTATTTTAAAATGCTTACAAAAAAAATACCTGCTGTTCTGTGTCTTCTCCTTCTTCTTCCCGCAAGCGCCGCCATTGCCGCATTGGTTTCCTTCCCCGCGCAGGTAAGCTTTGCTTCTTATTTATCCTCTGGTTTTCCTTCCCCGCAAGCTTTTCTTTTCTTTTCTTGCTGCATGGTTTTCCTTTCCTTCCCCGCAAGCTTTTCTTTTCTTTTCTTGCTGCCTGGTTTTCCTTCCCCGCAAACTCTTCTTTTCTTTTCTTGCTGCCATGCCTCTTATGCCTCTGGTTTTCCACTTTACTCTTTAAAAATTTACACACTCTTTCTCTTTGGCTATTACCCGCTGGATATTACACGTTTCTCCATTTTTTTAATTTTATAGTAAAAAGCAACTTTTCATCACGTGCTGTTTTCTCTCTCTCACTCACACACATAGCAGGCAAAGGCTATTTTCTCTCTCACACACACATAGCACGTAAAAGCAACTTTTCCCTTTTAAATGCATTTACTTTTATTTTATTATAAAAAGCAACTTTTCATTGAAAAAACACGTAGGCCTGATGCTTTTTGGTAGTCTCTTTTCTCTTTTCATTATAAAAAGCAACTTTTATTTTATTAAGTTCCTGTGCTTTAATGCTGTGAGACAAGTTGTATTGAAGCAATTTGCACATGTGTTTTGGATATTTTTATTTAAAAAATAAGTTAATAGTAAAATTGAAAATGAATTTTTTTGTTAAATCCAAAAGTTATGTAAAGATGCTCAACTTAGAATTTCTTTCTAAAGTTAAATTTTAAAATTAATTTTTCAATGTGAAAGTAAATAGTCAAATATTTACTTAAATTCGTGTTAGTTTATATTTCAACCTGATTTTTTATAATCAAACACAGATCATTAAAGTTGTCATAGATATATGTTATTGTATAAAGATCTAATACTGAATCATGATTTTATAAAAAGTTAAAATAATTGATAGTAATTTATGTTTTTTATTGTAAAGGCTGTTTTCTCTCTCTCTCTCACACACACATACCACTTTACAAAGGCTTATTCATTAGAATATGACATGCCAACGTCTAGGAGCTTCTAAATGCATTTACTTTTTTTGCTGTGAAATAGTCAACTTCACTATTTAATTATTTATTCATCTTATTTCAAATTTCAAACAAACCATACATGAACTATGCAGCACGAGGAACTTCTAAATCTTTATTATTCTTTTTAGTTAAGCTGGAGATAAATTTGTTATGTATTTGTCATGTACATGTTTTTGGAATGTATTTATTTTCACATTCCCGGTCAACATTGATTACAAATTGCTTTTTGTTGTTTGTTTTTTATTTAGAAATTATTTACATTAATTTTTTATTTTTTTAAATTGTTGTAGAGATGAGTGCTTCTAGTCCTAGTCAAGCTAAAGAACAAGATGATGATACCAAACCTTTATGGACCTATGTTACAAAGATAAAAAGTGTAGCTGGTGGTGGAAATTATGAGATAAAATGCAATATTTGTGATTTTACCTTTAATGGGTCTTACACTAGAGTGAGGGCACACTTGTTGAAGATGACAAGAAAAGGAGTTAGAGTTTGTCAAAAGGTAACAGTTGCCAAACTTATAGATTTGAAGAAGATAGACAATGAGGCTACATTGAGGGTGGAGAGGTCAAAAACAAAATCTGTGTCATTGCCTCCGGTTTCTACTCAACACCAAATGGATACAAACACTCTTGGTGTTGATCCAAAAAAGAGAAAGACATCATCTGTAGAAAATGCCTTTAATTTGCAAGCTAGAGAGACACTTGATCATGAAATTGCGAGGATGTTTTACTCTTCGGGATTGCCTTTTCATTTAGCAAGAAATCCTCATTATAGGAAGGCATTTGCCTATGCTGCCAACAATCAGATCAGTGGTTACCAACCTCCAGGTTATAATAAATTAAGGACAACATTACTTCAAAACGAGAGAAGACATGTGGAGAATTTGTTACAACCAATTAAAAATGCATGGAGCCAGAAGGGTGTGAGCATTGTTAGTGATGGATGGAGTGACCCGCAAAGAAGATCTCTTATTAATTTCATGGTTGTCACAGAGAGTGGACCTATGTTTTTAAAGGCCATTGATTGTTCAAATGAGATCAAAGACAAGGATTTCATTGCCAAACATATGAGGGAGGTAATTATGGAGGTTGGACACTCAAATGTTGTGCAAATTGTGACGGATAATGCAGCCGTTTGTAAAGCAGCAGGTTTAATAATTGAGGCTGAGTTTCCTTCCATTTATTGGACTCCATGTGTTGTCCATACATTAAATCTTGCTTTGAAGAACATATGTGCAGCCAAGAATACAGAAAAAAATAATGTTGCTTATGAAGAATGTTCTTGGATCACCCAAATTGCGGATGATGCAATGTTTGTGAAAAACTTTGTCATGAGTCACTCTATGAGACTATCAATTTTCAATTCATTCAATTCATTGAAATTGTTATCCATTGCTCCAACAAGATTTGCCTCCACTATTGTAATGCTCAAGAGATTCAAGCAATTGAAGAAAGGACTCCAAGAGATGGTCATTAGTGACCAATGGTCTTCTTATAAGGAAGATGATGTTGCAAAGGCTAAATTTGTGAAAGATACTTTGTTAGATGATAAATGGTGGGATAAGGTTGATTATATTCTTTCTTTCACTAGCCCTATTTATGATGTTCTTAGAAGAACGGATACAGAAGCTTCATCTCTCCATCTAGTATATGAGATGTGGGATTCAATGATTGAAAAGGTGAAGAATGCCATATATCAATATGAGAGAAAGGAGGAGAGTGAAGGATCAACCTTTTATGAGGTAGTGCACTCCATATTAATTGACCGTTGGACTAAGAGTAGCACTCCTCTCCATTGTTTAGCTCATTCTTTAAATCCTAGGTAATTGACTCTATACTTTTTTACTTACATTTTTTTTAGAATTACATAAATTTTAATCATGTATATATTTATTTTTAATTGTAGATATTATAGTCATGAATGGTTAAGTGAAGATTCTAATCGAGTTCCTCCACATCAAGACATGGAACTCACTCGTGAAAGATTAAAATGCTTCAAGAGGTTCTTTCTTGATGTGGATGTAAGAAGGAAAGTGAATATTGAGTTTGCCAACTTCTCGGATGGAAGAGAAGGTTTTGATGATCTTGATTCTTTAAATGATAGAGGTCAAATGGATCCAAAAGCTTGGTGGCTAGTTCATGGCATTAATGCTCCAATACTTCAAAAGATTGCCCTTAAGCTACTTGCGCAACCTTGTTCATCTTCTTGTTGTGAAAGGAATTGGAGTACATATTCATTTATCCATTCTTTAAAGAGAAACAAGATGACACCACATAGAGCTGAAGATTTAGTATTTGTTCATAGCAACCTACGACTTCTCTCAAGGAATACTCCACAATATCATCAAGAGGAAACTAAAATGTGGGATGTAGCTGGAGATGATTTTGGGTCACTTGATGATTGTGGTATTCTTGAAATTGCTAGTTTGTCTTTAGATGAACCAGAGTTAGAGGGTGTCTTTTTCAATGATGATGGCTAGTTTGTAGAATTCTTGAAGACTTGAAGTTGCTAATTCATCATCTTGCTTTATAATTTTTAGTATTTTTTGTGACTCATTATCGTAGGAAAAGTTCTTTTGAGATGATGATGAATATATAAATCTTGATTTTCAATTTAGATCTTTTATGCATATCGCTCATATTTAATTTTATGTAATTTTATTTTATTGAATTATATATATATATATATAGCCGTGTCCGTGTCCTACATTTTCAACATTTCAGGTGTCCACGTGTCCGTGTCCGTGTCGTGTCCGGTGTCGGTGTCGGTGTCGGTGCTTCATAGATTGAATCTATTATAGCGTAAACACAGAGACTTAAGAGATGAAAGGCCATCCAAACAAGATAGAATGGCAACATTATCCAAATAGTTGTTGCTCATGTCAAGGATTTCCAGATTTTCCAGCCGCGCTGCATGGAAAGTATGTAAAACAAAGTTGAAATAATGAGTATGCCATATAATTTGTACGAGAATCATATTTATATATATAGAGACAGAGAATTTGTACTAGAGATTAATTAACCTTCAGTCCTTGTACAACCGGATATGCCATTCCTTGACAAGTAGAGGTTCTTCAAACCTTTGAAGACAACAAAATTTGAGTAATTAATTACATATAGTTTGTTTGGTCAATGAGTCCACCAGAACGACAAACTGAGTTGGGCCACTCTCCTAGTGGAGGAGTTGCACTTGACTCCTTCCTATTGACAACAATCTGGACGTCCCAAGAGTAAAGGGGTTACTTTGGACACCCAGCATTTTTGTTGGGATACCCAGATCATTTTTGTTGGAATACCCAGCATCCTAAGCTAAATGTTGTAACTACCTTTGAAGCTTTAATATATAAGTGAACAGCCCGTACGAGTCACTTGTTTTCTCCCTTGTGTGTCACTGCTTCGTCTTCTCCTTCTCCATTTTCTTCTTGTTCTCCTTTTGTTTCCTTTTCTCCCTCACGCAAACGCACAACAAGAGTGACTTTGTGTTCATGTTGGTGGCTGCTTCATTTCCTGTTGCAGCTTCGTGACCTTTGAGTTCTCTCGCGCGTCGCTTCTGTTTCGTGTTGGTGGCTGCTTCCTCTCCTACTTCAGGTTCTTCTTCTTGGGTTCATCTTCTTCCAAGTAAGTTTTCTTCTCTCGCTCTCGCACCGCTTCTCCCACTACTGCTGCTTTCTTGGTTCATGGGTGTTGTTTTCTTGTTCATGACCTTTGTGTTCTGCTTGGCTCATTGTTTGAACTGAATGAATGTTCGTTTGATTTGAATCAATGACGTAATGGCGATGGAAAGCTGATTTTGTTTTTTTTTGAAAAAAAAGTCATACCGTATGGTTAATACGGACTTTTTTTTTTATATTTTTTAAGTTGAAATATTTTTTTTAAACTTTTTTATTATTGTTATCTTTCGAAAAAAATAGATATTTTTGTAATTTTTTTAGTGTTGTTATTTTGTAAAAAAATTAAGTGTAGATAATATGGATTCACAATCGTTAGATTCTTCTATGAAAATATATTAGTTTTAATTTTTTTAATTTTCATATATAATAAAAAATAATATTTTAAAATAAATTAAATACTTTATTAATATTAATATTTAAAGTTATATATTCATTATATGTAAAAATTATGAAATTAAAAGCGAATATTTTTATTTTTAAATGATAACTATAATCATGATAAAAAAAATGATAACTATAATATATTAAAAAATTATATATTAATATTTAAATTATTTTCTATATTTAATAATAAAATATTTTAGTATAATATAAAATTGATTTTTTATTATAATTTTATGTATTTTTAATTTTTTATAGCAGTGGCTGATTTCCAATCACCACTATATTTTTTTAATTATTTTATCACTGTATAACTTTTTAAAAATTATTAAATTGAATTTTAAATAGTAACAATTTTGAAGCTCCATGTATATGCATTAACATTGTTGGACGAAGGAGACAACATTTTACAGTAATTTTGAAGAAATGCAAGATTAAATTGAAACATTTCATAAAAGTGTGAATTAATTGAATAAAATAAATAACCAAAAAGAAAAAAAAAGTAATTTAACTTAAGTTAATTAAACTTTTTAATTCGGATGAGATAGACATAAAAGGAAATAACACGAGTTGACCAACGTCAACCCATAGACCCACTTCATGTCATTCCAAAGATCCACTTCATGTCAATCCAAAGATCGTCATTCCCGGTCCTGAAGGAAAATTAAAGCTGAAATCCATTTAGACTTGTCTTTTATTTCAAAGAAATTATATTCTTACAACTCTTTTTATAATTATTTTTACCATCAATAGTAAAAGTAAAAGAAAAAAATTACATTGAATTATTGATGTGATAAAACAATAGGTTAAATTACAATTTTATCTCTTTATAATTTTTAAATAGTCATTTTAGTTTTCATATTTTAAAAAATATGCAATTCTGATTTAATTTTTTATTTTCATACTTTGTTTTTTATATTTTAATTATTAATTAATTAAATTATCTCTTGATAATATTTTAAATAAATATGTTAAGTCTTGAGTTTAATTAGACTAGGATAATAGAAATAAAATATATGTAAAATTAAAAATTAAACAAAATTGTAAATTTTTTTAATATAGAGACTAAAGCCACACAAAAAAAGGACAATGGTTCTCATCACTCAACTTAGATGGAGACGTGGTTGACGTGCATAATTAATTTTTGTCTCTTGTTATTGTTTTTCTCTAGGGGTGGGTAAGCGGGCCGGCTCGTCCCGTATAAGGCTCATCCGCATAAGTTTGCATTGGCAATAAACCGAGTCAGTCTGTCTCGCATTCTTACATGGACAAAATAAATTGATCTATCCCTGTTTCGCAGACCCCGCGGATTAAATGGGTCAGTCCACGGGCCAAATTTTAAAAGAATTTCAATTTTAATAAAATACAACACAATCAAATTAAGTTCAATACAAATGTATATAAAATCTCAACAATTAGTCAATTACATCAATAAAATAAATAATGTCTTAACAAAAGAAAATCCAAACAATCAATCTAAAATATGAAACTTAAACATCTCCAACAACAAATAATTCCATATTTGAAGTAGCTTGAGCCTTCTCCATCTCCACATCTTCATCTTCTTTTCTTAAAACTCAAAATAATAATAAATATTAGAATAAAGTCAAGTTAAGTGATTAAAAGACAACAATTATTATATATTATTTACCATGTATATCAAATCCTAGTAACCAATTTTTAATACATATCAAGGCTTGTACGTTGTCAACAAGAAGCCTAGTTCGATATTTGTTAAGCACCTATAAACCAATACTAAATGCCAATTTGGAAGTCATCGTTGTAATTTGGATGCTTAAAATATCACAAGCCAATAATGAAAGATCTAGAAACCGAACTTTATTGTCCTTCCAATATTGTAAAACATCAAGATTGGGATGATATTTATTTAAAAGATTTGCCTCTTCCAAATATGTATCTAGTTGAGATTTACTCACTTATGACATATCTTCATCTTCAAATTGTATAAACTCCTATATTAATTCCACAAAAATAAAAAATAGTCAGTCAAAGTAAATAAGAATAAATGATTGGTAGTTAAAAAAAATTAAAAGAAACCTTGACTTACATCCATAACATCAACTTGAGTAATACTAATAATATTAGTAGTAGCCATAGTCTCTTGTGATGAACCTTGACTTAAACCAACACTGCTTCTTGTTTCTTTGGAATACATTTGAGCACACTCATTATATAGAATGAGATGGGTGTAGTAAGTTTGTGAAAACAAAAGTATCTCTGCAACAATTATAGGTTTTTCACATTTTTCTTTTATTTTAAGAGTACAACAACAATGAATCAGCCCCAACAAAAATAAGATAAAAACAAATTCTAGAGAGAAAAGAGATGTACTTTTTTTTGGGAAAAATGTAAATTATATTAAATCCAAAATGATGCAACAATAAACGGGGCATACCCCGCAGCTAGAGAAAATCAAAAGTCTCCCTAATACAAGAATGCCTATATCAAGATGCTAAAACAAATGCAACAGGTGTGTTTGTCTATACATAAGAAACTTAATTTTATTAATAACCTCTATTACAGAAAATTGATAATCTTCAAAAATCAGCTTGTTCCTAGACAGCCAGATGCAGTAAACTATAATTGCTATAGCCAGACAAGGAAATTTTCCTTGAACATCTGATGTGGATTTGCCCCTAATTAAAGAGTCAGTAATGCGCTGCAAAGAAGTGAAACGCCTACGAAAAGGAGCCAAATCACAAATGTGAGCCCAAACTTGGAGAGATTTCCTGCAAGAAAAGAACAAATGAGCATTTGACTCAATCTCATTTGAACATAAAGGGCAGAGGGAACTCTTGTTCAAAAAGCAGCTTTGTCAAGAGTAAGCAGCTGGTTCCTTTTAGCAAGCCATAGAATGAAAGACATCTTAGGAGGTATTATTGGGTTCCATATAACAGAACACCAACTAACAGTAGGCTTGGCACCTCTAATGTATTCATAGACTTTGCCAACAAGCAATTGTTCATTGGTGCTCCAAGATTGAATCCTCTTTTTGGCCTCTTCCGTACTTAGCTCTTTGGAGATAATAAAGTCCCTTATTTGAATGATTTTCTTTATCAAAACTGAATCTGATGAAGAAGTATTGTAATTCCACACATCGCTCCGTCTGAAATAGTAATGGTGAACCCACCGAACCCATAGAGAATCTTTCTTACAATGAAAGTCCCACAGGATACAGGAAAGAAGCGCAAGGTTCCAGTCCTTGAGATTAAAAAGGCCTAAACCCCCTTCTTTTTTCGGAGAACAAACTACTGACCAAGCAACCAAGGGCTTGTTTTTGCCAATATTCGCTTTATCCCACAGAAAATTATGGCACGAAGCGTTGATCCGGTCCAGAACAGATTGAGGCAAAGGAAAAATTCTCATCTAGAAATTCATAATTCCTTGAATAACTGCTTTGATCAACTCTAGCTTACCTGCATAAGATAAAGACTTTCTGCTCCATCCCTGAATCAGGCCAGTAATCTTGGAAAGCAAGGGAGCATAGTGGCATACATTTAATCTAAATGATAAAAGGGGAACAAACAAGTATCTAAAAGGGAAGCCACCCAAGCTAAATCCAGTAAGCTGCTGAATATGAGAAAGCTCATGAGGCCTAATACCGGCTGAGTATATGGCAAATTTATCAGAGCTGATGGAAAGCCCTGAAACCCTACAGAAGTGCTGAAGCTTGGCAAACATAGTTGACACAGAAGGGATATCTCCTCTAGATAGAAGCATAATATCATATGCAAAAGCCAAATGAGATAACTGAATACCTGCACAGTTGGGATGAAATTTAAAAGTGGCATCATCCTTGAGGCTGCTCATATCTCTGGAAAAGTACTCCAAACAAAGCACAAACAGATAAGGGGAGAGAGGATCCCCTTGTCTAAGACCCTGCTGCCCTTTGAAGTGGCCATAAATGGATCCATTGACTGCCACACTAAAGGAAGTGGAAGAAACACATTCCATGATCTAAGTATAGAACTGGGTTGGGAAGCCAATGGACTTAAGCATCCAATCCAAGAATTCACAGGAAATAGAATCATAAGCTTTATGCAAGTCAATTTTCATGAGGCATCTCGGAGAGGATCTTTTCTGGACATATTTGCGCAAAATCTCTTGAACTAGGAAAATGTTGTCTATCATTTTTCTATTCTTAATGAAGGTAGTTTGAGTTTCCCCAATAATAGTCTCAAGCACTGGGGCTATGCGGTTGGCCAGAATTTTAGACACAATCTTGTATAACAAATTACAGCAAGATATGGGTCTAAAATGGTTAACCTGGGAGGTCCGATCATGCTTAGGAATAAGCGCAATAATAGCATGGTTGATCTGCTTTAAAATTTTTCCAGTTGTAAAGAATTCATTAGCCGCCTCAAAGATATCATCACCAATGATATTCCAAGCCTTCTTGAAGAATAAAGCATTGAAACCATCTGGCCCAGGAGCTTTATTGTCATCCATCACAGAAATAACGTTCCAAACCTCTTGCTTAGAAGTAGGACAAAGTAAGGTCGCAAAGCAATCGGTGGAAACCTTAGGACCCCTGTTGCATATCGAAATGGAAGGAGTTTGGGTCAGCTCATGAGCACTAAACAAATTCCTAAAGTGATTCACAAAAGCAAGGGCAATTTCATCTTGGGAGGAAGTGTTATGCCCATCCTCTAGCCTTATGGTAGCAATAAACCGGTTGTGTCTGTTGTGCTTGATTAAAGCATGAAAAAATTTGGAGCATTTATCAGGCTGCAGGAGATATCTATTTTTGATGAGCTAAGCGAACTTCATAGACTCCACTTTTCTAAGTATAATGGTCTGCCCTCTAGTGCGGTTTGCCAGAGCAAGAAGGGAATGGTCCTGAGGATTTTGCTTTAGAGAATTAAGCACACTATTATATTCAGCCTCAGCTAGCTCTACTCAGTTGGAGATGTTGCTGAACTCCTGCTTAAAAAGATTCTTCAAGGGAGCTTTAAGAGCTTTCAATTTCTTACAGACCTTGAACATGCTACAGCCATGAATATTTTGCTTCTAGCCATCTGTAACAATTCTTGAGAAATTTGGATGATCCACAATAGCATTGTTGAATTTAAATGGAGAATTACCTCTAGGCACTACCAACTCAGTGGTGACAACTAGAGGAGTATGGTCTGAAATAGAAATAAACTCCATAACTTCACAAGCATAATTTCCAAAGGAATTGAACCAGGCCTGATTACATAAAGCTCTGTCCAGTTTGCTCCACACCCTGCCATTATTCCACGTGTACAAGGGGCCATGAGTGTTGATGCTCCCCAGCCCCAGGTCAGAACAACAATCAACAAAATCTTACAACTCATAAGCATTGGGCTCAGCTCCATTGAAACAGTCGGTGGGAGACAAAATGGAGTTGAAGTCACCAATGAGGAGCCAGGGGCAGTTCATATTAGCATTGATACTAGTCAGATTTATCCAAAGAGATCTTCTTGCCACAATGAAGTGAAGACCGTAGATGAATAAAACCTGAAAGCGCTTGGCAGTTGTTTTACAATCAATAGCACAATGAATCAATTGGGCATTTGACTCCAAAATAGAAAGATGGATCTTATCCTACTTCCAGAGGATAAGAATTCTGCCAGCATTATGAGAAGCGAAGTTATGGGTGAAGTGCCAGTCACCAAACTTTCTTCTCATGATTTCCTCAACTGAAACCTTATTCAACTTAGTTTCCAACACAACCATGATGTTAACTTCCTTGCAGCGAAGGAAGCTCTGCATCGCATGATGCTTCAGAGACAAATTAAAGCCTTTGATGTTCCAATAGGCAATGATCATGGATTCGGATGGGAGGAAGCCTCCTCGACCCTAGCTACAACTTTATGATTTCTTCTTTGGATATCAACGTGCATATCCTTAGTACGGGTTGTCTTAATGAGTTGCACTTTTTTACCTTTTTTTTGGTGTTTTGTTTTCACCTGAACAAACCATTCTTCTATAGGATCACCAAACTCAGTGTTCCCTATTTCTTTGAGGTTAGAAGAATTATGAAGGACAAGAACATGATTTGCAACCAGAACATGTTTTCTGTGAGGAAGGACAGACAAATTACTCTGAAGAGTCTTTGGATTATTAGAGAAGCCTGCTGTATTGGTATGTGGGGGCATTGCTGAATCACCCACTTGTGGCTGATCCAAGGTGGGGGAGGCTGCGATGAGAGCAGACTTATTCGCAGTGACAGTTTTACAATTAGTGAGGCGGTGCCCAATCATCTTGCAGTGAGTGCAAAAAGAAGGTCTATTTTCATACTCAATCTTTTGCACAAAAGTCTTCCCTGTAGGAAGTCTAAATCGCACTTCATCGATGAGCTCCAAAGAAGCATCAACCTCAACTAAAGCTCTAGCAAAAGAAATAGACCCCTTAGAAGTAGTAAGATGGTCAGATCGAATGGGCGAACCAATCTTGGACAGGATTTTCCCTAAGGCTTGAGGATTCCAAAGGTCCAGAGGAAGATTTTTGAGTTTAACCCAAACAGGGATCTTGCTGAGCTCCTCATTGCCAAAGTCAAAGAATGCTAGCATAACCTTCAGCAGTAGGGGTCTTTGAAATATGAAGTAAGGGCCTGCAAAGAGGACTTGGTTCAGATCGTCCTCAAACTCAAATTCAAACATCAGCCAACCACTTTCATGAGCTGAGAATGAAAACTTGACTCCCCATTTTTTGCAACAATCCAACAGAGCTTTCTTTCCTAGGAAGCGGCCAGTCACATAGCCAATAAGGCTATGTCCCCAAGCCTCTTCCAGGGGTTGCAAATTAGTTTCTTCCAACAACACTTCATCATCAGAGGGTGGAGGGGAGAACTTTATTCCAAAACCTTTGGAAGGGTTTCTGTTATCTTTGAACAGATTAACCCAAGGAGTGGGAGCCTTATTGTCGTCTAGCTGCGGTGATGACTTAGAGCCACAGGAGTGAGATGAATCATCAACAATAGTTGAATCATTATCCCCTAAGGTGCAAGAAACCTCTGGGGAAGATTCAGATTCAACACTGCATTCCGACAAATTATCAAACACTTGGTGTGCGACATCATCAGTTTTTGCAGAACTTGTCCTTGCCTTTTTTACAAGCACCTTGCCTGAACCTGAACCCTTCACCATAATTTGCTTTGCAACTGAGTGTGATTGACGATCCTTGTTCTTCCCCATCAGGAGCAGTTCAAGCTGGCTATTACAGGTAGTAACGAACTACTTCATAGCCCAAGATGAGAAAAAGTGATAGGGCACGCGATTGGAAAAAACAAGGAAAAGCTTTGGAGACCGAGATAGTCAAAACTCCCAAGGATCGAAGAATGAACCCTAGCGTTTGTAGAGAGCAAAGATCCACTGTGTCGGTGGCCAAGCCACTGGGCAACACCCAAGGACGGAAGGAACCTAGGTTAATTCAGTGGCTTCTTTCTTACACGCACACGCACGCAATTGATTGTCTTTTTAAGAAGAGATGTACTTTGCGTGGTGGTGCGGTGGTGGACCGAGACTGTGCTGTTGTGGTGTGTCGCGTGGCTGCGTGAGCGTGAGTCGCGTTCTGTTTTCCTTGTAAGGGAAAGAATCGTATGACTGCGCACGTGCATGACTGCGTGGTGGAGAAGAACTATGAGGAGAAAAAGTGTTTTTAGCTTGCTGCAATGATAAGTGTTAAATATGAGTTATTTTTTATAATAAAAATTTATTAAAATATCTTTAAAAAATTTATTTAACAGTTATTTTTTGCTTAAATGATAAGAATTGATATTTTTATTATTTATGGTTTGCAAATATGAAAAGGAAAAATTAAAAGAGAAAAGAGATTAAAAAAATATTAAACATGAAGATTTTTAGCAGGTCAGGTCCCAACAATATCGCTTATCTTTTTTTATCTTAATCTTTGATTTCTGTTATCTTTTACTTTTCTTATCTTATCTTTATCATCTTTTATTTTTATCTTTAAATCTTTATCTTATCTAATATATTTCTTTATCTGTTTTTTTTTTAATTCTAATCTTTTGCTTGTAACTTGGTCATACAAATCAAACTTAATGTGGGCAACTCGCGGACTCCGCCGACCAAACCCGCATAGTCCGCGGGTTAAGTAGGACGAACCCAAAGATATGACATAGTCATAAACCGTTTAAAAAAATTAGTTCATTATTCGCGCGGACCGCAAACCGTACGGGCCAGTCCATGGACCTGACCCATTTACCGACCCCTACTTTTCTCAATACCATACAAATTAAATATTGCGTGCAGCGTTCGCATTACAGTCATGACTTGCGTCATAATTTCATTTCGATCAAAGCCCCCACCCAAATTGTACGCTTCATATATCAGCTATCCAATATATTGTTAATTTCTTTGGTATTTTTATTTGTTTGCATTCTAGCTAGCTACCATTAATGCTCTATTTGGATTAAAAGTGGAATGCAGAAAAAAGAAATAAAATAAAAAAAACAATAAATAGGATGCATTATTTGGATGGATAAAAATAAGAGAAATGAAAAAAAAAAATTACACTTGTTTGAACAAGTGGAAGAATGAGTGGAAAAAATAAAAAAATTATGCTAATTAAAAATTAAATTTAACTTAGAAATTTTAAACGTTTTACTACATGAGTTGTTCTTCACAAAAAAAAAATATTTAATATTTCTATTTTTACAGAATTATTTAATTTTTAAAATAGAAAAAAAAGAATAATAATACACAACCTACATGTCTTCCTTAGTGACAAATTATGGGAAAACAAATTGTTTTTGTGTGTGGAACCTACAAAAATATTTTCATCATTCATATTTCCCTTCTCAAAATAAGCTTTGATACTTTAATTATTTTATCCTACGTCAGTTCTCTATTTTTTTCTTCTCTTTGCTAAAAAAAAAAGAATTTTTAATATGTTAGAACACCTCTACCTGATGTCCTCAAGAATCCTTTATAAATATCTTCTTAGTATTAGTTTTTGTAGATCACTTGTTTGTTTAAACATAATCTTATTGGCTTTGTACCAGGACGAATATGTTGTGTCAAAGATGTGATATGTTATTTGACATTGTTGCCACACTCCAATGATTTTGGAGGTTATATACACGATAGTATAAAGCCTATTTAGAATGAGTCATTAGACTATTAAAAATGACTATTAGTTATTGATGCATGTTGATGATTGACTCTTATAATAAAGGAAATTAAGGGTAAGACTCAATTATGTGAGGGGTTGAGTCAATCAGACTTTCACAAACCTCCAAGGGACTTAAATGCTTAAGTTAATTATGTGCAATGATGGTTCTCTGAAGGGTCAAGTCAGTCATGCAATCCATTAGCACCCACCAAACATTAATATAATCTATGATGTAAATACTTGAGTAGCGAATCAATTCTTTGAAAGATCAAGTTGGCGGGATAATCCAAATAATTAAGAGACATGATTCCTCTCTTGTGAGCATCTTTAATGTTAAACATTATTAGACCATTAGAGTTGCTTAACTTTATTTTTATGAACTCTATTATATAACATCTTTAATAAATTGTAAGTTTTCAAATTTAACTGAAAATAGATATCATAAATTATTACAAATATTTATATTTTTTAATTGGTCTAGTAAGAAACTATTTTAATATTAAAAATAGGTTAATATAATAGAAGTATATGCATATCAGTCTCTATTTATCTAATTAACTTTAATAGTAAAAGTGTATAAGAATTAGTTGTTAAGTTTAAAAAGTTGTTAAGCAACTTTCATTCACATGCCCTTATATGCATTAAATATCTATTTATTTTTTATCTATATCTTCTTATTGTTCTCAAATATTACTTTTTATGTTTAATTAATTCTAAATTAAATGTTAAATTTTATTTTAAAACCTTACACATCAGATTATATTGAAATACCAAAAAATGTGCAACAATTTTAATTTAAATAATATCTTTCAAAAATAAATTATGTGTTTTAATTTAAACAATATTATTTCTTAATACCAAATTGGACGATTATCCAATATTGTTCCCTATTATTATTTCTTTGTTTTCTTGTATGAACCCATCACTTGCAACATGATGTCAAATAGTAGAGCACTGGAACAGTGTTGGACAATAACACCTTCTATTTTGTTAAGTTGTTCTTAAAAATTTTATAAAAAAGTTTTTCTTAACCATTAACATCAATGGAAGATAAACTATTTCATGTCTCCAACATCTTTACTAAAATTCAGAGGGAAATTATGCAGGTAATGTCAATTTTTTCACGTAAATACCCCATGTTTTCGTGAACAAGCATATGTGATTTGTTTGTTATCTAAATATACTTTGTTATCATGTGGAAAAAACTGATGTGGTCTATATTCTTGTTTAGGTTCAACTCTAATATTTGAAAAACGGTTGTAATTATTATCCCACAATTATCTCTCATATTTGCACATGCTTGAGTTTGTTGATGGCCAGAACTCTATATAAAGTGTGTGTTACCCTCTGATAAGGTCACCGCTCCTTCTTTCATATACTAACACCATCAAGTACAAGTGAGCAAGACTTTAGAACCACAATTAGTTACGAAGTTGCCGTGGAACAAAATCGCAAGTTGTCATGGAGCAAAATCGCAGGTTGTCGTGGAGCAAAACCGCCACCCCATGAACATTCATAATGACAATAAAAATGGCGGGAGGTTGGTCATGTCTCTCTTAGCTTCCGTTGATCGTTTAAATCCTTTTATTGTAAATTGCATGTAAACATCATTAGATTTTTTTGCTGAAGTAGGTATATTGTTACATTCTTCTAAGAAAATATATTAGTTTTAATTTTTTAATTTTTAAATATAATAAAATAATTTTCTGAAATAAATAATTATTTCAATATTTATCATATTATTAATATTAATATTTAAACTTTTATATTCATTATATGTAAAAATTATGAAATTAAAAGTGAATATTTTTATTTTTTAAATGATAACTATAATATATTAAATAATATGATCATATAAATATTAATATATAAATTATTTTCTATATTTAATAATAAAATATTTTAGTATAATATCAAATTGAATTTTTTTACTCTAATTTTATATTTTTATATTTTTATAATAGTGTCAAATTTCTAATCACCACTATTTTTTAAATTATTTTATCATTATATAAATTTTAAAAATTATTAAATTGAATTTTAAATAGTAGCGATTTTGAAGTTCGGCCTATGCATTAACATTTTTGGACGAAAAGGATAACATTTTACAATAATTTTGAAAGAAAAAAATACAAAATTAAATTGAAACATTTAATAAAAGTGTGAACTAATTAAATAAAATAAATAAAAGAATCAACTTAAATCAATTGAACTTTGTAAGTCCGACAAAATAAAAATAAAAGAAAATAACATGAGTTAACTTACAGTCAACCCATAAACTGACTTCATGTCAATCAAATATTGTCATTTTTGACATTGACAACTGAACAAAAATTAAATCCGAAATTCATTTACACTTGTCTTTTAAAAAAAAAACACTACATTCTTACAACTCTTTTTATAATTAGTTTTACCATCAATAGTAAAAGTAAAATAAAAAAAATTACATTGAATTATTAATGTGATAAATCAATAAACTAAATTACAATTTTAATCTCTTTATAATTTTTAAACATACATTTTAGTTTTATTATTTTTAAAAATATGTAATTTTGATTTAATTCTCAATTTGTATACTTTTTTTTTATATTTTAATTATTAATTAAGTAAATTATCTCTTGACAATACTTTAAATATGTTAATTCTAGAATTTAATTAGATTAAATTAAAAGAAATAAAACATATATAAAATTATAAGTTTTCTTAATATAATGACTTCATTTTAAGGAAGTATATGTCATATCCTAATTTCGTCCGGGGACGATCATTTACAAATATTTGAATTCTTTCTTGACAAATTGAGCTGCTTAACATCATTTAACACACATTTCAAAGGGTTTTGCGACCTTTTGCTTTTTCTATTTTTTGTTTTGTCAATTCACTTTAATTTTTTGTTTTTTATCATATTTTTCATGTATTTCCTGTTCTGTGGTTTGATTCTCTTTAGAGTATATTCAAATCTTTTTGTGCTGAATCTTTAAATCTCAATTTTCTTGCAAAATATTAATTGGAAAAGAAAACACGAAAATTTAAGTATAAATCACTTCATTCATGTTGTCTTAGAGTCATCTTTAGTCATAATAATTATCATGTTTTAAAATTATGTTGAATTTTAATTTTGTTGATTGAATTCTAAATACATGTGTTTATGTATTATTGCAAATTTTAGTCTATCATTTAAATTTTGAATCTAATTCATGCATGTTATTTATTTCATTATATGTTTTAAATCAATTTGAAGAAGTAATCTTGTTGTTTTCTTGTTTTTTAAGTTTTTTATATGATGCCCAGAAGTAATCTTGTTGAACTAAAGTCAGAAAGAAAATAAGGAGAAAAGGTTTATAATGCAAAGGTTCTGCATCACTATACTTGGATGGAGACGTGGTTGACGCGGTTGACGCGGTTGATTAATTTTCGTTTCTTGTTATTATTGCTTTTCTCAATACCCTACAAATTAAAATGCAGCACCTTGATTTCCACATCAAGGAAATTGCGTGCAGCGTTCGCATTACGGTCATGACTTGCTTCATAATTTCTTTTCCATGAGAGACCCAAATTGTACACTTCATATCTCAGCTTTCCAATATATTATTAATTTCTTCGGTGTTTTTATTTGTTTGCATTCTGGCTGGCTACCATTAATGTTTATTTGGATTAAAAGTGAAATACAGAAAAAGAAATATAATGAAATTAAATAAGAAAGATAGAAGTAAAATTGTAGAAATAAAAGAAATAAGATGTATTATTTGGATGGATAAAAATGAGAGAAATGGAAAATGTTTTTTTTTCCACTTGTTTGAACAACAAGAGGAAGAATGAACGGAAAAAAAAATAAACAAATTAAATAAATAAAAAATTCTTACGAATCCGGTCCCTTAGGGTTAAGTATATCAGTTCCCTTTCCATCCTTTTAATAACTATTACTTATAATTTTATTGGATGTCCCTTAAGGGACAAAAAATACTATTACTTTAAAATAATAAATTTTTAGATATTTTTTTATCTAATTTTAAATTTAAAATTAATTTTTGATGTCATTAAATTGAATAAACCATAAAAAAATACAATGATTTACAAGATAAAGTTAATTCATTACAATAAAATAATGCCCTCGTAAAAAGATTAAATATAATTTTAGAAAGCATAGTTAACTACTTAAACTTTTAAAAAATACAGAAATAGTAGGAGAAATGAAACATAGAAAATATATTTAATTATAATAACACAATTATTTCTTATTTTATTTAAAAATGTATAAAATGATACGAGAAATTGATGTTTAAAATTTAAAAGGATTTAACTCCTGTTAAATTTAAGTATTCTTGAAATTTTCAAATTTTAAATAATAATAATAATCATAGTATTTAACCATTTTATAATTATACTCTAAAAATGATTAAATTTATAATATTTATGGTTTAATTAATATAATAATAACATAATTTTATATTAAATATTATTATTTAAATATAATTTGAACAAAACCATAATTTTTTATGATTCTACATGATAATTTAAATTATTGAATATTTTTTTTATAAATAAAGGATAAAATATAATATAATATAAATAAATGAGTAGTTATTAATAAAAACTGTGTTAGAATAAAATAATAAAAGGAAAATAAATGAGAGGGAAAAAGTGAGAAGGAGTTGGGCCAGGTAGTAGTTGTGTTTTTTAGAAAATAGAAGGGAGAGAAAATTAAAAAAAAATAAAAGATAAGTAAATGAAAAAAAATAGAGAAAATTGAGCAGTAATTTTTCCCCTTAAATTGTGATGTGTTCTAAAAAAAACCAAATTTTCTTGTTGTACAATATAATATTTTTTTGATATAGTACATAAAAATATAGAATGTTATAACAATATGATAAATTATCAATAAAAATATATAATAAAGTTAAAAGAAAGATAGAGAGAAGTTAGAAAGAAAGAAAAGTTTTAGAGGATTTTTTGATAAGATGATGATACTTGTAACCAAACCTTGTTTTATTATAAGTAACCGATGAAAAACATAGTATCTTGGAGGTTTTTTTTCAGTGAATATACACTCTTTTTTTTCCCTGTAATGTACACTATTATTTAATTTAATTCCCAATGTACATTACTTTTGATTAACACCACTTTATAAATGAATGTGTCCTTTTATGTTTTTCTAAAATTTAAAATATTATAAAATATAAATATTATATTATATAATATAATTTTTTAATTGGTTTTAAAATTAATTATTTATTAAATTAAATTTTGTAATTTTGTTTTTATTTTTTTAAAGAAAATAATATTATTAAATATAATTATTTTTGTTTTATTATTTAATTTACTTAACATATTTTTAGGTGAATATTTTTATTTAATATCTGAATTTTCTAATATAATTATATTACTAAATATAATTAGTTTATTATATAAGATAAATGTATCAAATATTTTTTCATTGTGTTTTTAATTTATTTTAATACTACTAACTAATTTTCTTATTTTTTAATTAACGAACACAACAAAAAAAATATCAACAGTGTATAAATTTAACTACAAAATTACATACAACGTAACTAAAAAATTGTACTATAATTTTATCCAATTTTTTTATTTTGCTTTATCCGTATATTTTTCTTTTAAAAAAATAAAAAAAACAAAATTATAAAATTTAAATAATTTTAAAACCAATTAAAAAAATTATATAATATAATATTTATATTTTACAATATTTTAAATTAAAAAAAAAAACAAAAGAGTCACGTTCATTTGCAAAGTGGTGTGAATCAAAACACAAAATCTAAAGTAGTGTACATTGAAAATTAAATTACAAAGTGTTGTACATTGGAAAAAAAAAATAGGAGAGATGATGTATTCACGAAAAAAAAAAACTATCTTGGAGCTATATTTATAATGAGTAACTCGTTAACTTAAGTAACTAATACTATAGATATCGGTCATTTAATCTTAACTTTGATTTTTTTTAATTTCTAATTTTATGATTCTACTGGAGCTTCATTCAGTGACATAGTATCTGTCGAAGTTTGAAGAGCTTGCCAATCGTAGCATTGGTCTTCCGTCGCCCTTTCTACTTAGTTGTTTTGTCTCTGGACTCACACCGGAGATACGTCGGAAGGTTCAGGCGCACCAACCGATGACTTTGGTCCAGGCCGCAGGTCTGGCGCGTCTCCATGAGGAGAAACTCCTGGATAGCTGTCACCCACCGCGACCGCGAACCCGTCTAGGCTCCACTTGTTCAAGCTACTGTTCCACCTCTGAAGCGTGGGTAATAGAATCATAGGTGCTACAAAATATGTAGTTAGGTATATTTGTGATACAAAGATAGAAGCATGCACGAAGTATATGAAGGCAGGAGTAGAAAACAAAAAACATGAAACAGAGGTACAGTCACAGGACAAAGGGGTACAGATAGCAGGAAAATCCAAGAGGGCCATCACAAGGCCCTCTTACCTCAGAGATTACATATGGAGAATATTTGTGTGAAAGGAAGCTAATCAGGATTGCATAAATGGAATACAAATTGCTAGTTGTTGGCTTGTTGGTATAAGAGGGGACAACATAACCGTAAATGGATTAGCCAATGATTTCTAAATATTCCCTAAGCACAAAAAGACAAATTCTGATATTAGGGAACTAGTATAAATAAAGCAAATATAAATCATTGAAGATATATGAAAATTCAAAAACTTCCTTTCCTTTTCTTCTTGCTTTCTAGAGGTGCTGGCCTCGAATCCAGTGTTCTTAAGTTTTTGTCTAACAATTTGAGTCTATGCTAATTAATGTGATACTTGAATTAGTTGATGGACACTATTTTATCAAATATTTTCTTGTGTTTCATGTAATTGCTGCTGTGGTTTCGTTTCTTTATTGCCAATAAGTTTCTGTGGTTCTTTGCTGAGTAGCAATCCCTCCTAATAGTAATATTTCTTCTTTTTTCAAGTAACAAGGGGAAGCTTCTTAAGTGGCTTGTGCATTCCATGAGACCATGACAGAAAAACAAATAAAAACTAATAAGGAATGCTTGTCTGATCGAGTTGCATTTGCAAATTGCAACCATTGCCAAAAATCCTCCTATATATAGAGCATTATCTTCTTTTTTTTCATGCCGATAATTAGTAGTACTTGGATGATAATTTCATTTCCTAATTAGTCATCTTTAGCAGCAAATCCTAAAAGGGTAGTTTGATTGTCTAGTGAACCCAAAAGTTCTCCTCGTTGTATCAATGCATCTTACCACAATAATCTACCACACCCACGTTGTTTAGCATCATTTTCCTAGAAACAACTCGTGATATACATTTTCTAATAATGGGATTGTTAAAACCACTTTTTTTTATCATCATTTGATAGGGATAGTAATGCGGGAAGCAAAGGGTCTGCAAGAAGCAAGAAGTATAAGGCCCAAACGGAAGGCAATAATCTCAGCCCAATATGGTTAGCTATGACCCATGCATTCATGCATTAGTATGTGGAAAGCGCAAACAAGCTAATCTTAAGCTAGCACCATACCTTCTAGAAGATGTGTAGTGTAATAACAGAATATTTGTTGTTAGCTTAGATATTTTGATCTATGTTTATCCTTTCTGTTAGTGCTTGTCGGACCCTTGTCCCCTTCGTAGTTATATATATATATCCGTGTAATGACACTTGTTGGAGATATGAATGAAAATAACAAAGCTTCCTTTCTCTCTTCTTCCTCTGAAGGCACCGGTAACCTCGAAACCAGCTTATCTTCTCCTTCTTCTTCCTTGTTTTTGGAGGTTCTGACCCTTGAAGTTCAGCAACAAGCACAACACGTAACATCATTCCTCCGAATAGCAAGGTAGGGATTTGCCCAAATAACAGAAGTTATTATAAATTCCCAAGTAACAGAAATTATTATAAATTTTAGACCTCAACTTCAGCTTATATAAATTATTTGTTGATAAGAATGAGGAAACAAATTTAGGTAATATGAGTAGTTGAAATTAAAACTTATATAAAACCACATAGTAATTACTTAAAAAATTAAATTATTTTTATAAAATTTAAAAGTTAGTACTAATTTTTTTCATCTATTTTCTATATAATAAAACAAGATATCACCTATAACACTAGTCATATTCTACTTAAACCTACTAATAAAAAAAATCTCCTTAAACCACTTCCTCCCTCGTCAGGAAAAAAAAAAGAAGGAAAATGACACTTGCAAATATGGCAAATTATACTATATTTATACGTTATAGCCATTTTGGTTATATATATATATATATATATATATATATATATATATATATATATATATATATATATATATATATAATATGTTAAACTTTGTAAAGTGATACCTCTAATAAATTTTTTATTAAAAATAGTTTTTGATATAATTGAAGAATTATATGAAATTATCTTAATGATTATGCACATAGAATTTTGCATGATTTACAAATTTATATATATGTAATGAAATAGTAGTTATTTGTTTATATTTTAATTAGTATAATGTATGTTAAAATAAAATGGTACAACAATGTGTCCATCGATTTTTAAGTTATATGAATTTTTGAAAACTTGTAATTTTTTCATGAGAAAGGTTTTTTTAGTCAATACCTTTTGAGAAATATAAATTCAACGGTTAAGTATAAAAAAATTCATGAATATGTCATTTATTTTTTTGACGTCATGAATATGTCATTTTATAAACTCTGATACGTATATTTGTTTTGTTTAATAAAAGGATGGGGCCGAAGCCCAGTGGAAAGTCCTACACTATATTTGAATGACTGAGCTTATAATTTTTTTAAAAAATAAACAGTGAAAATTATAACATTACATTTCATACATTAATTTTTTAAAATATCTTATTCTTTTCCTATTGCTACAAGAGTTTGTTACTGGTTCAAGATTTTCAAGAAGCAGCATAATATCAATAACCTGTGATTGTTACGTTAATTATAAACGTAGTGATTACTGATTAATAATATTTTCCCAATGGACTTTATCAGCTTATCTGCGGCTGATAAAGCAGTCTTTCTTGTTGTTAGAAAATAAAATAAAAATAAAAGAAAATAAATACGAAAGAAGATGCACAGTCTTGAATTAAATAATAAAATAATAGTAACAAAATAATTTTAATTGACAGCACATGAATCAATAATGTATTATAACATACAATAAGCACAAGGAAAAATTAAATCAAGGGAAAGAATTAAATAGCCTCGATTGAAGCGCGTAAACGTTATCCTTAGAGAGAAAATGTCCCACTGCACTGGTAGGAAAATTTGATTTGTGCTCCTCTTCCAAGATACGACAATTTGATTTGTGTTCCGATTGTGTGCAGGATGCATGAACCTTATGAACATTAATGCTCTTTATAGGTAAAGAAGGAGACAATTTTTTTGGAAGAAAGAAAAATGCATTTTGCAACAACAAACTATGATATATACATATATATAGACATTTTGCAACAACAAAATATGACCGTTGAAAACCAACCTACAGTTGTCACAACAAACAGTAACAAACTAGTTCACTCATTAAAACAAAATCTTAAGAAAATCTAAAATAAATATTTTATTTTATAAAATAGAATTAATATAATTAATATATACTTATAAATTTTAAATTAAAACACAAATATTTACCAACACTTGTCTATTCCAAAATCATCATATTTGAGTTATTAACAATTCTACTGCAGCCAAAGAACTTATGGAAGATTATTGTCAACAACTGAAGCTGAATATTGATGACACTGAGCCTAAGAACTACTACTTTTGTGAGAACTGGTCGAAATGTACTATAAAGCCGTCCCTTTTGAGCACTTTCAGGAATCAAAGATGTAGTTGTGGAAAACTAATGAACAGGGTGGTGGGATCCTCAGATAAACTGAATTTAGAAAATGGCTTTGTGAAGGAGACTGCTTCTTTTATAGTTTCTGATGATCTTTACATAACGCCTAATGGTTTTGGATCAAGTATAAATCTGTTTCAGAAGCTTGGAATTGAAGACATGGAAGCTGTTGAGGAACGAACTGTGGATATCAGCAAGAAGGAGGTATGTTTTCTCAGATTGGTTGTTATTTTTACTTTTTTTTTTTCTTTTTTAGTTTTACATTCTTTCTTTTCATTGGTTTGTTCATTTCTTATTGTAGGTAGTGGACTTGCTCAAGTTTTCATTGATTTCAATGACCCCTGTGTCAGACTTAATCTTACGAAAGGAACAATATCTTTCTAATATTAACCCAAAAAATCAAAACCAGTTTCAGTTTGGAAAAATATTATCTGAGGGTAGGCAAATGGTTGTGAAAATACAAATAAGAAAATCAAATAGGAAGATTCTGTTTGCTGAAGCGGAGGAAGAGTTTGTAGACTTTCTTTTTAGTTTTCTCACTTTTCCCCTGGGAAGAGTGCTTCACATGCTTGAAGGATTTTCTTCTGTAAGCTGCATAGATAAATTATATGGTAGCATGAATGAATTGAGTTCAGACAGACAGATATTTAAGCTCAGAGGGACTCAGAGCTAACCCTCTTATGTGCTCCGCAGTTTAATCTCAGCAACCAGATATTACAAATTGGGGCAGAAAGTTTGCCTTTTACTTATTCATTTTATGGAAATCATTTAATATTGTTGATCCTAAGTCCTCTATTGGAGAATCATCAAGTCTTCTAAGATTCTTGAAAGGACCAGCAATGTACATGGTGACTGATAACTTGGTTGTGACTCCAATGTCATACATTTATGCTGTTTCATATCTAAATAGTCTGAAAGTACCATTCTCTGACTTAGAGGAAAGGGTCATCACAATTGGTGTAAAGGAGGTAAGAAACTGTGCGAGGCTTCTTTCATTGCATGTTGTTATTTGTATGCATGAGATTACATCACATTCTCTGATTGAATGGTGCAGGGTCTTGGAATATTGAAAGCTTTATTGACCTCAGCATTTGCTTTGATAAACGACCTGAAACACTTGATTAAAACCACTAAGGGGGAGAATGAATCAATCACTTCCGTCTGGTCTAAATTTATAAATAAGGTTTTTAATTCTAGCCGCAACTTCAAAGTTTTTAGATTCCTTGCAGGGTATCACCACTGCAATTGCGGTTGCATCAGTGGCATGTGTATGCAATTTCTTAGGATATCAAAGATTGCAACAACAAGACCGGAACCAAAATTTAAAACTTTGGTTAAGGAATTTGGGTGCTACAAAATACACTCTTACATATATCAGAGCCTTTCTTTTGTTATTATGCTTTGTATTTGGTGAACTCTGTTTTATCAAGTATATTTCGTTATGTTTCGCGTAAATCATCGTGGGTAAGAAAGGATTGTTGTGTCAATTGTTAAAGCAGTTTCTAGTAGATTCCCTTGAAACTACTAGTATGGTCGTTGATTTCCTTCAATGGATCGATATCGATCGTTAGCATTGTTTCATGCAAGTGCAACACAACACGTGATGTTTTCATTAGTGAAACCCACGGCTTTGTCAGTGTATGTGTTGCCAATAAAAGCATGTCTATTCTATTTTTACATTAACAATGGAAGCATTTTTCGGCTCAAATGATGACTATATGATCATTCCATAACCTGTCCAGCTTTTGTATTCACCCCGTCCGTCATTTAAATTTTTTAAAAAAAGTATTATTCCTATTAGACTAAAAATCTTTTTAATTCATTTCCCCACATAAAAAAAAACCAAAAAATCGATTTCTATCAATTAATTCATAGGTCACGGAGCAAATAAGCAACATCAAACAACAAAAAAAGGGCGAAGAAGGCATAAAATCAGTGGAATCATCGTATGTATCAGAACCAAGGTCCAAATTTCAGAAAAATCAAATTAAGCATTCGAATGGTAACATAGCAAGCAACACCAAGTGTTACAATTCACAAAATTACCAAATACTCCTACACAAGACAAGTGAGAAAAGGAAAAAAAAACAAAAGGCATGAATTAATTATAAGAACTCAAACGGCGATCAATCTCGTAAGAGAGAAAGGCATCAACGGCTGCATACTGAACCTGCTGGGCAGTGAGCCAGGGATTGTCCCACCTACTCCTGGTGACCCGCTTGGGCTTGGCAACTTCCAGGCCCAGCACGCGGAGGCCCAAAGACTTGAGCCCGGCCCGTTTCAGCTCAAGGTCGCCAAGCCTCTCCGCAGCGAAGGAGCGAAGGTCACGAACATTCGCCACGTTAAGATTATAATCTTCTAGAAGCTTCTCCACGTCTTCTTGGATCCCAACACCAACGAAAGTGATGTTAGGGTCAGCGAGGAAGGAAACAAGAGAGGGAGGGATTGAAGGGGAGTGGAGAATCTGGAAGACGAGGCAGCGTTCGGCGACGCAGAGCTGGAGTGTGGCCACGGGGTTCTGCATGTTGCGCTGGGTGTTGGGGCGCCACTCGATGTCGAGGCCCACGGTGAGGACGCGCTGCTGGTGCTGGTGCTGGTGGTCGCGGAGGACGGTGGAGATCCAGGAGTCGACGAGGGAGGGGTCGGAGGTGAGGAGGGTGTAGATGGTGTGGGTGTTGTTGAAGGAGACGTCGTAGAGGTTGTGGGTGTCGTAGGGGAGGCCGTGGTCCACCACGCTGATCGGCGCCACCACGGGGGTGGTGGTGGTGGTGGAGGAGCTGAGCGGCGCGCCGGTTTGGTCTTGCCGCGATGATATCATGGCGGGGAATTGGAGAAGAGTGAGAGAAGAAAGGGGGTTTTGATTTTGGAGAAACCGTGTTTCAATGGAAACAATGGAATTTTCGGATTTCGATTGAGTGTGGAGGCGGATTTGAACCTAAATCCAACAGTTTTGTGTTAATCCTTTACAAACAATTGTATTTAAATGTTTTTTTAATTATAAAGTACTCTATCAACATTTATTTTTTTATTATTTTTCTTTTGGAGAGCATTATCATTTTTTTTTCTCTATTGTTTATTTGTAAATACTAGCATATAAGATTTTTGTTTGACCAATAATGGCATATAAGATTTTTTTTTTTTAAAGAAGGCATATAAGATGTTAACACATTTTTTTGTATATTTACGATTTTATTTTAAATAAAGAAGGAACCTTTTTGTTAATTTTGGGAGGCATTCTCTTCTCTTATTGCTACGAAAGGTCAGCAGACTTAGAGCCGAATCTTCTACTTTTCTATCTTGTTTTGCTTCTTTTTTTGTTTCTTTCAATTTCATCTTTTCTTCATTTATTTATTAACTCAATGATAGACCAATTTTTTTTATAAAAAAAACTAATAACAAATTCTAAATATTTTACTTGTACAACTAAAATTTTGATTAATGTTGATAGTAAAATTATATACTTTATTATATAAATAATGTTATGAATTAAAAGGATAGGTGTATTTTGTTTAGAAAAAAATGGGAAATGAAAATAATAGAAAATAAAATTATTCTTTTAGTTTACTCAGTAGAAGCGTAAATAAAAGAAAAAATTATTGATTTTGCTTTTATCTTATTTGATTATGTAGAAATAAAAAATGATGTATATAATTATATAGATATCCTAAATAAAAAAAGAGATATATTTAAAAATAAACATTTGTATATAAAAACAATATCAGTGTATTTAAACTCTCTGAATTTTACCTCTTTTATAAATAGGAAAAACAGCTTTGTAAAGGATGGAAATAGACCCATTTTTTCTGCCAGGACCTCTCTATTCACACATCCAAATGAAGGCAGTAGTAACAATAGAAAAAGAACAAGAATCCAAATAAATCATAACAATAGAAAGAGAAATTTTAAGAAATAAAATCATAACAATAGAAAGAGAAATTTTAAGAAATAAAATCATAACAATACAAGGGATTTTCTGTATCTTTTCAGGATTGGTTTATGAATCCTACAATATCCTTGAGTCAATTTTGATTTTACAAGGTCTAACTAACATATATATGGAGCGTGTGGAATTCATCTGTGTGGTTATATGGTGGCATAGATATTGAGTTTTTAGAGCATGTTTAAGGGTTAATTGACCTCTCTAAATTTCTACCCATCTCTCTAATTTTTTTTTATTTCGTTTTCTTAATTTTAACCTCTTTTTGATCTTTCACGTTAAATATTATGCAGCAGTTGAATTGACAAAGAGGAATAAAAATTGGTGGAAGACACATGCAGTTCCAAAAAAGACTTGTCATCTTTTTTGTGTCATTGTCCAAAATAAATTGTAATTTCATTGTGTTACTTATTGTCATATAAGAATAATTTTGACATGCATTTTGAATTGTTGAATCGCAATACACTGTATAAGTGTTTTACCCTTTTTATTTCATTTTGTAGAAACCTAGAAGTTATGGAAGCATTGTTAAGGTTGAAAAGAGAATATGGTTCTGAAGATTTGTTGCGATAGAAATCTACAGCATCGATTTTTGATATTTGTTGCTGCTATATGGTTCTCCTATTTTAATTATCTTTGTTGGTAGTTATCATGTGAAATTATATTATAACTTCTGTTGGTGATGATGACCTTAGGATTCTTTTGTCTCTCAATTTCTAACTGAAACTATTTCATCACTCTCATTCTAATTTAGTTTCCCCCACTCATCCTCTCTCTCCCCCTCAAATTCCTCATGTTAGTTCTTTTTTTTTGCCAATTTTTATTTTGTAAAGTTAAAAGAATTAAAAGTTAAAATGTGGAGTTTCTTTTTTTTTTTTTCTGTCTTTTTATGGGTGTACTATGTTGTTAGGAAGTATACTAGGATACTCGATTTTAAAAAAATGAACACTCTCAATCCATTCTGTTATTCTTGTAACTCCTCTTTCGCATATATATATTACCCTTATTTGTAACGTTGGGGCTTTCAGACGGTGTCACTTTAATTTTTTTTTATATTTCTTCCACCTTATGTAACAAAAATTTCAAATTGTTAATTTAAATTTTATTATTTATCTTACCTACAATTAACAACATCTCAAATTATTGGTATTAATTCCTATTCCATTCTATAACAAATTTGATTGCGAAAGGAATTTGAATTTTGATATTATTTTACTTCTAGTCAACTTGAAATTATTACCGTTATAATCTTTTAATTTGGTAATTTTATAAAAATAAAAAAAATGTTATCTCTTTGTTTTTAATTCTGTTATCTGTTATATCTTTTTAATTCAGTTTCTTTTTTAAGAAACCTGAGTGATCTCTTTTCTTTCACTCTTTTTACAGCCAAAAAGAGTAGTGAGTTGAAATTTTAAATTACAAAAATTGGAAGTTTTAAAATAATAGCATCTTAAAATTTAAAAAATAAAATTAAGCAATCAATTTTCAAATAGTAGTGGTTTATTTCTTAAGAAACAAGTAGGGTAATGAGTTAATTTGGAATTTTAACATAAAGAATAAGACATTTTTTCAAATAACAATTGGTTGTATGGTTTATCATCAAAAATTAAAAAAAAAAACTACTTCTTTATATATATGCCATCGAGCAATTAAAAAAAATTAAGTAATTTAACATAAAATAGATATTAAAAATAGTTTGAATAAATTTTCAAGAAAGAAATATAGAAATTCATTTACTGCTTCAATTTGATCCCTTTATTTTTAAAAGTTTTAATTAGGTCCTTATCTTTTAAAATATATTTAACTTTATCTTTTTATTTTAAAAGTTTGGATTAAGTTCTTGTTAAAAAAAATCAATTTAGTCATATTTTAAACTAAATTTGACAATATTTTAAAAAAATGTTTGAAGTTAACATAATAAAAAAAAGACCAAATCAAATTCATTTTACATAATATATATAGGAGATCAAATTGAAACTTTTACAAATAAAGAAACTAAATTTAATTTTTCTTAAAAAATAAGAAATTTAATTAAACCTATTAAAAATAAAAAAATCAAATTGAATATAATAAATAAATTAAGAAACAAGAAGAATAATTTACCTAATATTTATAACTTTTTTTATATCTATGTATATAGTAATCACATTTTTTTATATTATAACTCAATAATAAAATAAATATTTCAATGAGTGAAAAAATGTAAAATAGAAATGTGGACATATGAACACAACAACAACACCTGTGTTCCCATTGTATTTATAACTTTTTTTTTATCTATGTATATAATAATCACATATATTTTTTTATACTATAATCCAATAATAAGATAAATTATATAAAATTTAGCACAATAAAAATGGAGACACAGATAATCTTTCTACCGTGAAAGTATGTATACTGGATTGACCAATATAAATCCTATTTAATTTGCAATGTGAACCTAAAAATATAAATCTTTTATAATATCATTGCAACTATGTATATTGGGTTGGCCAATGTTTTTTCTATTATCTTTCCAAGTGTGACTAGCCAAATATAGTCTTTGCTTGATTATGTAATGAACAAATGAATAAGTAATTTCTAAAAATATGAATAAATAATTCTAAAGATATAAAGATCTTTTGTTTACTGATATGAAGATCTTTCAATGTTAACTATTACAGAAAAAATGAATTGAATTGCTTATTCACTTCTCAATTGATTACAGGAGGAACCTTGCTTATATAGCAGGTTAATAGTAACTACTTGTTGGTTGTAAGAAAGCAAATTTAACCAACCTTATAACTACCAGTTTACAACTTTTTAAAACTTTGAATTATTCCTAACATTCCTCCTTAATTCAAAGTTGCATTTACACAAACAACTCCAATGGAATCTCTTAAACATCTAAATCTTTCTAGCTTCAAAGCCTTAGTGAGTATGTCTGCAAGTTAAACTTCAGTTCTGCAGTGCTCAATCTTCAGCTTTTCATTATTGACTTGCTCTCTTAGGAAGTGAAACTTTGTTTCTATGTGTTTACTTCTTCCATGGGAAGCTGGATGCTTTGCTAAATCAATGGCAGATTTATTGTCTACCAACAACTTCACCTTTCCTGATTTTTCCAGCTGCAACTCCTTAATCAGGGCATCCAACCACACAGCTTGGCATGCAGCTTCTGAGGCTGCAATATACTCTGCTTCACAGGATGATAGTGCTACCACTGGTTCCTTGGTGGAGGACCAAGAGATTGGTGCTCCTCCATAAAAGAAAATGTATCCTGCAGTGCTTTTCCTATCATTTTTATCCCCACACCAATCAAAATCAGAGTATCCAGTCAATTCTGGTCCTATGTCAGCTCCACCTTTAGGAAATAGAATTCCAAAATTGGTTGTCCCTTGAATATACCTCATAATCCTCTTAGCAGCTAGCAAGTGAGACTGCCTTGGTTCTTGCATAAATCTGCTGATTAGCCCAACACTGAAGTTTAAATCAGGCCTTGTATTGCATAGGTACATCAAGCACCCAACTATTTTCCTGTAGTGAGTGGGATCAACTGGTTCTTCATCAGTTTCCTTCTCTAACACAAGGCCAACCTCTGCTGGTGTTCTTGCTGGATTGCTCTGCTGCATATTAAATTTCTTCAGTAGGTCTTGTGCATATTTGGACTGATGCATCACTGTACCATATTGAGTCATTCTAAACTCCATTCCAAGGAAATATAAGAGAAGTCCAAGATCAATCATCTCAAATTCATTCATCATTTGATTTTTGAATGCAGTAATCTCTTCCTCACTGCTTCCAGTAATCAAGAGGTCATCAACATATAGACATACAATCAATGTCTCTAATTTGTTGTCCTGCAGACATCTCACATACAATCCATGTTCTGAGGTGCATTTCTTGAAGCCAATCTGTGACAGGAAGCTATTGATTCTCCTATTCCAAGCTCTTGGAGCCTGTTTTAGGCCATACAATGCTTTCTTCAGCTTGTACACTTTGTTTTCTGAACCCTTCACTACAAACCCTTGTGGCTGAAGCACATAAACTTCTTCATCTAATGGACCATTTAGGAAAGCAGATTTAACATCTAGTTGGTGCAGGGACCAGTTAGCATTAGTTGCAATGGCTACAACAAATCTGACAGTTTCAATCCTAGCCACTGGTGCATAGACTTCACCATAATCAATTCCAGCCTTTTGCAGAAAACCTTTTGCTACAAGTCTGGCCTTGTGTTTCACCACTTCCCCCTTTGGGTTAACCTTCACTTTATAAACCCATTTTAGTGCTATAGGCTTCTTGTTTGAAGGAGGATCCACCAATTCCCAGGTCTGATTTTTTTCTATAGAGTCAATCTCCTCCTTCATAGCCCTCACCCACATTTTATTAGTCACTGCTTTGTCAAATTCGATAGGTTCAGCTTCTACTATGAGTGCAAAATGGACCAATTCTCCTTCTAAGTTGACTTCTGAATCCTGAAACAGCTCATAGTCCCTCAAAGTTATTGGTAGCTGACTTGTCCTTGATGATTTCCTTACACTAGGAACTTGGTTAGTAGTTGGTGCAGCTGGAGGTGTTTCTTCTTCTAACAATATCCTGGACTGACTTTCACTAGAAATTGAATTCCAATTCCAGCTTCTAGTTTCATCACAAATAACATCCCTGCTGATGGATACTTGACCACTTTCTGGATTATACAGCTTGTAGCCTCCAGTTGAGTGATAACCAATTAGGATATGTGGCATGCCTTTATCATCAAGCTTTCTTCTAAGTTGATCAGGAACATGCTTGTAGCATATTGACCCAAAGATCCTCAGGTGTGTAACACTCGGTTTGGCTCCCGTCCGTGCTTCCTCTGGTGAAGTATCTATCAATCTCTTAGTGGGAGATCTATTTAATATGTATGCAGCAGTTGATACAGCTTCTCCCCACAAGAAACATGGTAGGTTTTTGCTCTTAAGCATGCATCTCACCATGTTTAGCAGTGTTCCATTGTGTTGAGGTGTGTAAGGTGGTGTGACCTCATGAATTAGCCCCTCACTTTCACAAAATTCCTTGAACTCTTTTGACACATACTCACCCCCACCATCAATTCTTAGTACCTTAATCATTTTTCCACTTTGCTTTTCAACTAAGCATTTGAATTTCTTAAAGACATCTAGGACTTCATGCTTCCTTTTAATCAAATAAATCCAAACTTTCCTAGTTAAGTCATCAATGAAAGAGATGAAATACCTGCTGCCTCCAGGAGTTTCTGTTTGTATAGGACCACACACATCAGAATGGATGACCCCTAGCTTCTCAGTTGCTTTGGTAGGAACAAACTTGCTGAAGTTTCCTCTGGTTTGCTTGCATTCAATGCACTCTAGACACACCTCATTAGGGACTACAATATGGGGTAATCCTTCAACCATCTTGTGGCTAGTAAGTAGGTGTAGATTCTTGAAGTTGAGATGACCAAACCTGAGGTGCCACAACCATTCCTCCTTATTTTCAGAGGTTGCAAAGCATTGATGCTTAAGAATATTCATCCCAATCCTAAATGTCCTGTTCTGGGACAGATTTGCTTGGATAACCAGCTTTTGATTTCTATCAAATACCTTGAGGCAATTGTCTTCCATTGTCATAACAAATCCCTTTTGCAGTAGTTGCCCAAGACTCAACAGATTTGTTTTTAGGCCAGGCACATATAGAACCTCCTCAATGACTGTTTCTTTTCCATTTGTGTCTCTGAAAGCCACTCTGCCAATGCCTTCTGTAGTGAGACTACTATCATTTGCAAACCGGACTTTGCTCTTTGATGAGTCATCCAAACTGATGAAACATTCCTTCTTCCCTGTCATGTGAGTGGAACATCCAGAATCCAAGTACCAAGAGGTGTCAATGGAGGATTCCTTACTTGTGGTTGCCATGAGCATTACAGCTTCAGAATCTGATCCTTCATCCTGTGCCAGATTTGCCTGATTCTTTGGCTTATTTTTAGCACCTTCTCCTTGCCAACAGTCTCGTGCATAGTGACCAAGTTTTTGACAGTTGTGGCATCTCACTTTCCTCTTATCAAACTTCCATTCCTTGCTGCCATTGGAGTTATCATTTTTCTTCTGTGATTGATCACTTTTCTTTCCTTTAAAGAATTCACTGCCTGCATTATATCCTTGATCTTGGTGTTTCTGATTACTGCATGGCTTATTTCCCTTCCATGGTCCTTTCCCTTTTCATTTGTAGTTGGATCTTGCTTGAAGTGCCTGTTCTTGATTGGATCTTCTCTCATTGATCCTCATTTCATGTGCCTCTAGGGAGTGCTGCAATTCTTCAATCTCCATGTCATCTAAGTTCCTTGACTCTTCAATTGCAACAGCCACATGATCAAATTGTGGTGGCAATGTTCTCAAGATCTTGTCTACCACTAGTTCATCGGGGATCTTGTCGTTACACGACCTCATGGCATTAACCAGTTCTTGAATCCTATCAAAGTAATCTGAAATTGATTCTTTCTCTTCCATGCATAGTAATTCATATTGCCTTCTCAAAGTCTGTAGCTTCACTTTCTTGTTCTTTTCTCCATCACCATATGTTTTCATCAGAATCTCCCATGCTTCCTTAGAGGTAGAGGCCTTCGAGATCTTGTTGAAAATCTTTGAGTTCACACATTGGTAGATGAGAAATCGAGCTTTGCAGTCAAGTTTTTGCTTCTGTTTGAAATCCAATTGCTGTTCTTCAGTGGCTTTCCTTCCAGGATCTTCAAACCCAAATGTCACCACTTCAAATACATCTTGGAAGCCAAAGATTGCTAGCATCTTGACCTTCCAATCATCAAACAGTTTTCCATCGAAAACCGGTAAAGATCCTTGAATGATACTGTTTGAGCCAGCCATGTTGCACCTTGATCCTCCTTCACTTTCCTATACACAACTGCTATCTCAGAGGTTCCTCTACCCGCGTTCTTGACTATCAAGAACCCCACTCAGCCACCACAATCACATATATGATGGTGAAAACAATGAAGAATCACTCACAAATCACAGTTCTCACAAAAAGAAGGGTTTCCCTCAGTTTTTTTTTTGTGTCAACAGAAGCTTGCTCTCCCTCTTTCTAATCTTCACAGGTCAGGTTCGTATAAGCTCTAGATACCATGTTAACTATTACACTTTTACAGAAAAAATGAATTGAATTGCTTATTCACTTCTCAATTGATTACAGGAGGAACCTTGCTTATATAGCAGGTTAATAGTAACTACTTGTTGGTTATAAGAAATCAAACTTAACCAACCTTATAACTACCAGTTTACAACTTTTTAAAACTTTGAATTATTCCTAACATTCAATTCCATAATCTTTACATAAAAATGATATAAAGATTATCCAACTAAAAGTTAATAGGAAATTATTCATTTTAGTGCTATGTTACTAGTATCAAGATCAAGCGCATTTGGTTAAGTTCCATATTTCATGTAATTACAATGAATACCATGTACTAAATATTACTCAACTAAAAGTTATTAGGAAGTAATAAATTTTAAAAAATTATGTAATATTAAATTTTAAATGAAGTGTATCATATGTAACTTCAACTAATAAACACACTTTCAATAACAAGTGATTGTACAATTGGTTAATGAATGTTTTTGTTTAGATGTTAGTAGGTAAATAGTCATTCTAATTCATTGAAAACTACATTCTTGAAACATGAAAATATATACAATTTAGTCTCCAAAAGTATAAAAAGTGCGATAAATATATTCGACAGTTAATTTTCATTCGTCACCATTAATAAAGTAGTTTAGAAAGTCAAATTTGTGATCAAAATGGTTGACAACGTGATCATCTCTAAGAGTGCGACAAATATGTATAGACGTTAATAATAGATTGTGATTCATTATTATAATTTTGAAAAATTTATAATGATTGTGATAAAAAATTATCAATGAAAGTGAATTTTTATTGCTTTGGTGAATTCTTCTTACTTTTCTTCAACTGTAACAAAAAAAATTAATCATTTGGTTGTTAACTCTTGAATAAATACTATCAACACAAATTTTTTTTTTACTATAAAACGATAAGAAAATAATTATTTATGTTTAATCAAATACTATTTATTTAATTATTTTTTTATAATTTTTCATAATAAAATATGAATGTCTATTAATATATGCAATGACATCAAACTACAAATTATAATAAAAGTTTGTTGATTTTTAAATTAATTTTTTTATATCATACACAATTAATTTTTATTAACGGATCATTTAAAAACTCATAATCTTAAAAAAAAAAAATCATTCCAAGGAAGTGAATGTTTTTTACAAATTAAAAATATTATTGCAATTGTAATTTTTTCTAAAAATTATTCATGAATTTAATTGAATTATAATGTTTTATAATAAATGTTTTTTTTACTTAAACCTTTCATCAAGCATAAGAGTATAAAAAGTTATTTATAAATTTATAAAATTATTATTCTTTTTTGTTTTAAACTTAATTTAATTTATGAGTTTGTTAAAAAAATGTGACAATCAATCTAAATTTTGTTAAATTATAATAATTAGTTATGATCTACCGTTAATGTTTTGATATATTTATTACACTTTTTATATTTTCATGTACTAGTATTTTTATATTTTAAGGAAAAAAAATTATCTATCCGATATTATTTGAATTCGACTTTTAACGAATTTTTTATTTCTGATTTTACTTAACTTTGTATCAAATTGTTGTATTAGTCTCAAGCCATAAGAACAAAAAAATAAACACTCTTTCAAATTCGTTAATGTTATAGAAAATTATAAAATGAGAAGTTTCAATTTCTCATTTTAATTATATCTCCCAATTTCACAGCAATAGTTCCGTTCTTGTAATTGCCGTTTGATGCGTAAATCACAGGAGCAGAACAGCAAGTCGGCACGCGGGTTGTGTTAACCGCGGGGACCATTGACAACAATCAAATCATAGCACCGTTTGACTTGTGTAATTCTATAATCCACAATTCTAGTTTCTTAATGACAAAGGTAACACTCGATTATAAGGCACCCTAGTCCATACCCCGGTTTCTCAACTCTCAACTAACCACCCCCACCATGGAGGCGCCTCTGTTATTATCGGGTACAATTTCTCTTCCTTGATGACAAAGTTTCAATTTTCATTGTTGATTTTGAATATTTACAACGATTTTGATTCTGGGTATCTTTTATTTTCTGTTGCGTTTGAATTAGAGAAGAGAACTGGATCGATTGAAGAAGAGAGTGGAAAATGGAGCTCGTATCAGTATGTGGGTGGAACCGGTTCTGTGAGGCCAACTTCTTCATTGGCTGGAACTGAGGTGAGTGTGGATGAAATTCGATCTGCTGCTGCTGCTTCTGGTTACTATCCCCCTTCCCTTCATGGAGCCTTGGTTGGTTCACCTGAGCCTGATCCTACAGGTGTGTGCTTCTTCCTGATTCTCATTTCAATTGTGATGATTGGCAATGTTTTAAATTGTGGCCGTGGCTGAAGTTTCATTGCAATCCTTGATAATACGGAAAATTGCAGACAAATGCGGCTGAAGCAGCCACAATTGTGGTCGCAAAGACTCCAAAACAAAACCTTGATGCTTCGGCCGAAATTCTAGCCATGGACCGTTTTTAAAACCTTGATGATTGGTTTTGATCTTGTTTCTGATTTTCTGATTTTCATTTGCATCACTGATATCATGGAAATGTTGACACGGCTGTGGCATTTGAGCTTGAGTTGGGAGAATTTGCTTGTTTTTCTTTAACAATGTCTTTTAATGTAGGGACAAATTGAGAGTTGCTACGTTTTCTTGTTTACGTTTATTACAAAAAATATTTTGCCCATATGTAAATCTAGATGTTGAATACATTGTTACTTGTTGCAGAGCAAGCTCTTGTTTATCAGGGTGGATATGGAGGAGATTATGGTGGACCCACACCCCAATTCCAGAGGTATAATCACCTAAAATGAGTCTATGAAAGATACTTTTCATTTAACTATTCATATTGAAACTAGGTTGTGCATGAAGCTATTTAATGTTTTGGTTGTGTTGTCCAAAAGAATTAATAGTTGGTTTTATGCTACAAGGATTTAAACCTTATTGTGACAGAAATTAGATGATGAAAATATATTAAGTATAGAAGTGCGGACGGGCAGAAAATGTTTTTTGAAGAAAGATGGCCAATCACTTTAGATAGTAAAACTGACATTGTTATGCATTAGACTAAAGAAGCTACGTTATAGAACACGCACCATGGAGCTGCTAATTCTATGAATTTTTGACATTATGTGGAGAGATCTTGGCTCTCTTGGCTAAAGGCTTTATGAATAAGCCTGGAATGATTAATTCAATTATTATGAAGAGGCTATTTACTTTGCTACAGATTGTTAAAGCATAAAATTTAGACTTGCAAGGGGCTTTTTAGGTGGTAGCTTTCTGAGTGATCAGAGGGTATAGCAATGACTTCAGGGAAGAAAACAGAAACAAAGGTGTATGGGGTTTGGTATTAAAGGGTTGATTTAGGTCTCTTTGATTAAATATGGCCTCCGTAGAACCAAGGTATCTTTTTCTACCTGAAAATGTGTAGGTAAATATATCTGATCTGGGTGGTGGTGTTGTGCAGCACTCATTTGGAATCGTGCACAAATATACAGCACAAAGCAACTTATTTATATACTAGAGTCTATTTGTTGTGGAAATGTTCTAATTCATAAAGATATGTTACTACTCCTTCTATGCGTTTAAGAAAATAGCAATAGCTCAAAAGAGTTTGAAGGGGAGAGAAATTAGCTGGGTTGATCAAGATAATCTTATCACAATTGACTTCATTGAAATATTTACTAGATTGTCTTGTTTCCTCTAATAGGTCATGGAATTGGCAGTGCATTTTTTAGTTGAACATATTATACATATTACATATTTAATTAAAAACTATCTTCCACATGTCAGCTGTCTCTAAATGTATGCCTTTTGATAAAGGCCATTATGATATGGATTTCTCAAGTTCAATATTCCAGTTCTATATTGGCAAATAATCTTGTTAACTGGGTGATCTACATTTAGGAAAATCTTGGATGAAGTGGAGATACGAGAGTTGCTCATTGATCATGTTGGTCATCGTTGCTGTTGGGGTAGTCGTCCTGCTCGAACATGGAGGATTCATGCAGTGGAAGACTGTAATGTATATGTAGGAACTCTGGATACATTTATAGAGGAAAGAGAAATCATAAGAGAGACAGAACCATACCTTGGTGGCAGTATTGACGGAAAGGATAATGGACCTGAACTTGGTATTTGGGAATTGGATCTAAGATCTCAGTTCCCTGTTCTATTTGAACCCTATAAAGAAGTGCGGGAAAAGATTCCCCATTCTGAAGTTATAGAAAAGTGCACAGGTAAATTCTGGATTTTCGTCTCAAAGATTCATAAAATCCAATATGTACACATATATACTGCTATTTTCTTACTATTTCCTTTTATCTCTCCTAACAAAACCCTCGAAATTATTTTCAGTTTGTGCAGGACGGGGAAGTACAGTCTGTGCTACATGCAATGCAGACCAAGAACCTGGATTTTATAAGGAAAATCAGATGACTCAGTGTGCAACTTGTTATGGAAGGGGTTTAATCGCTCATAAAGATGGTTCTGACACTGTGTAAGTAGTTTGTTTGTTTATATAATAGTGGATGTTGAATTCAAGCTTAAGTCACAAATGTCTTGGCCTCATTGCTTTCTGTCAAGGTGGAAGTTTATACTTTATACTTGTAATTCACTTAAGTTACATTTTCTTGCAGATGTGTGAAATGTAATGGCAAGGGAAAGATTCCTTGTGTAACATGTGGATCTCGTGGACTAATTCAGTGTGCAACATGTAATGGAAGTGGTTCTCTTCTAGCACGCAATCTGGCCATTATTCGATGGTATGTCAATTTGGCTGTGTCTAATGACTCTAATCATACCTTGCCTAATTTTGTACCTTCATGAGGAATACAATGGTCTTTGTGGATCCATGATAAAGATTTTGTACTGTTTTAAGTTGTGACTCCAAAACTTTGTCGGGGCCAAGTCCTGTGTCACTTTGATTTTTGGGCACTACTGCTCAATTCCATTTGCAGAATTGCAATCTGTCACTAGAATTATTGTAGACTAGGTTATAAATATTGTGAACTTACAAAACACGATATGCAATGCAACTTTTAATATATAATCTTCGTTTAATAGATTCATAAGTCGTCCATTTTCATGTTGTTATGCTTAATATTGATTCCTTTTAGTGACAATGCTAAAGGAACACGTGTCTGTGTTTGCACTTTTACAGGAAGACACTTTCAACTCGGAAAGTAAATGCAACAAGTGGAGCAGCATCAGTACCGGATGAAGTTTTCCATAGATCCAAAGGGGTTCAATTGTGCAACACTCAAGCATACCAATGCACTCCAGCCTTTTTTGCTGATTCTTATTTTCTCAACAAATTCTCTTCTGATGTCATTGCAGAAAGAGCTCAAGTGCCTGCCACTGCAAGGGTCATATGTGAAAGGCATGCAATCTCAGTTGTGCCAGTAACTCGTGTCACCATGGCTCATCGTCGACAATCCTTCAGTTTCTACATTATAGAATATGGCAGAGAGGTGTATTTGAAGGATTATTACCCTGCTAGATATTGTTGGGGCCTGTGTCCTTGTTTGGAGTGGTTGAAGTTGTAATGTTGAAACTGTTCTTCCTGGCAGCATTGGGCAGTTGTAAAGGTTTCATCTACACATTTGTGAGTTCTGTGTTTGTTCAGTTTGATAATAACACCAGCAGATTTCAGGGTTTGAGGGCTGAGCAGATGAACTTTATGATATGAGGAAATAGGTTATGCATTGATAATGTAAAATAATTTTACACTGTCATCCAATTACTAATCACTATGTATTGTAAGTTTGTTAACTTTTACGATAACTATTTTAAAAGTCTTATCAATGGTGATTTCTAATTGGTTGGTTGTAGTGTAAAGATTTTATACCAACAGCGCATAACTATTAAACTGTTATCATTTAATCCATTGGCTTTATGGATCACTGCTGTGAGGTTATATTTATGAAATAAGGTCAGATTCAAGTTGAGTGTTAATTGTGAATTCTTGATGTTACTGTGAATTATTTAAATAAAAGACAATCCCTATCAGTTTTGTCTTAATCACCCATTAGCTTGTTTGTATCATTTTCCTTACGCCTAAGAGTAGTAGTATCTCAAACAGAAAATTCATTACAAAATAGAGAACGATGTATCTTCTATTCTTCTTTTGCCATTGAATGTGATTAATCTTATCAAGTACTTGGTTTGATCATAATTTTCAGCTTATGACCAGTATTTTATCTTTTTCATAAAAAATGGACATCTAGTAGGAATTCTAGCTCGTTTTATTAAAGCTTCAATGCCTGCTTCATTCTTTGATTTCTCGTCTCCATGGAATGGAAGTAATGAATAGCAGGTTCAAGTCTAAAATACAGTCTTCCAAACTTGTATTAAGTTAAAGTCCAAAGTACAAGTTCTCCAAAAGATAATTTCAGCAAGGAAAGATGCAGTAAAAGGAGAAATGGAGAATCAAGTTAGCAAATACTCAAACATGTTTGAATTTTCGATTTTTTATGAGTCAGATCAACCGGTAATGCTAAATTCAAGAACTCATGTTTGTCTTAATCACGAGCTAATTTTTTTTATATATAATATTGATACCAAATTGACGATAAATTAATAATTTACTTGCAAACGAAGAAACTGTTTTTTCAACCTAAAAGGGAAAAATAATTGACGATAGCATTTTTTAAAAAATATTTAATTATCTTAAAAAGTCGGGTTGAGTCAAATTATTATTTTTTAATTTAAAAAATATTTTAGTAAATAATATTTGAAGTGAGATAAAATATATGGTGTTATATTAGTATTAATTAAATTATATGATTTGGAGAGTGAGGTTTTTACTTTCTTTCGTGATCTCTCAGTTAGATATTTTTAACATTTTTTTTCTCTCTATATCTCTTATCTGCATATTTTTTAAAACTATCTAATTGTGTTAGGAGGATTCATTGGATTAGGATTGTAATGTATCTTTTTTAATCTCTATTATTTATTTGTTTTAAGAGAAAAAAAATGCACTGTAAGTATAACATTTTTACACTACATCCTTGACAGGTTTGTTAACTAGATAATAATCATCCTAAAAATGGCACTAAATCTGATTTTTAATTTGATAGTGGCTGTAAAAATAAAATTGGTAGTGCAAAATATTCTATGAAGAAAATGCATATCCGTTAAACTCTTATTTTAATTCATTTATTTATTTCACTAAAGTCCGTAAAAAAAGATTCTTTATCTCTAAATTAATTTTCAACGGTTTTTTTTTCTTAATTTTTTTTGTCAATAATTTAAAATAATTTTACTACAAATTAAATTATTTACAATTGTTTGTTAAGAAAACTAAAAAAGTACTACTGTTTTAACAATGATATAAAAAAAGCCCAACTACACGTTGTAAAGAGAAAGGGAAAATAAACGCATCATCCAACTGAACCAAGGCTCCAAACAAAACCCTAGGGGTTCTACGCGACTCTTTAAATTCTCAAAACTCTCACGCCGCAGACACTAGAAAGTAGAAACCGCATCCCCTTCGTTCGCGTTTTAGATTCATTTGGAATTTCGAAGGGTCAATTCTGAGGTTAAAACCTGTGTTTCCGTCTTTCAAAATTCAATATTCCTCAAAGGTTATTCTTTTTGTCTTTGTTTTACGAGCATCAGTGATGAGCAATTCCAATGTTATCCTTGCACTTTGATTGCCAGTGAAGAAGCTAATGGGGAATGATTACTCTGAGATGCTCTTTCTTTAATCTCTCACTATTTTTTTCTTCTAAAATTTTCAGCTTTTTATCAATTCACACGAAAAAAAATTGATTTTTTTAATTATTTTTTTGTGCATTTTCTTAGTTGATAGGGTTAATGGATCGGTGATGTTAATTTTAAACTGCGTTATCTATCTGAAATTTCCTAAAGAATTTGAAGATAACCATAATCTGCTGAGATCCATTGATGTTCTTATCGGAATTTTGTTTTTTTTAAACATCATTATTTCAATGTGATTTGAATCTATAATGGAGCCTACATAACAACCCTTTTGCCCCTAATGATTGCATTTGTTTGTTTGAAATCGTTTGGTTTCTTTGACTGGTAGAGCTTCAGTTCAAGGTTTTAAATTGTGGTTGTGGTTGCGATTATGTTGTGTTTCTGGTTCAAAGACCTTGACATTGGGAAAAAAACCAAGGTTTCACACCATTTTTTAAAACCTTGTTTCAAGCTTTAAATGGGTATTGAATATGATTTTTAACAGCTGCAGCTTGCAGTGTTATGTTATGTGTTTTGTATTTATTCTATTTAGATTTGTTTTTCTATGTTTTGCTTTTCCGTAATATCTTGTAGTGGTTAAAGCGTGTATATCAGAGAAATATATATGGGATCTATGATGGTTTTCAGAGACTGCATTATCTATCTGTAGTTTCTTCAAAGGAGTTGAAGATAATCGTAATTGACTGAGATCTTGCTTGGCTTGTAGTTTTCGTCGATTCCATTTTGATTTTTGGGGGAGAAACTATGCGTTTTTGGGTCACACTTGTTGGCAAAACATTTGTTTAACAATCTACTATTTCTTCAAGGTGCTTCATATAATGGTATTGCAGTCTTGAATTGAGTCTCTTGAGTTATCTTGGGAAATGATATTTTGAATACAATTGTAAATTTTGTGATGCAAATAACTAAATAATCTGATGTTTTCTTTTTATAAATTATTAAATTACTATGCTATTCTAACCCTCTGTAATTTTACTTGGGGCAAATTGGTTGAGGGATAAACTTTTATGGATGTTGCTACATGCATCCAGAACTTTGTTCTTTAGGGTTCTTCCGTGAGAGTCTTATGGAGGAACTTCTTTTTTTTAAATTTTTTTAAAAAATATTTGTGATGAATTAATTTAAAATTAATGATTCAAATAACTTGTGACAGGTTATTAGCATAATGTACTAATCAATTGAATTAATTATGTTATAAAATAAATAATATTATTATATATAATTAAAATTTTTAATGTATATTTAATGTGCATATAAATTTAAATAATAAATTTTATGACAATTAATTTTGATATAAAACATATGAATTATTTAATTTGAATATTTTTTTAAAAATAAAAAATATTTATTATATATTAAATTTTGTAATAATAAAAAAAAATTTAATGTACAAATGATTAATTTAATATATTAATAATTAAAAAAATAAAATTTCAAAGAATAAAAAAAAACCAAAAAAACAAATAGTCACAAATATTTTTCAAAAAAAATTTTAAAAAAATTCTTATGAAAGAACTTTTTCAATAAGTTTTTCATTCTTCTTAAGATTCTTATATGAAAGAATTTTTTCTGTAAGATAGGGCAAAATTGAAAAAATGAAAAAATGCTGGATGGACTTAGTAACATCCAACTTCCATTTATCCAGCATAAACAAGACCATGTGATTGAAGGATTTTTGGCCCAAGTTAGCACAAAGAACAAGACCATTTTTCCTTTTCTAAGACTTCTAAGCATGAATTCACTTGTTTCACTTGTTGTCCAATCTCTCTCAACATGGCAAATGGGGTGGGGTTCAATACCAATTTTGGACGCAAAACAAAAGAACGAAGCAAGAAATGAAAAAGAGTTGGAATGGTTGAGAGAATTAAATCCAAGGTAATGGCTATAGAGCAGGGATTATATTGAAATAATGAATAGTAATCTATAATGTGTGGAGTGAAGGAATTTTATGTTCCAGTCTACTCTATTCCATTTTAATTCATTCAATCTTTCTATTAAAGCCTGAAGGTAAGGTATAGGTTCAATCACAGTCACATCCAATTGTAATGTTGCGTATACCTACCCACCACAAGTCAAAAATGAAAAATGTCCAATGGGCTACAAGTGGAAAATGTAACAAGCTCATGGATATGTCTCTTAACAAGCTCATGAATACAACAACAACAACAACAAGCTCATGAATAAAGTAAAAGAATTTACTAAACCATTTATAAGGAACAAAATAGTTCATATTTCTTAAGTAAACAAGCTGAAGTTTGTCATTAATGCAAGTATCTTCGGAAGTAGCACATCACGTGCTTGATCCTTATATTGCAGAAACATTTTCAGCTGAATGCAGAGAGCCAGGGAATATGATTGAAAGATGCTTAAAAAGTATATACCAACCAACCTATGTGGCATTGAGTGCTTGAATGTCAATCACACAGCTACAAGTTTCTGTTACCTCTAAAAATTGGTTTCACAGCAGGAATGAAGGACACAATCAATAAAGAACAGGGGAGAGAGGGGTTCCTGTCTTATGAGAAACCTGAAACAAAATGAAGAATAGATCCAAATCTGAATAGGTTGCAATTTCCTTCCATGGCCACTCCTTTTATGGAAACTGTGCTCCTCACTCCTCAGGCAGTTTTATTTCTTAAGTTTTAACAAGTTTAATCTTACCATAGAAAATGGGAAATAATATTATAAAGGATAAATGACTAATTTCGTTCATGAAAGATAGGAGTTACAAAATAATTGCTACCTTACAAAAAAAATATCATTAAATAAAAAAAAATCCACATCTACACTAAGAAAACCAACAATGAGGATATTTTGGTAGATGAGGAGGTATCCATACAGGCATACACTATCAACCTCATTATAGTATTTTTCCCTTACTTGGGCTCGTTACATTAAACAGTGACACAAATATGAAGCAGATATCACGCTGTTACTATTAGCCATCCAATATTCAATATACAGACTGATTATGGTTATTTGTCATCATTAGACAATAAAGTCTCTGTCAACAACATCATGTAATTTGATGAAACAACATCATATAATAAAATAATAGTAACATAGATTTGGACATTTGGTCATGATTCAGAAACAAAAAAAAAAGGGTAAGCCATGTAATCCTCAATACAAGTTAGATCTGGATCCCAATTTGCTCAAAAATAGACAACGACATAAGTAAATAAAACAGTTCATTATCAAGCTACAACAAAGCAAAACCCGAATACAAGAAACACTGATTTACAATGCCAGCATCCAACTGTAGATCTACTCCTTAGCGTCTATGATGGTTTTATCTACAACAATGTTCACTTTCTTGTAATCAAAATCTACAGGCTGCATAGCATACTCCTCTGGCACCACGGGTCGTTTATTACCAAAGATGGTCCACAAATAGAGCACAATGAATGCTGTCAAAGCTCCACATCCAGCACCAAATATCATTGCAGCAAGAACCCTCAAAAGGCAAAAACTCCTATAATATTTCACTGTTGGAGTTTCGGTCTTCTTAGCAAGAAACTTTGGATCCAGAGGCTCAGAATGCATCCAATGTGGAAAATGCCTCACAATAAAGCTCCATGAATAGAGAAAGCATGATTGAGAAGTATTATTCCCTTTCACTGTGCTAAAGCCTGCAAACATCTCTTCAGTCCCCCAAACATTTGATAAGTCCATTGAATGCCAAAGCAATGGATCAACTGGCCTTGATTGACCAAATTGATTCAACCTAACTTCTAAGCGCTTTGAACTCGCCTCATAATCAATCCAAGCATGCAATTTCCCCTCACTTTTTAGACCCATAATGACAGAGGAGGCATTGATTGTTTTAACAGGAACAGAACTACCAACATTAATGGACACAATACAACTACCAGAACCCCCATTCCTACCATAAGCACTAAACTGAACACCAATAACCTTAAATTCCCTTTCCTTCAATCCAAAAGAAAACCCATATGAACTATTGCCAAAAACCTCACCTTCAATACCACTTGGAACCATAACAAAAGCCAAGCCATTCTTCTCACTATCCAAGGACATTGAAAACCCAAAGTAGGTTGAAAATGAGACCAATTCCCTTGCTTCACCATGAACAAGCTTGAAGGGCTTCTTGTACATGACTCTCCCACCACCATTACCAGAAAGAAGAACCTCAGAACCATTATAGACAACTTTTGCATTGCCATAAAGCCCCACACTTGACTTAAAATTTGGATCTTTCTGAAAATCTGTGAAGGAAAAGGAAGAGAGTGGATCAAAAGCTTGGGTTTTGAGGAACAAGATGAGGAAGGTGAAGGCTGTGAAGTGGTGGGAAGTGGAAAATGGAGCCATAATTGAAGTGGGCATGAGCTAAATCTTGAAGGGTGTGGCTCTAGAGTTGGAGGAGTGATCCCATTTGCATCAAAAGGGGGATTTTGCTGTTTCTAGGGTTTGAGAGGGAAGAAGAAGGCGGAGGAAGAAAGTAAAGAATATTGGGTAAGTTGGTGGAGTTGGAGGTTGTGAAAATTAAATACGGTTTAACTGATTCCCCTGCAACTGCATCTGCAGTGTGCACTTCACTTTCACTTTCTCTCAGGAGTAGGGAGTACCTCAACCGGGGAATATTATAAGCTCTCTTTAAATTGGTAGGGGATAAAAACAACGTACTAAATAATACTACTACAATCTAGTACTTAGTAAATTATTAGTTATTATGTATCAACTATCAACTATTATTTATTTTAAAAAAATTATAAATAATTTTTAAGGTAATTTAGAGTATCTTCTGCAAAAAAAAATAAAAAAATCAACGACTAATATTTTAAAATATTAAAATCTATTTAAAGAACTAACATTTATGGATAAATAATATTTCTTACACCATCATATCATTGGTTTCAATGGAATTAGTCTTAAATTTTTTAAATCAACTTATGAAAATAAAAAAAATGAGAGTAAGAAAAAAAGATCTTAAAAATGATCAATCAAGTGGGATTTTTGACAATAAAAAATAAATAATAATTCACACTATTATTATAATAATAAAAAAAAACCTCTTTCATAGACAACATAAAAATTGATATCAGAGTCACATGTGAAAGAGGAATAATTATCTATCAACTATATCATATATCATATTATGTAATTTAAAAATACATGTGAACAAATCTTGAGTGTTTAGAAAACTATTTAGGTTTGTTTTTAACGTCTTGTGGCTTTTTCTCTTGCAATAGTGTTTCTCGTGGGAGACAAGCATTTCTTGATTAGAGAGGAAAATAGTTGTAGGAAGTGCAATATTGTGTTAAACGAATCAATATACTAACATTTTTTTTATTTTGGTACTAAATATAATTTCCAAGATAAAAGGTAAACTCTATGAAAGTTAAAATTCCTTAAGACAAAATAGTGGGACAGTTTTATTGCATTGCAAATCTACAATTAGGTTGAAAATTATCTTTTATCTTCCATTAACTATATTGGTTAGTTAGTGGTACGAAATCTTTGGTAAAAAAAAAAAAAACAAACACATCTTTTATACCAAAAACTCATTTTCTAAATTCAAAGAATTCACTAAATTCTTTTGAAAAGGAAAAACGAAGATCATAATGGTACCTCTGAAGTCTTAAAAGAGTAACAATCGCATTTTACTTTCATTCAATTATATGCTTTTTCCCATTATGGTTAACTCAATTGCATTTTAGAGCATGCTGACGCAGTAATAAATACACTCGAGGAATTGGGGGGAATGGGTGTTTCAGGCTTCTACTTAAATTGCTTCACATGATATGAGAGGGATACGTACGTGTCACGTATGATGTCTTTTCTGCATCAAAATACATGTTGAATTGTTGACACTTCTCTTTCGTATTTATACCACAATGACGTAACAGTATTCTTCGGTTGTCCTGAAAATAACATTTGCGATTTTATTTATTTATTTGATGGTTAAAGAATTAAAGTTCTATTATATATATATATAATCAAACAAGATTTGATGAAAGAAATATTAATATAATATCAACAAAGCATTGATAGGAATGAAAATGAATTCATTTTTCTTAAACAATGCCTTAGATTATAGTTTTCTGAATGAAAAAAAAGTGCATTAATATAGTCACTCAACTAAATTTTCAATCAAAAGATTATTCATATGATAATTTATTAATTTTTTATGAATACTTTGTATCGATATTATAGTATTGAACGTTATTAAATGTAATGTTTTTTAAAATAAATTATTTCTTATATATAATGAAACTTTTTTTAATTTTATTTAATAGTATAATTCATTGATAATTCATTAGATAAGAGTAAATAAGAAAAAGCAAATACTAGCTATTATAATTTTCAATTTATACATTAAAAAGGCCTCAAAATTGTATATATTAAAAATTTAATATTTCTGTAAAAAAAGTTAATATTTTAATTACTTATACATGAGATCGAAGCATGGAGTTTTGAAAATGTAAGAGATATGTCAGTGATGTTAAAAAAAAAAATGGAATCTAAATGTAACATGTACAGCGAGTATCAATACCTGTCTTCTCCTCAAAGCGATCCCCCCTGTTTCATAAATAATGAACCACTTTTTTTAGGAAAGGATAATTTTTCTTTTTTGTATGGTTACGTAGAAAAAAGTTATGCGAGGGTGACGAGTGCCAAACACGAGAAAAGAGAAGACTAGGAATTCCCACATTATGCAAAAAGGGGACCATATATAAGCAAATTTATTTAAATATTACACATTTTAAGTTAAATTAAAAATAAATATATTTATATATTATCAGGCATGCTGCATGCATCAACATGTGAATTTTAGTCTCAACTTCGAAATTTAATTAGTCTTATAAATAGAGAATTTTGTTGTTGATAAGTCTTAATTTTATTGTTTCATATATATAACACACTCTCTTCTAACCTCACATAAGTGATAAAATTAGAGTAAATATCTATCTATCTATATATATATAACGTAATAATATTATTTAATACTAATAATTGTATATTCACAAAAAAGATGATATATATATAAACACATCACTGTAATTGATCCACGAGGTATGAGGGCGACCTTTGTTGGTAAGCATCCAACGGTGGAGAAAGCGACGGTGAGTGGTGGTGCCCACTTAGGCATTGGCGCACATCCAGCTCATCAAATTAAAAAATAAATAACTTATACTATAGGCGTGCTTTCTTTGTCTTGTTCTTAACACCCAACACATGCAAATGCAATACAACAATCCTTTATTGCTTTCTCCTTAATTTGCTACAGCTATAGAAAATTTGGATTCTATAATAGAAAATTTGCTGCAGTTGGCAGATGAGAAAATATAGCCACAAAATGTAGAATTATTATTTTGCCTGCCAGACTTTAAGATTTTTAATCCTTACGTATTAAGGTTTTTAATTAAGTTATGAAATTATCTAGTTATATTTCTCTCATCGATCATCATAAATTCATAATTATACAAAGCGCAGCAAAGGATACAAACTCTACATCGATTTATATAACTTTGCCATTGTTGTTGACAGTGGTTTGAGATAGTTGAAAAATATATTTTTTGGTTTGATATTGTTAAATCAAATTAAATTTAAAGTTGAAATTAAGAAGTATATTTGAAAGAAATGAAAAGTTAAAAATAAAATTATATATTCAATATATCATATTAATTAGGATGAATGTGGCTCAATGAGGAGTGACAATAATTCTTAAAAATGCTATTATTCAAGAAAAATTCTTGAAAACTCTTCCATAGAAGAAGGATTCCTGAAAGGCTCTCATTCAATACGAGAATTCATATTTATAACATAGGAGTGTTTATAGAAAAGGAAGAAAAAGGGAAAAGAAACTTTGATGTATAATAAAATATTTATTTCACACAATTTATAATGAAGTGTTACAAAATGTAATACATTATCTTTTAAATAATGTAATAGACTCTTAATCTTAATTAAATAAGAAAATAAAATCAAAGTTACAACTAATTAATTAAGGTCTTAGGCTCCTAAAAATATTGGTAATTATCTCCCCCCCTAAAAAAAGTTGTGACCAACCTTCAAAAAAGGCTCAGTTCTGATTGATGAATTATATTTATTTTTATATTTTTTAATATATATATATATATATATATATATATATATAATTTAAAATAATACTCAACTTTGCATATTGAATCGTTTAAGAAAAAATATTTTTTAAAGAAATTTATAGAATAATATTGTTAGTTTTGACGAATTTTGCTTTACTTGATAAAAAAAATTAAATTTAAGACTAAAAATATCTTATTTAAGGTTTTAATATAATAACACTAAGCTTCTATTCTATTAAACTTAATTAATGCATCTGATAGAATATCTTTGTTCCTACTTGTTTTTGCATGGATTATTCATTGCATTTTCTAGGGTGAAAAGACAATGATATTTGCTAATGTCTTATGTCATGTCCGCCCATCCTAAGTAAGTGTCACGTGAAACTATAATTTCTTGCCTCCATATTAATTTATAGTAACTTCTCTAACTACCACACGTATAACTAACAAATATTATTGTTACCCTTAATAATAAATAAAATTAATGTTAAAATCATAAGATCGTGATTCATGACTTTTTTTTTAAAGGGATTCAGGACCTGTGTTTTGAACTTTGGAAAATCATTAAAAAAAGTATTATACACAATCTCAAGAATTGACATTCACGTCTATTGATAGGTTCACAAATCACAGTCAATAACGACAATATAACAATAATAAACCATATTAATTAGGGGTCTTGATTTAAATGATAGCAGTCCCATCATCCCATGTTATTTGACAAAGAGAATGATAAAGGTTCAAGGTAACAAAACACATTAAATAAGACACTAGACAGCAAAACTCTTATTAATTTACTAGTAAAATCGTTTTTGATTAACTATGATAGAATCGATTCATTCGATTGTAACTTGAAATTACCAATGTACCAACAAATAAAGTTAAAAAACTCAATTCCATACATACATGATCTCCCTCTCTTAATTTCTTTGTCTTTTGGTGCAACGTATTTTAATTAAAAATATTGGAGAATGAAGCCCCTTCTTTGCTTTAATTTTTGTTTGTTCTTATCCACGCATACTAGGTTCTATGGGCAGTGTAGGTAATTAAAATTGTGAAAAGATTTTTACTCAAGTGATAAATTAGAGAAAGAACACTGATAGGTCACAGCCACACAACTGGATTTTCAAGAAGGTTGGTCTCAGACTCTCAGTTGTCCCTTTTGCTTATGTTATTTCGCTTTCGTAGTGCTATGGTAGCATTGTGTTTCATCTTCCATAAGACAATGTTTGCAACCAAGCAACAAAGTTTCCCCAAAGGTCAAAGCTTGTCAATAATGCTAAGAGATGATATTGAAATTTGGACCACTATAAAGTAGTTGTGTTCTAGTGCAGGTCATTAAGCACTGGTCGAATTCCTGCTTGCCTCCTTCAAAAGCATTTCTTAAAGATTAAATTATTATTCCGTGATAAAAATCTTCAACAACACATTTCTCCTCCTTTCTGTTGGGTCACCACTCCGGCCGATCAGCTTTGACCATAAACCCAACATGATAAAAAGTAACACAAAAAGATGATGGCAACAATTATAAAAACCAACTTTTATATATTGGGCTTCATCATCCTGAGGCTGGGTTTCCCTCATCGTGCAAATACAATACACGAATCTAGTCTAATAAAAATGAATTTTGCTTTAGTAAAAGTAAAAGGTGAACAAATTTCAAAAAACTTGTTGGATTTTTGGATTTTTTTTCTATGGGGAGTAAATGCCTAAGAGTGCGTTTGAATAGAAAATTTTAACTGATGAAAATAATTTTTTCAGAGAATTTGAATTTTTGTAATTTAGAATTCATTATTTGAATGTTTTTTACGAAGAATTTAAAATTTTGGAATTTTAAAACTGAATTTTAAACAACTAAAAATCTAGAATTTCAATTTCCTTCTCAAGTGTGAGAAATTGAAATTCTCTTCTTATTGTCTTCTTCAAGAAACACCGTTTGAACTCCTAAAATATCGTTCGGGTGTGAGCATAGAAGAACAACACGTATAACTAGCACACCAATCATATCTTCTCTTTTTTTTCATTCATTTTTTTCATCTTCATAATTTTAATTTTTTTATCCAAATACAAAATTTTGAAAATAAAAGAATTTCAATTGAAGTATTTGAAATTCTTAGAATTTAAAATTTCTGAGAATTTTAAATTTCTCCATCCAAACACACTGTAAATGAGAATGTCTATTTTGTCCCATTTGTTTAAGTAGAGAGAGATCACATTAGGAAGAGACTTATTGGCGAGGGAAAAGAGTTACAAAACATTGAGAAAGAAAAGAGGGAAAAAATCATTCTGATTTTCGCACATCCACCAGAGAGCATTTTTCATATTGCAATTGCGAATTCGTTCACCATTGGATCAGACTAATTTTGAATAGTAGGTTCTACACACGTGATACTTAAAATTATTTGGTTGGATTGTTAAAAAGATATCTAGAGAGGGAGATAAGTGTTTCACATTTCCTGTCATGCATTTGGTATTTTCCATCTTCTTGTTTCTTTATTGTAAGCATTGATGTTTGGTTTTGGTTTGACCATTTGTAGCACGTTTCAGTGCATTTTGTAACACTCTCTACCCCAACATACATATAAATAAGAAAAATATATAAACATATGGAATTTAATTAAAACAATTTTATAAAAATCGCATACAGAAATTCATGTGGGTAAAGGGTCGCATTCGCTTCACTATTACCAAATAAAACTTATTAAAAAATATTCGACTTAGAACAAAATCGTTAAAGTTTACCAATGAAATCTTGTTAAACAATGAAATAAAATAAAGTAAAATAACATTATGCAATTGAAAATAAAAGCTCATGCCCCAATGTTACATCATATCAGAACATTGTGTCTCAGCGTCCTTTAGCACGAAATTCTTTAAAGTTATCCACCTAGTCATTTGCTCCCACGAACACATGGTTCAAGATCATTACAGAATCCAAACACATACACCAGACAGGGAGTGCGTTATCATATTTCTAAATAAAATATAGATAAACAAAGGCATAATCAAAATAAACTATAGAAGTATGTATAACATAGCTCAACTTAATACAATACACGTTACTTCACCACTTTAAAATTTAAAATTCATTTTTTAATCACCAATCACATTACACATGAATCACACACTCGAGTCAAGACATAACAACACTCATTAATATCATAATAAATAATTTACAGGCGTTATGCGACATTATACTAAGACTCAAGCCTATATACAATGTGATACCGTATCAATAAAAAATCACACTAAGTCGCTTAAGAGTACATAACAAGACACATCATACAATGAGTATGTTAGGTCACTCTCACTAAGTAAGATCATAAGATGATCAGTCAGGATCACTTTGTTTTGCGAGAATACTCCAATCATACGGGATCAACATAGGCTTAAAGGAGCACTCAAACCGAGTGTCTTTACCCCCAAAGCCTAGACTCTGAAGAATCCATTAGGGTCTCACCTTCATGATTTAGATCCAACCCCTAAAACAACTTTTGCAGGCAGACACTGTTAATGAATTATACAATACCTAGGACCTCATACTCGTGTTTCAAACACGTTTAACACATTGCGCTACAATTCAGGACTTTAGGTTCCTAACTAGGAATCCTACTCTTTCCCTTTAACATTTTGCACATAAATACTTTTCTCAAGGTAAACACCAGTTGGTTATTGTAATTCACAACTCACAACACAAGTATCACCACATCAAGTGTTAACCACATACTGATTCACAACTAAATTTCATGTCCATAATTTAACATCTTACAATGTCACAATCCACTATCACATGTTTACGTATATCTCAAAAATTAACACATGTTCAACTTTGCACTTATACTCAATCTCAATAACAATGTTATAATCTCAAAGCAACATGTTATCTCACAATTCATCACATATTCAATTTATCACTTATATACAATTTCATGATCCTAATATAACAATTTATCACACTAATATAGTAAATCTTATTCAAAACACAAACAAATTATACAAAATGTTTCTCGCAATATGGGGAGTAAAACCACTCAAACAATTTCACATAATCATACATGAATAATTACAATACAATAAATATCCCAAAATAAACTCCAATTTAATCCTGTAAGAACTCCTGCACATGTTCATTCTAATCCCAATTGTGATAAACTCATTCATTACCTCTAAGCGGGCTCACGTATGTAGTCCGGCAGTGCTAGTGGTGTCTCTAGAGGTTCTCTAAGATTCCTCATTTTTTCTTTGTTTGCTCTGTTAGGGTTTCCAACCGTTAGAGAGAAAGAGAAGGGGTTGGAGCCTAGTTCACTGTCTGCATGTGATGCTAATTTATCTCACCATAAACATTATTTTGCAAATCACAACGATAAATATATGAGTATATGCATGTAAAATTTGGTGTCCAAATTTTAAGACGATCCAACGGTTAACAAGTTCAGGATTGTAGTTTTATTGGGATAAGTTTGAGTGTATGCGGGAAAACAAAGAGCTACGTGCGGGGGACATTCCCCTTACCACAAACATTATATGTGAAAATAAGTTTCGAACCTGGTGTTCAAATTTAATAGCGATCCAATGGTTAACAATTCTAAGATTGTTGTTTTATGCGGGGAAAAAAAAGGTTTTGGGAGAGGAAGAAGGAAAAACGAAATTGAGAGGAAGAGAAGAAATTGTGAAAACTGATATAATATGTCTTTATTTATAGTTAGAGTATTCCGAACCTATTATTTACTCGATTTTTCTTTATTTTATCATTATATAAAAAGAAATTATATTTTACTCCTTATCGAATAAATAGATAACACATTTTTTTTTAAGGAGATATATCTATTTTATTTACCTTGAAACTATTATTTTAATCGATAAAATTATTTCTTCTTATTTATTTAATTACAAAACCTCATTATTTTCCTAAAATTCTATTTATTTTTAAATAAAATCATTTTTAATTTATTTTACGAAAAATTGAGTGTTACACACTTATTGAAAACTCTTTTGTACCTTTATTGATTATAGTGAAATTATTCTTTGGTATGGATGACCCATGATTTTTATCTTTGCATTGAGCTATTTTTCACGTTAAACAAATTGTGTTTCTTGTATAATATTGATTTTTATTTTGCGTTGTATATTTTATTAATGTTCCTCACATGTTATTGTAAGTTTGAAAAAATTTATTTCTGGCCAATGCTCTGTTATTAAATTCATTACTGTATTGGTATGTTTCCATCAAAACTTTGACGATTATTTTGGATTTATTAGTCTAAAAAGATAAATCTAATATTTATTATTCATATGACAGTGTAACTGTGGGACAAAATAGAATTTCTTGACATGTTATCAAAGGTTTCACTGATAACCAATTGGTCGGTGATTTGATAATCGGTGCCTCCTTTGTCTCTTACATTAATTTTCAATATGAAATAGTGGAGGCAGGAGTGGAGAACCTGTTTTTGTCCGCATTTGAATTTCATAAAATTCATAATTTTGTGATGGTGTTTATTAGAAATAAAAAAAAATTCTAAATGAGCGAAAATTCTATCTTATTATCTTCGTAATTTCACTATGTGCAGATGTAATAGTAATACACGTTATTTCTTATACTTAATTCGTGAAGAGCGTTCACTATACAACCTATATCTTATAGATCAATTTTCCAAGCACTTTCTGTATATTGCTTTCAAAAATTTTCAACCCACCATTCCCACTTCCCAGCTCTACTAATTCCAAATATATAGAAGAGTCAGTAGATATGAGTTTTATGTTCATATTAAAAGGAATGGAGTATCCATGGATATACCTGTTGTTCAAGGTCAAGGTTTAATTATGAATGAGTTTACTAATAATCTTATGGAGAAACTGAGAAAGGGAGTTTTATTATTTTTTAATATCACATGTTTGTAAGATTGCATGTGAAGGGATTTTAGTGTTTTGCTATAGATACGAACATTTCTTGGTAGAAATTAATCTTAAGAGCATAAGAAACGTAGTTTTCGAGTAATTAAATCCATTATATTGGAGAAGATTTGGAAATAGTTATGAATATCTAAAGGTACATGCATGTTTGGGTCTTCCAAGTGTTCAATTAATATAATATATAAGAAGAATTTATAGTTAGTTAGAGCATAAAAATTCCCAAATAATTCAGTGAAGTGCACATTAATTTAATTTAACCTTAATAAAATGATGACAGCCTTGCTGTTAATTAAAAAAAAATGATAACAGCCTTAAAGAATTTGATATCTGGACAATGATGGATTATGGTGAAATTATTCAACGCTTGAGTCTGTATCAACACTTAATATCAATATCGGATCACAAAACATATCATCACCCCCTTAATTTGACTGATATTTATTAGAGGTGTTATAGCATAGCCTGATTTCTCAGGAGATAAGGGAGGAACATGACATCAAGTTGCTCTAGAGGACTTCTTTTATAGCACAAACTATTGCCCCACAGTACTTATGATTTTCATACAACGTATAGATAACTTATTTATTTACTATTGTATGACACTTAGAGCAAACAAACAAGAAACTGATGTTTAAGGCATACAACATAATGTTACATATTTTCATTTTTAAATAACTTACACAAATTATCCATGATAAAGTAGTAGCAATTCAGGTTCATCAATTCTATGTAGTAAACCCATGCTTGCCTCCAGTAAGGATTAATATATAAAGCTGCTGCGGTTACCAACAAAGCTGATATGTATGACACAACAAAGCTCACATAGAAAACAAACATGTCCACCAAACTATCACTACCTTCATCATTTGGTAAAATAAGAGGTAGAGGATTGCAACTTTTTGGTAGTGGAGGTCCACAAAGGAATTGATTACCCTTGTAGCTGCTTTCTTCAAATGTTGAAAATTGTCCTTTTCTTTCAGGTGTTGCACCAGATAAGTTATTGTGCGCTACAATGAATACATCAAGGGAGGATAACACACTCAATTGTGGAGGAATTTGGCCACTCAACTTGTTAAATGAAAGATTCAAACTCTTTCCGTGTACCAAATTGGAGAATGTAGTCGGAATTTGCCCTGTCAAATCATCATGTGACAAGTTTAATGATCGAATTCTTCTCATGTTTCCAAGCTCAGATGGGATATTCCTCAATAGTTTATTGCTTGACAAGTCAACTCCAGACATGTAAGCAAGGATTCTCCCCGTGTAAGTGTTGGTTCTATTCTTTGAAGTGAAATTTGCTTTCTCTTCCACATTTGGTAATATTGGTGTGTCAAAAGGCATGCAATATTTGTGATCTACCAAAATCCGGCCAGACAATATTTCCAAGAATAAATCAGGGTACTTAATCTCAAAAGGCACTTTACCTAAGCAATTGAATATGCACCAGAAAAATTGTGATGAGAAAGGTGTAGTATGCTTAAATCTATCAATTGGCACAACTCCTTTGGTATAGCGCCAGTAAAGCGATTGACTTTCAAAAGGAGAATGTTCAGCCTTGTATGTTCCTGTATCAAATATTCAATGCCATTGATTATTTCATCGAAGCTAAGTGCAAAATAGCTTCCATTGATCATTCTTTTCGATAATCCACTTAAATGATTGTTGTTCAAATGGATAATGCTCCCCGAAGAATTTATAAATGATGGAACAACAACAATCAAAATATTGTGGGAGAGATCTAGATAAAGTAGATTTTCAAGTTCTGCCAATTCTAATGGAATAGATCCTTCAAAATGATTATTGGACATATTTTTTTATAAGGATTGGAATCTTTCCCACCAAATGATTATTGCTTATATCTAATGAAGTGATGCATATGGGTTAAAAATGCTGCTTGGGAGTTTACCAATAAATCTATAATTGTTCAATAACAAAGGATGAAACCATACCTATGTAAGTATATCCCTTGGATTGGTACAGAACTCCAAATATGCCCTCAGGTATTTCTCCAAACAATTGATTGTCAGAAAGATCCAATGTCTTTAATGAGCTCATGTTGCTTAGCTCATGTGGAATTTCTCCTAACAAATGATATTTTGAGAGATCCAATGTTTGCAGTAAGTTCATTTGGCCAAACTCGCAAGGAATTAGACCATGAATTGCATTTTAGACATATCTAAGATTTCCAAAATTGGAAAAATTGAGCTGATATTGTTACTTGGGATTTGACCTGTTATTGCATTATCAGATACATCAATTCTTTGCAGCTTGAGAAGGGGACGGGATGTAGCTAGATTAACCCAGTAAGGGAATAAATTTTGAGAACAAGGCTTGTCATTTTTGTGTTGTTTAGCAATAACCAATTTGGAAACTCTTCTACTAGTTTATGACCAGTGAAGTTGTTAAGCCTTGGAATTCGAGGACCAAGACAAACCTCTAGAAGACAAGAAGGAAAGGAAATTTTTTTATTTTATTTCTCTACCTTCTCAATGGAAAGGTCATTCCTATATATAGTGCTAAATGCTCTGGCACAAGTTCCCGACAACAATAACAGAAAGGATAAAGACAAACAATAAATATCCTAACAAAATGATAACAATATTATTCTTTATAACAACCTACAATCTTGTTATCCTAGCACTTTTGATTTTGTTAGTCATTCTACGCATAATCCTTCAAGTAAGCTGGTGGTACACTTTTCCTTTTGGACCTTGTAGCTCTTGCTTCTTCCAGACCCCCAGTATCTGTTGTATCATTCCGGAGCCCACCAAGCAACACCTTGTCCTTAAGGTGGTAAGTTGCCTTCACTCCTCCTAAGAAGTTTCATCAGGGTGCAACCAAGCCATTGGACCAATACCATTTGCTTTGGGCCAGAGGGTGAAGGGATCCATTTTTTTGCGAGGAATGTAAAAGGTGTAATGACAGGTTGATTTTCTATTGCTAAAGAAGGAAATTCTAAGGGTCCTGGAGAACCTGAAGTAGCTTGAAAATACAGTTTAAGGATTGAACAATGGAACACAAGATGTATGCAAGACTGTGTTGGCAGCTTCAATTTATAAGCAACATTTCCCATTCTATCCTCAACTTGGAATGGTCCATAATAGTGCTTAGCTAATTTTGAATACGAGGACCCTATGTCTAATACCTGACGATGAGGACGCAACTTCACCATCCCCCAATCACCAATGTGAAATTCACATTCCCTTTAATGAGTGTCTACAATGCGTTTCATACGAGCTGGGGACTTTAACAACCTGCTTCATAACAAGGCAAACACAACTTCCCTTTGACCCAACATTTCATCCACAACCTCAATTTTAGAGGTACATACTATATACTGAGGAAAATTAGGTGGCTTCCTGCTGAAGGTGATTTCGAATGGAGATATTCTTGTAGCTGAATAGAAGGATGTATTGTAGGACCATTCTTCCCATAATAGGAAACACCCCCAAGACGATGGTCTTATATGGACAAAAGCACCTAAGTACTGATCAACAATATGATTAGCAACTTTAGTTTGGCCATCCGATTGCGGATGATATGCAAAACTCATCCTGAGTTTGGTGCCACTCAAGGAAAATAATTCCTACTAGAACTTGTTGATAAACAGTGGGTCTCGATAAGAAATAATACTTCTAGGCATGCCATGAAGCTTGCCAACTATCTCCATAAAAAGGAGGGCAACTGAGTGCACAGTGTGGTGGGTAGTGTAAATCATGCAGGTTTTGATGATGTCGAAAAGAATTCACTTGATAATGATTGTCATCATAAAAAAGGGGGAGAATGTGAATGTATGAATAGATGATTTTGATGATGCCAAAGAAGAATCAAACAAGGTTGCTTCAAAGGTTAAGCATTTCTTCAAGATTAATACATGGTTGCTTCAACAAAATAAAGTCTTGCTTCAAGATTAACTCAAGATCAAGCCTTTCCTCAAAACAAAGTGTTTCCAAGACATCCAAGGATTTGGTAATCGATTACCAGGCAATGTAATCGATTACCAGAAGACAATTTTGAAAAATAACTTTTGAAAAGGGTTTTGAATTTGAATTTTGAACCTGTAATCGAATACCAGATGTATGTAATCGAATACCAGCAACGAAACTCTTGAAATTCAAATTGAAAAGTCATGACCCTTCAAAATATAACTGTGTAATCAATTACCAGAAACCTGTAGTCGATTATTAGTGAAGAATTTCATAAAAAGCTTTTTGAAAAGACACATCTTTTCAAATCATTTTGGAAAGGCATGAAGGGCCTGTATATATGTGTGTCTGACTTCAAAAGGAAAGAGAGAGATATTCCAAGAGAAATTCATTGTCAAATGCTCTCTCAACAACTCTTGAGCAAACACTTGCAAATCTATTGAGAGTTTATGAACTTCAAATTGTATTATCCACTCTAAAGGAGAGAAATCTTTATGTTCTTCTCAGAAAGTCAATTGTAATAAAGAGACTGGTTGTCTCTTGAATTGTGAGTTTCCTGAACACAAGAGAAAGAGATTCCTTGGGTGTTCAGAAGTTGTAAAAAGGATTTTTTACAAAGATAGTCGAAAATCTCAAGTGGGTTGCTTGAGGACTGGATGTAGGAACGGGAAATGGCTGAACCAGTATAAATCGAGTTTGCATTTCTCTCTTCCCTTATCTCATTTATGTTATTGCAATCAATTTTGTTTTGCATGTTTAAAGAACATAATTAAATTGATTATTGCTTCTTCTTCTGCATTTTGAGCCTATCATTTAGAAGGGGATTAAAAGTTTGTTAGTGGGAATTTAGAAACTTAATTCACCCCCCCTCTTAAGTTATTGAAGCCACTTGTCCAACAATGAATTCCTAAGTCAAAGAATAATCATAATAAGTTGTTGGGTCAGCTTGAATTGCATTATGAAGGTTGACGAAATCCCCATTGGAAGACAACTCCTGTTTGAGTTCTGTTAAGAAAAGCAAATTTGACATAAAGAGAAGAAATAGAGAGCCAGTCAGATTGTCAGACGATCGAGATAGAGCGTTTGCTACCATATTAGATTTGCATGTCTTGTACTGAATCATGTAATCATAGCCTAAGAGTCGCAACAAATACAAATGTTGTTCTGGGGTTTGAATCACCTGTGCCATAAGTTCCTTGAGACTATGATGGTCCATTATGATTATAAAGTGGTGACCCAACAAGTACTGGCACCACTTTTTGACTGTTGTCGTGATGGCGACTAGTTCCCGGACATAGGTGGAGGAATGCAGTAACTTAGGACAAAACTGCTTGCTAAAGAAAGTGATAGAGTGACCACCCCAAGATATCACCGCCCCATTCCCGAACCTGAAGCGTCTGTCTCAACAACAAATAGAATGGTGAAGTTTGGTAAGACCAAAATAGGGGTATTGCTTATGTCATCTTTAAGTGATTGGAAGGCAAGGTCAATTTCAGATGACCACATGAATTGGTCGTGAGTTAAGAGCTTCGTCAGTGGAGCTATTAAGGTGGCGTACCCCTTGATAAACCTTCGATAAAATCTTGCCAGGCCGAGAAATCCTCGTAGTGCTCAAATTATTCGTGGTTGTGGCCATTGTCGAATAGCTTGCACTTTAATTTCTCTAGCATCGGTTCAACTCCATTCTCCGACACCAAATGACTAAGGAAGTTTGAGAGAGAATTGGCCACGTAAGAGAACCTAAAAAGCACTTTCCAAATGCAATAGATGATCAGAGAAAGTTCTACTGTAAATTAAGATATCATCGAAAAATACGATGATGTATTTACGCAAATAAGGCTGAAAAAGTTTATTCATGGTAGCTTGAAATGAGGACGGCGCATTGCACAACCAAATGGCATCACTTGAAACTTGTAGTGGCCATGGTGGGTATGAAAAAATATTTTTCCAATGTCGCCTTCGTTCATTAAAATCTAGTGGTATCCCTACATAAGGTCCAACTTCAAGAACCATTTTGCGCCCCCGAATTCATCAAGTAACTTATCTACCGTAGGAATCGGAAAGTCATCTTTGATCGTGATGGCATTTAATGTGCGATAGTCGACGCAGAATCGCCAAGAGACATCGCGCTTCTTCACGAGTAGCACTGTAGAAGAAAAGGGGTTGGTGCCAAGTTGAATGAGGCCATGTTGCAACATAGAAGCAACTTGAGATTCAATTTCTTTTTTCTGGTAATAAGGGTAGCAATATGGTCTCACATTAACCGGAGATGAGTTGGGTAGAAGGGTGATGGTGTGGTTGGTTGGGTGAGACGGGGGTAGAGTGGTGAGAGGCTGAAACAGGGAGGAGTATTTATGAGTTAATGTGTTTATGGAGGTCATGTGGTGTGGTGAAGGTGAAGTTTGGGTAGAAGGGGTCTCTAGGCAAATGTGAAAGAAGATGTTGGTTGTCTCCGATTAAACCATGTGGCGAAGCTGTGGTGGAGATATCAACTCAAGACCACTTGCTCTTTCACTTTTCAACTCAACCATTTTGTCGCCATGGATAAATTTCATGGTTAAAGTATTATAATTAGTGACAATAAGGCCTAAGGATTTTAGCCATTGTACTCCAAGTACCACATCAGCACTGCACAAGGAAAGAACATGAAAATCGACAGGGAAGGAATGACCAAGTATTTGCACTATCAGGTCATTACAAAGTTGGTGGCATTCGAGTGCATCACCATTTTCGACTGTTACACACAACGGGTTTGTATATTTTGTGTGGAGGCCTAAGGCTAAGACCAAACGATGTTGAAGGAAATTGTGAGTGTTACCCCCGTCTATTAAAATGCGCACTCCCTGATTGGAAATTAGGCCTACTACTTGCAGGGTCTCAAGTGCAATATGGCCTGATAAAGCGTGCAGGCTGATTTGGGTCGGGGACAGATCTTCAATTGGTTCGGGTGGATCTGGGTTCAGGGTCGCGAGGGAAGGTTCTAGAGAAGCTTCATCCTCATTTGAGACTAACAAGAACAATTTGGAAGAACACTTATGGCCAGGAGTGAATTTTTCATCACAATTGAAACATAATCCTTTTTCCCACCGCATAGCAAGCTCATCAGGGGAAAGGCGTTTGAAGGGAATGGAAGGAGAAGGTTGTTTGGTGGGGGTGGAGAGCAAGGGTGCAGAAGAAATGGGTGGAGGTGGTCGTGGGCCTAGTGAACCCGTTGGGAGCAGAGGGGGTTTGTAGCGGCCAGGACGTCGGACATTGATAACTACTAAATAAGAGTTGTTTTTTTTTTTATAATGAAAATAGAGTTAAAATATCTTTTAAAATAATTATTTAGTAGTTATCCATGCTTAGCGCGAAAACAGACACCTGGGCTAAGCGAGCAGAGCGCGCTAAGCGTAAGTATGTAAACCCAAGTCCACTCCAGCAACTACAAAAAGAGAGTCAAGCCAAAGGGAAAAGGCACACCGATTCTCAAAGCACTCTCATACATACCCAAAGCCTGAGAACTCTTCCTTAGGGAATCCTTTCCCCTCTCTCATCATTTTCTCTATTCCCTTCTTCCATCCCTTCTCTTCCACCAAGTTTTATACCCCTCTTTCAATGTAAGGCCCTCATGGCTATGAGAGGCTAAACCCCCTAGTTAGGGTCTGACAGACCTAAAAAGCCAAGAGATGTATGATGTACTCCATATTTATCAATGCAACAAGTGTTTTCTATCCTATTGTCTTTTTCTATTTATATTTCATGCATTACTCATCTTTATATTATGTTAAGGGTTAGATTCTTGACAGAGGATAACTCTTAATAAAGATATAAAGAAGACATGCATGCATCAATTTTAGGAGTTAGGCGCTCGACAGAGGATAAATTCTAATAGAACTAAAAGGAAAAGATATCATAATGAAATCATTGCTAGACATAGGATGATAACGTTATGCCCATGCATTAAAGCACACATCTAGAACTAAAGCTTCATGCATTTTACCTGTTGAGTCTATGCAAAGACATTTGGGAGATATGGATAGGTAAAATATGCTTGTCATCGTGAGACATCAGGGACAAGTATTTTAACAGATGTGGGTAGGATAAATTTATCTAATTGATAAAAATCTAAAAACCATACATCTTAGGCAAAAAAGGCATGCTAGGTTCTAACATTCTCATCTCTTATAAATTGAAAACTATACAATACAAGTACAAAACAAAGTCCATGTGGAAATCGACACTTGGACTTCCAAGTTTTACTACTTGGACATTTGGTGCACTTGACAAACCGTTAACAGGCATCAAAAAAATTTCCCTCCTGTAAGTGAGTTAGAGAAACCGCATGAATCAACGATACCGACTACAAGGCTTGTATCTCGCGACAGATCTATGGGCTGAGCCCCAAGACAAAACAACTAAGCAAAAATGGCGCTAGAAGTCTGATAATTCGATTTGCGAGGGATTCAAACTCCGATAAGTACTCATTAATAGAAGCACGTTGAGTGAGCTTAAAAAGTAGTCCCGTAGGATCCTCATAAGTTGATGAGGCAAACCGAGTTTTAAGAGCGTGGAGAAAGGTAGATCAGGAAGTCAACTGAGCATTTCAGGACATCCACTGGAATAAAGCTAAGGCTGGCCCGTCCATGTAAAAAAGGCAATAGTGACTCGTTTGTGGTCCGGGGTGGCATGATATTCAAAGAACTGAGTGATCTTGAAGATCCACCCAGTCGGATCGGAGCCGTCGAAGCATGAAACTTCGAGCTTCAAACGATGTGGAGATTTCGAAGGTGTAAAAGTAGAAGGGCTGGCGGTAGATGAAGCTAGTGAGTGTTGGCTGTGTTGGGTGGTTTCTAATTAGGTCATACGATGAATGAGATCGCCAATTTTGGTTGACATGGAAAGTTGGTAAGAGGTGAGTTTCACAATGGCATCTTCAAGACGATCCATAGTGGATTTGGAGCGAGTTGCTTTAGCCATTAAACAATGAAAGCACCAATGTTAAGCCTTGGAATTCGAGGACCAAGACAAATCTCCAGAAGACAAGAAGGAAATGAATGTTTTGATTTTATTTCTCTGCCTTCTCAATGGAAAGGTCATTCCTATATATACACTACTAGAAAAACTAGATTTAACATCGGCGGATTAACATCGGTTTTTGACAAAATCGATGTTAACGTAAACGCGGTGGCATAATTGTAAATAATGTGTATTCCTTAACATCGGTTTTTTGAATAAAACCGATGTTAACGTTGACATCAATTTGTTAACATCAGTGTTTTATTGAAAACCGATGTTGAACTTACATTTTAAATTATATTTGACGCCACTTATTTCGCTCGCGCTCCCTTATTCTCCATTTACCCTCTCACGCTCTCTTCTTCTCTGTGTACCCTTTCGCGCTCTCTTCTTCATTGCACTATTAACATTGAAGCTTTTTGTTCTCCATTGCACTGAAGACTGTGACAGGTACGTTTCGTCTACCTGTGTTGTTCTATTGAACTGAAGACCGTGACCGTGCTAGGTCTGTTTCTGGAACTCGTGGTTAAGCTAAGGACCTTTTTTGGTTTCTGGTGCAAGGATTGGCGAAGTGGTGGTCACCTGAGGTACATTTGACTGGTAGTACGTGGTCTTTGTGGTGAGCTGAGGTACATTTCACCTGAGGTACAATCTCGTCGGCATTGTCGCTGTTGTGTTCGAGGTAAGCTTCATGTCTTCATTGTAACTTTGTGTTTCCGCATACGTGGTCTTTGTGCTCTTTGTTCTTACAGATTGTTAGTTAGTTTCTTAATTAGTTACTACTACTAGGGTTTAGAATGCAGGTAGTCTTGCTTGGAAAGCTGTGTCAAAATATTGCCTTATTTTGTTGAGTTGTTGCTTGGAAGCATCTACTTTCTTCCTTCACTGTTGTTGTGTACTCGTTTCTTTCATGCTCTAGTTTTTGTTTCCATGCTTCATACCTTATAGCTTTTTGGGATAATGGCTGTTCAAGTTGTTTGGCCTTATTGTTCATAGCCTTTTGCCTGATGTTTAACTTCTGCCTGATGTTTTTAATATCCCCATTGATTCCTAGTATTTGGTGGGATAGGAGCTTGAAGGAACAGAATTTGGTGTGATTGATTGAGGGTCAACTATCCAATGCATGTATAATTCGAATTATTGAGGGTCAAGATACCCTACAGACCCTTGTGGAGCTATGGAGACATGGCTTACATCATAAGGGAGCAATCTTGAAATCCCAAAATCTGGTGTTCATACCTTTGTGCTCTAACAAATCTGTTTGTTCAGCTGATAGCAATCATTGGAGAAAGAAAATTATATGAACGGATTTCTATACTTAGCTAATTTCTACTGCTACTGCTATGAGACTATACTGATAACATTTTTTTATGCTTGCTTTATTTCATTCATTCATGGTATTTATAATGGCTAATACACTTGATAGTGGGGGACAAGAATATAACAAAATGGAAATATCACTAATAGAATTTGTGAAATTATCCTATTAGCTATAACAAACTCCCGACAAGATAATAGCAAGGCAAAGTTGGTCTGATTGTGGGCCTGTGGCTGCTATCTGCACCCCTCTCTCTGTGTGGTATTGCTATGAGAACACTATATTTTCTTTGTGAATCTTAATGATGAATAGAAACTATAATAGTATGCCTGTCACATGAATAACTAACACTTTTAATAGCCAACAAGTAGTTTGACATAGTTTGGTTGAGAAAAAGCCGAATTAGTTAGTTATACTTGAACTTGGTTTGGCTTTGAGTTCTTCTAATGCCATTACTCATTATATGAACTCCAGGTGAAGCTGAATTACTTTGTTGTAGTTGAAGTTGGTTTGTCCATTGGTGTTCTTGTGGAAGCTGTTTCATTATATCAAGTCCAGGTAAAGCACATTGTTACTACTTTTTATATATACATGTATATGTCTAAACCATGTATTAAAACTTGTTTTAAAACACTACAACCAAATACAACTAGCAGGTACGTGTTAAAGTCCTTGAAGCTTCAAGCTGACAGAGACTTCAGAAGTTTGTATAATCTCACTTGAAGCTATGAGTTTTCATTGATATTTTTTACATCTGTTCAATCTTACTTACTTGAGAATGTGTTTGAAATTGCTGGTTTTTTTACCATATACCCGATCTGAAATTTCTAGTTAAATGTATGTCTTTATGAAAATTTGTTAAGGTGCTAATTAGAAGGATTAAGCCATATATAGTTTAAGTGCAAGGTTCTAAGACCAAAGTATTATTTGGAAACAATAATTGTCTTGATATGAATTTGTTACCCTTCTCCGGGTCTTCCTCTCCTTAGTTGCCATTTTAATGGCCACCTTACACTTTGGCTGACTTATATATATCATCAAACCACTTAAAGCACAAGCACATGTTCTATCTGACAGCAACTGCTAGCCACCTCACATAAGTCATTTCATGCTTTTAGGATTGTTTTGTTCCAGTTAAAAAAGAATAAAAAAAACAGTAAAATAAGATAGAGTCCATTCCTAATAAGTTATTAAGTGTATGCCATAAATTAAAAGGAATAATTTGTTAGAAATTGTTTGAACTATAAGGTGTAGCCTGTAGACTGATAAAAAAGCTATATATCTATCATATTGTCTTATGCAAAAGCATATTCAGTAAGTTGGGAGCAGAAAAGTGACTTTGGAGAGAAAGTGGCTCCTTTAGCTTCTGCCTTTGAGTGATCAAGTTCTGCCTTTCTCTCCTTTAGCAATGACTTTGTACCCCACTCATTGTTATTCTCACTATTTCTCTCCTGAGGTTCTGCCTTTGAGTGATCAACTTTGGAAACTTCAGTAACTTGCCCATTCTTGTTAGCCAACCTATGTTCCTGAAACTGCTGATTTTGTACCCCCAATCATTGTTATTCTCACTATTTCTGTCCTCAGCTTCTTCCTTTGAGTGATCAACTTTGTAATCCTTGTAGCATTTCTGCGTGCTTTGTCATATGTTGTAGTTGTTGTTCTACTTGAGAAGTGGTTTTTGTTGCTAACTCACTAACAAAGACTGTATCATCAGCATATTGAAGGATATTAGTAGGCTCTTTTTGCTTCCCAACCAGATAGCTTCTATAGGGGTAGTTTTATGAAGGGCCTCTCTCATCATATCGGTGAGACCTTCATCCACTATATTAAAAAGCAAAGGGGCTAAAGGGTCCCCTTGCCTCAAACCTCTAGTGAGGGCAAATTCCTTTGTAGGGCTTCCATTAACTAGGATTGAAATGGTGGATGATTGGAGGCAGGCAGCAATCCATTTTCTCCATTTAAGACAAAAGCCTAACCTTATCAACATGTAATCTAAAAAAGACCAAGATACAGAATCATAGGCCTTTTCGAAATCCACTTTGAAAACCATAACTGGCTTCTTTCTCTTCAAAGCTTCCTCAACCACCTCATTAAAGATCAGAATTTCATGAAGGATATGTCTGTCCTTTATGAAAGCTAATTGCCTTTCATCAATTATCCCAGATAACACACTCCTCAGCCTATTTGCCAAAAGCTTGGCTATTACTTTATACATGCAACCAATGAGAGAAATAGGTCTATAGTCATTTAAAGACTGTGGATGGGTTGTTTTAGGAATAAGAGCCAAGAAGGAGGCATTGCTGCCTCTAGGGAAGTTGCCATGAATATAGAATTCATCCACAAATCTCCTGAATTCATGTTTCAAAACCCCCCAAAATTCCTTAATAAAATTGAAATTAAAGCCATCTGTCCCCGGATATTTGTCTCCACCACAACTCCAAACAACATCTTTAAGCTCTTGGTCTGAAAAAGGGGTCATCATCCCGTCCCTTTGCCTTTGATCAATCATAGGGAAATATACCTCATCCAGAGAAGGTCTGAACAATTTATCTTCAGTAAATCTATGGAGAAAGAATTTGAGAACTTCATTCTTGACTAAATTAGGCTGCTGAACCCATACACCATCAATGAAGATTCCCTGAAAAGCATTGAAGTTTCTTCTTAAATTTATAACTTTGTGGAAATAGGCTGAGTTGCTATCACGTTTCTTTATCCACTTAGCCCTAGATTTCTGTCTCAACAGGGATTCATATGCATTTGAAGCATCCCACAAATCTTGTTGGATGGATTTCTTGGCCTTAACCTCATCTTCGGACAACGTTCTATCACCAGATATGGTTTCCAAGTCATTTAGCTCTGCCTCAAATTCTGAATCTTGCTAGCATTGATATCCCCATTAACTATACTCCACTGTTTTATAGTATATTTTAGATTCCTGATATTATTTTTAAGAGCAATTCCCCCCAACCACCCTACTGATCATTGATCCATGCCTCCCTGACCATTCTTTGGTACCCTTTTTGATTGAGCCACCAGTCCACAACCCGAAAAGGCTTGGGACCCCAATCCACCATCCTTGTTTTCAAGATTACTGGACAGTGGTCTGAGTAGTCCCTTTGAAGGATATGCTGAGAGGTATCAGGCCATAGAGATATCCATTGATCTGGAACCAGAAATCTATCAAGTCTGCTCTTGATAGTACCATTGGGCCTAAACCAGGTAAACCTGCCACCAAAGCCTTTAATTTCTTGAAGTTCCATATCAGATATCCACTCATTGAAATCTGAAATGTCAGAAGTGTCAGCCATCCTTTGGGATGAGCCAATTCTTTCCTCCTGGCTCCTCATGCTGTTAAAATCCCCATGGAAGCACCATAAACCATTAGGATTAGACACTTTAAGTTGCCTTAACTCCCCCCACAAGGCTATTTTCCCAACTAGATCACAAGGGGCATAGACATTAACTATGTAAAGCCTCTGATTTTGTATCACCCACCTCCCATCCAGCATTAGGAAATTTCTTCCTTTAACCCTCCTTTCCACATGAAAAGCTGAGTTGTTCCACATACAGAGCAAACCACCAGCTGCCTGGACTGAGGGAACACTATCCCAAGATACAAAGCAAACCTCTCATATAAAGGATCATGGCTTCTCCACCTGCCTCCCCTCCTCCTCCTCCTTCTTCTCCTTCGAACGCATCGGCTTCACCGTCTGCCGTGAAGTGGACACGCAAAGCCTCACGTCTACGATCGTTGTCTACTAGACCACCTAGTGCTGAGAGACCAGTGGTCCATGTAGATCCTACTACCGGCAAGGCCGACAGTCCCCACAGGAAGAAATTAAAAACATATTTGGGGATTGTGGCATGTGATAAGGTGGACGTCACCTACGAGAACTGGAAGGAGGTCCCTACTGCTCAGAAGGACCTGATTTGGGAGGATATTTAGGTATTTTCTTTTTCTTATTTGATTTTGTTTAATTAAAAGCGAAAAAATACATTATTGTAACAAATAAACTTTATTTGATGTTGTCAGGCGGAATTTGAAATCCTAGAGGCTTTTGACAGTAGGACGAAAAGGAAGTTACTTCAGACCGTGGGGGAGAGATGGAGGCAGTTTAAATCAGACCTCACGAGGAAGTGGGTCCTTGCAGCCTATCAGGACGGTGGGGAGGACACTGTGTGTGAGAAATACGGCATTAGCAAGGAAAAATGGGCCCAGTTTTGCCAGACTCACAGAGACCCTTCTTGGGAGGTATGTTCCTTTCCATTTAAGTTGTTTTCCAAAAAACATTAACTTGTTATACTTTATTCTAGCCATTTGAAACATTATTGTTTTATTTTTCCAGGATGTGCGCAAAAAGGCACAGGCCATCCAGAAGCAGAACACTGCCCCCCACGTTCTGTCTCGTGGGGGTTATGACTATTTGGAGCAGAAGCTCCTGGTTGAGAAGACCAAGAAGAAGCTGGAAGAAGCTGGAGGAAGCTGCACAGTCAAGAAGCGTTGATGGCATCATCGACCCTCCATCCCCGGTCAGACGCCACATGAAGTGGAAGATGGCCCGCACGAAGAAAACAGGGGAGATGACAACTGAGGCCGTAAAGGAAATCATTGCGAAAATCGTAAGTCATTTTCAACTAACCATTAGAATTATATTTCAATATTTTGTGAATGCCATGTACAACTGTGTGTTTTCTGTGCAGGATTCCTTTGAGGATCAGGCGGCACAGGGATCCTTCATCCCCCATGGACGTCAGGATGTTCTTGCCGCTGCTATTGGACGTCCAGAGCACCCTGGACGTGTCCGTGCTGCTGAAGCCGGTGTCACCATCAAGCAATACTTTGGATCGGCTCCACGGACGTCCCACAACTCTTCCTCCCTGCCTCCTGAAGAATTGCAGCAGCTGACCCAACAAATCAGGGACCAGCTAGAGGAGTCCATCACAAAGAGTGTGACGTGGCATCTCATGGCATCCTTCAACCAGATGCAGTCCCAGATTCAGTCGCAGATGCAATCTCAAGGACTTGCACTACCTCCCGAGCCTCTGGTTGGTCCCTCCGGTTCTCGAGTGAGCATAAAGGGGAGTTGTGTTGGTCCCTCAGGAAACGATCCTGAGACGGGTGACTCAGATAGGTGCGGCTTGTACATCGAAGCAGATCTTGTCCGCCTGGTTGCCCTTGGGAGAGTTTATGAGGGATCCACTGTTGTTCATAACACTCCTTTGTTGCCTGGACAAGTAAAGGTGGGTGTGGAGGAGGTTACAGATGCAGATGCTCCAATTCCTGTACCCACTGATGAGGTTTCCTTAGTGGGGCAAACACTTCACACCTTCCTTGCTTGGCCGACACATCTGGTCAAGTCTTTATCACAGTAGGTACTTTACTCTTACTATATGTTTCTTATTTTTAAATTAATTCATTCAGTGTGCCTCAAATTATGCCATTTAACTTTGTTTAATGAACAGGTAGCTGTCTCTCTGGCAAAACCACCTCCAAAGCCCGATCCGGAAGTCGATGATCTGCTTTATCTGATGACATTGACCATCCCAGAGCTTTTCTTGAGGCCTTATCAGGTTACATGGGATGCCACCGTGTTCGGGATCTTTAATCCAGATTTCCCGCTCTACATAAAGCACGAATACCTCTCTGAAATCGCACACGGTGGTTAATGTCTCAGCATATCAGTGTTACAGTTGTGGATTCTGTAAGTCATTTTATATTACTTTTAATTAACATAAACATGCATCTCACTGAAACATGTATGCGAGATGGGAATTCTGATATCAATGGATTCCTCGAGCCACAGTCCATTCAGAGGTCTGGGCAATCGCAGTTTGAGTCTGAAAGTTACATAAAGAGTTGGATGCATAGTTCAAAACGCGATGTCTATCTTGGAGCCTACCTAAATGGGTAAGTCACACAAAATAACTGAATTTAATTAATGTTTACTAATATACTAACCCATATTCGTCTCCACTGCAGCGGACACTGGCAGATGGTGGTCATCCTGCCCAAGGAACACCTAGTTGTCTGGTTTTGTTCATTGCATAATAGGCCAGACAACTACCTTAAGGGGATTATTAATAGGTTAGTGTTCTTTTCAATACATTTGCATTGAAATACCTCAATGTACAACACCAATTTTTAATTGTTACTCATCTAGAACAGTGCTTTAAAAGGTCTTGATGATGCTCCACAACCTAAATCAAAGGCTCTTGATAGGTGGATTGTCGTCAAGGTACGTCATTTACATAAAACTTCCACTTATATATATTTCTTATGTGTCTGTACACTAGTTTAATTAATATCCAAATTTCATTATGTATTTAGTGTAATAGAAAAAAAGGAAGTACTGAGTGCGGTTACTATGTCATGCACTGGATGTCCACCATCATTTTAGGAACTTATAGGAATAACTGGGAAGCGGTACGTTTATTTCAAACAAATTCAATTTTTTTTATAATTTGTATTACATTATTAAATTATTATGATTTATTTCATCATGCAGTATTTTAACGATCCTTGACCATTGGAGCCAGAGAGATTAAAGGCATTGCGGATCCAGTGGGCACAGTATTATCTCCGAGTTAGAGATCAGACTTAGGATTTCGGGACATTAACTTTAGCTTAGTTTACTTTGGTTTAACATTTTTGACATTTCCTATGTAATTTGAACATTGAATTCATTTGTTGATTGTTCTTTATGATAAATGAATTATTCGATGTTTATTATGATTAAAACTGGTTGAAACCAGAATAAAATGTTTATTTGCTGTGAATTGGGTCTGAAATTGAATTTTACAGGTACAATTTTGGGTTTATTGTAAAAACAGAAAGTTTATATAAAAAAAACTTGAAAACAACATCGGTTATTAACAAAAACCGATGTTAATATAGTAAACAACATCGGTTATTTACAAAAACCGATGTCCACATGCACCTTAACATCGGTTGTAATACAAAATTGATGTTAACGTTTGTATATTAACATCGGTTATTTCTATATAACCAATGTCAGCGTTTGTATGTTAACATCGGTTATCTGTTAATAACCAATGTCAATGCTTATATATTAACATTTGTTATTTATAAATAACCGATGTTAACGTTTGTATATTAATATCGGTTATCTACACATAACCGATGTTATACACAAAGAACTACACCCAATAAGTGTATGCATCATCAACGTTGACATCGGTTTTCTAGAAAAACCGATGTTAATGTAATATATTAACATCGGTTTTCATAGGAAACCAATGTTAATAAATTACATTAACATCGGTTTTTCTAGAAAACCGATGTTAATATACAATATTAACATCGGTTTTACTGCAAAATCGATGTCAACGTTCATCATGCGTACACTTTTTTTGCTGTAATTCATTGTGTTTAACATCGGGTATTTAGAAAACTGATGTTATCATATTTATGTTAACATCAGTTTTACAAAACCGATGTTAACATTTATACATTCAACATCGGCACTTTCAAAATCGGTTTTAGAACCGATGTAGAATGTTCTAAATAACCGATGTTGAAAGTGTAATTTCTAATAGTGATAGTGCTAAATGCTCTGGGACAAGCTCCCGACAACACTAACAGAAAGGATAAAGACAAACAAAAAATATCCTAACATAATGATAACAATATTATTCTTTATAACAACCTACAATCTTATTATCCTAGCACTTTTGATTCTGCTAGTCATTCTGCACATAATCCTTCAAGTAGGCTAGTGGTACACTCTTCCTTTTGGACCTTGTAGCTCTTGCTTCTTGTAGACCCTAGTATCTGTTGTATCAGAAATCAAGATAAGTCAAATTGTATTGGTAATAAAGAAAGCTTGGAAGGGGGAGAGAATGGGGCTCAGTCGTTGAAGATAAACTGAGCATTTGTAATTAAAATTTTGGAACCCATGTTTCCAAAGTAGAGTCGCATCTGAAACATATCCATGATAATTAAAAGTACCGACAACTAATGTTCAACAATCCTTCCAATAGGTTGCTGCTTAAATTAAGAGATTTGAGATGTCGAAGCTCTTTTAGAGAAGAAAAAACTTTTTTAACGAAACCATTTCTACTTAGTCCAAGGAACTGCAGATTAGTTGACCGTGCAAATTCTTCTTCTTCTGTTTAATAATTATAAGTAGTTGTTAGATGATGGCATAGCATATTCTTATAAGAGTCATATTGAACATAACATTTTGATAAATTAACGTAAGATGAAACCCAACCTAAAGACTGTAAGGTATTGTCGTTCAAATTGTTGGTAGTCAAGTCAAGGTTCTGTAATGTCCTTAGTTTAGATATACCTACTCATATATACACTGATCATAGTTATTTTAAGTTTTTAACTAATCAAGGAATTAAAATAATGTATATAAAGTGCAAAGGTGGCATTAATTACTATGAAGTGATCGCGAATTCAAGTAACAGTATGCTAAATTTAAGGACTTGAAGGAGGAAATGCCACTCAAAGCAGATGGAATACCATTATCGCCGATGTGGCAGCTGCTCATGTCAAGGACCTCAAGATTTATGAACTTGGAGAATAAACCTAGAATGAACAATGTGTTAGTTCTTCCCCCTGAAGAAATCAATATTTCTCCAACAAAAACAAATGCAAGTTATGCTGAGAAAGAATACAAGATATTAATAAAACGGAAACAACCAGCTTTTACAAACTAATACAATTTTTACAATTATTCAAATCCACTTGTGATGCATGGATGATAATGTTACTCAGATTGGAATTACTACTAATGTCATGTTATTTTTAATGCAACTTCAAATAAATTATTAAGATATAAATTAATTAAAATAATCTTGACCATTCACGTGTAGTTGTATTATGTGACTAAAATTATCAATATTTTCCAAGTTGCATTATTTGTTTTTCATTTTTTTTTTAAAAAAGATGCACATATCATATTGACCTTGGTATGAAATTGCATTGAGCAAGTTGTATTGTAAGCATAGAACCTTAATAGATGAAGCCTCGGACACACATGGTAAAATATTGTAGGTAAAATCATTACGACTCAAATCCAGGACCTCCAGATTTAGTCCCACCCCTGCAAGACAACAGATCGAGTAACATAAAATATATGTATACTAATCATATGCATCAAACTCAATTAATACAGATATATATGTTCATTTTTATTCCATAAAATAAAAGATAGGGATATAGAAACAACCTTCTATTTCGACGCAACTAGATATATAATTGTTTGTCAAGTTAAGATTCTTCATGTCTTTAAACACATGAAAATGAGAGTAATTTAGACGTCCAAAATCAAAATCATCAGTATAAGAAAGATCAAGTTTTGCCACTCGCCCTGTGGGGGAGTTACACTCAACCCTTTGCAACGGTCGGTGTTGTCTACCCAAGCTAAACTGTTGCGTAAGTTGGCATTATGATAGCAAGGAGAGCTTCTCTCTTATGCTTCCAACACCCTTCACAATACAACATTTCCAATAAAACAAAAATCACTAAAAACACGCATACACTACTCTTCATTGTCATCTTGGCATTTTTTTGCTAGAATGATTACGGGTTTACTTATATAAGACTGCACATTTGCAGCTATATACTATTTGTGACTCAATGGTTAATTATCAAAGTTGATTTCCCTTTTTTTATGTGTGAGAAAAGTTCACCGCGTGTAGACTAGCTAGTTTCTGCTGAATCTTCCAAAATGTTTGCTTTTACTTTCTTTATTACCTATAATATATTCACCTCAAAGACTTTCTGTGCCTCAAGAAAGTTAACCACGCGTATTGCTTTTCCTTTCTTTACTGAATATATAATATATTCACCTCAAACACTTTCGATATATCTATGATTATGAGGAAATTTAACCACGTTGAAAATATGGCAGACCATTGATGAACACCGCATGTAGACCAGTAATATCAGGTTAATTTTTCAAAGAACTCCTAAAAATGTTTTAGGTTATTAGCTAGGATCTTAATGTTTTTTTATCAGCAAATGTACTCCTGAAAGAGAGCTATACTTGTAATCGATATCCATATATTTAACTTCAGTGGATGATTTTATTTATTTAAATTAGAAAATTTTATTGAACTAGAAATAAATTTGCAATTATAATAGAATCTCCAAGTAGCTGAGCCTGAGTTTATGTTGAACTATGTAGTTTCCTCATGCTTGTTTGCATAAGAGGCATGAACTATGAATTGCACTGAATGCAACTTTCAAGGGTGATATTTATAGAGCTTTGGTGAAAGGTCAAGAACAAGCTTATTCATGGGGTGAGCACACACAAAGGAGAGGGGCAGGAGCAAGGCGTTCACACCACCGGAAATGTATTTCCAGAAAGGGGTTATGATAGAATAAGCTTGTACAGACTGGCTTCGAGGGCCAACACCTCCAAAAAAGAAGAAGACTAGAGGGAATAATTCTGTATTTTCATTGATGATCTTGTTTTATTTACAAGACTATTTATAATACTTTCCTAATAATTGAATTTGTCCTTTTGCTATGCAGGAATTTTACAAATATCAGATTTGTTATCTTTGTCCCCTGATGGCAGTAACTTATTCTAGCAAGATTATGCTACCAGCACAACCAATTTCCCTATATGAAGTCCTTAAGATACATTGGCTTTCCATTTCTAGTATTACTTCTTATATGCTATCATCTTCCTTCGGCCCTTTCTAACATTCCTAGCCCCATCAAAAACACCTTGTCCTCAAGGTGTTGGGCTTCAAACTATGACTTCAAATTCGAACCGGGATCCCAAATAGAAATTTGTGAATGAATGAGTGAATGAAGATTAGTGTTGCGGAAGTAGAGTCATTTTGCAGTGTCGATAGTAGCGTAAAAGAGGAAAGAGTGGTCGAGCTCCTTGTAGTGGTTGGGGTACTCCTTGCGGACTTGGGAAATGGTGATCTAGCGACGGTCAGAGGACGCGTGGGGGTTGTTGTTAGCAAGGAGGGGAACGAGCACAATGGGAAGCGGAGTCGGCAAGGGCGTGGGATGCGACTGTATGAGTGCGGGGGGTGGAGGTGAAGTCGGCATGGACGGCGGCATGGGCGACGGAGTCGGCATGGGTGACGAAGTTGGCGTGGGCAGCGGAGTCGGCAAGGGTGATTGGTTGTGTTGCATTGGTACGGGGCATGGAGGCACAGTTAGCTTAGAAGGCAAAGTCGACGGTGGTGACTGCACAGAGAAAGAAGATGGGTAGTGGTGGTTGGTTCTCAGAGGCAGTTTTAGAAGAAGGGCTTCCAATGTGGATTCAAGGCGGAGTTGAGCTGCAACAAGTTTGGCAATGGCGGCCTCGAGGCGGTCCACGCCCGCTGGAGAAGGTTCGACATCCGCCATTCGAGGTGGGTGCTAAAATGGAAGGGACAAAGGTGGTTGCTGAAATGAAGGAAAAGTTCCCTTGATACCAAACAGGCATAACAAACATTTGTGGGTGCTCTTAAAATCAATCCCAAGAGATTGAGCTGGATGTAAAAAAAGATGAGGGGTGTGGGGAAACGAAGGGGATGGATGCTACAGAAATGGTTGCTGGTGGGTGGCTGTGTGGAAAGGATGGCGTGGGAAGGGGTGATTCGGTAGGTGGTGTGGGTTGCAGTGGCTAGAGTGGGCTCTCAACAAAAGCACCAAAATGATAGAATAAGCTTACACAGACTGGCTTTGAGGGCCAACACCTCCAAAGAAGAAGAAGACTAGAGGGAATAATTCGGTATTTTCATTTATGATCTTGCTTTATTTACAAGGCTATTTATAATACTTTCCTAATAACTAAATTTGTCCTTTTGCTATGCAGGAATATTACAAATAAAAGATTTGTTATCTTTGTCCCTTGATGGCAAACAACTTATTCTAGCAAGATTATGCTATCATCATAGCCAATTTCCCTATATGAAGTCCCTAAGGTACGTTGGCTTTGTAATCTTTCTCTTGGGCTTATCTACTTTCTGCACCTGTGCTGGCTATTGTGGTTCCGGCTTCCATTTCTGATATTACTTCTGATATGCTATCATCTTCCTTTGGCCCTTCCTAACAGATTATATTTGAGATAAAATTATAAAAAATTCAAGAAGACACAAACATTATGCCATGTTCAACTCTTCAAAATTTCCTCTTTTAGTCAATGTCAACAATTATAACGTACATTTGGGGTCAGAAGTTTAAGACCCAACTCACAGAATTAATAATGTGAAACTTCTGACACCAAACTTCCAGAATTGAAACAAAGGAGTATGATTAATATAATACTATTTAGGAGCTTCCACGTACTGAATTTTAAGTGCATGGTTAAAACAATTGTGAATTGTTGTTAGTGGTGAAAATTTAGTTCACGTACGATGTTGATACCTTCTTAGTTCTTTGTTGTCTCTTCGTGTTCACTATTCAACACCCTTACTGTTGGTTGGGCGTGTGCCGAGATAGACTTTTCCCCTAAACTAGCACTACTAAAGAAAACATTTATTACAACGTGTCAACTACGACGGTCCACAAAAACCGTTTTAAAAAATATCCGGAATAATATTATAATAAATTTATTAATAACAAAAACGGTTATTTAAAAAACCGTCGTAATTCCTTATATATTTACACTTTTTTTTTGCTTTTTCTCTCTCATTACAGTTGTTAATTAGTTTTTTCTTGTTATTGTGACTTTGTCTCTCTCGCATCGGGCAGCCCACTGGTCACGCTTCTTCCCTCTCTCTCTGCCTCTTCTCCGCCTTTTTGTCTTCCCTCTCTTTGCCTCTTCTCTGAGTCTTTCTCTTCCCTCTCTCTACCTCTTTCTCTTCTCTTCATTTCCGACGTTGCCTCAATTCTCAGTAAACGGAGTTCGTTGGTACCACACATACAAACGAAACATCCTTCTCTTTCTTTTGGCTTCGATTTCTCTCTCCTCTTCCTCCTCAACTCGATCCCAATTCCACTAGGGTTAGGGTTTCATCACCCTTTTCCCCTTCTCAATTCTTGCTTTCCTCTTTTATCCGCTATCATTTTCGTTTATTAATTGATCATTCTTTCTCGTTTTGTTCTTTTTTGGTGAATCCAGGATTCAATTCCGAGTTTGTTAGATCCACAACAAGGTTTCGTTTCCCAGATTTTTTTGTAAAAAAAAAATTCTTCCTCTGTCTCAACTTTTTTACGGTAAGTCATCAAACTCTCAATTTTTTGGTATATTCCAATGTCGCCTTCTCTTCACTCTCCTGAGAAGCTAAGTTTAATGTCATTATCATAGTAGTGGAAAGTTGATAGTTGAAACCCCTTCATGGTTGCTGAAGTTCATTCAATAATCACCCAAGTAAGTTTAATAATAATTAATGTTATTGAAGCTATAGGTTTCGTGTTCATTTACAGCATTTGCAGGAAGCAAAAAAGTGTTGGTAGCTGAAATTCACGCTTACAACAGCAAGACTTGTCCTTAAAATAAAGAATCAAACGTTTCCTGGATTGGGTTCTCGGCAAATCAGGATCTGCTGCTTCAGTGCTTCACTATTTTTTTTGTCTTGAGGAGCACTTGGTGCAACTTTTCTTGTTCTACACAAGATTGAAAACAAGAGGTTGTGCATTGTTTCCTTTGTGTGTGTGTGTGTTCTGTGTGAATGTAATTGCTGGAATCATGCAGCATGAACTCTTAATGAATTTAATTTTGCTTATTGAAATCTTGTAGGTCCTCTGCTTCTCATCAATGTCTTTTGAGGTATTGATCAGACTTCTACTCCAAAGTAGAAGACATTTGGTTTTATGAATTTAGTATTCTTACAAAATGCTATGATCACCATGTGATGTGGCATTTTATTTGAAGTTAATTCCATCTGAATTATGAAGCTATTTTTTCTACAAATGTAATATATTAATAGTGGTTTCACTGACTTCATTGTTGAGGTTCTCCTTCATGGTTTTGAATGACTGTTTTCTTACGTTCTTAGTTCTGAAAAAAAATGGTGATATTGTCTCTCTTTCTCTCTGTGCGTTTCAGATGGACCTAATAGCAAAACTACATTACCCATATATTGTGGAGTACAAAGATGCTTGGGTGGAGAAGGAAAAGACTGTAAAATTCAGTCTTTCTTTTTCTTATTGAATTTTCATGTTCTGTAGGATGACTACATATGCATTATAACTGGCTATTGTGAAGGAGGAGACATGTAAGTTTGGTAATATCTGTTAGTGACACCATTGTTTCTAGCATAAATTAAGTTGTTGAATATTAATGGGTGTCTCCAAGTACGTATACTAGTTGTTCCTTTCCTTTTATTTCATTTTTTGTTATTTTTCTATAGCTTTCTATATTTGTTGGCGCTTGACATTGTTAAATATTAATGGACACGAAAAGATTATTTATATTATACTATAAATGCCTAGTATTCCTTTTGACATTCACGGAGTTCATTTTTTTCTAGTTAATATTATTTATATTATTATACTATAAATTTATTATAGAGTTTAAGCACAATTAAAACTAAGAGGTTTCATTACCACATCTTCAGGCTTTGCTGCTGGCTCTTGGTGATAGGAAGGGTATTAACCGGTTTGGTAACTTCTCTGCTCCACTTGATGAAGCATTAATACATGTTTCACTGGTAATTTGCATATTGTTTGTAGTAATAATCAATTATTTTTACTGTTAACATGTATGTTGTGGGAAAGTGTGATTTGTGATTTGTTCTTGCTTATAAACACATTTGAACTTTTTGTAGTAATAATCAATTATTCATACAGGTGCTGGTCATTTTTTAGTTCAATAATAAATAATAAGCAAAATACATTAATATTTTAGATTGTTTGAGAATTTAACTTTATATATCTTGTATAAAAAAATCTTAGAACCTTATTTTGACTATTCATACCTCTCTTAAAAGCATTTGAGTTTGGTTAGGTACATAGTAACATCAAATGAAGTGGTACCAGCAAAGGAAAGAAAGAAAGAAGGTAGTCTTTGCCTTGTAAAGAGGTGATACTCTTGCATTTAATTGTATTACTTTATGAATTTTTACAATCCGGCCTTAAATTTATAACTATTTCTTCAATTCTCAATTTAATTCAACCTTTTAAAAAAAATATTTAATTTATATGTTCAGTTAATGTAAATTAATATGAATTCATTGTGCTACAATATCATACTAATGAATTGGATGATAGGATGTAGTAATTTTCTATTTCTAGTCATTTACAATATTTATTTGCCACATTTTACGTGGAGTAATGTAACATAATCCATTTCAGTCACACAAATTAATCGCCTAATGAGAATCATTGAATTAGTTATTTCTGGTTCACATGAATAATTGAGTTGCATGTTTTTTGGTACAGTAGTTTTCAATTTTTTGTACATATTTGAGTTGCATTTGAGACCAAATAATATATTAACATAATTAGTATATACTAATATATGTTATTTTTAATTATTTATATTTTTTCTGATGGGATATGAACCAAAAAAATATCAATAATTAAAAATAATATTGAATTCAAGGACGGTGTTTACATCAGCAACATCTTTGAAAGTCATCATTTAAAGACGGTGCTTACCTCAACAACGTCTTTGAAAGTGGGCATTCAAAGACAGTGTTGATGTAAGCACCGTCTTAGAATGTTGACATTCAAAGACGGTGTTGAGGTAAGCACCGTCCTTGAAAGTTGCTTACTTTTTAAGACGGTGCTTTCAGACACGTCGTTGTAATTTGTAACCTTTGACGACGTTACATTCTAAAATGGGCGAAAAACGTCGTTGTATCTCACTTTGGACCATCGTTGAAGCCCTTTTTTATAGTGGTGTAGATAGTTTTTGAAACAAATTATCAAGAAGGTCTAGTAAGAGAAAAGCTCCCATGGAAGGATTTGTTTGGTGATGACCATTTGTCCTATAGTGGAAGGAGTCACTCTAAGGGGCGCTTCCAAGTGTTACTCATTTTTGCACATTATTTTTTGTTTTCACCTACTTTGGTAAGAAAGTGGCCAAGATAGAAGGGGGGAAAAAGCTTTTAGGGTGACAGAGATTCAGAATATTTTCTTTTGTTCTCTCGGAGTCTTACCATAATTTTCTAATCTTCTTCTTTTGTTTCTAAAATTGATTTTTCCAATTTTCCTCGAATTTTTGTCAGGTATTTTATTTTTATGTTCATATTAAAAAGATTGGAGTATCCGTGGATAGCTATTGTTCAAGGTTTATAATTATTAATTAGTTTTCCTATGGAAAATGAGAGTTTTATTATGTGTGCATACCAACTATGATGTTAATTAATGTTATGAGCATAAGAAAAATAGTTTTCGTGTAAATCCATTGTAGGAGAGGATTTGGTTTTGATATAGTCATCAATATCTAAGGTAATGCTTGTCTAGGTCTTCCAGGTGTTCAATATAAATAAGAAGAATTTATAGTTTGAGCTAGCATAAGTCTTATGTACTTATAAATTTTACACACAAAAAAACACTATACTAAGATAGATTCATGCAGGCACGATACTAGTAACTCATTGTTGTTAGTTACAAGTTGGTCTGTAATAGATCACGATTCATGAACACCGTGATTCAGGTATGCAAATTACCTTATTTGTTCAGCTAACACAGCCTAGAATTATTCAAGAAAATTCTATTAAAATAGTAGAATTAAGTATTATTATTAGCTTGTTATTGGTGCCTTGGATAATATAGGATAGGACTTTCTACCCATTAAACTCATAATGATTCTAGTTGTAACATCCATTTTTTTAAAATAAATTAAAAATGATTTTATTTAAAAATAAATATAGTTTTAAAAAATTATGGGATTTTTATAATTAAATAAATAAGGAGAAATAATTTTATTAATTAAAATAATGGTTTGAAGGAAAATAAAAATAATATTTTATTTATTCATTTAATAGTAAATAAAATAGGATTCTTGTTTATAAAATAATAAAAATAAAAAAGAGTAAATATTATTATGAGAGTATCCTAGCTACAAATAGATATATTAGGTCAATTTTTACATTGAGAATACATTTCTATACTCTATTTCTCTCAAATTCGTTTTCCCTCATCCTTCTTCCAAAACCCTCATTTTTTCAGTAAAACAACAATTTCAGACTCGTTAATCATTGGATCATTGTGAAATTTGAACCCTAAGTTTGGAACTCATTTTTGAACATACTTACCGTTGAGATTTATAAAATAATGTATGTGGTGAAGGGAATATCCCTCGCATAGAGCTCTTTATTTTTCTTGCATACACCTAAATTTATCTCAATAAAACTAAGATCTTGGACTAATTAACTGTTAGATTATCGTGAAAGTTGAACACCATATATGGAATTCATTTTGGTACGTCTTCACCATTGGGATTTGTAAATTAATATCTGTGGATGGAGAAATGCTTATCACATGAAGATAGTGCAATAAAGGCTCTAATCCTTTCTCCTTCTCCAACGCTTGAAAATCCTAGCAAAGCAACTAGAAGAAAAGCTTGGAGAATCTTAGGAAAACTCTAAAGATTCCTCCATCACTGTCGGATTACACAAGTGAGTCCATTTAGAGGTAAGAGATGAGTTATTCACAATTGGAAAGTAGTGAGAACATGTGTAGGGATCCTTAAATGATCAATTGGAATGAGTTTTAGGGGTGTTTCTACAAATTTTGATTCTATCTTTACAATTATAATTATGAATTATAGATGTTTGAAGGACCATTGATGTCTTGGTGAGAAATTATTGTGAAATTGATGTGTTCTTGTATTGAGTCTGAATCCTAAAAATTATTTTTTTTCTAATTAATGTGAATTGTACTCTAAATAATCTTCTCTTTAATTGCTTATTTTATAAAAATTATTGTCTTTGTTTTGTGTCTTCCCACGATGATGATCAACATGTTATATATACATTGTAATAATAAAACAATAAATTAAAGAAAGTTGCAAAGTTAATGCCTAGTAGTAATTTCTTTTGATATAATTTTAATTTAATTATTGTAGAAACTCCTTTTAATTGAAAATAATATAGTTTAATTTAATATATATATATATATATATATATATATATATATATATATATATATATATATATATATATATATATGTCTTGTGTTATGCAAATATTACTATTGTGTAATGTGTATATGATTTATGAGACATGATAAATTGCTATAATGAGATTATATTATTGTTGTTGAGATTGAGTATAAGTGCAAAGTTGAACATGTGTTAATTTTTGAGATACACATAAACATGTGATGGTGGATTGTGACATTGTGAGATGTTAAATGGTGGACATGGGATATGGTTTTGAATAAGTGTGTGATTAACGCTTGATGTGACAATACTTGTGTTGTGAGCTGTGAATTGTACAATAACCTGACTAGTATTTACCTTGAGAAAAATGTTTATGCGCGAAGTGTTAAAGGAAAAATATAGGGTCCCAAGTTAGGAACCTAAAGTGTTAAAGTGTAGCATAATGTGTTAAACATGTTTCAAACATGACTGAGATCGTGTGTATTGTATAATTCATGAGCATTGTTTATGTGCAAAAATTGTTTTAGGAGTTGGACCTTAATCAGGAAGGTGAGGTCCTAACGGATTCTTCAGAGTCTAGGCCTTAGTGTTAAAGACACTCAGTTTGAGTGCTCCTTTAAACCTATGTTGATCTCATATGGTTGAAACATTCTCACAAAACAAAGTGACCTTGACTGGTCACCTTATGATTTTACTTAGTGAGAGTGACCTAACATACCCATTATGTGGCATGTCTTGTTATGTACTCTTAAGTGCTCCAATGTTATTTTTTACTGACATGGTAGCACATTGCATATAAGCTTGAGTCTTAGTATAATTGTTGCATAATGCATGTGAATTGTTTATTATGAAATTGATGAGTGTTGTTACGTATTGACTCGAGTGTGTGATTCATGTGTAATGTGATTAGTGATTGAAAAAAGAATTTGTAAGTGATATAGTGGTGAAGTGACGTGGTAAGTTGAGCTATGTTATAAATAACTCTATAATTTATTTTGATTATGTCTTTGTTTATCTATATTTTATTTAGAAATGTGATAATTCACTTCCTGTGTGTTGTTTGTGTTTGGATCCTATGATGATCTTGAACCTTATGTTCGTGAGAGTAGATAATTAGGTAAATGACTTCAAAGAACCTCGTGCTAGAGGACGCAGTGACACAATGCTTAGATAGGATGTGACATTGGGGCATGATTTTTTATGTCAGTACATGATGTTATTTTACTTTACTTTATTTCACTATTTCACAAGATTTCTTTTGTAAACTTTGACAAATTTGTTTTGAGTCGGATATGTTTATAATTAGTTTTATTTGATAATAGTGAAGCGAATGTGACCTTTTACCCACATGAATTTGTGTATGTAATTTTTATAAAATTGGTTTAATTAAATTATGCATTTTTATATATTTTTCTTATTTATAATATGACGAGGTAGAGGGTATCACACCATGTTTGAGGCTAAAACCTTTAAGAATATATTTGGGTAGAATCAAATTTTGTGAAAAAAAATTTGAGGTTGGCTTTTCATTCGCCGAGGTAAGCATGTTGTCCTTGACAATTTGATATCATAGTAGAAGAATGATTCATTTGTCAACTTTATGATATTAAATGACCTTGTTTTTCGATGCAACCCGATATGAGATTGCTTGACAAGTTGAGATTCCTGATATCTTCAAACACAAGAAAATGGGAGTAATTTAGACACCAGCTGAATCCAACATGAGGATCACTCGCATGAGAAAGATCAAGTTTGGCCACTCGACTTGTGGTGGCATTACACTCGACTCTATCCCATTCGCAATAGTTGGTGATGTTGTTGTTTACCCAAGGTAAATTGTTGTCAAAGTAGGCACTATTGATAGGAAGCAGAGCTTCTCTCTCATGCTTGATGCTTCCAACACTCTTCACAAAACAACACTTCCAGTAATACCAAGATCACTGAAAACATGCACACACTACTACTCTTCATTCTTGTCTGTGTTTTTTGATAGAATGAACTCAGGGTTATATATAAGATTATACCTACTATTTTGTGACTCAATCATTGCCAAAGTTACAATGCGGCATGGCATCAAACTTCAAAGAAGTTGCCTTCCTTATCTCAAAGACTTTATGCGTATGGAAAGTTGAATGTACATAGACTCACTTCTACGAAAGCTTTAAAAATGCTGCTTTTCTTTTTTTATTTTTATGAATAAGACACTAACTTTTAATATTGAATTTGGAATGTTTCTTTCCTTTGAAAGTGAATTTTTAGACAAATTAGTAGCTCAGGAAAAATTTATATTTGACATCACATCATTAATCAAAGTAAGCAAAGTCTAACATTACAATGAGTCTTAAAACATTTTTGGAGTAATGATAGATAGACTGCCTAACAATAAAACCATCCATTCAACACTCGCTTATATGATATAAAATATATTAGTTTATTATTTAATGTTTGAGAAAAAGTGAAAAGAAAAGGAAAAAAATCAAATGAAAAGGGAGATTTGGCTCTTATAACTGCTTATTATGAATATATTTTGGAGTTAAATTATATAGGAATTTGTAATTTTTCTCTCCTAATTTTTCCTTTTTGAGTAAATAATTGTTAAATTAATATTATTTAAGTTTTTGCGCAGAAAATATTAAAAGTGATGAATTTATGATGCTTAGTGAGTAACATAAAACTGATTAAGGAAAGCGAGTTGATTAAGGAAAGCATAGCTAATTAAGAAAAGCAAGCTAATTGAGAAAAACAAGGTTAATTAAGGAAAGAAGACTAATTGAGGAAAACATGATTAATTAAGGGAAAAAAGACTAATTAAGGAAAGTAAGGATAATTAAGGAAAACATAATAATTAAGGAAATTAAAGGTGGGTTTAGTGCAAGAAGTCCACTAATCTGCACCTATAAAAGAAGAAGAGAGAAAAAGGAAAAGACTGGCAGATATTCCAACAAATGTTAGAAGAAGGAGAAGCAAACATTGAGAGTCATTCTTTCCTTCTACTCCATTTCTTATATTTTCCCCATTTACTAAATATTTCTCTCTTGCAATTGTAAAACCTTCATGACAATGAGAGGCTAAACACCCTTTGTTGGGAACTTGGCAACCAACTATGTAATTTATCTTCTTATAAATTTGTGAATATTATATTTTGCATTATTTTTTCTTGCGCTTAATATTATTGTTTGTGGCTTGATCACCCATTTTCATGGTAAGTTTTAGGGGTAGTGTTGGGAAACACTATTTTCTAATAGAACTGGGAAAGAGTATCTAAATAAAGTCATCACTATGGATAGGTTGATATTTATTTAGTATGTTATACATCTCTATTCTTAATGCAATTTACCATTTTAGCTCTCCAAAGGGATTTGGAAGAGAAAATAGATAAATTAGGTTCTTTCACAAGGGAGACCAAAGTTAGAGTATACTAGTAGATGCAGGTGTAAATTGGAAATAATTATAAATAGAGAAGAATCACTAACATTACATCCAGGAGTAGCTCTGGAAGACTAAGGGGGTGTTTGGTTTGGTTGTTTCTAGTTTTCATTTTCACTGAAAATAGAAAATGGTGATGAAAATGTGTTTGGTAGGATTTTTGAAAATATTTTCAGTGAAAATATTTTTCCAAACGAAGCAGAAAATGAAAACAAGAAAGTCTCATTTTCAGCATTTTTAGTTGAAAACAGAAATCTCATTTTGGGTAAAATGAAAACGCGATGACAAAGAATTTAATTTTAAGCAAACCTAAAAATACAAGAAGACAAAAAGTCAATATATCATAAATTTTCGGTGTTTTTATTTCCTGAAAACAGAAAACAAGAAGTCAAACCAAACATGTTTTCAGAATTCTAATCTTTTGAAAATGAAAACAGTTTTCAGAAAATGAAAACAAAAAATGAAAATGCAAACTAAACACATCCTAAGTTTTCAATATTCTCATCTTCTGAATTTTCTTCTACAATAATATTGAATTTTCTCATCTTTTCTGTCTTTAATTAATTAATTTAAATTCTTGTTTAATTTTTCCTTTTGTTTGATTTAATTTTCTGTAAAGTGAAAATGCAAACCAAACACACCCTAAGTTTTCAATATTTTCATCTTCTGAATTTTCTTCTACAATAATATTGAATTTTCTCATCTTTTTCTGTCTTTAATTAATTAATTTAAATTCTTGTTTAATTTTTCCTTTTGTTTGATTTAATTTTCTGTCAATTTAAATTATTGTTTTTCTTATAACTTTTCAAAACAATTTTCTTTAAGTTCTTTTATTAATAAAATATTCATCTTCCTAAGTATAAACAAAGTCCCTATGGATTCAACACTCGGACTTCCATTTTAACTTTACTACTTGGGACGTATTGGTACACTTGCCAATCAATCCAACAATAGGCTCATTCAGGGTAGAACATTTATCCCCCTTTCCTCAGTGTGTCCAAAGCATTTTGTTCCTCTTCTCTATAAATTTTTGTCTCCACTCCCGATATCAAATTTCACCGTTCACTTTCGCATTTGATTTCCAACATGGTGAAGGATTAAAAAGCTTCATTTGCAAGTTTAACCTTTGTTAATTTGTTTCTTGTTTATTTTGACTTGGGTGTCAAGTTGGAAAAAGTAGTGTCTGTGACTTGGGTGGATGCATGTGTGAGTTATTAATAGCTTTATTAGTCATAATTAGTAATTAATAATCTATCAGGGGATCCAAAATCACGATTTATAAAAATTAGGAGACCAAATATTACAATTACAAATTAGGGAAACAAAAATCATGGATTTGAAAAATTAGGAAGATCAAAATTATAATTTAACAAAAAAAATATCAATTATAATTGTTTTTATATAAAAAAACAACACATTCTTATTTTAATTTTTCAAGGGGAAAAGAAAGACAAAAGATATAAGGAAGTTTGACAAAGTGCTAAAAAAATTATATGACTAACCATGTTGAGTTTACAATATAAATAAATAATAAATTAAGAAATTATCAGACCCAATTCTTTTATAAGATAATAGAATTTTGTTATTTATTATTTATAATGAACAATTCGACAACCTGTGTTCATTGTGAAATATAGTTATTTAAATAATATAATTGGAGGTGAAATTGGGAGGGAAATGTTTTTATTAAGATCACATAGATAGATTTGTTTGTGGGGACAATAATGAATTAAGGATAGGCATGAAAACACGATGGATAAGAAGTGTGTTTGACTCTCTCCTTCCTTTTACAAAAGGTGTTGGAGTACAAGTGTGAGGTGAAGTCTCACATCAGATTAAAGTGGAAAGTTTGAGTACCATATAAGTGAGGAGAAGACCCATAAACCAGAGCCTTAAGGTTTTGGGTTAGAGTGTGGTGTTAGGTTTCCTTACGTGGTGGCTCGTGGTCCACAGGTGTAAATTTCCCTGGTGTTTCCTCTCCTCGAATCTCCCTAACAGTTGGTATCAGAGTCGATGGTTCGACTTGGTGACCGGCTCAAACGAGTGATGGCGGCACAACATGCCCCACAGATGGAGCGGTAGTGCAAGTACCACAGTTAGCCACAATGACTATACTCGTGGATGATAAAGACTTCTCCTCGAGGGGGAGACTACCATGTGGAAGATACTCACATTTAAGGGGGAGATGTGTTGGAGTACAAGTGTGAGGTAAAGTCCCACATCGGGTAAAAGTGCAAAGGTTGAGTACCATATAAGTGAGGAGAAGACCCATAAACCTGAGCCTTAAGGTTTTGGGTTAGAGTGTGGTGTCAGGTTTTTGGGTTAGAGTGTGATGTCAAGTTTCCTTATGTGGTGGCTCGTGGTCCACATGTGTTTCCTCCCCTCGAATCTCCCTAACAAGTGGTTGTTAGTATACAACAATAAGAAGAAGAGAAAGGAATAAAGAGAAAAGAGAGAAGACACAAAGTTTAACGTGGTTCAGCATACAATGTATGTGCCTACGTCCACGGAAAAGAACTTTTTATTACTTTCACACTTTTACACACATTTGAAGCTTACAAGGTATCTCTATATATAACACTAATGAGACACAAGTTTTACAAACCAAGCAATGTGGGACAAGGAACTAAGACCAAAAAACTCTAAAATTCTCCCACTTAGGGTCTAAGTTCCAAACTCTAGCAGCTCCTTGTAAGCAATAAGTTCATCAACTCTTTACCTAGGGTAGTGCCTTCATCTTCAATTATCCTTGAAGGCCAACCGAGGCAATGCAAAGCCTCAGTTTATCAGTTGTAACAGCTTTAGTCAACATATCAGTTGGATTCTCTTATCCTAAGATCTTCAGCAAAGATAAGTCTCCATCATTTATCAACTCCTTGATAAAATGGTCTATGTCACATCTGTTGAATCCTGAGTTGCTCATAAACTCATTAAGCTTCTTGTACCACTGCCTCGGTGCTTGTTTCAAGCCATATAAACTTTTATGAAGCTTGCACACAAGATTTTCCTTGCCTGGCACTTCAAAACCTTCTGGTTAGGTCATATAGATGTCTTCCTCTAAATCCCCATGCAAGAATGTAGTTTTAACATCTAATTACTCCAAGTGAAGATTCTCTGCAGCTACAATACTTAGAATAAGTCTGATGGTAGTCATCTTTACAACTGGAGAGAAGATCTCTATGAAATCAATTCCTTGTTTCTGTTGAAACCCTTTCACCACAAGTCTCACCTTGTATCTTTTTCTATCGTCAGATTCTTCTTTTAGCCTATAGACTCACTTATTCTGTAAAGCTTTCTTTCCTTCGGGTAATTTAATTAAAGACCACGTCTTGTTCTTATGAAGGGATGTCATCTCATCTTTTATTGCTAGCTCCCACTCAATAGAGTCATTCCCCTGCGTAGCCTCACTGAAACATTCTGACTCACCAGCATCAGTTAACAACAAATAATGCAATGAAGGGGAATACCTATCTGGTGGTACTGAAATTCTATTAGATTTTCTTGGAGGAGTTGATGGTTTTGGTTCTGACTCAACCTCTATGCCTATAATCTAGTTTCTATTGGCTACATCACTTTCTAAAATTTCTTCAAGTGTTGCTTTCTCAGTAATTTCTGACAGTTTACCTGCACATGTAGATTCTGTAGAAAATTTGTCCTAATAAAATAAGTTCTCATTAAAAATGACATTTCTGCTTCTGATAACTTTCTTGTTTTGGTCATCCCAAAACCTGTAGTCATACATGTCAGATCCATAACCAATAAAATAACACTTCCTCGCCTTCGGATCCAATTTATCTCTACTATTAGAGTCTGTCAATATATATGAAACACAACCAAAAATTCTCAAATGTGAAAGTTTTACCTCCTTTGAAGACTATACTTCTTCGGGCAACTGATAATTCAAAGGAACTGATGGTCCTCTATTGATGAGATATGTTGCTGTGTTTATTGCTTCTGCCCAGAATGCTTTAGGCAAGCCAGATTGGATCCGTATACACCTCGCTCTCGTTCAAGGTTCTATTCATCCATTCTGCAACACCGTTTTGCTCAGGTGTTCCTGGTATTGTCTTGATCATTCTGATCTCATGTTCTGAACAAAAGTCTTTAAACTCCTGACTATCATATTCCCCGCCACTGTCAGATTTCAAACTTTTAACCTTTAGATCTATATGATTTTCAACTTCTGTTTTTCACCTTTTAAACACAAAAAATACATCAAATTTATTTTTAAGAAAATAAACCCATACCTTTCTGGTAGAGTCGTCGATAAAGGTGACATAATAGCGTGAGTTTCCAACAAATTTCACTGGGGTTGGCCCCCAAACATCTGTGTGCACCAATTCTAGCTTTTCAACTTTAGTTGTCTTCCCTGCCCTTGAGAAGCTAACATTTTTTTGCTTTCCAAAGATACAGTGTTCACAAACACCAACATCAACATGCTTCAAGCTTGATAGCTTACCTGTTGCCACCATAAGCTTCATTCCTTTTTTACTAATGGGTCCAAGTCTTCGATGCCACAGGGTTGAATTATTGACAGTCTCAGTAACTACTACCATATCCTCATCTGCAATCATGTAAGGAGCTCATCACTTCTTTCCACGAGCCACAACGAGATTACCTTTTCTTACCTTCCAAGCTTCATCTCCAAAAGTTGTGTAATGCCCCTCATCATCTAACTTTCCTATAGATATTAAATTTCTCTTTAAGGCAAGAATATGTCTAACATTGTGCAATGTCCATGGGGATCCACTGGAGGTCTTGATGTTGATATCACCTCTTCCGACAATGTCAAGAGATTTTCCATCTGCAAGGTAAACTTTCCCAATTCTTTCTGAAATATATTTAGATAATAAATCTTTAGAGGGAGTAGTGTGGAACGACACACTTGAGTCCATAATCCATGAATCAACAGGACTATCCAAGCTGCAAATTAATGCATCATCAAATTCATCAATTGTTGCATTTATGGATTCATCATCATTGTGCTTCTTGTTTTTGTGAGTCTTGTTCTTCTCTGGTGCCTTGCACTGATTGGTAAAGTGACCTCTCTTGTCACAATTCCAGCATATAATGTCACTTTGAAATTTTGTCTGACCTTTCCCTCTTGACTTTGATCTGGCTCGAGCATTCTGACCCTTTTGGGTAGTCTTTCCCCTGCCTTCAGTATTCAATGCTGAATTGGAAACATGACTAGAAGATTCTCCTGAATCTCTCTTACGAACATCTTCGCTTAAGATTAAGTCACGGATGTCATTTAAGTTTTAATGTGTTCTTCCTTGTAGAACTATTGACTGTAGCAACAGTTGCAGCCTAACTATCCGGTAGTGATGACAATAGAATCAATGCATTCACCTCATCCTCAAATTTAATGTGCACTGACTCCAACTGGGCAAGAATAGTATTAAATTCATTAATATGATCAGTTACAAAGATACATTCTCCCATCTTGAGGTTGAACAACCGACACACCAAGTAGACTTTGTCAGTTGCCGACGGCTTCTCATACATATCTGATAACGCCTTCATTAAGTTTGTAGTAGTCTTCTCATTTACGATGTTGAACGCGGCGTTCTTGACTAATGTCAATTTGATCACACCAAAAGCCAGTCGATCTAGCAAGTTCCATTCTTCTTTCTTCATGTCGTTTGGCTTAACCCCTGATAAGGGTTGATACAACTTCTTCTGATATAGATAATCCTATATCTGCATCTTTCAAAAGCTGAAATCTCTGTCATCGAACTTCTCGATCTTCACCTTTCCCTCTTCTAATGCCATTGCTACCACTGCTTTCATTGCCTCCTCTAAACTGAGAAGACTCCCACTAATTCCTATAAATTAAGGAAATATCGTGGAGTAACCAAAAGCTCTTGATACCAGTTGTTAGTATAGAGCAATAAGAAGAAGAGAAAGGAATAAAGAGAAAAGAGAGAAGACACAAAGAAGTTTGACGTGGTTCAGCACACAATGTATATGCCTACGTCCACAGCCATACTAAGAGAACTTTTTATTACTTGCACACTTTTGCACACATTTGAAGCTTAGGTGTCTCTATATATAGCACTAATGAGACACAAGTTTTACAAACCAAGCGATGTGGGACAAGAAACTAAGACCACAAAACTCTAACAAAAGACAAGATGAGTTTGGAATTAGATTCACAAAAGGTAGGATAAAAAATATAAATTCGTTCGATTTCTATTTAACGAGTTTGAATAAATTCATGGAATATTTGTCTCAATTTTTTTTAAAACATTATATATATATATATATATATATATATATATATATATACATATATATAACATGAAAATGATTATTTTATGCGAAAATGAGAATAATCAATCTCAATTGTTAGATTAAAATAAAAGAATAAGATTAAAATATTTTAAATTGAAATCAAAACTTTATTTAACAATAAAATCTCTAAAATATTTACTAAATAGAAATTTCCCAAACTTATATCATCTTATCATCAACATGATCATTACCACCATCTTGGTTGTTTCCGTCACAATTGCTATCATTGATCGGCAACCACTATCAGGCAACAGAGAGGAAGCAACGATCATGTTGGTAATCAAAGTGATGGTGGTGGTGATTGTGACAACAATTTTGACATAATTTTTTTTTTCAAAATAAGGGACATAAATTAAACCAAGATAAAAAAAATATATGACATATCATATGAGAGGAATGTATCTTACGAGAGTAAGAAGATTCAATTTGACTCGGATAATCAAATATGAATAATCAATATTTAATTTCATGTGATTGTTTAAATTTATATATTAAATCTTAACTCTTGATATGTAATTATATGATTTAGATTTAATTTTTTTTATATAAGATGTTTCCTCTCATTTTATATATATATATATATATATATATATATATATATAAGAGGTTCAATTACTAACTATAAGAGGTCTTTCAATTTCTATATCTAAAATCATCATCTTTTAATTCTTACGCATACCATTTTTTTTATAAAATAAAAGTAAAATGAATAATTAAACATATTAGTATACACAATGAGCAGCCGAACATGTTTGGGAATGGGCTCAAATCTAACCTTGAGTGTTTTTACAAGTTAATAAAAATTGGAATTCGAATCCAAATTTAGTCATAGGGCCGGCTAAAGCATAAAGGAGCCCAAGTTCTTGCTTTAGCCCCCAAATTAATATCTTATACAATTAATATTTTATATAATTTTTAATGTATGTTATTCTAATGTAGTGAGCCAATTTTCTTGTAGAACAGAGAGTGATGCTGCAAATCTACAATATTTGTACGGTGATACTCAAATATCTTTTATAGTTTTGTGTCACTTAAAAAATTAATTACTTATTAATTACAATATATATTAACGTTATTTTTTAATTGGATATGTCCTAATGTGAGTCACGATGGGACGTTAAAATAAAAAAATTGATAAATTATTTTCTAAAAAAGAAAAAACTTGAGAAGATGTTACTAACGTTTATTTAAGAAAAATATCGAAAAAATAAAAAAGGATAAGAAATGGTCTACGATTTGAGAAAAAGGATTGGAGAGTCATTTACGCACAAGGAATGTGTTAACACCCACACATCCATCATGAAGACAACAGCCTTTAATCGAGTGTGTTAAAAATAAAGTGATTTAATTATTTATCTTCTCTTGAAAACTTGAATTATATTTTGTTATATTATTTTTTATTTAGAAAAGGAAATCAAATTTTTCTTTAATTTAAAAAAAAGATTGTTTTTAGTTTTTATTTTGGGTCGACAAGAGATTTGCTCTCATTCCTACTTATCCCAGATACAATGAGAAAATCAGACTTATGAAGTTTTTTGTAAAAAAGTGATTGCATTTAGGTTGATTTTATTGTTGTTGTTGTTGTTATTATTATTATTTGAAAGATTTTGATTTTGTGATAAACTTTATAAAGTTAAAAGTAAAAAATCTAGCATAACATTCACAAAATTTACTCATACTCTATTAAAACACTACCAACCAAGTCAGGGACCCAACATGGAGTGGATATAACATTGAAAGATTATTCATTTAAGAACGTTATCTTTTTTATAAAAGACTTTAGTTTTATGGTAAAATTTGTGAATTCAAGTAAGTCAGAGACCTAACATGTCATTCACAAAATTTACTCACATGTTATTGAAACATCACCAAGCAAGTCAGAGACCCAACATGGAGTGCACAGAACATAAGCGTGTACTAAATAATGCTAATGCGGATTTGTAAAAAGAAATAAACAAATAATTGACATAGTGATAGGAAATCGAATAAATATAAGGAGAATATAAAGTGATAGAATAGAAGTGGGGAGTATACTTAGTACTTAAGGATGTGGGATGGAAACGTGGGAAAAATAAGATGCATAACGAGATATTTACAATGCATTATTAATTAAACTAACTAGTTAGGCAATGATAAAAAAATCACATTGAAAAATAAACGATAAAGACGATAAAGAAATACAATAAAATAAAAAATTATTTACTAATATGTATAATTATTTTTTTCCAAAGTCAAAGTGTTGACTTAGAGTTAGTCAACACAAACAGAGTGCTGATATGACGGACCTAGTCACCATCCTAAGTGATAGGGGTGCAAATATAAAAAAAGGGGTGTAACCATAAATTTTATTTTGTTTCGAACATAAAAAAAAAGGTTGGGTCCAAAATGAAAATGGTGCATATGTTTAGAAAAAGGTGTAAATAGTTGTGTTCATTTTATTTCATACTTCGCAGAAATGGGCTAGCTCAAAACATAAAAATGTGCATGTATGAAAAACATAGTGTGAATAGCATTTCCATCTTATTAGAGACTGCAAAAATGGGCTACACCCAAAACAAAAATAGATGTATGTATTAAAAAGGTAGTTAAACAATAATTATTTTTTTTTTACGTTTTTTTAGGGTTAGGTTGGAACTGGGTCAGAGCAACCCGACCCAAACCGCATTTAGGTATCAGGGTTGTGAAAAACCTAGATGACCTAGCCTCCAAACGACACGACAACTGAGGAACCACCATGGAGAGTGGTGCGCACTCCCCTCGGTGCCACTGGCAGGCTATGCGAGACTGCCATAGGGACAGTGGTGATGCGATGGCGGCAGAGGCGCTGCTAGAGGCATGGTGGCGCAAACAAAATAAGAATAAAGAAGAAACAGTGGTGAATGCGGAACGTGTGAAAAAAACTAAACAAAACGCAATAACAAATGAAAAAAAGGGATTCAATCTGCAAGAAACTCGCCGGCGGCCAAGGTGCCCACTAACGAGATAGCACAAAATGAAGCAATATCACGGAAAAAAGAAAGAAGATAGAAGGAAGAAATAATAGGAGAAAAGAAGGGGAGAGGGAATTGTGAGAGAATGAGAGGATATCTAGTGACCCCTCTCACTTCTCTTCCGGTGTGGCCAAATGACGCAACGTGATTGGTTGCTCTATCTTGGGTGCCTCTTGTCTCACACTTTTCTCTTTTCCTTTTATGCATTGTGCTTTTTCTTGACCTAATGGTCTCTACTTGAGAGCCCAATAAGTCATACTATATTTTTCTTTTGTTTTTTTCTTGCACGTTTGCTTTTTTTTTTTCTTCTTTCTTCTTTCCTTTCTTGTCCTTTTTCCTTTTGTTTTCTTTTTTCTTCTTCTTTCTTTTCTTTTTTATCTCTCTTTTTCCTTTTCTCTATTTTTTTTCTTTTCTTTATTTTTTCATTTTTTTGTTTTCTTTTTTTTTACTTGAATAAAATTAGGGTCTAACAGGACACATCAAAAGTTTTTCTCTAAATATATCAATTATTACTAAAATTAATCCAAAAGTCACTTTTACACTCTCTACCCTAAAATTAAAATTAATAAAATTTTATTTAAGATCAACAATATCTCAATAAAGATTGAATAATTGACTTTAATATCAAAAATAAATGTTTAAAGAAATTGATTACAATAGTTTTATAAATAATTTTACATCTCTAAAAGCTCGACAAATAAATTTTCAATGATAAAAATATAATTATTTTAATAAAATATAATAAATATTTTTTAAAAATAATTATTTATTTTAAAACGGCCTCACTTTCAAGATTAGCTTTAGGTTTAAAAATATGTTGAGCCGGCCTTGTTTAGTCAAAATAAGTTTTTTTTTTCCTTTAAAAAATGGTAGTCTTATAAGTACCCACAAGTTTAACTGTTTAAGTATGCAAATTCTCTCCAATACTGAAAATTTACAATAAGAAAGAGAAGTACACAAAAAGGAATGACTTATAATTTTTTTCAACCATTTTATATTTTTGCATGTATTTTTCTCCTACTGGAAATTTTCACCAGAGAGAATACATACTTCAAGTTCAAAACACCTTGAGGAGGCCTCAAATTGTAAAACATTTATTATTATTATTATTAACCTCACCGAGTCCAAGGTTTTGACTTTTGACTGTGGCAGAGAACGTTTTGCTTATTACCGCCAAAACTCCTAGTTTCAGGCCCCAGTTCAAAAAAACTCGCGCGTCCTTTGCCGCACCCTTTTTAACGCAGCGCCAATTCATCTGATCTGATTTGAGTGTAACAGCAATGGCGGGGAAGCAATCCAAAGCCAGAAAGCCAGAGGTGTTCGGGAAGGGCAAGGTCACCCCTACTCAGATCGCTTTCATCGTCGACAGATACCTCTGCGACAACAACTTCTCCTCCACTCGCTCCACCTTCAGAAACGAAGCTTCTTCTCTCATCTCCCATTCACCCATTCATGAGGTATCCCTTCACCCTTTTGTTTTTGCTGCATGCTTGTGTATCTTCTTCCACACATTTTGTTTTCATCGGTTTTTATACAGATTTCATCATCTGGGTCTTTGATTCTCATCCTAAAGTTTGGATTTTTCGTCCCTCATTTTTAATTTTTTTCCCGACCCTTTTGGCTTTCTCGGCTATTGTGAAGATTTGACCATCTGGATCGTAATTTTTTTATCTTAATTTTTTAGTACTTTTGTTTTCCTCCGTTTAGTTGAAGATTTATTCATGTGGGTATTTTAGGTTTTGGGTATTGATGAAAAAATTTGGGGTTTTTTTAGGCACCAAAGACTTTGTTGACTTTGGGGGAGATGTTGGATGAGTATATCTGCTTGAAGGAGCAGAAAGTGATGTTGAATCAGGAACGGGCTGCAGTAGAACAAGAGAAGAACCGGGTTCAGATGCTGTTGCAAGGCATGCATAATGTAATGACTGCTTACAATGCTAGTGGAAACCTCCCTGCACCCGCATCTGCTGCAAAATCTGCAGTTGTAACGGTTCCTCAACCGACATTTGGTTACAAATCTCAACCAGGTACAACCTCTCCCCCTTCCCTTTTTTCCCCTTAATATATGTGCAGGTTCTATGTTTGATAATTATTCTTCTTGGAGAATTTTATAAGTTCTCTGATGCAGAAATTCCCAAGTTGACCAATTAATCAATTCTCAAATTATGTTATAAACATTAAATTAAGGCAACAAATAGTATATGCATGCTAGGAGCCTCCAATTTGGGTTTCTTACCTGGATTATGGTCCTGAAGAGTGATGGAGAATCATTGATATCTATAGTAGAGGAGAGTGAAGAACTATGATTGACTTGGTGGTGTTTCAGTATGTTTCATATACATGTTTAAGCTAGGAATGAGCATACTCGATAATATGTTGAAAAATGATTATCAACTGCCTCAAGTTCTGAAACTAAACATAATTGATTAAAACCTTTTTGCATTAAGTTGCAATTGAAGTGGAATTTGTCCCCGGGATGTGCTTGGTTAAGTAGGTGAAAAGTCAGATGGTTGAAATTTTGGAACGAAAATTAGTTTACACTTGCATGGTACAACGAAGTATGAGGTGTAAAATAAGATGTACTTCATTTTCATGCTTGATTGGAAATTGTTCCAAACTGTTCCTCCATTAGTTTGCAATTGTGATTGTCGCTGCTTTTGTATTAGGTAATCCTACTTCTGTGCAAATCAAATCGAATGCACCGCCATTGCCTCAATCTAGCAATTCAAATGTTGAGGGTGGAAACTTCTCAACACCAACGCTGAATGTCTGTGACAGAAAGAGAAAGGATACTAAAGCTGTGGATGCTCCTTCAGCTGCTAAAAAACCCCGTGGTAGATCATCCAGTAGGAAAATTGTTGTTCAAGGTATGGTTACCTCAACTTGTGCATCTGTTATAATTATTGTTTAATCTCATGAAATCATCACATACATTTGCCTTATCTCTATTTTCAGGTCAAAATGCTCTGCAACAATCTGATAAAGCTGTCAATAATACAATGGTAGCTCAGCCTTCTACCATTCAATCTTCATCAGAGAAATGCATACCCAGGGAGTCACAGGTTCAGGGATACAATGTTGCTAAATGTTTATTCAACCGGTCTACAACTTCTGTTCCAAGTAATTCGCCAGTTCCAAAGACACCTCCTAGAACAAAATCTTCTCACAGTGATACACATATATCCCCTGCTGAGGTTTCTTCAGTTGCAACTTGCAACCGTGCAGTTACACCCAGTCATTGCACTGTAATTTCCACCAAGAGAGTTATGGTCAGCCCTGCAAAACAGATGGCTTACATAGAGATGAGTCATTGTATTTCTCCTGTCAAGACAAATTCAGAGAAGGTAAGTAAGAGGGATCATGTTAGAAGCAGGTTGAACTTTGATGCTGCTGATGTGCCTGGGAGATTGGACAATCCATTGCCCAATGAGATTTCTACATCTGAGTCTGAAAAGGAATTGGACATATTTGACATTGAGTTTCCTAACTTTGATGCCTTAGGGACGGACTTCTCCTTCACAGAAATGTTAAATGATCTAGACTTTTCTTGTGAAGGCATGGATTTTTCTTGCCATCCAACACCAAGTCCTTCAATGGATAACGCTTCAGGGTATTGTTTCTGTTTTCTGCCGCAAGTCCTACTTTGTTATTGATCCAACTCTTGTATTTGAAAATAATATTTTCCACTATTTAACAGCTCATCTCATGAATGCAATGGTAATCATGCTACGCCTGAATTATCAACTGTGGCAGAAGTTCTATGTGAGAAAGACATGAAAATACTAGGTAATGAAACCTATTTTGTATCTTAGTTTTGTAGGCTAAACCATAATATACTGAGAAGCTTTCATTTTTGCAGGCCCTGATTGTATGACTGCAATGAAATCTGTCACAAAAAACATAACAGTTATAAGCCCTGGTAAATTTATTTTTTCAATTATTCTGTAATTTTTTTTCAAAAAAAGTCTTCATTCGTATAAATTTTCTTTGTTGATCAAACAGTATTAATTTGTGCTATAATATGCCAACAGAGAAAAACCGCCAGTAGTCTGTGGATTGGGAAAATTGTACATAAATGACAATTTGAAGAATGACTCAGCCTGACTTATTAACGTGAGCTCACTGCAGGAGATGTTTATATCTATTGTTCCAAAGAATTGCTCTCTGCTGTTGCACTGAATTTAGAATGATAACCTGCTATTCATTTATACCTTACAAGCTTAGCCTATTTGGTCAAGCTTAAAAAATGATTGTAGATAGCTTCCTCCCTTGTTTTGGTTTATTGTAAGGATTAATCTTAGTTGGGTTACATTTTGATGGCAATTATGGTTAACAGCCTTGTAATGAAGTCTAAGTCATTTAAGCAATTTCTGGATCTATGTGGTGACAGTTAAACTTTCAATGGAAGAGGCAAGGGAAAGACTAGACATGCTGGGATTTAAATTTTTTCAAGAATCTTAAATGGATATGGTGATTATTTTACTTTAAAACATCCAAGTTTTGTATTTGTTAACAGTTTGCGGGAAAACAAGATACCAATTGGTAAATGATATATTTAGTCATTGGTCCTGATTAGTTTAAATATTGTCTCTTCGACCCTAATCAGTCAGCACTTGCTTTAATTTAGTTGTAGTGCTAATACATCGGTGCATAAATTTCAAGTTTCATCTGGTAATATCTGATAAGCTCAAATCTAAATTCATGTCAAATGTCTTACAGTAAAAAATTTCCCAGAGTTTGATTGCGTTAAATACTTAAGTCCTCCAGAAGTTCTCATCGAAAGTAATAGGTAGTAACAGTCATTTAGTTAACATCTAGAACCATTTCACATGATTTGGTATCAGTGAGAAAGAAGGGTTTGAAATTTACTGACATGATTGCTTCTCTTGGCAGAAATATTGCCAGAATGAACAAAATTATATCCAATTTGAAACATGTTCAAAGTTATACAAAATTCTTGTTCAAACTGATATGAAGATTGTTGGCATCACTTTTTTCTTTGCACAAAAGGACGGAGGGGGAGGGGGGTATAAAAAGAATTCTTCCTTAAAACCTGATTGTATTGCTTTGGAAGTTTTGATTGGGCATAGTTTTCATACACAAGTAAACCTCTTGCATTAGCTTATCGTTTAAGCCAAGTACTTTTCCACCTTCTCTACCTCTTCAACGCTCCCAATGTACAGTGGCACACGTTGATGAATCTGTCCATAAAGGTTAAGGAATGAATAAAACTATCCATTATAACATTCATCCTTAACTTCTAAAGCATTTAGAGACATACAAGGTCCATCTATACATACCTCTGTTGGTTGAATGTCGAGTATTCTTTGATGGCCATCTGACCCTTTTCCACCAGCTTGTTCTACAATGAAGCTCATAGGAGCACATTCATACAGGAGCCTTAGTTTCCCATTCTTGCTTTTCTTGTCCCTGGGGTACCCGTAAATGCCACCATATAGCAGTGTCCTGTGGAAATCTCCTACCAAGCTACCAATGTACCTTGCAGAATAAGGCTTGCCGCTTGGACCTGGGTCCTTGAGATCATCAATATATTTCTTTAGCTTCTCATCCCACAACTGATAATTACCTTCATTGAATGCATAGATTTTGCCTGCTCTAGGTATCTGGAGGTTTTCCTGAGTCAAAACGAATTCGCCATACATCGGGTCCAATGTAAACACAAACACTCCATTTCCAAGTGTGAGAACAAAGATTATTGAGCTAGAATACATGCAGTAACCAGCTGCAAGAAGGTTGCTTCCAGGTTGGCACACGTTCACAATACATCTTTGTTCTGTTGTGTCAAGCTGCAAATTAGCATATGCATAACATTAAGCGCTGAATTTCACTAACAATCTGTTTTTGCAATTTTTTTTTTCAACTCTTCCTTTTTAAGATAGTGTATAAGGGGGAGGGTGGAGATAATATTTTACAAGTCTGAATTAGTGTTATGAACCACTAGTAAGAATTCAATTCAATATCTTTATGTTGACATGCTTGATTTTACTAGTTGAGTCAACCTTCAATATATTTTTTTTCAGTAACTTTCTGATTACATTATCTTAGCATCTTACAGAGATTAAAATGAAAATTAGAAGAATGGCAATTTACTTTTATCTAAAGTAAGATGTATATATTCTACTTGATTCACAGCCATTTTTTTTCTTAAACCTTATTAGTCACATTTTTAAACCAAGATTTTCAGTTTTCTTTTAGTCAAACCTAATTATCCTCCTTACCTTTGAAACTAGATTTTCTAGGCTCATTTTATTTGAGCCGTTGTCAATCCTTTGATTAACTGAAATGAAATAATAAACAATGGAAGACTTACGGTGGGGTCATCATCAATGTCAGCAAGACACTCATCATTGGGGCTGTATATCCCAAAAATGGACCCAGTTGACACTGCAGCATCAATATTGGATGACCCATCAAGTGGGTCAAACACCACAATGTAGTTTCCAGAATAACTCTCTTCTACTGCCACTGGCACATCTTCCTCCTCTGATGCTATTATCCCTGTCCTCCCACTTGACCTCAAGCAGTTTGAGAAAACCTGATAAATGCAAAAACAATACCTTGCTTGTCAACCATAGTTACCTAATTAAGCCTTCACATTCAACAGCCCATAAATTTGTTTACAAACTTTGACAAACAATCCCTTGTAATCTAGTTCTTCAAGATACATCATACATGTTTTCATAATTTTAACTTGGGCAAAAACAAAAATTAATTGCTCACTGAATTGAACCAACTACATATATATATAATTCTAGAAAAAAAACCATGGAATATTGTAATTGCAACACTTTTGGTTGTGGGTCAGACACCACGCCACCAGGAGTGTCCTCCAACCCACTGAGTTAGAGATTGTTGTTTTCCTTAACGATCATATCACGACCAATCACGAATCATGAACTGATCATCTGCAAACCACGATCTATAAACATGTAAAGTACAACAATTGCAACACTGACCTCATTTGAAACAACATCAAGCTTTTTCTGGTCTTCCCCTTGAACATTGACAGCACCTTGAACCCCAGTGAGGTTGGAAATGTTAGCTCTTTGCACCAAAGAAGCAATCTGTTTGCATGCCATGGAAATGCTAGACAGCACAATAGTGAGTTCTGCATCAATCACCCCAGCTTGCTCCTGCTTCAGCAACCAGCTAGTGAGTGTTTGAAGCTCATATCCACTTCTCTTCTTTGTCCCAGTGGTTGCTGCTTCCCCCACAGCCATGCACCTAACTCCAGAACCCCCCACATGCCTTCTCCTGCCACTTGATAGCACTTGTTTAGTGTCAAAGACACATAGTTGGAAGGGGCATAGACGTGAAGGGGAACAAGGCTTTGAGAAAATCAACTGGGTGGATGCTGTTGCTGCTGCCATTGCAACCATGGTTGTTGCAAAAAGTTTACCTTTTTGGTTTGTTGATTTTGGCAGTGTGGTATGGTGCTAGTGGTGGTTACATGGATTGTGTTCTAAGGCACTGAGAGCAAAGAGATTGAGAGGCAGGGAATGGTTTGTGATACTGTTGGTCCCACACTTATCTTCTTCGTATAGTTTTCCTTTTTGTGACTGTGATTACTTGCTGATTCGAATTGCAGTGCCACGAGGGATATACTTGTATTGTTGTTGCTCGTGTGGCCTGAACGAATCCAAATGTGGATTTTGCGGCTAAGGTTGGGACTTGGGAAGGGTTTTAACCAAATTATATATTTTTAAATAATTTATTAAAATGTTGTAAAATATACTATTTATTAAAAATAAGGTAATTTTTACTAATTGGGATATTAACATGGTGGCAATTTCATTAGATGAAGTGCACCCTGTTATTTAAAAATTGAAATTGCAAGCATGTGTCTCGTAAGCCAAACATTGGGGCTTGGACCCGGGATCCGCATCACTCGCAGTCCGCAATGTTTGAGTTTTAATTTTTTGAGCCTATTTAAATTGTGGAATTTTTTAACTCAATCAATTTATTGAGCCTATTTAAATTGGGGTAAATGGACTTGATTGTGGGTTCTGTGGACAGCCTTCAGGCTTTTTATATGTCTTAATTAAAAATGTATTTTTTTTGGTTTGATAAAAGTAAAATGAAAAATAGAAATTAGACTAATAAAATAAAGTAATCATTGTCATTTTACATGAAATTAGATACATTTCAAAATCTTAAACTTTTATTTAACCGGTTTTGATCCTTAAGCTATTATTTGTTTAGTTTTTGATTTCTGCCATTAAGTCTATCCGTTAAATAATGATATGACGGGTAATTTGTGACATTTTAATTTTTTTTAGTTATTTTATCGTTTATAATAACAAATCCTTGGATCAAAGTTTAAAATTGGTTTTGGATTTATTGTTCCGCATTGGTCAAGCCCGTCTTGGGTTAGATAGTCTGGATACGTGATGGGTTGTTGCTTCCAGCACTTTCAAGTTGCTTCTTCTGCATGGATCACGTTATTTAATCAGTTCATATTTGGTGACATTTTTTTAATGTTGTTAAAAGATTTTAATAATATTTTATTAAATGTTAAGACAAAAAAATATTGTTAAAAATTACATGTGTGGTAGTGTGGGATAAAGTCATTTTCAAAATTCAATTTGAGAATTTCTTTCTAAAGTAAAATAAAATCAAAATGTGGCTAACAAAAACTGGAAAATTACTGTTTTTATTTTATTTTATCAAAGTAATACTTTTATGCTGATGATAATAAAACAATATGATTTCTAATAATATCACGATTCTTACCCAATATAAATTATGAGTCTAATTTAACTCTACAAAATTAATTTATAAGATAAAAGTTATCTTTCACATACATTTTAATATTTTGAACATATCTCTAATCAATGTGAGATTTTTAACACAATTTTGTTGCAAACTTGACATTAAACATAAAATTTGTAGAATTGAAAATCTACAAGTGACTGGATAATAACCCAAGAGTACGCCATAGAACTAATCACACTTACTAGAATAATTTTTAATATCATTTTAGAATGAGTTACTATGAATATTACACTAACGGTTTGTAAAATGATATTGGTTCCATATCATTTATATAATATATTTTGGTTAATGTAAGATATCGAACACACCTCCTTTAGGCTAAAAATTAGTCTATGTGAAAACCTTACAAATTTTTTAAGAATTGAATTAGATTTAAGTATCGTATGTCGATCACATTTTAAGATGCGCAATTGAAGCGTATATTATAGACAAGTATTATTGGTTACAAAATAGTTTAAGCTCATATATATATATCCATCTTTTTTATTTCTCCAAAATATGAAGAATACACTTTCACCAGATGAAATATTTATTATTAAAATAAAAACAAATAGTAGAATGAAAAGGAGGAGAGTTGGCCGGTGGACACGGGAGAGTGCGCTTAGTAAGCTCCTTTTATTAATTATAGCAAGAATTTACAGATAATTCTGGTTTACTTATCTTGCTTGATGTTGTGTTTAAGTGAAACTATTATTAATTTATTGCTTGAAATTTAAAAAAAATGGCTTACTAAATACACTGAAAAAGAAGAGGGGAAATTAATATTGACATGTGATTTTGTGATTGCATTCTCCAGGAAAATATATAGCTAACATTTAGGTAGATCAGCAGGTGGTGGAGGGAGAGAAGTTGAAGGAGTTGGTCCATTCTCAACCTCGAAAACCATGTCTAGTCCCCATAACTGATGATCATCCACATGGCAATGCACAAACCACATCCCTATAATTTTTTTTTTGAAGATATTAGTGTACCATGTATCTCAATCAAATTCTAAGATTAGAAAATTAAATATCTAACTAATGTTAAAAAATAATGAAGATATTTTGATCACGAATTTTACCTGGATTGTTAGCTTTGAATCTTATAACAGCCCATCCTCCAGCTGGCACAGCAATCGTGTTGCGAAATATTGGATTCACCAAATTAAACTTGTATTTATCTTTGGTGTAATTGAAATTCCCAAAATCTTGAGCCAAAACATGGAAACTAAACCCATGAAGGTGCATGGGGTGGCTTTGCGCATTCATAATTTGTGTATTTTGAAACACAACCTCCACGGTCGAATTGAACTTGAGTTTCTTCACCTTGGTCGATTTTGGCGGCGTAAACAAATACTTCGTATCCAAAGCAATTTTAGGGTTTGTGAAATCAAATATGATTGGAGGCTTGTCAGGGAAATCAGTAGTATACACACCACTCACATTATAAAACGATGCTTCCAACATAGAGTACCCTTTTCCAACGGGGTGCACAAATGATTCATTGTTCATGCTTGCGGAGAATTTCTGTCCAAATACACCTTGACACGTGCCATTCCTGGGACACCTTTCTAGGTTAATGTTAATGGTGATGAACATGTGCTGGTCCACCTCAAGTGGGACCGGGACCCAATGTGGGCCCCCCACCAAGCTCGTGATGTTGCTAAAAAATTTGTGAGCAATTGGTGTGGCGTTGAAGGGTGGAAGTAGTGGCACAATGGGCTTCGAGTCTTTTAATGATGTCGTGTAGCCTTCGTAAGCGACAATGCCGCGAGTTGTCGTGGTGTCGAATAGGGCTTCTGGCTGGCCCACAACGTAAGGAGAGGCTGCCATGTAATATGAGCCTATGGGTTGGTCGGCTTTGAAGAGCACGTCAGCAGTTTGGCCAGGGGCGATGGTGATGATGTCGGTCACATAGGGTTCGATGTAGGAAGCGTCCATGGCAACAACTGTGAAGCTGTGGTTGGCTATCTTGACGAAAAGGTTGTTATTGAATGCAGCGTTGATCATTCTTAGCAAGTAGGTCTTCCCTGGCTTTACCTTTAGCTTGAACATCTCTGAATTGTATTAAAAAATTAATCAGGCACATGTAATATAATATTAAAAAGATCGATCATGCACATCCGAAGATAGATGGACCAGTTTGAATGAGTTTAGATGTTAGACGTCAATGTTTCAAATTGATGCTCACTACCGTAATTATAACTAATATAATAGGGTTTTGAAAAAGAACTCAACCATAACTAGTGTTATTTTTATTTGTAAACTAATGAAACTTATATATATGTAATATAAAAATTGGTTGAAATCATAAAAATAGTGTTCATGAACCATTTAATAATTTATTTTTTATAAATGGAGTCTTATTAATTGTCTCGAATTTTCAACAATATTAGGATTGCAATAACAATTGTACAATTTAAAATCTAAGACTGTATTACAATTTATAGTTGAACTCACATGGGTTAGTTGCATTTGCGTGCAGCTACATATAGTTAATTGCAATTATAAAAATTGTACATAAATACGGCCGCCATTATAATAAAATGCAATAATTTGAAACATGGCCCACTATTAGTCATAAAGGGATAAGCATAACAAAACCATGATTTCAAATTTTGAAGCTATGAGTTCAACACATGTTTGCATTTGAATTTAAGTGGTCAACTTTAGATATTCTAAAATTAATGGAATCACAAATGAAAAGTAGTTAATTTGTAAGAGTATATTTATGCGTTAGTATATACTATATTAGAAGGTAAAAATAGGAACATACGATTTCTAGAGCAATTGTAGAGATCACCAGGCAAACCATTGATGGTGTAGGCAGCAGAGGGCCTTACATCCCCGAGAAGGAGTACTTGCTGATAAATATCCACAATATTACCGTCATACCAATCACCTATATTTTAATTAAAAAATACAAAAAATCATTTTCTTGTCATGGAATTTATTTTCATGTAATTACAAATTTTATAATTATATTCAAAGATTTGCACTTACCTAATATTATTGGTACTTGTTTGTGGGGTTTGGGAAAAGGAAACAGACCCGAACGAGGGTGAATGATGAAAGCACCATGAACCGTGGCACGTAAAACTCCTGAGTGAGCATGCCACCACAATGTACCTTCTTGTTGTATAACATTGAATTTATAGGTATAACTATTTTGAGGACGAATATTGCATTGGGTTATATATTCAGGACCATCTGCCCATGCACTAAAGAGCTGAAACACTCCATGCCTACATATATTTACGTTGATCAATTATATGGCTAATGAGAGAAAATTGAGTTTCGTACCACATAGAAGAAAATTGAACAACGTAACCTTCAATGCTAGCTAATACTTATGTAACCTGTCGGTTAATTATGTAGTTACCCTTGCGTACAACTAACTTTTGATGAATTATACAATTTATCTGAAGTAATAATAATAAGAAAACATGTTGCTTTGACCAATAAATAATTACGAAATTAGGTAAGTGGAAAAATTTTGTTAACAGCTAAGCTGCTAAGAAATATATGTCTTTGAACTCTCCGCCCATCTTTCTTGAAGCCTTATGGGACCGCTTTTGACTTTTCAACATCTCAAGCTAAACACATCTTCTAAACAAATAAGAATAAGAATAATTATATTTAAACACCTTTTAATTAGAAATAGTCTGTTAATATATATTATTTATCTCCATCTTTCTTTCAAATCATATCATTTACAATATTTATATTTTTTTCTTCACAAAAAAATACTAACAACACACTCTTTATTTTTATTTGTTGAAATTGATTAAATATAACAAATTTCAATGAGTCTAACTTTCTGTTTAATGAATCTCTCAATTTTATAATTTTAACAATTTTTAACCAAAAGAATATGTGTTAAAAATTGTGGTAGAAAATGCATAGCTAATACTCCTCTTTTCTCTATTCTTTCTTTATATCATTAGGTGTCAAATAACATAAAATATTCACAAATAATTTTGGTAATAATTAAAAAGTTAATCCAAAGCTTAGTCACTCAATAAAATTAATAAAAGAAACAAACGGTGAGATGAAATAAAAATCTGCAAGGCTGAAAAAAAATATTGAAAATGGACAATTATTCAATGCTTAATATTATTGAAAACGACGTTCAGGCGACCGGGAAGCAGCAAAGAAATACCATAGTCATTTCACTCAGACTCAAATTATTGAAATTAGAATGGTGCCATCGGAACATCAGTACCAGACCAAGGTACCTTTAGGCAAGAAACTCAAAAATTATTTTTCTTTTTCTACGAGCAAATCTTTTGCTTCAACTACAATGATTAAGGGTATAATCGTCTAAAATTTTCTGATAAGAAATTAACCTCTAGCTCCAAGAATCAGCTTACCACATTAAAGATATAAACATTATCATATTTATCTTTGTACGTGGAAAAATAAAGTAATAATATATAAAATAATTATATTGATCATTTTGTATATTTATAGGATTAACTTGGTGACAAAAATCTCTTAATAGTGTCTCTAATTTTTGAAAGGACTAAAAGGTTTATTCTCATTTTATTATTTCAAGTTTACGAAAATTAATCATCTCTCCCATCAAGGATTGACTGAACTATTGATTCACGGCGCAAACGGAATAGGAGAGGAAAAAATTGATTGAAATTATCCAAAAATGTTTACCAATGAATAGTGATATTGTAGGGTGACTTGTTGATTACGTGAACAACCACAGCGTCCCCTTCTCGGACATCTATCCTTGGTCCAGGGTAAAGTCCATTCACTGTGACAATCACTCGCTCTTTGCACAAGCGTGTGACAGCCTTGTTTTGAACCTGCAGCACATGAAATTTCAACAAATTATTAATTGATATTGATCAGTATTAAATTATAAGTAGTGTGCAGAAATCAGAAACATGTTTAATTTTATATTAGTTTCTTACTAGCTAGTATGTGTTACAGCATACAGTGTGCATGAGAAAGGGTCGACATTAATATCTTATTGCAAGTGGTTAAGGTAGGTGACCTGGGGAGTAGTTGAGTGATGAGTTGGGTAAGGATTAATAAGCTCATATACTGAGTTATAAAAAAAAAATAGTTATGTAGAAGTCATACGTACTGATTACAAAATAATAAATTCATGTCTGTGTAAGGATGACCTGTCAATAACAAATTAAAAAATAACTATGATTTTTTAACATTCTAAATTTTCAAACACCTAATTAACTAATTTTTTATTTTTATTAATTTATTATATCATACCATATTACCTATTATATCTATATTTTTAGTATTTTTTTACTTTTTTTTTCTCGGTTTCTAGTAGCGCAACAATTGGTAAAAAGAAATTTATATACTTCAAAATGACTGATTGTACATATAAATTATACCAAAAATTTAAGATGGAATTTTTTTAACCTCAACTTTACTTGAGGTAAGTTAGACAATTTCGTTTGAAGAAAGAAATAGAGAAAGAAAGAAAGATTAAACAACAAACACAACCCACAACTAGTAGAGTAAAGAAGTAAAGTATTAGCCATTACAATGAAAGTGTGTTCTACTGTAGCAGCAGAAGCCATGGAAATTAGAAGAGAAAAAGCCCATGCAAACCAGAACACAGAAAGCTTCATGTTGATGAAGTGGCGAATCCAAAGAAATAGTAGGATAGAAGCTTTTCTCTGAATTATCAACCTATATGACTCTATAAAGCTTCAGTGAGAAAGTGTGAAGGTGCACCTAGATGGTTATGTTATTCAATGAACTGTTGAATTTGTTTTCCGGCACACCACAACAACAAGGACTCCACACATGTAGAGACTTGTTTCTGTGTGCTTATTTTCCATGCAAGGTTATGGGTCGTATTATATATATATATATATGGAGTCAGTGGTGTTTATTGTTTCTACGATTTTAGGTTTATATATATATATATATATATGGTTTATATATATATATATATATATATATATATATATATATATATATATATATATATATATATATATATATATATATATCTTCGTTGAAAATTCAGTTGTTAAATTGGTGTTGCATCGATCACACTTTGCCAGCAAGTCAAGTTAATAAAAAAATGAAAGTTTGATCAGCTAGACAATATCATTCTTACAAAGAGCATAAGAAGTCAAAAATATGATATTAAAAGTTGGAATCGAGTTAGGAAGCCGTCAATTAGCATCTCTATCATGAAACTGATATCATTCAAAAAAGCAATAAAATTAAAGATTGACTATACACTCCTTCAAGTGTTAAAGGCTCATATTTATTTCTTAATCATCTCATTCCCCTACCATGTACTCTAGTACAAGAAATGTGCCTTGTAATGTTCAAACATCAGCCCCAACACTAATGGCTAATGCTATATTAACGCAAAGGTCAATTTTTTCCTAAATTTAAAGAAAAAAACTAATATTTTGCCGTTGGCTTGAACTATCGCTAATTTCAAATTAGAATCACCGTTGCGTTGGTCAAAGCTAATAGTATCGATAGCATTCATCTGTCCTACGCTACCTAACAAATAATGACTAATGAGATATTAATACATTTATTTTAATTTATCGTGTAATAAATAATTTAATCTTGGAAAATTAAATATTGAAATTAAGAGAAACGATCAAAATATTTTAATAAAATTGTTCCCTAAAATGTTAATTCTTTTAGAATATTTGTTATTTTGATTTATGTGAAAAAAATCTTAAACATCAATCTTATAAGATGGAGGTAGTACTTAGCACTAGCCACTATTACAAAATATATATTCAACATCATCAATTTAACATAGGTTACAAGAAAAATCAATGTTAAATTATTTGTTGTGTCATTTTTGTAAATAAATGAATTTTTTAAACATTGACTTTCAAAAAATCGATGTTACTAATAGAAAATTAACATCGATTTTTAAAAAATTGATGTTACGAGCAGAGACTGAACACCAATTTTCAAGAAACTGATGTTACTAGTACAATGTCAATATCGGTTTTTGAAAATTGATGTTGTGGAATGCGTTGTTTACATCATTTTTTTTAAAATAAAACTGACATTGTTGGGTCTCTTATAATAATAACTTTGGCACGCCTTACATCGTCTCGAGTTCAATTTGAAACCCTCGCCTAGTCTCTCAAACAAACCCCTACCCTTCTGTTTGGCCCTCTCTCATTGCCACTGCACCACCACGGGCACCACCATTGCCACCAAAATTTCCCAAACAAACCCGAAACATGCATGCATAACTACTTCGCCATCGAAATGATGATGATGACGTTGATTCTGGTCCTGAACAAACGACGTGTGTTTGGACTTTGGTATTGCATTTTGTGCCTCACAATCTACGCTAGGGTTTGCAGCCCAGCCAGATTCGACCAGGAAGCCTGTGAAAGGTTCTACAGGAACATACCCAATGGCTCGTTGCTTGAATCCAACAAAACCTTGGCCAAGATGTTCGATCGCATTCTTGAGAAGGAGTTCTTCAAGAATGACCAACTTAAAGGTTTTATTTTTCACATTTTCTATCAGGTTCTTTAAAAATATATATACTTTTGTGTAGTATAGTGCTTTGTAATCTATCTAGTATATATATATATATATATATATATATATATATATATATATATATATATATTATTGTAGTGGTGTGTCAATTGAAATTAGATGCCCATGCTAGAACTTTTGATGGACTTGTGAAATTGGACTGTGAATGGTTGCTCACATGTAACTGTAATGGCTATGAAGTTTATGACGTTATTAATGCATAGCTTCAAAATGTTTTCTTTCTCAAGATTATTCTTTTCTATTAAACATTTGCAATACTTCAAAAAACACATTTAACGACGATTTTCTAAGACATTCAAAGATGATTTTGAATTGTCTTTGAAGTCAACGTCATGAAAAATCAAGACTTTTGACAACGGTTCTTAAAAAATTATCTTAGATAAACTATCATTCTAAGACAGTTTTTCAACAAATAAATGTCTTAGAATGATACCCTACTAAGATGGTTTTATGTTGAAAAATGTCTATGGATCCTCTTTTTTTTTTTTATAAAAAAATGAGGATTCTAAGGCGGTTTTTTAAAAATCATTTTAGAATTCTTATTATTTTTATATAAAAAATAAAAAAATTGACGATTTTAAAACAATTTTCAAATAACAGCCTTAGAATGTTATTTTTAAAAAAATGAAAATTCTAATAAAATAATAAAAAAATGAAAATTCTAATAATATAATAGAAAAGGTTAATAACAAAGTTGCTATCTTATTAATTATTAACCCCAGTGGGCCAGTTTGAAGGACTTAAATGAGAAACATTTGTTCACCAGGTTGGGCCAACAATATAAACATAGTGACTTCTTATGTATTACATAGTTCCCTTCATTCACCATCAAGAACAAAATAAGCAAGAAGAGGGATACTTGTAAGGGACTTCACCAAGAACTTGAGCATCCCACCCTTGTTTCACAAGATTCCAATCATTCTGCATATTGTTTAGAAAATAGTGAATCATAAATAGAAATACACACAAAAATAAAAACATTTCAAACTTATAAAGCATTTTTTTTATTTCAACCTTCCTAAGCAATTTTCTGAGAATTGTTATGGAAGGATCCTGCAAAGTAACATAAATAGATCACTTACCAATGCACAATGGCCAAAATAAAATCAAGCTCATAAAACCATGATATGAATACTCGGTGAGAAAATCAAAGAGAGAGAGTTTCAATAGTCTATGCAATTTATCTTACATAATGAACTCTAAATGGAGTTTTCATATATTTACTCATGTATTCATGGTCCAGCATTCTGCAGGAAGTAAACATAACACTCCATGGTTTACATCAACTTCAAAAAATTAAAATTTAAAAAGGAAAAGAGAAAAGAGGAAGACCTTCTTTGCCGATAACTCATAGTTAATGAGAAGATGAGTGTTCAAAGGAAATTCTCCAGAAGCAAAGAGAGGAAGGCAAGCGTCAGTTACAATTATCATATGAGATCGCTCATCCTCATTTGGTGCTCCACCGTTAGTCGCCTGGTACCATCGTGATGTCACCTGTCGGAATTTCTCTAAGATAAATGCACGTTCATCTTCGCCAAAGTCACTATAGTGACACGCGAAAAACGGAAACGGAGGAAACAAGAGCGAATTAGGAAAATAATATAGAGTGTGGAAATTATGAGGAAGAAAATGAGTTTAAGAGAGACTAGAGTAGAGGACGAAAAAAAGGGGAGAGCGGAGAGAAAGGAGCATAAAGAGTCAAGGTCGTCGCACGTGCTACGACAGACCACGATGGGCAAGCATGAGTGTTGAGCCACCAGATCCACCAATTTAATCACCGCAAGGTTTTGCTCCTCTTTGCCGTCAACACCTCTCCGGCCCTTCCCAACAGTATTGCATCCGCCATTATTGGTCACCACCATTTTCCCTGTCATCCTTATCTTCTTTCAAACACACATATGATTTATCTCTTTATTAGAGTGCACAAGTGGGGAGAAAGATTTTTATTTGATTTTGGTTTATTGGGGAATGGACAGACACGGTTTGTTTAACCATAGCGCGCTAAGCACATAGATGAATGAGAGGAGAAAAGGTATTAGGAAGAGAAGAGAGCACACAAGAGGAGAAAAACGATCATTTTCAATTTTTAAAATTGTCCAAATTCAACTATGGTTTCGCGAAAATTGTCATTGAAATGTTAGTGATATTTACAAACATGCCACTGCACACTTAACGACGACAGTTTTGGAACAACCGTTTGTTGAATGTAAGTCATAAATAACAATTTTTTTAGTAGTGTTAAAGGGACTGGTGATGAGAATCCTGAAACTAACCAAATACAGGCTAAAGGCCCAAGTGGAGAAGGACGAAGGCCAAAGTGGAGAAGGATGAAGGCACAGAGGCAGAGACACTATCAAGACTATTAATTGTTGCTGAAGGCCCAAGTTAAATATGTTTTTTAGTTATAATTTTTATTTATTGTAATTTTGGCCAAAACTGTTTAGAAGGCCCATGTCTATTTTTATCTTTTTGTTCAGATACACTATAAGTATTGGTTTTTGCTTTCAATAAAAAAAAAACTTTTGGCATTTGATAAAATTTGGTGAGAGCTTCTCTCTGGGTTCCTTGTTGAACCAATCTCAGACTTATCAAGGTAATCCTTGTGGCGTCTACCTTGACTTATCTTCCTTCACCGGAAGTAGCGTATACCCTGACTTATCTTCCTTCACTAGAAGTGGCGTCATCCAAATCTTCGTAGCCTGTATCAAGCGATCTGCTCCTAGTCAGGTTCACATTATATGGTATCAGAGCTTCGGCTCTTGATACAGGCTTTATCCTATCCTATTATTTTTCTTTGTAATTGTCCAGGTTCGTGTTTTGTCCTTGTTTTGTTATTTGTTTTCTTATTTGCGTCTTGTTGCGTTCTTGTTTGTGTCGTTCTTGTTCTTGTTCTTGTATCTTTCAGACTTTGTGTCAAAAAAAAAATATGTTTGAGTTCTGTTTCAAGTAAACAAAAAAAAGTTGCAGAAATTAAAAAAAAAAAGAAAAAAGAAAGAAAGAAAGTGGGTGTTTGATCTTTGAACACGAAATTGAGGAAGTTAGAGGCTTTTTTTTGGCAGAAAATCGTGTATCAAATCCCCTTATCTGGATTCTCCTCTGAATTCTGAGCGTTTTGATATATAGTGGGCCTCAAACAGACAACCGTAACAAAAGTTATGTTACTTGTCATATCTGCTATCTTATCTGTTATCCTATCTGTTATCTTATTTGTTATCATATCTGTTATCCAAATTAAATCTAATTTGTTATCCAAATCCAATCTAATCTATTATCCAAATCAAATCTAATATATTATCCAAATTAAATATGATCTTTTATTCAAATCAAATTCAATCTGCTATCCAAATCAAGTCCAAGTTGTTATCCCAAATCAAATCTGTTACTCAGTCTGTGATAGTTATATTGTCTTTCCTTTTATTTTATATTACCTTGTGTATCTAATTTGGTCCATCGAGGAACTTAAGAGTGAACACGAGTGGTAAAAGGCAAGAGGGAATACATTACACAAAAGCCTATATTGAGAGCATCAAACACGAGTGAACTATCATCAAAGAGAGAAACACGAGAGTAGAGTGTGGTGAGGTCCTGAATCTTTTTTTAAATTACTGCAAAATTCTTTGTTCCTTAATCATGGCAGGAGCTGGTGACAATGGTGGTGTATATCATCAACTGGACGGATCTCAGCGCTTATTACTGGACGCGATGACTACACAAATGCAACGTTTATTGAACCGTCACAATGAAGAGCTCTACAGGCGAATAGTCAAATCTTCCTTGTTTATTCTTAAACCTCTATCCTCTAGAGAAGTGTGTGATGACCAAATCAGAATGAGAGAAAAGAGAGAACAAGAGAAAGAAAATAGTGAGGCACCACAGAGGAATATGAAAAAGAAGAGTGATACACCCGAGGGAAAGAGTGATACACATAAGAGAGAGAGTGATACACATGAGAGAAAATTTAATTATTTTGCAGAGGCGAGTGAAGTGAGGAAAGTGTTACCTGCTCATGAACCACTCTATCTACAGTATTGCAAAGACAATAAAATTTCTATTGATAATTCTAATGAGTTTACTATTTCTATTTCTCCTAGTGTTCAACCCTTATTGCAGGAATTTAAAAATGTCTTTCCTAAGGAGATTCCTCATGAACTGCCACCTTCAAGAGGCATAGAACATCAAGTTGATCTCCTTTCCGGAGCTTCATTGCCTAACAGGCCAACTTACAAAAGCAATCTCCAAGAGACTCAACGTAAGGATGCACATGCCAAAGTTGAGTATGTGAAAAGATTGTATGACCAAGTGAAGGTGCAAATTGCAAAGAAGAATGAAAGCTATGCCAAGCAAGCCAACAAGAAAAGGAAGGAAGCGGTACTTGAACCCGGTGATGATCCTGGACATTTGAGGGCAAATGTTTTCCAAGAAGGAGGGAATGACGAGAATCCTAAAACTGGTCAAATACAGGCTAAAGGCCCAAGTGGAGAAGGATGAAGGCCCAAGTGGAGAAGGATGAAGGCCTAGAGGCAGAGACACTATCAAGACTAATTTGAAGGCCCAAGTTAAATATGTTTTTTAGTTATAATTTTTATTTATTGTAATTTTGGTTCAAACTGTTTAGAAGACTCATGTCTATTTTTATCTTTTTGTTCAGATACACTATAAGTATTGGTTTTTGCTTTCAATAAAAAATTTTTTTGGCATTTGATAAAATTTGGTGAGAGCTTCTCTCTGGGTTCCTTGTTGAACCAATCTCAGACTTATCAAGGTAATCCTTGTGGCGTCTATCCTGACTTATCTTCTTTCACCGAAAGTGACGTCTACCCTGACTTATCTTCTTTCACTGGAAGTGGCGTCATCCAAATCTTTGTAGTCTGTATCAAGCGATCTACTCCTAATCAGGTTCACATCCACTGGTCACTTAGAAAGTTTTTGTTTATTTTCTTAGAGAAGAGTAAGGGCTGGTCGTGTTCAGCCTGGTGAATGCTACCATCTTTATCTCATATGTGTTTATGATGCTTTTACTGATTATCAATTGTTAGAGCTTTTTAGAACACCTTTGCGGTCCTTATGTCTACAAATCAAAACTCTACAACTTGGAAGCATTTTTTATTTTTTATCTAGAGCTCTACAGCCATCAGAGCCTTTATCGGTAACATTCATTGAACATGCTTCTGGAACTTGCTTTCAAATATGATGGTTATTTAAATATATTTCCCATGAATTGTATGTGTTGAACTTGTGATATTCTGCATCCTGCACCAGTGTTGTTTTATTCAGTTTGTTATGTTGTCAATTAATTTTATTATGCAGGTTCAAAATGCTATTGAATATTTGAATATTATTGGGTTTAAAATGCTTCTAGAATGAATATTATTAGAAATGCAAATGTTATATAACTCTTTGATAGTGAATGCTTCAAGTTTTATGAATTGGGCAATCATATAATTATAAGGAGTTTAAGCTTTTACATTGATAGTGAATAAAATTGATGTGTTTAAAGTTCTTGACACCATCGTGCTATTTATATAAAAAATGCATGATTAATGATGATAGTGTATAACTTAGTGGATGAACTAGTTTTAGTGTGATTAAAGATTTTGAAGGATCTGTGTACAACTTCCTGTTTTTCATATTGTAAGAATGTCATGTGAGAAAATCTAGCCCTTCCATTTGTTTTAATTTTGGGTTGTTGTATCGGACAACTGTGGCATTGCCCTTATATGAAGGAAGAGAAAATTTAATTATATTCTGTTTTTCTTTGGACCTTCATGAAATATGAAGTGCTTCCTGAAATTTTATCCAGATTCTCTTTCTCAAGTATCCATTCCTTCAAAATGGAGAGTATCTTACGCTTTATTAGGGCCGTATATTGAGATTATTGTTATATTACTTTTACTGTTTCTTTATTTAATAATAATTTGAATATAATATACTATATTATTTGGATTAGTTTTGTTTTTAATTTTTATATTTGAATAATATTAACAAAATAGATAAAATATAAAAAAATAAAATTGATTTTTGTAAAACCAATGTTGTATAGTCGCAAAAATAATATCAATTTAAAAAAAAATAGATGTTATAAATACTATACAATATCGGTTTTTTCCAAAATGATGTTGTAAGTATTATATAACATCGATTTTGACAAAATCAATATTACTTTTTTTTTTCTATTTTTTGTTATACCACATCAATTTTGAGAAAAATCAATATTATATAGTGAATTTTAACATCAATTTTCATAATTGATATTAAAAATGATATTTTAATGACGGTAATTTTAATATCAATTTAAAATTTATGTTGAATGTTCGTACAAATCGATGTTAAAAATTTATTTTTTTTAGTAATAAGTGGAAATCAATGTTAAGTTAAAAGGTGATTCAAAATGATTAGTCATTAATTATGCCATTAATGGGTTAAAATCAATTTATCGTCTGAGTTAAATCTAAATATGAGTAACATCGTGTTGCTATCATCTATATTGCTTCCATTGTGATACCCCTACCGCCCTATTACACCATTGTTTACCCATGATCGCCCAATTACCTTCATCATTAGGCTCCCACTACAATGTCACAACCACCATATGCGTCGTGCCTCCATTGCCATCATGCTACAACCATCAACACGACTCAATTACTACACTGCACCACCACCACTACTTAGTTGCCATAGTTTCACTGCCTCCACCAACATGCTGCCAACATCACTAGCTAGCACATTGCCGAAACCACGAAGGTAATTCTTGCAAGTGTTTGAAAAATTAGCTGAGATTATAAGATAGATATAAGTTACAAGTTGAAAAACTAAAAACTTATCAGATAATTAATTTAATTGAAAGTGTTTCATAAAATTAATTAAAAAATTAACTAATGAATGTCAAATAACATAAAAGAACATATTTATATTTCTAATATTATAATATTTAAAATTATTTTTAATAAATTTTTATCTTTAAAAGTAAGGCAATAATTTGTATTATAAAAAATAATAAAGATTTATTGATTTTACTCATATTGTTTACAAGCAGTTTTTGAATAAACTAATATATATTTTTTCAAATAATTTTTTAAAATATAATTAAATAAAATACACTTATATTGTTTAAAATTATTTTTTAAATATTTAATTTTTATTAATAATATTATTTTTTAAAAAAATATTTTTTTTGGTTATAGTTTTATTTATTTTTATCAAATTTTGCTTAGTGACCAAATGTTTTAAATAAAAATAAAAAATAAAAATGTATTTAACATTAAAAAAATAATAGAAAATGAGAATTTCAAGTCTCTTAATAACTAAGAAAATAAATTTTCTGTCTAGGGTTTGTAAGAAAATTAAAATAGGTAAACTGATTTTTAAATTAAATAAAAAGATAAAATAAATTAAAATAGTTCCGTGAGAATAAAATTGAGAAAGAAATTAGTAACTTATAAGTTAATTTATTTTTTATAAACTACTAAAATAAGATCATGTACCAAATAAATTTTCATCAAATTACTTTATAAACTTTTCAAAAAGTTTTATCAAACATACTTTGAAGAATGTGTTCGCGCGTTAAAGAATGTATTCTAAACTTTGTTAATTTATTTTATAATGATAATCCACGTTTGAGTTAAGTTTTGGGAGTAGCCCACGTCGTGCGTGGAGCTATATATACTGGTAGAGTAAAGGAAAACGAGAATGCATGGTAGACTTGTTTTTAGATTAGAGACTTTTTCTTCTTTGGTAGGTGAACCTACGACTTTATCAAACAGTTTGGAATATTATACCAGTTGAATGGTGTCCGTAAGAATAGTCATAAGTCGTAGGCAGGTTACACGGTAGGACAGGGATGAGTTTGCGATTATTTGTGACATCACGGGACGATAAAAAAAATCAGTGAGAGCAAAAAATTTCTAATATTTTTTCAAACAAAAAAAAAATATTAACTTTGTTGGATAACAATTCAAACTTCAAAACAAATGCAACAGATGAAAATTGTAAGAGATTTGTTTTTTTGAATTTGTTATGTTTCAAATCTTTAAGATTTTATCTAGATTTTAAATATTTTATTAATTTTTTTCAACTTATTTTGGGGATTTGTTTTTTTTTAAAAAAAAAACAGGATATGATAATATTTGAATTTTGTATTGTTATTTAGTTTATATATAGAGCCAAAAAAATAAAAATTTTACAGCGTGCTTCATGTAAGATCCCATGGTAATTTTATTATGTGTAGAGAAATTTTTCCAACAAGCTTTTTTAAAAAGGGATAAGAAAAAATAAAAACATTAAAAGAATAAAATAGATAAAATTATAGCCATAACTTATCTTCTCTTTTATGTTTTACAATTTTTTACACCCTTCTTTTTTAAAAACACTATCTTATGGGTAATATTAATTTTTTTATAACACAAAAATATATTTATTTAATATATTTAAATAAAAAAAATATTTTTGGGGGAAATTACCCCATTAGTTAACATGTAGATTCATTCCTAGTCTCAACATATACTAGTCCCCGTTGTCCTTATGAGATGAAATTTTATATACCATGCTCCTTTTCATTGGAGGTCGGGTATCCTTAGATAATTATTTAGTATTCACTTAATGGATAGGGATCAAATATAAATAATTAATTATTCACAAAGTTTAACAAGTATAAGTACGATATTTAAAAGACCTCTTGAATTAATTCTTGTTGGATTTAATTAATTAGAATAGGAATAAAAAAAAGTATGAAATATTTTTTGTATTGACATAGTCGTCACTTAATTAAAGTCGAGAGTTAGTCAAAGAAAAAAGAACATGAATTAATTGTAGTGTTTAGACTTTTTTTCACCTATTTAGAAAAAAACTTTAGATATTTCTATATGAGGAAGCATGAGAAGCTAGAGTCATGAGAGAATATTCTTTCTATTTGGTTGTAAAGGTTTGTGTTTCTATTAGAGATCGAAATTGACTTTTCTGTTGTTCCTTCTCCAATTATTCCTGTGCTGTCCACTTTATTTGTATTAATATTTAATTTTATGATTCAATTTAAAATTGTGTGATTTTCAAGGAACAGCACGGCGGGACAGTTGAAAAAAAGATAACAGAAAAGTCAAGTCCGTTAGAGATCATATACACTTTAATTTTGGAAAATATTTTCCTATGATCCTATTGCTATACTCAAATACTAAAAAATTATGGTTAAATTAATTTGTAGACCCTTAAATTATTTAATAACTTTTAATTAAAAAGTATCATAATTTAGGGACATAATTAAAAATTGTTAACCTATGCAAGCTAGTATGTTGAGTTTAGAACCTGAAGACACTGGTATGCAAAGATGAGAATACTTGTCTGCACATGCTCACAATTTTTTAATTAGGTTCATTTACTATTTTTTATTTTTAAATAGATATTTAAATTATTATTTTATCAATTGCATCCTGAACTTGTATTTATTTTTTAATTAAGAGGACTTAATTAATAAATAAATACAAGTTCATGGATAAAAAAATTTAAGGACCAAAATAAAATTACTAAATAGTTTGAGGACTTACAAATTAATTTAATCAAAATTTATTAAAAATTAAAAAATAAAAACAGAGATTTATTAGATAAAACATGAGATCTATATTTTTTTTAGAAAGAGTATTGAAAAAGTATGAAAAAGTATGTTAAAAAGTGTCACCAACATTTGTAAAAAAAACAAAGGCAAGTTCATCCATTTAAGGGCTTTCATAATAATGACTAATAGGCACTCAGTTTAAATTAAATCAAATAAATCATTTTTATTATATTATTGGTATAAAGTATTTATTACTTTTATAAATAATTAATCTTTATCGAAGGATCTCACTGACCATCTTTAAAGAAATATTTCTTAATTATATTTTTTTCAACTATAAGATTTAAAATAGATCTTACCTAAAAAAAATTAAGTTGAATATACGTCACTTATATTATAGACATTTTGGTTTTTTTTAATAATCAAATCAATATATGTATTAATATAAACGGTACAGCAGTACCAAGATTTACACAAACAAAACAAAATCTGGTTACTTATATTTATTAGCATGACAGATAATAAATATAAGTAACCAGGTCAATAACAACTATACATCCCCAAGAAAAAAGATATGCCCCTTCTAAAACAGAATCAGTGTCGAGTACTGAGTCACTGGCGCGCTGAGACACCTTAATTTACTGCCCACATCACTCTTTCCAGCCATGTAAGTACAAGCTACACTGCTTACTTTGTCATGAAATTTATTAAATTTGTTCCCCTTTATTGATGCAACTAGTTATACCTAGCTGTTCTGTAAAAAAAAATAGTTATACCTAGCTGTAAGCATCATTAACTATTTCCAAATTAAATCCACAAGAGATTTGAAACAGTTTTGATTGGTTTTAAACTATGAAGCGAAGGATAATCTTTCAGATCGACAAAAAGGAAAACTTAGTTTAGATTAATCTTTATTTAAAGAACGATTTCTAATAGAAGTGAATGCATGGGCATGAGAATTGATGCTATAACTAATTTTAGGTGACTGTGTGTGTAAAGAATATATCTGTTTTTCACACATCATCTAGAACCTGACGAAAATGTACAGATCAAAATTTCCTGGTCGTCTTGCACTGCGCCCTGTAGGGTAATTGATACACAATTTTGTAATAAAAGGGTCACTTGAATCCCAAGTTTTCTTTTTCTTTTTCCAAAAAGACAAAATAAGCTTCACGTATACACCCAAAGTAATTTCCATATATAAATTTGACAAAGTGATATATAAAATTCATATTGCTATAAAAAAATTAAATCGTTCAATTTTTTAATGAGCGAAAGTCAATGATATACTGCAGGCCTGCTAGCTGTAGTTATCATATGGTAGTTGTTGTTTTTTCTTAGTGGCTATTGACAAAGGAGTTTTAAATTCTCTTCTATTATCATTTACTTACGAAGCATATCATTGTAGAACATTATATGGTATATAAACCTTTCCTGGTCATATTCATTCACCATTTAACAATAAAGGCATCATTGAATCACATGTTTTTTTTTTCAAAGGCCAAAAAAAGCTTCACGAAATTAAAAAAAAATAATCTTAGAAGGGTAAAAGTTATAGGTTTATAAATAAATAAACAAAAAATTCCACTCATAAATACAAAATATTAGAGAGTGGACGGCTTCCCAAGTAAGCTAATACCTAATTCCCCCATATTAAAAAGTGCAAGTTGTAGTTATCATATAATTACGAGGCATATCATTGTGAAGATACTAGATATATATGGATTTTTTTTATCACGTCATTGACCAATGACAATTGTATATAATTTATTTTAGCGGATGAAGTCGCGCATTTGAGTGGATCGTTGCCCCAGTTCAGTATCAAGCATATTTTTGCAAAGGCTATATAACAAGTTAAGTAGTTTTGACTAGGATCCCGTCTTTTATTTTTGTTCCTCTTAGGGGTGACGATACGTGTATGCAATTCTACTGTAGTTTATCACCAAACACTTGAATTAACTTTGGTGTGGGATTGTTCCGGTTTAATTAATAATTTTAAATTTAAATTTTGAATATGTAGTTGTGTTTTATATATACTTAAAGATTTATTTTATTAATTTATAATAATTTTATCTAATTTATATATGATTGTTTCTTATGAAAATATATGTGTTTATAGACTAAACATATTGGCTTGTACATTTTAATTGATCTTGGGTTTGGGGCCGCCCCTTCCTTTAAAAAATAATAATAACAACATTGTGTGTCACCTATTACTACATATTAATATGTAAAATATTATAATGCTTAAAGGATCTATTTGATTTGAAAAAAAAAACAAATCAATTTAGATTAATACAAAACATAATTTTGTTATTTATAAATAATTTGATGACTTTTTTGTCAAAAATACAAAATAGTCAAAAGTCAAAATACATATCATTTTTTTATTCATCTAATAATTATATTTTTTTCATGTCTCTAATTAAAAGTATTGTCATCATTATGATTATTGTCACCATTATTGTTATTATTGTTCTAGTTATTGTCACGGTCATCATTATGATTGTTGTCGTCTGTTGTTATACCTACCACTATCACTTCTATTGATATTAGGGTTTTCACAAATCACTTTTGAGTAAAAAAAATCATCTGATCTAAAATTCAAAAGAGCTCGTGGTTTGCTTCGGTTTGGACAACTTTTAAAAAAACAATTTGATCTAATACAATAGAATACGATTTTGATTGGATTTAATAGGTTAATTTTTAACACATCTTTATTGACCTTTTAAATTCCTATTGATGGATGCCTTTCAACTCAAAATATTAAATTTGATGACATGGTTACAATTACAGTCATAGAAATACCTATTAAAAAAAATCAGATTTGTTAAAGCTCTAAACCCATGTCATAAACCCACTTATTTTTTCAAAAGCTTAGTTGTTTAGGTGAAGACTCGTGGATAATTTCATATGTAACAATGACCAAACAAGGGGCTTAGTTCAAACAAATACATGCAATTTATTTGAAGCAACAAGTTTCATAACCATGTGAAGTTGTTAACCCAGTGGGTTAATTAATAATTAATAAAAATAAAAAATTCAAAAGCAAGTCTTTACGATGAAGAGTTAAAGTGCACATTCATATGGGTTATTAATTAATCCGGCCTAAGAAGTCATTCTTTCCTCCATTTCAAATTCCTCATTCCTTGTATCTTCCTTCTTATCCTCGTCCAACCCAAAATTTTCCTTCCCTTTTTGACCCAATCGAACCCATCCTTTCTCCTTTTCAGTCCTTCCCTTCTCCCCTTCTGCACATCCCCTCTAATCTGGCATTTTTTTTCTTAGCATTTTGTATTCAATAGAATTGGCGTTGCATTTTTAAAAAAAATAAGTAACATAATAATTATTCTGTCATGTGTTATGACACAACAAGATTGTGATTCTGTTATATATATATATATTTTTTATTTTTTATTTTGGAACACACAATAGAATCATCTTATCTAGAAAAATAATACAACGGCATTACGATTCTATTATGTTATTTTTATACTTATTATCTTTTTATAGCAAAATGTAATGTTTTTTATTTTCTAAAATAAATGTAATTGTTTATTATGAAGGATTAGAAATCTTTTTTTGTATTTTTTCCAGATGACTCGTACGAAGCAAACATCGTATATTATTGGACGTGATCCTCTCCCCATGAAGGTGCTCATCATAATTTCATTGTGTTATGCAAAAATATAACAACACAACCAACTCAACAATCAAATCATGATTGTGTTGTTATGTTTAGGGTGATAGATGATTAAAATTGTGATTCCTTGTATAGAACTATACAATAAAATCATTATTATTTTGTGTGGCAAGGGAGAAGAAAAAATAAATACACAACAGAATCATAATTTTTTTATATATTTTATTCAACGGAATTGTAAAGGACATTTTGAAAAAAAAAAAAAAAAGTATCAATCCCTTGAGAGGAGCCAATAGCAATAGAAGCCGAGCCAATAACAACTCCCAAAACAAAATTGTTGATGTGTCCTCAAATCAAGCCATCAATCCATGATGCCTATAAACGACCCATAAAGTATTTTCATTCAACCAATTATGTAAGATAAAATATTTTAAATAAATCTGATACAAATAACTTTATTAATTTATAGTAGTTCTTGCCTTTTTGGATTATTGTATTATTGATATAAATTATTTATCGATCATTAATTTTTATCAAAAAACTTGAATAATAATTTTTATTAGGATTTTCCTCATCCACAAAATTTGTACCCAAGACTTTGCTTAAAAAAATTCAACTTTTTTAAAGAATTTAACTTCAGTTCTACTAGAACCAATCACATGTGAATAATTTATAATACACAACTTTCTATGATAATATGGATGATCTAAAAAATAAATTGAAAATTAAATTAAATTTAGAACTCTATTTAATTTTAATCACCACATACACTTTAACGTTATTTATTAATTTTACCCACATACACACGCAGGTATGTATTTGTACTGGAGCCTTTATTTATCTCACAATACTCAGACTTAATTTAGATTAATTTTAACTTAGACGAAGTTTTTCAATTGCAGATTTTTATTATTGAAGTTTTTCTAAGGTGAGAATACTTAACTATTAAATATGTAAGTGCTTTTAGAAAAATTATTAGATTGAAAAGCTTCTAAAAAGTTTTTTTATTTATAAAGAAAAACTATTATTGCAACCAAATAATGAAACTTGCAAAGTTTAATTTGGTGATTAACAATATATATACGATTTACAAAGTGATTGAACAAACCGTCCCACTCAAACAGAGGGAAAACATCATAACACTCATAGACTTATGTCCACTCCCAATACAATAAAAACATCTATCACAAAATTCATCTCTGCCATGGATGGAAATAAAACTTAGAAGCTAAAGAGAAAAGAAAATGGAGGAAAATTTGATTAGTATAGAATGAGAATTAGCTTACACAAGTGTTGAGTATTACAGTTGGTTATAAGAGTAACCAACTAAATTAACTAAGCTAATTTAGTTATAATGTGATCAACCTGAATTAAACATGATCAAAATGATATTTATGCTAATATCTCCCTCAAGTTAGGAATGAATATTGGACATTCCTAGCTTGGAATAAAAAAATTGAAAAGCACCAGGCAACAAAGCCTTAGTATATATGTCTGCAAGCTGATTAGCAGAGGTAACATACAATAATTTCACAATTCCTTTATGCATCTTCTCCCGAATTAGATGACAATCAATCTCAGTGTGTTTTGTTCTCTCATGCAGATTGATTATCACAATACAAAACAATAGGTTGATGGAAACCTATTTTGAACTCTTGAAGTAGGAAAGTAAGTCATCGTAGCTCACTAATGGCACTAGCTAATGCTTTATACTCAACTTTTAAGGAGCTTATAGATGCGGTAGCTTGTTTCTTAGATTTTCAAGAAATAAAAGAATTACCAAGATATATTGCATAACTCGTAATAAATATTCTTGTATCAATATAGTCAGCTCAATTTGAATCACTAAAACCTTTCAGATAAATGTTATTATCTGCAGAAAGAAAAATCCCTGCACTTGGAGACCCTTTGATATATCAAAGAATCCTAAAAGCAACTTGTTGATGAGCTGAGGTAGGGTTAGCAACAAACTGACTTAAATGTTGCACAACACAAGTGATATCTGGTCTTGTGTTAGTTAGATAAATCAATTTTCCAATCAATCTCCTGTAAGATGAAGCATCCTCAACTGAAAGAAAAGAACCCAAAAGCTGATGGAGCCTAATTGTATAATCAGAGGGAGTAGACACTGGTTTATAACCAAGCAAGCTAGTGTCATTGAGGATGTCTAGAGCATATTTCCTATGATAGAGATTGATGCCAATATGAGTTCTAGCTACTTCAAAGCCTAGAAAAAACTTCAAATCACCTAGATCCTTTATTTTGAAAGCACTGTCTAACAATTGTGTGATATTCTAGATTTCAATCAAATCATTACCAGAAAAAACAATGTCATAAACATAAACCAGTAGAGCAGTAATGGACTTAGATTCATGCTTGAGAAATAAAGAACAATCAGATGTACACTGATTGTACCCATGTGAGATTAAAAAGAAAGACAATCAGGCATACCATTGCCTACTTGCTTGCTTCAGACCATATAAAGATCTTTTAAGTTTACAAACCTATCTTGGCTTATCTAACTGTATACCAGAAGGAAGAACCATATACACTTCTTCATTCAAATCACAGTGTAGAAAGGCATTATTTACATCTAGTTGTTTCAAATACCATTGATTTACAACGGCTAGAGCTAATAAAAGCTTGACAATAGTCAACTTGGCAACTGAAGAATAAGTATCCAAATAGTCCTGGCCCTCTATTTGAGTGTAGCCTCTAGCTACTAGCCTTGCTTTATATCTTTCTATGGAACCATCAGACTTATGCTTAATTTTGTAGACCCATTTACATCTAATGGCAGTCTTATGTTATGAAAGATCAGTAAGAATCCAAGTACTATTAACCTCTAATGCTTTAATCTTTGCATTCATAGCTTCAATCCAGTTAGGATCTTTAGAGGCCACATTGTATGATTGAGGTTCAACTTGTTGTGTAATAGACAAGATGACCTGTTGATAGGAAGTATATAGTTTGTTATAAGGAAGGACATAACTGAGAGAATGAAGAGTAATATTTGTAGAGAGATTGGCAACAATTGATGATGGATATGTGATGTGAAAGTTTTTATACCCTTTTGGCCTTTGTATCTGTCTCAATGACCTTCTAAGTGTCTGAGTGTCTATTTGTAAAGTATCAAGATCAGAAATAGTGGTAGCAAGTTTAGTAATATGATTATTAGTTGGTGATTCCGAGGGAAAGTCACTAAACCGATCAATATTAAGGGAATAAGGTGACACAAGTAAGACTGCAACGGGATCAAGTTTATTTTGGACAGTGAAAGGAAAACAATCTTCATAAAAAATGACATTTCTAGAGATAGAAATGGCTCTAGTCTTAAGGTCAAGAGTGACATATCCTTTTGTGTTTGGCTTAAATCCCAGAAAAAAGAAGAAGTAACAACTCTTGGATCCAACTTTTTTTCATTGGCAGCTATAGTACTAGTGAAGCATAGACAACCAAACACTCTTAAAGAAGTAATATCATAGAGGGTTTCATAGAGTACCTCATAGGGTGTTTTGTTACCAAGAAAAGGAGTAGGTATGCAATTAATAAGAACAACAAAGTGAATTAAAGCATAAGACCAAAAAATAGAAGGTAAATTAGATTGAAACAACAAGGATCTAGTAACATTAAACAAGTGTTGATGCTTTCTTTCTACAATTCCATTTCGTTGAGGGTTTCATAGAGTACCTCATTTGGTGTATAATTCCAGTTTCATCATAGAATTGTCTTGGAATGAATTCTAATCCATTATCTTATCTAATCATTTTCACTTTGTATCGAACTGCCTCTTAACCATGGCAAAAAAAATTCTTTAAGTGTGTTTGTGTTTCAGCCTTTGGGTGCATAAGAAAAATCCAAACAAATCTCAAATGATCATCTACTATAGTGAGAAAATATTTGTAACCATTTAAAGATCTTACACTACAAGGACCCCAAATATCAACATGTATTAAGGCAAAAGCACATGTAGAATGAGATACACTAGAAGGAAAATACCATTTTTTTTGTTTTGAATGATGACAAGTATGACATACAAACTGTTTATTAGTTGTGAGAAGAGGGTAAAATTGTTTTAAAAATAACATCCTTTCTGAAGATGGATGGCCAAGCCTAAAGTGGCACAAGTCTATAGGCATTTTATTACATGAAAAAGTTGAAACACTAGCAGAAACAACAAGAACATAAGCTATGATAGAACTTAGAGCATACTCCTTGAAAGGGTTAAGAGGAAGCATCTTCAACCTATAAAGACCTTCCACCATATCAATTGTACCAATCCTCTTCAGGTTCTGCATATCTTGGATAAAACATTTATCATTCATGAAAATTAGCTTGCAAGTCAATGAAGAAAGAAGCTTAGATATGGAGATCAAATTGACCTGAAAGCTAGGTATATATACAACATCCTCTAAGTATAGAAACTGAGAAAATTGCACTGTGCCTACATGAGTTGCAATGACTGTGTGGCCAATGGGAAGCTTAAAATTATGGGATTTATCTTCTTACAAGAAGAAAATAAGTAAGGAAAAGTTATGACATGATCAGTGGCTTCTGAATTGAGTATCCATTCATCTGGACCTGTCTTGCTTACACTACAAGTAATGGATAAGACATTACCTCTGTGTGCATTGCTGGAACCAATGATTGTACTAATTTGATTCACATGTGAATTGTTGTGACTCGAGCTCTATTGCTACAGCAGGGCCATTAGAGCCTTATATTGTTGAGAAGTCAACTTTATTATAGTACTTTGCTCATCTTGATTTTTGTTAACTCATTGGCAAGTTCACCAATTTGTCACAAGTAGTAAAGTACTCAGAAGTTCAAGTGTCGAATCCACAAGAACTTTGTTTGCACTTAGATTAATGCAAACCCAATTTACAAGCAAGAGATAAGGAATTTGAAACAAAAGATAAAGAAAGATAGGAGATAAGATAAATATTTAAAAGAAAAGATAAGAGTTTTAAAGATAAAAAAGAAGATAGAAAAGATAAAAGATTTAAATTAAAAGATGATAAAGATAAAAAGTAGAAGATAAAATAGATAAGTAAGAGATAAAGATAACGATAAAAAAAGATGAATACAGAATGTAATAATATTGGGACTTAGCATGTCTTATTTGCCTAAGGTGTATGATTTTATATTTTTCTCTATCAATTTGGTGAATTTTTCCTACTCACGATTACAAGCATATGAATTTTACCTATCTATCTCCCAAATGTCTTTGCAAAGACTCAATAGATAAAATGCATGAAGTTCTAATTCTAAATGTTTGGTTTGATGCATGGGCATAATGCAAACACTGTCTAGCAATGATTTTATTAAGATACCCCTTCCTTTGAGTTCTATTAGAAATTACCTTTTTTCTAGCGACTAATCCCTAAAATTGATGCATATAAGACCTTCCTTGTATTTATATCAAAGATTACCCTCTTTCTAGCACCTAACCGCTAAAGATGATGCAAGGATGAATGATGCATAAAATTAAAATAAGAAAGGATAATAGGAAATAAAACACCTGTTTGCATTGATAGATATGAAGCATACAATGCATCTTTTGGCTTTTTAGGCCTGCTACGTCCTAACTAAGGGGGTTTAGCCACTCATTGCTACAAGAGACTTTTACACTTTAGGGGATTGATGTGGATAGAAGAAGAGGGATGGATAAAGGAGGAGAAGGGGATAATGGACATAAACAGAGGGTTTCCCCTATTAGAGATACTCAGACTTAAGATGTATTCATTAGAGAGCTCTGAGTCTCCGGGGTGGTGTTGTCTTGGTGTGTAGGTTGAGTCTTTCCCTTCTGCTTCCTACTCCTTTTATACGACTAATGTAGCTTACTTTTCACGCTAACTTCGCACTTAGCGTGGGCTTTCACTCTAAGCGCGCCTTTTGGCTTCTTCGCGCTAAGCGTGAGTTGGCCCACTTAGTGAGGGTACACGATAAGCCTGGATTGGGCGCTAAGCGAGCTGTCAAATTCTTTCAATTTTTCTTCAAGGTTTTTTCTTCCAATTTTTGCATCAATTTTCCTCCAAAGCACTTGAAATCGTATTCTTTTAAATTCTGCTCATCAAAAACTGCAAAGATGTTATTTTCTTTATTATTTCATTAAAAACAACATTAAAGTAAAGAAATTACAATCATTCTTAGCCAAAATTGACTATAAAATTAACTCAAATTTCGCAGTTATTAATTTTGTTCTGAAACAGAAGCATCTTCCTCTTCTTTCAACACATTCATATTATTTATATTTGAGCTTTGAGACTTATAGTATTTATGTCTAGGAGGATAACCATGCTTCTTGTAACATTCATCAACTGTGTGGTTAATGAAACCATAATATGTACAAAGCTTGCTTCCTTTCCCACTGGAATTTCCTCTGCCAAAGCCACTCTGGTTACTTTTTCCTCCTTTGGAATCATATTTTGAGGGAAACCATTCTTCTTGAAACATTTATCAACTGTATGATTGTCTTTGCCACAGTAAGTACATGAAAGTCCTGAATTCGATGAAGATGTACTTGCTGCATTGATCAAGCTACTATTTCCTATCATATCATTGCTATTAATTTGTCTTTCTTGTTGAACTGCATAAGAAAAGACTTTAGCTATACCAGGTAAAGGATCCATCATCAATACACTAGATCTAACATTGCTAAACTGATCATTCAATCCTCTAAGGAATTGCATAACTCGATCTTACTTCTTTCTTTCCATAACACTAACAAGAGCATCACATGTGCACTTTGGACTGCATGTACAAAAATGATCAGGCCGATAACTCTCTAATTCATCCCAAATAATATGCAATCTTCTAAAATAATCTGATATTGTTTTATCACCTTGTCTTATAGAAACCATGTCCTGCTTCAATTATGAGATTCTTAACAAATCACCTTGTGAATATCTAGACTTTAGATCTTTCCATATGTCTCGTGCATCATCCATCCAAAGAATGCTTTGTCTGATCGAAGGTGAAACTGAATGGACTATCCAAGAAACCACCATATTATTACATCTTTTCCAAACTGCGTGAAAAGGATGATTTGATGCATATCCTTGAATTGAACCATCAACAAATTCAACTTTGTTTTTCGCACTCAATGTTGTTAGCATCGATCGACTCCATGAACTATAGTTCGAAGAATTGAGAACTGGAGAAACCAGCGCTGTTGTAGGATTTTCTCCTGGATGAAGATAATATGGACTATGAATGTTTAATGACTGATCTTGCTAATCGTTACTCAAAATGAAAGATAACAAGAGGAAGAAAGCGAACATATATAGAATAACAAAAGGATAAGGAGTTGCACAACAGAACTCTTCAAGAGAAGAGCTCTGATACCATAACAGAATCCATCTCTACCATGGATGGAAAGAAAACTTGTAGAGGAAGCTAAAGAAAAAAGAAAATGGAAGAAAATTTGATTACAAAGAATGAGAATTAGCTTACAAAAATGTTGAGTATTACATTTTATATAGTTGGTTACAAGAGTAACTAACTTGTAACTAATTAAACTAACTAAGCTAATTCTAGTTACAATGTGATCAACTTGAATTAACCATGATCAAAATGATATCTAATAAACTTTTGTCCACTCATAGTACAATTTTATTAAAACTATTCTTCACTTTCATGAACTTGACTTTCCCACCCAATAATACAAATCTGAAACATAAATAATTAATATTACACAGCTTGTGGTGTATACTGTTATGAACCCAACTCTGAATGATAGGCCATAACCATGAGTTAGCCATCCTTGTAAAACAAACGAAAAATATTTATCTATTTTGCTATGCAGCTGCTGCCTCCTACAATTCATGGATATCTCTGCACCTGGAAATTTAAATTAATAATTCAATCATCGAGCCATGCATCCAAGAGGATTACTGTGCCATTCTGGAAACAATACACTTGAATTCTATGTCCTAATTAACTTTGAATCAAATGTTGGGAATAAATTTGTATGCCCACGATCCAAGTCATCATATAATCAATTCTAATTTTAATAAAGTATTATTTTATTTTCATTGTCATATTTCACTATTTGATTGAATGGTTCATTTAATAATGTCCTTGATTAAAATTAAAGACTTGTTATTATAATAGAGATTATGATAATGAGAAACAAGTTTGTTCTAATTTTAATCTAAATTGTTCTTGATCATAGGATTATTGTAAATAGGATATCAATAATTCAGATAGATTAATATATATGTGATAGTGTTTATTAGATAAATATTAATAGATCTCATTTATTAATTTGCATACATAGATGAGTCACATGTTGATGTAATCATTGAATTGACTCAATTGAAATTTTCTAATGGTTAAAATTTACCATAAACTGTCAATAGAAAATTCTCAAGAAGAGATATAATAGCTTTCTTTGACCTGAGATTGTCATAGTAATTAACAAGTTATTTGTTGTATTTTGATTCCGGACACCTAATGCTTTAGAGCACTTGTTGAATGGATATTGGATATGATTAAATACTTGTATAATTAATGATTAATCAAGAAGGAATTCATCAACTCTTGGTAATGAGTTTGAGCTCTATGAATAAAATTATATCCTGGCCAGGAAAATTAAATGAAAGAAGAAATGAATTTCTTAAGTCATTATGAGTTAACTTAAAAGGGTTTGACAGTAATATCATACTCTAGAGTTAACACAGAGCTGTAAAGATGGAAGAAATTATTACACTACTCTTCTAATGGTTCTTGAAAGTAAAATGTTACTTCATGTTATCCGGATGTTAAGGAGTGTTGCTAGACCCCTACCTTGATTAGTATATTAATTTGATTAATATATTATCGGCTTAGTATTGAACCTACGGGATCACACACAAACGAGTGTTCTAATCTCTGCTAAAGAAATTATTTTAATATTTGATGATTAATTAAATTAAGAATTTAATATGATCAAATGATTAATTGATTTCAAAAAAGGTGAAATATTATTATATTTTTGCTAGCACTGAAAATATAAATAATATGAAAGATTTGGTGAAAGAAAAGAAACAAACATGTATGATTTTGTATTTGAAATTTGGGTTGAAAAGGCTGCTAGATACAAGTTTGACTTGGTCAATTATTATTTCAATTTTAATTGCTAAATGGTTTGCAATAAAAGGTAACAAAAAATAATATAGCTTAAAAAAAGGATACTATCAATAATGATTTTTTATTTGATCAGAAATTTGATATCCTTAGTGTGCTATAAATAAAGCCTTGGGCTGCACGTTGAAATAATCCTAATATCACTTCTCTATTCTTATTTTTCCACTTGTCAAAGTTGTTGACGAATAGAGGTCAGTCTCGGTGTGGATGTACGTAGAGTCTTCACACTATTGAAAAAATTTTATGCTTCAAGAGCTCATCAACATGTATATTTTTAAATATGTCATCTATTTATAATATAATTTAAATACAAAATAGATCCTTTTATTCAGTAATATGTGTTTTTGAACACCATTTTTTTTCTAATAATTGGTATTAGAACAATAGGTCTTTTGTATTTAAATTATATTTAACAAAATTTGAAAAATTTGAATTTTTATTTACTTACACGTAATGTTTCCTATTATGATTGCATGATTACATTGCCAAACCAAATTAATTTTTTTGTGCAATTTGTAATCTTGTTACGTGGATGTTGTTTTGAATCGGTGGAATGTTTGCAATTGGTTGTTAATATGGTGTTTGATTTGTTGGAGGTGTTTCATATCATATACGTTGGTATTTTTATATAAAGGAGAATAAAGATTTTTTATTTTATTTGGATTCCTTTTAAAAGATTAAACCTTTTCTTCAATTTTGAGCAATTTGTTATTAATTATTTTATTTTCAAATTAATGGATATTAATTTAATGGAAAGATGATGCATTAGGATATGTGATATCAAAGAGGTATGCGCTTCAAGCATTGTATCTCGTTCAATTATTTGAGAGATTTTTTTTTATATGCTATGTGCATAATTATATAATTGTTATATATCTAAATAATAAATATGTTTGTCATCTGATTTATCTTTCATATTAAATTGTTTAATCATAAGGAACGACCTGATTACTAAGGGACTTATAGAAAAAAAAAGATAAATTAAGACATATGATGTAATTTCTTTTAATGATTAATAATAAGGAATGACTTGACGAACATGAGACTTATAATTAATAATTATTTCTTTTCTCACATAAGATGGATGTTTTTGAAATTAATTATATACTCACCCCCTAGACAACCTAGGGAAGTATTAAAATTAATTTATTAATATCAATAGGATTGGCTTGACAACCAGGAATATATGTGATATGGTATTTTTTATTTTGATTTGAAAATGTATATGATACATTGTCTTATAATGTGTATGAGAAACAACTTGATAACCAAGTGGCTCACTCATAATTTTTAAGAGGCTTTATATGATCCACTTAAAAGAAATAAGTATTTCTTACATTTCAATATTATTATTAGAAATATCATTAATATTTTTATATTTTTTAAAAGGTTTGAAAAATTATGCTCTGACATAATTATATTTTGTTGTGTGCTTAATCAACAGTATATCTTCTCTATCGCTTATCGCTTCGTGGTATTCTTGAATCTGAAAAACTAGTCGGAGCCAATTATGATGATTGGTACCACAACTTGAGAATTGTTCTCATGCATGAGAAGCTTATTGACACTATTGATAAGCCTCCCATGGAAGCACTTGATCTGAGTGATGCTGAAGCAACCAAGGTTTTTCAAAAGTACCTAGATGAGTGCCTTACTACTAAGTGCATTATCTTGGCATCAATGAGTTCAGAACTCCAGAGGCAACACCAAGACATGGACCCATATGAGATCATCGAACATCTTAAGAAGATGTACGGTGGTCAAAGCAAGACGGCTAGATTTCAGTTATCTAAGGCCCTGATTAGATCCTCACTTGTTGCAAATGAAAAAGTTAGACCTCATGTTCTTAAGATGATTGATCTCATAGAACAACTTGAGAAGTTGGGGTGCACTCTTGGGAAAGAGCTTTCTCAAGATTTGATTTTGCAATCACTTTCTGATTCATTTTCATAATTTATTGTGAATTTTAACATGAATAAGATGAGTTGTGACTTGTATGAGATGCTTAATCTGCTAATTGATTATGTGAATCAAATTGCTTCTGAGAAGAAGAAAGGAACTGTCATGGTAGTTGGCAAGAGCTCCAAGAAGAAAGGCAAAGTACCAAAAAGGAAGCATCTTGGACCTAAGGGTGGTATAACCAAACCCAAGAACAAAAGGAACAAGATTGACCAACTGATGCTGAATGTTTCTTCTGTATGGGGAAAGGTCACTGGAAGAGAAATTGCAATAAGTATCTTGATTCTTTGAAAAACAAGAAACAAGGTAAGACTTTAATGAAAAATGTTTTCATGATTTCTTTAACTGTCACTGATTCTTCAATGTGGGTATTAGATATAGGAAGTAGTTTTAATATTTGCAATACGTTGCAGGGACTACAAATAACTAGATGGTTGAAGAAAGGAGAAATAAATCTACAAGTAGGGAATGGAGCAAATGTTGTCGCCTTAGCTTTAAGATCAGTTTCTTTAATAATGTCTATTGGCAAAGTACTAGTATTGGAATATTGTTATTATGTTCTGAAATTTATTTCAAACATTATTTCAATTTCCATGTTGTACAAGTGAGGTTTTCACATTATCTTTAATAATAACATTTGCTCAATTTATCATGATGATGATTTATATGTGAATGGTTATCTCCAATGCGGCATTTATGTCTTACTCGATGTGAATCATAAATTGATTATGCATGTTTCTTCTAGTTTCAAAAGAAAAAGAGATAATCAAGTAAATAAAACTTATCTTTGGCATTGTAGGCTAGGTCACATTGGCGAGAAAAGAATTAACAAGTTGCACAAGGAAGGTTACCTTGATAATTATGATTATGAATCATATGAAATTTGTGAATCTTGTCTCAAAGGAAAAATGACTAAATCTCCATTTATTGGAAGTGGAGAAAGAGCTTCTGAGTTATTGGGACTAATTCATACAAATGTTTGAGGGCCCATGAAGATTCAAGCAAAAGGAGGATATTCTTATTTTATCACCTTCACTGACGATATGTCTAGATATGGATTTTTGTATCTTATGAAACATAAACCTGAATCATTTGAAATGTTTAAAAGATTTCATAGTGAAGTTGAAAAGCAAACTGGTAAGAGTATCAAAATGCTTAGATTTGATAGAGGAGGAGAATATCTTAATGATAACTTTATTGAATATCTAAAGGAGAATGGGATTCTCTCTCGGTGGACACCTCCGGGAACACCACAACACAATAGTGTATCTGAAAGAAGAAATGGAACCTTACTAGATATGATTAGTCCATGATGGGGTTCATCGATCTTCCATTAAACTTATGGGGATATGCTTTAGAAGCAGCAACTGTTTGTCGTTATTTACGACTAACTTTTGTATTGAATAGTTTCATAAAATTAGCATCTTTCCCCCAATTTATGGTTCTTTTTGTAGGAATTGTACATATTTTCATGTTTAGTTTGAATTTACTTAGTAGATACTCCCAATTTTGTGAATTAATGTGAATCAACTTCAGTTTCAAGCTAAAAGAAGAGAAGGTCTAGAAGCTGGTGTCTCGCTAAGGGAGACATATGCGCTTAGCGAGTGACATCCACTAAGTAAGGCACACAGCTTGCTAAGCGCATTTGGAAACCCTAGAAGAGGATCAGTCACAGATGCCCGAGCTCAACGCGTCGCCAGCTCACCCAGTGAGTCGTTTGTCCCTTCTCGCACTCAGCGCGCCCAGCTCGCTAAGCCAGATTTCACTAACTCGTGCTTAGCGAGCCTTCAGAATCTAAAACATCAAGGAGCCTTTAAAACACTGAAGTTGGCGTAAAAAAGAAGAGGAGTCAAAAAACAGAGCAAGAGAAGAAGCTAGAAAGACAGAGCCTTAGCCTCCAAGATAGTTTAGGTTAGAGGAGTGATTTTAGGGTTCTAGAGGTTGGAGGAGACATCCTCAACAATTTGTAACCTTAGTCTTTCTTCAAAATCTATCCTTTGTGTTGAAAGTTGCTAACTTGTAATGGAAGGCTAAATCTCTTATTGAGGAGTTCTGCTGAACCTTTGATGTAATATTCTCTTACTATCTATTTAAAGTTGTTTTTATGTGTTCATTGCTTCTATCTATGCTTATTTCTGTATGCTTGTGGATTGATCATTCATTTGTATGCATAGTTAGGATTTTTAGTACTGGGAAATGCTTTAAAGCCTTACAACTTGATAGAGCAGGCTAGAGAACTGTATGTCTGGGGATGGAGTGCAGTGATTTAGTTTCTATTATGCTGTAATATTAATGCGACTTGTTTAGACTAAGTTTATTCAGGGATCAAGGACGAAGTTTAGATAGAGTTAGGTCCATTCACTTGAAGGATCTTGGTTTGGGTAATTTATTTTCAGCATAAGAACACTAAGACAACGTTAAATAGAGAAAAATATTTAGCAACATCAAAGTAAGTTCAGTAGAATAACCCAACACTTGTTACTTGACTGTTTTACTTCTCAACTTTTAGATATTTTAATTTGTAGTTAATTAGACTTTTAGACAAAAACCTTATTCAACATTTACTGGCTTTATACAAATGTTTGCTCATTGAACATATATTTTTTTTTAATGAAACAAGTTCCCTGTGATTCGATACTCAGTTTTTACCATTTTATATTACTTGTGCGACTCAGTACACTTGCAGATTAGCATCGCAGAATATTATTGAATCAATTTTTCTGCAAAACAAGTTTTTGGCGCCATTGCTGGGGAACTTCGTTCCATTTAGAAAGTAGAGTTCAGTTTGTAGACATTTATTCTTTATTTTTTGATTGATTTTGTGAATAGTTAGATAGAATTTATTTTCTCTTGATTTGGTTAACTGTTGCTCTGTCTAGTGTTTCTTGTATGCGATGTAACTCTTCTGCAGGTGATTTAGCTCCATTAGATTTGGAGATAAAAGCTACTTGTAGGAGGAACAACGCAAAGAGAAGGAGAAATTCTTTGTAGGAAAGGACAACACAACCAAGTTTGGAGGAAGCTCAATCATTTGAGTCATCTTCGATCTTTCCAGAGTTAAGAGAATCTAAAGTAGGTGCATCCGAAGTCCCAATTATGGCTGAAGGTTAACCATGGAGGGTTACTCTTGAAGATTATTCTAGCTCGATCGTGCCGCAATTTTTCACAAGCTCACAACATCACATATCCTCATTCCTTGATTCAGCTGATTTAAGAAAATTTGTTTCATGGTTTGCCAAATGAAGACCCTTACGCACACTTAGCTACTTACATTGAGATATGCAACACAGTGAAGATTTCCAGTGTGCCAGAAGACGCAGTGAGGCTCAGTTTACTCTTATTTTCTTTGGCTAGAGAAGCCAAGATGTGGCTGCACTCTTTTAAGGGAAACAGTTTGAAGACTTAGGAGGAAGTTGTAGAGAAGTTTTTGAAGAAGTATTTTCCTGAGTCTAAGACAGTTGAAGGCAAGGCAACTATTTCCTCATTCCATCAATTTCTAGATGAATCTTTGAGTGAAGCGCTTGAGAGACTTTGTAGCTTGCTGCGAAAAACACCAACTCATGGATTCTCCGAGCCAATTCAGCTAAATATTTTTATAGATGGTTTGAGACCATAGTCCAAGCAGTTATTGGATGCTTCTGCTGGAGGGAAAATCAAATTGAAGACCCCTGAAGAAGTTATGGAGCTTATAGAAAATATGGCTGCTAGTGATCATGCTATGTTGCGTGATAGGACTCATATTCCTACAAAGAGAAGCCTGTTAGAGCTTTCCTCACAAGATGCACTATTGACACAAAACAAGT